>NC_137157.1:61892260-64803624 GCF_951394435.1 Stenella coeruleoalba | reverse complement strand
GTCCATAAATTGCAACTGGCTGGTATTTTTATCAAGTCTCTTTTAATCTATAGATTTTTAGGGATTTTTAAATGTTTTTTTAAAAATTTAACAGTCTTTAAAGCTGTAGGTAATTGTGTTAGTTTAGGACCATAAAAAGGTACAATTTGATTTGTTCGTAAATTGTTTGGCAAATATAGTTATGTCAGATAAAACAAACTTAGTAACTTTATAAAGTGATTTATGTCATAAACAGAGCAACAGGCTGCTGATCTCTAAGGAAGATATCATCTCTAATTTTCACCAAATTGTGAAAAGCAGGAAAAACTTTAGAACTGAAGAAACCATCAGCATTATAGTAAAGAAGAAGGAGTTTTATTTTCTGAACATAATTCCTTTTGTCATACCAAACACATGTCAAGCACTCATTTCAAAAAAGAGAGAGAAGAAAAACACCTATTTCTTTACATTCAACTTGTGCTACATGAAAGTCTGCCTAATTTGCCCCCCTTTCTGAGCTATCACACTATGCAGCACATGGGGGATATCAGTTAGAAATGTACTTAGCCACAAATAACAGAAAACCAAGAGAAGCTTATATACATAGGGATTTGTTTTTCTCGTACTACAAGGACTCCAGGGTTCAGATAGCTGTTCTATGGTGTCATCATGGACCAAAGCTCCTTCTAATTTTTTGCTCTGTCATCTTTTTTGTGTGGCTTTAGTCTTCATGGTCACAAAAGAGCTGCTGTACCACCAAGCATAGTGTTCACATTCTAGGCAGGAAGAAGAGTGAAGGGTGAAGAGTGAAGGCAGAGGTTTTTCTCTTAATGTGCTTTTGCCTTTTGGTTTGGAAAAAGATGCTAAATTGCGGTGCAATTCTGATGCTAAATCCTGGAGTTAGATCAGATGTCATAGGTTAAGGGCATCGTCCTCCTTAGACTACCCTCACTTCAGACAACAGCCACAAGCTTAGGGGGTCCCAGGCCACCTGCACTTCCGAACAACTGAACACAAATTCAGAGGTTCCCACTATCCTCTTGGGTTCTGTAATTTGCTAGAATGACTCATAGAACTCAGGAAAGCACTATACTTATTATAGTTCGATTAGAGCAGAAGAATACAAATCAAAACGAGTCAAAAGAAGAGACCCATAAGGCAAGGTCTGAGAGGATCCCAAATGCAAAACTTCTGTGTCCTCAGCATGCATCCTCCTCCTGTCCCTTCAGTGTGTATCACCAACCAGAGAACCTCACCCAAACTTTGGGAAACCAGAATGTTTATTGGAGTTTTATTAAATAGCATGATTGATTGAATCGTTTGGCCACATAACTGAACTTCAACGCCCCTTGTCTCCCAGGAGGTCTGGCTGATTTCATGTGGCTCAAATCTCCAACCCTTCAATCACAAGGTTGGTCTTTCTAACATGGCCATCTCCCATCTTGAAACTACTTAGGGGCCCATCCTGAAACTACTCAGGGACCCACCATGAGTCACCTCATTAGCATAAACTTAGGTGTGAGTTAAGGGGTCTACCATGAATAACAAAGATCTGTCCATCGCTCAGGAAATTCCAAGCGTTTAAAGGCTCCCCCAGGAACCAAGGACAAGAGCAAGCCAAATTCTTTTTATGACACTCCTTAGCTCCTCAAAAGGCTGTAACTGTGTTCCATGGCCACCCCTGGCTGTAATGGAGGCTGGAAAACAAGGTTTTAGGTTTTACAGCCTGTAAGACAGAAACAGACAAGGGAAAACACGGTTGGAAATGGAGTTGAGTCAGCCCACAATGTCTGCCATGATCATCAACTGTTTGGACATTTGAAAACTGAAGTTTTACTCAGCTTAAAACAAACTCCCTTTCATTTTACTTGGGACTTGATTTTCTAAACTGTTAATTTTATAACCATGAGACTGTTTTCTCTCCCTTGTTGCAGAAATCCTAACAGTCTCCAAACCTGCGAATCTCAAGGAAGCAGCTTGGACTGTGGGTGATCCATTTTGGTTGAATTAAGAGAAGAGTCATTTCTTAGGTTTTCACAGCATTTTTAGAATTTACAAATCGTAAAGTGTCCCATGTAAAAACATGCTGCCCAGGGGAACATACCAGGTGGATCTAACCATGTGAGGTTAAACAAAACTTTCTGAGATTAATAGCACCTCCTAGAGTCAGTGTGAGAAATAAATAATAGAGCATAGCTGAAACACTTGAGTCAACGCCTGACACCTAAAATTGTTTATCATGAATCCCACAGTGACCTTTATCAAGTTCACTCTTCATGCTTAATCAAGTTTACTTTGATTCCCAAGGCAAGGCTTAAACCAAGTGGAGTCTAGAATCTAGACTCCAAATTCTCTCCACTAGACCATGGTGGTTCTCCACATTTACTACTCAGAGAACCAAGAATTGACCCCTCCATATAAAAGGCATCTAGGTAAAGATGTAATCCCCAAAATTGCTCATATGTTTAGTCCCTGAAATTCCCAGAGATAGTAAATATCCCTAATATGTGATGAGGCTGTCAACATTTTAGTAGGCATGTATTTTCACTAATTTAATGTCAGACCTATTAAGAAGACCAAAAGCATTCTATCCAAGTCTCAGATGACTTTGGTGATTAATAACCTCCCACGTGAACTACTGAGAAATAGTCAAGACAGAGTAGCCTGTACATGGTAATCAACCATTGTTACATCTCAACCTTGAGGAAGGAGAGAAGTTGTATTTAACAATGTGCAAAGTACTTTTTAGTGCCTCAGTTTAAAGACTCAGGCTGTCAAAACAACCATTAATTTTCCCCACCACCCCCATTGCTGCTTGAAGTGGACGCTGTACAGATGTTTTACAAAAATGTTTCCCCTTCTGCTCTCTGTTGACAGAGGTTTCCATGATTTGGGCAGCAGTTCCCACAGAAACAACTGAAATGGGAATTGCCCAGAACTGAGGAGGATGTTCCTGGGTCTTTTGGGGGTCTGCCTCTGAAACAGTGTACCCTTTTTATAAAGTCAGAGGCATAGGAAGCTCAAAGCAGTCATTGAACTTATTCCTGCTGTCCCCATAGCTGAAAGCCTACTACATTAAAAAAAAAAAAAAAAAGACAGCCCCTTAGGTCCAAAGCCAGAAATGACAGTGTATTTATTCTAAGCTGTTACTGAACCTCCACTGTCACATAAAAACTGCCCTACTTAAAAGTCTAGACCTAGGCAACCTCAACTAGAGATGTGCACAAGTCAGCAAATGGCCCCCTGGCCACAGTTAAACATTCTTTTAAATTTCACCACACGCCAAGACATATTGGAATTAAAATGACAAAAATTAAAGACAGAGAGACTATTAAAAGCAGCAAGGGAAAAGCAACAAATAACATACAAGGGAACTCCCATAAGGCTATCAGCTGATTTTTTTAGACACAGTTGGCTTTAAAAAGTAATTGTGGGGCTTCCCTGGTGGCACAGTGGTTAAGAATCCACCTGCCAATGCAGGGGACACGGGTTCGAGCCCTGGCGCAGGAAGATCCCACGTGCCGCGGAGCAGCTAAGCCTGTGCACCACAACTACTGAGCCTGCACCCTAGAGCCCGTGAGCCACAACTACTGAAGCCCACATGCCACAAATGCTGAAGCCCACACGCCACAACTACTGAAGCTCACACGCCTAGAGCTCGTGCTCCGCAACAAGAGAAGCCACCACAACGAGAAACCCATGCACCGCAACGAAGAGTAGCCCCTGCTTGCTGCAACTAGAGAAAGCCCACAGGCAGCAATGAAGACCCAACGCAGCCAAAAATAAAATAAATAAATAAATTTTAAAAAATATATATGGGCTGTGTCTCAAATAATATTATGTATCATTGTTAATTTTTTGCATTAATAATATGCAAAATTATTATTTTGCGTTAATAATAATTGTTGGGGAATCTGGGTGAAGGTATTCTAGGTGTTCACTCTACTATTCTTTCAACTTTTCTGCAGTTCACTATTTTTTTCAAAATAAAAAGGTAGGAGTAGGGGGAGGGAAGAGAAAGGACTGAGGAGAAATGGACCCAAGTTAGGAACCTCTCCCTGTTGTCTTACTGTTTGGAGAAGAAAGTACTATTTCAAATCTTCGGTAACTGTCACCACGTCTGGTTCGTGTAATTTTTTTAAAGTTTAAAATTATTCAAAAATCATTTTAATCCCTATGAAAAGCATTCATTCATGTTACATTTATTTATCCTGCAGCTACTGTGGATTACCACCTGTGCCTGTTGTGGAGAATAGAAAGTGAAATGAGGGACAACCTCTATCCTTATGAGCACAGTGTCCAGTAGAAAAGACGAACATTAAAGAGAAAGCAATTTCTGACAGAATGGTGAGCTGAGGGAAGTGATTTTTGTCTTAGCTCCCAAAAGATTCTTAAAGACCCTTCAGTTTAGGAATGGAAACTAGGGAAGGGGCAGACCAGCAGCAGAGAACGATAAAGCAAACCCCATGTTCCCATTGTGCTTGGATAGCACCAAGTCTGGAGCTGGACAAATAACAGACGTGTGTTTAAGAACTGGAGGGCGTTGAATAGCCACCATCTTGTGGAAGAGTTCACTTTCGTCTGGAAGCCATCAGGGAGCTGGAAGAAAAATGACTGTTTCCCCCATAGCTGCTCGTTGTGAAAAGCAGGCCCCAATGGAGACCAGAAGAGTAGGTCAGCTGTCTGAAAAGCTTAGGCACACAGCAGTTGAAGCAGGACAGACTTGCCATGCAAAGATGCCACCCGAAAGTTTCTGACAGAGAAAGATACATTCCAGAATAAACCATGTCCTAATTCTGAGAGACTGTTAGGGGGTTTGTTCAGAGTGAATAGAACTGGCCTAGAATCTTTTGAGTCTTTAAATTTCATTCTAACTCATATAGTATCTACTTCTTCCTATGTCTTATAGAAACCAGCTTCGTAAGTATTATGGTTATATGTTCATAAAGAGAGGTTTTCTGGGCCAATATATGCCAAAGTGTTCATGAAATATTCATGGGTTTTCTGGAAAAAATTATTGCATGGTTAAGAAAATCTGGAAGTACCAGATTAAATGAAGACAAAGACGTTTATTTACTACAGGACTTTTCAGAGCCTTCAATATGCTAACAGTCACTTTGAATTTCCATGAACAGAGTATACATTGCAGCATCTCCCAAAGGTATTTGACCATGGAACTCTTTTATTAGAGAGCAGACTCATAAAATTGATCATTGATGATGTTGTCACATATATTGGTAATTTATCTAGGTGTCCAGCCTGTTGTAGCTCACTGGCCTTCATACCTAGTACATCAAATCCTGACTGGGGTGTATAGTAAAAAGAGCACTATAAGTTCATGCTTTGAGGTTTTCCTTGCCTCCCTCCCCTTTCTCTTCAAATATTTAGAAGTGACATGAAAATATAAAAAGAACATTAGAAGGACATTGTCAAATTCAAGCACAAGATAAACATCTCTGACGGCACAAAGTGGTGAACAGGAATAAAATCACAGGCCTGCCAAGCTCTGTTCCCAGAGTAAGCTGAACAGCCAGAGATTTTAGGTCCCATGGGATCAGAGAGACTAACAGTGCCTCATGCAAAATATGGATCCCACGGACTTTGCTGGAGGTCCAGTGGTTAAGACTTCACCTCCCAATGCAGGGAGTGAGGGTTCGATCCCTGGTCAGGGAGCTGAGATCTCACATGCCTCACAGCCAAAAAAAAAAAACATAAAACAGAAACAATATTGAAACAAATTCAATAAAGACTTAAAAAAAAAAAAGATAGGGATCCGGGGCCAGACTTGATTCTTAAAATACAGGGGGTTGGGATAGGGCTATCCCAATATTAAAAGAAGGCTGAGAATAAAAGCTGCTAACACCAGAAATTTCCTGGGGACTAGAGGTTACATAACTGCACACCGAGACAGACAGCAAAAGCATCCAGGACCTGGCTCACGCCTAACTCTGCCCTGTGGCTGGATCTGCTGTCCCCCCAAGAACTGCATGGACCTGCGATACTGTCAATGACACCATGGGAAGAGAGGCCTGAATTGACAAAATAAACCACTAGATGTGGGGAGTAGAGGAGGGTGGTGAGCACAGAGAAAGACAGGAAAAATAAGTCTACACGAGAGGAGGCAGCAAATCAAATAAAGAAGCAAATAGACTACCTAATGCACTGTGATAACCTAAAGGGGAGGGAAGTCCAAAAGGGAGGGGATATCTGTATGTGCATGGCTGATTCATTTTGTTGTGCAGTGGAGGCTAACACAACAGTGTAAAGCAACCATGCTCCAATAAAAATTAATTTTAAAAAAGAAGCAAATAGGGATGAATGTTAAGAAAGATTGCCAACAAATCAACCTGCAGATAAGTTCCCTCTGATGAAATGAAAACAGTATAAAAATACGGATATTTGGGCTTCCCTGGTGGCGCAGTGGCTGAGAGTCCGCCTGCCCATGCAGGCGACACGGGTTCGTGCCCCAGTCCGGGAGGATCCCACATGCCGCGGAGCGGCTGGGCCCGTGAGTCATGGCCGCTGAGCCTGCGCGTCAGGAGCCTGTGCTCCGCAACGGGAGAGGCCACAACACTGAGAGGCCCGCATACCGCAAAAAAAAAAAAAAAGGATATTTGGATACTAAAAGAAATCAAGAAATAGCACTTATTTTTTAAAGAACAATATTCCATGAAGAAAAAAGGGTAAAATGAAATGAGAACTGATGGGTGTTTAAAAAAGGAAAGACCAAATGAAAATTCTGAAAAAATTTCCAGAATGTGGCATTGACTGATAAAGAGGAAAAATAAAAATGAACATTTAAAAGATGTGATCCTCATATTCATGTCTAACCGAAGTTCCAGAGGAACAGAAAACTGAAAAAGAGAGGAGGAATATTCAAGGGGATAGTGACTAAGAAGTCTCCACAACTAAGGAAAAATATGAATCCTCCCACTGAAAGTTCACACTGAGTGCTGAGCAGCATAAATAAAAATAACCTGAAACCTCGGTACATTACAGTAAAACTATAGTCCGTCAAGAGTAAAAAGAAAACTTTAAAAACTGCCAGAGGGAAAAGCCAAATTAACTACAAAACAAAAACAAAACCAACCCAGTGAGACTAACAGGAGATTTCTCATTAGCAACAGTACATGTCAGAAGACTAGAGAGTAAGACTTTCAAAGTGTTGAGAGAAAATAACTGTTAACCTAGATTCTATACCCACAAAAACTAACTATTCAAGATTGAGGGCTAAAGACATTTTAAGATATACAAAGACAAAAAATGTTTCTCCATTCTGACACTTACATTCTGAAAAAACTGCTAAAGGATTTGCTTCAGCAAAAAGAAAAAAAAATCCAGAAGAAATAAGTGGGATTCAAGAAATAGTCATGATCAAAAAAAATTGATAAAAATAAGTTACTATTTATTGTAGCTATTTTTTTCTTCCTGATTTATTGAGATATAATTGACATACAGGTCTGTATGATTTTAAGGTGTACAGCATAATGATTTGACTTACATACATAATGAAATGATTATCACAGTAAGCTTAGAGAACATCTATCATTTCATATAGACACAAAATTAAAGAAATAGAAAAAATAGTTTTCCTTATGATGAGAACTCTTAGTTTTTACTCTCTTTACAACTTTCAATACATGACATACAGCAGTTAATTATATTTATCATGTTGTACATTATATCCCTACTACTTATTTATCTTATAAGTGGAGGTTTGTAACTTTTTACTTTATTCACCCAATTCCCCCTCCTCCCAGCCCCTGCCTCTGATAAACACAAATCTGACCTCTTTTTCTATGAGTCTGTTTGTTTTTGAAGCATAATTGACTTATATACTATATTACTTCCTGTTACACAACATAGTCATTCGATATTTCTGTACATTTCAAAATGATCAGCACAATAAAAAATATATATACAAAGATAAATATATACAAATATACAAAGATATTACATGGTTATTGACTATATTCCCCACACTGTATATTTCATACCCATGACTCATTTATTTTTCAACTAGAAGTTCATACCTCTTAATCTCCCTCACCTATTTCTTTTCTCCCTCATCCTCCTCCCCTCTGGTACCCACCTGTTTGTTCTCTTTAGCCATGAGTCTATTTCTGTTTTGTTATGTTTGTTCATTTGTTTTGTTTTTTTCAGATTCCACATATAAGTGAAATCATACAACATTTGTCTTTCTCTGTCTGACTTACTTTACTTAGCATAATACCCTCTAGGTCCATCTACATTGTCATAAATGACAAGATTTCATTCTTTTTTATGGCTGAATAATATGCCATTGTGTCTATATAGAGGGTATATATACTACATCTCCTTTATCCATTAATTTATTGATATGCACTTGTTACTTTCATATCTTGGCTATTGTAAGTAATGCTGCTATGAACATAGGGGTGCATATATCTTTTCTAATTAGAGTTTTCATTTTCTTCAGATAAATACCCAGGAGTAGAATTGCTGGATCATATAACAGCTCTATTTTTAATTTTTTAAGGAAACTCCATACTGTTTTCCATAGTGGCTGCACCAATTTACATTCCCACCACCAGTGCACAAGGGTTCTCTTTTCTCCACATGCTCACCAACACTTGTTATTTGTCATCTTTTTTATAATAGCCATTCTGACTAGTGTGAGGTGATATCTCATTATGGTTTTGATTTGCTTTTCCCTGATGATTAGTGATGTTGAGCATCTTTTCATGAGTCTGTTGGCCATCTGTATGTCTTCTTTAGAAAATTGTGTATTTTAGATCCTTTGCCCATTTTTTAACTGTGTTGTTTGTTTGCTTGCTTGCTTTTTCGTGTTGAGTTGTATGACTTCTTTGTGTATTTTGAATATTAACCCCTTATGGAATATATCATTTGCAAATATCTTCTCCCACTCAGTAAGTGGCCATTTTGTTTTGTTGATAGTTTCCTTCATTGTGCAAAAGTGTTTTAGTTTGATTAGGTCCTGTTTATTTATTTTTGTTTTGGTTTCTGGGGTGACAGATCCAAAAAACATATTATTAAGACTGATGTCAAAGAGCTTACTGTCTATGTTTTCTTCTGTGAAATTTTATGGTTTCAGGTGTACATTTAAGTCTTTAGTCCATTTTGAATTTATTTTTGTTCATGGAGTGGGAGCATAGTCCAGTTTGATTCTTTTGAATGTAGCTGTACAGTTTTCCCAACACCATTTTTTGAAGAGGCTGCCTTTTCCCCATTGTATATTCTTGCCTCCTTTGTCATAGATTAATTGCCCATGTAAGTGTGTGTTTATTTCTGGGCTCTATATTCTGTTCCATTGATTTATGTGTCTGTTTTTGTGCCAGTACCATACTGCTTTGATTACTATAGTTTTGTAGTATAGTTTGAAATCAGAGCATGTGATACCTCCAGCTTTGTTCTTCTTAAGATTGTTTTGGCTATTTGGGGTCTTTTGTGTTTTCATACACGTTTTAGAATTATTTGTTCCTGTTCTGTGAAAAATACCAATTGTGTTTTGATAGGGATTGAATTGAATCTGTAGATTGCCTTGGGTAGTATGGTCATTTTAAGAATATTAATTCTTTCAGTACATGAACATGGTATAGATTTCCATCTGTTTGTGTTGTCTTCAATTTCTTTCATCAGTGTCTTATAGTTTTCCCAGTACAGGTCTTTTACCTTCTTAGTTAGATTTACTCTCAGGTATTTTATTCTTTTTGATGTTCTTGTAAGCAAGTTAATTTCTCTTTCTGGTAGTTTGCTGTTAGTGTATAGAAATGCAACAGATTTCTGTGTATTAATTGTGTATCCTGCAACATTACCAAATTCATTGATGAGCTCTAATAGTTTTCTGGTAGCATCTCTAGGATTTTCTATGTGTAATATCATTTCATCTGCAAATAGTGACAGTTTTACTTCTTCCTTTCCAATTTGGATTTCTTTTTCTTGTCTGATTGCAGTGGCTAGGACTTCCAATACTATGTTGAATAAAAGTGTCAAGAGTGGGCATCCTTGTCTTGTTCCTGATCTTAGAGGAAGTGCTTCTGGCTTTTCATCATTGAGTATGATGTTAGCTGTGAGCTTGTCATAGATGAACTTTACTATGTTGAAGTATGTTCCTTCTATACCCACTTTGTTGAGAGGTTTTTTTTTATCATAAATGTATGTTAAACTTTATAAAAGATTTTCCTGCATCTATTGAGATGATTATATAGTTTTTATTCTTCAGTTTGTTGATGTGGTTTATCACATTGATTCATTTGTGGATATTGAACATCTTTGCATCCCTGGGAGAAATCCCACTTGATCATGACGTATGATCCTTGATAGGGATATATTATTGAATTCCACTTGCTAATATTTTGTTGAGGATTTTTGCATCTATGTTTAATAGTGATATTGGCCTTTAATTTTCCCAAAGCCATGGAAAGCAAAGATCTTGACCTCCAAGGATGGGGCTTTCTAGAGTTTCCCTGCCATGTTCTCTGTAGAGAAATGGTATCGGCTCTTCAAAAAATGACTGTCTTTACATATGTAGTGTATCTGTATTAGTTATTTATTCAATCATGACAAGCCACTCCAAATGTAGTGACTCAAAACAGCCATATTTATTATCCCACAGCTTTTGTGGGTCAGGGGTCTAGGCACAAATTAGCTGGGTCCTTTGTTTCAACATCTCTCATGAGCCTGCAATCAAGATGTCCATCTGGGCTAAGTCATCTCAAGGTTTGACTGGGGAAGGAGATGCTTCCCAGCTCACTCACGTGGCTGTTGGCAGGATTTACTTCTCCATGGGTTGTTGGACTGAAAAATTCACTTCCTTGCTGCTGGCTACCGGCTGGATCCTGCCCCCAATTCTTTGCCATGTGGGTCTCTCCATAGGGCAGTTCACAGCATGACAGTTGGCTTTATCAACATGAGCTAGAGTGCCAGCCAGACAGAAGTTGCAGTCTTGAGTAACTTAATCTCAGAAGTGACACCCCATCACTTTTGCCAGATGCATTCAAAGCGAGTCCTTAGGTGCAGCCCACACTCAAGAGGAGGGGATTGCACAAGGGCATGAGTATCAGGAGACAGGAACCTTTGGGGGTATCTACCTGCCATAGTATCTGAATCATACTCCAACAACACAGGGGTCCAAGAAACATAACCTTCCTTATTTTCCTGTAACAAGTTCTATTTGGAGCTCCATTCCTGAAAGATGACAGTCTGACCTCTGTTAAGTCAGAGCTCTCTGACCCATTCCTCAAGGTTAAAGTTTCAGGGAGATTGCAAAGGGAAATTACAGGTATGCCTTGGGGAGGGAGGGCTGATGAGTCCTCAGTGTCATCTGTCCTCATGGGTCACCACTGCCATTCCTGCCTTCACAGTCTCTCCAGGCCCAGCTGACCTCCTGGAACTTCTGTGCCCAGCTATAGGGCATCCTTCTGCTTTTTCCTGGCCAATCATGGACAAGGGGACTCTATAGGCCTTGGTGAACCTATTGCCTAACCATTCTCTGAGGCATTCCCTCTCAGAGTTCTTACAATGACTCCATTTCAAGATGGCAACTTCAGAAACTCAGCCCTCTGTATTTCCATATCCTTCTCTGTCCTGCCTTCCCTGCTAGATGCTGCCTGGAAGCAGCAGCCCATGCCCTTCTCTCTGAAGCTCACTTAATATCTCTTTTCTCTCTCATGAGCCTGGGGGCCTTTCTCTAGGATTAGGGAGAAGGGAAAGCCCTGTCACTCCCTTAATATTTCTCCAAATGTTTGCTTTATGTCCAAAGTCCTTTCAGTAGTCCTTAGGGCTTAGACTTTTGCAAACCAAAGTTAAACAAATGTTTTTTCCTAGCTCTTCACTTTGACTTATCTCTGGAGGCAAAGAACTCTGCACCTTCTAAAAAGAGGGGTGCAGTGGGCAATACCAAAAAGCACTTGCTTATAACTCCTCTGAAAATTTTTCGAAGGACCTATATTTGGTCATGAGAAGCCCCTGGAAAAACCAATGTCAGTTGGTTTGTAAATGAAAAAGATTGCTGACATCTTTTAAGCATTTATTATATGCCAGGCACTGTTGTAAGCACTTTACTTGTAATAACTCACTTAATCCTGTTAATATCCTAAAGATGTAGGAATAGTCATTTATGAATGGGGAAATACAAGCACAGAAAGCTCAAACAACTTGCCCAATGCTACACAGCAAAGAGTGGTGAAGTAGGGTTGGGGACCCAAGAAGCTGGCTCCAGAGACTGGACTCTTAACCACTAAAGCCAACTACTATTTTTGGAAACACCAGCCTTCCAAAAGAGAGTAGAGATCAATGATTGCAAACTTAATCGTATATTTTTATTTTACATTCTGAAATACCTCAGACACAAAAAGGTATGAAGAATAATATCAAAAACCCTTGCACCCACCACTCAGTTTAAGAAATAAACCATATACAAACGATGCCCAATTGAAATCCCTGTTTCCTCTTACCAATCCTCTTCCCCACTTCCTGCCAGAGGTAATCACTATCTCATTTGGTGTTTCCATTCCTACGTATAGCTTGAGTTTTCACTGGCCGTGTATGAATCCCTACACAGTTTATACCAACACTTGCATGTTTTTATGCTTCAATTTGTCAATACACATCTTTCTGCAACTTACTACTTTCAACAAGATAAATCTCAAAAACCTCATGGCGTTTTAAGTCAAACATTTATATCCCCAAAGAGAGGAGCTGTCAGGGAAGTGCCTACTTGGGAGAACTTGCTGTAGAAACAGCAAGATTAGGCTTTGCCTGTATGCAAATTCCTCTTGGCTGAAGGGGGAAATGCACCAGGACTTCGCAGGGCCCAGTATGTGCCCCCTTCTCCCTGTTATGTTATTGTAAATGTTGTGAGCTGAGATCAAGATTCTGGGAAGACAGAGGGAAAGCATTTGGTCTTTCATGATTAAGTATGATGATATTACCAGGTTGAGAAGATTCCTTTCTATTTCTAGTTTGTTGCATGTTTTTGTCATGGCAGAGTGTTGGACTTTGTAAAATGTTTTTTCTATGTCCTATACGCTTTTGTATTAGCTATTTATTGCTGTATAACAAACAACCCAAAACTTAGTGACTTAAAACAGCATCCCTTTTAGTGACTCTTGATTCTGTAGGTCAGGAATTTGAGCTAGACTCAGCTGGTCTTGCCTGGGACTGGAGGTGGATAGTCTAAGATGGTCCCACTCAAATGGCCGGCAGGGATGCTAGCAGTCAGCTGGAACCCTTTTCATGTAGTCTGTCATCTTCTGGGTGACTAGACCAAGCTTCTTTTCGTGGCAGTCTGAGAGCAGTGATGCAAGAAAGTGAGAGCAGCAGTCACAAGTCCTCTTGAGGACTTGTTTGGAAATCACAGTTTGTTCTCTCACATTCTATTTGCCAGAGGTAGTTGCAAAGGACAGCCCAGTACAGCTCAGATACAAGTTCAGCTAGGCTCAAACTTCTAATGGGAGGAGTGACATTTTAATCCATCATATTCATTAAAGGTCTTTTATTCCCTCCTCCTGAGACTCTGAGTGACATCTTCCCATAGTCTTTCTTCCTCACTCTTCTTTACTTGAAATTCCAGGCACAGCATTCTCTTGTGTAGATAAGAACCAATAAAGATCATTTGTTCTGTGGCTTATAACCTTCTCCCCAAGGAAAAGAAAGAAGCTAAATAAATTTCACTCTTAGAAGATAAGTAGAAACGTCAGATCAGGGCAATTTACTGTTTGGTACCAGCTCCCATAAACACGGTTGAGAAGCATAATCTTAAAGACTGTAAATAGAATTCAGTTTCTTCTGTTTTCTCTTTGGAGTCTGGTATTTCTCTTAACTAAGTGCATTTACATGATCTATTTGTTAATTGTTTAGAAGCAGCTGGTCCAAAATAAATGCAGACAATGATAGTAATTTGCATATATTTTTTATTATAATTAAAGTTCCAGAAACAAGTTTGAGCCTTTACAATGTAGAGCAGTTATGCAAGACTATGTTTTGCAGAACGTGCTCATGGAAAGTAAAGGATGTTGACAACCTGGATTTGTCCAGTTGCCTGAAACCTTAAAGTTAACCAGAGTTTTCAGCACTCCACTGTGGAAAAAAAAGAAAGAAGTAAATCATTAGAAAACATTAACAACTGAGTTATTAAAACAAAACAAAACTTCTTTCTAGAAGCAGTGCACGTTCAATTTGAATCTCTTGCAATTAGAGAGAGGCACTCAGGCCTGTAAATCAAAAGAAGAGGTTCAATTTTAATCAACACAAGGATGGATGAGGCATATTTAAAAGATTTCAGCATCAGAATGGAAACAAAGTGGGTTCTGGTGCTCAGTTAACCAGAAAAATTGATTGATAGTCTGAACAATCCAATAATGAAAGTGAGTTGGGACTTTTTTAATTTAAAGTAGAGCCAATTTTATTGTTATTGATAATAATATCTACCGTATATTGAAAATTATCACATGATTTAGTGTATTATATAAATTATTTAATCCTCACAGTAGCTCTGTGGATTAGTTTCCTAGGTCTGCCATAACAAAATACCACATATTCAGTGGCTTAAACAACAGAGATTTATTTTCTCACAGTTCTGGAGGCTAGAATTCCAAGATCAAGATGTCTGCAGGATTGCTTTCTTCTGAGGGCTATGAGGGAAGGAGCTGTTCCAGGCCTCTCTCCTTGGCTTGTAGACGGCCGCCTTCTCCCTGTGTTTGTACGTCATCTTCTCTCTGTTTGTGTCTGTGTCCAAATTTCCTCCTCTTCTAAAGGCACCAGTCATATTGGACTAGGGCTCATCCTAATGACCTTATTTTAATTTAATCATTTTTAAAGACCCTGTCTCTAAATATGGTCACATTCTGGAGACCCTATTTCCAAATACAGCACCAGGGGGTAGGACTTCAACATATAAATTTTGGGGGAAGACACAATTCAGCCAATAACAGATATATATTCCACATTTCACAGCTAAGGAAATAGACCAAGAAAGATTGCTACTTGTCCAAAGTCTCCAGTTAGTAGCAGCAGAGTCAAGACAAATCCAGATCTGTTGAAGTCCAAAGCCCAGCTGTTAACCATGATACTATACTACTGCTTTTACTAATAGTCAGGTGGATCTTTTCCCATCAGTATCCCCACCCAGTTTCAGGCTCCCATACCCCCAGGGGCTTTATTACCTTATACCAGCTATTCCTCCCCTGCCAGCCTCCAGTTATCCCCACTGTCCCCTCCCCAAGGTCCAGTTGAATATTCTAGCCAGGGCTTTCCTCCAATGAGAGTCCCTGAGTGGTTGCCCCCATTTCCAGCCTCCACCACCCCTGTTTCCATCACTACCACCTCCACCTTCTAAGCACTCACTAGGGAGACACCCCTGGCTTTCTTTGAATCATATTTACGCTAAATTTCACAAAGGCTCTCTGCACCTCTCAACCCACTAGCCTATAAATCAAGCAAAGACAATGAATTCAGGAGATCATTTAAGAGGCCTCTGAAATAATGTGTGTGCTCACTGCACACCTGTCTCTCTCTCACAACTCACCTCCTTCATGAGTCTTTCCTAATCCCTCACATACCCCTTCCCAGTAGAACAACTTGCCCTCTCCATGCCTTATAGACCCCAGATAGACTTTTATCAGACAACAGCAATACCTTATTGTGAATATTTATTTTCATATCTGCCCCTCCACCAGACCGTGAGGTAGAAGCTGTGTCTTACTCATCACTGGATCCCCAGTGTCTAGCATTTTTCTGTACTTATTGGTGAGTATTTAATAAGTGCTTGATGAATGAATGAATGAATGAATGAACTCTACCCTACACTTTAAGACCTTTCCCCCACCCAGCCAAATGATGCATAAAATTATAATGCTAGATGTTATAATATGAGCTTTGGTTTAAGAACTTGTGCCTTACTAAAGGATGAAGGCTCTTCAGCTGTTTAAGCCTCAGTGTGAATGATTTCCTTAGGGGGACATGTACAGGGATGTTAGGAGACGTGGTTGCTCGAGGTGCCTAATAAGAGGTGAAGGAAGGGGAAGATACAGAAAGATAGATCAAAAGACCAGAGGAGCCTTTCCTCTTAAACAGCTTTTCAGAGCAGCAGCTCTGGTTGCCATAGCAACAACATCAATTTGTGGTACTTCCTTTCAGCTTCCTACCTGCCTGTGAGGAGGACCTGAAAGCACAACCTCTTAACCCAGCAGGGCATTTTCCTGGCATCTGAGAGTGGGAGTCAGGATAAGGCTCAGGGAGATGGCAGTCTGGGCTGAACCAGCTTGAAGAAAAGAAGCTGAGGGGAACGGGACAGGACCACACTGCTGCCAGGAGGTGAAGGCTAACGCGTGGGCACAAGTGACACAGGAATAAAGGAGTGAGCTGCAACAGTCGACAGATAATCACAGCTGGGGCCACAGTTGTCAGAGCTGATTACCGAAAGATCCTTTTACTTAATTGATTTTATACCACCTCCTGACTGCAAAATTGGGAGCCTCAAACAATAAAGGCAATTTTCAAAGGTCAGCTGCTTGCTCAAATGGACACCCCACACAGAATTGTTTACTGGAGCTTCTAATGACTTATTCTTCTCAACCAAGCCAGAAAATATTTTTCTAAACAAGAAATGGGAAGAATGCCAGATCTATAAATAGGAGATGATTGTGGATGAGGATGTCGCTACAGTATGTAATTAGTAGTCTTCCTAATCAAATCAACAGCTTTGTTGTGAGATTTGCCCATTTCTGCAGCAGAAATATGATTTGGAAATGCTAACAAAACAGAATCGTCTTTCTAGTTTCTTCTTTCTGCTCATTCTAAGTCTTGAGTATAACTCAGATCAAAAATATTTTTTTTGCAAGGTATGAGGAAAGGCGAGACAGGGGTAATCATAAATTCTATTTGATACATTTATTAGTCAATTTCACTTATTTGTTGCTGTGTAACAACCAAAAATGAAGACATAAGAATTGTGAATTCAGATAAGAATATTGGGACTTCTAAAGGTTTTCTTTTACAGCGAATTATCTTTTCTATCAACACCAAGGGGAAAATTTATCCAAACAATTTCTAGAGTTGATCATGGTTCATTGAGGAACAAAACAGCGGAAACATGCAATTTCACGGCAACTCACACAAAGTGCAGCCTCACATTACCAGCAACAAGTCAAATAATTTACTTAGCGACTCTGGTGCTGACATTTAGTCTTTGTCTGTCTCACATCTGGTGCCCCAAGTGTGATGCATTTGATAAACATGTTTATAAGCTGGTAATTTATTTCCGGCACTATTTTTGCTTCTTTGTACACCAAACTTCATTCATGGGGAGGAAACATGTTAATTCTCTCATTGTTAAGTGGCCTTTCTTACTATATTGCTATGAGATTTTACAAAGCATGCAAATCAGCATGGTCTTAGAAATCAAGCCTAGTATAGGCGGTAGGTTGACATTCTGTACAACAGTCAGAAGGGAAGCATCGAGTCAAGGTGGGGTGGGAGGAGGATCTACCTCAAAACATTCCCTGAATCCAAACAACATCAGGAAATCACTCTGATGTATCTCATGACCTCTAGATGACAGTGTGTAGTGTTTCATTGTCCTGCCATATATTAAGATGAAAAATCAAATAGAGCTAATTTGATTTGGTTTATGAAAATTTTATGTCAAAAAACGGGCAGATGGAGATGCCGGATAGTTACAGAACAACCAAAGATTATTTGATATGTCCTCTGAAATAGAAACTCATTTTACAAAATCTAAATGGATCTCCTTTGTATAAGAATGTCATCCATGCATCCATGTGGCCTCTGTTGACTCTCTGAAGGGGTAGATTGCACCAGAGGTTACTTCTCAGAGGACAGAGCATCAGCTCATCAAGGGGAAGGCAGGTAGATGGACTTGGTAGTCTGGTATGGTAGACAGGGACTAATAAGCAGCTTGCTTCCACTCCTAGCTTTGCCACCAACAACCTCTGTCATATAACCTGAATCTATGGGTCTCTATATCAGTTAGCGAATTGCCATGTGGCAACAAACCACACCCCAAAACTTAGTGGCTAAAAACAGCAACCACTTATGATTTCTTGCAAATCAATGCTGATCTGGGACAGGCTTCACTGAGCTCAGCTGGGCTGTGCTCATCCTTCTGGGGTCAGTTGGCAGATCACTTGGGGGCTGGTGGTTCTAGGATGGCTTCAGTTTCATGCAGTTAATCTCGTCCTTCAGTAGGCTCACCCAGGATTGTTCTTATGGTAGGGGGCTGAGGGGTGGGCAGGGGAGAGATAGAGGAAGAGAGGAGGGGAGGCGTGGGGAGGAGGGAAGAGAACAGGTAAGAGAAAGAGCGAAGAAGGTAAGGGGGGAGGGGGAGAGGGAGAGAGAGAGAAAGACCTTGGCATCTTGAGACCCAGGCTGGGAACTGGCCCTCTGGCTCGTCTCCCACATTCTCTTGGCCTGTCCTTTTCACAGTTGTCTTGAGGACTAAATGAGATGGTCTCTGTGTGGACTTTATAAATCATAAAGTGTCATAAAGCAGATATAATGTAATAAGACATCCACTGACACGTCCTGAGTGCTGTCATTCATAAGATACACAGACTTATACCCTCACTAGAGGTGAAGCCAGTGATGACATTGTGAGCAGGGGATGTCATGTGAGATATTTTATGTATTTCTGTCCTTGTTCCACAAGCTTTGAGGTAGCTTGCTACAAGAATGCATATGTAAAAATACCAGCATACCATAAATAAGAACAAAGAATCAGGACTAAGAAAAATATAATTGATAGTAGAAAATCAAGACCCAGGGTTAGAGGTGGTAAGAGACACCACCCCAAATGTGCAAGCCGTAAGGACAATGCCATGACCATATTTGAGTCTTATATTTGGTTCTGTAGTTCCCAGAAGTAAAGCAAAAAGAGATGTGTTTCCCCAAGTATACTACCCAAGTACTATACCCAAGTTGATCTGCGGTGGTACAAGGCTGCCAGCATGCACCCACCCTTCCCACCCTCTGTGGACCAGTTGCTGAGAAGCCCTTCAGCAGGTGGCAGTGCAATGCACTTTCTGTCCAGGTCTCTCCTCACCACGCTGAATGCTGGGTATTGCAGGGAGAGGAACAAGGAACACTCTGGGCTCTCAGCTGCAGGGTGTAGAGAGCTCACCAAGGCCAGCAGCAGGGGCTGTGTGCAGGCTGTGGTGAGAAGAACCGGGTTTGTGAGACAGGATGAAGGGCAAGCGATAGGCACTTTTCTATTCATGCCAGTGACACATGTTTCCTTTTTAAATAAACTTAAGTTTTCAAAGTAGGTTAATACAGATATCAATGTTAATAAACTAAGAGTACAGATGATGTATAGGTAAGGCAGACTTGTGAAGCTCTGATGTAAATGCCTGGAGTTTGGGAAGCAGCTCTCAAACATCCGTTTATGAGCACTGATTGCCAGTGAACTTCCCAGGACGAGTTAGTAGCAGATATCTCTCTGCAGAGTCTCTGCACTGTAGAGGCCATGTAAGACTGGCATGCAGGAAGAAAATGTTAGACATATATTTAGATGTAACAATATGAAAGGAGTCAAGCTTTAATAGCACTTAAAGATTCCAACTGAGACAGACACCTCACCTGCTGGGTCAGCTTGCTAGATGTTGACTGCTGGGTCCCCCCACCCTGTGGTTCTCAGGGTGTCTTTGGGAAAAAGTGGAGGTTCCCTAGGTAGAGAGTTGACACATTTTTGTTCACTTTCACCAAATGGCCACATGTTGGAGTTCAGATGTGCCTAATTAAGCAGCTGTATGGAATGTAGCATCTAGTTTCAACTAAACTAACTTTCATAAAATGGAGAGGATTCAAGAAATGTCAGTAATAAACACAAGCAACGAAAACAAAATGGCAGGACTTCCCTGGTGGCACAGTGGTTAAGAATCCACCTGCCAATGCAGGGGACATGGGTTCGAGCCCTGGTCCGGGAAGATCCCACATGCCGCGGAGCAACTAAGCCCATGCGCCACAACTACCGAGCCTGCACTCTAGAGCCCGCGAGCCACAACTGCTGAAGCTCGTGCTCCACAACAAGAGAAGCCTCCGCAATGAGAAGCCCGCACACCGCAGTGAAGAGTAGCCCCTGCTCGCCACAACTAGAGAAAGGCTGCGTGCAGCAACGAAGACCCAAGGCAGCCAAAAATAAATAAACAAATAAATAAATTTATATGAAAAAAGAAATGGCAGAGCCTGCACTGCTCTGATTCTTAGAACAGACAAACTTTTTAGGAGTTGCATTATGTGGTAAAACAGGGATTCATCATATCTGACCAAAAGTCAATCTCCACATTTAAAATTAATAAAAAGACTACTTAAAATACGGATTTACCTCCACTCTCGTTAATGATGCGACTTGCCTTGAGTTTTTATTGTGCCTTTGATATTAGCTAATGGAAACATGAAGCCATCAGGATTAGCAAGACATTTTTAAAAGGAAGCAGCCTGAACATTCATCATCATAACATCATATTGTTCCATTAATGAATAAAATAAGAAAAAAGTTACATTTCACCTTCATCCCATCCTTTTAAATTGCTATTTTATGTATGCTTTATAATACAGATAACATAGTAATATAATAGCACGTGTATAGAATTTATAAATAAATCTATACAGATTGGGAGAGCATGCTGACATTTTTTTCACTAATGAGGTATGTAATTAAAACAGTTGGGATACCACTGCTCTAAATAACTAAAAATAAATTAGCTGGTTGAATGGAAGTATTAAACTTAGAATCACTACATTTGAAGAACACCCACAAAATAATCATTTTAATTGTAAAATAGTTGATCTAAGACTAGACTTTCTGTTAGCGGTCTGATCACAGGATGTGTCACCCAGGGGCCACTTCCAGGTTGTGACATTGATGTTATTGTAGCGTGAGAAACTCATTCAACTATTTTCTATGGCCAATGGACAGGCATCTGAATTAACCAAAGTTAGCTTCAAACCATTCATATTTAACTTAGGCAAAAGAGGGTTGCAGAACACAGTCCTACTTTCTGCCACTGGACATTGTTAGCTGAATCATTAAAAGATAAGCCAGAAACAATATGTGTCCATCAATAGATGAATGGTAAAGAACATGTAATGTATAATATATATATATAATATTATTCAGCCATGAGAAAGAGGAAACGCTGCCATCTGTGACAACATGGATGGAGCTTGAAGACATTATGCTGTGAGATAAGTCAGACAGAGAAGACAAATATCACGTAATACCACTTATATGCAGAATCTAAAAAAATCAGAACTCATAAAAACAGAGAGTAGAATGGTGGTTACCAGGGACTGGAGGGTGGGGGAATAGGAGGGGTGCTGTGTAATGGTACAAATTTGCAACTAGTAGATAAGTAAGTCCCAGAGATCTAGTGCACAGTATAGTGATTATAGACAAAACACCGTCATATAAATATCAAACTTGCTGAGTGACTAGATTTTAATTATTCCTATCACAAAAAAAGAAATGATAAGTATGTGATACGATAGAGGTGCTACCTCACTGAAACAGCAACCATGACTTCTGTGGATATCAAAAACTATGAGTCCATATGGAACTCATTCAGCCTGACCCAAAGCTGGCTTCTGTCATAGAGCCACATTTTGAGGAAAGGTCAGTAAAAACTCAAGCGAAGTGAAGGGTGCACAGTGGCCATGAATGAACAGGCCAAGATGAAGCTCATTGGTTCCTCATATAAAATGTTGGCCCTGGAGACCCAGAACTGCAGGATAGAGAGAAGAGAGCTGTAACATTGAGGTGAAAGGCCTATGGTCCATGAAATAGTTGTCATTTTTAAAAATGGGGTCCTATATTCTCTGCGTCTAACCAGATGGGACGATGTCTATTGCTCTGGTCTGAATTTTTGTGCACCCCCAAAATTCATATGTTGAATCCTAACCCCCAAATGTGATGGTATGAGGAGGTGGGGTGTTTGGGAGGCGATTAGTGCTTTTATATAAGAGATTCACAGAGATACCTCACCCTTTCCACCACCTGAGGATACAGGGAGAAAGAGCTGACTATGAACTCGGAAGAGGGCCCTCACCAGAGCACAACCATGCCAGCACCTTGTTCTTGGACTTTCCAGCCTCCAGAACTATAAAAATAAATGAATGTTGATTACAAGCCACGTAGTCTATGGGCTTTTGTTATAACAGCCCGAAAGGACTAAGACATCTATGGAGTTCGTTGAAGTTTTCAGGTCAATAAGGATTAGTGCTTACCAGTATGAAAAATTTTAGACTAGTTCCAATGGGAAAAGGTATTCTTCTGCCATTTTATTGAATTTGAGCAATGAGGAATGGTACCAGGTCTCAGCTGAAAGGTGCCAGGGTGCCCATGACCTTTGAAACAATTTCCCTAGGACTTTAAGACAGGGGTCCCCAACCCCCGGGCCGCAGACCGCTACCAGTCCTCAGCCTGTTAGGAACCGGGCTGCACGGCAGGAGGTGAGTTGGGGGGGGGCGCACGATCAAAGCTCCATCTGCCGCTCCCCGCCGCTCCCCATCACTCGCATTACCGCCTGATCCGTCCATGGAGAAATTGGCTTCCACAAAACCGATCCCTGGTGCCAAAAATGTTGGGGACCGCCGCTTTAAGAGATAGGTCCCTTAGGCAAGAGCCAACAGAAATAGAACCACTGAAAGATAGTCTGTATCCTTTAAGACATGTAATTTGAAGGGAGAAATGATGAAATGAAGGAAGCTCTCGCAGCAAATGCAAGCAGAGGCAATGGCCTCCACAGAACACCCAGGGGCAGAAAGTAAGAGGTTGTAGCAGTTTTTCAGGATCATCTAAAGAAAAGAGCATCTGATAATTCCTTATTCTTTAGACCAAAGTAACCATGGATACAGATGAATCATCAGTAAGGTCTTTTGAGAATAAGCAGCTCTCTTTGCTCTAGTTCTTCATGCACCCAGAAGCCTCCTGCGCTCTTTGGGCTCCTAAACAGATGGAAGCACCAGAAAGGGCACTTCTTCCTCCAGGGGCTGGAGCTGGATCTGGGCCAGGTACGGTTCATGGCAAACACATGTCCAGGACAGACTTGCCACCTGTGAGTTTAGTTCTTGTAGCTCCTTCCTCCAAATCTGATTTTTTTCCATGTGTACAAATACAACGGAGCTTCTTAACCAGCAAACTGAGGCTCCAAATCATTAAATGATCACATCCCTCAAAATAATTTGCCTGTTTTACGCATTTCCTCATTCATTCATTTATTCATTCATCATTCTACAAATATTTATTCAGTGCTCACTGTGTGCCAGGCAGTGTTCTAGGTGCCAGAGTGAACAAAAGGGACAAAAATTCAGACACTGACAAGAAAGACAGTAAATAAGTACAGTTAGATGATGCTAAGTACTGTTAGTATGATGGAGGAGGGGAATGTAAAACAGGGAAAGAGAGTGCCCGTTGAGGGAGGCGGTGTCATTTTAAATAAAGTGGCTAAGCAAGACCTCACTGAGGAGCACACATCTGAGCAAATTCTTGAAGGAGATGTGAAAGAGCAATGTGATATTTGGGCAGAGAGTATTCCCGGCGAAGGGCACAGCCAGTGCAAAGCCCTGAGGTCAGAGCGTGCTTGACATGACTGACGAAGAACTCATGAGGACACAAGGGAGAGGGCTGGGAGGGAGGCCTGTTGTGCAGGGCCTTTGTTATCTACTGTAGCTTCTACGTAGGATGACATGGGAAGCTACTGGAGAGATTAAGACAGAGGAGTGGTGCTATCTGATTTAACCTCTCTCCTTTAACTGTGGAGCGTCCCGAGCCATAGCACCAGTTAGGAGACTACAGGAATCTGCGTGTGTAGGAGAGACGAGGGTGACCTGGACCAGAAAGAGAACAGTGGTAGTGGTGAGAAGTGGTCAAGGAACTTCTCACCTTTTTTTTTTTTTTTTAAGGAACAAGAAACCAGGTTTGTGACGAAAGAATGGTCAAGCATGACCCCAAAGTTTTCAGCCTGACATGGAAGGATGGAGCTGTCCTTACCCGACAGGAAGCACAGTGGGGAACGCTGGCTGGGAGTCGGGGCGGGATTAGGAGTTCGGTTCTGGACATGCTAAGTTTGTGATGCCTGCTAGAATCCAAGGGGAGGTGCGAGGTGGGCAGATAATTATTTGAGTCAGGAATTCAGGAGAAAAGTCCAAGCTGGAGATGTAAATTTAGGCGTGTGGGCAGGTCGATGATCTCAAATGACAAATGAGATCACTAGTCAGTGGACATGGAAAAGGCAAAAGGGCCAAAGGCTGAGTCCCAGGGCAGCCCAGTGTCTAGGAGGCCAGAAACTAAGGAGAAGCCGTCAAGGGAGACTGAACTGAGGAAAAAGCAAAATCAGGAGAGTGTGGTGCCCAGAATCCAAGCCAAAAAGTGGTTCACAGAGGAGGGGAGAGCTGTGTCACAGCCGGGTGACACTTCCCAGTGGCCGCTGCACTGACAATGCAGCGGTCATAGCGGTCTTGGCAGCAAGAGCCGGTTCAGTGAAGCAGGGGAAGCAAAAGCCTGATTCGAGTGAGTTCAGGAAAGAAGTAAAGGAGGAGAATCTAGATGGGAGTAGAGAGAACACCCCCAGGGAGCTTCGCTACAAATGGGAAGTGTGGGGTGGTGCCTTTTAATTTGTTTCGGTTTGTTTTTTAAGATGGGAGTAACAACCACCTATTTGCATATGGAAGTGATCATATAGAGTCAGATTGGTGAGGCAGGATGTGGGGAAGAATTGCTGGATGGGTATCCTTAAAGAGATGAGAGGAGGGACTTCCCTGGTGCGCAGTGGTTAAGAATCTGCCTGCCAATGCAGGGGACACGGGTTTGATCCCTGGTCCAGGAAGATCCCACGTGCCGCGGAGCAACTAAGCCTGTGCGCCACAACTGCTGAGCCTGCGCTCTAGAGCCTGCGAGCCGCAACTACTGAAGCCCACGCGCCTAGAGCCCATGCTCCGCAACAAGAGAAGCCACCGCAATGAGAAGCCCGTGCACTGCAACGAAGAGTAGCCCCTGCTCACCGCAACAAGAGAAAGCCCGTGCGCAGCAACGAAGACCCAACACAGCCAAAAATAACTAACTGACTAACTAACTAACTAACTAAATAAATAAATAAATGGAGAGCTCTCGGAAGAAAAAAAGGGATGAGAGGAGGTGGGATCCTAATCATACTAATAAAGAAAATAAGTACATACCAACTAACATTAATGTGCTTACTAAGCACAAAGTGCTGTTCTAAACGCTCGACAAACTATCTCATTCAATCCTCACAGTAACGTTGCAAAATGGGAATAGTTACAGGTGAGGAAACAAAGGCTCACAAAGCCCCAGAGTTTGCTCACCCCAGGTGCTCTGAATTCCGAGTCCAAGCCCCTCGTCCTCAGGCCACACGGCCTGCTTTTGTTTTTGTTTCAACACCCACAGGAAGGAACCGCTCCATTCTCAGGAGGCAGGTCCCAGCGTGGGTGGAGGTGGAATCAGGGTGGGGACTTGAGCTGAGGGTTCAGGGACCAGATGCACTTGTCACAGGGAAAAGCGGGATGGTGGCAGGTGTTTGGTGAACACCCAGAGAAGATCCAAAGAGAGGAGGAGGCCCCTGAGGAGCAGCTGGAGGGAATGGGGAAGGAGATGGTGAGCAGAGGACAGAGAGACCCGTCTCAGAAGCCAGGCTAGAGGCCCGACTCCATCCTCCAGGCCAGTAGCTGTTAGACTCGGTTTGCATTGCTTTGCTCTTGGGTAGTGGGACTCTTGATAAAATGAAACGTTACACACGAAGTCCAGTAAGCAAAGCGGGCTAGGAGTAGAAGAGAGACTACATTTCGGCAGATGTGGCCCCTCGTTGCCCCTGGAAGCCGCTGGGGAGGGGGAGAGGGAGGGTCGCTCAGGGCCCAGCTGTGAAGCGTTTGAGAGTTAGAGCCAGAGAGTGAAAGTGGGGGGCTTGGGGGGCTTGGAGGGCGGTGGAAACGGGGGACAAAAGGGAATTGCTAGGACTGATTGTTCAAGTCTTATTTTCTTTCTTTCTTCCTTTCTTCCTTCTTTCCTTTCCCTCTCTTCTTCTTTCCTCCTTCCCTCCTTCCTCCCTCACATCCATCCTTTCTTCCTTCTTTCCTAATAATTTAGGCAGAAGGTGCCGGGGCTTGAATACAAGCACCCCAGGGCTTCTGATCCCCACTAAAATGCGAAACCACTGCTCTGGGTATACAGGTGTTGAAATACCTTTCTGGGCCCAGGATGCAACAGCTCCTGCCCAGGTGCTACATCAGCAAACACAACTCAGCCAACTGTCGTGTCCCTATAAAGGCTCTACTTGACTAGAAATGCAGTCTGTCCAGTCAGCCGATACCCACACGCCAAGCCAGCTCTGGGCTCTATATTTATTTCCTTGCTCCTTATTCATTTTCTCCTTTTCTCTTCCTTATTACTTATTCTTTATCCTATAAAAGTTTCCTGACTTCCGCCCCATTTTCCAGTTCTCTGGACCCTTGAGAACAGACACTACCTGCTTCATAAAGTGTTAAATAAAATTTGTTGGCATCCCCTAAATTTTCTTCTTGAATCATTTTTAACACAGGGTGCAGAAGGGCATTCTCTCCTCTGTTGCGCACTTCTCCTCTTTCCCCATCTTCATCTTTGCTTTATGTTTTTTCCTTCCTTTTTTTTTTTTTTAATATTAGCAAAGCATCCAGTACCTACCAAAGAACACACTGTCTTTTCAAGTGTCAGTGTCTGTACTGTGAGCACCTGGGGTATAACCATGTGTGATGTGCATGGGAGCCTGGTGTCTGATCAGAACCTGCATGGAGCAGGCACCCAGGAAATGGCTGTTGAATTATGAATGACATAAGGGATGATATGCAGGATATTTCAAGTTTGTTAATCTCAGATACTAAGGTCCTTTATTCTCATATTTAAAAAGAAAGAAAAAAAGAAAGAAAGAATGGGAAAGAGGGAGGGAGGGAGGGAAAGAGAGAGAAAGAGAGAGAAAGAGAAAGAAAGAAAGAAAGGAAGGAAGGAAGGAAGGAAGGAAGGAAGAAAGAAAGAAAGAAAGAAAGACTTCTCTGGTGGTCCAGTGGTAAAAAATCTGCCTTCCAATGCAGGAGATGTGGGTTCAATCCCTGTTCGGGGAACTAAGATCCCACATGCTGCAGGGCAAATAAGCCCGTGTGCCACAACTACTGAGCTCACATGCCTCAATTAGAGAGCCTGCATACTGCAAACTACAGAGCCCACATGCCCTGGAGCCCACGTGCCACAACTAGAGAGAGAAAACCTGCATGCCACAACTAGAGAGAAGCCCACCCACCACAAGGAAAAATCCTGCATGCCTCAACTAAGCCCTGTTGCAGCCAAAATATAATAATAAAAAGAAAGAAGGAAAGAAAGAAAGAAGGAAGGAAGGAAGGAAAGAAGAAGGAAAGAAAGAAAGAGAGAAAGAAAGAAAGAAAGACAAAAGAAAGAAAGAAAGAAAGAAAGAAAGAAAGAAAGAAAGAAAGAAAGAAAGAAAGAAAGAAAGAAAGAAGTGAAATAGCAGCAGTGTTTTTCAGGTGTGCAGATGCTGGTGACTGATTTTAATGTTCTCTCGGTCCAAGCCTCTAATAACCAGCACTGCCTGATTTCTACAGAATAATGGCCATTTAATAATGAGCCTGCAGCACTTCAAAACTCTGAATCACCACAGGAGCACAAATTATGTTCAGCGGGATTTTAGAGTTGCACATTGCACTGTGACAGGCAGACGCTGGTACTGACTGTAATGGCCCCTGGAACTATTAGACCAAAGATTGAATGACGATCAGGCATGGGGAGAAGGAACTCCTACAACTGCAAGGGGAGGGGAGAGGCAGACTGGATGGTGCTGTGACCCACTAATGTAATATTCCATGGTCATGATTTATAATTCTTAAATACTGGCCAAGTTTCCTATCAGTAGAAAACTGGTTAAATGTATTCTGTTCTATCCACTGGAGCACCACACAAGGAAGGAGGTACAGCTATGTATAATGACATGGAAAGAAGCCCACAATCTGTTTTTTGTTGAAAAAGCAAATTACAGAAGATTATGTATATATAAACAATTTAATTTTAATTTTTAAAAGTAAACTGTGTGTGTTCTGGGGGAGAAAGGGGTGTTAAATATGGCTAGAAAAATCCAGATGGCTACAGACCAGGCTATTGGTGGTGAACTCTGGGGAGTAAGGTTGAAGGAGGCCAGGAAGTAGCAGGTTTTCACTTTTATATCCTTTTATACACATTCATATTGCCTGAATTTTTTGTAAGTATGTATGTAGCATTATAAAAATACATAATCAGTCACCCATGTGTAGGTCACCACGGTGAGTGGTAACTTTCTGTTAATCAACATGAATATCCTGTTTCTTTTTTTTTTTTAATGATTTTTTAATAGATTTATTTATTTATTTATTTATTTGTTTATTTATGGCTGCGTTGGGTCTTCGTTGCTGCACGCGGGCTTTCTCTAGTCACGGGGAGCGGGGGCTACTTTTCATTGCGGTGCGCCGGCTTCTCATTGCAGTGGCTTCTCTTGTTGCGGAGCACGGGCTCTAGGCACGCAGGCTTCAGTAGTTGTGGCTCACAGGCTCAATAGTTGTGGCTTGTGGGCTCTAGAGCGCAGGCTCAGCAGTTGTGGCTCATGGGCTTAGTTGTTCCGCGGCATGTGGGATCTTCCCAGACCAGGGATCAAACCCGTGCCCCCTGCATTGGCAGGTGGATTCTTAACCACTGTGCCACCAGGGAAGTCCTACCCTGTTTCTTATACGGGGGAGCTTGCAGCATTTGGAGCAAGAACAATTGCCCTGTCAGAAGGTCAAGAGAGGGAACTCTACTGTACTTCACTGTACAGTAGAGACTAACACAACCTTGTGAAAGAACTATACTCCCATACAAAAAAAAAAGAAAGAAAAGTCAAGAGACCTTGTCTTGTTCCTCCTCTGCCCCAGCCAGCTGTGTTCTCTTAGGCAAGTTACTTCATCTTTGACCTCTATCAAGAGGATGGAACCAAATTTCCTCTCAACTTCTTCCCAAGCTCAAAATTTCTAAAGAGGAAATAAACTTCAGGTAAGTGTCCATTTGAAAACCTGATTCAGCCGTAACTTCCTAAATATGGTATTTCCTTAGTGAATCAAACAGTTCAAGATTTTGATGAAAAAGAATTCAGTGAGTATTAAAAAAAATCTATTGGACTATTATGCCCAATGCTGATTCTGCAATAAACAACTATGCTTACTGCCCATGAGATTGAACTTTTCTCAGTTCTCTGATGCTGTTTGTGGTTTGCCCAAAGTTACCAAGAACTGCAGACTGCTTTTCCCCACAGCCTCTTGCGGCGTGCGTATTTCTAACTCTGGGGGAAGAAATATGGAGTTACAAAAGGATTTGCTGTGGAGGGAAATCTAAGCAGCTAGTAAGCCATACAAACTTTATGACAAAATGGGGCAAAATGATTTATTTTGAACCTAACTAAACAGTTAAATATTAAAGTGGACAATATATCAACACCACGAGACTTCATGCAAACCCAGGAAACCAGGAAATTTCAGTTCTATTTCAATGATAAATAAATTTTAGATCAAGCCTGTCTAACAGATTGTGTTTATCAGTCTGAAGGAGCATACTTAATAAATAAGCGTGCTTAAATACCTTTTCTCAAATGACGTGACTACCATGTGAAGAAGTATGGCCTGGAGAAGAGATGCATTAAAACATCAACCGTAACAATAACACGGGGTTTCCATGAATCTCCATAAAGACAGTATGTGCAGTTCACGAAAGAAGGTTTGTGGATACGGGGACAATCGGGCTGGGACAGCACAAACACCCCAGTCGAGACTACCCTTGTTTCAGGGAAGCCCTGCTTTGATGGCCCCACTGGAAAAGTCTAGTGGAGGGTTGTACTCCATGCTCCCTGGCAGTTCTGTGCTTTGGAGTCAGAGAAGACAAAGGTTAAATCCGTCTCCACTTCTCGCTAGGGCAAGCCATGTAACTGAACCTCAGTTCTCTAGTCTGTAAAATGGGATAATACATAACAACACAGAAACATGGTCACACACGATGAAAGTATACGGGTAAAATGACCTACCGCTGCTGCTTCAGAGTGAGCACTCAATAAATATTAGTCTCAAAAAAAAATAAAATTAAAATTAAAAAAAATTAAAAAAATAAATATTAGTCTCCTTCCTTCCAAGTAAAGATTCTATTTCCAAAACCATGGGATACCTGAGTGAATTTAGGAGCTATTTTACATTCCTGGTCTGATGATTTCACTGAGGCAAAATGGACCACCTAAGTAAGCTTCTTAAGAAGCTCTCTAAAACTATTTTCTTATTTGTAAAATTGGAATTACATCTCCTTTCCAGCCTACTGCATATCGATGTCATGAAGACAGATTTTCTATTTCTGCAAGTAATGAAGTATTCACACAACATCATTATTACTATGCCCTTCTGATGAAATGGCAGGTAGAACTTCTCTTTCCTAGGTTTTGACATTGGAAAACTGAATCCAGAGAGGTGAAGCAACCTGTTCTAGATCACACAGCTTGTTAGGGACAGAGCTAATAGTAGAACTCGGTCTCCTGAAGCTCAGAAAAGTACAGATACCTCTGGACCTCAGCCGGGAAGGGGAATCCATCCCTTAAAATCTCTATATACTCCAAACTCCAGAGTCTACTTCTAGACAACTCAACCTGTGGTACTCAGATACTCAGATGGCTAAAATAAATGTAGTATTTTAGCCTGTGGTTGTGTGTATTCCGTAGTATCCCCTTAGTAGACTTTGCACAAAGTCTAATATAAAGGAGGCATTCAAAATTATTTATTGAATGAAAGAATGAGAGAGTGATTGAGTGGATGAATGAATAACAGGAATCCCCAGGGAAAGAACAAGGGCCCAATTAAATGTATTAGTTATACACATATTGGGTCATATGGGCATATACATAAACACCTGAGGTACAAGTAATCAGAAATGTACAAATAGATTTTAAGACACTTACTCTAATCTCACCTGAAGAAAGAGAAGAACAGTTTCAAAGTGATTTTAAAATCATATTTGTAAGAAAGGGGAAGAAATTTTTGTGTCTCATTTTCAGTGAGAATTGCTAATACGTCACACAGCTAACTGAGAAGGGTGCTTTTTTTGTTTTGTTTGTCCGCCTGTTTTTGCCAAAGCATAGAGTGCTTGGGGGGAAATATCTGGAGACTTATGGGAATCTTAATTCCTTGAGACAGAAGGGAGATCAAAAACCTTGTACTTTTCAACACATTTCACATGCCAAGGAATTTTACAAAGAAAGAGGAAGAAATTAATCTATAAAATGTATTTTACAAAGAGAGAAGTAGATGTACTTTTCCCAGGAGAATATAAAGTTGGCAGACTCAACAGTAAATGGCCTGTGGATGAAATACAGCTGCGGGGGGAGAGGAGAATTGGGGGTAAGTGGTCAAAGGACAGTGCTAAGGCCACAGGGGTAGAGCCTGGGAGCCTGGAGGGAGGAGTCAGAGGAACCTGGCAGCCAGTGCCCACGCTGCTCTCCAAGGAAGGAAACTGAGACCCTGGAACAGAACGCCTCTCATGTAACATTACATCAGTAGCCTTCTAGGGGTCATGGCTGGTGACAGAAATTTAGGTAAGTGGGCAAAGAAGACATTCAGGGGAGATGAGGGTCTCAGAGCAGCCTGAGTCCTTGGGCACATACCCTACATTCAAATGAGGACCCAGAAGAGAAGCAAAATGAAGGTAGCATTCAACCTGTGAACAGAGCCAAATGGCTTTTTTTTTTTTTTTTTTTTTTTGCGGTACGCGGGCTCTCACTGTTGTGGCCTCTCCCGTTGCGGAGCACAGGCTTCGGACGCACAGGCTCAGCGGCCATGGCTCACGGGCCCAGCCGCTCCGCGGCATGTGGGATCTTCCCGGACCAGGGCACGAACCTGCATCCCCTGCATCGGCAGGTGGACTCTCAACCACTGCGCCACCAGGGAAGCCTCCAAATGGCTTTTTGATGCAATAGGCTGTCAATGAAAATAATCAATAAACAATCTATAATAGGAATATAGGAAAAAGTGTTTTATTTGAATCAAACTGAGGACTATAGCCCAGAAGACAGCCTCTCAGATAACGCTGAGGAACTGCTCCAGAGAAGCATGGTTTTCAGCAGTTTTATATCTTGTCAGAACAAAGAACATCAAACACGTCAGGGATACATTCCTTCAAAGTTTCAAAAAAACAGGTCAGCACGTACACAGTGAGTCAGAATGGCCTTGGCATCTGGGAAGGAAGTCCTATCATCGAAGGAGTACCAGCATTGCATCCCAGGAAGGGAGGAACTTAGTCTTTATTTTAATTTTATTTTCTTATTTTTTATTTTTTTAATTGAAATATAGTTGATTCACAATGTTGTGTTAGTTTCCTGTGTACAGCAAAGTGATTCAGTTTTATATATATACATACACATACATATTCTTTTTCAGATTCTTTTCCCTTATAGGTTATTACAAAACATTGAGTATAGTTCCCTGTGCTATACAGTAGGTCCTTGCTACTGTATAAAATAGGTTATCTATTTTATACGTAGCAGTGTGTGTATGTTAGTCCTTAGCTCCAAATTTATCCCTCCCCCTCCTTCCCCATTGGTAACCACAAGTTTGTTTTCTATGTCTATGTTTTCTATGTTTATGTCTATGGGTCTATTTCTGTGTCGTATATAAATTCATTTATATCATTCATTTTTTCTTTTAGATTCCACATATAGGCGATATCATACGATATTTGTCTTTCTCTGTCTGGCATACTTCACTTAGCATGACAATCTCTAGGTCCATCCATGTTGCTGCAAATGGATGTCTTTATTTTTAACATGGACGTTCTTTACTTCTGGTCAATGTGCCCTTCTCCTTAATAATTAAAGCAGATATACAATGTATGTTTGATAGGCCATAAACACACTGTTCTGGCTAGCATCAGGTTCAAGTTAACTCATGTATAAGCCAGAATGACTTCCCCGTACCTCAACATGTGAACATCTCTTTTATCAAGGCCCTTTAAGAGACTTCCATAAAGAAACAGCCTGGACTCCTGCTGTGAGGAGTCACAGTTCTTCCTAGCCCTCAGGGACCAGGAAGGTCACATCCGAAACCCCACAGCCAAAGCTAAACACTTTTTCTGACATTCAGTTTCAATCGGACTGTTTTTATTTAATGTCCAGCCCAAGATGGACAACATGATACACTTCTATTTTTCTTCCAGAAAGTAAACAAATATAAGGTTTTGCACAAGAGAAAAACAATGAAAGCCAAATGTGGCTATCATTCCTCATTAAAAGTTGAAGTGTCAAGTTCTAAACCCCGAGGAAGCCGCTGAGAGGCAATAGCTGGGAGAAATTTATGAACTAGAGAAAGGAAGTGATGATAGATAGTGAAAAGTAATACAATTGTGCTTTCCCCATCCCTCTGCTATTTCCTAGGTCTTGCTGAGGGGAGCCTGGGCTGTAGCAGGAGTTTCCAGCACAGGCCAAAAGCCACATCTGTCATCCTCTAGCCCCAGCTGCAGAAAACTCTCTCTACTTCGCTCACATCTGGAGGGATGAGGTGGGGGAACTCTCAGCACAGCAAAGACCACCCCGTGGGCAGCAGAGCCTCAGATGAGACCTTCCATAACAACTCAGACGTCATCACCAGTAAAAACAAAAATGCCTTATCTCATTTAATCCTCACTACAACCCAATAGAAAGGTACTATTTTAATCCCCATTTTATATGTGAGGAAATTAAGGTTTAGAGAGATCAAGTAACTTGAAAGAGGTTTCCAACTATCAAAGGAGGACCCAATATGCAATCAATATGCCTCTTGTCTGAGGATGGGGTGTGGTGGGGATGAGGGGAAATGGCAAAGTGCCCCTTTAAAAAAAAAAAGAACAACGTATGCCTCCTACATTTTCTAGCTGCTCATGAATAACGTGAGTAGGGCAGTACGTTGAGAGGAACACACGAGATGACAGGTGTCAAAACAGAGCAGCCCCCAGCGAGCACTAGGGCAATGGTAAGAATCACCGTTAATCCCCAGCATCCCTGGGAGAAAGTGGCATCTCCCCCACATTGACCTGTAGAGAGACGGAGGCTTCACCACGTGGAGATGGGCCCAGGGCCATCCAGAGAGGAGACAGAGTTGCAGGAAGGGGAGTCCAGTTCCTACCCGGTCTGGAACGCTTGCCCCCCAACTCAGCCGCTTTCCCAACCCTTCCTGCACTCCTGGTGTGTACCCCGAGCTGCTGTGCATACTTATTATTTTACTCAATGCACATAACAGCCTGGTGAAGACGGCACATTACTGTGCACTAAAAATCGCCTCGTATTAGAGCTTTGAGACTTCCAAACAAAACGCGTGTATCTTTACTTTTCAGCCCCTGTGTTGGTACCAAGATTTGGGCATTCTGAGAACAGGCAGGGAACACATCGTCCACTTTTACACTCTTTCAGCTCGGGGTCTGGAAGACCTAAATTAAAAGAGAAAAAAGGGCTTCCCTGGTGGCGCAGTGGTTGACAGTTCGCCTGCCGATGCAGGGGACACGGGTTCGTGCCCCGGTCCGGGAAGATCCCACATGCCGCGGAGCGGCTGGGCCCGTGAGCCATGGCCGCTGAGCCTGCGCATCCGGAGCCTGTGCTCCGCAACGGGAGAGGCCACAGCGGTGAGAGGCCCGCGTACCGCAAAAAAAAAAAAAAGAGAGAGAAAACAAAATCGTATAAAACGGGTAGAAGATTAAAGTTCTCTGAGTGTTAAGTTGCGGGGGGGTGGGGAAGGAGAAAAGTTTATTTCTCATTTTGATTCGACCACCCCAGGTAACAAGCAGTGCCTCCGGCCACCTTTTAACATCACTACAAGCATAATGACTCTGCAGACAGTCTCTGGAGACCTTACCTTCACTCATTTGAAGCCGGCTCTGAGATTATTTTAAATAACGTTTTAATTTCTTCATCCCACCATGATAGTATTATGTGTTTGCCTCTGAAGATCCTTTATGACATTATGTTCTCAGAATTAGCTGTGAATCAGGAATGAGTCTGCCCCAGAGCGGCTCCGTTTCCTTGATATTATAAAGTGAAAATTACATGTCTAATAATGCATAACTGAGTTGTACTGTTCTGTACAGCTGAGATGAAAAACCTTTTGAACCAAAGGAAAAATGTAAAACCTCACTTTGGGGGCGGGGGTAGAGACACACTCAGAAGAATTTTAAGGGCGGTGTTCTGAACTTTGTCTTTGATTCTTAATAGCATCCTAAAACATACTCTGTGGGGGTAAGAGGCTTTCTCACTGGGCGGCGGTGACTGGGGTGCGCGGGGAATGGAAGACTCCTAACTCCTGTGGGAGGCACGGTGTGCTGCCTAACAAGTCATTAAACTGTGCATCTGTTTCATGTGGTTTTCTGTGTTTGTGTTATAGTTAATGATTTTTTTTTAAGTTTGCTTGTTTGCTTTAAAGATGCCTACCTATGGACAAGGCAGGATGCCAAGCTCCATGGGTTTAAGATGCCTTGTATCTGTTCTGTTCACTGCTGAATCTTCAGCACCTAGAAAAGTGCTTGGCTCACAGTAAGGACCTGATAAATATTTGTTAAAAAAAAGATTATACATAGGAAGAAGACATTCATTCATCCATCCCTTCACTGAGATAGGCTACTTGAAAAAAATGCAGATACCAACTAGGGCTTATGTTCATTCAGTAAGTCTGGATTGGGACCTAGGAATCAGAATGATTTTTAACTTTTTTATTATAAATATATTCAAGCATAAAGAAAAAAAGAGAATGGTATACTTACCACCTACATACCCATTTCCTAGACTAATAATTGTTAACATTTTTACCATGTTTGCCTCATCAATCTTTTTGTTTAAGTGTTTTCAATAAATTATATTGACACCATGAAAATAAGAACATTTTCCTTCTTAAAGTCAATATCATTATACAGCTAACAAAATTAATTAAAATTCTTTATCATCTTCTAATACCTGATCCATATTCAAATTTTGTCAATTGCTCCAAAAATATATGTTACTCCTAGTTTAGTCCTACCAGGATCCAACCCACATTATATTTGGTTGTTATATCTGTTAAGTCACTTGTAACCCAGAAAAATGCCCCCCCCCCATTTCTTTGGCCAGGCCAGCTGTTCCTCAGAATGGCCTACTTTCTGACATTGTCCAACTGTTAAATTTGCAGTGTCATTTAACTTATTCCAGTCACCCAAGCATTTCGTGTAAACTGGAGTTTGGAGATAGAGGCTGGATTACATTCTGGTTAAACACTTTAGGCAAGATATCATTATTGATGCTGTATCATATTGCAACACATTGCGAAGCACATCATATCTAATTGACCCATTATCAGTAAGCCAGAGACAACTGTCATGCCTCCATCGTAAAGTTCCATTTTTCTTTTTAAATCATCAGATAATCTGTGGAGTAATACTTCAGCAGCACTGGAGCATCCAGTTCTCCATCACTTTATATATAATGGCTTTCTCATCTGCTGATGATTCTTGCCGTAATCGATTACTACATTAGGGGTTGCAATATGATGATGTTTTTCTTTCTAACATTCATCCAACATTTATTAGCTGATAATAGGAGAGAGAAAGAAAGAGTGAGAGAGAGAAAGGGAGATGTATCTCATCAACTGCTCCTTCTGGAAAGGCAAGGTAAATAATTATTTATTTAAATTATCACTTTTCAGAGTAAGGGATAGGTGACAAATGGTATTTCGTTTGTTTTGTTTTGTCTTTGTTTTTCTCTTTTCTGAGTATCATTTTATAGACTTACAGATTTGTATCTATTCAGTGTTTTATTCCATTGCAGCCTTTCTTTCTGAAGCTCAAATTGTCCCATCTCCGGCCAATGAGAACCAATTATTGGCACAGAAATGGAGCCCAGTCTCACCTCGTACCCTGACCCAAAATCAGCCATTTCTCTAAAAGAACCCTGATTCCTTTCAGTGGGAATAATGGTTAGAGATCAAAATCTGGGTGTTAGGGATACTCACTGTTACTGAGTTGTTAATGCTTCTAGGTCCTTCCAATGGATAGAGGTAGGGGGAAATGTACATGTATATATTTTTAAATCATATGTTCATATTGAAATTTCCAATTCAAGTTTAACAATACAGAGGTCTTTAACTTTTTTGATTTTTAACTTAACACTGCTTTTCTCTTATACTAAAAATTTACTTGCTAACATTAACATATCACTTATTTGCTTTATCTTGCAATATATATATATTAGTTTCAAAATTAAAATATCAGGGACTTCACTGGTGGCACAGTGATTAAGAATCTGCCTGCCAATGCAGGGGACATGGGTTCGAGCCCTGGTCCGGGAAGATCCCACATGCCGCAGAGCAACTAAGCCCGTGCGCCACGACTGCTGAGCCTGCGCTCTAGAGCCCGCAAGCCACAGCTCTTGAGCCTGTGTGCCACAACTGCTGAAGCCCATGTGCCTAGAGCCCGTGCTCTGCAGCAAGAGAAGCCACAGCAATGAGAAACCCACACACAGTAACGAAGAGTAGCCCCGCTCACCACAACTAGAGAAAGCCCACATGCAGCAATGAAGACCCAACGCAGCCAAAAATAAATAAATAAAATGAATAGATTTATTAAAATAAATAAATAAATCAGCTAACTGATTGATTTATGATTTTTTTAAAAATTAAAATATTGATTTATTTTTATTTAAAAAATAAATAAAATCAAAATAAATAAATAAAAAATAAAAATAAATAAATAATCAAAATAAATAAATAAATAATCAAAATAAATAAATAAATAAATCAAAATATTGATTTATTTTTATTTAACTGATTGATTTATGATTTTTTTTAAAAATTAAAATAATATTATAACTTGTTTTAAAATCCTGAATTAAATTTGAGATTTTTTGTTCTGAGAATATATCCCACTAAGCAGGTTAAAACATTGTCTTCTAGACTTAAATAGACATTTCTCCAAAGAAGACATACAGATGGCCAGTAGGCACATGTAAGATGTTCAACATCGCTAATTGTTAGAGAAATGCAAGTCAAAACTACAATGAGATACCACCTCACACCAGTCAGAATGGCCATCATTAAAAAGTCCATAAACAACAAATGCTGGAGAGGGTGTGGAGAGAAGGGAACCCTCCTACACTGCTGGTGGGAATGTGAATTGGTGCAACCACTATGGAGAACAGAATGGAGGTTCCTCAAAAACTAAAAATAGAGTTGCCTATTATATATGATCCTGCAATCCCACTCCTTGGCATATATCTGGAGAAAACTATAATTTGAAAAGATACATGCACTCCAGTGTTTATTGCAGCACTATTTACAATAGCCAAGAGATGGAAATGACCTAAATGTCCAACGACAGATGAATAGAAAAAGAAGATGTTATACATATATACAGTGGAATATTACTCAGCCATAAAAAAGAATGAAATAATGCCATTTGCAGCAACATGGATGAAACTAAAGATTATCATCCTGAGTGAAGTAAGTCAGAAAGAGAAAGACAAATACCATATGATATCACTTATATGTGGAATCTAAAATATGGCACAAATGAACTTATCTACAAAACAGAAACAGACTCACAGACATAGAGAACAGACTTGTGGTTGCCAAGGCGGGGGTGAGAGAGGGATAGATTGAGAGTTTGGGGTTAACAGATGCAAACTATTATATACAGGATGGATAAACAAGATCCTACTGAATGGCACAGGGAACTATATTCAATATCCTGTGATAAACCATAATGGAAAAGAATATGAAAAAGAATGTGTGTATATATATATATATGACTGAATCACTTAGCTGTACAGTAGAAATTAACACAACATTGTAAATCAACTATACTTCAATAAAATAAATTTTAAAATATTGTCTTCTAAAGCATTTAAAATAATTTGATTTTCTTGGTATGTTTGTTACCTATTTGATATATAATTACATTTATTTATTTTCAAATTTAAGAATTCTCTTTTTGAATATTAAAAGAGTCACTTGGTCAAAAAATCAGAATCAAATAAAAATGTACATGAGTCTTGATTCCCTCCCTGTCTCCTCCATCTTGTAATTTTAAAAAAAATTATTTAAATGCTTCCACCTTTTTTCTTCCTCCGCTTCCTCCTCCCAACGTTGCCTTCCTGAACTATTCAGTCCTAAAACTCTTAGCAGGTCAGAGTAAAGCATGTGGCTATGGAGGAAGGTAGGCATTGCTGTGATGGCCCAAAACAGGGGGCCAGAGCCCAAGCTGGGTAAGGAGGACATCCACAAGTGGCAGGGGCTGGGCATGGGTCATCAGAGCCCAAAGCAGGGTGAGGAGGGGTTCACCTGGGAGGGCTACCTGGTGCAGGGTGCTGGAGCCCCAGCAAGGTGAGGGCTCTGGGCAGTGGTTCCAACTGATGCAAGTATCAGAGCACAGGTGGAGTGAGGAGAGCATCTGCATAGGGGCAGAGGCAGCGATGGGAAGTGGGTTACACCAGGTGGATTGAGCAAATACGTGACTATATTAAGGAAAATGGGAGCCAAGCTTCTCAGTGTCAGAGAAGGGAGTTACAAATAATAAGTAGAAAACTAGAATGAATCCTGTGATATTAGATAGGAATTGGAGATATCAAGGTGAACTCTGTTTTGAAATATATACATAGACATAGAAATAAATACAGATGTAAACATATATACACAAACACACATATATATCCATCTGTCTACTGAGAGAGCCTGAGAGCAGTGACACCCCAACCGGAATGGGCACAGCTAGCATGTAAATCTTAGTTTCTAAACACCATTCACCACGAAAAGGAACCAGGGATCCTTGGAGAAGTGACCAGTTCCAGGGCTGGGTCAGGGAAAGTCCAACATTAGAACATCTTGTGCCAGAAAACAAGCAAGAACTCCAAGAATAATGACACCATCTAAAAAGGACAGAGAAGCTCCTACTAGTCCAATCTGGGACAATTTGGGTCTCAAAGTAAGTAATGATAGGACAAATTATAATCCATGAATAAAATAGGGAATCACGATATTAATTAGTTAATCAAAAGTTTGTTGAGAAACGATATTTACATAGTTTCAAAGTTCCTTCCCATAGGTACTTAACAATTACAAGGGAAGGGAGGGAGGGAGGGAGGGGAAAGAAAGAAAACCACAAAGAATAACTTCTGTGCATGTGTAATTTTGCACTTATGCAGGTCTATGCTTAAAATACATTTCTAGGAGTGGAATTGCTGGGTCAAAGGATAAATGCTTCTTTAATTTATTACCCTATAATGTATTGCCACATTCCCCTGCATAGTACCAGTTTACATTCCCACCACCAATACACAAAAGGACCTGTTTCCCCTACAGCCTCACAAACAGAATGGGTCTCGAATTTTCATCAATGTGACAAGTAATTTGCGTTTTTGTGTGTGTGAGTGTGGTTGAGAGTTTTTTCATATGTTTCAAGGTCACAGAAATTCTGTTAAGCCCCACAGGCACCCACAGGGTGCCAGGTTTGGAAACTGCTCCATTGTCCTCTGTGGTTTGCATAGCTAAGAAGAAGCACTGAACTGGTCAATATTGTTTATGTTTACTGGTTTTCACTGGAGTTGAGACAGACAAGGGAAGATAAGTTTGATCTATTTAAATATCACCTCCACTATGAAACAAACCTTCCCCAGCTTCATTGAACTGGTCTTAGCATGACGCCTCCTGGCGTTTTGTACATACATCTATTAGCACTTATCTCACTGTATTAAATTTACTTGTCTAACTGACTGTTCCCACAGGGGTTTTGAGTTTGGAAGATAAAACATTATGCCTAATTCAGCTTTAGATCCTTAGAATCAAGCCTAGTTTCTGGTACATGGTAGATGCTCAAGAAGTGTGAGTTTGAGTCAATGAATATGCAAAATGTATAAGATAAATAAGTACTAGGGATGCAATGTGCAACATGATTAATATAATCAACACTGCTGTACGTTATATATGAAAGTTATTAAGAGAGTAAACCCTGAGTTCTCATCACAAGGAAAAAATATTTTTTCCTTTTCTTTTGTATCTATGAGGTGAGGTGACGGATGTTCACTAAACTTACTGTGGTAATCATTTCAAGATGTATGTAAGTCAAGTCATAAATGCTGTACACCTTAAACTTATACAGTGCTGTATGTCAATTACATCTCAATAAAACTGGAAAAAGAGAATAAAATAAAAAACAAAAATCAACTGAAAAAAGGAATAAGCAATTGATTAATAGCACTGGTGTTAAATTCACACTCAAATCTAACATAACACTTCTCTATAAACACACACAGCAGAAGGGAAATGATCTTTCTTTCTTGGACACCTTGAACTTTAAAGGACCATTTATTTCTGGCTTCTGATCTCTGCCTAGCATCGCTCAGCTTCACTGAGAAAACAAGTCAGTCTCCAGAGTTCCTGATCCCTTCCCTTCGCCAGGGCGTATGGGTAGGAGCCCAGCTCCTTCCACAGGGATATCTGGGGCCGCCCAGAGGGAAGGTCTCTGCACCCCTGCCTCAGCAGCACATCTGTCTTGTTTCCAGGATATCTGGAGTGAGTAGACTTGTCCTGGGATCCTCTCTGATGCCTCTCCTTCCTCCCTCTATGCTCTAGGGAGTTGCACTTCATCTTTGAAATTTTCATTACATTCGGGTTAGAGCCCCATCATTTGAATCCAGAAGGTTATAGGCATAATGTTCTGCCTTGACTACTGGGGTTCCATTTTTCTCCCTAAGGGAGAAGTTCTTACACATAAAACAGTTGCTACTAACGATGCACCTTAGGAAACTAAACTCACCGTTTAACAGTCTCCTTCCCAGTTGATGGTCATATTTACTCTGAGAAATATTTTAAATCTGTCTTAGAAGACAGCCGTGTTTCTATTACAAAGCGTTACTATAAAAGTGTATGCTGAAAACCCCGGCAGCCACAGACACAAACAAAGTAGATATGTTTAGTCACATCCTTTGTAAGTTAATTTAAAAACATAGAAAGATTGCAGAGCTGGTCTTCAGGAAAGCTGTTCTGTGTAATAATATTTGCACAGTTGAATTTTGTCGAAAGCTTTCTCTTGAATTTTGTCGAAAGCTTTCTCTTGCATCACTTGGACCCCTACTGAGACACCCCACCCATCTTTCCAAGGACTTCTGCCCTCTGGATTTTGTTACCAGGCTATTCAACTCCTGTGCACCCATCAGATGAATGGATAAAGAAGATGTGGCACATATATACAATGGAATATTACTCAGCCATGAAAAGAAACGAAATTGAGTTATTTGTAGTGAGGTGGATGGACCTAGAGTCTGTCATACAGAGTGAAGTAAGTCAGAAAGAGAAAGACAAATACCGTATGCTAACACATATATATGGAATCTAAGAAAAAAAATGTCATGAAGAACCTAGGGGTAAGACAGGAATAAAGACACAGACCTGCTAGAGAATGGACTTGAGGATATGGGGAGGGGAAGCGTAAGCTGTGACAAAGTAAGAGAGTGGCATGGACATATATACACTACCAAACGTAAAATAGATAGCTAGTGGGAAGCAGCCGCAGAACACAGGGAGATCAGCTCGGTGCTTTGTGACCACCTAGAGCGGTGGGATAGGGAGGGTGGGAGGGAGGGAGACGCAAGAGGGAAGAGATATGGGAACATATGTATATGCATAACTGATTCACTTTGTTATAAATCAGAAATTTGCCCCAACCCGACTTGAAGAAATGCGGTTCCCCCACACAACACGCTCTTTGATGTTCTGAGTTGTGTACTTACTGGCTTGTTTATTTACGGTTTGTCTCCCTTCACTAGAATATAGTGTCATGAGAGTGGGAAACTTGTCTGTCTTTTATATAGCGCCATCCCAGCATTTAGAATGATTCCTGCACCTCAAAGGCGCTTTTATAAAGATTCCTTAGATGAATGAATGAATGAGTGCCCCAGTGCTTTTGCACATGCTGTTTCTTCTATTTAAACTGTCCTTCCCCCACAGTTCTTTATGACTTAAATCCTATTTCTCTTCCCAAACTCAGTTTCAATGTTAATCTCCTGAGAGGTTTTTGCTATCATTTCCCTTCCCTCCCCCTGACCCCCTGCACACACTTGGGTTTCTCTTGCTTCTAAGCTCCCATTACACTCCTTCTCCATGCATAAGTCCCAGAAACAGTTGGCTGTTCACCAAAGACTAAAGTTCCTCTTCCATAGTGTAGAACTGTTGCCAGAAAGTGGCTGCCTGGCCACGGCATTACATGGGCCAATGTGACTAAGCTATGACAAATGGCTGTGTGCACCACTTCCAAACCTGGCCCAGAAAGTCTTCCTGCGCAACACTTCAGTGTCCTCTTTCCTCCCTCTGAGGACTGGATGCAGAGGATCTGGAAGAGAGCTCGAAGGCCATGGAGATCACGGGAGCCGTGTGAGGACTGCCTTCCCAACACCTCATTACTCTAACAGAAGAGGGAAACAATGTCTGTGTGGTGAGTCACCGAGGGCTTTGGGGCTGTTTGTTGCAGCAGTTAACCAATCTAGCCACCAAGCACATCTTTACCACAGTACAGAGGACTGCTGCTGTTCATGTGTCTCTCCTTCTCTATAGCCTGTGCTCCTCGAGGCAGGGACCGTGTGTCACATCCCCACCTTACCAGGGCCTCGTTCAGGGTCTGGAACATAACAGTGTGCAGTTAATATGTCTGACAGCTGGTTCATGACTCCAGAAAAGACACACACAGGGCCAACCCTTGGTTTTCTTCCTAACAATCTTTTCCCCATAAATCCCTCTGCCATTTCCAACAGAGAACTTCTTGTATATATGGTTTTTACCTTGTGCATCACTTGGACCCCTACTGAGACACCCCACCCATCTTTCCAAGGACTTCTGCCCTCTGGATTTTGTTACCAGGCTATTCAACTCTCAACCTCTACCCAAAGAGCTCATTCAAGAGAAGTACTTTAGAGAAAGCAATCTGTGCCTATGACTAATTCTACCCTTCCCTGGAATGTTTTATTTTTTGTTTTAAACAGCACTGTTTTCCTGTTAAAAATGAAATAAATTGTGCCTAACTTCTCTTCTCTTTTCCAACCTAAAGTCATCATTACTGCTTCTGACATTGGTAAATTTATTTGGTGAGCCCTACATTTAATTGAGAGCCTAAAAAACCTAGATGGGAGTTAATTCTATTTCTAAAACAAAGCATAAAACCTAAATGAATCCTATAGTAGAAAACGAAAATGAAATGTTCAGTTCTAAGCTCGTGTCCAGACTCACCACATCAAGTAAACCACTTAGATCAGGTGGAGCATCCTTTCAAATGATTACTACTAATAATGAAAGGTACCATCTCGAGGATCTATGTGCCAGACACTACAGTAGACGGTTGTAATGCCATCCTCACCACAACAACAGAAGATAACAGTTATCCTTATTTTTAGGGTCACCATATAATCTACTCAGGGCACTTGAGGCAGTGAAAGGAGACTTTTTTAAAAAAAATTTTTATTTTTTGGCTGCGTTGGGTCTTCATTGCTGCACACAGGCTTTCTCTAGCTGTGGTGAGTGGGGGCTACTCTTCGTTGAGGTGCTCGGGCTACTCATTGCAGTGGCTTCTCTTGTTGCAGAGCTCGGGCTCTAGGGCAGGTGGGCTTCAGTAGCTGTGGCTCGCGGGCTCAGTAGTTGTGGCACGCTGGCTTAGTTCCTCTGCGGCATGTGGGATCTTCCCGGACCAGATCGAACCTGTGTCTCCTGCATTGGCAGGCAGATTCTTAACCACTGCGCCACCAGGAAAGTCCAGGAGATGTTATTAATAAGGATTCCAGGACACAAAGCGTAAGCCAAGATTGGCCAGGCAAGGCAGGGCATATGGTAACCCAGCTCATGTTCCAGCTAACAAAACCCTGACCTACAGGACCAAGTGCCTGACCCGTCACACAGCTTAGGAGTTGGCAGGATTCAAAGACAGGTCTGTCTGATGCCAGTGCTCATGCTCTTTCTACTGCCTTTGTCTGAAGTACTGGGGACGGTGGGAGGAGGCGGGCAGATGGGGGGAAGCGGAGAGAGAGGGTGATGAGATGATGGATCTGGTTACATCAACGTGCTCAACCGGGTCAGCCTGGTCCATTCCACAGGCTGCCTCTCCCACTGCTTAATTCATATCTCCCCACATTCCAAACCACAAAGAGCCTGTAATGGGAAACAGTCAACACATGTTGACTAGCGATAAATTTTCCAAATGATTTTTCTGGAAGAGAGAAAGAGAAAATGAGACAAGAACGAACTGAAAGAGGCTTAAGAACCACAAGGTAACCTAACAGAGGTTCACCGGAAAAAACAAACTAACATATGCAGGAGACTTCACAGACCACCATGGACTTTGAGCTACAGGAACCATAAGTAAGAAAGGAGAGAAATATATACTTTTAACAGAAGCTATAATTTATTTTTCAACCTGTAAGACTATTTCATAACCAACCGACGGTATTAAGGAATTATTTACCATTGCATATGCAGATGGGCTTACATAATAAGGCTTTCACAATAGCAGGTGTTTCTCATAAGGTTAGAAAATACATCCGACTTCTACAGGCTGCATTGTTTCAAAGCAGTTACTTTTTAAAGAAATGTTTGACTTGTGCATTTTATATTCACTAACATGTCTTGATTGCCTCTGAAGAAATATGAAATGAAAAGAAACAACAGGTACTTCAAACGAAAGAAATAAAAAAGCAAAAATCAGTCACTCCCCAGGGGCATCTTACATGTCAGTTCAGACTATGCAGCTTGCTTGATGTAAATCTGTTTATCACTCTTCAAGCGCCATAAACAGATATTCACTTGTTCATTCCACTCCACACCCCAGCACATCCGTTAAGGGAAGGGCATAATTATTCCAGCAATTAAACCTACCAAATGTTAAAAATGACTTTGCAAGGGAGCACCATAGAGATTGGACTGGGAAAGCTTCAGGATAGAAAAACTCAGTAAAGAAGACACCAGAGAGAAAGACTGCAAGAGAGGAAAGAGAGAAAGAGCATCGTAAAGAAATCTGCACCTCAAGTCCAGGTGGGCTCAGGGGCCATAGAGACGGGGCTGAGGGGAAAGCTGGGTTTTCCATTTAGCTGATGGCTGCAGGGTCAGATGGCTTAATCACGTGCTTATCAGTTCACTTTTCCATTAAATCTCTGAGGTCCCTGAAAAGTCATCACTGACAGTACACGAGATACAGCGAAACGAATATTCATATTTCTTAAACAAGCTCAAAAACTTGTTTAAAACCGATGCTGCTGTCACTAAAATCTAGCTTTTATTTCTACCTTTCTGTGTAGTTACATCTTAATGTTCTCCTATACTAAAAGATATCAGAGCCCCTCCTGAAACTCACCTGACAAGCTCTGTTTGATTCATTCTTTTTTTTCTCCCTCTGTTCAGGGATCTGAAGAAATTGGGCGAGGCCAGCCCACCCTTCACTAATGCTGTGACCCAGATAGGGTCTGTTTTCTTTCAAACAGGAAGAGTTTTAGCCTCAGGCTAGTGAAACATCTAAGACTGCAGTGAATCCACAGTTTGTATCTGAGGGATGTTTTTGCCTGGGGTAAAATGTAGGCATCAGCCGTTAATTTCTTCTGAGTTTATAGAATGGACCGAGATTCAGGAAAATTCTTTACTCTTCAAAAATGCTCACAAAAGGGGCTTCCCTGGTGGCGCAGTGGTTGAGAGTCCGCCTGCCGATGCAGGGGACACGGGTTCGTATCCCGGTCCGGGAAGATACCACGGAGCGGCTGGGCCCGTGAGCCATGGCCGCTGAGCCTGCACGTCCGGAGCCTGTGCTCCGCAACACAACAGGCCACAACAGTGAGAGGCCCGCGTACCACAAAAAAAAAAAAAAATTCTCACAAAGGTGTTATCTTTGTCTCTTAACACACTCAGAAAACTTTGTAAATTTCTTCCCCTTCTAAACTTGGCAATTTCTGTCCCCTTCTAATAACTAGCAGGAAGGAAAAGACATTGCCCCTCAGCACTGACTGCAGAGATAGCACTAAGTCGTCCTCAGTTCAATGACTCACTTCCAAGTCTCCTCCATTCCCGTTGATAAAATGTTATCATATTTGCACAGCAGCAGTGGGAACTCAGTATTATTTGTTGAGCACTTATCGGGTATCTTGCTCAGGGCTAAGCACCTTACATACATTAACTCATCGAAGCCTCGTAAGTACACCATGAGGTAGATACCATTAATATCCCATTTTACGAATAGCTAACAATACACGGTTATTAAGTAGAAGAATTAAAACTTGAGTTCGTCTTACTCCACACAGACGTAACTGTTATAGAACTATTCTAGGAGTGCATAGGACTGCAGATTCTTAACCATCTCAACCATTAGTAATGGGGGTTCAGGACACGCTATCCCCAAATACGGCACCTTCGTATATTGAGTATTTTAAGCTGAAGGAGTGTGAGAAGGCCGAAGAAGCAAGAAGGTCACTTTGGACTTCTCCCCACCTTTTCCCCCTGAAACAGGTCATAAAACCCTCCTGTGAAAAGTGCCCTCCCTTTACCTGGAGGAAAGGAGCATCCTTATCTCTGAAGACCAAGGGACCCCAAGAAGAATCCTAAGAAGTAGGCCTTGCTAAGCTTCCCCAGTTTACTATACGTACTTCATACTCCTTAACCTATCCTATTTCTCCATGACTACCCACTCTTCGTCAAACCCAGCGTTAAAATAGTCAGTTTAACTGGTTTATTATGTTCCATTCTTCATTTCCTTATGAAGCCTCTTGTGCCACATGAAATTTATATTAAAGAAATGTGTATAATTTTCTCTTGTTAATCTGTGTCACTTTAATTTTCAGACCTCAGAAAGGCTGGGACCCGGGACCTGAGACCCTTTGCTGCAGCACTTGCGCCTGGACGCACATCTCCTCAAGCAACAAAATACAAAGAACTTATAAGGGACCAAAAATAACTGAGTGCATGCGCTGTTGGGGCAAATTAGGGACAAAAAGATACAAAAAGACCAAAAAAAACCCAACTGCCACTACTTGAGAGCCAGGAGCAAAAACAGGTGTTGGGAGCAACAGCAGGGTACTGCGCATGCCCCCTGCATGCAACACCACCAAAGGGGTGGGCAAACCACCTAAGCCACTGAACCCTGGACCCACCCCTCCCCTCACCCTGTATAAAGAACGAGCTCACACTCCCTCAGGGAGAGAGCAAAGGAACCTGTTACTTGTTTTCACTGCCCCCCTGCAGGGGCCCCAGGAAAGCCTTGCGCGAGTTTCTTGTCTGGCCTCTTTTCAAGTTCTATTGATTGGGGAAGGTTAAGAACGCTGGTCAGTATCGGACCCAGACAGGGACCCTAAGAGGGTTGAGGGAAACTCAGCCTCACTGCAGGGACCCCACGTGATCCGAAGCACAGTGCTCTCAAGTGGGTATCATTCTGCTGTCTTTCAGATGAGGGAATTGAAACTCCGAGAGGTTAAATGACCTGCCCGAAGTAGGGTTGCCAGACTTAAACACAGAATACTCAGTTAAGTTTGGATTCCAGATAATAACAAACAATATTTTAGTATAAATTTTCACTATCTGAAATTCAAACTTAACTGAGTGTTCTGTACGTACATGGCAACCTTACGCCCTTCCTTACAGTGCCAACATGGCAGTGTTGGGACTGTAAGGCAGGGCTTCTCCTCTAAGCCCAGGGCTCTTTCCACCAGCCTGGGGTCAGAGGTCTAGACTCCCCACCCAGATCTGCAAATGGACAGTTATCAAAAGCTGCCTCGGGCTTCCCTGGTGGCGCAGTGGTTGAGAGTCCGCCTGCCGATGCAGGGGACACGGGTTCGTGCCCCGGTCTGGGAAGATCCCACATGCCACGGAGCGGCTGGGTCCGTGAGCCATGGCCGCTGAGCCTGCGCGTCCGGAGCCTGTGCTCCGCAACGGGAGAGGCCACAACAGTGAGCGGCCCGCGTACCGCAAAAAAAAAAAAAAAAAAGAAGAAAAAGTTGCCTCTAGCAGATACTCATAGTCAAGTAAACTAATATTTGTCACTATAGCTAAATTAACCTTGTAGCCACTATGAATCTCAAGCCATATACCTTGGGGTCAAAAATTATACCTTTCTTTTTACAACTCAACTTAGTTTCTATTTTAAATCCTCCTCCTCCCAGAATAGTGGAAGCACTACTTCTCCACCCTCTCCCTGGGATGTGCCGCCATAGTGAAGTGATCAAAAAATAAACATTGGTGTCTGTCCCAGTTCCTGGCACACAGCTCCTAAAACCCTTGTAATTTCCTGAGTGATAAAAGCCCTAGGAGCAACTTTTGCTCTCATATTTGGCCTTTGACTCTGGTCTCTGACACAGAGTGTCTAAATCCCTTGGAATTTCCTAAGTGATAGTAGCGTCTTTTGTTCTAACGAGGCAACTCTGGGTGGGCTCCTGGATGGCTCCTGGATGGGGGCTGGTCACCGGAAAGACCGAGCCACGATTAGAAGCTTGGAATTTTCAGCCCCGCCCCTTCATTCTCCAGAGAGGAGAGAGGGGCTGGATATGGAGTTAAGAATTGATCACACCTGTGTCCCAAAGCATGGTGTTCAGAGAGCTTCCAGACTGGTGAACACATCCACACCACGTACTGGAGGGGTGACGCACCCCAACTCCAACTCTACAGGGAAGGAAGTTCCTGTGCTCCTGGACCCTCCCAGACCTCACTCTTTGGATCTCTTCATCTGGCTGTTCATCTGTATCCTTTATCTTATCCTAAAGTAAGCGTTTCCCGGAGTTCTACGAGCCACTCTAGCAAACACTCAAATCTAAGGGGGAGGAGATCATGGGAACCCCTGATCTGTAGCCAAGTTGGATGGAAGTTGCGGATAACCTGGGGACCACCCACTTGTGATGGGCAGCTGAAGTGGATGGAAGGCAGTCTCGTGGGACTAAAACCTTAACCTGCAGGATCTGACGCTATCTCCACATAGATGGTGTCAGTTAACTTGTAGGTCACCCGGCTGGTATCAGAGAATCGCGTGGTATGGGAAAAAACAAACCCACATCTGGTGTCAGCAGTGTTGTGAGTGAGGTCATAGCGTGAGAGCAAAGGAGACACACAGGGAAGTGTAGGTTTCCTACGCAGCCACGATCCTGGAATGCGAGCCGGCATCAGGTTGCTGTGGGGTCAGTGTTCCCTCTCGTGACCCTGCTGTCTGCTCACATTAGGCGCTGCTGAAATCCCAAGCGCTGATGCTGCAGGGACACGAAGTCCCGGGCCTTTGGGGAGCTGCCGGAGGCCACATCCTCCCTGTGCCGAGCCCGGGAGCCTGGCTGCCTCTGCAGGCCCTGACTGTGCGCTCTGCTTGGGAGCAGGGTGCAGGTTCTCCCTGCTCTCACCACCTCTCACCCCCCTCTGCCCACCCTGGGGACAAGATGGAGATTTTTCTTTTCTAGTCTTTGAGAGATCACACCTCCCTTCAGTGTCTGACCGGGAACTTCCATCTATTCTTCAGAATCGTTTCCCTGTTCCTTGGAGTTGAGCCTTTTGAAAAAAAAAAAAGGCAAGAAAATTCCCACCCCTGGATTTTGAAGCCAGAATCCTCACTTTTAACCATGAAGCTTTATTGTCTTTACTTTTTTCTGGCTGTATGTAGCCCACAAGTAAGCAGGTTTTTGCCTATTATTACCGAAATTACATTTCACAATATAATCTTGTAACATTCCAAGAAAACCAAACTTGAACACGAAAAGCAAGTGTTCTTATCCATGCTTCACTACAAATTACTTTATATAACATAGTAAAGGCCAATATTCAAACTCTTATAAATAATGATTGTGACCTTAACAAATATACATATATATGTAAAAGTAAATTGCTTTATAAACTAAAAAAAAGGATTCCCACACTTACATACCTCTACCCCATCCGCTTCCCTCTGACAAGGAGCACAGGACCAACTAATTGCTTGCATGCAAAAGAGACAGAAGGAAATTCAGGGAGAAAAGAAAACTCTGCTGGTATCTTAAAATAGTCTTCTGCCACAACATAATGTAAGAGTTATGCTTTTGTAAATAAAATGTTTATAGAACATTTTTCATTCAATACCCTGCTGTCTACAACTCTGCAATTAAAATTAATATAATCATCTCGCATATTGCACCCAGACTAATTTTCTAAAAGCAGACTCATCAAATTACATCTGAACTCAAATCCCTCTAATGGCTCTCCTTTGTCTCCAGGATATAAGCCATGCTCAGCCTTTTCCGCAGCAACAATGGATGCCAGAAGACAACAGAACAGTGTCTCCAAAGTACTAAAAGAAAGTGTAACAAAAACTATGTATTCTGCTAAACGATCATTAAAGATAAGGGCAAAATAAACACATTTTAAATATACAGAAACGAAAAGATTTTTTTTACCACCCACACGCTCTCTATATAGAAACTACTAAAGGGTGTTCTCCAGCAAAAAGAAAAGTCAAACTAAAGGTATGATGTGAGCAGCCCAATGAACCCAGAAATTGTAAAATACATTGGCACCTTTCATTAACTAGTAACTATAGTCAGTCAAAAAGCACCATCAGTTACCCCCCACCCCACCCCAGCTCTACCCACGTGTTACTGAAAATAGCAACAGGGTCCAGGACTGTTCACAGCTGACCTTTGACAACATTCTCAATCCAGCACATAAATCTGAGCTTCCATAGCCATTACTACACCTCTAGCTTGCTGTTACGTGTCGTTCTTTGTGGGAGTCTATTTACTCATCCAAAAAAGAGCCACACAAGCATAAAAGGCAGGACTTCCTCTGCTGTCCTTGGACCTCTGGCTTCAGAGCCTGTGGGGGAGGTCCTGGAAATGCTGATGGACAAGGGCTTGGCTTTGAGACACCACTGGTGGTACTTGCTGAACAATTACCCGGCAGCAGAAAAAAAAAGAAACAAACTCTCAGAGCCACTGTGGTCTGGCTGAATGTGCCAAGCAGGCAGAGCCTGGGGGAGCCCCGGCCACAGCAGGAGCCTGGGGCCTCCTTTTCGGGAGATCCAAGTCTTGACTACTGTTCCAAAAATAGGAGGTAAAAGCCAGAGGGCTCCCCAGTGGACTGGAGACCTAATTTAGATAGAGCATGCAGAAGGAAGCCTGACATCTGAACTGACAGCAGATAAAGGGTTAGTATGCTTCTTCCAATACCTGATCCAGGCTCCAAATGAGAGAAAGCGATCTCAACGACATCACATTATTAAAGGCATTCATCAGCATCCCTAATCAAAGTGTGCTCACTGCTTTGGGGCTGCTGCCTCCCCTGTAACAAAGAGCCTGATTCTCGGGCTGTAGGTAAGTGGACGAGAGCTCAGGTATGATCCTTCTGGTACTGTGATGCCAGTGAGGACCCTCGTCACTAACGTGTCTCCTTCAGAGTGGTTTGCTGATTTCGGTCATGGGTGTAACTAGATGGATACGGCTCCTCAGTGAAATCTGTCTGAAACAGGTCTCACCTTAGATGTCATTGAGGCAACCTGCCCTTCACCTCCCCTCTCACCCCATTTATTACATCTTATCGCATTCTTTACATTTACAGATTTGCTCCCCATAATAATAAAACACCTTTGTTGTCCCTGACTATGTTGCAAAACCAATGCCAAGCACTTTAGACAAATTATCTCATTTAATCCTCACTTCAACTCTGTGAAGTAAGTGCTATTATTATCTCCTTTTTAAAGATGAAAAATCTGAAGTTCTGAAACTTTGGGTCATGAGAGCCAGAGCCAGAATTCAAACTCCTGGCTGTCTGAATCTTGAGTCTAAGCCCAAAAGCAGCAACAGTGCTGTTCATTCATTCACAAATATTTATTGAACAACTACTATAGATTATTCTAAGCTATATGCTAGGAATAAAACAGGCAAGGGTCCCATTTGCAAGAAACTAACATTCTAGAGGTTAGAAAACAGACAAGAAACAGTAAGTGATAAATGAAAAAGATAATCCAAAGAGTGATAAAGGCTAAGATTGCAATAAATGAAGCGAATATGCTAGAGAATGACTAAAGCAGGTGTGTGGCCGGGAGGGAAAGAGTGACTTCAGTCTGTGTGGGGAAGACCTCAATGAAGAGGTAACCTTTGGACTGGGACCTGCAGGATGAGGAGGGAAGAGAAGGCCAGGCAACGGCTTAAGGTGTGTTCAAGAAATAGAAAGGAAGCTCATGTGGCTAAGGGGAAGTGAACAAGGAGATTCTACCTGATGCTGGAAGTGAGGTTTTTCTGTTTTGTTTTGTTTTTTAACATCTTTATTGGAGTATAATTACTTTACAATGGTGTGTCAGTTTCTGCTTTATAACAAAGTGAATCAGTTATACATATACATATGTTCCCATATCTCTTCCCTCTTGCGTCTCCCTCCCTCCCACCCTCCCTATCCCACCCCTCTAGGTGGTCACAAAGCACCGAGCTGATCTCCCTGTGCTATGCGGCTGCTTCCCACTAGCTATCTATTTTATGTTTGGTAGTGTATACATGTCCATGCCACTCTCTCACCTCGTCCCAGCTTACCCTTCCCCCTCCCCGTGTCCTCAAGTCCATTCTCTAGTAGGTCTGTGTCTTTATGGAAGTGAGGTTCTATTTTCAGTGTAATAAACAGCAAACTTCTCCTTTACCACCAATTCTACAGCACTTAGCGATGTGTTCAAGGTACATGTAATAGTCACTGAAAGACAGAACAATACCCAGCTTCCGGCTCTAAGGAAGGAGGTACAGAATGGTGGATCCTGTATCGACCCAGGATGCAGAGTGTTCTTCCTCCCACCTCTGCTCTCCCCTGCGAGCCTGACTGGTGGCTAAAAACTCCAGAGACACAGCAGACAAATCAAAGGCTTTTTGCATTTTGTGCAACACCTGTATAAGGCGTAGGAGATGAATGTGTCATTGCTGGGTGCGTGTGTGCGGTTCCCCTATTCACGATCTGCGTAACACCTTCCTTGTTTGGCTACACGCACCATCCTCTTCCATCTCTGGAGGACAAAACATGTGTAACGTAACTACATAAAGCTTTGGAAATAAAATTTTAGACAAAGCAAACTTTTACTGACTCTTGGAGGTAGATCAAAACTTCATTAACTCAGAAAAGAATGAAAGTCTATTCATTCAGTCCTGCAGCCTGACTCACTTTAACGCTTTCATAAGTGCTGTGAAGGTCCAGCCTGCTCTCAAACAGCTAACTAGCCAGGATGTGTCCTCTTTCAAGCCCCTCTGCCTTCACATCTCCTCTTCTCTCTGTCTGGAAAGCTCTTATCACCCTTTCTGCACCTGGCAAAAGCCTATTCATCTTTGCAGGCCTAGCTCAAATGCCATCTATTCTGTAAAGCTTTTCGAAATCTTCATCCAACCATCCAGCAAAATTAGTCACACAATTCTTTATCTCCTAATGTTTTGTTCCTACTTTTGGCATAAGGCTTACCACAGTTTATCCACACAGCACGTTATAGTACAGTTAGTGGTCTGTGCTCCGTCTCCACACCAGACTGTGAGCAATTAGATGGCAAGAGCCCTGCTTTATTCACATTTGTATCCCTGGTATCATGCACTGTGCCTGGCATGAAAATGTGCCCCCCGTAAATGTTGGTGGAATCAAACTCATTAACTTTGGGGGAAGGACTGGATCTCTTCAAGCTTCCATTTCCTCCTTTATAGGAGGTGACAAAGATGTCTACAACAAAACATCAACATTCAGATTCAATGATATGTCAGATGTAAAATATTATCTTGCACCCAACATAAACCCTTGTACGTCATTAGCTCACTAGGAACTGATTAAATTCATCCATTCAATAAAAATTATTTAGATGCTGTGTCCCCAGCGAATCTCAGTAGACACGATAAGCAATGACCCTGATGTCATAGAGTTTATATCTCAGAGCGAGAAGACAGCTGATGGCTAGTACACAAATAAATATAACAAAAATTGCTAGTGATAAAATGCTTTGCAGAAAATTAAACAGGGTGTTGATACAGAAAGTTACTTGGGCAAGGGAGGTGGTGGGAGAGGCTTCTCAGAGGTGACGTTTAAGCTGGAATCCACGTGACCAAAAAAACCTGTGAAGATTTGGAAAAAGAGCACTTTGAGCTCTCCAATGGCAAGTTCATACCCTGAGGTAGGTACAAGTTAGAAGTCTATATGAGAGGAAAATGAGGTAAGTGTGATGAGAGCATTTTTACTTAAGAGAGGAGTGGAGGAGATGAGGTTGGAGAGGTAGGTATGGGGTAGATTATTTGGGGACTTAATAGACTAGGATAAGGAATTCATATTTTATTCAAGGTGCAATGAAAAACCAACTGGTTTTAAGAGTTTCTTAATCACGGTAGTGATGTGAAGTAATTTATGTTTTTAAAAGTTCACTCTAACAAGCGCTTGCTCCTGACTGTAGTAATCTAGGAAGGAGATGATGACTTGACCTTGGCTGACAGAAGCGAAGACGGAGAGGAGAGGATTTGAATACGTTTCAGAGAGAGAGCCAAGAGGACTGACTGTGGAAAATGAGGGAAAGTAAGGAACCAAGCTTGATGTGGAGATTTTGACTTGCTTCTGGGTGAGACTAAGTTTGAAAGTACAGAAAATATTTTCAAACAACTAGCAGTAGGTGTACTTTCCCCTATTTCTCCTGCTAAGTACAATTAAAAATCCTGGACATTATTTATAAATCAAATATAAGAAGACTCTAAAAAGTAGAGAGGAGGCAGATCAGCTAGGGACTCTGGGACCCAAAGAACACAGTGGTGAATACCCTGGGCTTTCCTTTTGCCTCGTATATCCCAAACGTGGGGCTAGTGAGGATAGCAATCCAGAAACACCAGGGGGCACAGACCAAAAAAATTCCCCCAAAAGCGTGCTCTCTCTAACCAAAAGACTAGGAAAGGTACAGCCAAGCAAGACAGAAACTTTTAATTTTTTTTTAATATTTATTTATTTATTTTGGCTGCACCAGGTCTTAGTCTTCACTGCGGTAGGTGGGATCTTTTAGTTGTGGCATGTGGACTCTTAGTTGCGGCACGCATGCGGGATCTAGTTCCCTGACCAGGGATTGAACCCCGGGCCCCCTGCGTTGGGAGCACGGAGTCTTACCCACTGGGCCACCAGGGAAGTCCCAAGACAGAAACTTTTAGATAATACCTATTCTACTCCAGGCAAACACTGCAGAAAAATCCGTGGCCCCACTCTCATCCACACCATCAAAACCAAGTAGGAAGCCTAGTCTCCCACCCTTGTAAGGCTCTAATGAGGAGCTCTGATACCCAAGGGGCTGGTATAAGAAAAGGCCAAGTAGGGAGCCAGGAATTTTACCCCCACTGGCCGGTAACAAACACCCCAACCCTCATGGTATTCATGGAGACCACATGGGGCAAATGGACTTCTACCCCCACCCAGCAATAATGAGGTACCCATTCCCCCTCCCCACTGGGATGGGGTCAGAAGAGGAGGAGGCCTGATGGAGAATCAGGACTTTCAACACCACTCAGCAATAAAAAGACTGCCCTTACCACAGTGTCAGTGGAGACCACAGTGGGAAACAACATTCCCATCTCCACACACCAGTAAGGAGGAATCCTCACTCTCAGCCCCACCACTTAAGGAGGCTGAATGGAGAACACAGATTTCTACCTCCAACTGACAGTAACAGGGTGGTGGTGCTCCTCCCCACTCTCCTACTCCACCCCACCCCTGCTGCCAGAGAAGTGTCAGATTAAATCAGTTTTTAAAATAAGGATTAAATAAAGTCCAGAACCTCATACGTAATATGAAAATGTCCAGGTTTCAATAAAATAATTCATTATACAAAGAAATAGGAAGCATTCAAACTGAATGAAAAAGACAGTAGATGCCAACACAGAGATTTCAGAGTTATTAACATGACCTGATTTTAAAGCAGCCACAATAAATATGCTTCAACAAGCAACTACAAATATGCTTCAAACAAATAAAAATAGGAAATAAAAGGTATAAAGAAAAACCAAATGGAAATTTTGGAACTGAAAAATACAATGACTGAAATAAAAATCTCAGTGGATGCGCTTAACAGCAAAAGGAGAAAACAGGAGAGAAACAGTGAACTGAAAGACAAAACATTAGAAATTAACCTGAAAAATGGAGAAGAGAGACAAAAATAGTCTCAAAGATCTGTGGGACTATTTTTTTTAAAAAAGATCTAACATTTATGTAATCTGAGTCTCACAAGGCAAGGAGAAAAATGGCAGGGCTGAAAAAGGACTCTAAGAAATAATGGCTGAAAACTTCCCAAATTTCCCAGGAGAAAAAGACCTACAGATTCAAGAAGCTAAGCAAATGTCAAACAGGATAAACCTGAAGAAATCCATACCAAGACACATCATAATTAAACTTCTGAAAGCTAAAAACAAAGAAAAAATCTTGAAAGCAGCCAGAGAAGAATGACAACTCACATATAGGAAAATAACAATAACAGCAGATTTCTCATCATAAACCATGGAGGCTAGAGGAAGTGGTATTATATTTTGCAGTGCCAAAAGAAAAGAACTGTCAACCAAGAATCCTACATCCAGTGAAAATATCCTTCAGCAATGACATGGATATAAAAAATTTCTAAGATAAAGGAAAGCTAAAGTCTTACCACGAAACCTACCCAAAAAGAATAGCTAAAGAAATTTCTCTAAACAGACAGAAAACAATACAAGGAGGAACCTTGGACTATTAGGGAACTAAGTAAATACAACAGGCTTTCCTCCACTTGAGTTTTCTAAATTATGTTTGAAGGTTGAAGCAGAATTTATAACATTGTCTGGTATGGTTCTAAATGTATGTAGAGGAAATATTTAAGACTGTTATATTATAAATAGGGAAGGGTAAAGGGATATAAAGAGAGGTAAGGTTTCTATACTTCACTTGAACTGGTAAAATGACACCACCAGTAGACAGCAATAAGTTTTATATATTTATATATATATATATACATGTATATATATATGTGTATGTATATATATGTATATATATACATATATATACATATATATACATATATATGTATATATATACATATATATAATGTAATAGAGAACCAATAAAAGAGCTATATTAAAATATATACTTTTTAAAAAGATAAATCAAAATGGAATTTTAAAATAGATTCCAGAAGCACACAGGAAGGCAAGGGGAAAAAAAGAAATGAAAAAAAATAGAACAAACAGAAAACAAAAAAATAAAATGCCAGACTTATGTCCTAAAATATTGATAATTACATTAAATATAAATGGTCTAAATATATGAATTAAAAACAGAGATTAGCAGGTTGGATTATAAACCATGACCTAACTATATGCTGTCTACAAGAAACTCACTTCAAGTATAATGATATAAGAAGGTTGAAAGGATGAAAAAAGGCATATTATGCTAACATAAATCAAAGGAGTGCAGGAGTGGCTATATTAATATCAAGCAAAGTAAATTTCAGAACAAAGAAAATTATTAGAAACAAGAAGAGACATTACATAATGACAAAGTAATCAATCCACCAAGAAGACATAGCAATCCTAAATGTACACGTACCAAGAACAGAGCTACAAAATATATGAAGCAAAAACTGATAGAACTGAAATGAGAAATTGACAGATTCCCAATTATAGTTAGAGACTTCAACATTCCTCTCAAAAATTGATAAAATATCTAGGCAAAAAATCAGCAAAGACATGGAAAAACTCAATACCATCAACCAACAGGTAGGAATTTATAAAATATACACTTAACAACAGCAGAATCCATAGTTTTATCTCAAGTTCCCACAAATCATTCACCGTATCCTGGGTTATAAAACAAACCTCAACAAATTTTAAAATAATAAGGATAATAAGGGCATACTACAAACAATTTTATACACACAAATTAACAATGAAGAGATCGATCAATACCTCAAAAACCAAAAATTAGCATATATCACTCAATATTAAATAGATCATTTGAATAGCCCTATAATATTAAGGAAATTTAATTTGTAATTTAAAACTCCCAAAAAATAAATCTCCAGGCCTAGATTGTTTCACTAGAGAATTTGATCCAACATTTGAAGAAGAATTAGCACCAGTTGTACACCATCTTTTGCAGAAAATAGAAGAGGAAAGAACATTTTCCAATTCATTTTGTGAAGTTAGTATTACCTTGGTACCAAAACCAGACAAGCAAGGAGGGAAGGAAGGAAGGAAAAAGAAAGAAAAGGAAGAAAGGGAAAGAAGGAAGAAAGAGGAAAGGAAAGGAAAGGAAAGGAGAAAGGAAGAAAGGGAGAGAAAGAACACGGGCCAATATCCCTCATGAATATAGATGTAAAAAAAAATTCTTAACAAAATATTAGCAAATAGAACTCAGAATTATATAAAGAGATTTATATACCATGACCCAAAGGGATTTATCCCAGGGATGCAAGGCTAGTTCAATATTTGAAAATCAACCAATATGATCCACCATATTAAAAAGCTAATGGAAAAAAAAAAAATCACATGATCAGTAGTGCCAAAAAAGCATTTGAAAAACATTTAACACCCATTTTTGATTTGAAAAAAAAAACTTTGAGAAAAATAGAAATCAAATGCACTTTCTTCAACTTGATAAAAACTTTCCTTATGTTCCTTCATGGAAATCCTTTTTATAAGTCTCTCCACCTTCATCTTTCCAAAATTTGTTGGTATCTTATTTCCTAATGCCCTGTTGCCTTTCTTTTTGCTGTTCGTGATTTATTTATTTGTAATCCTTTACTATTATTTTAGTAGGATCTGAGGAGAGGGGGGAAAGTGATGGTGCTTATTCCACCCTCTTTATCCAGAAGTCCCTACTCATTCTTTTAATTACCACTCCCTCTGAGAAGTCCTCTTGCTGATGTTAGACCATGGAAATCTCTTAACTCCTAATTCATTTAACATATAACTGTCTTCTGTTTCATTTTTATTAGACTTGTGAGTCCACATCTAGGTTTTAAGCTTTTTAAAGTAATAATGGCTTTTTATATTTCTATTTACCCACTGAATAGCCAGTGGGTATATCCAGTATTAAGTGTTCACTATTTGATTGCTAAAAATAAGTAGATTAATTTTATGAATTTATAATATGACCCCATTCCTATATTCCAATTTAATTTTTTATTAATGTTTTAATGTGGTGGACGAATGAACATATTACATCATGGATTTCACAATGCACCAGTCCTATTATACATGACAGCTTATGGGAGAAGGTGTTAAGAGTTCACGTCCAAGTCCCCAAATGAAAAGCACACTGCCATCTCCTGGATCAAAGCTAATAATGCAGCCCTTGAAAAATGACATGAATACAGCTCCGAGTAAAAAGCAGATCTATGGAAAGTAATTATAGGTGAAAATGAGACTCTTTGCTCTCCTTCTAACAAATGTTAAGGATAATATAATTAAAATCAATATTGATCACTATGGTAATGAAAATCTTAGTCCTGAATTCAGGTCATTTACAGCTAGTTAAGGTGACCTGTTAAAACTGTCTTCCAAGTTCATCTAAGGAGCCGCATTCCCTTACATGATTTTCTCCTTCTCTGAATGTCCACCCAGCCTGGACTCAAAGCTCTCATGTGGTCGATATTAGAGAAAACTTTGTTCTGCTTTGCTCTATCAAAAGCAATGACAATTAAATGAAATGAAAAATGAGATGGCAAATAGGCAGTGCAACCTGACTGTAGCATTTCAGACTGCAGGCTGGAGTTTTTACCACAGACTAGAAATCCACATTTTGACTGACTCTGATTATCCAAATCAGGCTTTCTTGGATGGGAAAGAAGGTGATAGGGTGAGTCAAAAGGGCAAAGTCCAATCCCAGGTACCCAATGTAACAGACAAAATCAAAATCAAGCCAACATTTGGGGACTCACAAGCATTTCTGCATTCTTGTGTGTTTCCCGGCTTTTCTTTTTCCTTTGGGAAGATTCTCCCATTGTTCTGGGAAACACAATTCGGGGTTTGGTCAAGGGAAGTCCTGAAAGCAGGAATAACACAAGTGCCAAGTGCAAAGGTTGCAGGCTGAGATGCTGAGCCTTCAAATGTAAGGCCCGTCTTCACAGAGAGTAGTGAAACTCTGCAGAGACTATGAGGTGTGCTCATAAACTGTGAGGTTTGGAACTGGGCTTGTTTCACCCGACTTAGGCAGCTCGTAGTGGAGAAGGGGCACCAGTGCAAAGAAGCAGTGGGCTCCGGGAGCAGGGACGCCTGTTCTCTTTTCTGTCCCCTAATGCTCTGATGGCATCCTCAAGTATTCGGTAACGTTTTGTTAAACTCTGCCTTCTGGTATCAGCTGAGTTTGGGAAGCTAACGGAGAGGCCTGTACCCACACGTGGGATTAAACCGGCCTGGGGAGGAGCGAAGCCTGGAGGCTGTGAGGGAAGCCTGCAGCAGCCGTCCAGAGAAGAGCTGACAAGGAGCAGTCAGGATGGACTTGTGCGCGGGTAAGCACTCCCTGGGCTGGGTGTCGCTGGGACCCATTAAAGCCTGGTGTCTTCCAGTGACACAAGGAGGCAGCTCAGGTTGTTTGGGGGCATCAAAGTGAGGAATGATCCCCTAGAGCTGGAGCCCTAGTGATGATACCTAAGTCTATTTAAGTCTGGTATTCTGCATCTTGGGGGCTTCACATGGCCTTACTGTTTGGTCTGCAGTAGAACTGAAGGCAGATGGGGGCCATCTTACAGCATCCTCACCCTCTACTAACCTCAGCCCAGCTGTTACTGAGGTAACAATAACCAGAGCTATAAGTTAGGAGTGCGTAGCACTAAACTGACTCAGCAGAACGCTCACCCTGGAGACTCATGGATACTCAAAGTCAAGTTGTGAGCCCGGGACCTCGGCTTCTCCAGGCCCCACTCAGGCAAAGCTCTGAACCTGTGGGAGGCGGCAGGCTCCCTACCTTACGCTTCTCCATTTCCCCAGTTAGATCACCCTTTTCACTTCTGGATTACCCTAAACTCCACCTTGGCTTTGGTGTCCCAAGGCCTGCCTTCGGAGTTTTGCAGAATCCTCTTCTCCAAAGCATGAGGATGGCGTGGGTTTTATCAGATAAAATTATCTCTGCTAATGGGCCGATTCGCTCAAATTCAAACTATTATAAGGCCTGGGCCGAGTAAACTGTTTGTGTTTCCAAGAGGTGTAGAATAGGTTTTCCAGGCACTGCAGCAAGCCAGTGGGGAGACGTATCTGGCAAGGGGCCCTCTGGCACTGCTCAGAGACCGAGAACACGATCAAGTCTACAACCAAGCAGAGCTTCCACCCTTGCCAGACTCTCTGGATAACACTGCTTGGGTCTTGAATTGTAGTCTCCTGGTGCTAAAATAAGATCAGTAGCTAGAGAAACAGATTGGCACATCAGTGGTCTCTATCTATTGCTGGCTAATAAATACATGAGTGCTTTCCTTTGGTCCTCTTGCCATCCTAATAAACTACCACTTGACCAATGAGCAAGTAACTAATCACAGAGAATTCCAGGATGTTTAGCACTCACAAAAGGCTTCATACAAAGAGTAGAAAAGAGAGGATGGAACATGATATAACCTTTGGGATATCAAACCAATGACCACAAAACAGTGACAACTTCTTGGTCTCAACTTGGCCTTTTGCCACTGCAAATGCACTCCTTTCCCAAAATTCAGGATCTGCCTTGATGAATTTTTGCTCTGATGTCACAGAACATACATATTCCATGATTCCATGGAATCAAAAAAGCAAATCACTATAAAAAGCAAAATCACTATATTTTATTACGTAAATGGACTCTATAAAGTAAATATCAAAACAATTTATTGATGGTAGAAACTGGGAGGCAGGGAAAATAGAAGAGAAACAGGTATCCCTGTATGCGGTAGTTAAAACACACGACTATCATATACAGACACAGCCATTTCCCACCGCACACGCGGGCGTGCAAACACACACAAACATGTACTTCCCTCTCTCTGGCCCAAGGAAAGACAGACATTTCTGCACACTGCGTTCTGACTGCATTTTTGGGACGTCTCTTCCTCTTCAAAACCCGGTCTGATATTTATTTTAGATCCAGGTCCCATGCACTAAAGTACTGAAGGAAGAATACCCTTCCACATCCTACGGGTCCCTAGAAAGACCTTGTGAAAGTGGAAAAGGGGACTCTGCTTGGTGTAGGAAGGTGGGGCCTCTGACATGGTCAGTATGGGGCACTGACTTTGGGGTGTGAAAAATGCGTAAAAGGGGTCAACTGAATGGTGACAGATGGAATTTTGGTGGTGAGCACACACTATAGTGTATATGGAAGTAGAAACATAATGTTATACACATGAAACTTAAATAATGTTATATATAAACCAATGTTACCTCAATAAACAATAAATTCACTTTCATTTTGACTCCTACGCTTTCGGCCACGTACATGCTGTTTTCTGACGATCCAGGGGGTGGCAGTAATAAAGAAATTCCAGCTGCCAGCCTGCCTCTCCCCTGGTCCTGCTTTTGTGTTATCACGAAGATTGTTCAGCTGTGACTGCAGCGTAGAAGTAAGAGTGTCTAAGTCAGTCTGACCTCTGCTGGACTCCCAGCTTCACAGGACAGCCTATCTCTCTGAGCATATTGTAAGCATTAAGTGAGATGATATATGCAAAGCCCTGGTACAGTGCCCAGCATACAACAGAGTGCATACAAATGGTAGCTAACAGTATCACTAGTCTGTTTGAACTGTTAGGACCAATAAGAGAGTTCCACAAAATTCCTATTCCCTTTCCACACTAATTTAGTATTCAAAAAATGTTTGCGGGTAGGAGCTCTCTGAACACAGTCCTGTAAAAGAGAACTGAAATAATCCCCATTGACGATGAAAAGGTCTTTAACGTTCAGGCAAGTGCTTTGAGCCAAACTTAAAAGGCTCTTCATCTGGATTCTTCAGCCCATTCTATAGTACTTGAATCCATTCATTCATTTATTCAGCAAATATTTATTAACTTCCTATTATGAGCCAAGTAATGTGCTATGGAAACCATCTCTTGAAAACACATTGCATGTTTATATCCCACTGATATGCAGACTAGTTCTAGTTCCCATTGAGTCCACACTCAGTGGTTTGTGGTGTAAAACTTGACTCAGTAAAGTCCATACCATTACTGGATTCCATGTGAGGAGACCTGATAGAGGTTTCTGGAACCAGCACAGAGTTCTGAGTTATATCACTATTCACATGACTTTGAGCAAATAATTTAACCTAAGTGCTGCCCTAAATCTCTCAAGTTTCAAAGGTCAAATAGGACGAAGTGTCAAGAAAACTATACAGCACAGAGCACACTGTTGTGATAAAAACTGTATGTTCTCTATGGTCCTGATTCTTCGGGACAAAATGCCAGATGTATTCTAAACGGTGCTGCAAATTCCATTCTGCTACGTGATTAATGGAATGACTGAGTCATCTACCCTTGTGTCTTCCCCACTCTGGCTATAGGAATGGCTGTTTTTTTAAACTCTCCTTTTGTAAAACTGAATGAATTCAGCATCACTTTTGCCTGGTGTTTGTGGACAATACACAGCAACAACTGTCTCCAGCTCCACTCCCTTCCATTCAGTGAGCATTTATCCTGCGCCCAACTGTGCTCTGCTCTATGCAAATACAGTAGGCCTCCACCCCCAGACAGGAAGCAACTCGGGAGGCTCATCAGTGAAAGACAACCGGACAGGGGTTGGAAGAGCATTTGATGTATTTCAGTAGCGTATCAGCAGCTGAGAATCTCTTATTACTGACAACATTTTCACACACTTTTCAATATTTCTATACTCAACCTTTATTAAGTTGCATATTTTATCCTGATTTCATCGGCCCCACACCACCCAAGGGACGTCCTTGGTTTCATGAAACTATTTTCCCCCATCATCGGCCTCAGGGTCATCATCAATATGTTCAATTTGATGGTTTTAAATGTTGGTCAGTAAAGCAAGCAGATTAGTTTCAGTAGATTAAACCAGACCACTGGAACTCAGGCATACCTTCCTCATTTACACTATTCCCCAGAGATAATAAACAAAAGAAGGATTCTAATGAGGCCTAAATTTAGTTTTACCCATGTCAACTACATGGCCTGTTCCCTTTTATTCTCTGACCCCTCAAGCTGATTATTTCAAAACGTGAAGTTTAAATGCTGCAGGGTCATTATGTAAAATATAAGATCCTCCAGGAAACACACCAAATGACAAGTCTACTACTGCTCTTCTCCCTGCGACCTCTCCTGCGTGAACAGCACTGGGTTTTGCTGTGCCATTAGGGAACTGCCGTCACAGCAATTTCCACTTTGCCATTTTACTACCCATCTGCCACTCAGGACAGTTAGAATGTCGTCACCCCTCCCCCACCTACCCAGATCCCACCTGTCCTTTGAGGCCCGCTCAGACCCCACCTTCTCCCTGCAACCTTCCCTGTCTGTTCCCCACATCTCCAGCTCCAGGACCGTACCTCCGTTGAGCCTTTCGTCACTCTCAGTCCTGCTGGCTTTGCAGCTGTCAGCACAGCACCAGTCGCTGCCAAGGCACCACACGGATTCCATGAGCTACGTGGGAATCTACTGTCTCCCATCTCCCATGTGCTCGGCTGGTTGCCATCAGAGAAGTCAACACAAAGCGAAGGAGTGCTGTCTTCTTAGATAAGCTGCCCACGGCCCCGGATCCTGGGATAGGAAGAGCCTAGGAGAACTGAGACACCAAGCCCTCCGTAGGCCCTCTGCACTATTAACCACAGTCGCCACAAGAGTTGCATCTAGTGCGGCATACACAGCAGATGAACATTTATGAAGTACAATTACCCAGAGGCCTTTTCTGCTTACTTTTAAACTCCACAGTAAGCATCAGTTAATGAAGGTTTCCACATACTGAGGTTCTCAAGTAGGAGCAGCCCTTTTCAGATGTAAGGAATTCTGCCTCCTCACCACTGCCAGGCTGGGATTAGAAGGCCACGTGGACTGCTGTATAGAAGTAAAAGACATCACTCATCTTGTTAAATGTCCTACGGCTAGATGAGCTGGTGTTAGGGCTGAGTTAAAGGGAAGCTATCCATCCTCATGCTTCAAGGAGAAATAGTTGAGTTTTTATACCTACACAAGCTCAATAAAACAATCATGTTAAAAAGGCTTTTTAACCAAGTCCTTTTTTGCCCCAAATTATTATTGATTTTAATCCTACTGATATGGGGATAACCCATACGATGTATAGTTTCATTTTTCTTCTATTTTCCAAGTGATTTCTGTGGAAAAGTTGTGAACAGTGTAATTCTCCAGTGAATTAGACATTCTGCTTTATTTTGTAATGCCACCTGCTTTATAACTCACTTCATGGGAACAACTGAATCTCTCACCTCTTTTTCAAAAGCCAATGTGCCTGAAAGTCTACTTTCTACCTTTTCAGATTTTTAAAAGCATGAAAACAAGGTTTCTTTAACCACATCTGTGAAGATTAGCTGTAGCAAAATGTCTGCAATCAAAGCCAATCAGTAGCAGCCCCCAAAAAAGGAAGGATTTGGTATGTGGTAAACTAAATTGATAGCTTCTTTGTGAGTTGGTTTCAACATCACTGAATCTCACTAAGGAGAAACTGTTTTCCTAGAGCCAGGATTAATGAGCGTCCTACATTAAATAACCACAGTGAGAGAAGAAATGCACTAACTCTAGCCTAATCTAAGAAGAAAGGTGGTAAGACTGATCCATCAATAAACGTTAACGGAGCCTCTGTCATGAACAAGGCCAATGTTAGCACTAAGAACACACATGACAGTGTCACCACCATCAAGGAGCTTAAAATCTAGTATGGAGTCAGGATGCGCGCACATGAAAAATTAACAAATAAAAACAAATGAAAGGAGGGACTTCCCTGGTGGCACAGTGGTTAGGAATCCACCTGCCAATGGAGGGACACAGGTTCAATCTCTGGTCCGGGAAGATCCCACATGCCGTGGAGCAATTAAGCCTATGAGCCACAACTACTGAGCCTGCGCTCTAGAGCCCACGAGCCACAACTACTGAGCCCACGTGCCACGACTACTGAAGCCCACGCACCTATAGCCCATGCTCCGCAACAAGAGAAGCCATTACAATGAGAAGCCCGCGCACCGCAACGAAGAGTAGCCCCCACTCGCCACAACTAGAGAAAGCCCGTGCACAGCAACAAAGACCCAACGCAGCCAAAGATAAATAAAAAAATAAAATTAAAAAAACAAACAATAAAACAAACGAAAGGAGACTGTAGCCAATCAAATTCAAACTCTATCCCATACAACAGTCTTGATAGTGCATGGAATTGCCTACAACCCCCAGGGCAAGTCAAGGGGCTCATGACATGTTACATGACCTCCACCTATGCTGATCCCTCTGCCAGGACCTTTTCCCTCCCATCATGCACCTGGACCATCGTTCTCATATCTCAAATCTCATATCAAACACTGCCTCCTCCTTCCCTGTGCCACCCAGTCTGACTCAGAGCTGCACCCTCTGTGCTCCCCCAGTGCCCTCTCCAAACTATCAAGGCACTCATGACACTGTACTGCAACTGCTGGTTTATCTGACTCCCCAGCTACACTGCGAGCTACTGGAGGGCAGAAACTGGGCCTGTGTTTTCCCCGGTGCTTAGTCACCTACCAGCACATTACAGACACTCAAGAAATGTTTGAATAGACGTGAATGAATACCACCACGCCCTGTGGATTCTCCCTCCTTAAGATATCTTAAACTCAACCTGTCTTCCATCCCTTTGCACCAGTCAGCATAGTATAGAATGGTGGTTGGGCAAGTAGCCTTTGGATACAGACTACCTGTTACCAGGTGACCATAGGCAAGTTACATAACCGATATATGCCTCAATTTCCTTACCTGTAAAGTGGAGATAACAGAACCTACCTCCTAGGTTTGTTGAGGATTTAAATGAAAAAAGACATAAAGCCCCTAATGTCAGGCAAATAGGCAGTACTTCATGTTACCCATTATTATTAGTTCAAATGTTATTTATCTCCTGCATTCTTGTATTCTTCAATTGGTCTCCCCGTTTCTAGCCACACCATCACCAATCCACTGCTCATCACTGCTACCAGAATGATCTTAAAACTCAAACCACATGTCACTCTCTTTCTTAAAACCTTGAGTGGTTCCCCATCACTTTCAGAAAACCAGCCTCTCTGTCACTGTGTGGAAGGCCCTTCATGCCCTGGCTCCCACCCTCTCAGCCACCTCCCCACAGCCAAGCCCCCACAAGCACCCTCCTGCCTATCACCTTCTTATTAATGACTGCAAAATCCCTGCAAAATCACCTTCTTATTAATGACTTAAGAAAAACTCAAGTCATTCTATTATTATTATGTATAAGCTATACTTTATGACTAAATTTCATTGCCTGTTTATATATCATAAGACTATACATTTAGCAACATATAACATTAATAAACTCCAAGCATGTAGTAAAACACTGAGCTATACAAATTATGATCTAATAAGTTATACCATGAACTGGGAAAATTATCTTTTTAAACAGATTGATTATTCCTCAAGGAATTGTAGGCATAATAATATGTATGCTGCAACAAAAATAAAGTCTTAAATTTGACTGTCTTATTGATGCTAAACAGCTATAGGATGGTGACCTAGTATTTTTTTAACATGACAGCCTCTAAAATTAAATTGATTTTAGCAATATTTACAGGATGCCCAAAATTTGCTAAGTTGCTACTTTGAACATTTACTAAAATTGATTCCTACCATCAATTCAATTAAATTTTATATTCAATTAAATTTACCAAGTGGGCACCTAACTGTGCAAAGGACTGGGCCAGGGACCATGCAGAACGAGGATAAGTAGAACACTAGCCTGGATTTCAAAAGCTCACAGACACCACACTCACATGAGCCACGCACACACAAGCTATACACTAATTACTACCTTAAACATTCCTAGTTTTTAAACTTTTACACCTTGCTTTAGATTACCTGCATTCAGTTGACATATAACATGGACATGAATATCATGAGGAAAAACAGCTGTAGCACTGAAATTTAAGTACGCTGTGACTCTCTAAGTAACCTATTTACAAAGTCTAACTGAAAGTCTCCTTTCAACATAAATACTAAAAATACACATCCTGCAACTAAGCAATTTTGTGATAGTGAACTGGCACAATGGTACGAAAACATTTTATAATGAAACAATCTGATATCTACTTAACTCCCTCTATATAACTTTATTCATATGCTAAGGAAGCAACCTTGTCATGTGGTTATAAAAACTCATGAAAATATTTTTAAAAATGTAACACTTACGGGGCACTGAAGAATGTATCTAAACTTAACATTTAAAATGACTTATAGGACTTCCCTGGTGGCACAGGGGTTAAGAATCCGCCTGCCAATGCAGGGTACACGGGTTCAAGCCCTGGCCCAGGAAGATCCCACATGCCACACGGAGCAAATAAGCCCGTGCGCCACAACTACTGAGCCCACACTCTAGAGCCCGTGAGCCACAACTACTGAGCCTGCATGCCACAACTACTGAAGCCTGTGCACCTAGAGCCCATGCTCCGCAACAAGAGAAGCCACCATAACGAGAAGCCCGTGCACCGCAACGAAGAGTAGCCCCCGCTCACCACAACTAGAAAAAGCCCAAACACAGCAACAAAGACCCAACGCAGCCAAAGATAAAAATAAAAAAAATTTTGTTGATAAACATAATAAAATAAAATGACATAAAACACCGATCTTTACAAGTATACCTCATTATTTATATTTTTATTTTCAGAAAAAAACTTATAAATAGTTCACTTAAGTATATTTCTCACTAGTTAAATCACAATTCACTTTATATTTAATTAGCTTACATCCAAAAACGGTACTTTTCCTGTATATCATTTTCTTAAAAAGCAAAACATTTTATTTTCAGTAGAAAAAAATTTACATATGAAATCCAAAGGCAATAATTTCAGTAAAAATGGAAATCAACCACCATATCTTTTCTTGAGTTCTTCAACAGAATTATCATTCAATCCTGATTTGTCTATGTGATTGAATAATACACGTGCAACTGAAAAAGAAAAAAAATTCATTTTAATCTCCATTTTTAAAAAGTAAGGCAAAAATTAAAGGGAGTAATCAAATCTGTTAAATATTTTTTACATTATAAAGCAATCATTAGGATTATTTATAAATTCTAATTCAGATATTTAAAAAGCCAACCTGAGAACAGAAAACTATACAGCAGTCCAATGATGTTTCTTAGCAGAATATTTTGCTTTGGCAGTAAAAAATTTCCCCTACAACCTCAATGACATTAACTTTGCAGATGAAACATAATTCATTCTGTACTACCCTAAAGATTTTTGACCTGTGTAACAAGTATACTTTTACTTATTTAATATTCCAATTAACTTTTTCAAAACTTAAATCATTTTATTTTAAAAGAAAAATTTATATCACTACTATAAATTAAGAATTAGCAATAACATTCACAAAAATCATGTTTGATGGGCAAGCTGTACATTTTTATAATAACAATTAAAAGTTAAAAAAAGATTTGCTTATGAGTCATTTAATATCTTTCATACCACTGAAATGGCCGGTCTACACTCAACACTATGGAAAACGCTATTATAGTTCATACATTCCTCAACATTAAAACTAGCTAACAGTTTTTAATAATAATGACAATAATAAAAGACAACAGCAGCTACTATTTATTGAATATTAAGTTACACGCCAGGAACCACTGTAAGTGCTTCCCATGTTTAACTTAGTGGACAGTGGTGACCCCACCAAGACAGTACTGTTGGTAGAGGCCAGTCTGAAGGGCCAACTCACATTCTTTGAGCACACTTCAAGTTATCACATCATAGTGGCAAGAAATCCATTCACTCATGCACTTATACTAAGAGGTTATTATGTACTAAGCACCGTTCTACACGCTGAGACCTAGAGAACAAGGTAGACAAAGTTCCTGCTGTCATGGAGCTTCCATTCTATTAGGGAGAGAGAAATAATAAACAAATACTTAAAATACTGTCAGCTCGTTCTGTATTATGAAGAAAAATAAAGCGAGGTAAGATGACAGAGGGTGATGAGGAAAGGGAGGCAGGCAGTTACTGTGAGTAGGCCTGTGAGGAAAGGTGTCTCTGAGGAGGTGACTATTAGGTGGAAACTGCATGAAGTGAGGAAGAGGCAGGGGAGGATAGTCTAGGCTGAGGGGTAAGTCAAACACAAAGACCCTGAGGCTATAAGAAGTTTGGTAATTTGGTATATTAAAAAGACACAAAGTCAGTGAGGTGGGGCAGAATGACTAAAAAAAGTGATAAAAAATGAGGTCTGCATTCAACTGAATGCAGATAATACTTTCAGGGACTGTTTCTGATTAAAGATTAAGCAGAAACTTCTTTTGGTTTACCCCTATTAGGAATCTCTCTAAATTACATGTCCACTTCCCTAAGTTCAACATACAGAGTATTTTTCTTAGTGATTCAGATTCAATGTCACTGCTACATACATAAAGAAGAAACAGAAAAGGAGCCCAAAGTATGTTTAGTCCAGAAAGTATCTGAAAATCATAGTTTTTGCTATTTTTAAACTAAAAAACTGGTACTCTTGCATTCTAATGATTTTTCTCTTTTTCCTAAAACTACAGTATAGCCTTAAAACTCCAAGTACAACTGACCCTTGAAAAACGCAGGTTTCAACTGCACAGATCCACTTACAGGCGGATATTTTTCAATAGTAAACACTACAGCACTACATGATCCACGGTTGGCTGAATCTGTGAATGAGGAACCTCACATCCTGTGGACCGAATATAAAATTGTACGTGGATTTTCAACTGTGTGGAGGGTTGGCGCCCCTAACTCCCATGTTGTTCAAGGGTCAATTGTAACTGAAGTTTCTCCATAGTTTGATTTTACTTAAATTAGCGTTCCCCAAAACTGACATTTTATGCCAAAGACTGAGATGTAGAAATAAACAAGGGATCTAACTCCTCAGGCTCATCACCTGCCTCTTTCTACCCTCTAACTCTACAATCCAGCCACACTGCACTCCTTTTAATTTTCTGAGCTCAATTTGCTCTCTCCTGCCTCAAAACCTCTGCACATTCCCACCTCCTTCATCTGACTCCTGCACTTTTTTGAGAATTCAGCTTAAATCAAAGAAACTCAAGGAAATTAGCTCAAAAAAATGGGTGAGACCTCCGATGCACCCACGCCCAGTTGCAAGCTCCTGTGGCAGGAACCCTGCACAAGCTCCATCATGCCAGGAGCTCAACCATTACATTATCACTGTGTTTTCTAGTAGAAGAGCCCAGAACACCTCAGTTTAACTCCTGGGTCTGGCTTCCTAGCTATGGAACCTCGGTCAAGTTCCTTACCTGTGTATGCTTCAGTTTCCTCCTTTGTAAAACCAAAATGATAATCATACCTACACCTCACAAAGTTGTTGTCAGGATGAAAAAATTTAACTTTACTTAATCTAATAGTAATTCAATTTAATTAGCTTAATTGTAATTAATTTAATTGTACATAATTGACATTCAATAAATATTTGCTATCATTTGTTGAATAAAGGAACACACAAGAAAAAAGAGATATGAAAAAGCTTTCTTCACAGAACTCACTTTTCTTCTCAGGTTCTGACATAAACATCACTGCCATATCAAACCTTCTTAGTTCAGAAAGTCTTTGTAAGACTTCAAAGATGAGTGATGGCTTTTCTTTCCTGAAATAATCCAAATAAAAAAACAAATGATCAATTAAAAGCAGCTCATTGTCTGCTTACTAAAATAATATTTCTAATTATATATAAATAAGGTCTTCATGTATCATTTTCCCCTGCATACTGTCTATATTTTAAGTGCCCAAATGAAGAATTTTATCAAGTCAACTGAAAAAACTGTAATATTCTTAAATGTGTGGCACAGCACAGACGTTATTAATCTGCTATAATATTTGCCACTTCCATACTCTACCTTTCTCTAAAAAAATTTTAAGTCATTTTTCCTCCTAATCATTTCCTTTTTCATTGTTTGTACTTGTCATCTCTTTACAACTTCTGCAACAGCTAAATTTATAAGAGAGCTAATTTTGCTATACAAAAGGTAATATGACATGAAAAAGAACGAATTTCCCAAATCACTAGAAACAGCTGAGCATTACAACATGAAAGCATAACTAAACTTACTTACTCAATGTAAAAGTCATGCAGAATTTTAATGATATGGTTGAATACATCTGGATCTAGATTTTTCTGAAACAGCTTGGGATACAAGGATGGTTCAATTTGCTTGGGAAAAATATAAGGTGTTAGAAAATTCAATTATGGCAACAATCACAAACTATTTATATAATAATTGCTTAGTTCAACATAGTAAAAAATAACTATTATGCATTAGTATTCAATGAATAATAATGGAGTCATACTGAAATGCAACTATGATAGAAGAATGAAAGAGGAACTATAAAATAATCACTCTGTTCAAGACAGAGAAAAATCTCATGGAGAGATGTGTACTACCCAACAGAAACAGGAAATGAAAGAGAGCTCTCAAGGACCAATAAAAAGAATTAGAGAGTTTAAAAAATAGAACTACTTGAAAAAGACAATGCTAAAAATCCATTATTTGGTAAATTTCATATGAGTTAATTCTTTTTCTTGAGCAAATAAAAGCTCATTTTCAGGAAACTGACGGCCTAAATATTGCAAGCATTGCTTGGCACACAGAAGGCACTCAATGTATTTTAGCTTCTTTCCTCATCTTGAAGGATGAAGAATTAAGTTTAAGTCATGATGTATGAAATTAGATTAAGTTATTTTAGAAAACAAAATTTAACACAGAACCTTTTTCAGAGGTTCACTGGTTGCAAATATTTAAAATGGTCTGACCAGGCTGATATACGTATCAGGCAAGGGATAAGAGCATTTTCTACAATCATATTATAAGCAAATATAGTACTATTATTATATAGTGACCAAAGAAGTTCTTTGACCTCTAACTTACAGGAGAACTACCAGCTTCCTCCCTCTTACCTTCAAATATTGATACAACATATCTGGAGAATTTTTCAGTTGTCTGAAATCAGATTCAAGCTGAAATGAGTTTGCAGGAACTGGAGGAAGAGCAGTCCTGATAAACTGAGCAGGTGTTTTGTCTACCTCTATAGAAATCTTCTCACTGAAAGTCTGACATACATCCTTTTTCAAATTGACTTCAGGTCTGAAATATTTCAGAAGCATCAAACAATTAGAAGAGAACCACAGGGCTTCCCTGGTGGCGCAGTAGTTAAGAATCTGCCTGCCAATGCAGGGGATACAGGTTTGATCCCTGGCCCGGGAAGATCCTACATGCCACGGAGCAACTAAGCCCGTGCGCCACAACTACTGAGCCTGTGCTCTAGAGCCCGTGAGCCACAAATACTGAGCCCACGTGCCACAACTACTGGAGCCCACGCGCCTAGAGCCCGTGCTCTGTAATAAGAGAAGCCACCACAATGAGAAGCCCGTGCACTGCAACAAAGAGTAGAGAAAGCCCGCAAGCAGCAATGAAGACCAAAGGCAGCCAAAAATCAATAAATAATAATAATAAAAAAGAAAAACAAAGAGAAGAACCACAAATAGTCAAAGCTTATATAAGGAAACATCAACAGAGATTTTTAAATTTCTGACTTTATTAATACTGTATTATCTATTTATATTCCGCCAGTAGTAAATTCTTTCAGCTGATAATATATGTATACTTTTGGCAAGACAGATTATACTTGTGCAAATTTTCAGATGCTGGTTACGTAATGACTATTCTCATTAGCTGAGCTAATAGCCTGGCCACCTTTTGAGAAAACATTTCTATACACTGCATTATTATATCACATATACTCACAAGTCAACCTTTCACTCTGAATTATGGGAATTACCACAGTTTCAAGAAAGATTCCAAGAAGGAAGAAATGCTTCCTCCTTTAAAAAAAAAAAACAAAAAAAAAACTGCCTACTTAAAGTTTTCCCACAATCTATAATGTCACTGTAAACAACTACTAAAGTTCAAAGTTTAAAACAAAAAAACCTTTTAATAGGACTGTTGAGTAGCAATGCAAAAATATATGAATCAAATTTCAACACCCCAAAGTAAACTACTAAACTATGTCTTTTATATTCTCATCATTAAGAAAATGCATGACTTTTTGAAAAATTCCAAACAAAATTTAAAGAGCCCATGAATATCTTAAATATTAATGGCTAGAATAATGATAATGCCTAAATTCTACATTGTTTATGAAGCTTCCCTATAAAAAATTAAAAATCCTGAATTACAAAGTGAAACATATTTACTGAAGTTCTAGAAAAGAAAATGCACAAAATCAATTTGTTCAAGATACTTTCATCACTGTTTGCAGACGACATGATGCTATACATAGAAAATCCTAAAAATGCTGTCAGAAATCTACTAGAGCTCATCAATTAATTCAGTAAAGTTGCAGGATACAAAATTAATACACAGAAATCTCCTGCATTCCTATATACTAACAACGAAAGATCTGACAGTGAAATTAAGGAAACACTCCCATTTACCACTGCATCAAAAAGAATAAAATACCTAGGAATAAACCTACCTAAGGAGACAAAAGACCTCTACTGTGAAAACTATAAGATGCTGATGAAAGAAATCAGAGATGACACAGATGGAAGGATATACCATGTTCTTGGATTGGAAAAATCAATACTGTCAAAATGACTATACTACCCAAGGCAATCTACAGATTCAATGCAATCCCTATCAAATTACCAATGGCATTTTTCACAGAACTAGAGCAAAAAAATTTTTAATTTATATGGAAACACAAAAGACCCTGAATAGCCAAAGCAATCTTGAGAAAGAGAAACAGAGCTGGAGGAATCAGACTCCCTGACTTCAGACTATACTACAAAGCTAGAGTAATCAAAACAGTACAGTACTGGCACAAAAACAGAAATACAGATCAATAAAATAGGCTAGAAAGCCCAGAAATAAATTCACACACCTATGGTCAACTATCTACGACAAAGGAGGCAAGGCTATACAATGGAGAAAAGACAGTCTCTTCAATAAATGGTACTGGGAAAACTGGACAGCTACATGTAGGAGAATAAAATTAGAACATTCTCTAATACCATACACAAAAATAAACTCAAAATGGATGAAAGAACTAAATGTAAGCCTGTATACTATAAAATTCTTAGAGGAAAACACAGGCAGAACACTCTTTGACATAAACTGCAGTAATACCTTTTCTGATCCACCTCCTAGTATAATGAAAATAAAAACAAAAATAAACAAATGGGACCTAATTAAACTTAAAAGTTTCTGCACAGCAAAGGAAACCATCAACAAAACGAAAAGAAACCACAGGATGGGAGAAAATATTGGCAACCGAAGCAAAGGGACAAGGGATTAATCTCTAAAATATACAAACAGCTCATGCAGCTCTATGTCTAAAAAACAAAAAACCCAATCAAAAAATGGGCAGAAGATCTAAACAGACATTTCTCCAAAGAGGACATACAGATGGCCAAAATGCACATGAAAAGATGGTCAACATCACTAATTATCAGAGAAATGCAAATCAAAACTACAGTGAGATATCACCTCACACCAGTCAGAATGGCCATCATCAAAAAATCTACAAACAATAAATACTGGAGAGGGTGTGGAGAAAAGGGAACCCTCCTACACTGGTGATGGGAATGTAAATTGGTACAACTGCTATGGAGAACAGTATGGAGGTTCCTTAAAAAACTTAAAACAGAACTACCATATGATCCAGCAATCCCATTCCTGGGCATATACCCAGAGAAAACCATAATTCAAAAAGAGTCATGTACCACAGTGTTCATTGCAGCACTATTTACAACAGCCAAGACATGGAAACAACCTAAATGTCCATCAAAAGAGGAATGGATAAATAAGATGTGGTACATACACATAATGGAATATTACTCAGCCATAAAAAAGAATGAAATAATGCCATTTACAGCAACATGGATGGACCTAGAGATTATCATACTAAGTGAATTAAGTCAAAGACAAATATCATGTGATACCACTCATACGTGGAATCTAATTTTTTTAAAAAAGATATAAATGAACTTATTTATAAAACAGAAACAGACTTACAGATATTGAAAACAAACTTATCGTTACCAGAGGGGAAACGTGGAGGGGAGGGATAAATCAGGAGCTTGAGATGAACATACAAAAACTACTATATATAAGATAAATAAGCAACAAGGACCTACTGTATAGCACAGGAAACTCTGCTCAATATTCTGTGATAATCTATATTGAGAAAGAATCTAAAAAAGAATGAATATATGTATATGTGTAACTGAATCACTTTGCTATATACCTGAAACTAACACAACATTGTAAATCAACTATACTCCAATAAAATTAAAATATATTTTTTTAAAAAGATACTCTCTCTTATTTCTAAAGTCCTCAGTGTGGTAAAGGAATAGTGATCATTCCTTCAGCAAAACCTCCCTTACAGTTAAAAGAAAAACTACAATGTAAAGTTGGATAGTTCAAAAAACTATGTGGATGAGTACAAACCAGAAGTCTCATCAGCAATATCTATTTTCTAGTGGGATTACTGCCATTCTAGATGACTATCAGATAAAAGTATTTCTACTCACTGCAGAGCTGAAGTATCACTGATTTCTTCTATTTTCAATACTTTTGCTTTTGGGATATCACTTGTGGGCAGAAGGTCATCCTGGCTTGAGTTCTTCTTACTTGTGCCAGCGGTTGCTGTTACCTTTGCTAGATTAATAGGATGACGCTCTGGAGCAGCAGCAGTAGTAGTGCTATCTGGCACATCAACAGTCTGTATCAAATTACCAGTTTCTTCGATAATAAGCTTCTTGAGTGGTTTCTAAAACAATTAAAATCAATTCTTTGCATCAACATACAAAGGTTTCCTATTTTAGGGGCATAAATTAAAAGGTTACAGTGTTTTTACAGCCAACATCCCAGTTGTAAGTAAATTCAATTTGGAGTCATACTGCCAGACTACCATATGTAGGTCTAAATGGGGGAAAGAAGATGCATATATAAATAATTACAAGGCAATGGAATATGCATTATAAAAGGTACAGGTACAAAGTGCTAAAAGAACAGAGGAAGGAAGATAAAAATTGACATCGGGGGGCTTCACAGAAAAAGTACCCAGGAATGGCAGTGTTGAAGGGTATGGTCAGTGGAAAGGTGAGAAGTCCAGTAGGGCTGGTGCAAGGGGAGGAGAGGTGGAGACAAAGCCTGAAAGGCTGCTTAAAGGCAGCTTATAAAGGGACTTGTGTGCTGTATCAAGGAGTTTGAAGTTTATCCTAGAGGCAACAAAGCCAAGAAAAAAATATGACCAAGTGACATCAGTATTGTGGGCTGAAGGCAAGTAGAACAAGGCCAGGCAATAACCTGCATTCTGTATGAAAGAAAAGATCCTGCATGTCGCAACGAAGATCCTGCAACTAAGATCTGATGCAGCCAAATAAGGAAATAAATAAATATTTTTAAGAAACAAAAACAAAAACCTAACTGCATCCTCTAACTGCTGGATAAAACCAGCCTAGAATTAAAGATTTGCCAAATAATTTACACAAAGTTGGTAAGTACCTGACCACAATAATGGTCTTTAATTTATTAATATAAATAGCATTCACTATTTATTTCAATCATAACAGGTGGCAAATATTTTCAATTTCTTCCTAAGTTTACATGTAATACTCTTTGCTTTTTAATAAAAGACGTTCTTCAGTATACTCTAAGTTTTCATTCCAACTGTACAGTTGAATTTTAAATCAGAAAGCTGTAAATATGAAAACTTTTGACATATATACTAAACTCAGTGTTAAAACCAGGCATTCCATTAGCATAACTAAGAAAAGACCTAATGGTAACAACTGAGTGTTACTAGATGAATGCACATAAATAAAAAAGCTATTAAAAGTCTGTTAACAGAATCCCCTTAGCGGTTCTATCTTTAAGGATAATCATGTTAATCTAAGGCCTTTGCTTTGCTGATAACTATCAACACCAATAGTTTTCTATCAAGATATTGACCAAGAATGGATACGTGTTAGTGTTAAAAAATAGTGTTAAAGAACAGACTATAAAAAATAGACTGTAACTACTGAATTGTATCAATGCATGCCGCAACTAGAGAAAGCCTGTGTGCGGCAACAAAGACCCAACACAGCCAAAAATAAATAAATAAAATTATTTTTTAAAAAAAAGAATAAACAGAAAAGGAGAAAGACACAAAGGAGACCAAGCAGAAAGGTGAATTTTTTATATGGGGAAACAGGAAAACGAAAAAAATTAAATATTTTAGTGGAGACCAAGAGATCAGGACAAACTCTCATTTACCACCATCCTACCTAGGAACCCCAGGCCCAGCTGACGTACATTACTGCTCTCCTACAGTCTCTCTATAGAAGATATATTAACAGTACTCCCCGCTGCAAACCCTCAAGCACAGGACACCCCAACCGAGCCTCTCGCTTGAATAAAGTAACCCCAGGACTCTTTTTTCTCCACCTCCTGGGCCTTCCTTTCTTTCCTGACCACTTTCCTCAGTGTCCAGCTGGCCTCACACATATATGACTGAAAAGGAAATTAACATTTGTTTTACGTGAAACTGCCTTAGCATTATTGGACATTATTTCCTTTGATCTCAACTAACCTGTGAGTTATTCTCAACTTAAGTAGAAAAAGTAAGAATCACATAGGGTTCACACTCGCCTAAAATTTTAAAGCTTATGAAATGGGGCTCAAATCAACTCAAAAGCATCATACCAAACTGCACCTACTATTTTTTAAATAATGCCCACTTTTTTAAATGGAGACCTATTATAAAAATAAATAGCAATTTTTCCCCTTCCCACTAGGATAATGATTTTGTTTCTGTTGGATCAGTTACAAAATGGTTTACCCCAGATCTCTCAATTCATGAAGGTGTTCTGTTTTGAGATCCAGCCACAAAAGATTCAAATTTATGTTGCATTTTCACAGCTATTAACATAAACTGATTTTTAAACTGAGGGAGAAGAGTACCCAACAGATTTATAAAAGCTGTTTAGGGTATACTGGCCATGGGACATTCTTCCATACACAGATATCTGATTTACCACATGGTAATGTCTTTATAATTATGGACAGCAAAAGTCTGACAAAGGCTTTGTTTTTACCTTTTGAATTAACTTCTGTGACAAAGTTTTACAAAGAGATAAAAGTTTAAATCACATTGGATTAAACATTTAATCACCTTTATTGTTAATAGAATAATAGCAAGTGAATATGATATTTGAAAATGAACATGATATATGAAAATGTATGAAAGCAACTAAGATTTATGCCTGGCACATGAAACAATTATTATCTCAGAAAATTCAAGAATAAAGTCAAAATAAGAACCCAAGAAAAATATTAAACAAAGAATTTCTCTATCTCTTACTAACTTGAACTATGAGCTTGGCAAAACACAAAACTTTCTTTGCCTCACCTTCTTCCTTCGTAAAAGGAGGATAAAAATATCTGCTCCGACTTCCTTGTAAAATTGTTATTTCTCTCAAAGCATCATCCATGCATAACAGTTACTTCTAGGGTGTAGGGAGATCATGATCAGTGAGGGGCACACAGGGAGATTTTTGGAGGCTGATACCTTTCAATTTTTTGACCTGGTTGGTGGTTTCACAGATGTTCACTTTATTCTTTAAATCTTAATTTGTTCTGTGTACTTTTCTATATGCATTTTATCTTTCATTATTTCTATATATAATACCATGTAAATGTTAGAAATTACCATAGAGTCACACACTATATAGATACATATCTATATATATAAACAAAACAAACCACTGCATTTTACCAGCTACTCTTTCTGTTCCAATATTGCAGGAAAAAACTGGCTTTGTTGGATTTAATGAAAAACAGTATGGCATACCAAAAACAATGTGCAGTGTATATTCTTAAGAATAACTCTGCCTATACAGGCAATACCTTGGAGATACTGCAGGTTCAGTTACAGACCACCACAATAAAGTGAATATTGCAATAAAGCAAGTCACATAAATCTTTTGGTTTCTCAATGCATATAAAAGTTATGTTTACACTATACTGTACTGTTTTAAGTGTGTAATAGCATTATGTCTTAAAAAAACGTACATACCTTAATTAAAAAATACTTTATTGCAAAAAAATGCTAACCATCATCTGAGCCTTCAGCAAGTCTTTTTGCAATAGTAACAAAGATCACTGATCACAGATCACCATAACAAATATGATAGTAATGAAAAAGTTTGAAATATTGCAAAAATTACCAAAATGTGACACAAGGACACGAAGTAAGAAAATGCTATTGGAAAAGTGGCGCTGATAGACTTGCTCAGCACGGGGTTGCCACAAACCTTCAATCTGTAAAAAACGCAGTATCTGCAAAGTGCAATAAAACAAGGTATGCCTGTACTAGATGTTTGCCAAAGTGCTAACTTTAGATCAAACCCCACAGAAGATGCAACACTACTGTAATAAAATCCCAATCTCAAATAATAGTAATAGAAATAAAAATATTTAATTACAAAATGTAAAACAGCTCCAAATTCCTTTAAAGCCAGAAAATATGTAGAAATATTTAGTGCTAAATTAAAAGTCGCTTTAAAAAGTTACCACAGAACTTTAAACAGCTCAATTTTCCCCAATTTGATTATGCCAATATTCCTAAGAAGTATTTTTTAAAGATTCTAAAAATGGCTCTTGGAAGAGATTTCAACATTTCTTTTCAGAGTCTACTAACTCAACATTTGTTTTCAGCTCTTATTAATAGAACACTGATATTTAAATAGCAAGGGAAAAAATTAAAGGGCTTTACTTACAGTTGATCCAAGATGAGGTGGATTATCAATGGGTTTTATCACGTTTTGCCTTTGAGTAGAATCAAGAAAGACATCATCCCAGTGTCCTTTCTCAATTAATTCCTTGAAAATAAATGTGTAACCATGACTATCAAAATATGCTCAAGTTAATCACGCAACAAATAAATGTGTTTATGCTTCAGAAAATAAGACCATATTTTGGTGGAAAGAATGCATACCTTTTTAATTTTGGAAAGTTCAGTCACTGCCTGCTTATTTCCAGGTTCCAGAAGTAAAACAGTTTCAAAATCTAAAATGAATTTTTAAGAAATATAATAAATTAGTGAAAATACTTTATGGAGTTCAAAAAATTATATATTTAGTTAGTAACCCCATATTTATCTCAAGAAGTTTTACTCAGGATGCTAGGAAGCTGGTGAGCAATAATAAGAACTAACATTTACCAACTGCTATTCTAGTTGCTTTATATGAATTCTCATGTAACCATGACTAAAACTCCACTTTACAGTGAAACAACTGAGGCCTTGATCTAGAGGTCATCTAACTTACCAAAACTCACACTGTTAACAAACGACAGGGTAATCACCAAACATAAGACAGAATCTAAGAGAATCCCAGATAATGGAGTATTATTAAGCCTTAAAAAGGAATCAAAGTCTGATATATGCTACAACATGCATGAGCCTTAGAGACGTGCTAAGTGAAACAAGCCAGAGACTTGTTTGATTACTACTACTGTATGATTCTACTGTATGATACTACTACTGTATGACTACTTGTTTGATTACTACTACTGCATGATTCTACTCACATGAGGTACTAGAATAGTCAAATTCAGAGACAGAAAGTAGAATGTTGATTACCAGGGGCTGGAGGAAGGGGGAATGGAGAGTTATTGTCAAAAGGGTAGCATGTTCAGAATGGAATGATGAAAAAAGTTCTGGAGATGTGTAATGGTGATGGCTGACAACAATGTGAATGTACTCAATGTCACTGAACTGTACACTTAAAAATGGTTAAAACAGTACATTTTATGTTATGTCTATTTTACCATGATAAAGAAATGCATGGGCTACAGCTGAAGCCAGACTTAAACTGCCAGATTTAAATGAACATTCAAAACACAAAGGCTGAAAACCAATTATGTAAGCATTGATGTGTCAAGAAGTTAGAAAACCAGCAAATTAAGCCAAAAGACAGATGAAGGAAGGAAATAAAAAGCAGAAATATGTAAAACAGAAAACACACAAGAGAAGTAAGTTGGTTCTTCAAAATAACTAACAGAATAAATATGTAAAAGATCATGAAAAAATAAGAATAACTAGTATAAGAAAAAAAGCGGGGGCATCACTACAGTCTCATATTATCCTCTACCTCCTGGTTGCTGACTCCCTTTTCATTCTTGCCTTTTTCTTGCTTTTTTCCTTCTCACCTATAATTCGAATTTTTCATTAATTTTGGTCAGATTGTACTGTATGCTATTAAAAGATAACCAGGTCCACTATGGAAGCTGAATTCCTTCAAATCTACAAACGCATTCATGATCTAAACTGTGAAAGAAAACGTACTTTTCTAGGTTCTGTATCCTTGAAACATGGGAAGGCTATGCAAATCTCTGCTTCTATAACAGGAGTGTCAACAGGAAGAGTGAGGGCCGGGTGTTATAAAAATAGTCTTACCTTGTTTGGCCTCATTAAGCTTTCCCAAAAATGTTCTTGCAGTTCCCCTTCTGGCAAAGGCTTTAGAATATGAGCCATCTAATAAAATAGCTTGTGTGCAGTCTTTTTCAGCCTCTTCATACCTATTAAACACGATAAAACGACCAAGTGGAAAAATGTAGCTTACAGCAAACTTCATATAAACTGAGTTTCTAATATAAAAATATACATATAATTTCAATTACCAGCTCCCAAATCTGTGTTTGAGGGAAAAGACTAATTTTTAAATTTTTTATTCTCACCAAATTTTGGAATCATCTGGTGAGGAAAGAGAAGGTATCAGATTAAGGGGAAGTCAGGAATGAGTCTGCTGGAAGGATGAAATTAATGATGATAAAATATGAGTAGAGCAGACAAAAGAACACCACTGCTGGCAGTGTACCTCCCCTCCAACTCTCAGTATGTACAGCTACTATAATAAAAATTATAACTGGCATTAAATCTCCAAACTTCATTAATATTTACCCACAGTACACATCACCTAAGGAAAACAGCACACACAGAACTCAGGATCCATTATATACGTGAAAGCATACCACCTACTACTTTTCATAAATTCTACTCAGTCATGCAACCAGCAATTAATTCAGTCTGAGTACTGCTTTATGACAACAAAAAGCTAAGAAAAGCTAAAAAAAAAACCAAACAATAGAAAAAACTTGAGACCCTCATATATATTAAAATGACATTAATGAATTATTGTGAATTTATTTGGCATAATAATGGTATTGTGGTTATGTATGAAACATCCTTCAGGGATGAAATATCATAATGTCTCTGATTTGCTTTACAATAATTCCAGGGGAAAACAGCTGAAACAAATATGACAAAAAAGGTATGGCTAGTGAACACTAGATGATTTGGTACATAGAGCTTATTATGAAAAGTTTCATAATAACAAATATTTTTTTAAAAAGGAATCTTCTGTGATCACATTCTTCCCAAGGCCTAAGTGAATGCCATTCTACCTTCAAAACAAGACCTAGGGTGAAAAAGATTAAACACCTCTGAATTCTTTAATTCACTTTTCAGCAAGAGAAAGAACATGTTTGTGTGTGTTCGTGTCCATGCCCCAACCAGTATATGTTCTACTTGACTGATTATATCATTCTCCCATTCAAGATACTGCATGGTCCCCACATTTTTTACAATAAAGTCTGCAGAGCACAAAGTCGGGGGCTTGCATGACGCTCCAGCCTTATCTCTATCACTGCCCCTGCATGCCAGCCATCATATGAACCACTTGTCCTTTCCAGAGGTACCATGGAATTTCCAACTCCTGTGCCTGTGAACCTGCACGAGGACACTCGACCTGTTTTTTCACCTCACTAATCATACTATCCCTTTAGATCTCGGTTCAGGTCAAACTCCTGTTTGAAAGAGTTGCTCTTCTCCTTGTTCCTCATCTAGTCTGTAATATCTGACAGCAGTCACTATGTAGAAGAGAAAACTTCTGATATTAACTGAATCTAAAAGACACACTAGAAAAAGATACAAATAAGAGTCACGTAGGGAGACCTTCAAGATGGCAGAAGAGTAAGACGTGGAGATCACCTTCCTCCCCACAAATACATCAGAAATACATCTACATGTGGAACAACCCCTACAGAACACCTACTGAACGCTGGCAGAAGACCTCAGACCACCCAAAAGTCAAGAAACTCCCCACATACCTGGGTAGGGCGAAAGAAAAAACAGAGACAAAAGAATAGGGATGGGACCTGCACCTCTGGGAGGGAGCTGTGAAGGAGGAAAAGTTTCCACACACTAGGAAGCCCTTTCACTGGTGGAGACAGGGGGTGGGCAGGGGGGAAGCTTCGGAGCCACAGAGGAGAGCGCAGCCACAGGGGTGCAGAGGGCAAAGCGGAGAGATTCCCGCACAGAGGATCGGTGCCGACCAGCACTCACCAGCCCGAGAGGCTTGTCTGCTCACCCGCCGGGGCGGGCAGGGGCTGGAAGCTGAGGCTCGGGCTTTGGTCGGAGTGCAGGGAGAAGACTGGGGTTGGCAGCATGAACACAGCCTGAGGGGGCCAGTGCGCCACAGCTAGACAGGAGGGAGTCCGGGAAAAAGTCTGGACCTGCCTAAGAAGCAAGAGATCACTGTTTCGGGGTGCGCGAGGAGAGGGGATTCAGAGCACCGCCAAAACGAGCTCCAGAGACGGGAATGAGCCACGGCTATCAGCGCGGACCCCAGAGACGGGCATGGGATGCTGAGGCTGCTGCTGCAGCCACCAAGAATCCTGTGTGCGAGCACAGGTCACTCTCCACACTGCCCCTCCCAGGAGCCTGTGCAGCCACCACTGCCAGGGTCCCATGATCCAGGGACAACTTTCCCAGGAGAACGCACACGGTGCACCTCAGGCTGTTGCAACGTCACGCCGGCCTCTGCCGCCGCAGACTCACCCCACATCCGTAACCCTCCCTCCCCCCGGCCTGAGTGAGCCAGAGCCCCCTAATCAGCTGCTCCTTTAACCCCATCCTGTCTAAGCTAAGAACAGACGCCCTCAGGTGACCTACACGAAGAGGCGGGGCCAAATCCAAAGCTGAACGCCCTGTAGCTATGCGAACAAAGAAGAGAAAGGGAAATCCCTCCCAGAAGCCTCAGGAGCAGTGGATTAAATCTCCACAACCAACGTGATGTACCCTGCACCTGTGGAATACCTGAATAGACAACGCATCATCCCAAATTCAGGAGGTGGACTTTGGGAGCAACGATATATTTTTTTCCTTTTTCTCTATTTGTGAGTGTGTATGTGTATGCTTCTGTGTGAGATTTTGTCTGCACAACTTTGCTTTTACCATTTGTCCTAGGGTTCTGTCTGTCCATTAATTTTTGGGGGGTTTTTTGTATGTTTTTTAGCATTTGTTATCATTGGTGGATTTGTTTTTTGGTTTGGTTGTTCTCTTTTTTCTTTTCTTTTCTTATTACTTTTTAATTTTTTTATTTTAATAACTTTATTTTATTTCTTTTTTTTCTCTCTCTTTCTTTTTTTCTCCCTTTTCTTCTGAGCCATGTGCCTGACAGGGTCTTGTTGCTCCAGTCAGGTGTCAGGCCTGTGCCTCTGAAGTGGGAGAGCCAAGTTCAGGACATTGGTCCACCAGAGACCTCTCAGATCCACATAATATCAAACGGCAAAAGCTCTCCCAGGGATCTCCATCTCAACGCTAAGACCCAGCTCCACTCAACAACCAGCAAGCTAGTGCTGGACACCCTATGCCAAACAACTAGCAAGATAGGAACACAACCCCACCCATTAGCAGAGAGGCTGCCTAAAATCATAATAAGGTCACAAACACCCCAAAACACACCACTGGACACGGACCTGCCCATGAGAAAGACAAGATCCAGCTTCATCCACCAGATGCAGGCACCAGTCCCCTGCACCAGGAACCCTACACAACCCACTGAACCAACCTTAGCCACTTGGGGAAGACACCAAAAACAATGGGAACTACGAACCTGCAGTCTGCGAAAAGGAGACCCCAAACACAGTAAGATAAGCAAAATGAGAAGACAGAGAAACACCCAGCAGATGAAGGAGCAAGGTAAAAACCCACCAGACCAAACAAATGAAGAGGAAATAGGCAGTCTACCTGAAAAAGAATTCAGAGTAATGAGAGTAAAGATAATCCAAAATCTTGGAAATAGAATGGAGAAAATACAAGAAACGTTTAACAAGGACCTAGAAGAACTAAAGAGTGAACAAACAATGATGAACAACACAATAAATGAAATTAAAAATTCTCTAAAAGGAATCAATAGCAGAAAAACTGAGGCAGAAGAACGGATAAGTGACCTGGAAGATAAAATAGTGGAAATAACTACTGCAGAGCAGAATAAAGAAAAAAGAATGAAAAGAATGGATGACAGTCTCAGAGACCTCTGGAACAACATTAAATGCACCAACATTCAAATTACAGGGGTCCCAGAAGAAGAAGAGAAAAAGAAAGGGACTGAGAAAATATCTGAAGAGATTATAGGTGAAAACTTCCCTAATATGGGAAAGAAAATAGTCAATCAAAGTCACGAAGCACAGTGAGTCCCATACAGGATAAATCCAAGGAGAAACACGCCAAGACACATATTAATCACAGTATCAAAAATTAAATACAAAGAAAAAATATTAAAAGCAGCAAGGGAAAAACAAAAAAATAACATATAAGAAAATCCCCATAAGGTTAACAGCTGATCTTTCAGCAGAAACTGCAAGCCAAAATGGAGTGGCAGGACATATTTAAAGTGATGAAAGGGAAAAACCTACAACCAAGATTACTCTACCCAGCAAGGATCTCATTCAGATTCGATGGAGAAATCAAAAGCTTTACAGACAAGCAAAAGCTAAGAGAATTCAGCACCACCAAACCAGCTTTACAACAAAGGCTAAAGGAACTTCTCTAGGCAAGAAACAGAAGAGAAGGAAAAGATCTACAATAACAAACCCAAAACAATTAAGAAAATGGTAATAGGGACATACATATTGCTAATTACCTTAAATGTAAATGGATGAAATGCCCCAACCAAAAGACACAGACTGGCTGAATGGATAAAAAACAAAATCCATATATATGCTGTCTACAAGAGACCCACTTCAGAACTAGGGACACATACAGAGTGAAAGTGAGGGGATGGAAAAAAGATATTCCATGCAAATGGAAATCAAAAGAAAGCTGGAGTAGCAATTCTCACATCAGACAAAATAGACTTTAAAATAAAGACTATTACAAGAGACAAAGAAGGACACTACATAATGATCAAGGGTTCAATCCAAGAAGAAGATATAACAATTGAAAGTATTTATGCACCCAACATAGGAGCACCTCAATACATAAGGCAAATGCTAACAGCCATAAAAGGGGAAATCGACAGTAACACAAACATAGTAGGAGACTTTAATACCCCACTTTCACCAATGGGCAGATCATCCAAAATGAAAATAAACAAGGAAACACAAGCTTTAAATGATACATTAAATAATATGGACTTAATTGATATTTATAGGACATTTCATCCGAAAACAACAGAATACACTTTCTTCTCAAGTGCTCATGGAACATTCACCAGGATAGATCATATCTTGGGTCACAAATCAACGCTTGATAAATTTAAGAAAATTGAAATTGCATCAAGTATGTTTTCCAACCACAATGCTATCAGACTAGATATCAATTACAGGAAAAAATCTGTAAAAATTACAAGCTCATGGAGGCTAAACAATACGCTACTCAATAAGCAAGAGATCACTGAAGAAATCAAAGAGGAAATCAAAAAATACCTAGAAACAAATGACAATGAAAACATGATGACCCAAAACCAATGGGATGCAACAAAAGCAGTTCTAAGAGGGAAGTTTATAGCAATACAATCCTACCTCAAGAAACAAGAAACATCTCAAATAAACAACCTAATCTTACACCTAAAGCAATTAAAGAAAAAAGAACCAAAAAACCCCAAAGTTAAGAAGAGGAAAGAAATCATAAAGATCAGATCAGAAATAAATGAAACAGAAATGAAGGGAACAATAGCAAGATCAATAAAACTAAATGCTGGTTCTTTGAGAAGATAAACAAAATAGATAAACCATTAGCCAGACTCATCAAGAAAAAAAGGGAGAAGACTCAAATCGACAGAATTAGAAATGAAAAAGGAGAAGTAACAACTGACACTGCAGAAATACAAAGGATCATGAGAGATTACTACAAGCAACTATATGCGAATAAAATGAACAACCTGGAAAAATGAACAAATTCTTAGAAAGGCACAACCTTCCAAGACTGAACCAGGAAGAAATAGAAAATATAAACAGACCAAAAACAAGCACTGAAATTGAGACTGTGATTAAAAATCTTCCAACAAACAAAAGCCCAGGACCAGATGACTTCACAGGCAAATTCCATCAAACATTTAGAGAAGAGCTAACACCTATCCTTCTCAAACACTTCCAGACAAAGACGTCTCAGAGAAAGAAAATTACAGGCCAACAGCACTGATGAACATAGATGCAAAAATCCTCAACAGAATACTAGCAAATGGAATCCAACAGCACATTAAAAGGATCATACACCATGATCAAGTGGGGTTTATCCTAGGAATGCAAGGATTCTTCAATGTATGCAAATCAATCAATGTGATACAGCATATTAACAAACTGAAGAATAAAAACCATATGATCATCTCATTAGAGGCAGAGAAAGCTTTCAACACAATTCAACACACACTTATGATAAAAACCCTCCAGAAAGTAGGCATAGAGGGAACTTATCTCAACATAATAAAGGCCATATATGACAAACCGACAGCCAACATTGTTCTCAATGGTGAAAAACTGAAACCATTTCCACTAAGATCAGTAACAAGGCATGGTTGCCCATTCTCACCACTATTATTCAACATAGTTGTGGAAGTTTTAGCCACCGCAGTCAGAGAAGAAAAAGAAATAAAAGGAATCCAAATTGGAAAAGAAGAAGTAAAGCTGTCACTGTTTGCCGATGACATGATACTATACATAGAGAATCCTAAAGATGCTACCAGAAAATTACGAGAGCTAATCAATGAATTTGGTAAAGTAACAGGATACAAAATTAATGCACAGAAGTCTCTTACATTCCTATAAACTAATGATGAAAAATAAGAAAGAGAAATTAAAGAAACACTCCCACTGACCACTGCAACAAAAGAATAAAATACCTAGGAATACACCTACCTAAGGAGACAAAAGACCTGTATGCAGAAAACTATAAGACACTGATGAAAGAAAATAAAGATACAAACAGATGGAGAGATATACCATGTTTTTGGATTGGAATAATCAACACTGTGAAAATGACTATACTACCCAAAGCAATCCACAGATTCAGTGCAATCCCTATCAAACTACCAATGGCATTTTTCACAGAACTGGAACAAAAAATTTCACGATCTGTATGCAAACACAAAAGACCCCGAATAACCAAAGCAATCTTGAGAAAGAAAAACGGAGCTGGAGGAATCAGCCTCCCTGACTTCAGGCTATACTACAAAGCTACAGTATCAAGACAGTATGGAACTGTCCACAAAAACTGAAATATAGATCAATGGAACAGGATAGAAAGCCCAGAGATGAAGCCACGCACATATGGTCACCTTATTTTTGATAAAAGGAGGCAAGAATATACAATGAAGAAAAGACAGCCTCTTCAGTAAGTGGTGCTGGGAAAACTGGACAGCTACATGTAAAAGAATGAAATCAGAACACTCCCTAACACCATACACAAAAATAAACTCAAAATGGATTAAAGACCTAAATGTAAGGCCAGACACTATAAAACTCTTAGAGGAAAACATAGGCAGAACACCCTATGACATAAATCACAGCAAGATCCTTTTTGACCCACCTCCTAGAGAAATGGAAATAAAAACAAAAATAAACAAATGGGACCTAATGAAACTTCAAAGCTTTTGCACAGCAAAGGAAACCATAAACAAGACCAAAAGACAACCCTCAGAATGGGAGAAAATATTTGCAAATGAAGCAACTGACAAAGGATTAATCTCCAAAATATACAAGCAACTCATACAGCTCAATATCAAAAAAAGAAACAACCCAATCCGCAGATGGGCAGAAGACCTAAACAGACATTTCTCCAAAGAAGATATACAGATTGCCAACAAACAAATGAATGCTCAACATCATTAATCATTAGAGAAATGCAAATCAAAACTACAATGAGGTATATCACCTCACACCAGTCAGAATGGCCATCATCAAAAAAATCTACACACAATACATGCTAGAGAGCATGTGGAGAAAAGGGAACCCTCTTGCACTGTTGGTGGGAATGTAAATTGATGCAGCCACTATGGAGAACAGTATGGAGGTTCCTTAAAAAACTAAAAATAGAACTACCATATGACCCAGCAATCCCACTACTGGGCATATACCCTGAGAAAACCATAATTCAAAAAGTCATGTACCAAAATGTTCATTGCAGCTCTATTTACAATAGCCAGGACATGGAAGCAACCTAAGTGTCCATCGACAGATGAATGGATAAAAAAGGTGTGGCACATATATAAAATGGAATATTACTCAGCCATAAAAAGGAACGAAATTGAGTTATTTGTAGTGAGGTGGATGGACCTAGGGTCTGTCACACAGAGTGCAGTCAGTCAGAAAGAGAAAAACACATACCTTATGCTAATACATATACATGGAATCTAAAAAAAAAAATGGTTATGAAGAACGTAGGGGCAGGACAGGAATAAAGACGCAGATGTAGACAATGGACTTGAGGACACCAGGAGGGGGAAGGGTAAGCTGGGACGAAGTGAGAGTGGCATGGACATATGTATACTACCAAATGTAAAACAGATAGCTAGTGGGAAGCAGCTGCATAGCACAGGGAGATCAGCTCAGTGCTTTGTGACCGCCTAGAGGGGTGGGATAGGGAGGATGGGAGGGAGACGCAAGAGGGAGGAGATATGGGGACATATGTATATGTATAGCTGATTCACTTTATTATAAGGCAGAAACTAACGCACCATTGTAAAGCAATTATACTCCACTAAAGGTGTTTTAAAAAGTCACATAATAGTTCTTTCAAATTAAAAAATACTGTTAACTTGTCATAATATATTTATGTGGTTATCAACTAAAGTAATAAAACACAATAAATTAGAGCTCTCATAAATGTAAATATAATCACCTATTAGAAGGTATTATTCTTGGCACTAGTCAAACCTAAAAATGTAGGCCTTACAATTTTTAAATCATGTGCAATTCTGGAATAGCAAAATTCAAAATTTTCCTAAGTTAGTAAGATATGCAATGATCTTTACTCTGACTAATCAAAATAATACACTTCTAATGTGTCTATTAATTTCAATGAGGTTAAATATACAATCAAAATTTTCTTATATGATAGAGGTTCCTATCCTGAGATCCTGTGAGAGATCTGAAAACTTGGTTGGGAAAAATACTGTACCCTTATTTTCATTAACTTTTAAATGAAATGCAGCTTTCCTTTCAATTACAAGTGTAGATAACAAACCACAGTAGTAAAAACAGTACCTATGACTTTGTCACCAATAAAAATCAGTTATTTTCATATCACATTACATTTGTTACAGACATCTTTAAGATAACACAACTACTTCAGGAATACAGTGGCAGTTTAACCTGCTGTTTGTTTGCATGTGATCATAGTACCCCTGTTTATAAATGCTCTTACGACACAGCTGGCCAGCTACCAGGCAACGCTGTCCCTAGCAGTCACTCGGATGCCAAAGAATGAAGCCATATGTTATCACACTGGTATAATGTAATCATCTGTGCTGCTTTCTGGGCATTACCTAGACATACTGGTTGATCAATATGTGGAAGATGTGTCAAAGAACACCCCCAAATTCTAGTGGCTTTATTCAAACTTTCACAATAATATGTCTTTAAAAATTTTTTTAACTTTAACTTGCCTGTATTTTTATTTTTAACTTGCCTGTATTTTAAACATAGTTTCTCATTTTGTACTATGTTAATTTTTAAAAGTATGTACACCAATGTATCACAAATTTTAATATTTTTAAAACTCTATTTCAACATAGTTGATTTCCTTTGTAATCCTAAATGTATCACTATGCAGTTAAAAATATTATCTTGAGAAAGGTGCATCATGCAGCCCAAGTGGTCTACGGCACCAGAATAGTTTAGAATCCTTACTTATAATATTTATAGGAATTTTTAATTCTGTAACTAGTGTGTAAAGTATTATTACAACAGATTCAAAGACATAGTTTCTGTCATCAGATATTATCCTGCTGACTGTCCAACATGGAGCCCTTGAGCGCATCCAGAAATATGTGGTTAGTATCACAGGACCAAGTTTTAGTTGTATATGTAATCAAGCAGCAGTTTCAATGACAGCAATTCCCTTTTGTTATATATGTATACACTTCCAGGTAAGATTCTGCCCAAAGGGTTCTGAGGTTAAAAATAACTTTCAAATCGCTAATTCAGAATAACATAAAGAAATAAAAGAAGCGTTAAATTGTGTAATGCCAGAGCATTAAAACTGGAAAAATATTTTAGAGCTAACTTTTACTGAATATGTACTATGACACACATACACAACTCTCTCTCTCTCTCTAACTTTAATGCTTAGAAGTAAATGAATTAAATTTATTATTTAGCTAATATGCCAATTTATGGTAAATTTCATTTTTCATCTTGAAAAGAATTAAAAGTAACCAATACTTACTTCTGAATCTTCAGATAGGCCATTGCTCTATTAGCTGGAAGAAGGGCATTAGCGCCATCTGCTGCTATCCCTCGAGTATAGCATTCGATTGCTCTTTCATATTTCCCCTCTTTGAAAAATGCATTCCCCTGTCATTTTGGAAAGAAGTATGGAGAAGAATAAAAAAGAAAATGCAAAAAAAAAAGTTAGTTGAATTCAAATCTTTAGCAACACTGCAAGTATACCCATCATTATTATATCAGTAATTAAACTATATTTTAATTGCTAAAAATCCATGATACTTGTTTTAGAATCTGTTAGTTTGGATTGCTTTTCCAATGGTGTTAATCTCTTTTCAGTACTAAAAAAAAAAGTATGCTACTATATTACCTTGCGGCATTAACCATATTTTATTAATTAAGATTGGACAAAGCTTAAATTAAAAACACATTTTAATAAATATAGGCCCAGGGGTTTCCCTGGTGGCGCAGTGGTTGAGAGTCCGCTTGCCGATGCAGGGGACACGGGTTCGTGCCCCGGTCCGGGAAGATCCCACATGCCGTGGAGCGGCTGGGCCCATGAGCCATGGCCACTGGGCCTGCAAGTCTGGAGCCTGTGCTCCGCAACGGGAGAGGCCACAAGAGTGAGAGGCCCGCGTACTGCAAAAAAAATAAATAAATAAATAAAAAATAAATATAGGCCCAGGGGCTTCCCTGGTGGCACAGAGGTTAAGAATCCACCTGCCAATGCAGAGGACACGGGTTCGAGCCCTGGTCTGGGAAGATCCCACATGCCGTGGAGCAACTAAGCCAAGGTGCCACAACTACTGAGCCTGCACTCTAGAGCCCGTGAGCCACAACCACTGAAGCCCGTGCGCCAGAACTACTGAAGCCCGTGTGCCTAGAGCCCGTGCTCTGCAACAAGAGAAGCCACCACAATGAGAAGCCTGGGCACCGCAACGCAGAGTAGCTGCCGCTCACGGCAACTACAGAAAGCCCGCGCGCAGCAACGAAGACCAACATAGCCAAAAAATAAATAAGTAAATAGAATTTTATAAATAAATAAATAAATATAGGCCCGAATATTATACTCTTTAGTAATATTAGAATCTGTACAGGGAATTCCCTGGCGTTCCAGTGGTTAGGACTCCACGCTCTCACTGCTGAGGGCCTTGGTTCAAACCCTGGTCAGGGAACTAAGATCCCACAAGCCACAAGGCACGGCCAAAAAAAATAGAATCTCTACAGAAGAATTTCAAAACTCAAATAATTTTTGTGAAAGAACAGAGTATCAGACTGTACAGCTCACTCTTCAGTAACATTAATATACCTAAACATAGGATAAATTAAACTGTATTGGAATGTGTATACTAGAGTTCACTGTAACATTTATTTCTAATCAGAATCAGATATATCACAATCAATAATCATTCCATAAGTATTTGTTGTGGGTCCATGAAAGGCTATAATATGTTAAATTAAATCTCAACTCAGGATTTCTAAAGAAATTTTTATCAGAAATAGTTCAGTGGGAGTTAATGAAAAATAAGTAAGAATGAATTGTAATTTATTTGTATTTTAAATTTATAACCACAATATGTAAATATATGTTAAAATGCTCAAAAATAATTTGTTTCCTAAACTTAAATACTTTTTTAATATTATGTATTAAGTCATCAATTACTCAAAGTTTTAATTAGTAGGCCCCAGAAGTTTTAGTATATTTAAGTCTCAGTTTCTACTGAAGAAGAATTTTAATATAATATTAGGAAAGACAGAAACTTAACTGATACACAAAAAGCTAAGAGTAAGCTCAGAGAAACATATATTTGTTGGAATCCTGGATTACCCGATCTTTCTCTGAAATGGCCTGCTGTTTATTCTGTTGCTCTTCAATTTGTTTTTTCTCTCCTTCAGCTGACTTAATCATTGTATCAGCTTCCTCTGGATATGAGTTTTCTTTGGAAGTTAAAGCCTAGGAGACATAGCAGTCAGCTAAAATAAAACAAGTAATGGAAGACGCATACATATTTGACTTTAAAACAATAAATTATTCAAATATATTAGAATTCCTGCCACATTTCAAATAATTAAAATAATATTTATGCCAATTCAAAATCTTTCTACTTACTAAAATAAAAAGCAAAGAAATTTAATGTGTATCTTATTCCAATTAAAGTAAGTAATATTCACTAAAGACAGTTGTTCATTTATTTATTCAACTAATATTTATTGAATTTCTACACTGTTCTAGGAACAATTTTCAAAAATAAAGAAGGTATTTGAGACCACATCACCAAATTTCTCAAATTTAATATTCATAGTCATTATTTGACCTAGGACAAAACACGAAAATACACAATACAGTTCACAATTATAATCAAGTTGATATATCTACCAACAGATTTTATGTGCAATAAGTAATGGCAATATTTAAAGGCAGACTTTCCCCAATCATTGTCACTTTTTTATCAAAGTTTCAACAGATGGCAAAATAATTATAACTGATTCAACAGCAAAGTAAAAGGAATATGTAACTGTTCAGTATCATTTGACAGCAAATTTTACATCTAAGTACCTATTTTCTTACTGTTAAAAAATTACTATTATTTTTGCTATATAGACCATAAAGATGGAGCAACTTTAAAACTATACAAAATCAAAGAAATATGCAAAAGTACAAAAATCAAAGCACAAGCCAAATCAGAAAAATCAGTGAGATAAAGAAAAATGATTCTGACATCTAGGAAAAAGTGAAGCAGCAGTAGTTCTAAATATCTCAGACAACTTTTTAAGATAATAACTAATTAAGAATCTTTAAATACCATTATACCACCTCTAGCTTACACATTTGTTTAGTAAAAAACTCTATAGTACAAAGAATTAAAAGTAGAAAAATGTCTATGTTACATAGTACAAAGTCTATGCAAAAACCTTTACTTTATCAAATAAAAGTAATAAGTAATGTACTTAATTTAAATAACCAGTTTACCTGATTAATTTTCCTGAGTTCATTTGTAGCTTCAAAGTTATTGGGTTCCAGTTCTAATACTTTTTCATAATCTGAGTAAAACAGAAGATAAAGAATATTTGAAAGACATATGAGATTAAAAAACCGGTATAGAACAACAATCATTTGCTTACATGTGACAAATAGGTAACTATCCTGTAGCAAAATTAAGAGGAACTAAGAAACACTAACATTATGCCACTGGACTGCCTCCATTCCCCCAGGACAGACAAAACCCTGACAGAATCCTTGTGTCAGATCACCTTCTTCTACCAGCCCCGGGAAGAATACTTGCTATCATAAGTTATACTTCATAAAACCAAGAAGGAGCACAATCTTTCAGACATCAGCGTCATTCAGATTTTGTGATTTGTACTATGCAAACCTATTTTATGGAATAATGGAAGGCTTAGAATTTACAAATAAATAAAAATGTGTTAAGGCTTTACATGCATTACCTCTAGCCTCATAATAGCCAACAAGATGTTTTAATCCCTATTTTACAGATGAGAAATTGAAAATCAGAGAAGATACGTAACCTTCTCCTGGTCACACAGCTCATGGTCAAATGAGAATTTGAACCAAAGTCTAATTGGTGGCAAATAACATGCTCTTTTCCCAAAATATCAAGACACAGTTTAAATTGCAAAAATGAGTTTTATTCAATAATAGACAGATCTCTGAAGGTAGTAACTATCATTCTCTATTATTCTTCATATAGCATCAGTTAAATTAAAATTTTAAATAATTTTTTAGATATGGATGACTTGGAAAATATTAATACCTTTTTTGGCATCCTCTAATTTTTGCAAAGCAACTCGAGCAGCACCTCGTCTTGCATAAGCCTTTGTATAACTTCTATTCAAGGCAATTGCTAAATTACAATCAGACTCAGCAACAGCAAATCTACAATTTAAAAAAATAAATAAAAATCATCTGTTAAACCAAAACTTCAAAAAATTTGTTTCTGAAATCTCTGAAAAGGGAATTTACTTCCCAACTGAAGGCATGTTTCCCATCTCCTTTTAGTGAAGCCCACTAAAACCAATAATTCCTGATGCTGAGACTTGAGCACTACTCCCTTTAAAGCAAAGAACAAAAATGCCCACTATCACTGCTTTTTCTCAGTACTGTGCTAGAGGTCCTGGCCAATGTAGTTCCATAAGAAAGAAATAACAGCCAAAAGAACTGTAAAGGAAGGAACAAAACTGACATTCTTAGATGATATGATGGTCTACCAAGAAAACTCAAAAACAATCTGGAGACACTGTTAGAAATAATGAAAGTTTAGCAAGGTGGCTACTCTACTAGAGATCAGCAACAAAAAACTCATAAATCTAACAAAAGATGTACAAGATCCATATGCAGAAAATTACAAGACTGTCTTCAAAGACATCAAAGAAGTAGAGCAATTTCACATTCATCTATAATAAGACACAAAAACACAACAATATAATTCTCTCCAAACTGATCTATAAATCCAATGCAATTGTAATTAAAAGTTTTCAAGGAATTTGACAAGATGATTCTAAAATTTATATTGATAAGTAAAAGTTCAAAAATACCCAACATTCCTAAAGATAATAAGGTAGGAGAATGCCCTATACCAAATACCAAGAAATTATAATTATAATGCTATAATAATTAAAGACAGTGTGGAATGGTTATAGTAATGGGCAACAGATCAACGTAAAGAATACAGAGATGAAAAAGAGATCCGTGCAAACTTGACATATGACAACAGTGGAATTGCAGATTCATGGGGAAAGCATGGATATTCAACAAATAGGTCTGAAACAACTGGGATATTCATGTGAAAAGATGTGAAACTGGAATTCTACCTTCAGCATATATAAAAAGACTTAAGCGTGAAAAGTAAAACTTTTAGGAGTAAATATAGGAGACTGTTACGAACTCAGGGAAGGAAACTACTTTAACAAATCATATTTTTCAAAGTGCCAACATTTTACAAAAATCAATAAATGAAACACATTAAAATTAAAAATTTCTGGGACTTCCCTGGCAGTCTGTAGTTGAAACTCTGAGCTCCCAATGCAGGGGGCACAGGTTCAATCCCTGGTTGGGGAACTAAGATCCCACATGCCACATGGTGGGGTCGAAAAAATAATAATATATTTTTTAAAAATAAAATTAGGTGGCGCAGTGGTTGAGAGTCCGCCTGCCGATGCAGGGGACACAGGTTTGTGCCCCGGTCTGGGAAGATCCCACATGCCGCGGAGCGGCTAGGCCCGTGAGCCATGGCCGCTGAGCCTGCGCGTCCAGAGCCTGTGCTCCGCACCGGGAGAGGCCACAGCAGTGAGAGGCCCGCGTACCGCAAAAAATAAACAAATAAATAAAAATAATAATAAAAAATTACATTAAATTAAAAATTTCTGCTCACCAAGACTCCATAAAAAAAGGAAGACCAACTACAAATTGAGACAAGATAATTATTATAAATAAACACTAAAGAATTAGTATCTAGAATAAAGAACTCTTAAAAATCAACAGCAAAACAGCCTAACAGAAAAATGGTCAAAAGATAAAACAGACGTTTCACAGAAAAAAAATAAATAAGTGGTGAATAAACATATAAGAAGATGCTCAACCTCATTAGAAATTGGGGAAATGCAAGTTAAGGCCACAGTGAATTACCATTTTACACCCCCTAGACTGAAAACAATTCAGAAGCCCAATTATACCCGTGTTGGTAAAGATACGGAACATTCACTCTTATACACTGCTAACAGGAATGTTACAACTACCCTTGTAGCAACTGGTTACCACCATTTAAAGTTGAACCTGTGCACATCCTATGACCCAGCACCAAGAAATAGGTACAAGGGTGTTCACAGTATCACTGTTGTTAAATAAGAAAGGGAAGGAGGGTGGAAGGCAGGGAAAGAAAGCAGGGAGAAGAAAAGGAAAGAGAGAAAGAAAGGAACAAACCAACAATCCAGCAACCGGAGAATGGATACATAATGGTATATTACTAAAAAGGAACTGCATGTAACAGTGAAAATGAGAGATCTACAGCTATATGCAAAATACAAACAAACCTTAGAAAGATACTATTCAAAGAAATAGACAAGCCACAGAAGACTACATCCAGTATGAAATACTTTTAAAGCTCAAAAATAAGCAATGTTATACAATATATTATTTAAAGATACATACATATATAATGAACTTTTTTTTTTTTAAATCAAAAGAATGATATACAACTCAAGATAATGGTTTACTGGGAGGGACAAGGGTCAGGATATGGAAAAGAATATCAAAGGTAGCTTCAAAAATAATGTTCTGGTTCTTAAGCTGGGTGGCAGGCTCATGCAGGTTTATTTAAAATTTTTCTTCATCACTTACATAGTGTAGATATCAAATATTATAAAATGTAAATATTCCCCTAATTTGTCAGGATATGAATAGCACGAGTTTCAAAGATCTAAAAATATTCTATTTCAAACAGTAAAAACTCAGACACCAATATAGTTCGTATTTCCAAATAATTAAAACAGTAAGCATGTCCTCCTTGATGGTATTTGTCTTTTTAAAATTTCTTATGATAGGTCAGTTCCCTGCTTAGGATTAAGACCATACACATTTATGTTCTTCAACATTAAGTATTTATTTAAAGGGTATGACTTAAACAAATGTTGAAACACATTTTAAGTTTACCATAATAAAATTTCTCTGTGTTAAATAGTGGATAAATAATTTTTCAAAATAATGAAGCAAAATTAATTTATAAAAAATTTTTACCCAGCTGACGTTTTTTGCACCTGTGAATTAGGTAAAGAGCATCATTACTCAACTTTTAGAGGAGGAACACCTCGGTAAAGTGGGCTACAGGAGCAGGGTTTGAGCACCTGAATGTTTAAAACGGCTTAAGTAAAAGAACTGAATAAAAGGGAGTGAGTTACAAAAATTTGTAGTTGAAAAGAAATGTAAAACTTTTTCAAGCGTTCCCACACATTTTATCACGAAAGTTTTTTTTTTCAAGTCTCCATATACACATACAATATTCACACACATTATGGAAACGCCTTACTTTTTCAGTCTAAAGTACGCTGATGCTCTGTTTGTTGGCAACACAGGGTTATATGGGTCAGCACTCATGCCTTTGGTGTAGCATTCGATCGCTTCATCATATTTTCCTTGTTTGAAGTGTTTATTACCCTGAAAAAGCATACGAGTCAGATATATACTGGCACAGAATTCCAGAGCCATTTTCTTTCATTATTATCCATCTCTTCCTATCTCATTAGCCATGTGATCAAGGCTCACAGGAAAGGCAAGGGAATTAAGCAAAGTGGTCTTTTTACAAGTGCTAAAATTCACTACATAGTCATAGTTTGGTCACAATCCAAGAGCCCTGGCAGAAAAATGAGTAAAATCCCTAGCATTATATACTTCTTGTTGACAATATGAACCCACAGAAATGTAACAAAAGAAAGGCACAAAGATAAATTTTAATCTGAAAGAGTGCCACCTCTTTGAAAAGCAATACAGCCGGTTTTACAATAATGAGGCATTCCTCAGGGAGATGTTGAACGTTCCAAAGAGCAACCAAAGATGGTCTGTGATATGGAAGAGTGGGATATGATGTCCATGTCAAGAATCACGCGCTGATCTGATTAGTATTTCAGTCTACTACTTAAAGCCCTGGAGTAACTCTCTGTATGCTCCAAGCACTTTACATATAATAATTCATTTAATAACACAACCACCCACTGAGGTTTAGTAATAATATTAATCTTATTTTACGGCTGAGAAAACTGAGTACATACAGGCAATTTAAAGAACTTGTCACAGGATGTGAACCTAGATAATCTGGTTTCAGAGCACATACTCCTAACCACTACACTGTACTGCCTCCCAATAGCGATATAGCCAATAACAGCTTAAAGTTTGAACACCCCCTAAATTATGCTGTAGAAATCTTGGGATGGACATGATTTTCTACATATCCTGCTTACTTGAAGGAACCAACGGCTAACCTAAAGAGTACCTTTTCTTTTAGAGCAAGAGCCTTTTGTGAATCTACATGAATCCCATCTTCTTCTGACTCCGATTCTTGCGACACAGAATCATGGGTACTCTCTTCTTTGTCAAGCTCATCAAGGATACTGTCCTGAAATCAAAAGTAGGGAAACAGTGTTCATAATTACATGACCATTAAAAACAGAAGATAAACTCCGCCCCCCCAAAGAACATTCAACAGAACGTTAAGTTGTTACAATCTAAGGACCCAAAGGCCTACAAAAGCAACTCAAGTAACCTCTCATTCTTAAGACTAAACCCAGACAAAAGGGTATTCTTGCTTAGAAAACCAAGATCCAAACCACTTAGAGAATCTGACTTTGAATTCATAAAGTAAGCTAAGTCAATAGAGTCTAAAAATCACCGCTAAATCACAAACTATTAGCAGTGAAGTATTATTCCTTTACATAAGAGAAGTTTGCAAATAACCCCAAATCTATGTAATTGCATCCAACAGCAGAGAAAGGTTTTATCTAAAAACCTTTTTTTTCTCTTATTTTTAAAACAAAAACTGCTTGTAGAGCACAATTAACTCCTGATTCTCACAGCAACCTATGAGGTAGACATAATTACCCATGTGTTTCACTTGAAGGAAATGACAAACAGAAGTTAGTTAACTCACTCAGGGTCACTCAGCTAGTAAGTGGCCAAATGAGGATCTGAACCCAGGCAGTCTGCCTCCTCCAGAGGGCTCTCAATGACTATATTATACTGTTTCTCAGTCTATTCCAAATATAGCTGACTCTACCAAAGAAAATACGTAACATGCTAGTCCAGCAATTCCCAATCTCTTTTGACTCACACATTCCTTTCATGGTAATGAATCATTTCATGGACCCCATCAGTATTTTTTTAATCATTTTTTTAGCACATATAATAAAAGAATGATTTTTAGTTAGAGATTTTTCTTTTTTTTCCCGCACCACTTGGCTCACGGGATCTCAGTTCCCCAGCCAGGGACTGAACCCAGGCCACGGCAGTGAAAGCCCAGAATCGTAATCACTAGGCCACCAGGGAACTCCCTAGTAAGAGATTTTAAACCAGTAACCATTAAAGAGTTCATTAAAACTCATGTAAACGGGGTTTCCCTGGTGGCGCAGTGGTTAAGAACCCGCCTGCCAATGCAGAGAACACGGGTTCAAGCCCTGGTCCGGAAAGATCCCACGTGCTGCAGAGCGACTAAGCCCGTGAGCCACAACTACTGAGCCTGTGCTCTACAGCCCGTGCTCTGCAACAAGAGAAGCCACCGCAATGAGAAGCCCGCACACCGCAACAAAGAGTAGCACACCCTCTTGACGCAACTAGAGAAAGCCCGCACGCAACAACGAAGACCCAATGCAGCCAAAAATAAGTAAAATAAAATTTAAAAATTTATTAAAAAAACCTCATGTAAACAAAAACTTAATTATTATATAAACAAAATCCTTTCTGTATTTAACAATATACTATTTTAAATAATTTATGTAGGAAAAAATTGTTGATAAATTAAAAAACAAAATAAGACCTATGCTTAGTTTCATTGAATGAACATTCAAAGATGGACTGAAATTTAGCTATGTGTTTTAGCATGAAGATTCTAGAAATTCCATCAGCCTACCAAGATTAAAGCCAAGACTGTCCAACCCTGTTACACACACATGTGTAGAAAACTAACAGCAGCAGAACACCAAAGCCGCTGCTCAGATCTGAACTAGAATGGAACAACCATGACTGCACTGGCCACACAAACCAGGAGTTCAATCAATATCTGTTGAATGAATAAATGACTGTAGAAAGCAACTCTCTAAGAAATCATCTGACATGATGCCTTTTAGGAAAGGGCATTCTAAGAAGATTCCAATTTATGAAAAGGAAAAGGCTACATAGAAGGGGGTAAAGTTACAAAAAATGAAAGCAGATTAAATAATACTTAGCAGAGAATAAATCATGTTCAGAAAGTATCATTTCCAACAGTAATAAATTCAAGACCCAAAATCATACTTCTCTTGCATCGAGACATTACTAAAGCAGATCACATACTATTTAAATAATAATGTGTGCTCTCTCTGGACTCAATTAGCCTTGGTTTCATTAAGAAAAATACAACCAGGGCAGAAGACCTAAATAGACATTTCTCCAAAGAAGACATACAGATGGACAATAGGCACATGAAAAGATGCTCAACATCACTAATTATCAGAGAAATGCAAATCAAAACTACAATGAGGTATCACTTCATACCAGTCAGAGCAGCCATCATCAAAAAGTCTACAAATAATAAATACTGGAGAGGGCGTGGAGAAAAGGGAACCCTCCCACTCTGCTGGTGGGAATGTAAATTGGTTCAGCCACTATGGAGAACAGTATAGAGGTTCCTTACAAAACTAAAAATAGAGCTACCATATGATCCAGCAATCCCACTCCTGGGCATATAACCAGAAAAGACAAAAACTCTAATTTGAAAACATACATGCAGCCCAATGCTCCTAGCAGCACTATTTACAATAGCCAAGACATGGAAGCAACCTAAATGTCCATCGACAGAGGAAGGGATAAAGAAAATGTGGTACATATATACAATGGAATATTACTCAGCCACAAAAAAGAATAAAATAATGCCATTTGCAGCAACATGGATGGATATGGAGATTATCATACTAAGTAAGTCAGACAGAGAAAGACAAATATCATATGATATTGCTTATATGCAGAATCTAAAAAATAAAAAAAAAAGATACAAATGAATTTATTTATAAAACAGAAACAGATTCACAGACTTAGAGAACAAACTTACGGTTACCGGGGGGAAGGGTCGGGGGGTAGGGGTAGATTGGGAGTTTGGGATTGACATGTGCACACTACTATATCTAAAATAGATAACCAACAAGGACCTACTGTATAGTACAGAGAACTCTGCTCAATATTCTGTAATAACCTAAACGGGAAAAGAATTTGAAAAAGAACAGATACATGTATATGTATAACTGAACCACTTTGCTGTACACCTGAAACTAACACAACACTGTTAATCGACTATGCTCCAATATAAAATAAAAATTAAAAAAGAAAAAGAAAAAAGTGATACAAATGAACTCACTTACAAAACAGAAACAGACTCTCAGACATAGAAAACACTTTATGGTTACCAAAGGGGGAAGTGGGGGAGGGATAAATTAGGAGTTTGCGTTTAACAGATATACACTACTATATATAAAACATAAACAATAAGGACCGACTATAGCACAGGGAACTATATTCAATATCTTGTAATAAGCTATAATGGAAAAGAATCTGAAAAAGTACAGATAAGTGTGTGTGTATATATACATATAAAACTGAATCACTTTGCTGTACATCTGAAACTAAGTTGTAAATCAACTATACTTCAATTTAAAAATTAATTAAAAATAAATGTTTTATAAAAAGAGAAATACAACTAATTTGAAAAACCATTTGGCAGTATCTTCTAATGCTAAATGCATATACAAACTATGACCAAGCAAATACCATCCCAGGTGCTATATCCATCAAAAGACATGTACAAGAATGTTCATAGCAGGTTTATTCATAACGGCCCCAAGCTGAAAACAACTCAGTGTATATCAACAGGAGAATGGATACACAAACTGTGATATATCCACACAATGGAATTCTGATCAGCAATGAAACAGAACAAACTACTGCTACTGACAGTACAGATCAATCTCAGACAATAACAGCAAAAGAAGCCAAACAGAGAACAGTGCATACCGTATGATACAACTGTAAGAAATTCCAAAACTGGCAAAACCTATCTACAATGTTAGAGATGACTACAGTGGCCACCTTTGGGAGGTAATCAACCGAAAAGGGAGGTTTCTGGGATACGAGAAATGTTCTATATCTTGATCTGGATGGTAGTTTCTCAGTTTTGTACATGAGTGAAAATTCAGGAAGTTGTACATTTAAGATTTTGGGACTTTACTGTATGAATGTTATACCTCAATAAAAATGTTAAACAAAAAAGTGCAAAGAAAATAATACACATAAAAATCAGAATAGTAGTTACCTCTGAAGATAGAGAGGAGAAAAGAAGATGGGACAGGGAAGGAGCACAATGGCAGCTTCAATGGGATTGAAAAAATTCTCTTTATGTTAGGTGGTGGGTTTATGTATTCACTTTATTATCATGCTTTAGAACACGTATCTCTACAAACTATTTTGTATGAATCAAACATTACATAATGAACACTTTTAAAAAGACTAAAAGCGAGTGTGTATTCCAAATCAACCTAACAAAATCAACCCTTAGGGTGGGTCAGAGTCTAGAATAAGGCTGGCCAACAGGTTCCCGTTCACAGGTTGGCCTGACAGTGGCTGCTTGGAATACTGGGTAGAGGGTTATGAGGCAGAGTAATTAATTCTCCAGCTACACTGTGTCTCATGTGTGGGAGATGGGAGGCATGCACCACACCAGCCTAGAAGGGCCCTTCCTGAAATCAAGATAGCCCTAATTCTACTGTCACGCAGCCCTAGCCCTAAGACTAAACCCAAAGGCATTCTCTTTTAGCCAGTATTCTACAGGTCCTTCAGTCTATTAAAAAAAAAAAAAAAAAAATGTTGGTAGAGTCCTTCTTTTCTCATATTATTACTATCTTAGAATTCTGGCTGTTTACGGGTTAGAGATGATGAAGAGGAAGGAGGTAGGCGCAACTATAGGTGGAGAGGTCTTTGTGGTGATGCAATATTTCTGTACCTTAATTGCAATGGTGGTTACCCAAATCTACAGGTCATAAAATGGCAAAGAACTATACATACATTGCACCGATATCAATCTCCTGGTTTTGATACTGTACTATAGTTAAATAAGATGTAACCATTAGGGGAAACTGGGTGAAGAGTACACTGGATCTCTTATGTACTATTTGTGCAAAAGGAGAAAAAAAGAAAAAATAGGAAAAAAGAAAAGAATCCAGCTGTTTTAGCCACTATTCACTGATAGAGGACTGTAGGAGAAAAAATAATCTAGTTAACTGAACACCTAGGTATTTAAGTTTTTATTCCACACAAAATAGTCTATAAGAGAAAGACACAGGTCCTAAGAACTCTACATGATTTTTCATTTAATCCATGACTCTTAACTAACTCCAAGAAAATTTTACTCAAATACTAAGAAGCATATAACCAGATTAACTTACCACATCAAGTTTTGCCCATGCCTCATAATCGTAAGATTTTATCCTGTTTTTTGTGTTTTCATCTTTGGTTTTTTTAGATGACTCTTTAACTTTGCCTTTCTTCTTTTTCCTAAGATTCCCATTTCGAATAGGAGGTAAATTCTAGGAAGGGAAAACAACACAACGTTTTAAGACTGCTCTTTTCTTTTCTGTATAACTAGCGATGTTCAAAATTCTCACTAAAGTATATTTTCAAGTAAAAGTAATTTTTAATTTAATTTTCAAGTGGTTAGAAATACCAATTCACTCATTTATAATGATAACTTATGCCTGAAAAGTTTAATTCATCCTTTGACAAATATTGAACATTGTTCAGTCATAAGAAAAGTATTGATATTACCTAGAAATTTTAATTATACACTTTGCATTTTAGGATTTGCAATCCTAAATTCAAAAACTGCCTGATCTTCAGCCTTGGTACAATGATTTAGCAGCAGTACAATGGCACACTGAACTGACTCCACATCATTACAAACAGTATGAAAACGCTATCCGTATTTGAATGCACTGTCTTAAGAAAACCATTTGGTTGAGCCTAGGTACTACCTAAGTTTTTACGGCAATACTGTACGTTAATATATCACTAAATATATAATTACATATTGATATACAGAATTATATACAAACCCACATATTTTATGATTCTGTTCATTTACCTTAAAATTATCACATGGTCTTCCTTTCAGGAACTATTCACTAAGCCTTAAAATGTCTTAATATAGTTAATACAATTATTACAAAGACTTTAAAAAGTAGAATTTTTCCAAGTGTTGGCAGAAAGCAAATTACTTCAATCAGTATTTCCACAAAACATTTTAAAGGTGGTGCTTTACTTTAAGATAGTTTTGCTGGATGCTAAAGTAGGAATTTAATTAAGCAATTTACCTCTTCAGGAACACCACTCTGTCTTCTAAGTTCCATATCCTTTTGTTTAATATCTTTTTCCCAGTTTTCTAAATCCCTCATAAAGTCTTGTAACTCTTCTGCATTTTGTTTCACTTGTAGTTGTAATTCAATTGCTTTACTTGCTGAAGTCATTGTGGCCTGCACAGTTTTTATCAACCAACCTCTGATAAGAATTAAATAGAATTATTTGGTTTATTTTTTTTTGAAATCCAGCTAATTAATGATCTTTACCTCTTCATAAATGGCCAAGATACATGTAAGGAAAGGAACCTACAGTGATGCAGAAGAAAGAAAATATCAGTATATTATGCTTAAAATGAGTCAATCAATGTTTGCTGAATAGACAAATGCAAAGTAAACAGATAGGCTGGGCATCCATGCAATGTGAATGAAAGGCAACAGGGAGGAAATCACTGAAAATTAGCAAGCAGTCTATGGTAGCAGATTGGCTGCTCATCTCTAGAGTTTATAAGTTTAGCCTAATTACCTCCTTTACTCTTTTTTTTTTCCAACATTTATTGAACTTTGGCTATGTGAAACGCCCTGTATCAAGATTTAGGGATGCAAAAACAAGACAAGGTCCCTTCTCTAGTGGAGGAGAAAAGAAAATGATCGAAGTACTGAGTAACAAAATATTATGCTAGGCAGGGTTTCTCAACCTTGGGACTACTGAGATTTTGGGCCGGATAATTCTTTGTTGTGGGTTGGCCGTCCTGTGCATTGTAGGATGGTTGGCAGCATCCCTGGCCTCTACTAACTAGCTGCCAGTATTACTCCCTTCCCTCTGGACTGTAACAAGCAAAAATGTCTCCGGACATTTTCAAATATCCCCTGGTTGAGAACCACTGTGCTAGCGGTACATGCAGATGCTAATGGGGCTGACCACAAAGGACAGGTATAAATCAGACAGTAGAGTGGCAGGTTCAAGGAAAGAGTCCCCAGAGGTGCTGAAATTTAGCCATGTTTCAAAAGGGGCCAGCCAAGTGATTAATGTGGAGGAGTGGGCCAGGAGAATGAGGGACTGGGAGGGAGAATAACGGAAGAGAAGACAAATATGGGACAGATCAGGAAATGCCAGGCCATGAGATCTGACCTACAGTCTGAAAGCTGTGGGAAACATTAAGGTGGTAAAATAAAAGGGACATGATGACTCATTAGATTGAGGAGTTGGTGAGCAGAGAAGGACTCAAAGGCTTAGATTTCTGGTTTGGGAGCCTGGTAAGATTAGTGGTACCACTCTGAGTCAGGAATCACAATTTTAAAAGGAAAAGAGGTTTCAGGATTGCAGAACATGTGTTAAGACAGATTTTTTTCAGTTTGGGATAAGGTGACTGAGTTCTTATGGGACATCAGGACATAGCCAGTATGTAGTTACAGAGGGCTAGAAATATAAATTTGGGTGTCACTAGCATAAAGGTAGAAGCTACAATCATGAGATTTGGATATGTTTAATTACTGTGACAACGGGGGGGGGGGGGCGCTGGGGGAAGCCTGAAGAACACATATCTAGGGAACAAACCAAGGAAGAAATGCCAACACAGTAAAAATCAGGCAGTGGCATCTAGAGAGCTGGGAGGAAAACTTGGAGTACTGTCACAGAAGAGAAGTTTTAGTTCAAGAATACGGAAAGTTAGCAGTGTCAAAGGCCACAGAAGTCACATGGAGGAAATAAAGTGCATTATATTTAGTCATATAAAGATTTAGTTTTAATGGGATTTTTTTTAAGGAGAGAAATAAAATGAGCTGAGTAAATGAGATTATATGGGGATTAGCATAATTTTGCCTTTCATAACCTAAAATTGCCCACGAGTATAGGGGGGAATTGAGGAGCAAGGTAAAAGAAAATATAGGAAAGGGGATGCGTGATGCGGCAAGGTCCCCAAAAAGGTGGGAGGGAATTCAAAGCTTAAGTGTGTATGGGGTGGACAGGGGGGTGAGGGTTGGTTAGGATGGGAGAGACAGAAGAGATTAGAAAAGGGATTCGTTTAGGAGGAGGAACAGATGTTTGCAACCGCATATAGGTCTTCTGACCCCCCGGCCTTGCGCCAGAAAGTAAACTAAACTTAAGCTTCTTTCAGGCAGTGCCCATGTTTGATCACATACGTATATCTCATTAAAAAACAAAGCTAGTACAATGTTTTGCCGAAGGACTCAAAAATGTGAATAAGGGCTTCCTTGGTGGCGCAGTGGTTGAGGGTCCACCCGCCGATGCAGGGGACGCGGGTTCGTGCCCCGGTCCGGGAGGATCCCGCATGCCGCGGAATGGCTGGGCCCGTGAGCCATGGCCGCTGGGCCTGCGCGTCCGGAGCCTGTGCTCCGCAACGGGAGAGACCACAATAGTGAGAGGCCCGCGTATTGCAAAAAAAAAAAAAAAAAAAAGTGAATAAAAGCGCAGCAAGCCACTGAGATACGTTGGGGGATGGGGGGGAGAAGAAACCTTTTCCATTTCACCTATCACCTCTGCTCCCACGGAACCTGCGTCCAGGCAGGCAACCAGAAACTTCCACCGCCTGGGGTATCAATTTCATACCCAATATCCGGGCGAGCATTGCACACCCACGCCAAAAGGGGGCGGGCCCCACCGAGGTACCCTAGGGAGGGTGGATCTAAGGTCCTGACCAACGCAAATCGCCCAATAATCCAGGCAGCCGGGGTGGAGAGACCGACAGCAAGGCTGTCCGTCCAGGCCCGGGCTGCTCGGGGCGACCCCTCCCGGAACGAGCTCGCCGGTGCGCCTCTACCCTAGACACCGCCGCGCCGCCCCAACGCCGGGCCCTGCCGTCCGCCCTTGCCCTCTCGGCCTCACCCGGGACCCACGGCTGCACCCCTCCTCCCGCAGGGCGACCCCAAAAGCCTCCTCGCTGCTGCAGCCGGTGATAACCGCAAAGCCGGCTCACCTTAACGTGCTGTTACCGTCCCCACTGCCGCAGCTTCCCGCCCGCAATGACTCACGCCGGGCCCCGCCTTCCTGGGCTTTCCCACAAGTCCCCGCGTGCCCTCGCCCCGCCCCCTGGAGCCGGGTCGGAGCGTGCGCAGAAGGTCAGATACACTGTGCCCTCTTCGGGGTAGAACCAGCCTAGAGCGTTGACAGGTGTGTTAAAGGAAAATCTCCTGTTTTGCCTGCTTCCGGTATGACCAAACTTCACACTAGGTAATCCAAAAACTGCAGGATCATCCTGACTTGTTCTGATTCCCCAAATAATAACGCCTTGAATAATTCCTTGGATTCCCCTCAGTTTTTTTTTTTTTTTGCGGTACGCAGGCATCTCACTGCTGTGGCCTCTCCCGTTGCGGAGCGCAGGCTCCGGACGCGCAGGCTCCGGACGCGCAGGCTCAGCGGCCATGGCTCACGGGCCCAGCCGCTCCGCGGCATGTGGGATCTTCCCGGACCGGGGCACGAACCCGTGTCCCCTGCATCGGCAGGCGGACTCTCAACCACTGCGCCACCAGGGAAGCCCTCCCCTCAGTTTTAATATTTGCCTTGCTGTGTGTAATGGTATTTTACAACCTTTGTATGATAATCATGTGAGAAAGTTACTGTTTGTCTACCATAAACAGGCTATGTAAACTAGTAACTCTAGCAATTTTTGTAGTAGTTTTTTTTTCTTTAAGTTCTTGTATTCGGCAAACCAGTTTCTCAGTCTGCCTACCTTGCACCTTTGCAAGTAAACTCTTTCCTTTTCTAAATATCTATTTCTGAGTCTTTCTTGGATGTGTGTCGGTATTAAGGTCTGTCTTTAGATTTCCCTGGCCACAAAGAAAAAAAGAATATGAAGCTTTTAATATTTTGTGCTTCTGCTTCCTGTACGAGTGAACTTTCTCTCATTTTTCATGGCAACTCTAAAACTGTAAAACAAAAGTAATTTTAAAAGCCCACAAAAACAAACAGAAACAAACAAACCTTTCCATTTGAAATAGCTCTGTGATCTTAAACATTAGACCAAAAATTCAGATTAGTGGCTCTCAAGCTTGACTGAACTTTGGAATCACCTTGGGAGTGTGGGGAAAAGAAATACTGATTTCTAGGACCTCTCCCCAGAGACTGTGATTTAATTAGCACAGCCTGGGCATCCTGATTTTTTTAAAAGCACAAGATATAGCCATGCAGTTGAGGCTGGGACCCACTAATCCAGGTAAGGATCAGTGAAAAACCACCCTGGGGACCTTCCTTACAAAGTCATCAGCACATCTTTCCCACTGTATAATTATTTGGTATCTTTGTATTTTAAACTCATAGTAGTCAAATCATTAACTGTCACCAAAATATTTACTAAGGGAATGATTCTTTTGTCTTTTGTGTTGGCGGACAGAAAACTGACTTTTAAGGGATTTTTTGGTGTGTGTTTTAAAATTAATCTAATAATAAATAATTTTAAAACAGATTTATAGATGTTCTTAACAAAAGCAACTCTGTTGGGGTTTTTATGGGTTTTGTTTTGTTTTGTTTTGTTTTGTTTTTACCACACCGCAGGGCCTGCTGGATCTTAGTTCCCCGACTGGGGGTGGAACCTGTGCTCCCTGCAGTGGAAGTGCAGAGTCTTAACCACTGGACCACCAGGGAAGTCCCAAAGCAAGTCTATCTTTAAAAATTAATTCTGTCAGAGTCAACTGAGATGAGAGAGAAGGGGGCCAGCTGGCTGTTCTAGTAATACCTCATAGACCCTCTCACATCTTTCTGTCTCTCTCTCTCTCTCTCTCTCTCTCTCTCTCTCTCTCCACATAATAATCAGTTGTTGCTTGGTGAGTACAAAATCAAAGTGAGAGGAGTTAGTCAGATGGTCTTGATGGCCACCATCACCTAATCCTGAGGCTCCCACTGTCCTACAAAAAACTATGCCTGTAATGGCAGCCTTCCCTCTGCAAGGGAGGTTGAGGGTTTTTTATTATTGGCAGTCATGTGCTCATCTAAAAATAAGAATTCAGTAAATAAGGAAGGAGAGGAAGGGAGCAGATACTGAGGGGCAACCAGTAACCTCTATCAAAGGCCTTAATTATTTGTCAAAAGAATAGTGAATGAATGAGTTGATACTGCTAGAAATCCAGCCTCACTATAACCTGAGGAAGAAGGTTGGATTCTGCAATGCTGATTCTTCCACTTACTGAAAATGTAATCTGAATGTAATCTGTACACTGAGGCTTAATGTAAATTAAAATTAAAATGGAGAAGATAAAAATACCTACTGGAGTAAGAAAATGTATGTAGATGGCCTACTTAGCACAGCTTGGGACATGGTAGGAGCTCAACAAATGTTATTTCCTGTCTCTCCCTCCTGTAAAGCTAAGGTCCAGACCCGGGGATTTAATAACTCTCTCCTACATCTCTCCCTGTCTCCCACTTGACTGTCTGGAAGACCTCTGAAGATGTCTCTAAGAAGCACAAGTACTGGGCACCGGGAGATAAAGGTTAAGGTTGATAGCAGGGAAGGTAAACTGCCTCTCCTAATGCAAAATGAAATCTGTATAATAAGGAAGACAAGTAAGAATTGTAATAAGACATAAGCATGTTATTTTACATTCCTCATCTCACAGCAATGGTAATATTATCCCCATTTTACTGGTAAGGACGCTGACCTGAATAATTATGAAATTTGCCCATACAGCCAGCAAATGACAGAGCCTGGTGAGGTACCTGGGCAGTCTGTCTTCAGAGCTGGCACCTGTGACTGCCCGTTCTACTACGCCCTGTCTGGCTCATTTGACTGTGACCTCCCTTGAGGAAGGGTAAGAGTGGCCCTATTTCTTAAATCTGCACTCTGTGACTTACCTGAGGCACTACTCCATACCTGTCATTTTCCTAGCATCTGTGGCCTAAATAATCTGTTTACAGGTGAGAAGTCTCCTTGTATCTCTCTGGCACTCCTCCTCCCTCAGTTTGGTCAACCTCTGCAACCACAGAAGCTGCATCCAGAGGTGTCCTTATGTTCCCTGTGTACGTGGTCAAGGGGGCTGGTTACCAAGGCTAGGGACCACCAGTCTCCATGTATCCCCTCAGAGTCTATGTGCAATGCTCCTTCCGTTCTTTTTTTTTTTTTAAAGACTTTATTTTCTGAGAGCAGTTTGGGTTTACAATAAAATTAAGATAAGGGTACAGAGATCTCCCATACACCCCCTACCCCAAGATATACATAGCCTTCCCCCTTTATCAACATCACTTGCCAGAATGGTACATTTTTTACCAGGTATGAACCTACATTGACACATCATAGTCACCCAGAATCCATAATTTAACTAAGGGTTCACTCTTGGTGTTGTACAGTGGGTTTGGACAAATGACTAATGGCTATATAGCTATCATTATAATACCGTACAGAGTATTTTCACTGCCCTAAAAATCCTCTGTGCTCTGCATATTCATCTCTCCCCCTCCACGCTCACCCCCAGCAGCCACTGATTAGTTTTACTGTCTCCATAGATTTGCCCTTTCCACAATGTCAAATAGTTAAAATTATACGGTATGGAACCTTCTCAGTTTGGCTTTTTTCACTTCGTAATATGAGCTTCAGATTCCTCCATGTCTTTACATGGCTTGATAGCCCATTTCTTTTTAGCTGTGAATTATATTCCATTGTTCGACGTACCACAGTTTATCCATGCACCTGCCGAAGGACACCTTGGTTGCTTCCAAGTTTGAGCCATGATGAATGAAACTGCTAAAAATATCCATTTGTCGAGTTTTGTGTGGACAGAAGTTTTCAGTTCCTTTGGGGGTGTAATTATGAAGGAGTGTAATTATGAAGGAGTGCAATTGCTGGATTATATGGTAAGAATATGCTTAGTTTTGTTACAAAATCAAACTGTCTTCCAGAGTGGCTATACCGGTTTGCTTTTCCACCCTTGATGTCTGAGAGATTCTATTGCTCCATATCCTTACCAGCATTTGGTGTTGTCAGTGTTCCAGATTTTGGCCATTCTAACAAGTGTGTAATGGTGTCTTGTTTTAATTTGCACTTCCCTGATGACATATGAGGTGGAGCATCTTTTCATATGCTTATTTGCCATGTGTAGATCTTCTTTGGTCTATTGATGGTTGATGTCTGTTAAGGTCCCATTCTTTAATTGGTTGTTTACATTTTGTAGTTTCAAGCATCCTTTTTATATTTTGGATAACGGTCTTTATCAAATATTTTCTCCCCATTTGTGGCTTGTCTGCTAATTCCCTTGATATTGTCTTTCCCAGAGCAGAATTTTTTTTTTTACTTGAAGTATGGTTAATTTACAATGTTTCAGGTGTACGGCAAACTGATTCAGTTATATATATAATTGGGAGCAGTACTTGTTGGCATTAATGGTTTGGTTTTTCTGGAAGGAGCTCATAATAGAGGACTCCCTTCCAATTCCACCATATACACAGCATCACCTTCTTTGGATGAAGATTGGCCTTTGGTGTGGTTGGTGATGGTTCATTTCACTTGCCCCACGATCTCTTCCATTACACATTATTGTACAGTATCCACTTTTCATCACCCATCACAATTTGTTTTAAAACTGGAACGTTTTCGTTATGTTTAAGTAGAGAATCGCATGCGGAAATATGGTCAAGAAGATTTTTTTCGCTTAACTTACGTGGAACCCAAACATCAAAGCTATGAATATAACCAAGCTGGTGCAAATGATTTTCAACACTTGATTTGGGTATTTTGAGTATGTCGACTATCTCCCATGTGGTATAGCCACGTTGATTGTTCTCAATTAATGTCTCAATTTGATCGCTATCAACGTCAACTGGTCTACCCGACAGTGGAGCACCATACAGCGAGAAATCTCCAGCATGAAACTTTGCAAACCACTTTCAACACGTTCAATCAGTCACAGCACCTTCTCCATACACTGCACAAATCTTTTGTGCATTTCAGTTGCGTTTTTACCTTTCTTGAAATAATAAAGCATAATATGCTGAAAATGTTGCTGTTTTTCTTCCAACTTCAGTATTAAAATGGCGACACAAAAATTCACCAATTTTGATAAGTTTTTTTTTAATGCATGCTGATATGCTGTCACAATACAATCTAACAAAATTGTTTCGAATGAAGTTAAAGACAAGCACTACTAGAGCCATCGTACAGAAAAAAATCAAACAGACTCTGGCCAACCCAGTAGTTCCCTGTGCTATACAATAGGTTCTTGTTTATCTGTTTTATATATAGTGGTGCGTATCTGTTAAACCCAAACTCCTAATTTATCCCTCCCCACTCTTCGCCCTTTGGTAACCATAAGTTGTTTTCTATGTCTGTGAGTCTATTTCTGTTTTGTAAGTACGTTCATTTGTATCATTTTTTTAGATTTCACATTTAAGTGATATCATATGATATTTGTCTTTCTCTGTCTGACTTACTTCACTTAGTATGATAATCTCTAGGTCCATCCATGTTGCAAATGACATTATTTCGTTCCTTTTTATGGCTAAATGATATTCCATTGTGTGTGTGTGTGTGTGTGTGTGTGTGTGTGTGTGTGTGTGTATCACATCTTCTTTACCCATTCATCTGTTGATGGACATTTAGGTTGCTTCCATGGCTTAGCTATTGTAAATAGTGCTGCTGTGAACATTGGGGTACATCTTTTCAAATTAGAGTCTCTGTCTTTTCCGGATATATGCCCAGGAGTAGGATTGCTGGATCATATGGTAACTCTGTTTTTAGTTATTTAAGTAACCTCTGTACTGTTTTCCATAGTGGCTATACCAATTTGCATTCCCACCAACAGTGTAGGAGGCTTCCCTACTGTCTGTTTAGGTCTTCTACACATTTTCTGATTCTGTTGTTTGTTTGTTTTATATTGAGCTGTATAAGCTGTTTGTATATTTTGGAAATTAATCCCTCATTGCTTGCATCATTTGCAAATATTTTCTCCCATTCTGTGTGTTGTCTTTTTGTTTTGATTATGGTTTCCTTTGCTGTGCAAAAGCTTTTAAGTTTAATTAGGTCCCATTTGTTTATTTTTGCTTTTGTTTCCATTACTCTAGGAGATGGATTCAAAAAACTATTCCTGCAATTTATGTCAAAGAGTGTTCAGCCTATGTTTTCCTGTAGGAGTTTTTTGGGTTTTTGTTTGTTTGTTTGTTTTGTTTTGCGGTACACAGGCCTCTCACTGCTGTGGCCTCTCCCGTTGCGGAGCACAGGCTCCAGACACGCAGGCTCAGCAGCCATGGCTCACGGGCCTAGCCACTCCACGGCATGTGGGATCCTCCCGGACCGGGGCACGAACCCGTGTCCCCTGCATCGGCAGGCAGACTCCCAACCACTGCGCCACCAGGGAAGCCCCCTCTAGGAGTTTTATAGTATCCGGTCTTACATTTAGATCTTTAATCCATTTTGAGTTTATTTTTGTATATGCTGTTAGAGAATGTTCTAATTTCATTCTTTTACACGTAGCTGTCCAGTTTTCCCAGCACCACTTATTGAAGAGACTGTCCTTTCTCCACTGTATATTCTTGCCTCCTTTGTCATAGATTAATTGACCATAAGTGCATGCGTTTATTTCTGGGCTTTCTATCCTTTGCCATTGATCTGTGTGTCTGTTTTTGTACCAGTACCATACTGGGTTATTTTGTGTGTGTGTGGTTTTTTTTTTTTTTTTTGGCTGCACCACACATCATGCAGGATCTTAGTTTCCTGACCAGGGATCAAACCCATGCCCCCTGCAATAGAAGCACGGAGTCTTAACCTCTGGACTGCCAGGGAAGTCCTGAGTACCATACTGTTTTGATTACTATACCTTGTAGTATAGTATGAAGTCAGGAAGCATGTTTCCTCTCGCTCAATTCTTCTTTCTCCAGATTGTTTTGGCTATTTGGGATCATCTGTGTTTCCATACAGATTTTAAAATTGTTTGTTCCAGTTGTGTGAAAATTGCCGTTGGTAATTTGATAGGGATTTCATTGTATCTGTAGATTTCCTTGGGTAGTATGGTCATTTTCACAGCAGTGATTCTTCCAATCCAAGAACACGGCATATCTTTCCATCTGTTTGTGTCATCTTCAGTTTCTTTCATCAGCGTCCTATAGTTTTCAGCGTACAAGTCTTTTGCCTCCTTAGGTTGGTTTATTCCTAGGTATTTTATTCTTTTTGATGTGATTGTAAATGGGGTTGTTTCCTTAATTTCTCTTTCTGATAGTTGTGTTAGTGTATAGAAATGCAAGAGATTTCTGTGTTATAATTTTATAACCTGCAACTTTACCAAATTCATTGATGAGCTCTAGTAGTTTTCTGGTGACATCTTTAGGATTTTCTAAATATAGTATCATGTCATCTGCAAACAGTGACAATTTTACTTCTTCCTTTCCAATTTGGATTCCTTTTATTTCTTTTTCTTCTCTGATTGCTGTGGCTAGGACTTCCAAAACTTTGTTAAATAAAAGTGGCGAGAGTGGGTGGGCATCCTTGACTTGTTCCTGATCTTAGAGGGAATGCTTTTAGTTTTTCACCACTGAGTATGATGTTAGCTGTGGGTTTGTCATAGATGGCCTTTATTATGTTCAGATACGTTCCCTCTATGCCCACTTTCTGGAGAGTTTTGATCATAAATGGATATTGAATTTTATCAAAAGCTTTCTCTGCACCTACTGAGATGATCATATGGTTTTTATTCTAGCAGAAGTTTTTAGTGTTAATGAAGTATAGGTTATCAATTTTTTCTTTCACGGATTTTGCCTTTGATGTTGTACCTAAAAAAGCATTACCAGGGACTTCCCTGGTGGCACAGTGGTTAAGAATCCACCTGCCAATGCAGGGGACACAGGTTTGATCCCTGGTCCGGGAAGATCCCACAGGTCGCGGAGCATCTAAGCCTGTGTGCCACAACTGCTGAGCCTGCACTCTAGAGCCTGTGAGCAACAAATACTGAGCCCACGCACTGCAACTGCAGAAGCCCTTGTGCTCTAGGGCCCACGTGCCGCAGCTACTGAGCCCGTGTGCTGCAAGTGCTGAAGCCTGCGTGCCTAAAGCCCGTGCTCCGTAACAAGAGAAGCCACGGTGAGAAGCCCGTGCACCACAACAAAGAGTAGCCCCCGCTCGCCGCAGCTAGAAAAAGCCCATGCGCAGCAACAAAGACCCAACGCAGCCAAAAAATAAATATTTTTAAAAATAAAAAATAGGGCTTCCCTGGTGGCGCAGTGGTTGAGAGTCCGCCTGCTGATGCAGGGGACGCGGGTTCATGCCCCGGTCCGAGAAGATCCCACATGCCGCGGAGCGGCTGGGCCCATGAGCCATGGCCGCTGAGCCTGCGTGTCCGGAGACTGTGCTCTGCGGCGGGAGAGGCCACAACAGTGAGAGGCCCGTGTGCCCCAAAAAAAATAAAAATAAAAAATATATAAAAAAGCATTACCAGACCCCAAGTCATGTAGGTTTTTTTCTTATGTTATCTTCTAGGAGTTTTATAGTTTTGTGTTTTCCATTTAGGTCTATGATCCATTTTAAGTTAATTTTAGTGAAGGATATAAGGTCTATATTTAGATTTTTTTGCATGTGAATGTCCAGTCGGTCTAACATCATTGACAGGTTGAAAAGGTTGAAAAATTGAAAAGATTACCTTAACTCCGTTGCACTGCCTTGGCTCCTTTGTCAAAGATTGTTGACTATATTTAGGGGTGTCTATTTCTGGGCTCACTATTCTATTCCATTGATCTACTTGTCTGTTCTTTCACCAACACCACACTGTCCTGATAACATAGCTTTATAGTAAGTCTTAAAGTTGGGTAATATAGTCCTCCTTTATTCTTCTTCAATATTTTATTGGCTCTTCTAGGTCTTTTGCCATGCCATATACACTTTAGAATTAGCGTGTTGATATCCACAAAATAACTTGCTGGAATTTTGATTGGGATTTCACTGAATATGTAGATCAAGTTGCGAAGAACTGACACCTTTAGTATTGAGTCTTCCAATCCCTGAACATGAAATATCTTTCTATTTATTTCATTGTTCTTTGACTTTGTTCATCAGGGTTTTGTAGTTTTCCTCATATAGGTCTTGTGTATATTGTTTTAGATTTATACATAAGTATTTCATTTTTGAGGGGCTAATGTAAATGGTATTATGTTTTTAATGTCAAATTCCACTTGTTCATTGTGGTATATAGAAAAGCAATGACTTCAGTATATTAACCTTGTATCTTGCAATCTTACTATAATTGCTTGTTAGTTCCAGGAGTTTTTTCATTGATTCTTTCAGATTTTCTACATAGATGATCATGTTATTTGTGAATAAAGACAGTTTTATGTCTTCCATCCCAATCTGTATATCTTTTATTTCCTTCTCTTGCGTTATGGTATTAGCAAGCACTTGGGGTACAATGTTGAAAAAGAATTGTGAAAGGGATCATCTTTGCATTGTACCTGATCTTAGCAGGAACCTTTGAGTTTCTCACGATTAAGTGTGATGTTAGCTCTAGGTTATTTTGTAGATAGTCTTTATCAAGTTGAGAAATCTCCCATCTATTCCTAATTTACTGAGAGTTTTTATCATGAATGGGTGTTGAATTTTGTCATAGGCTTTTTCTACATCTACTGATGTGATCACGTGATTTTTCTTTTTTAGACTGTGGATGTACTGGGTTACATTAATTGATTTTTGAATGTTTAACCAGCCTTGCAGACCTGGAATCAGTCCCACTTGGTCGGTGGTGTATAATTCTTTTTATATTGTTTTGGATTCAGTTTGCTAATTGTGGTCTGAAAGCAGACATTGTATGGTTTCTATTCTTTTAAATTTGTTAAGGTGTGTTTTATGGCCCAGAATGTGGCCTGTCTTGGTGGATGATCTATATGAACTTGAGAAAAATGTGTATGCTGTGTTGTTGGATGAAGTAATCTATAGATGTCAATTATATTCAGTTGATCAGTGGTGTTGTCGAGTTCAACTATGTCCTTACTGCTTTTTTATTGCCAGATCTGTCCATTTTTGAGAGAAGGATATTGAAATATCCAACTATGATAATAGATTCATGTATTTCTCCTTTCAGTTCTATCAGTTTTTGCCTCATGTAGTTGATGCTCTGTTGTTAGGTGTATACAGTTTAGAATTGTTATGGCTTCTTGGAGAATTGACTCCTTTATCGTTACGCAATGCCCTTCTTTATCTGTGGTAACTTTGCTTGCTCTGAAGTCGGCTCTGTCAGAAATTCACATAGCTACTCCTGCTTTCTTTTGATTAGTATTAGCATGGTATATTTCTCTATCCATTTCCTTTTAATCTGTACATGTCTTTATATTTAAAGTGGGTTTCTTGTAGACAGTGTATAGTTGGGTCTTGTTTTTTGATTAACCCTGACAATCTCTGTCTTTTTTTTGTTTTTTTTTGGCTGCATTGGGTCTTCGTTGCTGCACGTGGGCTTTCTCTAGTTGCAGTGAACAGGGGCTACTCTTTGCTGCCGTGCGTGGGCTTCTCATTGCGGTGGGAAGATCCAGGAAGATCCCACATGACACGGAGCAACTAAGCTAGTGCGTCACAACTACTGAGCCTGCACTCTAGGGCCCGCATGCCACAACTACTGAGACCATGTGCCACAACTACTGAAGCCCACACACCTAGAGCCTGTGCTCTGCAACAAGAGAAGCCACCGCAATGAGAAGCCTGTGTACCGCACGAAGAGTGGCCCCCGCTCGCCACAACTAGAGAAAGCCCCCGCCCAGCAATGAAAACCCAACGCAGCCAAAATTAATTAATTAATTATTTAAAAAAAGAATTCGCCTGCCAATGTAGGGGAAACGGGTTCAAGCCCTGGTCTGGGAAGATCCCATATGCCACGGAGCAACTAAGTCTGTGCGCCACAGCTACTGAAGCCCGCGTGCTTAGAGCCCGTGCTCCGCAACACGAGAGGCCACCGCAACAAGAAGCCCCCGCACCGTGACAAAGAGTAGCCCCCGCTCAACGCAACTAGAGAAAGCCCACGCGCACAGCAACGAAGACCCAATGCAGCCATAAATAAATAAATAAATAAATGTCCTTCTAAAAAAATAAAAATAAAAAATATATATCTCTTCTGTTCCTTTTGCTCCTTCTTCTCCCGGTATTCCCATTATGTATATGTTACACCTTTTGTTGTTGTCCCACAGTACTTGGAATGTTCTGTTTTTCTCAGTCTTTGTTCTCTTTGCCTTTTGGTTTTTCTGTACCTATCGAACTATCCTCAGGTACAGAGATTCTTTCCTCAGCAGTCCAGTCTACTAATAAGCCCATCAAAGGTATTCTTCATTTCTATTACAGTGTTTTTTATCTCTAGCATTTCTTTTTGATTGTTGTATGATCAGGCCACCCAAGATGGCTGTTCTCTTGCTCTCTGTACATCCCTGTTCAACCAGTCCCTGCCTTACCTACACCCTACTCACATGACTGACCTTCCCTCTTAATCATATAGCCTAATCAGTAAATGTCTGCTACTTGCCCCAGGTTCCAGCAAGGGATTGTTCTAACCTTTAGATCACAATGTCTCCACTATGATAGTTTCACCATCATACTAGTGTTGCCACCATAGAGGGGCAGTGAGGGGCGTGCTGAGGTCAATTCCCTCTATCACCGGTAACCTCGCGCTCCTCTACCCACCCACCCCCATGGTAGTGAATACTGCTGCCTGCCACCTGCTGCACAGAGCAGGGTGTTGCTCCAGGACCTTGCTTCAGGCATGTAAGATCCCCCTATCCACTAAGCCATTGATGTCTCTGTCCTCGATCCTGGGCTCTTTCCTCAGCCTGCAGGCTGGGCAAGTACAGGGCTTGCAGACCTGTGGGGTGCAGCCCAGTAATTGTTTCTTAGAACATCCATCTCTTTGCTTACATTGCCCATCTGTTCTTGCATGCTATCTACTTTATCCCTTAAAGCCCTTAGCATATGAATCATAGTTGTTTTAAATCCCTAGTATGATAATTACAACATTCTTGCCATGTCTGGTTCTGATTATTTGCTTTATCTCTTCAAATTGTGTTTTTTGCCTTTCGTTATGCAAGCAGAGAGGGTAGGGAGTCCCCAGAGAAAGAGAACCAGGCATGGCTTTCTTGACAGAAGAGAAGCCATTTGGGGCCTAAGCCATTCTGTAATCTAAACCTGGCCACAGTGCTTGCCCTTGAACAGGTCTGAGTATTTAATGATCTTAAGGGAACAAAAGAATGCAGAAACAAAGGACTGTTATCAGGCAAGAGAAGTAACAATAGCAAAGATCAGGAAAAAAAAAAAAAAGATAGCAAAGATCAGTGGTAAAAACTCCCCGTTCTGTTTCAGTAGTAAAGATTAACCTGGGGTCTTCCCTGGTGGCACAGTGGTTGAGAGTCTGCCTGCCGATGCAGGGGACACAGGTTCGTGCCCCCGGTCCGGGAAGATCCCACATGCCGCGGAGCGGCTGGGCCCGTGAGCCATGGCCACTGAGCCTGCGCGTCCGGAGCCTGTGCTCCGCAACGGGAGAGGCCACAACAGTGAGAGGCCCGCGTAACGCACACACAAAAAAGAAAGATTAGCCTGAAGAGCTCAACCACCACATCAGCTGGAAACTGAGGGGTGATGTTGTTGACCTTTTCTGACCCTCAACTAAAGCTTGGACTCTGTCAGACAGCCCAAGCCCCTCCATGAACATGCAGGGGCCCTTAGCTTAACACTTCCCCAGTTTTGCTGTTTGGGGTGACGCTGCTTTGGGAAAGATCCCCAGTGTTCTCCTTACTGTGGCTGCAAGTGAGAAATCCTTCTTCCTCCCTATCTTTGGCCTGGTTGTCTTTTGGCTCGACACCCGCCAAAAGGGGAACCCCGTTTTGGGGTAACAGTTTTTTCTTGATAGCCAGACACAATGTACCAGTAAAAGAAAGTGCTGTAAATAGGCCTTTAGTAATGTGGTGGTGAGGTGTGAGGGGAGGGAAGGCATTCTGTAGTCCTCTGTAGGTCTGTCCTTCAGTCAGCCTATGCCTCTGTACTGTGAATTTCACAAGTGTTTCTCCCCGCTTGTGCGGAGAGGATGGATGGAAGGGGGCTGGAGTTGGGTAATTTCTCTTCTCCCACTTGGAAGGCTAGAGTTGGGTCTGTCCCTACCTGTCAGTTAGGCTCTGACAATACCCCAGCAGCTTAGGCTCTGGCGAACTAGCTTCCCCTCAGGGCAGACTTTGTTAAGAAGGACAGAATGCTCTGGAGTATTTCAAAATGGTTTCTTTTCTCACACCGGTGCGGGAAGGCTGAGGGGATTTTTCTCACACGTTTATGATGGGAGCTCCTGGAGGTACATTTCACAGCATTGTGCAGGAGCGTTAAAAACTCCCCTGGAGTTTTTAACGCTCAGAGCCAACTGCACTGAACCTCCAGCAGTTATCGATTACAGTTCAGGTTTTTGAACCACAGCCCTGGTTTCTGTGTCTTCCTACATTCACCTGTCTTTCCAGTCCGAGGGCAGCAGTTTGCCTGTGTTCTCCCCTGTCTTACAGATCCAAGAAGAATCGTTGGTTTTTCACTCTGTTCAGTTTTTACTTGTTGTTAGGATGGAATGGTGACTTCCAGGCTCAATTATATGTGGAACCAGAAGCGGGAAGGGCTCTCCTTCCGCCCTTCACATTACAAGTCCACCAGGTGAATTCTCCACCGGTCTTAGCTAGAGAGACTTAGGTGAGTCAGGAACTTTACCAAGATACCACATCCTCCAGGTCATCCCAAAGAGTCACTAAAGCCAGAAGCATCACTCCCAGCCCTGCTCCACAGAAAAGGCTGGGAGACAGACAGTTGAGGGGGACCATATGCAAAGAAGAGACACATTTCAAGTTTTCTGAGATGACTTGAGACTCAAGACTCTATAGCATAGTTCAAGCCTTGCCCTGGTTCCCAATGTGATTAGGGGAGAAATGCATAACTGAGTGAAATAGGGAGCCCCAGTCTCCCTGTCTTCCATTCTAAGAGCTTATGCAAATTATGGCTGCCGAGTTAGACTTAAAATAATTACGTTAGTGACACCAAGCTCTAGGTTCCTTTCTTCTTCTGATGCAAAATCTTCCGCCTAGGAGGGGAACTCTTTTACAAACTATTTGGAATCAAAATACAGCTCTGTAACTGCACCAAATACCCACAGTTAGGAAGCTTCTTGTTGCAGTTACCTAGCTGACTACAAAAAAATCGGGCCTGGAGGAGTCCACTGCCGCTCCAGCCTACTCGCTGCATCAGCCGTTACCCTCTCGCGGACCCTGTTCTGAGAGGATCTCACCCTAGAAAAGACCAAATACCCACCCTTGATCTCCATAGCCTGTTTTATTTGAGGCCCCAGTATGGGGGTGATTACAGTTTGCAGAGCTGTGTACCGTAAGAGCCATTAGGGTAACCTTGAATTTCTCTCAGCCATTCTTCCTAAGAACAATTGAAAACATCTTCACGGTAAGAATGTCATCAGGTTTGCCTTCTCACCAACCCCCAAAAGAGGAAATGGGGCAAACCCCTTCCCTTTGCATTAAAAGGAAACATGAGGCCTGGAGACCTCAAGGACTTATTCAGGGTTCCACCTCCCAGCAGGGCAAAGAGCTATTGAGGGTCCCCACCTTCTGTTTCCAAAATGCTGGAGGACAAAGATGTGACTGTTTCTCTAATTTGTATCATTTTCTCTCTTTCTCATATGGGCATTTCTGGATTGGGGAGTCCCTCCCAGTCTCCTCCATTCCCTCCCCCTCCAGCGCAGAGCAAATAGCATCTCAGTCCGACAAGAGCTCTCACTGCCCTCACGCCCCTTTCTAGCTCGAAGCTCTATTGGGTAGGAGACACCACGTAGGCTGTGGCGATGTACTTCTTGCCATTTCCGTAGGTTGACTTGTCCCAGGTATAGGTCTGGATGGCCAAGGGATGTCCACCCAGGCTTAACTGGCACCTGTGGGGAAAGATCAGCAAATCATAGGGACCTGCTTCACTCCACCTCCGTCCCCAAGCTGGAAGGATGAAGTTCAGCCCGCGCGGAAGGGCTCCACCCTGTCTCAGCCTCTAAGGGAGCTGCCACAGCTCGCTTCAGCGTCTGCCTCTGGCTCCCCACGTGCAGAGGGCCCTCTTAAACTCTGTCTTCTTTTCTGTCTTCTTAGAGAATACTGCTTCTTATCTGTCCTACAGGAATATTCTCAAATCCAACTCTAGAGCTGCGACCTCCAGAAATGAAATGTCCGCTTAGGGTTTCAGAAGTGGTTGGGCCCAGAGTCCTCAAATGTTAGAGAAGATGAGGGCCAGTGGTTTCTAACTGTACTCTCTGGGGCTCCAGCGTTCCCCCAAACAGCCTCAGGGGCCAAACAGAGAGGCTTGCAGCCCCAGGGCAACTCCATTTCTAACTGTTTTGTATATTAAGCTCCTGCATACGATTGCACTTGGAGGAGGGAGGGGATGTGGTTCTGCTGCTGGGGTGAAGGTTGGCAGCTACATGACTGATCTGATCAACTGCTTCACGTTCCAAGACAGAAAACCGAGGCCCAGAACAGTGATTTGTCCAAGCCCTCCTGAGCCACCAGGACTTACACTTTGCCTGGCCTGGCGATGAAGCACAGGGAGTAAAGGGCAAACTCAAACTCGGGGCTGCTGCCGATGAAAGCTGAACCCATTTCCTTGTAGTAGCCGTCCCAGCTGAACTGCAAGGCCAGCACCCTGGGGTAAGAATCCCCCTGCGGAGAGAAGGGCGGTAAAGGGGGTCTGCAGAGTGCCACAGTGCGGAGTCGCACGGAGGGTTGGCTAGGATTTGTCGAGGGCCCGTGGGGGTCTGTGTGAGCTCCCTGGGGAGACTGGATTCTTTAAATCGACAGACGATGCAGTCTTCCCTGCTAGGGTATCTTGAGTCCTGCGCACACCCTCTCTCTGGAGCCGCCAGCTCGCATCTCCCAGAAAGGCCACAGTCAGCATCCATGTGCCCGATGCCAGGGGAGCAGGGACATAACCGTTTCCTGTGGCCCTCACATGCGGAAGAGAAGGACAGCTTATTGCCCCCAAATTATTTCCAGGCTCAGGGCAGCAAAGGGTTCTTTTTTTTTATAAAAATATAAGAAGTTTAACTCAGACTAGCCAGACTGAAACTTCAGCTGACACCACATTCTAAGGAAAGTCAGGTCTTTGGTTTTCCCCTCTAAGGATTCTCCCCTGCCCACACTCTCCCATCCAGAGAGGACGCCCTCTGCCCCCTGCCCCCTGCAGCTCGGGAGCCTTCACTGTTTGGAAGCGTCCTGGCTGGCTAAACCCTCTTTCCAGCAAATGGGGAAGTCCTATTCACGATCCCCGTTAGACTGCCAAGAGGGTCAGGGTGGGAGACAAGTCTGCCTGTTTGGAATTCAGAACGAGGACAGGATGTCTGGGTACTGACGGCGCTTTTCCAGCCCACGGGGTCAGCACTCAGTACTCACGGGCCCGTCACAGATGTGACTGTAATAGTCAACCAGGCCCTCCTTCTCCTGCATGTAGAAGTGGATCCAGTTATGGAAGCCAGAGACCTTGCCTTTTTTGACTTCACCTGTAATAAACAGATCAAGGTGGGTGATCTGGGCCTCCCCTCCGACCTCTTTCCCCGCTCCCGTGCCAAGGCTGTACCCCTTCTCCAGTCTCTTATCCCTAGAATGTCCACCCCAACTTCCCAGAGTCCCTCACGCCCCTAACTCTCACCTCAGAAAGCTACACACACACACACACACACAACTCCCATTTCAGCTGAAGCCCTTGGGAGAGTTCCTTCTCCCCACTGACCCTGGGCCATTCTGAGATACTCCTCTAGCCATTTCCCTAGGAGCAAGCCAGACTTGGTGGGAGCCTTACGCTGGGGCAATGGGGCCTCCTTAGGAAACTGCTGACCAAGCCCTGGAAGCAGAGGACCATTGAGAGGTAGACAGCCAGGGCCGTCTCTCTTCTTACGTGTGCACCTTGGGAGCCCCGGTGTCTGGGCTTCTTTCTCCCTCTGATACTCCAGAAGAAACTGGCCCTCAAACATGGCCCCTCAGTCCCCTCCCTCTTGGCCAGGGAGCAGACGTGCCCTGCCCTGCGAGCTGGCTTGACTACTGATTCATCGGTGCTGATGCTGCCCTGTGCCTGAGGGAAGCATCTCTCTTCATCCCTCCAACTCTTTCTTCCCAAGCAGAGTAATCCCACCTAAGAAGACATGTTCAAAGCCGCCTGAGTCCCTGTCTTCTTTGCCTCTTGAATACAGCCCAAACCACATGTTTTTCAAGTCGTTGACGAACTCCTGTTCTGTGCTGTAGCGGTCTGGGGAGAGGAACACAGAGGACTGAGGAGAGGGGAAGGCAGGGCCAGATCCTGGAAAGCAAGGAAGGGCCACCTGCTCCAGCGTGACAAGAGACAGGTGGGTTCTGCCAACATAGTCAGTTGTTCGCTCAGCAGTTATCTATGCCATAGATTCTATGGGGCGCCTGTTCTGTGCCAGGCCCAGATCTAAAGGCTGAGGATTCATCAGGGAATCACAAGGACAAGATTCCTGTCTTTATAGTTTATATTCCGGTAGAGGAGACAGATAATAAACAAACAATAAACGGTATGATTTCACATAAGTGCTATGAAGAAAATAAAGCAGATTGTCCCATGATGCCTGGAGGTGGGGTTCGGGTGGGAGCTTTTCTAGAAAGGCCTCTCTGAGAAGGTAGCACTGATCAGAGACCTGAAGGGTAAGGAGTCAGCCGTGCAAAGACCTGGGGGAAAGAGCCTTCCACGTAGAAGGAGCAGCAAGTGCAAAGGCTCCAGGACACCCCGGTGTTTAGAGAGCTGAGGGCCCATGTAGCTGGAGCACAGCCAGCAGGAAGGGAGAGTGGTAGGAGAGGAGGTCTGGGAGGCAGGCAGCTGCCAGCCCATGCAAAGAAGGTTGGAGCTCAGTCAAACCTTAACAATAAGAAAAATAGTTTCGATTTACTGAGTTTGTTCTGTGTACCTGGCACTGTTTGAGTGCTTTCAATCCTCACATAGATTCTTCATGTCAGGTTGTTACCAGGCGTTCCTGGTGGAGGAAATGGAGGTGGGGAGTGGGGAGGTAAAGAGAAGAATCAAATATAACCCCTGGGCTTTGGGCCTGAGCAACTGGATGAAGTATGGGGTCATTTATGAGATGGGGAAGATGAGGAAGGAGCAGGTCTGGAGGAAGAGGCAGGAACCGTGAGTTCTCTTTACCCTAAGTTCTGAGTAGATGCCAGTTAGACAGGCAGGGAAATGTCAGGGCTGGAGATCTGAATTAGAGAGCTAGCAACTATCGACGGTTCACTGCCCAGAATTGTGTGTAGAGGACGCTAAAGAGATACCAGGCATATTCCCTCCTTTCAAGGACTTAAAACACGGTTGGGTGGTCCAGTGGTTAAGAATCCGCCTTCCAGTGCAGGGGATGGGGTTTCGATCCCCGGTCAGGGAACTAAGATCCCACATGCCGAGGGGCAGCTACTGAGCCTGCGTGCCACAACTAGAGAGCCCACGCACCGCAACTACTGAGCCCACACGCCACAACTAGAGAGAAGCCCGCGCACCTCAACGAAGAGAAAGCGTGCCGCAACTAAGACCCCACGCAGCCAAAAATAAAAATAAAATACAATAAACAGTTTTTTAAAACCACGCAGTTGGAAAACAAGACTAAGAACACACGATATAATAGAGAACGCCTTCACAATCTGAATGGCTACAGCTTACCGGGTGCCAGGCTTTCCACTGAGTGTTTTACATGCATGAATCCCCCAAGACCGCATTGCACAGACAAGGCTCAGTTGGGGTCTGAGGGTCAAACGGCCCAGGATCCCTTGCATCATTAGCAAGTGAAACCAAGTCTCTCTGGCCCAAGGCTATTTTAGGACACACTCCAAACCCTTGACCTCTGAAGAGACTCCGAAAGCCAGCTGTGAGCTGCAGCAAGTGCAGCTTCATAAATGAGGTGGAATGTGAGCTAGAACTTTAAGGATAAGTGGGATTTGGACAGGGAGAGAGGCGCAGACCGGGTGGGTAGTGGAACAGCCTGGACTAGGGCTCAGTCTCGACCTCCAAGATCCTCTCCTGTGTTTACTACAAGGAGAACACCAGGGGGCAGTGCAGGATCGCGCCCTCTTCACGGGGCTTGCTTGTGCGTCACCGGCTTTACCTAAAAACAGTGTTACTAACTCTTAACGGGGCTACCGGAGGATGGAATGCAACGGCTCCGAGCAGAGGCGATCCCACGGCCAGCAAGGGATGACCAGGACGGAGCCACCCCCAGGCAAGGCCCAGCTGCCCGGAGTTCAGGAAAGGAATCTGGAGGACACCAACAAACACACCGCATGCCAAGAAGTCCTGCGGCCCAAACCTTTTTTGGTCTGATTCACATGTATCTGTATCTGGAGTCTCTCCAACCAGAACCCTTCCCAGTATCACGTCCCCCTCTGAACCTTTGTTGATTTTCTGTTGCTGTGTCCCCAGCAAAAATGTGGAATGGGCCGGCCTCCTTCCTGGACTTAGTGCCCGATGAGGGAGCGGGGGCAGGGACCCTACGTGCCTGCAAAGCGGTGCTGAGTCCGGGATCAACTCAGGTGGCAGAGGAGTGCCCTGGGGGCTGAGCGGGAGCTGGGTGACTCACGGCCTGCGGAGAACCCTGAGACCGAAGCAGCAAGTGGGGGGCAAACCAGGCTGCTAAGATTAGGTCAAAAGATGGGCTGACTTCGAAGCCGGACAGAGGATTTTTCAGCTCCTGCTTGGGTCTGTGGTCTCTTCTAGGCCCCTCTCTGTCCCCTCCCAGAGGTCCACTGGCCTCCACCTAGTCCCCACCTGCTCTCTTAACCTGCCCGCCGTGGAGCCCCCAGGGGTGCCTGGCCCGCGGTGGGCACACCGCATCCTCAGCAGGGCCTCCCTCTCTCTCGGGGCCTGGGGGAGGCCTCACGGCGTCACTCACTCTGCTGGTGGAGGAAGCCGTAGAGTTCCTTCATGACGGCCGTCTTCATAACCTCGCTGAGGAAGGTGTCCTGCTCAGCCAGCTGCTGGGCTGTGAAGTGCTCCCCGCGGCCCACGGCCCGCTGGTAGTTGTCGAGGAGGCTGATGAAGGCGGCGTAGGTCGGCTTGGAGAAGAGCTTCTCATGGACATACGTGAAGAGCCTGGGGCAGGTAGAGGGAGGCCCAGTGAGAGGCCTGCACGCGGAGCAGAAACCCCTCCAGAACTTCCAGGTGCAGGGGCGGGCATGAGAGGGTTGGGTTCAGAGGCAGAGTGGGGACTTCACATACTCTTGGGGACAACGCATGAGGTCCCTCTTTTCTTCCACTTCATCTCTTGGAAGGTCAGTTCTATTCTCAGCCCAGCCAGTCCCAGAAACCCTCCCAAATGGATCCCCACAGGTCCTCAGATGGCTTTATCTGTCTCTGGAGACATATTTTTTCCCTCTCCCTTTGGTCCTGCCTGCCTTGAGGAGAAAAGAGCTGAGGCACCAAAGCGAGCAAAGCTGGGGGAGAGACTGCAGGAAGAGGCCTGAAGGGAACTCACGGCTCTGGGCAGCGGTCTACTTGGTCTCTGGCCTCCGAGGGTGAGATGCACTTTTGGCGATTGAGAACAATGTCTTCCTCCTGGGCTTTGTTGGTATCTGCCCTATAGATCTTCTCAGAGATGCTCTGCGTTTCCCCCTTCGTTATGACATCGCTGGTGTGGGAGAAACCCTCTGGGAGGAATTGGGGGAGGGGTGTTTCAGAGCCCGAGGGAGGCCAGGGGGCAAGCAGCTGTCTGTGTGCATCCCCTCCTGGGCACCTTCCAGAAGCCCGCAGCGGGGGAGAGGGGCTGCAGTCAGGCGCCCTAGTGATTGTAGGGCAGGGGCCTAGCGGCCTAAAGGATCCTTAAGTTCAGCACATGGCCTTGCCCACAGAATGTCCATGAAATAGCCACACTGCTCCCTGCCCCTAGGAAATTTCTCGTACTTTGGCACACATCAGAATTGCCTGGAGGGCTTGTGAAAACAGAGTGGTGGGCCCCTCCTCCAGAGTTTCTGATTCAATGGGTCTGGGGTGAGCCCTAGAGTTTCCATTTCTAATAAATTCCCAGATGATGCTCATGGTACTGGTCCAGGGACCACACCCGGAGAGCTATTGCTCTAGAGAGTTCCTCTGCCTCTGGGGCTATGCTAAAGGGAGCAGGAGACTGACCACGGCCACACAGGCTCTCGAAATCCTCGCAGCAGTTTCCAAACTTTGGGCAGCGGGCGTTGCAGTGGCATAGGTGGTGCTTGTCGAAGGCTTCCAGGCAGCGGCCCCGGCAGGAGTTGGGTGCCGAGTACAAGTCTGAGAGGACAGAGGGGAGGTGTGTCCTGGGCTGACCTCTAGGGGTCGCTCCCCGCAGCGGCCAGGCCGTGCCCACTGCATGAACCCCACCCCACCCCGTGCCCCGCCCCCCAGCCTTGCTTTCCTGATGCTTCCTATTAAAGAACTCCAGGGAAGGAAAACAAACAAGCCTAATTGGTGCACACCCTTCACAGTCAGGAAGTCCTTTCTGGTGCCGAACTCTACTTTCTGGCCTGTTGTTTTTATAATCTTCCCTCTCTAAAAATAAAATCTCTTCCCCTTCCCTGTCCCTCTCAGCAGGCCTCGGACTCTTTCCTGCCTACCCCCCAGGTCACTGAGGCCCTGGGGCTTCCTCCCTCCCAGACCCCAGGAGTCCAGCGAGCTGCTCTCACCACCTCTAGGTGCTGGATTAGGGGTCCCATCTGGCTTTGGCTTGGGCCTGTGGCCACTCACGTGGCTGCCCCCTCCTCCTCATCCTCTCACGTCCCTCATCTTTATCCCGAAGGCCCCCCTCTGGGGAGGCAGACTCACCGCTAGCCGGGGCCCCCTCCATCTCTTCTTCCAGCTCCAGGAATGGCTCAGGCTCGTTGAGGTCCTCATCAGCTGTAGGTCAGAGAAGTAAAGTCACCAAACCTCCCCAAGGGGCCCCTCCTCTTTATCACTGATTCTCAGTCCTCCTGGCTTCGGGGACAAGCATGTGCAGTGGAAGAAAATACAAAACAGGGGCGAGGGTACGTTGAGCAAGTACCAGGTGAAGGAGGAGAAAATCTGAAAGTGTAAGACAGGGGGATTGAAAACTGTTCACAGAAGTGAAACAACATCCCCAGGCGACAACCCTCCTCGCCATTCACCCTTCTGGTACCCAGTGTGCTCATCTGTAGAAAGGGGAGGTGGTGGGCAGGAGGTGGTCTCTTCTGGGCTGAAAACTCTGAGGTTGGGATGACTTTTATTTAATGTAAATTGATAGGTGGATAGGCTTGAACTCTCCAAATGACAAGACCCTCACTTAGGAACATCGCTTACCTGTAATAACTCCCAGAGTCAAGGGTGAACTCCTCCCAGGCCTCATGGAATAAGAACTGTTTCCTGAGATACCAGATTCCCTTCTTTCTTCGCAATTACACTTGGCAATGGCCACAAAGGCTGCATTTGGGAATCTTTAGGCGCATTCAGAAAAGCACATTCCTATTGCTGGCCCATTCCCTTGCCTGCAAGCTGAGTAACTGCAACCTTGGCTCTGGGCAGAGAAGGGTGGAGCGGGGCTGGGGAGGAAGACGAGGGAATGAATGTTGCTGGGGACTCTGAGCTCCTCTCTCATCACGGAGGGGAATAAATTCTACCCCTACACCACTCCCCCCAAAACCCAACACTATTACAAAGTGCTTCAGAATCTGTCAGCGCAGTCACCAGATAGTATCTTGTTCTTACCATCAGAACCGTGGGGCAGGTTATTCATTCAGTCAACAAACATCTCCTGATCACTTGCTTTCTGCCAGGCTGTGTTTTAAGTGCTGACAGTCCACAGGGTTCTTAACTCAGCCACCATTTATGCTAAATAGACCTTTGTGAGCTGATCTAGAGCCTCAATCGCCATTGATGATATTTTTTCTGTGGGAAAAGGATTCTGAATTGCACATCAGAGACGGTGATGAAACGGCTGCTAGGCTGAGTATCGTCTCTATCTTGAAATGCCAGCCTGATTGTCCGAGGTGCACAGGCCTCCCTGTGTCTGCTACATGGGGCACAGGGCAGCAGAAAGGGGTCGGCTCGTAGAAAACAAACTTATGGTTACCGAGGGGGAAGGGGAGAAGGGATAAATTGGGAGATTGGGATTGACATATACAACTACTATATATAAAATAGATAACTAATAAGAGCCTACTGTATAGCACAGGGAACTCTACTCAGTACTCTGTAATGACCTATAGGGGAATAGAATCTAAAAAAGAGCGGATGTATGTATATGTATAACTGATTCACTTTACTGCACAGCAGAAACCAACACAACATTGTAAATCAACTATACTCCAATAAAAATTAATTTTTTAAAAAAAGAAGGGGGGTTGGCTCTGATTCTGGCACTGAGCTCTGGGCCTGGGTTTCCCTGCCTGGGCCTGATGAGCAGAGCTGCTAGTATGTGTGGTGTTTTTTGTGTAAATTGATTTAGCATTGTTTTGGGTGGAAGTAACTCTGAGGGCACATTGCTGGGCCAGCAGAAACCACTCTTGGGCAAATTAGGAAAAGGTACGCCTTTCTCAGCAGACACAGCTCTTCACCAAGACACATGGCTTAGCGAGAAGGATACAAATTCAACTTCGGTCCAACTCACCTTCTCAACCAGGGGCCCTTGTGCAGTGCACAACCTGCACAACCATATGCAGTGGTCTTGCTGGCCATTACCTACCATGGGACACACGGTTTGACACACGGTTAGCAAGGCTTCATGTCACAAAGCAGAAGACCATTTATCTGGGAGTCTAAAATATCGGAAGCATCCAAACAAGGGAATTATTCGAAGCGAGTTTTTCAAATTTTAAACTGTGTAGTTGGAGTAGCAGAAGAACAACTGGCTTTTGAGGGCGATGCATGTCCCATTTAACCTCTGGCCTGGGAATGACAGGTCAGAGATGTGCAACCACTCAGTCCACTCGCGATAGGAAGAGTGGTATGAATTGTCAGTTACTGATGCCATGCGGTCTTCCTGGTGGCATGCAAGTTGGGAAAGTTCACTACCACTTTTTGACTTTTGAAAATGATAATTGGTAATGTAATGCATGCTGAAATGATATTTTCATTCTTTTGCTTTTTTGGGGAATTACTTAAATTTTCCAGATATTATTAATCCTGGTAGTTCAGACAGATATTCCAGGTGAATGACATCTACTTTATTTTAAGTTGGGGCTTTATGTTGGAGACATCCTAGAATACCCAGGACAAGTGGTGGCCATTACAGCGAGATGCGCATGACTCCATTTGGCCTACGGGCAGTAAAGGTCACAAACTTAGCTCTATGGGGATCCTATTCTCCTCATCAAGGCACCCTCTGCAGAAGGGTTCACAGACAGGGGCAGGAGCCCCACCTGGCAGGGAAGGTCATTGCTAGCTGCCGGGGAGAGGTACGTGCACAGCCTCCCATACACAACATAAGCCTCGTCCCCACCACCCACCACCTGCCACCCACTGACTAATAATAGAGACCAGGATCACAGAGTCAGGTGCCAATCGGGGCTAGACCTGTAACACAAATGAATCAAGAAGCAGGAAGGCAGTAGAAAGAGGTAGGGACGGTGACAAACCTGGGAACGATGCCCTGCCTGAAACTGGCAGCCACGAGCAGCTCCAGCCAATTGTTGCCATGTTGAGATGCAGGCTCAGTGTCGCCAGAGCCTCCAGTTTTTCAAAAGAAGCCTTCATTTCTATGTGAACTTTTCCAACTTTAAAAAATTCAGACAGACCGAAGAAAGAGGTCTGTGGGCTGGGCATGGCCCAGAGGCCACCATTCACCTGTCACATAGAGGCTGGTGAGTCACCTTCGCTCCAGTGATCCCACCTGCCTTCTCCCCTCTGACCTCTGTCTCTCATCCTGTGTCCCTTTGATGTCTTCTGCTTCTCTGTTCTTCCCTCCCCTTCGTTTGGTCTCCTCTGCACCCTCTTCCCCCCCCCCGTGTCACGTCTTTCTGTCTCTTCTAGTTTGGGTTAGTTTAGCTCAGGGTGGGGAATGAGGTGGGTTTGGGTGAGAATTGGACTTTGGAATAAGTTCTGTTATGTAACCACAGACCACATCCCTTACTCCAGCCAAATGGCTTGCAGAAGCCAGCTTTTGGTCACAAGGGGCATAAGACAAGAAATTTTGAAAGACATGGTACAAACCCACCAGCACTCCTAAAATGACAAGCCCGCCACAGCAAAGACAGTGGAGGGGGTAGCTGGCTGGGCGCTCTTTCCTTTCACTCTGGGCTTTAAGGGTGATAACAGAGCCTTTGTTTCCATTTGAGGTTCCTGAGGTTTGGATTTAGTGGGTACTGGGTTTAGGGTCAGGCTGTGGGTTATGGAGAATGTCAAGATCAGAGTCAGAGTCACAGTTAACACTGGAATTTGTATGAATGAAGAAACTGAAACCTAACTGGGGCCCGGATTGGGGTGGGTTAGGTTTAGATTAAGAGCTAAAGTTAGGATTTGGGCTTGAGTTAATTATTGGTAAAATAACAATTTTGTGTTGCTGTTCGGGTAAGGAAAGGGAATAGGTTGAAAACTGCAGGGTTGAGGAATGTATCAAGACTAGGAGAGGAGAAATAATCCCAATTTTGCCTTAGCTTAGATTTGGGGTTTGGTCCTGGTTGTGATTCCACACAGGTGTAGCATCGAAATTTAGCCTGGATTGGGGTGGAGGTGGAGAAGAGAGATATGGGTTTAGCCACTGGTTTGCATTCCGGGATTAGGGTTTATACTGTGCTAATGAGGGTGGCACAGCAGAGAGACAAAGAACCCGGACTCTGGCACCAAACTGCTCGAGGCCACGATTCTGGTTCTTCTGCTTTCTAGCTATGTGATCTTGGGCAAGTCATTTGACCTTCTTTGCCTCAGTTTCCTTCTCTGTAAAAGTGTGATAATAATGGAGCCCATCTCATAGTCTATTCATAAGAATTAAATGAGTTCATTTTTGTAAAGCACTTAGGACACCGCATGACACACAGTAGCGCCACTTAGATGTTAGATAAATAAACAGTCAGTATTTCATGCCCATCTTCCAGGTGGCAAGTGTCCAGACTGGCTGGAGCAATCTTCCCTGTCTACCTACTCAATCTAGCTGACTCCCTCCCTGGGTTTCAACTGGGCCATCGCTCGGGCTGGGGTGTCAGCATGTTGATGTTGCTGACAGTTTCTAGCTGACATCTCCGCTATGGGTCTGTGTTCTTTACATCAAAGAGGCGTCAAGATGAACCCAGGTCCTGAGGCAACTTCACACTGTGTAAAGGGCTTCCAGTGTGGCCAGAAAGGCAGAGCCAGTGGATTGTCCCTAAAAGAGACCAGGCCCAAGGCCACTTGTCCCTCCAAGCCTAGGGGAACTCCCCCTGAATCTTAAATGATGCTCCCTTGGTGGAACCCAAATGCAAAGACCTTAAGGTGAAGTTTTCAGCCCAGTAGGAAGGCTGTGTCAGCTGCCTGCTCAGTCAGCCTGGCAGTACACCCAGAATCCAAAGGGAGAGAATTCAGACAAATCAGGGCAACGCTCTTAATGGGCCAGATCAGCAGAGTCCAAGGAAGGAATTCACCCCATTCCAGCAGCTGGCACCAGTCGAGAAGGGCTGCAAGTCAATAGTCAGCTCTGTAGAGCTCAAGAGGGCGCCGCCCCACTGGCCCTGGCTGAGTGGACTTTTTCATCTCTGTTCAAGAACTTTGTCCCCAGTAGGAATCCCAGGCCAGGGATCCTTCACACTTCCCTGTACACCTCACCTTCAAGAGGACCTTGGGACTTGAGGGGGGAGGTTAGGACTGGGAGGGACTTCTCCTCATACGTACCTCCCCGGGCTGCTCTGGGGACACTCAGGTGAGTGTCAGAGTGTCACCCTGACTACTCACTCCAGCGATCCCACCCAGTACCTCCCGTTCATACAAACCCTCTGTGTGCGCCTCCCTCACTAGCCAGGCGCCTGAATCGCCGCTCCAGTAATCCTCTGCCCCATCTCTCTGACTCTCTTTCTGCCTTACTCCATCTTGGCCTTTCTTCTCCTGGACAGAGGTACCCTCTTCAGTCCCCGGGAAGAGCTTGTCACCAGCCCCCATCCCTACACGAAATGCTAAATTTCTCCGTACACTCCAACACTTCAGTATGCCTCAACACCCAGTCCCTAACCACACTGCCCACCAAGAAACTTGGTCCCAAACCTGGGTGTCCCTATATGCCAGCCCTCAGCCCCTCTGATGGTTGGGGACTCCTACATCTGTGCTTCTCTGGGGGTCTCAGAGGCTGTTTCCGTGGACACCTAGCCAACCAAGTAGATTCACTTCCAGGACCAGATTCCTGCTTCAATTCACTTGAAACAACCAGGGACCTAAGACTGGCTCCCGTGCTATTCATACTCTTGCATCTAAGTTCTGAGATGTTGGCATAGGACAGACAAGAACCGAGCCTCTTCCTCCCACTTCAGGAAAGAAGGAGGCATCACCCACTGGACCCTCTCTTCCCCATCAGTCCCATAGCAGGATCAGACCACCAGCCCCAGGGGCAAGGGCGCCATCTGCCCTTCCGAAGCCACCTTGGCCTCTGCCCTCAGGGATGTCCCCCAAGGATCAAATGTCTCCAGTTGCTCTCCTCTCCTGAGACTGGAATGCCTCAACCCCACACCACTCCTTCACAGTAAGCTAGAGGCTCTCGCACCCTCCCTCACTCCCTACCGAGAGCTCTGCGCCACCCCGGGCCCAGCTCTCTGCCATGTGTGCTGGAGAGGGGGTACACGATCCCATCCAGCGTGGGAGGCCTGGGAATGGCTTTCCCCTCCAAACGTTTTCCACTTAGGAATCCTGTTAGGGGTCTCCTTATCCACAACCTGACTGGAAATGATTCCAAGAGTAAATTTCATGTTTATATAAATTATTTTATATAAATAAATACTTGTTATATTACTAGAATTAATATGTTCTAAATATACTTATAAATATTATAAATGATTTTATATGTATTTATCTTTATAATCATAACCAAAGACCCAGTTTATTGAGATCTCACTCCATGTAGGGGGCTTCTTGTATATTATCTTATTTCACCCTTACGACAGTCCTAGGTAGGAAAAACCTGAGTGGGATTCTTTCTCCTTGGGCTGAGGATTCCCCCCACATCCCTCAGCCCAGCCCCCTCCCTTGGCACTCTCCCTACTCACCCAGTAACCACTAATTAACACATCAGCGTCCGCATCTGCAGCTGCTGAACAGGAACATGTTCCCATCCTTAGCCACGGGTCCTGTCCCTGCATCGCTAGTACCTGGGGGCCAGGACCCTTCTCTGCTTTAGGTCCTCTAACACGGGACAAGACTGATTCCTCTGACCACATGACCTGCCTCCTGGTCAGGGGCTCTTCCAGTTTCCCCGGAGCCTGCCCTCCTCCTAAGCCTTTACCCAGGGAAAGGTCCCACGCAGACAGCTCACCTACCCCCAGGTAGCAGAGGAAGTGACCAAGGGCGACCAGGCCACTCAAAGCCAGTCGGCCACAGCCCAGCTTTACGCTATACAGTGGCCCCAGAAAACAAAACCTTGGTGAGATCAAAAGTCAGGCTGGACTAAGGGATGCTTGGGGCTCATCTTCCAAGTCGTCGAGAAGGGGCTTCCATGACATCGGTCCATCAGCTCTGCAGCTCCCTTCATACAACCCAATCCACTCCAGAGGCAACTCCTGCCTCAGACCAGGCTTGGTCTAAGGTGTCCATGGCTTTAGGACAGAGCTGGCTCCCTCTCTTCTCACTACCCTCACACTCTCCCAAGTCCCCCAACTCTCGGCAGGACTCCTGCTATCCCCACCAGTAGTGACTTACCAGCCCAGGCCAGGCCGCAGAGCACGGCCACTATCAGGGGAACACAGGCCTTCATGGTGTCCGGTTGGAGGCCAAAAGGCGATTGGCCGTTGGACTCTCACTAGAGTCAACGTGAATATCACAGCTCCCAAATGAGCCTTGCTGCCCAGGCTGATCCTTTTAAAGACATCAGAACCTGTGGATCTGGTGCATCCAGGTCCTTCCAGGGGGAAGGAAGTGGAGAGTGGATTAGCCCAACAGCCGTTTGAAGCCCAAGGCAAGGGAACTAAGCAGGCAGGCAACGCCAGATGTTTAGAACAAGGGATGCTAGCTGTTTGTAGCTAGAAAATAGGTCATGCAAGCAGGCACAGCAACTTGGGTCTAGTGTGGGGGGGAGCACTCATGAGCTCATCTTTGGGTGATGCCTTTCAAACATCCACCCACCTGCAAGCCAGGGTCTTGACCCTCCAAGGGCCTCAACTGGCTCCATATTTGAATTCCAGGTGCTCAGCATGAGGAACATAGTAAGAGGGTCATTATGTGTTAGACAAACAGGAAGTGCTTCAACAAGCTTTGGGGTTCCAGAAGGAGTGATCTAGGAGGCACAGGTCAGAAACAAATGCTGTTCTTGCTACATCAAGCCACACGTAGCCACATCACCCTTGAAATGTCACGCAAATGGGCCTTTACCTCTTACTGAGTCAGCATCTCGGGTTTTACCTCTTTCAGGTTCTCCCAGGCTCCAGGTTGATGACGCCTCTTAAAGGCAGCCAAAGGACCATCATTTCTCTCCTCTCTTCATCCCTCTTACACTCCTCTCCCCCAGGGACCCCTCCCCAGAGAGAGACAAGGTTCTCAGGGCTCCCATCTTCCCAGGTCTGGGAGCAGAGATGCAGCAACGTAGGGCTGCCAAGTTTTCCCTCCTAATAAAGGTAAAATCTTCTAAGTAAAATGCCCTTTCCAGAAAGAGCACTGCACGGAGATTCTCAGGCCTCTCAAAAAGGAAGTCTCATAGAAAAAGGCAAAACTGATGAACAATTGAGACCACGCTGCAGTAATATTTCCTGGGGTGGGGTCGGGGTGAGCACATCCTCCATCCTTCTTTAACAGTGGAACTTTCTTCCTCTCTCCCGTCTTCAGTTTTCCCATCTTTGAAACGATGGGGTTGGAGCTAATGATCCCTTCCAAGTTCTCAGATTTTAATTTTCAGGCCCCCCAGGGTGCACAGCTGCAAGGTGGGGCAGTCCCCACCTTGCAAGGGACTCACACCACCAGCACAATTGCCTCGCCATTTTCTCCAGGAAGGAAGCCCGCTTAAAGGGAGAAGGAGCCCTTTGTTTGCATAAGTGTCATTTGCACAACCGGAAAGCAGAGGTTGAGCCACTGCGAGCCAGAATCCTCACCCTCCCTGGACTGGGAGCACGGGGACATATCCTGGACCCCAGGTAGTTTAGGGAATAAAGGAGAGTGTCCCTGGCCGGGCAGGAAGCAATGGTGCCTCAGAGTTTGGGATTGGAAGGTCTGTCCCTTCCAGGGTGGGACCCTGGGTGAGGCCAAACCTATCAGAGTGGGAGTGGGGTCTGGCCAGGGTTGCCCTGATGTCCAGCTGAACCGACTGTGGGATGGAGTTTCAAGGGTGGGAGCGCTTCCCTCCATCAGGGGAGTTTTAGGTCAGGAGCAAGGCTGGGAGCTGGGGAGACAGTTGAAACTGACCCCATAGAGCCAGATGGGCCATCTGAGGACCGAAGTGTCCTGGATAGGGTCCTCCAACAAGAACCAGAAGGTTGACCTTCACCACGACCGCCAGCACTGACTGAACACGTACCACGTGTCACCCACGAAGAGCTTCCTACGTGCTATCCCGTCCACGCTCGCTGCAACCCTTTATAGGTACTATCGTTACCCTCATTTTACAGGTGAGGAAACTGAGACACAGAAAGGTTGCCTCAAACAGCCACCTTCAAAACACATCAACAACCACTTCATTATGTCTGGGTTGCTATGCAAAGTGGTCTGGAGTCAGATGCATCGGAATTAAAGGGACCTCCGTGGTCACCTGGTTCCACTTCTCATATGACGTTGCAATGCCCTAACAACACTACATCGTCACTCTGCCTCCACGGGGGGGCCTCTGGTGTTGAGGGATCACGGGGCTGCTCATCCCCCCTTCCCAGATCAGATTCCCAAACCCCAAACCCCGAGACCTGCTGACATGGACAAAAGTCGACAGGACAGTAGGAAAAATCCATTTGGCCAATATTAGGAGCACACATCCACACGTTCATGCAAAGACGCCTCATAAGCTTCGATGCGCACACGTATGTACACAGAGACAGACACGGTGAACTGTATTTCAGACAGCTTTCTTTTCCTGGGCAGACAATGCTGTTGCTCTTTTTCCAAGTTCTCCCCCAGTGAGGTCCCCCTGTCAGCTTTCCACCCTTGATGAAAAGCTCTACTTCCCAAGGAGCCACCGTGGGGGCCAGCCAGCAAGGTGGGAATCCCAGGAGGCTGGGGCCCTGAGACCCGGGCGGGGAGAAATCGGCAACAGGTGCTTGTGGATCGTATCCCCACAATGAGGACACCAACGGAGGCGGCCGCTCCACGGGAGGAAGGGAGGGGAGGCTGCAGCTATGGCCTCCGCCAAGGTTTGGAGGGTGGAGAGGGTGCAGCTGCCTGGGCAAGAGTCTAGGAGGCTGTCAGCCGTCAGTGGTGTGAGGAGTGGGGATTCCAGCAGCAAATAGTTACTGGTGCTGTCTTTGTGGCTGGGGCTATGCTGACGCTGGACTGGCAGGGTTCAGGCTGGGCTAGAAAACTGTTCTTGGAACCCACCGGTTTCTGGTGGGATAGAGGACAGAGAAGCCCCAGCGTTAGGCTGCTGTTTGAAGTAGATCACACTCATCTCTGGGCTTCCAAGAGGGTCAGGGGTCTGTGAGGACCAACAGGCTATGGGAGAGCCCCAGGGGGCTACTAAAGGAGACGTATGCCCAGACCAGCCTAGACCACCACCCTTGACCTCTCTGAAACCAAGGCCAAGTCACTTCTGCACACGACCAGAGACTGGAAGGGCCCTGCAGCTGGTCCAGCACAGGTGAGGCCTGGAGTCACTTACCAAGGGGACCCTGGCACCTGAAGATGCTGGATCTCCAGGCTCCATCCCACCGTGACCTGGGAGTGCCCCAGGATGGCAGCCCACATCTGATCACATGTGGGCCACGTCAGTCTGTAGTCTCCTCTTGTTGAGTGTGTCTTAGCACGGCTCCGTGTGTGGCTTTCTCCCACACTGGTTTGTGTGCTGTGTACCACGATTCGGTTCCCAAGCTTTTTTTGTCTTTAAGTTTGTGGGCATCCTTGACATTCAGCATCACACTCACCGCCAACCCTAGGCATGTTAGTCAGACGTGCCACCTGCCCCGTTCATCACAGTGTACTACGATGCACCCAGGCGGTACTTCTGGTTGTGCCGGCCGTGCCCCATGCTGGTCCTCTGCCTGAAGGGCCCTCCCCAAACACATCAGCTGTCCATCTCCTACGCATCCTCCAGGCCCAGAGCAAACCCACCCTTCCACAAAGCCTAACTTCCTCCTCCACTCCTGCCTATGGACTCAGTTCTTGATATTTGTCATGTGTGCCTTTGAAACACATCACAGCCGCCTCGGATAGACAGTGCTGCCAACGAAGTGTCGGTTAACCCCTGCACTGCCGGTGAACTTTTCATCCACACAGGTTGTTTCTTCAGCTGGCCTCTGAAATTCCTTGAGATAGGAACCCTGCCTCCTGGGTCCCCTCTACTGCTTTGTATTGCCCATGCGATGTGTGTTAGATAACTGTCAACTTGTGCCTGGGACCAGCAATGAATCAGTGAATGAGTGAGTGACTGAATGAGCAAACTGAGCCTTTGAGCCTCACTTGTGATAAAGGCCCAAAGGAAGATGACTCGCAAAACGGAGAGAACAGATACCTCCCTCCAGGAGCTCTGGACGCTCCCGGGTTGGTACTGGGGGCGGGGGCAGAGGGCTTATGGGCAGTGGCTGGAAGCGGGTGCAGGGATTCATTCTGTAGTTGTATTTTCATAGCAAACACATTCAGGAGTAATGGAAACTTTGGGGGGGGGACCCAAAGCCCCAAACCACCTGTTGGCAACACCACCGCCAAGGGGCAGCCAGTGCAGGGATCGGCTAGAACTCAGAATTCCAGCAGCTTCTGAATCCACAATGTAAAGATCACTCAACTTTACCCTGCTTTTTAGGATCCCAGATAACCAGCTGCCTGCGCTTTTTGCCAGCTGTGTTAATGTTTGTTTTATACCGCCTGCTAGTGATTGTAAAATAAAACTTCTGTTTCATGTCCTCAAACCCCAGTGGCTTTGGAGAGGGTCTGGAGGCACAGATGGGAAAAAGAGAGGTGGCCGAGACAGGCAGACAGTGATAAGGAGGCTCGGAGAGACAGCAGGGGAGTGAGCAAGGGCAAGGGGCGGAGGCCGATCAGGAACGAGGCAGGCGTGAGGCACCTCGCACACCTCTCACCCCAGGTGTTTGGGCACAGCCGGCTGCTCACAAAGGCGATGACAGGACTGGCAGGGGCAGTTCCCGACCCACGGTCTGGAGATCTACAATCTGTCAAAATTACCATAATTACTGTGCCGAGGTAGTTGGATGATGGACAATTTCCCCCTTCCTCGTGCATCTGAGCATGCGCTCCGTTATGCAAAGCGAAGTGGATGCAAGGGTGAGTTGCTCAGCGTTTTACAGGACGACGGAACGGAGTGCACCGAAAGCTTGGATTGGGGCCAGCAGAACACCATGCTGAGACCACTGGTTCTAAGCCAGACTGCCTGGGATTGAATCCCAGCTCTGCCGCTCACCTGCTGTTCAACCCTAGGCAAGTTCCCTGACCTCTCTGTGCCTTGGTGTCCCCTGTAACTATAGAGCGAATAAGAATACCTTACAGGGCAGTTGTGGTGACTTGAATGAGTCAAGACTTGCAAAGCCTTAAAACAGTATCAGGCACGTAACAAGACCGGATAAGTGTGTGTTTAAAAAAAAAAATAAGGTCACATAAGATCTAATTTACATGGGATGGTTAGGGAAGGCCTCCCTGAAAAAATTACCTTTAAAACAGAGACATGAGAAAGTGGCAATCTTTCTTTTTCTTTCTTTTCGTTTTTGCCACGCCGCGAGGCTTCTGGGATCTTAGTTCCCTGACCAGGGATCGAACCTGTGCTCCCTGCATTGGAAGCGCAGAGTCCTAACCACTGGACCGCCAGGGAATTCCCCATAAGGTGATTTTAAAAAAAAAAAATTCCAAATATAATTCCAAAAATAAATTTACATTTCAAAATGTACACTTTGAGTACTTTCAGGTCTTGGGGATGATTCTTTAACGAGTCACACATCATCCAGCTTACCTGGTTCGGTTGCCGAAGGTAACACCTATTTTCTGGGGTTGCAGCTGTAGCCTGGGGAACTGAGCTTTGCTCTGCGGGAGGCCAAGAGCTTCAGTGGGAACAGCTCTGGCCTCCTAGGCCTTGGTTCTGTTTGATGAGATTGCCAACAGTTGCACGGCCCAGGAGACAAGAAACGAGAGGAGAGACAGAGAAGGCTGGCCTCCTCCGTGGGCCACCAGAGTGCAGCCTCCCCCTCCAGCACCCAGGCTACCCTGCAGGGCCCTGCCCCAGAGGAGCTGGCCATCCACTTCTCCCTCCAACTCTCACCCTGGAAGACTCTGCCGTGTTCCCTAAGTCATACTCTGGACCCTGCCCCTCACTTGATGTCATGAAAATGCCCCTTATGCCCCTGCCTGGGGACTCTTCCGTTCCTGCTCTCCCCCTTAAAGTGACCATTAGAATCCTCCCAAGTTACGTACCTACATAAGAGGGGCCTCCCACAGACAACTGGAATTCGGGTAGGCTGCAGTAGGAGATATTTAGGGGCAGAGAACTCTCTGAGAATGCTTCTAACACAATTGTGCTCACAGCTGACTCTCCCTCCCGCGGGCAGTCTGGCTGGGGGCCGCCACTGGGAAGGTGCTCAGGAAGGTGGGGAGGCCCCACAGCCTCATGACCAAGAGGGGTCTGCACAGTCTCACCCCGTGTGACGCCTTGAGCTGTCTAAATCAAAGACACTAATTGCAGGAAGACATCCCAAACCCTTCTAGTCCAAATCCCTGTTTATAAATAAGGAAACTGAGGTCTAGGGAGAGGCAGGGACTTGCTCAAGGCCAGGTGCTGCTGAGGCCGAGGCTCCCGCACGCACGGCCCACCTGCGGGAGGACTGCCCTGACACTGGCCTGCGCTGCGCCAAGCTCTCCCGGAGCACTTTTCTGGGAGGCAGAGTAAGTGTAACGCGTCCTGCTGCCATGGCTGCAGCACAAAGTCACCCTGTCTCCGCCCCTCTGCTGGCTAGAGCCCCCCGAGCGCCAGGAAAGCCTGAGCTCTCCTCCACTCAGCAACCGGGAAGCAGCTCTGGCTGCCCGCAACTCACACCCCAGCGAGAAAACTGGGGCCCCGAGCCCTCCTCAAGGGCCAACAGGATGGCAGGCAGCGTGAACGTTCGGCTCCCTGGCTCCGGGTTCGTAACGGTCAGTCTAAACACACGCAAGCAACCAGAGTCTCACACTTTCCCACACAAAGTGGGTCTGGGCTCTGAGCCCAGCCTTTCCTCCTTCTTCTGGGGGTCCCTAGGCCCATGCTCCTGCAGAGGCGGCCCCTCTGGCCCCATCCAGACCACCTGGCCCGCGCACGAAGGCCCCAGGCGTGGGAGAGAAGTGATCTCAAAGCGCAGGGGAGTCGGACTTGGCTTCTCAGAGAGATCAGTTTCATCATCGCTGGGCGGGATGGTAGCCACCCATCACTTGTACCACAAGCCCCTTCCAGGGCCCTGTCAGGCTGGGCTAGGCTCCGGTCTCAAAGAGCCCAGAATCTCAGAGAGGGTCACCCAGATTGGCTGGAGACGGCAGCTGGACAGGCCTGAGAGGACACTATGTACTTCCAGCCCATGGCCTTGGCACACGTGAGAAGCCCAGAACTTTGTGCACGGGGCAGGGTCTGAGTACACATTCTGGAAATGCATTTATGCTCTGACCTCCATGGGAGGGAGGAGGGATCAAGAACAAGGGCCAGGTCAGAGCCCTTCCCAGCCACCAGCCACCATACTGATACTCAGGTGGTTTGTACCAGTGGTGAGCTGAGAGCACCCCAACTCTGGAAGGCAGAGCTGTGAGGCAGGCATGCAGGGTTCTGGGGGCCGGATGGCTGGGACCGTGAACCTGCAGCCCAACGGAGCAGCTGGGGGCCTGGGGGCTTAGGGGTGAGCAGTGAGACCCCGTGGCCCTAGGCACGCACCTCTCTCTGGCCTTGCCCTCTTGGCATCTCGTCCCCTCCGATGGCCTTGTCCTGTGCCCGTCTGCCTAGCTGGGTGGTCTGCTCCAGGACGGCCGGGGCTGCCCGTCTTATAGGTAGGACTCCCCTACAAAGCCCATGGTAAGTATTCCAAAATGAAGGAAGGGAGGGAGATATTTATATGCTGTGTCTATCCCTACGAAAGCAGAAAAGGTTGGGGCTCAGAAAGGTTGCATCTGGAGTGCCAGGGGCACGAGGAAAGGCATGGATGGGGAGGCCCATTGCATGGGCATGGCTGATACACATCCAGTTCCTTCGCCAGTCCACCCTGTTATTAACCAGTTATGTGACCTTAGGCAAATCTTTACCTGCTCCAGTTTGACTACAAAACAGGGGTAAAAATATCTACCCTATCATCAGGGTAAAAATTAAGATAACAGATGTGAAAGTGTGCTGGAAAGGATGAAAACGCTACTCAAATCTCAATCTATTAGCGCGATAAATACTGTGAGTAACAGCAACATTAAGAAGATTAATCTTTGCTGCTTGGAAGGCAGAGCAGGCAGAGGCCCGGGGCTGCGGCTGCCGGGAACACAGAAGCCACGGAGAATGTGAAAGCAGGTCTGCACCCCCCCCACCCCCGGGCCCCGCCCCCAACCGTGAGCTCTAACTCTGCTCGATGCCTTGGTGGGGGAAGGGCACTAGATCACCACCTCCAGGTCTGTCCTGCTTGGAGGGGGCTTGGGGAGAAAGGGGATGGCTGGCTCCCAGGAGAGAAGTGGGAGCAGCCAGAGGGTCGGGGCTCCCCAGGCTGCCCTACCCTTTCACCAGGGCCTGCTCAGCCTGCTGGAGGGGAACCCTCCCTGGTGTGCACCCCACAATTACAGTCCTGGCCTGGTCCCCAGGCTGCCCCAGGGCTCTGCAGGGAAACTAAGGATAAGAGGGTAAAAGAGGGATGTTAGGAATTACCACCTCTGTCCTTTCTCCCCATAGGACACACACACACACACACACACACACACACACACTCCCTCTCTGCTTTATCCCCTTTTAGGTAAGAGATTGTTTTAAAGGTCTGACCTCAGACTTCCTTCTTTCAGCAGTCCCATGAATTCCTCCTCCCATCGCAGCTCTCTCGAAGCTGGGACACACACTGGGGGCCCCCTACACACAGCCCGGGCTGCTAGGGCGCACAAGGGATGCCACAACTCCACCCCATGCCTGGGCAGTCAGGGATACAGAAGGTGACACAGCCCTCAGGGCAAGAGGCCACCGTGACCTGGAGCCTTTCCCTCCGCAGTGGTCCAGCCCATCACTGGGGCCTTCGGCTCCCGGTCTATGTCCCCTGCCTGCCCTGGGCACTGCTTTCCTGGCAAGGCCTCTCCCTACAGGCTCAAAAGGTGTCTGGCCCCAGAGACTAAGGCAGCTAGAGGTGGCCAGGCGGTCAAGGTGGAAGGGAGATTCCTGCACAGCCAAAGCTCCTTGGGGACACGGGTGTGACCACAGGGAAGAAAAAGAGAAATGCTGATGGAGGACACCAGCCCCACCACGCTCAGCTCCCACCGTTCATCACAGGCCTGGTCTCACCCTGGGTCCGAAAGGATGGAGAAGGGCGCCTGGCTGGCCGGTCTGGCCTTTGCTGAAACGTTGACAGACAATGGGTTTAGGAGAGAAGAAAGGCCCTGGGAGTCCTGACTCACCGGGCCTGCACCTCATGTCATGACTGCTCAGCTCTGGAAGCTTCCGTGCCTCAGGGTCCTCCATCTCTACCCATGGGCAAGGGCACACTGGCTTGGTTACCTTGCCGTCTGCTCCACCCCAGGCTGTTCCTGAGGGAGTGGGCTCCCCACTTCCTCTGAGGTGATGTTGCCCCAGCAGGCAGAGGACACAGGACAGCCGTCAGCTGTCACCTCAGCTGCAGAGGCAGAGCTGCAGTTCACTTGTTTGCCACTAAGCGCTGATCTGAGATCATCGTATCACACCCATCTTACAGATGGAGAAATGGAGGCAGAGAACTGTTCATTGACTTGCTCAGATGCACTTAGAAACCCGAGGCATAATCCCAGTTGGGCTGCCTCCTGCCAAGGGCTCTGGCCCTTTCTGGAAGCAGTGCGTGTCCATGACCACAGGGATGAGAGGTTTGGCAGTGTGGGGGCGGGGGGAGGTGAGGGTGTGTCCAGCCTGAGCCCCAGCAGCTGTACCAGCTGCCTCCTCCTCCCAGGTATGGGCCCACTCCCTCCACATGCCCCAGGACCCTGCTGCTCAGAACCTACTCCGGGTCATCCCCAAGGCCGAGAGGCCCCTCTCGGGGTCAGACAGCGCACCTCCCCTGGCCAGGCTCAGAGCCACAGGGAGCAGAGAGGAGGGCAGCCCCACCTGGGGCTTCCTCACGTGAGTTCCCGTGGCAGGAGGGTCCTCACTGCCCATCACGGCAGCTGGCAGGGGAGAGGGGACTCCAAGCTGACAAGGCTTGCTGGCAGGAAATCTGACTCCTGGATGCCCTTAGGCCTCAGCAAGGGATGGGCTCCCCTCAGAAGCCTCGGCCTTAGCCTCTCCATCACCTCCGCCTCGCCTCGCCTCCCGGAGCACCGCCCAGCAGGGCTGCAAGCATACGGGCAGGAAGTGGAGTGGGGAGGGGAGAGGAGGGAGGAGCGACCTCTCAGACCACTGTGGACAGCTGAGGGCCACTCCGGCCAGCCCCGTGCAGGGCTCCAGGCTCCTGCCGCTCTGGTGACCAAGGGGCTGAGGTCCAGCCGCAGTCAGCCTTGGAGCCCTGCAGGGTCCCAGAGACCATCCCGGGCAGGGGGCAGGGCTCGGCCTTCCCTGCCACACCCCCCGGGGCTGGCCCGAGAACACAGCCTCTCTGTCCGCTTAGGGTAACAATAAGTCTCCTCAGGGACCACCACTCCCAGACAAACAGCCCCGACCACACCCAGCTGTTTATCGCACAGGCCGTGGAAAGAAAAGCAGCACAGCCCCCACCCTTCCCTGCCTCCCCACCTCCCCGGGCAGCGGGCCTGCCCCTGCCACCCACATGCCACACACATGCAGACGCTCGGTCCACTGCGGAAACACACCCCAGGGGCCCGGCGATGGCCGGTCAACAAAGCCGAGAGGCATGGAATCTGGAAAAGACCTGGTGCGGAGAGCTCTCTATTGAACACACAGAGGGAGCGCTCTGCTCTCCCACCCACTCCAGGGCTTCTCTGTCCCCCATTCCTTGGCCTTGGGCCCCGGCTCATTCCATTCCGAGGTCCTCCTTGGCCACCAGTCATCAAGGGGACGGCTGCCTCCATGCCGCCCACTCCAGGGCCTCAAGTTCAGTCCGCGGAGAGCCCCTGCCCGGCGCGGCCAGCCCGTGGGCCTCCTGGCCCGGCTCGCCCTGGCTCGCCCGGCGGCCAGTGCCTGCTCCAGCCCGGCCCCTCCTCACGGCTCCAGCTCCCGGGAGAGGCGGGACAGTTCCCGCTGGTTGTCGATGACCTTCAGCTGCTGGACGTAAGCCCAGGTGCTGGCTGGACTCCGGGTGCTCAGGGACTGCTCCGAGCCTAAGTGGGGGGAGGGGGGGAGGGGTGGTCGGCGGGGGGGCGCCGCGCACTTTGTAGAGCCCACCCCTCCTCCTCCAAGGAGCAAATCGGCCTCCCTGCCCTCCGCCACCGAGCCTGCCACTTCCCAGGGCCGATCTAGAAGACACCCCGCCCCCCTGCTGGGGCAGAATAGCATGGCGGTCAAGAGCACAGACTGGAGAAAACAGGCCCCCCAAATTGCATACAGTTTAATACCCCTTTTACTAAGCTCAAAAACAACTAAAACTAAAGAATATTTTGTTGTCATATATATATGAGGTATTTAAAAGATGTATATATATGTGCGTGTGCATATATATTTTATCATACGTATATATAATAAACCTATTTTCCAAAGCAAGAAAACGAGTAACTCAAAATTCAGGAGAGTGGCTCCCCTGGGCGGGAGGGGCACGAGGACAGGGGAGAGGGACACCACTAGGGAGATGGAAGCTATTGTCAATGTCCTCATGTTTGGCTTGGGTCCAGAGGTGCCCATTGTATTATCAGAATCTACATACATACATTAAAATAATGAGGACGGTGTGGTATGAACTGTGGATTACAGTGAATCCCATTTCATGCAACTGAAGGCCAATTAAAAGAACGCAGATCTGGAGTAAGAGTACCTGGGTCCCAGCTCTATCTAACCCTGTGGCTTCCACAGGCTTCTTCAAGGCTCCAGCCCGTTCGCACATCTTCAAGTTAGGATAACATTCTACCTACCTCACAGAGGTGTTGTGAAGCGTCATCAGCATCACGTATGCACGTGCCTGTAAATGCCAGCCATGGCCAACTCGTCAACGCCCACCCCTGCCCGCACTTACACGTGGAAATCCTGGCCGCCTGGCTGTCCTCGTGCAGGTGGGAGACTCGGCTTCTAAGCGGTGACAGAGGCACTGGCGGGTGAGAGGGGGGAGTCAGCGAGATAAGGACCAAGCCAGTGCCTTGAAGGGGACACCGGTCAGGGGCACCCACGCGGGGAACCCGCCCTCTCACCGTTGCTGTGGCTTCTGCAGTGGTGCAGCATCCTCGCAGCTCTGGCCATCATTCTCTGCGGGCCAAGCAAGGACGTGAGACCCAGTGTGAGGAATGGGACCCTGGTGTGGCCTGCGGGACAGCTGAAGTGCTCGTAGGAACTAGTGGCTGTAGGAGATGGGGTCCTGTCTGCTGTGCCCCAGCTCACCCAGAAACCCAGTGGGGACCAGGCATTGGGAAGAACAGAGGTCAGGGAGGGCTTAGACGGGAGGGGGCTCCGGTTGAAGAGCAAGATAGTTGAGGCTGTCACCCCAGCACTCCCCAGTGGAGACCAGACCCTCATGAGGGCATGCAATGGAGTAATGGCTATTTTAAAGGAAGAATTCATATTTATATTGTTGAGAACAACTTTAGACCATCTCCCTCCCCATCCCCAAGCCCTTGCAAGGCCATCGTCTTGCAAGACCCAGAGACCCTCAGCCACGTGCATAGCCTGCAGCCCATTCCAGTGTCAGGCACCCACTCTCCTCGGACTCACCATCTTCTCAAAGTTGATGAGATTCTCTACCAGCGTGTGATTTCCCTCATGGATGAAGGTCATGTCTGCAAAGAGATGGGCTTTGCTCATAGGTCCCCAAACTCCTTCCCCTTCCAGCAGCCAAGGAAAGGTGAGGGGTCAATAACAGGGGGGCTCGGGCCTGTCGGTCCCCCACATGGCCCTCTTCCTCCCCAACTAACCTCCTGGAGCGATTTCCTTGTATCTCTTAGGCCTCGTATCATCGGCCATCTAATGTCTGCATGTCTTAACTCTGCTCCTACCCTGTGAACTCCTAGTTCATCTTTGTGTCCCCCAGGGCATCAGCGCACTGGAATCACTCAGAGGGTCGGATGGACACACAGGGGCAGGAATGGATGGGATGGAGACAGGGAGGTGGATACTGGCCCTCTTACCTTTGAGAAGAAGGGGCATGAACGGGATGAGGGGAGGGGAGAGCTTGGTGAGGGCCAGACGGTACACACGGTGGTTCCATGAGGGGTCCTGAGAGGGAAGAAGCCACAGTGAGAGAGGGAAGGTCCCATACACCATAACCCACCACGTGCCACGGCGCAACCAATGCCCACCGTCCCAAGGAGAGGCTGTGCACCCATCCCCTTGGAGCTCAGCTTCCTCTCGGCCCCAGATCTCACCAAGGCAGGCTCTGCGGAGGCGGGAGGGGCCTGGACCTGTGACTGCCAGTCTGCGTGATGTGGCTTCCTGGCCTCTGATTAAACCCCAAGGACACGTCGTGGCCATTATCACAGGGGCCCTGAGGTTTCATGGAAAACTCTTTCTTTTCCGTCCCTGTTTCTACCTCTCTCTCTCTAGTGGGTAAATTCCTTTGAACCTCTTGAGCCCCAGGAGAAGTTTTTCCTCAAGCGTCTTAGAACCTTGCTGATGAAAGCACCCTGCACTAGCTCTCCCCTGAATACTGTCAAACCTTTCAAACCAGCCCCCCTAACAGCTCCTGGCAGTGGAGGGCTCGGCTCCTGAATTCTTTCCTCATCTTTTGGCCTGGGCTGGCACATGGGCTCCTTGAGTCTCCTGAGGGGCCACGGACAGGCCCCAGAACACCATGGGAGCTGAGGTCAGGACCTGCCTCCTGCATCCTGAGGCAGGTCAGCTGGAATCCAGCGTCCCCCAGCGGTCCCCTGGCACCTCAGACCCCAGGGCCAGACACTGCCCTCATGCAGGACCTCATAGCCACAGCAAAGGCCATCCCCCCAGCACACATACTGAGGGCTATAGACACTACCCAATCACGCTAAACACCTGTTCCTCAGCCAGCACCCCAAACTCACAGGCCAAAGGGAACCAGGCCCTGACCCAGGGTAGACAAGGGGACCCAGAAGGAGACAAGGACTGGCAGAGAGGCTGCAAGGGAGCCAAGAATCGGGGATTCTGGAGGGAGGAACCGGGGCCCAGCACTCACCAGCAGCCTCTCGAGGGCCGAGTAGAGCTTCCGGACTTTGTGGGGCAGCCTCTGTGAAGGAGAGGCAGGCGGGGCTGTCACTGCTCTGGGGTGGGAGCTCCATCCCCAAAAAGGACCCCCAGAACGGGCAGGGGCCTGACTCAGGACCGAGGTGGGAAGGCCCTGGCCTGCCCCGGCAGATGGTACTCACCTCCCAGGTCTGGGCCAGGCGGCTGATGGCCGAGTTGCTGAGGCCAAACATGATGGCAAAGAAGGAATTGAGATTCTTTTGCTCCTTGAGGCTGTGAACAGAAGACCCAGAGACCCTCAGCCACGTGCAAAGCCCCGCACCCATACAGCAGCCGGCCTGGGGTCCAGCGGCCTGCAGGCACTGGGGCCGGACGGGGTGGGGAGGCGGAGGCTCCAGGGGACCCAGGGAAGCATGGGGCTGGCAGATTTGGCAACACCCTGCCCATGGATCGGGCATTTAAGTAAAGGCAGCCTCAGGACTCCGCCCACCCAGCGCACCCAGCCCACAGCGCTCACTGGGCAGCCAGCTTGATGAACTTCCGGAGCAGCTGGGCCCGCAGGCCGGGCACAGGGCAGAGACACAGCTCCGTGGCCACCCAGTACTGCAGCTCATTGAAGCGGCGCATGAAGCGCTCCAGGTTGGCGGTGGTGACGTCCCGCAGGGGCTGGGGGCCCAGCACGTAGTGGATCAGCTCCACCTGGGCGGGGACAGCATGAGCGGTCAGCGCGGGGCAGGCGGGGAGCCCACATCGCCGGCCCCCTCCCCTCCGCTCTGCCCCTGCACCTGGTGGATGCTGTTGAAGAGGCTCCAGTCGTGGTCCGTCAGCTGGCCCGCCAGGTCCTTGGTGCTCACCAGGTCCAGCCCCTCTGCAGAGCCCACGGTGGGCCCCAGCTGCTCGGGGTGTGGGGTCTGCAGGTGGAAGAGTGCTCAGGGGGGCTGCCTGGGGAATCCGGGGGAAAGGTGCAGGGTGGGAGGAGCCTCTGTGCCCAGGGTCGGAGGAATGTCAGGGAGGGCAGGGGCTGGAGGAGCATCTGATGGAGGGGCTTCCCAAGGAGGCATGTCCCAGACAGCTCCCCGACGCTGGGACCCCTCCTTGTAGGGTGCCTGTTCTCTGGGGAACCCCTGATGAGGCAGGTCTCCCTCTTCCCCCTTGAGAGCTCCCAACCCGTTCTCCCCTCCCACATCCTGGGGACTTTCCCCATTGGCTGAGGCCAACTCCTTCCTCTTCCTCCTTAAGGCCCAGCAGCAGTCAGAGCCAGCCCTCCCCGTCTTCTCCATGTGACCCTAGCACCCACTCCTACCACCCGCAAAACGCAGCTCCTCTCCAGGCCCTGGCGCCCTGCCTGTCCCTACCAGCTTGTGCACTTCCTGAGGGTTGACAACAAAGAGCCGCTCGTTGAGTCCCAGGGATGTGGCCACACCGTGGGCATCTGGCTGCAGGCCAACAGTGTCTGCAAAGAGAGCAGAGGCTGTGCCGGGTGGGGACAGAGAGGGCGGCCAGCAAGCAACCGGAGGCAGGGTGGAGACCCCATTCAGGAGGCTGGAAGGTCTCTTCTCCCCGTAGCAGGGTTGGAGCCCTGGGCAGGTGCTCTAAATACACAGGTGCGCATGCCCACGCATCCGCACACACAGGGTAGCACGGCCCAAGGACGATGAAAGGGGAGTCTTAGTGAGACAGGCTGACGCTAGGCAACGCTGGAGTCTCAGTGAGCCTCGGCTTCCTCCTTTGTCGAACGGAGACACTAAGATTTTCCCTGACTACTCACAAGTCAAATGAAATCATTGATATAAATATAACTAGTGGCTATAAATACACGATACATATACAGGCCTTTTGAGAACTGGGAAAGGCCCTGCAGAAATCTTTGTGCGGATTTTCATCAGCTCTTGTGGACTGAGACTGGGTTTTTAGTCATATCTGAGTCCCCAGTCCCTAGACCATCAGCCTCCAAAGTAAGGTACACAAGACCATCCACATGTCTAGGAAAAAACCTTAGCTCTTTCACTTTATTGGTTTTTCTCACCTGTTTTGCACTTCTATTTTGTGTGTTGTGTTATGATCATGTAACATTAGGGTAGGAATATACGTATGTGACTTACAAGGAAATATACACATATTATGGAGTTTGTAATAAAATATTGAGGCACGTAGGGTCTCAATAAACACTGGCTTAGGACAACTGCAACTTGCCAGGTAGCCACCAGAGGGCAGTGCTTCCCAGAGCAGCACATAGGCACAGGTGACCTCATCCTCTCTCCCCACTTCCTGAAGGAAGGAGGCTTTGCCAGTGTCCCTGCCATTCCTTGCCATTATTCTCAGCTGCCTACCCTGGGCTCCAGCTGTCAGACCTGGGCTGTGTCCTTCATGGACAACAGTGGTTTTTAATGTCCCAAGTTCTCCAAAGGCAGGTCTTAATAATCCTCATGTTGCCGTATTCCGAGCACCAGCTTTATGCTGGGTCCCGTGCTAACGGCTTTAAACACAGTAGCTTATTTAATAGCCACAGCAGTCCTATGTGATAGGTACAGTTACAGTGCTCATTCGACAGACGAGGAAACCGAAGTTCACAGAGGTTAAACGACTCGCCCAGGATCACACAGCCAGTAAGCAGTGGGTCTGGGATTCCAGCTCAGATCTGGGAGTCCACTGTCTAGGCTCTTAACCGTCAAGCTGCTCTATCTTACCTGCCATGGTACCTCTACCTCCTAACACACTGCTGGCCCACAGCTGACCCTCAAAGATGACTACAGACTAAATGAGCAACTACCCGAATTCAAAGGCTCTCGACGATGCTCTCGCTGTGTGAACTTGGGAAAATCACTGAACCCCTTTGAGCTTAAGTTTCCTTGTCTGAAAATAGGATCAGAATACCTATCTCATAAGATTGCTATTAGAGTTCAAGAAATATGTAAGCATGATAATGACGTAGCAGTAGCTACGTAATAACAGATAATAACGTAGTGCTGACTATGGGTCAGACCGCATTCTAAACACTTTTATAGATGAGCTCATTTATCCTCACAATTCCTCTATGAAGCAGGCACTCTTTTCATCCCCATTTTACAGATGATGAAACAGAGCCCAGAGAGATTAAGCATCCTGCCCAGGGACAGAGAGAAGGGAGCCAAAGGGCAGAAGTCAAATGTGGGCAACAGGCCCCAGAGTTCATGCTCTTCACCACATGCAAAGCACTTTGAAGAGATGTAAGAAACCTCCCAATAAATGCCAACCATCACTAACATGATAAAGATAATAGAGATGATGATAATCTTAATTCGGGGGATGGGCACGGCTCTGAGGGGGTCCCCTCCCTTGGGGCCACCCTACCCAGAGACACAACTCACCGCCCGCAGAGTTCACCTTCACCAGCACCTGCCCCTTAGTCCAGCCGTCCTCCTGGGCCAACGCCGCCATCACCTCTCTCACTGAGGCCGTCACAGGCAGCTGCAGGGTCAGCACCGAGTGGTCCGGCCGGCAGATGTCATAGGGGACTGGAGAGGAAGGCTGGCTGAGCTGTGGGGGGGGGGCTGCTTCGTCTCCCCACCCCAGGAGGGAGAGGGCAGCGACTGCAGCGGAGGGAGGGTCCCGAGCAGGCGGGCAAGGGCACTACGGAGTAGCTTGGGTGGGTGGGAGGCCCTGAGCCAAGGAGAGGGGGAGCCTGGAACACAGACCCCGAGGAGCGTGGCATGCCATCCTCGGCCAGGCGCCCCAAGGTCAAGGGTGATGACAGTAGGGTTCGAGCTATGAACTGGCTGGCTTGGACAGACCACCAACCTTTGTCCCCGACTCGGATGGCACAGTTGCTGCTGGGGAGAGGTTCATCCTGGCTGGGGAGCCAAACAGGCATGTTCCGGGCCTGAGAGGGAGAGAAAGTAAGGCCGGGAGGACACAGGAGAGCATGCAGGGACGGGGAGGGGCCTCTGTCACCAGGAGCATGGCACTCGCGGGGCACGCACACCACCCTGGGGCTCTGCTTGGCCCATGAATCTGGGCCAGGTAAGGCGCTGGGGACTGAGGCTCCTGGAGGAGACAGAGCAAAGTCTGTGCCCCCCTACGTGTGTGTTACCCCCTCTACCAGATGGGTCTAGAATTGCTCTAATACGAACACACCTCAGCTGTTGATCTCGGTTTTTTCCTCCTTCAGCTACCATTTGCTATTTGCTACATGCCAGGCTAAGTACAGGCATCTTTTAACTATCTAAATAGTCACAAAAGCCCTTTGACAAAATATTATTATCCTCATTTTATAGATGAGATCAGTGAGGCTCAGAGAGGTTAAGTAACATACCCAAAGAAACACAGCTGCTAAGTGGCCCAGCTGGAATCCTAACCCGCCACCTGCGCCCCCCACACACACACCCCGCTCTTGTCCACCAGCACTCAACTGTGTCAGCTGCCCCGTCACCCCACAGCCCTTCCTCCATGGCCCCACCACAGTGGGCTGCTGGGGAGCCCCCACTGGCCAGAGGCCTCCCTCACACAGCTCCTCTGCACACCGACCACTCTTTCTAACTCTTGTACTGACTCTCTACCTGCTCTGAAGGTGGCAGATCAGGTTCGGACCTTGGTTCATGGCTCTTCTCTGGATTTCCAGATCTCTGCGCTCCCCTCCGAGCTCCCCCCAGCCTCACGCACCCTCCCACTCCACCCCACCCCCGCAGATGGAAGACTCTTAAAACCATACCACTGAGCACTGAATGTTCTTCCAGGCCCTGGTCTCAAATGCCTCCTGGATCCTCCCGCGTCTGTGCTCCATCACCCCAAACTCAACACACCCCTCGGATCCCTCATCCCACCTGCCAGGCTACTCTTCCGCCATTCCCCTGGGCTCATGGTTCCTGCTGCCCAGCCCCCGCTTCCCCACGGCATGTCTCTAGTCCTGGGGTCTCCGTGTGCCCCCCTCCCCAGCCCAGGCCAACCTCAGGGTCCACCAGCCTGTGTGTTGCCTCACTCTTTATCTACTAAAACGGCCCAGCTATTCTCCGCCAGCCTCACCTCTCGAGCGCCTCCCTCTCTACCACTGCCATCTGCCTGACAAGAGCCCGATTAAGCTTCCTATCACGGCTCCCACCGTCACTGTCTGCTGGATAGCGCAGTCTCCTCAGCTGACCTATGCAATACGCAAATCTCATCTTGTCAGTCCTCGGCTCAGACACCTTCAACGGCTCACGCTGCTCTGGGGTCAAAGGCCAGGCCCCTTACCGTGGCCCACAGTGCGGGGCGGGGGGGCACCTGCTCTGGCCCCTGGCCACCTCCCCCCTCTCCTCCAGGCCCAGCGGTCACTTCTCCCTGACCCTGACCCGGAGTCAGCCCTCCCCTTCCCGTCTCCAGAGACCCCTGTCTTCGCCCTTATACAGCATGAGATTGCCCTGCAGCCCCGTCCCTCGCTTCGCTGCAAGCCCCTCGAGGCCAGCGTGGCTCCCGCCGCCCCCTACGGCATCCTCGGCACCTAACGCAGTGCCCGCCGGCCGTTCCCTGAGTGGCAACCACAGGCTGGGGAGACAGAGGTCAAGGCCCTTCACGCGGGCATTCCAGTGGGACATGACAGACACCAACAGACAATAAGCAAGTACACAAACAAAGAAAACAATTCCACTGGGATAATGCTTTGAGGAAAACCATAGAGGACACCTTGGAGGGGAGCCGGTGGGAGAGGGGCCAGCAGGTAAGGGCAGGAGACTGAGGAGGGGCTGAACTTCACCTTTAGCCGAAAAGGAGCCTGCGAGGAGGAGGGGGGAGCAGGATGAGGTGGGAGAAGCAGCTGGGCGCTGCAGGCCCAGGTGAGGCATCTAGGTGTTATTCCCAATGCATGAGCCCCCAGCCAGCCCCAACTTAGCTGCCCAGCCCCTTCCGCCCCATCCCTCAAATCTCGCGCCCATCACGGCTCTTCCTCCTGCTTCCCCCCGCCCCGCCTGCTGCTGGGAATGGCACTGGGATCTCGGCCTGCCTTCCTCTGGGCTCCCTGCACTGGCCCCCAGGAACCCCTGGGCTTCCGAGGCTACCCCCAGGCACCACCCCTCACCTCCCAGGTGGGAACTGCTAGCTGGCTCTAACTGTGAGCATGAATCACCTCCCGGATGGAATAACAGCCCCCTGGCTTGGGGGAGGCGGGGGGAGCAGTGACCTTAGACCTCTGTGTCTCCCTGCAGGGCCTGGCCCCAGCGCCACATGCAGCCTGAGCTCCATGAACACCTATCCCAGACCCAAGGATGTGCCTGGGGCCGACAGGGGATGGGGGGCTGCCCACGCAGAGCCCCTTGGGTAGGGGCTGAAGGAGGGGCCCGGCGGTCCCTGGAGGAGTGGGGACAGCTGGGGCCCCGCAGAAGCGAGAGGACCTCATTCGGGGCAGACACCTTCATCTGCGGAGATGCGTTCCCACAGCCATTTTCCAACCTGTGGAGCAAGAGAGGAGCGAGGTGAGAGTGGCGGGCAGGGCCCCCTGCAGGCGGGATGACATGGGGTCAGGAGCAGAGAGGACGACACGGGCTCTGGATTCTACCTGCCCTCACCAGAGGCTCAGAGGTTTGCAGATTTGGTGAGGATCAAAGATTTGGTGAGACAGGCAAGACTCGAAATCCAGCCCCTGGATCCTGGGATTTTCCCAGGCCAGCAAGGGAGGGAAAGAGAGCTCAAGGGAGAAAGGGACGCGGTGTCCGGGCAGGCAGCCTGCACAGGAGCTCTCCCTGGACCTCAGCCGCCCCCATGGGATGCCTGGGAGGGCGGGAAGGTCTCGGAAGGCGAGGTAAACGCTAGGAAATTGACCGGGCTGGCCGGCAGAAGCTGGCACCACGGGTGCTTGGCAATAATTAGGAGGCAGTGAGCACAGCAGGTGTGCTGGGGCTAGAAGGATGGCCCACGAATGACTGTGGCTGCGTGAGCACACGGAGGAGCACGTGATGGGAGGGCAAGTAGCAAGGGGACCGGTAAGAACACCAACAAGTCTAGACAAGTGAGCACAGCACACCCTGAGCTGCACTCTTCAGGTGCAGTGAGGGGTAGGTATTCTCCCAGTTTTACAGACAAGAGCTGAAGCCCTAGGGGGTGGGGGGGCAGTGAGGGTAATGGGCTCAGGGCGGCATAGCTACAGTGGTGCAGCCTGGACTGAAGCCACGTGCTTGGCCCCAGAGGCAGTGCTCTCCATCCCCGCTGCGCCGCCCGTCCCCCAGGTGACGAGTTAACCTGAGCCAAAGCATCACCTGTGGTGTCGCCGCCTCTCTGGCCACTGCTCCCGCAGCAGGTTGCAAAGCCGGGCATCCCTGCTCACCAGGTCTGACAGTTTCTGGGAGGAGCCAAAGTTCACTGAGACTCCACATCCACCCCGGGCAGCCCGGTCCAGCCCTGCCTCACGCCCAGGTACCTGGAGGAAGCTGGTGGCCACAGGGTCGGTGTGGAGCATGGGGCCGTACAGGGCCACCCACTGGCTGACCAGCCGCAGGATCTGTTGTCTCTTGTTGCAGATGTAGGTGCTGCACTCCTGCTCGCTGCCTCCCACGGGCTCCGCGTGGAAAGTGGGCACTCGTCAAGGGAACCACAACATCTAACCAGACCACCCACCACACCTTGGGCAAGGGAGGGGCAGGACGCCCAGAGCCCATATGCACAAGCTGGGCCTGGCACGATGCTGGTACTTCGGGGGGTTCGGCACAGCCACGATACGAGGGATTCCTTCTCCCCACTCCACACGCCATCCTAATCCCCCGGGGCCGGAAGGATATTGGTGCAGGAGGGCAGCGCAAAGCTGGGCAGTGGGCATGAAGACACTGTGGGTCAGGAGGAAGTCGCTGAGGAATGTCTCTGTAGGGCAGGGACAGGGGACAGGTGGGGGCTTCAGCGGTCACGTCTACTGAGCACAAGTATATGCACAGCTGGAGCATCCCTTTCCCCAATCCCACCACGGGCAAGGGACCAGCGATGCCCAGTCCCTGTCACCGCGCTTCCCACCCAAACCAAGAACACAGGAATGCAAACTTCCCGTCAACTGACCAAATGGACCAAACTAGCACCCGATGAGGTCAGACGGCAGGGTGCCTGGCCCTCTCCCATGCTGTGCTGACCACCCAATGAGTCAGAGAGCAGTCAGGGTGTCTCCTGCCCCTACCTGTTGGGTCATGAGCACTGGAATCAGGCCGCATGGCCTCCAACAGAAGTTCTAGGATCTTCTCCGGGGTGCCAGACATCACTATATACCTAGCAGAAGCAGCCAGTCCATAGCACTTATGCCACGACTCCCCTTCCCACAGCCGGGGCAGACATCAATAATCAATCGTATCACTCATCCCTATTTGCCAGCCCTCTCTCACCTTGGGGTGGAGGGGGGACCAACTCAGGGGATGCCTCTTAGTCCCTGGAAGCCTCTCCACCCCCAGGTGGCCAGAGGGCAGGGGTATGACACGGGGAAGGGAGTAAAGCCTGGGAAATGGAAGGAGAGGAGGTGGGCAAGAGAGGTGGTATGGAAAGGGAGCATGGTGGGTATGTTACCGGTTCCTGCCTGGGGTTGGGGGACGAGAAGGGCCAGTGCCCTGAGAGGTTCTCTCCAGCACCAACACCACTTTGCCATGTTCTTCCAGCCTCATGGTCTTTGCTTCCACATCCTGGAGAACAAGCCAATACCCAGTGCTCAACATACACCATGACTCCTTTCCCCACCCTACAGCTTCTCCCTCTCCCTCCCCCGTTCCAAACGCTGAACCCCACAAGGCTCCCACAGGGACCCTCAGCCCTTCTCCCACTCCATTCAGTGCCCATGACCTTGGTTTTAACCCCCACTCCTACCCCTGCCCATCACCCAGCCTGAGCCCTTCCTCCACCCCATCCCTCCCAGGGCTCCCTCCGTGGATCCCACGCTCCATTATGCTGCACCCCCTTGCACCCTAGACCCCCACCCCTCTGTAAGCCCAGCCCCTGGTCTCCCACCCGAGCCAGGGTCCCCAGGGCTCGCTGGCCCTCCTCAGCACGCTCTGCACCTCCTCACACACGCAGGGCTGGGCTGCCACCTGCAGCCAGCGCCCCGAGCTTCTCCACCCTCGACCTCTCCTTGACCCTTAAAGGCTCTCTCTGGTCTTTACTCTTTGCCCCACACCATTTCTCCAGAGACATGTCCCTGCCACGTCCCCTGCCCTCCCCACCCCCAGCAATGGCACCTTGATGATACGGTTGAAGTCCTGCTTGTCCACGCGAAGAAAATGGCAGTTGTCCTCTCGCAGGATGATGGTGGCTGCCCGGGGTGCGTCGTTCACCAGAGCCAGCTGTCCGAAGTCGTCTCCCTCGTGCACTGTGGTCACCAGGCCCTGCAGCCAGGCCTGAGTCACAGCCCAGCCCCACCGCCCAGCCCTCGCCGGGACAGACCCATGGCGGACAGAGCCACCAAGGCAGGAGGAGACCCGGGAGATCGGCAGCCTTGGGTCTATTAAAGGCACTGCCCATGAGGTCAACCCCAGGGGGCTGGGCAGGGAGGGAAGACTCACCTTGCCGTGGGTCACCACGTTGACAGATCCCTTCCAGATGATGTACCAGGAGGTGCCCTTGTCCCCCTGGCTGAACACTGAGAGAAGCACAGATCAGACATGCCCCCGGGGACCCATCACTTCTTCCCTGTGGCCTCCGCCCATGTCCAGGTCCCTGGTGCCCAGCTTCCCATCCCGTCTGACTTACACACGGTCCCTGCCTTGCTGTGTGGTTCAAAGAGCAGAACTGCCGCTAATTCCCGCTTCACCTGGGGGTGGGGAGAGGAGGGTCAATGAGGTGAGTTCAGGGGAAGAGGGAGCATGTGAGGCGGTTAGGTCCAAAGCCACAAGTGCTCAGGGGACAGAGATGTAGTTAGGTCAGGTGACCTGGGATTCAGCGGGAGACAAAGCAAGGGGAAGAAATGGGCAAAGAGAGGCAGAAGGGCTTACAGATAAGGATGCCGGGGGCAAGAAATTAGACTGAGGTTTCCCAGACACAGGCAGAAGGGGAGGGGAATGTCTTCTGGCCCAGCAGCGGTCACAGGGAAGGGAGGTTTGGGGGTGGGGAGGGCAGGGCTGGGTCGGGGGACTGACCGAGTTGGAGAGGTGGGCCACGGCCTTGATGTGCAGCAGCTCCTCAAAGATGAGGTCCAGCTCCTCGTCTGTGCGCTGACCGGGGCTGCGGGCACAGGAAGGCGGGGAAGAAGTGATGAGCTGTGGGCCCAAGGCCAAGAGCGGGAAGCCACCACGTCCACCCAGCTTGGGCCTGGGCCAGCCGGTGCCCCAGCAGTAGCTGTTTATCAATAGTGGGCCAGTCTTTACCGGGAGCACACTGTGTGCCAGACACGGGGCCATGCGCTTTACACGCATTACCTCATTCCACCCTCACGACAACCCCATGACGTTGGTATTGTTATCCTTTGACAGAAGAGGAAGCCGGCATGGAGAGGCCCAAGGTCACCGAGCTAGTAGCCAGTGGAACTGGAATTTGAACGCAGACCTGCCGGCGGATTCCAAAGCCTTCCGTCTCTCTGCATTGCAGAGTGGGTAGCGTCTCCGGAGGCCACGTGTCCCACGGCCTCAGTTACAGAGGAAGGACCATGTTCAGAGGGGGAAGGAGGGCTCGAGATCACACAGCAAGTCCATGGCGGAATGCAGACCAGAGCTCAGGCCTCTGGTCCAGCCAGGGTCCCTTCCCTCCACAAAAAGTAAGGGACCACCCCCTCAGAGGGGAAACCGAAACTACCGAGTCCGAGAGCAGGGCTGCGAGATGCAAGGCGCCCGACTTACGGCTTTCGAAGCGCCACCGTGAGCAGGGCGTCAGGCCCCCGCTGGGAGAGCAGGGCCAGAGCCTCAACGAGCTCCTCCTCCAGCTCGTGGAGGCCTGCAGGCTCCGGCTCCGGCCCGGGGAAACGGTAGAATTGGGTATCTCGATCCTGGAAGGCCCAGTCGTGTTTCACTGGGGGGCAGAGGCCCAGGCGTGGGGGAGGAGAGGAAATTGAGGCCACGTGGGTATGAGGCCCCCTGCTGCAATGCCCACCAGTGCCTGCTCCCCAGGACTGCCCAGCCCCGGGCACCCACCCAGGGCTAGGGCTCACCATGACAGAGGGCACCTTCATCCAGCAGCACCTGGCAGATTCCCACGGCTTGGCTCCGGGAATGGACCCCCAGCCCCAGGGCCAAGATCCCATCCACCAGTTCCCGGCCAGAGCAGCATTGCCTGGGAGGTGAAGGGGCCAGGGAAGAAGAAGGAGTCTCAAATGGCAGGACGGGAGAGGCGAGAGGGAAGAACACTCCATCTGAAAGGCACCTGGGTCTAGAAGCAGGGCTGGGCCCAGGTGCCTGGACAGAGTGAAAGGGAAAGAAAACAGGGGGTGGGGAGGATTTGGAGGGGGTGCGCGAGGAGGTAGCCAAGGCCACCACTCACCGGTGGAGTCGGAGGTGGTACTTTCGGTCTCGGATGAGGTTGGGGCAGGTGGCCAGGAGATGCCGATGCAGCTGCTTCCCCGCCCTCAGCACCCGCTCCGTGGAGGCCTAGGGGCCGGGAGAGGCACAGCTGGCTCAGGCCCTGAAGCCCTCGCTGTGCTCCGCCTCCCAGCTCCACCCCTCGTGGCTTGTACCTGCTCGAGGCTCACGCTGAAATCCAGGGACTCCTCGCTGTTGGCGAGTGGCGTCTGAGGGCGGTGGGAGGGTTTGAGTATTAGTGCCAGGCCTTTAAACCCAGCTGTCAGATGCCCACCCCCGTCAGTCCCAGCCCCTGCCCAGTCCCCGACTCCAGGCGTCCACTTAGCTACTCTTTCGACAAATACTCACTGAGCACCCCCCATATGCCAGGCGTCCGCCTCATGCCCGCCCTGCTGCCCTATCCCCAGACCCTTGTCTTGCTTCCTGACTCCAGCGGTACATCCCCACAGATGAGATTCCAGTTCTGCTTACTCAGGGCCCAGGTGTGCCCAGGCTCCCAGGTAAACTGCACCGTGTAGGGAAGGGGCACAGTGGAGCTGGGGGGAGCATGACGACGTGAGATAAGAAGGCCAGGGAGAGGCCAGAAAGTGAGCAGCTCGGGAGGCCTGGCGTCCCAGGGCCTCCTGCCAGGCCAGGGTCAGTCCCCCGTCACAGGGCCGTGGGCGAAACTCCTGCCCTCCGTGGGCCTCGGTGCAGACTGGTAGTTAAAAATACAAACCCTGGAGCCGACTCCTGGATTCAAATCCCTGCTCCTCTGTTTACTAGCAGTGTGACCCTGAATATATGATTTAACCTCTCCCTGCCTATAAATCTATAAAACATTCCTAACAACAATTCAGGCTTTAGGAAGGATTATGTGAGTTAATAGAGATCACATGTTTAAAGCGCTGCCTGACATATACGTGTAATTGTATATACATGTTAGTTATTATTACTGATCTGTGAAGCTGGAAGGCCCCTTTCCTCTCCAAGATGCTGTCGCTGCTAGCTCATAAATAACCCTGTAACAGTGAGTCAGTCTTGCTAGCACACAGGACAGCTCTGGAAGACGGGGTTTATGTACAAATCATTGGAGAACGAGGTCTCCCTGCCCTTGGCATCAACTGGGCATCCAGGACTCCTGGGCCTGTGTGCCCTGGGATGTCGGCCATGAAAGCCTCCCACGGCCCTCTTTTCCTGCCACCTGAGGACTGGAATTTGTGGGCATCTCTGGACAGGATGCCCTACCCTCTATGAGCCATCCCAAAGGCAGGCACTTGAAGTTTACAAAGTATGTCTACCTCCATGATTTCATCTGATCTCATATAGAATAGGATCAGGTGGGAAGTAGGCAGAGCAGGTATTGTCTATCCCCCCTGACTTAGGAAGAAACAAAAGTCTAGAGATGAAGTGCACTTGTAACTCAGACACAGCCGCACAGTCACGGATAAACTCAAGTTCCTACCAGAAGTGCTCACATTCTTGGTCCCACTCCACCCACCACACCTGCCTGTTTCCTCTCCCGTCCCACTTCTCTCTGCTGCTTTCCCATCCGCACACAGGGCCTGAAGAGGACCTGGCTGGGGAGCTAGGGTACGACCAGGCCTGGGGCCACAGTCCCCTCCCCTGGTCCCAGCATCCTCCCACCGTGTGCCAGGCAGAGGCCTGAGGTCTGGCGCGCGTAGGTGCCTGGCCCAACGCCGGGCGGAAGTCGCTAGGTGTCCCATAGGTATCCCTGACCCGGTTATGGGGCCCATCCTGGTGCCAGACATAGCCCTGGAGACTTACTGACAGGAAACGAGGAGGGGGAAGGGCAGGAGTTCTACCCAGCCAGCCCCCTGTGTTGGAACAAACAGTACCGAGTGCTAATGACTTGTTGTTGTAGCTGTCAGAGTGCCCAGGTGGCCCCAGTCCCTGCCCCAAGTCCCTTCGGTGCCCACGACCCAGGCTCCCGCGCACACACACTCCCTTCCTGGTATTATTGTGACCCCGCAGGGCACATCAGGAGGGGAGGTGCCTGGTCACGTGGCCAGGCTGGTCAAGACTCAGATCTCAGATCCTCAGGCCTTGCTTAAAGCACTTCCTGTCCTGCCCCAGGGGATGTGCACGGAGGCTGAAGGCTGGGAAGCTGGGGGCTCTGGCCCATCAGAGCTGAGGAAGGCATCCTTCTCATTTTGCGAGGAAAGCAGGAGCCCAGAGGGATGAAGCAACTTGTCCAGAGTCACACAACCGCTTAGAAATTTAAGATCCCACTGCATAACCCTACCAACGCTGACCCTGAAGTAGGTGTTTGTCTCCTATTTCACAGCTAGAGAAAAGGAGGCTCAGAGGTTACATAACCTGCCCCGTGAGCCGGTAAACAGGAGCACCAGGATTCACGCTGTGCCTCTCCGACTCCAAAGCCAACGTCCTTAGCCACCAAGCCCTACCATATCCCATGGTGCCTCCGCGGCCCCGTGCTTCCCCCACCGTGTGCCATGAAAGCAGAGATGATAGAGGTGAATGCCGCCCTCAGGAATGTTCCACGGGCAAGGAAGTTTGGAAAATACTGGGTTAGACCAAGTTCCATAGCCCCTCTGGACCCCTGCCATGTTCCCAGCATCGGGGTGGAGGCGCTATTCCAGAGCAGCAGGTGTGTGGGCTCCGGAGCCAGGCACCTGGGTTCAAATCTCGGTTCCCCATTACCAGCTGGCTGTGTGACCTTGGGCTGCTTATAAATGTCTCTGTGCTTCAGCGTTCTGTAACATGGGGTTGATGATAACAGCACCTGTCCCACAGGGTAATTCTGAGGATCCGATGAGTTCATAACATGCAGCATTCGAAGCCGCGCCTGCTCTGTAGTAACTGCTTAGTCAGTGTTAAGTACCTTGATGTAACATGATTATTTCATGCTGGGCACCTGTCATCTGGACACAGTGCAAGAAATGTTGTACTTCCGCTGACCCTGTCCCTGATCTGATAACCCTGAGTGTCAGCTTAGAGGGTTCTCAGCTGGAGAGCAGTGGCTGGTACGGCAGGGGTGAAGGCCCTCACCCACCGCCTCCTCTCATGTCTGGACAGGAAGGACTCAGGGTGGAAGAGGAGGTCCCAGCTAGCTTCCCTGGCATCAGCACCATGGCCTGCCCCACCCCCGTCACTGAGGGTCGGAGTCGCGCTGGACGGGGCAGGCACAGAGCCAGAAAGCCATGTTGGGACCCGTCAGACCAGTTCCCTTAGGCCACAGCTAGGGTCTCAGGCCAGGGCTGTGTGTACGATGGGACTGGGAAAGGATGCATGAGTGGGGGTGATGTTTTGGGGTGTCGGTGTTACCATCCACAGCAATAGAAAGTCCACTACGAGCTTGAACTCTGCAGCCAGATCGCCTAGGACCAAAACCCAGCTTTGTCCCTTAGCAGCTGTGTGACCCTAGACCTCTCACTTAGCCTCTCTGTGCTTCTGCTTTCGCATCTATAAAATGAGATGATGGCATTAGTAGCTATCTCACAGGGCTGCTGTGAGATTATCTGGTATGACAAAGTAAGCTCATAATAGCGCCTGGGATATAAATACTACACAACGATTAGCTACTACCATGATTTGGACAGGTTGGATGAAAGCATGTTTTCTGAGTTCGAGAATAGAGCCACGTCCCCCAAATAAGTCACTCAAAGAGAAGCATCCCAGGCTTCTCTGAGCTGGTAGGACCCAGCAGAGGTCATCCTGATCTCGCCCCTGCCTCTAGACAGATCGGTCCCTCTGTAGGCTCCCGGACGTCGGACAAGATCTCATCTCCCCTTCATGTTTTCCAAAGGAGACGTCCTTCCATCCCATTCCAGCATCAGCTTTGCCGTGGTTGGTAAGTCCTTTCTGTATCTAACCTCAGGCCCTCCTGCTGTAACCTGCTTTCATTTTCTCTTGTCCTGGTCTAGTAGGAACAGAAAGTGCTCTCTTCAGACCTCAGGAGGTTGATGGGTTTCCCCCTTGATTTTCTAAGAGGGGGGCATGGCCTGAATAACTCCCAGCACTGCCCTCCTGGGGCTCTGGGCCCCACCTCCTTTCAACATCCACCCTTCACCCTGTGTGTGCACGCTCCCTGCCGGGTACTTGTTCCCTCATGTGAGCCCCTCCTCGGCCAAAGGCATCATCCAGAGAAGAGAGGTACAGCTCACAGGTACCCAGAGTCTCTTAAACACAGACGCCGTATGCTAACACATATATATGGAATCTAAGGAAAAAAAAAAAAAAAGGTCATGAAGAACCTAGGGGTAAGATGGGAATAAAGACATAGGCCTACTAGAGCATGGACTTGAGGATATGGGGAGGGGGAAGGGTAAGCTGTGACAAAGTGAGAGAGTGGCATGGACATATATACACTACCAAACGTAAAATCGATAGCTAGTGGGAAGCAGCCGCATAGCACAGGGAGATCAGCTCGGTGCTTTGTGACCACCTAAAGGGGTGGGATAGGGAGGGTGGGAGGGAGGGAGACACAAGGGGGAAGAGATATGGGAACATATGTATATGTATAACTGATTCACTTTGTTATAAAGCAGAAACTAACACACCATTGTAAAGCAATGATACTCCAATAAAGATGTTAAAAAAAAAAAACAACACCACAGACGCAACGGGCTGAAACCACCTCTGCCCCCCCACTCCCCAGAGATGGTCCTCAGGAGAGGATGTGCCCCGTCTCTAGCCCTGAAAATCTAAGTTCCCTCTAATCACCAACACCCACACATACCTGGCAGGGGAGGGGCTTTGTTTCTGTGCCTCTGACCCCATTTTTTACTCCACTAACCCTCACCCTCACTCTTCCAGCCTCCCCATGCATACCAGCCCTTCAATTCTGGGGGACTGGGGGAGCCAGGAGACAGCCTGGCGGCCTCTTCCACCCCCTCCCAGACTTTGGGTCCCAGGGGATCCTCCAGTGACCTCATTGTCCCGGCACCTGACCTTCCCCCCACTCCCCACCTTGCCTCTACAAGCTGGGAAGGGGACAGGAAATGCACAAGTAATTATAGCCTGAGAGGGAAAGAGGGAGGGAGGGTTCCAGCCCACTGGCTCCAAGCAGTAGCTACTGCCAGTGACCTGGAGGGTGAGGGGGGCAGACAGCGAAGCCCAGAGGGAACCCAGCTCCCCTGCCCCCTCCAGAGCGTCATCTGGAACAGGACCCAGGCCCATGAGGCCCCTTGTCAGGAAGACCCAGGGAGGGAGGGGTTGGGGGAGAGCTGGGGACTGACACCTAGATTCTCCTCCCGATTCCCATTGCAAGGAGAACCCCATCACCTTGGTGGGCTTCAGTTTTCTCGACCCAGCTTCATATTTTGGTAAATATAAATGGTGGTTGGGTGAGGTAGGAGGAAGGAGGCAGAAAGTGGTGGTCATTCTACTCAGAGGAATTTGCTGATAAGAGAGGAGTTCTCCCAAGCCCTGCTTTCTCTCCGCCCCTTTGCCCAAGCACTCTCCCCGCACTCACCTCCACCCAGGCTGGGCACAGGTAATAGACACAGCGAATCTCAGGTGAAGAACCTATTAAGTCTGGGTGGTTGGGGAGAGCTTCTCTGTGATTTGGATCCTGCAACCTTTATCCTGCCCCCCCAGCCCCCCCACATCCTTCCCCCACACCCTTTCTCTCTCCTTCATTCTTGCAGCTCCAGAGAGATTCTTCACCGGCAAAGGGAGCTCCGTTCATCTCAGAGACTCCAAACTTCTCAGAATTCTCCCCTGAGCCCCTCAAAGCCAGATGCCAAGCAATGTTCACATGACCACCTCACCCCGAAATCCAAAAGCAGACTCGATGCAGTTCAGCCCTCACTAAAGGAGAATGTTGTCGCGGCGATGTTTAAAGAACAGTAACCAAGCTTACCTCACACCCGCCCCACTTGACCTGGTCCCCAGCATTTCATACATGCCTCCCACCACCACCTGGAGAACACGCAAGCACCTAACTCTAGGCACACAGAGGTGACAACTAAATGACAGATCCCTGTACCCCTCCCCTCATGCCTGAATGGGGGGACTTGGGCACCACATGCACACGCAGTGCAGCTGTGTGAGCCACCCACACACTGCAGCCGAGCTGCCTGACCCACTGTCCACCCCAGCTGTCCCCCTCATGCCCCCAGAGCGAGCTGGGCCGCCGGAAGCATGCCCGTTCTTCCGGTCAGGGCCCCCTCCAGCCCTGGTGCCTGGCCCGGGCAGGGGGTGGGCACTCACCCAGCGAAGCCCCTGGATGCAGCTGGGGCGCTGGTGCTCAAGCAGCAGCTGGTAGGAGCAGCTCCGGGACCGGTGCATCCTCCTCAGCACCATGTTGAATAGCGTCCCCTCCGGCACCACGTCCGGGAGCCCTCCCACCGGCGGGGCTCCCAGAACTGAGCTGTCCTCCACAGCCAGGCCCACCTGCCAGCGGCTTTCACCTGGCCAGCTCACCTGTGACGGGAGGAGGAAGGCAGACAGCCATGAGGCCGGGCCTGGGGCAGCTGGACCAAGGCACAACTGCCCCAGGCAGAACCACTTCCCTAGAGTCCTCTGGACTGGTCAGGCGGAGGTGCTGCATCCCTGCCAGGAGCCGGGGGAGGGACAGGAAGACCTTCACTGGGGCCTGCCGGTCTGGCGCACTTAGGGGTCTCCAGCTGGCGCACCAGAGATCAGGTCCTTCTTCCCGGTCTTCTGGGGAATTCTGCCCCACTCCACCGCCCATGGCCCTGCAGGGATCTCCACCGACTCCCGGTATGGGACTACGGACTCTGGATGCCCCAGAAATGCAGCTTCAGCTCAAACCATTCGTTTCTCCACCTCCCTCACCCCTGACCAAGCCTCTCTCTCCCACCCCAACTCCCCGACCGTGCCAGCTTCCTCTCCGGCTCCTCCTCCCCCTAACCCCACCTTACCCACCTTCATATTCTTCCTCGAGCTCGCACAGCCGTGCAGCCTCTAGCAAAAGGCGGGGGCTGACGGGAGACCCCCCGCCCCCCTTCCCCCCGCCAACAGCGAGCCCCTGCTGTAAGTCCCAGGCGAAGTGAGCAGGCCAATTCCTGGCTGGACCCGCTGCCAGGGCAGCCCGAGCCAGGCTGGGTTGAGAGGCTCCTCTTGGGTGGGGGGAAAGCTGGGGACTTGAGGGGCGGTGTTCCCCCACCCCCAGCGACAAGGAGCCCCGAGCCTCCCCTCCGTCCCAGACGAAAGAGCCAGCTGGCACCGGGCGCTGAAGCGAGGCTGCAGCTGGCACTGGTCCGGGCGGGAGCTGTCACACCCCCTGCGCGGCCCGCCCTCTTCCCTTCCCGGGAAGGACCGGGAGGGCGGGGAGGACGCGCCAGGCCTTACAGTAGGGAAGGGGGCGGGGGCGGGGGCGGGCACGGGCGAGGGGCGGAGTCTCGAGCCCAGGGTGAGCCGAGCCGGCGGGAGCCCGGGTCCCGAGAAACCCTGGCGGGCCGGAGCGCCCTTGGGTTGCGAGCCGGGGCCGCGGCGGCGGGGGTGTCGGGCTAGGGGCTGCGGGCCGCTACACCGGCCGCCACGTGGCCGGGAGGAGAAATGCAAACAAGGAAACCGGGGGAAGGGGGAAGGGGGTGAGTCATTGCGGCCCCACCCGGGAGGGAAATCCGGGCTGGGGCCGCTTCCCGGCCGGCCGGGGGCCTCCTGCCTCCTGTTTCGGTTCAGGGTCTCGAACAGGCCGGGGGAGGGATGGGGCCGTTTTCCCGCAGGGAATCCCGCTGCCGAGCCTCCCACTGCCGCGCTTCTATGCACACACCCCGTCCGCCCCCTTCTCCCCGCCCTACACACACACACACCCGCCGCGGGTGGGGACACTGAGGCTGGAGAGGCAGGACGGCGCTCGGGGACTGTGGGCGCTGGAGGTGGGGCTGAGATCCCAGAGGAGCTGGGCTAGAAGGCCACGCCCCCGGCGGGTGAAGGTCGAGCTCGGGATTCCAGAGTCCTAGGCGGGCTCTGTGTGGAAAGCCATCGCCTCCCTGGGCCTCAGTTCCCATCGCCGCGCTGCTGGCCCAGCGCCCCCTCTTCGCTCCACTCCTGCTTCTGAGTCCGCGGAGAGACAGTGGCTCCGGGACAGCAGCTCCCCCAGCGCCGGCGCCGTAACTGCTCAGGGCGTCACCGAGGGTTTTGGAAGGAGTCGCACGCCTCGCCCCCGGCTTTCTAGGACTCACCCCCTTTTTGCCCCACCTGTGTCCCTTTCCCTTTGCTGCTGAGCCTGCCTGGACAGAGGAAGACATGTCTCTAACAATCCATGTCCCCTGCTGTTTCACCGATGATTATTTTCTTGGAGGGGGTGTTAATTGTGATTAAAATCAATTTTAATATGTCTTTGAAAATCATTCCAGGAGTTTATCAGATTGTAAGTTCCATCCCCTCAAATTCAGATTCAGTCCTACTGGCATGAAGTGGAAAATCTATATTTTGAACAAATACCCCAATCTGCTGGGTTCCCACTTTGAGAAATGATAGTGGAGTTTTAAATGACCCCCTCAGGGAAGGAGGGGAGCCCGAAAATGAATCTGCCCCCCAGACCAAACCCATCCACTCAGGTTTGGGGAATTTGGAAGAAGGAAGAACAGCTTGAAGGGATAACAGCCTGGGGTCACAGGTGTCCATGGGGAAGAGAGTAGAGAGGGAGTGGGGCTGGGGGAGTGAGTTGAAATTTCAGGTCTCTGGTGCCAGTGACCTGGTCTAGAAGTCCTTGCAGGGGAGTTTCCGGAGACTGGCAGTTGGGTCAGAAAGGGGTCCCCCCTTTCCTATTCATCCTGCCCCTACTTTGGGCAAGTGGAAATGGAGCCAGTGGGTGAGGCAGGACATCTGCGTCCCTCTCAGCAGGCCACAATAGCCTGTAAGTGCCTGGCACTGTTCCAAGTGCTTCCCAGGTATTCTATCTCTGCCACCACCCTATGAAGCAGTACTACTGTCATTCCCACTTCAGATGGTGAAGCTGAGGCTCAGAGTTACCAAGTAGCTTGCCAAGGTCAAGGGTACAAGGATCCAAAGAAAGTCATTCAAATTGGACCTTCCACTTGTCTCGTTCTTGTCACTGGAGGGCAAAGCCCCCCACCTCCCACCAAGGCAGATGATGGAGCAGGTGTTTCCTTCTCAGGATTCCTGGTTGGGACTGGCCTGTGAAATGAACGCTCAGTAGGTGTTTGATGGAGCCTAAGGCCTGGAGGGGGCGGGGGACTAGGGGAGTGTGTCTGAGGAAGACACTTTAAGCCAGATGGTGAGTCATCACAGGGAAAATCGTGCCATACCCTGGTGCAGCCTCCACCCTCCTCTGACTATCTTTAGATGCCTGAAAGTTGTGTTAGGACAGATAAATGATAACAATAGTTAACATGCACCAGGCCCTGTTCTTGGTACTTGTTATACTGGTTGATGTTCTTGATTCATTCACTGATTTAATCATCTCAATGATCCTATGAGATAGGTATTATTGTTATCCCATTTTGCAGACGAGGAAGTGGAGACATGGAAAAGTTAACTGACACACCCAAGTTTCCACAAGTAAGATGTGGAGCAGTGAGTGGTTCTCCCCAAGCACTTAGGAGTCTGTATGCTTTACCACTCTGTAATCCTGCCTCTCAAATATACTGACAGCTCCTGCAAAGGGAGAGAAGCCCACGTCCAGAGTCATTTCCCTCACACTTGGGTGCACAGGCTCCAGACGTAGGGGGAGGGACAGACAGATAATGGAGGCTGACCAGCAGGGCCTCTTCACACTGTCCACCCACATGATGAGCTCTCTGCCAGGGCATGAGCCTCATGGAACCCTGCCTCCCTCCCTCAGGCAGGCAGCAGGGGACGGCAGAGGCTCCCAGGGAATAGTCCAGGAGGGTTAATGGGAAACGAGGGCTTCTTGGCCGGCGTGACTCTGGGCTGTATTCCTCCCACTGAATCCTCTTTGCTGAACTCTACACTCGTGGAGCCCACAGCTTCCTGAATCTTCACACTACACGAGTCTAAAACTCCCTTCCCACCCCAGCTGCCTCTCCTCCCGCCTGGCCTCTCTCAGCTCCCTGCTCCAGGACCCCCACCACTGCCTAAGCAAGGCACCTGATACCTCGCTCCCTCCCTCTCCCACATCTCATCAGCCTCCAATTCTGGTTGATTCAACCAATGGATAACCTCTTGCATCCACCCATCATGCCCCATCCCCACTAAAACTGCTCTAGCAGAACGATGGTCTCTTCCATCACTTACTATGTGCAGCGTACTCTGTTTACTACTTTATAGACATCATCTTTTAATCCTCAGAACAATCACTATTTACAAGTGAGGAACAGAACTGAAGAACAGAGAGGTGAAGTAACTTGGCCAAGGTCACACAGCTAGTAAGTAGCAATGCCAAACTCAGTCTGACGGCAGGGCCTACCCTCTTAATCACACTTCGGTGATCGCTACTCTCAACCTTGCCTTCCTCAGTCCTTCCTGTGCAGTGCCACAAGAATCTTTAATTCCTTCAACGGCATTTACTGTAAGTTCCAGCAACTCTGCTGTAAACTGGAGATCTAAAACTGGGCAGATACTGGGTTCCAGGGCCACGGAGCCTGGTGGAATTTTCTGGTAGCTCACTAACACACTAATCTGGTCAGGCCTCCATACCCAGCACAGTGGCTGGCATAAAGCAGGTGCTCAATGATTCCGGGTGGAAATGAGCTGAAGTCGGTGGGACAGTCAGCCGGGGCCTGCTGTGGGCCTGTACCAAGGGCAGGGCGGAAGGGAGAAGGGCTGCTTTCCCAGTTCATTTTCGGACAGTTTGTTTCACCTCCCTCCCGGCTGCTTCTTTGTCTCCTATCTTTTCTCCTTCTGTGCTGCAAACCTTGCTTACGAGGCTCAGCTGTGTCCCTTGAGGTTGCTGGTGGGTTGGAGGGTGGGAGGTTGGAGGACGTCTTAGCTGATAGGCTGGCAGCGGGACTGAGGAAAAGGGCCAGCTTGGAGGCCAGAGGTTATAAGGGCTGTGCCTGGGTACCTCGGCCTGCTGCAGCTTCCCTCAGCATCCTGATGTGATCCCCTGGCCATAGCTTATTAACAAATGGAGAGGGACTGAGAAGAGAGCCCAGGTACCCTCACCTGGGCTCTACCTCCCGGCTCTGGAAGGTTGAAGGTCCTCTGGTACTTGTCCAGGCTTCTGGCCCCAAGGATGGTTCCAGTCCAGTTCCCCCATCTCCTCCCCTGCCCATTCCTGGGGGGCTGAGGCAGGGAGCTGGAACACTGATGGGCACCAAGCCAAACCTTCCTGGGACCAGCAGGTCACAGCCAGTCACTCTTGAGCCACTATGACAGTGGTAGAGCAGGGACGCAGAGGAAGTGGGGGGCAAGCTGGAGGGAGGTCTGGGAGGGCGGGACAGGGCTGGGGAGCAGTGGGGAGCTGACTGAGGCGAGAACAGAGTCCCCACGCTTTCCTGCAGGCACATTCTTCTGGCTGGTGGTCAAGCTACCCGTGCATGACAGGAGCAAGGAAACGGTCACCAGACAGGCCCGTGGTGCTGATGGCGGTAGCCAGAGGGTGAGGAGAGGCTGGCAGAGCAGGGTAGAAGGCAGGGGCAGGTCTGGAGCTGTGCTAAAGGGAGGGGAACAGGCCTGCCTAGCAGGCAAGTTTGGTGGTATTTGAATGTGCAGGCAGTGCTTTCTCCCTCCAGCTTCTGCTTCTCAAGTGTGTGTGTGTGTGTGTGTGTGTGTGTGTGTGTGTGTGTGTGTGTGTGTATTCCACATACCCAGGAGACACTGCATCTGCCCTTGAGTAATCAGTGCTCTGAAACCGTGGCTCCAGCCCAGTCGTGACCACTTTCCCTCAGGCCCAGAGCCCTCTCCTTGGCTCCCTCGCCTGCACCCCTGTTGGGGCTTCCAGTCTGCACTTGCTGGCCCACACCACTCCCCCGCCTCTCCCTGGGGCTCACTGCCTGCACTACCTCCTCCCAACATCCCCAGCCTTCCCCGGACCCCCATCTCAGGGGCTCCCATCTTCCCTGGGCCCTTGCTCAGGACTCGAACTCTGCACCCACTTTGCCCTTTTAGAGACTTAGGCAGGGGCAGCTGCAGTAGCCCGAGGGAGGGTTCCGTGTGGATCCAGAGCGCTGGCCAAGGAGAGGGCAAGGCTGTGAGTGACCAGGCAAGCAGGCCATGCAGAGAAGGCCCTTCCCAGCATCAGCGCAGACCCCAGTCCTGCCCCCAAATCCCACTCGGGAAGTGCTGGGGCCAGAGGAAGCTGAACACTCCAAAGACTCGGCACTAGACCCACTGGCCATTTCCTCCCTCCAGAGAGGACACAGCGAAAGGCCAGGGGAGGCTGCAGAGATGGGGTCTGTAGAGGGAAACAGAAAAGAGAGGTGACGTCTGCAGGTCTGACTGAGAGAGAAGGCCGCAGGCCACTCCCTCCCCGCCTGGGATCAGTCCTCCGCTCCAGGATGGAGAGGCGGCCCCCAGCAGCTCAGACTTCCCACCCAGCCCTCAGCCGCTCAGACTTCCCACCCAGGCCTCAGGAAATCCTTCCTGCTCCTGCCTCGGAGCCCCCTCAGCTAGGAGCTTTACCTCCAGAGAAATGGAGAGGCAGTGGACTCCCCTTAAACCTGCTGCAGGGCGGGCACGGAGCCCACCTCAGCACTCCCCGTCTCATTCCACGGAGGACTGGATCCTGATTTAATCTCCAGTCTCCCCCAGGCCTCAGCTGACGGTGCCGGCTGGGGTCCTGGGTGCCAGGCGAAGCAGCCACTGCTGTGCCCCTGCCGGGTTCTTCTCCTGCCACAGAGCCCGGCTTGTGTCAGTTCCTCCTGCAGGGCCCCATTTCTCTTCCACACGCCCGGCACTCACCACAACTACAATTAGAAATCCAGGCCGCGTGCTTAGCACAGCCAGGGCTGTGGGCACAGAGGCCCTCAGGAGACGCTTCTTCTATTTATTTATTTATTTTATTTTATTTTATTTTTGGCTGCATTGGGTCTTTGTTGCTGAGCACAGGCTTTTCTCTAGTTGGGGCGAGCGGGGGCTACTCTTCCTTGTTGGTGCGCGGGCTTCTCGTTGTGGTGGCTTCTCTTGTTGTGGAGCACAGGCCCTAGGCACACGGGCTTCAGTAGCTGCAACATGCAGGCTCAGTAGTTGTAGCTCGCGGCTGTAGAGCGCAGGCTCAGTAGTTGTGGCACACGGGCTTAGTTGCTCCGTGGCATGTGGGATCATCCCGGACCAGGGCTTGAACCCGTGTCCCCTGCATTGGCAGGCGGATTCTTAACCACTGCGCCACCAGGGAAGACCCAGGAGAGGCCTCTTGAGTGGAATAGGTAAACTCGTCTCCCCCTCTCCTGCCATGGGTCCTTCTACCTTCCTCATGGCTCCCCCAGGTCTGCCTCTCCTGTTACCTTTCCAACCGGTTCTTGGCCCATCTCTGTTCCTCGCACTGCCTCAGTCTGTCTCTAGCCCATCCTCTCCCTCCTCCAGGGAGTGCCCTCAGATTCGCACCTCAAACCTCTCTAGGGTGCTACTCATGGGTCCCGAGCGCTGGACTAAGCACAGGTGTCAAGCTTTTGGGGGGATCTGCGTGTACTGATCAAGACTCCGTGGTGACTTTCTCATTCAACAAATCCAGTCCCTAAACTCAAATCTGAAGGACAAATATGTACTAATCCCTGTGCCGGGCTTTGTCCTTTAGGGAGAGTTGATGCCCTCCTCTCCTGGCCTCAGCCTTTGTATTCGCTCACTCCCCACAGCCCCAGGCTCCAGTCCATGCAGAGGTTAACTCCTGGCTTTATCTCTCTGTGTCTCTTTCTCTCTCTCCCTCTCTCTCCCCTCACCCAACAACAACCCCACAGCAAAAGGGAAAGGAAAAGAGCGAGCGCATTGGAGGATGCACCTGTGATTGGGGGTTCAGGTCAGCAGATGGAAGTTGCCAGAGGACAAGGAGAGGCGAGCAGGCCTAGGCCCCGGGCCCCTCCTTGTTGCCCTTCCAAATGCTGCGGCGGCTGTGATTGTTAACACGCGTACACGCTCGCACATTCTCCCTCTCCACACTTGTCTGTCTCTGATGCTTATCTAGCTCTGGAGCTCAAAGACCTGTTGCTTCCGCTCAGCATCTTCTCACTCAGCATCCTGTCCTCTGCGTGGACCTCCAGGTCGTCAGTGGGCAGGCAGAAGAAGTGGGGTCTCAGTGAGAAGCCAGACTGTGAATGGTTTCACTCTAGCCATAAAAGGTGAAGATGTCCCCTTCTAGGGGCAGAAGGCAGCCACGGCCCTAGGGAGCAGCGCTGGGGGAGGAGTGGCCAAGGTGACCCCCTGGATCTGAGTCCTCAGCTCGGGATTACTTCCTGCAGTCTGGGCAGCTGCGGTGCTCATGATGGGGCCAGCTCTTCCCTGCAAGGAGCCACCTGCTCTTCCTCTCTAGAATGGTCCTTTCAGCTCTGTGGTCTATGAGCCTGACCTCAAGAGGAAGACGAAGCTGCAGGGGGACCAGCTGAGGCGGGCTGGGCCCAGGGGATCCACCTCCGTGTCAGGCACGGCCTGGGGCTGCCTTAACCAGGGTCCTTAGCCTTGAACTCCACAAGGGCTGGAGGTGAGCAAAGGGACCACGTAAGTTCTGGGGAAAATCTTGCAAATAAGATTTTTAGCCCAACCTTGCAGAGCTCGGTCTCAAGACACAAGGGTGGAGAAGGCTGCCCCCTAGAGCCAGGATCAAAGAATTCTTTATGGACAGCCAGCCATTCTTGCCTTTAATTATCGCACAGATATTTATTGAGTTCCTACCTAAGGCCCTGGCATTAGACTAGGTACTGGGGATACAGAAGCGATCAAGGAAGGCAATAGGGTGACTAACCATCAGAGTTTTCCCTAGACTCAGGGGTTTCCTGGAATGTTGGACGTGTGTTGGTAAAACCAGGACAGTCCTAGGCAAACTGAGAGGAGTTGGTCCCTAAAAGGTAAAGCCCCTGCCCTCATGGAGGTTATATTCCAATGGGATGGCAAGGGTGGAGTTGGAAAGGATAAACAAATACGCAAGACAATTTCACATAGTGCTATCACTTATCACAAGATGTAAGACAGAGTAGGGGACTGTACTTTAGAGAGGAAGGACAGGATTGCCTTTCTGAGGAAGTAGCATGTGACCTGAGGCTTGAATGATGAGCAAGCCTTATGAATCTTATGAGCACTCAGAGGAGAGCTTTCCAGATACAAAGTTACCAAGACCCCGGGGCAGGAACAAACTTGGCACATTCAAGAAACAGAAAGAAGGCCAGTGTGCCTGAAGTGAAATGGGCAGAGGTGAGACTAGCTGGAGTTGGCAACTGACTTGTTTACCCCAATTGCTATGGAATCTATTGGAGGGATTTAAGCAGGGGAGTGCCATGTTCTGGTTGTTATTTTTAAAAGACTATTCCAGCTGCTGGCTGGAGAGTGGATTGGAGGGGAAAGAACGAGCAGAGGATGACCACGTAGGGAGCTGCTGCAAGTGGGGAGGTGGTGATGATGGTGCCTGGACTAAGCAGTGTCTTGGGGAGAAAGGACAGGGCAGACCCAACCGTACTTGCTAATGAACTGCACATAGGGGGTAAAGGAAGGAGAGGACCAACTGGTGCCTAGGTTTGGGGCTGGAGCTACAGTAAACAAGGATATACCCCAAAGGACATCAGAGGTCCCTCTGTGCGGGGATTAAGAAGCAGAGAGGAGGAAGCCCTCACACGTCCAAGAAACTCAATGAACTGTCATATAGCTCGGTAGGGGTATCCTTGATGTAACATTGTGGGAGGAGATCTATGTCTGGAATGTGCCTGCTTTGGGGGAATGAGAAAGAAATGTCTTAGGAGACAAGGTGTCTGTGGGTGGGAGTTAGGAGTCTGTCTTAATACTGGTGGGGCCCAATTTAAAAGTGACTTCGGAGGGATTGGTAGTTCAGACAAGTTATCCATATAAGAGACGTTTTCATGACCTGAAATGGAATGAGGGATGGTGTATTAGGGTAATGAGGTTAGCTGTAATGACTCCGAAATCTCAGTGGCTTAGCACGAAGAAAAGGATGTATTTTTCATTCCTATTACAGTCCGATGCAGGTTTGGGGAATGGAGTGGGTAGTTCTGTTCATTCGCTCATTCAAGGGTCCCAGGCTCTTTCCACCATGTGGTGCAGCTGTCTTCAACATGTGGCCTCTAGAATCATCACGGAATGGGAAGAGGGAATGAGGGCTGCGTGGGAGATTGTATGGGTCCAGCCTAGAAATGGCACACATTGCTTCTGCTTTGATTCCATTGCTCAGAACTCACTCTCATGGCATCAGTTTAACTGCAAGGAAGCTGGGAAGTGTTCAAAGTTCCTATTTAGTAGGTCACGTGCCAGAAGAAGGATGCTAATGGTGAACACTGGTGGTCTCTGTCACAGGCAGGGAGAATGGCTCTCTCTCTTGGGGATGGGGGGGGTGGGCAGTGGTGTCTGTCTTGGGCTGGGATGGGAGTGCACTCTCAGAAAGCACCTTGGAAAGGAAGCTGATGTGGGGAGAAGAGCATGCGTGGTGCCTACCAGTGTGCTTTGCAGCTTCATAACCCTCCCATGCTTTCCCTTCTCGTGGCCTTTCTCCAGATAAGATCTTAATTATCCCACATCTCACCACAGAAATAGCCTTGTGAACGCTTTCTCTTCTACAATTTTCTTTTCCCATCAAATCCAACTTGGATACCAAATAATCTTCTTAAGGCATGGTTTATGTCATGCTAGCCCTGTTCAATAATAACAATAATTTCAACAACAGTGATAATAATTTGTCAAATTACTGTGTTGAGTGCTTTAACTGCAGTATCTCAATATCTCTCGATTGCTATAACAAGCCGATGATGTATCATCATTCCCACTACACAGATGGAGCGACAGGGGTTCCGAGAAGTTCCTGTGCTGTCAAATATGGTAGCCACTAGCCACGTGTGGCTATTTAAATTAAAATCAATTAAAAATTCAGTCATACTAGGCACATATCAAATACTCAACAGCCACATGTTACTAGTAGCTGCCGTTCTGAAGAGGGCAGATATAGAATATTTTCTTCTTGGCAGAAAGTTCTCCCGAGTTAGGGGAAAACTGCCCAGCTCGCACAGTAAGTGGTGATCCCATCTGAACACAAAATCCTTCAACAGCTCCGTATTGCTTCCACATGTAAAAAAAGTGTCAGCCTGCTGGTAACCTACATCCTGGGCCCAAGCTACTGTTACATAATCATCTCTCGTTATTTTCTTGCACAACCTCCCTCTCCAGTGTAACGAGTTTGTTAACTCCTCTCCAATACTCCTGACCTGCACTCATAATAAATATTTTTGCTCTCCTCCTTTCTGTCTGCCCAGCTAATTAATTGCTACCTGACCTTAAGGTTCAAATAGCTTAAATATTTCTTGAATCAGCCCCCTCGTCCCCATTCTCACTGCCTCAGCCTGAACCACCTTTCAGGCTCTCCTCATGTGGCAACCTTTCTGCTGCTACTAACCATACTTGCCGACATTTTTTAAGCACCTGCTACATACTTGCCACTCTTCTAAGCACTGCCTCTTCATCAAAGCACGTTGAAGTAGACATCACAGCTGTGCCCTGTCCCCATTTTACAGACGGAGTACCTGAAGCACAGGGAGGTGAAGAATTTGTCCGAATGACCTCTCTGCTTTCTAGTCCTTTCGAAGGAAGTTCACCCTCACACTATTACCCTGGCCACGTTTCTAAAACACAGAACTGTTACTTCCCTCCCCTGGCTTCACAGAGACAGGGGAAAGCCTTTTCAGCAGAGCAAGCAAGGCCCTTTATGTTCAGAACATTTCCAACCTCAAAATCCATCACTCCACCCACAGACCACAAACTACTTACAGTTTCCCAAACCTGCCATGTTATTTCTTCCTTCTGGGCTGTCACACAGGCTGCTCCCACTGCGTGGAGGACTGTTATCCCTGCCAGCCAGCTCTGGAACCATCCGTGGCAGTGTACTCTGGACCACAGGGCTCGCTCCCTCCTCTGAACAGCCAGCACTAACTCTCTCCATCAGTGGCTCCCAAAGGAGGGCTGGATGCCGAGCTCACCTCATTAAAATCACTTCTCATTAAAAATATATATATACTCTCAAGATTCAAATTTACTGTCAGGGGTGGAGTCTGGGGGTCTTTTTTTTTTTATTCTGAAGTGAGGCAAATGTGGTTTACATTGCTCGCTTGGCAATTAATCATGTCCTGCCTAGATTTCTTGTGTATGATCCCCTTTATTGTTATTTGATTCTTAACCTTCATTCACTCACATTCATCTATTCGACAAATGTTTACTAAAGGGCTACTATGTGCTGTGAACTCTTCTATGTGTTGGTGTGAATGAAAGAGGCACAGTCGCTATTCATGGAGATTACATTCCAGAGAGATGTGATAGCAGAATAATGGCCCCCCGAGATGTCAATGTCCTGATCCCCGGAATTTGTGAATACGTTACTTTACATGGCAAAAAGTATTTTGCTGCTGTGATTAAGTTAAGCATCTTGAGATGGGGAAATTATTCTGGATTATCCAGGTTCTTAATCATAAGGGTCCTTATAAGGGAAAAGAAGGAGGCAGCAGAGTTGGCAGGAGAAAAGGAGATGATGTAATGACAGAAGCAGAGGTCCGAGGGGTGTGTTTGCTTTGAAGATGAAGGGACACCTTCAGGAGTCAAGGGATGTGGGCAGCTCTAGAAGCTGGAAAAGGCAAAGAAACAAATTTTCCCCTCGAGCCTCCGAAAGGAAGGCAGCCCTGCCACCCCCTAGACTTTAGCCCTCTGAGTTCCTTTTTTGGACACCTACGTACAGAACTGTAGGATAATAAATGTGTGTTGTTTGAAGCCCCTAGATCTGTGGTACTCTGTTACAGCAGTGAAAAGCAATAAATACAAGGTATATTGGCTACTTATTTTGCGCCAGTATGTGACGGGCCTCCCCAACTAGATTATAAGTGTTTGAGGGCTCCGTGCGTTGTGTTTTTTGATTTTCCCTGCCGGCTCCCAGCGTGGCACTGGGCCCACGGAGGGAGCTCAGTATACACCTGCTATAGATTCCAGCCTCTACCCTAGAATTGTCTGATTCTGATGGGAGTGATGTTTGGTAGATTTGGGGTGGGAGGACGAGGCTTGCGGAGATGAAAGGAGAAGGGAGCTGTCCTTGAGGGTGAGGTGTTTGACGTTAGAAGATGGGGCAGATGTTCCATGACAAGAATCTTCTGAGAATCGCTTAATCCCTGAGGAGGGAACTGATGGATAGATAGGGGCGGAAGGAATCATACTCACTGTGTACTTTCATCTACCTTAATTTTTATATCTTGATTTTTAACGAGAAATTTACATCTTAAATTTTAAAGGAGAACGTGATAAATTTTAAAAGTAATCACGGCAGCTGGCTTGTACACCCGTACATTTCCGGGCCCCGCCAGGGACCAAATATCCTGTAGCTCAGAGGACGAAGCCCGGAACCTGCCTTTTTAGGCGGCATCCCCAAATGATCAGGGGCCCGAGGACTCAAGGCCAAGCCCAGGACGCGCCCTCCACTGTGGTTCCGGGCGCGGGCGGCCTCCGGCCGGGGAGGGCGCTGTGCCGGCGGCGCAGGGGGCGGGCCGGGGGCGGAGCGCGGGCGGCCGGCGGCTACGGCTCGGCCCCCGGCTCCCGGCTCCCGGCTCCCGGCTCCGGCTCTGGGCCCTGCACCTGTGACCGCCGGCCACGCTCGCCTTCTGCGCCCGGCGCCCGCAGCCCCATGGCCCCGTCCCGCCTGCAGCTCGGCCTCCGCGCCGCCTACTCCGGCCTCAGCTCCGTGGCCGGCTTCTCCATCTTCCTCGTCTGGACGGTGGTCTACAGACAGCCGGGGACCGCGGCCATGGGGGGGCTCGCAGGTACCGCGGGGCGCGCGGGGGTCGCTGGGTCCCGGCTCCGGCCGCGCGGACGCGGGCGCGCGGCTGCGGGAAGGAGCCGGCGGCTGCTCCGCAGGCTCCTCGCGGGCGGCGCTTCCCGGGGGAGCGGGTGGGGTGTTTACCCAAAACTGGCCGTGGGCAGAGCAGGCCCCGCGCGGGCCCGGGCTCCTGGACATCCTCGGGGGGCCTCAGGGACTCAATGCCCGCCCGAGGCGCCGACGTCCCGTATGTGTCATTTGCACCAGCCCCGGCGCCCCCGGGTTAGCCCGTCCGCCCTCCACCCTGGGCCCAGTGACAGCGTCCTCCCTGCACGCCCGCTGCTCTCGCCACCTCCTTCGCGCAACCAGGTGTGAAGACCCGGCGGTCTTCACACACACACACTTGTGCTGGGGGATCCGCGCCCCTTCCCTGGGGACTGGGTGAGAGCAGAGAAGAAGTAAGTGGAAAGGAGGGCTGGGGGTTCCCGGGGAAGCCCATGTGCCTCCTAACAGGGTGGAGTCCACCGCCAACGGAGTCGCCAGCGGAGCCCTCAGCGGAGCCCCGGAGGACCGCGCTAGGGATCTGATGGAAACGACTTTTTTTCCCACCATGTTGGTGTCTCTTTGCCACTCTTCTGCTGTGGCTCCTGGGCCAAGGGCGGCTCCGACCGCCCTTTCTGTGCCTCAAGGAGGCCAGAGGAGGCTTGTACCGGAGTTGAGAACGTCAGTGCGCTGGGGGAGGTCTGGTGCTTACCGGTGCTCTGTACTCGCTGTGCACCTTTGGGCATGTTGTTAACCTCTCTGTGTTGTAGAATTGGTGTGAAGACGAAGCATATCATTTCTACTTGCTAACTTTTTTTTTTTTAATGCTTCCTATGTGTCAGACACTGTGTTAAGCAAACTGCTTTCATCATCTCATTTAATCCTTACGTTAGTCCTAGGAAGTAGGCATTATTATTGGGTCCATTTTACAGGTCAGGCTTAAACTGAGGCTTAGTGTAAGCTATTTATAAGCTATTTATTTATATATATTTTTATATATATATATTTTTATATATATATTTTTATATATTTATTTATATATAAGCTATTTTTTATTTATATATAAGCTATTTATATATAAGCTATTTATATATATTTTTATATTTTTTATATATTTATTTATTTATAAGCTATTTATATAGCTTACCTAGGGTTACACAGCTACATGAAATTATATGTGTGGGGAAAGCACTTTGGGAAAAAATACATGTAAGGTTCATAGTTCTGCACAGGATGATCTGACTCCATAATTAAACTCCTCTGCCACGGGAGCCCTACATGGACTAACTAAAAATAACGAGATTTGCTCATGGCCCCAAAGCTCACTGAGTGCCACACCTGGGTCAAGAAGGGACGGGAGGTGGGGCTTCTGCCCTGGAAGAGGGGTGTAGGTAACCACGGCCTAAGCAATGCCAGGCAGAGCACTTGGGTTCTCCGAGGAAGGGCACGTGGTTGCCTGGCTGGGCTGCTCTCATGCCTGTCTAGATGCCCCACCTGTGGTTCCTCCCAGGGGGCCAGCCTGCCCACCTCTGCTCAGTTATCAGCAGACGCCTGACCCCCTTCCCCGCTGCACCCCACCGCCCACCATGTTCCTTATGATTCTCTGGGCTTTGCAGTGTTTTCCTATTTCCTGTCGGCCTGCTGCTTTCCCCTCAGGAAGGCGATGTGACTCTCCAGGCGAGGCCCAGGGGTTGCCCTGATGAGACTTGAGATGAGGGCGCTGGTGGGCGGTGAGGAGGGAGGGCTGCCCCTGGGATCAGAGCTGGGTGTGTCGGAGTCTGGCCTGGTGGAGTGAGCCCCACCGAGCTGTGTGACCATGGGCACATCGATGCCCCCTGGGCCTCAGTTTCCTCATCCGTAAGGAATGGAAGGAGATTCTGCTGACAGGGGTGTTGTGTGAGACCCTGTTCAGGTCTGGAATGCTACAGCTGTATGTCCTCTCCCCGAATCATCCATCTTTCAGCTGCCCGTCGGGGGGCAGCTCCAGGGAGTCCCAGGGTTTCCCTCTGACCTGAGCCCTGCCCTCTCTTCCTCCCTGCAGATTTCCCTTGGCCTCTGAGGCAGGCCAGCTGTGGAGCCGCCCACAGCAAGAGGTGCTAGGGCAGCGACCAGCTAGAGCAGGGTCCTGGCAGCTCCCCGACAGCCATCGCAGAACCAAAGCCGCCTGGTGACGGTGGTGGTGGTGGCAGTGTGGCAGGTGGGGGAGGGCTGCCAGGGCCACACACCCTCTGCGCCCTGAATGGGTGCTGAGAGGGTCTGCAGCCAGTCAGCCTCTTCCTCTTTTGGGGATGAAGCGTCAGCAGATTGGTGCGTACCCCGCTTCTGACTTGGCATTTTCCAGAAACTGCTGAGTCACCAGAGGGCAGCCCCAGCGTGCTCCTTCCCCTGTGTGCCAGGTGGGGCTGCTGGGGGCTGTTGATTTCCTGGGGACCTGGGAGAAACGTTCGTGGGTAGAGACCCAGTCTCTCCCATCCTGGTGTGCGTCTGGGAAGAACTGGCTTGGAGGAGAGGCGGAAGAAATAGTTTTGCTGTGGGAACGCTTGGGAAAAAGACTTGCTCTAGGTCTAGTAGACCGAGGAAAGAGAATAAGAATAGAAAAGTTGCCCAGGAGTCTAACCAGCTCTGTGTTCTTCCCCATGAGCTGAGAAAGGACAGGGGTGGAGGGGAGGGGTGGAGGCAGAGAGTAGGGCCTGGGTCCAGTGGCCCACTTGTCTGTTTCCCTGTGAGCTCCCCTGGGCTCCTGGCCCCTCACCTCCAACCCAGCCGCTGGGGGTACTTTCACTGACCATCTGTGTGCCTTCCTTGTCCTGGGCCTGTCAGCTCTGAGCCCCGAGCCACCGAGCAGAGCCCTGCTCCTTGAAGCAGGTGGGGTGGAGCGAGGGGTGAGGTCTGGTGTGGACATGCATCCGGGTGGGCCTGGGAAACCGTCCATTCTGCCCTGAGTTATGCAGACCAGGCTTCCTGGAGTCCAGAGTGTCCCAGGGGAGTGAGCAGGGCTGAGGTGTGGGAGGGACCGGCGGGGGGCGGGGGGGGCTTGTGCTCCTTCACTGACCCCCTGGATGGAGTTGGGGGAGATCCCCCTTCTAAGGACAGAGGCGGGAGCCAGGGCCGGTGGGGAGGGGCCTGCTTCCAGATGTGGCCTGTGTTTATCTGGAGGCCAGGGCTGTGTGCAGGGCAAGTGAGAGGTGGGGCAGGATGCGTCTGCTTATTAACAGAGAGCTGGGGCCTGGCACACCCAAAATGGCCATCTTCCTCTTCTGCTCAGCCCTTTTTGGTACATGGATGTGTGTGTGTGTGGGGGGGTGTCCTGGGGGCACCACTGGAGCGTGGCCAGTGGACTAAGAGAGGGCATCCCACAGGCCCCTATTTCAACACTTCCTAACCTAGAAATTGCTGAGTCACGGGGGAATTGCTCTGACCTTATTTTTCCCCTAAGCTGGCTTCTAGACTCTTTGAGTGGTAAAGCGTCTGAGAGCCATCTATCTCAGCCCCTCCGTGGCATAGTGAGCAGATAGAGGGCAAGTGGAGCGGTCGCAAAGGTACCCATCTGACGGTTCCTTGGATGTGCTCAGTGACGATACGCTTCCTTCCGCGGGCCCTTTGAGAAACCAAACAGCTCCCCCAGTGAACACTTAGGACCTGTGTGAGAGGATTGGGAAACACTTCTGGAAAAGGTGGCTAGCACGCCGTCCATCCGGATCACGGAAGATGTTAAGCTGTAGCCGGGGGATTGTTATTCTGTCCACCTCTGGCCTGCTCCCACTTCCTGCCTAGGCAGGGACGGAGACAAGCTTGTCTTGCCTCACCCTGATCCCAGGGCTGGAGGGACCCATGTTCCAGGCCCCCAACCCCTGAGGAAGGCTGAGGGTGGGCAAGGGCAGAGCTGGGAGAGCGTGGGTCAAACAGCGTGGGAAGGGAAGCGGCAGGTGTTGGCAGAGCTGAGTCCTCACTAGCAGGGAGCCCTGGGTCACCGTTTCCAGGCTGGCGGGACCTTTGGGCTCCCCCACTTGCAGATGTGGAAGCGCCGAGGCTCTGAGAGTCACGAGCAGCACATCGGTGCCAGGCCCAGGTCTCCTGGTTGGCAGTCTCGTGGTTTTCTGGCCCTTGCCAGGCTGCCTGAATTGTGACAGCTTCTGAGCCGGTAATCAGAGCAGAGATCTGTGATGACATTCCCCCCTGCCTTTTGATTTTCCCCCAACTTAAAAAAACATTATGAAATATTGCAGGCAAGTAAAAAAGGATAGGCAATTTAGTGAACTCCCTCATTCTTACCATTCAGCCTAAAAAATTAAAACGTCATAGATTCAGTCAAAGCACTCTCCCACCCCGATCCCCCTGTCACCTTCTCTTCCTTCTCTCCCGTGCCAGAGCTGACCACTTTCCCCAGCCTTCCCGTGCTCCTCTGCGTGCAGTGTGGGCGGCTCACTTTTTGAAGGGCCTCCTGACTCCTAGGATCCAGCGGTCTACACACAGGTGGACAGCTTGCAGCTGGCTCTGCCTTGTCCCTCATTCGTCCCTTGTCAGGACCCTGCGGCCCTGCCCTGGACCCTTGCCAATGGAACTGCTATTTGCTCCACTCTCTGGGCTGCGGCGGCAGGCACAGCCCGGCACAGAGGGCATTCATTGTATTGTCTGAGCGGCAGCTGGCATCGTAGGGGAACTGCCCAGTCGGGCCCAGAGGGCAGGCCCAGGACCGGCTAGGGGCATCTGGCCTGCCCTTTCAGCAAACGACTTAGTAAAATGGAGTCTGGCTAGGGGACTTCCCTGGCGGTCCAGTGGTTAAGACTCTGCACTTCCACTTCAGGGAGCACGGGTTGATCCCTGGTCAGGGAACTTAGACTCCGCATGCCTCGTGGTGTGGCCTAAAAAGGAAATTAATAAAATGGAGTCTGGCCAAGGGCAAGAAGAAGGCCACTTGGGTACTGGGTGGCCCTGGGGGTTTTAACCACTGGGCCTCCCCATCCCATAAAACCAATGCATGGAATTTGGGAAGAGCCCCACTGCCAAGAGCTCAGCCACAGGCCTTGCAACGTTACGGTGGTGGCCTCTGAAGGCTGGGAGAGCAGAAGCGTCAGGGCGGGAGGAATGCTTCTCACAGCTGTGGCCCCCAGGGTGGGGAGTGGGGAGTCCCCGGAAAGCAGGCTGGGCTGCAGCAGTCCTTGAACTTTCTGACTTTAGGACCCCTTTACACTCTTTAAAAAGTGGTGAGACCCGAAGGAAATTTTGTTTATGTGGGTTATATCTATCGATATGGACTGTATTAGAAATTAAAACTGAGAACAGTTTTAAGCATTTTAAAGTAATATTAAAAATAACATTGTGGGCTTCCCTGGTGGCGCAGTGGTTGAGAGTCTGCCTGCCAATGCAGGGGACACGGGTTCATGCCCCGGTCCGGGAAGATCCCACATGCCGCGGAGCAGCTAGGCCCGTGAGCCGTGGCCGCTGAGCCTGCGCGTCCGGAGCCTGTGCTCCGCAACGGGAGAGGCCACGACAGTGAGAGGCCCGTGTACCGCAAATAATAATAATAATAATAACCTTGTGTTAACATAAGTAACATTTTTTTGTAAGAAGTACTAGGGTTTTCCAAAGCAAAAAAATTAGGGAGAAGAATGACATAGTTTTACATTTTTTGCAGATCTCGTTAATGTGTGGCTTAGTGAAAGGCAGCCAGATTCTCCTAGAATTTTGCGTTCACATCCTCTTCATATCACAGGCCACGCGGCCTCCAGCAAACTCCACTTTACCGGGAGAGTGAAAAGGCCAACACTACTGTTATTATGCGAAGAGCCTGGCCTGGGGGACCTGCAGGGCTCTGGGGGGTCGGCAGGTGAGGAGAGGGGCGCTGCCTGAGCCGTCTCTCCTGGCAGGTGTGCTAGCGCTGTGGGTCCTGGTGACGCACGTGATGTACATGCAGGATTACTGGAGGACGTGGCTCAAGGGGCTGCGTGGCTTCTTCTTCGTGGGCGTCCTCTTCTCGGCCGTCTCTGTCGCCACTTTCTGCACCTTCCTTGTGCTGGCCGTCACCGGACACCAGAGTAAGGTGTCCCTCCACAAAGGGAGGGCGTGGGAGGGCCGGTGGGTGGAGCACTCCGGAGGCCCGGGATTCCTGTCCTGGGTTCAACACTTACGTCCAAGGGACTGGACAGACCACTTAACCTCCCTGTGCCCGAGTTTTCTCGTTGTAAAAGTGGGGAGAATGGACGCCCCCTATCCCCGCCCCTGGGTTGGAAGGGATCAATGAAACGCGTGGGAAGTGTGTGCTGCATTCAGCACCCAGGAGTGTGTGGTTAGCCGCCCTTTTTAGCCTCCAGCGGAGGATATGGGAGCGCCCCCTGGTGGCTGCAGTCTGCAAGTAGCCAGAGGCTCTTCCTGCCCGCTCTGATGCTGAAGCACATTGGAAGGCAGTGGCCTGGGGTCAGTGTCACAGAAGCAGAGCGGATGATACAGCCCTGTGATTAGCCAACCCTCATCCCCACTGCTCCCTGCCTGCAAACTCTGAATGCTCTGAAACCTCTATCACACCTGATCTCTCCACTGGCTCAGTTCAGCCTCTGTTGGAGGTTGTGGGGAAGGATGGCCCGGGGCTTGTGGCACGGTGGCTAGGGTCAAGGGCAAGGTCCTCTCAAGTCACGGTTGGGTTCCTCTCCCCTGCAGGCCTCACAGACCCCAACAGCTACTACCTCTCCTGCGTGTGGAGCTTCATCTCCTTCAAGTGGGCCTTCCTGCTCAGCCTCTATGCCCACCGCTACCGGGCTGACTTTGCCGACATCAGCATCCTCAGCGATTTCTGACCTGAGCGATGAGGTCTCCGCACCCTGGTGGTCCTCAGGACCTGGACTCAGCCTCTGAGACATCAGGCGGGCCTGTACACCCCCTGGGAACCCCAGAACCGGGGCAGAAAGTATACAGCAGGAGGACGGTGGTCTCCCTGGGAGCTGTCCTGTCCCCTTGGGGGGAACCCTGGGTGCCGTGGAAAGGGGTCCTGCCATGTTGCTCATCAGCGTGACTGGAGGGCAGCTTTAGACCTTTTCAAGTGCATCTATTTTCTTAGCACTCAGTGGGCAATCTTTCTAAGTAGGGCCAGGGCAACAGGCAAGGGGTAGGGCAGTGGGGCCTTGACCTGTGCCTGGGGGCAGGGCTCCCTGCTGCCCTAGACACTCTCCCTCAGGTGGGACGGGACCCTGGGGAGGTGAGGTCAGGTAAGGGATCTCTAGTAGAGACTTCTCAGCCCCTTACCCCAGCACCCGCATCTTGTTGTCCCCCAAGAGTCAGGTAGCTGAACTCATTGGTCCCAGGGATGGTAACACTTGCTTCTCTTTTCCCAAGGCCTGGGGACCCGAGGGGAGTTCAGTGTCCCTCTCTCCACCCACCCTGTTCCTCGCAGAGGTGGTTCCCATGAGTATGCTAGAGCCGTCCTCCCCTTCCCCACACACCCCAGAGCAGGACGCCCCAAATGAGGCCAGACTAAGGGTCTTGGGGAAGGTGCTTCTGCCCCCCGAAGGGCTTTGGGGAAGGGGGCAGCACGGGGTGGGCTAGAAGGAACCCTCAAACCTGTGCCAGGCACCTCCAGCCCAGCATTTCCATTTGGCCTTCTCATGCCTGCCCCTCATGGCACCCAGATTGCCCCTGGCCCCGAGATGCCTCCCCCACTCCTGCCCCTGCCCTTCACCCAGAGCTTTTCTCTTTTAAAATCTCCCTTCTGAAGGACAAAATCTGCTTTACTGCCTATACACTGGCCCAAGGGCTCACCTAACTCGGAAGGGAAGGGCTCCATCCATCTTTTTGTCTTAGGTTGTCATTTTGCACGGTCTACCCCTTTCCCACCTGATGTGTCCTGCCCCTCAGCTCTTTGCCTTATCTGTGTCACTGTCACTTTAGCAGAAATACAGCAGCCATTTGTATCAGCTAGCCTCTGGTGCTTTCTTATGGGGTGGACTGTGGGAGCGGTGGGTGGGAATGGGGGTCTCCAGTCATCTCATCAAGCCATTTCCTTAGCTCAGAGGGGACCCCCTCCCTCTGGTCCCACTTGGCATGGGGGAACCCACAGTTCAGCTCTCTTCCTCCAGCCCCCTCAGCAAACCCCCAGCCAGGGCGAGGATGCCCCGGGGCACAGCCTCAGCAACGTCTGTGGGATTCAGTGCCTATCGCCCCAAGAGGCCAGGACACATGGGAAGGGGATGAACATGCTTCCCCTCGTATTCTCCAGGCTGTGAGGGCTTGGGCCCAGGTCGGAGGTGATGAGGCCGCTCCTTCTGCTGGCTGAAGAAGCCTGGCCGCCTCGGAACCATAAAGACAGGCGCCACTGGATGAGCTCGCCCAGGCCTGCTGTCTCGCCCGTTCTTCCCTTCTAGGCTCAGCAGATGCTGAAGAAGTCATGGTACATTAGAGCAGGAAGGAACCGAACAGTGTCTATTTCGGGAACCTTTAACTGATAAACAGAGGCCCCAGGAGGTGACGTGACTTACCTGAGCTCCCAGCTGGGACTTGAACCCAGGTAGGTCTGATTCAGGACTCTTTAGGGGAGCCTTAGCGAGCCGGGTCTGCAGGCATCCATGTTCCCCACGCCCTTACGGGCCCTCTGTCTACGGACTCAGCCCAGAGCTGCCGCCTCTTCACTACCCAGAGGTGGGGCAGGCGGGGGCAGCCAGGGTGTGTTCAGAATGGATTCTTCCCACAAGGCAGCGGCCACAGAAGGCCAAGGAGCTGGAGGGGGGCTGCCCCACGGCCCAACCTGTCCCTTCTCTTCCACAGTGAATCAGGCACAGGCTGTGCTGTGTAGCTGTAGGCCCGCTGCCCACCCCTCAACCCCCGGAGGCCCTTTCACATGAACCTTTAAAGCAAATAAAACATTTATTGTTCAGATTTTTTTTCCATTTTTTTTTCTTTTTTACAAAAACATGCATACATACACAGGGCATGGTGGTCCTCGGGAAGACACACTCATGTGCACACACATACAAACCCTCCTCTTACTGTCTCTCTCTCTCTCACACACACGCACACGCACACGCACGCACGCACACACACACACACACACACACACACAAATACTTTCCTTCTTGGCCCCAGGCCTGGACCCCAGAAGCCTCGAAGTCTTTGCCAGGGCAGCCTCCCCTCCCCCATGTCTTCCATTCACTCTCCCACCCCCTTTCCCGTCAGCCAAGCTAGTCCTATGTAGGGCAGGAGTCAGCTGGGGTGGGGGAGACCCCAGAAAGAGAAGGCTCACGGAGGGGGGTGGTGACTACTGAGGGGTCCCTGGGGGTCATGCTGTGCTTCTGAGGGGAGATGAAGGGTTTGGCACCATTGGATCAGGAAGCAAAGAACTCCAGGAGCACCTGTCTGCTGCACCAGAGCCCTGAGATGGCTGACGCAGGTGGCCTCTGGCAGGGGCAGGGACCAGATGGGAGGCCTGCCGATGACTGCTCTCAGAGGGAGGTCTGTCTCACTGCCCAGTGGTGGGGAGGAAGCTTCCAGAGTCATCTGAGGAAGCAGGAGAGGAGGGACTCCCCCTGCACGCAGGGACATGGGACCCCTTTGCCCCTGCTACCCATCCTCCCTCCCCCAGAGCCTAGGAAGGGCCACTCTGGCGGAGGCCGAGTTCACATTTCTGTGTGGAGCCTGGGGCTGTGTGCAAAGTCGGGGGTCTACAGAACCAGGAATAGTGGTTGTGAGCGGGCCCGGCTGTGCCAGTCCTCCTCTGTGCAGGCCTGAGGATCGGGGGCCCAGCTAGGGGCCCAGACCCCAGAGGGGTAGACTGTGCTTCGGGGAGAGCCCTACTGGGGCCCGGCTGGCTACGCAGCCGGCCTCCTGTCAGGGTCTTCTTTGGTCCCTATGCTAGACCCAGGGGCCTTCCCAGGCTCCTTGGGGTGACTGTCAAGAGGCTGTTCTCTGGCCCCGACTACCTGCCCGAAGGATCTCTGAAGACCCCGGGAACGGGTACTGTTGCCAGAGGTTGGAAGAGAACCAGGTCCGAAGGGCAGGGCGGGGCAGGGCGCGGCAGGGGGCAGATCCGTCCTGTAGCCTAAAGATTCATGGGTTCTTCCTCCTCCACCAGCTGCTCTGAGGTCCTGGGGGAGGGAAAGGGGGGGGTGCTGCTGAAGAGCCAGGGGAAAGGCCTGAGCCCAGCTTCCCAGGAAGCCCGAGAAGGCCGTGGTGGCTGGGCTGGAGCCTGGGCTCTGCAGGTTGGGAGGGTCCAAGGGGCTGGAGGGGCTGTGAGCCAGGGGTCTGGCATTACCGCTCTTCAGTCAGGATGCCCACGGAGAGGGATGCCAGTGCAGTTACTGCCTCCACTTCTGCATCGGCCCCTGGCACCCTGGGCACCCAGGAGTCTGGACAGGAGGCCAGGCGCTGCATGCAGCCCCAGTATTCACCTGGGTAAGAAGCCGAGTCAGAAAGGGCTGGGGGCACAAGGCCCTCCACCTGCCCACCACGCATCCTAGACTGGTCCTGAGGCTGCACATCTCAGGCCCAGGAGTAGCGGACGCGTCCTCGGTGTGGGGTCAGCTCTCACCTGCCTCCACCCTCAGTGCAACACCCTCCCTGACTCGGCCCCCGAAGCCCTGACAGGGTGAGCAGTGCAGATTCAGCGTGGCAGTGAGGGGCCCTCGCAGAGGTCCAAGCCAGTCCCACACGCCTCTGGCTGAAAGGCCACCGCTAACCCATTCCCATGGGTGTGGGGTTCCTAAGTGCCCCATTAGGGCCTCCCTTCCCCTAGATGGGGTCTGTGTCATGGTGACCTCACGGAGCCCTGAGCCCCGGCCTGCTGGAGCCCAGGGTCCCCCTCACATGTAGCCCCTGGCAACGCTCAGCGCAGCACAGGCACGGGAGGCCAGAGGACACAGTGCCGGGAGAGGTGACCAACACCGCGGCCACTCTGTCTGGCTGTTGGCAAGCCACTTACCACCCTGGACTCCCACTGCCCCATCTAGACCATGGGCACGACCGTCCTGCCTGCTGTGGCGAGAAATAATGTCCACGGAACACGCCCGGCCCGGAGCCTGGCCCAGTGGGAGGGCTCCACACCGAGTACCTGCAGCAGCTGCACTGTCATGTACAACAGCCCTACTGAGCCCGCACGTGGGAAATCTATTTTGTTCATTTTTGTATCCCTGGCATAGATCACGGGTCTTTACATAAAGGGCTCCACAGATGCTGAGCTGAAGCTGAAAATGTAAAGTGCTTTGCAAATGTGGGGTTAATCTAAGACTCAGCCCCGAAAGCACCCAGAGCTCCTGCGGCCAGGTTTGAGGGTTAGGGTGGGAACCAGCACTTCCACAAACAGGGCCCGAGTGTTGCTGTGGGCAGGGCCCTGGCCTAGGGCAGCAGCTGGGGATGGGAGGCCAGTCCTGCCTGGTCCCCACTGGGTCCGTCTGGAGGGCTCCGAGGGTATCCACTCATGGTGGGGGGGGGGGGCTGCTTCCCATTATCGTGGGGTACTTTATAGGAAGCCTACTCCAGAGCAGCAGCACCCCTGGCCTGGCTGGTGCTAGAAGACCTGGGGCCCTGGTCACTGGGGGCAGCAGAGCCCCAGGTTTCTCCCGAGTCTGGGGTCAGCGGTGTCCTCTGTCCATACTCACTGTGCACCCGGATCACAGCTTCCAGAGAGCGGATGGCATTGAGGTTGGGTTTCTGTTTCCAGCCTTCTTCTGAGAGGGGATCCACCTACAGAAGAAAAGCGTACATCAGTCACCCACCTCTCAGGGACCCCCAGGCCCAGCTCTCTCCCACCCCCGGGCCCCCGCTTTCCAAGCGCAAATAGGCACGTGCTCCCGGCTCTACCTAGGGCAGGGGACGCTGGCCCTACGCCTGACCTGGGGAAGAGGCATCCACGCCGCTCCCCTCATCCCGGGCCTGGCCACCCCCACCCCGCCCATCTGCATGCCCTCAGGGAGGCGCCCTGTCTACCTGCTCCCTGGGGCACTCCTGGGAGAGCCGGACACCCTGCCCCACCGACGCACGGATCAGGGGCAGGCTCCTCACCTTGTTGCCTAGAAGAGCAGCCACACAGGCCTCAGAGGCGTCACAGATGGCTGTGAGATCGTGGCCACCCTCCAAGGCCAGCACCACCGCGCCTCCCGCCAGGCTCATCAGCTGCTGCGTCATGTACCCAAAACCTAGACGGTTGCGCGAGGAGGGTTAGGGGGGCAGCGGTGGAGGAGAGGGGGGCCCTCTCTACCTCTGGTAACTCCCTGCTTGACTCCTCCCTTAGAAAGAGTGACTCATGCACAAATCTCTACCTTCCCAAGTGCTTTCACACGGAATCCCCTGTAAATCCCATCAGTATGCCTCACTGAAGGCTCAGCGAGGTTAAGGGCAGCTAGTAAGTGGCAGGGCTAGGACCGGAACCCAGGGCATGGACTCCAGCCCATGTTTTTTTCGCTAAGACACACCATATTCCTCTCTGTCCTCCAGGCCCCATGGCCCAGGGGGCTGAGTGGGCTCCCTCTGTTCTGAGAACACTGCTCCTCCCCACTGCCCCCCCCAGGAGAAGCTGCCAGCCCAGCCTGGGAAGGACACAGCTGGGGTGGGAGGAGTCCTGTGACTGAGCTTCCAGGTCTACGGGACTTAAGCCCCCTGGGTGTGACTTAGGCCGCCCACACTGAACTGACCTGGTCTGTGCTGGGGCCCTGGGCCAGCCACTGCCACCTCCCCCTAGCCTTGGGCTGTGCCGCCCCTCCCGGCCTAGCCTTCACTCCCTACACCTGCCCCCTGGGTTGGGCCCTCCTTACATTTGGCGGAAACGTGGTAGCCGCCCAGTGGGGGTGGGTGACCCTCGGCAGCATCAAACCCAGCCGACACCAGGACCAGGTCCGGAGAGAACTCCCGGGCGATGGGCATCACGACTATCCTGTGTGGGCAGAAGGGGGGCTCACCACGCTGTGCAGGGCTGCCAGGGGCAGAGGCCAAGGGCCCCGCCAGCCCCCTCCCACCAACTCTGCTGGGGGCACCCTGCTCTCAGGACTCCTAGACACCCACTCTCCCAGCAGGATGAGCAGATGCCTCTGACTTCCTTGACCTTGGCTGGCCACCCATGTCCCTGGTACAGCCTAAGGACTCAGCCACCCAGGGCGCTTCACTGGCGAGAGGCAGGAAGGCACCCGAGGGAATGAAAGAGGAGTGGGCGTGTGGGTGTGTCTGTGTGTGTTCCGGGGGGTGCGGTGGGCAGGGCCTCGGGAAGGGGCAGGTCACTAAGCCTCAGGGAAACACTGGAAACACTCAGCACTTAGCTGCCACCCACTTAGGACTGAGTTGGCCACACCTCACCACTCGTCACCTGAGAGCTGACCAGGGCGACGGACTCCCTCTGAGGTCCTGGGCCACCAGATCCATTCTCATCCTCTGCCCCCGCTGGCCCCTCACAGCTGCCTCCCTCCATCCCTCACCCAACTCGGGGGTCTATTTTGGTGTCCTTCAAGGCCCCGGGCTCTGGGCACACAGATGCCAGGAACCCCAGCCCAGGGCTCCCACAGAATTAGCTCTCATCGAGAACACTCTAGAAAAGTATATGGAGACCTACTTCCAGGGTTCTCTTTTTCCAAATGGACTATAGGAACCCTCAGAGTGAAAGATATAAGGGACCCTGAGCAAAGTCCCTCTTCTAGAATGGCCTTTCTTAAGCAACTCCCCCAATACGGACATCACCTGCTTGCTCGCCCTCTTTCTCCACAATTTAAGTTTCTCAGTTCCTGTGCAGAGCTGCTCACTCCACCCTGCCCATCTCCCCGCACTCAGGTCAACACTGGCTCTTGGTAACGTGTGACATTATAAACTTTATAATATAAAGCACCCTTTGACCTTTCATTCTGTGTTTCCTGTCTTCCCACAGGGACTGGAGGCCCCTAGAGGCCAGTGTAACAGTGCCTTTCCCTTTGCTTGTCTCAGTCCATAGGCCCACTCCGGGGTGACTTATAATGAATGTCTAGTAATTGGATGAGGACAGGCTGACCAGCCACCTGATCGCCTCCAACCTGGTGCTGTTGGAAAAGGGGACGAGAGGGTGGCCTTGCTGGGTCCCCAGAGCACTTACCTGAAGGCGGCCAGGTACTCAGGATCCCCCACTGGGGGGTCCAGACCTCCAGCCCAGGCCACATTGACATTGAAGCCCTCACCGCTGCCAGCTCCCACCTGGAAAACAGGAGGCAAGAGAGACGTGAGGAGAGCAGAGTCCCAAGAGAGCGATCCCAGGATGTCAGAGCTGCAAGACCAGCTCATCCAACCTCTTCACTTCCAGATGGAGAAACTGAGGCTCAGAGCGGCTAAACAGTCTGCCCAGATCACACAGCTAGCTGTGACAGGGGCCGAGTAAGGGCCACAAGGGAGAGTCAGTGGGGCTGGAAGGTGTGGTTACCTCATCCACAGCCCCACTGCCTGGGAAGAAGTTGCCATCGTCGTGGCGATGAAGGGAGATGTAGAGCACGCTGGGGTCCTGGTAGAAGGTCTGCTGTGTGCCGTTGCCGTGGTGAACGTCCTGTGCAGGGAGATGGGCAGTGGATTAGGGCAGGTCTGAAAGCAGACACATGGAGACTGGGGCAGGTTGGAAAGGTTTCAAGGTCGGTGACCATTCTGAGGGTCAGGAGTCTAGACTGGGGGTGAGAACATGGGGGCTCCTAGAGCGAAACTGTTGCGTGACCCACGGGCACTCTCTGAGCCTCAGTCTCCCCCTGTATGTATAGATGTGTACATAGCACGCTAGGTGGGGGTAGCGATAACACGAAGCCCTGAAGGGGAGGAAAGAGTGCGTGCCAGGGGAGGATCAGTGCCAGGAGAGGGAAGAGTCCAGGGTCACACATGTCAGGAACTCTCGCTACTGTGTCTTGCCCAAGGTCATGGAGTGATGCAAGTGATGGAAGCCACGCTCCGCTGCAGAGGGGCCGGACCATGAGGCCCAGCGCCACCCCTCCAGGGAGAGCCATGGTAACTCACAGGACCGTGCGTGGGCGCAAGTGTGGACAGTTCCTCCACTCCCCTCCATTCTGTGTAGGAATGTCCCATAAGCAGATGTCAGTGCACAGTAGAGCACGAGGCCGTGCTCAGAGCTAACAGGCCTCGGTTCAAATCACAGTCTCAGGGCTGACGAGGTGTAGAGCTGTGTGCCAGTCACCTAACCTCTCCTCATCTGTAAACCAGGTCAGAGCCAGGGTTAAATATATGAGGCATGAGACCATCAGTGTCTGGATGCGATTAGTGGTATGTTGATGTTATGTGTTATTACTGGTACTGTCACTACCTGCAGGAGAAAGGCAGAAATGATCAGATCTGCAGGAAGAAGCCAACAGAGGCCAGAAGACGGCATTCCAATGGCCCCTCCCCTGTGGGAGCTGAGGCCTTTCCATATACCATCTCCTCTGGGCCTCCCAACAGCCCCGTGATGGGGGCGTTATCCTCACCGCATTTCCCCCGTTTTACACAGTGGGGGAACCGAGGCTTGGGGAGGCTAATGCGGAACTAGGCAGGACGTTAAGCCATGTCTCCTAACGCCAGGCTCAGGGCTCTTTCCACAGGCCTCTCGGACCTGACGGGGCCAGGACCCGGGACCCACCCAGTCCACAATGAGGATCTTGCTGGCCTTGCCCTGTTGTTGCAGCTGCCGGCAGGCGATGGCCACTGAGTTGAAGAAGCAGAAGCCCCTGGAAGGAAAAGAGAGGTCGTGCCAGCCCATTCCCTCCCCGTGCCGCACCCCCTCCACCTGCCTCTGGCCCGGCCCAGCCCCAGAAGGCTCAGAGGAAGGAGGGGGAACATCCCAACAGGAGGGCCTTGAGGGCCTGCCCCCTACCTCAGCCCACCCAGGCCTCCCCCAGGCCTTACATGGCTGTGGAATGGTCTGCATGGTGTCCTGGGGGCCGAACCACAGCAAAACCGTTCTGGAAACAGAAAGAATGCTCGTCAACCGAAGAGCCAGACCTCTGACCCACGCCTCCATGAACCTGCCCCTGCCCACCCCATCCCCAGGCTCCTCCCCCGAGAAGGGACCCCAGGGCAACAGCTGCCAGTGTGACTGACCATGACCAGGCTGGGTATCAAGGGCCCTGTGCTGACCCCCGGGCCGTGAACACAGAACCTCCCACCCCGGTGGCTCCTGGCCGTTACCACTTTGGAATCACAACAGCTGTCATTTGTTGGGCAAAATCTATGTGCCTGGCACTGTGCTAAGCACTGGGTAAATGCTGGATTTCATCCTCACAGCTCCCTGAGGTAAACGTTATCTAATCTTCGTAAGATAAACATTGTTATTATATCTGGTTTACAGACAGCAGAAACCTGGAGCTTCCGCGGGTTTAACAACACGTGCAAAGTTGCCTGGTTGCAGATGGTGGAGCCAGGACTTGGGCTGTGAGCTCCTAAACAGCAGGCGGCGGGGGGGGGGGGGGCGGGGGGGGCTCGGCACAAGCCCCCATAAGGTGCCCAGCCCGGAGCAAATGAGGAAATGAGCGCCAACCCGGTCTGTAAAACCTCAGCATCACCAGCAGGCGCTCTGCCAACGCACGGGGCTCCCGAGAGGCCCTGCAACTTGCCCACGGTCCACAGCGGGTCTGTGTTAACCGATCCTGGATGATCGTGACCCTGTCTCTCTTAGAGACCACAGGCCCAGGGGCACAGTGGCTTGCTTCCCCACCAGGTAACAGGAGCCTAGGGTTCAGATCTCATCTTGGTCCCCAGAGCTCTCAATTTCCCTTTCGAAACCCTGTGGTGATATCCAAGAGGAATGTGATGCTGGGTGTCGGGTCTGGCCTTCCCCGCTACCCCATCCTCTGCCTCCTTCCTCCGTGGCTTGCCCACCCTCCACTCGAACCTCCTACCTTTAGCTCTCGGGAAGCCACTTTGAAGGCGAGGTCAGTGACGCTGCCGGCAGCCCAGCGGGCCGCGTTGGAGGAGTGCAGCTCGTTCCAGATGGTGTCGGTATCCACCTGCGGGGGCCAGAGTCAGGGCCCGCATCATCCTAGGCCTCCCACAGCAGCCAGGGCCCGGGGGGCGGTGCCCACCCCACGGCCAGGACCCCAGGGGCAGGGAGCTGGGCAGACGGCGCTGCCGCCCCACTGCCCCGCCGCCCAGAAAAGCAAGGCCTCCCGTGTCCCCCAGTCCCGGCACGGCTTCTCCTTCCCAGCTTCAGTCCATATCACCAGCCCGCAACTGGCCAGCACTCTGCCGGCAGCATCGCGCCTGCCCCCCGGTCAGAGGAGGGGGCATGGCGTTACCTGGGCGGGACTTGGGGTTTGGGCCTGGAGGGGGTTTTAAGCCCCAGCTGACTCTGCTCAGGCCCTCGGGACCGTCGGAGCTCGAGGGGCCGTCTGCACCACTGTCTTCCACTCGGGGCCCCTAGCCCAGGCTGGGAGGCCCCCCAAACCCAGTCCCTGGGCCTCAAGGCTAGGGAGGGGCCGGGGGGCGTGATGGGGAGATGGGGAGGGCGAGGCGGACCGAGAGAGGCGAGGAAGGCAGAGAGAGTCGCAAGAGGCTGGAGAAAGAGAGAGAGACAGAGACAGAGAGGGAGCGGAGGGAGGAGAAAACAGAAGCAACAACAGTTGGAAAAATCAGAAAGTGGCAAGAAATGGGAAGTTGTGAACAGGGCGCTGACCGGCTCCCACGCAGCCCCCCAGCAACAGCTCCCATTTCCCTCCAGGACCGGGCCTCCGTCCCCTGCCTCCACACGCCCGGTTTGGTTTGCGCAGGGACCTTTTGAGGGGAGGAGAGCACTGCCAGCAGGCAGAAGTCCCCCGGCAGAGTGAGAGGGAGCCCGGAAAGCTAGGGCGTGGGAGGGACAGGCCTGGGTCGCCAAGGACACCCCTGCAGCCCCAGGGTCGCCAGAGGCATCCCTGCAGCCCCAGGCCGGGCAGCCCACTCCAGGGACGCAAAGCAGCCTGGAGGCCAGCGTGCTCACGACGGGAGACGAGCCCCAGCCCCGGGCCCGGCCCTGCTCTTCGGGCCTCCTCAACAGCCACCAAATGCCTTGCAAGTGTGAGGGATGGGACTCCACACTCAGGAAGACATGCCCGCCACAGGGAGCTTCCAGCCGGCACAGGGGCACTATGGGAGAGCCCCTGGCCCACGGGGCCCAGCACAACCACAAGAACAAGCAGGCAGGGGCTGGGCCTGGGAGAACGGAAGGGAGGAGGTCTGAGAGCCCGTGGCCACGCGCGCTCGAGACCTCGGCACACTTACCCCAACGCCACCGCAGGGCAGCATCACGAACATCCGCTGTGCCAGGAGCCCTGTGGGGAGAGGTCCAGGTGTGTGAGCCGCATCTGCTCTGCCTCCGGCCGGGAGCGGGGAAGCGGAGAAGAGGGCCAGGCAGGGTGGGCAGGGAGGGGTGGAGGTGGGCAGCAGAGGGCCTAAGGGCGGCATGGGGGTGTCCCGGACGCTGGAGGGACAGGCTGGGCGGAGCTAGGACTAGAGCACAGGGGATGCTCAGGCTGGGTGAGCCAGGGGAGGTCTGGGGGCCCCAGGCGCCATCGGTCCCCTACCTGCCAGCTTCCCATTGTCCAGTTTGAGGCGGCTGAGCGGGTTGGTGCCGTAGAGGAGCACGTGCCGCTCCGAGTGCACTGACTGCAGCTCCTCCAGGGAGGCCTTCCGGCCCCGTAGAGACTGAGGAAGGACCCACAGAGCTCCTGAGCCCCTGCTCGGCCCCTCCCCTGCCACTCCCACCACCCCGCCGCCCCTCATCTCACTCTGGCTCCAGGGCCTCCCAGCCCCTTCCCTTCTGTGACCCTCAGCCCCTCCGACCCCACAGCCCCCACGCCGCCTCCTGACCTCGCACTGGCTCCGGAGCCCCCGCTCCAGCAGCCGGGACCAGATGCTCTGGATGCGGCCCGCGTGCTCCGGGTGCCGGCTGTTGTCTCCGCAGGAGCACTGGTGCTTCAGCATTACTGAGTCATAGACCAGCCCTGCGGGGAGCAGGGGTCAGGGCCAGGGCCCCGGGGAGTCCCCACCCCCAGCCCCACCATGGAGCCAGGCCGGGCACACCCTCCACACCCCCGCACAGCCCCACATGCCCCATCCTGCCCCTCGGAGCCCGTACGCACACCCCCAGCTGCTTACCCAGGCAGCCTTGGGCACCTCACCCACACATCAGGCAGCCCTGGCCAGCACAACCGCCACCCAGCCGCTGCCTTCCCGACTCACTGACCCCCCCACGTGGCCCAGGGACAATGACCATGACCTCAAGAGCTCAGAGCCTAACACAGGGAGGCTGATGCCAGGGGCTCGCACTGCATGTCAGGACCCAAATAGGCACCCCCGAGCTGGGAGCTGGGAGTCCACAGTGGGCCACGTGACAGGACAGATGCAGTTTTGGGGAAGTGACTGTTTCAGCCTGACCAGCAGGACGCCCAGAGGAGGGCCCTGCACGCTGCCAGTGGGAGGGTCACTTTCAGAACATCTCGGGACATTAGGCTCTTCAGAATGCTCACAGCATTTGACCCGGGGATGCCACTCCTTGACAGTGACCCTCGGGAAACAATCCCAGGGATAAGGGGAGATTTATAGAAATTTACAAGGAAATTCAAACGAGCAAAAGTGAGTAACCACCTAACTGCTCAACCCATAGGAAATCTTTAAACAAAAATACTGTGATGACATACTACAAGATCTCATTTTTAAAGTTTAATTATATCACAAGGTGTTCATGATGTGCAAAGTGAAGGAAGCAGGATACCAAACGTAGCCACAAAATGTACCGTATGTGAGATTTATACATGTGGCTAAAACAAAGACTGGCTTGAAATACGGCAGCATTTACAAGGGGTTGCCTCTGGGTGGCGGGATACCGGCTGGTGATTTTTGTTCCATTCTTAGGCTTTTCTGTATTCTTCAAAATTTCTAAAATGCTCGAGTTATTTTCACAAGCAGAGCAACAATAATAAATATCGTTTTTGAAGGCCCGGACTAGTCGTCAGGAGACCTGAATTCTTAGCTTGGCCTGACTGCCAGCTTGCTGTCCCCTTTGATTTCCTGAGCCTGGGTCTCCTCAGTTGTAAAATGAGAACCACCAGTTGCTCCACGGGACGCTGGGGGGATCTCATAAGACTAAGAAAGTGTTCTGTGGCCTTGAGAAATGTCCTGAGTGAACCATGACACAGACATGGTCCTCTGCCCCGAGGCTCCGTGTGCACCCAGCCACTTCCTCCTGCCCTCCAATCCGGGCCTTACCTGTGGTGAAGGGCAGGGTCCGGGCAGGGGTCTCTGAGCTGGGCAGGACACGGGCCTGGCTGGTGGGCTCTGGGGTTGGCAGGGAGGCAGGCGCGGCTGGGGAAGACTGAGCCCTGGACAGAGGCCGGTGACCGCCCTGGGCCAGGGGAGGCAGCACGGAGTCCCCAGTGGCTCCCCGGGGGAGCCGCCCAGCCAGTCGCTGCTGCTCCCAGAGGTACACCTGAGGGACACAGGGGTCTCAGTCTCCAGGTTCTCAGTACCCTGCTCCATCCACCTCTGCCCACAGCCTTGGAAACCTCCATGCAGGCCCCTTTTCTGCAGAAGCCTCCGGCCCTGCCTCCCAGCTGGGCTCTGGTCTTTTGAGTCGCTGAGCTCCCTGCCCCCACCAACCCCCCCGAAAGGTCTGCACCCCAGACTGACCACCCTATTCCACCAGAGCTCCCTGGGCCCTCGAGACTCCAAGGTGAGAACCTGGGTGAGGGGCCTCAGGCTGGCTCTGACCAGGATCTCCTTGTCTCCAAGGACTGCCAACCACCCAAGGACACAGGGACCTGAGTGAGCCTACACGTGTGTGGCCTGGAACCACGTGTTACGGGCTGAGTTGTGTCCCCTCCCACCTCACATTTAGGATGGAAATCCTAACCCCCAGTCCCTCAGAATGCGACCTGATTTGGAGACAGGGTCTTTACAGAGGTACTCAAGTTAAAAATGAGATTATTAGGGTCAGCTCCAACATGACTCTGGTCCTTATGAAAAGGTGAAATTGGGACACAGACGTGGAAAAGAAGAAAGACGATGTGCAGACCCAGGGAGAAGGCGGCCGTCTATAAGCCAAGGAGAGAGGCCTGGGACGGCTCCTTCCCTCACAGCCCTCAGAGGGCACAACCCTGCCAACACCTTGATTTCAGACCTCTAGCCTCCAGAACTGTGGGAAAATAAGGCCTGTTGTTTAAGCCACCCAGTTTGCAGCACTTGTTACAACAGCTCCAGCAAACCAATACCCCACGGCTTGACGTGCACAGCTGAAGGGCTGAGCCCATCTCTGCCACACCTCCTGCCCTAGCACCTTCCTGGAAACAGTACAAGCGCTCACAGGGGAGAAGTCCTAGGGCAGGAATGTGTGGGGCTCTGTGAAAGGCCAGTCTCGCTGCTGGACGGGGGACACGGCTTCACCCTGAGATGGGAAGGCTGCTGGAGGGTGCGGCACGTGTATGTGTGCATGTGTCTGTCTGTCTGTCTGTAACTTGCTGTGGATTTGGCAGAGGAACTCTGGGTCCCAGAGCTGTCCCCTGTGCTGATATCCCATCTCCCTCCCTTCCATCTTTACCAGGCCCCAGAGTCTCCTGACTCTGCCTTCCACCAAGGGGCACCTGGGCACTACCATACCTGCTGGTGCTGCTGGAGAGGAACAGGGCCTCGGGCCTCATGCTGCCCATGGCTGGACTCCCTGTGCTCCAGGCCGTCATCCCCCAGCGGCCCCACGCCCCCGCCATCTGTCTCGAGGTCCTCCGCCGAGGGTATCTGCTGCAGTCGCGGCTTCTCACTCGGCTTGGCTGGCCTCTGGGGAGGGGAGATGCTAGCTGAGAGACATGCTGGGCCCCCAGGAGCCACACGTCCTCCCTCCGACCCTCCAGATCTCTGCCCCTCCTAAGTCTCCCTTCTCTCAGCCCCCAGGGTCCCAGTTTAGCAACCCCTCACCACCTCCCCTACCCAGTTCCACTCACCTTGATCAGCTGGACATGAGGTTTGAGCCGCTCCAGGCGGGGCTGCAGGGGGCCCAGCAGTGGGGGGGCAGTGGCGCTTGGGGGCAGGGGCTCTGAGCGGGTCCGGCTCAGCGGCCGGTGGAGGCCTGACCCGGAGGGCCGCTCGGTGGTCAGTAAGGACTGGGCAAAGTGGAAGGGCAGGGGCCCAAGCCCGGGCACTGGAAAGAACGGGGTGGGGGGCATAAGGAGGGAACCACAGGGAGGAGCAGAAGGAAGCAAGGGTGGGGCGGGGAGGGGGCGAGCCAGGAGGAAGGGACCCTGCCCACGCTTGGCCTTCAGCAGGGTGCAGGGATCCAGCCCCTCTCCTGTAGAAGCTGGGACTCACCAGTCAGCAGGGGGGCGTGAGAGACCGAAGGATCCAGGAGGAGAATGGGCTGCAGGCGAGAGGGCAGGGGGCCTCCAGCCTCGGGCTCCAGGCCATGGGGCAGGAAGAGGGGAGCATGGGGACTCGCCAGGACTGGTCCCCGAGGGCCCAGAGTCGCATGGGTCCTGCGGTCACCATCAGCCTGGAGGAGAGGTGGGGAGCATCACAGGGGAGAAGATCCCAGCAGGGAGACGGTGAAGGCCATCAGGTGGGGTGTAGAAGAAGGAAGAGAGAGATCTCGGGCGCTTGGGGTGGGGGAGGGCGCCTCAGCCACTCACCCTGGCAGGGGCGGGCAGCCCCAGCGTGATTGTGGGCAGCAAGGCGAACGGAGCCAGAGAGGTCTCCTGCAGCCGCAGCCGCTGGCCCAAGAGCGCCTGCCATGGGAGCAGGGCAGGGGTCACCGGTCCCAGACCTCCACCCCTGGGCACGCCTTCCCCAGAACCCCCAGGAGGCTCCGGTGGGGGCTGCCCAGACCCTGCGGCCCCAGCCTGGTCGGGCCGCCTGCTGAGAGGAGCCTCAGAACTGCCCCCGACAGCCCAGCCTGGCAAGGCCTTACCTCGGAGCCCAGGACCGGGTTGGGGCCGTGCTCGCTGTCATTGGGGGAGCTGCACCCTGACGCCGGCGTGCTGCTACTACTGGGGGAGGAGTCTGAGGGTTGGGGAGAGGGGGACACGCAGTCAGGGGCCAGGAGGCGGGGCCAGGAGGCGGGGCCAGGAACAAACCCCTTCCCCAGTGGGCGGGCTCTGCTTCCTGCTTTCTTCCCAGCAGGGCGGGCAGAAGGGAGGCCGCCTCCAGTCTCCAGTGCGTTTGGACACTTATTTGTTTAGCGTGCCCCTTCTTCTGGTCAGGCGGCAGCTTAGCCAACAGAGCAAGGGGGCGGGGGGTTCAGCCCCAACTTGCGCCCTGGCGAGTGCGTAGGACACCCCCCGACAGATGCCCATGGCAGCCCTGAGGCGGGCAGCCCTTGTCTGGGTGGGGCCTGACCCAAAGGGACCGGGCCTGCCACCCGCCCACCGCGCCGGGCCTCACCGCCGAGGGTCTCTGCCGGCCGCCGCCGGAGGCTGGGCGGGGCGCTCTCCTTCCGCAGCAGCGGGTTCTTCCTCCGCTCCAGGGACTTTTTGGGCTTGTAGCGCAGCTTCAGGTTGGGCTCAGAGACTGTGGGAACACCGGCGTTACTAGGCCCCCACCGCCACACACACCCCCCACCCCGGTCTCTGGCCTACGCCCTCCCTCCCAGTCCTCTCTGAGAGAGGCCAGAGAAGGCAGTGCCAGAGAGAAAGCCACCGGGTGCAGACTGTCCCCCGCCCAGCCAGGCCCCCCTCCCTGACCCTCATCCAAGGTCCTTCCTTTCCCCTGGAGGTCCCTGCCGGCCTGTCCCACGCACCTGTCTTACGCAGAGGGAAGTGTTCTGGGGGGTCGCTGGGCAGGCTGGGTACAGGAGGCAGGAAGCTGCTGAGCATGGAACGGGCAGCTCCTTCCGTCTCCAAGGGCTCAAGAGTTCTGTGGGGTGAGTGCCAAGGCTGCTTCAGAGGGGCAGGCATGCCCAGAGGCCTGACAGCCATCTCATTCCACCCTTTGGGACCTGCTAAGGAAGGCAGCAGCCCGCAGGGTCAGGAAGTGCCTCGCCGGCAGGAATACCGGCCATCTCCAGGTGGCAGCATTGGGCCACCCATCCTACCTGCAGCCCACTGGTGATGCCGCCCTCGGACCTAGGCATGGGAGCCAGGGTCCGGGGCTTGGATAAGGGCCAGACACAATGGGAGGATCCTGTTCTAGGAATCAGGATGTTTTTGTGATTACAGGAAGATATAAAGAGAAAAGAAAGCGTGGTGTGTGTGTGAGAGTGTGTGTGCGACAGGCGGGGGAGGAGCGATAATTAAAGAACGAGAGAGCAGGTATCAGTTGGGAGAGGGGTTCGGGGGAGGCCTTATGATTAGAAGTGAGGGGTGAGGATCAGGTGATGGGCAGCTGGGAGGAAGAGGGGGCGAGTGTACGTGTGCTCACAGGTTGACATCCAGGGAGGAGGGGCGCGGCAGGGACACGAGGGGGCAGGTGGGAGAGGAAGTTACCTGTAGGGAACGCTGGGGCTATTGGGATGGACCGTCCTCTCTAAGGCTGCCTGCTGTTTCTTCAGAATCACCTCTGCCAGCTTCTGCTTGACCACACTGCTGGCTACGGCACCTGCAGGGGCAGAAATCATCAGTGGGCTGGGGGTGGGTGGACTGGTGGCCTCCCTGGAACATTCTCTGCCCGTTGCCCTGACCACGCCCCCAGGACGAGGCATCCCAGGGACCCCTCAGGCAAAAGCCAAGCCTGAGGCCCCACCCACATTCGCCGGCAGCGCCCAGCAAGCAGAGGGGGACCCAGGCCGGCACTCCCCCGTCCCGTGCCCACGAAGGAGGCCGTGGACACCGGCTGGGGAGGCCTCCATGCTTACTGCGCTTGCTCTTGTCCTTATTGAGAAGCTGCCGCAGCTCCTGCTCCTGCTGCCCCACCTGCAACTCGGGCAACGGCGTGTCCATTGAGAGCTGTGGGGAGGGCCGGCCGCCCAGGGAGGGGCGAGGAGTTGGAGACGGAGGCGAGGGTCTGGGGAGGCTGAAGGGAGGGAGGGGTGCCGGGTCTGAGCTTGAGGCCGCTGTGTGCGTGGGGAGCTCTATCTTTACCCTCATGGTCTCCGCCGAGCGCTGGGTCTGCAGGCCAGCCAGGAAGAGGTGGTGGTGCAGGCGCTGGGGGTGCTGCAGGGCCAGCAGCGTGGGCTCCGGCGGGGGCTCCACCGGGGGCCGCTGGCCCACCCGCAGGTCCATGGGCTGGGGCTGAGGGCCTGGCGTGTCTGCGCAGGGCCTGGGGCAGCCTGAGCACACAGAGAGGGCAGGGTCGGCCGGAAGGCTCTGCAGGTGCACGGTTACCTCATCAGCCTCCTTCAGATTCACTTGACGATGGTAAAACACCCTCCGGGGACCTCTTCCGCACTGCACCCTCCCCACAGTCCCGCACGGTGGTTATTCTCAAGCCTGTTTCACCCATGAGAAAGGAGGTCATATAACTACACAGTCTATCGCTGGTGCTGTGTGGATCGAGCTTTCTGACTCCAAGCACAGAGTTTTCCACGAAATATGCTGCCTCTCCAGGCCAGGATTGGGGGCTGAGGGCCCTTTAGTGATACATTCTGGCCCCTGGCCTCTCCTTCCCTTCTTCCCACCCTGGAAGGAGGATTGGGCCCAGCTGCCCCCCGATGAGCTGCGCTCCGACACAGCGATCGGACAGGCAGTCCCCTTTGTTCAGCCTCCAGCCCCAAAGGGTGTCCCAGGCCCTCTCAGTTGCCATCCTCCCTACTCTATCCTAGGCCACAGGACAAAGGAGAGGTGCCTCAAAGCCACAGCCAGCCCTGGCCTGCGCCCTGGGCCTGCACAGCCCACATGCCCGTGGAGCCTGCGCCCAGGTACCCTCACGCCAGCTCTGGGCCTCAGCAGCCTCAGCTGCCTCTTCTCGAGTGTCCCCTGCACCCATGCCAGGAGCACCCTGCCAAGGCTGTGGATGCAGGGGCTATTTATAACCAGCCACCAGACCAGGTCCTGTGCCAGCCCCGCCTGCTGGGCCAGGCCGGGCTCAGCAGCCAGAGACACTCTGAGGTGCTCAGAGGTGGACAGTTATCCTGGAGAAGGGGAAGCAGGTGGGGCTGGGAGCAGGTGCCCTCAGACAGGGCACACAAGCGGGGAAGCCTTTCCGGAGAGGCCTCCTTCAGCTCATCCAATGCTGGGCCTCCCCGACGGGGGCAGCCACAGGCCGTCCTCTGGGCCTGAGCCGGGAGGACTGGAAGGACTGGAAGGACTGAGGAGGACTGTGGCAAAGACCAGCTGGGGAGTCAGGAAGTGCGGCATCTGGGCCCAACTCAACCATTATCTTAACATCCACAGCACACGTGCACAATCGCTGCAAACCCTTCTACCTCATCACCCCTGTAGGCCCTGGGAGGTAGTTATTACTATTCCCACGTGAGGAAACTGAGGCGCAGGTGAAGGGACCTGGCCAAGGCCACCCAGCTCGGGGCACAGTGAGCTCGGGCTCCGTCCTGCTGAGGCCAGTGCTCCGTCTCCGTCTTCCCATTGACTTCCAGGAAGTCACCTCCCCTGCCCCACCCGCAGAGGGGTCTCTCACTGGGCAAAGGCAGAGGGGCTTGCAGTAGGTGGTCACTAAGCGGTGTCTGTTCTCACATTCTCTGACTGTGAGATGGACACAAGAGAGGAGCAGAGGAGGGAGATGCCCTCACGACTCTCTGGATGTCAAGAGACCGGAGCGGGTGCCTGAGCACCCGATATGGCCAAGAGCAGGCAATGCACTGCTTTGATGTTCCCACCTCTTGTTCATGTGTCCACCCAGGGACCCCAAATTCTCATTCTGGTTCCATCTGGGCCTCTGATGCCACTGCACTCCCGCCCCAGGAAAGGTCTCAGTCTTCCCACGTCAGGTGTCCTGGCTTTCCGGGGTGACTCCCCTGGTGATGCAAGGGGGCCCTCAGGGCACCCAGGGCAGGCCACCCAGACTTCAGCCATACAGACTGGGAGCGGCCCCCTCCCTCTCTCCCAGCAGTGCCCCGGCCTCCAGAGCAGAAGGCTGCTGGGAACATGGGAGGGGCTCTGCCTGCAGCCCTGGCAACGCCTCTCAGGGTGACTCAGCATTTGGGGGTCTCCACGGTCTGATGCTAAGCCGGCTTCCGTCAGCTTTGCCTCCCACATCTGCACACGGACCCCCTGCCTCAGCCGTCTGCTCCTGTCCAGTCACAGCCCACGTACCTCTGAGCTTTAGCTCACACGTCCCCCTGCTGGTGCCGTCCTCCTCCCTCGAGTCTACTTTTCCAGATCCTACCCTGACTTCCAAGCCCAGCTGGAGTCTTCCCTCTTTCCTGGACCCAGCCCAGTGCCCTGCTGGGTCAAGCCCTCTTCTGGATTTCCATCACACTGGCTGCTCTGTGCCCTGAAAGCACCGCCCAGGCAGGTACCAAATCTGAATTAAGCTCCAAGGGCAGGGACTTGGTTTTGCCTACTGCTCACTATCCCATCACCTAGAACAGTACCTAGCAAGCGACAGGCACCCAATAAATACTGTTTGATTCGATGAATAAATCTCTATATCCTCGGTGCCCTGGAACAGAGGTGGGGTTCATTAATGTTTCTTTTTCCAATTTCTGTCTTTAAATTTTTAGAAAATTACACAACTAGGAGAACTAAATAACAGTAGGTGGTGAACTTACTGTTTCTTGAATGGATGGACAAACTCCTTAATCAGCTGCCCCCTCCTTTGGAACTGGTCACATATCGCATTCGACTATTATTTCCCTTTTTACTTGTATATCTTGTCTCCCCACCTGCCTGTAAGCTTTTGATGGCTAGGACTGAATCAAAGAGGATAGCGGCCTTCCTTTCTCCCTGCCGTAGTTTGGGTGTCAGGTGTGCACCTTGCACCCAACAGGCCCTCGTCCGGTCCAGCCCCCGCCCCCGCCCCATGGGCACGTCCTAAACCCTCCTCGCCCAGCACGGCCTAAGAGCAGCGGGGGCAAGGAATGGTGAGAGACCCACGGAGAGGGGTCCTCTCCCTCCCGCCCGAGCAGCACGAGGCATCTTCCCACCCCGCAGGGCTGGTGTGAGGACTGCAGAGCCTACAAATGAGAATGCGCCGCCTTGCCCAGAGCCCCCGAGGCAGGGGTCCGAGCATAAGTATTAGCTTCCTACTTGCCTTCCTGTTTCACTGCACCAGCATGGACAAGGAGAGCATCCTGCCTTTCCTTTTCCTGTTGTGCTTCCCAGCTCTGGGGCCAACCTGGATCCAGAGCTGCCTCTCTTATCCCCCCTCTTACCCCTTCCCCACAAAACCCCAACTTCGCCCCCTCCCCCAGAACCCCAACCTCCCAACTCTCTGGCCAATCAGCCAGCCACCGTTCTGAACCACCCCTGAGCTCCTCGCCCCGCTTCTGCCCTTCCCAGCGCATCTTCCACTCCCCACCACACTCTCCCTCAGGCCCACTCTTACCTGTGCCAGGGGGACTGGGGCAGTGGGCACCCGGGCTCACCTGGGTCCCATCTGTAGAGAGAAGAGAGATAGAGTGAGGCGGCTGCCGGGAGGGGCAGGGGAGGCGGAAGAGAGAGGGCCAAGCCAGGCAGGCCGCCTGCTGGTCCAGGAGGCCCCACTCCAGCCCAAGGGCACCTCCACCAGAAGCTAAGGGAAAAGACAAGACCCCACCCCATTCCTTTCCTCGGACTCCCGTGCCGCCTGAGAGCGATCCCCAGTTCCATCTTCCTCATCTGATCTTTCAAGCGGCTCAGGTATCTTGCTCCGCCAGAGCTCACTCCACAGCAAGAAACTCAGGAGGCCCTGGTTTACGCAACGGTGCCCTCAGCCCTCCCTGATGTGCTCAGATACAATCTTCCTTGGGCAGCCAAACCAGGCTCCCTTAGCCCGAAGGGGGAGAAGAAGGCTGGGAGGTGAGGTGGGAGAGCACGGCTGCTAAGACTGCACTAAGGATGCCAGGAGGGAGACGGGGAGAAAGGGAGAGCAGGCCTGAAGGGGAACTGGGGCCCCCTCTGAGGCTTCCGCAGTGTGGGAGGGACCGGGTCGTGGCCTGGAGGTCAAGTCAGATCTGGTGGAAGCTGTGAAGTGGCGGGTCTGGAATGCATAGCTCGAGGGCCCCACGGTAGGAACCCCTTTCCTCCTCCTGTCCCATCCTGGGTCCTGCAGCCTCTGTGCCCCCCGAGAAGAGAACCACTCAGCCGTTTTCGTGGATGACCTCAAAAAGAAGTCTTTCCTTCTGGAAATGGTCACCTCTCCCAGGCTCCTAGGTTCAGCCCAGGGCCCTCCATTCCGTTCAGAACCCATGGAACCCCACGGTAGGGCCGGTGCTGTCGGCAGCCGAGAGGCCCGGGGATCCCAGGGACTGGCTGGGGTGGAGAAAGAGAGAGCTGAGTCCTGAGGCCACCTTTCCCTCCTGCTGTCCCAGCTCAGGGCCAAGGGGATGGAACCTGGAGCCTGGAGGCCTCCTGGAGGCGGATGTGGTAGAAGCCCTCCTCGGGCAGAAGGGGCATCTTCTGAAGGACAACTGACGGGCGCTGCACTACTGCCTAAGGGGCAGCCCCAGTCCTCTTCCAGAAGCTGGAAAAGGAGAATTCCCTGCAGGCGGGAGCCTCTGGGGGAGGCGGCAACTCTGGGCACAGACTCCCACCAACTGCCCTCAGACACTAGTGGCCTGCGCTTCGGATGACGACATTTGGTAGGGAAATGCCGCTCCACCTGTTCAAATGCTGCCCGTTCTTTGAAGTCCAGCACGAGGCCATCTCCTCATGAAGCTCACCCTGACCACAGCCCCCTTACCATCCACAGCACCCACTCTGTGCCCCCCACCTCGACACTCCATTAATCCAGGTCTCTGCGGTGTCACGGCTAAGCCATGCCCATCTGCTCCTAACACCTTGCTGGGCACCTGGCATGCTCTGTTAGGAACTGGCGACTTGAACACAATGGCCCCCTGCCTAGCACACGGCATGCGTATTTCTCAGGGTTTGTGAGCCTCAAGGAACAGGAGTATGGGAGGCAGCCTCCCCTCCCCAGGATGTGGTAGCCCCCTACCCTGGACTCTCTTAGGACCTCCCCTTTCTTCTGCGGGACCTGGTCCTCCAAGAGAGGTTTCTGAACTGGACTTCCGGGTGCAGTCCCGGAGACTGTGTCTGGCCTGGAGTCCTTGGCCTCCAGTCCCTACCTCCTGGGAATTCTCCCCTAGCTCCCTCGGTCCCTGCCTGAGGGCTGGCCAGCAACACTCACGCGTGGGAGCACAGCCAGCTTCTCTGTGCCCAGCTCCCCTGGTAACCATGGGTTCCGGACACCGTGCACCCTGTGGATAGGACAAAAGCTAATGGCCCTGAACTCTGTCGTGTTTGTTACGGGGCCCAAAAGGGATGTTCTGTGATGATGATCTATGATGATATAAACTCTGTTCAGAAAAGCTGTGTGTGTGTGTGTGTGTGTGTGTGTGCGCGCGCGCGCGCGTGCGTGTGCGTGTGCGTGTGCGTGTGTGTGTGTGTGTGTGTTGCCGACAGGGGCAGCTTCTAAAAGCAATGCCTCGAAAAAGTTCTGCTTCTCCTCCAACCCCCTAGGTTTGTACTGAGAGCCTTTGGATTCAGAAGAGCCCAGAGCAACAGAGATAAGATCTGGGGGACAGCTCTCCTGTGTACCAGAGAGAGGAGAGTAACTAAAGGCACCCAGTCAGTGGCTGAACTGAAAGCAGAAGCGGCATCCCAGGCTTGGGGATGAATCTGGGGACCCCTCTTCTCATCAGCCCCTCTCAGAGCGCCGTTACCATTAATTTGGGGTCAGACTGAAATAAAATCAGGAGTGAATGGACCCGAGGGACAGAAAACACTGCGTAGGGCTGGACCCTTCTCCACACAGCTCCGGACCTGGGTGGAGAGCTCTCATTTCTGGAATCCTGGCCACCCCCCTATTTCTACCTTCTTTGGAAGCAACTCTGGTCAGGCTGAAGAGGCAGTTTACCTCGTGCTGCGGTTCCTATCAAGTCACCTTCCCCAACCAGACACCTGATCTTACCCAGAAATCCCACCCTAATGGGTCCACCCCGGCCCTCAGCAACCTCCAGGGCAGACACAAATGCCACTCTTCTGTCCCCTAAGCACAAGCTGGCCTCCCACTCCTCCCTTGTTGCCCCAGGCCCTCACCTGCCCAGCAGATGCGACTGGAAACCCGAGCCTGGCCTGACCGCCTGCTCTCCCAGTGCTGCCAGCCCTGCATCAGGGGAGGGCTTCCCCAGGAGCAACGCCACCCACAAGCCCCCTCCTGACGCCTCTGATGTCTTTGTCGAGGCTGTGTCCCCCTCCCTGGTCTCCTGAGGAGCTGAAAAAGGAGAAGCAGGCAGACCCAGGCCCTGCAGGCAGAGGAAAACAGGCAGGAGCAAGAGGCCAAGCCCTGCGTCCAGGGCGGACTCCCTCCACCACCCGCCTGCCCTCCTCAGCTCGGGTCTGCTTCCCCTGACATGGGCAGACGAAGTTTGACTTCGCGGGGGGCTGGCAAAGAAGACAAAGCTGGGGGTGAAATGGCTTCAGGAAGGTCCAAGAATAAATAAACAGAAGAGAGAACATCATGGTTGCCCGACTCTCTGACACTGAGTGAGGACTGTGCAGTGTACATTAGGACCTGATGGGGCTTTAGAGATTGTGCAGGCCAACACTCTCACTTCCCAGAGAGGGAAAGAAAGAGGGCAAGGGGCTATGTCATGGTCACCCAGCAGGTCAGTGGTACAGCCAGGCCAGACCAGACCAGTGCAGGGGGAAACCCAAGAAGTGGATCCCAAAAGCAGGTACTAAGTACCTCTGTGTGAGGTCACTGGTCCAGGTCTTTTTTTTTTTTTTTTGTGCGGTACACAGGCCTTTCACTGTTGTGGCCTCTCCCGTTACGGAGCATAGGCTCTGGACGCGCAGGCTCAGCGGCCATGGCTCACCGGCCCAGCCGCTCCGCAGCATGTGGGATCTTCCCGGACCGGGGCACGAACCCGTGTCCCCTGCATCGGCAGGCGGACTCTCAACCACTGCGCCACCAGGGAATCCCTGGTCCAGGTCTTGAAGGGATGGAAAAGTGAATAAAACCTGGCTCTCACTTTAAGGAGTTTAAGGTACAGCCCACAGGTGTTGTTTTTTTAATTGAAAAGTACACTACTTGCAGACACCACAGTAATTCAAAGAGCCCCTGAAAGTATGAAACCAGAAGTTTCTCACTCATCCAACTCCCTAGACCTTCCCTAGACTCAACCCCTTTTAACAGTTTCTTGTGTTCCCCTTCCAGAAATTCTCTGCTGGTTATTAATTCTATTGCTCAGTATCTTGGCACCAAGCTGCTTATTACTCAGATTTATCCAGAGCCCAGTGGGCTGCTCGCTGGCTGGAAACTCCTGCCCCATGAAGTGACAGAACTGAGGGTCCACAGAACAGAGGCCATTGGCTGTGAGGTCAGATGGACCTGGGTTCAAACTCTGACTCCCTCAGTGACCGGCAGGGAGAGCCAGGGACACATCGCAGCCTGGGCAAGCCTTGGCTATGCCTCTGAAATAAGAGGATAAAGAATATGGACGGGGAAGAGGCCATGTGAGATGAGCAGTGCTGTGTGTGAAGCAGGGAGCACATGGCGGGTGCTCCCACAGTGGTCGGGATTCACACTGCTTGCTCCCAGGCTAGTCTGCAGCCTCCCTCTGGCACAAGCATTTCGGTGTCTGATACCACCTGTGTCCTCCCCTCGTCTGCCACAGTCCACTGTCTCCCAGATGTAGTCCCGGTCCCATCTCTTATCCCGACTCTCCCAACCACAGGCTCTTCTCTTTCTCCACCCTCTGAACTTTTGCAAACTAACACTTTACTATGTGCCGGGAGTTGTTCTAAGTGGCCTACGTTTGCTAATTCGCCTAACCCTCATGACAAACCTATGAGGTGGTTACTGTTTTTATCCCCATTATATAGACTAGTCAACTGAGGCCCAGCAGTACTAAATAACTTGTCTGAAGGCACAGAACATGGGAGTGGCTGAGCTGGGACTCGAGCCAGGCAACTGGGCTCCAGAATCCATGTTCTCAAGCAATGCTCTCCGCTGCTGCTCCCCAGCACTTCCACTGCCACAGGCCAGCGGGGGGACAGCAAATGCAGGACCCGGCAGGGCACAGGGAAAGATCCAAAAATCCCATAGCCCCCCAGAGACCCGAGCCGGCGGCCAACTCCAGCCCTGCTGCAGGTTAGAGGGCAGAAGCTGCCTGTTCCACCTTTGGGCCCCCGTGAAGACAAGCCCCCCCAAATCACTTATAGATAGCAACTGTTGACTCTGCAGATTCTAAGAAATGATTTCGTACTGTACGTGGGGACAGGAGCCGGCGACCTTGGAAGAGCACCGGCTTCATCTTCCAGGCGGTCGGGTGCCCTGCCCTGTCCCTTCTTTAGTTGCTCCCGAGTCCCTCTGAGGCTTTCTCAAAGCACGCTCCGCTGGGAGGGCGGGCGGGGCGGGCAGAGGCTCGGCTCCCAGGTGAGCGGCCTGGGATGTGGACCTGCCCAGACAAAGGCCTCCAGTCAGGCCGAGGCAGGGGGCCGCCGCTCTGCAGGCTCAGCAGCTGTGCGCCAGGCGGGAGGCTGGACGTGAGGGCCGCAAGGCCGGCCCTCCGCCTCCGCAGCCAGCATGCCCCTTTCCCCGCGCCTGGGGCCCTGGGGCAGCTATTTTTAGCTCTTGACACCTGGGTATTTTGCAGCCGCAGGATGTCCGGTTTGGAGTCTCTTTCTGGGAATCCCACATGGGGCAGTTGTAAACAGCCCCACGCAGCGGCGGCCCGAGCTGGGAGCCGGCACCCCCCTTTCTGCTGTTTGAGATGAATCAAACAGGAAGCAGACGTAACCATGGCAGCGGCAGCTTGCGCTCCCTGGGGGTGGGAAAGCGTCCTCCCTGGCTCCTTGTCCCTGCCCCAAGTCCATTCCATTTTGTGGCCTCTCCTCACAGATGGCAGGGGGAGCTGGGCCGTTCTGAGTTGTGAGCGGCTGGCAGTTCCTGGGACTGGCGCTCCCTGGAGAGCCTCCCTGCCCTCTGGCAAAGAAAACCAGAAGTCCCTCCAAGCCCGGCCCGCCCCCGCTCCCGGGGCCTCTCGGACCACCACTCAGCCTTCCCTGGCTGCCCTCTGTGAAGGTGGGAAAGGGTGGGCAGAGCCACTTGCTCAGGGGCCCAGGGCGTGCAACATCCCTGAGCAGGCAGGTTCCTCCAGTCCCACGCCCAGACCCCTGGTCCAGCCTGCCCTAGGGTTTCCCAGGTCCCGAAAGGCCTCAAAAACCCCAGTTCCCACTTACCCTCACTCCCCTGTTCCCGGAGCACCAATCCCTGAAACAGGAAGTTCAGCATGATGTCTAACCACCATCTTTCCTATCATAAGCAAAACAGCCCGAGCAGTCAAGATGGGGCCCCCATCTGTAACACGGGGAGAAGAGTCGAGTTTCTATCAGCTTCTGCCTTTGTCTCTCCCCCTCCCCCACCCCCTGGTGCCCCACTTAGACCAGCTGCTCCCTCTTAGCCGCCCGCCAGCCCCAGCCAGTCTTTCTCAAGGGCCAGCGCTTGCCCCAACAGGAAGCACAGTCACCGCCCCGGGGCTGTCTCGGAGCCGCTCCTTTCTCCCCTCTGAGGTCTCCTGTTCATGCCCTCGCCCTCACTGATCCCTCAGCTTCTGGAGACCCTGCTTCCCTGCGCACCCCACCTCTGCCTCCCGCCGGTTCTGCCTCTCCCAGATGTGCCTTCCTGGCTCCCCTCACCTGTGCCACCCACGAGGCCACTCAGCCCACTCCCGAGACTGCCAGGGAAAAGCTTAAGCTATGATATTAATGTCCATCGTTATTATTTTATTATTAGCAGTAACTAGTAGTATTAGTATGATCAACAACCACGTGCTGAATGCTTACTGGGTGCTGGTTACTGTGCTGAGTGTCTGACTTGTACTATCTCCTTTGGTCCTCACAACCACCCCATGAGGTCGATACTGCTACCATCCTCACGTTACCAAGGAAGGAAACTGAGGCTCAGAGAGGTTAAGAAACTTGCCGAGGTCACACAGGTGGCAAGTGGGGCTTCTGGGACTCCAGAACCTAAGCTATAATCACTACACTGGTGTTTACAACTAGTCCCACCCACCGAGGTGAGGTAAGGCCACCAAGGGGTCACACAGGACACAGTGCGGTCCCAACATCTGAAGGCCTGGGCGTGACTCACATGTTCTCACAGTGCCGGTACTCCATCCAGAAAACAACAACAAAAATAAAAACTGAATCATATCTGCCCGTGTCCCTCACTTGCTTCTTCATGTCCAGGAGGCACTCCCCGACCCCATCCTCACTCCCTTTTTCATCTTACGTTTTCCCTGCTTTTTAAATGTACATATTACCATTTTATCATTTCCTGTAAGCTGCCCCCAGCAGGGTATAACTAAATGAGCAAACCCCCAGGTGCCAGGGAGCATCAATGCTGTGTGAAAGCCCTCTGGAAACTGTCAAGCCCTGTCTAAAATGCACGTTGCATAACCAGAGCAAGACCCCCCCCACCCCCCAGCGGCTACTTGGGAGTGAACCAAATCCCCCAGGGAGGGGATGGGTGCGCGCTCTCTCTCTCTCTCTCTCTCTCTCTCTCTCTTTCTCTCTCCCTCTCTTGCCCAGGCCTCACACACCCGGGCAGGCCGCGGGCAAGGATGGAGGTGCCCACAAGTGCAAAAGGGAGCACCCATCTTCAGGGCAGGCTCCCGGGAACTAGGAACAACACCAAACAGCCATCAGCACCCTTGGACCTGGGGCGGGGAGAGAGGCCACAGCGAGACCCCGGCCTGCTCCATGGCCTGGGGCATCACGGATATGAATCCGTGAATAGCAACAAGCTATGAATGCTGGCACTCACAGGGATGCCACATTAATATTCATGACAGTGAATACCAGATCCCCATCCCCGTGATGCCCCAGGATCCCACTCATTTTGCCTGTTATTTTTGGAAGATGGCAGAACTCTGTCGGGCAGATTCTCCAGGTGACACGATTCCCTTTTGTGGCCAGGGCTGCCCTTGAGACTCACTCAGCTGGGGTTTTTCCAGACCACAGATCCAGCCAGGGTGCTTAACACAGCTTTCAGGGAATTCAAAAGCCAGATGCACAGTCCTGGGTACAGATTTGGACAAACCAGCTGTGAAGGACAATTTCTAGCCAACTGCGAATGCGATGAGATGAAAATTTACTGCACTGGAAGGTGGAGATCACTGACTGAAAAGAATGGCATACGTGGTATGGCCTCGTTTTGGTAAGAAGCACGGTGTATAAAGGCATGTCAGGAGATGGGAAGGTGTACACTGAGGTACCGTGGCAGTGATCTCCCACTGCTGGGATCGGGATGTTTCTTATTCTTTCATTTTTGCTCCTCTGTGTTGTCTGATTGCCTACGATGCACAGGAACTGCCTCTGGAATAATAAAACAGAACTGATATGTGTATGTGCACCCACACGATATCAAGACGGCACTGCCAACGGGCGGCAAAGTCAGGATGCGACCTCTGGTTCCCGTGAGAACTGGGACGTAGGGCTTTCACTGATTCCACGTATTATATTCTTGGACCCCATATCGTCTGGAGTTCCGCATTATCTACAGCTCAGCATCCTCCGCTTCTCCCGAATCACACAGAGGGCCTAGCACAGGCCTGGGCACAAAGTCAGGACTGACTTAATGGATGCCTGTAGGCTGAATAATGATCATTTCCTGAAAGAAATGCCTGCTGCCTCTTCCAGGGCCACTGTGCTGGGAATACAGACTGCTGACATCACTGACCTTCTCATCCCTCCTCTGCCTCACGCTCCTCTTAAAAGCTGCCAGGGAGGGGGCTAAAATAAAGGTCACCCCAACAGATGCTGGCAAGGTACTTACTCCACAGCAGGGCCATCAGGGCCAGTCCCATCCCAGACCCTCCCCGGGGCCAGCTGGCAGCGAGGCCCTCAGGTTCCCCCGCATCCTGCCTCACTGGGAGAGGCCAGGGGTGGGGGAGTGAAAGAGAGAAGGGGTCCACCCTGCGACTTCTGGCTATAGACTCCTGCCGTTCCAGGCCCTTATGGGTGGAGGAATCTGGAACAGTGAATTTGGCCTGGTTTTTCCTGTGAACTGGGGCCGAGCCCAGTTTCTGTTCTTCATGTCTTTAACATTCCCTATCCCTGACCTTCAAAAATATGAACAATAACATCAATAACAGTGATAATATTCTGTGTGTACTGACTTCATACCAGACACGGTGCTAACCTTACTTACTTTAATCTTGAGAACAACTCCAGGAGCTTGAAACTACGATTATTTTCATATTACAGAGATGGAGAAACTGAGGCACAGAGAGCCGTGTGCCCAAAGTTACACTCAGTGGTTTGCAGGAGAAACGGGGACACTGCCACATTCCTCCCTCTGTGTCCTCACTCGGAAGGCCCTTCTGCCAAGCTCTGCAATGGGCACAGGAGAGTCGAGGGTGACCATTCTCATCTGTAGGGTGCATTAGAATCCACTGAGAGTTAACACGCGCATGTGAGCAAATCCCCACGTGAAAGACGAGGAAATCAAGTCTCAGAGCCCGTGGCAGCCTCGCAGGAGGTCCCAGAGCCATTCAGCTGGGATTCAAACCCAGGTCTTTGGTATGAGACCGGCAAGCTTCTTCCCCTCTATCACACAATCTCCTTGGCCCAACTCTCAAGATGGCTCTGAAGGCCTGGAAGGGAGATGCACAGCCTCTAGCACCCCGGAGATGAAGCCTGCGCCCAGCCCCTCGCCCGGTGGGGGTGGGGTGCTGTGCCAGCACCTCATCAGCGACTCCACCGACTCCACCGTGACTCACTCCTGGGACCCAGGGGAAACACAGCCCTGAGCTGCGGGCAAACACGGCCTGCCGCCTGCCCCGCCTCCAGCTCCCCGCCTCCACATTTGCTAACCGAAACCCGGCTGTTGCTATTTTTAACCCTCCAGCTCCCCCTGGCCTGGGGCTCCCCCCTTCACCCCACCCCCACCCCCTGCCCCAACCGGGTGCTACCAGCCCGTCATTCTGAGAGCAGTTCCACAACTTGAACGCCCAGGAGGGCGCAGCGGATGCCCGTGCAGGTTTGTGGGGCGAGCAAAACAAGACAGTTACGGCCCGTCGCCGAATTCCCCCACCCCGACGCTTTCCGAACCTGTGGCTCCCCGCCTGCCCCGCTTCTCCCTGTCATCCTGGCAGCGGGGGAGGGAGGAATGGGACTTCCAGGGCTGGGGGGGGGGGGGGGCCGCTGCAGGAGCCAGAGCTGGCCTCCTCGGGGTGCAAGAGAGCTGAGCTGGACTCCCGAAGAGAGATGGGGTCCCCCTCATTCCCTCCAGGGCACCAGCCTCGCCCTGAAAGCCCAGGGTCTCTGCCCACCAGGGTTTCCAATCCCTGCAGGCAACATGGGGAAAAAAGGAAGTGGCTGGTGAAGGGGTGGGGATGGAGAGTTTAGCCCAGGGCCCTCCTCATGGGATGTCCCCTCCCCATCCTGGGCAGAAGGCCTGGGAGACACAGGAGTCCAGGGGGTGACTGCACCCAGCAGCCTAAAGGAGGCCAGGGTTGAAAGACTCCAGGCAGCGGGTTGGAGGGTGGGAGGCCTGACGGGGCCTCTTCTCTCACGTGAGGGCTCCTCTGATATTCAGCTCTCTGAGCAAAGGGCCCGACCATCCTGCAGCTGCCAGCTCTGGGGCCCCAGGGAAGAGCTACCACGAGAAGAGCCCGGAGGTGAGAGGGTCTCAAGGCTGCTTGCTGATGTGAAAGTGAACGTCCTGAGACGGGGGTGAAGAGGTGGGGCTGCCAGGGAACCGGGGGGGGGGGGGCACTGCCTTCTAGCTGTCATCTGCTGCCCCCACCCAACACCTCCCAAGCCCCCCGCTCAGAGGCTCACCCAGTTTGAGGAGCAGAGTCCAAGGGCCCAGGAGCAGCTCTGGAGCGCCCAGCCAAAGATCTCCTCTGCTCCCTCTCTCCTGCCCCGGCCCCCCGCTCGGCCAGCCTCGGCCCTCCCTTTGCCCTGTCCTCGCTGGCCCCTGCCCCAGCCCTTCTTTCTGGTGTGTCCTCTCTTCCAGGGCCCAGCTCCTCTCTAAGCCTTGACACCCCCCCCCCCCGGGTGATTCCTGAGCCAGGTAAATAAATCCCAGTGGCCACAGAGGCAGCCAGGCTAGACCAAGAGAGGAGGGACTTGGCACTGGAGTTGTAGGGTGGGGAGATGGGAGGAAGGGAACGAGGTGGGAGGAAGGTGAGGCAGGAGGGTCAGGAATGGGCTGGCACTTGAGAGAGGCTGCCGCCTTCCCAACCCCTGACATGTCGACAGGGCCCTGGACTCGGCCCCACGACGGGGAAGAGGCTGCTCCCCCAGGCGCCGAAGCAGGCTGGGTCCAGCCCTGTCCAGCCCTCCCTCCTCCTCGCCCCTTCTGCCAGCCTCTGGGGATGGCTCGAGCAGCCGAGACCCTGCTGTTCCCTGCCAGGCAAAAGGCTAGAGATTGCGCTCCAGTCCCCTGCCAGCACTCAGCCCAGGTCTCTCACCTGGACCCAGGCGGTTGCCAAGAATGGCTCAGAAGCTCTGAGGGCTCACTTCTAGTCTGGGGGGGTGAGAGCAGGCATCGATGTCACTTCTCAAGCAGGCCTCCCCTGGCCGCCCTGTCTAGTTAGTGCCACCTTGTTATTCTCTATCGCTGCACCTGGTTCATTTCCTTCTTAGGGTTTAGCGCAATGGGTAACTAGGTGTATATACTCATTTCTTTACTTGCCTACTTGTCTTACTGTCTCCTCCACTAGAGTGGAAGTTCCCTGAGGGCAGATGCCCTGCCTCTGTGTTCACTGTGTATCTGTGCCTGGGACCTGGCACCCAGCAAGGCTCAGTAAGCATCCAGTGAGTAACGAAACAGCTGAATGCCTGGCTCAGTAAAGGGGGCCTTCTGGTTGCCAACCTCACTTTTAGGACTGACGAGCAACAGTTCCAGGACTTCCCCAGGGAGGAGGAAGCAGGATATAACAGGAAGAGCAAGGTCGGGAAGCCCGGGACCCCAGGGAAAAAGGTCAAGGCCCAGTAAGCATCCGCACCAGTCCCATGTGGTCCACGGCATCACGCTGAGTGTGGACATGTACACCGCAGGGGACGCATGGGTGGGTCCTGGATTGGTCTTGAAAGGCTTGAATTTTGTCCTGGTTCTTCCTCTTAATATCCCTGCGTCCTTGGACAAACCACATACCTTCTGTGGGTCTCAGTTTCCTCAAAAGAAAATATGAAGAGATTGGCAGTCCTCAAACACGGCTTTGCACCGGCTCACTGAAGCGCATGTCAAACTCCAGATTCCTAGGCCCAACCCCTGCGGACTCTGAGTCTATCTGAAATGGGGCCTGAAGATCTTTATTTTTCATACATTCCCAGGTGACTCTAAAGCAAATGCTCCGGGAACCGGCATTTGAGGAGGGATGAAAATGCTTTCCAGCAGATACCTGGACTTCCATTAAAAAAGCCACTCCTGGGCTCCCCTGGTGGCGCAGTGGTTGAGAGTCCGCCTGCCGATGCAGGGGACACGGGTTCGTGCCCTGGTCCGGGAAGATCCCACATGCCGCGGAGCGGCTGGGCCCGTGAGCCATGGCCGCTGAGCCTGCGCGTCCGGAGCCTGTGCTCCACAACGGGAGAGGCCACGACAGTGAGAGGCCCACGTACCCCAAAAAAAAAAAAAAAAAAAGCCACTCCTGCACAGGCATACGTCCCCCCAAAACGTGTCCACACACCCCACGCAGAGCCACGAATTGCAACGGTGCACAGCTCTACAGACGACACACATCTGCACTACACGTGTGCGTGTTCCCCAGACACCCAACAGAGAGCCACCACGTGGATCGCCACCTCTACATACACAGCCCAGGGGCACACATGCAGGCCCACCACCACATACCCAGCGTGCACACACACCCATCACATGCTGACCCACACTAAACAGACACTATCCTGAATTTATTTTGCCTCTGGGAACTGGTCCAGGACCAAAGGAGCTATGCTCTGCTGATGAAAACATCCCTCCCGCCTCTGCCACCCCCCACCCCTTGCCCCAGGCAGCATGCTGTCCAGCTCCCCCTTCGAAGGGGGAGAGCTGCTGGAGGACAGTGGGGAGATGGGATGAGGGGAGGCACAGAGCCCTCCCCAAAGTCCAGCAGGCCCTCTCTTTCCCGTCCCCCCGGGGAGGTGCAAAAGGGCCTCCACCCAGCCCAGCCCCCCACCCCGACCCCCAGTGCTCGCTCAACCCACTTGCCTAGATTCCCAAGCCCTGGGCCTAGGCGCCAAAATGGCAAAGGAGGTGGCCAGATTGAGGGACTCCTCCTAATACTCAGACCTCTAAGGAAAGGGCTGTCTGGGGGCATTTTCCTGCAGCTCGAAAGCCTGGGTCCCCCAGGGAAGGTTGCCACAGAAACAGGGGGAAATATCACAGGGAAACACAATACCCGGTAGGGTCACCTGCTGACCAGGCTTCCTGCTGTGTTGCCCACCCCCCATCTCATTGCCTTCTTGGCCTCCTGCTCTGGCCTTAGCCTAGGCCTCCTCACCAATGCTCTCCTTCCTGCCTCCCCTGGGTGAGGGAAAGCAGCCTTATGCAGAAACTCTGCCCCTTTTGGTTCCAAACAACAACATCAGGGATGGCCCAGAGCTGAGTCCCCCGCTTCTAATCCTACCAGCATCCCCACCACAGGAAATCAAAGCTTCCTGCCCCAGAGGAAGTGCCCCATCTAGTGAACAAATCCAACACATAAACGCACAGTCCCAGAGCCTTGGGGAGGACAGAGGCCAGCTCCCACGCCTTACCCCGGCCCTGTTTCCAGCAATACCCCACACCCCACTACAGGCCCCAGTCTCAACGCCGACTGAGGACAGGTCAGGGCCGAGGCGTGAAGGGGGCATGGGCAGGACCTGAGCCAGGCCAGGGGAGAAGAAGGCCAGGAGAATGGGCATGGGCAGAGTTAGAAGGTCTGGTCCCAGCCCTGCTCAGCCTGCCATTCCCTGGCTGGGTGACCCTGGGCCTTGCATTAGCTCATCTTCTCTCAGACCCCTGCCAACTTCAAAATTACTAGCTCTTAAAATGAAAGGTCAGGAGAAGGAAGACAAAGAGATGCCAGGGGTTACGCAGGCTTTGGCCTTGGGCAAGGACGCCTGCAGCTACAGGAGGGTCCCCGCTCGTACGCCCATCACACATGCATTTCTCACTTCCAAGGGCTTCATATCCGAATTGAGGAGAGGATGGACGAAGAGAAAGTTCCAACTCTCATTCCCAGACCAGGATGAAAGCTGGGGTCCATTATTCCTGAAGGAAGTGGTCGGCATAAGAGCCCCCACCGATCCATCTCCTCCTCTGTGGTCATTTTACTGATGGGGAAACTGAGCTCCAGCATAAAAGCGGAGCGACCAGTTTAGATTCTTGGAATAGTCAGTGCAAGACCTGAATGCAACCTTCTCAGCCTCGGGATCACAGCTTAAGACTTGGTGGCCAGAGAGACACCCATCCCTGGGCTCAAGCTAAGGAACACAGAGACCTCGGGAGAACACTTCCCGGGGCCATTCCAGATGTTATACCAAGAAGCAGCTGTGAGCCTGGCCAAGCCAGGGATGAGAACCATCAGGGGACTAAAGGCAGGGGAGGAGTCCCAGCAGGTCCAGGACCTGGTTCCAGTCCAGGTTCACTGGGAAGAACACAGCAAGACTGCTTTGTGCCTTAGTTTCCCCAGAAGTGACTCCACAGAGGAGGAAACTTACTTATTAATTCAGGTGCGTAGAGGGAACAGAGAGCAGAGTAGGGAGGCTGAGATGCTGAGCAAGGAGGAGCTAAGAGATGTGTAGTAGAGGCTGGAGAAGGAGCTTCCGAGAGGGCTGGTATGAGGACAGGAGTGTGTGGCAGGCTAAACCCCTTGGAGGACCTGGCCTGTGGGGTGCTATGGGGGAGAAATGGGCCACCGAGGTGGCCCATTGGGAGGTAGGAAACTGAGTCACATTCTCTTTGCTTTCAGCCCAGTGGCTGGGCAGGGGTCTTAGGAAGGTTCCCGTGGATCCAGGTGCAAGTCCAGGGAACAGGCTGATGAATCCAGATGTTGAGTCCCCAGCAGGGCCACTGAAACTGGCAGGCAGAGCTGGGCCTCAAGCAGATGTTGAATGAGGGTGTGGGGAGGGATGGGCAGCAGCAAGACAGCCAGTGTCCAGATGCAGGGGGAGCCCTCTGGGGTATGCAGGACAGCCAGCAGGGACGGGGAATGGCCTGGACTTGGTGGGAGGAGCACCAGTGGCTGGCAAGGTCAGATCCGAATGGGTAGCCTGGGCAGCGGGAGGGAAGGAAATGGGGGTAGGGGGAGCTGGGCGGCCTGCAAGCCCCAGAGGTCGGTCTCTCTCTCTTTCTCTCTCTCTCAGCCCACAGGCCTAGAAACTCTGGGCGTCAGGGCCCAGCCCAGCTGCCAGATTTGCCGCCTGCTCTTACTCCCCAGGACCAACAGACCGCAGGCTTGGGGGGCACACATCCTGTCCCCCACCACTCACTACACAGCCTGCGGTCACCATCTTCCCGCGCCCCTCCAGCACCTCCGCAGCTCACTCGGGCACAGGTGTCTCTTCACCCTGATGGGTGAGCAAAGGTGGGGGGCGGGGGCGGTGCTGAGAGAAACCTCGCTGTCAGAGACCCTCCCTCCCAGGGATCACACTCTCCCCAGCGGAGGGGTCGGAGTACGGTCCGGCCGGGATTCGCGGGATGGGGGCGCTGATGTCCGGGGCTAAGAGCCCGGCCCCAACTCAATGGGTCCTGCCCTTTGCCCTGCGCTTCCCAACCTTCCGCTCCGGAGCACCGCCCCCTCCCGGGGCCGCGGCAGCCGTCCCTCACTCCCGGGTCCCCCGGTCCGCTCTCCCCGCAAACGGGGGTGATGGGACGCCGGGCCCGCGCACCGGCGGCCCGGGGCCTCCAACTCCCTCCCTCGGGCCTGTCGCTGCCCCGCGGCTGGCGGATGTGGGCGCCCCGCTGGAGGCCCGAACCCTCCGGCCCCGGAACCAGCCCGGGCCGGGAGCCTGCCAGAGCCCCGCGGAGACGGGCGGGGCGGGCACGGGCGGGGGGGGCGCACGCCGGGCCGGGCCCGCGGGGCCGCCCGGAGCCCGAGCCGGAGCCCGAGCCGGAGCCCGAGCCCGGGCGGGCGGCGCTGGGTGCCGCGCGCAGGGCGGGGCGGGCGGGGGGCGACAGCCCAGTACTCACCAGCGCCGGGGCTGTGCATCCAGGGGCCGGGGCCCTCAGAGCGGGGGGCTCATGGCGGGGCGGGGGGCTGGGGCGCCGGCCTCACATCCCCCCGGTCGCCGGAGGCTGCGGAGCGACTGTGAGACGGCGAGAGGAAGGGAGGGGGCCGGGAGGGGGAGGGCCCTGGCAGCCCGGCCGGCCGGGTAGGATGACAATGGAAGGAAATGCTTTATCTGAGTCTGAGAGCGGGCCAAGGGGGAGGGGAGGGAGGGGGCCGGCGCTCGCGGCCCGGGGACACACCACCTCGCAGACACGGCGCGGCGCCCGGGCTGGCGGGCGGCGGACACCCCGCGCGGCCGGCTCGCGGGGAGGCAGCGCCGAACCCGGAACGTGGGACGCGGCCCCGACCCGCCCGCGGATGCCGCGCTGCCGCCCAGCCCCGGCCGCCGCGCGGCGCAGCGACCCGCGCACAATTCCCGGAAACTCAGATACCTGAGCGCACGCACCCTCGCAGACAGCACGTACGCGAGCACACATCCATGTTTACCCGGGGCAGACTCGTTCACACAGACACTCTGCAGGGGAGGACCCCCGCGCTCACAAGCACACATACGTACGGCCCACCAGCCAACAGTTACACAGGGGGACGGCGGGACACGCGTGGAGCCCCCGGTCCCGGCGAGGAGTCCCAGACAGACACCCCCGCCCCCCGCCCCAAGCACGACTTGCCTGAGGAAAGTTCCAGGATCTGATTTGAATCACTGCCCAGCCCTCCCCCTCTGCCACCTCCTCCCCCCCCCCCCGCCCCGACCTCGCCAGCTGAGGGGAATCGAAGGGTCCAGCCTGTTCCTATTAAAAGAAAAAGGGGGGTGGGGGTGGTGCGGATTTTGAAAGTTCTCTTTTTTTAAAGAAATTTCTCAAGGGATTTCCTTCCCTCCTCTCCTCTTCCTCTCTTCCTCCCATTCCTCTCCCCCCACCACCCTCCCCCCTACTTTCCCCCTCCCGGTCCCTATGAGTCAAACTTCAGCAATGTGCCCAGTGTCTCCCAGTGCATTACAGCGGATCACAGAAATGTTCCAGTCTGTGAGTCGGAATGCAGCCGCCTCCAGCCCTCCCTCAGCTAATAAACTCAGCTCCGGGCTGGCTTTACGCAGCAGCCCTCCCTGCCCCCCCTCCCTTTTAGCGGGACCAGAAGGTCAGAGTCAGGGGTCAGGGGCTGAGGACCTCGCCATTGTGCTTCCCGGCCTAGTGTATGAGCCCTGTCGCCTTTGGCAATCTGCTGGGTCGGAGGCACGGCGGCTCCCGGGAAGGGGAGAGGTCTGCAACGGAAACGCTGGGCTCTCCTGCGCTGGGGGCCTCGCTGCTAGAAGGCAAGAGTGCAGCTTCCCTCCGTTCCCATCCTGCCTCCCTCGGTCCTGCAAAGCCAGAGTCCCGGATTCTACAGAAGAAGAAGAAGAAATTGAGGCTGAGCCAGCGGCGGAGCCATGACAAATTAGAAGCAAGAGTCCCAGTGGCCTAGGGGGGCTTGGCCGTGCCAAGGTCCAATATGACCATAGACTCCTTGCTCCCGCCAGACCGGCTCCGGCCTCACCACCTGTTGCTCCCGCTTCCTACTTCAGGCCTTTTCCTGGTCCCAGCGCTCACTCAGCAGGCAGGTCCAACCCCTCTGCGCTTGTTCACTTATCCTCACAGACCCCTTTCCTGGCATCCAAAGTCTCCTACAGCATGGCGCCGCACTACACGCATCTCTCTCTCTCTTCCCACCCCTTCTGCTGTTCTGCTCAGTACCTCCTGGTACTTAGTGCTCACTGATGTTAGTTGCTATGATTACTGTTATTATTTCAGCCATACTGGGCTACTGGCTGCTCCCCATCGTGTCCTCATGCTTTCCCACTCCCCTACTTTGGCTCAGCGCATTCCCTCCCAGCCCCTTCCTCCTCCTGTTGAAATCTGTCCAATCCTCAACGTCTATATCACCTTCTCCAGGAACCTTTCCCTGATTCCCATAGCCAGAGAGATTCTTTCCTTCCCTCGAAGGACCCCACTCCAGCACCTTGTCAATCTTTCCCTGTACTTTGACCGTCACCCACTGTATACTTGTCTCAACTCTCTCCTCCTTCCCAAGAACGTTCAAGAGTGGACATCCCCTGAGCCCAGCTATGGCCTTAGTCATGGGTGCATTCCTTGTAGTGTCTTGCTGAGTACCTTGCACAGAATTCAGACTCCCTCTGAGTTATTTGTTAAATTGGAACAGATGTTCATGGCCTTCAAGGACCATCCCCCAGCTGGACACTCCCAATATACCTTTTTTCCCTATGACTCCCCATACTGACTCTGAAAGACACATGTTCTTCCACCTCAGGTGTGTTTTTCCCAGCACCGCCCCCCCACTTCCTAATTGAATCCCTCTCCTTGCCCACAGCCTCCAGGAAAATGGCTTGGTTGCTTCAGACTCGCAGCCTCTCCCCTGCTTTTTTTCTCCTTTAGCCTCACAATGCCCCCTCCTGACACCCCCCCCCCCAGGACTCCCGTAGTTATTTCTGGACTGAAATCAGGCCCTTGTTTGCTCATGTCTATCATGTGCATCATTCATGGATTTGTTTGTGAGTTTTCTTTTTCTTTTTGACCTAATCACTGAGTTCCAGGAGGTTTGAGCACAAAGGGTATCTCCTCCTGCCTCTGCGTGTCCCCACATTACCCAGCACATGGCTTTCTACACACACCAGAGCTCCCTGCCCCCGAAGTCTAGGCAGAGAGAAAGACAGCAGGTGAGTCCTCCAACCAGGAAGCTGGACTGTGCCCCTCCTTCTCTTGCCCCTTTACTTACCATCCCCCCATCCCCACCCAGAGGACAAGGCTTAAGCCAGTTTCTAAATCACACGTCCCTTTCTGGGATGTGTTAGAGAGCCTCCAGGAAAGAGACATGAGGCGGAAGAGTGCAGGCTACCTCTCTCTCCTCTACCCTGGTTACCATGGGGAGGTTTTTGGTTGTTGTTGTTGTTTTTCTTTTTCTTTTTTTGCGGTACACGGGCCTCTCACTGCTGTGGCCTCTCCCGTTGCGGAGCACAGGCTCCAGACGCGCAGGCTCAGCGGCCATGGCTCACGGGCCCAGCCGCTCCGCGGCATGTGGGATCTTCCCGGACTGGGGCACGAACCTGTGTCCCCTGCATTGGCAGGCGGACTCTCAATCACTGCGCCACCAGGGAAGCCCTTTTTTTTTTTTTTTTTTTTTTTTAAAGGTTCTTGAGTGCAGACCTCTCACAGACTGCTCAACTAAGCACCTGGCAGAAGACATTAGTCCCATAGGACCTGCCTTGGCTTCCTGGCATCTTCCTTGAGTCTCTGGCCAGTACAAAGCGTGAGGGCACCCGCCTTCTGCTTTCTTTGGGGCTCTGGGTCTACTTGACATTCTCTTTCTCCTTCTTCTCTCCTCCCCTTCCTTAGCTACCTTTTACTGACTATTTCCCATGTAGCAGCCCTATGCCATCCCCCTGGCAAGCATTAGATCATTTATTCTTCAGTTATCCTTGTTATGCTTGTGATTAAAGTAAGGCTCATAACCGTTGAGAAACCTGACCAAAGATACACAGCTAGTAAGTGATGAGGCCATTCACTTACTCAACGAGTGTTTTTGGGTGCCCTCCTCGTGCCAGGGTTCAAAGCTCCATCCAAAGTCTTCTGGTCTGAACCTCAGGCCTCTGAGACCACTCCTGACCCAGTTTTCTAGATGTGGTAGCTGAAGCCACAACCCCTCGCCTAACCCGCACTTCCCCCACACTCTCCACAAGGCCAATCAGAAGGTGTTGATCCCTGGCCTGGGTGAGATCTCAGAGGGACAGCACTTCCTTGGGTGGGTTCGGCGTTGCATTCCAGTTTCTGAACCTAGAATCAGGTGCCAATGCGCAGGATTTGGACTTCCACATAAATAGGGGCAGTAGATCCCCCACTCCATAGAGGGTTTCATGGGATCAGATGTAACAAGTGGAAGGAAGGAAGGAAGGGAGGGAGGGAGGGAGGGAGGGAGGGTAATTAGGATTTACTGAGCATCTTTTTTGTATCATGTGCTGTTCAAGGCCCTTTCACTTATATCTCATTATCATCCCCTTTGTTTTAGTTAGCAAACTAAAGCTCAGAAAGACAAAATGATTTGCCCAAGGCCATAGAACCGGTAAGTGACTTAATCCCAAATATGCCTGATTCAGAGCCTGTGCAGTTTCTTCTAGCAGGTCAAAACAGTGCAGAAGCTGCAGTCAGGTCTCCCGCTCCAGTGCAGCCTGGTTACTAGAGGTCCCGCTCATCTAGCAGTGACATTCTAGATGTCAAGTTTCCTTCCTCACTGACCCCAGCCTTGTCCTCTCATCCCCGGTTGCCACCTTTGTCTGCTACATTGCCCAGTAGGGATCAGAGGAGCTATGTAAGTATTCTGGTTAGGATTGAGGGCTGTGGCTTTGGGGTACAGCTAGGCAGATCCCATCCAGGATTTTAGGATCTGACAGAAGAGGCCATATATCCTCCTGGGCCAGAATTGGATAGATAAATCAGGAAGAGGCTGGGGCATGGCTACAAGTTCAGATAGCCTGAGCTGGGAGGTGAGATGCCTGTGGGGGCAGAGGCAGGTGGAGAGAACTAAGCAAGTTCCTTCCCTGTCCCCCTACCTCCCTCCAGTGTCAACAAAGGTGATGTGGTTTCCCCTGTGGTCTGTTGCCCTAGACACCTGCAGTTCTGAGTATATATGTGTATGTGTCTATGTGCCGACCATGCCACGGGGGGACACAAGGAGAAAGCAGTGGGACAGTATGGGGAGCGGCAGAAAGCCAAAGGCAAGGTCTCCTCAACCCCAAGGTGAAGAATGCACAGTGAACGAGGAAGACGGCAGAGGCCACCCCCTTGGCTACCCCAGGTCCCGGCCAGGAACCTCAGGAGAGCATCGTGGGTGTCAGGGCCCTGGGCTGGGACGAGGAGGCAGGGAACTTGAGTTCTGCCATTAACTTCCTGGGTCAAACGTTTCTAAGTCTCAGTTTCCTGCTCTGTAAAATAGCAAGGCTTTGGTTACCTACCTCACAGGGCTGGTCTGAGATCATATGAATAATATATGCAAAAGTTTGTACCACTTTGAGTTTTAGAACTATTACAATTGCCCCCCCCCACACACACACACCACAGTGGAGATAAAAAACAAAAGCAAAAATGAAAACAAAAACACAGCCTCTGCCCTCATATTGATCACATTGTATTGAGGAAATAAAACACATAAAATACTTGAAAGCCTCTTGTGAAGCCAACTATTTCAAAAACTCTCACTACTGTGTGATCTTGGCCAAGTTAAGACCTCTCTGGGCCTCAGGTTGGTCTCTCATCTATCAAATGAGAGAGCTGGTTTAGATCATCTCTACTTATTTTTCTGAGTCTAAAAGCAGTTTTCTGATCGTGTTATTTCGAGTGCAAATGAGTACATGACAAAGAGGAAAGACCTGAGCAGATCACAGCCGAAATGAAGTTGGTGAGCTTTGGCTGGGTTTTCAAAGAGCCCAGAAATGTGAATCGGTGTGGGGAGAGGGGGTGACATTCCAGGTAGAGAGAATGGCATGTGCAAGGGCGAGGCAAGGAAGCAGAGGGTGACAAGCAGATTAGTGAGGTTTAGGAATGGGGTTGGTGAGGACTGAGGGAGCCTGGGGAGGAAATGGGGACAGGAGGAGGAGAAAGGGGCAGTCCCCAGGGCTGAGGCCACTGAGACTGAAAGTGGGGGAGGAACATGGATGGGAAGATCCTCTCCCAGCTCCAGAGGCGGGTGCCAAAGCCCATTCAGCCAAACTCCACCCAGGAGAGAGAGACAGAAAGATCCCCTGGCCAAGAGGCCCCACCTACAGGGACGGCCCATTCCTCCCGTCCCCTCTCTCCCAGCTCCACTCTAGCCTGGAGGTAAGCAAGGGCCCCTCCAAGCCAGAGCCCTGTTAGTGACAGAAACAGGCAGATGGGGGCAGTGCCACGTCCCTCCATAACAATAATGCCAGCGGCAAAATAATAACAGCAATAGTGATGATGATGGTCGGAATATTGAAAATTGAGATATCGAAACACCGCGTTGGGTAACAGGAACTAACATAGTGTTGTAGGTAAATTATACTTCAAAACAAACACACAAACAAGCTCCTAGAAAAAGAGATCAGATCTGTGGTCACCAGAGGCAGGGGGTGGGTGTGAGGGGTGGAGGGTTGGAGGGAGGGGGAATTGGAGGAAGGTAGTCGAAAGTTACAAACTTCCAGTAATAAGATAAATAAGTACCAGGGATATAATGATAATGTGCGACATGATAAATATAATTAATACTGCTTTATATATGCTTTATATCTATGAAAATTATTAAGAGAGTAAATCCTGAGTTCTCATCACAGGAAAAAACCTTTTTTTTCTATTTCTTTAATCTTGTGTCTATATGAGATGATGCATGTTCACTGAACTTGTGATAATCATTTTATGATGTATGCGAATCAAATCATCATGTGTACACCTTATACAATGCTGTATGTCAACTATATCTCAATAAAACTGGGAAAAAAATAGTAATGGACGGTAATGATGAAATACACCACTCATCACTTGCCCTCTGATAAAACCCCGCAGCACCAAAACCTCTTGTTATGGCCATTCCATTTACTAGAATCTTTGCTTCTAAGAGCTGCTAGTGATTTATAAGATTATCTAGTGTGTAGGATCCCCCAAACCTGACATTAGATCAAAGTCACGTGGAAGAACCTGTGAAAAACAGATTCTGGGGCTCTCTCACAGTCTGCGTCAGTCTCTTTGGGGTGGCAGAGGGTACCTAGTAATCTGCAGATCCCCAGGTAATTCTAAGATGTGGTTAGCTTTGGGACGTTCTGATCTAATCAAACCACGCCTTCAGAGATGAGGGAACCAAGGACCCAGTCTCCCTGCCGGAGATGTGATGGTTAATCTGTGGCGGGGAGAAGGCAGAGAACTCAGGCATCCCAGCTTCTAGGTCAGCGCTCCTTCCCCAGCCTGCACTCCCCAGCCCCGAGATGCCTGTGCCAGCAGAGATTATGGTCAGGGAGGCAGCCACTGGGCCATACCCTAATCGTGAACGAGAAGAAATTCGTCTGAGTTGCAAAATGCCTTTCTGTAGCCAGCTCACAATTACTCGCTCCAGTGGCCCCTGTAGGGAGGCTGCAGTCCACCCACCGGTGGGCTCGGGAGTTCAGCCTTGCTATGTGCCCCCAGCAGGGCCCTCCGTAGGCCCTGTGGCTGTATTGGATGGAGGGCAGGATCTTACCTTGTTACCAACCTTAATGGTTCCTCTTTGGAGACACTTACCTCTGGCCCTGGAATCTCCAGGAAAGACCTTGAGGAGGTCCTGGCCTAAGAACACTCACCTCTCTTCCCCAGGAGTGTCTTTTAGGGTGGATTTGGACCAGTAGCCCCTGTGTGTAGGAAAGGAGCTATGAGCTGAGGGGAGGGTAGAATGGGGTGAGGGTAGCTATGCAGAGACAGGAGTGGGAGCATCCTTGCGGCAACCTTGAAGTGCCCACCCACATACAGCCACCACTGTACTCATTTTCATTGAGTATAATGTCTTACTTATTGAGCATCTCCTCTGCCCAAGCCAGGTTCTTGGGCACAGAGGCAACGGGAACTGCAGTCCCTATCCCTGGGGAATTCATCGTCTCCTGGAGAGCAGGATACAGCCAAAGAAAAGAGCCTGGAATGGAGAAAACTGTCAGAGGAGGAACTCCACCACCGATGCTGCAAGAGTTGTTGGGTTCCCAGAGTCATGGACGCACCACACTGGAAGGGACCTGACGGGCCATCGGGTCCTTGTGGGCGAGGGCAGTGGTCCTGCTCTGACCTGCCCCCCTCTGTGCCTGGAACGGCAGTGATTGTAGTAGTCTCCGCGTCTCCGCTCCATCCTCGCATCCCTCATTCTGGCTTGGCCTGAGCGGCAGAGGTAGGAGGGGACAGGAGGCAGAGAGACAGCCGCTCTCCCCCTGGGCAGACCCTGAAGCTGGGCTCCAGTCTTCTCTGCACAGAGCTTTCAAGGAACCATTTAAAGGAGGACTGGCTGAGGGAGGCTGTGTTGTACTGTGGTTAAGATTGAGACTCTAGAGTCGGGCTGCTTGGGCTGGAATTTCTCGGTTTCCTCATCCGCAAACTGGGATACGAAGTACCTGCCATATTAGGGTTGTTGTGAGGACTGATCAGGACGTGAAGTGCTCGGTGTGGAGCCTCCCGTCCACTGGGCTGTCAGGGACGGAGCCCGATGCTGACGTTAGTAATAGAAGATAGCGTCCTGTCCCACTAAACCGCAGTTTTCCCCTACAAATTCAGTCTCAAAATGAGTACTGACCTAATTCACTCAAAGAAATCCAAGCAGGTCTATAGCCCTAGCTGTCCCCTCTGGGAGCCGGGCTATGGGACTGGAGAAAATATGTGGGATCTTCGCCGACCAACCCCCCACCCACAACCCCGTCCCCATTCTCAGGTGTTGTTGACGCAGAGTTGAGGAGGGGACCCTGAACCAGGCTGCAAGGAATGCCCACACCCACCGAAGAAGGGGCCTCGCCTGCTCTCCCAAATCCTGGCACTGCACATCTGGAGTGATCTACACATCTGGCTGCATCCCTGGGGCAATGGCCACAGCTGTTGACATTTGACGGAGGAGAGATCGAGCTCCTCAGTCAGGGCCTGGGGGGCTATAAATAACTAGCTAAGAGGACCAGGGGGATGAGGTTGACCTTTGGGGGGCGGGAGCGGCTGGCGACTTCCCCCAACCCCTCGGGTCCAGAGCCAAAGTTTTAGCAAAACAGGAAGAGGCAGCAGCAGCTGCTGGGAAAGTAGGAGTGGCTCCCCTTCCCCCACTTGCCTGGGGCCTTCGGATCCCAGCCAGGACCTGGGAGAGGTGGAGTCTTCTAGGCTTGGGGGAGAGGAGGGGCACACCCACGCAGACTGTGGCCCCAGCCCCTGGTGCCCTCCTATGGCTCAGCTGGGGCCCGGGCAAGGGAGGATGGGACGGAGCAGGGCAGCCCAGTGAGTTGTGCCTGCCAACCCAGCCGCCTCCTGTTCCCTTTCTGTTTTTCTATCAGTGGGACAACAGGAAGGACAGACATTAGAAATGGAGCATAAAATATGTCTGTGGCCCAGCCGGTGTATCTAGAGGCCCACCATCCTCTCTCATCCCCTCCCAGCCCACAGGTGGGCTGAGCCGAAGCCCGAGTGGGCGGGAGGCAGGGCTCTAGACAAAAGGAAGGATGCTTCCAGCTTCTGGAGAGGGGCCCAGGGAATGATGGAGATGGAATGATGGAGAACTTCCCCATGAACTATTGAGGTGGGGAGATCCAAAGCTCTGGGGGACTATTGTTCCTGGACTAACTTGTCCACGGGAACAAGCTCTGTAGAGCCGAGAGCCAGCTAAGGGGGCCTCATGAAGTCCAGGATGCAAGTTGTTGTCCCGGAAATGTTGCTTTGCTTTGCCTTGCCTGGGGGAGACTGGCCACTGCCTGGTTGGTTACATCTGATTCGACCTTCGGCTGGTCCACATCTCCAGTGGGTCTGTATCTGTATCCGTCATGAGCCCTCATTGGAGCCGCTCAGCCTGGAGCCCCGCATTTTGCCCGCTAGGAGGGGCTAGACGTGCACCGCCCAATAGAAACGGAATGGGAACCATGTGTGTAACTTTAAATTTTCTTAAAAAATAAAAGTAAAAATACATCAGTGAAGTTCATTTTCATAGTATATTTATTTAACCTAATATATGTAAAAACATCTTTCCAGCCTGCAATCGAAATAAAAAATTGTAAATGAGACATTTTACATTCTTTTTTCATACTACCTCTTGGAAATCCAGTGTGTATCTTACACTTGTAGTACATTGTAGCCATGTTTCAGGTGCTTGATAGCACCTGTGCCTAGTGGCTTACTGTATCGAACAGCAGAGGTTTAGACAACAGTAGCTTAACCTCCTCTTCAGCCCTTCTAGTCCCTTGCCGGGGAAGAGGCTTGGGAAGTGGAGGACGAGGCCAGTGAGGTCAATGCCAAGGGTTAATTTGCTCTAGGAGGAAGGCCACCCACTTTGGCTTTCAAGCATCTGTCTCTAGACCTGGAACCAGTCCCAGTATACAGACAAGCAAGGAGACTGAGTCACAGAGTGACATCTCCCTAGACAACTGGCCGCCTCCTTCTCTTCCCAGCCCTGGTCCTCTTAAGCCAGAGGTTGACAGAATCTCATTAACCCTTCAGATACACTAGCTTCTGCGTTCCTCTGTCTCCTTCTGGACACATCACCCAAAGGTCCTCGGGCAGCAGAGTTAGGGAATATGGGGGGAGAAGCAAACTTGGAGGAAAAAAACAGTCAAGCTGTGGACACATGGACTGAGGTGCTGGTGGGATGGTCAGGGGGAAGTTGAGTGGACAGTTGCTCTCCGGAGCTCAGAAGAGGAGGGAAGGACAACTAAAGACCAGAGATCCTCGGTGAGAGCGGAGAGGGAGCAGCCAGAGATTTAAATGAAGCAAGAGGAAGCGCCATGTCACAATCCAAAGTGGGGAGAACATCACGAAGGAGAGATCTGCACTCGATGGCAATGGACGGTGCTTTAAAATCCTTATAGAGAGAGCTCGCCTCACACAAATTGGTAATAAACACTGAAACAGGGGTGGGCTCAAGCTCAAAGCACAGAAACGGCTCTTCGGGGAAAGAGGAAACACAGCCAGTAAGCAAAGGTAGGGGAACATTCAACCTGATCACCATCTAAGTAACGCCAATTCAAACAAGATGAGGGCAAGCACCGCTTTCAAACATTAGTGAGAATGTGGTGAAATGTACGTGTCGTTGTTGGTGGTGTAACTTCTTTTGATATCAATTTGGCAACATATAGTAAGAGCTAGAAGCTGTTTTTACCCTTTGGCTCAATGACCCCACCCAAAGTACCCTAAACTCGATTTCTATAACCAAAATTCAGGGTGGGGCGAGTGGAATATGTGCATAATAGCCCTCATCACCACATTCTTTACCATGTGGAAAATGAGAACCAACTTTAACACCTACAACTGGAAAATTGCGAAGCAAATTATATTTCCACTCCATAGAAAATTACGAAACAGTTAAAAAGATGTTTTGAATGTGACATAGCATGGCAAGAGAATACAGACTTCTACATGCCCGGTGATGGCAAAGAAACCCGACGGAAGCACAGAGGAAAAGATTGAGAGGAAATACGAGTAACAGGTAGTGACTGTGTTGGGTGGTGTGAAAGCACACGTTTCTCTAGTCGTTTAATAACTGTCAACATTGTGAAGCGCTACGGAGAATGGGGATGAGGGTTGACCAGAAGCCTAGATTGGGCTGCAGGGAGCGCCCTGATGACCTGATGGAGGTCTTGACTTCATTCCTCTAGCAGATATATTTACTGGGCTCTGTGCCAGCCGTTAGGTCACTGCGGGTATTAGCTCAGCACCCACCAGATGGAAGAGGCCCAGATTCCCAGTCTGGGTTCCGGGGGTGCTCTGTTCACTGAAGGCCCCTGGAGCTTGGTTGGCTCCTGTGTCCCTGCTCGGGGCAAGACCCTGTGCTGGGCCTGGAGGGACAGTCCCAAGAGGACAGGAGTCAAGAGCAGGCACTGGGACAGGGAAAAATGTGTGTGGGTAGCAGTGGCCCCAGGGAGGTTAGGGGAAGGTTGGGGGGATCACCAGGGAGCTTAGGGTATGTGAGGGCCACTCTGCCCTGGGGGAGGGTTTGGCAGGCTGTGGTTGGCCACCTGCTGTTTCATATCGCCCCGAAGGTGACGAGAGACGTGAGTGGGCCATCACCTCCACTGCCCCCCACGGGAACTCTACCTGGGCCCCCAACTACAGGCACCATCCGGCCTGGGCAGCCTCCTGTCCCGCCCCCCTCAGCTCTCTTCCAGCAACGCACATTGGGGCCTTGAAATAACACATCTTTATTTATGCCATTATTTCCACATAATTTGCCTATGATTCATCTGTTGTCAAGAGGCATTAAAACGTCCAGCCTCAGCTCCCAGGCACCCGGCAGGTCCTGTCCCATTCCCTCCTGTGTCCCACTCCCTCCTGTGCCCCACTCCGCCCCCTCCCACAATATCTTGACCAATTCTCCCCCAAGCCCAGCGCCCCGCACTCTCAGCACCTCTTCCTCCACGGGGGTCCCCACCCCTAGCCCCTCCCTACCCGGCCTTTTCTGGGGAGTAGGAGGCAGGGGCTGGGACTGTGAACGGCCCAGACTGTGTCCACCCACTTCCCCAGCTCGGACCCTGGCCTGAGGCAGGCCCTGCTGAGACTCCGGATGAGCTCACGCAAGCAGGAAAAGGGAAGAAGCTTCTCTTGGCCTGGAAGCGGGGAGCTAGGGAACCCCTTTCTGCGACCCCCGCCCCCTATGTCCTCAGGCTGGATTTTCCTCATGCCTCAAGGTTGGCCCCTAGGTCCCTCCCTCCCCTTCATTCTGTTTCCAACAGGGCACGGGGGTATAGTTTCCAGTGTGCGTGCATGTGCGTGTGTGCATATCTGTGCGCGTGTGTGCACGTGTGCGTGCATATCTGTGTGCGTGCGTGCATATGTGTGCGTATGCGTGTGTGTGCGCGTGTGTGCACGCATGTGTGTGTGTTGGGGGGCAGGAAAAGGAAGAGTAGTCTTCTCACACCCTCATTAAACAGTAAGGCTTTACGGCTTTGGGGACCCCCTCCCCAGCCCTCCCCAGGGAAATCTAGGTGAGTCAGGGAGCCACAAGGTGGAGGAGGCGGGGGAGGAAGAGGGCAGGGGGCGAGGAGGGGCTGCTGGAAGGGCCGGGGCTGCTGTGGTTGGGTTATCTGATGTGAGGAACCAGGTGTGCTCTGGGCGTGGGGGGAAGAGCAGCCTGAGAAAGAGAGAGAGAGAGAGAGGGAGGCAGAAACTGCAGACGCGGCCTGGAGACGCAGAGAGGGCAAAATAAGACAGACAGGGGAAGCCTGGGGGCCTTTGAGACCTCTCCCCCTTTCCTCTCGAGCTCCAGAGGCAGCCCCGGGGTGGGGGCCGTGTCCTCCTGGCCATCCCCCCCTTCCTCCCCCAGCTCCCTGAGAAGCAGGCAGCCTCCCCTCCACCTCGGGACAGAGGTGGGGTAGCCGGGGGGATGGGGTGTGTGTGGTGTGGCAAGGGCCCAGCCTCATCGTGAATCAGGGCAGTTGGAGACAGTTGAGGGTCTGTAATCTCTGTTGGGGGTTGATGGGTGGAGGCGGCTTTGCAGGAGGAGATAATGGGAGGGAGCAGAGCCCTGGTCTGGAACGGGGTGCGGTGGGCCTGGCCCTCCCCCTCCTTGGGTGGCTTGAGCAGGGCTGGGTCTTTCACAAGAGGAGCCCACCTGTGAGTCCCAGCTTCCACCTCCTCTAGTCCTGACTCGGGATGTGTGTATGTTGGAAGGACGATGACTTAGGAGAGGAGAGGATCCCTGAGAGAGTGATGAGAGTTTTAATAACCAAGGCTGAGAGTCACCAAGCCCTTACTGCAACCAGACCCAAGTCTAAATGCTGTGTGTTCACTTATTTACTTTTCGCAACACCTCCCAAGTGAGCGCAACTAGTATCTTTGCTCTGTAGCAGAGACAGAGCAAGTCCAGCTACCAGCAGTCCGGCAGGTAGTTCAAATCCTGCTCCCCCCTCGTTGCAGCTTCTGCTGTTCTCACCTGCTCCCCTAGAGGAGGCCCTGCAAGCTTCCTCCCATTCGCTGCACAAAGACCCTGTTCATAGGTGGGGAAACCGAGGCCCAGAGGGCTCACGTCATTGCCGCCAAGTTACACAGCTAGTGACAGGTGGTATCAGGATTCATCCTTCACCCCCGTGGCTGCTTCCCTCAAGGCTGGGAGTGGTGCAGCGTGGGCAGGGCGCTGTGTGAGGGAGCACCTGGGCTCCCTCTGCCTCCGTGCCCACAGCCCAGCCCCTGCAGGTCCGCGGTGGGCTGCATGTGAAGGAACCAACAACCAACTGAACGGTCCTCTCCCAAGTCTACTGGCATCCTGCCCACTGACAGTGCTCCCTTTGCTCCCCTCCCATCCACTCCTCCGCCACCTCAAGGCCTTCCTGTGAACACAGCAGAAGGCAGGAGCCCCTCGGGGCGGGGTCCCTATCGGAGAGGAAGTGGGGCTGGCTTCTTTCCCATCCCCTTTATCACTTCTCCCCAACCCCACTTTATCACCCAGGGCTGTTTCACCGTCTCCTCCCTGCTGCTCTCCTACGGCTCCAGGGTGGGAGAGGGGAAGACATTTAAATCTGTGGGGCTGGGGGCAACAAAGGGGGCAGCGGGGAGGGGTTTCCCTGACACTCTGAACCCGGTTGCTTATGGCCCTCCGCACCCAGGCTGGGCTGGCCCCAGGGGCTGAGCCTTTCGTGATGGGCTGCTTGTTCTACCTGGCCCTCCTGGGAGACAAACAGCGAAACAGGAGCCAGGTGCAGACACTGTTGGGGCCCCTGCACTCACTTCACCTCACCTTGCCCTTGCCCCATGCTGACTGCCACAGATGTTCACAGGATTTGTAATGAGATGGGGTTGGGTCAGGGTGGCAAGGGCCTTTCCAGATGCCCTGTGGGAGTCTGAGTGCAAGTGGAGGGGACAATGGGGAGACCCCGCTGAGCTAAATAAGGGCTGCCAGGCTGGGCTGCACGTGACTTCTCCATTTCTCACCGAGGAGTTCTGCTCACCACCTTCCCCTCTCAGCAACCAGAATCTATGGAGGAGACTGTGTCTTTCTTCCCCGAGTCCAGCTCAGACGGTATTTGCAGAACAATCCAGCTTGGAATTTGATACTTGATCCACCCCTTCCTGCATCCCCTATATCAGGTATCCCTGGATCCCTGAGCCTTGGCTTCGATCTGGTCTAATTCTATAAGAATCTGTTCAGACTTGGGGTGAGACTGTTGAGTCCTGGAGAGGGAAGGGTTGTGGGAGCATTGCCAAGTTTCCCAAATTCCTGTGAATGCCTGGGTTTTTGCAAGGCATCCACTCGCCTCCCCAAGACTCAATCTCATTACCCACCCCTTCCCTTTCTCCCAGGGAGGTCTTGAACAACTGAACCCAAGTCAAGTCCCTCTGGTAGGGACCCTGATCCCAAGTCTGGTCAGTGCGCTAGTGTCAACCTGCAAGAAGGCGTCGTCTTGCCTCTGTCTTAGCCAGCTCTGTACGTGGTCTGCGGAGCAAAGTTTTGGAAGATGGAAGGCCAGGAGGGATGGTCAGAATGTTGGATGACAAAATGAAGATGCAAAAGATTTGAGCAGGCTAAAATGTGGGCGAAACCAAATCAGATAGATATGAATAGGGCTAAATGCTAAATTCTGCATTTTGGACCAAAAACCCAACCCTCCACATGCAGAATGAGGGAGATACGGCAGGTGCTGTAGGGAGAGGTAGTTAGCATGTGGGTTCTGAAGCCACAGGGACTTAACTTCTCAGTTTCCAAAGTTCAGGGGAAGGTGCTGAAATTTGCATAAGTCTGTTTGCATTTCATCTTCCAGCAGGAACCCAAGCAGAATTTTTTTTTTAATTTGACATCTATTGTGAAGATCAGATCTTTCAGATGCTGACAGAAGTGGGCGGCACATGGCCTCATACTCATTCGTTCATACATGTATTTATTCAGCTACATTTATGGAATCCCTCCTTTGTTCCAGTCTGGTAGGGAGCCCCGAAGGCAAACCAGAAATTTAAAACACACAACAATGTACACTTCATTCTACCATAGAGTGGGCGCACCGTTCTACCCAGACGGGGCAAGGGAGGGTACAGCATTGTGAAGTTCAGGGAAGAATCTGTGCAAGAGATGAAACTGAGCTGGAAATTGAAGGATCAGCAGGGGTTTGCGGAGTTGAGAAAACTGGGGGATGGAGAACAGGGTGGGGCATGTCTGGCTGAGGAAACGAGGCCTAGAAAAGTGTGCACTGTGGGTCTCAGAGTGTAGGCTGGGGACCCCTGTGGATCCCTGAGCCCCATTCGGGGGCTTTGCAAGGTCAAAGCTACTTTCATAATAATACTGAGACATCATTTGCCTTTTTAAATTAATTAATTGATTTTTGGCTGTGTTGGGTCTTCGTTTCTGTGCGAGGGCTTTCCCTAGTTGCGGCGAGCGGGGGCCACTCACTATCGCGGCCTCTCTTGTTGCGGAGCACAGGCTAAAGACGCGCAGGCTCAGTAACTGTGGCTCATGGGCCCAGTTGCTCCGCAGCATGTGGGATCTCCCCAGACCAGGGCGCGAACCCACGTCCCCTGCATTGGCAGGCAGACTCCCAACCACTGCGCCACCAGGGAAGCCCCATCATTGTTTGCCTTTTTAACTCTCATTCTCTCACTTGTGTACAGAGGAGTCTCCCAAGGTTTCCATCGTGTGTGATACCCTAACAAATGGAACGCAGAACCAGTTTTGAGAATCTAGCTGCCTTCTATGAAGCCAGACATCAAAGAGATTTGCAAAACTGTCAAACAATACCTTCTTGTCACTAAATTTGTTTTGTTACCTTTAACAAAAATTGTATTATTTATGTTAACTTAGATTCATTATGGTTTTTTTAAAAATTTAATGAGTATTTAAAATTCTTCTCAATTTAAGTTCCTAATCTGGTTAATATCGATGGATATAACCCACATAAACAAAAGCTCTTTATTTTTAATAGTCCAAATAGGGGTCCAAAGAACAAAACGTTTGAGAAGGGCTGGTGTAGAAGCAGCCGGCTGAGTGCACGGTCAGAGCTGCAAGTGGTTGGACGTGGCCGTGGCTCGAGTCCCACAGTCTGGACAATGACACGTTTTCCTGGAGCGGCAGACAGGCGGCATCATGTTGGCTGTGCACCTCGCCAAGGGAACATGGGTCCAGAGAATGCCAGGGTAAACGAATAGAAACTGTGACACAAAAAATACATGGGGCAAACCTGATTCTTGAGGCTCATCTTGATTTCCCCCTCTCTGGACAGGAACCACTTCCGTCCAGCAAATACTGACGTTAGTTATGGGTCAGTAACGTGTGTGCAGGGAAGTCGGTGGTGGTGGTCATTGAGGCAGTGAAGCTGGCAAAGAAAGACCATAATTGAAAGAAGCCGGAGAGAGTATTAACTAGAGTTCCCCGTCTTTCTGTCTCTACCTTCCCATCTCTTTCCCACACTTTTCTCTCCAGCCGGGCTGTTTCAATTCGGGCCTATTTAGCTTATGAAGTCGCACACCTGCCTCCTGGTGGCCACATGGAGCAATGACGCCTTCCCCCCGCCCCTGTAGATATTCACGGAGCAGGGGCTTATAGCTCCAGAGGCTGAGATCTGCATGGGGGGTCAAAGAGATCCCCCTGGAACCAGTCCAGAGAGCCTAGCAAGGACCAGTGGTCAGAGGACTGGAGCAATGTTAACTTGCAACGAAAACTTATTTGACGACCCTTTCACTCTGCAAACTAATAGTGATGCTGGCAGCACAGGTACTGCGAAAAGTGATTTACACAGGTTAGTCACAACAACGAACCTAGGAGTAGGTACTATTATTGTTGCCATTGTATAGATGAAGATTCTGAGGCTCAAAAGTATTAAGTCACTTGCCCAAGGTCACACAAGGTAGCAAGTGGGAGAGCCAGGACAGGGACCCAGCAGTTTATGCCATTAAGCGTTCAGCTTCTGCGTCTGCTGCTTGGTGATGGCCTGTTTTCAGGTCTGTCTTCTCCCCCCGGACTGTACCTTTCTGGGGGGCAGCGACTGTCCTATTCTTCGCTGTGTCCACAGCACTGGGCTCAGTGTGACACTTGGAGACACTTGTGCTTGGAGACACTACAAGCACTGCACAACCAAGCTGGACCTCAGAGGGAACGTGGGACCAGCAGGGAAGGTGCTCAGAGGCCCCAGGCACAGCAGGCCAGGCACCTTCACAGAGTTATAAAAGCAGGAGCAGGATGTAGAGGGAGGAGGGAGTGGGGGAGAGCGGCCCGGCGAGCGGCCCAAACCTGTCCCTATAGGGCAGTAGCACCACCTAGTGGTGAAGCTCAACATGACTTCGGGAGGAAAAAAAAAAACACTAGACAGTCCAGAGCTGGGGAGAGGCTGGGAACGCCCCCCACCCCCACCCCGACCCCTCTGGAGAGAGCTCCAGGAACTATGGCTACCCCCCCTCCCTAGAGCCGAAAAGAAGGGCCTGGCAGCATTCTGGTCCCTCCCCAAGGCGTCAGGTTGTACAAAATGTGAAGAAACAACCCCCAGTCCTACCTGCCCTTGGCTGAAAAGAGGTAACTCTTTTCCTGGGGACAGCCTGCCTCCAAGGACGGGGTGATGTACGAATGTAAAAGGCTGCTCCCTCACCTCAACTTGGGGCAATCCAAAGGACCATCCCGGTTTCAGAGCTCCCCGTAAGGGTTGGTTGAGATCTCCGCTGAGATTGCTGGACAGCCCTGCTCCCTCTACCCAATCCCACTTTCTTCCCTGCCACCCAAGCTTGAGACCTCTCCCCAGTAAACTTCCTGCACTCCCATCTACATTTCAGAGTTGGCTTCCCCAGAACCCGACCTGCAACACTATCTCATATACCACATACGGCATGTCTGAGTGCAGAGATTCCAAGCAGCTGTCTGGAGCAGTGACAACCCCCCATCACCACTCCCAGCCTCTGCCCCACATTCTGCTGTGCTTCTTGGTCAGTTGGAGCACAGACCCCTTCAGGAGCCTCACAGGCTTCTTGCCCGCAGTGATGCTCGTTGGCATAAAGAGGCAGCCCTTTGGCCGTACTAGGAGTGCCAGATGTCACTCATCACCCTTGTCCCCTGCAGGGCCATGGGGCAGGCAGACAGACCCAAGGTGCATAGACAGCTTCCAGGGAGCCCCGGTAGAAGCTAGAGACCCTGACCTGAGGGATCTGGTCGCTCCAGGCAGGCCCTGTCTGCTTGTCCCCAGGACTGAAGGAATCAGTATTTCCTGGAACAGCGCTGACGTATTTATGCCACCTGAAGCTCTGAGCCTATCAACCTCACGATGTGTGAGATGTTTCTTCTTTATGTCCTTTCGAGGAGCAGACGTGTTCACAGCAGTCCCGCTGCAGCATTGCTTGATGTAAAGGGAGGATGTTCCCTGAATACCCTCTATATGGTGTCGAACGCTTGGTGGCCATCTGCCCAACAGCTCAACAGCAACATACCATCCAAACATAGGACCAGATAAGAATGCATTGTGTAGACCAACACCGTCCAATAGAACTTTCTGCAATGAGGGAAATGTTCGGTATCTGCACCGTCCATTCCCATAGCCCTGGGGCTATCGAGTGCTGAAAATGTGGCGAGTGCAGATGAAGAGCTTAATGTTTACTTTTATTGAATTTTAATGAATTTTAATGTAAATAGTCACATGCAGCTACCTTACCGAACAGCACAGATGTAGCCCCAAGACTTGGAATGTGAAAACTTAAAATCACTTTCTCCTAAGTGGGTGCATTCCTCTCTGTTTACCTGGAAAAGTTGATTGTAACACACGGCCGTGGAGATTTTGTGTTCCTCTGGACCATCTATCAAAATGCTAAATAAGAGTCCTAACAGTTTCTAAGGACATGTCTTCACGCTTCCCCTGCCAGAGCCTGTGTCCGTTTATGCAGCTGCTGGTTTCCTTTCCCTAAGTCCATTCGCTTTTCTTGACAAAACGGCCCTCAAGCCCCACCGCCAATTCTTCTATTCCCCTCCCCTCCCCCACTGACACATTTGGTTTGAAATCTTTTCAGATGCTTCTGAAAAATTAAATCACATCCACAGGCCCCTAGGCCAACTTATTGTAAATAAATACATTGGTTATGTTTCCCTTGCGTGATTTTCCCTGCAGATGACCACGTGTGTCTTTGGTTAGTTATTTTTGCTTGTGTGTTTAACGAAAGCTGCCCTTTATCATAAACCCCCCTTGTTTTTGGAAATGGAGGGGGTACATTGGTTCCTCAGGGCCCTTTGGGAGTCCTATATATTCACAGGAGTCACTTGAAGTTTGCCAAGTCACTGGCACAGCATTTCAAATACAAGGCACATTTTTGTCAATAGCTGCCTGGTTTCCTATTCTTGAGGTTCTCAGGTAAGGGCCACACAGAAATGGACCCAACACATGTGACTGAATGCTTCCTGAGAGTACAGCCCTGTTGGATCCAGTAGCTCCAATTTCTCTATCCCAAGGCCTACTTTAGGAATGGGAATCTCCCTTACATCCACTTGAATAGAGAGCTGGCATGACTAGCTGTCATTTGTCAGCCCACTCAGCTCAATACAAAGCAGTACAGTGTAGTAGGTAATTAATGACTTCTGGAGCCAGATGCCAAGGGTTCAAACCCTATCTCTCACTTGCCACCACTGTGGCTTTGGGCAAATTATCCCCTCTGCGAAATGAGAGTAACAGTCGTCCATCTTCCCTAGGGTCCTTATAAGGATAAAGCAAGCTGGTTTGCTTAAAGCATTTATTTACAGCAGTACTTGCCACCAGGTAAGTGCTGTGTAAGTATGCACCATCTTTATTACCATAGCAGAGCTTTCTTCATTGGTTTATTTGACACATTTCCGGCAAACTTTTTTTTCTCTTTGGAAATCACGCAGGAGGCCCTCTTCAAAGCTTTCTTGCTGCTTTATTCCCAGATTGAACCAGATCTATTGTACGTTCCAAGCTTCCCTGTTGGCCTCCTTCAGATTCTCCCACTTCTTCCAGTCGGCCAGAGAAGGGTTTTCCTATCTCCCAGAATCTCGTTTATTGGGCATTTTTGGTGCAGACTTTCCTGGCTTTCCAATAATATAGGTTAAAAAGGTTGAGAGGTATGAATGCCTACCTTCACGTTCCCTCATTCGAAAACAGAAAAGATGATAACATTGTCTCCCAACTCAGCCCCAGGGAGCCTCACTTCTTCTCATCTTCCCAGCTGCTGGACTTCCCTCTGGGACTAGACTGAGCTGTCACGGGCCCCAGGGCTGAGGAACTGGCGTTCTCAGTGGGTCCTGTCATGTTCCCTGGGGAAGGCAGGTCCAGGGGAGCGCCGGGAGGGTGAAGACAGTACAAAGACAGATGCACTTTATTGATAAGGCAACAGCATTACGCCGGGCTGCGGCAGAGACCCCCTCCGGCCAAGGCCACACTGGGGCCGGGGTGTGATTCACATTGAGACACAGGCTGAGGTGTCCCTTCTCCTCCTCCTGATGGGTCAGTGGGGTGACAACCCAGGGAAGCAAGGCAGGGATCTGGGATCTGGACATGCTCTGTCTAAAACCCAGGGCTTCCCCCAGGGATGAGGTCAGCCACAAGGGGCGTGGGACATGGAGTCTGAGCTCAAGCATGATGTAGTGAAAACAGCACTGGACCCTAAGTCCAAAGTCCGGGTCCAGTCCTGGGGCTGCTTTGAACTAGTTACACGAGCTTGGGTGAGTCACACCTTCTCAGCGTCAGTTTTCTTTAACAAGGGGATTGAACTGGGTCAGAGATTTTCAAGCCCTTTCTACCACTGACTTGACAACTGGACCAATGTGTTCTGCAGCTAAAATCAAATCCCAGGGGCCTCTCCCTTATTTGTAAAATAACAACAACAGTAATTAACGTGTAGAATTTTCACAACGCACGTCATCACCCATAAATATCGCTTCATCAGTGGCGCCTACTACCCGCTATATTAGAATGTGGTACCAAATGGAGTCTGAAGACAACCCCCATCTAACAGACATCACACTGAGTCTAAGGACGGTTCCGCAATAGGGACGGTGGCTGTCAGATGAAGAAACACTGGCCAGCAGACACTGGCGGCTGTCGTGGAGGTAAGCTGGTTTGCTGCCGGGGTCTTCAGGGAACAGCGGACGCAGGCAGAGGGGCATCCTGCGGACACCACCTCCTCCTGGCTGAGAAAGCAAGCGCGGCTGAACTCCCCAAACTCGAGTATGATCTGAAGGACCCTCTGTCGATCCTGGAGGAGCCCTCTCTGCTCTGCTCCGGCATGCCTGTCACCCATGCCCCAGAGAAGCCCAACCGGGTACACGGGCTGTGAGTGCCCACCTGCTGAGCTGCTCTGCATACGGGGAGTTTGAGGTTCGGTGCCCCTACCCCGCCCTGCCTCACAGGTCCCTTTTGACGTCAGGGTGGGGGGTGGGAATAAGGAAGTACCCCGCCCGACTCCCCCCAAGTGCCCTCACTGACCAGCCACCAGGCCAACCCGCTGTCCCCCCACCCGGGGTGCTGAAGCACTGCCTTCGGGGGACAGCAGTGTTAGAAGCAGAACTAGGTGGGCAGGGAGGGCTTGGGCTTTTGGGGGTCTGGAAATTCCTCTCCCCCATCCCACCCTGCCAGGTGGGAAAGATGAGGCCCCGCTGGTAAGCAGAGCAGCACCTGCTTCTCCAGGCTGCTGGGGGGCTCAGACAGTGGGATGGCCTCTGGGTCACCACCCTTGGCCATCCCAGGAGCAGGCCCCTTCAGCGCCCTCGGCCGCTGCGCGAGGCCCCTGGAGCCTGCGGCCGGTTCTCTCTCTGGGGTGGGAGGTAAGGCACTGGCAGGGTGAGGATGAGGATGGTGCCCACGATCCTCTGAAGCCTGGGGGCCATTCAGTCCTGCCACGTGGATTGCTGGAGGGAGAGCCCCCGCCTCGGCCAAGCCCTCAGCTCCAGGCTGAGGAGCTGTGGGCTTGGCGGCAGGACGGGTGTGGCCTCCATCGGCTACTCTTACGTTCAGGCTGGGTTTGCCTGTCCCCTCACTGCCTGGGCCCTGCTCTCTTCCCTCCTTGGCCTCTCAGCACACGGGTTCTGGGCCAGTGGCCCCCGCCATGGGGAGAAAGCCCATCTTATCACAGCTACTTCCGGAGGAGAATGTTACCATGGCGATGGGAAGAAGGTGGGCACCGTGGGGTTAGGCAAATGCCCTTTGGCCAGCAGAGGTGGATGAGGGGAGGCTGTGACCTTAGTCACCTTGGTTTTGGCCTTCCTTGGCAGTGAGTGTCCTGGGCAGGCCAGGGTAGGAAGGCAGAGGGAGAAGGCCCCATCGCGGCACACTGCCCAGGACAGAGCGGCAGCAGGATGAGGTGTGGGTCACGGGTCAGTGTTTATCGTGGGTGGGGCGAAGGAAGGGTGATCGCACCAGGCTCTGGGCGTGTGGGCCTGGAGCTGGGTAGAGGTGAGGGTATCTCTGTCCCTGAGGAATGGCTGCGTCTCTCCCGCCTGCCTGTTCCCTCGGCACCAGCCAGCCGCCACTTCTGTAGTGTGGGAGGGGGTATCCCCTGGCACGGGCCCACCTTCAGCCTCTGCCCTCTGCCCCCATTCAAGATTCTTTGTCAAATAAAGAGCAATTCCTCATGACTGAGGTCTCGAGGCACTGGGGGCAGCCCGTGGCCTGCAGGTAAGGGGGACCTGGTGTTAGGTTGGGCAGCAGGGAGGATGGGCTGGGCAGGGAGGGGAAGTGGGAGAGGAGGGGCTGAACTCCAGGAGTGGGGAGAGCTGGGCAGCCTCCGGCCCCAGAGAGGCAGCCCCGCCCAGGCGCCAGGGCAGGCTGCCCTCCTCAGGAGATCTCGCTGCCAAACACCTCGAGCACGAGGGGCGTGAGCTTCATGCTGCACTCGGGCTGGAAGGAGAGGCAGCGATACTGCTTGGAGTGTTCCTCGTTCAGGCTACGCAGGTCCGCTAGCTTCTGGATCATCTTGGCGTAGAGCAGGTGGCTGCCTGGGGGTGGGTGGCAGCAGCGGATGTAGGTCTGCAGTGTGTTGGACAGGCGGTCCTGGATGGCCTCGACCAGCGCAGCGTCCTGCACCCCGGGACGGTCTGTGGGCAGAGGGGCGGGCGAGGAGCTCTGAGCCACAGCTGCCTCACCGTTCGGCCTCCCCCCCGCCCACACAGACAGACCCCCAGCCTCAGCATCCTCCCAGGTCACTCCTGGACGGCTGCTGACCTGTGACACCACAGTCCTCCCCAGCCCCTCGGCCACTTCCCGTGGCATTTAGGATCAAGTCTCAGGTCCGTCTGCGGGCCATCTGGGCCTGTCCCCACCTATTCTCTCTCCTTCTGTCTCTGTGCTCCATCTTTCATCAGGACCCCGATGAGCCATGCTCTCTGCACTCCAGCCTTCACATTTGTCTTCCTTCTGCCCAGAACTCAGCTCCCTTACCTTTGCCTGACTCTGCTGACCCTTCAGGTAACAGCTTAAAGGACGTTCCTCAAGAAGGCGATCCCTGATGACCCCGTACCTCCATGCCCCAGACGACATCAGGTTCCCACTTTCTGCTATACCCTCTGTAGCATCATGTAGCGTGTACTTCTTTATTTTTAAAATAAAGTGTTTGTTTCATGTCTCTTTCTACACTTCCTGGGAGAGAAGTCTGTGTCCTGGTTGCCGCTGAGTCCCTATGCCCAGCATAGTGCCTGGTTCCTGCCCGAAGCCCAGTAAATCATTGCTGAGTGAATGCATGAACAAATGAATGAGTGAATGCTCACTGGCCAGGAGGAGGGGCGCCCATGTCCTTTCCTTGGGCCCCCAGCCCAGGAAAGCATCCCTGGAGAAAGGCCACTGGCTTGTTCTCTGAACACAGTCCCAGTGGAGGCCTCATCAGGAATCCAGCATCCCCAGAACCACAAGACCTCCCTCCTCGGCTTCTCTCCCTCTTCCCACCCCAAACAGGCAGAAGAGCTCAAGGATCACAGCACCCTGCCTCCAAAATCAGGCAGCTAAACTGTCTGTCAGGCCAGCAGAACCTCCTATCAGGCCCCAGGCTTTTGTGCCCCATCCCCAGGGGACCTCAAGTATCAGCAGAGGTCAGTCCAGTTCACACAAGAGCAGAGCTTGTGTACTGTCTGTAGCCTGAGACGCCCCATCTATTTGGTTCCTCAGAATTCCACCCATGAATCACCAATGGTCTTGCTAGGGCAAGGCCAAGGGTAGTGAGGGAACCGTCAACATACACACAGCACACTGGCTGGGCGGACCCAGCAAAGTGGGTGGTTCCCTGTTGGTCTCTCCTTGTGCTCACTTCTCCCTCCAATCCTCCCTGCTGGCCCCCAGCGGGACTTCCTCCTTCCTGCTCCCCACACTGCTAGGTACCTGGGGAGACAATGCAGATGGCCATGAGCAGCACGTGTTCCTCCTCATGCAAGTTCAGCTTCTTCAGCCCCACCTGGAACTTGATGAGGGGCTCGATCAGTTCCAGGCTGTGTCCGGCTATGAGAGAGAACAGCCAGCTGCTGTGGGCACCCACCCCACCCCGCCTCCGGCCTGACCCTCACCCTTCTCTCCCTGGTGCTGCCGCACTCCCTCTGATGTGCCTGGTGGGGCCCATGACCCCGGGAGGGGTGGAGCCGGGGCAGGAGGAGGCAGAGCCCAGCCGCACCTTTGGTTACATCACTGACTTGGTACTTGTAGTCCGGGCTGCCGCAGGTCCAGGACATGTCGTCCATGGTGAAGGACTGGTTGGAGCGCAGCATGATGACCTCAATGGCACTCGACTTCAGCAGCACGATCTGGTCCTCAGGGGTGAGGTCTCTGCCAGGGAGGGGGCGGCGGGGGGGAGGTCAGGTTACTGGTTCATGTGAACCAGTGCAGTGCTTTGACAGGTATACACCTGCCAGGTGACCAGCATGTGCCCTGGGTCCTCCCTCGAGGAGCTTGCAGCCTGGTTGGAAAGAACAAGGCTGTTTCTTGAGGGAGAACGACTTGAGAACAACTCAAAGCTGTGACCAAATGCCAACTGATGGAGCTCAGCTACTAAGACACGGAAAACCCAGTGACTTTCCAGGGTCTCCAAGGTCGGAGCAGCCATGGCTCTTCTAGGGTTAGGAAGATAGAGCCTGGAGAAGCTCCCAGGGCTATGGCATGAATATGGTCGTCTGCAAAAGCATGGCCAGAGCCATCCCCAGTGGCTCCCATGCTTTCTTTCCCTCTCCCTCTTCCTGCCCTTCGGTCCTTCCGGTAGTGAAGTCAACTCTGTCTCCAGGACATCTCTGGACTCCCACTCCCACTGGGCTGCTCTGATTCAGAGCTCCAGCATCTTTTTCAGTTGCCTCTTACTGGACTCCTGGAGTCAAGTCTCTCGTTCACCTTTCTTACTACTGCTACAGGGACGTGTCACTCCTGCGCTCAGAAATCCCCACTGACTATCAAATGCCCCAGGATCAAGCCCATACGCCATCACTTGGCTACAACCTGTCTTTCCAGCCCCCGTTCCCATCACAGACTCCACCAACCCTCCATTCTAACAACATCGGGCTACTCTACATTCAGATGCTAGGCATTCTCATGCCACCATGCCTTTGAACGTGGGACAGCTCCAGCTTAGAGCGCCCATCTTCTGCTCCACCCCACCTTTCTGGTCCTGAATCCAGTGAGGTCTCCATTGGATCCCTCCACCCTTCGATTCTCTTCATAGAATTAGAGCCATTCCTTTCCGACCTGCTGCACGTTGCCTGTAATCCTAGTTTGCCCTTTCCCCTTCTTTGCCTCTGTCCTTTAGATACTTGTCTCTGGCTCTTCATCGTAAGCTACCTGAGGGCCAGCACCAGCTCTTAATGACTTTAGTGTTGCCCTCGCACCGTTCATTGAGCCCTGAGCATGAGGAGAGGGTCAACAGCTATGTGTTGATGGGTCAAGAGGCTCATGAATAGTTCCACTGTTCTGAGTCACGAGATGGGCTTGTCTGAACAATGACAAGGAAAAGGCAGGACCTACAGATCAAATTGCTTCCTCTTTTTCCTCCCTTTCTCTTTCTGTGGATTTCCTCCTGGATATTCTGTCGATGGGCTGTCATCCCCTGTGGCTGCACTTTGGAAAGTAAAAAGGTGGGAAACGGATATTAACTGATGAGAGTCCTGTATCAACAGGTGATGTATGAGGAGGCGTAAAAGGGCTTGCATGATTAGATGACCGCCAAAGGGCCTGCACTGAAGGAAAATCACAAAGTGCTAGGGTTGGAAGGCCCCACTTAGAGGCTATGTGGTCCAATTCCTTCCTCAGTGTTTCTGATAGACGGCTCTCACACAGCCTCTGCAGGACTCCCCCAGTGCCAGGGAGCTTCTGGCCTCTGGATACAGCCATGAGGTGCTTGGTTTTTGGGTTAATAGCCTCTTCTCTTGGGCTCTAAGCCACGTGATCACACACTCATCCATTGCTTGTAGTTCTGTCCTCTCAAGGAACACAGAACCAGACTTCTTCCATTAGCCGTGGGACATCCCTTTAACCATTTAAGGAAAGCCACATGTCCCTCCTTGCCTTTTCTCTGGAATAAACAGCCCTGATGCCATGACATCTAGATGTCTCATCAATCTGTCACCTTTTTCTGGGTGCTCAATCCACATTGAAAGAATAAAAACTAACACCACCCTCATTTGGGTTTTAATTGATTATACGAGTAAAACAAGTTCATTATCAAATCTTTGGAAAATACAGTCTCCCATCCACCTATTTTTGGGCACTTTGGTTGCTTCTAAGTTTTGCTGTTATAAGGAATTCCATGAGGAACATCTTTGTATATAACCTTTGGTTCAATGGCCCACTCAAAATGGATGGCCAGAAGTGAACAAACATCCCATGGGTGCCTGGCTAGAGAGATTTCAGCGGGATCACTGCCTGCTGTGATCCAGACATACTACTTCTATGAAAGCAAACCTAGAATGATCTCAAATTACCACCCACAGCCTGGAAATACAGGGACTTTCTAAGTGCAGCTCACAGCCAGAACTGGAAATGGTAGTGGGTGGCGGTAGCCGTGGAGATAAAGGGGAACTCAGTAAGAGACCTCGTTCCTGCTGTGATGGGCACCAGCTCCGGCTCTGGGCCTCCTCCCTGGACCTGAGTAATATTTACACCCTGATCAGTTTCCACACCTGTGGCCACTTCTGGGCACCTGTGAGGTGCTCTGGGGATGTCTCGTTTTCCCCACCCCCTAGGCAGGGTCCAGCCTCTCCCCATCTGCCTTCCCTCAGTACCTCTTGGCGCCCTTATCTCTTCACCGCGGCTATCCATATGTCTATCTCTTCCATCAGACGCTGTACCTCTGGAGGCCAGGGACTGTGTCCTAGTCACCTTTTATCCCTCACAGTTTATGTAATAAGCAAGCTGATTGTTGGACAGATGAATAAGTGAATATAGAGGAAAGGGCATAGGAGGAGGGAAGCACTATGACCCCAGGCCTGTGACCCAGGAAGGAGCCCCTGGGGATGGAAATGGCAGTGAGGTTGAAGGCGTTTAGCCCTCTGGGGCTGGGGCCTGGTCCCTCATGCGTCCCTCTGGGCAGTGCAACCTGTGGTCCTTGGTTCTCGGATCCAAGACGGCGCCTGGCCATGGAGTCTCTGCTCCTGACACCGCTTCCTCCATGCATTTCTTTTGCAGGGCTGAAGGAGGGGGATTTGTGGGGTGCAGACCGAGAGGCTGAGGGAGAAGAGGTGGGAGCCAGGGGCAGGGCCAAGGCCACACCACAGGGCAGTCCACACCCAGCACAGCCCATCCAGTCCCGCCCACACTGGAATCTTGTCCTGTACTCCCCCCTCCACTCACCCACACAGAAGTCTCATCCTGCCCTCCCCACACCCTCCACCCCCGCCTCCAGGCAGCAAGATCAAAGCCACCAGGGACGCAGCCACTGTTCTTTCACTTCTTGGAAAAACAGAACCTCTAAGTGCAGGAACCGGCAGAACCAGAGAACTGTTGGGCTGCCCCTGCCTGGCTCCTATGGAAGCCTGGGCTCTGGCCCCCGTCAGGTGCAACATCAGCTCCACCCATTCCCAGGGGGCATCCACGTAAAAGGCCCCACAGAGCTCTTGCTGAAACCTGCTCCATTTTTGTTGGAAAACATTCCACTTTGGGTCTTCTCAAGACATGCTGAAGCCAGAAAAGTTAACCCGAGTGTGTTTAGGATCGATTTAATGGATTTTGCCTCCATAGCTGGGCGGCTCCAATACCTGCTCATATATACCTCACTTCGGCCAGGACTGCAGGGCTAGACCAGGGAACTCTGGAGAATGAGGCTTGAAAGGGAAGGAAGGGGGTAGACTTCAGCTCATCCTTGGGGAGAGGAATTGAGGGGCAGGTGGTGCTATTTTGTGCGAGGGTATATGTGGCGAAGGGAAGGGATGGGGGCCAAGAGAAAAACTGGGGCTCAGGTCACTTAGTGGAGGGGGCTGCGTTGGGGTAATCCGGTTAAATGGGTCACTTTCTTTTTAGGACAGTTTTCCCACGTGGGCAATCCTAGCCACCAAACCTTAGCATCTGGACAGGGCTTCAGGTGCCCTCTGGCCCAGCTCCCCACTGGGCAAGGTTTGGGGACTGCGTAGGTGAGGGCTGCTCCTCCTGGAATTAGGACGAGAGCCACCCGCCACAGTGTATCCATCAACACCTTGAAGTGTTTTTTCTCTAGCTGTTTGCACAAAACAAGACTTTGGGAACATGTGCAGTTTGCAAACAGTAAAGAGAAGAGTGGGGGAGGGAGCTGGAACTTGTACTAAGCGCAATGTTGCCATCAGTTCCAAGGAAAGACTCTGGAGGGTAAATCCCAGGCCCAGTGCGATGCTGACCTCACAGGTGACGCCCGTTCTGCCTGCAGAGTGGCCTTTATTCTTTTTGATGTAACCAAAACGTGCGATACAGTAAGAGTGTCTCAACACCATTTGATGGTTTCTCTCCTTTATAATTTTCACATTAATTCCAGGAAAGAACATTGGTGAATCCCTGCTATTTGAATTGGTGTGAGGCATAAAATAACACAGAGCAGGTTGTCTCAGGACAGAAACAAACTGGGATGCGCTGGGTTTAGCTGTGTGAATTACCATCACTTAGCTGGCAATGCAGCAATTTAGACAGTAGCTGATGGCTTCCCTACGCACCAGAGATTCACCAAACCATAAACGGCACCTCGTGTTAGCTTCCATCCAGAGCTGGCCAACGTCCAGTCATTTTCCATCTCCCAGTATTCTAGCGCTGAATCCAAGCATCAGTATTGAGGAAGCATTCTACCCCTTCTGCTAGAGCTGCAACAATTGCTACTACTTGAAATGATGAGAGTATTGCTCGATATTAATTAATTTCTTTCTTTTTTTTTGGTCACGCCACGTGGCACGCGGGATCTTAGTTCCCCCACCAGGGATTCCACCTGCAGTGGAAGGTAGATCCTTAACCACTGGACCGCCAGAGAAGTTTATTCACTTATTTCTTGACCACAATGTATATCTCTTTGGTGACAGTGTTCCAAATGAACTTTTAGAAAGAATGAAGCTATTGATATGCACAAATATAGATATAACTGCCTCCCAACATATCTAGCAAAAGCGTCAACTTTTATGTACTTTTAAGAATAGTTAACACTGTATGACCATTTAAATATAAGTATTATAGATAGCATTATTACCAAAACAATAGAACATTTGAATGAATGAATGAAATTTGTATGAATGAATCCATAAGGGAGGGTCTTTACTCCAGTAGAACTCCTTATACTTAATCTACTTTGGCAAAAAAGATCTCAGTGTGATTAGGAAACAGCCTTGAGTAAAGGGTAAATTGGGTGAAAGATGCCCAGGTTATATGTACAAGTGCGTCTCCCTCTAGGATTCCTAAATTACATCACTAGCCCAACCCTTTTTCCTCTTTATCACTTCATCCTGGTTTCAGAATTGGGTGTGCAGGATCACTGTAGGTTTAATTGAAAAGGATAATATGAGGAATAGATCCAAGGCAGCTGGAGTGGACACAGCAGTGAACTAAGAGTTCTTAACCCGGCTCTGACACGTGGGCTCCAACACTAGAAATCCTGGTGTTGGCCATTGGACCTCACTGCGTTCCTGTTCCGTCACATAGAAAGTATAAGGGATGGATGGCTCTCCAGTGCTGGCCTGCCGAGTAATGCTGGATGGGCTGCCCTTCTTAAATACAGATTCCTGGGCCTTGCCCAGAGATTCTGACTCAGGAGGTCTGGGGTAGGGCCTGAGGCTGTATCTTGGGAAGCAGTAGATTGGTAATTTCCCGAGCCTTCTTCAGGCTCAGTCTAGGATTCTGACTCTGTTCCCTGGATGTCCCAGAAGCTCCTTACCTGAACCCTGGGATCATCTTGGCAAAGCCAATGACCTTCTGGATACTGTAACTGACCAGGTCAGCCAGGTGCGGCAGCATGGAGAGCTGGGACAGGTCCAGGGTCACAGAAGAGTCATCAGAGTCTTCTTCACTCAGATCCAGGCTGGAGAAGCCGGTTGGCTCCATCGTATCTGGGGAAGGATGAGGGAAGAGAAGGAACTACTTGAGCCAGGCTTCTGCAAGGCCCCGCGAGGCCCTCCTACACCCTGGCAGCAGGGCCAGCTGGGAATCCCACAGTCACCATCTCTCTCCAAGGTCACTTCAGCCCAGGCTTCCCCCTAGGGTTCTCTGTGTCTTCCTTCAGCAGAGTGGGGCAGGAAAATCAAATATCAGAGACACTCTGAGATAAGAGACCTTCTTTAAGATGTGAGTTTACATGTTGTTCCTAATGATCTCAAATCAAAGATGCATTTGGGGGCTTCCCTGGTGGCGAAGTGGTTGGGAGTCTGCCTGCCGATGCAGGGGACACGGGTTCGTGCCCCGGTGTGGGAAGATCCCACATGCCGCGGAGCGGCTAGGCCCGTGAGCCATGGCCGCTGAGCCTGCGCGTCCAGAGCCTGTGCTCCGCAACGGGAGAGGCCACAGCAGTGAGAGGCCCGCGTATCGCAAAAAAAAAAAAAAAAAAAAAAAGATGTATTTGGAACCGATAAACTTGTGGAAAACAATGTTCAACCTCACTAGTGATCAAAGAATGGCCAAGAAGAACATCTACCTTTCACCTCTAAACTAGAAGCAAGTACGTTTATACGTTGACACCAGGGTTTGTAAAGATGCAGGGAATTAGGCAATCCTTGTGCAGCTCTGGGGTATAAAGGAGGCATACATTTGTGCAACTAATCTAGAAAGCTACTTGACCGTGATGGCCAAAAGCCTACAATTATGTACACTCTATGACCAGTAATCCTACTTCCATGAATTCAACATAAGGAAAAATTCAGAATAAGTGCAAATATTTAGCCACCAGCATACTGTTATCTTAATGAAGAGCTGGGGAAAAAAATCTAGATATCCAGTGATGGGGGTTTGGATATGTTATTGTACATTACACCCCAGAATACGATGCAGCCTTTAAAAATTATATTCTAGGTGTGTACTGAATGGTATGAAGATATGACAATATACTATCAAGAGAAAGAAGCAAGTTGCCAGACTGCGTATAGCACAATTCCATTTCTGAACATATATATGTGTTAAAAAAAAATTGGGAAAAGATACATTATCTTTGGGTGGTAGGATTAAAGATTATATATAATAATATATATAAAAATAAATAAAATATAAAATAAATTAAAAATATATATTATATATATAATATATATAAAATATATATTATATATTTAATATAAATATATATATTATATATATATTTATATATTTATATATATTTATATATTTTTTATATATTTATATATTATATATTATATAATATATATATTATATATTATATATAATATATATTATATATAATAAAAATATATATTATATATATTTATATATATTTATATATATATATTTTATATTTTTAATATATTTATATATATTTTATATATATATTTATATATAAAATATATATATTATATATAATAATAGATATATTTTTATATATGTATAAAAATAAATAAAAAAATAAAAATATAAAAATAATATATATAAAAAAATTGGGAAAAGATACATTATCTTTGGGTGGTAGGATTAAAGATTATATATAATATATATAATATACATAATTTAGTTTATATTTTCTGAATGTCTACAATGAACACATATTACTTTTATATAATAATTTTTTTTTTTTTTTTTTTTTTTTTTGCGGTACACGAGCCTCTCGCTGTTGTGGCCTCTCCCGTTGCGGAGCACAGGCTCCGGACGCCTAGGCTCAGCGGCCATGGCTCACGGGCCCAGCCGCTCCGCGGCATGTGGGATCCTCCCAGACCAGGGTACGAACCCGTGTCCCCTGCATCAGCAGGCAGACTCTCAACCACTGCGCTACCAGGGAAGCCCCTATAATAATTTTTTTAAAGTTAAAAATGTTAACTAGTTTCAATTTTTCAATAAATATATGCTATACTGAACATACCATGGGGGGTTGGTAAACACCTCAAATTAATTAACCTATGATAAGAAATCAAAACTTCTAAATAATATTAAATTATTATGAAAAGCTGAAGTACAGACCAATGTACAGCATGCAGATTGGCCCTCTTTTTTTTTTTTTTTTTTTCCTCCCGGCTGTGCCGCAAGGCTTGTGGGATCTTTGCTTTCCGACCGGGGATTGAACCCGTGCCCTCGGCAGTGAAAGTGTCGAGTCCTAACCACTGGACCACCAGGGAAGTCCCCAGATTGACCCTCATTGATAAAAATGAATATACCATAGAGTAAAAAGAGCAGGAAAGTGGGTAGAGAAAATTACCACAGGGGAGGGGTTACTACAAGGTTAACTACAAGGTGAGGGGCTCAGAGGATCAGTTATCTGTGCAGTGGTCCATGCAGGTGAGTAGACACACGGCCAACTCCACTGTTATCTCTGTCTAGGTGACACAGGGAGCCCTCCCACCTACTCTGGATCTGGGCACAGATCTATCAATGAGTCTGGAAGTACCATATCTGAGAATTCTAGTTCCCCAGAGGGGAGGGGGCTTTTCCATCCCTGCCTTTCTACAGGCCCCAACCAGAGGGCAGCTGTGTTGGGTGAGAGGTAGAAGGATGAAGGGAAGGGCAGGGGGAGGATGAGGCAGGAAGATGAAGAGAAAGGTAGGAAAGGACTATAAGAGGAAAGCAAGGATGAGCTGGAAGAGACAGGTCCTCCAGGGCCTTAGGGGCCCCCCAGGGCTTGAGAGGAAGGTGGGCTGTAGTGGGACCCACATCTTCTCCTTCCATGCTGAATTCCACCTTCCAAAGACTCAGGCTCTGGTGACTGTAGTTAACAACACTGTTTGTTATATTTGAAAGTTGCTAAGAGAGTACATCTTAAAAGTTATCACGGGGGGAAGACATCTTTGTCACTATGTGAGGTTAACTAAACTTACTGTGGCAATCATTTTGCAATATATACATATATCACATCACTATGTTATACACCTTAAACTAATACAATGCTATATGTCAATTATATCTCAATAAAACTGGAGAAAACAAAACCCCAAATGAAACAAACAAAAAACCCCCAAGGGCCCGCGTCAAAGTACCGTTTAAAGGAATCGGGTCACTCCCAGGGAGGGAGCCAGGGGCCGAAGCCTGGCTTAGAGGAAAGAACGGAGGCTCTGCAGGCAGACCCTGCCCGCCAGACCCCTGTTTGGCCCCTTCCTCAGAGTCCTCCACGTGGGCCCTCAGGAAAGCCCCGCCTCTTCTCTAAAAAAGGTTTTTGTCTGAGGACGTTGCCTGGCACACAGTATGTAAGTGCTGTCCTTCCAGCTGCGGCCAAGGACAGGTGGGCTGGGGAAGCTCTGGGCTCTCTGGGAGGGGGCGTGCAGTCCCACTTACCTGGAGAGGAGGTGTAGCGATCTGAGCAGGCGGAGGATGAGTTTCCAGAGAAGCTGGGCGTGTGTATGAACCAAGGCCCTGAGGGATGGTTCCCTTCATTCTCACCCTCTCGAACCGGAGGCTGGAGGGAAAGGTGGAGCGTCAGAGGCCCACACTTGGAGGCCACCTTCCTACCCCAGCCCTGATCTCTGACAGGAGGGGGAGTCCTCCCCAGTGTCAGAAGGCCAGAGCAGCCTCCATCCCTTCCCAGGTTCTGTGCCCAGATGCCTCTTGGCCCTCCGTCCCCCTCCAAGCCCGGGCTCTGCTGGTGGCTCGTGCTGTACCCGGAACTGGCTGAAGTCGGCGTAGGTGGGGTCATAGGTCTTGTGGTGGGCGTCCAGCAGGATGGCGATGATGCGCTGCTGCTCGTCGGACAGCTTCGGCCTCAGGCTGTCCTTCAAGGCCTCCTCTTCCTTCCTCTTGAGGATCATCTCCCGCTTCCGCTGCACCTCTTCATCAGTCAGGATGACTGTGGGGCGGGAAGGGGGGAGTCAGGAGGGCTCCCCTGCAGCGCCTCCAAGGAACCTTCCTCCAGGTAAAGGCACGAGATGGAAGGGGCTGTGCCTCACACTTGGAGCTCACCGGGCCGTCCGGCCACGGGGACCCCAAGCCCACAATACGAATGGAAGATTGCGTGTTCTATGTTGAAAAGGCAGACGCGTGAGAGAGGAGGAGATAGAGGATTGGGGAGATGGGATGCCTGGGCGTTGTTAGGGAGCCTGGGATCTCAATAGCAAGGTGTCCGACTCTGCACAGACTGAGCTCTCCAGGCTTTTGTTTGCTTGTTTCTAAAATGAGAAGTTTGGACCATATGATCTCTTCTAAGTCCCTGTTTTGTTCCTTCCTCCCTAAGGCATGCATATGTGGGGATCCTACCTCAAAGGACCGACTGCTTTGAGACCTGAATGCAGGCCTACCACAGAGCAGACGCTCACTAAACGTTTGGTCTTGTAGCTTCTACCCCCTCCCGGTATTTCCTGATCCTGAGGGAGACACTGTGGGGAGGGAGGGTGCACAGTCACGGCGATAGAGGCTAGGAGGTGCTGAGAAGACCTCACACGGCCTTCCCCGCATCCAAGTTTCCATGTTTGCGATCTACTATGACCAACGTAGAAAGACGGCCTCTTTGGTTGGGCCCAAACAACGCCTGCCTCAGCCAATCCAGTCTTGGAATGACGGCCCAGGGAAGTTTTCGAGTCCTCTGGAAGTCCCCAAGCGTAGCAGCTCACAGCTCTAACCTGGGAAGCTCTCTCCAGCAACTGGCCAGTGTATCCCACCTCAGGGATCCCCTGCCCCCTGCAGGCTGTGCTGGGGCAGCTGTCGGGAGGGCGGGGCTGGGAGCAGGGGTGCTGAGCACAGCGGCCCGGCACACAGACCTCCCTGCTGGGGCTTGCAGAGCGCTGACGGCAGGAGTGGGCGCTGGGGCCCTCGGCCTGCAGCTGCTTGCTCTGTGCTGGTCTTACCAGGGCATCTGCCCACAGAACTGAGAGTTACACAAGAGCAGGAAAAGGAACCAGAACCCCAGAGTGGGTGGGTGCCCGGCTTCGAGAAAGGCCTATTGGCCTAGGCCCCTTGGGTGGGGGAAAGACGAGAGAAGTTGGCGGGGGCGGGGAGGGAGAGCCGGTCCGGGGTGGGAGTGGGCACAGCAGGAAAGGGAAGCCTGCTGCGAAAGATGGCCTGTTTCTTCCAGAGATGAGACAAACTATAGCAAGAGGAAGACTGGGGTGGACACCACGCCCAGGTTACCGACTCACCTGCCCGAAGAGCTGCCAGCCCTCCTCCCACAGAGGGTGTCTGCTCAGACCCCAAGAGATCGAGCAGGGTGGGCGAGGGAGCATCCCGTTTAAGGCAGGGTGCGAGGCCCTAGCCTGGGGAAGCTGAGATTAGGTGTCGGGTCTTTCCTGCTCACCTGCTGCGGGGCAGGCGGAGCCGGGATGGGGGGTGAGGGGCTGGCTCTGTGTGCCCACAGGCATGCCTCTCAGCCCCGACAGGGCTCTGATAACCCCCTGTGATTCTATGATGTCACTCTCCTGCTCAGAAACTTTTTCTGGATCCTTCCTGCTTACCATGCCCCAACTGAAGTCAAGATTCTCCGTGATTCCCCTCCTTCCTGACTTTCCAACCTCATTTCCCGGTGCCACTGGACACAGCTTCTGCTCTAGTCACGTTGGGACTGCTGACCTGTGTACATGACCTGCCACTGCATTTCTCCTTGTGCTGGATGCCTGTCCAGCTGGGTCTTCTCTCCCCAGTAGCCATGCAAGCTCTATTGGTTTTCCAGCACCCAGTTCACAGCCCTCTCGTACGACGAGAGACTTTCTTATTACCTCGATCTGCAGTGAGCCGTTTTTCCCACACACACTGGCACCCGATCGTTTTTCACTCTGTTACATTTACGGTTAGTACAGGTCCCCGTAAATACCTTTACAGAGAGAGCCTAAGAAGTTCAAGGTCTCCTTCACTGGAGCTGCAGGCTACCTAAGGGTGGGGGCCACATCCTACAGTGCCTGTGTCTTCTGCACCAAGGCTAGCCCAGTGAGGCTTCCTCAATAGTCTGACGCCCTGGACACCCAACACACCAACACTGGCTGTACCTACTATGTGCTGGTCGTCATCCTGGCTCAGGAAAGAACGGTGCGAAGTATAGCAATGCTGCGCGTTCCCTACCATGTCGGAATGGCGCACGCCGCATGCCAGGCCACCAGATCACTGAGCAAAGCTTACATTTTTAATCTAAATCATTGTGACGGACGTATTTTCAAGACAGAATGCCTTGTGACAGAACACCCGTAACATCATGTAATCTTTGCCTGATGATTCAGAGGCATCATTCTGAATAATTCTTGGACTTTGCAGGGACAAGGTTATGACCTCAGAATTGTACGGGCTGTTTCCCTATATGCACTATATGACTCAGCTGTGATTCTGAGTTCTCGTACTACTTTTCATACCAGTCTAGCCCGCTCGCTTCAGCTATGTGTTGTCTCTTCTTATTTGTGTATTTCTAGAAGTATGCCTTTATCCCCCTTAAGAGTTACTTCTCATCTGTCGGGAGCTGGAAATCCTGGTGATCAAGCTGTATGTAATAAAAAATACTGTTAATAAACATAGAGGTTTGTTTGAATGTACCAGGCACTATTCTAACTGCTTCTATATATTAACTCACATTACTTAGTCCTTATAATAACCCCTAAGGCAGGTACTATTATCCTCGCTTTGCAGATGAGGGAAGTGAGGCCCAGAGAGGCTATAAAATTTGTTCAGAGTCACACAGCAGACAAGTGGTGGAGCTGGTATTTGGGCCTGGGCAGTCTGGCTCTAACCACTACCCCATACTGCCTGTGACTATAATTGGCCATGAATGTTCAGTAGGACCCTGGTCCTCAGCCATGGAGTCCTGACACACAAGGTGTTCCAATCCATCTGAAGAGTATGAAAAAGTAAACAAAGTCGCAAAGCTTGTAAGTGATTTACCTTAAAAGGAAAAAGTGAAGAGATTTGAGGTTAACCTTATGACACTGACTGATCTTCTCCCTCACTTCTAGTGAACAGTGACCACCATCCCACATGCGGTACTAGAGGAAGAAATGCTAAGATCCGCTGGTTTCAAATGAAGGCTGACAATCCGTGGGCCTCCTTCCAGGCAGCATTTTCTGGGGACTAATAAGTCATAATTCTCTCACATATGCAGATGTTGTTGTGACTTATGAAATAAGTCATCTGTTTAAAGCGGCTGTTAATTTCATAGGATTTAAAGAATCATTTTCTCAATGAATTGCTACTAAAAATACCATTATTATCATGTAGGAGGACACATTTTTGTTTGTTTGTTTTATTTTTTGTGTTTTTTTGGCTAAACAATAGAAATTTATTTCTCACTAGGAGGCACATTTTGAAGTTAAAAGCCACTCAAGTTAAAAGCCCATCGATGGGCTCTCTCCAGTGAATAAAGGACATGAGCTGTGTACAGAGGTTTTGCGAAATCTGTAGGGCTGCTTAGTCGCTTCCCAGGTCCTTGCTGAGTGTGCAAATGGCTTTGCTCAAGTTAATCCCATGCAAGATATTCCCTGTTCCATAAAGTCTAGAATAGAGTTAGGGAGTCAAGATCTGAAAGCACGAACAAACGTAAAAACATTTCAGTTTGCCACAGGTGGCCTAAGGACAGCATTAGGGAAACAGACATAAAATTTTCCCAAATGAATGACATTGACAATATCAGATTGGGAGATCTTCCTGATAGATAAATCAGTGGGAGATGCAGAGATACAAAGAAGCATAATGGGGAACTAATATTCAATCATTCAACACACATTTACTGAGTACCTACTATGTGCCAGGGGCTGTGCTCATGCTGGGCAGAAAAGATGTACATGTATAAAAACATTAAACAAGTTCACATGTGCAGGCCAGGTCTACAAGAGGCCAGAGCTCAACTGTGAAATGCCTTGGGCTCCAAGGACATCGAGTCAACCTGGACTCGAAGAGAGACAGAGTCTTCAGCGGGAACAAACTCTCTTCCGCCCGTCTCTTAGGGCCCCAGGCAGTGCCTGGAAATGCACAGTGGAGGCGCTCTGGCCCACTGAGGGGAGTGGGGAGAAAAGGGGAGGGGGGCGGAGGGGCTGTGCTGGGGTGGAGCCCACAGGCTTGACCTTTGGAAACAGGCCTAGATTATTAGCTTTGGAGGCATGATATTTTAATTTCTCTGAATTTGCTCATCTATCACAAAAAATAAAAACAGAAGCATTTACATATTTAGGGATTGTTGTCAGACTTTAACAAGAAAGTACTAGTGCCTGACACTGGTACAGTAAGTGGTCAATAAACACTGGTTCCTACAGGCATCTCCTCAGCTTCTTCTGCCTCCTCTAAGAAACGGCCACCTCCCTGTCCCAAGCAGAAAGGAGCCTGGGTTTGCAGCTCCCTTCAAAGGGAGCCCTGGGGTGCCCTGTGGTTTTACTAATGTTGACACTCAGCTGTCTCTAGGAGGCTAGGCCTTGGGGATGACAGCCAGCCTGGGTGATACACAAGCAGCTCTCCTAGGGGACCTGAGCTGGGGAGCTGCAGGCCCCCCAAAGCTTGGCTAACCTGAGGCAGGAAATAGAGCTCTTCGGGGAGGACCTTCCCTTTGGGGCAGTGGGAAGAAGAAGCCTCATGTTGCCCCAACATTTCTCTTACAAATGGAGCTCTGGGGCCCAGACCCCAAAACGCAGCTCTATCAGCCCATCCCTAACTCAGCACAGCTCCCTGCACTAGCCTGGCAAGAGTGGTGGGCACAGGGCTGCCCTGGGCATAGAGCAGGAGGGGGGCACGGGGCTCCGTCCGAGGGACTGAGGCTGAGATCAGGTTGGCTGAGGCACAAAGCTGACCGGGGGCTGGGGGTGGGCACCCACTTCTGGATCGCTGGCCCCCCACCACGTGGTGTTCCTGGGGTGGAAGCACCCTGAAACACTCAAGGCCTGCTCATCACGGTGGATGCAGTAATCTCCACGGGGACCAGGAGGGATCCAGGAGGGACAACGGGTTGGATTCTAGTCCCAACACGCCTTCTGACTCCAATCCTGGTGTTAATAGTTTTGCCTTTCTGGGTCTCAGATGATTTCTAAGTGTGCTTCCTGTTCTAAGCGGATGGAGCACCTCTTTTCTCCTGAGACAAAGGACAGGCACTTCCGGGACATCAGTGAGGCTGGCCCTGACCAGAACTCCTGCGGCAGAGCCTTACTGAGTTCCAGGTGTAACTCTGGGCCATTCTTGGTTGGCTGGAGCCTTAGAACCATGGCCCCCTGCCCTGTGGAGGCTGTGTGCTCGGAGGGGGCAGGGGCAGGGGCGGCGCACACTGCTTCCTGTTTACGTCCAGCCTGGCACCTTGAACAGAGCAGGCTGCACTAAGCCAACGTGTGAGGAGCTCCACGAGGTACCCAGGCCTTGAGCCTCCATGACTCCAGGATAAACAGGAGTTGGGCGGGGCAGGGGACCCGGGCTAGGAGTGATCAGCGTGCCCAGGCCTGCATGCTCCCATGGGGGCGAGGAGGAACGATGGCCTGGAAGCTTCTTCCAGGGCTGCTGGCGTTGGCTGGGGAGCTGGTATCGGGAGTGAGGGGCCATGGCCCACCAGAAGGGAGCCTGTAAAAGCCCGAGGAGGCCTCACTGGGACCACCACTTGGCCTCTGTTTCCCAAAAACAGAGCATTTTTTCCCATCAAGGAAGAAATTTCCCATCCCCTCAGCCCTGTCCTGTGGCTTTTTCCTTGTTCCAGACACGTCTCCCCTGTACCTAACGTCTCCAATGCCCACCCCCCGCCCCCCAGAATTGGCCCCATGGCCAGGAGGGCCTCCAGGGGTGGCTGTATCTGAATGTCCCTCCTGAGACTCCTCAGGCCCATAGCTTAGCAGGGCACGGCCCCCATCCCAGGCCCTGGAAGGGATCAGGGTACAGTTCACAGACGGGGGTGAGCAAAAGGCACAGAGCAGGGAGTAGTGTGCCGAGGGCCCCCGTGACCAGGCCAGCCCAGTGCCCTTGCTTCCAGCCCAGGGGAGGGCCTGGTCAGCCCTTCCCAGGGTCTACTGAATTCAATGGGTACTCTGCTTACCAAGTAACTGGCACTAGAGCTCAAACGCAAAGTCCAGGGGTTATTTTTAGTTTAGCTTAGTTTTGTTTTGTTTTGGTCACGCCACACAGCATGTGGGATCTTAGTTCCCGACCAAGGATCCAACCCGCGCCCCCTGAGTTGGAAGCACGGAGTCTTAACCACTGGACCGCCAGAGAAGTCCCTAAGGGTTGTTTTTATTTTTTTGCGGTACGCGGGCCTCTCACTGTTGTGGCCTCTCCCGTTGCGGAGCACAGGCTCTGAGGCTCTGGACGCGCAGGCTCAGCAGCCACGGCTCACAGGCCCAGCCGCTCCACGGCGTGTGGGATCTTCCCGGACCGGGGCACGAACCCGTGTCCCCTGCATCGGCAGGCGGACTCCCAACCACTGCGCCACCAGGGAAGCCCCCCAAGGGTTGCTTTTAACAGTGGGTCAGAACCTGTTAACCTGCCACATTGGTCCTCTTCTGCAATGCCAGTGCTGGGCAGGAAGTCCTAGAGGATCGATCCTCTTTTTCAATCTGGACCTAGAGGGTCCTCCTAGAGTCTAGGGCTTCCCCTTACAGGATCTTTCCACCTAGTCCTGGACACCAGCCCTCGGATCTGCTCACTGGGCCAGAGTGGCTGGAAGGCTAGGGTGGGGCAGAACCCCCATGACAGCCAGGCTCTGAATGTTTCTCCTCTCCATCACTCCTGCCCCTCCCCACTCACAGCAGCCCTCTCTCCCAAACTCCAAAGAACCCTGGGGTCCTTGAACCTCATGCTTTCCCCGAAGGTTCTGGAAAGAGGCTGCTGTAAGAATGGCGATGACGTCTTAGAGGAAGACAAACCTGGGGGGGCTCATGTAGGCAGTGCCCTGCCTGTCCCCCCTCACAGGCCTCGCACAGGACGGGCCCTTCCTGGGCCTGAGGACACACACACACACACACACACACACACACACACGGATCCTAAAAAGGCTGGCAGGACTCCTTGGGCCTTTGATCTTGGAGTTCCAGCCGCCCTGCCTGATGCTGCTGGTCCCACTCATGCCCGGACCCCCGACTCAGGCCCCAAATGCCGGCAGCTACAGAGGAAGGGCAAGAGGACATTGCTGGCCAAACCTGCATAAACGGCAGCCACCTTCCCCCTGACCGCGCCCTCGCCCCGCCCAGGCCCCGCCCCTGAAACTCACACTCCTTCATCATGCCGATGTCCACACAGCGCTTGAGCCGGCAGGCCTGGCAGTGGCGGCGGTTGTCCTTGGTGATGCGGCAGTCTCCGTTGAAGGGACAGGTGAACAGTGCCTTCCGCTTCATGCTCCGTCTGCGGAGAGAGCACAGACCCTCGGCTGGGTCACCTGCTTCCCAGCCCCTCGGCCCTGCCCTGTGGGAGAGTGGCCTGAGAGGGCTGTGATCAGGAGACCTGCCAATGCCCCCCCAACCCCCGACCCCGGGGCTCTATGTCTCCCAAGGAGGATGGCTGCCCAGCCCAGTCATTTCCTATTCTGCCCCCATCATTGGTTTTACTTACCTTTACAGTACTCTCCTCCTCCCTTTCTTTTTTTTTTTCTCCCTTTCTTTTTATTACACAGGAAATACGAGTGAATGAGCTAGCAAAAAAAAAAAAAATTTAATACTGAAATCTGTAGAGTTGCCCTCACTGCCTTTAGTGCATTCATGAGAGGCGATGAAGCTGGTCTCAGCTTTATCTCTTTAAGTCTTCTAGAGTCAGAGATCTGTGACTAGAGCATCCCCGGTTCAGGGACAGACATGTGCACAGGTGCACAGAGAAGGGAGAAAGGGCCCAAACCATAGCTTCAGACACCCAGACGAGCTGCCCAGCAGGAGAAGCAGCCGCACGAGCAGGTGGGTGCCTCGAGGTCTGGCCTCGGCTTTCGGAAAGGTAGAGGAAGTTAAAGAGTTCTGTAAGAACAGAAAACTACCGAAGAGCTCTTAGCTCTTAGTTGGCACCCCCCGCTGCACCCCACAGCCTATGTAAACTTGTGTGTGTGCGTGTGCGTGTGTGTGCGCACAGGCATGCCTGCAAGCCCAAAGGCTCATTTTCCTAATTCCGGCGTTCTCCCCTGCTCCCAGCCACGGCACATGGGACGCTCATGAGGCTGCGTAAAGGACAGCTCCCCAGAGGCTTCTCAGCATCTGTATCCTAGAGGTTCCTCTTACTCTCCCCAGCCCCAGCAAGGGGAGGCCCCAGTTCTTCTGCCCCAGGACAGGGGCCAGGATTTAGCTGGGGGAAGATGGTGGCAGAATCACTTTCTCTGTGAGCAGCAGCCTCTTTCAAGGAGCTGTGGAGGTGCCCAAGCCTTAGAAGCCAAGGTCCGGGCCCAACCCTTTCCCTCTCCTGGAGATAAGCTACTGATATCGTCTTCTCCAGTTGTCATATACTAGTTATGTTTTTGGTGAAAAAATGACTTATTGTTCACATTCACTGGAACACATATGATTTAGGACAAACACGTTCATCAGTCGACATGGACATACGGGGACCAAACCAACTTGACCCATGGGAGAGGGGAGAAGAGACTAGAGGAACAGGAAGTCATAGGTAGTCAGACTCTAAGACCCTTAGGGCACCCCTCATTTTATGGATAGGACCCCTGAGGTGAAGAGGCTTACTTGAGGCGATTTAGCAAAGAGTTGAGGCTCTCAAGTTGGGACCTCAGGAATGTGAGGCTCAGCTTTTAGCTTCCTGGATTGGACATACCGTTTCATACCCAGAAACTCAAGGAGCTCGATGAAGCTGAGCTCACAGGCGAACGGCTTCAGGCAGCTGGCCCTTGAGCACAGCTCAAGGCAAAGGACACCCAGTGGTCTGGGAAGCAGGTGCTGTTGGCTTTGGACCTCGGCCCTGGTACCCTCCCATCACAACCCTCACACCCAAGGGGTCACCAGCAGACTGGGCAATACGGGGAGGTGGAGGAGTGCTAGCTATTCGGGTGGTTTAGCCCCCAGTCCAGCCCACTGAAGGCCGTGTCCTGCCCCTGCAGTGACTCCTCAGGGAGAGACTGTATCCCAGGCTCTTGCCTATGGAAACAGAAAGCCTTTTTTCCTTGTGCTTCCATACGTTTACTGCAGCTTCCCAGAGGAACGGAAGGACATAGAAGCACCTTGCTTAACCTGAAATGAGATACTGTCACCACCACAGGGCACATCGATCTGTTCCCGGACATGAGATTGGCTCCCCTTTTACTCCCTTCTCTCCTTCCCACCTGTTATACCCCAAATGCTCGGGCCCCAGAATGCCCATAATTCTCTAACCCTACTCAAGGACCAGAAGTTTCTAATTAGAGCGAACTCTCATTTCCTTTTTTTTTTTTTTTAAACAACCACACATTTAGCCTGGGGGCTGAACTGAGGGGCTGCTCTGTCCTCCTACCCACTGTCCTGTCTGGCTCAGAGGTCACCCTGTTCATTCTCTAGGGCCGCGGGCACCAAGGAGAGCACACATCACGGCACCTCTAGACACATGAGCCAAAGCCTCTCACATCCCTGCGCTGGGGGCTGAGAGCTTCCCGAGGCCCCAGGAGGGAGGGGGCCCCAGCGTCCTTTCGAGGCCCGGCTGTCCTTCCTCAGGCTCTACGGGGCCTGCCCCTTGCCCCTCACCAGTGCGTACCTCCCCCAGCTGCAAATTTGCTTGGAAAAAGATTTTGAAACTTCACTCTCTTTCTCTTATCTTTCTCATATTGTAAATCTGAAGCCTGACCCAGGCTTCCACACACAGGAGAGTGGAAGATAGCTGCTCAGCCCAACCTTGTCTGACAGCAGTGGATTCCAGAGAGGCTGGGGTGGGAACCCAGAGGATGCAGAGCCGGGTTAAGAGAAAATACTGGGGGAGGGGGCCCAGTGTCCTTACTTTCAACCTTATATTAGGAGTATGAAGCCCAACAGGATTGAGATTGAAAGAGGAGGAGGACCAAGACCATGACAAGGAGGGAGAGATGGAGAGAAAGGGGGTGGTGGAAGGGGGAGAGAAGAAAGGAGGGAAGGAGGGAGGGAGGGAGAGACAGGGGGAGAGAGAAAGGGACAGAGACAGAGAGGGAAGGATGGAAGGAAGGAAAGGAGAAAGAGAGGGAGGGAGGAAGAAAGATGTTAGAAATTCTACTGGCCAGGCTCACAGCAGCGCTCAGACGGGTGGTAAGAACACAGCCTGTGGTTGTCACCCGTTGCCACACCTTCTCCTGAAGCCCACCAGCCCTGTACTGTGTCTGCACATTATTTGAGCAAAGCGGAAAGCAGCCTATAAACACATGGAGCTCTGAAGTTACTATTACGAAAGCAAACAGTAACCAGCTCTTCCGTGGCTCCTCTACAGACAGAATCAGAGGCAAGTGCTGGCCAGTGGCTGGGAAGACGGAGGCTGCACATCACGGACAACGTCGTCATGCTCTGGGTTGTGGGGTCAGCCTTTGGGGCAGGGAAAGCTCTCTCACCAACTCCAGCAGTCAGACCCAGGCCCTTCCCGGAGCCTGGGCTCTGGGGCCAGCCTTTCTGGCTTGTCTGGCCCAGCATGGCTGTTTGGCAGGACACAGTTTCCCTGGTCTCTGAAGCCCAGTTCTTCCGCGTCCTCCCGCCTTCTAAGGGCACTTGCACGCATGTGGCTGTCAGCTAGCCTCTGCCCACGAGGACTCAGGGCAGCCAGACTGGCCAGGCCTGGCTCTGTGCTTTGTCCTGAAGATCCGTGCCCTGCCCTACCTTCCTCCTAACACTAATGGTCTGGGAGCTGGTTTGGTTTTGAGAAACAGGAGCCTTGGGTTTCCAAGGGAGCCCATTTCCTCAGCAGCGCTCGCAGCCTGGACCCTGTCATTTTCTGGATGGTTGGCAATTATACCCCAGCTCAGGAAGGGGGGGGTGGTTAGGGGTGGTGCAACCAGGCTAAATATAGACGTAGTTTCTAGAAAGCCAGGGTGAGAAAGGACATTGACGGATTCTTGCACCAGAGACCAACTCATCAAAACATGAGACAAGCAGCTCACAAAAGCATCGAGCGCCTGGGGCCAGGGTCTCGGACCTGGGACAGGAGGGTCCTTTTTCAGTAGGTAACCCCTGACAGCAGAGACACACCTTGTAAAACCCAAAACTGGGGCCAAATACTAGCTCTGAGCTTTGTCTCCACTGCAGCTCTAGTGTCACAGAAATCCCAGAGCCCAGTCGGGATGCAGATGTCTTACAGAGCTCCTGATATGAAAGGCCTGCCTGTGTGGTCTGATAATGAGACCCACTGGGCACATTTGTGTGTGGTGACATCAAGGGGTTCTCAGCAGGTGGGTTAAAAAAGAAAAACCAACTTTAAGGGAAGGTAGGTTAGCACTGGTAAAGAGCGCAGGCCTCTTTTGTGGAGGGCAATTTGGCAATACAGGCATACATTGAGACATCGCAGGTTTGGTTCCAGACCCCCGCAATAAAGCCAATACCGCAATAGAGCGTGTCACGCAAATTTTTGGTTTCCCAGTGCATATAAAAGTGATGTTTACACGATATTGTGATCTATTAAGTGTGTAGTAGCATTACATCTACAAAAACAATGAATACACTTTAATCAAAAAATACTTTATCATTAAAAACTGTTAATTATCATCTGACAATGCAGGGTTGCCACAAACCTTCAATTTGTAAAAAACACAGTATCTGCAAAGGTATGCCTGTATCTACCAATATATAAAGTGCACAGAGCCTTTCACACAGTAAAGCCACTTCCAGGAATTCATCCTGTGGGTAGGGACCTGAGAGTTGGGTTGAGAAGGAGACTTATTTTTCACTTATGTTCCCTTTTGAACTGTCTACATCTTTTTAAAAAAAAACCATTCACAGGCATTACTTAACCAGACAAAAAACAAAAACAAAAAACCCCACCCTTTATAGCTATTTTAAAAATTTAAATGAAAAACAGACTTTTGTTAGATGGATCTGTTTGGGTTTAAACTCTAATGTACAACCTTGCGTAAGTTACTTAATCTCCCCATGGCCATGCCTCAGTTTCCACATCTGTAAAATGGAAACAACCCTACAGAGCGGGTTGCTGTAAGGATTAAATAAAGGAAGCAGGATCTGGTACAAAGTAAGCACTAAATAAAGGGAAAGGAGAGAAGCTGGCAGGGAGGGGCAGTGGGAGCTGAAGGGTGGCCGAAGAAAGCAGTGAGAATCCGAGACCCTGGAAGCAAAGAGCACATCTCACACCAATGCCTGGGGTGCCTGGTGTGGGGCTCTGCAGGCAGAGAAACTCGAAACGTACCGTTGCTTCATGTGTTGTTGCACCTGATGTCTAGACCCACAGTCTTTGTGTGAGTTACAGCGAGCAATGTCCAGTTTCTCAGAGCACCAACCAGGTCTCACAGAGTCCTTGACTGACATGAAGGTCTCTAGAGCCCCTGGACCAGCCCTTCCTTTCTCATACCTGATATTTAACTCCCATTTGGGGACCTTTAATCAGAGACCCTTGCTGACACACAAAGTCACACGTGTTCCAGGTTCCACGATAGCGGAGAGGAAAGGACTGTCTGTTCTCAGAAACTCAGACACTACAAAGGGACAGTGATAATAGGTACCACTTATTGAGAGCCTTCTCTGCCAGTACTTTACATATTCTCTCCCATGCTCTCAACAACCTATTAGGATAGGTATTATCCCTATTTTACAGGTGGTACAAAAAGGCAATGGAAAGCTAAACAATTTGCTTAATGTCACACAGCTAAAAAGTGTAAAAGCTGAGATTAGAATCAAGATCTGTTTGATTCCAAAGCCTCTGATATTCTTACATGATATGGTCCTTATCACGAATCCACCATATCTCAGTCCAAGCCAGAGCAGCCGTCAAAAGTACGCCCTCCAAAGTCCACGAGCAGGAAGCAGGGGCTGCTTGAAGGACTTCTGTAGGACACAGAAGCCACTGGGATAGAGGCAGGATCTGAGGTGGGCGGGTTGGAAGTAGGGGATAGCATATGGCCATCCTCTCCACTGGCACCTCTACTGCCATCGCACGGAGAGGATTCCCAGTGTGTGTCGAGAGGGAATTCACACCAGTGAGCCCTGAGGAGAGTGCTGGCTTCCTAAGGAAATAAAACACTGACCAGAAAGAGATGTGCCCTCTCCCTCATGTCCACGTAGCTGCCTTTCTTTTTTTTTTTTTTTGCGGTACGTGGGCCTCTCACTGCTGTGGCCTCTCGCGTTGCGGAGCACAGGCTCCAGACGCGCAGGTTCAGCGGCCATGGCTCACGGGCCCAGCCGCTCCGCGGCATGTGGGATCTTCCCGGACCGGGGCACGAACCCGTATCCCCTGCATCGGCAGGCGGACTCCCAACCACTGCGCCACCAGGGAAGCCCAGCTGCCTTTCTTGACACCTCCAGTGGCGTTCCCTCTCCAGCTACTCTGGCCTCCTCCCCCGAAGCTTCCAAACATCACTCATAGCTGATCCACAGCTGACCCCCTCATTCTCTTCCGTTCACATCTTTGAGCAGCTATGGAGAGAGGCCAGATGCCAGCTGGCCTGGACAAAGTTCTCTCCAGCAACACCAACCTCTTGGTGACTCATTCACTGTGCCCACAGAACGCCCCAAACGACCACCCCTCCCCTCTCTATTTACTCTACTGCCTTTTAGCACTTTGAGTCGCTGGACACCTGCCCCGTTGCTCTGCTCCCTTCACAGCACAGCTCCTGCAAATATTGTCAGGATGAACTTCCTGAAAGCCAGAACACTCCTCACGTTCCTGGATCCTCACCAGCCTGTGCTCCCCAAGGCCCGTCATCAACAAGGTCCCTGAGAACCTTGGGGCTCACAAACAAGAAGGCATTTCTCCACACTGTCTTTGTTGGCTTGGTACTTGCTGCACATGTCAGCTTCACGGTGTCCTGAGGAGGAGGGAGACGACGTACAGAGGCGAGCAGTGATCTGTTTCTCAACCTTGCCTTCCAAGTCCACCTCTTAAACGTCGCCAGTATTCTTCATTCTCTTCATCAAAAGGGTCTTTCTGATTTTTCTTCTCTGTCCTTTACACCTTTCCCTTATATCAAGGGAATATATCAATGGACAATATATCAATGGACAAAGCCATTCATGATAAGAGATTCATCCACATCCATAGATCATCACTATATATATATGTGTGTGTGAGGAACTGGCCGGCAACAGTCTCTAATGTCTGACCATGGATCAACAGAACTGACCAACCCCCATAATCACACTTCGGTTTGATTATGAGTCTTGGACCTGCTGGGATGACCAGAGCTCTACCTTCTAGAGCAGTTTAGCTTGACTTAGAAGTCAACCAAACACGAAATGGTCAAATGGGCTTATACCCCAGGGCTTAGAAAATAGCCAGTGACCCAACACCAGAGTAATGCTCTTGCCTTGAGAACTGCTACCGTAGGGTTGAGTGAGCTCCTTGAGAGCAAGGACTTGTGTTATCTTTGTGTTCTCAAGGATGTGGTACCCGACACAGAGAAGTACCTCCCACTGACAGAGGCCTTCCTTCCCAGGATCAGGATTTCACAAACAGATACAAGTGACAATGGAATTCTCAAACAACTATTTGAAATAGACTAAAGTGGAAGAATATCAAACAGAATTTGTATGAAGCAAAGGAGGAGAAGTAGGGGAAGGGAGGGGAAAGAAGAGAAGACATTACATATAGACAGTCTATTCTTGTTATTTGAGGTAGTTATGTTCTATCAAGCAAATATTGAACCATCAGCAAATATTGAACCATCGCTCCTAAGAGAACACGGGTTAGGTTCCTGAGAGCTTCTGGTCACAACGTTTTCATCAATCCCTCAGTACATAACTTTGTTTCATGTGTGTTATCTGTTTAAAGGCACCTCATTTAATACATATTGTTGATTCATTAATGTTGAACTCACAGCCAACAGCACTATAGCCCACGTCTGAACAAAGCTTGTCTAACACGTCTTTTCTCTGCGAGGCAACTTGTAGCTTTCCTGTGCTTAGGAACACTGGACAGAATTTCAGCACCAGGCTTGGGTGCCATCTTGAACAGTGAAATCACCACCAGGTACAAAAACGCAAAAAGGGTGGCACTAAATAGACCAAGAAAAAGACACTTGTTTACAGCGTGAGAGCCAAGGCAGAGGCAGGATGTCTTGCGTGGCCTCAGCTGGGAACATGCGCATCGGGAGACTCGAAGTTTTCTCCACTCTGCACGTGTCCACAAATGAGCACAGAAGGGCTGCAAGTATTGATTTGGGGACTACAAGTAAATTTTAGCAGGTAGTCAAATTTGCAGATACGGACTCCACAGACAGTGAAGATCAACGGTGCGTGCATGCGTGTGTGCGTGTATTTATAAAACAAAATTCAAGCCAAACAACAGAGATGTTGGCTTTTCAGAAAGTGCAGCCTGGCTCAGTCATCAAGGCAGAGATAGTGAAGATATAAGGTAGACCGAGGACAGGGTAACAAGATAAAAGCAGCCTGCCGCCGGTAATGCCAGGCCTTGCAGGCGGGGGGTGTGGCCAGCAGCCAGCAGCAGAACTCTGAGGCATCTCAGAGAGAGGGGCTAAGGCTGGGTTACGGTAGCATAATGTGCCCACGTGCAGCGAGCCACACTGCTGGTCCGTGGTGCCCTGCAGGTGCAAACCTGCCGTCCCTGTCTTTTTGGCATCACCTGGCTCTGGACATGAGGGAGACTGTCCTCCCTCCACTCGGATGCCTAATGGGTCTGTCCCAAGGATTCACCACCTAGTGGTGTGTCTGAGGGCAGCAAGCCCAGGTGCGCAGGAGTCAGAGCTACTCTAGTGAGGAACTCCCACATGTCATAATCCAATAAGCAGCCACCTAAGAGTCCCATCTCTCAGAGCAGAGCCCCAGTGGGTGGTGACCTGGAAAGAGAGGGGATTTGGGGTGGGGTCCATGAATCAACCAAACAGCCCTGAGAGCCGCTGGAGACGTTTGGGTTACAGATTGACGAGATATGACCTTTGTCTGGGTCTCCATGTCCCTAGCTCCTAGTCCAGTGCTCGGATCACAGTTGCTCATTAAAATCTGGGAGGCAGTGTGTGAAAGAGAAAACAAAAGGAGGGTGGATGGCTGGAGAGACTTCTGTTTATTAGGACAAGGTTCCACAAAGGACATCAGTATTGACCCATCAGGCTCAAATATGTATATATTTCTACTGTGCTTTGTTTCTCAAAACACCTTTGTATATGTTATTTCATTAATCCTCCGTTTATTCTATATACTAGAGGGGTCGGGGTAACTGAAACATAGAGAAGTCGAGAGATTTGAGCAAAGACAGACAATTAATTAACGGCACGGTAGCACTACAGCCCACACATTTCTGCCTGGTTTTAAGATGCGAAACAGGCCCTGAAGCGAGCACCCAGACCCCTTCTCCATTTTCACTCTGAAGGCAGCTCCCCCATCCCCAGGCCCTGGCAGCAAAGGGTCCAGGTGGCACCTGGGACACAAGGCCTGGGCTCGGAAAGGCCCACCCTGCAGAAAGCACGGGCTTCAGACCAGAGGAACAAGAGTCGTGGCAACAGGACCTGGAACCAGCGACGCTGCCGGTCTGGTTCCCGAGCTGAGTAGGCAACCAGTGCCAGGCCACACAGGCAGTTAGCACCCGCAGAAGCCCTGCCCGTGGCCCAGCGGTTGCTCAAGGCAGTGAAACTCCAGGCCTGCCAGCTCCCGAGACAGAGGGCAGGTGAGTCGGGAGCCTGTATATATAGAGCCCGGGGGTCCCCGAGCTGGAGGAGAGCACCGCAGACATCCTGAGGCCTCTGATTCACTCTGCCCTCAATGCCCGTTCAGGGAAATGGGAGTCCTTGTTCTAGACTTGATTGACTTTCCTCTCTTTGATGGCTAAAGCCTTGCCCTTAGTTTTACTCACCTCCAACAAGACTATTATACAGAAGCTCTTTGTTGGTCACCTTCTTGCAGGCTTCTCTCTCCCTCTCTCTCTTTCTCTCTCTTCAAAATATGCCAAATGCCAATTTCTCATGGTTCACAATTCCATCCTGTAATTCGTCACTTCCCTATCCTCCCTCCCTGGTTCCGGATGGGAACAGCCTTTGTCTAGCCTTTCTGGTACTTTCCCACACTGTTTACACTGGTAATGCTGGGCTCACATGAGGAGAGAGAAGGCTGCTGATAGAGGAACTGGCCCTGACCAAACAGGAATGCCTGTGCTTCCTGAGGCTGGCTTTCCAACCTGGGACAAGCAAGCCGTGGACGCAGATCTGGGCACAGATCAACTATGGAGGTCAAATCAGGGATGCAGTTTCCCTTGTTCCAGGGAATGGTTTGATTTTTATGGGGGGTGGGGAGAGGCAATCTCTGAGGCCAAGTTCTTGGGCCTCCCCAAGGCCATGCCGGCCTCTTGGATTAGGAAGCTGTGATCATCAACTGATAGGAGGTTTGCTCCGGGAGGACAGACATGTGAGTCGGTGCAGGGGGCTGCGGGGTAAAGGGGTAATGGAAGGATGGGGACCTACATGCCACCTCAGGAAAGCAGTTTCAGAGAGAGTCAGAGGACGAGCTGGAGCTGAGGGCAGAGGAGGAAGAAGACAGCCTCGAGACACTATCGCCCCCGGGGGCTGTGAGAGCTGGCGTGTTCCCGGGCCTGGTAGGGAAGGAGACGCGGAAAACGCAGGGTCTCTTCCTGGGAAACCCCGTTGCTCTCCTCCCCGTCGCCCTTGGGGAGGACTTACCTGAAGAAGCCTTTGCAGCCTTCGCAGGTCATAGCGTTGAAATGGAAGCCAGTGGCTCGGTCTCCGCACACACCGCAGATCCGGGGCACGTGCCGGTCGAAGTCGCCGGGGTCAGGTAAGGAAGCACCGGCTGCCATCGCTTCCATCCCTGCAAGGACAGCAGGCAGGGGTGAGACAGTGCCAGGGCCGGCTGGCGGCCCTTCCGCCAGGAGCTCAGCAAAGCTGGGCAGCTCCCTGGGGCCCAGGCCAGAGCAGGATTCTTTGGTGCCCTCCCTTCATGGCTCTCGGTCCCCAGCTCACCCTCCTGACACTGCGCTGGCCTCGAGCAGAAGGTGGGCTCCTAACCCAGTTCGGAGCAAACCTGTGGAGGGGCGCTGCAGTGATGCTCGCGGCGTGGCCTGGAACCGAGGCGCCAGGGAGCAGAGTCTGCAGCCTGCAGGCTGGGCTACTTTGGGTGAGATGCTCAGCCTCTTTGCACCCCACTGTCCTCATCTGAAGAATGTGTTTTTCTTCACTGGGTGTGAGGAAGGATTATGCGAATGAACAGACGCACACCACTGGTCTCAGCTCCACCTCAGCAGCGGACCTGCCGCAGGTCAGAGGCCTCTCTTGCCTAGTGTCCCCTCCAGGAGGGACGAGGGCCGTCCAACAGCCTCCAACGCAGAGGGAAACCCTCAGCCCCTCTTTCCTTCAGGGCAAGGGGAAGAAGATAGACTACATGCCCAAATCAGACCCTATCGTGTCAGGTCCTCGCCGCCCTGCAGCTCAGGATGGACAGGACTTGTGCTCCTGCGGTCCTGGTACCAAATTCATCAGTCTTTTTCTCTCTCTTTTTTTTCAATATCAATTCAACACATTGTTCTGAACGTCCTTCTGAGTCATATACAGTGAACTAATCTTGTTTTCAGAGATGGCTTGTATAAATAGGCATTATCTAGAGATGGATTTCACACTTGAAGAAAGGGGGGAAGGAGATAGAGGGAACAAAGTATATAGCTTTGGGACATCCTTCTCAGGAAGCTGCTGACAGGTCTTCCCTTGGGCAAGCTGGGGCCTTGGCCTCTGACCCCCACTGCTGTCAGCTCAGAGCTGCTTCAGGGGTCCCTCCTGCCTCCCTGAAATGGTTTCAGACCCTGCTGCCTCCCGGTTTTATCTGAGTCCTCACATGGGTTGTTACAGGTTTAAGTGCCTTGGCTTCAGGGCAGGAGGGTCCCTCAGGACAGAAGAAAAACAAGAGAGAAAGCCAGTGGTGAGGAGACGAGCACCCTAACCCCTCCTACCCTGGCGCCATGTCCTCCCACTAAGTGGGAGAGGCAGCTTCCAGGGGCCCTTGGGAAGCTCCAAGCTTCTTTCCAATGACTAGGCTCTCAACCTGAGCTGAGGTTTGACACATCCACGCCCGGTAAGGTCTTATTTCAGTCCATCTTCATCTCACCCCAATGAGGCAAGTACTATTATTATCACTCGATTTCCAAATGAGGCCCAGAGAAGCCCAAACATTGAGGTTTTCTAGCAACTATAATTACAAAGTGCACAAAACAAATACTTAATTTTACAAAAAGAAAAATCTCCCCAAGAGCTTCAAGCCAAACAAAGGAAGCTGGACAGATAAGGACAGGTATTGTCAGTCCTGCAGGGGCAGAGGGGCCCTGAGCACAGACAGATGTATTGGATTCCCTAACTTTCTCTTTCAGCTCTTCTTTTCCTGGGAACTTTAAAGCAATAATAGTGACCCTGTTGCCCATCCCTATCACAGCTAGGTTGATACTTGTTAAACGATAATGTTTATATATATACACATGCAGAGACAGAGAGAGAAACCCTTTAAAAAAAAAAAGAACAAAGGAATGATTAACAGAAACTTTTGAGGGAGTAAGATTGGGGAGGGCATGCAGAGGCATTATGCAGTAACCATATTCCATTTCTCTGACTGGTCAGTATACAGTGTCTTCTTATTCTTATTACTATTATTAAAACTCTATTTTCTGTTTTATATGCTACATAAAACATTGCATAACTGTAAAACAACTAAAAATAAAAGAGCGTGCCTTTGGGTTTGTCAACACTGTCCCTAGAGCCCATATTAAGTCCAGGCTGATTCCAGGCTCCTGGAGTGTCACCCACAACCCAGACGTGGGCAGGGATCCCAGAGGCCCAATACCATTGGGGTAAGAAGAGAAACTGTCTAGGATGCTTGTGGCTTGACCCCAGGTCAGCTGAGATGATGCAATTCCCAGTCATCATGATGTTGCTACAGAGTCCGTGTCATCCAGCGACCAAACATCCGGTGGATTTGGTGGAAAAAGAGAAGTTAAATGTGAGAGTGGAAGGGAATCAGTCAGATCCGTCCAACATGTATTCAGCATCATCTGGGCTCACTGGAGATGTGATGATGCAAGAGAATTGAAACAACACAGCACCACAGCCAGGCAACTGCGCCTTCCTGCAACACAGTGATGGCAGGAAGGCTCCTGGCCCGGGGGTGGGACCCCAGGCACTGGGTTAGGCCTGACAGAAAGCTGGACCCGGCAGCCGGAGGCCCAGAGTGAACAGGACAATTTCAGGTGAGTTGAGAGAAAACTCAGCCCTGCTTGGGGTTATGCGCTGCTACCAAGAAGCCAGGGCCCAGGACCAAGAGTCCAGAGGTGGAGAAGAGTCCCAGGCACATATGGCCTGAGAGCTGGCAGTGCCAGGAGTGACAGGCAGAGACCGTGGAGGCCAGGAAAGAGAAAGGAGTTGGGAGCTGGATAGGAAACCTCACCATGCTGGATGGCCCCCTGGGGTCCTGGCCTGGGCATCTGCAAGCCCCTCCCACTGAGGCCTCACCCCGATCAGCCTGGCTCCAGGTCTCTGGCCGCGGGATGCTGAGGACTCTGCTGACACAGGACTGGACCGACCCACGTTTGCCAAGGGCAAGGGAGTATCTCCTCTTCCCCCTGCCCGCCGCCTGCCCACGCCCGCCTCCCCTCGCCCCCGGATAACAGAAAGCCAGGAGGCTGTGGCTGAGGAGGAAACACCCACCTGAAGGAGCAGAGGAGGGAAGGGAAGTCGAGCGCAGAGGTGCCCTTCTGTGAGGGCTCACAGACGCTTCCAACCAAAAGGACCCTGAAATGAGAAGGGGAAGCACTTTACAGCTCAGCGCTGGCCTCACCGCTAGAGAGCTCATCAAGCAGGATGAGAGGCTCTTTCCAGGGGCTTTAGTCCCCAGATCAGGGACTGAAAACTTGACGGAAGTGATCTGTTGGGGGCAGACATGCGGTGTCATCCCTGGCAGGACTGAAGGGGCGGGAGCACAGCGGCAGCCAGGAACAGCCCTCCCTTGAGACCGGGGGCAGCAAGAGCAGTGGGAAGGAGTGGGAGTGGCATCCAGCACATGGGCAAATGGAAAGCATAGCAGAGAGTGCTGGGAGGGAGGGAGGGCTTCTTCCAAGGGAGCGCGACTGCTCCCACGGCCCCACGCTAGGGTTTTAGGGATGCTTGGAGAAGCAGAGCCAGAGGGGTGCCTGGCAGGCTGCTGAGGGCGGGAAGGAGACCGGTTCCCCGGGCGATGGCAGAGGCCCCTCGGGAGCTGGGAATGGTGCAGGTTAGCCCTGGCCTCTTGGGATAGCTTCAAAGACAGGTGTCTGGGATCTGCAGTCTGTGGAGACTGGGTGTAGGCGGGGCAGGTGCTGCAGGGGTTAAATACAGCAACGCACTGCTTTCAAACAGGATGTTTTCTGCCACTTTTAGCTCTTCTCCAGACATGCTCAACACGTCCGGCCTCGGCGAGGGCTGACGGTGGGCTGACTCTAGTGTCCAGACTCTGGGTCTTAGTGGCGTGATGGGTCACCAAGGTGGGGCTGGTGGAATTTCACCCTTCCCACTTCCACCCACACTCAGTGCTGCTTGCCCACCCAGACAGACAAACACACACACACTTCCTCCCTTCGCTGACGCCAATAGGAAGGGGCTGGGGAGATAATAGATATGCAGGTGCCTGACCCGGAACCCTGGCAAAGGCCTTTCAGGCAAACTCCACGTGGGGAATGTTCAGACCCCCAGCTTTTGTTTCACTGCCTCCTAGTGGCCCGACTAGGCAGAGAAGGGGAGAGCCCAAGGGGTATCCAAGACCTGGGTGCAGTCCTAAGACTGCCAGCCCACTGACCCATCTACCAGCCCCTCAGGCACTGCCCACCCCCAAGGAACAACCGAGCAAAGTGTCAGTGGACCCTGCTGAGATAACGTGAACATGGCTGGCCCACTCCCAAGCACCGTGGGTGGAGGAGGGGTACCTGCAGGGTACAGACGTGTGGCCACTTCCTCCGAGCCAGGCTCTCCTCTGCTCCCTCTGCTTGTACTGCCCAAGGCCCCCCAGCCAACCGGGCTCTTCTAGATTCTATCCCATGGCCTTAGCAATTTCCCAGACTCCCTGCTGCTCCTCAGGAAGGCTGAGGTAAGGACCAAACGGGTACAGAAAGGACCACTGCTTTCCTGCTCTCAGCCCCTAAGATATTTAGAAGTCAGACCTGAGATCCAGGTAGCCTACCAGCCCTGAGCTTAAAGAGAGGGCGTTTGAGTACCTACTATGTGCCATCCGAGATCTCATGTAACCTCCGAACAGTCCTGTGAGGTGAGGGGCAGTCTCATTCTACAGATGGCAAAACCAAACTCCAGGTAGGGCACTTTGAGAGACTTGCCCAGGGTCCCACGGCCAGGCCAGTGGTGATGCCAGGGACCCAACGAGGACAGGCTGGCTGCCCACAACGGCCAAGGGCTGCCCTTGCCTCCTGCCAACTCAACCCATCCCAGCGGTAATCACCAGCACAGGCGCTAATACTCACGCCGGGCACTGTACCCTCACTTATTTAATCCTCACGACAACCTCGCGGGCGGGTACTGTTATTACCCCTATTTTAGGCATGGGGAAACTGAGGCACAGAGACGATTGCCTTTGGAGCCCAGATCTGAACCGAGGCAGCTGAGCCCCGAGTCTCTGCTCTACGTTTCCTAAGGGAGATAACTCAGTCATTTCCTCACCCTGTGCCCTGGACACCCTTCACTTCCACTAAGTCAGGGAGGAGCAGACATGGCAATCCCCAGGTCATGACGGAAGAATGTCGTGGCACTTTTCCTTCCAAGGCTCCCAAATCAGCCAGGATATCTCTTCTGCCAGCCAACCCCTCTTACCTGGGAAAACCCCATTCAAAAGATGGGCCTCTCCTCCCCAGGCAACTTTGCACTACTGGGTGGTCCTTTTAGGAAAGATTGTCCTAGATTTAGCCTGTAGGTCCAAGTGCATGGAAAGTGGGGCAAAGACACAGGGTGAAAAAAAAACAAGTGGAAAAACCCCCAGCTTAACACCACCCACTTTGCCACGTCATACACCCCCCACCCCCAATTCATGTTCTGAGTATAAGAGCATCCCACTGCCTTTGCTGGGGCTGTCCCCAGAGCCAACCCCTTCTGCCCTGCTTTAGAAATACCCAAACCCCTAATATTGAGCCTCAGAGAAGCAGAGGGGTAGCAGCTCAGCTCTGCAGAAAGCCCCTGGCTTCCATTCCTCCGTGGTCAGCATCCTACATCAAACCCCCTGCCTGTCGCAGTGGTTGAGAGTCCGCCTGCCAGTGCAGGGGACACGGGTTCATGGCCTGGTCCGGGAAGATCCCACATGCTGCGGAGCAGCTAGGCCCGTGAGCCACAACTACTGAGCCTGAGTGTCTGGAGACTGTGCTCCGTAACGGGAGAGGCCGCGACAATGAGAGGCCTGCGCACCGCGATGAAGAGTGGCCCCCGCTCGCCGCAGCTGGAGAAAGCCCTCGCACAGAAACGAAGACCCAACACAGCCAAAAAAAAAAAAAAACGCTGCCTGAGCCTGACCCCAGGCCTGACCTTGCTTTAGCAAGAAATGAGGAGATAATGTGTTTCCTTCCAGTCATCGAAGCCACAACTGCCTCTCCCACACATCTGCCCGTCAGCTCACACAACAGACACCCCAACTTCCAGTGACTTCTGCTGCATGGGCATCCCCAGGCAGAGTCTCACCTAGGACAGTCTTGTAGGGTGGGGACTGCAGGGTGTCCTGGGGAGAGCCCCGGCAAGACAAGGATCGAAGTGTGCTACAGGGCTCAGTTTAACTCTGCTGCATTCACTAGACCCTCTTCGGAGTCCTGAGGGCAGTACAGCTGTGACTCTAGGAGGACCAAGCGGCAGACAGAGGTCTGACTTCTAAGGTCTTTTCTAGCTCTGAAAGTATGCAACTCCAAGGCTGAATTCCCATCATGATGAGGCCTTAAGACCATTCAGGAAGTGAAATTCCTTCACTGAGCGCTCTCCCCAGCCCTCCCAGTAACAGGTGAGGCCCACTCACCCTCAGATGCTAAGGGGCAGGAAGGGTGGGAGTGATGTGGCCCCTTTGGGTCTTGTGGGGACTGAGAGCCCAGGAGAGGGGCCTCCCTCAGCACGGTTGGGACTGGACTGATCAAAACGGGCTTTCTAATTGTTGACATTAGCTCAAAGTTCCCTCTCCTTCTAGAAAGAAATGCAAAGCTAAGTGATTTCCCAGCAGAGGGGGAGAAAATTCCTCTTCTTCCTAAAATTGGCCCACATGGAATCAACCACACGCTGGGCTCTCTCTGGAGCGGATGGGCCTGTGAGCATGCCAGCCACAAGTGCACACGTGCTTATGCGTGCACGCCCTTTTCTTGTTGTTTTCATTTCATCATCCCTGCAACTCTGCCCATAGAGTGCTGAACGCTCTATGACCTACCCAACTTCTTACTTGCTGTCTCTTTATCCTAGCATAACTTAGGCACAGCAGTATCATGGCCAGTTGAGATGATGCCTTTTCTTGCTTCTTCACCATCCCCAACATAAGCCCACATTCTTTCTCCAGGAAAGTCTCAGCATTACTTCCCAGAAGAAGCTGAGGGGGGATAGAGTGGAAATGAGGGCAAGGAAAGAGGAAAGTGTACTGTAGAGTTAGATCTTGGCCCAATTCTTTCTTTCCCCACTGTCTCCCCAGTTCCTACACACACACACACACACACACACACACACACACACAGAGACACACACACACACTTTAAACATGGCTGAGAACATTCGGAAATTATTTTCTGAAGACTACAATTTCCAAAGTAAAACCCAGTGGATACCAGTCATCTCAGAATATCTCAAGATTGGAAGGAAACTCAACACCACCTACTCCAACCATCTTAAATCACTTCTATAATATTCTAGCCAGTTTTCTAGCCTGGACTTAAATATCTTTTCTGTTGGAGAACTATCCCCCATGGTAATCCACACTCTTTGGATGGCTCTATGCTTAGAAAGTTCTTCATTATGCACAGATGAAATAGCCCCTACAGTTTTCAACCACTGGTCCTAGACCAGCTCTCCGCAGCCATCTAAGATGAATCTACTAGGCCATTCCCACAGTGTCTCTGGAGGAGGGGTTGGTAGGGCCACGATGTGATACTACCACACACATTAGAAAAAGAAGCACACTCCTCATCTGCTGGGAAATTGTCATGAAAAGATAGAAAAAATCTACAAAGTTTATGATGCGAGTGAGGTTTCGGGGAGAAGCACAGGAAGCTAGCCTGGCTACATTTAACTTTGATTTAGACCTCATAAACGTCCCAGGTACGATCATGATTCCCACAAGGGCAGTGAATAAGGTGGTGAGTGCGGACAGCATCTGCCTCCTTGGCTTCACCTGGAGAGAAGTTTCCAGCCCAAGGAAAGGGCCCTGTGGAAGAGTGTGAGTAACTTCTGCCAAGGCAGCCTGCCGCCTCTGTCTTAGGCTCAGTTGTTTCCAGGGGAGGCTGGCCCCCAGCACTGCAGCTCTAAGAACATGCCTCAGGTGGACCAAACTGTTTAACGAGTGACTGAAGGATGGGAAATTAAGTGGCTGGTGATCCAGCAGTTTCAGGAATAACTTTACCCCTGAAGGTGCTCTTAATTAACTTCTTGGGGAATACCCCTCGCCTTTGAGGACCTGGTAAACGTCACGGACTGACATCCCATACGGTGTCACGGGTTAGCAGGTCACTCCAGAGAAGCCATGCTGCAGACTCCCACTCTACTGGCCATTCATCAAGGCTCTTTCTTAGCAGATGGTCCTGTCACTCTTGGGAGTACTGGTAGCTTCCTGGAGCTGAGCAAAACCCAGAGGCAGGAACCCACGAAGCTCTAGGCAGTGGGACAGGAGATACTTAGCTTACTTAGATATATTTCCACTTCTTATCAACAACAATTATTCCTGCAAGCTGCCTTTTTCCAGTGGAAACTCAGCCCTCAGCTTTGTCAACAAGATTTCTGGGTTGATTACTGTTCTTCAGGTAACAGGCAGGCCATGCCCTGTCCCCGCCGGAAAGCGTGGGCAGTGACAGTGGCCGGTGAAGCATAGGGAACCGGCCCATTTGTAGCTGCAGCCCAATCTCTCTGGTTTTACAGCAGAAGAAACTGAGGCCACCAGAGGGGAAGCGAGTTGTCAAAGGCCACACAAGGAGGGAGGATGCTTCTCCAACCCCACCGTGGCCAGGTCCCAAGACCTCTCATCACCAGCCCGAGCAGCTTCCCAGGGGAACAGAGTGAGGTGGGAGAGAAACAGGCCACGGAAGGGGGCACGAATTTCATTCTTCAGAGGAGGGGAGTTGTGGAGAGGCCACGAGGAGGCCCTGAGGCAGACTGCAGTGCGGCCACCCAGCACTGACTCCATCCTTACAAGCAATACAGAAAAACAAAGTGGTGGGTGAGGGGTACCCACTCTCTCCTGCCTGACCAACTCTGCTCCCACATCCGGCTTCTCTGGCCTGAAAAAATGGATGAGGACTCAAGACAGTCCGGGACTATTTTAGAGGGAGGCAGGATACACCTGGCCTGGGTGTATCTCGCTCCTCTGGGTGGCTTTCCTGGGATACTAGGGTGGGAGTACTTCCCTGGGGCATCTGCCACAGGTGGAAGTTGATGGGACAAGGAGGCTCTTTGTTCAGTGACTTGGAGACCAAGGAGTAGAGACTGAGGCAGCCCAAAGGGAGAGGACCAAGAATACAGGGAGAGCAGATCTAGCCATCCTCTGGGGACACCTGAACCCCTGGGATTGCTGATGTAACGGATGGCCAAGTGGGATTTTCCTTGATTTTCTAAAGAAAAAAAAAAAAAGAAAATGGCCCCAGGAAAACAGGAGAGAGCTTTCTCCCAAGCGATTCCCAAGGCCAGCTTTTAGTGCCCCATGACCCTCTCCCCAGCTCAAGCATCTTTCTGACTGCTGGTCCCCAGCCCAAGTTCATGTAGGCCCAGGTTTACGCCTGCTGGGATCGATGCAATGTCTGCATCCCTCAGCCTCTTCCTGCACTGTGGGAAAGGTAGCACCCAAGTCCCAGGTCCTGCCAGCTCCAAGCGAGATATTCGGGACCCTTCGCATCAGATCCCTTGCTCACCTCCACAATCACCTCGGCCAGCCTGACATCCTTGGCTACCTGACTACTGTCCAGCTTCCCCCAGAACCCGTCCCTGTGTCCTCATCTACAAATAGGGACATGACAGTGCCCAGGTCACAGGTGGCCACGGGGACCAAGATCTCTGCGCAGCACTCAGCACAAGGCCCGGCACACGGGAGCGTTATATGTTCGCTCTCATTATTAGAGCGGTTACTGTTGTTAGTACAGTTGCGGAGAGTTCAGGGCCCAGAGAGGTGCCGTGGAGGCCAGGAAGCCTGTTCTCCATCCCCGAGGCTCCACCCCAAACATTGCCCAGAGAGCCACATGTCTGCCGAACTGGGAGAAAACGGACGACCCCACCCATTGGCTGCGACTCCTAGAAATCCGGCTGCTCGGGGTAGGGAGAACGGATGGTTCTAATCTCTCCCTGACAAGCAGAGAAGCTGGGCTACACATCTGGACTTTTCCTCCACAGGGAAGATGAGGCCGTGACTCCCAAGGTGCCACCGATTGCTCACTGCTTCTGCTCATAGCGCGTCCTTTCCCTCTCTCACCCCGTGAGTCTCTTTCCTACCTTCTCCGGCATCCAGGGCTTATAGGGCATCTGTTCTCCCCTTCGTGGGACCTTGCTCAGCAGCCCGGGGGCGCCCCCTTTCGGTTGTCAGGGCAGCGGCACTTCCTCGCCCCATTCACGGCCACCACAGCAGGCCTTGGAAGGCAGAGTGATGGGAAAGGCTGGCAGAGGCCAGGGGCCCGGAGCCGGGGGTGGGGCAGTAAGGGCTGCAGCCACCCTGGCTCTTGGCAGCCCTGGAAAGCCATTCACTTATCCTAGCATAGATTCTGAGGCCTGTGTCAGAATCCCTGAGGGATCCCAGGGTCCTCTGAGAGGGGTGGGGCTGGGGTAACTCTCTACCAGACGGCTCCAGTCCCATAAGGGGCTGATTTACCCAAAGGCATCCTGTCTCTCTTCTGCATTATTAGTGAAGAGGTGAACACTTCTCACGTATTCATGAGCCTTCTCAGGAAGAGGCCAAGTGGGGAGGCTCCCATTTACTTTAGAGGGTAGCAGCAGACACCCGCAAGCCGCTACTCAGTTCCTGTGTGAATGATTTCCCCAATAGAGCTTTTCCAGGGCTTCTGTTTGGTCAGAATTCCAGCCGTCCTGCTGTGCCGTGTAGATTTCTTCTTGGGGACCATACTGGAGGGCCGAGGAGGCCACAACATTTCTTCTTGGCCTCACACTGTGCTGGGTATTGGTTCTGGCCTCTGATGCCTTATCTACGATGGTGACCCCTGCCTGGTTTTAAGCACTGACTATGTGGCATGCTGTATGCTAGGACTCAGAGACACCATGGTGAGCCGCCCAGGGACCCGGCCCTCATGAAGCTTACAGTCTACTGAGGGAGACAAACAGGAATCTCCAACTCAGATCCGCACTGCAATACAGGTAGGCACAGGTGTGACAGGAGCACGTGGGAGAGCACCTGGCCTGGTCTTGGAGAGGGAGAGAGGCTCTTTAGAGGACGTCACTTCTCTGCGCCTCAACTGAGACAGAAGGGACCATAGTTTAACATGGCAGTGGTGAGAAGGGTAAAGAGGGGTCCGGGCAGGTGATACCATGTGAGCAAAGGCTATGAGGCAAAAAGGAAAGAGCCTTTTGGAGGTGGAGAAACTAGCTCCATATGGCTGGAGAGAGAGAGGGGTCGCAAGAAAGAAAGAAACCAACTGACCACACTCATTTCAGTCGGAAGTAAATTCCATTCTTTCCTCTACCGAGTGTACTTCTCGTAAACACACTGAGTCTTGAATACCAGGAATTTTAAATTACTGCAATGATATTTTGCAACCAAAGACTTTCAGACTCCATTCAGCTTCCCATTCCAACCAGAATTGACCTTGAGATTTGTGAAGGAAGTAAAAATGGGCCTCCTTCCCAACTGCTCACGGAGAAAGGGCCCCCCAGGTCAGGAAGGCAGCGGGCCTCTTCTACCGCACTGGTGCACACCACTTGTTCTCCTTTGCGGGGGGATGCTTTCCCCTGGGATTATTCCATCAGTAATTGAGTTGGAAAGGAGAGGTAGAGGAGAGAATTCTGGAAAATCCTGCCCAGCTAAATAGGAAAACATACTTTTTGTGAGAGAAAACCCAAAGAAAGAACAAAAGATTCAACAAGGGCAGATGGAAGTTGTGAACAATTCAGTGGCACGTCCCCAGTCAATCCTTATTTGATGCGTCAATCTGTCCAGGGTGGCCAGATGCGGTTGCCGGGCACAGGGAGAGCTGCCTTACCACAGAACCCACCGCTCCCCACATTTGCGTCCGCCAGCGCGCTCAGCTTACTCCTCTCTCCCAGTCAGCAAGGTCACTTCCCTGTTGCCAGGAATCCCTCTAAGGGCACCAACCACTATGGTCACGAACAACTTGCGCCATGGACATGTGTGGGAAGTCTGCTGCATGTGTGGGCACACGCCAGCCCCTACCCTGGGTCCAGACGTCCACGTTCACTGCTGGCCCATGACATGACACAAGCACAGCCTTCCCCTTAGAGCTATCATTGAAGATAACCCTCTTGTTTCAATGTTTCAGGCCAAACCGCTGGAGGATTCTTCCCTGGGGCCACAAAGTGGTAGGAAGTAGTGGCCTTTGTCCTAACCCATGAACCCTCTCCAAACTAAACCCTACCCATTGGCTATCTTCCTCTTCCTTGTTTTTCTTTGGTACCCAGGGGCAAAGATGGGACAGATTCGCTACACAGAGTGGCATTCAATGCTGCCTCAGGGTACAGGAGAAGCTGAGACCAGGTCTCCAACAATCCTCTCATAGGACTGTTGTATCCGCTGAGATTAAAAAAAAAAGCGTGTTAGGGCTTCCCTGGTGGCGCAGTGGTTGAGAGTCCGCCTGCCGATGCAGGGGACACGGGTTCGTGCCCCAGTCCGGGAAGATCCCACATGCCGTGGAGCGGCTGGGCCTGTGAGCCATGGCCGCTGAGCCTGCGCGTCCGGAGCCTGCGCTCCGCAACGGGAGAGGCCACAACAGTGAGAGGCCCGCGTAATGCAAAAAAAAAAAAAAAAAAAAGCGTGTTATAAAATTGCTATACTCCGTACCAATGTTAGTTATTAGTTTACCATCATTTTCCCAGGTATTTAAGAGGGGGAGGAGGTCTATACTCCAGAGCAACAACTTCTTTCCCTCCTTGGCTGTCTGCAGCCCACAGCTGCCCACCTGGACCTCCACACCAGGTAACAGAATTTCCACTCCCTTCACTCAACACTCCTTCGGGCAGAGGCAAACATCCTTGGCTGTCTGCAGCCCCCCAGCTGCCCTCCTGGACCTCCACACCAGGTAACAGAATTTCCACTCCCTTCACTCAACACTCCTTCGGGCAGAGGCAAACATCCCTGGAGAAGGAATCTGATGGACCAGCTCAGGGCCTGCACTCAATCAAAGGAGCTGTGAGTGAACTGCACTCCAGCTGGCTGGGCCGGCTGCACACTGTCAGCTGGAGTGGCCGCTGGTCAGGCAGCCTGATGAGCAACTTTCTAGGGAAGAAGGCCAGAGCTTGTGGCCATCGCAGCCCCTGGGGGAAGAGGTGGTACCCCTCCACCCACCGCCTCCCCTTTGCTCCCCGACTCACCACTTTTCCCAGTACTCCTCCTGTCCTGAAACACACTTCTGCAGCCAGGCTTTTCAGTAATCCAGGATTGACGTTTAACAGAGACAAAAATAATTCTCTTGAGTGAGCTATTTTCTGCCCAGCTTGGGGAATAATAGCTCAGGGTGACAGGCAGTCGGGGTGGGCGTGGAGAGGAGGCTGGCCACGGGCCACCCTTTGGTTTAGGGCCTTCCCCGTGCCCCACGCCACACTCACCCTGGAGCGGGAATTTCAGGGAGGTGGAGACCTCAGGCAGGGGCTCCGGACTACCAGCTCTCCCCACTACCCTCCCACCTGTGGATGCCAGGTGAGGGGTGAGGGCGGCAGGTATGGGAAGGCCTGCGGGAGCCAGGGGCTCCCCGCACACCAGGTTTCAGTCCTCCCTGGCTATGGCTCCCTTATGGAATGGAAGGAAAAGAATTAAACATTGCTACTTTACCAAGCCTCCAAAAGGGAATTCTACACCCATTTGCCTATCACACAGGAATGTTGTATCAGCTGAGATTAAAAAAAAGTGTGTTATAAAATTGTTATACTGCATACCAATGTTAGTTATTAGTTTACAATGATTTTCCCAGGTATTTAAGAGGGAGAGGGAGGCCTGTTCTCAGGCGTAAAGGGGAAAGCTGTGAAAAAACATTCTGAAGTATAACATGGACCGTGATCCCGTCTCTGACAGCATGAGGTCCTCACAGCCCGGGAGAGCCCACAGTGCCGTGAGGGTTTCAGACCCGGCCTGATAAGCGTCATTCATTGCCTACCGAGCCCAATCCAAAAATGTCACTTTTTTTTGAGGGGGGGGGCGGGGGCTAGAGACCCTTTCTTTGACTGTTAGTTTCCTTTTGATTTTTCTACATCGAACCTTCCTTCTCATATCTACAGGGAAATATCTGACTGGGAAGACACAGTAGAGGGGGAAGGAGGAAGGAAGGAAGGAGGGAGGGAGAGAGAAAGATAAGGAGGAAAGGGGAGGATTTATTTTTTATCATCAGACTGAAAGATTTCATTATAACTCTCTAGAAAGAAACACTCTGCACTGTAAAGTATTATCACACGATGGGAGGGGTACCCATGGAGAGGAATCATTCATGCCTTTAGTAAGGAATTCTATATACACTAGGGCTTTCCTGGTCCCTCTCCAGGTAACAGCCATCTCTTAAAGGAAAGGAACTACCAGAGGACACACAGGAGGCCCACAGACTAAACCTGACCATGAGCGAGTTCTGTCTGTCACCCCCCTACTCATCACCACCAGTGATTATACGTTTTTGAATTGCCTGTCAATGTTTCCAAAAGAGAGAGAGATTTGACTTTTGGAAAAAACCTGGATGTCCCGCTTCCTATTAAAAATATTGTATAATCTGGCCACACTGTGCTGCAGTTCCAGTGGCCACCCTGCTGGCCTGGGGCGGGGCTGTCCCTCTAGACCAGGCCTGTGCCATCCCACCAGGCTTTGCACTCACTGTTACCTACCTGGCCCTAGTTCCCGGAACAAGCCCCCAGCTTCAGCCGAGCTCTGTGATGAGGGAGACACTTGAGAGAAGAGGCTCTGGAGGCAGCCTGCCAGGGTGCCAACCCTGCCTTCCCTCCCTGCCAGAGGTGTGACCAGAACCAATGACCTGAGCTCTCTACGCTTCCGTTCCCTCGCCTGTCAAATGAGAAAAATAACAATACCTACCTCATTCATCTGTGAGGATTAAATGAGATATAATGTATGTAAAGTGCTCAGCACAGGGCCTGGTGCGTGGCACCTGCTCAGTGTTAGCGCTTGTTATTATGCACAGTTGGTTCAATTCATCTGAGCTGCAGACCAGAGTTTTAAGGATGTTTTAGTCACACGAAGCGATTGCCCTCCAACTCTCTTTTCTAGCTTAGGGGACCCGGTCTACCTAAAAAACAACCCAATAGACATCTACTGAGCATATCCATGATGAGTTAGGTATTGTGTGGAGTGGTGACACCTCAGAGACGGGGTTCAGAGCTGTTCTCAGGGGCTCACAGCACAGTGGGGGAAATGGACAACTGGACAGTCACAGCCTTGCTCCCTCCAAGTCCTGCCCAACCACCGGGGAGCCTGGCATTCAAGGAGGAACTGGGGTACATCTGACCCTTCTCCTAGGCTCCAAACCCTCCCAGAGCCTCCCTAAGAGACTCTCAAGGGCGAATCAACTCCATGTCATTTCTAGTTTCTCAGGCTGCATATTTGAGTTCTTCCACTGCACCCAGGTTAGAATAATTCCATTTTAACCAAGTCATTCCGATCTTAGATGGCATTCATTATAATGGAATTTTACCTGAGGCAGCCCATCCCCCAATTCTCAACATCATGGCACCCAAGAAGTTGGCAAGCTTGCGAAATAGGCTGGGCAGAAGTAACTTCCCTCTTCTGGCACAAGTCCGGAAATTCAGAGACTTTTGGAACAAAGAACTCTGCCCTGAAGGTGTTTTCCAGCATCATCCTGGCCAGCCTGGAACCGTCCCATTCCCCCTCCACTGGCACCAACTGCTGCCTCTTTTTCCAGCCCTCTTCAGACAGGAAGGGGTTGGGGAGCTGAAGGACCGGGACGCAGGGCAGGACAGGCAGTGGCAGGCGAAGAAGGACCCCACGTCGGGTCTTAGAAAGACCTGAATTTAAGTTCTGGTTCTGACTTGGGAGCTCGATGGCTTTGGGCAAGAAATTTAGCCTCTTAACTTGTTCAAACTCAGTTTCCTCTTCTGTAAAGTGGGGATAACAATATTACCTCCCTCACAGGATTATTGAGAGGCGTATATGAGAAGATGCACGAAAAACATTTAACCCGGTGCCTGGAACATATTAAGTTATAGTAACCTTTTGGTTTATTATGATTATCAGCTATTATATGATATGCGCGCTTCAAAAGGGTCAAAGATTGGTACAGAGAGAGACACTGGGGCAGAGTCGGGGGTAGAAGTGGCTGAAGGATAGGTGAGGCCCTGACGCTGAGCCCAGCATGGGCCTGGTCACCAAGATAAGGGCCAGGGCAGAGGCGCTCGCCTGCCCGTGGAGCTGACAGGCACAGACTCGGTGGGTAATTACGGGATTGTGGGCTGGGGTGGCCCATGCGACTGCCCGACCAGCCACATTCTTTTGTCCCGTGGGTGGCTGGGTGGGTGGGCAGCTGGCTGCTTATCTGGCTTCCAGGACACTGAGTATATCTAACACCTTTCAAACCGGTACCCTCCACTCCCGGGCAGAGTGTTCAACTCTTGGAAGGGGATTCTCTGTAGGCATTCACCTCCTCCTGTGGCCGCAGTTGGTGCCAGTGGAGGGGGAATGGGACGGTTCCAGGCTGGCCAGGATGATGCTGGAAAACGCCTTCGGGGCAGAGGTCTTTGCTCCAAAAGGCTCTGAATTTCCGAACTTCTGCCAGAGGTGGGAAGTTACTTCTGCCCAGCCTATTCGGCACCTCCTCTGTTCTCTTCACCCCATCTTCCAGACGCCCCCTGCTCTCCAACCAGACAAGCCAGAGGGTCAAATTTCAAGGCCAGACTCTGAACAATTGGTCAGTGGAGACTACTAACCTCGGTTCACCTCACCTGGAGCTTCAAATGATCAGGAAGCCCAAGACAGACATAAATCCCATCCCTGTCCCCAGCCCCAGCGCTCTAGTTAGCACTAGCTAACACATACGTGTGTGTGTGTGAACACATACACGTGTTGACACATACATGTGTTCACTAACTAGCACATACATGATTCTGATACTTGCATGTCTTGTTCTTAAAATCAATGCTCAGGGAAAATATACATCCCTCCCAATCCATTTGGCAAAAATGCAATTCAGTGGGTATTAATTGAGCACCTGGTATGTTCTCAGCCCTGACATCAGCCTCTCGGTTGAACTGAACAGAACAGCAATTGTTGGGAAGGATGCAGAGCCACAGGATCCCTCACCCACTGTCGGTGGAAGCCCGGTGAGGAAGGGCTTCAGCTGCACCTGGGGACCCTGCAAAGGGCCTCAGAGTCAGGCTGTGGCATTTACGGGGCCACCTGTGCACCACACATCAGACAGGCACACACATAAGCCAGAAACCAGGTCCTGAGGTTAAGAATGATACACTTATTATAGCCGAAAGAGACTTTAGAAGCTCATCTAGGGCTTCCCTGGTGGCGCAGTGGTTGAGAGTCCACCTGCCGATGCAGGGGACACGGGTTCGTGCCCCGATCCGAGAAGATCCCACATGCCACGGAGAGGCTGGGCCCGTGAGCCATGGCCGCTGAGCCTGCGCGTCCGGAGCCTGTGCTCCGCAACGGGAGAGGCCACAACAGTGAGAGGCCCGCGTACCGCAAAAAAAAAAAAAAAAGAAGCTCATCTAGGACAACTTTTTCATTTTAGAAATGAAGTCTATACCAGGTGTTAAAAAGGATGGGGAACATGGGAACTTTTATCTTAAAGGAGTGTTTACTTAAAGGAGTGTTTTTGGTACAGTCACAGTGGAAGACATGTAGAGTAACGCCAAACAGGGAATTCCGTGTGACCCATCAACTCCATTCCTAGGTATGTGCCCTAGAGAAAAGCTTATGCATGCACCAGAAGACAAGCACAACGTCTTCCTAGCAGTATTAGCTTATCATGATAGCCCCAAACCGGAAACAGCCCAGATGTTCATCAACAAGAGGAAGGGTGCACAAATTGTGGCGTATTCTTACGGAATTCGACACTGCCCTGAAAACTACTCAATACAGCTGTGTGCTTCGAAGCGGATGAATCTCAGAAACATGCTATTGAGTGAAAAAAGTGCATCGCAGACAACACACGTGTAGGTAGACTCCAAAGACGTAAAACTAAACAATACACTGTTTTGTAAAGCATACAGAGATGATAACTTGCAAAGAAAAGCAAGGAAATATTAACTAAAATTCATAATATTAGTTACAGTGTGGTGGAGAGTGAGGAAGGGGATGCAACTGGGAAGAGGAAAGGGGGCTTTTAAGTTTCTGTAAACGTTCCACTCCGAACTTAGGTGGTGGGTCAGGATATATTACACTGCTCTTTAATGTATACATAGGCCTATTGTGTACTCTTGTGTGTACGATGTATTTCACAGTTTAAAGAAATAGAGTCTTGGAGAAGCTAAACGACTTTTCCAAGCTCATCAGCTAACAAATAACAGAAAGAGAAATCAATTTACTGAATTTGAGTTTAGCCATTCCTGGCTTCTAGTAACTTACTCCCAGGAAAAGCTGGGAAGATTAAAGGAGACAAGGAAAGTGATCAGCACAGTGCCTGGCAGAGGCCGTCAGGTGAGGCTGGAGTCTGTTTCTCTTTCCAGGTGGGTAGGTTGGGGAGTGTCCCTTAAGGGGTAGCCAGGAGAGGAAGAGGTAAACAAGGTGAGAATAGCTCCCAGTTGGACAGTGGGACAATGGCCTTTTCTTCCTTGGTGCAATTAGCACATAGAAGGTCATCAATAAAGTGGTCTGTTTGAAACTGAGAGTTTCTTATTTGCCTTCTTTGATCCCTGCAATCTCTCCACACAGGGCTATCTCCCTCGGGTTCTTGTCTGCTGGTTTTTTTTTTTTTTTTGTGGTACGCGGGCCTCTCACTGTTGTGGCCTCTCCCGTTGCGGAGCACAGGCTCCGGACGCGCAGGCTCAGCGGCCATGGCTCACGGGCCCAGCCGCTCTGCGGCATGTGGGATCTTCCCGGACCGGGGCACAAATCCGTGTCCCCTGCATTGGCAGGCGGACTCTCAACCACTGCGCCACCAGGGAAGCCCTTGTCTGCTGTTTTTACCCAAGTGAGGTACCCAAGACTGCCAGAGGCACCGAGGCCTGAGGGTGTGGCAGAGGGAGCCTCCTCTGAGAGGCCACTGTCCCCAGAGTAACCTTTGGACAAACTGAACTTGCTCCCAGGTCGATTCATTCAAACTGCTACGTAATCTAAGCCTGCTGCTCAGGGACATTTCTGCAGGCCTATTATGTGTGAGGCAGGCCCTGAATGCTTGCGGCCGCCTGGTAAGGGCAGAGGTGGCAGGGTCCCCTGAGGTTAAGGCAGACCCAGTGTGAGTCCTGACGCTCCCTCTCACCAGCTGTGTCACCTTGGCACATGGCTCTACCTCCCCAATCCTCAGTTTCCCCAGTTTTGTAAAACGAACATGGTGGTGGTTCTCGTCTCACAAGCCGTGACAGCCCTGGGGGGCAGTGCACGCGGCGTCTGGGGCCCAGCACCTGGTACCACTGGGCTGAGTGCTCAGCAAGCAGCTGTTCCTGGAGCTACAACTCCAGTGCCAGCAGGTGGTACACACTGGATGTGTCACCAGCTAAGCTTTGGGCCTCATGGGTGCCTCCCAGGGCCTAGAATATCACACTTCGCATAACACCTCAAAGCTTCAACCTGTCATCAGAAGGCCAATGAGAGGCAGCAGCTTCCCAGGAACCGGCTGCTGGGTCCTGCCCAAACTCCACTTTCTCACTGGTGCAGCTGCCTACACCATGCTCAGGACCAGGCCCCTGCCCTGTGCAGAAGGGGGACTTTGTGTGGCAAAGACTGTGGAATAGACAGCTTGGTCTATTCCTTGGCACGGGACCTGTCGGGCAGGTTTGCGAAGGTATGACACACACTCAGACTCCCCGAGCGGCTGTTCCTTCTGCCTTTGCCATTTACCTACGGCCTGCCACCCCTGCCACCCCTGAAGCTCTCTCCTCTCCCCTCCCCATAAGTTGCTTCAAAGGGTGGGACTTCCCAAGAGGTCTTCACCTGCCGTTTTCATTTGTCGGTGATGAGAACGACTGCCTTCCTGCCACAGTGGACAGAGTCACTACACAGTCATCAAGGAGGCTCCACCCCCATGGCCGGCACCCCATCTCTCATGCTGAACCTCTGGGGACTCTCCAGGGAACCCGCCCTGAGCATCTGGGCCGCAAGGACCAAGGAGGGAAGGCAGTTTCTCTTCCACATGTCTCCACAGCAGGCTGCAGTCACCCGCCGCTACCAACGCCTCTAGTCGGGGTTGAGAAGAGTCTGTCCCTTCCCTGGACCATTTCCCCAGTCGTCAGACAAGCCAAGAGTCAAGCTCCAGTGTCCAGGGGACCTGGCTCCCTCCCCTGCTATGCAGCTGCTCTCGGCCCTGACCTCCACTTTGCTTAGCATTTCCCCAGAACCTGATTACAAGTGACCTGTGCCCTTTATCCACATGGGCAAGGTTTGACTACCCTACCCTTCCTGGTTGTCTACCCGCTTTAAGGCTGAGTTTCCCACGGGACAGTGGGGCCCCTGGAGGTCTGGGAAGATGGACGGACAGAATGAAGAGACTAAAGGTTTGGGGGAAGAGAGAAGAGGAAGCGTGAGGCTGAGTCTTGGCTTTAGTATAAATCCCAGTTCCCCAGGGGCACCTGAAGGCGAGTTGGCAGGCCTTCCTGTCCCTGTCTGAGGTAGGGGTGGGGCAGGAGAACCAAAGGTGAGGCCACTCACAAGTCAAGGGTGAAGGGAAGTCGCAGGCAAGGGGAAGGGAGTGAACACTAGGCTAGTCCAGAGAGAGGGTGGCCAAGAGCAGTGCTGCCCTCAGGGAGAAACTGCAATTAGCGATGACACCACAGAGCAGGCTACCCCCATCTTCCCCTCATCATTAAGCACCACCCCCATCTTCTCCTCATTAAACCCACACCCACCCATCTTCCCCTCATCGCCGTGACCTCCGCTGGGTCTGGGGTGGGGTTTGCTAGACTGTCTCAATGTTCCAATTTGTCCTGAACAGCTTGGGTTTAATTATTCATCACACCCCTTTCACTCTCAGAAGTCTCCCAGTTTGGGCAATAAATTATACAGTCACTCTCTCTAGCACATCCAAGAGGGCACTGAGATGGGAGACAGACAATGGGGAACCGGAGAAAAGCGTAACTAGAAGCAAGACCTTAGTGATCCAGAGCTACAGCCAGGCTGGCTCCTGTCCAGCTGGACCCCCTGAGAACTGGACTGTAGTGGAAGAAGATACCGCCAGCCACTGCCCAGCCTGAGCTCAGACCGTCTAGGAAGAAGAGGCCCGGTCTGGTGGGCTCTGTTCCCTGTTATCCCTCAGAGGGCCTAGTACCATGCTGGGCACACAAGAGGCTCTTAAGAAAATCTTGTCATTTCCTTACTTCTCTTTACCTGCATCCAAACCAGACGTAAACAGTAACAAATGGAGAGCTGGAGCTCCTATAGCTCATCCTGTCCAGCAACACACTGGAGTGCCATCCTAGCTCAGACCTCCAGGTGCTCATGACTCTGGCTCTCCGGCCACTAGAGCCCACCTGCTGGATGTAAGCACCGGCCAGTTTCTTGCAGAGAAACTCTGGCTCTCAGGCAGGATGACCTCTGCCTCCTCAGGATGTGGGGTAAAGAAATGCACAACCGCATTTGGATAACCACTTGTTCTGGCCCACTAGACCCCAGGCCTTCCTCCAACTGTGAAAGACATTGGCTTTAACACCGGCTATATGTTCCGGGAGCGGACGGTGTGGGTCCAAGAGGTCCTCCTGGTGCTTCCTCTGGGACTCGGTGCCCAAAGGAGATCAGTTCTGAGGTCGAATAGGGAAAGAAGACCGAGAAACCATAAACACAAGTAACTAGGGCACCTCAAACAGCATCAGACCTTCCACAGTATTTATACGAATAGAGTGTGATGGTCTTGGCTGTGAGTGGCGAGGAAAGCTCCCTAGCCCTAACCCTCTTCTTTCCCGCCTTCCTTATCCCACTCTCCTCTTTTCTCATCCTTTTTCTCTTCCCCCCTTTCTTATCCATTACCCTGGAAAGGGTCCAAGTCATGGCTGATGAGGGACAGCCAAACTGAAGTCATGGGACCCAGCCAGAGCACAGACTGTGAATTCCCCAGCTGTTTGCAGTTTGAGTCAGCCCCCCAGCCTGCTTGTGGGTTGTCTTCAAATGGGTCCAGAGAGGCCACTGAGTGGGGGCCAAATGCGGCCCCTACTTCTGCTCAAGGATCTGAAACACCCAAAGCAAAAGCCAGAGAGAAATCTGCAGTCTTAATAGCCTCCTGGTCTGGCTGCGTACAATCCTGACACCATTCCAGAAGGACTCACCATCCCCTCCAGCACTTGGACAGGGATGGGATGAGGAAGATCCCCCCAAAACACAGCCCTCTTGGTTCGTAAAGTTGAGGCTCCAGTGTCCAGGTAATCCATTTCCACCTCAGCAAACCACCCCCACTTCCCAGCCCGACTTAAAACCTTTGCCAGCACCACGGCTTCCCTTATCCCAGAGTCTTTCCCAATCCCTTGTGCATGCCCACCTCCCTAACACACATAGGCAGCTAACAAGATCACTAGGCAGAAGTGGCATATGAGGGGCTGGAAAATTCTGCCGTGCTGGGATGCACCTCCTGATCCCAGGAGAATAAGAGATGTGGATTTACCACAAAGCCACAATCCCTTCCCAGTCAACCCATTCTGGAGTCATACCATAGCCATCCCATAATCATTGCTGTGCAGAGTGTCCCCTTCAGGAGTGGCCACCACCGGCCATGAGGAAGCCGCCTTCCAGCAGGGAGCTGGTGCAGAGCTGAACTCTGCCCAGGAGAGCTTTTGCAATGCTCGGAAAATGCCTGCCCAACTGCTTGCCTGGGCTCTGGCCCCTCTGGCTGCTGAGCCCAGACAGGAGGTTGACTCACTCACCGCATGGAGAAGGAGGAAGAGGAGGAGAAGATGAGGGAAGGGCCTGGGTTCAGAGACCCAGGGCTCTCCCAGCCCAGGCAGCCTAGGTCTCAGCCTCAGTGGTCCATGGGGGGAGGGGGTCCATGTCAAACTGCTCCCCGGAGACCATAGGATGTTCCCTCCTAGATACTTCCCCTGAAATCCTCTTCATCCACCACCCACAGATGTGGGACTCCTCACTCCCCCAATAGAAGCTACTCCTTGAGCCCCCTCCTCGATTAGATGCTTGCCCCTGAATTCCTGTGGACATCTATGGATGGACTTTCCTGAGAAAATAAGTCCAGTGCACTGGATCAGCCAGGTCTAAAATAATTGGTGGCTTAAAAAAAAAAAAAAGCGAGAAAAGAAAAGGAAAGGACAAAAAAACCTCTACTTAAAAGATCCAATTCCATCATCGCAGGTAACCATGCGTGGGTCCTATAAGATAGCAAGGCTATACACACTCCATCCCCAGAAGACCTCAGCACCCTACAGAGCCCATCCCTCCCTTTCTTATTCCTCCAGTCCATGCCGAGGCGGCCCGACAGAGGAAGGAAACAAATGTTTCTTGTTGCCCAAGTGCCGAGCACCCTGCTGGAGGACCGTTTCTGTGATCCGCTGCCTGAGCCCCGAGGAGGTCGCTGCTCCCCTCTTCAGCCTGGCACGAACTTCAGCTTTCTCTCAGACCTCACGGTCCCCTTAGTGCCCCAGCCTCAAGGCACGACAGCCCAGATCTCGGTCGCCAAGTTCGCCCAGACTCTAGTGCTTGCACACGGGCACTCAGACCCGGTACCCCCGACGCCCCCACCTCGCGCCTAATCCCGATACTGGGGCCCCCTCTCCTCGCCGGTCCCGGGTCCGCACCTGGTACCGCGTGTGGGCACGCTGCTCCGCGCTCCCGGCGCCTGGGGATCGGCGGCTGCCTTTTGACAAGCAGAGACAGCCCAGCTCCTGGCCCCGCCCCTCGCAAGGCCCCGCCCCGCCCCGCCCCTGGGCCCCGCCCACAGATCTAGTCCTCTCTTGCCCAGCGCCCTAACTGCGCTGCAACCATCTTGACTTAGAATCAACCACTGCACTGTCTCCTGGGAGACTCTGCCCAGTCCTCCAAGGCTGCCGTCCACGGGGCAAGGCAAACTCTGCCCTCCGTGCGTGAGAGCTTTCGATGGTTATGTGTGTGCAGATCCACGATTTTGCCTGCGATAATCCGTGATGCCTCCCCTCTCCCCCCACCGCAGTGGTTCTACCCAGCCTGCTGCGGACGCCTCTTCCAGGTGCGTCACCCCCACCTGGGCTGACCCGGCCAGGACTTCTCCGTCGTCTGCGGGGCTCTGTGGTGGGGGTGGAGAGGAGCTGCGGCGGGCACCAAAGGTTCTCTGAGCGCTCTTGGAGAATCCCAGTGCAGCCCGCCGTCGTGTTACTCCTGCAGAGCGTCAGGGAGCTCAGCCCGATCCCACACGCTGGTATAAAAGAGCGAACGAAAACGGGGCCGAAGAGGAGGCTGGGTTTGCATTGTCACCCCTACTCGATGTCCCCTCGGGCGCGACCACGGCCGACCACGTTCTCGGCCCGTCGCGAACCTCATCCAAACAAGCTTAGTCTCAGCTTCCCTGGGCCCTGGACCCCAGCCCCACACACCCATCCATCCCATCCGACATTGGTGTGAAGGGATGGAAGGAGGTAAAAAGTACATCTGAGAGGCATGGACATATATACACTACCAAACTTAAGGTAGATAGCTAGTGGGAAGCAGCCGCATAGCACAGGGATATCGGCTCGGTGCTTTGTGACCGCCTGGAGGGGTGGGATAGGGAGGGTGGGAGGGAGGGAGACGCAAGCGGAAAGAGATATGGGAACATATGTATATATATAACTGATTCATTTTGTTGTGAAGCTGAAACTAACATACCATTGTAAAGCAATTATACCCCAATAAAGATGTTAAAATGAAAAAAATAAAAGTACATCTGAGACCTGGGATTGTAGGTGGATGTGGAAAATTCGCCATAGAAAATCTTGGCTAAAAATTACTCCGTTTCCTTGGCTATGTGCTAGACACCACTCTAGATGCTAGAGGAGAGCCGAAAAAGATGTGGTTCCCTCCTTCGAGCTCACTGTCCAGTGGGAGAATATAGAAATAAATAGTAATTACAATGTAATGTTCTATAATAGATATGCCCAGGAAGTCATCCAGCCGTTGGTGACCCCCTTTAGGCAGGGAAGATGTTGTCATTCACCTTTTACAGAGGAGGAAACCATGGCTCAGAGGGACAAGCTGAACAGGTGGGAAAATGAGGTATAGAGACGTTGATTTGCCCAACATTACATAACTATTCAATGAAGGGTAGTACGAGAGCTCAGCAAATAATAGCTTCTGATCCATTTCTGAAACAGTTATGCGAGACTGTTTGATACCAGCCCCTCTCAAACTCTCAATAACTGGATCAAGAGAAATGGACTGATCTTCAAAGGACCTTCAAACAGTGAAAAGGTCCTTCAAAAAGGACCTTCAAACAGTGAAGTTTGTTAAGCACCGTAACAGTTCATTAAGGGAGTATCATGGACACTTTCTCTCCGGACAGGTTAAAAAAAAAATAGAAGAGACACAGATTGTTTGATTGACCTTGGGAATGGGCTATCCATTCTGAGAAACAGATGAAAGGAAGTGCCCCTTTGGAGGTCCTGCCAGTCTGATGGATGGATTAGCTGCTTGTAATGAAAGTAAAAGAAAGAATCCCCTTGCCCAGGGCATCATGGGAAAGCTAGCAGTGAATCTCGTGGGCAGGAAAGTGTCAGAGGAAATCTCTAACAACCAGCACTTTGGGACATACTCAGAAAGTTCCATGAGCCTCTAGAAGAGGTTGATCACTCAGAAGTCACTTTCATAATGCTTAATTGGCCAGACAGGTGAACCTGGCATCTTGAAAATAAACCTTATCAAAAAGTGGTAGAAGATGAGTCCTAAGTGTTCCACAGTAATTGGCAGTGTCTTTTCACAGCTCTTCGTTTGATCTTCATCATGACCTTTTGAGTCAGGCCAGCTAGAAAGTACTCTCCCTGTTGTATAACTGATGTGCGGAGTTGCCAAAGCTCTTATAGCCGGTGAGTGACAGAGCCACTTGAACTCAGATCTCTCTGCACTTTCCACTGTTCCATGCTGCCTCTCAAAAAAAAAAAAAAAAAAAAAAGTCCACAGGCTTTCCACCTGTTTCACCAATCTAGATAACCCAGCCTTGGAGAACTCAGGTTCCGAGTCTGACAGATTTGCAGGATTATGGATGTGATCACAGTGCCCAGCATATGCACTCATCAGCCCATCTCTCTATCCCTAACCAACTTCTTTTTATCCTCCCCCAATACCTGAACTGCTCCCTCCCACCTGTCCCTCCAGACCCTGTCCTCTTCCAGGCTGCTCTCCAGGTAAAAATGTGCCCTTTGAGCCCTCTCTGGAGCACACCCATCTGTTTCTTTTTCCCTTTTTTAGAGCCGTTTTTTCTCCTTAAATATTTTATGGTTATAGGTATGGTGGGAATGAAGGAAAGACTCACTCAGCAAACTCCAGAACATCTGAGAGACACAGAGTCATGGATTCATAAAGACAGAAGCTTTCAGGCCATCCCAGTTAGTTCTCTTGTTTTAGAGATTAAAAAAAATCAAGTCCAGAAAGGTGAACTTATTTATCTTTTCTAAGCCATGTTAGGGCTGTTCTCTCTGTTTATGTTCCGGATGGTGAAAATGGAATGAATAAATGGAAGAAGCTGTAAGCAATGAAAGCAACCCAAACAAAAGGGTCTTCCCAGGACAGTGTTTACCAAAATTTTAACTGCAACCCATAGTAAGAAACAATTTTTTGTCATGACCTAGTATACCCATGCAGATATACATTTTATAAAACAAGAGATACCCTGCAATGTTTTCCATTATTTTTCCCTTCCTTCCTTCCTTCTTTCCTCCCTTCCTCCCTTCTTTTTGTCTTTCTGTCTTTCGGATCTTTTCGGATCCACCAAACTGATTTCACAGACCACAGTGGTTGTGACCCAAAGTTTGAAAAAGTCCCTATTATTGTGAGATCCCTTCATTTAGAACCTGCAACATGAGATTCACAGAAAGGCCTTTGGGAGCCCAGCCTGGCTGGCACAGAGCACCCTCAGAAGCCCATGGGGGCTCCCAGGCTTTGGAGGATTCTACTTCCAAGGCCACATTGTCAGGATTAGGTCACTGAGGCAACGTGTATCTACCCAATGTTTGCCTTTATGGCCTTAACTCAGCTGTTATCCTACCATGCTCCTGCATTTTCTAGCATGGGGGCTTCTTTCAGCCTCAGGAAGGTTTATGGCATCTCAGAAATCCTAACTTCCCCAGAACAAGACAGCTGTGGGGGAGTAGTGTGCAATGTCACGAGAAGTGAGTGTCCACAGACTCAGCTTACCCTAGAAAGTGTAGCTCACCCCCGGTTGTTCAATCCAAATGCATGTGGCTCCAGGGCTCCATTCCCAGTAGCCCAGCTCATGTCTCCATCCTCGGGGCTTTTGGCACTTGTCTTTCCCATCTGCTCCCACATCCTTGAGCCCTAGGCTGCCTGCCTGCTGGCCCGCACACAGCGTCTGCTGGCATGGTTAAGCAGAGCCTAGGGGCCGGACGAAGCAGGGTGGAGGCTCCCACCTGCATCTCCAAGCAGAGGGAGCTCCAGAGCACTCCTAGGCTCCCAGGTATTTGCTGGGCTCCCATCCAAACCCCAGCAGACAATGATGACTCTTCAAGCCCTGACATCAACTACAGAGACCAATGGAATAAACAAGAGGCTCAAGATTCTTTCCCACCTAGGGTCTGTGGCTGTAAGTTTTGCAACAATTATGATCACTCTAATAGGAAATGAAGTGCCCCTATCCCCTGGCCCTTGGGGAATTCTTATTTTGCTCCTCTAGGGAGGCATATCTTGCAGAGCCTAGTGAGGCGGGTGGGTGGAGAGGCTCTGAGGCGTGGGAGTAGGTATCCTGGGAGCAGGTGAGAGCGCCCTTAGTGTCACATCACTGCTGAAGAAGTCAGTAGGAAATGACTGACTGTTTTCTAAGGAAGCCCCCTTTACCCAGAGGAGAGTCTCCAGCGAAGGCGATTATGCAAAGCTCTCCTTTTCTTCATACCAAGAAGCAGAAGCATCACAAGCCCCATCCTGGGCATGCCTGCTTCTTTCTCCAGAAGAACAGGAAGAACATTCCGTAAGCAGCCCAGGAATGCATTAAACAACTCTTCCCTGGGGCCTTGACTCCAGAAAGAGGTGGCTCCTGACAGCTGTTTTCCTTTGCCTTTGGCCTCTGACCTGGGACGAACACTACTGAGCACGGACGCCCCTCTCTTTGTATTTGCCTCATCGTTCCATGTCGTTAGAGATGTCACCGTTGTTAAGACTGGTGTTTCTGGTGTCCACCTCCACTTCCAACAGAGTTTGCTCTGGACTAAATGATAGTGGTATTGTGCTGCTTTGTATCATCCACATGTCCTACAGCCAAGAAGTGGTCTCTAGAGGTTTCTGATTGTAAAACCTTATTGGCAAAAAAAATTTTGCCATCCCCATATATGAACATGACTTCAAAAGTTCTATCATTAACTCATATTTCAAGTCAAACTACACAGTTACGGTGAGATTCAACATCAACGTTAATGAATGTAAATTCGTATTTCGATTGATGTTCTTGATACTTTTTACTGACTTCCCTAACGCTTCTTTGCACTCAGATACCTCACCCAACATACCTGACACGGAGACCATCTGATACGAGGACCAAGTGAGGGTTCGGTGTCAATCTGTATGTTAAACATACTAAAGCTTAATTTTTTCAAATTAAATAATTAATTAATTTTTATTTTTGGCTGCGTTCGGTCTTTGTTGCTGTGCACGGGCTTTCTCTAGTTGCACCAAGCCGGGGCTACTCTTCATTGCGGTGCATGGGCTTCTCATTGCGGTGGCTTCTCTTTTTGCTGAGCACGGGCTCTAGGTGCGCGGTCTTCAGTAGTTGTGGCGCACGGGCTTAGTTGCTGTGCGGGATGTGGGATCTTCCTGGACCAGGGCTCAAGCCCGTGTCCTCTGCGTTGGCAGGCAGATTCTTAACCACTGCACCATGAGAGAAGTCCTAAAGCTTAATTTTTAAAAAAGAAAAAAAAAAAAAGGAAAAGGAAGTCTTTGATATTGTCCTCCCATACCCAGTGGATCATATAACATATCCTCCCTCGGAGATCTCTGCTCTAGAGAACAGAGAAACAGGATTTGGACCCAGGGTGTTCAGCAAGTTTAGGTGACCCATTCAAGTTTATAATTGGTGAGTTGCAAAGCAGGACTAGAGGCCAAGTCTCCTTCCTTGAAATCCAGGTCTTGCTCTTTCCACCACCCTGTGCCTCCTCTTCCCTCTGCTTTGTGGAGAAATGGAAGCACTTTGTGTGTGGGGGGAGGGGGGTGGGCAGGGAGAATCTCTTGAAGGCAGGGGAGCTAAATTCTTTGATCTGATTGGCTTATTTAAGCAGAGTCTGAGGCAAGATACAGGTGGAATTGACTGTGGTGTGTGTCTGGAACCACAGCTGCCAATAGTCTGATGCCACATGTCCCCAACCAGATTAAACCAGAGAGGCAAACAAGACAGGCTCTTCCAACAGTGGCTACCAGGGTTGGGAGAAAGGGTCTGGTGGCCACTTGTGGGTAACTAGAAGTAGGAGAATAGACCTTAAATTCTTAGCTTGGGCACCACCAAGGACCTTCCTTCCACCCACATTCTCGAGGAGAGGTGTCGCTCAGTTGGGGTTTCTGGAACCTGGGAAGAAGGGGTTGCCTGACCTCTGAGCACCAGCTGCCAAGCCCAGAAAGAATGTGGTGAAGAGGCCTGAACCATCAGGGGTTTCCATCTCTTTACCCTTTAACCCTCCTTTATCCCACCCATCTTCTCAGTCCAGACAAATCAGTTACTCCTCCCTAGATCATTCTTTCCTGCCCTCCCTCTGCTCCCCAGTTTACTTCACATATCTCACATGCCTCTGTACCTTATTCATCACCAGATTCCTCATCTGTCAAGAGATGGGGAGTTTGAGGGCCATCAAGGGCTGATGATCAGTGAGTCTACGACTTGGACCTGCCCAGAAAGGAGAATAATATCTCAGTTGCCAACACTCCCCCACATTCTCCCTGCCTTTCCTTCCAGTGAAACCCAAAATATGGGTGAGGATGAGTTGAGAGAGAACATTTAGGCAAGTAGTCCAGGTGCCCAGGCATGAAAACGCCAGCTGTAGGCTCCTCACAGGGTTGGGGTGGAGTTCCCGAGCAGGATGCTAGACCCAGAACAATGAATTATAGCAACTGAGTCTTTGTTCTGTGTCCTTGAAGTAATCTTGGTATCCCAGTTCCCTGTCCTCTTCTCTTCCCAAGAACCTTATGCTTGATCTTGACAGGAATTAGAAGTGAATTCCAAAGGCAAATACCAAAATCTCCACTGTAGCTTCCTAGAGATGATCAAAGTAATTCAACCACTTCTGCCATGTTGGGAGCTGGAACTCTAGAGAAACACATGTCTCTACATTACTTTCACTCTCCCATCTTCTCTCCCATTCCATGAGGCTTAAACTGTGGACTGATACCATATACCCTGTCAGTTGTGACAATGCAATCTAGCCTGATAGAGAGGCTAATCTGGTGCCTACAGCTGGTTTACTTCCTTGTCAAACCCCTGAATGTGAGGAGATACAATTCCTGCTTTGTGATTAATAATAGTCTCCCCTCTAATCACTTGTTATCTTACTGCCTTATACTATACAATGACATTTGATCTGCAGCAATTAAGGATTTATTGCCATGTTTCTTTCTCCCAAATAGCATACACCCTTTAAGTAGAGGGCACTTGAGGACGAGTGGTGTTGGAACCAGAACAATTGACAAAGAATTGTATGTGTCAAGGTTGCATTACCTCTGTCTCAACCTCAGTCTAAAAAAGATGTTTCGTTTCTAATAGTACAATGGATTAGATACCTTGAATGACCCTTTCAGTTGAAATAAAAATTTTAAAGACAACCATTTAAATTAAACAACATTTAATCTTAAATGTATCACCAAGCTAGCACAAAAGAAAGAAATCTGCAGAACTCAAAATGAAGTGAAAATAGGAACACAGGTTGGAAAGCAAGGACCAAAGCTGGTCTTCACCCTGAGAGAGTCTTGGGAACCTTGAGATTTTACTTTGATGGTTTCACAGGTCATGGGACAAGAGGTTTGGCCAAAGGATTATCCTGCATAAATTTGGGCTCTCAAAGGGTATACCCCAGAACTCTCTGTGTAAAGAGAATGAGAAATAAACCTCCATATAGAAAGGAGCAGCAAGGAATTTGGCCTGTGTCATTCTGGATGGTAGGAAAAATAATAAATATTCCCTCAGAATTCACAACCACAAACCAGTGCTCAGCTGGGTTTGCACTCCAAATTCATGTGCTATGTGATCAAAAAAAAAAAACAAAAAAACCCCAAAACCAAAAACTCAAACAGAAAACTTAAAGTTATCCTAGGTTGGTACTATTCAGGTAACTTGCTGAATCAATTGTAATCCGCTCTGTTCCACTCAAAGGCTTGCCACAGGTGAAATCTCAGGGAAAATTACAGCTTATGGGCCAAGTCACAAAACACACATGGAAATAAAGCACGTTGAGTGAAAATCAGCAGAAATAGACCGACAAAGGCATTAGATGTTTAAAGTTTTAGACACAGAATATAAGGTTTTTGTTTGTTTGTTTTAAAGAAACAAAAGAGAAGCTCAAAAAAGTGAGCAGGAAATAAGAGACTATAAATAACTAATCAGACTTGGAAAATAAGCAAAAAGAATTTCTGGATAAAAAATAATAAGAGTGTGATCTTAAAACTCAGTGGATAGATTTAATAGCTGATTAGATATGGCTGAGGAAAAAATTAGTAACCTGGAAGCTAGAGCTGAAAAAATGACCTAGAATGTAATCCACAAAGACAAGACATGGAAAATATGAAAGAGTAAAAGCCATAAAGGAGAGAGAAAATCGAACTGTGTCAAATTAGAGCTCTGGAATGAAATAGAAGGATAGGAAAGAGGTAATATTCAAAGACAATGGCTGAGATGTTCCCAGAACTTTAGAGAACTTCTGGAAGCTCAGTGAATGCCAAGAAGATAAATAAGAAAAAATTCACTTGTAGGAACACCATAGGAAACTAAACATCAAAGAAGAAAGAGAAGATTGTGAACATTGGCAAGGAGAATGATCACCGACAAAGGAATGGTGATTAGACTTATGGCTGACTTCTCAACAGCAAAAATGCAGATCAGAAGACAGGGATATAGCAGTATCTTCAAGGTGCTGAAAGACAATTACTATGGACATAGAATCCTATATCAATGCAACTATCTTTCAATAATGAGAGAAAACAAAAGTATTTTCCAGTAAAAATTGAGAGCATTTATAACCAACAGACCCTCACTTAAAGGAAATTCTCAAGGATTTATTTCAAGCAGAGGTAAATGATCTTAGATTGACCATCTGCAATACAAGAAGGAATGATGAGTAAAGAGATTGTTGAATACCTAGGTAAATCCCAACAAACAGTAACTGTTTAAAATAGTAATTATAACGTCTTATTTATGTGTAGTGGGGGAAGGCTAGTACTAAAAGAATCGATGATAAAAGCAGGTAGGTTGGGTAGGGATGATTAAGTTTAATGTGTTTTCAAGATCTTTGTATTGTTCAAGGGGGAGACACAGAAATTGATTCATTACACACTTTATTAAAGTAAGAATGAATATAAAGAAATAGCTAGGCTAATCATTAAAAAAATGATATTAAGTGGATAACTTCAAGTAAAGGGGAACAAAAGAAGTCAAGAAAAGTATAAAGAAATGAATATAAAAATCAAGATAAGCACTTAGGAAGATTACTGGACTGAATGTCAATATTATGACATAGAAAAAATATATATATATGTGTCATCTTGGGCATGTTACTTAACTTCTTGTCTCATATGTAAAATGGGATAGTAGTAGTATTGTTGGGAAATTACGTGAGATAGTATATGTAATGTAGAGCACTTAGAATGGTCTATGGTTCAACCAAAAACTATATATGTGTTTGCTTCCTTCATGGTATTTTATTGTGTATATGCAATATAATTAATTTAGCTAGTTTCCCATTGATCAATGTATAGCATTTTCAATTCCTCTGCTATTCCAGTGTTGTTGTCAATATCCTTACATATCCATAAAAAAAAGATAAAGCACTTAATAAGATGGTAGCAATAAATCAAAATATGTCAATAATCCCAGAGTTGTAATTAAACAAATGTTCCAGTGAAGGATGAAGCTAGATCAGATTTTTAGAATTCCAGATATAAGCTGTTAAGAGTCAATTCATCAGGAAGCTAAAATAATTCTAAATTTGTATGTGTTAATAACATAGCCCCAAAAATATAGAACAAGAAGACAAGAGGATAAGAAAATGATAAGCCCACTATCAGAGTGGGAAATTTTTACTACCTCTGTCAGGAATTGATAGATTAAGGAAACAAAAAATCAGTGAGGATGGAGAAGATGGTTTGCAAGCTTGATCTAATATGCATTGAAGGAACATTGCACACACAGTTAGAGAATAAATATTCTTTTCAAACGTTTCAAGGAATGTTTATGGAAAACAGACACCTAGTATGCCATAAATCCAGCCCCAACCATTTTAAAGGATGACTTTCAAACAGATTGTATTCTTGGACCATAATTCAATTAAAATAGAATTAATATCAAGTAGGATATGCTAGATTATGGTGTGGTAACAACATCAAAACTTGTGTAGCTTGACACTGTGATGTTTATTTTTTGCTCAAGGTGTTGAGAGCCCTCCAGAGCAGCGGCCCACTATGTGTGACTTTGTGTTCCAGACTGCTCTGACCTAGTGGCACCTGTATCTCAACATGTATTTCCCCAATCCCTGAAGAAAGGGAAAGAGCATGGAAAATTGCATGCTGCTTTCTTAAATGCTTCCACTCACATTTCATTGAGCAAAGCAAGTCCCTTGGCTATGATGAACTCCCAGGGGTCTATGAAGTGTAATCTTCTCATAGGTCCAGGAGGGGAGGAAAACTGTAAATACTGACAACTAACATTTTAAAAACACACTTCTGAAGAATAGATTATAATGCAAAAGAGAAATTACTAAGAATTTAATAATAACCATACTATGTATCCAAACTTATGGAAGTAGCTAAAATAGTACTTAAAGGAAAATATATAATACTAACATTTACTTAGGATTTCCTGTGTGGCAGGCATTGGTTTATGAGCTCTACATATCTTACTCATTTAATTCTCATAACAACCCTTGAGGCAGGCGTAAACGGGGAAATTGAAGCACGGAAAAGTGAACGAAGCCACACAGCTAGCAAGTGGCAGAGCCAGGATTTGGACTCAGCCGGTGTGGCTTCCAAGTCCATATGTTATAGTTGCAAATGCTTACATTAGAAAAATTTCAAAGCTTAGAATTAATGTGCTAAGAATTTTGTTTAAGAAGTTAGGGAGGAACAAAAGCAAAATGGCCCCAGAAAAGTGTAAGAAAAAAAAAAATGAACAGGGTCCAAATTAAGTTGAAAAAGATACATGATAGGGAAAAAAAGTCAACAAGTTAAAAGTTAGTTCTTTGAAACAACTTTGAAACAGTATAGACAAACCTATGGCAAGATTAATCAAGACAAAATGAAAGAAGTTGAAAAGAAACAATATTAGCAGTTGAAAAGGGGATCTAACTAGAGATGCTGTGGAAATTAAATAGTTGAGAAAATATTAAAAACAAATTTATGCCAATAAATTTGAAGTTTTCAAGGAAGTGGATAAATTCCTAGAACAATACAATTTGCTAAAACTGACTAAAGAAGAAATAGAAACCTGAATAGTTGTGTAAGCATTAGAGAAAAAGAATTGAACTGGCAGTTAAAACTATTCCCTCAAAGAAAACACCAGGCCACACAACTTAATTACAGGTAGTGGTTGTGGCCTGGGTTCCTCCAGAAAGCAAAGCCAGAGTCAAGGATTTGGGTGTAGATGGTTTATTTTGGAAAGTGAAATGTTTTATTTTGGAAATGGAGAACCAGGAAAAATGAAACAGGGAAGGAGGAACAGCCAACACAAGGGAGTCACTACTATGGGCCACTAAGGCTCAATCTTGCTGCATGGAATGTACCTTAGAATTGTTTGCCCAAGGGATGGAAGGGGAAAGCCACCAGTTTCCATCCTCCATTGGTCAAGGGTTGCCCTGTAGGTTATTAATTTTCTTGAACTTCCAGATTTGCAAACCCTCAAGTGCTAGAGGTTTTTCCAGGCTCCCCTCAACATCCACAGTGGAGAAGCCATAGGGCAGAAAGTGAGAGATTGGTGGGGTAGCTGAGGCAAGATTCCGTCACGTTACACCTGTATCAACCTGGTCATCGCTGCCATAGCTGGAGGGCAAAAAGGATATGAGGTGGGCACAAGAGGTGGCACATGTAGGAAGTTCTAGAAAACATTCAAGAAAAGACATTCCTTAACTCATTTTATGAGACTAGTATAACTTTGATTCTAAAACCAGATAATAACTGTATAAGGAAAATTACACGCTAATCTCACCCATAAACACAGACAGAAAAATCTTAGACAAAATGTTAGCAAACCAAATCCAGCAATGTGTGAAACACTAACAGATTAAAGAGGGGAAAGAGCCACGTGACTATCTAAACAGATGTCCCCCCAAAAGTGTTCAATAAAATGTAACATTCATTCTTGATTTTTTTAAAAAAATTTGCAAGCTTGGTAGAGATGGGAACTTCCTTAACCTGATAAAACATATGTAAAACAGTATACTTAATAATGACACTTTGAAATATTTCTGTTAAGATCTAGAACAAGATGAGAATGCCCATTATTACTGGTTCTATTCAACATCATACTGGAGGTCTGAGACAGTTGATATAAGTCAAGAAATAGAAATGAAGTCAAGAAATAAAAGTGAAAGCTTTGAGGGTTAGAAAGGAAAAAACTAAACTGTCATTATTTGTAGTTGATGTGATTATCTGTTTGGAAAACCCGAGATCGTTTACAAACGAATTCTAGAATTAATAACAATTCAGGACAATTGCTGAATACAAAATATGTAAAAGCAATTGCACTTCTATATACCATGAACTATCTGATGGAAAATTTAAAAGTGTGAAAAGAAGCACCTTACAATAATAGCAAAAATATAAAGTTCCTAGGAATAAAATCTAACAAAAGGCGTTCAAGTTCTTCAAGGAGAAAAATATAAATCTCTATAGAAATATATTAGAGAAGATCAAGTAAATGAAGAAATACAGCATGTTCTTGGCTAAGGCGACTCAATATAATAAAGCTGTCGATTATTTACAAATGGAATTATGAATTCAATGTAATTCCAATAAAAACCCCAACAGAGCTTTTCTTGGAACTGGGTAAGCTAGTTCTAAAGTTTATTTGGAAAATCAAGAGCCAAATGCAGGCCAAATTGTCCTGATAAAAAAAAGAACAAGGTGGGATGCTCACTCTACCCAACATCATCATAATACAAAACTCTAAGTGGGTTATCAGTGCAGAGAAAGACAACTAGATCAGGGACTCAGAATTGAGACCCAAGTGTATGGAGACCTATTTGTAACAGAATGAGTATGCCATATTAGTGGGGGAAAGGATGGACTATTGAATAGGCTGGGACAAATGGTTATCCATTTAGAAAAAGATTACATTGGATCTCTACCTCAAACAGTACACTCAAACCCATTACAAGTTGATTCAAGCCTTAAATGGGAAAATGCAGACCTAGAAAACTCTTAGTAGGTAATATAGAAGACTACTAATAGGACTTTCACATTAAAAATGGATTTCTTTTATACTTTGGGTAATAATCCAATACTCCCTCATTTACTGTGTTGTTAAAATTATTCCAGCTTTGGCCATGGGGAGCTCTGAAGGCTGCTGTGTCCCTTTAACATACCCTCATCATTCTGGGGGGTTTTGAGTACTTCCTTACTTTCTGGCACTATAAGATGCTCCAGGCTCATCCTGTATATTTCCTGCCCAGTTCTAGAATAAGCCATTTCTCTAAAAATCCCTGGTTCTTTTTATTGGAGAATGGTATTAGAAATTAAAATCTTGGCGCTGGGTCTGCTCATAGCTATTGGGGTACTGTAGACCCTCTCAGCAGACAGAGTTAGGAAATATATGTATGTATACTATACATGTGTATACATACATCTATAATTATTTCTATATCTCTATTAAGCTAAACATGGCTTCATATTTTTTGTTTTTGTTTTTGTTTTTGTTTTTGTTTTTGTTTCTTGCGGTACGCGGGCCTCTCACTGTTGTGGCCTCTCCCGTTGCGGAGCACAGGCTCCGGACGCGCAGGCTCAGCTGCCAGGGCTCACAGGCCCAGCCGCTCTGCGGCATGTGGGATCTTCCTGGACGGGGGCACGAACCCGTGTCCCCTGCATCGGCAGGCGGACTCTCAACCACTGCGCCACCAGGGAAGCCCCATGGGTTCATATTAATGTCTCCAACTCTCATCAAGAGCTACATGGTTCATTCCAGCCTTGTCCCCTTACTTATCTGTAACCTCTCCAATAGTGAGAAACTAAGCTTCTACTATTCATGTTCCATCAATAAATATCCATGATAAATAAATAAATATTAATTAGTGATTGAATAAGTAAATAGAGGAGGATAGACCACTTTCCATACAGAAGAATTCTAAATACTTTATAGATACTCCCCCTTTAAGAAAATGAAGCATAACTCCCTACTTATTAAGTGTGGTATGTACATTATGACTTCCTTCTAAAGAACACAATATGGAAAGGGGTAGGGAATGTAACTGTACAGTGGAGAAACCTGAAAAACACTACCTCAGGCAGGGGATCAAGGTTAATGTAATCAACGATAAGTCATATTGATAGCATACACCCTTCATATGATATGATGAAAATGGTACTTTACCTCTGTGGTCTTCTTTCTGAAAACCCATAATCCTGTCTAACAGTTCTTTTAGAAAAAGAAATCCCAATTGAAGGACATTCTAGAAAATACTTGATCAGTCCTCAAAATGGTCAAGATCCTCAAAAACAAGGAAAGTTTGAGAAATTGTCATAGTTCAGAGGAGCCTAAGGAGACATGAGGACTAAATGTGATGTAGTATCCTGAATGGGATCCTGGAACAGAAAAACTAAGAAAATCTGAATGAAATATGGACTTTACACTATTCACAATAGCCAAGACATGGAAACAACCTAGATGGATGGATAAAGAAGATGTAGTACATGTATACAATGGAATATTACTCAACCATTAAAACGAATGAAATAATGCCATTTGCAGCAACATGGATGGACCCAGAAATTATCATACTAAGCAAAGTAAGTCAGAAAGAGAATGATGAATACCATATGTTATCACCTATATGTGGAATCTAAAATACGACACAAATGAACATATCCACAAAACAGAAACAGACTCACAGACATAAAGAACAGACATGTGGTTGCCAAAGGGGAAGGGGGGATGGGGAGGGAAGGAAGGGGAGTTTGGGATTAGCATAGGCAAACTATTATACATAGGATGGATAAACAACAATGTCCTGCTGTATAGCACAGGGAACTATATTCGATATCCTGTGACAAACCATAATGGAAAAGAATATATATGTATAACTGAATCACTTTGCTGTGCAGAAGAAATTAACACAACCTTGTAAATCAACTATACTTCAATAAAATTTTTTTAAAATGGACTTTAGATAACCATGCTGTATCAATATTTGTTCATTAGCTGTGATAAATGCACTGTAGTAATAAAGTAAAACGTTAACAATAGAGGAAACTGGGTGTGGGGTACATGAGAACTATCTGTAAGACTCTTGCAACTTTTCTACAAATCTAAAGCTATTCTAAAATTAAAAGTTCATTGAATGTTTAAAAGGAGGATTCCTTAAACAAAAAAGAAAATGGGCAAACTTAAAGAAAAAGACTCTCTACTCAATACTCTGTAACGACCTAGGTGGGAAAAGAATCTAAAAAAGAGTGGATCTGGGGCTTCCCTGGTGGTGCAGTGGTTGGGGGTCCGCCTACAGATGCAGGGGACACGGGTTCGTGTCCCAGTCTGGGAAGATCCCACGTGCCGCGGAGCGGCTGGGCCCGTGAGCCGTGGCCCCTGAACCTGCGCGTCCAGAGCCTCAGAGCCTGTGCTCCACAATGGGAGAGGCCACAACAGTGAGAGGCCCACGTACCGCAAAAAAAATAATATAAATAAATAAATAAATAAAAAAGAGTGGATCTATGTATATGTATAACTGATTTACTTTGCTGTACAGCAGAAACTAACACAACATTGTAAATCAACTATAAAACTTTTTATTTTTAAAATTTTCCAATAAATTTTTTTTAATTTTTTAATTTAATTTTATTTTTTTTATACAGCAGGTTCTTACTAGTCATCAATTTTATCCACATCAGTGCATACTTGTCAATCACAATCTCCCAATTCATCACACCACCCCCCCACCCCCGCGCTGCTTTCTCCCCTTGGTGTCCACACGTTTGTTCTCTTCATCTGTGTCTCAATTTCTGCCCTGCAAACCAGTTCATCTGTACCATTTCTCTAGGTTCCACATATATGCGTTAATATACAATATTTGTTTTTCTCTTTCTGACTTACTTCACTCTGTATGACAGTCTCTAGATCCATCCACATCTCAACAAATGACCCAATTTTGTTCCTTTTTATGGCTGAGTAACTTTTTTAATTTTTTAAAAAACTAAATAAAAGAAAATGACTAACAAATCTGACTGTATTTGAATGGAGAACTTCAATTTACAAAAAGATACCACCAAAAGAATAAAAAGACAAGCCAAAGAGGGGAACAAGATATTTTCCACATAGATAACCAATGAAGGATCTGTATCAAGGATATATAAAGAACAACTTTGAGTCCATAAGAAAAATACAAATTGTCACATGAAAAGATGAGCAGAAGACATGAACAGGCATTTCGTGGTAGAGGAAACACAGATGGTCCATAAACATATTGGGTGAGGGGCCGGGAAGGAGTCCAACCTCATTATTAATCAGGGAAATGCAAATTAAAACCACAATAAAATACCACTTCACACCTCCCAGATTAAAAAGTCAGTCAATTCCAGTTTTAGCAAAGACGTGGGGCAATCAGAACTCCAAACCACTGCTGAAGGCAGGGTAAATTGGAACCGCAATAGAGAACACAGAAAGCTTATGACTACCTAGTGAGGTTTAATGTGCTCAGACTTTACAACCAACAAATCCACTCCTAGATAGGAACTCTAGAGAAACCCGTGTCCATGTGCACCAGGAGATAGGCACAAAATGTTCACTTCAAAATTATTTACAACAGCCCCCAAATAATAATAACCTGGAGGAAAAATAGATATCCATCAATGGTATAATGAACACATAAATAGTGGTATGTTAAGCAAAATGAAATACCACATGGCAGTGAAAAATGAAGGCACTAAAACAACACATGTCCACATGGGTAAATCTCCAAAATATATTGAGTAAAAGAGGCAAGCGACAGAAGAATACGTACAGAATAGTTTCATTTATTTAATGTCCCAAATATGCAAAATTAGATGATCTAATATCTAGGGATACATACACAGGTGGCAAAACTATAAAGACAAGGAAATGATTAACACAAAGTTCAGGATAATGGTGAACTATGCGGAGAGGAGCATACGGGGGCTTTTGATATACTGATATTATTCTCTTTCTTAATCTACGTGTATGAGTATTCATTATGATATTAGTATTAGTGCTTAACTGTGTGTGTAATAGTACTTTCTTTTGTGTATTGTATGTGTGCCCATTAGTCAATAATAACTAACTAGCTCAATGAAAGATGTGCTGATGAGCAAGCTATGTGGACATTTTTTTTCCTTCCTGCCTTCCTTCCTTCCTTCCTTCCTTCCTTCCTTCCTTTCTGTGGACATATTTCTTTTAAATTTCTTTTCTTTTCTTTTTTTAATTAATTAATTTATTTTTGGCTGCGTTGGGTCTTTGTTGCTGTGCGCAGGCTTTCTCTAGTTGCAGCGAGCGGGGGCTACTCTTGGTTGCTGTGCGCGGGCTTCTCATTGCGGTGGCTTCTCTTGCTGTGGAGCACTGGCTCTAGGCGCGCGGGCTTCAGTAGTTGTGGCTCGCGGGCTCTAGAGCGCAGGCTCAGTAGTTGTGGTGCACGGGCTTAGTTGCTCCACGGCATGTGGGATCTTCCCGGCCAGGGCTCGAACCTGTGTGCCCTGCACTGGCAGGCTCTTCTTTTCCACTGTACCCCCAAGGAAGCCCGGTGGACATAACTCTGACGGTTAAGTGTGAGCTGGGAACATTTAGTAGATAGAATCCCTTTTCCACTTCTCACTAAGGCTGACTTTATTATGCAGTCCACCCAATTTCTCATTTTCAATTTGTGTTTAAAAGTCTTTTCATTTTCGGGCTTCCCTGGTGGCGCAGTGGTTGAGAGTCCGCCTGCCAATGCAGGGGACACGGGTTCATGCCCCGGTCCGGGAAGATCCCACATGCCGCGGAGCGGCTGGGCCCGTGAGCCATGGCTGCTGAGCCTGCGCGTCCGGAGCCTGTGCTCCGCAACGGGAGAGGCCACAACAGTGAGAGGCCCGCGTACTGCAAAAAAATATATATAATTTAAAAAATAAATAAATCAATAAAAAGTCTTTTCATTTTCTGCCGGGTCATTCCAGGTAATTGTCGTTGTGGTCTTCTTCCTGAGTACCCTCTGGACCTTCCCTGTCGTTTCTGAGCACAAGCTTCCTCCTGACGTGGCACATTCAGATCCGCTCGATTCCATTCCCATTGGGACTGGATTTGCTAACACCTGGACCTCTGTCCAAGTTCCGCGACCTCCGGCTCTACTTCCCAAATCCATCCTGTTATCCGAGCTGAGGTTCTCCAGGCCAACACCTCATCACCTTCTTGGGGGGTAACTTGCCCACTCACAGCATCCCAGTCTTCCTCTTATTGTTCTGCTGTTTGTGTTCTTTCCATCTCAAGACAAGAAAAATATGCTGCTTAAGGGTCTGTATCCAGACCTGGGATAAAAAGATTCCTTTTTCCCACCTTACCTTCAGATTCAACAAGTTAACGATCAATGTTTTGTCTCCATGTTTTGTCGGTATAGGGTAGTGATTAAGTATTGTAGTTCCGGACTCAAGCTGATCTAAGTTTAAATCTCAGTCCTGCCCTTTAACAACCGCATGACCTTGAGCTAGTTATTTAACCACTTGAATCCCCACCTTCTTCATTTATATAATTGGGATCTTTTTTTTTTTATTCCAGGTACTTTTGTTGTAAACGTTTTTGCCGTACACACCTTTACCACAAGCATTTTGACCGTAAACATTTTCATAGCACAACTAATTGGCTGTAAGGCAATTTAAAAGATAAAATAACTGGTTGGCAGTTTGGTTTGACAGTTTGGTTTCAACTCCTTGGCACTGACACAGTACTCTCATTTTTATATTACATAGATCTTAGCTTTCATAATGGTCTGTACAGTGACAAGTAGATGTGGCAGTCTTAAAGTAATGGATGATAACAACTGTAGACGTATATCGACTTGATGGAAAATACAGTGATCAAAGTTACTGAAAGTGTGAAATAAGAGAGTGTAAAGCTAGGTTGCACACTATACTAGAAAAAGATAACATATCACTTTGAAAACCTTCAATGATTTGAAGGCACAGAGTTGAACCCACATTTCCCATAGAACTTTGGAACGTCTATCAACGGACATGTAACCATATGCCAAGAACAGCCAGCAGTATAGAGGCTCGCACAAGGCAACATGAAACTCAGCTTACAAATATGTAACCTAGGATTTGGAAATTGATACATCTCTTAATGGATAAAGAAATTTTATGGAAAAAGAAGAAGCGCAATGCCGAACAAGGAGACAAATCAACAAGCAAAAAAAAAAAAAAATACATAAAATACTATAAACAAATGACTTGGAAGCCATGTGCTTTGGTATAACCCACGAAATAAAATCAGTTATTTGTGCAGTAGTGCCATGATTATGCACACATTTTAAATCTATTCAAATATTTTGTATTTCATGACAGTCTTTTTAATTTCATTATTCATTTTTCATGTTTCATTATGTCCTTTTTAATGTCTCTCTTTTTTGTTGTTGTTATTTTATTTTTATGGCAAAATTGCCTTATGGTCAATTAGTTATGCAGCGAAAACGTTTGTGGTGAAAAGTCTTGTGGCAAAGACGCTTACTGTGAAAATACCGGGCACACTAATTTTTCCTACTCCACTGACGTATCATGAGCATTAAATTAAATAAAGCACTAAGCAAGTTGTCTGAGGTGTAGCGAGCACTCAATAAATGCCAGAGATTATTCCTTTGTTTTTTGTCTTAATATTATGGATTTGCTTAGGAAGCTGAGTTCTTCCACGTGGTGAACTTATTTCTTGTTAACTTTCCTAGACTCTGAAATAGTCCTTTCTCCAACTTACCTACCCTCCTACTGTCACTTCCCCTGCTTTGGCATCAAAATGAGACTCCAGGAAGTTAAACTAAAATCTCCCCAGGCAGATGGGAAGCCTGTCCATGTCCTTATAAGTTCTTGAGCCGCCAGAACAATCTATACGATTTCTCAGTAATTCCGTACAGTACCACATTCTTCTCCTTGTCTTCAGTGTCTTCCTGATATCTGATTTCAATTCCTTTCACTGGGCACGTGCTCATTCATTCTTCAATGAGGATAGGGAATAACTGGCTTTTATCTTTAACTCTATGATAATAGCCGAAAACTCTCCAACCCCCTTCTTATCCACACAGAAGAATCTTAATTGGCTTGTCCCTCCTTTCTCTCTTTCTGTCATTCATACTCGTTTCAAAACTTTTTAGGCTATACTATCAATAAAAAAGCCAACATTCAAGAAGCATCGGCATTAAAACATTTAAAACTTACAAGGACAGGGGCTTCCTTGGTGGCGCAGTGGTTGAGGGTCCGCCTGCCGATGCAGGGGACACGGGTTCATGCCCCGGTCTGGGAAGATCCCACATGCCGCGGAGCGGCTGGGCGCGTGAGCCATGGCCGCTGAGCCTGCGCGTCCAGAGCCTGTGCTCTGCAATGGGAGAGGCCACAACAGTGAGAGGCCCGCGTACTGCAAAAAAAAAAAAAAAGAAAAAAGAAAAAAGAACTTACGAAAGCAATAATTTACATAAATAACCTTTCATAAACTTTTAAAATAATCTTGGACAACTGAGGCACGTTTTATCATTCAAACAAAACTCAAAAGGAGAAAAGAAAATACTCTCCAGTCTGCTAGCTGAAGTCTGCAACTCTACGTCAGAGCTTTATTCTATCAGAATAAATCCCTGTTAGAATGCAGATTCCTCCAAAAAGATGCAAACATTCTGAGAGAGATAACGCCTTAGACCTGGGTTTTGCAACCTATAATCCACAGCATACTAGTTCTATGGGATGTTAACAGATATGTTTATACCAGAAAAAAAAAGTTCCGTGATCAAATAAGGTTGGAAAATGCTGGGAAATAGCTCACTGTAGATGACAAGGTTGCGAATGATCTGGCCCCTTCCTGCCTCTCAGATCTCACCTAGTACCACTCTTCTTCTCTCTGGCCTAGGGCACCTGTCTTCCATCTTTCGGACCCAAACATGCAGAAGCTCACTCCAGCCTCAGTACCTTTGCATTTGCTAGTCCTTCTGCCAGGAATGCTCTTCCCAGCTTTTCACATAGCTGGCTTCTGCTGACTACTCATTCAGATCTTGGTTCAAATGTCACATTTGACCATGCCATTAACATTCTTCATAACGATCTTTAACACTATCTGAAATTACTAGTGTTACTTCTGTATTATTTGCTCCACCAATTAAAATGAGAAACCATATCTATCCTATTCATAACTACAGCTCTGGTGCCTAGAAAAACATGAGGCACACTGTGGAAACTCAATAAATATCTGAATGAAGGAAGGAACCAACATTAAATAGGCTTTTTCAACAGAAGACTTCTCAGGGCCTTTCACGCATGAATCTGTATTGGAGCTCTTCAAGCAGGAGACGTAGTGTTCAGGCTTTTCCAAACCAAAGTGTTCCCTGGAGCACTGAGTGGAAAATTTTTTTATTGCTTATACTTTTGGAGATACTGCTTTAGGTTTTTTTTTTTTTTTTTTTAAGAGATTGCAAGTTCTAGAAGGAGGAAATATTTTTTGGGGGGGCTGCGTTGGGTCTTCGTTGCCACGTGGGCTTTCTTTAGTTGCGGCGAGAGGGGGCTACTCTTCATTGCGTTGTATGGGCTTCTCATTGCGGTGGCTTAGCTTGTTGCAGAGCACGTGCTCTAGGCACGCGGGCTTCAGTAGTTGTGGCTCTCGGGCTCTAGAGCGCAGGCTCAGTAGTTGTGGCGCACGGGCTTAGTTGCTCCGTGGCATGTGGGATTTTCCCGGACCACGGCTTGAACCCGTGTCCCCTGCATTGGCAGGTGGATTCTTAACCACTGCGCCACCAGGGAAGCCCTGCTTTAGGTTTTATGAATGACTTTACACCTAAATGAATTTTAGATTGTCTGAAAGCTAGTTTAGAGGATTGCAGAGTCAAGATGATCCATGAAGGTATAAATAGAGAAAAGATGTATAGATAATGGGAGTGGGGATGAAAAAGGTATCTGAAGTAGTAGATGGAGACCTTTGCCCAAGGTTGACCCCCAACATCTAGATCATTAGATCTCTCTTAGGATATGTCTTTGAATTAAGAACTTGCTCAGCCCAGATGTACCTAGCGCTGGCCTCACTTGCTTCTACTGAAGCTTTATTTATAAACAGAAAGGTTGGGCTTCCCTGGTGGCGCAGTGGTTGAGAGTCCGCCTGCTGATGCAGGGGACACGGGTTCGTGCCCCGGTCCGGGAAGATCCCACATGCCGCTGGGCCCGTGAGCCATGGCCACTGAACCTGCGCCTCTGGAGCCTGTGCTCTGCAACGGGAGAGGCCACAACAGTGAGAGGCCCGCGTACTGCAAAAAAAACCCAACAAAACAAAACAGAAAGATTGCCAACCTGAATAAAAACAAAGTTACACACACACACACAAACACAACTTCAATAAATGTTCCAAATTATATCCTATCAGGTAAATTAGAATGTAACTAGCAAGGATGTTATTTTGCAACTAACAAGGATCCTCGTGCCTACGACACTATGGCTGTTAATTATCTGAATGTCCCAGTCATTGCTTTCTTGCTGCGTCCATGAAGGGCTGAGGTCAAGGCAGATGGGAAAGTACCAGGGAGATGGTTTTGTTCACATTCTATCTTCTGGAGAGAAAATATTGAAACGTCCTTGAAAATGTCTTTCTGAACTTCTTGACTACTTTCATCTGAGTAGCAGACAGATGAACTGGGAGATGAGAAGGGCATGGCGGTGGGGAGGAGGAGAGGAAGCTGTTACCTGGGGGATTAAAATAACACGGTTCATCGTCATCTTGGATGAACTGTAAATGGGTTCAATACTTTAATTTGCTTGGAAAATGGTTTTGTTAACCGCTTCTAAATTGGCTTACTAGTTCAGAGAAGAGAAAATGATCTTTATGGAAATCAGGCCCCAGTTAAACTGTGTACTAGCTGCAGAAGTATTGTTATTGAGCTTGAAATGCAGGTGCCATAAAATTTTTTCTCTGGAAGGAGTTATAAGTAACTGTTAACGGAGACAACATTTGGAGAGAGGTTCCTCTACGAACTTGGGGTCTGAAACTTAGGTTGGGTGAGGGTTGCATAGAGTGAGATTTTTACCTTTTCTCTAATCTTTCTGTTCAGTTTCTGTGTTTACTATATCTGTGCATTACACTTATTAGTTTTTTTTAAGTGTCAATGCATCAGAAGAATGCATTTCCCTAATCGGGTTACCTCTCTCCATCTTGGTACCTGGGGCTGGGGTAGGAAGAACAGGAAACTGGAAACATGTGAGAAGAATCAGAAAAGGCCAACTTAGAAGCCCTGCAGGAGGAGCTTGTGCCCTGACTCTGTCCTTTGTGGCCTGGCCTCTTGACCCCGGCCCTTTGAGAGAGGGAATGACAGCTGGGCTTACAAAATTTAGGACGAATTTCTTGAATTGGTTCTTTTAACGAATAGACTATGCACTTTGCTGGGAAACAAAGGTATCAAACATTAATTCTTGACCCCTTGGTGTAGTAAATGAGTGCTGAGTCTGAAACTTCCAAATCAAGTTTGAGGAAGAAGGAGAAGTAAGAGAAAGGGGAAAAGTAGGAACAGGAACAGGAGGAGGAGGGGGAAACTTGTTTTAAAAAAATGAAGTGGTCCTAGTGTCCTCAATATCTTTATAGAGATGTAATCCTTCAGACTAGGTGACTTTTCAGGTGCTAGACATTATGTCCCTTATAGCCTCTACCTCTGCCTTCCTGCCTTCCTTCCTTCCTCCCTCCCTCTCTCTCTCCCTCTCTCCCTCTCTTCCTTCCTTCCTACCTGTCTTTTAATAAGTGTTTATTGAGCACCTACTAAGTGGGAGGCATTGGTGCAACAGAAGATACAAAGATGGGTAAGACATGGTTCCTATTCTCAAACTGCTCATTAATATTGAATACAATGAGATAAGAGGTTGAATGGAGGGCCAGTGATGTGCTAGGAGAGCAGTTAATTCTGAGTGAATTAACCAGGAAGACTTTACAGTGGTGGTAGCATTTGAACTAAGGACAGAAAGTGTGGCGAGCAGAATTTTAAGATGGATGGTATTACTCCTATGATTATATGGCAAAAGGGAAATTGTCCATATGGGCCTAATCTAATCACACGAGCCTTTAAAGCAAAGGATTTTATCTAGCTGGTGTCAGAAGAGTAATGCAGAGAGATCTGAAGCATGAGGAGGGCTCAACATGCCATTGCTGCTTCGCAGATGGAGAAACCACAGGGGAAGGGATGAGGATGGATTAAAGAAGCTAAAAGAGACTCCTGGCTGACAGCCAGCCAGGACCCCAGGACCTCAGTCCTTCAACCATGAGGTAATGAATTCTCCCAAAAGCCCGAATGAACCTGGAAGCAGATTCTTCCCCAGAACCTCCAGATCTGAGCCCACCCTGGCCAACACTTTGATTTTGGCCTTGTGAGACTTTCAGTAGAGACCTCAGTGGAGCCTGCCTGGACTCCTGACCTATAGAACAGTGAGATCATAAATGGATGTTGTTTTAAGCCATTACCTATGTGATACTCATTACACAGCAATAAAAATCTCAAAGAGAAGCATTTTCTATTCAGAGGGAAAAGCTCAGAGACTTAGGGGGAGAGCAAGTAGCTTGGAAATGTGGGGTGCCTGAGTGCACAGGCAGTAGCCTGGAAGTCTACAAAGCTGAGTTTGAGTCAGACCAGGAAAGTCATTGAATGTCACGCATGTCGAGGAGTTTGGGCTTTATCTTGAGCACCACATTCTACCTTCCCTTCCCTCCTACCAGCTCCATCATCTCCTGACCAACACGGAAATACTTCTCTTATTTGACTAGTGTCTGGGATGTCCATACAATTTTTTAATGCATCTGTCTTTCTTTTCTCTTCTTTCCTTTCCTGTTTAATATCCACCTGCATCATCCCTGCTCTTCACTCTGGCACTGTTTCCCTTCAGGTAGGAAGACGCCCAGGAGTCCTGCCTGATGATGGCCAGAAGAGGACACAGTTTTACGGCCATAGCCTTGACAATGTCCACCAGTGTCTACCACCAGGCCCTTTTGAAAGGACTGGCTGATGGTGAGAGGGAGTAGAATCTTCTCCAAATGGAAGGAACAGAGTGGATCAGAGCCTGGGTGTCTCATATAGGAAGTAATGGAAGAATTATGGGCAGGGAGGCTCTGCGACTGACCCAAGGATCCTATTAGCCAGAGAAGTGCTGTCTGTTTAGGAAATGGAAGAGGTGAGGTGTGTCCATCAGAGTCCAAGCCGGAAATATAATTTTCCCAGAAGAGACTTTGAAGAAAGGTCATTGACAGATGTGTGGGCAAGGTTAAGGGAACAAAAATGGAGTATAGGAGTGACAGGAAATCATTACCACCTCAACCTCAGTGGTCCTAAGGATAAGAAAAAAGTAACCAGTGCCCAATGAGAGCTGGAGCCATGGAGAATGGGCCGCCTGGATGAAACAGTAGTCATGGAGGCATGGAACTATTACCAAAGAATTAGTTTTGAAGCAAGGAGGAGCAGGGAGAAGTATCTAATCTCTCTCTCCTCCCTCTGAGCCCCTGAAAGTGCCTCCCCTAGCTGGATCCTATCAGAAACCAGTCAGCAAGGGAGCCCAGGAAGATGTGGTCCAGAGCTGTCATCCTCCTGGGGCACAGAACGGGGCAGAGAAAGGTGGGCAATGGATCTGGGAGAGGGGTGGAAATGAAGAACAGAAAATCATCAACACGTCAGGGAAGCAAGAGGCTCATTGGCCTTGCCACGATGCTGACTTTGCCATGACCCGGGTCACGTATGGCCTCAACATGACTGCTTTTAACCCTGGGACCCTCGCTATGGCTATACTCCTGCTGGTGGGATCCAGAGGAGGGATGATCTGAAAGGGGAAAGACCCCATGACAGCCAAGCCCACATGTTGGCCCTCCAGTTCAGGGACCCTCTGAGTGCAGTCACCTCCCATATGAGGAGACAGTTTGGGGGAGTGAACACAGGGGTATCACATGTCATTGTGGGAGCTTCTAGCCCAAGGACATTAGGGGTTTCCCAGAGATTGCAGCCTGAACCATTTAGGGTCTACATACTCAGAGTGGTGGGAAACCATGCTTAGAGCTGTGGGCTGGACTGACCATTTGTGCCAGGGCTATAAAGCTGTGTTTTGGAGGGAGAGGGGCAGCAAAGAGATGGCACAGGGGAAGGATGTGGTTAAGTCTTTCTTTAAGAGCACAGCTTGTTATCTTTTGGGTCAAGAAAATTATAGGGGATTGATAAATTTACTAGAACAGCAAGAATCACACTGTTTTAATGTTTTCAGCTTTAAATAAGGACATTCTTCTCCTAAAATATCCTCCTTGGGCTCAGAATGATCCTAGGAAGGTTTCTGACCATCCAGAGACTTTAAAATTAATTCTGATGAAGAGCCACAGTCAGTACTATTAGGACAGATGGAGTCCTTAAGTGACCCAAATCCCACTACACGCACTCCGGGCTGCCTTGTCCAGTTTGGACAACCCCCTGCTCCCTCTCAGCATTTGGCTCAGAAAGGTTAAGCATTATCTCAGCATTATCTCAGCAAAGGTTAAGCATTATCTCAGAAAGGTTAAGCATTCCAGCCTGATCCCACAGCTGAGCCAGCCCCCAACAAGCTTCAGGGGAAGCTTCTCCAGCCCTGTGGGACTTTAAGGACCAGGTCCGCGATGGAAGCACCATATGAAGGGCCAGGGGAGGCGTGAGGCCCGAGAGAGGACTCACCTTTTAGCTGAGTCCAGTCTCCCCTTCCTCCAGATGATTCTGTGTGACCTGGCCCCCTGGCTCTGGGTCTGGACACCGGGCCCTCTCCCTCAACCTCAAGCAGCTGGTCAGGGCAGTTCTTCCCAGGAACATGGCCTATTTACTCTACCCCGTGGCCCAAATTCCCTCTTGAGCCCAGAGAAAGTCCCCACAGCAGAGGTCTGGACCCAAACTTGCACAATCAGGCCCTCTTCCCTGGGTCCCCAGACACAGAGGACAGGCCAAGATGGGGTTGGGAGGCCTGGGTCAGCGTGACCAGTGGGGAGGGTGGAAACTGAGCCCGAGACCAAGCTGCCCCATGGTATTTGCCGCCTGCCTGAGGCCACAAGCGAGACACATTTGGAGGCGTCACAGCCTCTGCCGTCCAGACCCCCATGGCTCCCCAGGGACTCCCGGAGCCCATGAGCTTGGCATGAAGCCTTCAGCCAGACTTTGGACCCATTAAGCGCAGGCTGGAAAGATGGGTGGGGGGACTGGGGCTGGGCGGAGTCGGCAGCCACCATCAGATCCTCCCTGGTTTGATGTCCAAAGGCGAACTAAGGGCCAGATGTGACTTCGAGTTTATTAGCCTGCAGTGAAGCAAGAGAAAACCACTGTAAGCAAGCGATCCAAAGTTGGGGATCTCTGGGTACCATCAGTACCTCCAGCCTCACTCTGACCCCTGACTCCAGGCCCCAAGACCCCCAGGGCTGAGCACCAGGTGCAGGGGTGCTTTCCCTGTTAACAAGCCAGCTCTCAATTTCCTAGACGTGCTTTGTTAGGTTCCGGTCCCCACCACACACACACACACACACACACATACACACACACACCCCACCACACACACCACACACACACACATACACATACCCACATACACACACATACACACACACAACACCACACACACACACCACCGCACACATACACACACACACACACACACCACCACCCACACACATACACACACATATATACACACACACACAACACCACACACACACACCACCGCACACACACACATACACACACACATACACAGACACACAACACCACACAGACACACACACAACACCACACACAACACCACACACACACAACACCACACACACCACACACACACATACACACACATACACACACACATACACACACACACCACCGCACACACCACACACACATACACACACACATACACACACATACACACATACACACACACACACACAACACCACACACACACATACACACACATACACACACACACAACACCACACACACCACACACACACATACACACACACAAAACACATACACACACACACACCACCACGCACACACACATACACACACACAACACCACACACACACACACACATATACACACACACAACACCACACACACATACACATACACACATACACACACACAACACCACACACACACCACCGCACACACACACATACACAGACACACAACACCACACATACACAGACACACACACAACACCACACACACACACACACAGACACACAACACCACACACACACACAACACCACACACACACACACACACACACACACACACACACACCCTAGCCCAATTACACACCTCACGTGCCATGGCGGTAATCAGTAATGTGACCAATTACTCTCACTGCATGTGCCGGAGGGACCCACCCGTACACCCGCCGCTGAGATACTTTCTTCCAGAGCTGTTTTCCTCCTCTGAGTGGGACTGACATCTGGGTGCTCTCCAGGAATTCCGTGTCCCCTCCGCTCCCGACGACTCCTCTCTCCATCCGCACCACAGGAATCAGGGCCCAAGGCAAGTTAAGGAGGGCAGAGAGCACTTCCAAGATCCTCCAGACAAACCTTGAGTCTGTCTCAGCCGAGCAAGTAGGCGACACAGGGGCCTGCACAGAGTCCGTGGAAAGATTTGGGTTTGTGCTGAGCTGCCTGAGACACATACCCTATGCCGTGGGCTGTGTTCTTGCTACCCTGCTTCTGGGCCCAGAGTGCCATCCTTATCTAGATCTGTCCATCCAAGTCAGTCTTGACCAGCTGATGCCAGGTGGCTTGGTGATATCTGGGTATGCTTGGGGACGACCCAAGTGAGAAAATGTCCCCATTCCTGGGGTAGATGAGAGGGCCAAGGAGCTTGCTGGGGTTCAGCACAGGTGGAAGCTTTGATCTCTCAGCTTAATCAGAAGAATATGTCATAGAGATGTGTCCACCCACAAGGTTGCTCCCTTTTATCCCATCCTTGAGTACTGAAAACTCGGATGATTGACCATAGCACATTGTTTAGGACTTGTATCATTTTGGGTCATTGATTGGTGTGAACATACATTTTTAATGGGGTTGCTTGGTCCCTAACACAGGTTATAGTTTCTGAGAACCCTCTTGTTACCAAGAAAACCTGGCCCCTTCCATTGTTTCCTTCCAGCAGGAAGGCTTTCAAACAATGGAATTCACCGCCTGCCCCCACCCCCTGTAGGGTCTCTGATGAGCTGGTCTTCAGATCCTGCCAGTTCAGCGAAGGTTAGATGGTAGCCGTGACCCTGATGATACTTATATAAAGTCCCCTTCAATACACCCACCCCCAGGATCTGCCACCCCTGTCTCCCTGTGTCCCTGCGAATCACCTGGCAACTGATCAGGCCCTAAGACAGCCCCCCTTCTGGGCAGAAGGTCCTGTGGGTTGTGAAAGTTTAGGTGACCTTTTGCTCACAGGTCTCTTGGGGCCTCCTCTGACTTGCCCACATCACGTCCCACAGATTCCTGATGTGCTGCACGCACTTCAGGGCCCTTGCCGCCTACCTTGCAGGGCTTCCCCAGACCACAACTCTCATGCAGCCTCCAGTCTCCAGCCCCTAAGCCTCTAGGGTGGGACTTTCAGGAACAACGTCAACCCCCCAACTCAAGCTCAGCTTGAGGTCTGACCTCAGGTTGGGTGGGGAGAGAGCCTGGACACTCCAAGCCCAGCCCTACTGTGGGACCCACAACTGAGTAAACATTAGTGCTTCTTACGTCTCCCCCACCAACACCGTTTGGTCAGTAGATCACTGTCCCTACCTGTACTTCCCCTCCCCAAACAAAAATATCTGTTTTGCTGACTTCAAAGAAATGCAGAGACATCCCTGACACTGACACTCATCAGAGAAAAATTCTCCTTAGCCAGTCTACACTGGAGTCAGCAGAGGAATCTGAGGGTGTGTGTGTGTGTGTGTGTGTGTGTGTGTGTGTGTGTGTACATGCACGTGCGCCCCTGTGCACGCAAGGAGGGAGGTTTATGAAGGGACCTGTGAGATAGGAGAAACCACAGTGACACTGTGGGAGGGGAGGACAGAGGAAGATCCAGGTGGACAGAGCCTGGGAAAGCAGAGGGTTTGTCTCAGACTTGCAGATGCCAGTGAGGCTCACTGTGCAGAACTGCGTCAACCCATTCGTGCATCCCTCATATGTGCTGAAGGAAATGGACCACCAAAGTAAAACGCCCCCCTGTGGGTTGTGGGAGCCAAGCAGTGGGGACAGAGGTACACAGACAGATCCAGGGCTTACAGATGCAGGCGGCAGTGAAAGGGACTGCACCTTAAATGGATGATAAAGATAAAATAGGTACGGGATAAGGTAACTCCCAGGACCAGGGCTCAGGAGAATTGTGAGAGAATAATTCACATTCATTTTCCTGGGAATAGCCATGTCATCCTCAGTTCGTCTGGATACCTCCTGTTTAAAACCCAGGGATACAAAAAAGTAAATGTGTGTAATGCTAATAGATATAACGTACCTGCTAAAGGACAGAGACTCTCAGATTGGATTTTTGAGTCAATCTATATTTTGTTCGTAATTCATAATAACACAAAAATGTTGAATGTGAAATGATAGAAAAAGTTGATAGAGCAATATTAGTAACAGCCATAATAATATTAATAATTGTTATCAAAGAGACTTTAAAGCAAGAAAAATATACAAGCATTGTAGGGATAAAGAGAATCATTGCTCAAAGATATTATACCAGGAAGATATAGTAATAACTGAACCTGCATGCATTTAGCCTGCAATGTAGTCTTGAAATACTTGAAACAAAAACGGACAGACTTACAAGGAGAAATGAACACATCCACAATTAGAGTGGGAGATTTCCATTTAGCTTTTGCAGAAACTCAAGTCTTAAGAAGTAAAAGAGTTGAATAAGAACATAAACCGTGAATTGTTACAATAGAACTTATTATCGTCTGGATCCGAAGGCCACGTGTAAAACCTTGCACCCCAAAACTGGAGAACACACATTCTTTTCAAGAACACTTGCAGAATATTCACAAAAGTAGGCCATAAACCGAGTCTCAAAAAAAGACCAAAAACATTTTTTTTACATATTCTGTGACCACGAGGAAGTAAAACAAAAATTCGATTTCAAAAATACAAACAAAATTTTTATTTGGCAAACTTCAAATGCTCTCAGAAATCATTTATAGGCCAAAGAAAAATAATTACAGCTATGAAATGTATAACTAAATAATAAAAACAGTACGCCTCAAAATTTGTGGGTGCAGTGAAAACACTCTATCGGAAAATGTATAGTTTAAAATATATTGATAATAAAAAAAGACTGAATGTTAATCAGTTACATATTCAATTTAACAAATCAAGAGAATATTCAAAGAAAGTAGAAACATAAAAATAAAAGCAAAATTAAGAAATCCAGAGACAGACAATAATGGACAAACTCAAAAGCTGGTTTCTGAGAAGATTACTGAACTTGACACACTTAAAGAAAAGAAAATAGCAAGATTCATTTAGGAAGAAAAAAGAAAAAAAGAGGTGGCAGAAACAGCCTAATGGCAACTAGAGGCGGTGTAGATACGACAAAAGCCTGAAAGAATAGCACGTCCTTAGGGGAGACAGCTCTCCCTCCCCTCTCCAGCTGGCTACGCAGTGCCCATGTCTTATTTATCTTTGTATCTTCAAAGGCTGGCAGCCTGGCACAAAATAGATATTCAGTGAGTTTGTTACATAAAATCAAATCCTCTTCTTGAGCAGGCAGTCCGTGGCCCCAATATTGGAGCAAACAGAGTCCATGGACAGCTATCCGAGGTCACTATTTGTTCTTGCTGTTAAATAAAGCACCAAAGTTTAGAAACCCCATACTTAAAAAATAATAATAATCAGAGTAAATTAAAGTTACCTTATAATAATATTCTTCTTCCTTACTTGCATGAGACGGGTCTGAATAAGAGTGAAAAGGGTAGAGTTATACCTGGGGCGGGGATGCGGGGGGTTCGTATTCATCACCCAGGGCACCTGGAAGAGATTTTGTCCCACACGTGACCACCGACTAACAAGGCTGTCGAGGGGGGAAGCAGGTTGGAAACCCCTGGTTCATCATGACATCTGTGTCAAAGCTTCTATGTGGTGAAGAAGCCTGGACCTGCCAGGTTTTCACATCAGTCTATGAAATCAAAGGAGGTGGTCTCAGCTTTCACAAACACCCATGCGGGTCAGGAGTTAGATCAAGAATACCACAAGGTTGGAATGTTTCTGGCTGAAAATGGAACACTGCAAGGCTGACAGATGCAGGACACGGAAGTCTAGGATTTCAGAGGTAGTAGAGAGGCCTCCTGACCCCTTCCAAAGACACCCTTTCCAGGCACTGAGGCCTGAACTGTTCCCTTGTGGTTCTAACCGCATCCTGGCTTTGTCCTCTAAGGAGAGGTCACCCTAAGTGTTATCAGCCATTGCTAACCCTGAATTCGAGAATCAGGTGCTTTCCCAACGTGAGGATTTGATGGGGTGGGTTGGGTGGAGTGAGCTGAAGGCATGAGGACATGAGGGCACTGGCTGCCTGAGGGAGAAACAGGGAGTTAAAACCGCATAGTGCAGAGTTCTGCCTGGGCCAGCCCTGAGCACATAGCGAGCTAAAGGGAGAGTTCACGAGAGGGGGCGCGGGGAGGACGGGTAGAAGGGTGGAGGGGAGGAGGAATGTGTTCCGGATGCCCCAGCACAGCTGGAAGCCATGTGGCCTCTCTGGGTCACGGGCCAGGAGAACAAGCAGACTGGCAATCGGGGGAAAGAGGGAGACACACAGAACATCTGGCTCTGCAAATAACAGCTTCCAGGGAAGAGGCTTCACGTGAGCGCGCTGTGGAACCGATGCGAGGATGCAGGGATGCTGGCTGCTATCACTCCATCGGTCCACCCGCCATGACAGCAGCACTCGGGAGTCTTTGAAGGTGAAGCTCTGCCACCTCAAAACAATAATAACAAACATTTGTAAGACACTCTATCAAAAATATGTTCTCTCCTATGAGCCTCACGACAGACTCTGGGAGTATGTATTTAAGACTGTTTTTACTTTGCAAAAGAGGAAACTGAGGCTCAGCAAAGATAAGAAACGGGGGACAGACCTGGGACTTCTCACGTCAGACCCAAGAGGTTTAGTGCCTTTGCTTCTCAAAGTGTGGTCCTTGAACCAACAGCATAGGCCTACCCCGGGAGCTTATTAGAAATAAGAAATTTCAAACCCAGACTTAGTGAATCAGAATCAGCATTTTAACAAGATCCTTACGTGATCCACATTTTAATACTCACGTTAACATTTGAGGCCTACTATGTCCACCATATCAGACCATTCTCACAAACACCTGATGACCCACATGAGTTAGATGTTCTTGGGGAGTCTCGGTATTGTAGAGCTGGAAGGGACTTCTCAAAAGCACCTACACCGACTCCATCATGGTACAGATGGTGACACTGACAAGTTTTCAAAACAAGTCCCTGGCAAAACTAAGGTGAAAAGGCAAATCTCTCTTTTGACTCAAAAGGCTTCCGTTATACCTGTCCTCTTCCTATTTCTTTAAGAACTTTCCTATTTGGTGCTTTGATTTGGGGTTCTGTTACAAAAGCAGGCTTTCTTTGCCAATTATGTGCAATTTAGGCTAACAGTAAATGTCATTTCATTTTCTGACACACATTAATAGAGAATGAAAACAATAACAAGAACAGAAGCAATCAATCATGGCCTTTTCTTTGTTTAGCGTGTCCTACTTTTTCAGTGTTTTATACCCATGGTTCAGTCACATGCTAGGCAGCTGTAGAAATCCAGCCCTCTACGAAAGATTGGTTCTGGACCAATCTGGGACAATCATCGAGTTGGCTGCAAATATAAATTAGATGTAGTAACGTGGAGAGATCTACTTAATAATCGTGTGTGGAGAGATATCTATGTATCTATAAGGATACAGGCCACGCTAAAATTGTGTCTGTCCAGCACAAGTGCAGGGCTTTGGCAATTTTCTGGTTAATTTGCTAAGTCAAGAAGGCCAAACCAGATCATTCAGGCCAGTAGTAGCTTTTTGAACCTAAATATTCTGGTTTGGCTGTCTTCATTTATAAAGTTAACCTGGTACTTGCCAAATCACTGCCTCATTGACGCTCTATCAAGGGGAAAGAAACTCTTATGTGAGTGTGAACACACACGTTTTAATATGTGCATTTCCATGGGACTCAACTTGGGTCATTTGTTCTTTGAGATGAGATATCAACTCAAACCTTCACCCCACAGATGGTGGGAAGTCCAGGGTCCCTCCCAATATCTCTAGGAATGTTTGGGATGGGAAGGGGGCTGGCCCAATGTCCCCCCACCCCACCCTGGCCACCCCAGTCACTTCTGGCTCTAAGTTCATGCTTCTGTGGGATTTTCTCTTTTATATCTTGCCTCCTGTGGACATTTCCACTCTCCACCTGCATGGATTCAAGCATCTAATTCAGTCCGTTTTCCTTGATTTCTCCCAAATATCACTCACCAAAGTCAGTGGATGCAGCCAACTTTCCCTGTGGATGTGGAAGGAACAGAGGGGCTGTTCTCTGCCACATAACAGAATATCTCCTAATGTTGACTACTAGAACTTTGTCCTTAAAAGTCTTCCAGCTGTTCCTTTTCCCCACATTCCTGTCATGGGGAATTGTCTTCTACTTGGGCTCGAGCTTCCTACCATGTTGTGGCTCCTTCCTCATCCGAGTGCCTTCTAAGCTAAACAGCCCTCACCCACAAATTCCTGTTGATTCTCTCTTTGTCTCAGTCCAAGCCTATCCCATTCGAGGAGGACTGCCTTCCAGGACTCAAATGGCCCATCATGATGTTTGTTCAACAAAGGGCCCAAGGATGAATTCTCCCACAGGTGTCAGTGACAGTGGGCCCCTTCCTGACACACCAACGCCTCCTGTTATAGGATAGATAGATGGATGGCAACCAGGTGCTAGCGTATGTGTGTGAATGTACGTGCAAGCATGGCTGAGAGAATGTGTATGCGTAAGTGTGCGTATGTGTGACTATGTGTGTGTTTGCATGTGTGGGAAGCAGCCCTAGGAATCAGACCACATGTAAATAGGAAAATGTGTAAAGTGTGTCTCTGGACTCATTCATTAGGTGTTGGACCCGATGCTGGAAAATCCTACGTGTCAGTCCCGTGAGGACACAAGGAGGGGATTCCCCACACCCAAGCTACATCTCCTTGAAAATTATTAATTAATTGGGAAGCAACACAGAGACACAAAGGAAAATAGATAGAGCCATGGGGAATTGGAAAGACAGAAAAAGAATTAGCTGAAACAAGGTCATCTTGGTTCTCAGAGACCTGGACTCCATGTAACTTGCCACAAATGCCAGTGGGAGGGACAAAAATGGGAAGGAGTTTCTACTCCTTAGGCATGGAAGACCCTGGGAAGGGTGAACAAGATAGGCTGTGCAGCCTTTCCTTCCCATGTATCTCTGATGTCACAGGAGCCTGGCCTTCCTGGAGGGAAGAGGAGGGCAAGGATGCCCTCTTGGAGCCCAACCTGATCTGAAAGGCTATGAGATCTGGGGTTTCCAAGCAAAGGGATGTGAGCTTGCCTGCAGCCCCAGAGTTGGAAGGATCGGAAACCCTTGGGATGGGAGGGGGTCAGGGTGGCACAAGCATTTCGCCAGCCCCTTCTCCACTCTGCTTGTATTCCCCAGGCCTTGGAAGCCTCTGGGGGATTGAGGTCAGTACACAATATGTTTAATGTCACTGGGAGAGGCTGGTGAGACCAGGACACCCCTGAACACGTGCTGACGCCCTGTTCCATCCTGCGTCTAGGCAGATCCCCTGGGCCTGGGTGTAAAGAGACCGCTGGAAGTTTGTGCTCTGTTCCTTCTTGCAGGGAGCATTGTCCCGGAGAGACTTCCCCTCCCCTCCCCTCCTCCAGCCCCACAGACTGACCTGGCTCTGACAGCTGAGACCTGGGAGGGCTAGTGTGGACAGGACAGTGCAGAAAGCCTTTCTGAGGACATGACACTCAGGCCAACCTGAAGGATGAGGATGGGGCCAGCTGCTGGGGGAGTGGGGAGCAGGTGGCGGGGGAGTGGAAGTTCTCGGTCCTGAGGCAGGAAAAGAACTTTGACCATTAGGAACTGAAAGAGCCGAGTGCCCGGCCAGTAAGGAGGGCAGAAGATGAAGCTAGGGATATGGGAAAAGTCCAGAATCACTCAGGGCCTGCCTGAGAGGCCGCAGTAACGTTCTGAACACACGTACACACACACAAACACGGGCAGGCTGAAAGGAAAGGCTGTGGGGAAAGTCTGCTATGGTCTGAATGATGATTCTTATGCTTCACGGAGGTTGAAATGGAGGAACCTCAAGCTGGGAGCAGGGAGACCAGTCATGAGGCCACCATAGATTCCAGGTAAGGAGAGGAGGGTAATTTAGAAAAAGCTGGGGAGGTTGTGACAATTGAGAGAAGTGGTGGGATTAGAGGTACGCTTTAGAGGCAGAGTTTGCTGGACCTGATGATGTAATGGGTGTGGAATGTGAGGAGGAATTAAGGACCACAGTCCTTAGCAACTAGGAAGGTGGAGGTGATATAGGCAAGCCTGGTGGGGTAGGTAGCAGTGAGAATCAAGAGTTCTTGTCGGGACAGGCGAATTTCAAAACGTCCGGAGACCTCAAGTAGAAATGCCATGTGGCACCTACCTCTGAAAATCAGACCTCAAAGAGAAGAAAGGGGCCAGTTAGAAATGTGGACTTGCCACCATGTGTGTGGTGTCTACAGCCATGGAGGCATGGAGAGAAGAGTCCAAGACCAAGTCCAAGGGCACTGGCACTAGAATCTCTTTGAAGCCACCAGCGAGGCAGGAAGAAAACCAGGACAGCACCATGTGGGGAAGCCTGGAGAAGGGAGGGCTTCAGGGTGAGTTAAAGCCGCTGAGAGAGGGGACACCTGAGGCAAGAGTTTGGTGAATTTAATATGAATGGTGGTGGGGCAGAAGCCAGGCTGGGGTGGAGTGAAGCGGGGACGGCGGGGGAGGAAGTAGAAGCAGCGAGTGTCATGCACCCCCCCCCCCTTGCCCCTGGTGTGGGTGTGGTAGAGGGATTTTTAGAAGACCCATCCCTGTACGGATGGAAACATTCCAGGAGGAAGCCGGAGAGAGAAGGTGTGAAGGGGAAGGGGGTTGGTCCTCCCTCAGATGCCCCTTCCTCTTCCATTGGAGATGAGGAATCCCCTGCCCTTGGACCCCTCCCGGGGCTGGATGCAGAGGAAATGCCAGGGCCTGGGTGAAGGAAGCCAGGAGGGGAGGGCCTGCCTTGCTCTGGAAATAGAAAACCGATGCTGGTAACTGAGTAACTCCTGGAGATGGGGCAAAGGCCCTGGCAGAGTCTGAAGGAACAAAAATAATCTGTGCCGCTTGGGCGGTGAGGCAGATCGGATGTGGGGGGCGGAGAGGCCTGGTCTGCGGTCCCTCGGCCCCTGGCACCCCTCCCCGGCCTGCAGGGGCGAGCGCCGCTCTTCTTTCTTGCTCTGGCCCGGCCAGGAGCGATGGTTCCCGCAGGCAGAGCATCCTCAGGTGACGCCCACGCACCAGTGCCGAGGCCGGCGGGCTCGGTCCCCTCTTGCCCCACGCACAGCACCGCCTGCTCTGGCCCCCAGATGAGGACACCACCCGGACAGACAGACAAGCAGGGCAGAGCCCCACCGAGCCTCAGCCAGGCAGATGTGGCCTGAGCAGCCCCAACTGCCTGTGGTCAGGGAGGGGTGGAGTCCCACCCCACTTTAGGAAGCGCCTCGAGCCTCCCTCAGCCTCCCTCAGATCTCCTCCCACCCCTACCACACAGCACATCATAGGCTCCTCAGAGGGGATGCCGATCTAACAGCATCTATGAATTGATGGAGTGGTGGGCTGGTTTGGGGTCCTTCTCCCTTTTTGTTTCAGCACCGCTGTCCTCCCTCACTTTGGGGCAAAGGCGCCCCAGTCTCTCTCTGCTTCACCTCCTGCTTCCCAGGCTCACCTCTAAGATCACAGGAAGCAAGAGACACATCTTCTCATCCAGCAGATGGTGCCGGAAGATGCGGGTGAGGCCATGGGGTTGAGGCTCTGCCCTGGGTCCAGCCCCACGCCTGCCCCTCCTCCCCATGGCATGCCATCGCCGAGGAAAGCAGGACTTTGAGGGAAGGAAGGTACCAGGCTCCAGAGTTGGGGGGGGGTTGGGCCCCTCTCTCCCGAGGAGGAAAGGAAGGTGAGAATCACTGACCTGAGAAGTTTCCATGAACTCTGGCCATGTGGGAAAAGCGGGGGGAGAGGCCCAAAGGAGCTGGGCAAGGCGCAGGGGAGGGAAGTAACTCCCCTAGTGGTTTCCTTACCGTAAATTCCTCACTGGATCCCGCGGTATAAACAGACACGCTGGGCCTGCCTGAGGAATGAGCACGGCTGGGGACCACGTACCACCAGGACATTAGAGAAGTAGAGGTGTTGGCAGCAGGGGATCCAGTACTTGGACCCCCGGGGGACCGGCCCTGGGAGAGGGGAGACAGTTTGCCCAGGAAGATACCCAGAGGCCGTGCCCATTCTCACTCCTCCTGCCTCCTGGCACAGAAGTGCCCTCTGTTTATAGGCAAACTATGAGTGTGGGTAAGAGAGCGAAGGGGCCGTGCCTGGTCCTTGGACGCACCAGGCTCTGAACCCACAGCTGCTGACTCAGCCACTTCCCGCTCCCCTCCCAACACCTCCCTCCCAAGCTGATGGGAACAAAGAGGCTGCAAGTTTCCAGTTGTAAAAGTCCGGAGGAGCGATCAAGAACGAAGATCAAGGCTTCGGATTTTCCATGACACTTGTGCAGGGGCGGGGGCACCGAGCCTGCCTGGCGCAGCGCCCATCACCCGTGCCCTGTGGGAAGCAGGAAGCTGCCATCCGGGCCTGGGGCAGTGCCAGCCTCCACATCAGCATGGCGCCCTCTCCTGGGGCTGCCTCGGCAGGAGGCGAGCTCACTGCCCTTGCAGTGTCCGTGCAGTGTCCTGAACTCTGGGGTCCCCCGAGCCCAGCTCTCTGAGATCAGACGGTCTTGGAGGCCAAGAGCTCACCCAGCAGCCCCCCAAACCTGCAGCACTGGGCAGAGAGAGAAGGGGGAGGGGACAAAGGACAGAGGACAGGAGGCGTGGGCTTCAGGCGGGGGAGGGCGTTGAGGGGAATCCGTCTGCAGGAAGTCAAAGGGCAGCTGGGCCTGGCCTCCCCCCACAGTGAGGCCAGTCTCGGTGTCCTCCACCCCCCGTCGTACCCGACTATCTCAGCTTCTGGGGGATCTGCGACACGGAGGGGTCCACCCAGTTAAAACACATGATGGTACATCTATTGAATGGAGTACCCTTCAACTTTTTTAAAAAGTCACGTACATCCATGCATCCTGACGGGAAGGATGACCAAAGTATAGTAAGTGGAAAAACGATAAGAAGATTCTGATACAATTTTCTTAAAAATACTTAAACCTCAAACCACTGCATTTGGATATGCGTATCTAAATAACCACATATTTTAATGTGCTTAGAAAGAAGGATGTGCTAACGTATGCCTGGGGTCATTTGGATTAGAATTAGAGTAAAAGGAGAGACTTTTGTATTAGAAGTTTTTATACTACGCATGTATAATTTTGAAATGCAAAGGAAAATGATGAGGGTGAGGGAGATGATTCAGAGCAGCCCAAGTGTGTAGACAGAGCTGGGCACACACACAGACATGCCAGGGGCAGGCACGCACGCACACACACCCCACACACACGCACATACACACGTGCTCACACCAAGCACATCTGGCCCACCAAGCAGGGCACACCTGGTAAATCTGGCAGAAACGTGGGCGCACACCTGGCTCAGGCACAACCCCACAGTGCAGGGTTCCCCTGGCATGTGCCTGGCAGGGCCCGAAGCTCCCTCTGGGCATCGATCCCATCCCAGATCAGGCCCCAGCTACTCTTGCTTCCCCAACCTCCAAATGCTCTCCCCTGGGCCTCCGTCATTTCCTGCCAGGTACTCACACAGCAGGACCTTGGGCAGTCAGGAGAGTCAACAAATGCGGGAGGGGAGCCTGTGGCCTGGCCGTGAATGTGGCCTCCCCCTTCTCTGGGGCACTGGGGCACTGGGGCACCCATCTCCCAAACCGGGGTTGTTCCAGGGTTTCTTTTGGATTCTGGTTTGACTCAGAAACCACCTGGGCATCAGCCAGTCCAAATATGACCCTGGTTCTGCCGCTTACTTGTTGGGTGACCCTGGGCTAGTTGTTAAAACCTTCTGAGCCTCAGTTTTCTCATCTGTAAAATGGGAATAATAAGGTTATTGTGAAACTCAAAGAAGATAATATCTAAGAGACTAAACGCTTTGGAAGACAAACAAGGAAATGGCGATCACAGATGTCAGGATCCTGGTTCCCTCCAGGGCAGAGGGATAGGGCTGTGATCAGGGAAGGACACAGGGACCTCTGAGGTGCTGGCAGTACTCTAATTTTTGACCTGGGCTATGGAAACATGGATGTTTAATTTATAATTATTTATTAAACTGTATATATATTTAACATACGTATGTTATGTTTCCTAATAAGAAAAAATGCTTTGGAAAGTTTCATGTTCAGCATAAATGTAAAATAATATTAACAAGCATAAATTCCCATTCTCATACCCTCTGAGCAGCGTCCGGGACTCTGAATTTCGCCATGGTCAGGGTTAGCTGGGTGGCAAGGATCAGCTAATAAGCAGGGATTTCAGTTATAAATCTAGACCGGTGTTGTCTTCCTTGCTAGGGGAGGCCTCGAGGGCAGAGGTGCCTAAGGGGTGTGGATCCTATGGGGGAGGCCTTGAAGAAAGTGGTCAATTCTGCCCTCCCTCGTGGCTCCTCCCTGCCGCAGAGTGCTGAGAACCACAGGCACGTCTGCCCACCCAGACTTCCTGGCTGGCATAATCCTTGCCCTTGCAAAGCTCCCTGAACCCCAGGCAGCCTCCTTTCTGCACTGGCCACCACCCCATATTCCTCAACAGCACGGTCCCTTCCTTGGTCCTCAGGCCCAGCACTTTCCTGCTCCACTGGCGTCCTACCTTGTGCCCAGAAGCTCTGCCCCCAACTTCCCGGCTTTTCCCGGCCCCACTGCTGGCTCCCCTAGATGGGGAGAACTCTCTACCACCCAAAGCATCCCGGGGCTCCAGAGCCCAGTCCGCACGATGGCATCCCCCCCATACTGGCTCTGACTCCAGTGGAGGGAGCCCTCAGGAGACTTGGCATGGAAGGCAGGCGTCCCCCCACCAACCCGCCCTCCCAGGCCAGAGACCCCATGCTGGGCCCCAGCACCCAACAGCCTTCAGGGCTGAGCCCACCCTGCCATCAGAGGCCACAGGAATTTCCATGGCAGGGAAATTCACTCTCTACCCCCGCATCTGATTTGCTCCCTGTCTCTTTCTGACTCGGCTTCTGTTCGACTCTGTGATTTAGTCTGTCTCCCATCCCTGCTTTTCTATGGGCCTCTGTCTCCACAATCCTCCCCAGCCAGCAAAGGGGCAGCAGGAACCTTCCATCTGCGTGTGGGGCAGCCCGTGGGCTCCTGGTCCTGGCCATCAGCCCGAGCTGCTGCCTGCTCCTCTCCCACCTGGGAAGTAACAGAGGTGAAGACTTCAGAAAAGAGCCTGAGGGCCTCAGTGGCAGAGCCGAGCTGAAAGGGAAGAGGAAGTTGACGAAACTGGGGTGCAGGAAGATGGAACTTCTGTTGTTACAGGGGAACGAAGAGCAACAGGGGCGGCGGGGGCGGGGGCCAGGCTGCCTGAGGTCTTGCGCAATAAGAGCTAAGAAGGGAGTTGAGTTCTGGAGTAACACAGAGTCTTGAGTGACGTAATCTGGGATAGGTTCTGATATTAAGTTTTTTTCACGGTCTAACCTCAAGCCTACCTGCTGCAGAACTAGCTCTTTCTCATCTGTTTTTTCTTGCATCCACAGAATCCGTGCCGGGCGTACAGTGAAGGCAAGTATGAGAGGTGCTTGTGAGGGGAAGGGAGTCCTTCTCCTCGGCCTGTGAAGCCACCAGGGTGTCCCCTCCCCATCTCCAACCACCTGATAGCTCCCCAGTCCTGGGCACAACCCAGAGACCAAGCTGGAGGAAGCGGCCACTCCAAGCCATTTAGACAATCTTCCTTTCACGAGCTTATTTATTATTCTTTTCCCACCTCTCCACCCCTTCCCCACCAGCTGCTTAAAATATTTTTCAAACAGAAAAATCCAACCACAGCTGGAAACCAACCCTAAAGTTAGTCCAGAACGTGGGAGCTGCCAGGGAAAATTGCCGCAGCTCAGGCGGGGCAGTGAGAGGGAAGGCCTCAGCCACGGAGGCAGTCCCGCTCTGCAGGGGCCTGGGTGGGACAGCAGCAGGAGAGAGGGCCCTCGGGTCCCATCACCATTCCACACATGGTCAGTGAGGACCCACAGTGGCCAGGCCCTCTGCTGGGATCCTGGGGGGACACAAATTAGCTTAAGTAATGAGACCTCTCCCCAAGGAGGTGCAGGCTTCATGAGGAGGTAAGGAGCAGATGCAAACACTTCACTGACAACAAGAGCATACACTTAGAGAATGTTTCCTACATTCGAGGTCCTGGCCTCGACACTTCACATGTATGACTCAATTAAAGTCCTATCAGCCCTGTACGGAAGGTACTTTTGTTCTCTCCATCTAGAACAAAGGAGGAAACTGAGGCACACAGAAATTAAGAAACTCTCATATTAAAAAAAAAGGGAGGACTTCCCTGGTGGTCCAGTGGTTAAGACTCTGCACTCCCAATGCAGGGGGTCTAGGTTCGATCCCTGGTCAGGGAACTAGATCCCTCAGGTCGCAACTAAAGGTCGTGCATGCCGCAACTAAAGTTCCCACGTGCCACAACTAAAGTTCCCACATGCCACAGCTAAAGATTCGGTATACTGCAGTGAAGATCCCGTGTGCTGCAACTAAGATCCGGCCCAGCCAAATAAATAAATAAATATTAAAAAAAAGAAAAAGAAACTCTTACCCCACCATACAACCGGTAAAGGCTAGAATCAGAATCTAGGCCCAGGGAGTCCAGAATCCATGCACTCAGCTCTGTAATCTGCTGCCTCTGTACCATAGTGCAAGAGGCAAAGCAAAAACCCCATGAGAGCGTATAAACAAGTTAACATGAAAATTCAGAGATGGCCCCTGGCAGATGGTCAGAATCAAGGAGGGCTTCATGGAGGAGGTGACGCAAGCACTACTTCTGGAAGGATAGTGAGGATTTTGAGCCTATGCTCAGTGGCAGGGACAGAAGGTATAGAGCCGAGAAAGCTGAGGCAGGAGCAGAGACAAAAACAAGACCCAAGAGGCCCAGCTCCCAACATATGGCCCCCACCACTCAAGAGGCTGGCTTCACCCCTGCCCAGTGCCCAGAGGGAAGAACGCACAGCTGAGCCCAGGCCTGGCCATTGTGGACCATGATCCAGATTCACCCTCCATCTCTGCAGCATCCTGGGTTGCTTTCTCACCTCCCTCTGACACCTCCCATGCAACCCTCTCACTCTTCCTGTTTGTACGGGTCCCCCGGCACACCCGTTCACAGGAGCGGGCGAGAGACAAAAGCCACAACACTCTAAAAACTCTTTATAATACAAATGTTTGGCGGCATCTAATTTAGATCAAAATCACCAAGCTGTCTTGGTTGGGATGAATGGCCCAGGAGGTGGCCACACAGCCATGTGGCCCCAAGAACCCAAGAGGTAGGGTGGCAGGTCAGTGGACTGGGCCCTGCTTCCACTTGTCTCTGTGACCTCTTCCAGTCACTGGGCCTCTCTGAGCCTCAGTTCTCCCTCTGGACCTGTTTGGTGTGTTCCCTTTCAGGTATGAAGTCCCCATGAGCACAGAGTACTCAGCCCCCTTCTCCATACCTAAGGACTTGCCAGCTGGGAAGCTGGGAAGCCCAGCTGGGTGGGTTCTCAAGGCTCATCCAAAGATGGTGGCATTGGGCGGTCTCCTGTGGGCCTTCCATGCAAGCTTCTAAGGGCTTGTTGCTAGAGACTCATCATCACGATAATAGCTGATAATAGCTGCCCTTTATTGAATGTTGATAGCCTGACAGGCATTATTCTAAGAGACTCTCATGGATTACCTCGTTTCATCATTTTAACAATATGAGGAAGCTGAGGCCCAGAAAGGGTTAAGGTCGGTACCCAAGGTCACACTCGGGTGTAGAGTTTCCATGGGGAGGGAGGGGGCACCTGGAGGGCAGGGACTATGTCCTGCTCGGCACTGTCTCCCAACCCCGATTCCCCGGAAGGTTGGCCTTGAATGGCATGGGGTTGGGTAGGAAGACAAAGCTGTGAGTTCTAAAGAGCTGCTTACTGTCCAGGAATTTGTGCAAACTACCTCCCCCAGGTCCATGATGTGAAGCCCTTTCCTGGCTCTGGACCAACTCAGCTCCAGCCATAGCCTCCAGCTGCCAGCACCCACCTGCCCCAAGGTGGTCCTTGCCTGGGTACATCCGGATCCCAGGATGGGGAGCTGGCTCCTTCCGGTGCCACCAGGCAGGGCAGGCCAGTGCCGGGTCCGCTGCTGCAGTAAACCAGCTTTGGGTGGGCTCCTTCCCTCGGATCCGGGCTGCCTCCAGAATCCTTCTGCGGAGGAGAACAACCCCAAACCTCTGCGGGTGTTATGGCTGAGCCTCAAGAAGAGAACCAACAGTCTGAGGGCCCCGGCTCCTGGGCCTCTCGCGCCCCCTGGCGGAAGGAATCGAGCAGTGCCAGGCCTGCACTGCGTTCTGAGTCCAACTTTCCCTCCTCTTTGTCGCCTCCATTCATTCACCCTTGACTGCACGTCCGCTGGATGCCAGGCACCTGCCACGAGATGGGGACACAGACCGTGTCCTGTGACTGTGACACTGTCCCTGCCCCGAGGTGCTTGCCATCCATTCACTCAACTCACCCACTCATTCGACAAATATTCATGGAGCTCCTGCTCTCCACCAGGCTCTCCTCTAGGCTCCAGAGACACCAACCCTGCCCACACGGAGTTTACAGTCTAACAGGACGTTCAGCCTGGGTACCAGAGAATTATAACATAGTGGAGAAATCACAGGTGCTAGAGAGGAGTCCAGCAGAGACAGACAGATGTGAGGACAGTGGTGCTGACACCAAGCAGCGCGTGTGTAGGCGCAGCAGGGGATGGGGGTGCAGAGAAGATTTCAGGGTGACCGCTGGGCCGTGTTTGGATGGTTGCGTAGGATCTCTCTGGGAAGAGGAAACGGGGTGTGGAGTGAGGTGGGGCAGGGAGGAAAGAATATCCTGCACAAAGAGGACAGAACGAGCAGACACATGAAGTCCCAGCGTGTTTAGGGAGCTACAAATAGTCTTCTGTGGTCGGAGTGTGTGGTTAGTGGGAAGAGGGCGGCAGGAGAGTGGAAAGGGCCTCGCAGGCTGTGGAAGGGGTTTGGGTCTTTTCCTGCAGCCTCTGAGGAGCCACAGAAGGTTTTAAGAGACAGGATGATACCACCACGTTGGCATTTCAGAAAAGGACCCCTAGACCAGTGGACTGTGGAGGGAGGGCTAGAAGAGCAAGCCATCGAGGCTGGTGTGGTGCTTGCAACCCAGCTGGCGCAGCAAGTCGCGTCACTTCTCTGAGCCGCAGACCCCTCGTCTGTCAAAGGGGCTGATGACGCCCAGCCTGCAGAGCTGCTGAGAGGGCCAGATGAGACACTGTGTGCGACGTGCCTACTCCAGTGCTTGGCACATAATAGACACTCAGTAAATTATCATTTTTGGAAGTCAGAGAGCCTACTATGCAGCCTATGACAATTGCCTAGGCAAAGGATGTAGAGGGCCTGAATTCGATCACAGACTATGGATGGGGAGGGAGGGAAGACACCAGGAGCTATTTCAGAGAGTTGCCTTTCAGGATGGGGTTGGGTATGGATTTTGCTTCTCTAAACACCTCTTGGAGGTTACCTCTGCCTCCTGGCCTCAGGCTCTCCCTGGAGCTCCACTATTCCTATCACCCCCTGCGTCCTCACTGCCTGCTTTGCGCAGGATGCTTTCTTGTTCAGGGCCGGTCCCTCCTCTGGGCAGAGGCTCCGCTGGCTGAGGCCCTACGCAAGTGCCCAGCGCGGCAGCAGATACGGACAGGAGTTGAACGGCAGTTTCTGATGCTAATCAGATGTGCAGCAGCTCAGCCACCAGGTTTGTCCCTGAAGCTGGCACAGGGGTGAGAAACGCAGTGCTGGGGGAGGTCAACCAGGAAGACTGGCTCACTGCTGCCAGTGATGATGATACAATGATGATGACTGGTCTCATCACTATAGAGTTACAATCCAGCAATCCGGGCTTCCCTGGTGGCGCAGTGGTTGAGAGTCCGCCTGCCGATGCAGGGGACACGGGTTCGTGCCCCGGTCCGGGAAGATCCCACATGCCGCGGAGCGGCTGGGCCCGTGAGCCATGACCGCTGAGCCTGCGCGTCTGGAGCCTGTGCTCCGCAACGGGAGAGGCCACAACAGTGAGAGGCCCGCGTACGGGGGAAAAAAAAAAAAAAATACAGCAATCCAGCAAGCCCACCTCTGGCCTCCCTGCTCAGGCAGGCTTCCCAAATTCTCCAGCCCAGGCAGCCTTCCTCCCACACCTGCCCCGAGGGTGCCAGCTCCTAACATAATTCCCATTCAGGAGGCGGTCCAGAAGCTCTTGCGTGGAGGGAGATGCTTAGGGGTGCCAGTTCCTGGAGGGGAGGGAGGGCCACTCAGTTTACATTACGTGTGTATAGCACATATGCCGATGTGACTTAGAGTGTGTTCATCTCAGGTCACTGTCAGGGGAGGGACTTTTGGCAGTTATAAGGGTCAAGGCCCCCGCAGCCATCACACAGACCCTGGGGAGAGTTGTTATCAGTGTTCAGGGGTGAGGAATTAGTCTCCTCCACCTGCCAAGTCCCCCTACAAGAGAATCTGGTTCAGGTGTTCCTTTTAAGATGTCATTTTGTTTTGTTTTGTTTTCCCTGTATTCCTGTCCCCCTGTTCCAAGGAGATAACAGCCCTTTGGGTCTCTTTGATTTATGTGGGGTAGAAATTTTCTTACGAGGTTGCTTTAAGTCTACCTCTTAAACTGTCTTCTATCAATGGCTCAGCTCATTAGAGAGATGCTACTGAGGTGCCGTTGAGGAGAGAAAGGAAGATATGGGGATGGCAGGGAGAGATGGAGGCTGCCCCAGGCAGGGAAGGGGCTTCCCTCGGGGGAGCCCACTGGGGGGGCCAGGAGGCTCTGAGACCCCTGCCCTGGCTGGGTCTGGCCCGTGCACTGGGCATGCAGGACCCTGGGCACCAGCTCTGCCAGCCTGAGCAAAGATTCCCAGGCCCCAAGAAAGCAGTACCATCACCCAGATCAGAGGCCCATGGGGTGTTGAATGAGGAGAGAGCGCGACACGGTGGGCTGAGTGCGAGAGGCCCTTCCACCCCTGCTTCCTGGGTTCCTGAGACATCCTGGGGAAGGGAAGGCAGCCTCAGGGACCAAGACCAAATCCCCTGCCAGCCAGTCAGGATGGGGCTCTGAGTGGGATTTAGGTTGGTTTCCATTATTTTTCTACTAGGACATCTTTTGTCCACCTGGGTTTGTGGAAGAAGGTTCATGCCTTCCCTGCAGCCAGCACTCAGAACACTTTATTGGCTCTTCCAGGGTGCACCCCTGAGCCGGGTGAGCATGAGCCCCACAATCACCCTCTTCTACGCCCCTTGGGAAAGGAGCTGAGGAAGACCTTGGCCCGGAGGACCACCATGGTTCATTGCAGCTTCGGTAAAGGGCTAAGACCTTCAGTGGCTTGAGATGGATCGTCAGTTCCTTCCACACACAAGCCCCTGCATCCCAAGGGGTCTCTCCTTCAAGGTGACCTCTCTGGGCAGAGCTCCTGCCTTCCGCTGCTATGAGCCCAGGACACAGTGCAAACCCCCAACCTAGACCGCTACTGTGTATAAGCACCCTCTGTGCCACTTCTCTTCCTAGAACAGGCCTGTAAACTTTCTTTCTGTAGCCAATCTTCCTAGGAAATAGCACAGTAAAGTAAAAAGAGACAGCACTTGGGAGCAGAAAATCCACGATCCAGTTCTGACCTTACCACTATAGCTGGGACAATCAGCTTCCCCGATTGTGTCTCAGTGTAAAATGGAAATAACAGCTGCTTCACACAGATGGAAGCACAAGTGGCAAAATGCTCCATTGCTGGAAGAGGTTCTTAAACGCAAGGGACCATCTTCTTCCCCTTCTCCCTCTAGACCTTCCTTTAGAGAACTGGACCTGGAACTTCGGAGGGTGGGATCGATTTCTCTCTTTATCTGAGCAACACATGCACCAGAGCTTTGAACGCTGAGATCTCTGATGTGAGTTCGGATAAACACAGAATCCCTTAAATAAAAAGGGTCGTGTGGCCCTGAAATCTGCCCGTGGCCATGGTGGCTGCAGCAATGGGCTACGACCTGGCTCTGCCCCTCACTGCCCACACTCTAACTGGTCCCCTGATCTCTTTGGAAAGTATACTGAACAAGGAAATAGAGGATTTGGTTCTGGTCTGGATTTTTTCACTAACTGGGTGTCATTTAACCTCAAGCAAGTTTTCTCCACTGTGGACTTAGTAAAGGGGGCAGAATGAAGACCATGCAGAACACCTCCAACTCTAAGCCCTCGGTTTTCCCACGTGCAGGGCCTTTCAGGACCACAGGCCTCTCAATACCTTGACTGCCCTCAGCCTGTGGGGCCGGGAGTACATAACACACCTGGAGAAATCGAGGAAGCTGGGAGGGCAGGGATCCCCAGTTTGTCCCACTCCACCCTGCCCCCCCCCACAGAGAGCCCCCCGTGAGCTCACGTCTGCAGTAACCTCACTGCTCATAACTGGGGTGCTGAGACAACCTTGGAAGCCAGGCACAAGAGAGAAGTGATGTGTGTCTCCTTGGAATGTGCTGCCCAATTAAAACGGCCTCCTGGACGGCCATGACAGATGCTGGGACCACTCCCCCAGGCAGTGCGGGCCGGCTTCCAGGTGGAGTCGACCTGCAAGTGTTTATTGAGGGCCTGCTATGCCTCAGGCTTCAAGCTGGGTGCTGGGGGAACAAGGAAGAGCCACACTGGAGGGTACAGTCTATTTGTCCCAGACAGTGGACAGAAAGCCTCAAGGGTTCTGCTGGTTACGCCCCCAGACCCCCTTTACAGTCCCCAGCAACATGGGCCCCGCTTTTCCTCACCACAGGCCCAAGCCCTTAGCCTGTTTCTCTTCCTTTATGAAGCATCCACAGCCCTCAATCTTCCCCTGGCCTTCTCTTCCTCTTAAGCTGGTATGAAGCAGGCTGCTGCCTCCTCACCTTCCCTGTGCCTGGGACAGCCTGGACCACCCTCTGCAGTGTCCATCCACAGTGTGGACATTAGGCTCACTGCCTCTTGCCCTTGGCAGGGTTCCAGCAGAGGCCAAAAAGTGAGGCAATCCCCATGTGACTAAAGGATGGGCTCATTCCCCAGATTCCCCAGGTGAATTCCCTGTGAGAAGTGGGTCTTCAGACAAGAAAGCTGAACTTGGAAGACAGGCCTCAGACAGGCAAGAGGCCTCCCTCTCTCTAAAGGCATGTGCCCTAAAGGCGGATGTTAGAAGAGGATAGAAACCTAAGTGTGGCCTACATGGTGTTTGGGTAAAGCAGTCAGACTGCCTGTGTTAAAATCCAGGCTTCCCCCTTAACTAGCTCTGCGTCTGTATCTTTTAGGATTGCATCCCACTATGAGAAAGGCACACACACACACACACACACACACAAAACACAATTTGTCGGGGTGGGGTTGGTTATTTTTCTCATGTGATGAGAAGTCAGAAGAAAGGTAGTCCAGAGCCTGAGTGTGGCTCCAAAGGTCATCAGGCACCCAGGCTCTTTTAATCCCTCTACCCAGCCTTCCTTAACATGCACTTCTTGCCTCATGGGCACAAGATAGCTGCCCCATCTCCAACATCAAGTCTAAATTCCAAACAGGAAGAGGAAGATCAAATCACAGGTTGAGTCTCCATCACGTTTAAGAGCTTTCCTGGAAGTCCCACACACCTCATTGGCTCAAACTGTGTCATATGGTAAGTAGGCAGGGAAATGTATTTTTCATTGAGCAAATCATTGCCTCCAACAAAATCAGATTTGTGTAAACGAGGAATATAAACTGGTATAGAGCTTGCAAGGAGAGAGGTGAAGGTCGATTTCAGGAAGGGGAAGGTACGGGCCGTAGATGGAAAAAGAGGAGCAGTGGTTTCTTGTTGCTTCTGCCAAATATTCTTTTCTTGACCAAACTTTAGTCAGGTTCCTGAACCTTCTCCTAGGCCCATCTGTGCACTTATTGTATAATCCAGTTTTTGCACAAACCCTGCTAAGTCAGCTTAGCAAGAACCCCTCTCAAAATCTGATCACCTTCCATATCTGATTGGATTCCTCATCCTCCATCATCCCCCAGGTAATGTCTGACCACCATGGTGTGTCTTCAGCAATAATCCCGTTAGGTCAGTTTAGCCAGAATTCCCCTCACCGCTGATGTTTTCTCTTAGTAATTTTCCACCCACTGACCGGCACCCTGTTCCTTGACTCTAAATTCCCAGTTACCCTGCTGATTCAGACTTGAACCCAATCTCTCTCCCCCACTGGAAGACCCCATTGGTGCAGCTGTCCCTCCACACCTATCACCATTGCCCACCTTGAACAAAGTCTGCCTTACCGTCTCCAACCAGTGTCATTCAATAATTTTTTCTTTACCATTTCTTACTCTAAAGACTCAGTGGGCTGACTGGGACCAGCAGTTGCACAGGTACCTAGACAGCAGCAGTGGCATCAGCCTTCTTCACAGGAGAAGGAGGAGAGAGAAGTGGAGATGGCAGAGACCTCGAAGGTCGCCAGCCTCCCACCACGTTGCAGGGCATGCCCCCCATTCACCCAGTTCAGAATCTCTCCTCTCCCCAGCATCGTCTTTATAACTTCACCTGCTTAAAGTCTGCCCTCGCTTGCTTCCTTCTGCTGCAGGCGAAGCGCAACCAGGCAGTCCCTACAAAGAAACCCGCCCTTTAAAAAGTGTCCTCTAACTCCTTATGTGCATGCCTTGTGTGTGTGTGTGTGTCTAGGGCTGGGGAAGGGGACGCCCTAAAGCAGGATGAGGGCAGGTTCTGTGTCTGATGCACTTTTTACCCTCGGCGTCTCCACACAACCCCTATGCTCAGAGAATAGCTGAGAATGGCTTTGGCTGCCGGCTCTTTCCGTCTTCCTCTTCCTCTGGAAACTTGAGCCTTTCCCAGCATTTCTGGGGGACTCAATCATCTCCACTGCACCAGCCTCAAGCCCCGAGAAGCGCTGCTCCAACCCGAACCCCACCCCCCCCAGCTCTCTGCCGCCCTCTCCCGGCGCCGTCAGCAGGGCCGCGAAGAGCGCACGCGCGCGCTCACGCCGGCGTCCCCGGGCCGGCTTGCCATTCTGCGCGTGCGCATCGAGTGCGGGCAGTTCAGAAGACCCAAGAGGAAGGTAACCCTGCTGAAGCGGGCGGGTGGCTGGCGGTCCGGCCCGTGAAGGAGCTGCCGGGAGCTCGTGCCCTGCAGGTCTGGAGCCTTCGGCATTTGCTCCCTCCTGGGCGACTCCGGTGGGCTCGGAGCGCGCTTTTTGCTAAGGGGCGTGACCTGAGCCCGCCTCCTGGGTTTGGGAGTGGAGGGGGGTGGGGAATCTTTGAGGCCTGTTATTAATTTGGTGCCTGTTGATTGCTGGGGAGGTTTTCTCGAGGAGGGCACAGAGTTTGCAAATAGCGGACAGGAAGGGGTGAAGCTGGACCACGTGGGAGCTGGGGTGACCTGAGCCGTGGGGCTGTGAGGAGCTGGCGCCCCGTTTCCCCGGCTGTGTGTGTCAGGAGTCGGAGGGAGGTTAGGGAGCACTGCTACAAAAAGAGCCTGCTAGAAATTGTGCAGGTGTTTGGGATCACATTCAGGACGGCAATTCGGTCATTTTTGTGCTCTCACTTTTCTCACAGAAAGATGCACGGCCACCAACACGCGCTCACTTGCCTCTTTGCATCCTAGGACATGACACAAGTGGCACATCCTGGCCATGGGGTCCCAGCAGTCCGCTTATGCTCACCCCCCTTCTTGCAAGCGGAAGAAGGCAGATGACAGGGAGGATTTGCTGGCTGAACGGGAGCAGGAAGAAGCCATTGCTCAGTTCCCATATGTGGAGTTCACAGGGCGAGATAGCATCACCTGTCTCACGTGCCAGGGGACAGGCTACATTCCAACAGGTGAGAGTCTTTGGTGATCATGGGAAGGATGATTCCCCAAGGAGAATTCCAGGATGCCCAGAGGGCTTCTCCGGTCTCCCAGCCAGAACTTTTCTCCTGGGCGGCAGTACCACGGTCATAGGCCATGCCCTGTGGAGCCAGCTGAGCTGCCTTGATAAACTTGCGCAGGTTCCACAACTTCTCTAGGTTTCCCAGTATTTGAAAGCCTTGCTTTTCTTCACTTGCACTCTTTTGTTCGTTGTTTCCTTGGTTTGGAACGTTTGGCTTGCTCTAGATTGTGGTGACAGGCACATTTCTTTATTGCTGTCGCTCATAAGGCCTGGCGTGGCTTTGTGGGGGAGGAGCAGACACCATCTTGGAAGCTTCTGTTCAAGGAAGCAGGTAGTGAATCATGAACCACCTAAGATCTGAAAAATAAGTCAAGGGGAGGGAGAAAAACACGCACAGGCGTGGAGCCTGGATTGGGTACAGAATCATCTATCACTAAGTTGGCTCTCAAGAAGTCTTAACAGGGTAGATGGAGGGTCACAGAGGTTTAGAGCTGGTAAGAACCTTAGAAACCGTTTATTCCAAAGCCTTCATATTACAGATGAGGACACAGTGGCCTAGAGAGGTAATGACTTCCCCAAGGCTATGCCGTAGCTGAAAGCCATGCAGCAGCTCAAGGCCCTGCAGTAAAGCCAGAACAAGATCCTACATTTCTCAACTTCCACGTCACTGCCGTGGGAGCACTGATAGATATTTTGTAATTTGTAGCACTGTCTACATATTGTTTCTTGTTCATCAGACCCCAAATATAAAACTGGTATCTTAGAAACGTCCAATTCCAGACAATATATTTGTGGCAGGCTACTGTGTGTGTGATAGAAAGTACTACAACACGTGGGGTTTATTGTACCGAAATTGTTGTTTGTTTCTTTTCTAGAGCAAGTAAATGAGTTGGTGGCTTTGATCCCACACAGTGATCAGAGATTGCGTCCTCAGAGAACGTGAGTCACCTGCGTCTCTCCTGTTAATGCCTACGGTGGTCCCTAGTCCCTTTTTCTGTGTATGAATGCCAGTTAACTTCTTGAAAACGTTATCTGTTCCTGTAAATTCCCCACTTGCTTTAATACTGTTTGCTCAAGTAAGATGTCTCTGCCCCCATCACAGTCTGGGGAAGGGAACTTGAAGCTAGAAATGTTTTGAGAACAGAGGGCCAAATGAAGGAACTTGAATCAGTAGGAATTGGAGAAGAGGGTGTCCTGGCAGGTGAAGAGATGTTTCTGTCCACACAGTTCCTCTCTTCAGCTTCTCTTCCCAGACGGCAGACAGCATTCAGATGGGTTTGTGAACCCGCTCCACGTACTCTTTCCTGGTTTGTGATTCCTTGCTCTTTTCACTTTCTTGTCCCTCCCCGCCTCATTCCTGCTTTTGCATTTAATCTTGACTGATTGGACCTTGATCTCTGACTGCCTGGGTTGGTCATGTGCTTTGTCGTTTGCAGGAAGCAGTATGTCCTCCTGTCTGTTCTGCTCTGTCTCCTGGCATCTGGTTTGGTGGTTTTCTTCCTGTTTCCACATTCGGTCCTCGTGGATGATGACGGCATCAAAGTGGTGAAAGTCACGTTTAATGAGCAGGACTCCCTTGTAATCCTCGCCATCACGGTAAGATTAAGGCCTCCCTTCCTGGGTGTGCACCTGTGAGTCTTGTAGCCAGGACACTTACACGTGTTTCCTCTCTTGCTCTGATGCAGGCCACCCTGAAAATCAGGAACTCCAACTTCTACTCTGTGGCGGTGACCAGCCTGTCCAGCCAGGTTCAGTACATGAACACCGTGGTTGGGTCATATGTGACAACTAACATCTCCCTCATTCCACCTCGGAGCGGGCATCTGGTATGCCATCCTTTTAGGATCCTGGCCCCGTGGGCCTGAGAAAAGAGTAGGCACTGTGGAATGCTATCACCTCATTACTTTCCTCTTCCTCTCCTCATTTCCACTTGTAGCAACTGGTTGATGAGGAAGACGTGATGAGCTCTGTAATTATGAAAAATTAGGGGAAAAAATCAGCTAGCATTTAAGTGTTACAGGAACAAAAGAATTTGTCGGAGAAAGCGATTTGCCAGCAATCGAGGAGAGGCCGTGTGGTCCATTGGCCTCTCAACAGAGAAGAGGTTGGAAGATCTGTTAGAGGCTCATCGTCTGGATCAGGGACAGTCTTGGGGAAATATTTTGTATGTGATAGAAGAATGCTCTCAGGTCCTTGTGTTGCAGATTGTAGTACTGTTCTTTGTCAAGCCTCCTTAGCCACAGACTGACTCTGGTGTCTTATTTTCAGGTGAATTTTACCGTGAAGGCTGAGATGGGAGGACCATTTTCCTATGTGTAGTAAGGACAGTGTTCTCTACATGTGTGCTTTTTACTGGATGAAAGGGATTCAGAGTTGAGCTCAATTGTTGGGGGCCGGTCCTGCCTTAAGTTCCAGCCTTGGGCCTGTGGGTTCCCTAGTTTTGGGCATCTTGAAGTTTATTTGGAGGATGTGGTATTTTTTTTTTTTTTTTTTTTTTTTGCTGTACGCGGGCCTCTCACTGTTGTGGCCTCTCCTGTGGCGGAGCACAAGCTCCGGACGCGCAGGCTCAGCGGCCATGGCTCACGGGCCGAGCCGCTCCGCGGCATGTGGAATCTTCCCGGACCGGGGCACGAACCCGTGTCCCCTGCATCAGCAGGCAGACTTTCAACCACTGTGCCACCAGGGAAGCCCAGGATGTGGTATTTGATATGTGACTGAAGTGCTCAAATTTCTTAAAGAGAACATTAGGCCACTAGAAACATTTCCAAGCTGCAGCATTTTGTGATGGGTATGAACAAACAAAAAGATGGTGTTGTGGGAGGATGGAAGGACACTTGTGGGGACTCGGAACTAGTGAGCCAGGACAGCACTTAAACCAGAAGGGCGGGTGTGGGGCAGGGGAGGTGCCCAAACGGGGCTGACTGCTCTTCAGTTTGACAGTGTAACTCAGCACTCCTGCTGATTCGCCTTTTTTTAAAAAAACAAAACCAAAAACAACCATTTCTCCGTTTGCTGTTTTGCAGCTTCTTCTGCAGGTTACCCGATATCCTGGTGCACAGCACAGTGGTCTTCATGCGGTACGTTGCTCATTTCCCTGTGTCCAGGGCCCTTGTGTTTGAGCCTGGACCGTCAGGCCACGTGAGCTGGCCACCTTTGCTCAGGAGAGCCCGTGGGACCCACAGACCAAAGGGGGGATGCCCAGTACCTTACAGGCACAGACACGGCAGAGCCTTGCTGTCGTTTAGATACAGTGTCCAAATCCCTGTCACAAATCACGAGGGTCACAGTGAACGGTTAGTTGTAGAATTTTCTCCATGAAATGGGATCGAGTTGTGTGATCCCTTTAGAATCCTGATGGAACTAGTAAAGAAAAGAAAAGCTTTCTCAAGGCGTAAGCCCTGGGCATCTGGCCAGACTTACTCTGTAGCCACACAAATTACCACATTGTCATGGACCGTAATCTCTAGAACCGTGACTGTTAAATTCGCAAGTGACAAGGTTCTGCTGCAGACATTTGAAATAGCAGGGTTAGAGCAGGGTTTCTTAGCCTTGGCACTATTGACATTTTGGGCCAGACAGTTGTTTGTTGCGAGGGGCTGTTCTGTGCCTTGTAGGACGTTTTACAGCCTGGCCTCTACCCACTAGATGCCAGTAACACCACCTCCTCCCCCACTCAGTTGTAACAACCCCAAATGTTCAGACGTTGCCAGAAGTCCCCTGTGGGTTAAAATCGTCCCCGGTTCAGAACCACATATTTAGAGGGTCAGCTCAGGGCACAGTGTCTCTGGGGATGTGGAAAGATCCTCTGACCTCCTGGTTGTGTAACCATGAAGATACGTATCTAGGACCTGTGGATATTACTGCCTGAGCTTGCAAGAAATTACTCGGGCGATGTTTCTTACTTATTTCGTCTCAGAAACAATTAATTCTCGTTGGTTTTCCTTTCCCTAGAACTTCAGTGAAGATTTCCTACATTGGCCACATGACCCAGAGCTCCCTGGAGACACACCACTATGTGGATTGTGGAGCAAATTCCACAGCTGTTTAGAAACTGCTCGTGGTCCTTCCATGGCAGCATCTGTCAGAAGAGACACAGCATCTGTTTCCGGGGCCTGAGCCCTGTACCTACCCCAGGGGGTAGAACCAGAGGAGAAATTGGTTCTCTCAGTCCCCAGCAGACGTCCTCCTGCCACTAGGGAGGAAAACTCCTCTCTGTAGCGCCGTTTACTTTTCTCAGAACCAGCAGGATCACTGCCTCGTGCCTAGCCTATGCCCAGCAAATAGGCACTCAAAGAAGGTCTGAAGAGTTTAACTGAGATCTTTTCAACTGTTCTTGGGCCATCATCAGTTAAAATCGTACCATGGTTCTAGGGTATCAGACGATAGAGTGATCCGGAAATAAGACGGTCGGTGCAGTTGCAGAACTATTTTCGGGGCCTCATCACAGAAGAGGCAGCAGGGAGGGAGCATTTGGATACATTAAAGAAGAAAGCACAGACCATTCAATATGTGAAATTTATTCATCTGCTTCCAAATGCCTAGGAACTTTATTAAAGAAAAAAAAATAACTCTTTTTTTCCTGTAGAAAGTTAAAACTTTTTACCAAGAGTCTGTGGGGTCTGATTTACCCTTCATCCATTGGCTGGAACATGGATTAGAGAATTTGGTAGAAAAGTAAACCCTGCTTTTGATTCATCTGTGTCTCCTCTGATTGTGTGGATGTCTCAGTAGGCACCTCTGGGGGACCGTAGAATAGTTGCTTGTGAAGTGTTATCAGCACACGATGGGAAGGGAAGAGAAGAAGCCCTGCTTGTACTGTCCCCGTGAGCTCCTATCGCAGTCGGTCTACCTCTGATGGTGACAGGTTGGCCTATCGCTGTTGTAGAACAGAGCACTTAATGCCCCCTGGAGGTTGGCCGAGGTAGAGCAGTGATGCCTGAGGATTGAGAAGCTGCTTCCCTGAGGAGGAATAACTTGCTAATTAAGAGGACCTGGTTTGAAGTTGAAAGTTTCTTGAACTGTCTCCACCCTCTCCACCACCCAAAGCGCAGGCTCCAGCCCCACGGTGGCAGGGCATCTAGGGGGAAGCTTGAGTAGTCAGTTTCAGAACTCCGCTGAGGTGGGCTCCAGCTCCTTCTCCAGCACTCGTGCCTCGGGAAACCCTAACAGCAACAGGTGGTGGCACAGGGTCTATTTTCTTTTTTGTCCTCATTCACGTAGCTTGATTTTCAACATCAATGATCTTTGCACTCTGAATCTTCAGGCTAAGGCTAAATTTCATGGTGTTTGGTCGATGCTGACCATGCTTGAGTAACCCAAGAGCTGAGGGTTGAAAGCCGAGTTTCCCTGTTAACCTGGATCCTTTAACGGCCTGTAGTACACGATGGTGATGACTGTTCTGTGTGTAAATGATGGAACACGACTTGTATGGAAGCAGATGTGCACCATTTTTGAGGACATGCCCTGAACACATGAAGATGTACACATTGCTACATTTTTTTGTTTTCCAATTTTCCAAACATCCTCTAGCGTATTTTTCATGTGATTTTGACAAGGTTACTCCTATTGGTACTTCAGTTTTGAATAATTTTTTGTGACCATGTGCCTCAGTAGCATTTCTTGCTTCTCAACGTTATCTTTATTTTTTTATTTTAGAACTTTCAAGTTGATTACTCATTTTTTTTTTAATTGGGGTATAGTTGTTTTACAGTGTTGTATTAGTTTCTGCTGTACAGCGAAGTGGAGTTCCCTGTGCTATACAGCAGGTTCTTATTATCTATTTTATACATATTAGTGTATATATGTCAATCCCAATCTCCCAGTTCATCCCCCCACCCCACCCCCCTGCTTTTCCCCCCTGGTATCCATACATTTGTTCTCTACATCTGTGTTTCTGTTTCTGCCTTGCAAACTGGTTCATCTGTACCATTTTTCTAGATTCCACATATATGCGTTAGTATATGGTATTTGTTTTTCTCTTTCTGACTTACTTCAGTCTCTATGACAGTCTCTAGGTCCATCCACATCTCTTCAAATGACCCAATTTCGTTCCTTTTTATGGCTGAGTAATATTCCATTGTATATATGTACCACATCTTTATCCATTCATCTGCCGATGGTAATTTAGGTTGCTTCCATGACTTGACTATTCTAAATAGTGCTGCAGTGAACTTAGGGTGCATGTGGCATGTGTCCTTTTGAATTATGGTTTTCTCCGGGTATATGCCCAGTACTGGGATTGCTGAGTTGTATGGTAGTTATATTTTTAGTTTTCTAAGGAACCTCCATACTGTTCTCCATAGTGGCTGTATCAATTTACCTTCCCACCAACAGTGCAAGAGGGTTCCCTTTTCTCCACACCCTCTCCAGCATTTATTGTTTGTAGATTTTCTGATGATGCCCATTCTAACCGGTGTGAGGTGACACCTCGTTGTAGTTTTGATGTGCGTTTCTCTAATAATTAGTGATGTTGAGCAGCTTTTCATGTGCCTTTTCTTTGGAGAAACGTCTATTTAGGTCTTCTGCCCATTTTTTGATTGGGTGGTTTTTTTGATATTGAGCTGCATGAGCTGTTTATATATTTTGGAGATTAATCCTTTGTTGATTTGTTTGAAAATATTTTCTCCCATTCTGAGGGTTGTCTTTTTGTTTATAGTTTCCTTTGCTGTGCAAAAGCTTTTAAGTTTCATTAGGTCCCATTTGTTTATTTTTGTTTTTATTTCCATTACTCTAGGAGGTGTGTCAAAAAAGATCTTGCTGTGATTTATGTCAAAGAGTGTTCTTCCTATGTTTTCCTCTAAGAGTTTTATAGTGTCTGGTCTTACATTTAGGTCTTTAATCCATTTTGAGTTTATTTTTGTGTCTGCTGTTAGGAGGTGTTCTAATTTCATTCTTTTACATGTAGCTGTCCAGTTTTTCCAGTACCACTTATTGAAGAGGCTGTCTTTTCTCCATTGTATATCCTTGCCTCCTTTGTCATACATTAGTTGACCATAGGTGTGTGGGTTTATCTCTGGGCTTTCTATTCTGTTCCATTGATCTATATTTCAGTTTTTGTGCCCATACCATACTGTCTTGATTACTGTAGCTTTGTAGTATAGTCTGAAGTCAGGGAGTCTGATTCCTCCAGCTCCGTTTTTTTTCCTCAAGATTGCTTTGGCTATTCGGGGTCTTTTATGTCTCCAGACATATTTTAAGATTTTTTTGTTCTAGTTCTGTAAAAGAAAAATGCCATTGGTAATTTGATAGGGATTGCATTGAATCTGTAGATTGCTTTGGGTAGTATAGTCATTTTCACAATATTGATTCTTCCAATCCAAGAACATGGTATATCTCTCCATCTATTTGTATCATCTTTAATTTCTTTCATCAGTGTCTTATAGTTTTCTGTATACAGGTCTTTTGTCTCCCTAGGTAGGTTTATTCCTAGGTATTTTATTCTTTTTGTTGCAGTGGTAAATGGGAGTGTTTCCTTAATTTCTCTCTCAGATTTTTCATCATTAGTATATAGGAATGCAAGAGATTTCTGTGCATTTTGTATCCTGCAACTTTAACCAATTCATTGATTAGCTCTAGAAGTTTTCTGGTGGCATCTTTAGGATTCTCTATGTATACTATCATGTCATCTGCAAACAGTGGCAGTTTTACTTCTTTTCCAATTTGTATTCCTTTTATTTCTTTTTCTTCTCTGATTGCTGTGGCTAGGGCTAGGACTTTGAAAACTACGTTGAATAATAGTTGCAAGAGTGGACATCCTTGTCTTGTTCCTGATCTTAGAAGAAATGCTTTCAGTTTTTCACCACTGAGAATGATGTTTGCTGTGGTTTGTCATATATGGCCTTTATTATGTTGAGGTAGGTTCCCTCTATGCCCACTTTCTGGAGAGTTCTTATCATAAATGGTGTTGAATTTAGTCAAAAGCTTTTCTGCATCTATTGAGATGATCATATGGTTTTTATTCTTCAATTTGTTAATGTGGTGTATCACATTGATTTGTGTATATTGAAGAATCGTTGCATCCCTGGGATAAATCCCACTTGATCGTGGTGTATGATACTGTTAAAGTGTTGTTGGATTCTGTTTGCTAGTATTTTGTTGAGGATTTTTGCATCCATATTCATCAGTGATAGTGGTCTGTAATTTTCTTTTTTTTTGTAGTATCTTTGTCTGGTTTTGGTCAGGGTGATGGTGCCGCCATAGAAGGAGTTTGGGAGTGTTCCTTCCTCTGCAATTTTTTGGAAGAGTTTGAGAAGGATGGGTATTAGCTCTTCTCTAAATGTTTGATAGAATTCACCTATGAAGCCATCTGGTCCTGGACTTTTGTTTGTTGGGAGATTTTTTATCACACTTTCAATTTCATTACTTGTGATTGGTATGTTCATATTTTCTGTTTCTTCCTGGTTCAGTCTTGGAAGGTTATACCTTTCGAAGGATTTGTCCATTTCTTCTAGGTTGTCCATTTTATTGGCATAGGGTTGCTTGTAGTAGTTCCCTTATGATTCTTTGTGTTTCTGCAGTGTCCGTTCTAACTTCCCCTTTTTCATTTCTAATTTTACTGATTTGAGTCCTCTCCCTCTTTTTCTTGATGAGTCTGGCTAATGGTTTCTCAATTTTTAAATTTAATTTTATTTACTTATTTTTTTGAATTTTATTTTATTTTTTATACAGCAGGTTCTTTTTAAATAAATTTATTTATTTATTTTTGTCTGCGTTGGGTCTTCGTTGTTGCACATGGGCTTTCTCTAGTTGCAGTGAATGGGGGCTGCTCTTCATTGCGGTGTGCGGGCGTCTCACTGCGGTGGCTTCTCTTGTTGCGGAACATGGGCTCTAGGCATGTGGGCTTCAGTAGTTGTGGCACACAGGCTCAGTAGTTGTGGTGCACGGGCTTAGTTGCTCCGTGGCATGTGGGATCTTCCCAGACCAGGGCTCGAACCCGTGTCCCCTGCATTGGCAGGCGGATTCTTAACCACTGCGCCATCAGGGAAGTCCTATGCATCAGGTTCTTATTAGTTTTCTATTTTATACATATTAGTGTAGATATGTCGATCCCAGTCTACTCAAAGAACCAGCTTTTAGTTTTATTGATCTTTGCTAATGTTTTCTATGTTTCTGTTTCATTTATTTCTCCTCTGATCTTTATGATTTCTTTCTTTCTGCTAATTTTGGGTTATGTTTTTTGTTCCTCCTCTAATTCCTTTAGGTGTAAGGTTAGATTGTTTATTTGAGATTTTTCTTGTTTCTTGAGGTAGGATTGTGTTGCTATAAATTTCCCTCTTAGAACTGCTTTTGCTGCATCCCATAGGTTTTGGATCATTGTGTTTTCATTGTCATTTGTCTCTAGGTATCTTTTGATTTCCTCTTTGATTTCTTCAGTGATCTCTTGGTTATTTAGTAACGTATTGTGTAGCCTTTGTGTGTTTGTGTTTTTTACAAATTGATTGTAATTGATTTCTAATCTTAAAGCATTGTGGTCGGAAAAGACGCTTGATATGATTTCAATTTTCTTAAATTTACCAAGACTTGATTTGTGACCCAAGATGTGATCTATCCTGGAGAACGTTCCGTGCGCACTTGAGAAGAAAGTGTAATCTGCTTTTTTGGATGGAATGTCTTATAAATATCAATTAAATCTATCTGGTCTATTGTGTTGTTTAAAGCTTATGTTTCCTTATTAATTTTCTGTCCAGATGATCTGTCCATTGGTATAAGTGAGGTGTTAAAGTCCCCCACTATTATCGTGTTACTGTTGATTTCCTCTTTTATAGCTGTTAGCATTTGCCTTACATATTGAGGTGCTTCTATGTTGGGTGCATATATATTTATAATTGTTATATCTTCTTGGATTGATCCCTTGATCATTATGTAGTGTCCTTCCTTGTCTCTTGTAACATTCTTTATTTTAAAGTCTACTTTATCTGATATGAGTATAGTTATTCCAGCTTTCTTTTGATTTCCATTTGCATGGAATATTTCTTTCCATCCCCTCACTTTCAGTCTGAATGTGTCCCTAGGTCTGAAGTGGGTCTCTTGTAGACAGCATATATGCGGGTCTTGTTTTTGTATCCATTCAGTGAGTCTGTCTTTTGGTTAGAGTGTTTAATCCATTCACATTTAAAGTACTTATTGATATGTATGTTCCTATTACCATTTTCTTAATTGTTTTGGGTTTGTTTTTGTAGGTGCTTTGCTTCTCTTGTGTTTCCCACTTAGAGAATTTCCTTTAGCATTTGTCGTAGAGCTGGTTTGGTGGTGTTGTCTCTTAGCTTTTGCTTGTCTGTAAAGCTTTTGATTTCTCCCATCGAATCTGAATGTGATCCTTGCTGGGTAGAGTATTCTTGGCTGTAGGTTCTTCCCTTTCATCACTTTAAATATATTGTGCCACTCCCTTCTGCCTTGCAGAGTTTTCGCTGAGAAATCAGCTTTTAACCTTATGGGAGTTCCCTTATATGTTATTTGTCGTTTTTCCCTTGTTGCTTTTAATAATTTTTCTTTGTCTTTAATTTTTGTCCATTTGATTACTATGTGTCTCGGCAAGTTTCTCCTTGGGTTTATCCTGTATGGGACTCTGTGCTTCCTGGACTTGGGTGGCTATTTCCTTTCCCATGTTAGGGAAATTTTCAACTATAATCTCTTCAAATATTTTCTCAGGTCCTTTCTTTCTCTCTCTCCTTCTGGGACCCCTATAATGTGAATGTTAGTGTGTTTAATGTTGTCCCTGAGATCTCTTAGGCTGTCTTCATTTCTTTTCATTCTTTTTTCTTTATTCTGTTCCGTGACAGTGATTTCCACCATTCTGTCTTCCAGGTCCCTTATCCGTTCTTCTGCCTCAATGATTCTGCTATTGATTTCTTCTAGTGTATTTTTCATTTCAGTTATTGTATTGTTCATCTCTGTTTGTTTGTTCTTTAATTCTTCTAGGTCTTTGTTAAACATTTCTTGCATCTTCTTGATCTTTGCCTCCATTCTTTTTCCGAGGTCCTGGATCATCTTCACTATCATTATTCTGAATTCTTTTTCTGGAAGGTTACCTATCTCCACTTCATTTAGTCGTTTTTCTGGGGTTTTATCTTGTTCCTTCATCTGGGATATAGTCCTCTGCCTTTTCATTTTGCTATCTTTCTGTGATTGTGGTTTTTGTTCTGCAGGCTGCAGGTTTGTAGTTCTTCTTGCTTCTGCTGTCTGCCATCTGGTGGATGATGCTATCTAAGAGATTTGTGCAAGGTTTCTGATGGGAGCGACTGGTGGTGGGTAGAGCTGGGTGTCGCTCTGGTGGGCAGAGCTCAGTAAAACTTTAATCCACTTGTCTGCTGATGTGTGGGGCTGAGTTCTCTCCCTGTTGGTTGTTTGGCCTGAGGCGACCCAGCACTGGAGGCTACAGGCTCTTCGGTGGAGCTAATGGTGGACTCCAGGAGGGCTCACACCAGTGAGTACTTCCCAGAACTTCTGCCAGTGTCCTTGTCTCCGTGGTGAGCTACAGCCATCCCCCGCCTCGGCAGGAGACCCTCCAACACTAGCAGGTAGGTCTGGTTCAGTCTCCTCTGGGGTCACTGCTCCTTCCCCCCTGGGTCCTGGTGTGCACACTACTTTGTGTGTGCCCTCCTGGAGTGGAGTCTCTTTCCCCCAGTCCTGTCGAAGTCCTGCAGTCAAATCCTGCTGGCCTTCAAGGTCTGAGTCTCTGGGGGTTCCTCCTCCTGTTGCCGGACCCCCAGGTTGGGAAGGCTGACATTGGGCTCAGAACCTTCACTCCATTGGGTGGACTTCTGTGGTATAATTGTTCTCCAGTTTGTGAGTCGCCCACCCAGCAGTTATGGGATTTGGTTTTATCATGATTGCATCCCTCCTGCCATTTCACTGAGACTTCTCCTTTGTCTTTGGATATGGGGTATTTTTTTGGTGAGTTCCAGTGTCTTCCTGTTGATGATTGTTCAGCAGTTAGTTGTGATTCTGGTGTTCTCACAAGAGGGAGTCAATGTTATCTTTAAATGCAGCTATGGTATTCAAATGAGAGCAGTTAACTTTTGTAAACATACAGCAGTAAGTCTTATCTAATAATGCTACGAACTCTCATACCTGTTTATATTCTCAGCATCCCATACTGCACTGCGGGATGCTCTGCGTAGTTGTATCATGCTCTCTGTTAATTCTTGGACAAATACATAGAATTTGCTCTCGGCAACACCAAAATAGAAAGGGGAAGTGGTTGGCTCTGGTGTCATTGCTATCACCATTGTATCTGTACTGGATTGAGGTTTGGAAGGAGTGTGTTTCTTTTTTAAATTTTATTAAAGTATAGTTGATTTACAATTTGTATTAATTCCTGCTGTGCAGCAGAGTGATTCAGTTATACATATATTGCGTGGGCCAAAAGGTTCATTTGGTTTTTTTCTGTAAGATGGCTCTAGTGGCACTTAGTTGTCTTTAACTTCATCTGAAACAATTTTGTTAGATTGTATGTGACAGCTGTCATGTCAGCATGCATTTAAAAAAAGACATCAAAATTGGTGAATTTTTGTGTAGCCATCTTAACACTGAAGATGGGGGGGAAACCCCAACATTTTAGGCATATTATGCTTTGTTATTTCAAGAAAGGTAAAAACGAAACTAAAACCCCAAAAAAAGATTTGTGCAGTGTATGGAGAAGGTGCTGTGACTGATTGAACACGTCTGAAGTGGTTTGTGAAGTTCCTTCTCGCTGGATGATGCTCCACGGTTGGGTAGATCAGTTGAAGTTGATACGGATCAAATTGAAACAATAATTGAGAACAATCAACTTTATACCATACGGGAGATAGCTGACATACTCAAAATATCCAAATCAAGCGTTGAAAATCATTTGCACCAGCTTGGTTATGCCAATCGCTTTGATGTTTGGGTTCCACATAAGTTAAGCAAAAGAAAAAAAACCTTGTTGACCATACTTCTGCGTGTGATTCTCTATTGAAACCTAATGAAAATGTTCCATTTTTAAAACAAATTGTGGCAGGCGATGAAGAGTGGATACTGTACAGCAATGTGGAACAGAAGAGATCATGGGGCAAGCGAAATGAACCACCACCAACCACACCAAAGGCCGGTCTTCATCCAAAGAAGGTGATGTTGTGTATATGGTGGGATTGGAAGGGAGTCCTCTATTATGAGCTCCTTCCAGAAAACCAAACAATTAATTCCAACAAGTACTGCTCCCAACCGGACCAACTGAAAATGGCATTCGACTAAAAGCATCCAGAATTAGTCAACAGAAAATGCATAATCTTCCATCAGGATAATTAAAGACTGCATGTTTCTTTGATGACCAGGCAAAAACTGTTACAGCTTCGCTGGGAAGTTCTAATTCATCCGCCATATTTACTAGACATTGCACCTTCAGATTTCCATTTATTTCAGTCTTTATAAAATTCTCTTAATGGAAAAAATTTCAATTCCCTGGAAGACTGTAAAAGGCACCTGGAACAGTTCTTTGCTTAAAAAGATAAAAAGTTTTGGGAAGATGGAATTACGAAGTTGCCTGAAAAATGGCAGAAGATAGTGGAACAAAAGGGTGAATACGTTGTTCAATAAAGTTCTTGGTGGAAATGAAAAATGTGTCTTTTATTTTTACTTAAAACACCAAAGGCACTTTTTAGCCCACCCAATATATATTCTTTTTCATATTCTTTTCCATTATGGTTTATTACAGGATGTTGAATATAGTTCCCTGTGCTATACAGTAGGACCTTGTTGTTTATCCATCCTGTATATAACAGTTTGCATCTGCTAACCCCAAACTCCTGATCCTTCCCTCCCCCACCTCCCCTCCCCCTTGGCAACCACAAGTCCGTTCTCTATTTCTGTGAGTCTTTTTTTCTGTTTTGTAGATATGTTCATTTGCATCATATTTTAGACTCCACATATAAATGATATCATATGGTATTTTTCTTTGTCTGACTTACTTAAACTCTAGGTCCATCCATGTTGCTGCAAATAGCATTAGTTTTTCTTTTTTATGGGTGAGTAATATTCCCATATATTCCATGTGAGATATACACACACACACACACACACACATATCACATCTTCTTTATCCATTCATCTGTTGATGGACATTTAGGTTGTTTCCACACCTTGGCTATTGTAAATAGTGCTGCTTTGAACATAGGGGTGCATGTATCTTTTGGAATTATAGTTTTGTCTGGGTGTATGCCCAGGAGTGGGATTGCTGGATCATATGGCAACTCTATTTCTAGGTTTTTGAGAAACCTCCATACTGTTCTCCATAGTGGCTGCACCAATTTACATTCCCACCAACAGCGTAAGAGAGTTCCTTATTCTCCACACCCTCTCCGGGTTTATTATTTGCAGACTTTTTAAAGATGGCCATTCTGACCAGTGTGAGGTGGTACTTCATTGTAGTTCTGATTTGCGTTTCTCTAATAATTAGTGGTGATGATGAGCATATTTTCATGTGTCTACTGGCCATCTGTATGTCTTTTTTGGAGAAATGTATATTTAGGTCTTCTGCCTAATTTTCGATTGGGTTGTTTGTTTTTTTGTTGTTATTTAATTGTATGAGCTGTTTGTATATTTTGGAAATTAAGCCCTTGTCAGGTACATCATTTGCAAATATTTTCTCACAGTCCATAGGCTGTCTTTTCATTTTGTTTCTGGTTTCCTTTGCTGTGCAAAAGCTTATAGGTTTAATTAGGTCCCATTTGTTTATTTTTGCTTTTATGTCTAGTGCCTTGGGAGACTGATCTAAAAACATTGGTACAGTTTATGTCAGAGAATGTTTTGCCTGTGTTCTCTTCCGGAACTTTTATGGTGTCATGTCTTATGTTTAAGTCTTTAAGTCATTTTGAGTTTATTTTTGTATGTGGTGTGAGGGTGTGTTCTAACTTCATTGATTTGCATATGGCTGTCCAACTTTCCCAACACCACTTGCTGAAGAGACTATCTTTTCACCATTGTATATTCTTGCCTTGTATATTCTTTGTTGAAGATTTACTGACCATAGGTATGTGATTTATCTCTGGGCTCTCTATTCTGTTCCATTGATCCATATGTCTGTTTTTGTGCTAATAGCACAGTTTTGATTACTGCAGCTTTGCAGTATTGTCTTAAATCCGGGAGGGTTAAGCCTCCTGCTTTGTTCTTTTTCCTCAGGATTGCTTTGGCGATTCTGGACCTTTTATGGTTCCCTATAAAATTTAGGATTATTTGTTCTTGTTTTGTGAAAAATGTCATGGGTCATTTGATAAGGGATCACATTAAATCTATAGATTGCTTTGGGTAGTGTGGCCATTTTAACAATATTAGTTTTTCCAGTCCAAGAGCATGGATATCTTTCCATTTCTTTGAATCATCTTCAGTTTCCTTTATTAATGTTTTATAGTTTTCAGCATATAAGTCTTTCATCTCCTTGGTGAGGTTTATTCCTAAGTATTTTAATTTTTTTGATGTGATTTTAAGAGAGATTGTTTACATTCCCTTTCTGATATTTCACTGTTAGTGTAAAGAAATGCAACCAATTTCTGTATCTTAATCTTGTAGGCTGCTACCTTGCTGAATTCATTTATCAGTTCTAGTAGTTTTGGTGTGGAGTCTTTAGGGTTTTCTATATATAGTATCATGCCATCTGCATATAATGGCAGTCTTACCTCTTCCCTGCCAATCTGAGTACCTTTTATTTCTTGTCTGATTGCTGTGGCTACGACTTCCAATACTATGTTGAATGAAAGTGGTGAGAGTAGGCATTCTTGTCTTGTGCCAGATTTTAGCAGGAAGGCTTTCGGCTTTTCACCATTGAGTATTATATTGGCTGTGGGTTTGTCATAAATAACTTTTATTATGTTGAGATATGTTCCATCTATACGCACTTTCGTAAGGGTTTTTATCATGAATGGATGTTGAATTTTATTGGATGCTTTTTCTGCATCTTTTGAGATCATCATATGGTTTTTGTCTTTTCTTTTGTTGATGTGGTGTATCATATTCATTTCTGTATTTTGACCCTGTGATGATCCTTGTGACCCTGGGATGAATCTAACTTGGTCATGGTGTATGACCTTTTTTATGTGTTGTTGGATTTGGTTTGCTAATATTTTGCTGAGAATTTTTGCATCTATATTCATCAAAGATATTGGCCTGTAATTTTTGTTTTTGGTAGTGTCTTTGTCTGTCTTTGGTATCAGGGTGATGGTGGCTTCATAGAATGTCTTTGGGAGTGTTCCTTTTTCTTCAATCTTTTGGAAGAGTTTGAGAAGGATCAGTATAAACTCTTCTTTGTATATTTGGTAGAATTCACCTGTGAAGCCATATGGTCCTGGACTTTAGTTTGTAGGGAGTTTTTTAAATTACACATTCTAGGGGGCTTCCCTGGTGGCGCAGTGGTTGAGAGTCCGCCTGCCGATGCAGGGGACACGGGTTCGTGTCCCGGTCCGGGAAGATCCCAGATGCCACGGAGCGGCTGGGCCCGTGAGCCATGGCCACTGAGCCTGCGCGTCCGGAGCTGGTGCTCTGCAACGGGAGAGGCCACAACAGTGAGAGGCCCGCATACTGAAAAAAAAAAAAAATTACACATTATATTTCACTTCTAGTGATCATTCTGTTCAAGTTATCTATTTCTTCTTTTTTTAAATTTATTAATGTATTTATTTTTGACTGCGTTGGGTCTTCGTTGCTGCGTACAAGCTTTCTCTAGTTTCAGTGAGCAGGGGCTACTCTTCATTGTGGTGCACGGGCTTCTCATTGTGGTGGATTCTCTTGTTGCAAAGCACAGGCTCTAGGCATGTGGGCTTCAGTAGCTGTGGCACATGGGCTCACGGGCTTAGTTGCTCCATGGTATGTGGGGACTTCCCAGACCAGGGATTGAACCCGTGTCCCCTGCTTTGGCAGGCAGATTCTTAACCACTGAGCCACCAGGGAAGTCCCTCTATTTCTTCTTGCTCCAATTTTGGTGGGCTGTATTTTTGTAGAAACTTGTCCATTTCTTCCAGGTTATCAAATTTGTTGGCATATAATTGTGCATAGTATTCTCGTGGTTTGTGGTATTTCTCTGGTATCAGCTGTGATTTCTCCTCTTTCATTTATTATTTTTTTATTTGGATCTTCTCTCTTTTCTTCTTGGTGAGCCTGGCCAGAGGTTTGTCAATTTTGTTTACCCTTTCAAAGAACTGGCTCTTGGTTTTATTGAATTTTTTTAATTGTTTTTTTTAAATCTCTATTTTATTTATTTCCTCTCTGATCTTTATTATCTCCTTCCTCCTGCTAATTTTAGGGTTTTTTGTTCTTCTTTTTCTAATTATTTTAGGTGGTGGGTTCGGTTGTTTATTTGAGATTTTTCTTGTTTCTTAAAGAAGACCTGTATCACTATGAACTTCTCTCTAAGAACTGCTTTTGCTGCATTCCATAGATTTCATATGGTTGTGCTTTCATTGTCATTTACCTCAAGGTTTGTTTTTTTTTTTTTTTTTTTTTTGCGGTACACGGGCCTCTCACTGTTATGGCCTCTCCCGTTGCGGAGCAACAGGCACCGGACACGCAGGCTCAGCGGCCATGGCTCACGGGCGCAGCCGCTCCGCGGCATGTGGGATCTTCCCGGGCCAGGGCATGAACCCGTGTCACCTGCAGCGGCAGGTGGACTTTCAACCACTGCGCCACCAGGGAAGCCCCCTCAAGGTACTTTTAAATTTCTTCTTTGATTTCATCATTGACCTATTGGTTTTTTAGTAGCATGTTGTTTAGTCCATGTATTGTTTTTTTTTTCTCGTTTCTTTTTCTTTGGTTGATTTCTAGTTTCATGCCATCATTGTCAGAAAAGATGCTTGAAATAATTTCTATCCTCTTAAATTTGTTGAGGCTTGTTGAGACTTGTGCCCTAGTACATGGCCAATCCTAGAGAGTGTTCCATGTGCACTTGAAAAGAAGAAAGAAGGTGTATTCTGCTTTTTTGGCTGTAATATCTTGAAAATATCAATTAAGTATAACAGTTCTATTGTATCATTTAGGATCTGTGTTGCCTTATTGATCTTCTGTCTCGAAGATCTGTCCATTGATGTGAGTGGGGTGTTAAAATCTCCTACTATTATTGTATTCCATCAATTTCTCCCTTTATGTCTGTTAGTATTTCTTTTATGTATTTGGGTGCTCCTATATTGGGTGCATATATATGGACAAGTGTAATATCCTTTTCTTGTGTTGATCCTTTTATCATTATATAGTATCCTTCTTTATCTTTCTTTATAGCCTTTGTTTTAAAGTCTATTTTGTCTGATGTGAGTATTGCCACCCCCGCTTTCTTGTCATTTCCGTTTGCATGAAATGTCTTTTTCCATCCTCTCACTTTCTTTTTTTTTTAAATAAAGTGGGTTTTTAAAAATTTTTATTTATTTTATTTTTGGCTGTGTTGGGTCTTCGTTGCTGCACGCAGGCTTTTCTCTGCTTGTGGCGAGCAGGGCCTACTCTTCTTTGTGGTGCACGGGCTTCTCATTGCAGTGGCTTCTCTTATTGTGGAACACGGACTCTAGGCACACAGGCTTCAGTAGTTGTGGCACACAGGCTTAGTAGCTGTGGCTCGTGGGTTCTAGAGCACAGGCTCAGTAGTTGTGGTGCATGGGCTTAGTTGCTCCACGGCATATGGGATCTTCCCGGACCAGGGCTCGAACCTGTGTCCCCTGCATTGGCAGGTGGATTCTTAACCACTGTGCCACCAGGGAAGCCCCATACCCTCACTTTCAATCTATGTGTGTCCTTTGCCCTAAAGTGGGTCTCTTGTAGGCAGCGTATTGTAGGCTCTTGTCCTTTTTATCCAGTCTGCCACTCTGTGTCTTTTGATTGGAGCATTTAGTCCATTGACATTTAAGGTAATTACTGATAGATATGTTATTTATTGCCATTTTAAACCTTGTTTTCCCGTTGATTTTATATTTCTTCTTTGTCCCTTTCTTTTCTTGTTTTTCCTTTTGTGGTTTGATGATTTTTTTTGTAGTATGCTTGTGTTCTCTTCTTTTTGGTTTTTGTGAATCTATTGTATGTTTTTGATTTTTGGGTACCCTGTTTTTGAAGTATATTAACCCCTTCCTATATCTACTTGCTTTAGACTGGTAGTCATACAGGCTTAAACACACTCTAGGAAAAAAAATCTACATTTTCTTACTGTCCTCCCCCACATTTTACGATTTTGATGTCCTCTTTTACATCTTCACGTTCATCCTTTTGCTGTTCATTGTCGTTACCATCACTTTCACAGAAATTTTTTGTTTTGTCTTTCTTTAAATCTGTGTACTGGCTTATTTACGTGATTTACTTTCCAATTGTGATTTTCTCTTCCCTGTAGATTCTTCTTTTCTATTTAGAGAAGGCCTTTCAATATTTCCTTTAGGATAGGTTTAGTATTGCTGTATTCTTTAAGTTTTTGCCTGTGTGAGAAGTTCTTTATCTCTTCTTCTATTCTAAATGATAATCTTGCTGGGTAGAGTATCCTAGGTTGCAGACTTTTCCCTTTCAGGACTTTGAATATATCTTGCCACTCCTTTCTGGCCTGCAACGTTTCAGTAGAGAAATCAGCTGATAGGCTTAGGGGGGTTACCTTGTAGTTAACTCTTTGTTTTTCTCTTGCTGCCTTTAGAATCCTCTCTTTCACTTTTGCCATTTTAATTATAGTATGTCTTGGTGTAGGTCTGTTTGGGTTCATCTTGTTTGGGATCCTCTGTGCTTCCCGTAACTGGATATCTGTTTCCTTCTCTAGGTTTGGGAAGTTTTCAGCCATAGTTTCTTCAAATACGTTTTCAATTCCCTTTTCTCTTTCTTCTCCTTCTGGGATCCCTATTATGCATAGATTGGCATGCTTTATATTATCCCATAAGTCTCTTATATTGCTTTCATTTTTTAAAATTTGGCTTTCTGTCTGCCGCTCTGATTGGGTGCTTTCCATTATTCTGTCTTCCAGGTCACTTATTTGCTCCTCTGCATTATTCATTCTGCTCTTCATTGCCTTCAGCTCAGCTTTCCTCTTGGCAAATGAGTTCTCTAATTTTTCTTGGTTCCTTTTTTATAGTTTCTAGTTCCTTTTTACAGTAATCTGCATTTCTGTCAATAGCCCTTCTTAATTCCGTCAGTATTTTCATTATCTCCTTTTTGAACTCTGTGTCTGTTAGACTGACGAGATCTGTTTCACTTGTTCTTTCAGGGGAATTCTCCTCTGATTTTTTAACTGGGAGCAGTTCCTCTGCTTCTTCATTTTACTTATATTTCTGTTGCTTTATGAGTTTAGGAGAAACAATTATCTACCGTGGTCTTGGAGGGCTCTTTATATGGGGGAGCATCCCTGTGTAGCCTGCTTGGGTTTAATATTTTTGGTGCGAGGGCTGTTTTTAGCATGGATGCCTGTCACGTCTGTCCTTAGTGTATGCTGGCCGTTATCCCCTTGATAGGAGGTGTGACTGGCGTTGTGGTGATCAGAGCCTGCACTAGATGTTGAGCGAGGCAGCCGCGCAGGGAGAGATTTCAGCCCTGCTTCCTAAGTTGTGTGGCCCCTGGACTCAGCTGTGATTTCAGCCCCTCCTCTGCACGTGGGCAACCCGCTGGTGGCTGGGGCGTGGGAGCCCACCCAGGCGGCGGCCCACTGAGGTGGTGGCTTGGGTGCGTGCTCCCAGAGCCTGTAGAGGCTGCTATGGTGGCTCCACCCCTCCCTTTGTACACCACTTAATGGTGCTTCACTTCTATGGCGGGCTCGAGCTTCTGCAAACACCCCCAGTTGCGGCTGTACCGCACTCCAGCCCCTTCCGGCTGTCTCCGTGCAGCCAACAGCAGTCCTCTCCCCAGGTCTGTTCTCTAAACCCCGCGTTCCAGCACCCAGCCCCCACCCATACCAGCAGCTGCGCATAGACCGCCTGTGTACGTCTCTCTCTGTTCTGCCCGCCACAAACCAGGTGTGCTCTCCTCCGAGCCTCTGGAGCTCCCTTTCTGTCCTGGCTGATCTCCCCACCAGTGAGGCGGCTTCCCAGGGTGCAGGAACCTCGCCACTCCTTCAGTTCCTTCCCAGGGGAGCAGGTCCTATCCCACTTGCTCTTTTTTTTTTTTTTCTTTCTTTCATCCTGCCCAGTTACGTGGAGATCCTTCTTGTCCTTTCAGGTGTTTGAGGTCTCCTGCCAGTGATGGGTAGGTATTCTGTGAGCATTTTTCCATTTGTATTTTTTTATGTATTTGTGGGAGGAGGTGAGTTCCACATCCTTCTACTCCACCATCTTGACTGGAGTGCAGGAATGTGTTTCTTGGAGATGAAGCTTCACCAGAGATCTTTCTCTGTAGCTTCTGGGTTGGCCTCTGCCGTGACCTCTTTCTTAACTCTCAAAGTACTTACACCATGTCCCCTGGTTGAAATCTCCATTTATTCATTTACTCGTTCCAAAAAAGTATTTATTGAGCACCTGCTATATGCTAAGGATTGCATTTTCTATACGTTTTTGTCCAGAGTCATAGGTAGATGTTTCATATGCCATGATAAGCCTCTGATACTCACTGGATCCCATATACGCCACAATGTACTTCCACCGTCTGTTCTGCAACACTAGTTACCCCAAAGCAGGATCCCTGAGACCTCTGGGTCACCTGTCCTTCTAGGGATTCTAGCCCCAGATGTGAAACTATTAAAAGAATCAGGCTGGGGACTTCCCTGGTGGTCCAGTGGTTGAGACTTCGCCTTCCAATGCAAGGGGTACGGGTTCGATCCCTGGTCAGGGAGCTAAGATCCCACATGCCTCAGGGCCAAAAAACCAAAACGAAACAGAAGCAATTTTGTAACAAATTCAATAAAGACTTTAAAAATGGTCCACATTAAAAAAAAAAAAGAAGAATCAGCCTGTTTGTAAAAGTTCTACATGAGTCTGAGGGGTCCTAAGTATTTCTCTGGGCAAAATAATCCTTATTCTTTGCCTTTATAAGTAAGCTTCTTCATCACCTCGAGATTCATTCTGTGCATTCTGTGTTTCTTCTCTTGTTTAGAAGGGGAAACTATTTCGGAAGTTGGTCTGTGATTTACCCAGGATCCAGGGTCCTGAGCAAGTCTTCACTGGAGTCAGACTCCTGGGTTCCACTCAGTCAAAAAGCAAAAGCCCTTGGAGGCAGGACACTTTCGTAGAAACGAGGAAGCTCAAGAAAGGAACAGTAGCCTGACTGAGGCCTACAGCTAGTAAGCCAGGTCTGTCCACTCAGTCCCGCCGGGGTCAGAATGTTATCTGAGAGGTTATTGTGCCTCGAGAGAGACCTTCCGCCTTTCCTGGGGCATCAGGGATCATGGGAATTAGTGGTGAGCCTCTGGCCCAGGTCGGGACAAAGGGGCTACTGTAGTGCAGTACTGTCACCCAGGGTGGTGCGTTTTGATCTGACCACAGATGCAGGGCTTTCTGTCCCGCTGCTTCTCTTCCCTTCTGGTTCATTCATCAGTTACCAGTGCAGCAGTTGCTATTACTTCTAGGTTTGACTGGGTACCCGGGAAATGGGTGGGCTACGAGGGATCAGCTTTATATGCTGATGCAGATGGGACTCCTCTTACCAGGGACTGAGCTGATGCTCACGATCTGTTGAGCTGCTTTGGAGTAAGTCGCTCTGACACCACTGTGGGCAGTGAAGTGAGCTAGGGAGCAGGATAGGCGCTGAGTGTGGCTGACAGGTTGGAACGAGACTCCACTATTCAGCTCCGTATGTGGTCTGAGAGGCTTCCATAAGCGTCCGCAGACCTCTCCCCCTTGCCCCCACTAGCTCTCTTGGTATATGGAAGGGTTGTTTATTTAAAATTATGAGATAGCTCTTCTAATTGTGTGTTCTTATGTTTGCGATTCACTCTTTTAGTTTGTCAGGAACTAGCGCCCTCTAGTGGAAAAGGTGAGCACCTCCTCATTTTTGCCCCACATAACACGAGTCTTTGGAAGGCAAGAAGGGACCGGCTGTCCCTCCGTGTGTTGAGAAGACACCCATGGAAGCTTTAGGTGCCAGCCCAGCAAGTGAGGAATGGGGGCCGGGAAAAAGGAATAAGGGGTGGGGCGAGCGTTCAGCACTAACACTTCTGCTTGAACTGAAGTCTGAGGGAAAGATACAGATAAATAGATTGACTGGTGCACTGGGCCTCTGTGGATTCCCTCCCCTGCCCTCCCCCCCCCCCCCGGCACCGTGCACCCCCCCCCCCTCGGGGCGTCTCTGGTCTCTCCCGAGTGGCACGACACAGGCCCCACCTCCCCGTCGGAGTTCAGAGAGCATCTTTTCTCTTGCACTAATCCGCCTGGAGGTGTGTCTGGGCTTATGCTCAGGAACAAGGCCGCCCCCTCTCGTGTGCCTCCCTTCCCAAACCTCGGTCTCTGTTCCTAGTTCACCCCTGGGTTCCACTTGGTGCCAAAGTTTACGAAAGAGGATTCTGTCCTGCCCACAGACTCCAGGACTAATGACAAATAAAGCACAAAGCACAAGCCAATATGTACTTTCCAATAATTTTTTTGTTTTTAATATCAATTGACATTTTAAAAAATACAGAGGTGTTTGACACAGAATAGCACCATTGTGTGGGACACACACAGTTCCTGCGCCCGGCACCCGAAGGGGGGGTTCTCTTGCCTGGGCTGGGGGGCAGTCACTCAGGGGGCGTTTAACTCACACCAGTTAGTTTCCTGCCTCTGCCTTGACCCAAAGGTCTTACAGGAAGACAATAAATAAATAGAACACCGAGATTTTATTTTGCAGTCTGCCCAGTTCAGGTCTCTTAGAGAAGGGAGAAAAGTCCAAACTGTGAGAGGGTGGGATGAATGGACGTCAGGTCAGGTCAGCCATTCAGTGCAGAGTCCTAGAGTGACTGGGATTGGAAAGTACTTGGGTCCTTTGGGTTTGCAATGGATTGTGTTGTTTCTGGGTTCGGGTTTTTACAAGAAGCAGACAGGCCCTATGTCCACACCGAATTCCTGCTCGGGCCCGCCTATGTCCATGGGTGCAATGTCAATGATGGGGAGACGTGAGGTCTTCTGCGACCGGTACTCAATCATAGTCTTGCCCCACTTACCGGTGTGTTTCTAGGGGAGAAAGAGAGGAGAGTCGGCGGATGCCTTACGATCCGGTGCCAGCTGCCCTGGACCCCAAAACCGAACACACGCGGGGGGCCTAGACCTCTCTTGGACTGGCCTCCGCCTCGACGCCAGTCCTCAGCAGCAGGGCCTCCTCCCCCTGCCCTTCTCCTCCCCACTGTCCACAGTGACCCAGCCTGCGAGGGCAGAGGCCCACACACGTCGCATGAGTGTTCCTCCAAGTCACCAGACACGCTGAGCCAAGGGAGGGGAGGGGACAGAACAACACGCCCCTCTCCCTCACCTGTCGCTCTGCGTGGCATCCCCACGTAGCCCGTCGGCGCTCGTGCCCCTTTAGGGCCACGATGCCTGCTGTGGACCAGCCCTCTGCCTGCTGTCGCCCGGGGCCCCAGGCGGCTCATCTCTCTGGCGGCCCAGCCGGCCTGACTCACCGTGCAGCCATCCTTCAGAACCGTATACGTGAACCTGCTGTTGCCCTCGGCCCGGATCTCCACGTCGTTGGAGCCCTGGATGAGCAGGGCCTTCTTGAGGTTGCCAGCGGCCTCGTCCAGGTAGGCAATGCTGTTCTTGCAGTGGTAGGTGATGTTCTGGGAGCCCTCGGTGGACAGCAGGCGCAGGAAGGTCATCTGGACGTTGGCGGTGTTGGCAGCCAGGTTGTCATCTCCATAGCTGAACTGGGAGGGGCAGACAGCAGTGGCGTGAGGCCCGGGCGGGACAGGGCCCTCCGAGCGGGGTTTGCAGGAGCTGAAGGGGGCTGGGGAGGGGTCACTGGGAAGACACGTTTGCTTCCGGGGAGTGGAGCAAGCCTCCGAGGACTCTTCCTCCACCTCGAAGTGGGAAAACATCCCCCTCCTCCTCTTTCCTTCTTCCCCTGAACTCTCCCCCAGCCCCCATCCAGTGAGAATGTGAGCAAGGCGCTAAAGACTGCCGGGGAGAAAGCAGAGGGGGATTCTGATGTGCCGTCCCTGGCCTAGAGCACGCGGGGACTCACGTGGAAGCCACCGTTGATGGTTTCTCCAAACCAGATGTGTTTCTTGTCCTTGCTCTTGCTGTTCCACCAGTTCTTCTTGGGAACGCTGGCCGGGCTGGGGTAGACGCAGGTCTCGCCAGTGTCCATGTTGCAGAAAACCTTCATGGCGTCCAGGGTGCAGCCCTGGTTCGGGTCGATCCAGTAATCTCCTGCAGCGGAGAGGCAACACCCCATCGGGGCTCAGACAGGCACAGACACACGCTCCCGAGAGGGCCAGGCCTGCCTGGGGTGACAGAAAGGCCTATGGGGACACCAGGGGCAGAGGAGCAGGGTGTGAGGGCCACGTGCGGCCAAAGGGAGGGGAGAGGGAGGGATCCGGGCGAGGAGACCCGGATGGGAAGGTCCAGGGCTAAACAGGGGGGCAGGCAAAGGCACAGGAGCAGGGCCTGCCCGGTGGATGGAACTCTACCCTGAAGTCACTTCCACCATGTGGCCATGACCGGACGGGACCAGGGCTGCAGTTTCTCTGCTGTGAAATGGGGGAGCCACCACCAGTGCCAGAACCTTCCAGGCCCGACTCTGCCCCTCCTTCTGAAGGGGGCCGTGCCCAGCGGGGGCGGGGATCCTGCCCTCCGGGCTCACCGCTCTTCCACTCGGGGTGGCAGAGTTTCAGGTCCCGGCAGGTGCGGGCGGGGTTCTTGCGGGATCCCTCGGGGCTGCGGATGCTTTCGATCTGGTTGTTGAGGGACTTGAGCGTGGCATCCACCTCGGCGTCGTGCTGTCTCAGGTTGCTGGCTGCCTCATCGGCCCGCATGTACTGCATGGGGTCGGGGCCCTTCTCTCTCTGGCCTAGGCCAGCAAAGGCGGACATGTCAATGCCAGGGCCAGGGGGACCTGGAGGGCCAGGGGGTCCAGGATTTCCAGGAGGACCCTGCAGCAGGAAACAGAGAAATCAGCCAGGAATTACAGGGAGACGCCCCTCCTGTGTCCATCCCCGCCTGCTAGAATGTACTAGGATGTCTTCTTCCCAGTCCCATGAGGTTGTGTGTGTGTGTGTGTGTGTGTGTGTGTGTGTGTGTGTGTGTGTGTGTGTGTGTCTGTGTGTCTGTGTGCGTGCGCACGCGCGGAGCAGGCCAAGACCAAGAAAACCATAGAATGCTCCCTGTTTTTTCATTGGCCCCTCTCTTCTATGTCTCATGGACTCTGAACTTCCAGGGAGCTCCCAGGATAAAGGATGCTGTCACATTAGCTGCAGGCTGATGCCCCGAAAGAAGCCCTTCGCATCCGAGAGCTCAAGCCTCCCGGTGCCGGGAGCACCCCAGACGGCAGGAAGGACACTCACAGCAGGGCCGGTTTCGCCTGAACGTCCACGGGGTCCAGGAGGGCCAATGGGGCCGGGGATTCCATTAGCGCCATCTTTGCCAGAGGGACCGACGGGGCCAGGAGGACCCTGCAGGCCGGGAGGGAGAAAGACAGTGAGAAGAGAGCCATCGACAAAGGGAAGGTCCAGGAGAAGCCGGGGCTGGTGAGGCTCATAGCTGCTCTCTTCCCAAGTCTTCCCATTTCTCAGTCATGGAACCCCACGCTGCTCTCCGTGTGGCCAAGAACCGGCAGGACGGCTTCACGGCTCTCTCACTCCCTACAATCCCCTTTGTAAAATCCTATTCCCAGGGAGTCTGTCTGACAGCCGAGAGCTGCGCTCGTGGTCGTCCTATGGCCTCAGGTACTTCTCTGGCCACAGTGTCACCAAGCCAGTCCCACCTCTGCTGCTGAGTGAGGCGCCTGAGCCCGAGGCTTCCCCAGAAGCAGCCACATCTCCCTCCTCACCAGACACCTGACCAGCACCCTGGTCCCACCCCGGAGGAAGGGTTCACTCCGTCTCACTTACTCTGGGGCCAGAAGGGCCGGCAGGACCAGAAGTCCCTTGGTCTCCAGCGGGACCCTGTGCAGCAGGAAGAGGCAAAGGTCAGAGGTCAGCACGGACAGGGCCCCATCTTCCACGTCAGGAGGCCTTCTTGAATACGTATATATACTGGGAGTTGGGGGAGCGCATACACGTCCCGCCCTGTGCCCCTTCCATGTGCTTCTCCCTGCAACCCTGAGGAGGCCCTGCACATTTCTCAGGACGATCCCCAGCCGCCTTAGCAGCATGGGAAACGCCAGTGGGCTCCGTGAAGGGGGACGCCTTGGGGAACCGAGCACAGCCTGCGGCACTCACAGGGGGGCCGGGCAGACCCTGCAGACCAGTGAAGCCACGGTGTCCTTTCAGTCCCCTCTCGCCAGCCTCTCCCGTTTCTCCTTTGTCACCTCGGGGGCCTTGAGGGCCCTGGGAACAAGACACAAAGACACAGGTTTGGTCAGCTCAGGCCAGCCTCACCCGCGCCAAGGGGCCCCAGGTCCCTGCTGCCCCCTGAACCTGCCTGTCGGGGACCCAGCACAGGACGCTCAGATACTCACTGGCATTCCCCGGGCTCCAGCTGGTCCTGAGGGTCCCATGGGGCCTTGTGCACCCTGTGGGGAGAGTGGGAGCAGCGTCAGAGCACAGTCAGGACAGGGACGCGCCCAGGGCCTGCGGTGGGGGAGGGCGGGTGGTGGAACGCTCCCTACCCATGCAGCCACCCTCCTCCACCGTGGCTTTTACTGACTCGAAGATACTCACAGCTTCTCCTCGGTCTCCCTGCTTGCCGACTGGGCCGGCGGGGCCAGGAGAGCCAGGGGGCCCTGGGGCTCCGGGGGCACCCAAGGGACCGGTCTCACCACGATCACCCTGTCAGGAGAGAGGTCTCCGGCTCAGAGAGGAACGTTCCAGAAGAGGCAAGGAGAGACGTGATTCTGACCCCAGCCCTGCCAGGCCAATGGAATGTCCTCCCCGCCCCACCGTACTCACCTTGAGTGAGACCCCGATACCCACCTTGACTCCAGCTGCACCGTCTCTGCCAGGGGGGCCGTCAGCACCAGGGCTTCCCTGCGCAAAGGGAAACACGCCATCAGAGCTGCCCACCGTCCCCGCCTCTGCTTCCCGTCCTCCCTCAGGAGCCCAGGTTTGTGCCCTCCCTCCAGCCAAAGCTTCCTCAGCCAGCTTCCTCCTGCCTCCCCGCCGTGGGCCCAGCTCTTAGTCTCCGTGCCCTCTCTCTCCCATCACCACCCTCCCATCACATCTGGGCGCTTGGGCTCGGCCCATCTGTCACCCCCTTCTCCAGGGCTCCCCTCTCCCTAGAACGGGCTACCCCACAGCGGATCCCACTGCACACCTCGCGTCCAGGTTCACCCGCAGGTCCAGTCAGGCCAGGAGGACCCACGGGGCCAGGGGGACCTCGGTCTCCAGATGCTCCAGGAGCTCCCTGCTTGCCAGGCTCACCCTGGGGGACAGCGACAAGGAGGATGAGTGCACGCTCCGAGGCCCCTCGGAGCCCTTCTGGGGAGGGCGCTGACCGCGGGTCAGTTCAGACGGTGCGGAGCGGTGGCAGCCTCGGGGTGGCCAGGCCACCGAGAGCACCAGGTGAAGAGCGTCCACCTGAGCCAGGCGGGGCCCAGCTCGCCCGGAGGAAGGGGCGTCCCCACTCACCGATGGGCCGGGCAGGCCGGGGAATCCTCGCTCACCACGCTGCCCCGGCAGACCGACGATGCCCCTCTGACCGGCCAGACCCTGGGGACCTGGAGGACCGTCGGGACCCTAAGGGAGGAGAGGAGGGAGGTGAGAACTTGAGAAGTGACACGGAGCCGCCCCCCGCCCCTCCGTGAGGTGGCAGCTGCCCACTGCAGGGGTCAGGACACTTCTCTCTGCAGCGCCCGCCCCCACCCCGGCAGTCCCACAGTCGTGCTCCCCCCACTCTGGGTTCTGTGAGCCCACGTGCCCTTCACACTTCTGCTCCAGGGACCTTGGCCCTGGGCTCCCCAGCCTGGGGTGGGACTTACAGAAGGACCGTCATCTCCAGGCTCTCCCTTCTCGCCAGGGGGTCCAGAAGGACCTTGGAGGCCAGGGTCACCAGCTCGGCCAGGGGGGCCGCTGTCTCCTCGAGCACCTTTGGGACCATCTTTTCCAGAAGGACCAGGTGGGCCAGGGGGTCCAGGGTTGCCCTAGAAGGAGCAAATGCGGGACGTGAGAACTCATCTCACCCTTCACCATCCTTCCAGGCTGCCAAAGCCACGGTGACCCTCTGGGGGCTTCCTCCACCGTAAGGGCAGCTTGACCCCCACCCCGGGCTACCTCTTCCATCTTCTCTCCCCCGTGAGCTCTGGCTTCAAGCCAGCCTGGCTTCTCCAGCCTCTGCACACTTTCCTTTTTCTGATCGACCTGGACTCCCTCCTGCCTCCTTCCCTGTGGCCTCAGTCCCACCACCGGTCCTCAAGGAACAGCTCCAGCCTCACCCCTGGCCGCTAAGCCTCTGCGCCCGCTCCCTCTGCGCTTGGCAGTGTTGGTGAGCTGGGGGACTTTCCCCAGGAGCAAGATGCAGACATCCTTACAAAGCACAGTGTGCTCAAGAAGTGTGCGTCCACGACGAAAGCAACTGTACCAGCCCTGTCCTGCCCACGGAGCCAGAAGCCCATGGCCAGCAAGAGGGCCCCCCGCCCTGCTCCCAGCTGTCTGCAAGGAGAGCAGGTCCCTGTGGTCAGTTAACTACTGTTCCCAGGAGTGGGGATGGGCACAAAGACGTGTGGGGGACTGGGCCAGACTCTTCGACCCCTGCCTGTGCCTCCCATGCCTGGAGTTAGGGAGGAAACAGCCGGGGGCAGCACTTACATTGGAACCTGGGGGTCCGACGCGGCCTGCAGCTCCGGGGAATCCGGTGGCTCCCTATGTGATGAGAGGAGGACCCTGAGGACCTCAGACCCTCAGGAGGCCCAAGAATCAAATTTGGGGGGCGGGGGTCTCATAGGCTGGTTTGGAAAGGAGCCAGGGGCGCACGGCAGCAAGGGGAGAGCTAGAGAGGGAGAAAGGGCCCCCAGGTCTGGCCACCGCCTCGGGCAGCTGCAGCTTCTCAGCCTCCAGCCCCTGCAGGGGGAGGATGCAGTGGGGCAGTCAGCGCTGTAGGGGCGCCCTCTCTCCCACCCGGCTGTGGGATGGGCTCTGTGTGGGAGGGGCTCGGGCTGAGAGGGAAGGAGGTGGGGTGGGGTCTCTGGGGCCAGACCTCCTTCCTGAGGCCCGGGGGGGGGGGGGGGGGCGGGGGGGGGGGGGGCGGGTGGGTGCGAGAGAAGCCGCTGCCCCTGCAGTGCCCTCCACTTGGCCCAGTGACGGTGGGAATGGGGGCCTCACTCACCGGGGGGCCTTGAGCGCCTCGGGCTCCTTTAGGACCAGTCACACCAGTAGGACCCTGGGGAGGAAGGAGGGAGACGGTGAGGCCCGGTCGCCCCGGGGGAGGGCTGTGGGCTTCTGGGCGCAGGTCCCTTCTGAGCCCCGTGGACTCCTGAGAGCTCGGTTCTCGGAGATGCAGCTTTGTCAGCACTAAAATCCCAGCCTGGAGAGGCTGTCACAGGTGGGCCTGCCACCCCGACCCACGGGAGACTCGTATTCTAGGAGATCTCGGGGAGGGCAGGCCCATCAGGTGTCCTCAGAGCCAGTCCAAGGTCTCCCAGGAGACTGGCCGCTCTGCCCCAGGCCTTCTGTTGCTCAGGGAGACCCAGCGGCTGGTACCCTGTGTCGGCCCCCAGCCACACACCCACACCCACACCCACACCCGCGGCTCTGAAGGCCAGCTTAGCTCCTTGAACCTTTACCCCTGAGCACAAATTCCTCCTCCCTGCAGCCTCCCCTCCTGTGGCTGCAGCAGCAGGCTCCAGGGTCTGCTGGGTGGAGGGCCCTAAACACAGGCGGGCAGCCCCAGGCCTCCTAGCCACCTCTGCCTGCCCAGGCCCCTCTCCCGGCACCCAGCACCGCCTACCGTGTGGGATCGGTTTCGGGGGGGAGCTCAGCGTTACCCACCTGAGGCCCGGGAGCTCCAGAGGGGCCCTGAGGACCCGGGGCACCGGCGTCACCTTTCTGGCCAGCCTCTCCTTGCTCGCCTTTGGCACCAGGCTGGCCGTCAGCACCCTGTTCCGGGAAGGAGGAGGCCAGTGAGTGCGGGCAAAACACTCGCGCTTCCTCCAAAGGGGCCAGGGACTGTGTGAGTGTGTGCGTCCACCCTGGGCCTGGACACCGAGTCTCGGGTAGGACTGTCACATCGCTGTGGAGATGCGGACGCAGAGGGGCCACTTCCCTCTTCTTTAAATCCTGTCCTTCCCTCCCCCGCAGGCGGGAAGGTGTCCTTTGGGAATGACTCGAGCTGGCCAGAGTGGAGGGCATGGGAGGGAGGGAGGGAGGGTGGACAGAGATACTCACAGGAGGACCAGCAAATCCAGCAGGCCCGGGGGGTCCAGTCTCTCCACGTTCACCCTGTGAGAGAAGAGGGCCGGGAGGGGTGAGGCTCAGCTGCCGGCCTGCTCTGTTCCCTCCTGTGAGCCCAGAGCCCGCTCTGGCCCAGCCTAGCCTACTGCACAGTAACCCTCAGAGAGAAGGGGGTCGGGAGGCTCTCCGTCCTAAATAAAGGGACCCAGGTCAGGACGCGTCTCACGGTCGGAGGATCTGGGGACCCGAAGGCCCTCCACCCTGATCACATCATGGGGGGGGACGTGCCTTCTCCCTTCCTTTCTCATCTCTCCTCCCACCCCCAGGCCCAGAGGGCAGGGTGGGAGCCGTGCCCGGGGGGCCTGCAGGGCCAGGCTCAGGGGCAGATACTCACCGGGGCGCCGCGAGCACCAGCAGTTCCTGAAGGACCAGGAGGTCCAACTTCTCCCTAAAGTGGGTCAGCGGGTGGGGGGGGTGGACAAAAGCCAAGGATGAGGGACGTAGGGTGAGAGGGGGCCCTTCCAGGGCAAAGTGCATCCAGAGAGCCCTGACGGGGGGACGGGGGCTCTAGTCTCCCCTCCGACCCGTGGCATGTTCTCCCCTTGTTGCTTTGGCCATACCTGCACCTACTCGGGGACTTTGCTGAAGACACCCATACCCCCATCCAACTGCTTCCCTCGGTGGTGCACACGGCCATGACTTTGCCTCTAAGAACAAGCCCCCACCCTCCACTCCTTGCAGCCGCTGCAAGGCAGGAGGCCGACAGGTATGGAGCGAGGGGAAGAGACAGCAGTCTTTGGCAGGAGATGAGAAAGAGATTCGATGGGGGAGGTGAGGCAGAGCGAGGAAAGGGATCCACGACTCACCTTCTCACCGTTGGCACCAGCCGGGCCAGGGGGGCCAATGGGGCCAGTCAGACCCTGGGGGAGAGAAGGCGGAGTGAGGGGCAGGGAGAGGCAGCCAGGGACGCGGAGTCCAACAGGGAGCCTGGAGACGCCGCACCCAACGGACCTTGGTGTACCCTCGCGTGGCCCCCAGAGCTCCCTCTCACCCTGGGGCCCCCACTTTTGACAGGGAAGTTCTTGTAGTTGCCCAGCCCACAAAACTGAGATAGGAGCAGAGACCACGCTCACACGCTGCCCCTCTGTCCCCTGAGTGCATGAGGTCCCCTGCATCTGTCCCCATCCCAACCCCAGGGAGCCTGCAACCAGCATCCACTTACCCGTCCGCCGTCTTTCCCGGGGGCTCCCTCGGGGCCTTTCTCACCAACATCACCCTGTGGGATAGAGAAAAACGGGCCACCTTAGGGAGCTACTCCAAGATCCCCTTTGCCGGCTCAGTGCCCCCCCTGAATGGGGCTCCAGGCAGAGCTCAGAGCCTGGCCAAGAGGGATTTGCTGCAGTCTCAGGGTGGGTGACGGGGAGTAACAGAAGTGAGACAGAGGGAAGTGTCAGGCAGGATGTCACTCAAGGTCAAACGGAGAGCCTGGGAGGGGTCTCCAAGTTCCTCAAGAGGGTAACGGGGACCCTCACCGCCTGGTGCCGTGGGGAGCGGGAGGGAGTGCGGGGAAGCCCAGCTGTGGCGGAAGCGCGCTCAGCCTGGTACTCACCCTGTCTCCCTTGGGCCCAGCGATGCCAGCTGCTCCTCTCTCACCGGGCATCCCCTGCAGACCTGGAGGGCCCTGAGCCCCAGGGGGGCCACCTGGGCCAGCTGCACCCTGCAGTGGGAGAGGAGTCTGTGGAAGGCAGCACTTCCCCTGGGCCCCCCAGGCCCCAAGCCCCCTTTCCTTCCCTTCCTCCTCTGCCCAGACCCCTTTCTGTCTCATCCTCCATCCCTCCCTCCTTCCATCTTCATCCCCCCTGAGCCCCCTCCCCTTCCAGCCCAGAGGACCCCCGCCAGCAGGACCCGCCTCACTCACTTTGGGACCATCAGTGCCAGGAGTGCCAGGGAGGCCGCGGGGCCCCTGGAGGCCCTGGGACCCTGGAGAGCCACGTTCCCCTGGGAAACCTCGTTCACCCTGTGACAGAGACACCAAGGAGGAGTCAGGCAAGAGAGATGGGGCGGAGGCCCAAAGAGAGAGGAGACCCAGGACGGCTGTGCTGGGATGCGCGGCAGAACCACACGGGAGGGAGCAGGCCCAAGGAGGCCGCGCGGAAACAGTGGACGGGACACTCACCCTGGGACCCACGAGGCCGGGAGCTCCAGCTTCACCAGGAACGCCCTGAAGAACGAAGAAGGATGTGTGAGAGAGCAGAGGCTTTTCTGTCCCAGATCCTCGGCGGAGCTGCCCTCCTGCTGGGGGCTGAGCTCAGACCTGGGCAGCAGGTCCTGGACATTCCCTGGCCTTCTGGGGCTCCTTGTGCCCACTCCTGCCCTTGCCTCCTGGGCATGAGAATAGATCTTCCCACCTAAACAGGCTACAGGTTCAAAGAGCCCCAAACTCACCTGGTCACCTGGTTTTCCACCTTCACCTGGGGGACCAGGCGGGCCAGGAAGTCCCTAGAAGCCAAAGTGACTTGGTTAGGAAAGGAGTGTGTTTGCTGCCACGCCCTGCAGGGAGGCCAGCACAGTGCGAGAGCAGGTGTAGGGGAGGGGGTTCAGGGAAGACTCATCCCTGGGTCCCCCTCAAGGGGGCACTGCTGCTGCCCCAGAGCCCTGCGTGTGGACGGGATCCAGCCGCCTACCTGGAACCCAGATGGCCCAGGAGCACCCTGCTCGCCTCGTTCACCGGCAGGTCCCTGCAGAGGAAGACAAAGGCGAGCTGAGCCAGCCTCCAGAGAATCTGGGAGCCTCATCTAGGCCTACAGGGGCCTGGGGCCAGCCCGCAGGAGGGCAGGCGACACCTTGCCTCACTGCCCAAGCAAGGTGTGCATGCCTCGCTGTCCTCCCACCAGTGACCCGCACCCCTGACAACCCCGATGGGGTCCAGGCTGCCTCCTGGGACGCCCTGCCTCCGCTCAGGCTGGGTCAGGTGTCCTGGATCAGCCCAGATCCACACCTGTCAGCTCCCTTACTCCCCACCTCTACCCACAAAGCTCCTGCCCACGGGCCACCTGGAGAGGCTGGGCAGGTACTTACAGCAGGTCCAGGGGGGCCTGCAGCTCCTGTCTCACCATCTTTGCCAGGGAGACCCTAGAGGGGAGAGAAAGGGGTGAGGTAATGATACACTCTTCTTCAGTTCTACAGATCCCAGGACCAGGCAGGTGTACTCTGTGGCCCAGAGTTTCTAGATGATCCCCTGCCTGAACTCCATTTCCACACCTTCCCTTCCTGTCCTTTCCCGGCCCCCTTCGTTCCCTCGGTCCTTCTCAGCATGGGAGCCTCTTCCATCTCTCTGGGCTGCTGTCAGCGATCAGAAGTCTCCCCGTGCGGACTCCCAGAGCAGCATGGGCTCAGCCGCGGGAATCCACGCGGCCAGCTAGGGGCCCCAGAAGCGTGCCATAGGGCTGCTCTCTCCTTGCAGGGGTCCAGCAAACGCTAACATGGGCAGTGGGGAGGGTACTTACTCTCAGACCAGGAGCACCAGGCAGTCCTTTCTCACCAGCTTTGCCAGGCTCACCCTGGAAGAAAGAGTGCAGGGCCATAAGGTGGAGGGCTGTGGTGGGAGCGGGGGTACGGCCAGCTTGGGAGATTGGGGCTTGAGGTCACTGCCTCGCGGACAGCAAAGGCCAGAGCCAAGTGTCAGCACCTCTCTTACGCTCAGAGGTGTGAACTGATAGCGCTGCCCCGTGGATCAGCGTCATGGCTGAGATGCCCCAAGGGCTCTAAAGAGCCCTGGGTTTCCCCCGATCACGTTCCCTGCTACGGGGCGTGGAGGTCCAAGCTGCCCAGGGTACCATGGATTCGCTCATCATGGCCGTTGGGATAACTCTATTTAGGGCCAGCCCCTTCCCCAGGGGCAGGGAGGTAGTAGCACCATATGGAAGGGCAGGTGATTACTTACATTGGCACCTTTGGGGCCAGGGAAACCCATGACACCAGGCTGCCCACGAGTCCCCTGAGGACCTGGAGGTCCAGGGCGACCATCTTCACCAGCGGCTCCCTGAAAGAGAGGACACCATTCTCAGAACACGGACGCTCGACCACATTTGTCCATCCAGTATCTACTAAGTGCTACTACGTAGCAGGCTCAGGGCTGGGCACTGGCCAGACAGACAGCACGTGGGATTGACCGGGTTCGCAAACAGCAGCCCACACAGGCCCCATCGGCAACAAGGCGCTCCTTCGCTTGTAAGTTTTGTCCCTGAAAGTGCACATCATGCTTTGTCTTCCTCCAACAGAAGGCCCACATGCACGAGGGGGTGGCATCTTCAGAACTCACAGCCACCGCACAGGCCACACCTGGCCCTAGTACCTACCATCTGTCCCCCACCCCAATCCTCAAAATTCACGGGCTGCCCCTACCCAACTCCTGTCTCTTTTCCCATCTGCCTCCCCAAGGATTTCCCCAACCCTTCCCAACGACCCCAGATGATGGACTTACAGAAGGACCAACTTTGCCTTGAGGACCAGCATCACCAGGGCGACCAGTGAGACCCTTTGTGTAGGAGAGAGAAGAGGATGGGTGTCAGGGCAGCCTCAGGACCGCCCAAACCTGGCAGCGCAGGGGCGGAGGGACCAGGTGGGGCAGGGCATGAGGGGTCTGCTCAAAGTCAGAAGCCGAGGACAAAAGCAGCTCTGCTACTTACCCGGGCTCCAGGGAGGCCAGGCTCTCCAGGACGGCCAGGGTCACCATTGGCTCCCTTGGGACCAGCAAGACCACTGGGCCCTCGCTCTCCAGGGGCTCCCTACACAAGAGGAGGCAGGGGCTCAGCAGAAAGCCATGTGACCAGTGATGTGGGGACCCCAGCCCCTGTGCCCCGACTCACCTTGGGACCTGCCAGACCATCCTGACCTGGGAACCCACGGTTGCCAGGAGCACCCTAGGGAGAAGTGGAGAGGAGAGACTGAGTCAGGGTGGCCCCTGACCCAGCCGCGGCTGCAGAGAGCCTCGCCAGACCCCAGGGGGTCCATCCTACGAACCCGCCAACCATAATTTCTGGGGTGCGGTAGCTACGGCCTGCAAGATTCTGAGCGATTAACTTCTCGGGCCTGTCCCCACCTTTCTGGGAAGGAGCTGCAACTATTTCATGCCATCCCCGGGAGGGGGGGGTGGAGGGACACAAAGAAGGAGAAGGTTTCCTATCCCCATGGTGGTGGGTGGAGAAAAGAGAAGTAGGACGTCTAGGAGGCCACAGACTCGGCAAAGACCCAGAGCCACAGGGACCGGGCTTGCATCTCCAGGTCACACCCCAATGAGCGTGGGGACTCCTGGCCCACTTACTCTTTCTCCAGGGGGACCAGCGGGCCCAGCACCACCAGGCTCTCCACGGGCCCCTCTTTTGCCTTCTTCACCAGCAGGACCGGGGGCTCCTTGGGGACCAGTAGGGCCCTGAGAACCAGCACAAAAGAGAAACAGGGTGAGTCTTCGCCAGGCCCTGGGGCGAGCACCAGCCTGGTGTGTGGAGGAAGTGGCTGTGACTATTGTTTCAGGGCTGGGGGACCTGGGGAAGTGAGGCCACAAAGGATCAGCGTGGGGGGGTGGGGGAGAGCAGAAGTGCCCCAGGGGGAAGAGAGAGAGTATAAAGTTCAAACTGGTCAAGCTGGTCAGGCCAATGATGGGAGCTGAAGCTGTAACAGCTTCTCAACCTTGTCATATCTCGTCTCCGACACGGCCTGAGACGACCCGGATTAGGGGACAGAGCTCCTGCAGAGGTGGGCAGTAGGCCAGGCGTGGTGGCCAGATACTCACCGGTTCTCCCTTGGGGCCCTGTTCGCCTTTGAAGCCAGCAATACCAGGCTCACCCTTAACAAAGGAGAAAGGCAGGTTCTCACACTCGGTTCTCTCCACGGCCCTGTCCCTACCTCCCGAAACCCTTAAAGGCGCCCCACCAAAGGACATGGTGTGAGCGCAGGAAGGAGGGATGGCGGTTTTGACGCTGGGGCGCTTGGCCTCATCCTGGATCTTACCGTTTGACCTTTCGGGCCCAGAGGACCAGTTGCACCTTGAGGGCCGGGTGGACCACGGGGCCCAGGGAAGCCGGGAGCACCAGCAATGCCAGGGGCACCCTATCAGCATGAGCAGAGAGAGAGGCATCAGGAGAGGGGGCAAGGAGGGACTGACCCCACCGGGAGGAGCCAAGTCCAAGGGCAGCACTCACAGCAGATCCTTTAGCTCCAGGAATTCCATCCGATCCAGGGTTACCCTGAAAAAGGAGACTGTCATTATAAAATAAGCAGCGAAGAGTAAACCCCAGCCATCTCCTAGCCCTCCAGGCCCCAGGTCCAGGGGCTGCAGCAGCAGCTGTCCATTCCAGGCATGGCCCTGCTGGACATTTCAGGGGAAGGATGGGCGATGGAGGGAGACATGTCTGTCGAGATGGGCAGGGGGTGGCAGGCATTCAGCCAGAATGAAGGTTTCATGATTGAGACGCCACTTCCCTCATAGCTAAGCACGGAGTCAAGTGTGCCAAGGCCTCAGGCCCCAGACCCTTCAGGCGGAAGAGAAACTACACTTACAGAGGCACCAGCCGGCCCGGGGGACCCAGGAGTACCAGCTTCACCGCGAGGACCCTGGGCGCCTTCAGGACCTCGAGCACCGGTGGGGCCAGCTTCACCCTGGGAAGAGATAGGGAGGGGTGGAGTGAGGGCAAGTCAGGGGGACAGAGACCTCGTGGGCCAGCAACAGCTCAGGGCAAGCTGTACACACGCACCAAAAAGCTGAGCCCTGCTCCGGAGCACCTGGGTTCCCACGTGGGCCGCCTGGCTGAGCTCGCCGCCCTGATGACTTCCGACCCCACCCATTCTACTCTCCGTCTGCCCCCTATCCGGTGACCACCGACGGCAAGCACACAGTGTCGTGCCACAGCCTGGGCATCGTGCTCGTCCCGTTAGCACCGTTCAGAAAAGCCCAAGCTGGGGGACCCTGCAGCCCAGTGTCGTGGGGATGATGGACAGGTGGCTGAGGCGGCCAGGCACCTCCACCTCCCCTTCCCTTCCTATTTTCTCTTTCACGGAGGCTCTCAAACAGCTCAGCTCGGGGCATCACTGGGCTTGTATCTGGCTGATGTGTGACCCGGGCTCTGGGCCAAGCCTGTCTGCAGGGAGCCAGAAGCGAGCGGGGTCCAGCACCCCAACACTGCTTTTCCCAAAACGGCCTCCGCTTTTACTTTCATTTTTTCCTGAAAGTTACAACTGGCTGCGATCTAGTCTCTCTGGACAGCGGAGTCCCTGGGGAGGACGGATGACCTGGAGGGAGGGCAGAGCCTCCTCAGGTTTCTTCTCAGAACATTCTTGCTTTACTGCTGTAATTATTATTTTCTGAAGGTCAGGCCCCCTCACCTTCCGCTGTCCCTCTTCACAATGGGTCTCCTTCACCCGGCTCCTGGGGCCTCAGACACTGTCTGGTTGCCATGGAAACCCCAGGAGGGAAAAAGCAACCCGATGCCAGTGACCGCATGGAGGTTCCTTATTCATCTCCTGGCGGGCACCAGGAGAGAACTCCCAGGGACACACGCGCATTGGAATCCCTCCTGGGCCACAGGGGCCTTTCCCTGAACTGGCTGGCCTCCTACTGGCCTCTGTTAATCCTTGGAAGAACTCTATGAACACGGCTTGGGAGAGCCGAGGCCCCCAAATGAGGCAGCGGCGAGAGGGAAGCGTGGAACCGTCTCTGAGCCCATTTCCCTCCGACTCTCTTCCGGGTCTAAGTCGGCTGAGCTCTGCCTTCTTCCCTTTGGTTCCTGGTCTTCTGCTCCCTCCCAGGCCTCAGGTGTCTCCCCACCTTCTGCTGCCTGGCCCCACTCTGCAGCTGTAACTCTATCTCCAGCTTTTTATCATCCCATCTTACTCTCCCTTCCAGCTGGCGACTCTGCCAAGTGCCTGGCTTTTTCCTCGTTTTCCGTGGAGAGTGGAGGTGGGGAGGGGGTGGGGGACACGCCTCCGCAGGGAAGGGGGCGGGGAAGGGGGTCATCCAGGGGGCAGTCAGCAAGGGCTACGGGGAGAGCGGGCTTCCTGACACAACGGGCAGGACACGCACCTTGGCACCAGGAGCACCGGGGAAGCCAGGACCGCCAGCAGGACCCACGGGACCCTGGAGGAAGCAAGTGGATGGAGAGGTGAATGCTGATTCCGGGCAGACTCTCTCCAGCCTCCAGAGTGAGACCCCCCCCCGCCACACCTCACGTGCCGTCCCACCTTTGTACCAATATTGCCCTACACCCCTGTGGCCGAAAGTCCCTGGGTGAAAACTGTCCCCACTGCCAGTGTCCCCAAGCCTGGCTTCACAAGGCAAAGCAGGTTTCTGACTAAATACATGGTGAGAAGCAGGCGATTTTCACCTCCCTCTCTATCCCTCCTCAAGAAAACTACCGAAAGGGTGGCTGAGAAAAATGACCCGCTGCTTCAAAACTTGTTCAACGTGCTCTTGCAGTAATGAAAAGTTATTTCTCCTCCTTTCCAGTAGAAGCCAGAGCATGGCTTGCGTACCGAGTAAACACTGCAGCTTCACTGGGCTGCTGACTGGGACGCAGGCAGACCTGCCTGGGCTGAAGCGAACTTACCGGAGGCCCTGCGGGGCCGGGTTGGCCATCGTTGCCCCGAGCACCCTGCGAGCGAGAAGGAAGCAGCCACCGTCAGAGGCGCGCACACGTCCAGTCCCTCCCTGCCTCAGCCCAACCCCCATGGTACCCCAGGGCTGGGCACGAGGCTGGCAGGTCATCCAGGGCGGCTGGGAGAACCGGGAGGGTAGCGGGCTTGTTCTCAGCTTAACAAAGCCTGGGTGATTTTCCAGCTATTTCATCATTTCTTTTTTTTTTTTTTTTTTTTTTTTGCGGTACGCGGACCTCTCACTGCTGTGGCCTCTCCCGCTGCGGAGCACAGGCTCCGGACGTGCAGGCTCAGCGGCCATGGCTCACGGGCCCAGCCGCATCGCGGCATGTGGGATCTTCCCGGATCGGGGCACGAACCCGTGTCCCCTGCATCGGCAGGTGGACTCTCAACCACTGCGCCACCAGGGAATCCCTGTTTCATCATTTCTTAAACTTCCGTTTAGACCCCAAGTATCCCTAACTTCAAGGCTGAGTTATCGTTTAAAGGTTCGGTGAACTGGGCCAAAGGAGAGCGAAACAGCCAGGCATAGACCCTGACTGAGTGCCTCCTGCCTGTCACAGCAAGAAGCACTCTCCGGACTCGGGTAACCTCCCTGGTTACGGCTCGGTTAACCCCAGGATCTGCGCCCCACCATCCTCCAACCCATAAAACCACCTGCTTCTATGGAAAACAGAGAAGCTGCAGGACATCTGCCAGCAGCCCAGGAAGCAGCTCTGTGATGGGGACGGGACACCGGGCAGAGCCCGAGGACCACATCTGCCCCAGGACTTCCTTCACAGGAAGGCAAGGCTGCCGGCATTTCCTCCGCAGGCCTTGCCCTTTGAGGGTGTTCTCCTGGGTTTGTGGTGAGCACCCCTCGTGCCTCTCTCAGGGCCCCTCAAGGCCCAGGGCACCGTCAGGCTAGGTGGAGCTGGGCCTGGCACCTGGTCCTTGGAGGACCTCGGCTGAGCCCCGTCTGCCTGCCTCTGCCTCTCCTTGGAAGCTGAAGAAGGATGCTTTAGGGGGAGCTCCTGTTTTAAAGAAGACTCAACTCTTCCTCCTGGCTATGGTCCATTTCTCCTGAGACTCTCCCCGTTGGCATTAAACAGGGAAGAGAAGACTTAACCGAAGAAAGTGTCACGGGGAACATAAAGCCTCAGCACTGGCCAGAGCCCCTTCTGGACTAGCCTGGCCGCTTCGAGAAGCACCCACCCTCCAGGGGTCAGCCAGAGGAGAGGCCGGGCTGGCCGTGAGTGAGGGGGAGCTGCAGTGCCGCCCGGGAGGCCAGAGCTGGGCGGGTATCCAGGGCTTCTCCTGCAGCAAGGCTGGGGAGTGGGCACCGTCTGGCCCAAGGTGGGGGGCACGTGACCACAGCAGGCAGAGGCCAACCCAGCCCAGTCCCTGGCCAGGCCTTGAACCCTGACCTGCGCTTGGAACTACGTGACATTGTCAATCTTCTATGCCTAATCCTGTGCACACCCTGCCAGCCTGACTACCGTGGGGACAGGAATCAGTGAGAAGGAGCGAGAAGCAGGGTCTACGGTGCCTGGGAAGGAGGGAAAACAGGGGTGCAGCTCATCTGTGCCCCTCACGGAGTCTGGCCACCATGGCCCCCACAAGCCACGTCTTGACAACCTGCCGAAATCGCAGTGTTTCTCGGCAGGTCCAGCGCTCTCTAATCCCCTCACACAAAGCGACCCGGGGACAAGCCACTTCAACAGCTCTGGCTGACAAATGGGGGTCGAGGCTGCTTGGTATTTCACTGACCTGCTTTTGAGGGAAATTTCTGCCAAAACAGATACATTATCTGGAAAGCAGTAAAACCCAGTGAAGCTGATTTACTTTGGCCGGTCCTGCAAGGACCCGTGAGGAGGGGCCTCAGGGCTCGGGTGGCTGGGTGTGAAATCAACAAGAGAGCATAATCTTTCTTAAACACAGCTTTCATCGCATCACTCGCCTGACCAGGCGCCCACAAGGGCTCTCGATTGCTAAGGGATCAGAGCGAAACACCTGCACCCTCCACCATGGCAAATCCCCGTGCTCTTAACTTCCCCCATTAACAAGAGGCCACCAGAGTCTGAGGCTGCAAAGTATAGTTTGTCTTAAGCTATTTAACCGTTCGGTGCCTCGGTTTCTTCTCCTCTAAAATGGGGAGGACAATAGAATCTACCTCACAGGATATGAGGGAAGATTGGATGAGACTAAGCATCTCAGGTATTAAACAGAGGGAGTGTGCGTGAAGTGGTGGCCACTGGCATGTCATAGTGTCATCAGCGGTGCACCAATGTCAAGGATGTGAGCTGACCCTGGACTGTTAAGACTTTTCTAGGGCAGCATCTGAGCAACCAGAAAGAACAAAAAGGAGCACAGTACTCTAGCCAACTAAAGTTTGTCCATAAATTGGAACAGGGTTGATGGGGAGCAGGTGGGGCTGTTGAGGGGATTACCTGAATAATCGAGGCGGGTTAAGGATACTCCTGCCCTTACCACCCAGCCCTCCCATGGCCCACGCCCAGTCCCCCGACTGCAGACCCAGCCTGGGAATTTGTGACGGGCACACTGGAGTGAATCCGCATGGGAGGACGATACCCTCTACACCTCGCAGGCTTGTTTTGAGGGTCAGGCAGAATAACCCTAATGCAAATGCCTCGTAAACTTGAAAGTGCTGGACAAATGGTGGCTCTTGGTCTTGTCAATTGCTCACCGCAGCGCCAGCAGGGCCAGTCCGTCCTCTCTCACCAGGCAGGCCACGGGGACCCTGGAACACACACCAGGACAGCACAAGCATGAGTTGACTCAAGGACACTCTGCACCATCACTTAACCTGCAGGCCCTTCCTGGACACCTGAGGGGAGGGAGCGTGCAGTGCCCAGGAGGCAAAGGTGTGGATGCCCCTGACCTCACCTTCCTGATCCAGGACGCTCCTATCACACCAAAGGTTCTTCTGCCACGGCAGAGCACACAGGTGCGCCTGTGGTTACCTACTGGGAGCCCTGTTCGAGGCACATCTTGCTTCTTGCAATAGATGTGCTCCCCCAAATGTTGAAAATAAACGAAATTTGTAAAAATTGAAGCACGCCTCAAGTGTGCTAACAGGGCTATTTCAAGGAAATGTTGGTGAAACCTTGACCAAATCATCTACTTGATACATTTTGCCTTTTGCTCATAATCAGATCAATCTAAAAAACTGAGTATCTACTTTGCACAAAGGGAGCCATGGCATTTACGGTGAAGCCACCTGCCAGGCTTTAGAAGGTATCTGAAGAGTGTCTAGAGAGGCCCTCCCGGGGGGAATGCTCATATACTCACCATTGGGCCTGGAGAACCGTTCTCTCCTGGGGAACCACTCTCACCCTGGAAAACAGAGGCAGAGGGTCAGTGACTGGGACCCCAGTGCTAGCCCCCAGACAACTCCCCTGGAAGAAGCTGAAAGCTCTGGTCATCTCAGCTAGCACTGACACCCCCAAACTTTAGTTCTGTGAGGGACAATTCCCAGAGCTTTCCAGAACTGCCGTTCGTACATTAGGACGTAGGACTGGCTGTCCTAACCCAAGCTGTTCAGGTGTCCTAACTCCACTGAGCTCAGTACCATCTCCCCATTGTCCGTCCCCTATCCCCGTGTGCTTCTTGGTCCTTACCTTCACACCTGGAGCACCAGCTTCTCCCTTAGCACCATCTAGACCTGGGTAACCCTACGGGACAAGAGAAGACATTCAATCGCACTTCTGGGGAAGCCAAATAGGAAGATTCATGTCCTCAAAAGCCTTTTTCTCCCTTGGTCAATCCCTTCCTTCCAACACCCTCAACCCATGATACTTACTCTGTGACCTTTGACACCAGGAAGGCCTGGGGTTCCTGGGAAGCCGCGAGCACCCTGCAATCCAAAGAAGAGATTCTCAGGGCACCGAGCAGAACCGGGTCAAGACTGCCCTGGGCTGCTACAGAGCCCTCAGAGCCAGGGAGCAGTGGAAGCCCAGTACTGGGACCATCTTTCAGTCAATCCCAGAATCCCCTTCACTGTGCCTCACCCCTTCTTATGCAAAGTGGGTCTGAACAACTCCCATGTAGGCTCAGAGACATGGTCATCAGCATGAAGGTGTGATGTACGTGGAGACTGCTGGACCTTTAGGAGTGAGCTAACGGAACCGGGTGAGCTGGGCGGGAGGCCACTGCCTTGGCCGCAAGGAGGGAGACTCTGGGAATGATGCTGGAAGCTGGGGAAGGTGGGGCTTTACCTGAGGACCCGGAAGGCCTCTCTCGCCAGGTTTTCCAGCCTTTCCAGCTTCACCCTGAAGGGAGAGAGATGAACCTCAGCTTCCTCAGAAGACACGTTAGCACAGCTGGCATACTCTGGAGCACTGTCTCTCCTCCCAGCCCGCCATGCCTTTGCCCACCTGCTTCCTCATCTCCACCCCGCTCCTTCAGGTCCCAGACTTCCCCGAATGCCTTCCCTGGCTCACCGTGTCTTCTCTCACACAGCTGCCTGTGCCCTGGGCAAGCTCCTCTGTCCCCAACCCCACGGCCTCCAGGCTCCCCTGGTGGGCTCCCTGTCTCCTCTCACAGGCACTGCTGACTGGCCTAGGGCCCCCTAACCTCAGAGACTTTCACTGTCTAATGGGATTCACGAGTGCCAACTCTTGTCTCTTCCCTTCGTTTGCATCCCTTGCAGACATCCTGACTCAGGCTGAGCTTTTCCTAACTCATTTACAATTAAGATAATGTCGGGCTGTTGAGTGTTTCTTTCTTTGTTTTTCCTTCTCTACATCTTTCCCCTTGTGTTTTCCCTCTCCCTTCTCTCACTTCTCAATTTCCCTTCCAGGAGTTAATGATGTTTTAATTAGTTCCCTTCCCAGTGGGTCCAAAGCAGTCCCCAAGGCAATTGCAAGCTAAGTTGCCAGTGGAAATGTGGACAGTAGGCGGAGTCCGAGTCTCCAACAGACCAGCTCTGCCCCTCAGGTTGCCTCTCCCTTGGGTCAAGCCGAGGGTGCCTCTGTATCGCTGCCCAGCACCCCCTCTCTGGGCCCTTTCAAGTGAGGCGGCCACTTGTTCGACTCCTCAGGTGTACTCACATCGTCACCAGGTTTTCCAGGGGGGCCAGAAGGGCCGCGGGGACCCATGGGACCCTACGAACGAAATAGGAGAGTTTAAGAGATGGTTGGAGGGGGAAGACACCCAATCAGTGGACAAAATTTGGGGATTGTAGCTTTTGGAAGCTAGTTCCTCTATAAGGAAAAAATGATGGAAGAACCCTGGGACTTCCCTGGCAGTCCAGTGGTTCAGACTCCACGCTTCCAATGCAGGGGTTGCAGCTTTGCTCCCTGGTCAGGGAACTAAGATCCTGCATGTGGGCAGGCCGCGCAGCTTGGCCAAAATATTCAACCACACTCCAATTAAAAAAAAGATGGAAGAACCCACTTTGTGCTGAGAGAGAGCAGATCATAGTGGGAGGCGGTGGACAGCACAGGCCAGGGGTGACCCAGAAAAAGGACTGAGATGACAGAGTCCTGGGCGGTTCTTGCCACATCTGGCTCTCTGTTCCCCCAGAGCTAAGAGGGGACCTCTGGGTTTCCTTTGAGCCCTCCACCGTGGAAAGTGCTGGGCAGAGCCCGGGAGGCGACAGGATCGGGGTCGGAGCGGTACATCATTGGAAGCTCCCCCCAAGGAGGGCAGGGCCCACGGAGGTACTCACAGCAACGCCGGGTTCCCCAGGTTCACCAGGGTTGCCTTGAAATCCTTGAGGTCCCTAAAAAGTAAGGTGAGGACACCAGGTTGGCCCCCCGCAAACTGACATCAGAGAGCTTGAAAGCATCTGTGTCTCCACCTTCCAAAAGGAAAGGCCCAGTACTTACGGGAGCACCAGCAGGGCCTGGAGGTCCCCGAGGTCCCATGGGGCCCTGCATTGGAACAGAAAATGAGGAGCTTTACTGGAAATGCTTCACCCACAGCCTCCAGGGTGCCACCTCCTCCCAGCCAACAGCCCAGACAAAGGACAAGGAGTTACTCTGTGAGCAGGGGGCCTGCAGTGGCGGCCCCCTCTCATTTCCCACTCCCCTCGCAACAATCTATTTTTATTTATAGGTACCATTTGGACAGAGAAGCTGGCCTTGCTTTCCCCTGGACGGCAGCCATGTTTACTAAAGTCTGACTTTCATTTAGCCTGTGCCAAGTGGGAGCTGCAGGGCTGAGAGTTCCTGCTGGAAGTCTTGTGGATGCCGGAGAACAGTGGCTGCTGTCTGCATTCTTCAGTTCTCATTCCAAGAGCAATAGCAACTGGCCTTCTGACAGATCAGCCTATATGCCTCTCTCCATCCTCATTCTTCTTAGTCACTCCAGCGCATCATTAAAACTGGCATCCATCGCCGTTAAAACCCAAATGCTTTGGGCTAGCTAAATGGGAGGTTACGTAACTGTTGGGGAAGAGCTGCTCTAAGCAATTACCTGTAAAGTGAGGTTGTCAGAGTCCCTGGCTCTAATAAGGGCCACCTCCTGCCATTTTGGCTGCAAAGAACTGGTGTTTTTTTCTTACCATTGGTCCCTGCATTACTCCCAACTGGGCGCCACCAGCCTTCTCATCAAATCCTCCAGCCATCTGAGCAGCAAAATTCTGCAAATAAACCCAACAACATGAAAAGCTTGGGAGGCCCTGTGCTTTTCCTACTTGGCTAGGTAAGCTATATCTGGATAGAAAATACTCTATTTAGAGAAATTCTAATTGTTGGAGACTAACCTAGCCTTGATCTGAATTACTAATGATTCCTGAAAAATTGTTTTGGAAATGGGTTATTAGACGACAGTGGCATAGTCATTTCCCTGGGAGATGAAGTGTTATTTGGAAGAGTATCCATTACTTGCATTTCATTTTATAAGTTTTTAAAAAAAATTCTAAAATATTAAATACGTTATTGAACATAAATTGAGAAATATAACTAAAAATATCACTTTTAAAGTTTCTTTTTTTCTTTTCCAAGACTTTAATGCCCAGCAAAAGACTAAAATGAACAGTCTTGAAATATTTTAACAGGGGATGTAGTAGGCATCTATGAGCCATTCAAGTTTAAAAATTTAAATCATAGCAAACATCAAAATGGCAAACCTGCAAACACTGGGCAATAATATAATTTGTTGATTGGTTTGATTCCAAAAATGACTTTAGCCACACACCTTCGCTCAGTGGGGCTCTTTCATGAGAATAAATAATTGCTTGGAATGTACTTGGCAAAGATGAAGATTCAATGTCTTCCAAGGACAGCGGTCACTCTTCTTCCAGGGAACTACAAGTGCCCAGTCATCCTCTCCCCCAAGCCCCACACCCACTCCCAAGAATCAGCCACACAGTACAGACGCCAGGAAGCCAGGTAACTGAAGACTTGCTTTGCAGAAACCCAGTGAGTGAAAAAAGTCATCCCTTAGCGCCACAGTCTCATGCCTACTATGTGATTCCACTAAATTATAGGCCTGGGGGAGAAGCCCATGGACAGGCTGTGTACACACTGCTGGCAGCCCTGGGAGCCAGCCAGGTGAGTGTGACTAGCAATTTAGAAGCCACGCTTCTGGAGGGACAGACTGAAGGAAGGGGACATAAGGATACTTACTCCACCAAGACCAGGGGGGCCAGGGGGGCCAGGAGGGCCAGGGGGACCAGGGTTTCCAGGGGTCCCAGGCTCTCCATCTCTGCCACGAGGTCCAGGAGCACCCTTGGCAGAAAGAGAAAAAGGCCCCAATGAGAAGCAGTGTTTATGCAAGAACCATCTGTCTACAGGCTGCCCTTGAGGAGGTAGGTAGTCAGTCATTTGGGGAGGGGGAGCTTAGGGAACCTTGGCAGTCCACAAGGGTCAGACAGCATTGTTTCTCTACTCACTTTTTCACCTTTGTCACCACGATCACCTCTGGGTCCTTGTTCACCTGCAGGTCCCTGAAAATGAAGAAAATATCGAGATGACAGCCAGACCAGGGGCCTGCAGTTCAGTAACTCAAGGAAGACACGGAGGAAGGGGTTTCTCCCTTTCTTACCTGAGGCCCAGGAGGTCCTTTGGGTCCTACAATCTGTGATAGAGAGACCCACAGGACGGCAAGTTAGAGGGAACCTCAAGGACATGACCCAGTTAGAGCAGCAGATGCAACGTGGGAGTATAATGCGTACTTACATCCTTGATGTCTCCAGGTTCTCCTTTCTGTCCCTGAAACACGAAACACTGTCAGGATTGAGCCAAGCAAGCCCACCAAGCCCCGAGCACACAACCTTGCCCAGGAGCCCTTGCATCGAGATGCCCTCTGAAACAGATCCCTGTTGATGTCTAAAGACCACAGGCTGAATGAGCATAGCACTGCTCCTAGAGAAGGAACTATAAAGGCAAAAGAAAGCTCAAAACACAACAAAAATCCTCACCTTTGGTCCTGGTTGCCCTGCAAATGGAAAAAATAGAGAAGGAAAATGTAAGATCCATGAGATGGTTACGTACAACTTCTTGTCACTTAGACACTCTTGAACGGCTCAGACAAAGAAAGGGACACAACCAGGGAAGGAGGCAGCTTCCTGTTACTCCACTGAACCCCTCTGTTGGGGTGTTAGGGTCACTGGGGTCCTGGAGTTGCTGAGGTCCCATGAGGAATGGAGATGACGCAGACTTTGTTATTCGAAAGGCAGTCAGCATGCACAAGAACGGAGCAGGGGTGGTACAAAGAGAAAAGGAAGAATTCAAGATCTAATCAGCCGTCTAGAAAGAAAGCGCCCGAAACTGGGAGGTTCAGTCTCTTCTCCTCCTCACAGGGTAAGAAGCCCCTCCGTAGCCCAAGCGCCACCCCACCCCCCACCAACCTCCTCCACCCCAGAAGAAGAGTTAGGTAGTTGGAAAGGTCTTACATTCAAGCCGGATCTCCGTGAAGCAAGCACAAAAAACAGCAGAGCACAGGAGTTACAGAGGGCGTTGGAGCCAGTGCCACCCCGAGTCAATAACCCCTTCCCCCTCTGCAGCAGCGAAGTCGTAAAGGTGATCAACGCTTCACTCACACAGGTCCCCTCAGAAATGATCTGGGAATCTGGACCATCAAAGCAGCTTCCCCAAGCAGCTTTCCAGGGTGGGTGAAGTGTTAAGGAAAGGCAACTGCTCGCTTCCCTCTCAATTGTCTTGTCTACTTGAGCAGGAAGGGAAAAGTGAGGGCCACCCGAGAGGCCTAGATGTGTGTCCCCAGCCACCCTCCAGGGAGATAGGGCATGTGTTCCAGAGCTGAGGAGGGGTCACCTGCACACCCGCCAGCCCTGGTTCCAGCTGGGAGTTAACAACACACCAGGGTGCAGGCACGCGGGGCTCTGTCCCAGCCCCATCTCCGCCCTTCTCCTAGGAACTTGCTTCTTAACTGGCAGTCAACGCCAACAGAGGCAAAACCAAAAGGAAACGGCCACACGTGGTCCATATTTCAAGAAGGGGGCCTGCCCTCCCTGTCTGCCCGCTGGCCAGCAGAGCTCGCTCCACACTGAAGACCATACGTCTGAGGCCTTCTACAGAGAAGCCAAGGTGTGGGTACCGGAGGAGGAGTTAGTCTGCGGTTTGGCCAGAAGGAGCACTGCATCTCCACGGTGGCGCTAGGGATCTGCAGAGGTGATTCCAGTGAGGATACCTGTGTGGAATCACCTCTGTCCTCCATGTCTCGGAAGCGTAGCGTTTGGGTGAGGAAGGACCCCTCTAGTGTGTCGGGCTCACTCAGTGTCAACCTGCCAGCGAGAAATGGCCTTTCCTTTCAGCCTCAGCTGCTGGGGTCCCATGGATAACCAGCCCCTCTGCTTCGCAGAGATGACTGGCATCTATGGCAGGGCATTTGCTGCCCTCGCAAGTAATTTATTTATGTGGAACAGGAAATAAATAAATTACGACCACTGGCAGTGGTGAGGTCAGTTGAGCAGATGGGGCAGCACTCTCCGAAGGGGGTCTCGGGGCTGAGGCAGTCTTTCATGTCTTCACAGATTATGTCGTCGCAGAGGACAGTCCCAGTGTCACAGACACAGATCCGGCAGGGCTCGGGCTTCCACACATCCTTATCGTTATACCTCTGCCCGTCCTGCACACAGCTGCCAGCCTTCTCTGCACCGGGGGTGGGGCAGGGGAAGCAGACAGCCAAGGGAAGGAGGGGGTGAGGAGTCAGAAGGGAAAAAGAGAAAGAGGTTGCAAGTCAACTCGACATAATTCGAATGCTGAAGGAGGTGGGCTCAGGCCACTCGAACACAGAGAACTTGAAAATGATTTTTCTAAGACATCGTTCATTCTTCCGTGGAGTCAACAAACATTTGGTGTGTGCCTTGCACTCTGCTGTCTATTCACCAGTGGAAATCCTGAGCCAGCAGGGAAGGCGAGGGGGACTGACTATGCCTACTGTCTTCGTGCATCTAGCTAAATACAACTGACAGCTAAAATTTAGAAGGCGTGCAGCAAATTCTACCCACAAAAATTAGACTCTGCAAAGAGCCAGGCTCCCAAAGTGATGTATGGGGGTGGGGTGTGTGTGAGAGGAGGAGCTGTGACAATTAGGATCTTCTTCCATTCTTTAAATCATATCAGGATTAGGACCAATTTGGGGAGGGGCATAGGCCCAGTTAAACAATACACCTGGGACCCAAGGGTATAACAAAATGCCCTGGGGGGGCAAGCAGGGCCAAAGAACCCCGCCCGCTGCCGCTGCCGGTGCTGACCTCCAGCTGCAGCCCTCTCTGGAGAGACCTTGCTTCCATCTGAAGACAGCAGCCCAGCTTGGAGGAAGGGGGTGTGTGGAGGGGGCTTTGAATGCCTGGTCCGGGCTAAGATTAGCCAATCCAGGCCTGGCCTCCTCCAGGAACGCAGCCCAAGAACGGCATGCACTAGTCCCTCTCCACAAGCGGCCTGCCTTCCGGAATTCGCCCTGCAAACGAAGCCTGCGCTGACAAGAGCGCTCCGGAGAGCGCCAAGCGCGGCCGAGCCCGCGCCACGTGCCGGGGAGCGCCCAGTGCTGTTTTTCTCATCAAAATCCCCAAAGCCCTGGCGACTGCGGGGGTTGAATAATAGGAAAGGGCCACAAACCAGGTGGGCGGAGAGAGAAACGGCCCGCCCCGTGCTCTTTAAGGAGACTGAAAGATAAATCTTTCTTTCTGTCTTTTTTTTTTTTTCCCACTAGAAACGCTCCACACAGCCTTTAGGCGAGATAATCACGGGGAGGGGAGGAGGGGAGAGGGAGCCTAGGGTATATACAGTTGTTGCCGGGGCGCACGCACCGCTATATATAGGTGGAGCTGTAGAAAGCGAGCTGCGGGAGAGCGACTGGAAGAACCCCCCCCCCCCAAGCCCAAGAAGGGCCGTGAGGGAAGAGAGTAAAGTGCTGGGAGAGCGGGGTGCACCCTGAAGGCGTATCAGATTTCCCTCGGAAGAGTGGCCGGGGATGAGCGGGCGCAGGGGCGGGGCCGCAGCGCTGGGCGTGAGAGCCGTCGGGTGACTCTTTGTGGCTGCGGCTCTGGACACGGCTCGCCCACAGACACTGGGAGGGTGAAAAGTGGGATAAAATGACTGCCCCAGAAAGGAGCCAGCGCCGTAACCGGATCCCCTAGGTGTGGACGGAGGAGCCCAGCGCCACCATAATTGCCGTTCGAAACGGCTGCCGATAGCATCCCGGCGCGCCTGATCGGGTTCCCCTCATTACCGCAGCGCCACATAAGTGATTCTTTGTAGCAGGCCAATTAAAAAGTTACCTCTTTCGGGGAACTGTTTTGCTTCGCAGCCGCTTTGCGCAGGGCTGGAGCCCGGGAGGTGTCCGCGGGCGGGCACAGGGGAGCATTGTGGGAGAGGGGGTCGGGGAGTCCTGGGGAACCCACCGGACCTCGTCTCTCATGAATGCGGCTTTTCTCGAGTGCACACAGAGCCCGATTCACAGGTCTCCGCAAGGAACCAGTTTAAATAAATACGGGCAGCGTTTCAGCCCCATCTGGAAGCCATCGCTGCCAATCTCCCAACGCAAACAAGCCTCACAATGGAGGATTGAGGTCTCTCCCCTGAGCCGAGGGGCACATTCAGAGGCGAGGGCTGTGAAATGCAGATGTGGGTCAAAGACGCCGCAGCCAATAAGTTTCTCAAACTTGTGGAAAGATGGGGAGGAGGGTCGTGCCAGAGTTCTAGGTTTCTGACATTCCTGATGTCCACGCAGACTGCGTCTTTCCCCACGTCACGTCTTTGGGTCCGCTGACCCGGGGTAGGGGGGTACGGAGCCGGGATGCGCCAGGGTGCAAAGTCAGCGGCTCCAAAGCACTCCCCCTGGGGAGGAGGAGGATCGACTGGAAGATTTGGGCCCAAGAAACTGTGGAATTCACTACCTCCTAGGAAGGCTGCGGCGCTGAGACGCTCTGCCACTTAAGTGAGAGCCTCTAATACCAGATGGAGAACTGGGGAGTTATTTTAGAGTCACCTAGCTAATTCCACTGCGAACTGAGGCAGAGGTCAGTCAAGAAGACAGTTTTGTGAGTGTGTACATGCAAATTTAGGACAAATATATAGTCAGTCCGAGCTGGGGCCACTTATAGACGCACCGTATTCCAACAAGTACCCGGGAGCGGGCCTCCAGCTTAGTGCGCCATCCTGACCAAAATCTCCTGCCCGGGGCTCCCTGCAGCTGCACCGCGGGCCCCAGTCCCGGTCAACCACCCTAATGCATGGAAAGTCCTTCTGGGTCCGCAGCCTTCTAAACTGTGTCTGCAGATAGCCTAGTGGCAGATGAGATTGCAGACAGCCTCGTCGGCAGACGGACTTTGACTTCCATTACTCCCCCCCCCCCCCCCCCCCCGCCAAAAAATTTCCCCTGCGATTGATTTACAATTTGTAACATACAAAGACAGGGCTGGAATCCCAGCCGTCGGAAACGTGCCCAAACACGTGGGAAAAAAAATAACTTCTCTACCTAATACACTTTCCAGGCTTCATTTGTCCTAAATATAATCCCAGACAGTGAGACTTCACCAAAGGAGGCGATGGAAAGGTGCGGTTCGAACCGCCTTTGGACCAGACTGTAAAACTGCCGTCTCTAACTCTATTCGGTTGAAATTGTTATAGCAATCGACCAACCGTGTCTCCTTCCTCTGCTACACACACACACACACACACACACACACACACACACACACACGCACACGCACGCACGCGCACACACACACCTGGCAGAGCCTCGGTTATTTCCAGAAACTTTTAGAAAAGTAACTCATTGTAGTACCTGGGCGGGGGTGGGGATGTTAGGGGGGAAGACGGCGGGGAGAGGGCGCTATTTTCCTGGGCGTTTGAAAAGCACGGTCTGGTTGGAATGTTATCGCCTTTCAGATGGCCTCTCCTACGGGAAGTTTCTGTATCCTTCAGAGGCAAGGGGAAAGCCGAGATGCGAAGAGGGCTGCACTTTGCTCCTGGGCCAGCCGTGAGGGGGAGGAAACCCGCGAGAGGCGATGAGGTCGCAGAGTGTCTCTCCGAAGCCCTTCTTTGTGGCCTCGGATTTCAGCCCACCAGTTTCCGAGCATCTCCTTTGTCTAACTTCCCTTTGAAACCCCCGGCACCAACCCCTGGACACTACTGGGCCGTCAACCCCTTGGCGCTCGCTCGCTCCTTTGCTCGCGCTCTTTCTCTCCTACTTCTCCTAAGCTCGATGGGCCGCAACCTGTTTTGCTGAACTCTGAGTGCTTCGGAAAGCCAAGTCGTGTGCGTGTGCGCCTAATTATCAAAGCTGGTGGGAAAGAGCGCGCTTAAAATCTGTGCGCAAACCTCGGACCCGACGCTTTGCTTGTTTAGTATTCCTTTGCAACGAAGGGACCTGCAAATGCCTCCAACCACGACCGGCACGGAGGACGCTCGGACAGAGCCCCTGACTTGCAGAGCTCCACTCGATGAGCTTCTGCGCATCCGCAGGCTCCAGAGCGCGAGAGGGCCAGGCAAGAGGATGCGGCGGGACGGCACAGAAGGGTGGCAGGCAGGGGCTGTGGGCAACTTACGGACATCCTGGCCGTGACACCGAAGGACAGCGGCGACGAGCAGCGTCAGCAGCACCAGCGTCTGGGGAGCCCCGAGGCGGATCATGGCTCACCGCGGGGCCTGGCGGAGCCGGGCCCGGGCGGAGCGCAGCGAGGCGGCAGGAGCACGGCGTAGGTCCGGGTCTCTACCGCGCCCTCATGCAGGAGGCCCCTCGGAGCAGGAGGAGGAGGCAGGAGACCCGGCAGCCCAGCAGCGCTCTGCGTCTTCTCTGCGCCGCGGCGCCCGTTATATGCGCCCGGCTCTACTCGAGGCTGGAGAACTCGCCCAAACCGCGGGCCGCCCCCGGCCCCCCGCGGGGTTGTAACCTGAGACCCCGCCCCCGGAGCCCGCCCGGGCCCAGCCAGAGCCCGCACCTGCCCGGGCCGGACCCCCCTCTCCGCTAGCCCTGCTTCCCGCCTCCCACCCCTAGTGTGCCGAGTGGCCTGATCGGGCGGGGCGCAGAGACGGCCCCTGTACTCCCCTCCACCCGGGGCTGCGGCGCTGCCCTCTCCGACCACAGGCGGGAAGGGGGGCCTCCGGCCCCTCCCCTCGGAGTTCTGCCCGGATTGGAGGGGCGGGGGGTGTTTGCAGAGGCGCAGGCTGCGAGCCCTAGACCGTGGACGGAAAAGACTTGGGAGGGAGGAGGGGAAGCGTAGAAAGGAGCAGCGGGGGAGGGAGAGAGGGGGCATCGCGTTGGGACCTTGGGCGGGAGGCGAGGGGAAGGGCGCAGGGGGAGCCCACGAAGTAACTGGAGCCCTAAATCTTGGAGACTGGCAAGCAGGGCCAAGTTTGGGGGCGTCGTCCCGACCTATCTTCTAGCAGCTTCTCGGGGCACCTGGCCCCTGGGCTCCCACCTGGAGGTTCAGAAGGACAGCCCCCCAACCCCTCCCCCATCCAACTATGCGATGAATGAGCCTCGTCTGGAACCTCAGCAGGCGTTGACCCGAGCCGAGCGCCAGGAAAGGGGCCGGCGTGTTACAGCACAGAGGGGAACCTGTGTGAAGGTGTGGAGGGCGGCGTCCGATCCTGGGGAGGGGGCTCGAGGAGACACAGAGCACCGAGGGAGGCGAGACTAAACCGTGCGCGCGGCCGAGGTGGGGGACTGTGTAGTTCCAGGCTCAAACTCGGTGTCTGCTCTTCCTGGCCGGGGTCCGGGAGTCCCGGGGGGCGGGGCGGGGGCAGTGGGCCCTGCCGGCCGGGATTGAGCAGCTCTGGCCAGGGAGGGAGGAGGCTGCTCCAGCTGGACCGAGTTCTGTGAGCCAGAGGAGAAGCCAGAATTCCCTAGGTGGCCCCCTGGCCCTCACTTCCCACCTCATCTCACCTTCCCCGGTGAGCGCCCTTCTGGCACCTTGGCCCAAATGCCGCCTTGGAGAAGGGCTCAGCTGTGCTCTCTCTTGGCCCCAGGTGTCTCCATTAATACCAGGGAGGAAAAGCCCCCAAGCAGGCCTTCTTCCTCTGGACGGCTTTCTATCCCTGAGGATTGTAAGCCTGCCCCCCCACCAAAGAACTTTAGGCAAAAAGGCAAACTTTAATGCAACTCAGAATTTGGAGTGTGACTTAACCAGAAATCCCCTCCCCAGTGGTGGGGTTTCTGCAGCGCTTTCCTCCTTGAAGCTGAAAGAGCTTAGAAGCTGCTTCTCCACCCAGGCCTCAGTCTTCACAGGAGGCTCTGGGGTTTTCCTCCCTCTCTCCACCCCGCCTTGGGCTTTGAAGCTTCTCAGAGTAGAGCCCTGAATTCCAAGTGTGCAGAGTTTAACTTCAGCGCAAGTGTGCTGGCTCGAGAGTGAAGGAACTTGCATTGTTTAAAGAAATAACCTCCACGCTTTGTCTAGTCTGGATGGAGGTGGGTGAAGGATGAAAGCACTGGTTCCAGCTTCTCCTCTACCTGCCATGGGCCTTCCTTGGCTATTTTCCCATCCTCCTGTTCAAGACCTTGCCTTAAGCTCTGAGCCTTTCCCCAGCCCCAGCTGGGAGAAGGCCAGTCTCACCCCCTGAGGTGTCTGTCCCATGCCCTGCTTGGAGCCCTGGGTCCTATCTTCTCCACCTGGAAGGTAGAATGACCAAATCTCACACATTATTCAAGACCCCCTGCGTTTACGCCCCTCTGAGAGCCTTCTCTGATATCTCTAGAATGCAATGTCTCCCTGCCTTTCTGAATCCCTCGGGCACTTATAGCCTGTATCCACGACTATATTCTAAGCTACATACTTTTCTGTGTGGTTTTCATTCCCTCCTCCCCCTGTATTCATTGGTCTTATCTTACTAATCAGCCTAGAAGCTCCTTGGGGACAAGCACAGTCACCTGGCACAATTTTAGGACATAGGAGGATTTAAGAAAACCCGTGTGGACTACTACATTTAGATGCAAAATATGATTTATTTTCTGATACAAGCAATACATATTTTCTGATACAAGCAATACAATACAAGCAAAAAAAAAAAGGGTTGGGGTGAAAACCCTAAAATAGATGCAAAAATTGAAGCCTATTTCAAAGTGATCTGGATCAGTGGACAAAAATTATACCTGTTTCTGTTGGTAAGTTGCTCTTGATTTCATCCTCTAACTCTGTGATTCATCTTTGCAGTGAACTGTGTCTACATGTAAGAGCTCTGGAGTCTTGCCAGTAATAATGGTTCATTTGTGAATACAAAATTTAGTTCTCTACTCCCCATGGTGGGGGGGGGAAGTTTTTTCATCAGAGATGAGAATTGACAAACGCAAAATAAAATTTAAATTGACAAAGCCACAATAAACTATGGAAACTATTTAAATTCTAAAGTCAACAAAATACCAGTATTAATATTTTACCCATCCATGAATCCAAACATCTACAATTTAAAAACCCCTAATTTGTGACTCAGACTGGGACTGAACCTATATGTGGGAGGCAAAAAATTCACTGATTTGGAGATTACTTACCCAGCAATCTCGCTATCCAGAACATAGCCAACAAACTGTAAAGAAGGAGAGATAAACCTGTGATCTGGGGGGAGAAGTAGCGCTCAGAATTCTGGGCAGCCAGAATTTGTGTTCCGTGCTAAACCTTATGCATTTGATGCGTAGCAGAGTCCCTCTTATCCCGTGTCTATTAATTCATAGTTTAGATACTGCATTAACGGATAGTCATCTGACCTCACCAATTAGATGCAGAAAAATCGAGGTAAGACAGGAGAGCAGTTGATGAAACACAGGAAGAACAGCAAGAAGGTTCAATAAGACAGGAGATAGAAAAGGAACCAATAAAAAACACGGTTGCCTAGGGCCAGTAGGGTAGGGGTCAATAGTCCTAAAGCCCTCAGTAGTTCCAGGGAGTATCCTGGTTTATAGCATTTGCTGCTGTCCCTGTGGTTCATATGATGAACTTAAATGTCCAAAAAAATGTTAACTCAAGTTGAATATGGTCTCTTCGGGGAGACAGGGAAATTTGTATTCCATTTTAGAAAGGTTTCCATTAAACAGAATGAAAGTAAATGTTTGTTCACTTAATGTGGAAAGCCTTATATTCTAGCAGCGTTAAATAGATGTGAAGCACTGCAATGTCTACAACTGTAGAAGTGGAATCAAACAGCTGCTATTTCCCCCCACTTAGTGGAAGAAAGGCGTCAATGGCGAAGGATGAAGGTCCCACGTGGCCTTCGTTGTTCACTTACATCTCTAAGTACGGCAGGCTTGGTAGAACAGTTAGCAATTAAACAGACACAATCAGTGTATCTACCCCAAATCAGACCAACTCAGTGAGACAGGTGGATTAAACCATTTTGTGTTGCATAAACAAAATAACTATTTCACTATTTTTCTCTCTTTTTTACAGGGATATTAAATTTAGACTTATAGTGGACACAGCCTTATTGGGAAAGATATTTGTAGGTAAACTGCAAAGAAAAGATCGCTTTCTCTCCCTCTACACAAATGCCATTTAAAAATAGTGATAAAGTGAGGAAGGATTCACATTCCAAAGAGGTAAGCCCCAAATACGGCAGGTGGTGAATGCACGCACTTCACACAGCCAGCCACGGTGGAGGGAGAGCCGGGCCAACTCGCTCAGCGACATTCAGCTTCTGTTGGTTGGGCTCAGTTCAGACACCTTTTCAAGATGTGTTTATGTTTTCCTTTGGCATTTTTGGGGCAGAATAACAGGATCAGGACTGTCCAGGGTAGGGTTTCTAGATTCATGGCGTACATTCCATTTCATGGGAGCATAAATGTGTTACTATGTAGGCTCAGCGCAAACAGCATTAAGAATCCAACTCTGTCTCTTCGGTCCTATCCCAGCGCCATACGCGTTCAGTTTAGCACTCATACAGGACACCCACTTCTGTATGAAATGGAGATACGGTGAGGATTAAGAGACTGTCTTTGAATCTGCAGGGGAAATGAGAAAAAAAGACTGTGAAAAATGCCGCAAGCAAGGTACCCTCCTTCCTCCTAAAAAGCAAACCAAACAAAAACAGAAAGAACAGCATTCTGGAAGCCATACGGCAATCTGGGGAAGGTTTCCTAGGAGAAGTGAGTCTCCAAGGGTGGGTGGGGTTTTGAAATGTGGAGGTATAGTGAGAGGACAGGAGGCACCTATAAGAAAGCAAAGGAGGGTAGATGACCCAGAAGACATGGTAGGGGGCCCAGAGCAGTGTGGAGTCAGCCATGCGGGCCAGTGGGAATAAGACGTAGCAGCAGGGATGAGATAAAGGCCAGACACAGAGGACTCCGTGAGTGCCACTAGTTGTCACTGGGTCTGGCTCAGACCTGTCTTTTTTACTTCTCATTTTTTCCTTTTCTACTTATCTCCTACTAGGTGGGCCTTTGGGGCAAAAGAAAAAGATATCTGGGTTTTCTAAAGGCTTACTTTTTGAAGAAATAGCTGTACTTTTACACGGAAATACCTTCCCATTTCACTTTTTTTTAAAAAAAAAAAAAATCCCTTTCACGCAATATCTTGCATTCTCTTGAAGTACGTGGCTTTCTGGCTTAATGGGACACGTGTGTCTCTCATCAGCTCTTGCCGGTTATGGGGTGAAGGGAAAAATACCATTGCCTCGATGCAGAGATGCTGGAGCACTCTCAGCAGAGGTTACATGTGAAGCAGTCATGGTCGTCCAGCCACATCTGTCTGCGAGAGCCAGGGAGGATTTGCTCTGGGCACTCGTCAGGCAATGGCACAGCATGGTGGCTCCAGGGGACACCCTTCGAGGGACCGACAACCTGCCAGACATGTGAAAGTGGGTGGCTTCTATCTCCTATCTCTCTGCTTCCCTCGAACTCTTTGCATGAATATATAGCCCATACCATACCGTTGTGCCCTCATTCATTCGTTCATTCATTCGTCTATCCCTCAACCATGTAGAAAAATCCTACTTGAGTCTATTCACACATCTTGAGAGCGGGGGCCATAATTTTTCCATTTACGGTTTTCCCCACAAAGTCTATCTAGCATGGTGCTGTCGCGAAGTAAGTGTTCTAAGTTCTTGCTACCGGAAGAGTGGTCCACAGAATCCACTCAATCGGGTTTGGCATCTTGCAAATGGAAATCTGGCATCCAGATAACTCCTGCGCCCATTAAGGCTGGAGAAGCGCTGGTCTAAATGTTGGTTGGAGGATAGTCATTTGCGGCCCTGACTAGTAGAGCGGGCGTTGTCTTCAGTTCCAGACAGCTGCGATCGTGCGTGCACTGCGTCTGCCGGCGTGGCAAGGAGGGGGCCTGAGTTAAGGCGTGGCAGAAAGGAGAAGTGAGTTGAGGGAGAGGGATGGACAGAGGGTTTGCCGAGGAGGAGACAGATGCAGGACTTTGGAAAGCGTGCTGCGGGGGGTGTGAGCATGTGAACATCTCCTTCTGTGGTAGGTGGGAGGTCACTCTTCTTCCATTTCTCTGATAGGAAGTGGGGTCGGTGCCAGGAAGAGATGGACCCATTCTAGAACTTGAGCCCAGAACTCCATGGAGAGAGGGTCGGGGCCGAGCTGGAGTGGAGGCTGATGTCTTACCTCTTTCCCACCAGCCCTGCCACTCAGGGTCGTGACCCGTGAACTCTTCCTGGGTGGGAATTTATCATGGAAAGCTAGGAGCTAGACTGGAGCCCCTGGGCCTAGCAGGGCACATACCCCTGCCTCTCCCCTCTCACCCCTCAAGAAAACCAGGCACCTGGAAACCAAGTTTATTCTACCCCCGTGGGTGGGGTGGACCTGCCTTCCAGGAAGTCCTTGAAAAGCTCAAGGGAATGTGTGGTAAGCTTCTGGTGGGTTCCTCTACCAAAAACAACCTCAGGAGGGAGCAGAGGACATATGTGCGCCCTTCCCCAGCCGCAAACCCAGTGAAGGCACCTCGTCTGTCCTGCTGAGAGAGGCACCTGTCTAGGGCCCGACAGGACACCCCCCTGCTCTGCACGCCTGCACCCCACTCCAGCCTGCAGGCCAGGCCCTCTGCTGACACCCACCCACTACCCCTGACACCACCCCCCAGACTCCTGGGCTCAAAGCCAGGGACTTCTCTTTGACTGTCTCCCCTCACTCTGTCCCCCTTCCTGCCCATTTCCCTCTCCCATGCCTCAGCTGGCATTCCTTCCACTGCATTGTGTTGAGCACCAACCCAGAAAGATCTGTTTGACATGGATCCTGTCCTTAGGGAGACCACCACCTCAGGGGAGATAGTCACATAAAGAGGCAACCTACGAGGTCAACAGGTTGCAACATAGTGTATCGCGATGTGAGGCAGCTCAGTGCCATGCCGTACGTGGAAGCACTCTGGCCTGGCGTTTAACTGAGAATAGCTCTTCTTCGCACAGCTTTGGGTAGCGAAGGCAGCTTCGTCATATCTGTGCCAACGTGTTACTTCCTAATCGTTAGAATCTCCAGAGATCTGCCATCAACCCCACCTCCACATCCCCAACTGTAAGTTTCTTCCTCGGGCAGCTTAATTAAGACACCACCAGCAAGGCCCCGACGGCGGCTTTGTTCATTGTCACTTGGGGACCCTGCCCGGGAATCCTCAGCCAGTGGTACAGGAGCTCCGTTCTCATGGAAACAAGAGTAACGAATCCCACTTACACCCTAGTTCCCTCCTATGCCAGCCCGTCAAGATGCCTGTCTGGTTTTCTCCTAAAAGTTCTTAGAAAGGCACATGCCCTAACTGTCGCCCTTTCACTGCCCAGGCTAGACAAGGCAACTGCACTTCCCAGCTCTGTCCCCTTGGGCGAGTTACTGGGTTTCTCTGAACTTCATCCATAAAACAGGGATAATAGCCATTTTCTCCTGGGCTCATTGTGAGGATAAATGAAACACAGATGTGGCGCCTCGGCAGCGCACTCCACAGAGGAGGTTCAGAGCCACAGTCATTATCTTCCTCCCAGCTTTCCGTGGTCCCCACCCTAAGTATTTACCCTTGCCCCACTTGCCTACCATACCATAAAGAAACAATCTCACTTCTCTGTTTTTAATTTAGTCTAGTCCTGTTAACATTTTTGTCTTACCCGTTATGTTTCCATGAGTTTGGATGACAACTGATAGTATCTAGGTTGATTGTGGAAGATCCTGGGATTTGAGGTATAGGATTGAAAGTGTTTTCATTGTTTTGAAGTCAGTAACACAAACTCGGGATCCACAAACATTGAGTATTACCTGAAAAGGAAACTTGGCCCTAGGGATACATGGACCCAATACTTGGGCACAATTTCTCCCTAAGAAGGTAGGATAGTGGTTAACCTTCTCAATACCTATCAGTTTAAACAAAAACATAACTGTGGAAAGGCCAAGATTTGGGGGGAAATTGCCCTGTAAGTCTTTTTGATCCAGTTTGATGAGAAGCTCCAGAGGATCTAACTCAAAGATGGGAGAGCGTGGAGCGGGTTCTTCTCAGGTCACAGTAGCACCCATGCTCTACGGTTGACGGGAAGAGACATTAGGGGCGCCGACTCTCTGGCAGTCGAAAATCGGCCTGTAATTTACCCTGACCCTCTGTATCTACGGTTCCTCCACACATACAGTTCTGCCTCTGAGGATTCAACAACTGCACATTGTGTAGTCCTGTCATATTTACTATTGAAAAAGTAATGGGTGGGGGGGAGGTTTCGTTATCCCAGAAGCAGTGTGTGCAAGTGAATCCAGCAGTAGGATGTGGTGGCTGGGAGTGAGAAGATGAGAAAACAGCAATTTCATTATCATCCTTACTAGCAAACATTGAACGAACACCTACCTCCATATGTATTGTACTAGAGATAAAAATTGATGTAATATTTTATTTCTTCTCTTGAATGGCTTCTGCATCCTTGCAAATCTCTTGGGCATGGAGCAATGGAAAGAACGCTGGCCTTGGAGTCAGGAAACCTAATTTTTACGCCTACCCGTGCATCTAACTTGCCTCGTGATCTTGATCCAATTGCTTTACTCAGTGAGCCTCAGAGGCTGCATCTGTGAAACGAGGTAGCTGCGTGTGTTTTTACCATGAGAGGCACCAGCTCCGGTTCCTTTTCCTCTATCACTTCACCCTGATTCTAGTTTCACTATCAATGACCCATCAGTTGAATCTGAAAATCAACCACTGTGAAGGTAAGGGATCAACTGGCTGGAGGGTTTAATTTTCCCATCCAGCGTGACTAAGTCAGAGGGTACTTCCTCTGCCTTTGGGCTCAGCACCCCTCTCCCAGCTCCACCTGGGTCCATGCTAGTCACCCAAGGAGAAGCAGAGCGGTTACTCAGGCACAGGAGGCAGGCCGCCTCCAGTACTTCCTTTTCCCCAAGACCCAGAAAAAAATACCTTGAGAAGAGAGAATATGTCTAGATTTGTCACCTCTGAGTTGGGCTTGCGAGATGAAGCGCCCATCAGCTGCACCAGTGTATCCTGGTCCATCTTCCAGGCTATAAGGACTGACAACAGCAGAAGCTCTGAGAGGCCATCACCTCTGAGAGGCCATCACCTGGGGCCCTGCATTTTCTTGCCTGAATCAGCGGCTGGCCAGAGGTAGGGGAGGCGTTCCCAGTGCCACCTGGTCATCAACCTCTGACAAGCCCATTGAGCTGTCCTGGATAAAACTCCATGAGAATGCTAATTGATGCCCAAGTAGACATCAGTCAGTCAGCTTATGTGATGCTTGCCTGTGGACAAAAGCCTGAGTGCGCTAACCTGAGCAAGCATTAACCAAGCATCTTCCACAAGCCCAGTGCACAGCTGCGATGTGAGGAGTGCAAAAGAAGTGTTTTGTAGTCCTCGCACCAAGAAAGCTTCGACCCACATTTCAAGAGATGACCCACATTTCAAGCTGCTCCAATACAGCTTCAGAGACAAAGAGATGCTCTGAGACAGAACTGCCTAACAGTTCTGTGATGATGGAAACATTCTACCTCTGTGCTGTCCAGGATGGTAGTCACTAACCACATGTGATGACTGAGCACTTGAAAAGTGACTAATGCAATTGACAAACTGACTTTTTAAGTTTTAATTGGGTTTAATTTTAATTAATTAGCTACATGAGGCTAGTAGCTACCATCTTGGACCACGTGTCACAACCTTGCTACTCAAAGTGTGGCCTGCAAACAAACCAGCAGCAGCATCATATCGCTTGGGAGACCGTTAGACATGCAGAATGTCAGGCTCCACCCCAGACCTACTGAGTCAGAATCTGTATTTTAACAATAGCCCAGGGTCATGTGCTTGCACATGAAGTTGGAGAAGTACTAGTCCAGGGGCAGTGCTTCCCAAACTTGACTGTGTATTCAAATTCCTAATAAGGGGAGCTTTTAATACTCCCAAAGCTCTGGTTGCACCCCAGACAAGTTAAATCCAAATTTCAGGCACCAGTGCTTTTTTTTTTTTTTTTTTTTTTTTTTTTTTTTTTTGCGGTACGCGGCCCTCTCACTGTTGTGGCCTCTCCCGTTGCGGAGCACATGCTCCAGACGCGCAGGCTCAGTGGCCATGGCTCACGGGCCCAGCCGCTCCGCGGCATGTGGGATCTTCCCGGACCAGGGCACGAACCCGTGTCCCCTGCTTCGGCAGGCGGACTCTCAACCACTGCGCCACCAGGGAAACCCTACCAGTGCTTTTTAAGCCCCCTTCTCATGTGACTCCAATGTGCTCCCAAGGTTGAGAATGGCTGCTCCTGGGCCACGCAGCCAGCCTGGGTCACGCTCTGATGGATGAGTGTGTGTGAGGGCCAGTGCCTCATCTCTCAGCCTCGAGATTCACTTGTTGGGCCCGGCTGGCTGGGAAGCCAAAGGGAGTTATTCATCCTCAGCAAGTAAAAGAACGGGCTGGGGGCTTCCCTGGTGGCGCAGTGGTTGAGAGTCCGCCTGCCGATGCAGGGGACGCGGGTTCGTGCCCTGATCCGGGAAGATCCCACATGCCGCGGAGCGGCTGGGCCCGTGAGCCATGACCGCTGAGCCTGCGCGTCCGGAGCCTGTGCTCTGCAACGGGAGAGGCCACAACAGCGAGAGGCCCGCGTACCGCAAAAAAAAAAAAAAAAAAAAAAAAAAAAAAGAACGGGCTGGGGCTTATATTTGTTTCCAATGCCTGAGTGAGATGTTCATATGTTTTTGACAAAACACATCCAAATGCCACACCACCAGAGGGTACTGAACGGGCCTGATGACTGGAGGTCTGGGAAGGGCTCGTTCACTTGCTTACTCTGGGACTTGGATCACACTGGCATCCCAGAGCAGCCCCATGAAGGGAGATATTCTTCCCATCCAGGGTGGAGACGGCTGGTTTTTCCAATGCCACTCTCTTCAGCTGTCTTTCCCTGTAGCTCAGGAAATGTCCGAGGGTCACTGGAGCCAAAGAGAAAAGGTGGATTTTCCTGAAGAGCTGGACTCTCTCATCCTGTTGATTCCAACAGGACCTTAAAGGCCCCAGTCACTTTCTAGTGATGAATGACATTTTAGGAGATGAGTCTTCATCTTCCAGCTGGCAAAGACTCGGGAAAAGCATATCTGAAATCAGGCTCTGAGGAAACTGGGTCCCATGAACAGCATGGCTATCCCAAAGGACGGAGCTGCAGCCCCTGTATGGAACGTCAATTTCCAGAGTCTCCCTGAGGAATTTCATCCTTGACTTGGGTAATTTGGAGATGCAAGTGATGCAATGTGGAAATGGGATCCACAACAATATGATCATTTGCCCCTTTGTCTTGACGTGTCCATAGAATTTCTTAAGCTTTCTATCCATAACTCTTCTCCATGTCGACCTTAGAAGATTCTGTTAAGACAAGGGTGACCTCAGAAACAAGGGAACAAGCTATGATGCTTTGCGCATTTGGGGCAAGGGAAGAGTAAGGGCCAACACTGGGAGTGTCCTAGGACAGCCAGAGCAAGGACATCTGCTACTGCCTCCTCCAAATCCACCTCCACCTGCAGGTTACCAAGCATCCTGCAGACATCCAGACATCCTTAGGAGGTTTTGTTAGCCAGCAGGCCCCTGGACGCAAGCCACATCTGAATGAAGCTGTCTCTTTGCTCCGACTGGATGTGAACCTAATTCTAGGGGGAGAATCAGGAAAAGAGGCAGTGGGAGGATTTTCCTTCCCTCCGTGGCTGCGTAGGTAAGTTATGCCCAGTGGGAACAGAGAAAGAAAGCTGGCTAAATGTTATCTCCTCCAACTGTCTTAACTTTATTGCTGTCCCACTGACTTGACAAAGACTCCCTGTCACCCACCTGTACTGTTATCTAGGCTGCACAACTAGCACTTTGCTAAATGCTCCCTAATTCTTCAATGGTACTTCATTACTGAGCCGTAAATCATTAGGGCCCAGCAGGCTACTGGAAGGTCAAATGCTCCAACCCTCTTGACTTAGAGATGGAGAAATGAGACCTAGGGAGCAGAGCTGGGAGCCATAATGTCAAAGGTGGACATTCTGTTCATCATGGATTTTTGGTATTAATTTTTATTTTTAAAATACTCTTTATCTTGATTATTAAGGCTTTTTTTGTGTGTCCTTAAAAGTTTGCACCCAAAGCAAGCGTCTTACGTGCCTCTCACCCTAGGCCTGGCTGGCCCTGGCAGGAAGGGCAGGGACTTGACCAAAGCAGCGCTAGTTTTGACCAGAGGCAAAAGGAGAGCTTGGGCCTTCCAACTACGTCTACCCCCTTCTTCTCTGTCGACTTCAAGTGTGAGGTCTTGTTTCTCCAAATACGTGGAGCGCTTCAACAGGCAGGGAGCTGAACTTGCGGACGCATAACACTCTTGCTTTGTTATTGTCCAGTCAGAGAAGCAATATTTGCACATTTGAGAAACTGCAAAATTATTCCCTAAATAACAGATTGCTATTGATGATAGTATCAGAATAGGGATACTGCAGTGAGGTAACAAGAGATGTAGAAACACGGGCTAAAACGTGGGCCAGTTCCCCGGCCCAACCCTCTCTCACCTGTACCACTTTGGAAGTGAGGAAGCCCCTTCCATCCTTTCCAAACCCAGGCTGACATTCTTCAGAATAGTTTTGTTTCTTTGATAAAGCTTCACCATACCTGTGGTTCTTTTCCTCACCCCACGCTCACGGCATAAAGCACAGCCTTAGGCATGTAAAGCGTGAACAATATGCAACAACTGGGCCCTGATGAAGCACCTCTTCTTTCGTTGTATGGTCACGTGACACGGCGTTCCTCTGCATGGGTGCACGATGGCGCGCCAGTCACAGGTTGATGGACACTCAGTTGCTTCTTTTTGTTTTCTCTCTCCTTCCCCTCCCCGTCCTCTCTCTCTCTCAATCTCTCTTTCTCTCTCCCCTCTAACTTTTTGACTGGGGATAACCCTCTTTTGTTTCTCCAGGGTTCTCCATTGCATAGTCATGTAAAGCACACAGTTTTCTTAGAAAGAGTACATGGTCCCTGCCCAGAATCAGTGCTGCTGTGAGTCACATCCTCTAGCTATAGGATCAACTGTCCCCCACTCAAAAGAAAGGCTTGGAAACCCAAGTTTATGGAAATCGTGGTTTGGTGGTAAGCTTTTACAGACAACTGTTCCCTAAAAATCTCTGTGAGCGTGGCTGCTGGGAGAGCCCATAAAGAAGGAGAGGAGAGTGCAGTGAGATGCCATCTCACCATGAACCAGGTTGGGTCAGCATTGCATCATCTACAAAGAAAGCAAAGTACTCTTGGTTTTTCTTCTTTCTTTTCTCTTCTTTTTTTTTTAAAGAAAAAATATCATAACTTTACTATTATTTTTAATGGGTAATTCATTCACATGATTCAAGATTCCAAAGTTGCAAAAAGTGACGTCTCCCTCCCAGTCAGCTACTTCCCCTCCCAGAAGAGACCAACATGACAAGTTCTCAGGTATCCTTCCCCAGAGATTCCAAGCATAGCTCAGCAACTGTTCCCCCCCTCGCATTACAAATGGTAAGTATCATTTTAACACAAATAGTAACATACTCTACACACTGGTCTACATGGGGCTTCATTTTTTTTTTTTTTTGTATCTTGAAGATGGTTTCATATCAACACATAAAAATGGCCTCATTATTTTATTGGTTGCTTAGTATTCCACTGTGTGGATAAACCATAATTTATTTAACCAATCCTCTTGATGGACATTTGGGCCATTTCTAGTCTTTTGATGAAATAATGCTGCAATAATAGTTGTAAGTATTTTCTCATGGTTTAACATTTTGTCTTTTGAGTTTGCCAATGGTGATTTTTTTGTTTTTTGTTTTGCCATGCAAAAACCTTTTATTTTTTATGGTCAAAATTATTTTATTTTGATTTCTGGCTTAATTCACAGATTTAAAGTTTTCCTCATGGTTTCTTTGAGTTTTCTTCGTAGTTTAATTTTTACATTTAAACATTTCATCCATACGCAATTTATTTCACTTTAAGGGGTGAGGTATAAATCTGACTTTAACTTTTTTCCCTGAGTGTCTGCCCAGTTGTTCCAGGACATTTATTGAGAAGTCTATCTTTCCTGACTGGTGCAAATGCCATCTTTACTATGTTGTCACTTCCAGAGCGTGTTCGTGCCTGTCTCAGTGCTTCCCCTGCTGCCTCACTGGCCTAGGTCCCCGTGCACCAGCACCACAGCCTGTCTTTTCTTTAGGTGCCACTTGGACTTGACTGCCGGTCTCTGGGTTTGCAGACACTGGGGTGGGACGGGATGGGGGTGGGGGAATAGCAAAAAGTTGGCTATTAAGATCAGAAAGGGCTTCGCTGGTGGCACAGTGGTTGAGAGTCCGCCTGCCGATGCAGGGGACGCAGGTTCGTGCCCCGGTCCGGGAGGATCCCACATGCCGCGGAGCGGCTGGGCCCGTGAGCCATGGCCGCTGAGCCTGCGCGTCCGGAGCCTGTGCTCCGCGACGGGAGTGGCCACGACAGTGAGACGCCCGTGTATCGCAAAAAAAAAAGGATCAGAAAGATTCTAAGCGCTCTCCAAAGAACCCCGCATCAAAAATGTCTTTGCTCCCATACCTCCTCTCAAAAGAAAATCAAAAAGAGAACAAAGTTTGTTTCCTCATTAAAATATCTGGCTATGTGTCCAGCCCGGAGGGAAGCCCTTCTCCCCTGTGCACTGGCTGATCCTCGCAGTGTCTTCCTTGCCAATTTCAGGAGCCCAGGAAGGCCTTTGGTCACCACCTGGCTTCCCTCACAGGTACCCTAGGCCCCAAGCCCAGTTCCTGAAGGTGGAGTGTAAACTGAGCTGGTCCTTATCTTAGAGACATTACAACAGACCCTAAACAAACACATTAACAGCAGCAGCGAAGAAACCTAACTGATGCTGGCCAATAAACAACCCCCCAGGAGAGATTATGCAGAAGAGGCTCCTCCTCCTCTCAAGGCAGAGTTTTTGCACCCTCAGCCTGGGGGCTCCTTTCTGCGGCTCCCCCTCTCCACCCCACCACTGGACTGAAAGCACCTGGGAGGCAGCTGGCTTCTTTCACCTCTCCCCACAATTACCCAGCATGCTCCCCTGCACTCAATAAACAGCCATTGCAAATAAAACAAGTAAGTACATCTCCTTAGAAGGAACAGCTGAGCGTTCCAAGATCTCAAAAGGAAAGTTTTCCTTTGGAGATAGAGATTATCCTATATAACAGAGGTTTTCAATTTACAGATGTTTCCTGAACCCCTGCGGTGATTTGCAAATGTATACATAGGCCTAGGGGAAGGAGGGTTCTTGGTGTTCGTCAGAGTCCAATACTTAAAGGAAAAAGAATCTAGATATCTATGGATCAGATGATGTCTAGAATTTGCTTCAATAGATTCCAGCTGGAGGCCATGGAGTGGGTGGGGTAGGTGAAGTTATAGGTGAAACAAGATTGGCCATGAGTTGATCATTGCTATTGATGGGTGCTTGCGAGTTTATTATATTATTCTCTCATGAAAGAAATGATGGAGGGAAGGAAGGAAAGAAGGAAGGGAGGGAGGGAGGCGGGGCGGGGTGGGGGAAGGAAACCCTTGCTGCAGACCACATTGAAAGAAACAGACAGCCCACAGTGGGTAGCTGCCATCTCACAGTTCTAGCTTTACTGGAGCATCTGCTGCCCAGTGGTTTCCCTGATTAGTGTTTGGAAGCCTGGAAATATTTGTGGGTGCAGAAGCATGTCCCCTTCGCCCTCACCTCCACCCTCTCTCCTCAGCATCACCGAGAGGGGGGGGCCAGAGTCCCTGAGGCCATCTTTGTTCATCTGCATCCTCTCTGCTAAGCCTCCAACACCCCAGCATAGGCTTCATGGGATCAGGGAGCCGGTCATCCGAGGCCCTTGGCCCTCCGGGCAGACAGAGCCCCAGTTGCCTGAGCGAGCTTGTGCCGAAGGGGTCCGTGGCCGCTCCGTTTGGATGTGCTTGGAGTAGAAGGCTCACAGATTCCAAGCTCCGCTTCCAAAGCAAACCTCCTCGGCCCAGGTGCTGCTCCTCTCACCCCTCCGACGAGCTCCTCGGGGCTGCCAAGCGGGAGGCTTTGAAAACCAGCTTGTGTCCGAGTTGTGAAAGCACCAATGTTTGCTGTGTTTGCCCAGCAGAGAGGGAACATATTTCCTCCCTTCCAAATGCACGCTCGAAAGATGCTCCACAGGTTTTTCTTCAGACTTTCCACAGGAAACATAAATAAGGAAGAAAAATGACTTTAGGTACTGAGACCTGAAGTGGAATTTCAACCCTGAAGAACTGCTTGTAACAAGTGTTCTCTGTCCTTCAGTGAAGCCGTCCAGAGCCTGGGTCCATGATTCTTCCCTCTGAGCAGCCTTCATAGACCAGGCAAAGGGAGGAACCAGAGCAGTTCTCAGGCCTGACGCCTGGCCCAGGGCTTCACCCCCATCTATTGGATGGCTGGTACGTGGGCTCATCAGCTGCTGAGATTCCTTAGCTAAGGTTTTTATCTTTCCATCTTTTGTTAGAGTAGAACAAACGTGGTTGTGTTAGAGTAGAACAAACGTGGGTCCTCCAACCCCAGAGGCCCACAGCCCTGCGAGCCAAATGCTAATCAGAGGGTGACACATGGACATGGCATCCCATGGACCTGAGGACCTCTCTGACTTGGTCTCCATCTTAGAAGGAGAAGGACTTCCCTGGTCCATGGTCTCTGCCCTGAGGAAGCTTATAATCTGCGTGCAAACACAAAGTAAGAGAGGTCATGGCTGTGCACACGTATATGCATCAGTCGATCCAGAGTTTTGAATAATCTAAATGGACTTTTTTTCTGTACAGAGGATGAGAGCACCTCCTATTCATGGGTTATAACTACCAGCTGGCTGCTTCCTCACTGGGTTTTTTTTAATTATGCATTCACAGATCAAATGGGTCCTACAAAACTCCAGACCCAAGAAATACAGGGTTGAAGTCAGTTTGGCTAGTTTTAGTGGACTAGATGCAACACGCTGATTCGTTATGAGCTGTGTGTCGAGGGTTTACTAGGGCTGTGGATGGAATGCTTCAAGGCCACCATTGCTGCCTCTTGACATCTGAGAACCTTTCTTCTTGAGATGTTTTCCTCTCCTATAACATTCTATCTTTGGATAGGCTCAGCAAGGCCATTAAGCATCTATAATATTTTTTTAAATTATTATCAATTCATATACATCAACTAAACAAAGCAAGGGACACCACTGGAAGGTGCTTGTAAGAAGATCATGCTTCCAACTAGAACTCGGTTGTCTTTGATGCACCAGATTCAGAGAAAGACACCAGGAACCATTTCTTTTTTGGCTGAAGTTTATTTATCCTGTTTATTTGAAGCCGGAGCCAATAATCCAAGTGGCTTTCAATGGCTCAGAAGGTTTCTCTGCGTTAGATTAATCAGTCCCATCACAGAAAGGTCAGCTGCCCTGTGGACCGGCCTGCTATATTCATGAGTGATGTCCGTTCTGACACCTGGGGTGGGGGGGAGGTATTTCCCTAGTGATGTATGAGAGGAGAGGCATCAGCTGAGATTGGCTTTGAAAGGAGAAGTAGAGGAGGAAAGGGCAGGCAGTGTGCCACCATGGGCGAGAAAGAGTTATCAGGTGGCTCAGAGCGTGGGCTTGGGGGTCACGCAGATCTGGGCCCAAAGGGCTAGCCAGGCTCTGCCACTTAGCAGCTCTGCAAGCTGATGTGCTTACACGTTTCTGGACATGTAAAAGTGGCGCCATTCAAGCACCTGCCTTATAAAGTAATTGTGGGGATTAAATAAGGCAGAATGTAGACCCCAACGGACAGCGCTGGGCTCAGTCGACACTCAGCAGACGGAAGCTATTCCAATTATGACAAAAACGAAGAACAAGGGGACAAGTCGAGGATGGGGAGAGGGGACATCGTGGGAGAGGTGCATGAGACAGCAGCCCCTCCCCCAGCCCCATCTCCAGGAGCCTGGGATAATGGATGTTCCAGTCCAGACAGATGGCTCAAATGTTTATTAAGAAACCATCCATAAAAGTTATTGGGAACTTTACACTTGCAGCCTGGTCTCTGCACACTGCCTAGCTGCCACGGCTCTCAACAAGACCTCATCCACTTCCCCGGGCAGCTCGCTCTGCTGCCCCCAGCCCCTCAGTCCCATACCCACCAGCACCCGGCCGGCTGGGCCTGGTTTACAGAGCACCCCACCCCCCATGCCTGGTCTCCTCCCCTCCCTTGGCTCTGTGATTTCTGACTTGCTTTTTCCAAATGTGACCTCAATCTTTGAATGAGGTCGCTTCAAGTGGGGGAGCCGGGGGAGGGTCACCAATATTTCCTAAGTGCAGAGGTCCCTGGGGTGATTTTAGGTGGAACACGGGTAAATATTTTTCGTCTTAATAGTTATACATTTTTGTAATGTATTTATTTTAATGTGCATTGGAGGAAAAGGTAGAATATCAATGCCATGATATAGAGTTTTCAGTTCACGTAAACTTGAGTAAAGGAAAAGAGAATGAGAGAGTTGACTTAAGGAAACTATTAAATCAACAGCAGTGCAGGTGGCCCTCAGATCTGACAGATCCATCTGGGAACACTGCATAGGTGAGGGTTGATCTCAACCCTCACCTAAAGCTTCCTAGACATGGACAAGGTTTTGATCTAAACAGGAGGGTCCTACCCTGGGCTGGGCAGACAGAGGGGCTGCTCCATGTCCAAAGAGCTCTGGTGACATGTCACAGCTCCCTGGATGGTGGTTCTGTCTGCCCGCTGTGGTCTGCACACCTGGCCCGACTTGCTATCCTCAAATGCTACTCTCATGGAGTTTCAGTCCAACTGCTCAGAAGCCCTCTGTAAGTCCCCATTGCCTGCAGGATGGAGGCCGACTCCTCAGCCTGGCACTCAAAGCCCTTCTGAATCTGTCTTTCCGGCCTCTGCCCCTGGCCCAGGGCACTCACTGCCCAGGCATCTGGTCTCCTTCCTTTGATCTCCACTCTGCGAATGTTGCTCTACCGAGGTGAACTGCCCACCCACCTCCAACCCGTCCTCGTCCTTCTCAACCTCCTCCGAGGACCCCAAACCTCCTCCTCCTTGAGGAGGGACAGCTACTACAGCGTAATGCTCACAGGCAGGCTGTGAGTCCTGACCCTGACTCTACTGCTTACCAGCTGTGTGTCCTTGAGTCGGTTACTTTCCCTCTCTGTTACCTAACTGCCTCATCTGTAACGAGTGGGTAATGACAGCAAAATCTACCTCCTCCCAGTTTTGTTGGGAGAACCGAGTGAGATGCTCCTTGCATAGCACCAGTTACACTCTCTTGCCACAGTCTGTATCTCTGTCTCCAACGGCGTCTTGACTCTGGGTCGGGTTAACCCCTGGTCCACTGACCTCCTTTCAGGTTCTCTTTCTCATGTTGGAAAGAGCTCAGGATGGCGCAGGGCCACATCTGAACAGAAGACCTTCCCACAGCAGGGAGGGGAGAGTCTGCTTGCTCTGGGCTTTGAGAGGGATTCAGCCCGGGTCTTTGTAGCTGCTTCGAGAAGCCAGTATGCCTCAGAGGTGTGGGACTATTTCACCATTTTAAGGAATGCTACTGGTCTTTGGATTCTTTGAGGTGAATCCATTTTCAGAGATTTGTGGGCTCACGAGGCACTGTTCGGAAGAACCTGTAGCTGGGACCAGGGCTCAGTCTCGAGGTTAGTTTGTAGCTGGGACAGGGGAGTCCTCTGAGACTGGAATTGGGACCTAATTTGAGACAAGTTCAGGGTTCAGTGTCCAGCCCAGGTCAAAGGGCTGAGTGGGATTGAGTCCATTTGCAGGGTAGAAGTAGTGTCAGGTGTCCATTAATTGAACCTTTGTCTTATATCGAGAATTCTCACCAAGTACCACCATTTTACTCTGGGTCAATTCATTTTCTTGAGGGATTCCTCCATCCTCTGACCCCTCACCTTCCTTGAATTAGTTCTTGCCAAGAGCAGCCTCTTGGCACTTGTTTTCCAGGGAGTAGGTGTTTGATAGACATTTGTTGATTGATTGTGGCTGTCCCGTGATGTGTTTTCTTACCTTCTCTTGATAGTGGGCTCCATGGAGCCTGAGAGCTGCGTTCCTTTTCCTGGGCCTAAGGACCCTTTGGAACCTTGAAGAGCATCTATTCCTGGGCCATCTCATGGCCTTCTCTTCTCTGGACCAAGTTATCTTTAGCCTCCAGGGCTCTTTGTGGAACCGTCTACCTCTTATCCTTCAAATTTGGCCGAATAACTGGAGTCTTCCCAGGAGCGGGCGAGGCCAGTGGAGGTGGAGCACGAAGCGTCCCCAGAGCAGGTGGGTGGAGACAGGACGGTGCCTGGACACGTGCAAGGCCACCTGCGTGCACAGGGGAGAGAGGCCCGCAGCCCACACCCACCCAGGACTCCTCCCAGGCCCTGTGCTGGGCGCCCCCTGCAGGTCCAAGGCCCCTCGGCCCTTGCTCAGGTTGGCTATAGAGACAGTCCCAGAGCCTGGGGCTTAGGACGAATTCTCCAGCAAATGGCCCGTGGCCACCCTGGAGCCGGCCTGGAGGAAGCAGCGCGCCTTCCCTGCCCCGCCCAGGCCTCAGCCTTTTCTGAAAGAAATGCTGTGTTCCCTCAGCCCTCCCCTTCCACCCACAGAGCCCGGGTCCCCAGGCGGCGTTCCAGCGGTCCCTCTGTGAGCAGACTCCGGTGACGCAGGGCTTTGTTAGAAAGCCTCATTAGCAGAGACAGAAAGGCGCGAAGCAGCTCAGAGCGGCATTCCAGGTGTCAGATGAGAGTGGCCACGGGAGGAAAAGGCCAGTAAACCATACTGAGGTCAGCCCGCAGTCGAATGAAAATAATCAACTGCGACCTGGGAGAGGGGTGGGACGCGAACTGGGGCCGTTCAAAGGGGATGCCCCGGGCTCAGGGCGGGAAGGGAAGGCCCTGGGTCCTGGAAGGGCGGCCAGCTTCTCTTGCCTGATCCTAAGGGTCCCAGAGGTGAGGTCTGAACAGCTTCCATTATGTGAACATCTGGAGATGGAGGCTGGGCCTCAGGGGACCCTGAGCCCCCAGTGCCCGGCACTGGCACGTACTCAGCGCCAGCATGCGCTCAACATCCGTTTGATGAATGAATGTATATTTAGTCTGGTCCTCGGGGGGCGGGGCCGGCAACAGCTCAGACCTCTGGTGCGTCAGGCGCTGTGCTAAGCACCGCCTATCTAGAAGCTCTTAGGAACCCCCCCGCCCAAGTATCACTGGCTCCATTTCAAAGATAAGGGAGTACAGATACCAGAATGTGTTATTTGGGGCTCCCCTGGCTCTTCAAGAACTCACTAGAACGTGACCTCCGGATACTCGAGACGGCTGGACTGAGGACACGTTCCTTCACTCCACAGTTAGTCATAAAAAGGCTGAGTGAGCACTGGGGCTGAGGCAGCACTGAAGCTCACTCCTCCTGAAGGGTCGTTAGTGTGAACGCTGGGATGTGGAGTTCCCTGTCCTGGGGGCGGCGAGGGCCTGCCCCTAGTCAGGGACTGGCTCTGCGAGGGCGGGGACGGTGCCAGCCTGGGTGGACTCCGGACCGCTGCCGTGAGCTCTTTGCCTTGTCTGGGCAGGTATGCTCGGGGGCTGTATATTTCTGTCCTTCCCAACAGGGAATGTGTGTGACTTATGAAGCCTTTTAAACCTGATGTTTCCTCATAAAGGAGCTTTGAGGAGACTTCAGAGAACCTAGTTATGAAAGGCCTTCCTTTCTGGGGATCTGGTAGACAAGGCATTGCTGCCCACCTGCCTGCCCTCAAGGGTTGGGAACTGTGCATGCCCCACCCTAGGTCTGGGAGGTGAGGATCGGGGACCCCAGGAAAACTGGACGTGGACTTGTGCCTTGTCCTCCACCCCTCCTCGGGCTTCTTGTCCTCCTCATCCTCTTAGCAGAAACCTGCTCCGAGAAATCCCCGATGCCCTTGATTTCCAAGGCCCGGGCTTCCCTTGGACAAGCCACATTACCTCATTTGAGCCTCGGTTTTCTCATCTGCAAAGTGAGCATGACAGTACCTCCCTCAGGTTCTTGTAGTCCCATATTGCACCTCTCCCCCGTCCAGAAAGCCCTCTGAGGACTCGCCTCTATGTGTCTCGTGTATTCTTGTCTCTCAGGCGCCTGAAACAGGACACGTAGCGGTGGATGCAAAGTGGCAAGTGATGAGGAATAAATGAAATGTTTTTGAAAAGCTCCAAGCACAGTGACTGGCTTTGGCAGGCAATTAGAAAATCGGGGCTAGATTTGAATTTAAATCTGACTCTCCCCCACAGAGGCAGAACCCAAGACCCTGGCCCAGATTGCAAGATGGGGCCCCAGAGTTTCAACACTCTCCTCCCGGACCCGCTTTGGACTACCAGGACCAGCGGCAGAGGGCTTTTGTCTGTCTCCCTCGCAGGAGCCCCTCCCCCCACACGGACCTCCCGGCGTCTCTGCATCCAGGCAGCAGCTTCCATGGCCCCTCTGGGGAGGTGGGTGTCCCTGTGTCGGCACAGCCAGGCTGGGCCCCTCTCCAGGGAAGGGGGGCTGAGGAGTGTGAAGGACTGGTGTGTGTGACTTTGTTTATTTTCTCTGAAGGCTCCTGCCTGAGCCCTGCTATAAAAATAACCTGCCTGGAAACCTCATCTCTGAAGGGGAGAAAGAAGCTTTTGTACCCAGAGAAGTGGCTCTGATGGCCCCCGTGTACCTTCGTCTCAGCCCCACACATCAAGGAGGAGCTGGCTAAGGTGAGGAGGGTCCAGGGCCCAAGTGAGAGGGGTGCAGGGCAGCTGCCGATGGAGGGCATGGGTGGGGGGAGGGGGAGAGGAGGGGGAGGGGAAGGCAGCTCAGCAGCCTCTCTCCCCCAGCACTGCTGAAGCATCTACCTGCCTGCTTAACCCAGGAAGTTCTGAAAAAGGAGGGAGAGAAAAGGCAGAAAGAAGAAATCAACAAGAGATATGGGCTTCCCTGGTGGCGCAGTGGTTGAGAGTCCGCCTGCCGATGCAGGGGACACGGGTTCGTGCCCCGGTCCGGGAAGATCCCACATGCCGCAGAGGGGCTGGGCCCGTGAGCCATGGCCACTGAGCCTGCGCGTCCGGAGCCTGTGCTCCGCAACGGGAGAGGCCACAGCAATGAGAGGCCCGCATACCACAAAAAAAAAAAAAAAAAAAAAAGAGATAAAGGCACGCTGGATATCAAGAGAGAAACTAAGAGAAAAATCAAGTTCAATGGAGAGGAGGCCTGGGGAGGAGACTGAAGTTAAAGGAGAAAGAAAACAGTGAGCAATGTTCACCCACACAGCTCTGGAGCTCGAGGGATCGGAAGAGACTGCCGCCATGTTTACAGATGTAACTAAGGATTTGGTCCAATTCCTGGGATCCCCACTCTGTGTGCCCCCAACCCCAAGGGAAGGCCACACAGGGGCAGAGCTGGGCCTTAGGGCCCATTCCTGCTTAGCTGCACCAGCTCCTGCTCTGGCTCAGGCTGGGTGAGGCAGGAAGACAAGCCTGACTGAGGTTTCTCAGGGTATTCCTTCCCCAGAGACAGGTCCAAAGGCAAGAAACGAATCTGCAGGAGTAAAAAGAACACTGGCATTGGGTTCAAGAGGCCCTAGATTCAAGTCCCAGCTCTCCCACTTTTGAGCTAAGTGGTCTTGTACAAACCATTTAAAGTCTTCCAGCCTCGTTCTCTTCTCTGTAAACTAGAAAAATAACAACTAACCCCCGCCATCCCCAACTGCCACTGGGCACATCCCTAGAAGGGTGTCCAATGGACTCTCTAAGCTGTACGGTACCAGCAAGATGACAAGAGGGGATGACCCATTCGGACACATTTCTCCAGGCACTGGCAACGGGCTGATGCTGGCCTAGACGTCATTAGAGTCTTAGTAACCAGACCACTCGCGCCACCTGAAAGCTGCAGGGGAGGCTCTCTGTTCCGCAGCCGGAAGGTCAAAGAAAGGCCTCCAGCATCAGCCATTTGGAGAAGAGTAGGTTCTAATATTAACCACGTAAGTGAAGTCCTTTGCTGTAAGAAACCTCCCAAAGTTTTTTATCACCCAAACTTGGGATCGATCCACTTAAAATCAGAGGTTGGTAGGACACGTGCCATTGAAGACACCCTTGAAACTTTTGTCTAGGAGGGAAGGTTGATCTCTCCTGAGATAATTTATGGGGCCAGCAGAGGGGACATATTATCTCCCTGGGACTTGGAGCTGGTGTACTTTGAGTGACACAGATCAAAGGGGAGAATAAAGCTGGGGTCCTGGATGCCTTAAAGCAACTTTTGGAGGGAGAAGTTAAAATGTGGAAAGACTATAAAGGAAGCTCTACTTTGGGAACAAAGAGCCATGCAGCACAGCTGTCCAGCAAAGCTAGGAGAGGGCTAGGGAGCTACAGAAGCCCTAATCACAAGCAGGCTGTTGGCACTGCAGGGCCTAATGTGTTCCCAGTGGCCTGGGGCTGAACAGAGTCCTAAGAGAGAAAGAAACAAGGAGTAGGGCGGCAGCGACATGGTTGCTGTGAAATAGAAAGGAATAGGCTTGGTGATGCTGCTGGGACTGAACCCCAAACTGGCCATCAGAAATGCATTTGAAAACTGATTCACGGCATGAGCTCAGGATGCTAATAACAATGATAGTTCATAAAAAATGGTTAGCACTAGGGCTTCCCTGGTGGCGCAGTGGTTGAGAGTCCGCCTGCCAATGCAGGGGACATGGGTTCGTGCCCTGGTCCAGGAAGATCCCACATGCCGCGGAGCGACGGGGCCCGTGAGCCATGGCCGCTGAGCCTGCGTGTCCGGAGCCTGTGCTCTGCAATGGGAGAGGCCACAACGGTGAGGGGCCTGCGTACCAGAAAAAAAAAAAAAAAGGTTAGCACTGGGACTTCCCTGGTTGTCCAGTGGTTAAGACCCAGTGCTTCCACTGCAGGGGGCGCAGGTTCAATCCCTGGTTGGTGAACTAAGATCCCACACGCCGCATGGTGCTACTGACAAAGACAAACAAACACACAAACAAAAAAACCTGTGGGTCGGGTGCTACTCTGAACACTTTTCATACCTTATCTAATCCAGCCCCGACAAATGTCCTCTGCAGAGGACATGGTGGTTACTTCCTCAGCATCCGTCACACCCCACCCCCACTATGGAGCAAACTTGCAGTTTGGTAGGGTTGACACCATGCCCAAGTCCAAGGGTAGAACCTGGTAGATCTGAGCCAATCAGGGTAATCCTATCACTCATGCCCGAGCAACTCTTTCAGGTTGATCCAAACGAAGTGTAGAGCAGACGTTGATTTAATGATGAGGAAAGAAAATACTGCTCTTCTCTTTCCTTTTTATGTTAGACTGTGGTATGTGCAGGGGTGAGGCCTGGGACTGCTGGTGGCGATCTTAGGATCATAGGTGAGCCGTCATCATGGTTGAGGATGAACCAACACATCAGCAAAGCAAAGCCAAACCGAGAGGATCACAGAGTACAAGCTGCAGCCCTGATTAGACTATTCCTGAAACTCTTAGGACCTTAGGATTTTCTGTTATGTGAATTAATAAAGTCCATTATTATTTAAGATAGTTGAGTTGGAATTTTTTTTTTGTAACTTGCAAGTATCCAAACTGATGCAGAATATGAGGCCCAGGAAAGTTAAGTAACTTGTTCGAAGTCAAGTAGGATACATAAATGAAGGAGTGAAGGGGCTGGGATTTAAATGAAAGCGATATGAACCCAGAGCCTATGCTCTTCCAACAGCATCAACAAACCACATTGCTCGCCTTCTGACCATAGACCAGCTCTGTGCCTAATCACTTTTCATGTTATTTCGTCGCATCTTCACAACAGCCTTTAGAGGTGGAAACTACCATTATCCCTATTTTTGCAGATGAGGGAACTGAGGTTAAGTAACATGCTCAGCATCACATAGCTCTTAAGCGATCGAGTGTGATTTGAATCCAAGCATCTGTGATGAGGATGCTGGGCCTTCTCTCCAATCTGGTGGCAGAGGCTGCCCGGGAAAGACCCGGGCTGGTCTGCTCCACTCCCTTCGAGGATGAACTGGTTTCTAAATTGTTCGTTATAGGTCGGTCCTGTCTCTCCAAGGAGACTGCACAAAAAGATGAACAACAAAGGGAGTCAGGGGGTCAGTTTTAGCCCAATGTTAGGAAGAACGTTCCTAGAGTTCCAGCAATGGAGTGGGCTGCCTGGGAGGGTCCCAGCTCTCCCCTCCCTAGGCTTCAGTTTCCCCATCTGTACAGAGGTTGGGGCAAGACTAGGTGAGGGCTGAGGTGTCTTCCAGCTCTAACATTCTCAAATTCTGGAATTCCCGGAGGCAGAACTCCAGGCCCCAGGGTCTGGCGGAGAGAACAGAGCCATGGCTGTTTGGCCACCTCCATAGAACAGTGGCACTCATTGAGCTAGCAGTTCCTGAAACAGAAACAGCCGAATGGAGCACGCAGGGGAGATAAATTCATCTGTGGGTCTGGTGAGACTTGCTGGAAAAAAATGCAGTGCTTGAGGGCCATCCAAGGAGAGCCAATTTTCAACTAGTAGGCTGTGGCAGTGCGCTCACACGATAGAAACAGCACCCGGGGCTGCACTCAGCCCTGGCCAGAAGGAAGAGGGTGAACTCAGAGATCACAGTCCCCGCTGACACCACAGGGACCAAGAAGCCCTACTTGGACAGGGCTCCTTACGGTGGGGTCCACTGTCCCTGCAGGCCCGGTGGCGTTGTGTTTGTAATTAGCAAAGGGAGTCCTTTTGGAAATTCACCTTGAATTAAATTGTTGTTGTTTACTAACCCAAAGGTGTTTATTTCAGCAGTAGAGAGAGAGAGACCACCCTCACAGTGTGGTGAGGCCAGAATTAGACTGAGAAGGCCTGGGGTCTCCTTCCCTGTGTGTATTTGGGTTGGACTAGGAGCCGAGAGGTGGACAAGAGGCCATCATAAAGCGTCTGATGGTCTTTCTGGGACATTCCCTCCACCCTTTGCTCTAATGATGACTGATTTTGATGCCGTGACTATTTTCAACGTGCCCGGGCATCTGCAGTCCTACTGACCTTCTTTTCAATGCACTGAAGTAGAGTCAGATAATACTGCACCGTCTAGAGGGGAGAGAACACAGGGTGAGCTGAGGGTCTCTCAGGTAGCACATCATGGCTCTGGGGCCTGAACCTAAGCCCCTCGGCCCCAAAGCCTATACCCCTTATTTCTGGCACACTGCCCTCACTCCACCCCCATTTTGGGGGCCACATAGGACTGACTTTTCCAGGCTGATTTTCCTTTTGCTTAGGGACAATGCAGAGCCCTTGGAGCTGGATTAGAACTTTTACAAATGCCAGGTTTGAAAAGATTGATATTCAAATAAAAGCAATTCAAATGGTATAGTAAGTATAAAGAAGTCCAACAAAGTTTTGGCTTTTACCATGATGACCACCTGTATGCTTAAAAAAAAATTCAAATAGCAGAGATGACATGATGAAATTTTTATTTAGCGACCCTGCCCTACTGGTGTCCAGAGTAGTTTCTAGCCCACCTTTGGACCACCCAGCTCCGAGGACATCCCACCATCACAGGTCCCTGGGCCCCCAGGCTACACGCTGCTCTGAACTGAGAGGAAGTCTCTAGAATTGTCTGTGAACAGGGCAGGAAGATGCCTGTGCCGGAGCAGGATGCCTGACTGCTAAGTAGAGAACAGGGAGACCTGAAGGAGGCGCTCCCTGAGGGGGACCCAGGTAAACAGGAGGAACAAGCCCTGTCTGGGAACACCCTCACGTCCTCCCTGGCAAAGAAGGCAAGGAAACGAGGCCACAGACATGAAGGCTCCTGCAAAGCTGTCAGTCATATTCTTCCCGGCCTTGGGAAATGCAGCCATGACTACCATCGCTACCCTCAGGAAGGAGATGGAGCTCAAATCCGGAAGGGCCAAGGTAACAGTGTGAGAAGAATGGAGTATTAGGAGTGTCCAGCAAGGGGACCAGGAAAGGAGCTGGAGATTTCCCAACTCCCCGCTCCCTAGTGGAGTGGACCCCATCGTCCAGAACTTCCTAGAGCTAGGGCTCCTTCCTGTATTCTCTGGTTCCTTCTAGACGCCGGTCTGGGGAGGAGGAAGCTGAAATGAAGTTCTGGGCTCTCTATCAAGAATCCAGCTGGCACATTTTCCCATCTTCCCTTCTCTTTTTGTTACTTCAGCAGAGGCTGAAGGGGGCTGAAGGGTTATAGGGAGAAGAAGATAGGGGAGCTGTATTAACAAGCGTTTGGAGGAATCCTGAGCCCTTTAGTAGCAAATTAATAAGAATTTGTAAAACTCTTTTAAGTAATATAAAAATAAACAGCTAATAAGTCTTTGATTCTCTGCCTCAAAAGAAGTAAAGCCTGTTTGTTTGGGGAGCAGCGGGCATGCAGTCCCTCTGCTCTGATTCTCCCGGACAGAGTCCCTCCTGCCCACCCCATCTCCTGAGCAGCCCTGCCCCTGGCCACCCACCCTCTTAGGGACCCCTCGGCATGATGGGGGCTGGACGTTCTCTGGCGGAGGGTGGGAGGGACGGGAGACCCCCGGATGTTGGTGAAGCAGCCCAAGGTCCCTGAGGATGGAGATGGAGGAGCCTGTAGAAGTCAGAGCAGTGAACAAAGAGGGCTTTGAACCAGGCCTTGGCAAAAGCTCTGAAGAGCCAGTGCCTTTGGCCCAGCCTTCCTGCTGCCCTCACACTCCCAAGGTCTGACTCAGACAGACTTCTGGCTCTGGCCCTTCTCTCCAAAGGGGATTCCTTAGGTAGCTTTGCACCCCAAATGCTGAAGAGTGCTGTGCCCAATTCATCTGAAATGTCACCAGGGATGGGTTCATCCCCTTGATGTCCTTCTCTTTCAAGAGTAAAGACTTTGGAGTCAGACAGTCCTGATTTCAGTGTTAGTTTCTGCCACTTATTGGGCAAGTGACCCTGAGCAATATACAATGTCCCTGAGCCTCAGTTTCCTCGCCTGCAAAATGAGAATAATGATATCACTCACTTCGCTGTTTGGTTTCACAATGCCTGGCACATAGAAAGCACTCAATAGACATTAGTATCATGGTTGTTATTCCGAATACCCACCCCATCCTCCATTCTCTCTTGCTCCATGACCACTACCAGGCTTGACCCTCCAAACTGACGACCCCAGCCCAGCAAATGGGTCCGTCAGATGAGAGCACCTCAGTCTGAGCCTGAGCTAGACTCTCCACGGAGGTGATGGGTATGGGAATGGGGGTCGTGTGGGAGAACTTCAGACAGTAGATGTCGGGTGAGGCTGACACTGACCTTAGATGATTGAGGGGACTTACAATGGCCATCCTGCGTCGCTTGCAAAGCACATGACTCATACAAGTAGAGCCCTGAATGGTCAAGAAATTCACTGATTCTTTGGTTTTGAGGGAGTTCAACGGACCTATGAGAAGCTGGCTAAACTCATGAAACCTCTTTCCAGCAAAATATAGACTTCTACATGTTGTGCGTATGACTTTAGTAGGTTTCTCTATGGACTTCAGGGTGGCCTATATTCATCTCACAGTCAGAGACTGGAGCCCAGAGGGGCTGACTGACTTGCCCGAGGACGGCAGCTTGCAGGCGTCATAGCTGTGACTTGAACCCCGACGTTCAGAGTCCTCTCTCTCCCTTCGTGGGGAGGAATGCCTTCATCCAGTTCTTTGGCTGCGAGTGTGTTCACTTCCCCTGCCGGGTACTCGGGGGATTTGCAGGCCCGCGGTGGGCTCCCCGGGGATCCTGAGGAGGTCGTTCAAGGGTTAACTCAGGTGTGGCCAGGCTTGGGTAAAAGGGATTGAGAGAGGCAAGGCCAGAGCCCAGGCTGGGAGCCAAGAGCCCCCCGCACGTGGTGGTGAAGGGTTAACAGAGCCCAAACGTGGCTCTGTGTGTGTGTGCTCGAGGGCAAGGTGGCGTGTGCAAAGGCGCACGTCTCTCACTAGCGCATGTGGGAGCTACGGACCGCAGGCCAGCCTGGGAGAGAGGTGCCGCAGTGTCCTGGGATGAATGGGTCTCTGTCTTCAAGGCTGTGTGAGTCTCTGTGTGTGCAGGCCCATTAACTCGCCCTCGGCCACATGTGGAAAGGGGAGGAGAGACCTGGAGAAGCCCAAACCACTCAGAGTCCTTCTGATTTTAGAATGAAGTAGAAGCCACAGAAGAAAGACAATTATACTGACCCAAACTCATATATTAATAGAGCATACACGCGTGTACGCGTGCACACACACACACGCACACACATGCACACACACACACTCTCTGGTGCCCTGGCATAACCTCCTCTTCTCAACCCTACTGTCAACCTCCTTTCACACATTTGGGTACTTTGGGGGAAGGCTCTTTAGCTAATACCCTAAAACAGATTCTAGAGACCTGACCCTATTTGCTTTTGGGGTGGTTTCAGTTTCGTACTGTGTGTGTCTGTCTTCTCCTTGTCTGTGAGTCTAGGTGTGGCTTCTCTCTCCCCTGCCTCACCTGCAGCTCCCGCGATGTGCGCTCGGAACTCCAACTCGGCCAGCGGGCCTCACTTGCACCGTTGTGCCTGTGACGGATGGGCTTGGCCCAAGTCCTGTCCTGAGCCCCATGTTCCTCTTCCCTCTTCGAGTCCTCTCTGGGCCCCTGTGGCCCTTGGCTGTGGTTTGTTTAATGGAGTGACTCCTGTCGGGAGCAACCCAGAGCTCAGGACACAGGGAGACACTTGTCCAAACTTGCTATTTTTTTTCACCAAAACGAGCCAAGCCACAGTGATTGGGCTCAGTGGCCTGGCTGGGAGCCTTCCTCATCCCTCCCACCACTAGCCTGGCCTCCATTCCCCTCACTGGCCCTTGTTACCAGTGGCTTCTGGTTCAGGACTTCTAGTTATCCGTTGGGAGTCCTCCTCAGTAGGAGTCTGGCTTCTTATGTGAGGACAGAAGGGAGATCTGGGTTCTGTGGAAGTAGCTGAGGCTGAGAGAGATGCCCTGGGGACCAAAGAATAGGCCCACAGAGACCAATGACCATACCATATTTGTCCCTCTCTCCCCAGTGCCTGGCACAGAGTAGGTCCTAAAAGAGTGAGTGAGTGAATGTTGGATGGTTGGATGGATAAGTAGATGTGTAGATGGGTGAATGGGTAGAAAGATAGATAAATAAACGAAGATGCTTAGATCCAAGTAGACATTCTGATAAACCTAATCTGATTTCTTGGTTCAAACGTGAGACACAAGGAAGGAGAAACCTAGGTCTAGAAGGTGCAGCCAACTTATTCCTGAATCTAAAGGAAATCTCTTTTCCCAGACTCTTTACAGTGTGTCCTTGAGACCCCCCTGGAGGTCTGGGGTTGGGTGAAACTGGCCTTTTCTCCGTCCTCATGTTTTGCTTCAGGCCTCTTCTTGCAGAGGCTTCTCTGCCCACTAGAAAAGGTGCTCTGCCGCTGGGCAAAGCAGCACTGAGTTAGGGAGGAGATAGATGGGCAGAGATGAGGCTCAGGCTGATGGGGGTACCACGGAACAGGACCCTGGGCACAAAACGTTTCAGGCTGGGGCTAGAGCAGACTGTTATGTGCTTGGACCAGGAGGTGGAGAACATTTCCAGCACCTAACACAGGGGCCTGACATAGTAAGCACTTGTATTTTTTTGAATGAATGAATAAAACATTCCTATGTCTTTTTCTCTCTAGATAACACCCTCAAATCCTTTTCCAAAAGGTATAGAGAATTCTCAAGAGCGCTAGGCCACTAAGGACCTTCCTTTGAGGGTAGAACGAATCAGGGTCAGCAGCCCTGCTGAGGGAAAAAGGGACAGTGGCATCTCTGCCCCCGTCCAAACTCTTCTCACCCCCAGCCCTGCTGCCCACGGTCCCCCCTCCTTCATCCGCCTCCTCCAGCCCCATCACTAGCTATCACGGTGCTGATCCAGAAGCTGGGGGTGCCAGGAGGGAGCAACAAAAGCTGCCGTGTTTACATGAGTGCATGTGTGCTTGCATGAGTGGCCGTGATGAGGGGGCTTGACTGAGGAGACGGGCGGCTCCATACCACCAAGGCCAGCGCCGTGGGGCTTGGAGACCCCATTCAGGGGTCCTGTCCCCAGGCCAGATCCAGTAGCTCTTCTCTGGTGCTGAGATCTTCATGGAAGGAAGTTCTCAGAGCTCCTCAGGGGCCCTTGTTGCTGGGATGTGCTCCTGGAGTTTAATCACTCTTCCCTGCTGTGATTTGTTTTGGGAGAGTCCAAGTAGAGCCTTCCCTTAAAGTAGATGCATGGTCAAAGCCACCCTCTGAATCAGATCTAGAAAGCCTGGGTTTTAAGGCCGGAGGGGGCTTGCCTCTGCTCTGTGCTGAGCACATTTTCTGAGCAGACACAGAACTGTTGGCTCAGGGCAGGCAAGAAAAGGCCTCGTGCGCCAAGGGGAAACAATTAGGAGTAATTACCATCAAGAGAGGCCCCCAGTGAGGGGTGATGGTGGGAAAGGCCGTCTGTTTAAGAGGAAGCTGAAAGTGGCAGACTGATTTTGGGGAAAAAATCAGACAGAGGGTGGGAGGAAGGGTTGAGTATGTGCTGTCTTTCTTTTCCAGGAAGACAGCAGGACTCCTCCCCCTCGGCCTCTACAGGGGCTCTCTGTCCGGAGGTGGGAGGGGAGAGCAGGAGGGCACTGGGCTCTGCATTCCTGAGATTCTCAAACCAGTCGGAACGGAATGGCAGAGGAAACTTCATACTGAGGGGACAGAGCCCTAGACACAGACAAAAGTGAAAAGATAAAATGGAGCACTGTGGAGCACCCAAAATGTCTCCAAGTGTCCCCCCACGCAACGCCCTTGATCCCTGAGAATCGGTGGGGATGCGCTGGGTCTGCTTGGTGTCTCCCTACTCACCACCCTCCAATCCTCAGCCCTGCCCCTTTAGGGATCAGAACCAGAGGCCTCAAAGGAAAAGTGTTGCTAGTATGGGCTACCTGGAGTTGGGGACAAGAGTGGGGGGCAAAAAGAAGGGCAGTCGGAGAAAGAGCTGTCGAAGGAGGGGTGAGGGAATTCCTTGGTACCCCGCGCTAGAGAAGTCAAGAGGAAATGAACCCCAAAGGAGAGGTCCCCTGACATTCCACTTGACCTTCCAAATTAAGGTGAAGAGACAAGTAAGGGCCTCAATCCTGCTCATGAGGGAACAGAGGGAGGCTTGGCCTTTGCGGACCTCATCAGAGGCTCTCACTGGCTTCATGCTGGTGGAGCCCCATGACCCCTGCGGAGTGAGACGGAGCAGGGCTGGCTGTGTGAGGCCACAGGCTTCAGGGACACAGGCTCTTGGCTTGGAGTCTCTATCACTGACAATCTGTGGGAATTTGGGCCACTTATGCAATCCCTATGCTCCTCATTTTCTCATCTATTTCATACACTTGTAAGGATTAAATGAGGTAACGTATATAAAGATTTGGCACATAAGGCTGGGGCCAGGGCCTCAATAAATGCTTAGTCTTATTATTATTATTGGAAGAAGACAGCTGTAAGTGCTAAGTGGATGATGAATTTGAAGCCAGAGGCCCTGGGGGAGGCTGCCCTCTCAACCACAGACGAGGAAGTGAGTGAGGACTTGATAGGGTGGAGGCTCTCAGTACGGAAGGGAGGCACTGCTCAGAGATGCTGAATAACTGTAATTCGTTCACTCCTTCGACAATTCTCTCCTTCCGTTGTTCTAGGCACCTGGGATGCAGCAGAAACGGAACATTTTAGCGAGAGACTGACAAAGCAAATGAGTAAATAATATAGTCAGATACGAAATGCTACAGAGAAAACATGAAGGGAGCTAGGGAGTGTGAGAACTGGGGTGTGGGAATGACAGAGGAGGTGAGGTGAGTGAGTGGGGGGGAGAGTGTCTGGGGGAAAGCCCTCCAGCCACAGGAAGCTGCAAGTAGAATGACCCTGAGGCAGGAGCAAGGTGGGTTTGTTAGACAAACACCAAGCAGGCCTGTGCGGCCGAGACCAAGGAGCCGGGGCAGAGTGATGGCGGAAGCTGTTGGAAAGGTGGGGAGCCACCGTGCAGGGCCTCGTGGGCCCGTGTAGGCACAGGTAATTGGCCGGTGGTGGGCTGACCGGAAACGGAGCTCAGGTGTACAAGGAAGCAAACTTTCTTTCCTGGGTTTCAGAAGAGCATCTGATACAAACAATATATATAAAATAGATAAACAACAAGGTCCTACTATCTAGCACAGGGAACTATATATTCAGTATCTTGTAATAAACTATAATGGAAAAGAATCTGAAAAAGAATAAAAAGCGCATCTGGAACACGAATTCCTTAAGGAACGTGAATTCCACCCCCCTTCCCTTTGTAACTTTCTGCGGGGCCCAAGACCAACCCAGCCACCTGGGGGTAGAGGCTGTCTCTGACTCACGATTGGGTGCAGGTTCCCACTGTGATGGAGTCTTCTCCCCATCTGTAGACCCAGGCAATTGTCAGCTATCTTTAACCACATTGGGGAATCAGAAAACAAGAGTGGCTTGAAGGTTTCTCTCCTCACTCCAACCATTTTCAAACGGCTGAAAGACCTTAACTGTGTCAGAAAAATGTTAGAACTCAAGAAATGTCCTGGAGGGACTTCCCTGGTGGCGCAGTGGTTAAGAATCCGCCTGCCAATGCAGGGGACACGGGTTCGAGCCCTGGTCCGGGAAGATCCCACATGCCGCGGAGCCACTGAGCCCGTGCGCCACAACTACTGAGCCTGTGCTCTAGAGCCCACGAGCCACAACTACTGAGCCCGCGTGCCACAACTACTGAAGCCCACGCGCCTAGAGCCCGTGCTCCGCAACAACAGAAGCCACCGCAATGAGAAGCCCGCGCACCGCAACGAAGAGTAGCAGCCAAAAATAAATAAATAAATAAATTTATTGGGAAAAAAAAAAAGAATGTCCTGGAGATGACGAGCAGCTCTTCCACCTCAACACAGATAAAACTGTTTCACCAGGATAGTGGAAGATTTATCAGAAGTTGGTGCTTTCTTGTTTTATTCTTTGGAGTGCATGTTTTACAGGTAGACCAGCGGAAGCACTTCCTGGAGGTTAGGTGGTGAGGAGAAAGGGGTGTGGGAGGGGGCAAGGAGACAAGGGATGCTGTTAGGTATCCAGGGTGGGTTGGAAGTCCCGACTGGTGTGTTTGGCTCAGGAGGGCTCTCTGGCTGGCTCCACAGACAGGTCTGGTTTTAAAAAGTGCCAAGGAGCCACAGATTTGCATGTTATTTGCGTTTCAGACTTCAATTCCAGGTATGTGGAATGAAATGAATGAATGAACAGTATTCAGACTCCTGGTTAAGGCGTGGACTCCGGAATCCAGACCACACTGAGGATCCAATCACTGGTCCAGCTTGGATCAGGAGACACAGACACAGACAGAGACAGAACAAGCAGTCAGAGAGACAGAGAGACAGTCAGAGAGACAAACACCATCGAGTCCTTTTTCACCAGGGAGTTTCCAAGTCAAGGCAAGAAAGCAAAATCCACAGAATTTATTTTAAAATAAATCAACTTTTAAAAACTAGGGAGAGAGTCACACATAGATAGTCAGATAAAGGCAACATCATCCATGACTTATCTCCACCTCTGCCCCTCCATCATCTACACCCAGCTTCAAACTGGACCATATGCCTATGGGTCTGCCTTCTTGATAAGGTCCATTGCTTGGTATCTGCCTGGCCTCCTACATGAGTTAGACTCTAAGGTCTTTGAGGATGGGTGGCTTTTATTTCCACCAAATGGTCAAAACCATTTCCACCAGATGGTCAAACCATCTCTTCACTCCACCCTCCAGGGCCCCCAAGCCCAGTGCTTAAACACAGGCTTATTAAACACCTAGTATAAGAGGCTCCCCAGAAGTATTAGATGGGGAAAATGCCCTCTAGGAACTTAGCTCTGGCTAATAGACAAGACACAGCCAGCATGTAAAACAGTCCATTTAAAGGACAAGGCAGACAGAAGGGGACCCACGATCCATACTGGATGTACAACATCACTGGAAATAAAAAAAAATAAAGAAAACTGTACATAATAGAAAGGTGTGTGGTTAGGGAAAAAATACTTTGATTAGGCCCCTTGCATAGAGACTGAAACCCCTGAAGGACATGCCAAACTGCTGAGGAAGGGGCTTGTGTTAAGGGCAGAGTGAGGCATTAGGTTTAGGGTCACAAAGGAGGTGCAGCCCCACTGCAGGCTGATGTGAGTGGACCTTCTACCCCGGACTCCTGCAATGCTGGTTAAGTAAATGTTTAGTCAGTCACCCCTACTCCTCCCTAGCAGGCCAGAGAGAAGCAGCTTGCACTCCTGGCCTGGAAAAAAAGCACCAAATCATTCACCTGCCTTCACTGGCAACACAGGTCTCAGTCCATTCTTGATGTAAAGGACAGATTACAATACATATGCCATGTGGAGTTGTATTATTTTCTAAGCGCTGCAGATGTCCAGATAAGAGATTTTAATGTAATCAGGGAAGGCTTCAAGGAGGTGAGATTTGGGTGTGTGTGCGCTGTGTATTCTTGAAAGCAGTAAGAGTAAATTGGATGAGGGGTGCCCAGCAGGTTGAAGACTCTGGGCTCCTTGTGTGCCTCTCCGCGACAACTTTCCTTTCCCAGCACTAAAGTTCTGCGAAGGAAGGAAGGACAATCTCCAGAAGTCAAGCAGTTGATGGTTACTCCTCAGTTCAGAATGGAGAAATGTCAGCAGCTATGATCTGTTCCATTAGGAAAGACTGACCTGCGCCTTAACTCTAAGATCAAGCCAGTGTTAACACTGGCCTTAAACTTGACTTTGAATCTCTACCTTGCCCAATTTCTATTCCAAGCAGCATTATGACCCTCAATAACATTTCAGAATCTCAGACTTTGACCAGACCCTGGACATCTGGTTCAACCACTCCCAACTGGAATTCTCCCCACCCTCTCCCTGACAGGCCAGAGAGGCAGCCTGCACTAAGGTTTCCTCGAGGTTTATCTTGTAGCTAAAAGTCTCCTAGTTTCCCATTTCTCTCCCACAGGGGATGCATGTCTAAGTACTCTTCTCTTAGTGGTGACCAGCATAACCCCATTTACCCTTACGTTACGTCACTCCCCACCCCCAAAGCTGGGAATAGGAATTATGGGCTCTTAAAAGACAGATACTAGGATTCAGCACAGGTGAAATAAGGCCTGCGCTATTAGGAAAGCTGTTGGGTTGAGCCTTACTTGTCCCTTCCCAAATTTTAGGATGAATTTGAAGCTGTGGACAGATTGCTCCTGGGTAGGGAAATATGGCCACTTTGCCAGGAGCTCAGCATGTAGTCTGAGTCAACAACAGGGCCTGATAGCATTTCACGTCCTTTTCTGACTCTCTTGAGTATGTGAGCTCCCAGGATGAAAGCATCATATTCCACCCTACCTCAACCCCCCTGGCCCATCCAGGTGGAGCAAAGGAGAAGACAAGTGCCGAGTGTCAGTTGTCTCTCTTACTCTGGGTTAAGACATATTTGAGAGCTGGAGGGATGGCACAGGAGAAGGACCAGAAGCTGAAACGTTAAAAACATTGGGGCTCTGAAGTGAACCCTCTCTCTCTACCCACTAGAGCCTTTTATGGGCCACGTAGAACCAGGTGGCGATGGACAGACTATGGAATATGGCTGCTGGCAGTGCTTTCCCAGGCAACCTGTTTCTATCCCAGAACACTAAAACTTTGGGGCTAATCTTGCTAGGGGCAGTGGGTAGAAGAGGCTAGCACAATTACAAGGGCAAAATAAGAGAGAAGTTGATACCACAGAGAAATATGTAGCACCTCATATACAGAGGAGTCAGTTTACACAGTCTCCAGGCCAGATGAGGGAAAAGCGCTTACATTCAACCCTAAACAGGGCTGCCGGGAGCAACGGTGGGTCCCAGGTGACAAATGGGATGGAACTAGCCTCTGTGCCTCGCACCATGTATCCTCAAATGGGCAGGAATGGTCTGATTTTCTCTGTACAGGGTCCAGGAGTGATTGTTCAGACTGGTTTCTGCTGAAGGCTTCATATCTGGCATCTAGAGCTTATCACCCATCAAGTGTTCCTTTTTTTAGGGGAGGCAGGTAATTATGAGCACTGGACACAGAGGAGAGGGGAAGATCAGAGAAAAGGAAAGCAATAGGCTTTAGTTTAAAGCAGGTTAAACAAGACATTGGTAACATGCCCTTGGCCATGGAATACAGGAACGTCCTAGTTTTCCCCCGTCATCAAGGTCTGCCCTTAAATGAAGAAGAAAGTTTCCAGATGCTAGTCCTGCTCTTCTTGGGCAGCTCTCTGGAAAGAATGGCCCCCACTGTGTTAAGTCTACTTGGTTCCCACCCTGGACCACAACCTGTGTCTCAGCCTGGCCCACTCATGCAGGGCATCTCAGGATCACTAACTTCACCTGGTACAAAACTGCACTGGTCAGAAAGTGGGGCCAAATTCAGACAGGCTTAACAATTCCTTGTATATTTTTCAAAGTGCTTTTGTTGCATGTTTCATTTTCTGCTGTACATGGCAATAAATATTTGTTGCTTTGGTCTGTACAAAAAGTCTGTGAGGAAGGTAAGACAGATGTTATCTAAATGGACAAACAATAAATACACAGAAGTATCTTGTTTTGAGTCCCCCAGACAATAGCAAGAGTGCCTGAAAAACTCAGGTCTTTTTGATTCATGGTCCAAAATCTATACCATATTGTCACCTTTCAAGTTGTCACTTAAATACATTAAGTACCAAGAATCAATGTTCAGGAGTCCCACAATGAGCCTGCATGCCATAGCTCTCTAAACGAGAATGTGAAAGTCCCAGGAACTCATATATAGAAAGCTATTTATTTCCTATAGAAAACACCAAAAAAACCCAAAACAAAACAAAACAAAACAAAACAAAACAGGCAAGAAAGAAAGAAGAAAAAAAAAGAAAACAAACAAACAAAAGGTGGTCTTCCCCCTAAAGGCAGGCAGTATGAAAAACGTACGTAGGACATCTAGTTGCTGGAGTGGAAAACAGTAACATTCAGTTAACAATGGAATATTTAAAAAAAATAGTTTTCTTTTCAAATTGTAACCTGTGGTAACACATAGAAAAATGTACTAAACAAGCTTGATATAAAACAGAGTAAAATTTTCAAATAAGCCCAGGGAGAAAGCACAATGTTGGAAAGGATGAGGTACATGGGAAGAGAAGAAAAGATTTCGTACAAAACTACCTATTACAATACAGAAAAAAGTATAAAATGTTCCTATTTTGGAACTTAAGTACAAAATGACACTGGCATTGGATCATTTCACTATCTAGCCTGAGGAGCGCTCAGAGGGTGGGGAGATGCCACATAGAACAAAAGGAATAGCAGTTTTTCATTCTCAGGTTGATCAGTACAAATTCCACCCGTTTTCCAGTTGAAAATCTCGCCTCCCTCTGTAACCTCTACCCCTAAGCCAAATCCATCCAGGAATCAAAATATTCTGTTAGGAAGTCCACAAACACCCTACACATAGGGGCTGGGATCTGTGCGTGCTGGAGCTAAATTTGGAAAATGGTAATAAACCTACAGGCTAAAATGGTGAACACATTCAGCCTTCAAAAAAAAAAAACAAAAACATATCCCTGTGAAATATATATATATATTAAATTCTCTGTGGTTAGAAACATATTTAAACTAGCTAGCCACAGACCAAACTAGACCTGCATTCATCCAATGCTGGAATTTTATGCTAAAGACTGAGGTCCTTCTTCTTGGTCAGAAGTAGGTAGCAGTAAAAGTGGTGCCTTGTCGCTCCACTAAACCGCTCCCTGGGTGGGTCTTCCCCATATCATGTGTTGTGAGCACATGCAAGCCTCTGCTTTTAAGGAAAGGACTGCCTGGGACTTCGGGGTCCATCCAGGGCTCACGTGTTGTGCCTCAGGAGAGGAAGAAGCTACAGATGATAAAACAGCCTTGTACAGAAGCAGACGGATTTTACAAAGGGGCATATAAATAGGAAAAGTCCTGGAGGAGGGAATTACGCAGGTGCCCCAAAGTCCAGTTTACAGTCACTTTCCCAGTGACATATCTTGAAAATCCTGTGTTTATGTATGTGTGCGTGTATATGCTGGTGGTTTTCATCCCTACCTTTTTGCCCACGTCCTTTCCTACCTCTTAGTAAGGCCTAACAACAAGAGTTTACATGAAATCAAGAGTCTTTCCAAGCTTCTCTCAGGCCCCTAATTAGAGACTGAGTGAGGCTGGAGCCCTTTGAAAATAAGATGGCAGAACTGAAGAAGTGAAAAGCAGTCTCTCTCTTCAGCTTAGGGATGTCCCTCACCCCTTTCACAGCACCAAAGTTTCTTTGCAAAAATAGTATCTGAGATACAAAAGGAAAGGCAGATGTGCTTGTGAGTGCATCTCTCCAGGGCCTGGTCCAGGATCAAGGACTTTACAAGAACAGAGGGTTGGGAGCAGCTGTTTCCAAGGTCTCTGGCCGTAGACAACAAAGAGCTGGTCTCCCACAAGTCCACGTCTGCTAATTGAGACAGTCTTCACAAGAGCTTTCGATGGAGGATTTCCCAGACCATCCGCTTCCGGAAGTAGGGCATGTGTTGCTGTAGGGACACAGAGACACCCTTATTTTCATTTCTTGTATGCAGACCTAACACTCCTTTCCGTCTTGAGGTTTTCAACTAAAATAATCTCAGCTGAATTTCTGATCTTTCAAATGGCTCCTTCTTTATCACATGTGATTTTTTTCTTTCTATTGCTTTTTTCTATTACTATCTTTATTGCTATTTTCCATTGTTGTAACTTTAGAAGTTTTGTTGGGCATTGCCAGGAGTCCCCAGGGTACACCCAAATGTCTCCAAGAATTTTGAGAACGGTGTCTATCGAGTCCTCTATGTTAAACTTTTAAGAGGATATGAGATCCGAGCTTGAAAACCAAAAACTCACTTTTTACAGGAGATGTTATAGGAACTGCAAGAGTGAGCTCCACCCAAGGGCTATGGTGGAAAAATCTTGTAAAGTCATTGATTTAAACAGAAGTAAAGAGTTAAGTGAAGGACACAGAATAACCCCTAATCTCTAGTCTCAATCCACCTTGGTCTCCGAAGGACCACATGGACAGAAATAAACAATCACAAACTATAAGAAGACTGACCAGCTGCATCAAGTGAGGGGCAGCGGAAGAGGGCAGCATAACAAATTATACTAGATCAAGGTGTGGCCTGTTCCAAAACTTAACTGCTACCCAAATAAAGGGAAACTATAGGAAACTTGCTCTGGTCCCAGTTCTCTGCTTCTCACAGGATTTGAGGTAGGTGGGAGAGATGGGCGGAGAAGAAGGCTCTGCCCATACATCACAATATGTGATATATGGTAACCCAGGATGTGGCCTATCACTACCCTTTTTCTTGTGAGGCGGCACAGGCAGTAACCACCCATGTTATGAGCCACAAGCTGAAGCAGAGCCCCTAAGTGGAGCAAGTGGAGGGAAAAACATCTATCTGGCAGCCTGGAGATGGGGTGGTCATAGAGCTCCCTCCTGAAGGCTTGGCTCACCTGTGTGAAGTTGATTGGTCTGTCTTTGGTAATGCAGTCAGCATATTTGCAGGCAAACATGCCACAGTCGCTTCCATTCATCTGCTGTGGAATTTCCTGAAAGGCCAAAAACAATAAAAAAAGTGACATCTTTCCAAGCTTCCTTCTTTCTTAGATTATAAATAAGAGCCAAAGGATATAAATTTTACAGGTTTCCCTGAATTTTGAAGAGATGACCCTGGTCCCCCACTCAGAACAACAGAGGCTCAGAGAAAAAAATTCAGCATCTCAGTCCAGCCTGTGTATTTCATATTAATCACACAGGAGACTATCTTAGATTTCCATGACACCCAAGGGTGTAAAAGCTGGCCCCTCCCACAAGGGCCAAACAATCTGCAAACATTTCCCACAGATGAAAGTTTAGCAAAATAGCTGGGCATTTATAAAACCTAGTTCTTCATAAGAAACACAATACTAGTTTCCCACAGATAGCTTACTCTACCTTCCCCAAGGAACCAAACGACCAAGCTGAGGTGAGGCTAGACACTAACACAGAAGGTCTCTGGGGACCAAGCAGTAAAATCCTTTTCTTTCTAATACCCTAGTCTCAGGATTTCCATCTCATCAAGGAGAAATGTACCTGGCTTTTCTTGCTGAAGAGTTGCCAGCCATTGGTGTCAAACTCTTTCCTTTTCTTGTCAATGCTTTCTTGCTTCAGGTATTGCCTAAAGGTATTGGGAGAGAATGAGATGAGCTTGGGGAGCAGTGATGACAGCTGCCACTGCAAGAATGGGGTTGACAATCCTTAGGAAGTTTTCTTCTGCGCGTCTAAGGAAACAGTATGTACTACTGGGCAGGGAATCTTTGGACTGCTAAGCTTCCTTTGGAGGTCCCACAATTCAGGCCTGCCCTGTCAACCCAAGAGAAGCATGACATCTGCCTTTGATACCCAGGCTCTTTCTACCTACTGTCCGTCCTGAGGAACAAGTTCTGATTCTTCTCCTTGGTTTATATGGGCCTACAGAACTCAATCTAATGGAAGAAAAATGTTTCTCCAGCAATACTGAGGTACTTATTTATTTATAGTCTTGATTCTCCTGTGTGAAAATTCAATCCAAATCAACAATTTGTTGAGTGCATACCTCATATACAGCACTCTTCTTAAGTGTGAACTGCTCACCATTCTGGAACCCAGCCCCCTCCTGGCTGCCAAAATGGTACAGTGAGGAATAGACATTTTGGAAAGAGAAACAGATGGGATATAAAGAGATTTGCATTCTGGTTCCCAGTTGAGCCACTAACTAGTAGGACCTGAGCAAATGTAAGTCACCTCTGTGGGTCTTGGTTTCTTCATCTGAAAATTTAGGAGGTTGGAGTAGATGATTTCTAAGTAGTTTCTATATCTATATGTATATATCCACTCTATATTTAGAGCACTGGGACAGTAATTATCCCCATTAGGGTGTATTTTTGGTATTATATTATTATTAAACTTTACTTACTTAGATGGAAAATACCCATTCTTATTCAAGATAAAGATTTCCTTTATTAATCACTACATTGAAGGGATCAGAGAACTGAGTTCAATAGCTGGAAAAACATAACATATACCCAACATCAAACTCTTTGTCCTCAACTCCCTACTTACAAGAGGATCCTGCAGGCTTCATTGTTTATCCCACCCATGGAGTCGTAATAGGTAATATTCTTCTTTCTAAAGTCTACAACCTGGGAATTAAAAAAAAAAAAAATCTGTGTTTATGAAGTGAAGAAAACTGGTTTCTCAGCTTTTTCCTTCCCTGGAGTTTGGAACCTCCTGCCAGATTTCCTATGATATCATGACAAGTCTGATGGATGCTTAGCGTTATACCATGCTTAATCTGCAGAGGAGAGAAGAACAGGGGGATTATTTACTCAGAACTGCGATGGGGGCTAATTGACTGGCGGCTCCAGTAATTGCCCTGAAACCTTTTTCTAGTATTCAGGTTCTCCATCTGCACTGTGGGTAACAGTGAAGACAAAACATGCTCTTCAGAGAACGAAAGTTGAGTGAGATAATGTCCATACATTTTCTGAAAGATGGTAAAAGAGTCTAGGTTTTGTTTCTTTACTTGGAGAATTTCCTTTTGGCTTATGCTTTTCAAAGGTAACTCAAAACAGACTGTGAAATACTTTTTATACTTTTATTAATATATTAAGCTCATGTATCCATGTTCTCAGAGTCATAAAAAATATTAAATTACCAAGTATGCAAGACAAGTCATGATTAGGCAGAAAATAACAGTCATAGAATCTGAGTTGGCAGCATCAGTAAGAAGTCACTTTTACTCCCCATGCCTTGCCTTTAGCCTGCTTTGACTTATAACTCCCTTTTTAAATATTTCCAGAAAAGGAAAACTCCACAGCTTTCTTCCAAGACTAAGTATCTCCCACTCTTGACAGGGAGTTCACTGATCTATCCAATTTTTAGACAACTAAATGCTACTTTTTCTGTCAGTCATCTAGTGAAAATGTAGAACTAATATTCACTACTCTCTGTGTATTCTATAATTACATAGATTTCTTTTAAATTTTATCAGCAATAAAAGAGGCACTCACAGCAAGACACCAGTGCACTCCCAGGTGAATGGGCACCAAAAGAATGTCAACAGAAAAGACATCCACTTTCTTGGTCCAACGTTTCACTGCTTGATAACCAGCCGTTTTTAACTTAGTGAAAAAAAAGGTATTAAATGCATGCACGCTTGGCAATCCCTTCTCTTTACTTCGCTCCATTAGCATATTCATGTAGAAATTGATGATCTGTGGGAAGAAAGTATATGTATTAAACTAGATACTCCAGCCTTTCAAAATAGTTGTGTTGTAAGAAGGAAACACAGTTGCTATATTGCACAGCATAGGTTAGTTTCCTAATCAATTCAATTATGACTTCAACACCCAACAGCCTCATGTCCCTGTATCAAATTCTGACTAGAAGGGAGGAAGGTGTTGAGGTGGTTAGAAACAGTGAAAACAGAAAAAGCTGATGTGTGTGTGTGAGTGTATACACACACACACACACACACACACACACACGTGTATATATATGGGTCCGGATACATATGGGAAGATGTTGGTCGGACTTGTAGAAGACTGAAGATCAGGTTAAAAAAACTGGAAAATGAGGAGGAAGGGGTGGTACAAAGTGAGACTCAGAGAAAACGAAAGGAAGGAGTACAAGCAGTTAAATGAGGTACACACTAGCAGTTCCTTTAATCTATCGGGACTGTGCGAGTAATTTAAATAAATCCTGAGCTCAGAGTCTAGTGTTAATAAAGCTAAGATCAGTAGTTCAATCCTTCTATGTAGGTCTCCTGATTCTGCACAAAGATAGAAAATTCTGCTCCATGACTAAGGATTGCATTTTCAGCCTAACAAGCCACCTAGCAGAAGCAAACTGTTTTGGTCTCAAGTAGAATTGAGTGACAGAATAAACCATCAACTATACTGGAAAAACATCTCTAAACTGGTAGTAGCTCAGCAATGTCACCTTTATAGAGGCAGACATGGATACAGTATAACCTACATTACATGAGACCTGAAAGTAGAATGACAAACATGAAGAGTAAAGTTCTCCCCCAGAACCTACATGGTTAGCTGCCTCATTTTTGTTGATTTCATTTATGCCTTCAATATCAAGTACAAGTGAAAGAAATTAAAATGCTTGATAAAGGAGATATGTTAATGAAACTATGTGTTCTCTAACAATGACTATGTCGTCCATGGTTCCTTTAAGTCCAGGACTCCTTGGTACCAAAGCTTGAAAGTTACTGTGCCGGAAGTTACTGCACACTTACTTTATGTGGCCAGCTGAGGTCAGGCCAGTGTCTGTCAACTGCAAGGAATGAATGGGCTAACTGATCCAAAGCTTGGAAATATGACTAAGAAAACAGGCACATTTTTCAGAATGCTTTTTGGGGAAAGGGAAAACACCACCGTCCTTTGACAAATATTTACACACTAGAATGCCAGAGCAGTGAGCTACTGCCCAATAGTAGGCAACTACATGCTGGGGAGGCAGCAGGGAACACTGCCAGGAACACACCGGAGCATGGTCTAGACCAGAGAAAGGGCCTATAGATGAGGATGCCTAAGCAGTTGCAGGGAAACCACATTCACCATGAAGCAGAGCTCTGAGGGTGGTGGGAGGGAGAGCCAGGACTGAAGAAAGACACTGTTCTTCCTGCATCTCTGAAGACAGAACAACAGGCCCAGAGGACTCAGGTTGTGGTTAATTCTCTGCTGAGTGATGCCCAACAGGTAACTGGAGCTCAGTTATTTACAATAATGACAATGAATTACACAATTAGGATCACAGATTTCTCCAATCCACGTTTTTAATCTAACCCTGCCCCCGAAGATAATGGTGCTAAAGGATGCTTCTCGGCTTGTGAAGGCAGCCAGGAATGCAGGAGGATCTGCTCAGCAAGCACAGATTTCACAGCTATAATCTACGTCCTCTGGTGAGAGAAAATCAGCAGGAAGGGACTGATTCCTCTGGCATTCTATCCCACAATATTAGCCATGCTATGAGGCTAAATAAACCCTTCAATCCAGGGGGTGAAGTGAACAGGCAGACAACCTGTCAGTCACTGTAAGCCAAACCCTCCAAGGGGGCAGACAAGTTATGTATTACAACAGGCAACAAGGACTTAGGACGGAAGCAGAAGAAATCAGAGAGAGATAAGGATAGCCAAGCACATGAAAGCCACGGAGATATATCTCCCCCAGGTGCCCATCAGAGGGGTATACCACCTTTGGGATCGTTACCCTGAAGTGAAAAGGATGACATAAATGAGTGTCACGCTACACATGACTATCCTATTTTTCAGGAGGAAAGAGTGCCAGAAACCAATTAAGTTTAGCTGGACCTACACAGACTGAGCTCTTTGGCTTCTTATTTCATTTTGTTATTTTGAGAGAGTGGACTTATAAAGCTAAAGACCAAGCCAGCTGAACAGGAACAGAGACCTAGTGATCAGGACACCACACTAAGAATCCCTCTTCCACTGCTTCAGTTCTGCCTCCAACCAAGGTTTCTCCACTGAGAGGGAAATGGCTTCCTCCAAAGTCAGCTCATTAATTAGCTCTATGGAGTGGTCTGGGTTCTTTTTCATTTCTACTGTATCTCAGTAGGAGGGAGTTTAGTGGCTTCAATGTTCCCTCCCATTAACTGAGGACATGTAATCTGACATCTGAGGCAGAATTTAGATCCGAGTTTTTCTCCTCAGTTTTTCAGCTCTTACTCTATACAAATGAGGAAAATTGCCATAGTTCAGCCAAGACACAATCATACCAAAAAAACAAGCTAGGAGTTAGGAGAACAAAAAGAATCCTACACGTCATCTCACAGAGGGCTGAAGATAAAGGAAAAAGAAATGAGAGAAGGGATCACAGTGCTTCAGATGAAAGAGGAGCAGTGATGGTCAGAGCGTTTGCTTGTATTTTGTGAAGACAAGGGTCCCTCCCCTTCCATGGTGAGAGCCTTTCTGCACTCAGGACTCTCTTAGCTTCAGAAGATCTTCAATTCCCTTTGGAATAGGGGGCTAGGAGTAATAAGTCAGCCCTGTGCCTACTGTTTGTCTTGCACTTGTCCCTCTTTTGGGGGCCCACACTTGCCTCTGCTTGCTGCAGCTCCTGGTGCCTGAAGAGTTGCCCTTCCTGCTGCCTTCGCAGCTTTGGCCATGAGTGCCTACTTGTCTATGCAGCCCTGTCTGGGGGTGGAATGGTTGTTTATAGTGTCTTATTCCTTTGTGATTTTATTTGAAGAGCTGCCAGGTTGAAGCTGAAAAAAGCTTCTCTTTAAAAGAAAAGCCTACCATGTTTTCAAACTAGGGACTCAATCCTTTTCCTGTATGCTACCACAATGACATAAATGACTGTTATTTGTATCCTCCTTCTCATGCAGTAAACCAGCCAAACTATTGTTTTTTCATGCATATAGAAGTAAAACATTTCACAATACAATCCTGACTTTAACCCTTTCCAATTTCACTCTTTGAACCCTTATAATTGACTTAGGAAATAAGTGTTCTAAAAGTCCTGAGCATGACAGTGTTCCTAAGCAGAGACCCAGATAACTTTCAGGGGGGAAAAAAGCTGTTTTCCTATTTTACCCCTCCAGATTTTCCCCTCTACATACTCATTCTGAATTTTTTTTTTTTAAAGATTTAATTGTATTTATTTTTGGCTGTGTTGGGTTTTCGTTGCTGTGCACAGGCTTTCTCTAGTTGTGGCGAGTGGGGGCTACTCTTCCTTGTGGTGCGTGGGCTACTTGCGGTGGCTTCTCTTGTTGTGGAGCACAGGCTCTAGGCGCGCGGGCTTCAGTTGTTGCAGCACGCGGGCTCAGTAGTTGTGGCACGCAGGCCCTAGAGCTCAGGCTCAGTAGTTGTGGCACACGGGCTTAGTTGCTCTGGGGCATGTGGGATCTTCCTGGACCAGGGCTCGAACCCGTGTCCCCTGCATTGGCAGGCAGATTCTTAGCCACTGCGCCACTGGGGAAGTCTCCCTCATTCTGATTTTTAAATTAGGCTTATCCTTGTCAACCAGAAAACCCGAAAGACTAACCAAGCAACAACCCCTGAATATAATGAGTCAGAAGGTCACTCACTCCTAAAAAGATCTAATCTAATAATATTATAGAAACCAAGAAGGCAGACTTCAGGTAAGCTCTATGTTACTGCATCCCTCACTGTGTCCAGGATTTTTCTCACATGCAAATTCAAGTAATAAATTATTAGAATTACTGCCAAGGTTTTAGAGAAAGAGAGGCAGGCAACATCTATTTTTATGGAGTCATGACAACTGTAATTATTCTCCCTGTGACCTCACATAAATCCCTGGTTTATCAATAGGACTAGTTCTACTAAGAAACACTTTAAAGAGGTAAACTATAATGACGTGGAATCTTCCCATGAGTCATGTTAGAAACACTATAACTTCCATTCTGGTCATTTTATTCCACATGTTAGAGTGCATACCATATCGTAGACCCCATCATATTCACTTAACTAATTTATCTCATTTTGTCTGATTTTTTTCCCTTCTTATGCAGTTTTTATTTCCTAAGGAAAACCTACTCCCTGTGCTAGGTTTGTCTAGTTGGGCTTAATGTTTGGCAAGATGTTTCCTCTCTTACCAAGCATCACTTAGATTTAACTTCTCCTTGGAAACAGTTAATTATTGAGAGAGAGGTATTGAAATCTTCAACAGTAATTATAAATTTGTCTATTTCCCCTTCCAATTTTCTCAGTTTTTACTTCATCTATTTTGAAGTTCTGTTAGGTGTGTACGTATCTAGGTTGTTAATCCTCTTGATGAACTTACCCGTTTACCATTATGAAAAGTCTATCACTGGTAATATGACTTGCTCTGAAATCTACTTGGTGTGATATTAATATAGTTACTTCATCTTTCCTTTGTTTAGTGTTGGCACGGTATATTTTTTCCATCCTTTTACTTTTAACCTATATGTGTCTTCATATTTAAAACAGGTTTCCTGTAGACAGATTTTTTAACCTAATCTGACAATCTCTGCCTTTTAACAGGATGTTTATACTGTCCAATACGGTAGCTACTAGCCAAATGTGACTCTTGAGCACTTGAAATATGACTAATGCAAGTTGTGTTGTAAGTGTAAAATACACACATTTTAAATAGAAGGTAAAATACTCATTAACAATATTTTCAGATTTCTTACATGCCAAAATAACATATTTTGGATATATTGGGTTAAATAAAATGTATTATAAAATTAGTTTTACCTGTTTCTTTTTACTTTTTTTTTAATGTGACTACTAGAAAACTTAAAATTACATAGATGGCTCACATTATATTTCTACTGGGTGTGCTGGGTTAGGTCATTTACATTTAATGTGATTACTGAGATGGCTGGTTTTAAATCCACCATCATGTTCTTCTTTTACTATTTGTCCCATCTGTTCTTTGTATCCTTCCTCTTTCCCTGCCTTCCTTTGGATTGTATCTTTTAATTCCATTTTATCTCCATTACTGGCTTATAACGATATCTCTTTTTGTTTTTGTTTTTAACTGGTTGCTCTAGGATTTATATGTCTTTAACTTATTGTAGTCTACCTTCGTATAACATTATACCACTTCATGTATTGTATAGGAACCTTAAACAAGTATGTACTTCCATTTTTTCCCCTCCTTTGTGTTATGATTGTCATATACTTTACTTCAACATGTTATAAACCCCACAGTATGTTGTTCTACTTTTGACTTGTCAATTGTCTTTCAGAGATATTAAAAACTGAGAGCATTTCCACTGCTCTTCACTCCTTGTGTAGATTGAAACTTTTACCTCATATTTTTCTTCTGCCTGACAAATATCTTTTAACATTTCTTATGGTAGAAGTCTGCTGGTGATGAATTCTTTCAGCATTTGTCTGCCTAAAAAAGAATAGCCTTATTTTTTGAAAGATATATTTGCTGGTATAGAATTTAGGTTGCCAAGCTTTTTTTTTTTCCTCCTTCAGAACTTTAAAGATGTAGCTATATTGTCCTCTGGCCTACACGGTTTCTGACAGATCTTTGTTCCTCTGTACATGATATGTCTCTTTTCCTCTGGTTGCTTTCATTAGTTTTCTCTTTATCAGTGGTCTTTAGCAATTTGATTATTATACATTTCACTATGGTGTTTCTTCTACTTGAGGTATGCTGAATTTCTTGGATCTGTCAGTATATTTCCAGATTTGGAAAATCTTCCACCGTTATTCCTTTAAACATTTTTTTCTGATACCACTTATACCCCACCTTCCCTTCTGGGACTTCAATTACATGCTTAGGCTTGACACTGCCCCAGAGCTCACTAAGCTCTAGTCATCTTTTCTCAGCCTTTTTTCTATTTCATTTGAAATGGTTCCTATTGCTCTATTTTCAAGTTCACTAACTGTTCCTTCCACAGTGTCTAATATGTTAATCTCATCTCATGTATTTTTCATTTCAGATACTGTATTTTTCATCTCTAAAAGTTCAATTTGGGTCTTTTATATTTTCCATTTTTCTCCTCATAATGTCCATTTTCCTCTACTTTCCTGAACATGTGAATATGTTCATGGTATCTGTTTTAATATCTTTCTTGGCTAATCCTATCATTTTTGTCTTTTCTGGGTATTTCTATAGTGACTGTTTTTTCCCTTTGTTATATTTTTCTTCTATTTGCATGCCTGAGAAATTTTAATTGGATGCTAGACATTGTGAATTTCATGTTGTTGGGTTTTGTTGTTACCAGAATTTGCTGTGTTCCTTTAAATATTGTTGGGCTTTGTTCTGTGATATAGTTAAGTTAGTTGGATCAGTTTCAAGCTTTCAAGACTTGTATTTAAGCTTGTTACCTTGGGTTCAGGCGGCCTTTATTCTAGGGTCACTTTGGCCCCACTCTTGAAGCAATACCCTTTTGAGGACTCTATTCAATGCCCCACAACTTTTCTACTCTAGATGGTTGGGACATGAACTATTCTTGGCACCTGTGTTAGCTCTCAGGCTTGTTCTCATTCCTTCTTCCTGGTGGTTCTTTCTCCAGGCTCTGGTAGTTTCTCCCCATATATGTACAGATCAGTACTCAGCCAAAGATTTGAGAGGGGCCCACTGCACATCTCTGGAGCTTTTTTCTCTTTGTTCAGCAACTTCCCCTCCAGTATTTATCTCACAAACCTTAGCCACTTTGGCCTCCCTGAACTCTGTCTCCTCCACTCACAAGACTGCCAGGCACTGCCAGGCTTTACCAGCTCTCTCCCCTCAACACACCACCCCAGTAAGCTGTGGAAATCATAGGCTCATCCTTTCCATTTCCCTTCTCTCAGGAATCACTGTTATCCAATGTCTGAAAATTCTTGCTTGATGTTTTATCTAGTTTTCTAGTTAAGTTGAAAGAGTAAATCTGATCCATTTTATTCTATCAAGACCAGAAGAAGTCCGATTCATTTACTTGTATGCCTAAATAATTTCCATGTATTTCTAAATTTATCTGATGCTTTATAAAACAACTTTTAGGCCCTCTAAGAAGCAGAATTAGCAGGCCATAAAGAGAAACACAAAGCCTAAAGTAGTCCTCTCCTCAGGATCATTAACCTAAAATCTTAGACTTGGATTCCAGAAGTTATTCAACTCAATCTCCAGGAAATAATAATTTCTAGTACTGACATACACTTAAAAATATTTCCTTTTGTTTAACTGTGACTTTCAATCTACTTTTGCAATTAATTCCTCCTCTCTTTAACCCTGTCTTCCTTCCCTTAATTAGGAATTTCTTTTAATAACTAATCACAGACCTGGTAAAGAAATCCCCGTCTATATGTCATTAGCTTTCCAGCCTCATTTTCTATTCTTTACAAGGCAGCCACTTCCCACATTCCAATGTTGAGAAGTTTCATTTTCTTATAGGAAGGTAAAATGTTAATCCTGTCAATCATTAGTCCTTTGAAGCTGTATAGAATTTAAGTATTCAGCTATACAAAAATCCATTCTTGGGCTTCCCTGGTGGCGCAGTGGTTGAGAGTCCACCTGCCAATGCAGGGGACGCGGATTCGTGCCCGGTCCAGGAGGATCCCACGTGCTGCGGAGCAGCTGGGCCCGTGAGCCATGGCCGCTGAGCCTGCGCGTCCGGAGCCTGTGCTCCGCAGCGGGAGAGGACGCAACAGTGAGAGGCCCACGTACGGCAAAAAAAAAAAAAAAAAAAAAAAATCCATTCTTAAAAACATGTTGGGGGCGGCGGAGTCGAGATGGCATACTAGGGGGACGTGGAATTCATGCCTCCTCACAACTAGGGCACCTACCAGGCACCAGTGGGGGACCACGGACACCTAAGGGGGCGGGAGGAACCCCCAGCAACTGGGTAGGACGTGGGTCATTGGGGGAAGGAAGGGGGAGGAGAGGTGGAGGCGGGATGGGACTGGTGCCCCGAGGGGTGGCTGAGGGAGGAGAAGGGGTAAATCGGGGAACCACTGGGGGGGTAGAGGATCAAAATGGAGTGTGGCCAGGTTTCCGCTGCCCACTTGAACCCCCAGGAACCTGCTGAGATCCCGGGCCTGGTCCTCTGCCCACTGAGGCCCCCTCCAGCCACATGGGTCCTGAGGGAGTGGGAGGGAGGGAAGGGAGAGCAAAAGTTAAGGCCGGACCTCCAGGACCAGCACCCCTGAGGGGTGACTGGGGGAGGGGAAGAGTTCCTACAGCCAGCGGGACCCACCCACGGTTAGTGGTCCAGGAGCAACAGGAGACCCTGGGCGAGATAGTGGGGGAGGGGCACGAAGGAACGGAGCCATTGCTCACCCTGTCCACTTAGGCACCAGGAAGCCTGTTGGGCTCCTGGGCCTAATCCTCTGCCGTCGGAGCCTCCCTCCTGCAGTGCAGAGCCCAAGCCCCGCCCCTACACCCCCACCCAGGGCCTCGACTCTACACTCGGAGACCCCCTCCAACGAGCTGGGCCTAAACCCCACCCACACACCCTCACTCAGCGCCCTACCTCCAAACTACGGAACTCCACACTCCTGAGGCCCTACTTTGGACATGCTGCCTCTCCTCTTCCCCACAGGTCCTAAGCAGAGGCCACACCCCACACTTAAATGTCACCCACCTAGGCCCCACTCCATGCTCAAATGTCACCCCCCACCCGCCTAGGTCCTGCCCCACTCTAAACACCGTCCCTGCCTAAGTGCCACCCCAGCCTAAACTCCGCCCCATGGCCAAGGCTTTTTTTTTTTTTTCCTTTTTTTCTTTTAGATTGGGGTTCTGTTTTACCTTGTTGATTCATTGTTGTTGATTCTTTTATATTTTTATTTTTACTAATAAATCTTTTATTTTTCTAATTTTATTTTATTCTTTATACTTTGTTAGTGATCTCTCCTTTTGGCTTGTCCTCCACCCCTGCCTTTTCTTCCTTTTTTCTGTTGTGGTTTTATTTTGCCTTGTTGCAGTTGTTTCAATTATACTTTAACTTTTCCTAATATATTTTTTATCTTTCTACTTTTATTTTGTCTTTTATTCTTTGATATTGTACTGCTCCTTTTTTTCTTTCTTCTTTTTTTTTACCATGCCACAAACCTTGCGGGATCTTGGTTCCCAGGGTGGAGGTTGGGCCCAAGCTCCCGTAGTGGGAGCTCTGAGTCCAAACCACTGGACTAACAGGAACCTCAGACCCCAGGTAATATTAATCAGAGTGAGACCTCCTGGAGGTCCTCATCTCAACACAAAGACCCAGCTCTATCCAACTGCCTGCAAACTCCAGTGCTGGACGTCTCAGGCCAAACAACCAGTAAGACAGGAATACAGCACCAACCATCAAAAAAAAAACAAAAAATGAAACAACAAAACAATATGTTAAAAATGAAGGAGCAAGGTAAAACCTACAAGACCAAATAATGAAGACGAAATAGGCAAACTACCCGAAAAAGAATTCAGAGGAATGATAGTAAAGATAATCCAAAATCTTGGAAACAGAATAGAGAAAATGCAAGAAACATTTAACAAGGATCTAGAAAAACTAAAGAGAAAACAAACAGTGATGAACAACACAATTACTGAAATTAAAAATACTCTAGAAGGAATCAATAACAGAAGAACGGATAAGTGAGCTGGAAGTCAAAATGGTGGAAATAACTGCCAGGGAGCAGAATAAAGAAAAAAGAATGAAAAGAATTGAGGACAGTCTCAGAGACCTCTGGAACAACACTAAACACACCAACATTCGAATTATATGGGTCTCAGAAGAAGAAGAGAAAAAGAAAGGGTCTGAGAAAATATTTGAAGAGAGTACAGTCAAAAACTTCCCTAACATGGGAAAGGAAATAGTGAATCAAGTCCAGGAAACACAGAGAGAACCATATAGGATAAACTGAAAGAGAAACACTCTGAGACACATATTAATCAAACTATCAAAAATTAAATACAAAGAAAAAATATTAAAAGCAGCAAGGAAAAAGCAACAAATAACATACAAGGGAATCCCCATAAGGTTAACAGCTGATTTTTCAGCAGAAATTCTGCAAGCCAGAACGGAGTGGCAGGACATATTTAAAGTGATGAAAGGGAAAAACCTACAACCAAGATTACACTACTCAGCAAGGATCTCATTCAGATTCGAGGGAGAAATTAAAACCTTTACAGATAAACAAAAGTTACGAGAATGTTACGAGAATTCAGCACCACCACACCAGCTTTACAACAAATGTGAAAGGAACTTCTCGAGGCAGGAAACACAAGAGAAGGAAAAGACTTATAAAAACAAATGCAAAAAAAAAAAAACAAAAAAAAACAAATGCAAAACAACTAAGAAAACGGTAATAGGAACATACATATCCATAATTACCTTAAATGTAAATGGATTAAATGCTCCAACCAAAAGACATAGACTGGCTGAATGGATACAAAAACAAGACCTGCACATATGCTGTCTACAAGAGACCCACTTCAGACCTAGGGACACATACAGACTGAAAGTGAGGGGGTGGAAAAAGATATTCCATGCAAATGGAAATCAAAAGAAAGCTGGGGCTTCCCTGGTGGCACAGTGGTTGGGAGTCCGCCTGCCAATGAAGGGGACACAGGTTCGTGCCCCGGTCCAGGAAGATCCCACATGCCGCGGAGCGGCTGGGCCCGTGAGCCATGGCCACTGAGCCTGCGCGTCCGGAGCCTGTGCTCCGCAACGGGAGAGGCCACAACAGTGAGAGGCCTGCATACTGAACCAAAAAAACAAAAGAAAGCTGGAGTAGCAATTCTCACGTCAGACAAAATAGACTTTAAAATAAAGGCTATTACAAGAGACAAAGAAGGACACTACATAATGATCAAGGGATCAATCCAAGAAGATATAAAAATTGTAAATATTTCTGCACCAAATATAGGAGCACCTCAATACATAAGGCAAATGCTAACAGCCATAAAATGGGAAATCAACAGTAACACAATAATAGCAGGGGACTTTAACACCCCACTTTCACCAATGGACAGATCATCCAAAATGAAAATAAATAAGAAAACACATCTTTAAATGACACATTAAACAAGATGGACTTAATTGATATTTACAGGACATTCCATCCAAGAACAACAGAATACACTTTCTTCTCAAGTGCTCATGGAACATTCTCCAGGATAGACCATATCTTGGGACAACAAATGTGTTGGGACAACAAAAGCCTTGGTAAATTTAAGAAAATTGAATCGTATCAAGTATCTTTTCTGATCACAATGCTATGAGACTAGATATTAATTACATGAAAAAATTTGTAAAAAATAAAAACACATGGAGGCTAAACAATACACTACTTAATAACCAAGAGATCACTGAAGAAATCAAAGAGGAAATCAAAAAATACCTAGAAACAAATGACAATGAAAACACGATGACCCAAAACCTATGGGATGCAGCAAAAGCAGTTCTAAGAGGGAAGTTTAGAGCGATATAATCCAACCTCAAGAAACAAGAAACATCTCAAATAAACAACCTAACCTCATACCTAAAGCAATTAGAGAACGAAGAACAAAAAAACCCCCAAGGTTAGCAGAAGGAAAGAAATCATAAAGATCAGATCAGAAATAAATGAAAAAGAAATGAAGAAAACAATAGCAAAGATCAATAAAACTAAAAGCTGGATCTTTGAGGAGATAAACAAAATTGATAAACCATTAGCCAGACTCATCAAGAAAAAAGGGAGAAGACTCAACTCAACAGAATTAGAAATGAAAAAGGAGAAGTAACAACTGATACTGCAGAAATACAAAGGATCATAAGAGATTACTACAAGCAACTCTATTCCAGTAAAATGGACAACCTGGAAGAAATGGACAAATTCTTAGAAAAGCACAACCTTCCGAGACTGAACCAGAAAGAAACAGAAAACATAAACAGACCAATCACAAGCACTGAAATGGAAATTGTGATTAAAAATCTTCCAGCAAACAAAAGCCCAGGACCAGATGGCTTCACAAGCAAATTCTATCAAACATTTAGAGAAGAGGTAACACCTATCCTTCTAAAACTCTTCCAAAATATAGCAGAGGGAGGAACACTCCCAAACTCATTCTAAAAGGCCACCATCACCCTGATACGAAAACCAGACAAAGATGTCACAAAAAAAGAAAACTACAGGCCAGTATCTCTGATGAACATAGATGCAAAAATCCTCAACAAAATACTAGCAAACAGAATCCAACAGCACATTAAAAGGATCATACACCCTGATCCAGTAGGGTTTATCCCAGGAATGCAAGGATTCTTCAATATATGCAAATCAATCAATGTGATACACCATATTAACAAACTGAAGGAGAAAAACCATATGATCATCTCAGTAGATGCAGAAAAAGCTTTTGAGAAAATTCAACACCCATTTATGATAAAAAGCCTCCAGAAAGAAGCACAGAGGGAACCTACCTCACATAATAAAGGCTATCTATGACAAACCCACAGTCAGCATCATTCTCAATGGTGAAAAATTGAAACCATTTCAACTAAGATCAGGAACAAGACAAGGTTGCCCACTCTCACCACTATTATTCAACATAGTTTTGGAAGTTTTAGCCACAGCAATCAGAGAAGAAAAAGAAATAAAAGGAATCCAAATCAGAAAAGAAGAAATAAAACTGTCACTGTTTGCAGATGACATGATACTATACATAGAGAATCCTAAAGATGCTACCAGAAAACTACTAAAGCTAATCAATGAATTTGGTAAAGTAGCAGGATACAAAATTAATGTACAGAAATCTTTTGCATTCTAATACACTAATGATGAAAAACCTGAAAGAGAAATTAAGGAAACACTCCCATTTACCACTGCAACAAAAAGAATAAAATACCTAGGAATAAACCTACCTAAGGAGATAAAAGACCTGTTTGCAGAAAACTATAAGACACTGATGAAAGAAATTAAAGATGATACAAACAGATGGAGAGATATACTATGTTCTTGGATTGGAAGAATCAACATTGTGAAACTGACTATACCACCCAAAACAATCTACAGATTCAATGCAATACCTATCAAACTACCAATGGCATTTTTCACAGAATTGGAACAAAAAATTGCACCATTTGTATGGAAACGAAAGACCCTGAATAGTCAAAGCAATCTTGAGAAAGAAGAACTGAGCTGGAGGAATCAGTCTCCTGGACTTCAGACTATACTACAAAGCTACAGAAATCAAGGCAGTATGGCACTGGCACAAAAACATAAATATAGATCAATGGAACAGGATAGAAGCCCAGAGATAAACCCACACACATATGGTTACCTTATCTTTGATAAAGGAGGCAAGAGTATACAATGGAGAAAAGACAGCCTCTTCAATAAGTGGTGCTGGGAAAACTGGACAGATACATGTAAACGAATGAAATTAGAACACTTTCTAACACCATACACAAAAATAAACTCAAAATGAATTAAAGACCTAAATGTAAGGCCAGACACTATAAAACTCTTAGAGGAAAACATAGGCAGAACACTCTATGACATAAATCACAGCAAGATCCTTTTTGACCCACCTCCTAGAGAAATAGAAACAAAAACAAACAAATGGAACCTAATGAAACTTAAAAGCTTTTGCACAGCAAAGGAAACCATAAACAAGACGAAAAGATAACCCTCAGAATGGGAGAAAATATTTGCAAACGAAGCAACTGACAAAGAATTAATCTCCAAAATATACAAGCAGCTCATGCAGCTCAATATCAAAAAAACAAACAACCCAACCCAAAAATGGGCAGAAGAACTAAACAGACATTTCTCCAAAGAAGATATACAGATTGCCAACAAACACATGAAAGGATGCTCAACATCACTAATCATTAGAGAAATGCAAATCAAAACTACAATGAGGTATCACCTCACACTGGTCAGAATGGCCATCATCAGAAACCCTACAAACAATAAATGTTGGAGAGGGTGTGGAGAAAAGGGAACCCTCTTGCCCTGTTGGTGGGAATGTAAATTGATACAGCCACTATGGAGAACAGTATGGAGGTTCCCTAAAAAACTAAAAATAGAATTACCATATGACCCAGCAATCCCACTACTGTGCATATACCCTGAGAAAAGCATAATTCAAAAAGAGTCATGGGGGCTTCCCTAGTGGTGCAGTGGTTAAGAATCCGCCTGCCAATGCAGGGGACATGGGTTCGAGCCCTGGTCTGGGAAGATCCCACATGCCACGGAGCAACTAAGCCCATGCGCCACAACTACTGAGCCTGCGCTCTAGAGACCGCGAGCCACAACTACTGAAGCTCTTGTGCCTAGAGCCCATGCTCTGCAACAAGAGAAGCCATGACAATGAGAAGCCTGTGCACCGCAACAAACAGTAGCCTGCACTCACCACAACTAGAGAAAGCCCGAGCACAGCAACAAAGACCCAATACAGCCAAAAATAAAAACAAATAAATAAAAATATTTTAAAGTAAAAAATAAAAAACAGAGTCATGTACCACAATGTTCATTGCAGCTCTATCTACAATAGCCAGGACATGGAAGCAACCTAAGTGTCCAGGGACAGATGAATGGATAAAGAAGAAGTGGCGCATGTATACAATGGAATATTACTCAGCCATAAAAAGAAACGAAATTGAGTTATTTGTAGTGAAGTGGATGGACTGAGAGTCTGTCATACAGAGTGAAGTAAGTCAGAAAGGGAAAAACAAATACCGTATGCTAACACAGACACATGGAATCTAAAAAACAATGGTTGTGATGAACCTAGGGGCAGGACAGGAATAAAGACACAGACATAGAGAATGGACTGGAGGACATTCACTTTGTTATACAGCAGAAACTAACACAACACTGTAAAGCAATTATACTCCAATAAAGATGTTAAGAAAAAAAAAAACATGTTAGAAAGCCTATTGTATGAACAGGCACTGTGGCCTACTCTTCTTTTAGGAAAGAGAGCAGAGAAAGGGTAGCCTAATGGCTTTCTGTACATATCCCAAAGACAGGACTTCTGGATTTTACTTTCCTTATAAACTAAACCTGATCCCTTTCATTTCTAGGACCTTATACTCCTTGTCTATAAAACAGTAGAAATAACGTGTCAACCACCTTCTTTTGGAGAAAATTTTAATGCAGCCTATAAAACTGACATGAGAAATGAAAAGAAAAGAAATGGTTATTAATGAAAATATCTGTCTGCGGGAAGGAGAATAGCATTGAAGAGAGAGCAAATTACTTGCAAAAGATTGAGAGTTCACAATTGAGAAATGGAATTAAGTATTTTAAAATGATTATGAATAATTAAGGATATCTACTAATTCCCCTTCAGAATGGTATTAGCTTCTCAAGGGCAGTAATTCTAAAAGCCTGAGAAATGTGGTACTTTGAAAATGGTGCTTTTTAAAATAGTTAAAATAGTTATTAAAGTACTTATTATAACAGTTCTCATCATCATCATGGACATGTGAATTTGCACCTGCTTTCAAGGTTAACATTATTCTGAACTCAGAAGACAAGTACTCCTTACAAAAGTTATGGGTAGGTGTGGTAGAGATAAAGTAGGCAAGGAATCTTTCCTTTCCCTTGTCTCTTCTAAGTAATGTAATTTCCATGAACTTTGTTTGGTAAAAATCCAGCCTCTGGTGGGCCCAGGGAATGGAAAATATGTCCTGATGAATGCTGCCTCTGTAAGGGAGCTCACTGAGGTAATACCAGAATATATAGCAAGAACTCAGCTCATATCCTACTCATTGCTGCCCCCTAGAAGGTTCTGTATAATTTACAACAAACACGAGCTACAATCCCAATAGAATAACTGACTCTTTCCCATTTAGCAGTGGCAGTCAAGAAATGGTAAAAGACCACAGATTAGTATCTCCAAATCAAAAACACTTAATTGGTGGATACTTATGACTGTTCTTGATTTTCATTTTGCCCTTTGATTTCGTGAGCTCTTTTTTTCCCCTGTTATTTGACCCAATGTTCTAATATCACTATTCTGAGCCACAAGAAGCAAGGGATGTTTCCCCTAAAGCAAGACATCAAACCATAATTTCTTTACTATTCTTTGTCAAAGATATTATTCAGGGAGTGATGAACTTCTGAAATTTATATCTTATAAACTCACCAATGGCAAAGACAGTAGGGTTAGTTCAGCTGGCCCCATAGAAAATCAACCTACTGGACAAGACATGGTTCTCAAATCCTATACATCTAATCCTAAAACGGGATCCAATTTAAGATTCTGAGGCAGTATGACATAATAGATAAGACCCAATGCTTGAGTCTGAATCCTGGCTCTGCTACTTACTAGTCATGTAACTTTGCAAGTTTCTTAATCTTTCTATGCCTTGTTTCTTTATTAAATGGAGATGATAAAATTACAGTATCTACCTTCAAGGGTTGTGGTGACTATGACATGAGTAGAACACATAAAACACTTAGAATAAACCATAAACAAGACGAAAGACAACCCTCAGAATGGGAGAAAATATTTGCAAATGAAACAACTGACAAAAGATTAATCTCCAAAATATACAAGCAGCTCATGCAGCTCAATATCAAAAAAACAAACAACCCAATCCAAAAATGGGCAGAAGAACTAAATAGACATTTCTCCAAAGAAGATATACAGATTGCCAACAAACACATGAAAGGATGCTCAACATCATTAATCATTAGAGAAATGCAAATCAAAAGCATAATGAGGTTATCACCTCACACCGGTCAGAATGGCCATCGTCAAAAAAATCTACAAACAATACATGCTGGAGAGAGTGTGGAAAAAAGGGAACCCTCTTGCACTGTTGATGGGAATGTAAAATGATACAGTCACTATGGAGAACAGTATGGAGGTTTCTTAAAAAACTAAAAATAGAACTACCAGATGACCCAGCAATCCCACTACTGGGCATATACCCTGAGAAAACCATAATTCAAAAAGAGACGTACCACAACGTTCACTGCAGCACTATTTACAATAGCCAGGACATAGAAGCAACCTAAGTGTCCAATGCATAGAGAAGATGTGGCACATATACACAATGGAATATTACTCAGCCATAAAAAGAAACAAAATTGAGTTATTTGTAGTGATATGGGTGGACCTAGAGTCTGTCATACAGAGTGAAGTAAGTCAGAAAGAGAAAAACAAATACCGTATGCTAACATATATACATGGAATCTAAAAAAATGGTTCTGATGAACCTAGGGACAGGACAGGAATAAAGATGCAGACGTAGAGAATGAACTTGAGGACACGGGGAGGGGGAAGGGTAAGCTGGAACAAAGTGAGAAAGTAGCACTGACATATACACACTACCAAATGCAAAACAGATAGCTAGTGGGAAGTAGCCGCATAGCACAGGGAGATCAGCTCGATGCTTTGTGACCACCTAGAGGGGTGGGATAGGGAGGGTGGGAGGGAGACGCAAGAGGGAGGGGATATGGGGATATATGTTTACATATAGCTGATTCACTTTGTTATACAGCAGAAACTAACACAACACTGTAAAGCAATTATATTCCAATAAAGATGTTTTTTAAAAAAAAGGTATTTGGGGGCTTCCCTGGTGGCGCAGTGGTTGAGAGTCCGCCTGCCGATGCAGGGGACACAGGTTCATGCCCGGGTCCGGGAAGATCCCACATGCCGCGGAGCGGCTGGGCCCGTAAGCCACGGCCACTGAGCCTGTGCGTCCGGAGCCTGTGCTCCGCAACAGGGGGGGCTACAACAGTGAGAGGCCCACGTACCGGAAAAAAAAAAAAAAAGGTATTTGAGTTCAAAAAAAATACTGCATAACATGAGGTAAATGCCCAGCAGACGTTGGCCAATATTAGTATTTGGAAGGTTTTAAACATACAAGGCCAGGATACAGGTACCTAGAATATCTAGTGCTTACTATATTGAGCATCTAAAACGTATCCATAGCTATGAAGCTTGAGTACACCCAAGATATCAGGCAGGAATGCTCCTAGTGGGCCTAAGAAAGGAGGCAGGTACTTAGGGAAAAAATCCCAACCCAGCTCTCTTTTGCTGTGAAAGTATCCTTCCTAAGCCTGTAGGCTCCTACAGGTTTAGGAATAGGACAGATCAGTTTAAAGATTCTAATGTTACTAACCTACATAAAATAATTAGAACTCTCAGGAGCTGAGAGCCATACCCTTTTTTCTTTTTTAACTCAATACATCAAATATTTAATAATGTAACTTCTATTCAGTTTAAAAAATAACACGTATAAATGTAGACTATTTTAGAAAGCTTCCCACTCATAACGTAAATGACCTAAGTAGAGACAGAAAGGGTAGTAGAAATGGATTCCTATATGGAAATCCCAAAGTATTCCTTCATGCTGCAACATGGTCAGCTATTAAATATTTGCTCAAAAGATGTGAACTGCAGGGCAGGTGGTGCCTTAAACAGAGCGAGAATACCAATAAGCGAATGTCCTCTCCCTCAGCATCCAAATCTTCAACACATAAAAAGACACAGACCTACTGGAGAACGGACTTGAGGATATGGGGAGGGCGAAGGGTGAGCTGTGACAAAGCGAGAGAGAGGCATGGACATATATACACTAACAAACGTAAGGTAGATAGCTAGTGGGAAGCAGCCGCATAGCACAGGGATATCAGCTCGGTGCTTTGTGACGGCCTGGAGGGGCGGGATGGGGAGGGTGGGAGGGAGGGAGACGCAAGAGGGAAGAGATATGGGAACATATGTATATGTATAACTGATTCACTTTGTTATAAAGCAGAAACTAACACACCATTGTAAAGCAATTATACCCCAATAAAGATGTCAAAAAAAAAGAGATAAATCAGCAGTTCTCAGACATTAAGGTACATTAAAAAAACACCTGAGATGTTTGTTTAAAATACATCACTCTACCACACTGCCTCAAACTTATTCAGGAGAATGGAGAGGCCTGTGAGAGCTGATTCTGAAGCAGGTCATCCAAGGACCACACTTTGAGAAACAGTGAAATAATACCTTTCGTTTCCACTTGATGTTCACTTACTCTTTGAATATAAAAACGAGTGTGAGATTACCTCATCATTGAGCCAGTTCAGATGGTTTAGAGTTTGAATATCTTTGCGTGTAATGGTCAAGCGGAATGCTTCACTCAGAACTTCATCCTGGTTCCCATTACGAAATACATTCTTTATTTCTTTCTCCATTTCCTAGGGAACCAAGAAGTGTCAGAGATCAAGCATACATGGCCTTAGACATAGCAATCTCTCACCAAGCTCCATGAAATCCCTAGACTTAAATCAACTATTTACTTCTAACATTTTGGTTTCTATTCCTTCCAGTAATCTCCCTGATTACTTCCTTCCATCCTAGCTTGTCCTCCCTTCTCTGTTTCAGTACATTTCAGACCCTTGTTTCATATTATTCCTGAAGTCTGAAATAACCTTTTGCTGTCAAATTTCCTAAGTTCATGAGAAGACCTAATTATATTTTATACCTTCGGTCCAAACAATTTCCTGAGAAATAGAATCTTTCTTAAAGGCAATAAGGAAATAAAGGTAGTGAAGTCTTTTAGAAACATTTTCCTAGAAAAATTTGTTTTACTTTTTTAATGTAAAACTGTGGAATTCAGCACAACTATAATAAATGTGTTACATTCACCAGCTATATGATAGTTTTTCAAACAGAAGAATGAATTAAGGAACAGATTTTTAAATGTATGCAGACTTTTATGTATTTTCCAAATTTTTAGTCTGTGTTTTATTGCTTAAAAAAAAAGGTAAGGCTCAACTTACTATTTGATATCAAAGTACCAGACACATGCATTAAGTAAAAGTGCACATGAAATGAAACACAAATTTATTAAATGCTTTTTTACTGAAGTCACTATAAGTCACCCATAATTCTTTCCTGAATTTTCAATAATCCTTTAAAAATAAAGCCAAGATTGGTATGCAATACAAATGAAAGCAGGAGTATGCAATACAATTTAAATACCAGATTACTTTTATGTTTGAAAGTTGTCCAAAGAATTCTCTCTAAACACAACACTTGCTAGTGTAGGAATTTAGAGTATATAGTTTACCTCTGTGATTTCAGGAAATTCATCTTCGCTCTCCGTTAATTTATGACCTTTTTTTCCTGTTTCTTGGGCGATCGTGACAGGAATCTCCTTTTCAAGAGGCACACGAAGATGCAATTCTACTGAATCATGTACTGAATGTTCTTGTTCCTGCAGTCTCTGAAAAACAGAGCTTCAAAATAAGTGGAATAAAGAAATCTACTATTTGTCTATGTACACTAAGTAGTACTAGCTGAAGAGACCAAGAACATAGACCACTTATCATACAATGCTATGCTACCACACTATCTTGCAGTTACAACTTTGATCCCAAATCCAGGTAACCTTCTAAAATTAGTTTCAACCTGGATGTGCTATTCATTTATTATCTCAAAAATATTGTTTTACCTGGTTTTGAAGCTGTAATGCCAGTGCTTTCTGCTCTTCAATCTGGCGCAATCTTTCCCGTGCTCGAGAATCATAAACACTAGTCCTTGGAAATGAAAAGGAATGTGACACAAATGCAGACCACTCTCTCAGCATCAAGAACATTGCTGACGCACAATGAGCATTAAATATAAAACCCTCAGAGAGAAAGTCTAAAATCCTTATACTAACTTATCACTACATTTACTTTAAGACAAAGTGAAACCACATGGTGTTACTGAAATTATCCTATTATTTTTTGTTGAAATAATGAAAATTACTAGTTTGTTGCTAAACATGAACAAGTGACTGTTGTGTTCATAAATGTGGAGTCCTTTTTTAAAAACATGCTTCTAAGATTATGGAAAAAGTGAAGCTTCATTCTAGAAATCCAAAAATGAAACTGAATCCCAAAGAAGAGAATAATACAAGATATCATCGAGGTTTTAGTTCAAATATTGTATTTATGATCCAGAAGAAGAAATATGGGTTTCTTTTTTTCTTAAAAAAAAATCAGCTAGACCGGGGGTTTGGATAACTCAAAGTGAGTCCTTGAAACTAGAGACTAAACTTTCAGTGATTTCGCAAGCTCCAGAACTAAAGATTATTCAATAAATTAATTTTATCAATGTGAAAATAAAGGCACTTACTTTCCTTTCTATATAATAGCTAACTCTGAAATATTTTTCCAATTCAGTTGAGCTTCAACAATTGTTACAGATTTAATAAACCTGAGCATAGATATGTCCCAACTCCAACAGAACCTTTAAAACCCAATAATTTAAAAGTTATTTTCTATATAGACAAACACAGGAAATTTTTACTGACTAAAAATAGGTAGGGTGATTGGCTAATTGATTTCTTCTAACTGAAAAGAAAGTGACAGAGAGGGAAAAATGATACCAAAAATAATAACTTACAATTCTTTGATCCACAGCTCTGCCTGGAAAAAAGTAGGACTATGGGTGGGAAAAGAAAAATGTGACAAATAAGCAGGAGACGTAAAGGAAAATCAAATATTTTCATCAAGAAAACCAATTATTTAAACAGTTTATAAAAATGCTTTACAACTATGCAATAAATAAAAGGACCTAAATTACATAAAACAATTCTAACTGGGAAGTAAAGGAATACAAATATTGAGTCATCTGCACATGTACAGTTAAAAAGATGACCCAACATTCAGCTGAGAAACTAAGTTTAGCATGCTTCTTACTTGGAAGAGAGACCAACACGATGTGAAAGAGTACATCACTTGTCAAGGCAATATATTAAGCTAGAACGTTCCTCTTTCCAAATGGCTCAGATTGACAGATTTATTAATGGTTTAAAAAAATCTTATGGGTTCTTGGACTTCTCGTAGGTCTACTTGAGTAAAAATACATTCAACCACATCACGTTAGATACTGAAAATCCCCCCGCCACAGAACAGCCCATATCAAATGGATAATGAGCCAATGAACCGAAGCGGATAATCAGCAATACAACTCCATTCCAAAGATGAAAGGTTAGTTCTACTCCATGCAGCTCTTGCTGACAACCCAAGTCAATAGTGCTTAGCAGAGTCACAGGTATGCTCTCTGTTCTAGAGCCTTTTGCTCTTCTCAAACTTTGTCTCCTTTCTTATCTCCTTGCCCCTAACTGAAGGAGTTCTCATAGAACCAAATTAAAGAAGAGTGAACAGTTTTCCAAAGAAAACTTTCAGATATATAGAACAAGTAAACAGAGCATCAAATTGGCATTTAAGAGACCAGTATCTCCTGGAGCTGCTCTGTGACCTTGAGCAAGTCACTTCCTTTCCATGGGCCTCAATTTCTGGGTTTGTAAACATGGAGATTAGAGTCCCTTTCAGTTCTTAAATTTCTACAGTCTGCCCTGTAAAGGCAAGAATAAGGGCTCAGACATTATCCTCTTGCTCCTTAGCCTAACTTCTGAGAATTAGTATTCCCAATCATCCTTAGTTCTGGGTTTTGGTGATAAACTTGCTGTTCTATTACCTCCCCACTGTCGGTAGCCTACCTCCTTAACACAGTGAAAAACTGATGTAACAGCCAAGAAAGAAAGTCACAGAGATCAGTGGAAGCACTGTGAGGAACTACTTAGTGTGGGATACTAAAAACAAATGAACGTGAGAATACATTTATTGAACAATATAATGAAGTGACAAGAATCACACAGAATTTCATGGTACCAGATCATGCTATTCAAATTTGTCTGCTCCCCTTATTAGAATATAAACTTGATGAGGATAGGAATTTTTCTCTTTTGTATTTACTACTGTATCCTCTGCACCAAGAATAGTGCCTGACACATAGCAGGCAGTCAGTATTTACTGAATAAATAAATAATGTAAGGGCCGAGCACTTCTCTTTAACGGATCAAGGTATCTGCTGGCGCAGGAAAGCAAAATGCAGAGTAAAAAGCAAAATCTGTTTGCTTTTCAGAGATTATACATTACTTCTCATATAATTGAAGCAATAATAATTACAGCTACTTACTGAGCACCTACTTAGTGCTTTATGTATAAAACCCTCTTTGGGGGGTTTTACATATTAGTTAAGCCTCACAATAATCCTCAAATTAATTAAGACTCAATGAAAAATCTGAAAGTGAAATCAAGAAAACACTCCCATTTACCATTGCAACAAAAAGAATGAAATATCTAGGAATAAACCTACCTAAGGAGACAAAAGACCTGTATGCAGAAAATTATAAGACACTGATGAAAGAAATTAAAGATGATACAAATAGATGGAGAGATATACCATGTTCTTGGATTGGAAGAATCAACATTGTGAAAATGACTCTACTACCCAAAGCAATCTACAGATTCAATGCAATACCTATCAAACTACCAATGGCATTTTTCACAGAACTAGAACAAAAAATTTCACAATTTGTATGGAAACACAAAAGACCCCGAATAGCCAAAGCAATCTTGAGAACTAAAAACGGAGCTGGAGGAATCAGGCTCCCTGACTTCAGACTATACTACAAAGCTACAGTAATCAAGACAGTATGGTTCTGGCACAAAAACAGAAAGATAGATCAATGGAACAGGATAGAAAGTCCAGAGATAAACCCACGCACATATGGTCACCTTATCTTTGATAAAGGAGGCAGGAATGTACAGTGGAGAAAGGCCAGCCTCTTCAATAAGTGGTGCTGGGAAAACTGGACAGAGACATGTAAAAGTATGAGATTAGATCACTCCCTAACACCATATACAAAAATAAGCTCAAAATGGATTAAAGACCTAAATGCAAGGGCAGAAACTATCAAACTCTTAGAGGAAAACATAGGCAGAACACTCTATGACATAAATCACAGCAAGATCCTTTCTGACCCACCTCCCAGAGAAATGGAAATAAAAACAAAAATAAACAAATGGGACCTAATGAAACTTCAAAGCTTTTGCACAGCAAAGGAAACCATAAACAAAACCAAAAGACAAACCTCAGAATGGGAGAAAATATTTGCAAATGAAGCAACTGACAAAGGATTAATCTCCAAAATTTACAAGCAGCTCATGCAGCTCAATATCAAAAAAACAAACAACCCAATCCAAAAATGGGCAGAAGACCTAAATAGACATTTCTCCAAAGAAGATATACAGACTGCCAACAAACACATGAAAGAATGCTCAACATCACTAATCATTAGAGAAATGCAAATCAAAACTACAATGAGATATCATCTCACACCAGTCAGAATGGCCATCATCAAAAAATCTAGAAACAATAAATGCTGGAGAGGGTGTGGAGAAAAGGGAACACTCTTGCACTGCTGGTGGGAATGTGAATTGGTTCAGCCACTATGGAGAACAGTATGGAGGTTCCTTAAAAAACTACAAATAGAACTACCATATGACCCAGCAATCCCACTACTGGGCATATACCCTGAGAAAACCAAAATTCAAAAAGAGTCATGTACCAAAATGTTCATTGCAGCTCTATTTACAATAGCCCAGAGATGGAAACAACCTAAGTGCCCGTCATCGGATGAATGGATAAAGAAGATGTGGCACATATATACAATGGAATATTACTCAGCCTTAAAAAGAAACGAAATTGAGCTATTTGTAATGAGGTGGATAGACCTAGAGTCTGTCATACAGAGCGAAGTAAGTCAGAAAGAAAAAGACAAATACCGTATGCTAACACATATATATGGAATTTAAGAAAAAAATGTCATGAAGAACCTAGGGGTAAAGCAGGAATAAAGACGCAGACCTCTTAGAGAACGGACTTGAGGTTATGGGGAGGGGGAAGGGTGAGCTGTGACAGGGCGAGAGAGAGTCATGGGCATATACACACTAACAAACGCAGTAAGGTAGATAGCTAGTGGGAAGCAGCTGCATGGCACACGGATATTGGCTCGGTGCTTTGTGACAGCCTGGAGGGGTGGGATGGGGAGGGTGGGAGGGAGGGAGACGCAACAGGGAAGACATATGGGAACATATGTTTATGTATGACTGATTCACTTTGTTATAAAGCAGAAACTAACACACCATTGTAAAGCAATTATACCCCAATAAAGATGTTAAAAAAAAACAAAAAAACAAAAACACAAACAACCCAATCCAAAAATGGGCAGAAGACCTAAATAGACATTTCTCCAAAGAAGATATACAGACTGCCAACAAACACATGAAAGAATGCTCAACATCACTAATCATTAGAGAAATGCAAATCAAAACTACAATGAGATATCATCTCACACCAGTCAGAATGGCCATCATCAAAAAATCTAGAAACAATAAATGCTGGAGAGGGTGTGGAGAAAAGGGAACACTCTTGCACTGCTGGTGGGAATGTGAATTGGTACAGCCACTATGGAGAACAGTATGGAGGTTCCTTAAAAAACTACAAATAGAACTACCATATGACCCAGCAATCCCACTACTGGGCATATACCCTGAGAAAACCATAATTCAAAAAGAGTCATGTACCAAAATGTTCATTGCAGCTCTGTTTACAATAGCCAGGAGATGGAAACAACCTAATTGTCCATCATCGGATGAATGGATAAAGAAGATGTGGCACATATATTCAATGCAATATTACTCAGCCATAAAAAGAAACGAAATTGAGCTATTTGTAATGAGGTGGATGGACCTAGAGTCTGTCATACAGAGTGAAGTAAGTCAGAAAGAGAAAGACAAATACCATATGCTGACACATATATATGGAATTTAAGAAAAAAAAAATGTCATGAAGAACCTAGGGGTAAGACAGGAATAAAGACACAGACCTACCAGAGAATGGACTTGAGGATATGGGGAGGAGGAAGGGTAAGCTGTGACAAAGCGAGAGAGTGGCATGGACATATATACACTACCAAACATAAAACAGATAGCTAGTGGGAATCAGCCGCATAGCACAGGGAGATCAGCTCAGTGCTTTGTGACCACCTAGAGGGGTGGGACAGAGAGGGTGGGAGGGAGGGAGACGTAAGAGGGAAGAGATATGGGAACATATGTATATGTATAACTGATTCACTTTGTTATAAAGCAGAAACTAGCACACCATTGTAAAGCAATTATATTCCAAAAAAAGATGTAAAAAAAAATAATAAAGACAAAGGAACTTGAGGCAGTGGAAAAAAAATTAAGACTCAATATAATGTGTAATAAGGAAATATTACTTATACTGTACAGAAAAGGAAATTGAGTTCAAAAGAATAATTTGTTTTGGAAGAGCCAGGATCAGAAACTATGTATGTCCAATTCCAAAGACTATGTTCTTTCTATTATTATAAAGTATCTTCTAATAAATCAAAGTATTAAGCCAAAATGGAGATGATGAGTATTTGGGCTACTCAAGAGAGTATTTCAGGCTTTCTAGGAAATTCATTTATTTAATACAGATTTATTTACTAAGTACCCATGATGTGCCATGTACTATTATGGGCACCAGGTGGTAGTACAAAGGTACTAGTACCGAACAAAGTACAGAGATAGAAGTACTGGAAGGAAAGACTAATGCTATCAGGAGAAGCCAGAGAAATGTCCTGAGAAAAAATTAACACCTGAGTCAGATTCTGAAAAGCAAAATAAGAGTGTAACAAGTGGACAAGGAGAGAAAAGGAATTCCAGGCAGAAGGGGAAGGGTTGGAATGTACAATGGCACAAAGGCATAAAATACATGGCACATTCTGGGAAATAAGGGCAGATCTGCATTGCTGGAACTTAACCGAGCTGGAATGCTGGAAGATTAAGAATAAAGAGCCAATCAATCAACCAAGCCTTGGGAGAGCAGGCTCCAACTTTGATAAACAGCATCATCCAATAAGCCTTACCCAAGACTACTTCTTGTCCATCTCACTCTTCAGTCATCACTAGGAGAAATTCTCCATAAAGGAAAGGCAGACTCAGTAAAGAACTGAAGAACTGAGAGCACCCATTACATGAAATCAACTTTTTCCCAAGAAAGAACACCTATTTTTGCACATACATGTAAAGCACTTTTATAAGTGTTTTATCTGGAAGTTAATCTTCACAACAATTCAATAGTAAGGTATTAATACTCGCATTTTATTGATAAGGAAACTGAGGTTTAGAAGAGTAACTTGTCCACAGTTACATGAAGCCTGGAAAAGGCAAGATCAGAACCCAGGTCTAACTCAAAAAACTAAAAAAGTATAAAGAATAAAGCATCTAAACTATAAAGTCTCCTTGAGAAACTATAACAACGGGAGAATTTTTTAAAATATCTAAAGTTTAGAACATACAGGGGAGCTGCAAAGACATAGAGGAACTGAGATGAGAAAGAACATTTTATTATCCTTAATCCTCTCAATGGAAAACTGATACCATTATTATTCTAGCAATTGAACTGCTAAGGCCAGATATGGCAAAGACATAGCAATCTGAGTAGCAACTTATTGGATTACAGAGGAAGAAGTACTTGGTACCTCTCAGAGGGGTCAAGTTTCATATAGAAGATCACATTTGAATTGAGACTTAAAAGATAAGAAAAAGACTACTGCCAGATAGACAAGTGGAGGGGGGAGAAGGGGAGCATACCAGGCAGAAGGCACACAATGTGAAGGTAAGAAAATACCTATCATCTTATAAGTCAGCGTATAATAAACACATGAAAGAATCCAGTATTTACACATGGTTCCTTCTCTAACCTCCACTGTGTTTCTCCTCAAATGTCACCTTATCAGAAACTTGCCATGACTATCCTAGATAAATAGCACCCCCAGACCCTAGTCTATATATTACCCTGCTTTATTTTTCTTTGCAGCACTTATCACCAACAGGGATGTGTTTATCTGCCTATTTGTTCTCTATCTGTCCCCCATCCCTCCCCTTACACCCCTTACAATTAGAATGTAAACTCCTTGAGAGCAGAAACTTCATTTTGTCCACTGCTGTTATCTGCAATGTCTATACTAGTACCTGGCACCCAACAGACTATCAATAAATACTTGTTAAAGGAAAGAACGCATGATAGGAAGCAAGACTTGTGGAGGAAGGGTGGTGTATACCATACTAGGAGTTTGGGCTTGATTCTATGTCTGATAAGCCACCCTCAAGGGAGTTTAATGAATGATTAGATAAGCATTTTAGAAAGATCACTCTGCAGAATGGAAGACGGACTAAAGAACAAGGCAAAGAATGAATTAGAAAACATGGTGGAAAATGGAATGAAGAACAAAATGGAGGCTGGAGGAAAAGAGATTCATCAGGAAGTTACTGAAATAATTCAAACAACATATAAGAGAGGTCTGAGTTGAGGCCATTTTATATTACTTAGATCTTAGTGAAGAAACGGTGATTAAATAGAGGGAGAACAATATGTTAAAAATGTCCTTTAACCAAAGTTTACCTGGGAGTTGGAGTCTGGGAATCTTTCACTTTGAGTAAAATCACAGAGTCTGATCCTAAACAATAAAACACAAGAGCATATCATTATTAACAAAATTCCACATGGCTGTACCTTCTAGATGTCTGTAGTTTAAGTTCCTCTACTTTGTTATATTCTATTTCCATAAACATAACACAGCATAAGGATAAAGGTAAGATGGAAGAGAAAGAGAGGCAGGTCCATTTTCACTGAGCCATAAATAGGGCTTAGTGAAGAGCCTGCCTCACAAATAAAGCAATCACTCTAGAAGAAAGTATATATGCCCTTCATCATCTTGCTGCCTGTGCTTCTTCTTTCTATTCCTGGGAAACAAGAATGTGCCAAGATTTCTCAAAAGTCTTTAGTTCATGAGCTACCACAAGACTGAATAAGGTGAAAGAGGGAAGGGGAAGGAGGAAGGGAAGAGAGGGGAGGGGACAAGAAGAGGAGGGAAGGCAGAAAGAAAGAGAGCAACCGCTATGTGAGAAGTAGCAGACTCTAAAGAGTATAAATTCTATTATTCTACCATCTATTTTCTATTGATAGAGGAAGAAATCATGTCCTTCTAAAGCACTATGATTAGAATCGCATTTAGAATATTTAATAAATGGTACAAGTAATTAAACAGCTCAGTGTAGTATATTTGTTCCAGTTTAGCTGTATCTAAGCATCTGCCATACAATGCATGCTTCTGAAATTAACAGCTTTTAGTAATAGTTCTCAGTAAATCACCTCACAAAATTTAAGTTTTCATGAATATGTGTAGCTATATAATGATGTCACCAATAATTTTAATCCCCAAGTGAGAATTTTAAGAAAGTGAGGAATAGATTAAAAAAAAAAATTAAATGACCTGAAGAAGGAGGGGAGAGCCTTAGAGACTGATCTAGCAAAAGATCCCTAATGTCTAACAACTTAACATAAAACTTGTTTTAAGTTACATGCCTATATACATACCATAAATACACACATAACGCATACTTAAAGAAGGGGCAAACTAAGCAAACAAAAAAAAACTACCAGAGCAAAACTTTTAATTAACTGGAATGCTAAGAGACGGAGTATTTTGGTTAGCTGAAAGTAAGGTAGGAAACTTTGTTTTCCAAACTTGCCGATGACCATTCCAAAATGGTCAAAAGTAGCCAAAAGGCTACTATACAGGTTTTGTAAGTAGTACTTGTATAAGAACTTTTACTTTAGTTCTTAATTGATGTTCCAAAACTCCTAGAACTTCAGAGTGCTTAATTTTCATTGTAAAGTACTAGAAACAGAGACAGTACTGAAGTAATTGGGCTTAATATACTCTGACACAAGACTACTCAGGAAGTTAATCTTTTAAATAAAATATTATAGGAAATCATTTGCATCTCCATGTAAGAAAAAAGTAAGCTACTTATTATATGCTTCATTTACTCGTGGCACAGCTAACTGAATTAAATGTATGTAAGATATCTTGTATCTTATATCTTAATTAAGTTACATGTGTATTACCACCTTGCCTATAATTCACATGGATCCAATAAACTGTTAATTGGCTATTAAGGTTCAAAATACAGTTATACAACACACCATTTTTACCTTCAGATTGTGTATTTGAAGCTGGTAAGTTATCTGGCTGATGTGAAAGAGAGTGGTGATGTTGGGGTTGATGGAGAGGATCAGAATCTTTGGATCCAAATGCAACAACATCTGGGGTATAAGATGATATGGAAAACACATTGTGGGACAACTGTTCCTGGGCAGTTAAAATGCTGGCCAATCCGGATGATGAAGTATCAGAGCCAATGATCTGGGTTGCACAAGAGTTTCCATTTTTAAACAGTGAGTCTTTCAAAGTATTCTTACTGGAACTAAGACACCGAGACCTAGGAAAAGAAGAATAAAACTTCAATATCAAATAACAAAATGTAGAATTAAATTCATTTGAAGAATGTTTCTGTGACTCACAAGTGTAAAGGAAAGTGTGTGGTGGGTTTGGCTACAGAAAACTGTTTCCCTGTGACCATCTGTAGAAGCTGTCTGTAAATCTCTCGTTCTTCCTCTTGAACTGTCTATAAAAGAAAAAAAAAAAATCTTAAATACATGCAATGAGGCAAATGTTTCCCAAAGTAGTATCTAGACTCCCAGAAGCTCTGTCAAAGCTCTGGCAGCGTCCTCACGATAATTAAGAATTATGGTTCATTAATAATACTCTAGAAAATTATAAAGTATACATAAGAGGAGTTGAGTGAAGCAAATACCAGACAGTATATTTTGGAAAATTATGGGGCATATACGTAAATACAGCATAGAGAAACTACAGGATATGAAAACAGAAGGCCACTTTTGTGTCACTTATAGAGTGCCAGAAATAAAACATTTGAGGACCTCTAAATAGGACTCCAACAAATCCCTTGACTCCTAATACCTGTTAGAAAAACCACGAGGAGGTAACCAGAACAGTCAAGTGGGATATCTTGCTAAAGTTTCCTATTCTATCCAATTTTTAAGAGTGTAAATATTTTCCAGAGATGGTTTTCATTATTTACTTTTCTCCCCCCTCAAGTCCCAATACTGAATTTAGGGAAAAGCACATACTCTACATCTACAACATAATTCACTTATTGACTTAAACACCTACTACGCTCCAGTCACTAAGATACCGCACTGAATAAAATAAAGTCCCTGCCCTTGTGAAGCTTACATTACAGTTGAAAGACTGACAAATAAACTAGTCAAGTAGTATGAAGAAAATGAAAGATAAGAGAATAGAAAGCGATGGAGGAGGAACAGCAAGAACAGGTAAGACCTTTCTAAAAAGGTGATATTTCAATAAAAACCTAAATGAAAGGAAGAAATCAGTCATAGAAATTTATAAACAGTATTCCAGGTAGAGTCAGAGCAAATGCAAAGGCCCTGAGACAGAAATATGCTTGATGTGTTCAAGGAATAGTAAGGTCAGTGTGAATCAGGAGAAGAATAATAAGAAATGAGGTCACTTAGCAGAGAACCAGATTACATAAGGACTTGTAACTATAATCATATAATCATGGTAAAGTATCTACTCTGCACAGATCCCCTGAAGCAATGGGCTGCATTCATTAAATAACATGCCCCAGCATTTTCAAAATCTTATATAGAGTTTAATACAAGCACCAATCTTCACAAAATAATTTTAATACTTTGTGTCAGTGCTAGCAACATCCTACACTGTGACATTTCAATATGCACATAAGCATTTCATTCAGTTTCAAATGTTTGTTAAAAGCACAGTGAAGGGACTTCCCTGGTGGCGCAATGGTTAAGAATCTGCCTGCCAATGCTGGGGACACAGGTTCAAGCCCTGGTCCGGGAAGACCCCACATGCCGCAGAGCAACTAAGCCTGTTCGCCACAACTACTGAGCCTGCGCTCTAGAGCTCATGAGCCACAACTACTGAGCCCGCGTGCCGCAACTACTGAAGCCCACGTGCCTAGAGCCCGTGCTCCGCAACAAGAGAAGTCACCGCAGTGAGAAGCCTGTGCACTGCAACGAAGAGTAGCCCCCGCGTGCCGCAACTAGAGAAAGCCCGTGCACAGCAACGAAGACCCAACACAGCCAAAAATAAATAAATAATTAATTTTAAAAAGCACAATAAATAAAGCAATTATCTATGCAAAGGTAAAGAGACACTAAATTTTTTCTTCTTGAATCTTTTTTTTTGTACATAGTAAATTTCAATTACATTGTCAGTGTAATGTTACTGATCTAACAAGATACACCTTGTACTGTGCTGCATGACAACTCCTTATGAGAAAGAGCTATCCTTAAATCTGAATAGTTGAGTGATCAGAAAAGGTAGAACTAGTTGAGCATTTGGTGGCAAAATAGACCCAAGAGAAAAAACAAATTTGCAATATTCTATATGAAGAAAATACACACCATTATTTTATCCCTTAGACATTAATATTATATTCAAGATGATGGTGGTCGTCTTTTTTAGTGTTTGTGAAAAGACTGTCTACAGTATTAAAAACCATAATTAAAATAAATGCCTCTTTATTAAAACATAAATTGGCTATTATGAAAATTCTTCAAGTAGATAATATGAAGAATGAAGCATCATTACAGATTATTAGATTGTAAGAGAGATCTTTGCCAACCAACTCCACTGTGATCTATATACAGGAAAGCTGTGTTATCTGGCACTTTAATGACTGGAATTTTGAATACCCCTCCATGTAAATCTTGACTCCACCTTCCCACTACACCAAGTAACCTAATCCACAATACTATGGGGTTAACAGTATGTTGCTTTCAGGGGTGGTAAAATGGAAGGAGGGAAGGGAAACCGTAAGCGGAATACCACACCTGAGTCATGGATATTAACTCAATCATTTTAGTTCATTTTCACTGTCCCAACAAACTACATCTTAAAAAGCTCTGACTGTATTATCATAACATAGGGAGGAAAGTAAAGCAGACAAACTGGTGTAGGAGGTTACTCTGCATACCAAGGGAAAATAAAAAATATGCCCATCACTTAAAGACCTCCAGAGAACACCAAGAATAATGAGATAGAAAGGACCTTTATTTGTGGTACCCTAAACACTTCAACCAAAAGGGGAAACATGAGGTGGGGGGAAGAATAAATCAGGAGCTTGGGATTAACGTACATATACTACTATATATAAGATAGACAACCAACAAGGACCTACTCTATAGCACAGGGAAATCTACTGAATATTCTGTGGTAACCTATATGAGAAAAGAATCTGAAAAAGAATAAATATATGTATATATATAACTGAATCACTCTGCTGTAAACCTGAAACTAACACAACATTGTAAATCAACTATAATCCAATAAAAATTTTTAAAAAAAGACTTAAACCATAAAAAGTTAGAAACATTTCCCTCCTTCCTGATATCACATAGCGAAATGTTTTCTTGAAATAAATTTTTATACTTAGGACTTCCCTGGTGGCGCAGCAGTTAAGAATCTGCTTGCCACTGCAGGGGACATGGATTTGATCTCTGGTCCGGGAAGATCCCACATGCCGCGGAGCAACTAAGCACACATGTTGCAACTACTGAGCCTGCAGCTGCAACTACTGAAGCCCGTGCGCCTAGAGCCCATGCTCTGCAACAAGAGAAGCCACCCCAATGAGAAGCCCACACACTGCAACGAAGAGTAGCCCACGTGCAGCAACAAAGACCCAACGCAGCCAAAAAAAAAAAAAAAAAATTTTTTATACTTATAAATAAAACATGAATAAACCAAGGAGCCATTAAGCAACTCAGCTAATGCAAATTACAAGAAATCTAGATTAACTGAACGCAAAGAGTTGATTTTTTAAAATAATTTAACACACACAAAAGTCCCCCACAAATCTTTTTCCCCAATAAATATATCTTCAAAGAAAAGCTTCTGTCTGAGCCTGAACAACCTCAGTCATTAGACAACATAAAATGAACAGAAATAAATCCATATTCCAAATAATTATCTGAACTCCTTCAAATCCCATACTTTCAGTTTAAACTGATTTATGGTTTAAAAAAGAAATTACAGGGCTTCCCTGGTGGTGCAGTGGTTGAGAGTCCACCTGCCGATGCAGGGGACACGGGTTCGTGCCCCAGTCCGGGAAGATCCCACATGCTGTGGAGTGGCTGGGCCCATGAGCCATGGCCGCTGAGCCTGTATGTCCGGAGCCTGTGCTCCACAGTGGGAGAGGCCGCAACAGTGAGAGGCCCATGTACCGCAAAAAGAAAAAAAAAGAAATTACAGAAAAAAGGTTAAGAAGTTTTCACTGTTCTACATGTTTATTTGGAAGTTACAAGAATTTATGTTTTTTTTTAAATGATGCAAGGCACTTTTCTTCTTGGGGTTTCATTAAACAATAAAACACTGGGTATATTACATTTTATTTAGAATCATTTCGGACAAAGAAAGAACAGTCTAAGCAACTCTCAAAGTAACACATAACAGGGCTTCCCTGGTGGCGCAGTGGTTGAGAATCTGCCTGCTAATGCAGGGGACACGGGTTTGAGCCCTGGTCTGGGAAGATCCCACATGCCGCAGAGCAACTAGGCCCGTGAGCCACAACTACTGAGCCTGTGCGTCTGGAGCCTGTGCTCCGCAACAAGAGAGGCCGCGATAGTGAGAGGCCCGCACACCGCGATGAAGAGTGGCCCCCGCTTGCCACAACTAGAGAAAGCCCTTGCACGGAGAAACGAAGACCCAAGACAGCCAAAAAAATAAATAAACAAACAAATGTGGGGTTTAAAAAAAAAAAGAATTTTAAAAAAAGGAAAAACTGAAATTATAAAAAAAAAGAACACATAAGATTTGGCTTTACCAAAAGCAAATGCAAGATGCAAGGAGGTAAGTCACCTGAAACTTCAAACATAATCCTTTTTTGGAGCATCTGGTACTATAATGTAAAAAAAAAATTCTTTCTATGTACATAACATTAAACTATTTTCTACTGAGAAAGCAAATTAGGAAATTGAGAGGAAAGGAAGCTATAATTGGATAAAATGTTAAAGGAAGTTGGCTAACGTTATGTTTCAAACCTAATAGAGGACCAAAGAAAGTTTAGTAAGTATAAGGACAATTAGTAAAGTATGTTTTTCTTACCAAAAAAAGAAGAAAACCATCAGTGACATCTATAAGGCAGTCTAACATTTTAAAATGTTGCTCAATATGTAGCAGAGAAGCATGTCTGGAAGCAACATATAATTGAAAAGAAACTACTTGTGTTTTTACTATTTAACATTTCTATTGTCCCTAATATTTTTTTCTTTCCTAAACAGAAATATTTTTTTCTTTCCTAAACTCATCTTCTCTAACAGTGCTAAGAGAACCTTCTGTGATAATGGAAATGATCTCTGTTTGTACTGTCCAATATGGTAGCCACTAGCCATATATGGCTAATGAGTACTTGAAATGTGGCTAGTGTGACTGAGAAACTACACTTTTATTTAATTTGAATTAACTTAAATAGTGCACGTGGCTGGTAGTAACCCTACTGCAGTGGTCCGCAACCTTTTTGGCAACAGGGACCGGTTTCGTGGAAGACAATTTTTCCTTGGAATGGGGGGGGTGGGGGGTGGGGGTGGGGGATGGTTTCGGGATGATTCAAGTGCATTACATTTATTGTGCACTTTATTTCTATTGTTATTACACTGCAATATATAATGAAATAATTATACAAGTCACCATAATACAGAATCAGTGGGAGCCCTGAGCTTGTTTTCACTTGCCACTCACTGATAGGGTTTTGTGAGTCTGCAAGCAATTGATTTATTATGGTCTCTGTTCAGTCAAACCTCTCTGCTAACGATAATCTGTATTTGCAGCCGCTCCCCAGCGCTAGCATCACCGCCTCAGCTCCACCTCAGATCATCAGGCATTAGATTCTCATAAGGAGCGTGCAAACTAGATCCCTCACATGCGCAGCTCACGGTAGGGTTCGAGCTCCTCTGAGAATCTAATGCCAACGCTGATCCGGCAGGAGGCGGAGCTCAGGCGGTAATGTGAGCGATGGGGAGTGGCTGTAAATACAGATGAAGCTTCACTTGCTCACCGCCCACGGGCCACTCACCTCCTGCTGCGCAGCCCAGTTCCCAACAGGCCAGGGACCAGTACCAGTCTGTGGCCAGGGTGTTGGGGACCCCTGCCCTATTGGATAGTATCGTTCTTTAATGTTGCCCTTGAACCAGCCATCAGCCAAGTGGTGGTACAGCCACCATCTGCATATTTCCAAATTCTTCTTCCTCATGTATTATCTTCAAACCCTTTGTAAGACTGAACAGCACAGTGGTGACATGTTAATTCCGCAGATAGCTTTATATTCCTGAAGGTGTTAGACAACTCCAGAAGTAAGATTCATACACAATTCTCCTTCTTTAACGTAAGCAACAGATGTCTCTTGGAGATCCCAATATTTCCATGGAAAATAACTTTTCCTCCAGCTTATAAGCTCCCATCAATATTTTAGTCCAGGGGGAAAAGTAACATTTTAATCTGGATTATCTGTAATATCCAAGACTAAATATCTAAATAATCTGTTGAGAGTTTCATTTAATAAAGTTTGGTCCAATATTTCGTCTCGTGCATATAACACGGGTTACTCCTTATTTCTACACTACAGGTGACTTGCTTTTCACAGCAGATTATAGACCTAAAAACAACTGAGGCAAAATTCCCTGCATCTCTTGTTCCACAGGACAGGTTCAATCCTTGGCATCTTTTTGACACTGCAGAAGGAAAGATGAACCAGCTTCATGTCCTCCCTTGACCCAGCCTGTGGCCTGGAAGGTGGATTGGAAGGATTAAAGTATTGCGTCAGCCCAAGTCTTCAGGCTGGAAGTGGAGGTGAAAGGAGGAGGGGCTGAGTGGGCCCAAGGACTGGCTGGCTAGTGCGTGAATGGGGGGCTTACAATGAACACATTCTAAAGGGCACTGGTGATGCGAGCAGCAGCCACACGGGGCAGGGACAGGTTTGGGAGGCCTGTACCAGCTGCCATGCTGTTACCGTCTTGGTCCCCACAAGTCTCTCGGTACCCTGCTGGCTGCCTGCACTCTAGCACAAGCACAACCCCCACAGCTCCAGTAACTAAAAAAGAATTATTTATGTATGTAATAACTGATACACAGATCGTACTAAATTCAATGTTTCAAAAGGTACAGTGAAAAATAAATCGCCCTTTCATAACTGTTGCTCAGCTCTTATCACCAAATGCAACTGGTGCCAGTTTCTTGTCTATCCTTCCCCCTGATAATTATGATTTACTAGCTCTGTCATGCTCTGCTTGAATATTTTAGATTCAATACAAATTTAAAACCAAAAAATATACAGAATTTTAAACTATGTAACAAATAATCAAGTTTTGCCACCTAAGAGATCTTCACCGCCAAATTACATTATTATTTAGCACATAATGCTATATTCTTGACTCCACGGTCTGTAAGCGCCAATGGACAGGAACCACATAACCATGCTGTATAACAGAAGTCATACCTTCTAGACTCTTGTAGAAGAACTGGGCTGCAGGCTGGCCATTTATTAGTCGTGTGACCTCTGACCTTTACTTTTCAACTTTGTAAAATGTGGTTATTACCTCATCTCTACCTATTTCACAAGGTTAAAAGAATTCAAAACAATAATACATGTGGAAAGCACACTGGAAACTCTAATGCTATATAAGTATGAGGTCATTATTATTCATTTGTATCTCCAGAGCAACCAGTCCAAAGTTGACTAGATGCACAATAAATATTTAATTGAACAGGTGTAAGCACATCTCCTTATTGTATAAATTATATGTTATATATAAGGAATTGATTTTTTCTTAAGTTTACTGAATGAATATAACATAGTGTCAACACAACATCTTTCTTGTGGAGAAAGTTTATGATCTCAAAGATCTTACTCAAATGAAAGGATGTAAATTATTTAGCTGGCTTCTTGATTTTTCTTTTATATTGAGGAAAAATTATCCTAGTAAGAAGGGCAGGTATCAAATCCAGCAAGGTTAACAGCTTTGCCACATGAAACTAGAGCTTTAATAAGGGTCCAAAAGAGAACAGAGATAGTTTGATGTATGAGAAGCCACTTAGACAATACTGAAGATTAAGTGTGCTGTCCAACAGGAATAGAAGATGGTAAGAAAAATACTGAGGTCCTGCTAAAATATCTCCTTACTTTCTTTAGAAGAGATGCTGGCACTCAAAAAGAGCAATTAAGAAAGAAAAAAAACACAGAAAGGATTAATGGAATGGTTAATAAACATCTAAGTCAGAGGGAACACATGGCTGAATGTAGGGAGAGTCTAACTTTTAGTAGCTTTTGTTGCAGGTTTTCCTTACCTCTTCTGCTGTACTAATGTGTCGCCTCTGAGTTTTCTTGGGGCTCAAAAGATTTCGACGACATGAACCACTCCAAGATGGACTTGGAACAGGCTTAATAGGAAAAGATTTTTCATATGCAGACACATGACAGTGATGGTTTGACTTTCCTGTAAAAGTGTTTGATAATCCACTAAAAAAAAAAAAAAAGTTTGTAAAAGACAAGAACAGTAAGTAAAAGTCTAACCAGGTGATTATTTTCACTTTTAAGAAATAACAAAAACAAAAAATTAGCAGAATGACAGATGTACCCTGTGAGGGAAATACACAAGAAATGATACATGAGTTGCTGCATTAGGTTCTGCCACTTAGGAGGTCTTAAACTGCCAAACTATGTAATTATCAAACACCTAAAGTTGTATTTCTTAGCTTCGCCATCTATAAGTTCCTTTGGTCAGGAACCATAGACCTGTGTGGTATGACAAAAAGCCTATCAGATTAGACTTCTTCAGAAAACCTGGGTTCTAGGTATGCATCTGGGTTCTAGGTGTGCTAATACGCACACACTTTCTATTTACTCCCTCCAGTCCCCTCTCCCAGCCTTTTGGAGGGAATTACTTTAAGATTAAATATGCAAAGGTGGATAAAGCTGAAGCTTCTCAACTGTTTTTCAATTGAATTTAAGTTTCCTAAAAGACCAACAGAGGGCTCCCATCCTCCATTAAAAAAAAATAGAAGGCTTTTTTATGAGGCTGTATCGCTGTGACTGCTCCTCCTGCCCTCACTATCTACCTCTTCTGAAGGAGAATTTTGTTTTGTTTCTTTATACCATATATGCCTCAAATAATGGGAAAAATTGGCAAGAAAAATATTTTTGTGGACTCAAAATCCAATTTTATCTCTAAGGTTAGGTTAATAATTTAAAGGTTTTTTCTATGTGCTCTTTTTCAAATATCATTACCCAGCACAGGTACTTGTGCTCAATATAATTAATTTTCTTTCTTTCTGCTGAGGCTGAAGAGTAAAGTACATAGCTGACTAAGCTGAACTTATTGAAATGAATTCTTTAAATCAGTACATGTGGTCTGATCCAAATGAAATCAGACTAGGTCTAAAGAAAATTAAAAAGTACATCTACTCCCTCTGACTCTTCAATCTCTAATGTTTCCTATGTGTGTTAGAGTGGGGAAAGGAGCAAGAACTTGGAATTTCAGAAACACAGTTCTTTTCTTAGGATGGGTAGATGTGGTTAGGAAAAAATGGCAAGGGCAATATAATTTGCTTGGTAAAGATATAATGAATTCCCCACAATGTCTTTTGTATTTATTTTTCCTAGAGTGTGTGTGTGTGTTTAATGCAAAAGATTCTTCTTCCTAAAGAAACAGTAAGAGGGAATTTGCGATGCCAGAAAGCAAGGGTGCTACCAACAACTAACGAGGTTGAGTCAGACACAGACATAAGCCTGAAGGAACTTCCACTAGCCAAAGTTGTGAGAATGTAAGCATTCAAAGAATAATGATTGTAGTAGTGGATTAAAACACACTGAATCCATGACACTGAAAAAAGAACAGAAAAATTCATTTGAACCACATCAAGTGGCGATTAAAAACAAAAAACTTACTTTGAAAACCGGTAATGCAGAAGAAAGATCTAATCACATACCCTGCCTTCCCAGTAGGAGAACTATTTCAGGGTGACCAAACAGCCCTAACTAATGAGGTAAAAAGCTCTCCCTTATAGCAGAGTGCCAATTAATTAGTGTAAAAGAAATGATAAAATTAGAAAAATATTACTTCATTAACTAGTAAAATTATTATCAGGTCAAAGGAAGTCAAAAGGTACAAACTTCCAGTGATAAAACAAGTAAGTCATGGGGATGTAATGTACAGCATGGTGACTATAGTTAACAATACCGTATTTCATATTTGAAAGTTACTGAGAAAGTAGATCTTAAAAGTTCTCATCACAAGAAAAAAAATTTTTGTAACCATGTATGGTGATAGATGTTAACTAAACTTATTGTGGTGATCAATATACAAATATTTCATCATTATGCTGCATACCCAAAACTAATATAATGTTATATGTCAATTATACCTCAATTAAAAAATTACTATCAGCTAAGGATTATCAACTGATATTAATAACTCCTAGGCTGATGTGAAACTGGTTGTTCATAAAAGTAACATCATTTAGATTACATTCTAGTCACAAGGGGGAAGAAAACCTAACTGTACAATTAAGGACCAGAGCGCTATCACTCTAATCTAGAGGTCAATCCAGCATCACTAATGATAGGACTGTAGGTTTTCTAATATGATGTAACACAGCATCAGCTTTTATTAAAGTCAAAAATCTAGTTTATAAAATATACAGAGGATAGAGGACAAAATCATACTATGGGAAAGCAACTTGTCAAATCCAAAAGGTGGAACATTATGCAGAAAAAAGTCATGTCATTAAAAAAAGGGGCTGCTGTTCAAGATTGTAAGAGACTTAAGGGTGATAAATACCAGATGCGATTTTAAACTGCATACTGCCTTGGACAAACTAGCTGTAAAGGATACTTTGGGGTCAACTAGGAAAACTTAAATATAACTTATTCAGTGTATAAGATAAAATTTACTGAATGAAAAAGAGAAGATGACTGACTGAAGAAGATTACAAAAGAGTATGCACAATATGAACTCATTTTTGGAAAAAATTGTGTGCAAACAGAAAAATATCTGGAAGGATATGTACTAAGACATTACAAAGGTGACCTCTGACTGGTGGGAATATGATGTTTTTATTGTTTATTTGTGCTTATCTGTATTTTCTGATTTTGTACAAAGCATGCGCACTGTTTCTGTAATAACATTAGTTAAAAAAATAACAGCATGGCATTATTGAGGAAAAAAAGCAACTTGCCAAATGATGCATACAGAATATCTTTAATGAAGATAACATATTATACATTTTATAGTATTACACAGCATATATATCATTCTATATCTAAGCAAGAGAAAGTGAAAAGAAACAAGCATAAGAAAAGATCTGGAAGGAAACACATGAAGGGGAAGGGAGTAAGATTGTGAGTAGTGGTCAAGGGATCTTTGGCTTTATTGGCAATGTTTTAACTTTTACAATGTGACTGTGTTAATGAATTCTTATGTAATTTTTAAAAATATTAAGAAGTGGGGAAGACAATCCCTGGGAGTACTCACACATGTTTCCAGAGTCCATGTGCTGATAATCATAAAATAAAATAAAAACCATCTTGTTGGTTTTAATCAGCACCAGAAAGCTTAGCTTTGACTAAGCAGGAAATTGAATCATCCCACATGCCTAAAACCATCACCAGAGTAATATTTAAGAAGTCATAAATACCATATTAAAAAAGAAATATTTACTAATATAATAAAGTACTTGAGGGAAAAGTTTCTAAGCCAAACCTCATCTGCCTTTAATAATCAGTAGAAGTTTGGTGAGGGAATAAGCAAGGCTTATAAGTTAGGCTAAATATGATCAAGTTCTTTATGAGTCTAATTTTACAACAGAAGTAGTTGACTAAGGTGTAAGGTTGCTTTGGTTTAAGTCAGGTCTCCGCTCACACGAGAGCCTACAAAATGTGCTGGTTTCTTTGCTACCGAAGTTGCAGAAATTGATCAATTTTCACTTTAAGGTTCAAAATAGCCATATTGATTCTGAAGGGTCCCAATACACTCATATCCACCAAGATTTCCCTAAAAATTCTCTCCCTCTAATTATAAGATTTGGCTGTCACCAAAATCCAGCACAAGATAAATTAAAAGTTGAAAGTTCAAAATGAATTTGTCCGTATCTCTATGGTTTAAAGTTCAAAAGTGGTGTTTGTTACTTTTTAAAAATGCCAATGTAACAACTATCTTATAGCCATTTTCCCTTATATTGGAGGAAGAGCTTGTGAACTGAGCAGCCAGAATACTTACCTTGAGGTCTTTCGGGTTTCGAGGTAAAGACTTCGGCTGTTTCTTGATTTTTGTAAAGTTGAACCTGATGCTGGAGTGGAATTTCTCCACTGGCCATTTGCACTCTGGCCAAAGGTTCTTAGGTCTCCTGAGCCAAGAAAACTGTCTGAGGAAGGGTTGTCTAAAAGAATAAAAGTTTGAATAAATTAAACAAATACCTATACTTGTTCTCCATATGACTGCAACCATGTCCAACATTGTATTCCAAAGTAATGTGGCATATCACCATGTCTCTAATGGAAGAAAGATCCCGGTGTCAACTGCCAGTAAAGTCTGCAGTAAGGGAACTTCTACAAACTATAATTGATTCAGCCATACTAACCTGAAAATTGATGAAGGAGCTGAATCCTGCCACAGCCATGTGCCTTATCTGCATCAATGTGACTCCGTGGTGTCCACCAAAAGTCAACATTTTACCCCAACTATATCTTGCAAGCACTCCCAGGCCTGGGCCTGAAAGAAGGTAGGCCAGACCAGTAAGAAAGCAGGTGGAGGGCCAAGGAGAATTGTAATTCAAATGAACAACAGTTATTGCTTAATAAGCAGCTGGTGTCACTTTCTTGTTTTAATTACCGTGTTCACGACTCAGGGGCTCTGTCTAAGAGCAGAGATAACCTAATTGCTGCTTATTCTGGCCGGCTTATGGCAGGAATGACCCGTCATTATGCATTTGGTTCTGGTATGATAACCTTCAGTCACTTAATGTTATAATCATCAGACATATCAATACTCGGATGCTTGCTATTGCAATCAGACTAAGCGAGGTTTAATTATTATTTGAATTTTCTGACTTGTGGCTTACAAACTGGGTGTAAATTTGTAAGTTTCAGCTAGGAGTAGAATAATTTTTATAGCCTCCTCTCTCCATCAGCAGGATGGGACAATTTAAAACAACACCTTCAAAATAACTTCAGATGTTAGGCTATGTAACTGAGGAGCACCAGTAGAAAGACAAAAATTTAACTCTCTACTCCCTGAATTTTTGTCTAATGCCAACATCACTTTGAGGATCCTCTTTCAAAGCATATTACTATGGAACTTTGCACAATATTATGTATTTATGTTATTTAAACTATTTAACGTAGCTTTTGATACTCTATCCAAAAAGTTTGGCAGCTGACAAAAGTATCAGTTTTGTATTGTATTGGAATTTTTTTTTAAAGCTGATCAGGATTATCAGAATTTAGGCTAAATAAGATGGAAAAAAAGCAGCAGTCAGGGGTGGTATTAGTACCAGTTGATGCACCAGTGGATGACCTAATTTACTTTCAAAATGAATTACAACCTTTTCCCTTTGTAATCAACAACTATGCTTGACATCTATTACTATTACTGTAAAAATAAGAGACGTGAGGCTAATGAAAATGAGTTTCATTAAAGGACCAGAAAATCATTATCTTTAAGCAAAGTAATAACAGTAGAAATCTTCCTCTCTCATACTTTTTTTTTTGTTAAAATTTGATTAGGGAATGATCTAACTAGAGATGTCTACTTGAGGAATAAGTCTACCAAAAAATGCAAATTTGAGACCAAGGATAAACCAGAGTAGCCCCCTCAGTGGCATCTGACAGAGGTTTGGGCTCTAAAATTCAAGGGAAAAGCACAGGATCAGGCAATCTGTTTCACCAGAATAAGGTGGTTCCATCCCCACTCAATGAAATCACTGAACAGTGCTCTACTGCTGATGGGATCAAGCAAAGCTAGAAAGGGACCAACAGGAGGCTGCACTCATTCTTTTTTAGTTGACAGTTTATCCCAGTATTCTGTCATCATTAAGAAGTCAGATTGCAAATGTCACAAATAAGATTACTTACGTGTACATACACACACATAGAACTATAGGGAAATACACCAAAATTTTAACTTTGGTTGTGTTCCAATGATAGAATGATGGGGATTTTTTCTACTTTTCTCTACAAATTTTCTACAATGACAGGTAGTAATTTTATGGACATAACGAAATTTTATATTTAAAAAAAAGTGTGTCAGGCAATCACTTAGTATGAAAGTAACCATCAGTTGCTCCTGTTAACTTTCAGATTTATTTAGTTATTATGAATACAGGATGCTTTAATTCATCTTACCTACTAAATGCCTATTTGGCAACCTAATTTAACATGTTTTCCAAAGATAAGACATTGACAATGATTCTAAGCTTGAGCAAAATCATTTTTTTTTGCATCTTAAGCTACTTTTCTTTAAGGTTTAAAATGTTTTAATTTTCTTTTCAATTGTGCCCTTAATAAAATCAAGAGGTCTTCAAGTCTGACCAGCACTAAGTTATTAAAGTGATAATGTTGCATTTTCTCTGCTTTCTAAATTAAAAAAAAATGTTTTTAACAGTCTAATCTTGAGATTAAGAAGCAAATATTTAAAAAGCTTGATACAGAGAGGCAGATCTAGTAAAGTATAAATGGGAAGCTCCAGACTCTAGGTTCTGAAGTTTGAGTTTTTCCTGTGTTTGTTTTCATCTTAGTGGAGGAGAGGATACTAAGGTAGGAGGGGAGACAAAGACCAGTACAGTCAGAATGAGGAGGCTGAGGCAGGTAAACTGGGGACCCACATCTAGTCCAATCAAGAGGTAAGTCTCAAGGTGACTGACCACAGAAATCAATGTGGAAATTATTGGAAAAGAATAGGAGATAAGAGACAATATTCTGCAGGACTTGTAATGAACAAGAATGGGTGTGGCAAAGGAACAAAGTTAAAAAAGTACACAGTAAAAAGATCTGAATTAAAGTCTTTATTATAAGAAAAAAGTATACAGACCCTTGGCATTCACAGATTGAAAGTTCTGATTGTCCGTGAGCAACCTAAAAGGTCTGTGGCATGTCCTAAGCTTGCTTGGTCAGGGGCTAAACTTGGCAGAGGCATAAATCTGAATCCTCTGCTTCAGGCTGTATTTTAGAGAATGAATCTAATAGCTCAACAACCCCATTTCAATATGGTTTTATTATTTGCAGTTGGTATTCTCTAGTCATCACCATGTATAAAGTAACTGTTATGAATTTTTTTCTTTTCCTAAAAAAATGGACTTCAAGTGAGAGATAAAAACTCTGGCATAAGATTTTGATATAGGGATCAAATTGTGGCATGAGGACAAACAGAAAAAATATAACCCTCAAGAATCATGTAACTGAGTAGAAAGCCAGCACTCTGGTTAAATACCACCACAGTCAAAAATATAGGGACCTGAGACGATCTCAGAAATATCCTTTGTGAGTATCAAGGGTCCACTGAAATTTAAAAGAAAAAAGCTAAAACAAATTATTTTAAGTCATGTTATTTATAATAGCTGAAAATGGAGAGGGTGAATGGGACCTAAACCATAGACAAAATGAAGGAAATGAAGACACAGGCCCATTATCCTAAATCACAGGCCCCTGGATCCAGTTGTGTTTCTACATTAAAAATTTTGGTGATTTTACAAAGATAACCTGGTATATACTATGTAGCACTTCTAAGTATAACCTGAAGCAGCACCCTGTTATCAAACATACTGATATGTCTACAGTAAAATGTGTAAATATTCATATTTACAGAGATAAATAAAAGACAAAACATTTAAATGTCAGTTAAATGTCAGTTCGTGTAGCTTTTGCCAAGTAATGAATTGAGCTCAGGTCAGGTTTTGATGTCAAATAAATTATGAAAATATTCTTTGGTTTTCAGAGCTTTTTGGATTTTGGAATTGCACATAAAGGACTGTGAATGTGCATATAAATTCCATGGATTATGAGAAATCAACAGAAAAAGGTAAATAAGAAGAATAACAGGTAAGCAGATAGAAAATTTAAAAAATATATATTGGGCAAAAAAAAATCATATTTCGAATCATACAATGTGTACATAGATATATACTCAGATAAAAAAACAGAGAAGACCACAGGGTTAAGTAAGAGTTGAGTTAGCCAGGAGACCTTGATTATAATTTTCTATATATGATTGTTTACTATTAAGCAATTACTTTAAACAAAAACCAAATATTCTGTCCAATGGTAAATCAGCATACAAAATTACAAGCAAACACAGCCTGAGTTCAAATGAAAATATTTTCCACTCAACTGTCCTTCCCCTATGATCAATACTAATAAGCTATCAAGCCATATTTCAGGCTCTCTGCTCATCAGAAAGGCCTTTTCAACAATAATGATGGCAGAGTTAACTTTCTGAAAAAATTAACTGATTTTTCTATACAATTATGCACATACTATGTGGACACCATTTCCCACCCCAGAAGAGGAAATCCAGTGCCCAGGGTAAAGTACCACCCACCTAAATGATATTTAAATATAATATAAATCTAAAAGAGCATCATACTAACGTCTTTTTAGGGGAGGAGATCTCATCTTGCTGACAAAGAATCCTGAGGAAGCCAAATAACAACAATAATTATTATTTGCATTTCATATTTATTATCTCAACTTATCCTTATAAAAATCCCATTGAAACAGGTTCAATGGTATGGCTAATATTCCCATACTTGGGTCAGGTGAGGAGATTAAAGCATGAGGAGTGAAAAGACTTTGGAAGACCACTATAATCTTCCTGGGTCATACTGCCAGGAGACTAACCAATAAAAAACTCTCAAGTTTCCCCAAGACAGAGCCAGATCATTGGAAATCCAAACCTTAGAAAGGGGGCAGATGAAAAGTCAGGCAGGCCAGGGGCTAGGAAAAGCCTAGAGAATGCTGACTTCTGTCATGGATCACAAGTTGAAAAGGCAAGCCCTTGAATATGCAAGCATGGCTGTGGCAGGTGCTAGACAGAAACATGTAGTTAACATTTCCTGCCCTAATGGAGGGACAAGCTTGGGTAGAAATAAATTTTCAGTATTTATGATTTCAAGCAGAATACAAATAGGCTAGCTCTGTGCTTCAAATCAGTATAAGTAACCTTTACACCACATACACATATCTAAAAAAAAAAAACCAAAAGCCAAAAACAAAGCTGTATTGTTTTTAACAAGGGCATAATAGACAAGTAGGAGAATGGATTCTAAAAAAAAAATCTCCCTTTAAAAAATATCTGGTTGAGACTAGATCAGTGAAGTATTATAGCAACCATACACAGAGAGCTCATTAAAATGATGTTTTAGTGGAGAAAATACCATTTTGCTTTTGACAATGTTTTCACTTTTAGAGACAGTAAACACAAACAACTTGCTAGGAAGAAGTCTGAAAGGTAGAAATGCCTTGACTCCAAGTAATGTGTCATACCTGAATAATAATTTGGATAAGCTGCACTTCTTGTAGAACAAGTATATGATCGGTCCAAATTTCCTTGCCTGGAAGGTAAAATCTAAACAAAACAAAAGTTTTTTCTTAAACCATATTTTTTACAATAAAACAAAAACTTACACTAGGAAAAATATATAATTAAACAAGATTATGACATATTTCAGAATGCAATATAATTAATTATAATTATATATATTATAAATAAATTAAGCTACATACTAGTAAGAAAGGAAAACATGATGAAATGATTAAGGCTTCAAGGGGAAAAATGGGCAAAATATCTGTTATACAACTTAATTCAAAGAATGCTCATTAGAAGGTAATACGTATTTAATATATCCTGTTCTCAAAGCCAGGTGTATCACATATCAAAGCAGCTGAAAAATCAACCTGGTTTTGATTCTCTTGATAACTTTACAGGACAGTTCTTAATCAGAGGTGCTGCTGCACCCCAGTACAAATCTGGAAATGTGTAGATATATATTCAGTTATCAAAATGATTACTGGGGGCAGATGCTACAGGTATTTAGTGCCCAAGGATGCTAAACATTCTGCACACAGCAAAGAATGGTCTCATCCTAATTAGTAATGGCTTCCTACTGAGAAAGACTACTTTATTAACAGTCCTCAAACCTTGGAGATTTTTTAAACTGCAGATTCTGATTCAGCAGGTATGGGGTAAAGCCTGAGATTCTGCTTTTCTAATAAGGTCTCAGGTGATGCTGCTGCTGCTGGTCCCTTGAGAAACTAAGCTTTATAGAACAGAGAAATTTCAGAGCTACTGTATATTTTCATAGTTTCCCCCCATTTAATGCTCAGCAATTTTAAGACACCAGTTTAAAAGAACACTGATCTGTGTATTAGTTAATTGTAATATTCAGAGGAATAATAAAGAGTTTCTAAAAGGTATCATTCTCCAAGGATTTGTACATAGCCTGGCTCTTATTTAACTTCAACGTATCAAACAGAATTCCAAATACTAGCATTACTGATTGTAAAAAGTTTACATATATTCTTGTGCTTTTGAGTGTGGCATTTAAACTCTATCAGATGAAAACTTAAGCCAAAATAATTAATTAAGGAAAGAAAATTATTACTAACCTGATGGTCAGAAAGTGAAAGCTGGTCCTCTGGAAAACCTGTTTGTGACAGGAGATGGGTTTTGAATACGGAGTTGTGGTTCACTAAAGTTACTTCTCCAGCATCCATCCTCATCCTATCAGCAGTATCATCTGGGGAAAGAGTCCGGATTAGTTCAAGTCACATAATTCTTCAATACCTACTTTCCTATGAACCAATCTTTTCACCTAATAAAAATGATTTCCCCCAAACACCTCTACAGTCAAATAAAACCGCTCCTTCATAACTCTTGGCAAGAAATCTCAAAATGTCACTGTCAAAAAAACAGGCCCATGTGCAGAAATTGGTTAATTTGGAATCGAGATCATCTACTAAATAGTTCAAAACTTGTACAAGAATAAAAAGAGCTTAATTCAAAGTTTTAAAAGTAATGAAATTTTCCCAAAAGAAAAATTTTTTTATTTTAACTGTAGAAAAAAAAAAATTTCACCATTCAAAGCAAATACTCTTAACCCTGGTTTATTTCCTCTGTTTCAACTCAACAAGGTGCTTTAAAATTTAATCCACTTGAAAATTTTTTATGCAAAAAGCGTAATTTATTCATATAGCTCTTAATAGATATCAGCTCAGTTACTGTATACTGTGGCAGAACTGTACTTTATTACCATTTTTGAGACCTTTGTTACCATAAGAGTTAGAATAGGAACAAGTGAGAGTAAGGGAACTCAGGGATTTATACTGCTATCAGCAATGAGAGAAAAGGGAAACAAATGACCAGGAGAAAGAAGGTAGACTAAACAAAAGGAAAAAACAGTAGAGGGAAGACTAATGTGGACTTAAGAGGAGCCTATGGGATATTATAAGATCGAACTATATAGATTTTTCAACCTATTCCTAAATTGACTATTAGTCTTGACCTTATACTGTTCCCTGTTATAGACATAAAGTACTATGAATAGCAGAAAATGTTCCAATCACAATTAATTCTCAATGCCACTAGCTAAATGAAATTTAAATTTTACCTTAATCAAATTATTTATCACATAGAGGGCAGTATAACAGTACTAAAGAACAAGGACCCTGGAACCAGTCCCTGAGTTTAAATCCTGGCTCTGCCAGTTATAGCTGTGTGATCCTAGGCAAGTTTCTTAACCTCTGTGTCTCAGTTTCTCTGTCAACAAAATGGAGATAATAATAGTACCTACTAGGTACTAAAGTAAGTCCCCTACATACAAACGAGTACCGTTCCGAGGGCACGTCTGTTAAGTCCAATTTGTTTGTAAGTCCAACAAAGTTAGCCTAGGTACCCAACTAACACAATTGGCTATATAGTACTGTACTATAATAGGTTTATAATACTTTTCACACAAATAATACATAAAAAACAAACACAAAAAATAAAGAAAACATTTTTAATCTTACAGTACCTTGAAAAGTACAGTAGTACAGTGCAGTAAAACGGCTGGTGCTTCTTAGCAGTACCACCTACATTACTGCTGCTTTACGCTTGCTTCAAGACATCCTGGGCTTGAAATAAAGACACCGTACTACTGTACTCTACACAGTACTGTACAATAAAGTACACAAAAGCTCAAGGACTTGTAGAGGATGCACACACGTGACGATGTACACCAGACACGTGAACTAACTTACGTGACTGGACATGCAAACGCATGTTCGCATCTTTGAAAAGAAAGTTCACAACTTGAAGGTTTGTGTGTAGGGGACTTACTCTATTAGGTATTTTAAGTACTTAAAAAGCAAGTCCTTGCACACAGAAATGCTTGCTACTGTGTATTTAGCTTTTTCAACACAATGAATGAGAAAATGCTTTAAAATGTTGCTATAAACAATATCCCAACCAAAAGAAAATTGTTTGGTATACTGTATTACATAATTAGGATGAGATCGCCTTTAAAATTATTATTAAGCACAAAGACACAAATATTGAAAATATTATTAAGCACAAAGATGCAAATATTCTTTCACTCCAGCGTATCTAATCAGAGTAACTAAAAGGATTAAACACTACTTCATAGTCAGTCTTACCCATGTCAGGTATTTTCACATCACTGACTTCAGCAAAGATACAAAGTCCTATAAAAGAAGACAGAAAATAGAAATGTTACATTCTGAAACATCTCTTTCATGTCATTACACAACAGGAAGCCACTCAGAAGTGACACTTGTATTCTTAGTGGAGAAAAATAGAACATGGTAAGGCAAGTTGATGGGAAGAGAATGGGAACTAAAACTAGCCTGAGGTAGTTCCAAACATTTCTGCAACCTGTGTAATACTAAAGAGCAATTATGGACTACCCACAGAATCACAGATTACAGCACAAACCAGGTTAGGAAAGCCAACCCTTTGCAGATTAATTTGCATATGATCATAAAGTTAGTGACTGCACTGAAATTACAGCCTAAACATTCTTCCCAATCCATTAATCTTTCTATTACCTCATGCGAAACCATTTTATTTTATTTTATTTGGACCATTTTTAAAGTCTTTATTGAATTTGTTACAATATTGCTTCTGTTTTATGTTTTGGTTTTTTGGCCTCGAGGCACATGAGATCTTAGCTCCCTGACCAGGGTTCCCCCTGCATTGGAAGGCAAAGTCTTAACCACTGGACCACTAGGGAAGTCCCACTAAATCATTTTATAAACAAGTGACAGATCTTGTGGTAGTCCTGTTAGGACTTCTCTTCCATACGTCTTAGCAGCCAAACAAAAAGTTATCAAGGAACACTTTGCAGTTGTACTAAGTACTTTTTCCCCCATCATTACTCAAACAGTTGCAAACCAAAGTCCCTTTGCCTACATGAAATTATTTTTTTCCTCGATATATCTAATTTGTCCAGAAAAAGAAGTTAAAAGCCTAACTGATGGAACTAGGTTAATAAATGTACCCTTGGACACAGGCTTCTTGGCAGATTTACAATAGGAGGAGACTAGAGATGGTACATATATATAGTCATAATCTTATCACATATTTTTAAAAAGATTGAGCACTTCACCAAATACATAGCACTATCAGGGCTTCAATCTAAGGAAACTGCATGATGATAACAGGAATTCTTTACGGCCCCAATAACGAAGTGCACACATAAAGGAAGGCTGCTCGAGCTTTTCCTGGCATAGGTACAGACTAAGCAGAGTAATCATCTGATTACCTAGTCTTGCCAGGGAGGTTTCCCAAAGAATTTAAGCCCTAGATTTAGGCTTCAAATATATTTCCAAATGCTCAACTTACTAAAAGGTTTCTATCTGGTAGTTCTACACATTATTCTTTCCACTTCTTTCTTTTTTAATAAAGCCAAATTCCCTGGGTCCCCCATTAAGGGGAAAAAAAAATCCTATCAACCAATAAACTAGCAGTGGCTTTTTCACATTTCACTCTTTCAGGTCATCCCGTAACTGTCATCGCTAGTCTAGTCTTTTTTTTTTTTTTTTTTTTAACAAACCTACCCTTTTAATATTTATTTAAAGTTTCTTAACACACCTGTTTGGCTTGGGTGGGGAGGGGTGAGGGGACATTTTTTTCAGGTTTAGTTTTAAAATATTTGCTCATTTTCTACTGTCCAATCATTTCAGCACTTCCAAATGTTCCCTAGGACACTTTGCCTCTCTTCTCTCCCTGTCCCCCAGCCGCCCCCAGCTCTGGGGGCCCATGGGCCAGGAGTCATCACTAGTCTTTTTTGTTGTGTTAAGAAGAATGCCAATTTAAAAGCCTGGTGCCCATTAGAACAATCCCATGTTAACTTCCTTTGCATTGCTGAGATAGATGTGAAGAGGGAAGCAAGCAAATCAAAGAATGTTAGAGATTATGTCCAGAGTGGTTAAGTGACTTGCCTGAAATCACAAAGATGGGGCAAAGGGAAGACAAAAATCCAGGCATCCTCACTTCCAAGCAAATGTTCTTTCAATAAACAATACAAAATCACATCCTTTAGCATATCCTTATTCAAGGATTCATACACATTGGCAAGATAAAAGTAATCCCTAGCTAATTCTGGGGAATCCACACTTTTTTTATAATTTTAAGAATTAAAGCCCCACATTTACATTTTAATACAAATACATCCAGCTTCTTCAGTGTGCCACTTCCTTTTTGCCACTTTGCAAATACAATGGGAGAGGAATATTTTACCCCAAGATTCAACATGAAATGTTGGACCTGGAACCTCTGAAACCACCAAATTCTTTCAAGCATAAGAATTTTTTCCCTCTAAGAAGAGCATTCTAGTAACACATTTTCTACTTCACTTTGTTCATTTAATTTATTAAAAGAACATAAGTAGTTACAGGTATTCAGATGAAGTCAGGTAAGTAGCTGAACACAAGATAGTAGGAAATCTGAAAGAAAAAAAAAGATGGCAAAGTCCTGGCAATAACAGAATGTAATGAGTATGGTAAAACATTTATAAGTTTACATACATGCAAAGAGGTGATAATAAAAGTGAATGTTTAGAGCTATGATGAAGTTTTTTGAAAGTATATATTGAGGAGAGGCATTGTACAATTAGCTTTATGCAGGACCAAGATGTAGTAAGAACAATTTATGATATGAGAAGGGTGTGGAAGTGATCATATGAATTATCCTACTACGAACTCTGGGAAATTATGTTTATGAGACAGTTTGTACCATATCATTATGTACTTTTGTTGTTGTTTTTCATATTTTTACAAGGAATCTCTCCAATTAGACTCTAATACTTTAAACACCAAAGATTCACTTTCTTTCATACACAAACATTTACTGTGCACCAATAACATACAGGGGACTGGTGATACAAAGATGAATAAGAACTGGTCCCTGCTGCTGAGAATCTTACTGTCCACGGGAGGAAACCAGATTCATCAACAGATATTACAGCCATAAAATAAAGCTGGTGCAATTGGTAGGAGGTGTAGGAGTCAGCTAAAGAAAAGGAAAGACTTCCGAAGCAGCAGTCAAGAGTTACGTCATAGCTTGAGGCAGAAAAACCTGTCTTTTAATCCGTTTGCTCCCTCTAGATTTGCCATCCGATGGGTGATACGAAGACCATCTTTGCAGTTGGGATAATTAACTGGAATTAGGTTAAGAGTGAACGAGGCTTCTCAAGATAAAAACAAATGAGGCTTCCAAAATGGGACTAGAGGGAAAAAAGGGAAACTCTAAATTGGAAGGTTAAGGGATCATGCTTAAAGAGATGCTTAAGGCTTCACGGTAACTGTAATTTCAAATTCAGTGTGATCTATCTTTCAACACGAGTCCTTAGCACAAATTATCTTTATAGAGAGTAAAGATTTAGGAGATGATGCGATCTACTCCATCCAAAAACATCCAATTGGAAGAGGGACCCTAAATCAAATAGTTAGTGGCCTATAAAAGGCCTTATATGAATTTCATAAGAATCACCACCACCCCAAATATAAGTGAACCAAACGTGAGGTGAAATGACTTAACAAGGCTGACGTGAAAGTGATAAAGGAGCAAGTTATTGCCAACAAGATAGTGGAAATACTGCAGAGGCACCGATAAACAGAAATCACCAAGCTCAAGAGAAACTGGGCATATATCCAGAGAGATCACGTTAGGGGACCCCAAGAAAGAGACGGTTGAAGGGAATTACCAGAAGGCGATGAGCCAGGTAAGCAAACGGTGGCGGTTAAGGGGATTTTCATAACCTGGGCAGGAGGGTCCGGACGTTTCTCTCTGGTGGTGGCACTAGCGGTATGACATCTCGGGGAGACACCACAGAGTAAAAAGAGTTGGAGAAATGTTTACGTGACACGCAGAAGTAGTCGAGAAATATCTTTCAGGTCTCAAGGAAGGCGGGAGGTGAAGCAGGTATAACAGAAAAGCGGAGCTTCCCGGTGAAAACAGCTTTCCCCTGAGAGAAAACCTGCTCTGGCGGGAAAGCCCCGAAATCCCAACCGGCCTTTTCCTCACACGTAGGGCTGGGTGCTGAGATGGGGCCGGCCGTGACCTTAGGGAGACGGCCTCTCCTCGACCCCGGAGAAAGAGGCCTCAAGGAACGGCCTCGGGAAACCTAACGGCCACCGGCCAGATCGCGGCCGGCAGACAGCAGGGGTGAGGGGAGGTGGTCCCAGGGGGCGGGGCAGAGGAAAAAGCGCCGTCCCCACAGCCGTCCCCGCTTCCGTCCAGCCCAGCCCAGGCTGCCGGGCCCGGGCCCGCACTGCCTCCCGGCCCAAGCTCCCTCCATCCTCACCCCTCCCCCAGCTTCCCGCCGCCACTCACCGAACCGGAACCGGCTGCTATGCGAAGGGGTTTCCGGCCGGGCGCGGAAAGCAAAACCCGGGAACCGCCGCGAACCGGAACCGCCTCCACAACACCGGAAGAGCTGTTCGGTGGCAGCGGAGGAAGGGGGTGGGGTGAGAGGTCAAAGAGCAGAGTCGAGGACCCGCGCAACGCCTGCGCAGTGTGGCGAGGCCTGAGAAGCCAAGGGATCATCTAAGGCTGTGGTTATAAGTTCCTCTTTCAGTTTTGGCTTTTTCTCGTTCTCGTTGTTAAAATACTGTTAGTTTGCCCTTCGTCCTTCGCTTTTCTCTGTTCCCTCGGCCCCCTTACCTGCTGCCTTCTGGTTCCGCTCTGGCGATTTTTGCTTACGCTCTGGTTTCCATGGCAGCTTCTTGCTGTGGCCCTCGATCTGCGAGAACCTGTGGCCACCTTGACAGATGTTGACCTGAGAGGTAAATCTAACTCAGGCTAGGTTCATGTTTTATTGAGAATCACAAAACGTTAGTGCTTGTAGAGGTTATTTGCGATCATTCAGTCTGAGTTTCAGAGATGTGAAGTCTTTTCCCAAAGTTATAAAGTACATGGCAGATCTGGGCCTAGTAAACAGGTTTCTTAACTTGCAACCCTATACTCTTTGCACTACATCATGCTTGATTGGCCATTGGGGAAAAGGGGGTGGGGAGCAGCTTGGGATTGGCTTAGGTTGGACTCTAGAAACGTGTAGAAATTTCCAGAACTCTGGGGGAGTTTGAAACACTCCTCCAGGAGGTGTGAGGAAAGCTATCTGGGGTCAAACCCAGATTTCTGCCCTCTGAAGAACTAAATGGCCATGTTGTTGTTCCTGGGACCGAATTGATTAACCTTTAATCTTTATTTTTAAGAGAAAATAATGAGAAGAAATGTGTTTGTTCATTTAGACTTGTTACCAAGTCCCTCAGCTTGGCGGGCCTCAGGACCCAAGCCCTGTCTAGAAGTCTTGGAGAAATGCTTCTGAGTAAGCACTCTAGACCCAGATGACAGCCACAGTCTGAGGTCAAACTTGGCTGAGCTGGAGGCCCCCAGCCATTTAGCTACTCCCAGCTGCTGGAGAAGATGCGTGCTGAGTTCAGGATATCTTGCCCTGTCAAATGTATAAAAGTAGATTATATGTATCACTTCATATGCTGACATTTTATACTGTCAGGTCCTAAGGCCTGTTAGTATTGAACATACCTGGTCCATGTCACTTTTATCCATCTTATTCATTCCACAGATCAGTTGATTTGCATTAAACTCTGTCTCTATTTCTAGGAGACAACCGTGCATAAAGAGGAGTTGCATCTGAAATTTTTCACGTGTGTGATTCAGTCTCGCCAGTTAGTCAGGACTCCTCAGAGAACAGGTACCAGTGTCTCCTGATCATACTCAAGTGACAGAATGGGTTCTCTTGCAGGGAATCACAGTACAGGATATGAGACTTACTAGTGTAGAGGCAGGCTTTAGCAGTCAACTGACCTTGTTTTTCCATCCCCACTATGATAAAATGTTTATGACTGAGTCTTGTCTTTTTCTTGTACTAGTATCAGGTGAGATTTTGGCCTGATGTGTGGGGATAGGCCCCAGGCAGGTAAGGAGGAATTGGGAGTTGAGGGAGAACAAGATTTATAGCACATGAGCTGGTAGTTGATTTCTCTGTCCTTTGTGAATTATTTCAACCTTTCCAGGTTCATCTGTGGGAGTCCTTGTTGCCATTGGAATTGACACTCCAAAACCTATAAGATAAATAGAGTCCCAAAGAAAAATGGCTTTCTCTTCCACCCCAGTCTTAAAGTTTCTAGTTATGTGTTCTGCTTTTACCTCATTTATGTCAAAATAGTAGAACCTTTTGGAGGTAAGATAGTTGTTGATAAGAGTCATCACTTCTCTAATTTGTCACTGGATTTATGTGAAAAATGCCCTGGAAAGCTAACTGAGAGCCTTAGAGAAAGTGAAAGAGAATAAAGAGCACTCCCCTCCCTGAATCCCACCTTGAGGGTGACCTAGAAATGTTGCTTCTCAGCTGAGGAAGCTTCAACTTGCAGCATGCTCATACAAAAGCCACCATCCAAGACAGACGCCTTGAAGAGTCTAGATACTATGGATGATCCAGACTCCGTGGAAGGCATACCTATTTTTAAAAATGGTGAGGCACGTGGTTAAACAAGGGGGAGGAATGTGGAAAGGAGTATTGGAAAGTGAAAAATTTATGAGTAGCATTATAAATTAGGATAGACTTACTGAATTCAAAATATGAGTTAAGACACAGGGGAGAAAGTTGGGGTGTGTGTGTGTGTGTGTGTGTGTGTGTGTGTGTGTATGTGTGTGACAGAGAGAGAGAGAGAGAGAGAGAAATCTGTAAAATTACAGAAAGAGGGACAGTTCCCTCTATGAAGAATAGCTTGATTTCGTCAATAGTAAGTCATTTGGCTCCCTCATAACTGTAAGCTGCTAATCTGGTTTAACCTATTATTAGGAACCTTGATATATAAAAATGTGAAACTTAAAAAAATAAATTAAGGAGTTATTATATCACAAAGTGATTCCAAATATCATTAAAAAATATTCACCTTCAGAATCCACTTAATAACAGATTTCTCTTTAAGTAGTGTCCAACTCTTAGGCAATTTATATGAAACTTCAGAAACACATTTATGTGTTTCTTCTCAACTTAAATATATCTGTATTGGAGTCAGTTCAGTGCAAACATTTATTGAGTTCCCACTACGTACCCAATAATATGCTAGAAATGATAAGAGAGGTTGTAACATAACCTTGTCATTGTCCCAGTAGTTTACAATTTGGAAATGCCTTAGAGTTTCTTTAGCCCAACTCCTTATATTTCCAGAAGGAATTCAGGTCTAAAAAGGTTTTCCTCAAGAAGTTAACAAATTCATTGGAGTAATTACTCCCAGCACCTATGAAGTATATAGCAATATTTATTCAATAATATTTGAGCACTTAACTATTTGAAGTCATTGTACTAGACTCAGTAAGAGATGAGAAAGTGAACTAGATGCTTTCCCTCTCCCCCAGGAGCTAACGATCAAGAAGGGAGATAATAAGTTAAGAGCTTGATAACTTTGGTTCAAAAATGTTGAATTTAAAAAGAGGATGCCTTGGAGATGTAGGGAAGGGAGCTGACTGCTTAGGTAGAGTTTCACTGAGCTCCAGCATGTTAGCAGGGCACCATGATCCAGGATCCAGTCCTAAGCTTTGAAATGGCATACACTCTGACTTAATTCAGTCCCCTTAGTGTACCCAGGGTTAACCAGACTCACAAGAAAATGGTTTGTATACAAGAATTCCAATTTATTAAGCTGTTGGAAGAATACATATCTATATATGGCAACTGTGTGTGGTCTGTGTCCCTTTAATCAGACATTGCTTTGCCCATGCATAAAAAGCTGCTAGGTAAAGAAATAAGCCCAGCTGGTGGACTTGTCCTACAGTTTCCCGAATTTGTATAGATTATTTCTTATTTGCCCTCTTCTTCCCTGCTTTTCCCATTCTCATTTTGCTCTATACTTAATACTCACCTCAGACCCCCTTTGCTCTGATGACCCATTTGGAACTGCTTCTGTGGTTTGAACTCAGCATTATCCCATGGACAAAATTTTGATGTTCAACTTCTGCCTTTAAGCACTGAGGCCTCAGGTAAGAGCTACATTTAACCCTTCCAACTCTCCCATTAGAGACTGAGAATCAAATATCTTCCCAATTTGCCCCACTGGGGCCTCCATTCCTCCTCTTCCGCCTTTCTCCCTGCCTACTTCCCCTCCTTCATTCCCTCCTCTTCCCTTCCTTTTCTTCCTTCCTCTCTCCCTCCCTCCTTCTCTCCCTCCCTCCTTCTCTCCCTCCTTTTTGTTCCTTCCAAGAAAAGTTGTTTAGCACATATTATGTCAGGCACTGTACTTGGCACTGGGAAAAAAGTAAGGAAAATCAGTACATTGCCTGCCCTCATGAGGTTTATGGTCTTGTGGGAGGAAGACAGTAATCACATGATCACACATGTGGCTAGATAATTAGAATGATGCAAGTACAATGAAGGAAAATAATACCATGTAATCAGAGTGTAAAACAGAGCACCTAACCTGGCCTGAGAAGTCAGAAAGACCCTTTCTTGGGAAGACCTGAGAGATGAGTATGCATTAGCCAGGCAAAGGGGGAAGAGGAGCTTTCTGGAAAAAGGGACAGTAGGCTCTGAGATGAGAAGGAGTTTGGCTCATTGGAGGAGTAGAGAGGCCACTACAACTTGAGTGAGGGGAGGAATAGCTGGGGAGCCAACTATAAAGATAGTAGAAGAGCCAAATCATGCTATGCCTTCTGGGTCTTACCACTTCTAAGCTGTAAGAACCTGTATTCTTGCTAAAGGAAAATCAGTGGGAGCTCTGCCTCTAACAAGATTGCCTTCATCTCAACCTAGTCACCATTCAACATTGAGCTTCCGATCCCAACCTCCCAGGACCAGCTCCAAGGAACTTGTGTTTTCATGAAGCTAGAATTTTCAGGGCTTTTATAGTGTCAACTAAATTGGAAAGATCATTGAGTGGGAAAATAACCTTAAAGATGCTTTTCTTTCAGTCAAGTATGCAAGGATACCAGTAGACCTGTGGAACCCTTTTTTTCATCTTCCATTGGTTAATAGAAATGATCTTATTTATCCTCTTGGACCACCCTACTCTGAGCCCCCTGTTAAACTGCCTCTCAGTTAACCCAGGGAAATGTGTATAAGAGCCTGAAGACATATTCCTTGGACTTGCTAAACAGCTAGTCCTTTCACATTATGCTCGATGAGGTAAAGCAGAAGATCTGAAGTAGAAGACTCACTCCCAATATTGTCTTATATAATGATTATTTGTCTTCTCTTCTCTGATATCCCCCCAAACTTTCTTCTTTAAGAAAAGAAAAAGTGTATCTGGTCCAAGCTTGAGTCTTCACACCTCGGCTGAAGACTTTGTTTACCTCTGCCCTTATCAAGACTTGAATGTGGTGCTTCAGCCTGCGGTAGGGGTCATCTTGTTACCTGTAACCTCTTTCTTGAGCTAGCTTTCTCAAGAAGTTGATCCTCATTGGCAGAAATGACTCCATAGGAACCACCCAGGCCTTTGAGACATGCAGATTTATTCTTCAAGTGACTGGTGTTCCTAGACCGCCACAACTTAGAACAATGGTTCTCAAACTTCATTGTGCATCTGAATCACTTGGAGGGCTTGTTAAACCACATTGCTCTGCCTCAGCCCCAGAGTTTGTGATTCAGTAGGTTCCAGGTAGGGCCCAAGAATTTTCATTTCTGACAAGGATCCAGGTGATGCTGAATCTGCTGGACTGGAATCAAGAAGCTTTGTCTTAAGCCAGTGCACTGTGTCAGAAACCTTAATATTTGTTGCTAGTAGAGGCTGTAGGGTCTCCAGGGGTCATCCTATGCCAACTAGAGCTAAAGATGACTCTCCAGCGCAGACAGTGGTTTCATGCTTGTGCCCAGGGTCTGTCCTCAGGGAGCTTACATTCTAGTGGAGGCAAACACACAATAGCATATTAGTCAGGTTAAGGACTAGATGAGATCCAGGGGTTGTGTAGAAGTGAGAGAACCAGATAGATATTTGTTTCAACCCAGAGAGAGACCCATACCTAATTGCTACATATGTTTCACAATATGAACCCACCAAGTCATAGTAACCCATTTACAATTCTGATTCTGGTCCAAAGGAAATCTTGGTGATCCTCGGGTATGATACTCCTAACTTCTTCCTGCCTCAGAACCTTTGCATTTGCTATTCTCCCCATCTGAAAGCTCTCCCTCCAACTGGTAGCATGGTTTTCTCTACTGTTTGTTCAGACTTCTTCCTAGAATGTCATTTCAGCAAGGTTTTTCCAGAACACCCTACTGCAGATAGCACACTTGTTGCTCTGCTTCTTTGCCCTGCTTTATTTTTCTTCAAAGCATTTATCACTAATTGACTAACTTGTTCATTATCTGCTTTCCTCACTATTATTTAAGCTCCATAAGGATAGACAGGGTTTTTTTTCCCAATCCTGGATCCCCTTGTGTCTAGAACAGTGCCTAACATGTAATAGGTGCTCAATATTTGTTGACTGAACACAAGAAACCTATAGTATGCTATTTCCTCTTCTCCTGGGTTAGAGTTACACCTGGATGACTGACATACCTACTTCTCATTCCTAAATGATGGTCCTGGTACACCATCACTAGCATTATCAACATAATCTTTATCTTCTCATACCATCCTAGTGGTAGTGAATGGACTCATGAGTATAGCATACAACATCCTCTTTATTGCCCCTCATCTATACCAGCGTTTAGTAATCATTGTGAAAGAGATCTTCTGTCTTCATGAACTACTCAACTTCCTGGCAGTAATGTTTAATTTTATCCTAGTTTAGAGGGTCCTCTCCAAAGCTCTCTATATGTTTATTTAACTACCATTACTTAACAGGGTTAATGGGCAGAGCATATGAGCCAAGTACTTTAGGATATCTCAGCTGGTTTACTCAAGTGCTCTTCCTATCTAGCTGCTGCAGAATTCTCTTTAAACATCTTCTTGTACTTCTCTCCCCCAGAATGCCTTATTTCATGATAATTATAATTTTTGCCCCTATTATTAGCCTGGACTTCATGCCAATATCCCAAATAGCTGTCTAATACCTAGGAAGCTCTGGGGAGTCTAAGGGGACCTTCTAAATGTCTTCCTGTACTATGAGGATCTATGTAAACAATATGTCTTTCATTGCTTGGTACCAGTGTATGACGTATAAGCTGAACTGTCGTATAAGGTGGCTCTCCTTTGTGCACATTAGCTTTACCCAATGTGCTGAAAACAAGAAGACCACCAACAGATAGTACAAGGTAGAAGAAATAGTAGACTTTAACCACATGGCCTTCTGGGTCCAACTGACTTTCTTCTTATGGGTTCAAGTCTTTTTTCCCCTCACTCTCTGCCAAGTCCCCTAAAGCCTGAATTCTAGCTACCAACGTCAACAACTGAAGAAAGCTGATTATATTTTGGACAAAGTTCTAGATTTCCAGCAGAACCCTAGCTAATTCCTATCATTGAGTCATTAGAATGGGCATAAGCCCCTCTTGAGAAGCCTATTTGAGAACCCCAGGTTTTTTTCCAGTGCAAACCCAGGACATTTTAGCTTTCTCCTCTGGAAGAGGGGTCCAGGGTGTCTGTCCTTTTTCAGCCCCATTAAACCATACCAGTAATGAAAATAATCTTGTAATAGGGCAAATTCAGCTACTGGCTTAGTCTGGTCGCCTCAAGTTTTTTTTGGGTACCATCTCTTGTTTGCCTAACTTGCTGCTTTGTTTTTTTGACTCCTGGTCCTTAACTCTGCTAAGCTGTGTGCTTTACTCCTGACAATTTCCTTAGGCACCCTAGCTTGTATGACAATGTTTAGACCCCTTTCTCACTCTCTTCTTCCTTAGTCACCATACTATGTTTACCTGTAGGCGTCACATACCAGCACCATGCCCTGAGGGATGCTTCTCAGACTCCCCTATTAGAGGCCCGAGGATTGGATATATACCATAGTTTTTAGAACTTCCCAGATCTCAAACATTCCCTTCTGTCATCATTCCACCATCAAATTATACATCCAAATTTTGATTCATAAGTCAACCATAGCTGACTAAAATGCCCCTTCCAAGTTGTTAAGATTCCTGGGAAACTATATTTGAAATTTAAGTTTTTTGATAAACAGAAAATTATGAAAAAGTGAAATGTATGGTCTTGGAGTTTAAGATTAAAATTAAGGAAAATCCATATAAGGAGCTGTCATGGTTTTATCATGTCATCCATCTCTCTAATACTGGAATATGTATATCCATTGGTGTTCTTCTCTCAAACAGTACTAAATAAACACTGCCAAATTCTTACTATCCAGGTCCCATTTTTTTCTTACTCCATTTTCCCTCAACTAATATATTTATGGCATAAGAATTTGATATATTATAATTGTTAATTGGGTTATTGACTTCTTCAATTATATCCCAGGTCCAATGAAATATAAGCTTCCTATGAACCTTTGATAGCCCCTCTAGATAAGCTTCTTGAGAGCTTATTATACCTCAGTACCTGACACAGTGGCTGGCACATAATGAGTCCTCAATAAATATTTGTTGAATGTATGAATAAATTAATAATGAATAGGGGTTTCTCAAAATTCTTAACAGGAAAACATTTACAGCCATTTCTTAATATGATGTATTTCTTCCATTAGCTACTCTCTATTTTGGGTTGGTTTTTTACTAATTTAGCTCTCAGAGAGTAACGTCTTCAAATTTGGGTATTACACCAGGATGACCCCAGGCAAGGCCTAAGTACTTTCTGTGATTCCAACCTCCAACTGACCTGAAAGTTCCCTAGGTGCCTTTTAAGATGATATTTCTTTGAATTGTGCTCATATAGTTTTCTAGGAACTCCTAGGGATGATTGATCCCTGGACAGAAAAAAGGATCTAAAGGATCAAGTATATTGGGATAAGGCTATGAGTGAGTGACATTTCCTTGTCTTTACCTAATTAAGGTAGACCCATTAATGTAGTAATTCATTAAGAACACTTTCAATGAAGATATAGGAGTCGGTAGTGGGTAGAAAGGGGAAGGGGTGGATTGATTTTTAAATTTCAGCCTTTAGATTAATTTTTGGAGTTAAAAACCCCAGAATGTATGGGGAGCTTTTCCAGCCGCTCCTTTTTCAAATTTTAAATACATATTTATTGAGATGTAATTCACATATCATAAAATTCACCCATTTAATATGTATAATTTGGGCTTCTGTCTTCCAGTTTCCCCATGTAAGGCGCTTGGAAGTCATACTCCATGCTAACAGCAAGTAATAGTAAAAAGACTGAAAAACCAACAACTCTTCTTGAATCTGTAAGAGAGGGGAAGACAAAGGGCAAACTGTTGACCCCAAAATTGGAGAGACAAACAGGTGAATACAGTTTGTCACAGCTTACTGGAGCAGAGACCCAGGAGTGGAAACCTCGGGAACCAGTGAAGGGGTAGGAAAGCCTGAACTGTAATTGATAAATTGCTGGAGGCTCAGTGCACACAATTCTAGGAGTAAAAAACTATAGGGGGATCCAATCAAAGGGGGACCTCACAATATTGTGAGATTTACTTCCAGGAGTTTGACCAGATTCCCACAGTAAATATCAGAGAAAAATCTCCTTGGGCTTCCAGCAGGGGGAGGAGAAGAGGAACCATTTTGAACTAAACCAGAGTGCTACCAAGTCCAAGGTTGTACTGCCTTACTCATGACAAGCCAGTAAATTGAGAGATGAGTTGTTGGGGCAAGGAATAGCAGCTTTATTTGGAAAGCCAGCAGACTGAGAAGATGGTAGATTAGTGTCCCCAAAAACCATCTTCCCTGAGTTAGAATTCAGGCTTCTTTTATACTAAAAGGGGGGTAAAGTCCTGGTTCCTACATGTGTTCATTTCTTCCTCCCTGCAGCCATTCACAGGTGAACCTGGTCAGAAGGTTTCCTGTAAGGTAAACAAAGTATATTAGCTTAACGTTCATTATATGGGAGGCAGGGTTCTCAGAGATGGACCATTATGTATAATTTAAGCTTATAAGCAACATCCCGTTAGTGACTGACTTGTAGCAAAAGGAATAGACTACAAAGGTTAAAGTAAAAGAAATAGATCCAATATGGAGTCAGATTTGTTCCTGCCTGTTACAAGAGTACTTTATTCTTCTTAACAAGGCCTGCCTTCAGGAGAAGCTAGTTAACCAGAGCCTAACTTACTGGGGTAAGTTATCAGAGTCTAACTGACCTGAGGAAGGGAAATACCCAACTCCAGCCCACTCTAGCTGTCCTACCCCACCTAAGGGGGGTAGGGAGGAAAAAAATGCAAGAAACACTTGTGAAATTCATAGTCCAGAGGCATAGGCACTGTAAAAGACTGAAATCTAACTGTAGGACTGTAGTATGCTTTCCCTCCCTCCATATTTAAGACCACATCATTAAGGCCTATTTACAGCACTTTCTTTTTTTTTTTTTTAACATCTTTATTGGAGTATAATTGCTTTACAATGGTGTGTTAGTTTCTGCTTTATAACAAAGTGAATCAGTTATACATATACATATGTTCCCATATCTCTTCCCTCTTGTGTCTCCCTCCCTCCCACCCTCCCTATCCCACCCCTCCAGGCGGTCACAAAGCACTGAGCTGATATCCCTGTGCCATGCGGCTGCTTCCCACTAGCTATCTACCTTACGTTTGTTAGTGTGTACATGTCCATGACTCTCTCTCGCCCTGTCACAGCTCACCCTTCGCCCTCCCCATATCCTCAAGTCCATTTTCTTTTATCTAGTATGTCATGTCTGGCTGCCAAGAAAAAGTTATAAGGCATATAAAAAGGCAAAAAAACACAATTTGAAGAGACAGAGCAAACATCAGAACCAAACGTGGCAGTGATGTTGGAATTATCAGACCAGAAATTTTGAACACCTATGATTAATGTGCTAAGGGTTCTAATGGATAAAATAGATAGCATGCAAGGACAGACAAGCAATGTAAGCAGAGAGATGGAAATCTTCAGAAATAGTATTATTTAAAACTTGAATTAGTTGCAAATGTATATTGCAAACTCTAGGGCAACCACTAAAAGAAGTGATAAGGTATTACTGATATGCTAAGAAAGGAGAGAAAATAGTCACATAAAATACTGAGGTAAAACTACAAAAGGCAGAAAAAGAGTGGAAGACAAAAATAGGAACAAAGAACAGGACAACAAATAGAAAATGGTAATGAATATGGTAGATATTAATCCAATACTCATTTTAAATGTCAGTGGTCTAAATGTACCAATTAAAAGACAGATTGTCAGAGTTGATCTGAAAACATGAGCCATCTATGTGTTATCTACAAAAAAAACCCACTTTAAATATAAAGATATCTATAGATAAAAAGTAAATGGATGGAGAAAAATATCCCATGCTAACACTAATCAAAGAAAGCAGGATAATTTTAATTTTAGACAGAGCAGACTTCAAAGAGTTACCAGGGTTGAAAAAGGGCATTACATAATGATAAAGGGCTCAATTCTCCAAGAAGATATAATAATTCTTAATGTCTATGTGCCTAACACACAGCATCAAACTACATGAGGCAAAAACTGATAGAACTAAAAGGAGAAATAGATGAATTGACTATCAGAAATGGAGACTTCAGCATCTTTCAGGAGTGGACAGACGTAGCATACAGAAAATAAGTACAGACATAGTTAAACTCAATGCCATCAATGAACTGAATATTACTGACATCAACAATTCATCCAAAGATTGGTCCGAGATGGCGGAATAGAGGACATGCACTCACACCCTCTTACGAGACACCAGAATCACAACTAACTGCTGAACAGTTGATAGGAAGACACTGGGACTCACCAAAAAAGATACCCCACATCCAAAGACAAAGGAGAAGCCACAATGAGATGGTAGGAGGAGCACAGTCACAATAAAATCAAATCCCATAACCGCTGGGTGAATGACTCACAAACTGGACAACAATTATACCACAGAAGTCCACCACTGGAGTAAATGTTCTGAGCACAACATCAGGCTTCCCAACCTGGGGGTCTGGCAACAGGAAGAGGAATTCCCAGAGAATCAGACTTTGAAGTCTAGAGGTATTTGATTGCAGGACTTCAACAGGACTGGGGGAAACAGAGACTCCATTCTTGGAGGGCACACACAAAGTAGTGTGTGCACCAGGACCCAGGGGGAAGGAGCAGTGACCCCCGCAGGAGACTGAACTAGACCTACCTGGTAGGGTTGGGGGGGTCTCCTGCAGAGATGGGGGGTGGCTGTGGCTCACCTTGGGGACAGGGACACTGGCAGCAGAATTTCTTGGAAATATTCCTTGGCATGAGCCCTCCTGGATAGCCCCACCAAAAAAGCCTATAGCCTCCAGTGCTGGGTTGCCTCAGGCCAAACAACCAACAGGGAGGGAACTCAGCCCCACCCATTAGCAGACAAGCAGATTAAAGTTCTACTGAGCTTTGCCCACCAGAGCAACACACCACCAGTCCCTCCCATCAGGAAGCTTGCACAAGCCTCTGAGATAGCCTCATCCACCAGAGGACAAACAGCAGAAGCAAGAACTACAATCCTGCAGCCTATGGAACAAAAACCACATTCACAGAAAGACAGATAAAATGAAAAGGCAGAGGACTATGTACCAGATGAAGGAACAAGATAAAACCCCAGAAAAACAACTAAATGTAGTGGAGATAGGCAACCTTCCAGAAAAAGAATTCAGAATAATGACAGGGAAGATGATCCAGGACCTCGGAAAAAGAATGGAGGCAAAGATCGAGAAGATGCAATAAATGTGTAACAAGGACCTAGAGGAATTAAAGAACAAACACCTAGAAGAATTAAAGAACAAACAGAGATGAACAATACAATAACTGAAATGAAAAATACACTAGAAGGAATCAATAGCAGAATAACTGAGGCAGAAGAACGGATAAGTGACCTGGAAGGCAGAATGGTGGAATTCACTGCCGTGGAACAGAATAAAGAAAAAAAAAAAGAAAACAGCCAAAGAGACCTCTGGGACAACTTTAAACACACCAACATTTGCATCATAGGGGTCCCAGAAGGAGAAGAGAGAGAGAAAGGACCCGAGAAAATATTTGAAGAGCTTATAGTCGAAAACGTCCCTAACATGGGAAGGGAAATAGCCACCCAAGTCCAGGAAGCGCAGAGAGTCCCAGGCAGGATAAACCCAAGGAGAAACACTCTGAGACACATAGTAATCAAATTGACAAAAATTAAAGACAAAAATTATTAAAAGCAACAAGGGAAAAATACAAGGGAACTCCCATAAGGTTAACAGCTGATTTCTCAGCAGAAACTCTACAAGCCAGAAGGCAGTGGCACGATATATTTAAAGTGATGAAAGGGAAGAACCTACAACCAAGATTACTCTACCCGGCAAGGGTCTCATTCAGATTCGACGGAGAAATCAAAAACGTTACAGGCAACCAAAAGCTAACAGAATTCAGCACCACCAAACCATCTCTACGACAAACGCTAAAGGAACTTCTCTAAGTGGTAAACACAAGAGAAGAAAAGGACCTACAAAAACCAACCCAAAACAATTAAGAAAATGGTAATAGGAACATACATATCGATAATTACCTTAAATGTGAATGGATTAAATGCTCCAACCAAAAGACACAGGCTTACTGAATGGATACAAAAACAAGACCTTTATATATGCTGTCTACAAGAGACCCACTGAAGACCTAGGGACCCATACAGACTGAAAGGGGATAGAAAATGCAAATGGAAATCAAAAGAAATCTGGAGTAATAATTATATCAGATAAAATAGACTTTAAAATAAAGAATGTTACAAGAGACAAGGAAGGCCACTACATAATGATCAAGGGATCAATCCAAGAAGGAGATATAACAATTATAAATATATATGCACCAACATAGGAGCACATCAATACATAAGGCAAATGCTAACAGCTTTAAAAGAGGAAATTGACAGTAACACAATAATAGTGGGAGACTTTAACCAATGGACAGATCATCCAGACAGAAAATTAATAAGGAAACACAAGCTTTAAATGACAAAATAGACCAGATAGATTTAACTGATATTTATAGGACATTCCATCCAAGAACAGCAGATTACAGTTTCTTCTCAAGTGTACACGGAACATTCTCCAGGATAGATCACATCTTGGGTCACAAATCAAGCCTTGGTAAATTTAAGAAAATTGGAATCGTATCAAGCATCTTTTCCGACCACAATGCTATGAGATTAGAAATCAATTACCAGGAAAAAAGCGTAAAAAACAATTCATCCAACAACAGCCAAATATAAATTTTTCTCAGGGTCACATGATTCACCCATACATATTCATTCATACATTCATACATACATGATAACATATTTACCAAGCTAGACCACATTCTGGGCTATAAAAAACATCTTAACTAATTTAAAAGAACAGAAATTATACAATGGCTGGTTTCAGACCACAGTGGAACTAAACTAGAAATCAATAACAGAAAGATAACTGGAAAATCCCCCAATACTTGGAGATTAAACAACATCCTTCTAAATAACGCATGAGTCAAAGAAAAAATCTCAAGGGAATTTAAATATATTGTGAACTAAATGAAAAACACAACTTATTAAAATTTGTTGGATACAGAGAAAGCAGTGCTTAGAGGGAAATTTATAGCCTTGGATATATATATCAGAAAAGAAGATGATCTAAATCTCTTATAGTTCCCTATGTTTCCATCTTGGGAAACTATAGGTGAAGAGTAAATTAAATCCAAAGTAAGCAGGAAAAAAAACCCAAAAGAATTAGAGCAGAAGTCAATAAAATTGAAAACAAGAAATCAACAGAGAAAATTAATGAAACCAAAAGCTGGTTCTTTGAAAAGATCAATAACGTTAATAAATCCCTAGCTAGGGTAACTAAGAAGAAAAGAAAGAGGACACAGATTACTAATACCCAAAATGAAAGCGGGGACATCACTACAGATCCCATGGAAATTAAAAGTATAATACAGAAATACTATGAACAACTCTATGCCTACAAATTTGATAACCTAGATGGAAAAGACCAATCCCTTGAAAGACACAATCTGCCAAAATTCACACAAGGAGAAACAGATGATTTGAATATGCCTATATGTATTAAAGAAATTGAATTAATAATAATCTTCAAAAAAAGAAAGTGCCTTTTATGTACTTATTGGTTATTTGTATATTTTCTTTAGATAAATGTCTATTCAAACCATTGCCCATTTTTTTAATATCACAATTTTATTTGATATTTCATTGAACAGAATATATTTTTGAAATTAATAGACTTTATTTGTTAGAGAAGTTTTAGGCTTACAGAAAATTGAGCAGATTGCACAGAGAGTTTCCATATATCCTCTCTGTTTTCTCCTCGGTTTCCCCTATTATTAACATCTTGCAGTGGTGTGGCATATTTGTTACAATTGTTGAACCAATATTGATACATTATAATTGATTAAAGTCCATAGTTTACACTAGGGTTTACTCTTTGTGTTGTACAGTTCTGTAACTTTTGACAGATACATAATGTCATGTATCCTCCATTAGAGCATCACACAGAATCGTTTCACTGCCCTAAAAATGCCTTGTGTTCTGCCTATCTGTTGCTCCATCTCTACTCCAAGCCCTTGGCAACCATTGATCTTTTCACTGTCTTTATAGTTTCACTTTTTCCAGAATGTCATATAGTTGGAATCATACATACGTAGCCTTTTCAGACTGGCTTATTTCACTAAGTTTGTATTTAAGCTTCCTCCATGTCTTTTCTTGGCTTGACGGGTCATTTTTTTTTTTTAATTGCAATATTCCACAGTATGGATGTACCACAGTTTGATTATCCATTCACCTTTTGAGGGGCATTTTGGTCGCTTCCAGTTTCTGGCACTTATGAAAGCTGCTGTAAACACTCATGTGCAGGTTTTTGTATGGATATAGTTTTCAACTCATTTGTGTAAATATTTAGGAGTGTGATTGCTGGATCATATGGTAATACTATATTTAGCTTTGTAAGAAACTGCAAAACTATCTTTTAAAGTGACTGTACCATTTTGCATTTGCACCAACAAAGAATGAGAGTTCTTTGTTGCTCCACATTCTTGTCAGTATTTGGTATTGTCAGTTTTTTTTTTTCATTCTAATAGATTGTAGTGGTGTCTCTGTTTTAATTTGTGGTTCCTAATGATATATGATGTTGAGCATCATTTTATATGCTTATTTGCCATCTTCTGTCTTCTTTGGTGAGGTATCTGTTCAGATCTTTTGTCCAGTTTTAAATTCGGTTATCTTTTTATTGTTGGGTTGCCAGAGTTACATATTCTCGATACCTGGTCCTTTATCAGATATATGATTTGCAAATATTTTCTCCCATTCCATGGGTTGTCTTTTCACTTTCTTTTTTTTTAAAAATAAATTTATTTATTTGTTTGTTTTTATTTTTGGCTGTGTTGGGTTTTCTTTGCTGCGCGTGGGCTTTCTCTAGTTGCAGCGAGCGGGGGCTACTCTTCGTTGCGGTGTGCGGCCTTCTCATTGCGGTAGCTTCTCTTGTTGTGGAGCACGGGCTCTAGGTGCGCGGGCTTCAGTTGTTGTGGCGCACGGGCTTAGTTGCTCCGCGGCATGTGGGATCTTCCCGGACCAGGGCTCAAACCCGTGTCCCCTGCATTGGCAGGCAGATTCTTAACCACTGCGCCACCAGGGAAGCCCCGTCTTTTCACTTTCTTGATGGTATCATTTGCAGTACAAAAGTTAATTTTGTGTAGTCACATGGTTTTATCTCCTAGTCACTTGCATTCTTATTGTTTGTAGAATGTGCAGGTGCAGAGACGAAAGAAAGCAAGAGGAAGGGCAGTAGAAACAGCAAGGAGATGAGAGATGACTGTGGAGAGGCAATGAAACAAGGCATGGGTGGAGCAGTGGAAAGAGTAAAGAGGATCTGAGTAAAGGTTGCACCTCTTGCTGTGGTAGTATTGGACCTATGTTCCCAGAATGGATTCTGTTTGCTTTGTAGCCCAACAGATATGCTTGGTTCACTATCAGAATCCTGCACCCGCTTCTAGTGCAGTCTTCAGAATGAGGCTATCAGGGCAGGGGTCTTGCCTCTTAGTACTCTCATTCCTAGGTAGCTTCTCCGTATTTTCTCTGAGAAAGGTACGTAAATGTAAAAGGAGTTTTTGAGGTCCCTCCATAGAAAATACCAGTGATCAATGTTCCTCAAGGGCAGGGATTCTGTTTCACTTGTCTTTTCATCTCTCAGAACCTAATACAAAACCTGGCACACAGACTTGCAATAAATGTTTGTTCAAAGAGTGATAGAGGTGGGAGACAATGGATAGGGCCAGAGAGGGAGGCTTATTATTGGCTGCGGAGGATGTTTGAATGCAAGGAGTCTCAGGCAGCCCCCGCTCGGAAAAAAAGTGTCTCTGATGACAACAAGGGAAGCAACTAAATAAATTCTGATTCCCACTGTACACAGGAGCTGATGGCTCCCGAGATAGATGCGGGGACTCCAGAACCCTCTGCGGAGTGAAGAGACTAAGCCGGTGTCACATTTGAGCTGTGTTCTTAGCGGGAGGGGGAAGGGGAGGAGAAAAGCGACCAGGAGGAGGCGGAGCCTCCGGGCCAGCATCAGCTTAGTGGAGGCTGGAAAGGCTCTCCTCTTTCCCCTCCCCTGTTGCCTCCACCTGGCTCCTCCCCGTGTTCGCCAAGCTCCCCTCCCCCCTTCCCCAAGGACAATCTGCAAGGAAGACCGGGCGGAGGAGAGCTAAGACTGTAAGGCAAGAGGGGCCCTTGGGTAAAGAGCGAGGGGGAAAGCTGAGAGCGAGGTGGGAATGAACGTGCTGGGAGGAGGCGGTGGGGAGAACAGAAAGGAGCAGAAGGGAAAAAAAGAGGTGGCATAGCATCAGAAGAAGGAGCTGAGGCGGGGGATGGGTGAAGAATCCTGGCCCCTTCGCTCGGCTTGCACGCACTGCCCCTTTGCCTGGAAATCACGGATGGGTGGGTGGTATTCGGACCTAGTGGCCCTCGGCTGCCCGACTCCTACCCTGGCACTCGTCCAGCTCAAATCAGTGCACCTAGAATGCTGCCACTCCAGTATTTCTCTCTCCCGCGTGCTTATCTCCGCACCTGTGATTTTATATATAGGTTTTAACATATCTGTTTCTACGTGTGTCACTGTTGATCTGTTTATTCATGAATCCGCTTGCATATCTGTGACTGGTGCTTCTATAACATAGAGGTGCAGAAGAAGAATTTGAGCTGTATTTTGCCGGTCCGCACTCCTAACCTTCCCCGTTTATGATGAATTCTCTCCCTCACTGAAGCCTCTGTGGGTGGAAGATCCCTGTATGGGTTTCTGCCAGTGATGAGCTCCCAGAGTGGCTGAGAAGAAAAAAACTCAGGGAAAAAGGGATCAGCATAGTACTCACATGTTTTGTTCTCTTCTTTCCAAAATTTTGCCTTCCTATTTGCAACCACTTAGTCTTTCTTTTTTTTGAGAACTGCAGAAATTTGCACAGGAACACTCTGGTTAAATAGGAGAGTGTTTCTATCTATGTGTGTTTGTATTCCTCTCACTGTTTGTCACTATCTTCTTTCTTAGGTCCTATTTGTATCTGTATGTGTTAGAAGTAAGGGGATATAGAAGTACATCTGTATCCAAGCATATTTTAAAATTTTTCTATATTTGTGTGCATTTCCTGTTGTTTGTCAGTTCACTAGTGCTTTCGATAAGAGTTTATTGAACTCCTGTTCTTATGTGCATAGACTTCTTTAGGCTTTGGTAGGCCGTGGGAGAGTTTAAAAAATGAACATGATCCACCCGCCCCCCCCCCAAGGAGTTTTCAGTCTAGTTGGGGAAATGACTTTAGCAATCATTAGTCCAGGTGTCTGCAAACTTTTTCGGTTAAAGGCCAGATAGTAAATGTTTTAGGCTTTGCAGGCTATCAGGTCTCTGTCACAATAATCTCTTCTGCACAAAAGCAGCCATAGATAATATGCAAAACAATGTGAGTGGTATGAGCACTGAAATCTGGAGTTCATATAATTTTCACATGTCATGGAATTGTTTTTTCCACCACTTAAAATGTAAAGACTTTTCTTAGTTTGCTGCCATACAAAAACATTAGAAGGGCTTGATTTGGCCCATGGGCTGCAGTTTGCTGACTCCTTATCTAGTCCAACCTTTCCAGTAAGTAAGAAGCAATTAAACTATCACATAAAGTAGTAATTAAGTGCTAAGTGAATGATCTGGTTTCAGACAATATGTGATTAGAGGAGGTCCAGAAAGAAGCCCTCCTTGACCTGTGGTAATCAGTGAGGGCTTAATAGGTTTAACAGGGATGTGACTAGGACGGGCCTTAAATAATGGAGTAGGATATTGATCTGTGGAAAGAACCAGGGTGGCCTTCCGGACAAGTGATGCAGTGTGCACAGGCACAAAAGTGGGGAGGAACAAAGAAATGTTCAGGTGATAACGGAGCAGAGAATTCATGGGAGCAAAGGTTGAAACTCTAGGCAAGAGTTAGATCATGGAAGTTTGAATGCCGACCCAAAAAGTTTGGGTTTATCTGTCAGCACTGATTATATGTAGCATGTCTGTGAATCTGTGTTTGTTAACAGCACTATGTGTGTTTCTGTATGTTTTTCTTCATGAGTGTCTCATTGCATGTATTTTATTGGCATGTGTGTGGATCTGTATGTGGATGTGACCTATGTCTTTATCAGCAGCTACCCTGATTGCCCTGGGTTCACAGCAGAAACATGAGCTGTATTTAAAGGTCATCAGCTCCTGTTGGTGTGAATGAATCCTCCCTCCACCGAGGCCTCAGGGGCCTATGACCTTCCCATGGAGGTTTATTTTGTGTCTCAAATAGAGTGGAGAAGGGAAGCACAAGCAGAGGGAGACCAGCTATTGTAATAAGCAATTCAGGTGGAAAGAGGCAGTGAGGACAGAAAGGAAGAGAAGGATAAGGGAAGATAATAAGAAGGAAGAATAATAGGGTTTGGTAACCGTTTTGATTCTGAGAGTAAAGAGGAGATAAATTTTAAAAATAACAGATTTTAGCCCAGATAACTGGGAGAGTGATGATTCCATTGGCATTTTTATGGATACAAAAGTAGGTCTTTTGTTTTCCTTTGAGAGAGAGAAGACCTAAAGACAAAAATATGAAGGTGTTCACATGTCACGTGTACATATCTGTGTATATGTGGCAGTGATTTTGTGTTACTTTTCCCATTTGATAGTATTTAGTGTGAGGAACAAGGCCTGAAGATAAAGGATCAAGAGATGGTTAGGAGGCAGAGACCCTGAGAGGGATGGGAAAAGCCAGAGCAAGTCCCTAACCATTCCTGAGCCTGAACCATTATTTTGCCCGAGCTCCAATGTGCCTCTATACCTCAAACTCCTGTTCTAGCTTAGCCCAATTCCATCACACCCGACCCTAATCTGCACCATAACCCACCCTGCCCTTGCTTTTCTGCTTCCACTTTGCTAGTTTTCAGTGCCCCAAGCCTCATCTGATTCCTATCCGCTGCAACAGCCCTTCCCTTCATTAAAAGGGAGGAATCTTTGAGGCTAACTTAACTTTTTCCTTTCTCATTTCTGTTCAGTTGCCCACCCTTCTCCTTGACCTTAGCTCATTCTCCAAATAGGCTCCAATTGGGGTGGGAGGGATTAGCGAGTACTTTTGCAGTCTTGGGCTTGATTTCTGTGACATTTCAGCTTGTCACTCTGTGGGGTGTGGCTCTCTTCTGGAGGAAGTCCAAAGATCCCAGGCTGCAAAGCTCAGACTCAGTGCAGCGGGAGAGCCTGACTGAGGTGGCTGTAGCCAGTCTAACAGAGCCATCATCCCCTGAGCTCATAGCACCTTGATCCCGCTGTGTCTTAACTGGCCATTCTCTTGAATTCTAGAGTGGATCATGACCCATGAAGAGCACCATGCAGCCAAAACCCTTGGGGCTGGCAAAGCCATCGCCGTGTTAACCTCCGGTGGCGATGCCCAAGGTAAGGAGGAGGGCCCAGCTTGGGGGGAGACGAAAGCCGTGGCTTGGAGGCTGCCTTGAGTTTCCTCACTTCCCTAGCCTGTAGAACAGAACTATCCTCCTGAAGATCCTCCTGCTGTAGATTCACACTGGAACCTTGGGCTTCCCTAAAACTCTGTCAGGTCTAAGTCCACAAGTGCTTTTGGATTTCATTTGCTCCACTTTTATTTACTTAAGTCTCCATAAATCATCTTTCCAAGTTTCTCTGAAGATTTGGGACCATTTGGTCCTTTGGTACCTAGAAAACTGGTGTTTTCTCAAGAAACATTGGAAAGAAATAGACTAAAGAGATAAAATTGTTGAGGGGGCGGTAGGTGGATTCACTTCAAGTACGTTGGAAATGATGGGGAAAGGAGGAGATTTGGCATTGGTATTTGGTGGGCCCTAGTGAATCTTCAGGTACCAGTTCTGACGTCTGCAGAGCTCCTGCACTGTCCAGGGTTAGGTGCCTCACTCTTACAGCACAGTTCCTTCTACTAGGCACACTTCTGCGTCATTCTGTCATTCTCTGGCCTTTCTTCCCCTTCCATTCCTTTAACCCTTGAACAGATGGAACAGCAGCAGTTAATCAGTACATATCCAAGGGGGTGAGGCAGAAAGCAAAGCCAGAGAGAACCGTCTCTGGGTTGAGTCCAAGAAACCTAGGAGTCAGAAATATCAGGTATATGGAAAGATGAAGTGGCAGATAGGGGATGTGGTGTTTTTTTCCTCAATTTATTATTTATTTATTTTTACTGTTTTCCCGCTTTGATGTACGTTCTTGTATATCGTAATTTGTGATGTGTTGAAGAGAGGCAGAATTTCTTTGAAAGGGATACTAGGACATGGAGACTGTGATGAGAAAAAGAGAGAAAGAAGGGGATCTCAGCTAGCCTCCCCTTCCCTCTGCTCCACTCTCCCTAGGCTTTCCTAGACTTTGTGTCAAGCACCCACTTTGTATAGTGCCCTGTCCTGTGTGTTGTGGAGAAGTTGATTTCCTTCGGGAACTTTAATGAGGAAAGATATCATACATTACTAGAATTCTTACGTAAGGCACATAAATAAAAATAATCAAGTGTGTCTTAACCAAGTAGAATCCACTTACGTAATGAAATGATAGGCGTTGGTTGGATTAACCAGGGAAAAGTTCATGAAAAAGATAGATTTCAAGAAACTGAACTCTTCATTTAAGTAAAGTGCTTAGAATAGTACATGATGCAATAAATGCATTACTAATTAAATAAAAAGTGAATTGTTGAGCATCTGCTGTGTGCCAAACAGGATGGTAGGCACTAAGGCTACATCAGTGGAAAAGTCACACACCATCTTTGCTCTTATGATCCTTCTTATTAATATATTAGTTAAGCGAGACTTTAAGTATATTTTAAACTAATGTTTATAACTGTGATATGTATTATGAACAGGAGAACGCTCTAATGAGGAGACAGGAAGGAGGGCACAGAGGCCTGAGTTTAGGAATAGGAGCCAGGTTAGGAATGCAGAGCCCTCCTTGAGGCTGTAGACACTGCTGCCCTGGCTTCTGTTGCTTCTCTCTCCTCTCCTGCAAAGAATCCCATGCCAATAATGAGTTCTTCAACAGGAACTCTGAGTGTTGATCCTAAAGCCTTGGTAGGATGGCCTGTGGAATTGGATTGTCAGGTTAGGGGAAGTGAGAGCCTGCTAAAAACTCCAGATGGAGCACACAGAGTTCTGCATTTATGAAAAAGTAGAGCTTCCTGGAAAGGGAAAGAGGCTAAAAAAAAAAAAAAGGTCTAAGATTTAATGTGGGTCCAAGAGCAGCAGAGCCCTCTCAGCTTCTGATCCTAAGCAGAGAGACCCTCTTATTCTAGAGATGCCCATCACCCACTTTAAGGGAAGGATCGTCTTCTGTGGAGGCAGGGGCTATTGATAAGCTCATTTCTGGAGGGCCCAACTGGACTGATGCCTATGGGATTCTGTGACAGGCACAGTGTACCCAGGGAAACACCCCACTGTGAATCCCCATAACATCACAGGTGCATGTCAGTAGGGACTGAGAGCGGTAGAGGATGGAATTCTAGGGAGGAAGGAAGCAAAACAGAAAACTCAAAGTAGGGCTGAGAGGTCCCAACTGAGAGAGCAGCTCAAATGCATAAGTGACCTTCCTGGAGATGGGTTTGAGGGGCCCTAGTTCTCATAGGGAAAGGGCACAGAAAGGTTTTTCCCTAGAGGCTGTGGGACACATGGGAAAGTGAGTTTGGGCTCTGTAAGATCAAGAGGGGCCTCAGCTCTGTCATTCCCTGAACTTAGCAAGGCTAGTAACCTCTTAAAGTAGAAGAGTGGCCAGGAATCAGACATCCTGAACTCAGAAACTGGGCTGATTAGATACCAAATCCTAACTCCCTTTCCAGCCCAGAAGTGGTCCAGTCCTCTTAAAACCATGCTACATTTGGCCTTATGAAACCGGCATATTCTGCTGGAGAGGACCACAGTCATCTACTCTATCCCTCTGTCTCCAGACAGGCAGTCCATTCCAAATGCATGTTTATCCTATTTTTAAAGGTTCATAGGAGGAGGATTCTATTCCCTCTCTGGATTGCTGTTGTAGGATTTACAATTTTTAATTGCATGTCCATCAGAAAGTATAATTCACATCTAACAAACATTTGCTCCTCATGTCCTTTATTTCTTATTTAATGTTCAGTTAGGGTAGAAAGAAACTTTTCAGCAAAAAGGTAGTGACCAAGTCATACATTGTTTCTTCTTCTATCTCATGTCATAGGGGCCCATCACCCCTAGTTCTCCCTAAAGCCTCTTCCCAACAGGCTGTAATTGGAGACTCCAAAGTATGTGCGTCTGATGCTCTCCAGAGCCCCTCCTGGCTGTACCCAGAGTACCCACTGGATGGTGCCTGTAATCTTATCCTTCATCTTGCTTCTAATAAGTCAGACAGCTGCTCATAGAGGGTTATTTAGGGCAACATGGAGCAGCCAAAGACTGGCCTGGGACCAGAAGAGGCCAGTGATGTTAAGTAGGAGAGCCCAAAGAATTCCTGGGGGGGCTTCCCTGGTGGCGCAGTGGTTGGGGGTCCGCCTCCCGATGCAGGGGACACGGGTTCGTGCCCCGGTCCGGGAAGATCCCACATGCCGCGGAGTGGCTGGGCCCGTGAGCCATGGCCACTGAGCCTGCGCGTCCGGAGCCTGTGCTCCGCAGCAGGAGAGGCCACAACAGTGAGAGGCCCGCGAACTGCAAAAAAAAAAAAAAAAAAAAAAAAAAAAAGAATTGCTGGGACTTTCTAGTGTAAGCTATCTATACAGCCCAGTCTGTGATTTCTAGGGAACTAGGGGTTTGAGACACAGGCACAGAGGCACAAAAGGGGTCCTAAAACTTGATTTCTAGGGAAACACTCAGATATCCAATTCAGAGGCAGGAAGGATGACCTCTGGAGGTTGATACGGTTGAAGTGAGAAGGCAGAGGGAGGAGAAAAGAGAATCTTCTTATGGGATTTCTCTTCTGCCCAATGGATTTGGATATTTCCTGTCCACCATCTGTTGTTTGCTTTACACTTAAAACCTTTTAAGTGATTTGTTTTCCTTAAATGTTTTCTCCCCTACTCTTGCTCACATCCAGAGCAGGAAACAGCATTCCAGCCTATATGTTTCAGAAGGTTTTTTCCTTACTTCTTAAGATTACAGATATATACTCCGGGACTCCAGGTATCCGAAAGAGAATTCCATAGGCCTTGTGAAAGTCTAGAAAATAAATAAACAAACAATAGTTTCGTATCTGTTCTGATCTTTTTGAGTTTATTCATCTTCCCTAAAGCACTGATGGCTTTGTGTTGACTCTAACCTTTTCATACACACAGGCTTTTCCTAAAGCTTCTGAGAAGCCCCCTTCCTTTACAGATTTTTGTTTTGATTCGTTTAAGTCCTTCAATTAGACTTCTAGACTTCATGGGGCTTTGCCTTAGTGATGTCATAAGTAAGTTTTCTTTTTTTTTTTTTAACATCTTTATTGGAGTATAATTGCTTTACAATGGTGTGTTAGTTTCTGCTTTATAACAAAGTGAATCAGCTATACATATACATATATCCCCATATCCCCTCCCTCTTGCGTCTCCCTCCCATCCTCCCTATCCCACCCCGCTAGGTCATCACAAAGCACGGAGCTGATCTCCCTGTGCTATGTGGCTGCTTCCCACTAGCTATCTATTTTACGTTTAGTAGTGTATATATGTCCATGCCACTCTCTTCACTTCGTCCCAGCTTACCCTTCCCCCTCCCTGTGTCCTCAAGTCCATTCTCTATGTCTGCGTCTTTATTCCTGTCCTGACCCTAGGTTCTTCAGAACCTTCTTTTTTTCTTTTCTAAGATTCCATATATATGTGTTAGCATACAGTATCTGTTTTTCTCTTTCTGACTTACGTCACTCTGTATGAGGTAAGTTTTGACATCATTGCTCACCAATGACCTCTTGTTGGCAAGCCCAACCTTCTCGTCCTCACCTTAGATCAATTATCAGAAGCATTTGGCAATGTTCCCACTTCTTGAAACTGTCTCCTTTGGCTTCCAAGACATTGCTAAGTCCTGGTTCTCCTCTTGCCTTTCTTGCTAGTTAATTTTCATCATGGAACCCCTGTTAGTTTTCATCATGTTAGTTTTAGTTTTAGTTTAGTGTTAGTTAGTGTTAGTGTTAGTTTTCATCATGGAACTCCTCTTTCTCTGCCCATTCCTTCAATGTTGGTTTTCCTCAGGGTTCCATTCCTTGCCCTTTTCCCTTCTAATTTTACATATTTTCTTGAGACAGTCTCTTCCAAGTCCACATCGATGTTCCACAAGAACTTCAAACTCAACAGATCCAAATATAAATATCACCCCCACCCCTACCTTCCCGAACCAAAAGCCGCCTCTGCTCAGTTAACTGCACCACCGTTTTCCCCGTGGCCTAAGCCAGTCACGGGACATCTCCTCCTTCCTCTCCAACACCTTGAAATCTAATCACATGGCCGATTAGATGGAAGTCCTGTTGCTTCTGTTTCCTAGGCACCTCTTGTCCAGTATCTCTGTTTTGTCCTAAATGCCACTCTCCCAGTCTAGGCCCTCATTGTTTTTGTCTAGGCTGCCATCTAACCCTAGTGTCACCTCTTTCATTCTGTCTTTCACATTGCTGCCAGAGTGATCTTTCTGATACCTAAATCTCATCATGTCCCACCGCTCTCAAAGTTCTTCAAAGATTCTCTGTTGCTTGCAACTTTTTTTTAAGGTTACAGACCCCTTTAAGAATCAAGTGAGGGACTTCCCTGGTGGTCCAGTGGTTAAGACTCCATACTTCTACTGAAGGGGCTGCAGGTTTGATCCCAGGTCCGGCGGGGAACTAGGATCCCGCATGCCATGCGGTGCAGCCAAAAAAAAAAAAAAAAAGAATCAAATGAAAGTTGTGGACCTTCTCCCAAAAGAAATGCCTGTGCCCACAAAGATTTTCATATAGTTTCATGGGGTTCATGGATTCCCTGAAACTATCACCCATGGATCCCCAGTCAAGCCCTGGCCTTCAGAATAAAAGCCAGACTTCCTCGCTGGGCACACAGGTGCCTGCCCATCTGTGTAGCTTCATCTCGCCATCATTTTACATTTCATTCTTTAGAATACTGAATTTCCTAAGGTTATTTCTTGACCCTCAACCTTTATTTGTGCTATTCCTCCTGTCTATAACACGCTCCCCAAATTCATCCACCTAGCAAAAAGATTTGAAAGGAAATTATCCTTTAGGCCTCAGGACAAATGCTGTGTTTTCTGTATCACCTTCCCCGGCTTCCTCCTGGCAGCGTAGATGTTCCTTTTCCTTGTCCCCCCTGCACTTTGTACAAATCCCCTCCATATGGATCCAATTTGGAATAACACTATAATTCTTCCCAAGTCTTGAGGACCATTCCTGAGTCCTTTATCTTTGTATCCCCAGACTCTCTATCATTCCGTGATGCATACCCAGTGCCTACATAGTGTCAGGAGCATGAGAGGTATTTAATAAATATTTGTTCAGTAAGTGAATGAACCTTCAATTTAATTTGGAGCTTGTCGCCATGTAATACCAACCTTTGTCAGCCTGCAAGCACACCAACCCCCCAAACAGACATTCTGGTCTTTTTGATTCTATTCCATTCCAGATAGCTTTGGATAATGCAGTAGTTTGTCATGGATTTTAGTCTGCTGCTGCAGACTTTTCCAGTTACTGACTTCTCTAGTGCTCACTGGTATATGATATTTCCCCAGGCAGGGTTAAGGACCCTATGAATAGATTTTAGATTGAAACAAAAAATGTGTAATGTATACAGGGGTATCTGAGGGAGGGTGATTAAAGTGGTTCACAGGAAGCTGATCCATCGCAGCATCGCCTCCTCACATTACAAGGTAAGACAGGGTTGCCAGGATCAAGACCCAGGAACGTCTCACCAGTGAGGCTGTGCTGAGCACAGTAAGCAGTGGCATCGTTTCTACTGTGGAGGTCTTCACAACCATGTGTTGTGTGTTGAGACAGGTCAGCTCCTCCCCATACTCTTGGGAGAGAGTTCTTGTCATTGAGTAGCTACTAGGAGAAGGATGGTACTCACATGGGAAAAGGAGGAAAGGCTCTCCTCTCTGTTTCATCCCTAATTGTTTCTCCCAGTGGAAAATTGGCAGTGTGATTTGTAAGTTCCTCATACACATGTTACACACAGGGTCACAGGAGAAGATCAGTGCGGGAGAAGGAGAGCATAGAGTCTCCACAAATTCTGTCTGCACACTCGGTCACAACCTCTTCTGGTAGTTTGGGAGCCAGAGAATCTCAGTGTGTGGTGCACACTGGAACATACACCAACTCAATGACACTAAAAAGCTGTGTGTGTGTGTGGAGACTGGGGGAATCCGCCGGCCAGTAATTGTTGTGCTCAAGAACAGCTTGTGAATGGTCAGGTCACTGAGCCCAGAGAGCCATGTCTTTGTCCTGAAAAGCCTATACAAGCTGGATACCTAGATTCAATGCAGAAGGCAAGGAAAAGCCTTGTACAGACATTGGGATTAGCATGGAGGTCAGCAGTGTTGGTTGAGACATTTAGGATTTGGATTAAAAGCTGAGCTCGTCCCAGCTCTGTGACCTCGACCTCTTTGAACTTCAGTTTCCAAATCTGTAGAATGGAGGCAACTCCAGAGCTGTGGATAGGATTAAATGAGTTGGCGATCGACAAGCATCTAGCAGCATCTAGCCCCACAATAAGCATTCAGGATTATTATCCCCCAGATTGCCCTGGCAAGGAAAGGTCTTAGGAAAGATGGGGTTTGGGGGGGGAGGGGAGAGGAATGGAGGTAACTTGTGCTATATTAACATTGAATGAAGTAATTCAGCTTTAGTGGTGAGGCCAGAAGAATTGGATGAGAGGATTCTAGATTCAGAGAAAAGCCTTAGAAAAGGACTGTCTCAGATCCTAGAGTCCAGGGCTGCGTTTCTTAGGATAACCTCTCTCTGACACTTTCCTCCTTGCAGGTATGAATGCTGCTGTCAGGGCTGTGGTTCGAGTTGGCATCTATACTGGTGCCCGTGTCTTCTTTGTCCATGAGGTTGGTTCTCTGCTCTGCTCCCCATTATTCTTTCTCTGGTTTCTCCTCCCCCTCCCCACCCTCTTTCCTTACCTCCCAGTTACGTTGCTGTGTCTGGTTAGTCTTGGTTCCCTGTCTTCACAAGTCACCCCTCCCCACTCGGGGCTCCAGTAATGACGGTGGGTCCCAGGGATCTGCAGGCTGGGTCCTCGTGTTGCCTATTTGATTTAAAGTAAGAAGTAGCTCTGTCCTCCCTTTACTTCCCCCAAGAGAAGGTGAAATGCATTAGTATTTCACAGCAAATTCAATACATCCAGAGACAGAGCCCTAGGAGGGACAGAGCCCTAGAGTCCCACTGTGTTTCTGCAGTTTGCCTTACTTTCTGAGGTTCTAAGTCCTCTTTGGTTCCCTCCTCTCCTTTTCCTCTCATCCTTTATCCACTCTTCTTTCCATAAGGTCTGTCTGCCTTTCTTCTCTCAAACGTTATAGTCTCTTATCTTTTCAAGTCACATTTATCTCCCTTTCTCCTTCCAACGTACCCTTCTTTTCTTCCTCCATTTTTGGTTATCAAAACCATCTGTCATCTAGTTCCCCTGGGAGGAAATGGGATGAACCAAAAATAAGAGGAATCAAGATCAAATATTAGGAAGAGCATTCTGATGTTTAGAGAATGAGAGAAACTAGAAGAGGGTATTGAAAAAGCTGACGTCTCCTTCCTTGGACTGTGTTATTCTCAGGAGCACCCAGGCGTCAGTAATGGGAGGCGGAATGGGTGACTTGATTCTCAGAGAACCTCTTCCCAGGGACTTGGTCTTAATCCTGGGGGTTTGGGGGAAGCCTAACAGAGGCTGAATGGGTGTAATGTACCCCACAGGGTTATCAAGGCCTGGTGGATGGTGGAGATAACATCAGGGAAGCCACCTGGGAGAGTGTTTCGATGATGCTTCAGCTGGTATGTTCCAGAGGATTCCTGTCCCGTGTTTGTCCTGTTCTTGTCTCACCCCTACTTGGATTGGGGCTCGTGGTTTCCTGAATTCCCTGCCATGCGGTTTGATAAGAAGGGATTCTGTGACCAGAGAGGGGCTATGTTTGTCCTTTACTCTTTACATTTGAAAACATCACCCTGGTTTCCTGGGGCGGGATGAGGATTGGGGGTGTGATCACAGGACACTTTGCTCTTTATAGAAAGGTCAGAGGCAAGACTTGAGGAGCTGGCACGTAACAGGTCCTACTCACAGGGAAGGTCAGGCCCTGAAAATAACCTCACCAGAGGACTGGAGCCAGAGCCAGAGTAGAGCTGAAGTTTGCCAGTCCTCATGTGATGGCGATGAGGTGACCTGATACCAGACCTTTTAAGGAAGGAAGGAACCGAGAGAGCGTTTTAGAGTTTAAAGAAGAATCTAAGATGATTTCTTAGAAGAATCTAAGAAGAATCTAAGATGAATCTAAGATGTATCCACAGCCCTTTTTGCTACTTTCTCTACGTCATTCTATACTCATCTTCTGATTTACTGAAAAATCTGCACATTACATTTGTATCCTCATTCTTTACCTCAATCCCCTAAAAAAAAATCCATGGGAAGAAATTTAATGAGCAGCACTTTGTGAAGGTTTTATACAGGCAATGGTGCCTTCATAAAGCGGTCTGAGAATGAGCCAGGATTCTCCATCAATACCCCTGAAGTCATGGATGCCAGGAGTTCATATGATTTGTGAAAACCCTAAGTGTACTTTCCTCTCTTGGGGTGTCTACAAGCTCCTGGGGATTTAGGGCTTTCCATATTCAGAGCAGTTTTTCCTGTGAATGCCTGGGTCTTGTGGCTCCTCCCACTAGCACACAGATCCCCAGGCGCAAAGGGGAAAGGATTAGCGGTGCCTTGTCCCTGTTGAAGTCACTGCTGCTGCTTCTTACACGTCTAAGATGGGAAAGATGGAGATTATTTCAGAAGCCTACAGATACGTGTGTATTCCTAATTCTCTTTAGGACAGTCACAGTGACAAAGCCTTCAGTGGAATGGGCCCATCTTAGCAGTCTTCTAAGAAGTGTAGCAGAACATGGGAATGACCCTGTGATACTTCAGCCAGCACCATCTCGCCTTCCTTTAGAAGGGGCCAGAAACAGAACAAAGCAAAACAAAAACCAACTCAGTGAACTACAAGGAGGTTAAAAACAGGGAGAGCTCTGGGTAGGCCCATGCAAACCAAGCTGAAAATTAAGATAAAGTGAACAATCTTGAATGCAGTCAGAGGAGTTAGGCAGGTGAAGTAGAAACGTGTCTGAGGCAATCAGGACTCGCATGTCTTCTATTAATGGCTAAGCTTGTACAGTCACGTACCCTCAGACAACAGAGTTAAACGTCAGTATTCGTGACTCCGGAATTTGAAACTCATGTGAACTTCATTCATCCTTTTCATGAAGAATAAAACTTTAAAACCACACACACACGAAAGAAGGGGCCAGTGACTGTTCAGGATGTCGGGGGACTTCCTAGGGAGCCACGTGGTGATGCCAGCCCATCACAGCGTTGGGATAGGGCAATCTTAGCGTGTTGAGCCCAAATTTGGCCGCATCACCTGGGGAGCTGACTCCCACCTCTTCCCCAAAGGGAGGCACGGTGATTGGAAGCGCCCGGTGCAAGGACTTTCGGGAACGAGAGGGCCGGCTCCGAGCTGCCCACAACCTGGTGAAGCGCGGGATCACCAACCTGTGCGTCATTGGGGGTGACGGCAGCCTCACCGGGGCCGACACCTTCCGCTCTGAGTGGAGTGACTTGTTGAGCGACCTCCAGAAATCAGGTGAGACGTTGCTCTCGTGAGTGTGGTTTCTGCGTATGGGCACACACACCCGCCTTTCCCTCCCATGGAAGAAAATTGTTGCCCAGACACAGAGGGCCATCTTTGCCCTCTTTTATCTGCCATTGTCAACAGCTGCCATTGGCTGCAGCCCCTTTCCTCTCCAGTCACCTGCTCCCTAGCATGCCAGGGACCTCACCCAGTGCCTCCTGCTTTGCTTCCCCTTGTCAGGTAAGATCACAGCGGAGGAGGCTGCAAAGTCCAGGTACCTGAACATTGTGGGTCTGGTTGGCTCAATTGACAACGACTTTTGCGGCACTGACATGACCATTGGCACTGACTCTGCCCTGCACCGGATCATAGAGATTGTAGATGCCATCACCACTACCGCTCAGAGGTGAGGGCCCAGTGGAAGGAGGCGTGGGAGGGTGGTGCTGGGACAGACCAACCAGCTGGGGACTAGAGAAGATGAAAGTGCTTGAGCTATGGCGACTACAGTGACCAGTTTTCTGGGACCAGAACATTGTTTTTAACTAAAAATTATCCCTAGAGCACTGAATTGCACTGCCCTATAGATGCCATAAGACTTGCCTCTGGCCACTATCTACCCACTGTCCAAATGTGTCGCTCTGAGGTCTTTAATACCTGTGGGGTCTCCTAAATGATTAACAATGATTTGTCTAAATGATTTGTCTCCAGACTGAGACAAATCCAGGGAGCCCCAAACCTCTCCAACCGTGTCACAGAGATAGTAGTGGCCATTACGCCGCTGCTCAGAAGGGCAGGGACTCGGGAAGCAGTGCAGGAGAACGGGAGGGCGGGGCGGGTGACAGTCTCCTGCAGGTTGGTCCTGGAGGATTCAAGGTTAGTGGAGTCCTCCCTCCGATTCTTGTCCCTTCGCTCCTTCCCTTCCCAGGCCCCCTCCTTCCCAGGCACAGAGCCTCAGTACTGTCACCTTTTTCTGTGGTGTTTTCTCAGGCCTGGGACACCCTGTGGCTAAAGTGTTTACCCTGCGTCTTCCAAGTGTCTCAGGAGACCTGCTAGAAAGCCCACGGCGTAAATGCATCTTGCCGAGAGGTTCCTTGGCCTCAGTGTGGGTGGGGGCTTGGTCCTGGCCGTAGGGCCGCTTGGACTGTGCAAGCCCTATGTCTGTCTCTTACAGCCACCAGAGGACGTTTGTGTTAGAAGTGATGGGCCGGCACTGTGGGTAAGATCCCCCACCTTGACTCGTTTATGCCATGGACCAGGCAATAGCCCTTTCCTCTTCCCCGGGGAGTCCAGGGAGGCCTCCCAGTGGTGGCAGATTGGAGGTGTACACACTCCTCTTGGGGTGGCTGCCTTTCCCCGTCTCCACCCAGCCTCCCTTACATCCCACACATGCGCATGTGAAAAAGCAGACAGCGCTCTGAGATGGGGAGCCGCTGTGGCAGGTGAGCATGGATAGAGGGGCTCTTCAGGGACAGAATCCCGCTGATTAGCGGAACCAGTGGGGCTCTTCCCCTCGCCCCAAGAATGAAACGGGCTCCTCAGACCTTTCAGTGGCTATGGGACTAGGCCTTGTCAGGAACGGGAGAGGCTGTTGGTGGAGCGTAGCTCCTGGCGCGACGCTTCTGGCTCTTGTCTCAGATACCTGGCCCTTGTCACCTCTCTGTCCTGTGGGGCCGACTGGGTGTTTATTCCTGAGTGTCCGCCAGATGATGACTGGGAGGAGCACCTGTGTCGCCGGCTCAGCGAGGTACCGGCCTTATTTCGCCCTTTGAAACCCCTCGCCCTGCTCTGCTGCTGATCCCTTTCCTGTCCAGCAGTTTCATAACACTGACCATTTTTTCCTTTGTTCTTGACCAGACCAGGAACCGTGGTTCTCGTCTCAACATCATCATTGTGGCTGAGGGTGCGATTGACAGAAACGGGAAACCAATCAGCTCAGAAGACATCAAAAATGTTAGTATGAAAGGAGCCAGAGAGGCCTTGACGCCTTACCCATCCTGGCCCCACTGCCTGGTGGTTTCTGAGTCTCCCCTGAGTCCTGCATGTCTCTCCCCAGCTTTCCTGCCCCCTGGTTTCCTCCCACCTAGGAATCATTACAAGATAAGAGGCTAAGTCATCCTTGGTTTATCTAGGTCCCTGCTTGTTTAGGGACCTTGACTTTAGGTCTAGGTCCTTGACTCTGTATCTCTCTCTGCCCCTCCCTTGATCCCTTCAGCTGGTGGTCAAGCGTCTGGGATATGATACCCGGGTCACCGTCTTGGGGCATGTGCAGCGGGGCGGGACACCGTCGGCCTTTGACAGAATCCTGGTAAGTCATGGGGCTCTGGGGTCCTCACCATAGAACCCTCAACCTGCTGTCCTTTCCCGGCAGGACAGTGCTTCACCAGCACAGGGGCTTCAACCGTTGCTCATGCCACCCTGCTACCAGACTCTGGACTGCAGTGGCCCTTGACCCATTCCCATGTGCTCAAGAGTTCTCTTTTGTTGCAGAAAATGTTGGGAAACGATATGCTCCCCTAAGGTCTGATATCTTAGAGCTTTGAGCATGAGTGAAAGTATTAAGATCTAACCTCAGATACTCAGTTTGTACCCTCTTATCCTACTTTCATCAGGAAGGGAATATTATTCAGCCCCAGTAATCCCCTTGATTACTATAGTGGATATGTTTCTCTGGAACCAGGTAGAATCCTTGGGGTTCAGGTGGCAAAAGGATGAAGAGTCATCAAGCTTTAGACAAAATCTGGGTCAGGAGGTAAAGCCCAGTGAGTTCTTGGCCACAGTCCTTAAATGCGGAACTCAACTCGTGATTTGGAAAGGGCCTTGAATGCCCGGGTTCTCTAGGCCAAGACTAGATGGGGAGGCTTGAACCAGACTGTCTTTGCTCCCTGCAGGGCAGCAGGATGGGTGTGGAAGCAGTGATGGCACTCTTGGAGGGGACCCCGGACACCCCAGCCTGTGTGGTGAGCCTCTCTGGTAACCAGGCTGTGCGCCTGCCCCTCATGGAGTGTGTCCAGGTGGTGAGTCTGACCCCCGCCTGCCTTCCTGCCATCCCCAACCCGTCTCTGAGCTAATGGGGAAAGAGAGGAGCTGCCGAGGCTCCCAGGGCGGGGGCAGGTGGAGAGGTGGCGCAGCACAGGGAGAGGCGTGCGGGGAAGGCAGACGATGGGCTTTGTGCAGGAGCTGTCACCGCTCTACCTAAGCCTCAGTTTTCCCATCCTCCAGATGTCGCTAAAGAAGATGCGAAACTCTGCATCCTGCCTAGTAATGAGACCCATGCAGTCTCTCTCCAAACTTATTAAAAGCAGGGGAATACTACTGAGGTCTGGCTGGGTAGCTTATCCCTCTCTCTGATTTCTCCCTTGAACATGTTTCTCTGAACCAATATGAGGTTACTAAGAAACACTCACCTCGAGGGTGAGTATAAGGACTGGAGAGAAGACATGTAAATGGTCTGGAAGGTGCTGAGTGCTCAGGAAGTGGTGGCTCTAGTTACGGAGGAATTGTTCCTCTGATACCACAGGGCAGATGCTGCGGCTGGAAGCTCAGGTGTCCGGTTGATTCTCAGGGCTGGCTCTCCGTCTCCTGGCTGCTTCTCTCTGAGACTTAGGAGTCCTAATGACCTACAGCCCAGACAGGCTCCAGCCTTGCCTGGAACCGTATCTCTAAAAGCCCCAAGCTGAAGCTGTGGCTCGCAGAGCAGAAAGCAGTAGTTGGGAAGCACATGGCAGGGATCAGCCTTTCCTCCTAACTGGTTATCTGCAGGATCGTTTTATTTAGTCATTAGTTTAGAGGCTACTCTGAGGCTGGGGCCCTGGGTGTGGAATGGAGGAGGATGCTATCTTGTCTGTGTGTACTCCTCCACTCTGCCCATCTTCGAATAAATAGAGCATAGAACCAGCCCTTTTCTTTTGCTGCTCATTACTCAGAAAATTAAGGAAAAACAAAGATACTTCTTCTAAGAAAGTTTGGGGGGCATAGAAAAGGTGGGGTACAGGATGGGCAGGATCCAGTCACAAGCCCAGAGATGAGCAGGGTCTCAGTGTGGGATGGGAATCCAGCGCTGCTAGAGTCTGACTGTTGCTGTGCTTCTCCCTCAGACCAAAGACGTGACCAAGGCCATGGAAGAGAAGAGATTTGATGAAGCCTTGAAGCTGAGAGGCCGGTGAGGAAATGACCAGGAGCTCACTAGCTACAGAAATCAGATGCCAGAATGAAGCCCAAAATCGACGTAGCTCCAGACCCCAAATAGGAGCTTCTGCTTTCTCCTCCTCTTATTGTCTCTGCAGCAATTTCTTCTGAGAATTAGTTGTGAGATGACCAGGTGGCTCAGTTCAGCCCAGGGATTCTCTCCCTGGCCTTAGCCTTCCATAGTCTGTCATTTCTATATGTGGACCCAGCTAGATCATAAGTTTCTCTAGGCGAGGGGGGAAGAGTGCTAAGGGAGTGTTTGGTGGGTTAGTGGCCTCTTTGCAGCCCCGCCCAAGCCCTGCTCGGCCCCAGTTATGTCCTTAGAGGTTTGCCCTGTGGAACTTCACGCTGGGAGCAAAACTTCAGACCAGATCCCCTTGGCTGCTGGCCTTGGGGAATGGCCTGGAGACACCACCCCTCTCTCCCTCCCTCCCTCTCTCCTCTCCCTCTCTCTCCCTCTCTCTCTCTCTCTCTCTCTCTCTGTACTTTTTTAGGAGCTTCATGAACAACTGGGAGGTATACAAGCTTCTGGCTCATGTCAGACCCCCAGTATCTAAGGTACTGGCAAGTTGCTCTCTTCCCTTATTCTCTCATTATGAAGTGCTACCCTCAATCCACACAACCTACTTCTTTGCCCGCCTGTAATCTTCAGTGCTGAGTCCTAGACCCCACTAAGATAATTTTCTCTCAGTCACCCCAGATATAAGCCCATGTTCTTAGAGTGCCCTGAAGGTCTCTGAGCCAAGACCCACATCCAGTTTAAGGCTGACAAGATAGCATGCAAGGAATGGGAAAGAAGGCTCATGTATTATTTTCTCTGGGCAAATCTGGAATAATCACATCTAAGTGTATTTGAGCCACCTCTTCCATTGGTGTAGTGGTTCTTAATATTTACCATATACCAGAATTATCTGGGTTGCTTATTAAACATGCATATTCCCCCCCCACAAGAGGGGATTCAGATGGGGGTAGGGTCAGGAATATGCAGAGTTAACAAGCTCGCTGGGTGGATCTGATACAGCAGGTGGTCCAAGGATCCCACTTTGGGAAACACTGCTCTGGAGGGTCTCCTATTCATTTTGCAGTGATACCTGGGATCAGGGAGCACAGCTTTATTTATTGATCTGTGATGAAGACTTTTGCTTCCCTCGTATGGAGGAGGGGACAGGCTGTGCTGGCGTTCCCTGGGGGAGGGGTGTGCTGTCAGGACCATAAGGGGCTCAGAGTGTCGCTCCCCTCACTGACCTGTCCCCCCACCCCACTGCTGTCCCCTCTTTCCCCTTTCCCCCTCTGCTTCCTTCTCCAGAGTGGCTCTTACACAGTGGCCGTGATGAACGTGGGGGCCCCGGCCGCAGGCATGAATGCCGCCGTCCGCTCCACCGTGAGAATCGGTCTCATCCAGGGCAACCGAGTGCTGGTTGTACACGACGGCTTCGAGGGCCTGGCCAAGGGTCAGGTACAGGGATACAAGGAAGGAGGGCGCTTACTTTGGGGCCAAGGAGCAGTGGTGCAGAGGATAAGTGTAGTGGCTGACCTGCCTGTTCTCTTACCTTCCCCCATCCCTCACTGCCTTTTTCTCCTCTTGGGGTTCAAGCAGAAGTAGATACAGTAGTCCCCCCTTATCTGCTGGGGGCACATCCCCAGTGGATGCCTGAAACCACTATAGCACCGAACCCCAGGTACAGCTGATCCTGGAACAACTCGGGTTTGAACTGCATGGGCCCACTTACATGCAGAATTTTTTTTTTTTTTGGTGGGGGGGCGGCCATACTGCACGGCTTGTGCGATCTTAGTTCCCTGACCTGAACCTGGCCCCACGGCAGTGAGAGCACCGAGTCCTAACCACTGGACCGCCAGGGAAGTCCCCAGAACTTTTCAGTGGCAAATACTGCAGTACTATATGATCCGGGGTTGGTTGGATCCACGAGTGCAGAGCGGTGGATGTGAGAGCTGACTGTCAAGTTACACGTGTACTTTTGACTGCGCAGAGGGTTGGCACCCGACCCCCATGCTGTTTGGGGTCAGCTGTATACTATGTGTTTTTTCTGTACTAACGAGTGGGTGGCATATACATCGTGGACACACCGGGCAAAGGGATGACCCACGTCTTGGGTGGGATGGTGCAAGATTTCATCACACCACTCAGAACAGCATGCAATTTAAAACCTGTGAATTGTTTATTTCTGGAATTTTCCATTTAATATTTTTGGACTGAGATTGACCACAGGTAACTGAAAGCTTGGCAAGTGGAATCACAGATAAAGGGGGACTACTGTATTTAATTTTAGGGCAGTGGGAACAGGCCGCTGAAATGAACCCTTTGCAAACAACGCGTCTGATTTAATTCTCTGTCCCAGAGTTCAGCACAGGGCCTGGCGTAATCTAAGGCGCTTAAGATTTGTGAACGAGCAGAAAGGGGAGGAAGTTGAGTGAGGTGGGAAAAGCTGGTGCCTGGCGTTCCTCTGTCCGGGCGGGTGGGTGTAGGGGCGGGGTCAGAGCTGAAGGAGTTGTGTCAGGCCACCGTGTGGACCTGTGCAACCTTTCCCTGCAGATCGAGGAGGCTGGCTGGAGCTATGTTGGGGGCTGGACTGGCCAAGGTGGTTCTAAACTTGGAACTAAAAGGTCAGTGCATTACAGGAGCGCCTCCTCGTCTCGTCGCCCTGAAAGGCGGGCCTCGGCACGCGGGCGTCAGTTCATCCAGTCGGGCTCTGCCTGACCAGTGCTGTCTCTGGGTCCGCTCTCCACAAGCTCACAGTTGCCTCATGGGGGCAGACGAGCCAATCCAGACATCTCTTAGCATCTCTGGCAACTCAGAGCCCCAGCGTGTATCCTCGGACGGGGATGAGAAAGTGGGGTAGGGAAGGGGGCACAAGTTAAGAAACTATAAACAAAGTGCCTTCTAACTCTAGCGTTTCTCTCCTTCAATTTTGCTGTCTCTTCCCCAAATTCTATTCCCCTCCCCCTGCCCCAATCAACTAGAACTCTACCCAAGAAGAGCTTCGAACAGATCAGTGCCAACATCACCAAGTTCAACATTCAGGGCCTTGTCATCATCGGGGGCTTTGAGGTGAGTGCCCCCACCCCCGTTCCCCCCCGCCCCCACCTTCCCTCTCCCCTCATTCCCGCCCCCGCTGCTCTCGTCTTCTCAGGCTTACACGGGGGGCCTAGAGCTGATGGAGGGCAGGAAGCAGTATGACGAGCTCTGCATCCCGTTTGTGGTCATCCCTGCCACGGTCTCCAACAACGTGCCCGGCTCGGACTTCAGCGTGGGGACCGACACGGCTCTCAACACCATCTGCATGGTGAGGGCCACCACTGCTTCCCAGCCTCTGGCCAGGACTCTAATCCCTGGACCGAGTCTGGGCCTAGAAAGTGAGCCACTTGTTTTGTACCAACCAAGTCACAGTGTTAGAAGAATGCTTCTTCAAGCCCCGGCATTTACACACACTGCCTTTAACCGTGCATATGGTGTCCATCCTCCACGCCTTGTGAGTCCTGTCACCTAGAAAGGCGTCTGTACTCTGCATATCAAATGATTTTTCCTTTCTGAGGTCCTACAGCCTAGTTCTCCTACTCCGAGCAACAGGAGGGGTAGGGACAGCTTCCTTCCAGGGGAGGAGTTCCACACTGTGCTTAGCAGACGTGCCTGCCGTCCCGGAAGACAAGCACTCAATGAGGCGTAGGGGCCCCGCTGGCCTGGGGAGGATGTCGCTCCAGAGTTCGGTGATGGCAGGGGCCAGCAAAGTGACAAGAATCACACCCCTGACCGTGTCTTTCTATGACCTGTTGTCTTTGCAGACCTGTGACCGCATCAAGCAGTCAGCGGCAGGCACCAAGCGCCGGGTGTTTATCATTGAAACCATGGGTGGCTACTGCGGCTACCTGGCCACCATGGCGGGCCTGGCAGCCGGGGCCGATGCTGCCTATATTTTTGAGGAGCCCTTCACCATTCGAGACCTGCAGGTAGACGGCTACCCAGAGCCCCTCTCCCCGCCCCAGTCTCTCCCCACTGTCCCCATGGCGACCTAAGCTGTGCGAGCCCAAGGCGAGGACAGAGCTGATGTGTGGTCTGTGTGGAGTCCTAGAAGGAGCACCGGGCGGGCATTCTCTGGTGTAACCTCCTGTACGTGGCCGCTGCTCCTGGTGACGGAGCATTTGTTTGAAGGGTGGTATGCAGCTAAGCACTTTACGTGCGTTTTTGCATTTTATTTTCATAACAGACATGCAAGGGAGCTATTATCTCCATATTACAGATCAGAAAGGTTTAGTGAGGTTACAAAACCTTTCTAAACTTTGAGTAGGTGGTTTAACTGACTGAGAAAGTCACACGCCCACCCCCCCACCCCCACCAGATTTCCCCTGCTACCAAACCGGAGTCCTCATTCCATTTTTTGAGGGGATACCTTTATGATCCTCATTTTCCAAGATCCCCGTTCATTGGAAGGAAAAAGAGCCACAAAGTGGAGGGCCACCGGCTGAGGGAACTCCCTAATCCAAGGGCCCAGCCAACCCCTGCCTGCAGTGGAGGGTGACCTTTTCCCTCCTTCACCCCCAACTCAAAGCCCAATGAAGCGACTGCTTCTGGGTGAATCACTGCTGTACACGGACCCGGACGCAACGTGTTTAGAGACCTACACGGAGAGCAGGGTCAGCCCTCTGAGGGAGGGAGAACTGGAAACCCCTGAAGGAGCCGAAAACTGACAGTCGCCACGCTTTGTCCAACTTTCCCTCTGCCTGTTCTGCCTGTCGCATCTGGAGTCTTAATTTCAGTCTGCACTGACCTTCTTAAAGGGCTTAGGCACGGTTCAGGCCCTGGGCTGTAAATAGCCCTCTTCCTGTCCCTCTCCCTCCTGCAGATGCCTGGAGGGGAAGAAGGGATCTATGAGCCTGCCCAGCCGGATCCACTCTCAGCCGGGCTTTGGATTTTGTTTCATTTTCAGGTGAATGTGGAACATCTGGTACAAAAGATGAAAACAACTGTGAAGAGGGGACTGGTGTTAAGGTACCTCATCCCCGGTTTGCTCCTAAGTGAAGAGAAGCAATAGTCAGGCTTTGGCCCTAGTCAGACTGCATCCGTGGCTGGGACACCCTGAGGAGTCTGGATACAAATGGAGAGTGCCTGGCCGCAGGGGTAGATGGAACCGGGAGGGGCAAAGCTGACCAAGGCAGAAGGCGGGTGGAGGGAGGGGGACAATGCCCGGCACAGGCTTCGGTCTCTCCTGCAGGAATGAGAAGTGCAATGAGAACTATACCACTGACTTCATCTTCAACTTGTACTCTGAGGAGGGGAAGGGCATCTTCGACAGCAGGAAGAATGTGCTCGGCCACATGCAGCAGGTGCGGAAGACACGCCATGCCCGTCACCAGACAGCCATAAATAACCCCCAACAGTCACTGAATCTCCCAGTAGACTCCGACCCGCTGGAGGCTATCGGGGCTGCCACAGAGCGTGGGCCTGCAGGCTTTTACAGTCACAGAATCAGAAATCTTTACCTTGGAAATGGCCTTAGACATTCTGTGGTTCATCCTCTTTATTCAGGGCAGGGTTTCTCAACCTTGGCACTCTTGCCATTTTGAGCTGGAAAATTCTTTGTGGTTGTTCTGTGTGGTGTAGGATTGCTTACTTAGCAGCATCCTGTACTCTTACTCACTAGATGCCAGTAGCACACCCTCCTCACTTGTACGACTGAAAAAATGTCTCTAGACATTACCATATGTCCCCTGGGGGGCCGAATCGTCTCCAGTTGAGAACCACTGGTTCAGATGAAGAAAATGAGGCCACAGAGGAGAACTGCTTTTTTCAGGGCCACTAGTCAAGCTGGAATGAGGTCAAAATGAGCTGGTCCAGTGCTCTCGCCACCATAGCATGCTGCCTTTTGTGGGGAACCTGTGAGATGAGTACAGGCACCTTGCTAGGGTTGGGCTCCATCTCTGGAGTTTCAAGGGGAAAGGAATCCCTTTCTATCACCCACATTCAATCCCCACCCAAGGCAGGCCTCACTCACAGATGATACTAGTGGTCTGAGGCCTACCCCATCCCAAATGTCCCCACAGATGCCTCTTAAGCATTGACCTTTGACCTTTCTATACCCACAGATGAATTCACATTATCTCAGTTTGAATGGGCTTAGCAGCTCCTGCAGGAATGGGGTACTATTGGATAAAGTATGACGACCTATTTTCCGTTTTTCCTTCCTTCCCATTTTCCCACTTCTGCTTTGTTCAGAGAAACTCTGCACCATGTTTTATATTATTCGGAGGTGCTACCAAGAGCATCCAAATTGGGTCACAAGGAACACTTGTGTCATCGATGATGGTGACTGACAGAAGCTGCTAAGCTAATGAGGGGCAGGGAATTGACTGAATGGCCAGTAAGACTAGAAGGAAATGAACAGGGTCATGCAGCTACGGAGCTGGAAGAGGCGACTGTGAGACCAGTCATCCCCTTGTACTGATTAGTTACTCTGAAGTCTGGTGAACGGCCAAATACACCAGGCCAGCTTCCCTGGCTCCCGGCCCTGCTTCAGGATTTCCTTTCACAGTTAGACTTCCGGATTCCTCTTTCTGGTTATAAACTTTCCTCTGTGTATTCCCATCTCTCTGCCAGTTCATTAGAGTCCTTCCCCGTGTAATTTTTATGATTCTTTTTCCAGGGTGGGAGCCCAACTCCATTTGACAGGAATTTTGCCACTAAGATGGGTGCAAAGGCTATGAACTGGATGTCTGGGAAAATCAAAGAGAGTTACCGTAATGGTAGGTGGGGTAAGAGGGTGAGCCCCCTTCCTAGAAGCTGGTTCCCAGTATAGAAGCTGACTGACCATCCCTGTTGCAGGGCGGATCTTTGCCAATACCCCGGACTCGGGCTGTGTTCTGGGGATGCGTAAGAGGGCCCTGGTCTTTCAACCCGTGGCTGAGCTGAAGGAACAGACAGATTTTGAGTGAGTACCTCTACCTCCTGCGGTGGTTCCCTCCCCGGTAGTTTCGAGATCTACCCTTCCCAAGCTACTCACCTTCTTCAGTCCTTTTCTTTTAGGAGTAACACCTGTAGTCGTACTTACTTCAGATCTGCTGCCCAGGCCCCAAATCCAGCCTCTTCTGCTCAACTTCTTCCCATAGGCTTTGATAGAAGTTGACTGGGGTGCTAGAGATAAATCATCATCTACCTCGTTCCTTGTAGGCACCGCATCCCCAAGGAACAGTGGTGGCTGAAGCTGAGGCCCATCCTCAAAATCCTAGCCAAGTATGAGATTGACTTGGATACCTCAGAGCACGCCCACTTCGAGCACGTCAGTCGGAAGCGGTCCGGAGAAGCTGCCATCTAAACCTCTTTGCAGTGAGAGGAACGGACCGTCTGATCATGGTCAGCTCACCCTGATAGATCCAAGTCCATGCATTCTCAAGTGTTTCAGCTCAGCTCACTTTCAATTAGGTTTCCTTTTATTCTGTAACTGCAGCCATGGTCAGCTCTGGCCAGGGAGCTGGGGCAGGGGGCAAGTAAGCGTAAGCTCCTTGTAGTTAGAATTTATCCTGACTTCCACCCCAGCTTCATGTGTCACACGAGGCTGGGCTCCTCTAGTGCTACTGCTCGATTTCAGTTACTCGGTTAGAATTTTCCTAAAAATAAGCTTTATTTATTTCTTTGTGATAACAAAGTCTTGGTTCCTCTACTACATTTACGACAGTGACAAACCATAACTACACTAATAAATGCCAACTGGTCACTGTGCTTTTGGTTCTCCTGTTATCATCTTCACAAGTGCATTCCTGTCAGCCTCAAGCACCAGATTCTGCCCAGCGGACACCTAGGAAAATGCAGCCCATGCGCTAACCCCATGTACTTCTCTCTGTTGTTGGACATCTCTTGACTCTGTACACAGGGTCCTAAAGCACAGGACACTGTCCTTATCCTCATCCCGCAACTAGTCCCTCCTGCATCCTCTGCAGCCGACAGGATGCTCCCGTCTTCCTTAAGCATGAAGTTGTGTTTCACCTCTTGATCATCTACCCATTACCCAGCGTTGCTATTTTCCAGCCATCCCCCAATCTCTACTCTTCCTCTGACAATACAGGGTTCTTCCTTCTCAACTTTTCCCCTGTGCTCCTTCCTCGATGAAAGCCAGACACCATCGGTGGGGAGACATGTACATCCTGAATGCCTGGGAAATAGAGACACCCAGTCCTGGACCTAGTTTGGTGGGTTGGTTGAAATACTGATTAGGAAAATTGTCAGTTCTTATTCAGCTCAATTTGTTTTCTGTCCCATACTGCCTCATTAGCAAGTATCCACGTAATACAGTTGGTTCTTAGGATTGGGACTACAGACTGTTCCCCCAGTTGATAGAATGCTTCCCTGTCAATGCCAGGCTTGAGATTAGTCTCCAATAATCAGATCCTGGCTCTTGGCACAAGCGTACATATTCCTCCCAACCTACACAGTTTCCTCGCTTGCTTGCTGAAGCAGGACGGAAGTTTGAGGTTTTACAAGGGATGGAGGAAAGGATTATCTGTAGTACTTCACTTTTGCTGGCTGTCCAAAGTATAACTGCTATACCCTAAAAACAGTTCTAAAAAATGACCGAGGACTTCCCTGGTGGCGCAGTGGTTAAGAACCCGCCTGCCAATGCACGGGACATGGGTTCGAGCCCTGGTCCAGGAAGGTACCACATGCCACAGAGCAACTAAGCCCGTGGGCCACAACTACTGAGCCCGCGTGCCACAACTACTAAAGCCCACGCGCCTAGAGCCCGTGCTCCGCAACAAGAGAAGCCACCGCAATGAGAAGCCTGCACACCGCAATGAAGAGTAGCCCCCGCTCGCCACAACTAGAGAAAGCCCATGCGCAGCAACGAAGACCCAACGCAGCCAAAAATAAATAAAATAAAATAATTTATAAAGCAAACAAAAAATGACCGAGAAGTCTTGTCAGAGCCCAGCATTAAAGCAGCCGAATGCTCTTTGTACAGTTCTTTAAGGGGAAGAAAAATTAGTATCAAGCACTGTTATCACTGATTCTTCAAAACAGCCAATGCAGGTGGTGGTGACAGCCCCATTTCAGAGATGAGGACACTGAGGCTCACGGTAATTAAATAATGTACAGAAAAGTAGGAACAGTAGAAATTGCCAAACTTGCTTTTAGAACTGTTTATTTCTTTTTTTTTTTAAGTGAGCAAAAAACACCAACAGCAAAAGGACAAAAGCGGACGAACTTTTTCAAATTAGCTGTGTCAGCAGTTCATTTTTATTTATAGTTCCCAATCAGTTAAAAAAAAAAGTTTTCCACATTTGCATAAGGTCATCTAGGATCAATAACAACTTGATCTAGTTTAGGAACATGAAAAGGGAGAGTACTGTAGACTAAGTGTTGTTCACTAAAACAGATCTTTTTTGGGTAGGTGGGTCATCTCTGAGGAAGCTCTTATAATGCTCCTCCCCCACTCCTCAACTCTCCACCCCCTCCACCAATGTCTAGTATAGATCAGTAAAAAGTAAAGTTTCCAAAACACCTGAAAACAAAACAAAACAAAACAAATTCCAAACTCTTAGCAGAGTGAATGAAGACCAGAGAGAAAAGGCAGCCCAGCCCACGTCCTCCTGTGCTACAGCAAACACCTTTGCCTGCGGCGCAGGAAGTGCCTATCAAGCCCACTAGAGCAAACTGGCTGTCAGGAGGAGAAAGAACTGCATTAGAAGAAAAGTTCTGAGGACTTTTAGTTCTTAGGACTGCTTAGAACCTCCTATCCCTTCTACTATATGGAAAGCAGCAAGACCGTCTTTCTAAAATAATATTGCTGAACTACTGTAACCCTTGGGCACACCCATGGAAAAGAAGCAGAGGCTGCCCTTCCCTTCGATGGTGAGAAAGGGGGCCAGTCCCTTCTGAATGCCCCAGGATGATTCTAGGGATATCATCCAGCCCAATTCTGAACCTGCACACCATTTGAGGTTGTAGTATCTTCATTTGGGGGCTGCAATTGTTAGCTGGAATTTTCTTAAACTTCTTCACAGATCAATTAAAATGTTTCTAAGAGGGATTCTTCTGAAAACGTTAATCAGGTCCCCAAAGGAAAACCAAACACATGTTCTATAAATACGCTTCATCTTCCGAGACAAATTTAGTCTCACTGTTGACTTTTTCCCTAAAGGGAGGGTTAGGGAGACCTCTTCCTTTTCAGGGTGCAATATGAAAGGCCAGGTAAGTAAGAAACAGAAACAAAAGTGAGGGACGTTTTTGGTTGCTTGGTTTGGGGAGGGGAGGTGATGTGGAGGTTACTGTTGTGACATGTTGCCTCGAAATAGAAACCACAGAGCAGGAACAACTGCTTTCCCTGTTTTCCAAGACAGAGACAGTGCTGCAGGGCAAAACCTTACCCAGAGTTGCCTGCCTGACGGTGCACTCGTCTCCTCTGGGCTATTCTACGAGTAACAGGTATTCCTTCAGAGAAGCTGGCAGTGGAAGGCCCTTCACCGCATCCGGCAGATACTGGAGTCCCAGGCTCCGGCGCACAGCATAGCGAGAGAGGGTTTTGAGGGTCCCTGGGGCTGAGCACAGAACAGTCAGTTTTTCACATAGCTGCTGGTCTTTGGCCACTTCTCGTGGCATGGTGCCATTTTTCCTTAATTCAAAGTGTCCCACAGCTCTGTGGAGGAGCTCAAAGCAAGAGTCCTCTTTCTCTGTTCCAAGTCCCCTGACTAGCAGAGCCACCAGGCGGGAGATGGGCGTCTGGCCTTTTAGGTTGATGACTCTGACCTCCGCACCATAATCAAGAAGGATGCTGATGCTCTCAAGATTTCCCTTCATGGCAGCCCAGCTGAGCGGGGTGTCATTGTTGTAATCCAGGGCGTTGACAGAGGCCCCACTCTCCAGGAGGGCGCGCACACACTCGGCATTGTTCTTAAAGGCTGCCCAGTGAAGTGGGGTGTCTCGGTTGCCGTCCAGTGCATTGGGGTTTGCACCATATTCCAACAGGACTTCCACACAAGCCTCATCTTTCTCAGCTGCATAGTGGAGGGCTGTTCGGTTATAACCATCCAGGGCATTCACCTGTAAAGGGGGAGCAACTACATTACAGTGTATAGACGACTGAGAGGACGACAGGCTGGCAAAGACACTTGCATGTGTCTATCCATTACCTTTGCTATGTAACGTTCTGAACATGAGGGTCAACAAGCAATTCCCAGGGAGTCATGGTGATCAGGATGGAGCTATGACAGGAGCTGAGGAGCAAATAGGAAAACAACTGTCCCCAGACAACCGACACTATGATGTCCACCGATTAGCTGGCCTGCATTATCTAGGGTTTTGCTTCCACGTTCTTATTTACTATCCACTAGGACCTCTACCACAGGGTAAGGGGAAAGAAAGAGAAGATGAAGTCTAAGTCCTCGTAACTACTCTGAAAGATGTTTATTGGAAAGCGGCTTGCATATACTGGCCAGAGAAAAGGTTTTGGATTATTTTACTTATCCTGACTCACTCTGTATCCCGTGGCTAACGGCAACCAGACTGAAAAATAATGAGGTCAAGATTCTGCCCATGTAGCTCTGCTGTGTTCTTTAACCATCCAGAGAAGCTCAGATTGTTCATCCAAGTCAGCCTCCTGCAAACATATGCTGTGAGGTCACAAGAGAGCCTGGAGGAAAGCATGTGGAGGAAAGAACACAGATCTTCCAGTGCTGGAAGAGCAGCTGGCTTGCTAAAACTCAGCATCACCTATAATTTTTGAAGGCTACAAAGACTTCAGATCCCAGGTTTAAATAGCGAATTATCTTCTCCCATGAAAGGCACTAAAAAAAAAAAAAACCCTGCGATATTTAACTGAGTTCAACCTTCTACTTAGCTAAAAACTGCCCCCCCCCACCGCCCCCTGGGGTAGTTTCACTTTTATCATTGACATTAATCACTGGCTTTCACTTCAGGGTCACTCATAAAAGTTATGGGATAGTTAATGACAAGTAGAGAATAACATGGCAGTGTGGAGGTGAGGATGCTGGGGGCTGCAGCAGGCTTACCGACCAGTGTGTCTGGGGCCTGCACACCAGCTTCATGGCATGTCTGATTCAGATGAGTGCCACAGCGTGTGCACCTTGAGGATGCCTCAAAAGCTGTTGAAACTGCTGGTTTATCTATTTAATAGGCACTTACTTAGTAATTACTACATGCCAGTGCTCTAAACAGTTTACAACCTTATGAAGAAGACACCACTATCATCCTCATTTTACAGATGGGGAAACTGAGGCAAAGAAAGGTTAAGTAACTTGTTCAAGGTCACACAGCTGGAAGTGACAGAGCTGGAATTCAAATTTATGAAGTATGGTTCCAGACTCTGTTCTTTTAATCATTCATTATACTATGCTGCTTCTTGCTAATGCCAATAAAAAGTAATCTATGTTTTTTATGTTAAGTACATTCGAAAGAAAATAGGAACAAGATATGCTAAGACAGAAAAAAAAAATCAGTGGGCGGAAAGAACACAAGTAGCTCAGTCCTGGGGAAGGGACTGCCTAGTGATCTATTTTCCAGTGACGGAGGTATTAGAAGTGTACATCCAGTAGCAAGTCTCAAGTGGTTTACGTTGGATCAGGGTTGAGGGGCCTGGATAGTCAACAGGCAATGACAGGATTAAATGGAAATATAAACAACCCTAGAAGGAAGGCTGAGAGATTAAGGGGAGATAAAAATTCCCTCTTCCTGGAGTCATGGACAGTGTAAGAAAGAAAGGCAAAGGAATGAAATACTTCGGATGATTCACCATTACATTTTGTTTTAATATTGGCCATGCCGATGTTACCAGGAGCTAGAAGGTGGGAAGAAATGGGAGAAGAGACAAGAAATTGTGGGAAAGTGTGAAGCTCAAGTTTAGTGCATCACTGATGTGACAGCGTTAGAAACCTTACCTCAGCTCCCTTCTCCAGCAGTAATTCCACACAGTCAGCATCGGACACCATGCAGGCACAGTGCAGGGGCTTCAGCGTGCCGTGGGTACAGTTCACATCTGCTCCCTGTGGGCGGAAGGAAAGTTCGATCGGTGTCTTCAGCTCTCGCTCACCACGCAGGACAAGACTCAGAACAAGGTCCGGGGGGGAAAGGGTCCTGACTCTGTACTGTAAACATACTACCAGCCCCAGTTTCTATTCCTATTCATTAAATGATATTATAATGCCAATATCCAAACCAAGAGAATACACTGAAGATGAACGAAAGGAACTGTCGCTCCCTTAGATCAAGTCATTAAGATTCTCCACAAGCTAGACTGCCAGATGGTCATTTGGACATCACTGAGGACATAACCTTATATGTAAAAGCAGTGGAACCTTATCATCAGGCAGGAAGGTTGGCAAAGCAATCAACTTTCTATGGCTACCATGCTCTGAAAAAGTCAGGAAAGGGAGTCTTTCAGCCTGAAGCCAGGAGAACTGGCACGCTCTTTTGCCACCTGACAGATGACCATCACTAATACTAAGGTCATCTTAATGTTATCTCTTTGTTTATAAACATCTTCAAAGTAGCCTATTATTATCAGCATTCTCTGCCACCTAGCCCCCCACTGGTACTTCTATTTCAAATCTGGTAAAGAAGACGGAGATACCACAGCAGACCAAAGTCACAGAATGACTCAGCAGCAGAGCTAGAATTAGAACGTGACCAAGTTTCTACTGCTGAGTCTTCTGATACCACTTTTGCCGAGAACAAGCTAATGCTGTATGACTTTTTCTTCTCACAGCTGTGCCACACAACTCTGAAGCAGCTACAGGGCTCTAGGCTTTAAATAAGGACTCTAAAGTTGTTAAAAAAGAATGTACAGAAGTAACTATCTGGATGCATTCTCTAGTGACCAAAAAAATTACCCTGTAACTTCTCTTCAACAGGAATAATACACAGAAAAAGGCATCAAAGCCCTTCTAGGATACTAGTCATTCAACAGAATTACTGAATAGTAGTGGTTAGACATCAGATAGTTAAGTTTTCTTAAGTCAAAAATTACCATGCATGTTAGGGGTTGATCTTCTCTGTGGAACTTTAAGTGGTGGCTGTTGGTAAGACAGAAGGCCAGTGATATCTCTCCATGTAATTATTACAAAACACAAGGATTTGAAAGCCGCTTATGCTTTGCTTGCCTCCTTCCTCCCTTAGTACAGCATGTGTTGAAGACTTTGAGCTTGCTGGGTCCCATGTGCACCATATGCAGACGGAGATTTTATAGAGAACAAGGGACTAGGTTTATCTAGAACATAATTCCTGAAGAAAAATATCATAGGCGCAAAGTGAAAGGCAGAAGGGAAGAGAAGCAAAACATAGGCTAAATATATTTTAATGGTCAAGTTAATACATTTTAGAAGACTGTAAAAACTCCCTGTGATCTTGTGCTGAGTCAGAGCTGCAAACCTGTCATCCATTAGGATTCCCCGGGAGCTTTCCCACTTCACCTCCCCAAGGGCTCTCGCATCAACACAGCGCACTCACCCCTCTGATGAGGTCCTCTACATTGTCATGTGGGAAGGAGCGAATGGCAGCGATTGTTCGGATTAAGCGCTCTGAGAGAGAGTATTTGCTCTGAATGCTCTGCATAATATACCACATACTGGAACTCATCAAGGCTCAGAGTACGTTCACATGCTCCAAACTGCCTGAAACAAAGATGTTTTAGGCATACACAGTCTCGCTGAGCACACCTGTCCTTAGTTAGAGGTTCTCTGAGGCCTTCCCACTACTAAAACCAGATTTCAAATAGATCAATGATTCATTCATTAATATCATTTTTTCTTAATCATAAGAAATAGATTATAATAGTTGCTGAAGGAGCTGGGTAAACCTGGATGCAAATGTTCTGACCCTTGAAATCTCAGTTCTACTCTCTAACCTAGCCTAGCACAAGATTTCCCCAAGAGGCTCCAAGCTCCCCATGGAGCTCTGTGTGGTTTAAAAAAGACTAGGCAAGGAAGGGGATTCTTTTAAAGGCTAAAGATGCCACAAAGCATTCTTTTCCTCCTCTGAATTATGTGGTCTTTATTATCAGCATCCCCTTTAGGTTACTTGTTACATGTGGCCTTGCAGTATAGTTATGGTCATATTGTCTTTCCATCTAAACTGTAATCAATTGGAAGGCAAGGTCCTTGTCTTCTACTTTTTTGGCCCATATAAGGCCAGCCACAGAGTCTTACAAAAAGTAGGTACTTAATAAATACTGGTTGATTGACTGACTAAAGGGTATGGGAGTGATTGCTACTTGTGAGAAGAGATGGAACAAATACAAATGACAAGGCATCTGTGAAACAGTTTAAAATGTCTTCAGCAAAGAAAAAAATAGGAAGTTTTTGAGGTAATATTCTAAAATAAGGAAGGAATGCCAAAGTATAATTACTCTGGGGTCATCTATATAAAATTAGAAAAAAATTTCAAAGTTCATACCAATGACATATGCTTGCAGTTGTAGGAAAACAAGCACATTTAAGAGTGAAAAATGAATTTAAAAATTGGCCATTTGTGACAACTGTGAAGCAGACTTGAGTTTGGCGTTGGAAGAAGAAAATAATGCAATATACATAAATTCAACTATGATAAGTTTCGGCTGTATAAGAGCCATGTATCAGTTGGGGAACATTTAAGATTACAGCAAAGAAGGTGGAGTATTTCTATGAAAAAGCATATATCAAACTGTAGAGAAAGCACAGTATGCTGTACGGCTGTCTAGGTATAACTGTTTAGGAATCCATGTTCTTATCAAACTATAAGCTCCTTGGCGGTAAATACAGTGTTATTTTTAACAGTGCCTCGCACATGGCAGGTTCTCAATAAATATCTGTTGAACCAGTGTAAAGCTTATTACTTTGGATCCTAAAAAAATCCAAGACTTGCAGTAATTAAACATCTTATGCATATGATGACTACTAAGGGAAAAATCCAAAAATTATTTTGCTCATTTCATACTATGTAATTTTTGCCTTTTGTGAAGGACTATCCCCTTATACCTTATGCAATATACTATAAACTCTAATAGTTTCCATTTTGCTAATCAGTAGCCATTTATCTGTTTAAAATATATACAGTATTAATTAATGGAATGCAAGTTAAAAATATTCAATTCATAGGTATCAATGATTCAAATTGGGTATTCTCCCCTACTTTATTAAGAATAAGTAAACTTACACACTTGTTTATATGCCTCCCTGAAATTTTCTAGATAGTTTAGACTTGGCATACGTTTTAATCTCTCCAACAGCCACGAAACTCCTCAGAGACAAAGGGTCTGTATCTTACACTTCATTGTTGCAAGAAAAAAGGGGGAAAAGGCATAGCTGCATTTGAGTCAGCGATTTCAAGAACGGGGGCAGAAAACAGAGCGTCCAAAGTGGAAGGCTTACACCGAAGTGGTTCTGTTAACCATTTCCGGGTCATGATAATCTGAAAAAACTACACCCTGCAATCATTTTCGGAGCGCCCTTGGGCTCCAGGCTAAGAACTCCTAACTCAGAATATGACCACTGGTCCTCTGCTGCTGCCGCCTCGAAGCTCGTGCTGAAGAGTGAAACTTCGGGGCACATAGACAACATTCACCGTCAGGGAGGGTCAACGAAATCTAAACTCGACGTATCTCCGGGCAGCAGCCTATGCACGGTTTGACCCTTTTCTCTGCTGGTACTGGAAGTCCTCTCTCTCCCGTTTTCTTTCACTTCGGATCCAGAGACAACCCCAAGGTTTTTTTTTTTATTATTATTATTTTTTATTGCGAAGCTAGAAGCAAAGTAGGAGAGAGGTGACGTTCAAGAGCTCTGGTGCTAGTGAGACCAGGCTTCCGCCCACCCAGGCGGGCCCCCGCCCCACCGCGCCTGCTTGGGGGAGGAGTCGCGGCAGCTTGGTCTCGCCGAATCTAGGGGGGTGATGGACAACTGCACGAAATGCGAAGACATGTGGTGTCACTTTCCGCACGGGCTCCTCAGAGACCGCAGCAATTCCAGCGGGTCTCCCGGGGCCGGTATTGAAACGGGGTCGCGAAATCTGGCAGGGGAGCCCCTGAGGCGGACCAACCCCTGCCCCGATCTCCCCAAGGCCCGGAACGAGGTCCCAGCCTCGAGGGCTGGCGGACCCCGAGCTGGGAGTGGAGGAAGCATTACTGGGCGTGGTGCCCCGGATTAGGGAACCAGGCTGCAGACATTTTTGCAGCGGGGTAACACTCACCGAACTGCAGGGCTGACCTGGGTGGTGAAAGCCGCTGTCAAGACGTGACCCGGAAGCAGAAGTTGCCTCCCGGGGGCCCCTCTGTTTACAGGATAGGTGACTAGAACGGGCGCCTGCGCAGCGACCAGTGTCCGAAGGCGGAACGCGCCTGCGCAGGCTTGTGACGCCGCCTTGGTCCAACCAAGGCTTAGTTAACCACTTTGCTATCTAGCCCCGCCACAGGGTTTGCGCAGGCGCAATGTAGCGCTGTCGGCTGCTGGCCGGGCGCTGAGTCCGTGGCGGTCGTGGGCAAAGAGCTCACTCCCCGCTGGCTGTTCGACCAACTCCGTGGGGCTGTGCCTGCGTGGAGCAGGCCTGCAATGAGTTCATCCGAGCCCTCCGCTGCCTCCCACTGTCTCCATCTGATACCGGACCTGAACAGCCAATTCCCAGATTATTCCCAAACTCGCGACACCGATGCGGTTCGTTAGGAGAATAAACTGTTAGTAAGAAGTGTCTTTGGCAAATAAAAGAGACTTCCAGCATTTTTCATAACATTGGAACGCATCGATGCACCTCGGAACCCTTCTGGTTATTGTCCACCCTCCCTCAAAGGAAACTATTGATATATCAAAGATAAACAAGCACTCATGAGGAGCACTAGCCCAAATGTTGAGGGCTGAACAAATACGTACATGCTGACATTAACCTTTCCCAACCAGAGAGATGCTGACACCTCCGAGTGATGATTTTTTCCATACAAAGCATAAACATTTCGAAGCCAGCTGCACGTGGTGGTGCACGCGAAGAGTAAAGCAGCCCGCACAGGCAGACTGTTAAGAGACGTGATCTACCCCGCAGCCCGTTTAACCAAGAGTTCCCCAGCACCCCTTCCTCAAAGCTTGCTCTGAGCAACAGAATTTGACCAGTTTGTGAGTAAAGCAGGGCCCAGATAGTTCTTGTATGTCAGCGAGGGAATGGCGAACTGGAAAAGTTCAGTGAGTCTCCTCCCAGCATCGTATAAATTAAGGATGCTTAGTACATTTCCTTATTATTAAGGATTGGGAGACAGATTTGCAAACAGTCAATTGCAGTTAAAGATCACTATTTCAACAACATTTTACTGTACAAAGCTGATGTTGAAGAACAGTTCTACTTCATGGTGAGATCAAGAGAGTGTAGAGAGAGAGAGGGTCTGTGAAGAGGTTTCTTGTGGAGAAATGTGTTTTGTTGAGATCCCGCTCCCTTCCCACTCAGAGGAAGAGGCAGTGCTGGTGCTGCATCCTTCTCAAGCCTAAAGAGGGGACTCTGTGGGACCAGAGAGCTTGGAAATTGTTTCCCATAGTTGTAAAACACAGAGGACTGCACTGACTCTTGCATATAAATAAAAGAAGGCAGTGGCCATAAAACAGAGGTGGCTGCATTGGGATCCACCAGCACACCCAGATTCGGTAGGGATGACAAATGTGAAATGTTTTCCTGGACCCAATGTGGGCCACATAGAGGACAGTCAGCATGAGGTTGCCTTTGGTCTATTCAAAAGACTTGTCTAGAGGTGTAGAGGGACCCAGTGACCAGAAGTTAGAGATGAACGCAGGAATCCTAGAAACCAGAGAGGCTGTTGCAGACAACCACCTGTGTCTGTCTAGGCCAAAGGGACTCAAGTGAGAGGTCTCTGATGATGGGACTCTCCCAAGAACCTCTAAAAGCACCTTACAAGAGAAAGAGTAACCATGTACCAGACCCAGGTAGTACAGACCCATCCTATCAAAACAGAACTGCCCTATCCCCTTGGTTGTCCTGCCTCCTCCCACTTGTACACAGCAGATCAAACAGCAGTTAGCTAGTGGTAAGCTGAGGAGAAACCTGAAGGCAGCAGCCACCAGCCACAGGAGGCAGCCACCAGCCCTCCCTCATGGGGGAGGGGAGGAGAGGGCTTAGACTAGCACCTTAGAATGAAGCCTGAAGTATTTGGTTACCATCTTGGACTAGAAACATTCTAATTACTAAATCAAGACTCTTTTTTTGACTTAAAATGACTGTTACTTAAAATACTGTCCATTATCAAAGAATAAACCAAAAAGTCAGAGAATCTGCCCAATTTTCCATTCAGGGGCATGAATTATCCCCTCCTAATAAGTATTTTTAAAAGATGATAAAAGCCAAAAAGTAAAGTGGTATTTTGATCATATCCCATGAATCTTCCATTCAACATCCCAACACCATCTCTATATATTTCAGCTTATTTGCGATCTTCATGCTTTGATTACAAGTGATTCCCTGAGTTTGGTTTTTTTTTTTAATATGTTGTGTCTCTCATAAGACTTTTATTTTTTCTTCTCTCCCTTGCTAGTTCTAGTTCTGTTTTGAAGAACTGTTCATGAGATGGTGTTGATTGACAGTACAACTAGTGTTCCTATTTTCAGACCTTGGCATAAACTGGAACTAGAAATCTGATAATAATGTTTTGCTTGTAATGAATGTTGTTATCACTGTTCAACATATATTAGTATCCAGTCTCCGTGGATAGATGCCATAGAACTGTCCCAGGTTACAAATCTGGGTGTCTTTCTTCTTGAGTGCTGCAGCAACCTAACAGTGGTGGGCTTTTGTACAACTCCTTTTTGGAGTGAAAAAACTCCTTTTTTCACCAGTTGGCTCCAAACTGTTTCCTGATTTTGAGCACAGTCCTCTAGAATGACAACTCCTGGAGGAGAGGAATTCTGCCCTGCAACCTCTCTTAAGTGGTAACACGAAACACAAGTTTTCTGGCTTCTGTCTAGAACTCATCAATTACTCTTCTGACTAAAAAGCCTCGTCCTTCTTCAGGGGCTGCTTGACTAATGTTGATGAAAAAGTAAGAAGAAGTAAAGTAAGAAGAAGTGATTCCTTCCAAAGAAGCTCTTCCCCCATCACCAAAGAAAATGAAAAGAACCAAAAGGAAGTTTGAGATACCCTAAGAGTGAAGGAAAGCTGTCAAAATTAACAACGTGGAGTGAAAAGATAAGATCCAAGTGTCAGACTGGTTGGGAAAAATATCTTTCTTTCATTAGTATAATGGTGCATTTTCTCTTTCTATTTTGAGTTTCTTTAAGTTTTAGGATTATCACTTGTAGTGTATTCCTTAATTTAGAAACAATGAAATATCCATGAAAACACCATAGGGATCAAGGTTCCAGTTCTGATAGTAGCTCTAGTTACCTTACTTGTCTAAGCAAGTTACGGTTATCTCAGTTTACTGATGACTTTACAACAGGATGAGAGTAGCAACACCTACCCCCAACAGTTAATTTCACAAAACTTAGATCATATTTGTGAAAAGTGGTTTTCTAAACTATATAAATGTTGGTTCTTATCTATGTCATCTATGTATTTGTTCAAGGAGGTTACCAAATGTCTGGGCCTCTCAGTTACACTGCAAGCTAAGGCAGGCATTTAGATTTCCTGCGTTCACCTCTCCCCATAGCACAGTCCCAAACACACAGTAGGTATTGGATAAATGCGAACTGAATTGAACTATGGTGAACTGACTTCTCAAAGACAGGGATAGCAGAATGCCTCTATGTACTGGTTCCTGATATTGAGAAAAAAGTCAGTGGCACATTTACAAGGAAAGTTGAAAGAGGGCTTTGGAAATAGAGCAAAGGAAAAGAAAAAAAAAGTTCAGGGAAATATAATGTAAACCTCATGGAACTTTTTATACACTTAAACCTTGTCCTAGAGAAAGTAGTTCAGTGAAGAAAAGAACAGTATTAATGTGCAGCAGGGATAGTCTCCCAAGACATGTTATCAAGATTAAACAAGCACTTCTTTCAGAATTGCTCAGAGGCAGACATGCTCTCAGTATTCAAACTCTGCTCTCTTTCCCTTTAAATTTCCCCAAGGCTTGGTGAAATTTATGAATCATTGTTTTTTTTTGTTGTTAGCTTTTCATCAGTATTTTATTATTTTTTGGACCTACAGGTTACCAGTATTTTCTACTATCAGAATAATTTTGCTAATTTTGAGACTTTATAAAGAAAGACTGTCTGAGGGAGTTTGAAAAACAGCTACAGTAAAAATACAAATAACAATGTTAATGATAATATTTAAATTACATATACATGATACTATTTTTTTCAAGATTGTGAGCAGTTATTTCCTAGCAAACCAAGACTGGAGTAGACTAACTCTAGCAGGAGAGTTCTTAAGATTGTTCAGGGGAGGGAAGTTAACAGAGGAAATGCCCACTTGCCTGGTTTCAGTGAGTGGTTCAGACTGATCTGAAGAGTCCTACTAGCAAGGAAATGATTGGGTTCTTCGGATCAATTTTAGGGGCTTGAGAAGCAAGCTTTGGTTGATCTCATAATTTTGAGCTCTCCTAGGCCTGTGCTACTTCTAGTAGGAGTATGTCTCCCCCTGGAGGGGAAATAGAGCATTTGTTCCTTCAGGTTTCTTGCTCAGAGTTCAATAATTAGGTTTTTTTCCCTTCCTTCCTTCGTTCATCCATTCATTCAACAAATACTTATTTAATCCTATTATTTTGCTGTTTGTTATGATCCAGCTGAAAATAAGATCAGCACGGTCCCTGTATCCAGGGAAATTATAGGTTAGTGTGAGAAATGAACATTAAAGAGTCACCTGAATGCCTAAATAATCACAATAGTGATAAGTTACATAAAGGAAAACTGTGGAGGATAATATGACCTTTCAAAGAAGACCTCAATCGGACTGGGAGTTCAGGGAAAACTTCCCTGAGACCTGGAAGATACACGTATATAGCCAGATCAAAGGCGTGGAGGAAGTGAAGGGAGTGGGTCTTCAAGCAAATGGAAAAGAGTATTCAAAGACTTCAAGAAGGAAAGAGCTTAGGAAGTTGGAAGAAGAGAAAGAGGTTAGAATAAGGAGGCTGGGGCACAAGTTGAGGCCAGAAAGGTAAGGATGCTCCAGATCAGGCAGTGTCTCGGGGGCCACGTGAAGGATTCGAAACTTTATCCCAAAAGAATAGGAAGCTATCAATAGGTTTTATGCAAGTGACATGATCACAACTGTGTTTTTAAAGGATTACTTTGACTTTCTGTTGAAGAATGGATTATAGAAGGGGCAGAGTAAGGATACCATTAAAAGACTACTTCACTATAATGTAGCTATGCAAGAATGAACAATGGCCAGAAGAAGCCCAGAAAAGAGGCAGCTTAGCACAACCTGGGGGTTTCAGAGACTTTTCAGAGGAGATGATAACTGAACAAAGTCTTGAAAGATTAGAAGGAGTAAATAAGGTAAAGAAAGGGGGGAGTTTTTTCTCAGGAAAAGAAGTAATAACTTATTTAGACCAGTCATTCTTCTGAAAACAATTAAAATACTGGATAGAATATTTTTTTTAAAATCTCCCTAAAAATACCAAAGGTGGTTTCAAATGGGATTCTTTAAAGACCTATAATCCATTTTATTTTATTTCAAATTGAAGAATAGTTGATTTACAATATTATATGAGTTTCAGGTGTACAACATAGTGATTCAGTATTTTCATAGATTATACTCCATTTAAAGTGATTATAAAATATTGGCTATATTCCCTGTGCTGTACAATATATCCTTGTAGCTTATTTATTTTATGCATAGTAGTTTATGCCTTTTGATCTCTTACTCCTATCTTGTCTCTACCCCCTTCCCTCTCCTCATTGATTTGTTTTCTGTATCTTTGAGTTAAAGACTTACAATCTCAATTCTATTCTAAAACACAGAAGAAAGACAACTTCAAAAATTCTTTAAAGAAATAAATATAACACTGAAACCGGAATCGGATAAAGATTGCACGAAAGGGAACACAATCTCATGTATGAATATCAATGCAAATATCTTAAATAAAACATTAGCAAATGGAATCAAACAGCATGAAATGTCATGACCAAGTGTCAACTGCTTCAGAAATACAAAGATGGTTCAATGTTATAATATACATTAATATACCTAATAATGTTATTATATATAAGAAGAAAAGATCTTGCAATTATCTCCATAGTGCTGGAAAAATATTTCAGAAAATTCAAGATGTATTCCTAGTAAAAATGACTTTCAAAAGAGGAATAAAAGACTATTTTCTTAATGTCGCAAAGTATCTTGCTTACCAACATCTATCTTACTATTTTCATGGGAAAGCAGCTGCGGCATTCCTACTAATATCTAAAACAAAACGAGGCTATCCACTACTACTGTAACATCTAACATGCTGTTGGACGTATTTGCCACAGCATTGTTACAAAGAAAGAATTAAATGTATGAGAATTGTAGATAATCTGATGGTGAGTCTGGAAAATGAAAGTAAGTCAATGGAAAAACTACTGCATACAAAAAGATGATTCAGTAAGGCAGGAGGATATAAAAGCAATTTGCAGAAGTCAGTAGGCTTCATAGAAACAAGGAAGAACCAGTGAGAAGATAACATAGAGAACACCTACATCCCATTTAATAGCAACCATAATCACAAAACTCCTAGGAATAAAGTTAAGAAGAAATATGTAAAAATCTATGAGAAAAATTTTATAATATTACCCAAAGACACAAAAGTGGACTTGAACAAATAAAAGACATACCTTAAGTGAATTTGTAAATTTAATATAATTCCAATAAAAATTCGACAAGATTTTTGTTTGTTTTTTAGATAGACAAATTGATTCTTATGCTCGTATGGAAAAAATAAACAAGAACTTCCAGGGAAACCCCGAAAAGAAGAGCAATGAGGAGGGGCCAGTCTTACTAGACATTTAAAGTACTATAAAGCCTTCATAATTTAAATGGTGTAGAGTTGGTACATGAATAGGCAGACACTAGTGGAACATAACATAAAGTCAATCCAATACATGAAGAAATTTATTAATGATGAGGACGTTTCAAAATAATGAAAAAATGGACTCAAATAAATGCTGTTGAGACAACTAGGCATCATTCGGAAAAAGATAAACTTGTATCTATAGCTTATACTGCACACCAAGATAAACTCCAAATGGATCAGTTAATTAAACATAACAAAAATGGAAACCATACAAGTTATAGAAAAAAACATGCGTGGATTTCTGTATAGTATTCCCATGGGGGTGGTGGGGAAAGCATTTGCATGATTCAAAATATAGAATCAATAAAAGACTGATAAATTCTATTACATACAAGTTTTTTAAATTACATGGCCCAAATACCGTAAGACCAAAGACAAAGAATTCACTGGACAAAATATTAACAACTCTATCACAGGAAAAAGTTAATCTCCCGAATATATAAAGATCTTCTAGAAATAAAAAGACGTAAGCCCAGTAGAAAAATGAGCACAAGACATGGACAGATAGTTTAAAAAGATTCACGCAAGTGGCCCTTTTATAGTGAAGCACACTCAACTCACTCAAGAAAGAAAAGCAAATTACATTACACTGAGATAGAACTTCTTGCTGTGTTGGCAAAAATCCAGTAGTCTGAGAGAACAGTTTGTTGCCAAAGCTCTAGAGAAAGAGATATTGATATGTTACTGGTGGAAGTGTAGAATGATACAGCCCTTAAGGAGGGGAATTTTGTATTTTTTGAATTAATTTTTTATTGGAGTATAGTTGAGTTACAATGTTGTGTTAGTTTCTGCTGTATAGCAAAGTGAATCAGTTCTACATATACATATGTCCACTCTTTTTTTGTTCAAATTCTTTTCCATATAGGTCATTACAGAGTATTGAGTAGAGTTCCCTGTACTATACAGTAGGTCCTTATTAGTTACCTATTTTATAGGGAATTTTGTATTATCTAGCAAAATTACACATAGATGCATTCACCCTTTAACCCAGCAATCACATTTTCTAGAAATCTATACTCAAAGTACACTGCACAAACTTGAAATAATATGTGCACAAGGTTAGTCATTGTGGCATTTTTTTTAACATCTTTATTGGAGTATAATTGCTTCACAATGGTGCGTCAGCTTCCGCTCTACAACAAAGTGAATCAGTTATACGTATATATATATGTCCCCATATCTCTTCCCTCTTGCGTCTCCCTCCCTCCCACCCTCCCTATCCCACCCCTCTAGGTAGTCACAAAGCACCCAGCTGATCTCCCTGTGCTATGCAGCTGCTTCCCACTAGCTATCTATTTTACGTTTGGTAGTGTATATATGTACATGCCCCTCTCTCACGTTGTCCCAGCTTACCCTTCCCCCTCCCCGTATCCTCAAGTCCATTCTCTAGTAGGTCTGTGTCTTTATTCCCGTCTTACCCCTGGGTTCTTCATGACCTTTTTTTTTTCTTAGATTCCATATATATGTGTTAGCATACGGTATTTGTTTTTCTCTTTCTGACTTACTTCACTCTGTATGACAGACCCTAGGTCCATCCACCTCACTACAAATAACTCAATAAGATAAAATAGCCCTTTCAAAAAGAAGTTGTCATGTGAGTCAGCCCACAATTCTTTTAGTTGGGCTTCTTTGATCTCCAGTGGAATATGGACACACTTCAAAATTCCCCACCTGTAATCTTTGGGATCCAATTCCCTCAAGCAATTTACTTTAGGACCATGTTTAGGGTCAGGAGATGGGTCTGCCTGGTTCTGAATTTGACACCCTCTAAAAATGTATTAGGTTCAAATCATATTCACTCCTAAGCCATCAAACCCTAGAACAGTACATAGAGATCATTGGGATATGCCAATACCGAAGATAAAAAAAAGTTTGACTGTTAGGTTTTTCATAGTTTACTTGGCAGCTCTGTCTTGTAGTTCGTCCCCACTGATCTAACAGGTAGTTCTATGAGTAAAGGACACCACAGTTACTCTGTGAGGCGTTTCCAATGATGTAGGTTTACAGAAAAAGCCTCATTGGGATAGACCTCAACTAAAGACCATTTTAAACAAACAGAAGATGAAATGTTAAAGGAAGTTCCTCAGGCAGAAAAAAATAGCATGAAAAATTTGGACCAACACAAAGGAATAGAGAGTGCAAAAAATGATAAATACTTGGTAAAATATTTTTCTCAAATTTTATCTCTTAAAAAATAAATAATTAAAGTAAAAATAATTAAACTGCATTTGGGATTTTAGCTTATGTAGAAGTAATATGTGTGACAACAAAACCACAAAGAACATAAGGGAGGAAATGAAAGTATGTCTTTGTAAGTTTCTTGCAGTGTGACAAGATAATGGTGTACATTGTAAACTCGAACTGCACTGTCCAATACAGTAGCTGCTCACCATATGTGGCTATTAAAATTTAAATTAGAAAAAAATTAAAAACTCAGTTCCTTAGTCATACTAGCTATACTTCAAGTCTTAAATAGTCATATGTGGCTAGTGGTTACCATACTGGACAATGCAGACACAGAACTCCATCTTCACAGAAAATTCTGTTGGAAAGAACGGCTCTAAAGCAATAAAAACAAAACAAAACAAAGAGAAAAGAGGAGGAAGAACTAAAATGCCAAAAGCCAAGGTAAAAAAATCATTTTAAAATTCACTTAGTCTAAACAATGGAATGGAAATAAGAAAAAAGAAACAAAGAACAGATGAGACATATAGAAACAAAACAGCAAGATGATAGATGGAAATCCAATCTTATTAATAATTATAATAAGTATAAATGACATCCCAATTAAAGGGTAAAGATGGTCAGGTTAGATAAAAAGTAAGACTCAAGTACATTCTATCTATAGAAAACCTACTTGAAATGTAAAGTCACAGATATGACAAAAGAAAAAAATAGAAAATATGTACCATGCAAACACTTAAAAAAGCTGAAATGGGGCTTCCCTGGTGGCGCAGTGGTTGAGAGTCCGCCTGCCGATGCAGGGGACACGGGTTCGAGCCCTGGTCCGGGAAGATCCCACATGCCGCGGAGCGGCTGGGCCCGTGAACCATGGCCGCTGAGCCTGCGCATCCGGAGCCTGCGATCCACAACGGGAGAGGCCACAGCAGTGAGAGGCCCGCGTACCGCAAAAAAAAAAAAAAAAAGAAAAAGAAAGCTGGTGTAGCTATATTAACATCAGTCAAAATTGACTTTAAGGCAAAAAGCATTATTAGAGAACAAAAACACTGCCCAATGAAAACCGTTCAATTCACCAGGAAAATATGACAATTCAAAATTTTAAATTATACTTACAACATAGCACTAGAATATATAAAGCAAAAATTATCAGAACTACAAAAAATTTACCAGAAGAATAAATTAATAAACATAGTGGAAGATTATAAAAACCTCTTCTTAGTAATATGTATAGAAAAAAATCACTTAGGATATAAAAATTTTTAATGAACAATTTATAAATTTGTTTTAAATTTTGTACTAATGGATGTCTCTAAACCTTGCATCCAACAAACCCAAAACACATATTCTTCCATGATGCATATACATAACAATTGCAAACAACTTGTCTATTTGAAAAATTTCAACAAATTTCCAAAGGTTGATATTGAACAGGAAGGGTTCTTCAACTACAATGGATTTAAGTTTTAATAACCAAAAGATAATTAGAAAACTCCCACGTTTGGAAAATAAGAAATATTAGTTTATTCAATGAATATTTAATGCATGCATACTATAAGCCAGGCACAGTCTAGACACTTGGGATTACTATATCAGAGAGAAATTTATAATTAAAAGTCTGACTATACCAAATGTTGGAGAGAATGTGGAGTCATGAGAACTTTTACTCTGCTGGTGGAGTGTAACTCATTACAAAACCACTTTTGAAAATAATTTGATACTTTCTAATAGAGCTGAAGCTCATACCTTATGATTCAGCAAGTCCACCTGTATGTATAAACTTTAGAAAAACTCGTTATGTGCACCATAAGATATGTACTAGAACATTAGTAACAATAGTAATATCCTAAAATTTTAAACAACTGAAATGTCCATCAACAGTAGAATACAGCAGTAGAATACAGATAAATACATTGCAGTATATTCATGCAATGGAATACAGTAGAAAAATAAATATAAACAATGCACAGGTATCCCCAAAACACTGATGACTTTTACAAATATAATGTGAAAAAGAAGCAAGACACAAAATGATAAATTGTATGGTTTCATTCATATAAAGTTCAAATGAATGAATTCATTGTGATTCTATCCATATAATGTTCAAAAACAGGCAAAATCACACTACATTTTTAGCACTGTATAAATATGTGATAAACTATAAAGAAAAGCAACACAATTATCATGGCAATCAAGGCCGTGGTTACCCACAGGAGGGAGGGGGTTTTGACTTCAGCATAGCAGTGAGGGACATTGGGGAGGGGAGGAAAGATGATTGCAGTTCTCTGTTTCTTGACCTCGGTAGAGTGATTATTCATTAAATTGTACATGTATGTTATTTACTTTTATATATTTGTCCTATATTTCACAGTTAATGAAGGTCCAAGAAAAGGAAAGAGAAAGAGGGCAGACAGCAGAAGCAAGAAGAACTACAATCCTGCAGCCTGTGGAACCACATTAACAGAAAGATAGACAAGATGAAAAGGCAGAGGGCTATGTACCAGATGAAGGAACAAGATAAAAACCCAGAAAAAAACCTAAATGAAGTGGAGATAGGCAACCTTCCAGAAAAAGAATTCAGAATAATGATAGTGAAGATGATCCAGGACCTCGGAAAAAGAATGGAGGCAAAGATCAAGAAGATGCAAGAAATGTCTAACAAAGAACTAGAAGAATTAAAGAACAAACAAAGAGAGATGAACAATACAATAACTGAAATGAAAACTACACAAGAAGGAATCAATAGCAGAATAACTGAGGCAGAAGAAAGGATAAGTGACCTGGAAGACAGGATGGTGGAATTCACTGCTGCAGAACAGGATAAAGAAAAAAGAATGAAAAGAAATGAAGACAGCCTAAGACACCTCTGGGACAACATTAAATGCAACAACATTCGCATTACAGGGGTCCCAGAGGGAGAAGAGAGAGAGAAAGGACCAGAGAAAATATTTTAAGAGATTATAGTTGAAAACTTCCCTAACATGGGAAAGGAAATAGCCACCCAACTCCAGGAAGCACAGCAAGTCCCACAGGGGATAAACCCAAGGAGAAACACGCCGAGACACATAGTAATCAAATTGGCAAAAATTAAAGACAAAGAAAAATTATTGAAAGCACCAAGGGAAAAACGACAAATAACATACAAGGGAACTCCCATAAGGTTAACAGCTGAGTTCTCAGCAGAAACTCTACAAGCCAGAAGGCAGTGGCATGATATACTTACAGCGATGAAAGGGAAGAACCTACAACGAAGATTACTCTACCTGGCAAGGATCTCATTCAGATTAGATGGAGAAATCAGGAGCTTTACAGACAAGCAAAAGCTAAGAGAATTCAGCACCAACAAACCAGCTCTACAACAAATGCTAAAGGAAATTCTCTAAGTGGGAAACACAAGAGAAGAAAAGGACCTACAAAAACAAACCCAAAACAACTAAGAAAATGGTCATAGGAACATACATATCTATAATTACCTTAAATGTGAATGGATTAACTGCTCCAACCAAAAGACACAGGCTTGCTGAATGGATACAAAAACAAGACCCATATATATGCTGTCTACAGGAGACCCACTGCAGACCTAGGGACACACACAGACTGAAAGAGAGGGGATGGAAAAAGATATTCCATGCAAATGGAAATCAAAAGAAAGCTGGAGTAGCAATACTCATAACAGATAAAGTAGACTTTAAAATAAAGAACGTTACAAGAGACAAGGAAGGACACTACATACTGATCAAGGGATCAATCTAAGAAGAAGGTATAACAATTATAAATATATATGCACCCAACATAGGAGCACCTCAATACATAAGGCAACTGCTAACAGCTATAAAAGAGGAAATCGACAGTAACACAATAATAGTGGGGGACTTAAACAACTCACTTACACCAATGGACAGATCATCCAAAATGAAAATAAATAAGGAAACAGAAGCTTTAAAAGACACAATAGACCAGATAGATTTAATTGATATTTATAGGACATTCCATCCAAAAACAGTAGATTACACTTTCTTCTCAAGTGCACATGGAACATCCTCCAGGATAGATCACATCTTGGGTAACAAATCAAGCCTCAGTAAATTTAAGAAAACTGAAATCATATCAAGCATCTTTTCTGACCACAACACTATGAGATTAGAAATGAATTACAGGGAAAAAAATGTAAAAAACAAACACACGGAGGCTAAACAATACGTTACTAAACAACCAAGACATCACTGAAGAAATCAAAGAGGAAATTAAAAAATACCTAGAGACAAATGACAATGAAAACACGATGATCCAAAACCTATGGGATACAGCAAAAGCAGTTCTAAGAGGGAGGTTTATAGCTATAGAAGCCTACCTCAAGAAACAAGAAAAATCTCAAATAAACAATCTAACCTTACACCTAAAGGAACTAGAGAAAGAAGAACAAACAAAACCCAAAGTTAGCAGAAGGAAAGAAATCATAAAGATCAGAGCAGAAAGAAATGAAACAGAAACAAAGAAAACATAGCAAAGATCCATAAAACCAAAAGCTGGTTCTTTGAGAAGATAAACAAAATTGATAAACCATTAGCCAGACTCATCAAGAAAAAGAGGGAGAGGACTCAAATCAATAAAATTAGAAATGAAAAAGGAGAAGTTGCAACAGACACCACAGAAATACAAAGCATCCTAAGAGACTACTACAAGCAACTCTATGCCAATAAAATGGACAACCTGGAAGAAATGGAAAAATTTTTAGAAAGGTATAACCTTCCAAGACTGAACCAGGAAGAAATAGAAAATATGAACAGACCAATCACAAGTAATAAAATTGGAACTGTGATTAAAAATCTTCCAACAAAAAAAAGTCCAGGACCAGGGCTTCCCTGGTGGCGCAGTGGTTGAGAATCTGCCTGCCAATGCAGGGGACACAGGTTAGAGCCCTGGTCTGGGAGGATCCCACATGCCGCAGAGCAACTAGGCCCATGAGCCACAACTACTGAGCCTGCGTGTCTGGAGCCTGTGCTCCACAACAAGAGAGGCCACGATAGTGAGAGGCCTGTGCACTGCGATGAAGAGTGGCACCCGCTTGCCACAACTAGAGAAAGCCCTCGCACAGAAATGAAGACGCAACACAGCAAAAATAAATTAATTAATTAATAAACTCCTACCCCCAACATTAAAAAAAAAAAAAAGTCCAGGACCAGATGGCTTCACAGGTGAATTCTATCAAACATTTAGAGAAGAGCTAACACCCATTCTTCTCAAACTCTTCCAAAATGTTGCAGAGGAAGGAACACTCCCAAACTCATTCTATAAGGCCACCATCACCCTGATACCAAAACCAGACAAAGATACTACAAAAAAAGAAAATTACAGACCAATATCACTGATGAATATAGACACAAAAATCCTCAACAAAATACTAGCAAACAGAATCCAGCAACACATTGAAAGGATTACACACCCTAATCAAGTGGGATTTATCCCAGCGATGCAAGGATTCTTCAATATATGCAAATCAATGAATGTGATATACCATATTAAGAAATTGAAGAATAAAAACCATATGATCATCTCAATAGATGCAGAAAAAGCTTTTGACGAAATTCAATACCCATTTATGATAAAAACTCTCCAGAAAGTGGGCACAGAGGGAACTTACCTCAACATAATAAAGGCCATATATGACAAACCCACAGCAAACATCATACTCAATGGTGAAAAACTGAAAGAATTTCCTCTAAGATCAGGAACAAGACAAGGAGGTCCACACTCACCACTATTATTCAATATAGTTTTGGAAGTCCTAGCCACGGCAATCAGAGAAGAAAAAGGAATACAAATTGGAAAAGAAGAAGTAAAACTGTCACTCTTGGCAGATGACATGATACTATACATAGAGAATCCTAAAGATGCCACCAGAAAACTTCTAGAGCTAATCAATGAATTTGGTAAAGTTGCAGGATACAGAATTAATGCACAGAAATCTCTTGCATTCCTATACACTAATGATGAAAAATGTTAAAGAGAAATTATGGAAACACTCCCATTTACCAGTGCAACAAAAAGAATAAAATACCTAGGAATAAACCTACCTAGGGCGACAAAAGACTTGTATGCAGAAAACTATAAGACACTGATGAAAGAAATCAAAGATGATACCGACAGATAGAGAGATATACCATGTTATTGGATTGGAAGAATCAATATTGTGAAAATGACTATACTACGCAAAGCAATCTACAGATTCAATGCAATCCCTATCAAATTACCAATGGCATTTTTTAGACAACTAGAACAAAAAAAATCTTAAAATTTGTATGGAGACACAAAAGACCCTGAATAGTCAAAGCAGTCTTGAGGGAAAAAAACGCAGCTGGAGGAATCAGACTCCCTGACTTCAGATGATACTACAAAGCTACAGTAATGGAGACAATATGGTACTGGCACAAAAAACAGAAACATAGATCAGTGGAACAAGATAGAAAGCCCAGAGATAAACCCACACACCTATGGTCAACTAATCTATGAGAAAGGAGGCAAGGATATACAATGGAGAAAAGACAGTCTCTTCAATAAGTGATGCTGGGAAAACTGGACAGCTACATGTAAAAGAATGAAATTAGAACACTCCCTAACACCATACACAAAAATAAACTCAAAATGGATTTGAGACCTAAATGTAAGACCGGACACTATAAAACTCTTAGAGGAAAACATAGGAAGAACACTCTTTGACATAAATCACAGCAAGATCTTTTTTGATCCACCTCCTAGAGTAATGAAAATAAAAACAAAACAAAAAAAAACAAATGGGACCTAATGAAACTTAAAAGCTTTTGCACAGCAAAGGAAACCATAAACAAGATGAAAAGACAACCCTCAGATGGGAGAAAATATCTGCAAACAAATCAACGGACAAAGGATTAATCCCCAAAATATATAAACAGCTCATGCAGCTCAATATTAAAAAAAACAAACAACCCAATCAAAAAATGGGCAGAAGACCTAAATAGACATTTCTCCAAAGAAGACATATAGATGGCCAAGAAGCACATGAAACACTGCTCAACATCACTAATTATTAGAGGAATGCAAATCAAAACTACAATGAGGTATCACCTCACACCAGTTAGAATGGGCATCATCAGAAAATCTACAAACAACAGATGCTGGAGAGGGTGTAGAGAAAAGGGAACCCTCTTGCATAGTTGGTGGGCATGTAAATTGATACAGCCACTGTGGAGAACAGTATGGAGGTTCCTTAAAAAACTAAAAATTGAATTACCATATGACCCAGCAATCCCACTACTGGGCATATACCCAGAGAAAACCATGATTCAAAAAGACACATGCACCCCAATGTTCATTGCAGCACTGTTTACAATAGCCAGGTCATGGAAGCAACCTAAATGCCCATTGACAGAGGAATGGATAAAGAAGATGTGGTACATATATACAATGGAATATTACTCAGCCATAAAAAGGAACGAAATTGGGTCATTTGTTGAGACGTGGATGGATCTAGAGACTGTCATACAGAGTGAAGTAAGTCAGAAAGAGAAAAACAAATATCATATATTAATGCATATATGTGGAACCGAGAAAAATGGTACAGATGAACTGGTTTGCAGGGCAGAAATTGAGACACAGATGTAGAGAACAAACATATGGACACCAAGGGGGGAAAGCTGCGGGGTGGTGGTGGTGGTGGTGGTGGTGTGGTGAACTGGGCGATTGGGATTGACATGTATACACTGATGTGTATAAAATTGGTGACTAATAAGCACCTGCTGTGTAAAAAAATAAATAAAATAAAATTTAAAAAAAGAAAAGAAGCATTATTCATATTTATTTTGTTATGTAGTTATTGAAACTTTTATAAATAAATATATTTTTAAAAAAGAAAAGGAAAGGGAGAAAAAGGTGAGAAAACTTAGAGAACAGCATGAATAAAGGTGAGGAGGCTGGGTGTATGTGCATCTAGAAGGCAAACAGTGAGGCAGAAAGCGGTGGGAAAAAGTGAAGCTGGAAGCTATGGGAAACCTTTGGAATATTTTAAGCTGGGTTGTGAGAAGGCTCAAATGTGAATTTTAAATAGATTCTGCTAAATGCTGTGAGGAGAGGGATTTACAGGGAGGAGAGAGGGGAGGGGCAGAGGAAAGGCTGAAAGTGGAACTGTCCCAATCCTCCAGGCATGAGGTAACCAGGGCCTGAAAGATGGCATTGCCTATAGAAAAGGGAGGAGGGAATGGATTAGAGAAGGGTCTATGGGACCAGAGATTACTGTAAATCTTCCTATTTTGAAAAATACACAATTGCTTCAGGACTCTTTCAGCTTTAGGTCTGTGCTTCCAATGCGGGCAATGGGGTGCCAAAATATCACCGAGCTGGTCTCAAGGGTAAATAAATCTATTTCCTTCCAAGTTAAACTCAGACAAGTAAGACTCTCGCAGTTTTCAAGTCCTCCTGGAAAGGAAAGGCAAGCTCCTTCCTCTCAGGGATCCAGCACTCTCAAGAAGTCCTTTAAGAAATCTTACTTAAATGCTTCATCCTGCCTCTTGTCCTCATAGTGGAATCAGGGTATGATGCTGCCCTCTATCCTCTGTGCTGGTTTGTTTCAGAGTTTAAAATCTATGGAGAATCTCCTTCTAGCTTTTCCTTCTCTCTCACCTCTGCTGATTATTTCCTTTCTTCCCTTAGACTTTAGACTCAAATTATAGCCCTGGTATCATCTCCATGCTCCATCTCCATCTGCATTGAACCTGTCTCCTTAATCATTCTTTATTACGAAAAGAATATCCCCGAAACACTAATAAAAATTCACAAGTATGAAGCAGAGAGGCCTTATGTCCCAGAGATCTCATTACAATTGAAACACCAGTGATTTCAATGTTCTAGTAATGTAAAATTGTGAGCAGTTTATTGTCTTTCACACCTGCAAGTGTCTTGGATGGTACTCATTGTTCTGCGGAGCAGCAAAAGCCACTAATGTCCTTGGTAAGAGGGAACTGATTTTTAATAATACATGAAGTAACTGGAAGGGTGTGTGATATGGTGACGGATGAGCTAGGATGAATAGGAGATTGGGTATGTGACTCAGGATCACCCTCTGAGGGGAACTGAGTCCCAGTTTAATGCATTTTATCTAGGCAATTACCAGTGAAATTGCCCTCTGCTTCTTGGAGAACCAGATAACACTGCTGAGAATAGCAAGTTCTTATTGAAATTGTCCTACGAAGGTTGTTTAAAACTAACCTCAATTCCTGGAATACTGTTTTTCTGATCCAGGTTTGATGTTTAGTTTTTAATTTGATTTTACTATCCTGGAAAAACTGATCTTTATATCTCCTTTGTTATACATTTGATCAATGTGGAGAGTTTTTGTTTGTTTGTTTTGGTTTGCTCATAGAACAGAAGTAGGGAAGGCATAAATAAGCAGAGGACAAAAAGGCCTCAATTTTATTATAGTATAAAGTACCCTGGGCTAACATTACACTAAATTACTAGCCTATCAGCTCAAGAACTCAAAGGGAAGAGAAACCCTAGCTTTACAGTAACCTTTCTCTTCATAATATCCCTTCTCAGTTAGCTACCAATTTTTTTTTTTTTTTTTTTTTTGCGGTAAGCGGGCCTCTCACTGTTGTAGCCTCTCCCATTGCAGAGCACAGGCTCTGGACGCGCAGGCTCAGCGGCCATGGCTCACGGGCCCAGCCGCTCCGCAGCATGTGGGATCCTCCCGGACTGGGGCACGAACCCGTGTCTCCTGCATCGGCAGGTGGACTCTCAACCACTGCGCCACCAGGGAAGCCCAGCTACCAATCTTATAACCAGTAGCAGGGTACTTTTTCTGAGCCTGTCTCCAGTAGAAGAAGAGTATAAATCAGGAGTTCTTCTCTGTGACATACAGGATGGGGATACAGGCTTGGCATCGTCCCATTCTTAAACATTTGAGAGGAGAGGAGAGCATGCAGTCCTCTGACCTTGAAGATGGACTAAAACTTGGCCCCATTCTTTGACACTTCGATGGCGATAGTGGTGGAATATGCTGCTGGGGGTTCCAGTGGGTGGCTAGGTGATAACTCTTAATTTCAAAGCTACAAGCACTTTGTTATCTTGCAGGAGGTGGGGACTTCCATGTTTCTTACAGTAAGTATTCCTTTGTACAAGGAAAGCCAGTAAAAGGGCCATTTAACTGTGTGAACATAAGCCACAGATCATCAAAGTAGACGGCTAAAACCAAAGATAACCTGCTCTCTAAGATAAGGCAGACTTGGAGCTCTGCAGGCTATGTGTCCTTAAGGGAGATGTTTCTTTTTCTAGGTATGGTTTCAGCCTTCATTCATTCATCTATTCAACATGTATTTATTGAGCATCTCCCAGGTGCCAGGCATTATTCTAGTGCTGGAGATATTGCAGTGAATAAAACCAAACCTCTGTCCTAATGGATCTTACCCCTAGTTGGAGGTGAAAGACAATAAATAAATACATAACTGAATAAACAAACAAGTAAAAATACAGTATCACAGATGTTAATGGCTGTGGAGATGTATAAAGCAAAGTAGAGGGACTAGAGCATTCTAGAGCAAAGGGGATCCTAGTGCCTTAAAACAAAGAAAGCAGGCATTGTGTCTATAAACTGTGAACGTGTAGTTGACCACAGAAGATGGAGCTACTTTCATGTAAGACTTCTTAAAACAGGGGCTTCAGGGTCTTGGTGAAAAAGTTGGAGAAAGGGCCCTCCTCCTCACTTCTGCCTAAGATGCAGCACCTTTGCAGTCCTTTGAAGATGTGGATTACTTTTGGGGGACCCTGTTCATGACATAATCATGAATACTAGTGTAGTTGCGTTGAGTAGAACCATAGTGCACCCTCACAGTGGTTGCTCTACTAGTGCAGCTGACAGTGCCTTGTTGGCCCTTGGAATACCACCTCATAGCAAAAGGGAAGTGGTAGGAACCACATTTGATAGTATTTTTAGGGCCTTTGAGAAGTGTGGAGAGAGCATAAGTAGAGGCATTAGTAAGAGTGAGACCTGAAAAATTTTTTATATATTGTCCACAGACTTCCTTAAGATATGACAGGTGAGAAGGGGCCTAGAAATTTGCATAAGTCAGTATTAAGGAACTAAATTTCTAAAAATTCTTTTAAATGGAAGAGAAGTCTGAGGCAGACATACCACAGTCCATACCCTGCCCAGATACTTGGACATAATTTCCTCCAAATTTGACTGATACTCTGGGAGAGGCAATTTGCCAAGCAAAATTGCCCCATGGCACCAGAAATTGTGGGTGTTCTCAGGTGGTGCAGCATTATCCATGCCTGATGAGGATCCTCACTTGCGGACAAACCAGGCCCTGAGCTATTGGCAACTTTCTGGCGGCAGAAAAATAGATGGAGAAGATGCATGGGGAGGGTGCCCCAGGCCCTGCACCAGAGGTCATGGGTGGCTCCAGAGCTTGGAATGTCTGTGTCTATGGCCAACTGCCCAGCGACACTTGGACTGGAACTAGTCCAGAGTGGTACAGGATAAATGACTACACATGCACTGAAAGGGGAAAAACCTTTGCAAGTGTTGATACAAGAAAAGCTGTTGCAGTGGGCAATGAAGAAAGGGGAAGTAGTGTAGAAACAAGTAAAGCAGGTTTAATTGAAATGACAGGTTATTTTCAGTGGAAGTACAGACTGCATGAGAACTCGGAAGGTCCCCTGGTATTCTTGCTCTGAGTAAAGTTAATATGAGTGAAAAAGAAATGGGGAGGGGTGGCCTTTAGGATTCCTAAAATTAGGTTGAAGGCACAAAGCAAGCAACTGAAAGCCCAGCTCTGGGCTTAAGTGAGAGGTGTGTGTGTGTGTGTGTGTGTGTGTGTGTGTGTGTGTGTCTCACCTCATGACTATATCTGTGACAGTAGAGACTCCTGAGTGTGTGAACAGTTGGACCCCCTCTCCAGTCAGAGACTCATATGGATTTCGGATCTTTGCAAATGACCACGCTCATTTCTCTGTACAAGTGTGGAGATGAGCAAAGCAGGTTGGCTGTAACACCAGGCCACCCACCCACTCATGATGAGAAAATTTATTCTATGTGACAGACAAAATCCACAATAATGTGATTATTCTCAGCCTCTCAGCCTTTCTTACCCTCTTGGAAGGAGACCCCTGTCACTGACATCTGGGGCTCCTGGTACCTGTGCAGATCAGGGAACTGAGGGACAGCATCAAAGGAGCTGAAACAAGGACAAGGAGTTTCTTCTTGCAGAAGAGAAAAGGAATATACTCAAGAAGTAAAGAGGGGGCTTCCTTGGTGGCGCAGTGGTTGAGAGTCCGCCTGCCGATGCAGGGGACACGGGTTCGTGCCCCGGTCCGGGAGGATCCCACATGCCGTGGAGCGGCTAGGCCCGTGAGCCATGGCCGCTGAGCCTGCGCGTCCGGAGCCTGTGCTCCGCAATGGGAGAGGCCACAACAGTGAGAGGCCCGCGTACCGCAAAAAAAAAAAAAAGAAGTAAAGGGGGTGGGGAAGTGAAGAAGCAAGGGCCAGCCTTGAGAGAAAGTTTGGGGGTGTTGGGGGAGAGGGGAGAGAGAAGGGCAGCAACAGCTATGCTCACATGAGCGAGATGAATAGAGAAGGAGGGAAGAGAAGTTTAAGATGTTTTGCTCTGTGCTAAGAATGTAAATCCCTTTAGAGTTTTTCCAGAGACATAATAAAAATCTCAATTGCTTTTCAGTTCTTTTTTGTTATTAGATGTGTTTCTTTTGAATGTGATATCATGCTGAGATGGGCCACAAGGCAGCTCAGCTTCATAACATTTACATTTGGGGAGTACTGTCTGGGATTGCAGACCTGTGGTGCAGCAGTCAGCTGTTCCTTGATTTTGACCATCATTCTAGATCTGAGTCAAGCGAGCATCTTAATTACAATTGCTGGATTTATAGTGCAAAAAGTACACCAGCTATATAAAATAGACACTGGAGATAAACTAGACACGAGACAGAGGAAAACGGCAGAGACTATTAAGAATCACAATTTTAGTGACAATTTGAAGTTTGGAACTAGGTGTACCTGATGGAGACCTTTATCTATGCAGCATGAGTCTCTTCCCCCCATGAGCTGATGAGATTGGGATGAAGGAATAGAACAGCTAAGGTGATTCCCAGAGGAAAAGATAAAGGCAGAAAGCAGAAGAGGAGTGCATAGGGCTTATTTTTTCTTGCTATGTCCGAATACTCCAGTGATATGGCCAGAGTACCTATCCATTCAGTTTGGGGATGGACCCAATTAACAAACCCCAGGGCCCTGGCTTCCAGAGGGCCCAGCATTGTAACCCAAACAGCTGCCTGAGGCTCTGCTCCACTCTCTGCAGCTGTCCCCCTTACTTTTCTGAGACTAGACCTCTCCTATTTCCCCTTGTCTCAATTTCACACAGAATTCCTAAAATTATCTGGTTCTGAATCTGAGGCGCCAATTGTCTCCTTGTATTTTCAAGTCTTGCTACTAGTCCACACCCCCAGATCCCACCTACCCTTGGCTCTCCAATGTCTGACTTGGAACTTGACTGGATCAGCCACACCCCTTGATCTCTGCACTGTTTCCCATGTTCTTTCGTGCTTCTCCAATAATTTCCCCTCCCTCTAGGCTCAGACCCCCTGTACTCTCAGCAGACCTCATGCCAGCATCTCTGGGGAGCATAATGTAATTTATGCTGAAAGCCTTGACATAATGGTATCCGCAACAACAGTGGCAAAGGGCCTTGTATGACGGCATAAACCAGCTCCTACTGTATAGGGGCTATGTTTAATGTAAGGTTAAGGCTAAGATGGGAGGCCCTGTGCTGGGGACAGGGTCAGTTCTTGTAGGTAGAAGGCAGGGGCCTATCTGAAGAGTGAGGGAGCTGGCAAGGTGAAATCATCCTTGTGAAGTGCTGGTCAAGAGATGTGCAGTAACAGACCCAGGCAAAAAATCTGAAAATCATGCCAGTCTTTTCTGACTAAAGCAAAAGTCTCCAGGGAAAGACGAACAGCAGGGTTGAATCCATAAGCCCTGAGACTATGCTTGCTATAAACTTATACTGTGTAAGCTCAGCTGTTTTTGGTGTGTCTTCTCTGTTTCTAGTTTTCCTACAGCTCCTTTTTGGTAAAGTCTTTTCGTGAATATCCACGCACTTTGGCTGTACTTAGGGAAACCAAGGAAAAGCATTTCTGTCTTCTCCTGAGCTTTAGGAATAACCTGTGGGACACATGGTGAAGGTGAGAGTGATAACTGAGGTGAGAGTCACAAGTCTGTGGAACGGAGGAAGGATGGAATGAGCAAGCAAATAGGATTGAATCATAGAAAATACAATAGGTTTTAAAACTTTCTCCATATATTTGTTTTGGGAAATCAAATTTCTAATGGCTGCATAATACTTTATTATATCAACACTGCCTCTGATTAAACATTTTGCTGTTTAGGATATTTCCCCACTTGTTTCTATTTTAATAGCAGTAAGACAAGGAATAAGCCAAAGAGTTTTTCAGTGCCAGAAAAGTTTCTCTGGGCCAGCCCCACTCCTCACCACTAGAGTATGCAAGCAGGGAAACCTCAAGGTAACACATTTGCTATCCCTGAACCACTAGTATACGAAACACTCACCCATACCTAGCTCTTCCCCATCTTGAAATGATACAGCTTTTCTCTTCCCCAGATTTACTTCTTCTTGGGAACTTCATTTTTGGTTTCTGAACACTTGGCTTCTCCAATTTACTAAGGTCATTATTAGTTAATATGCTGCTGCCTAGGTATTGCTTGCTTTGCAATCTGAAGTCATCTGTAAATGTATTAAATTCAACTTTTCTTCCTCCTCCTCCTTTCCCACTCCGCTCCTCAAAAAGGGAAAGGCATTGTCACAAAGGTTGAGACACCCCATGTATGTCTGTAAATGGGTGATGGGCCTGCTGAGGGGGAATTACCCTTACATAATCCTTCCTCCCCATCCCTTCCACACATTTTCGACAGTTCGCCCTTTCAACTGTGAGCTGATGCAGTGTTATTCAGAGTTAGAAATAATATTACCCAATATTGCCCAGTCCAATCCCCTAACAGATCAGGAAAATGATTTATTCAGGGTCTCTGAACTAATAAATGGGAGAAACAAAACTGAATTCAGGTCTCCTAAAATCCACTACCTGTGAGCTGGAGAGTAATGGATGAGGGAATGGGACGCAGTGGTTCTTGTTAAATTATTCATTCAACAAACGTACTGAGCATTTACTTACTACGCGCCAGGTTCTATTTTGGGTGCTGGGGATTCCGTGCTGGAGGACACGGAGGAGACAAAAATCTCTGTTCTTACGGAGCTTTCTTTCTCAAAACTGAAGCGCTTTGCCTCACCGTGCTGGAAGAACCCCCAGTGCCCTGAGTAGAAGCGGTTGGGTCTCATATGGGAGGGAATCCCATCTTTTCTCGGCTCCGGTACTATCTTATCTACAGCGAGGGCTGATTTACTGCAGAAGCAGAAGGGAGTGGCGGAAACCTCCGTAGTGCCCTCCCGCGCCTCTGCACCTCTAAGGCCGGGCGGGGCCGGCTCCAGGTCGCCGTCGCGCACCAGCTCTAGTCTGGGTAATAGGGTCGGCCTCGCTACCCGCTCTGCTTCCCTGCTGGAGGACAGAGAAGTAGGACGCGGCTCTAACGTCATCCTCAGGGAAAGGATTTCGGGCGGGTGAAAATCCTTCCAAGGCAGTCGCGCTCACTGTCTACCACCCAGGCTAGGGGAGGGACGATGTCTCCCCGACCTGGGGATTTATGCAGCAAACTGCTCTCTCATGCTTCCCTATTAAACATTGCAGCCACACGCTCTTTCAGCCTCAGCTGAGGCCACTGCAGCGTCCCCTCCCCTCCCGCTCCGCCCGCTAGCTCAGACTCCAGAGCCCCACTGCAGCTTCCCAACCATCCTCCCTTTTCTTCTCCACTTCCTGGTTGCCATGGAGACACACGTCATTTAAGTGCCGTGCGTCGCCTTGGAAACAGAGGAGCATCCGCGGCTCGGCTGGGAGACCCGCCCGTGTCACTTCCAACCACACTCGCGGACGCTGCCCGTTAATGGCCGAGGGGAGTCCCGAGCTCGACCCGCTGCTGGCCTCTGCCTCGACCTGAGCCCCTGTGCGAGCACTTCCGTGACCCAGGCAACCCGCAGGCCCTTGCCGCTCTTGGCGCCCAGAGGGCGGAGCTGACACGGGTGCAATTCAGGAGGCTAGGTAGGGCAGGGCGCTTTCGCCCCGTGGCGAGCCGGAGAGACGCCGGCCCTGGGACTGTAGCGCGATCCTCGTCCCGCAGGCTCTTCCCGGCCTCCCCGATCCCGCCCGCACCCTCCGCCCGAGACTCACCTCACGTCGGCTCCCTGCCCCTCTCGGGAGCCTCCTCTTCCCAGCCCCTCCAGGCACCTCTCCCCCTCCCCGTACCTTCCCTCCACCTCGAGGCCGGGCTGGACCGGACCCGGAGCCGCCACCGCCCGCTTCTGCCATTCAATGGAGGACGGTCTGCTGGAGATCATGACCAAGGACGGCGGCGACATGCCGGCACCTCTGGAGGTGTCCACAGTGCCGGCCGTGGGGGACGTGATCTCCGGGGAGTACAACGGCGGCATGAAGGAGCTGATGGAGCACCTGAAGGCCCAGCTGCAGGCCCTGTTTGAGGACGTGAGGGCCATGCGGGGGGCCCTGGATGAGCAGGCCTCGCACATCCAGGTGCTCTCGGACGACGTGTGCGCCAACCAGCGAGCCATCGTCTCCATGTGCCGGATTATGACCACCGCGCCCCGCCAGGGTGGCCTGGGCGTGGTCGGCGGCAAGGGGAGCTTCCCGGGCGCCCCTCAAGAGCCGGAGACCCCTTCGCTTGGGATCGAGGACAGCGGTTTGCTGGGTCGCGATCCTGAGGAGGAGGAGGACGACGATTCAGAAGAGAAGGAGATGCCCAGCTCCGCCACACCCACTAGTCACTGTGAGCGCCCCGAGAGCCCCTGTGCTGGCCTCCTTGGGGGGGACGGGCCACTTGTGGAGCCCCTCGACCTGCCCGACATTACCCTGCTGCAGCTGGAGGGAGAGGCCTCTCTGTGAGGGGACTCCGAGGGGGCACTACTTTCCCGGGCTGGCTTTGGGTTTCCGAGAGCATGACGCGAGAGGACTGAACCGCGCGGTGCAGCATGCTTCACTCCGACCGCTACTCTTGCGGGTCAGGCGGAAGAGACTCCCTGGAGGAAGCATTTATAGGGTGAAGGACTTTGGGAGCATCAGGAATTCTTTCTGCCTGACCAAGCGAGACGTAGCAAACTGCGGAAAGGTGAGGTTGCGGGAGAGGAAGCGCCCATCTCTGGACTCCCATCCAACCCCCTACCCTGCCCTTTCCCCCTCTCCAGCCAACAGGAGAACCCCTGAATTGTGTAAATAAAATTCTGCTTTTTCTATTCTGAAAAAGGACTTATCTAGGACTCTGGCAAATAATCTCTAACGATTTACCTAGAAATTAAGGAGTTGGGGGTATTCTGTTCTGGCAACAGAAAATTTACCCTTCTGATGAAATCCAAGCTATTCAGCATTCTGCAGAAGCCTCTCCCCCTCACAGATCTCTGCGGCTGCTGATTGGTAAAAGAAGCTTGAGGAGGGAACTGCAGCCCTAGGAGTCTGGGTGAATGGGGTTCCAAGGGCCTCTGGGCTGGGAGGAGCTGACTATCAATGTGCATGAAGACATACATAATAGCTCAACCTCTAGGATTTTGCATGCAGAGTGGATCCTGCCTTGTCACTGACTTCATCTGGGATTGCTTTATCCATTCACTGAGGCTTAGAGAACAAAGAGCCCAGTTCACAGGCAGAGACTTGGGGATGCTCAGCAACAGCCCAGATTTAGGGGACACTGAGGGGCTCTTGGGGGCCGCAGCCAAAAACTGTCTCTTTCCTGGCTCTACCTGCTTAACTTCAGTTTCCTTTTCCCGTCAACACCTCCCTGCCCGCTGCCTCTTGGTGCTGCCTCCATAATGTCTTGTGTGCGTTATGTGTGTCGACCTGTGTAGTAGTGTGTGAGCCCTGAGGGGCAGGGCTTGTGGCTCTGGTGTTAGGTTCAGGGGGCTTCAGACCCGTCTGTGAGGCCCAGGCTCTCACGGCGCTTTCCCCTCTCCTCTCCTCTTTCACCCCCACAACCAGGGCATGGAGCATGTGGCTGCCCTGAGGTTCCTAACCGACGTGCTTCCTTCCCACCTCCTCAAGTGGTGACTTTGTGTGCCCTTTCTCCTCCTCCGTGTATCCCTTCTCAGTGCTTTCCTTGGTGTTAACCTTAATAAAGCGGCGTCATCTCCCCTCCTTGCTGACTGGTACTAGGGCGATGTCAGGGTGGGGCTTCTGGACCCACTGCATGGACACAGGCTTAGCGGGAACTACAGGGACCATGCCTTTCCTCCTCTCTTCTTGCCTCTGGTTCCAAGGAGTTGACCGTCCCTGCCGTGATTGGGACATGCGTTGCCAACTCTACCTGCGGTCATTTCCGACCTGGACCTTCACCTCAAGCTGGAGACGGTACGTGTTGAGACTCCCAAACTGACAAGGGTTTTTGGTAGCTAGAACTCCAGATGTGCAGGAGACTTCTTTTCAGTGAAGCACCTGGCTCCTGGGAGATGATTTCCAAATCTGAGTCCTGGAACGGTAGGCATGACTTGTTCCATGGGAGGGTTAGGGAAGGGGTATTGTTCAGGAGGGACTGCCCGGAATCTCTGGCAGTAGAGTGACATATCACAAAGGAAACCACAAAAACTGCCTCAGACCTCTTGTGGAGAATGCCCGTAAGGTGTTCCCCCGGGAGCTTAGATTGCCGTCAGCTCTAGTCTGCTCCCTTGGGCACTGGAGATTTTCCAAGCTGCTCCGAACAAAATTTGGGAGAAGAATGAGCTGGGGTTCTGTGTGTGTGCGCGCACTTGCACTTGCATATCTGCGTATGTATGTATGTGTGTTATGTATGTGTGTGTGTTCTTGCTGTGTGGTTGTTGCAGAGAGATGGAAAGAGCACTGGCATTGAATCTCAGTTCCAAGAGTAAATGAGTGCTTGAGACTTGCTTCCTTGCTTGAGGCTTAGTTTCTGCCTGTGTAAAATGGGGACAAAAATTGTTGAGGAGAAAAATATCTAAGATTCCTGGGAAGTCTTGTGCAAATGTTAGTTTTTTCTTACAGTTCTCTTGGGATAGGCAGTGGTGGTGGTGACTGGCTCCTCTGGGAAAATACAATTACTCAGGGAAGGTTCTAGAAGCTCTTGTTTAATATAATCCTTCCCTATCTAAAACTCTTATCATTCAAGATAGTCAAGGGGATGATGAGATTCCCAAGCTGACATGGACTCTCTTCATAAATGTCATGTAGTTATGGGTCAAAAAGGACTTAAAGTCAGCTCTGTACACATAGGATGACCAGAGGAAGCCTTGAGTTGTGCAGTGGTTGGGGAATATGTGCCAGGGCCCTAGAGAGGGCAGCTAAAGTATATTAGTGGGGAAGTGTCCCTGAGGGCTGGAAGACAGTTTCCTGTTACAGTTCCAGCATTCTGCACCAATAACAACAATGACAGCTATCATTTATTGAGCACTTACTGTGTGCCAGACACTGTGCCCAATTTTATCTCCCAACAACCCTATGAAGCAGGCACTATTATTATTTTCACTTAACAGTTCCAAAAACAGACTCCCAAGGCTTGCTCAAGGTCATACAGCTAGTACTTGGCAGAACCAGGACTTAATCCAGATCTTCTGACTTAAAGAACCCTAGATGGGAACCACTCCGTTAATTGCTCTATTATTTCATCTTCAGAGAAGGAAATCCCTTACTTCCCCAATCAAGAGTCTAAGAGTCCTGAACAGGAAGAAATGCTGGTTTTACTCACTTTTCATCTTCTCAGTGGGAACAAGTAATCGCAGATCAGGTTTTGGTTAGTGAGCCTTCTCAGAGTCTAGTGGGTGATAATTCAATAATGGCACAGAGAAGATGGTCTTCTGGACTTGCTTCTTGAGAGGAAGAAGCTGATGTCCCCAGATATTCCCTGACACAGATCCATTCGTGTGCCTCTTTCCTGTTCCCTGTAGCTCAGATTCCGCAGAGAGTGACATGAATCTCAAGGCAGCTTAGCTCTTTAGCACCTGTAGAAATGTCTGGTTTAGGCTTTTAACCCTTGATGCCAATTCAGTTCCTCTTCCTATGCCTACCACCCTAAATGGGCATCAGTCCTTCAGCCCAGGGCTCCTAGAAGTTCTCCAGCTCTTCCAAGTCCAGATAGATAAAAATCTCCTCAGATAAAGCAATTTTTCAGCTTTCTTTAGTGACCTGCATCAGCATTTCAGAGGGATACAGCACAGGTTTCTCTCCCACCTCCTCCTTTCTCCAGATTCCCCACTCTCCTCTGGCATTTCTCCTTTGTAATGCTTCTGATGAGTGAGTTTCAGGTGAGATTTCTAACCTGGGACTCATGGATGGGGTCACTATGAATTTCAGGGGGCCATAGCCCCTTGAAATTGAATGCAAAATCGTGTACGTATATTCTCTAGAGAGAAGATCTATTGTTTTAACTTAATTCTAAAAGGTAAGAATTAAGTAAAAAGGTAAGAATCACTGAACTAAAAGATGAGACTGTTAAATTCAAAAAATAACAAAGAAGAAATGACCCTGCCTGAACTGATACACCCTTGCCTCCTGGGGCCTCCAGAGTATTTCCTACACTGAAGTGAAATCTTTGCATAAACCTGATTACTTACCACTTATTCAACAAATTCAAATTATACTGCTACCCATTAGAATGCACTAAGGATCTTGTCTACCATTATTTCCAAGTCTTCCAGTACTTGGGAGTTTGTCAGAGCACTGCTGATGTGTGGCAGTGAGGTGATGGTTCCCACCCCCTCCCCCCATAGCTTTATGCTGCACTTTATGTCTGAACCCAGCGCAATGCTGCATGTAAGTCATCACAACTCTTTCTGTTTCTGGCACTCCTATCTCTCACTGGGAAATCGCTCAGGGTTAGCTCTAAATCTCAAAATGAAAACATACAACTTCATAGAAATAAGCTACAGCTTTAGCGTGGTACAACTAAAATCTGTTCTAGAGAAATAGTTATTTCTCTAAGAGATGCAAACTGGCCCACAGCATAAATATGCAGTTTTTTTGTGGCTTCAGTATCACCAGAGTATGGTCTTTGCTTGATATGTATAATGAAATGGCTCACCTAGAAGTATTCCCAGAACTAAGGGACAGTTCTTCCCCAGATATATTTGAGTCTAATACTCCTTGCAAGACAGAAAACTGCTTGCATCTTTGAAAAGGCAGGTTTTCCTAAGCATCTTTCTCCATTTATATGCCTAGGAATAGAAATTCAGCCAAGATTCTCAGCTACAATAAGAAATGATATATAGAAGTACAAAAGGAATATTTTTAAAAGTTGAGGGATAGTTGATGTACCATACAAAAAGAATATTCTTGAATCTTTAGCTACCATTCCCTCCACCCCCCTCCCCAACCCCACACCTCTAGATTGTCCCCAGAAGGGGAATTCCCTCAAAGAAACACAGCCTTTCTGCTTGGAAGCACTGTGCATATAGAAGGACGTCTGCTCTGTAAGTAATGCTGTAATGGTGCCACCTGGTGAGTAATAGGGACATTGCAAAGGGACCCTCAAGGTAAATTTGTGGTTTTCGATTCAGCAAGCACCACCAAATGCTTACTAAAGGCCTGGCTCTGCCAAATAATGGGTGGCGAGGACAGAAGGGGAACCGAATAAATAGACTGTATTTGAAGGATATAAAAACTAACTGCAATGAACTCCTAAATGGTCTCCCCTGGCCTCTCACTCACCTATAATCCTGAAGATTGATCTTCCTAAACCACAGCTCTGAACATTCATTCTCCTCAGAAATCTGCATCATGTCCCATTACTTCTCAAATTAAGCATAAAATACAGTGGCAGTAGCCAAGCTCCCCCCAGTAAGGCCCTGGCATACTTTTAAATCCATACATTTCATTTCCCAGGTAAATTTTTTAGCCATCATTCCATCAGTTGGAAGCCTATATCATCCAGTCAGCTAGAAACGATTCCCAAGTGTATATCAGCTCTTTTAATCTCTGGATGAGTGGACTGGCTGTGTCCCCCTGGCCCTTGCTACAATTTCTCTTAGCCATTCTTCCCAAATGCAGTCAGGTCCAAATTTCTCCTTCAGAAAAGGGACTTCTGCAGCCTTGGTCACCTGCACCAGCCTCTCATGGGGTGTCCTGCAAGGCTGCTTTTCCCTCCTGTCTCTTATGTTATCTGTAAATAGGAAATCCCCAGAAACAGTATGCAAAAAACCTTTTGATTATGAAATTTGTGCTTTTGTTTCTAGGAATTGGGTTCATAGTTTTCATAAAATTCTTAAAGCCAGAAAAGGTTAACAAACCCTTGAATCAAAATATGCTATTCATCATTCTCTAGAAATGCCCATTTTCCTGCAGCTGATTTCTTGCTCTCTATTATTCTTACTCTGTTCCATCTCTGCCAGTTGGAATCTTATCAGTTTTTCGAGGTCCTTCTCAAAGGCTACTTCCTCCATGGAACCTTTCCTAATGTGATCTCTTCCTCCCTTAAATATCTAAATCTTCTTGTTTGTAACTCTTTGGGGGACAATTAGTATATTTTCCCTCACTTCTACTATTCTTTATGCTTGTTATTCCCCCTTCCAGATTATGAATATCTTGAGCTGGAACTGCGTTCTCATTTTTATAGTCTCTGAAATATTTATCTTATTTTATTGACTTTAAGGCACTATCAATTGTGTGGCACGTCATTATTTTAGGTACCATTAAGAAAGAAAAAATACTGCCAATTCAACTATCACCATGCTTTCTTATCACGTATTTTAAAAGTTCATTCTTATTTAAAGAGCTTATTTAGACTTATTTAGAGAATGAACTTTTTTATATCACTACAATGCACACAAACATAACTGAAAGTCATTATAGTATTATTATAATTTCTTCATACTGCGTCTGACACTTCTGAATCACTTTTTGACTCAGAGTTGTTGATGCCTGTATTTTTCATGCATTTATATTCTCTGGGCCATTTTGAGTGTTAGTGAAGCAGCATTTCTTGAAAGAGAGGGTGACTATTATCTCTGGGAATTTCTTACAGACCACACCACCTATGCTGAAAGTTTTAAAACGGGGACTTTTTTTGATCTTGCCAGTGAGAGGTCAAGAAAGATGTTCAGACAACGACCAGGACTAATATTTCTTCAGAATATTGAAGAAAGCAAATTCAAGCAAATTCTTTTTCTTATCAAACAGTTTATCTCACATTTAGACCCCTGGGTCAGGGAAATTTACCTTATTTCTACCTCAAGTACTTTAAAAAAAAATGTATGGTCTCCTTTTAAGAGGGTTAACAGTGAATAAACATTATGTCATTGCTTATAAATAAAGTAATAGATGGAATGACATGTGCAAGCTTGCATAGTCAATGACAGCATTAGGACTAGAATCCTGTTCGTCTGAAATAAAAATCAGGGATTTTTTGGTTTGTTTTGTTTTTTTCTCATTAAATGGTTCTGCATCTTACTCTGTTATAAGTAATTACAATATACTAAGGGAAGCTTATGGTGGCTTGGATTCTGCTTTGGGAATAAAAAGGGACATTGAAAATTCCTTTTAGAGTAGGTGAATAATTCTTATAAGGATGATGGAAAAAGACATCCAAGAAGAGAACCATGACTGACTCAATCTACCAGGAAGTATTTACCAACTGCTTACCATGTCTCATGGAAGGTGGTAGGCTCTGGGGAAGACTCCAAGAAGTCAGGGTCCCTGTCCTTATGTTGCTCTCAGTCTAATGATGAGGGGATGATATGTTCTTGAACTGGAACACAGCGCTTCTCAAAAGGTTGAAGGGAGGGCTTCACTGGTGGCGCAGTGGTTGAGAGTCCGCCTGCCGATGCGGGGGACGCGGGTTCGTGCCTCGATCCGGGAGGATCACGCATGCCGCGGAGCGGCTGGGCCCGTGGGCCATGGTCGCTGGGCCTGCACGTCCGGAGCCTGTGCTCCGCAGCGGGAGAGGCCACAGCAGTGAGAGGCCTGCGTACAGCAAAAGTAAATAAATAAATAAATAAATAAATAAAAAAGATTGAAGGGAATGTTTTCTGTGAGCAATGTTAACTGAATTAAGAGAACTTCAATTTGAAAATGGGAATGGTGTGTGTGTGTGTGTGTGTGTGTGTGTCTGTGTGTGTGTGGTGTGTTGGGAGTCAGTGGGAGGGTGGGATGACAAGACAAAATGGAGAGGACAACAGTTAAAAAGAATGCTCACAAAATTTTATACCACAGAGGATATCAGATATGACATCAGAAGAAAAGCAGTAGCCGAAGCTGCATCCCATAATTCTCTGGAAAAAGTAAGTAGAAAAGGGTTGGGGGAAAAAAAAAAGTAGTTATGGCCTCTACACCAGTGCACAAAGTACAGGTAATATAAAATAGAACTTGAGTTTTTACACAATGAGGAAAATAAAATGTCACATATATAAAGAAACTTGGTAGGATGGGACTCATGCCTGGACCACGGCAGTGAAAAAAGGTGGAGTACGTTGTTCCAAAGAAACAGAACTGGGTTCTGATGTGCAATTGGAAAGGAATTGCCAGTCATGTGACACACACCACCTGTCTGCGGGGAATTTGCTTCTGGGATAGAAGCAGCTTCTTTGCTCTGATCTACAGAAAGCCTGCCCTGGCCCTCAGTATTTGTAAAAGTCAGAAAGGAAAGGAGGAAGAAAAAGGGCAGGGAGGGAAAGAAGGAAACAAGAAAAGAGACACAAGGAAGTAAGGAGGAGGAATAAAAACAGAAGAAAATGATAGAAGGAAAGTCAGAGTAGTACTTTACATCACGAAGATAGAGTCTTTTATGGGATTTTATAACCTTGAGAGTGGAAACAAGAAAGGAATTATTTAGGTGAGGATAAAGGAGAGGAAAATAATATATCATTGTAAAAATGTGCTAGAGTCTGCCAAAACAGATCAACTCTATTACAGATCCCAGGACGAGTCATGAAATGGCACAAAGCCAAGTTCCAGAAGTGAGGAGAATGTTGATTTAGTGTAGTCTCATCCTTCATAAGGAAGAGGTTGGCAGAGAATAGATTGCAACTCTGGATCTAATTTTGACCAACGAAGATGAAATTGACTAGTGGAATGGGAGTGAAGAAAATCTTGAAAGACAGTAACTATGGTGATTTGGTTCTCCCTGACAGCCAAGGAGATAAAGTGAGATGTGTGTCCAGGATTATGGGAAAATTGACTTCAAATAGATAAAAGATATGATTTTCATAGCCTGAGATTCTATGGAGGAAAAGGCTCAAGGAAGATGTGATTCTGTTAAGGATGAAACTCAGTCAGTGCAAATCCTTTGGAGTCCAATGAAGAGGAGTAGATGCAATGACTACAGGGACCTCTCCAGTGAACTCAGATTTAGAGACGCCAGGCTGAGAGTAGGTATAACTAAGAGAGTAGTCCACATATTTCAACACTTTCAAAAGCATAAACCATATGGCAAAAACTGAGGAATTCGATTACAAAACAATTAAAGATTTATGTTCTATCAACAGCACCAGGGACAAAGTTAATAGGCAGATGGCAGAATGAAGAAAATATTTGTCTAAAACTGACAAGAATGTAATATAATCCTAAAATATACATGGAACTCCTACAAATGAGCAGGGAAAGGACAGCAACCCAATAGAAAAAAAGGGTACAAATAATATCAATAGGCAATGTACAGAATAGAAAAAACTAATATGGATATGGAAATTTGATCAAAACCATTATTAATCAAATGCAAATTAAACCAACGATGAGATCAGTTTGTAACTATAAAAACAGCAAGAATCAGAAATCTAGACAATTACTAATGTTGTCAGGAATGTGGAAATGTAGAAACTTGCGCTGCTGCAAGACTAGTTTCACCACTTCTGGAAAGCAATCTGGCAAAACTTGGTTACATTAAATAGACTCATACCCTATAGCCCAGCAATTCCTCCCCTAAGAAATATAAAACAAATTCTTTACAAGTCCAGCAGGGGACTAATAGGAGGATGTTCTTTGCAGGGTTACTTGTAGTGGTATGGAGTTGGGGGCAATGTGGGTGTTCATCAATGGAGGAGTGGATAGATGCAACATCGTGAGTGAAGAGTGCACACAGTGGAATAGCAGGTAACAAAGTGAAGCAACAAATTAAATATTAGCATCTGGCAATGTGGATGGAAATGAAAAACAGTGCTCAGTGAAAAAAGTAAGACACGGAATGAGACATGTAACAGTAGCTTTGGAGTACATTTAAAAATAAATGCCTACAAAATGATAACTATTTTCTGAAGACACATTTAAACAGATATTTACACACTAGAAAACTGCCTATTTTGGGGGGTGGAGGGAGTGAAGATACAGGGTATAAAGATAGAATAAAGCAATAAATAAAGACATAAAACAAGAGAGCCTTTCCTTGCAGGGACCAATGATGGTGTCTCGTGAACTGAGGATTATGATTAATTCCATCCATTGAGGAACAAAAACTTCAAAACAAAACATAGCAAAACACAAACACAAATATATCAGCGCTTGGACCATGAACAGAATGGCAACTGGAAGAGGAAAAGCAGGAATGAAGAAAATCTTGCAAAAATACTGACAGCGAAATGGGCTTGTCACTCCAAATAAGAAGTACAAAGAACAGGGAAGTCTGATGCTCAGAGCACATGGGTGCCATTTACAGATGGAAGGGAGAAAGTAACATTTTTGGAGGCACTGATGTAGATGTTTGAAATACTTTATCTCATTTAGTCCTTATAATCACATTGTGGTAGATACCGCCTCAGCTAAGACTTTTTTGGTTGCAAGAAACAGAAACCCATCTGTATTAGTTTTGAGGGGGAACAAAGAAGGAGCTTATTATAAGGATGCAAGGTTATCTCATAAAACCCAAGAGCAAGAATGCAGGTGGGCCTCCAAGGCTGACTAAAACCAGGGCAGTCATTATCTTGGGCTCTTTCTTAGAGACATGGTGTTTTATCTCTGCTTCCCTCTCCTCTGACTTCAACCTATTCTCCCTGCTAACTTTGTTTCTTCAGGTACATGGCAGAAGACAATTGCTCCATAGGTTGGGTGTCTGCCTGTTCCAGCCCTGAACTGATTATACCCACTGCATAACAATTCCAAACTCCTGTGAAAGAGGACTTAATCCATAAAGCTTTGCTGCACTGATTGTGCTGATGGTGGAGGGTGGTGTCCCATGGCACTTACTAACTTGATTGCCAGGTTCACCCTTATGGGAGGAGAAAAGGGTTCTTAGGGAAGGGGCTGTGTGCATAGCAGATACTCTCTAAAATCTCTACCGCGACTGATAGGACTGTGCAGTATCTGCCAAATGAATGAATGATTGAATGACAGGAGACTCAGGTTTCTCCAACTTCAAAGTGCATGCTCTTTCTAATACATCATGTAGCCTTCAAATGTTTGCATGTGAGATAACTGTTTCCATTACCTCAGTAAAAGAGAATAGTCTTGTATAAGGGCATACCCAGGAAACAGATGGCACATTCAAATCACAATAATTTGAGGAAGTTTAATAAAGATTTATTTGCAAAGGTGTGGGCATGGTGTAGGGAAATCACAAGGGCAGTGGGCAGTTCCCAGAATCTAGTATTAGAGAGGCTGAGCCTAAAGAGGTAACGGGAGATGGTGGTTCAAACTTAGAAACAGAGAGCTATGTAGAGGGGGTCACATGGCAGGAGTGAGATCTTAGCAAGGGGACTCAAGTGAGTCCACAACCCTCAAAGGGAAACAGAGGATTAAATACCCAACCTCACACTCCTACTTCCCTCTGATATTCTGCCTATGCTACTCACTGGCTGAACCCAATAGAAAGCCAGGGAAGTAAGGGAATCTATTGATGTGGTCCATACAGGTTAGCCTCAAAGCCCAGAGCTGGGTGAAGAAGATAAGGAATTAAACAGAAGAAAGAAACAGCTATCTAGATCGTTAGACTGGAAAATAAAAATAAACACGTGTAGTCAGATTTGAAACCCAAAAATGAGATTTGTAAGGGTGTTCCTAGAGGCTCTAGATATGTTTAATTTTCATGTCCTGGGTAAGCCATATATATTAAACTGATTACTTCAGCTGAAGTCACTAATTATGGTGCCTCAGGGGCTTCCTTGGAGGTCCAGGACTCTGGACACTCCCTCTCCACTCCTATCAGAACAGCTCTGCTTTTATTTGGTTAATACAACAGGATTCTGCTTAAGATTTCATTGAGGAAACAGCGCTATAGCACCACCTATAGTCAGGCAATATGCTAAGGACTCGAACCACAGACTAGTGGGGAAGACAGAAAAGTAAGTAACAGTACAGTGTTAGGAAAACGCACAGGTGATGAAGGGTTAAAGAAAGTCCAGTGAACCCAGAAGGGGCGAGGGATCAAGGAAGGCTTCCCGGAGTCGGTAACTGGAAAGGGAGGCAAGGAAGCTCAGAGGACACTGCCGTTGTCTAAAGAGGGAAGAGGAGCCCAACATTATGCAATTCGCTGAAAGGGGGCTATCACCTGGAAAGAACTAGGATACAGATCCGCGTACAAGGCTCGGAGCTAGGGTGACTGCACGTGACGGGCAAAGATCTTCGCTCAGTCCAGCCTCCAGCCCTGCTCCGCCCCCATCCCATCCCACCCCACCGACAGCCAAAGGGGCGCGGCATTTCAACAACTGCACTCGGCAGGGGGAACATCCCAAGCCCGAGGTCCGCATCACCAGCTGGGGCGGATGTCTGCAGAGTCTCCCAGAATAGCTGGTGTCTCCCAGACTGGTCTGGTTAGGGCTCTCTTGCCCGGGAGGGCTAGCCAAGGACAAGGCGCTCATTGGTTGCCATAGAGGCGATCCGAGAGGCTGGGGAAGGCTGATTGGCCGCAGGTTCTTAGCGCGGACCACGCCCGCCTCCTCTGCTAGCTGCAATCAGGTCAGGGCCCCGAGGCCTCTTGGGTAGTTTATTGGTGCGGTGCCAAACCGGGCTGGTTAACATGGCGCCGGATTTACATGGGAGGAAAGCAGGGCCGGGCCACAGCTGAGGTCGGGCTGAGTCGGGACTCTCAGTAGAATTCCTGGGTTTTCTTCCCACATTTTCGGCCCTTCGGCCGGGCTGCGGTAACCCTAGAGCCTGGTCGCGCGGTCTGGTGACCAGTGACTTTGCATCGGGAGATGACGCGCATTTCAGGATGGCTTCTAGTTAATGCATTTACAGGAGTTTTCGCTGTCCCTGTGGGCTCTTGTGCCCCCAGGGACCAAGGCAGAGGCTGCAAGGGATACAGGGCCAGGGCGGTGTATCTCTAGCGCTACAGCCCCACCATGCGTCGGTTCCCTTCTGGCGCTCGTGGCTCCTGTGAGCCGGACCTTGAACCAGAAAGTGCGTGGCCTTGAGAAGACAGTTCTAGGTCACTCAGCCTGGTTTTCCAGCATTCATGGCCATACTTGCCCTTCTCCATCCACGTTGAACGCAACATTTTTATGACGAATCACGCAGTTCCTCTTGCCTGGAGTTACTAGTCCCTGCCAACGCCGCACCCCGCCCCATTTTCTACCATTTAATTCACTATTCTTTAAGGCTTAGATCTAGTATCACCTCAGTATAAAGCCTGCCCATTCTTCAGGATAGTTATTCTATTACCTCTTAAGGAGTGCAGGCTCAGGAAGTGGTGCCCAGTTAGTATTGCGGCTATGCCATTTGAAATGCGCTGTGATTTTGAGCAAATTACTTAACCTCCTTGAGCCTCAGTTTTGCTTCTCAAAATGGAGGTAGTATTACTTCAAGGGTTTTGTGAGGTTTAGATGTAACGTTGTTAGAACCTAAGTGCTTAATAGTTGTGAATGCTGTTATTATCTGTCATCCCAGTGTACTTTGTATAGGCTTGTTATTAAGTTTGCCCATTGTATAACCATTATTTGTTCTTATCCGCCCTGTTAGAGCTTAAAAGCTGGAACTGTGTTTTGTTTATAGCATCAGCGTAAATAGTGCTGGGAAAATGTTATATTGTTTCTCAGAAAACTTTGTAAAAAGCACCCTTTCCTCTCTTTTCGCTTTTTTCCTTTTTTCTTTCCTTCACTTTTTCTTTTTACTCTTAAAGACTCCTTGAGACAGGAATTTTTAAACTTGGAGAGGGAGCTGAGATCCTGAGGCAAGAATAAGCACTTCTTTGTTCTCCATGGTGACCAGGAAAGGCTTAACATTTCCCTTTCCCTTGACTACACTTAGGGCAAGTTTCTTCTTGACTGTTGTCTCCTGATCTCTTTTTTCTCAGCGCATTTACTTTAGAAACTTGCAATTACAAATTCTTTCTCTGCCCCTTTGAAATGTACAGAAATCTCCCTAAAAGCCCCTTGCCAGTTTTAAGACCCAGGGAATGTTTTCTCAAGAGCCATCCCTTTGAAGTGTAATCCTCAAGGAAGATAGCACCCCTGTTTCCTAGTCTCTGTGGGAGGGTAGGAGCCCAACTTTACTGGGTGTCTTGCTCCAAATTGTAAAATACAGCATATAAACTTACTTTTCCTTTGGGTAAGAGCAATCACCACCCACAGGTGGCCTAAGATCTCCCTACTGCAGCTCTTAAAAACTCTCCAGCCACTTGTTTCAGCAGAGTTGAATTCAGTCTCCTACCTCTTGCAGTAGCCTTAAATAAAATCTTTCTTGCCTGCTTAACTTTGCCTTGGTGTAGTCTTTCTTTGATAATGTAAATGTTTAGGTTCTGTGCTTATTGTTTCTTCTTGATTACAGTGTTGTCTCATTTCTTACTTCTTGCTGTCTGAGAAGTGCTTATCACATGTCCTCTATTATCTAGAGATTCACCAATTTGGACTGAAAAGAGTAGAGCTTTGTGGAGTGAAGCTACTGCTTCAATTCACTGCAGGGTAGTTAGTATGTGATGTGCAGGATGTGGAAAGGGCAGTACATCTATTTGAGGGCATCCCAAGTGAGGTGTGTTCATCTTATGGAATTAGCACCAGAAAACAAAGCACAGGCCTATGCCCTTTCCTTTCCTATCTATTATGAAAGGAGCATGAGAAAGATGTAATTTTCAAAAAAAGAGAACAGCTGAGAATATAATGCCCTCTCAAGGGACACTGGCTTTTGTTAAGAAGCGAAGCTAAGCCAGAGAGGAAGGGTTGCAAATAGAAAGCATTCTGCAGTGGTGGAGGTAGTGTGGAGAGGTGTTCCTTAAAGTACGGGGAATTAAGTGGACCCATTTACGACGAGGAGGTAAAGTGGAATAGGACTGAATTGGAATGAAATGAAAGATGGTTGAGAAAAACAGGCAGTAGGGAGAGGGGAGTTAACTAGGAGTATGGGTAACAGGGAAGGAAACTGGTAGCCTAAGAAGCTTGGTAGAAGTACTTATTACTTGGATCTGAAGGGAAATATCAAACAGTCATGTATTTAAGGAAACTAGAGGACTTAGGAAGAAGGGGTTTGACACCTGGCCTCTCCCCCTTCCCCTTCCCCGACACACACAAGCATAAACACACACTGAATGCAGTGTTGATTATTTAATGCCACCACAAATTCTCCCTCATGGCCTAGTGGAGGCAAACAAGATGAAGCTCAGGCTGCTGATCCTTAGTTTTTCTTTTTCTTCTTTTCTCTAACTGACTTTTCTTAATGTCAACACTGCTCCCTAATTCCCTTTTTCTTACTTCTTCCTCTACTGTTTCTCATATAGGAGCAAGGTGGATGAGGGCAGATTCAGGAAGTGAGAGTGGAGTGTGAGAAAGAAAAACAGATTAAAATGATAAGTTGAAAGAGAAAAAAGTTTACCTAAATGTATATGCAGAACTCAGGCTAGGAAGAGCATGTATAGAAAGACAATAAAATGGACTTAAGTGTGCTTATAGATCCTGTTGTGATAACTTAGAAGAAAATCACTCAGGAAAGTCTCAAATTCTCCTGAGGAGGGTCCAAGAGAAAACAGTGCTTAAAGTTACATCAGACAGATGAGCATTAGACATCAATAGGATCTTCCAGGTCTGATGCTATTGCAAAGGAAGCTATGAATGCTCTTTCCTGGAGCCTTTCAGCATTGGAGAGTTACCCAATAGTCAGGGTTGGAGGAGGGATCTTCCCCTCCAGGAGTCTTCCCACTAGACAGACTCTGCCTGGGAAAAGCTGCTCCTCCCAAAGGCCCTCACCATGGCCCCTTTCATTTCTTTATTTCAAAAACTGTAGATGATGGGGTTGCACATGGGGGTGATAATGGCGTAGAGGAGAGAGAAAGGCTTGTCTTTGTCAGGACCATGTGTGCTGTGTGGTTCATGTAAGAGAACATGGCTGAGGTGTAGAAAAAGATGACCACAGTCAGATGGGAGGCACAAGTAGAGAAGGTCTTCCCCAGACCAGAGGCGGAGGCTCTGCCCAGAATGGAGGCCAGGATGCGGGCCTAAGAGATGACAGTGAGCACCATGGGGCTGAGCAGCACCACAATGGCATCGGCCAAGATGACTCTCAGACTAAACTGGGGGTCTCCATAGAGAGAGCAATCACTACGGGCGCCTCGCAGAGGAAGTTTTCTATGTGGTTGTCTCTGCAGAAGGGATTCTGGAATAACATATACTCAAGAAAGATGCCATTGATCAGCCCAAAGAACCAGGCAGTACTCACCAGCATCACATGGACCTGCTGGCTCATGATCTGGGCACAGCTAAGTGGGTGGCAGATAGCAACATAATGGTCATAGACCATGAAAGCCAAGAGGATGCACTCAGCCACACCCACACCAAAAACCAGATACATGTGGGTCAAGCACGAAGCAAAGGAGACAACACAGTTCTTGACCACCAGGTGGATCCGCATCAGCATTCCACCAGGTGGAATGGTGGTAGGAACGGAGTAGATATTCAGGAAGGATAGGTGGCCAAAGAACTGCGTGGGGCTGTTGAGCCTGGGATCTGTCCAGGTGATGAAGATGATGAGGCCATTCATGGGCATGGCAGAGGGCTAGGAAGAGGACAAAGAGCAATGCCCATGTGGAAGGGGAGCTCTGCTCGAAGCCCATGAGGATAAACTCGATCACTGTGCTCCTATTCCCTATATCCACAATCTGAGGCCTGCTTGAAGAGGGAGGACAGCAAAACACAGACAGGATACCTGTGTACAGGTTTTATCCACGTGTATAAAAATAGATTAAGGGCAAAAGGGTGAAAGAGATGGGAATTTCAGTAAACTCCATGTGAGTCGGCAGTGTCATGGGCACTGAAAATACCAGTTCTACTGTAGGCAGGAATAATGGAAACATATTATGAACCAAGAGAGATTCTGTTGTACTTCATATGAATCAAGAGAGATTCTGTTGTACTTCATATGATTCTGTTGTACTTCGTATGAATCAAGTTGGACCTGAAATATTGTATCCAGTTCTGTGATATCTACTTCAAATGATTATATACCAATGGGATTATGTTCAGAGACAAAAAAGATTGCGAATGATCTAGGAACCACGTGACAAAGAACAGTATGGAGGTTCCTTAAAAACTACAAACCCAAACAGACACTCACCAAGACATATCATAATTAAAATGGCAAAAGTTAAAGAGAGAATACAAAAGGCAGCAAGAGAAAGACAAAGGGTCATATTACAAGGGAACCCTGAGGCTATCAGTTGACTTTTCTGTAGAAACTTTGCAGGCTAGAAGGGAGGGGCATTATATATTTAAAGTGCTGAAAGAGAAAAACCTGCAACTCAAGACACTCTACCCAGGAAGGTTATCATTAAGAATTGAAGGAAATATAAAGAACTTCTCAGAGAACCAAAAACTAAGAGTTCATCAATACTAAACCAACCTTACAAGAAATGTTAAAGGGTCTTCTCTAAATGGCAAAGTAAAGGCTGCAACAAGAAGTAAGAATCTATAGGAAAGGAAAACCCCCACTAGTAAAGGCAAATATATAGTAAAGGCTGTGGATCAACCACTTAAATAAGCTGGTATGAAGATTAAAAGACAAAAAATATAAAACCAACTATAACTGCAATAAACAGTTAAGGGATAAACACAAAGATGTAAGATATGACATAATAAAACACAAAACGTGGGGGGGGGGAGAAAAATGTAGATCTTTTGGAATGTGTTTGAACTTAAATGATTACCAGTTTAAAACAAGTAGACATAGTTATAGGTCAATATATATGAACCCCATTGTAATCAGAAATCAAAAATATACAACAGATATACAAAAACTAGAGAGAAAGGAACACAAACATACCATTGAAACAAATCATCAAACCACAAGGGAAGAAACTAAAAGGAGAAGAACAGAACAGAGAACTACAAAAACACCTGGAAAACAAGTGCAAAATGGCAATAAGTACACAACTATCAATAATTACTTTAAGTGTCAATTGGACTAAATCCTCCAATCAAAAGACATAGGATGGCTGATTGGATAAGCAAAAAAGGTCTTTCTACCTGCTTCTTAAAAGAGACTCACTTCAGCGCTAAACACACAGACTGAAAGTGAGGGGATGGAAAAGATATTTCATGTGAATGGAAATGACAAGAAAGCTGGGGTAGGAGTACTCACTCATATCAGACAAAATAGACTTTAAAACAAAGTGCTGTTTGGGAATGACAGGTACACTTACTATGTTTAAAATAGATAACCAACAAGGACCCACTGTATAGCACAGGGAACTCTGCTAAATATTCTGTAATAACCTAAATGGGAAAAGAATTTGAAAAAAAATAGATAACATGTATAACTGAATCACTTTGCTGTACACCTGAAACTAACAGAACATTGTTAATTGACTATGCTCCAATATAAAAGTTAAAAAAAACAAAGTGTATAATAAAAGACAAATAAAGGCATTATATAATGATAAAGGGATTAATAGAAGAAGAGGATATAACATTTGTTAACATATATGCACCTAATATAGGGGCACCTAAATATATAAAGTAAATATTAACAGATGTATAGGGAGAGACTAACAATAATACAATAATAGTAGAGGACTTTAACACCCCACTTACATCAATGGACAGACCAACCCAACAGAATATCAATAAGGAATCATTGGCCTTAAATGACACATTACACCAGTTGGACTTAATAGATCTATTATCTGCAGGACATTCCATCGAAAAATAGCAGAATACACACCACAAAACAAGTATCAACAAATTTAAAAGGACAGAAATTACATCAAGTATTTTTTCCAACCACAATGATATGAAACTAGGAATCAATTACAGGAAGAAAAATGAGAAAAGAGCAAACACATGGAGACTAAATAACATGCTACTAAATAATCAATGGGTCAAAAAAGAAATCAAAGAGAAAATGAGAAAATGCCTCAAGACAAATAAAAATAAAAACACAGATTTCCAAAATCTATAGGACATGGCAAAAGCAGTTCTAAGAGAAAAGTTTATAGTGACTATACAGGTCTAAATCAAGAAAGAAAAAAAAGCTCAAATAAAAATCTAAATGTAGGGGCTTCCCTGGTGGCTCAGTGGTTGAGAGTCCGCCTGCCAATGCAGGGGATACGGGTTCGTCCCCTGGTCCGGGAAGATCCCACATGCCACAGAGTGGCTGGGCCTGTGAGCCATGGCCGCTGAGCCTGCATGTCCGGAGCCTGTGCTCCGCAACGGGAGAGGCCACAACAGTGAGAGGCCCACGTACCGAAAAAAAAAAAAAATCTAAACGTACATTTAAAAAAATTAGAAAAAGAAGAACAAGTAAACACCAAAATAGGTAGAAAGAGGAAGTAATAAAAGTTGAGTGGGAATAAGTGAAAAAGAGACTTAAAAAAAATCAATGAAACTAAGAGCTGATTTTTTTAAAAGGTAAACAAAATTAGAAAAAAACGGCCTGTGGGGTCTCCAGGAGCCACAGCTCTCGGGGCAGGTCACAGGCAGAGCTGGAGGCCTCCTTGGCCCTGACAGGCTGCAGCACCCGATGTCAAATGATCCAAAAGTCTCTGGAGTCCTCTGTGTGACCTTCGAGGACCCACCAACCTGAAAACAGAGCAGGATGCAGGTGTTTCGACCGTGGAGGCCATAGTGCCGTGTGGCTGACAGGGTCTTGGTGCTCCTGCCAGGTGTCAGGGCTGTGCCTCTGAGGTGGGAGAGCCGAGTTCAGGACATTGATCCACCAGGGACCTCCCAGCTCAACGTAATATCAAGTGGCAAAAGTTCTTCCAGAGATCTCCATCTCAACGCTAAGACACAGCTCCACTCAATAACCAGCAATCTACAGTGCTGGACACCCTATGCCAAACAACTAGCAAGACAGGAACACAACCCCACCCATTAGCAGAGAGGCTGCCTAAAATCATACAAAGTTCACAGACATACCAAAACATACCACCGGATGCAGTCTTGGCCACCAGAAAGACAAGATCCAGCCTCATCCACCAGAACACAGGCACTAGTCTCGTCCCTCCACCAGGAAGATGACACAACTCACTGAACCAACCTCAGCCACTGGGGGCAGACACCAAAAACAACAGGAACTATGAACCTGCAGGCTGTGAAAAGGAGACCCCAAACACATTAAGGTAAGCTAAATGAGAAGACAGAGAAACACACAGCAGATGAAGAAGAAAGGTAAAAACCCACCAGACCAAAAAATGAGGAGGAAATACGTAGTCTACCTGAAAAAGAATTCAGAGTAATGATAGTAAAGGTGATACAAAATCTTGGAAATAGAATGGAGAAAATACAAGAAACGTTTAACAAGGACCTAGAAGAACTAAAGAGCAAACAAACAATGATGAACAACACAATAAATGAAATTACAAATTCTCTAGAAGGAATCAATAGCAGAATAACTGAGGCAGAAGAACGGAGAAGTGACCTGGAAGATAAAATAGTGGAAATAACTACTGCAGAGCAGAAAAAAGAATGAAAAGAACTGAGGACAGTCTCAGAGACCTCTGGGACAACATTAAACGCACCAACATTCGAATTATAGGGGTTCCAGAAGAAGAAGAGAAAAAGAAAGGGACTGAGAAAATATTTGAAGAGATTATAGTTGAAAACTTCCTGAATATGGGAAAGGAAATAGTCAATCAAGTCCAGGAAGCACAGAGTGTCCCACAGACGACAAATTCAAGGAGAAACATGGCAAGACACATATTAATCAAACTCAAAAATTAAATACAAAGAAAAAATATTAAAAGCAGCAAGCGAAAAACAACAAATAACATACAAGGGAATCCCCATAAGGTAAAGAGCTGAACTTTCAGCAGAAACTCTGCAAGCCTGAAGGGAGTGGCAAGACATATTTAAAGTCATGAAAGGGAAAAACCTACTACCAAGATTACTCTACCCAGAAAGGATCTCATTCAGATTTGACGGAGAAATTAATACCTTTACAGAGAAGCAAAAGCTAAAAGAATTCAGCACCACCAAACCAGCTTTACAACAAATGCTAAAGGAACTTCTCTGGGAAGGAAACACAAGAGAAGGAAAAGACCTACAATAACAAACCCAAAAGAATTAAGAAAATGGTAATAGGAACATACATATGGATAATTACCTTAAACGTAAATGGATTAAATGCTCCAACCAAAAGAAACACACTGGCTGAATGGATACAAAAACAAGACCCGTATATATGCTGTCTACAAGAGACCCACTTCACACTTAGGGATACATACAGACTGAAATTCAGGGGATGGAAAAAGATATTCCATGTAAATGGAAATCAAAAGAAAGCTGGAGTAGCAATTCTCATATCAGACAAAGTAGACTTTAAAATAAAGACTATTACAATAGACAAAGAAGGACACTACATAATGATCAAGGGCTCAATCCAAGAAGAAGATAGAACAATTGTAAATATTTATGCACCCAACATAGGAGCACCTCAATACATAAGGCAAATGCTAACAGCCATAAAAGGGGAAATTGACAGTAACACAATCATAGTAGGGGACTTTAACACCCCACTTTCACCAACAGACAGATCATCCAAAATGAAAATAAACAAGGAAACACAAGCTTTAAATGATACATTAAACAAGGTGGATGTAATTGATATTTATAGGACATTACATCCAAAAACAACAGAATACATTGTCTTCGCTAATGCTCATGGAACATTCTCCAGGATAGATCATATCTTGGGTCACAAATCAAGCCTTGGCAAATTTAAGAAAACTGAAATTGTATCAAGTATGTTTTCCAACCACAATGCTATGAGACTAGATATCAATTACAGGAAAAAAATCTGTAAAAAATAAAAACATATGGAGGCTAAACAATACATAATAACCAAGAGATCACTGAACAAATCAAAGAGGAAATCAAAAAATACCTAGAAACAAATGACAATGAAAACACGATGACCCAAAACCTATGCAATGCAGCAAAAGCAGTTACTTTTAAGAGGGAAGTTTATAACAATACAATCCTACCTCAAGAAACAAGAAACATCTCAAACAAACAACCTAACCTTACATCTAAAGCAATTAGAGAAAGAAAAAAAAAAAAACCCAAACTGAGCAGAAGGAAAGAAATCATAAACATCAGACAAGAAATAAAGGAAAAAGAAATGAAGAATAGCAAGGAACAATAAAATGAAAAGCTGGTTCTTTAAGAAGATAAACAAAATTGATAAACCATTAGCCAGACTCATCTAGAAAAAAAGGGACAAAACTCAAATCAATAGAGTTAGAAATGAAAAAGGAGAACAACTGACACTGCAGAAATACAAAGGATCATGAGAAATTACTACAAGTAACTCTATGCCAATAAAATGGACAACCTGGAAGAAATGGACAAGTTCTTAGGAAAGCACAACCTTCCAAGGCTGAACCAGGAAGAAATAGAAAATATAAACAGACCAATCACAAGCACTGAAATCGAGACTGTGATTATAAATCTCCCAACAAACAAAAGCCCAAGACCAGATGGCTTCACAGGCGAATTCTATCAAACATTTAGAGAAGAGGTAACACCTACCCTTCTCAAACTCTTCCAAATTATAGCAGAGGGAGGAACACTCCCAAACTCATTCTACGATGCCACCATCACCCTGATACCAAAACCAGACAAAGAAGCCACAAAGAAAGAAACTACAGGCCAATATCACTGATGAACATAGATGCAAAAATCCTCAACAAAATACTAGCAAACAGAATCCAACAGCACATTAAAAGGATCATACACCATGATCAAGTGGGGTTTATCCCAGGAATGCAAGGATTGTTCAATATAGGCAAATCAATCAATGTGATACACCATATTAAAAAAATGAAGGAGAAAAACCATATGATCATCTCAATAGATGCAGAAAAAGCTATCAACAAAATTTAACACCCATTTAAGATAAAAACCCTCCAGAAAGCAGGCATAGAGGGAACTTTACTCAACATAATAAAGGTCATATATGACAAACCCACAGCCAACATCATTCTCAATGGTGAAAAAGTGAAACCATTTCCTCTAAGATCAGGAACAAGAAAAGGCTGTTCACTCTCACCACTATTGTTCAACATAGTTTTGGAAGTTTTAGCCACAGCAATCAGAGAAGAAAAAGAAATAAAAGGAATACAAATTGGAAAAGAAGAAGTAAAGCTGTCACTGTTTGCAGATGACATGATACTCTACATAGAGAATCCTAAAGATGCTACCAGAAAACTACTAGAGCTAATCAATGAATTTGGTAAAGTTGCAGGATACAAAATTAATGCACAGAAATCTCTTGCATTCCTATACACTAATGATGAAAAATCTGAAAGACAAATAAAGGAAACACTCCCATTTACCAGTGCAACAAAAAGAATACAATACCTAGGAGAAAACCTACCTAAGGAGACAAAAGACCTGTATGCAGAAAAGTATAAGACACTGATGAAAGAAATTAAAGATGATACAAACAGATATAGAGATATACCATGTTCTTGGATTGGAAGAATCAACAATGTGAAAATGACTATACTACCTGAAGCAATCTACAGATTGAATGCAATCCCTATCAAACAACCAATGGCATTTTTTCACAGAACTAGAAGAAAAACTTTCACAATTTGTATGTAAACATAAAAGACCTTGAATAGCCAAAGCAATCTTGAGAAAGGAAAACAGAGCTGGAGGAATCAGGCTCCCTGTCTTCAGACTATACTACAAAGCTACAGTAATCAAGAAAGTATGGTACTGGCACAAAAACAGAAATATAGATCAATTGAACAGGATAGAAAGCCCAGAGATAAACCCACACATATATGGTCACCTTATGTTTGATAAAGGAAGCAAGAATATACAATGGAGAAAAGACAGCATCTTCAATAAGATGCTGGTGCTGGGAGAATTGGACAGCTACATGTAAAAGAATGAAATTAGAACACTCCCTAACTCCATACACAAAAATGAACTCAAAGTGGATTAAAGAACTAAATGTAAGGCCAGACATCATAAAACTTTCATAGGAAAACATAGGCAGAACACTCTATGACATAAATCACAGCAAGATTCTCTTTGACCCACCTCCTAGAGAAATGGAAATTAAAAAATAAACAAATGGGACCTAATGAAACTTAAAAGCATTTGCACAGCAAAGGAAACCATAAAAAAGACGGAAAGAGAACCTTCAGAATAGGAGAAAATATTTGCAAATGAAGCAACTGACAAACGATTAATCTCCAAAATTTACAAGCAGCTCAGTATCAAAAAAAAACAAACAACACAATCCAAAAATGGGCAGAAGACATAAATAGACATTTCTCCAAAAAAAAAGATATAGATTGCCAACAAACAAATGAAAGGTTGCTTAACATCACTAATCATTAGAGAAATGCAAATCAAATGCATAATGAGGTTATCACCTCACACCAGTCAGAATGGCCATCATCAAAAAAATCTACAAACAATAAATGCTGAAGAGGTTGTGGAGAAATGGAACCCTCTTGCACTGTTGGTGTGAATGTAAAATGATACAGTCACTATGGAGAACAGTATGGAGGTTCCTTAAAAAACTAAAATTAGAACTACCATATGACCCAACAATCCCACTACTGGGCATATACCCTGAGAAAACCATAATTCAAAAAGAGTCATGTACCAAAATGTTCACTGCAGCTCTATTTACAATAGCCGGGACATGGAAGCAACCTAAGTGTCCATCAACAGATGAATGGAGAAAGAAGATGTGGCACATATATACAATGAAATATTACTCAGCCATAAAAAGAAATGAAATTGAGTTATTTGTAGTGAGGTGGATAGACCTAGAGTCTGTCATACAGAGTGAAGTAAGTCAGAAAGAGAAAAACAAATACTGTATGCTAAGACATATATATGGAATCTAAGAAAAAAAAAAAAAGGTCATGAAGAACCTAGTGGTAAGATGGGCATTAGGACACAGACCTAGTAGAGAATGGACTTGAGGATATGGGGAGGGGGAAGGGTAAGCTGTGACAAAATGAGAGAGTGGCATGGACATATATACACTACCAAACGTAAAATAGATCACTAGTCGGAAGCAGCTGCATTGCACAGGTAGATCAGCTCGGTGGTTTGTGACCACCTAGAGGGGTGGGATAGGGAGGTTGGGAGGGAGGGAGACGCAAGAGGGAAGAGATATGGGAACATATGTATATGTATAACTGATTCACTTTGTTATAAAGCAGAAACTAACACACCATTGTAAAGCAATTATACTCCAATAAAGATGTTAAAAGAAAAAGGTATGGCACATATAAAAAATGGAATATTACTCAGCCATAAAAAGAAATGAAACTGAGTTATTTGTAGTGAGGTGGATGGACCTAGAGACTGTCATATAGAGTGAAGTAAGTCAGAAAGAGAAAAATAACTACTGTATGCTAACACATATATATGGAATATTAAAAAAAAGGTTCTGAAGAACTTAGGGGCAGGACAGGAACGAAGACACAGACATAGAGAATGGACTTGAGGACAAGGGGAGGGGGAAGTGTAAGCTGGGATGAAGTGAGAGAGTGGCATGGGCTTATATATACTACCAAATGTAAAATAGGTAGCTAGTGGGAAGCAGCTGCATAGCACAGGGAAATCAGCCTGGTGCTTTGTGACCACCTAGAGGGGTGGGATAGGGAGAGTGGGAGGGAGATGCAAGAGGGAGGGGATATGGGGACATATATGTATATATAGCTGATTCACTTTGTTATACAGCAGAAACTAACACACCATTGTAAAGCAATTATACTCCAATAAAGATGTTAAAAATAAATAAATAAAATTTTAAAAAATAAAAAATCCTTTAGCCAGACTCACCAAGAAAAGAAGAGAGCCCAAATAAATAAAACCAGAAATTAAGGAGGAAAAATTACAATGGACACTACAGAAATACAAAGGATTATAAGAGTATACTATGAACAATTAAATGCCAACAAATTAGGCTGGAAGAAGTGAATAAATTCCTAGAACCATATAATCTTTAAAGCCTGAATCATAAAGAATTAGAAAATCTGAACAGACTGATTACTAGTAATGAAATTAAATCAGTAATAAGAAAACTTGCATCCTAAAATTCCAGGTCTAGAACACTTCACAGGTGAATTTTTGCCAAACCTATAAAGAAGATTTAATACCTATCCTTTTCAAATTATTCCAAAAATTGAAGAAGAAACATATTCAAACTCATTTTATGAGGACAGATTATAAAACCAGACAAGGACAATGCAAAAAAAATTAACACCAAAATCCTTGATGAACATATTTGCAAAAATTCTCAACAAAATATTAGAAAACTGAAGTTAACATCTAAAAAAAACCATACACCACAATCAAGTGGGATTCATTTCAGGGATGCAAGGATGATTTTACATCTGTAAATTGATCAATGTGATACATTATATTAACAAAACAAAGGATAAAAGTCATATGATCATCTCAATAGGTACAGCAAAAGCATTTGACAAATTCACATTCATGTATGATAAAAACTCTCAACAAAGTGGGTGCAGAGGGAACATATATCATCACAATAAAGGCCAATATGACAAACACACAGCTAACATCATAACTCAATTCTCTAAGATTAGGAACAAGACAAGGATGCCTACTCTCACCACTTTTATTCAACATTGTATTGGAAGTTCTAGCTGGAGCAACTAGGCAAGAGAACTCAAAAATTCAACCAAACTGGAAAGGAAGGAGAAAAAACTGTCACTATTTGCTGATGACATGATACTATATATATATAATTGTAAAGACTCCACCAGAAAACAATTAGAACTAATAAGTGAATTCAGTGGAGTTGCAGGATACAAAATTAATATACAGAAATTTGTTGCATCTTCATACACTAATAATAAACTATCAGAAAGAGCAGTGAAGAAAACAATTTCAATGACAGTTGCACCAAAAAGAATAAAATACTTAGGAATAAATTTAGCCAAGGAGATGAAAGCCCTGTACTCTGAAAAGCATAAGACACTGAGTAAAGAAACTGAAGATGACACACAAATGGAAAGATATACTGTGCTCATGGATTGGAAGAATCAATATCATTAAAATGTCCATACTACTCAAAGTAATCTACAGATTCAATGCAATCCCTATCAAAATACTAATGGCATTTTTCACAGAACTAGAACAAATAATCCTAAAATTTGTATGGAACCACAAAAACCAAAGCAATCTTGAGAAATAAGAACAAAGCTGGAGGTATCACATGCCCAGACTTGAAACTATATTACAAAGATATAATAATCAAAACAGTATGGTACTGGCACAAAAACAGACACATAGATCAATGGAACAGAACAGAGAGCCCAGAAATAAATCCACACTTATATGGTCAATTAATATTTGACAAACGAGGCAAAAATATACAATGGGTAAAGGACAGTCTCTTCAATAGATGGTGTTGGGAAAACTGGACAGCTACATGCAAAAGAATGAAATTTGACCACTTTCTTACACCATATACAAAAGTGAACTCAAAATGGTTTAAAGAGTGAAATGTAAGACCTGAAATCATAAAGCTCCTAGAAGAAAACATATGCAGGGCAGTCTCTGACATAGTTCTTAGCAATATTTTTTTGGATCTGTCTCTTCAGGCAAGGGAAGCAAAAGCTAAAATAAACAAATGGGACTCTACCAAACTAAAATGTTTTTGCACACTGAAGGGAACCACCAACAATATGTAGAAGATAGCAACTAGCAGATGTTTGCAAACTATGTATCTGATAAGTGGTTGATATCCAAAATACATAAAGAATTCATACAACTAAAAAAAAATTAAAAATTGGGCAGAGGACCTGAATAGACATCTTTCCAAAGAAGACATACAAATGCACATGAAAAGATGCTCAATATTACTAATCATCAGGGAAGTGCAAATCAAATCCACAAGGATGGACCTTTAGGGTATTATGCTAAGTGAAATAAGGCAGACAGAGAAAGTCAAATACTGTACTATTTCATTCACATGTGGAATCTTAAAAATAAAAAGAAATGAGCAAACAAGACAAAACAGAAAGAGACTCATAGATGGAGAGTGCAAACTGATGCTGGCCAGAAGAAAGATGGGTGCAGGTGAAGGAGATTAAAAGGTACAATCTTCTAGCTATAAAATAAATAAGTCATGGGGATGTGATGTACACATAGGAAATAGCGTCAGTAATGTTGTAACAACTTTGTATGGTGCTTGATGGTAACTGGATTGATTGTGGTGATTATTTCATAATGTATAAAAATACTGAACCTATATACTTTGTTGTACATCTGAAACAAATATAATATTGTATGTCAAGTATAACTTACTAAAAAAAAACTCCAAAATACCTGAGGCAAAAGTAAATAAAACTAGGAGAAAAAGACTACAAAATTACGGTCAGAGATGTCACAGTAATCAATTCTACAAGTAGATGAAATCCCAAAATATAATAGATCTGAACAACTCTATCACTCATGTTAACCAAAGTGACATTTACGGAACACTGAACCTAGCATTAACAATATAAATACCATGTCCTTTCCAGATGGACAAGGAGAATTCACCAAGATAGACGTTACTCTGGGCAATAAATAAGGAATTTTAAAGAACTTAAATCATTCAAATTATGTTACTTGATAATAACAAAATTATACTAGAAATCAATAACATAAAGATAGACATTTAGGTTGCCTCCGTATTTTGGCTACTGTAAACAATGCTGCTATGAACATTGGGGTGCATGTATCCTTTCAAATTAGTGTTTTTGTTTTTCTCTGGATGTATACTCAGGAGTAGAATTTCTGGATCATATAGTAGTTCTATTTTTAGTTTTTTTGAGAAAACTCCATACTATTTTCCATAGTGGTTGCACCAATTTACATTCCCACCAACAGTGTACAAGGGTTTCCTTTTCTCCACACCTTTGCCAGCAGTTATTTGTATACTTTTTAATGATGACCATTCTGAAAGATGTGGGGTGATAGCTCATTGTGGTTTTGATTTGCATTTCTCTAGTAATTAGAGATGTTGAGCATCTTTTCATGTGCATGTTAGCCATCTGTATGTCTTCTATGGAAAAATATCTATTCAGGTCTTCTGCCCATTCTTTGACTGGGTTCTTTGTTTTTACGATATTGAGTTAATATGAGCTGTATACATATTAACAGTTTATGGGTCATATCATTTGCAAATATTTTCTCCCATTCAATAGGTTATCTTTTCATTTTGTTAATGGCTTCCTTTGCTGTGCAAAACTTTAAAATTTGGTTAGGTCCCATTTGTTTATTTTTGCTTTTAGCTATTTTGCCTTAGGAGACAGATCCAAAAAATATTGCTATGATTTATGTTGGAGGGTGTTCTGCCTATGTTCTCTTCTAAGAGTTTTATGGTTTCATGTCTTACATTTAGGTCTTTAAACCATTTTGAATTTATTTTTGTATATGGTGTGAGGAAATGTTCTAATCTCATTCTTTTACATGTTGCTGCCCAGTTTTCCCAGCACCACTTGTTGAAGAGACTGTCTTTTCTCCATTGTATATTCTTGTCTCCGGTGTCATGGATTAGTTAGCCATAGGTGTGTGAGTTTATTTCTGGGCTCTTTGTTCTGTTCCATTGATCTATGTGTCTTTTTTTTTTCTTTTTTCTTTTTGGTACCAGTACAATACTGTTTTGATTACTATAGCTTTGTAGTACAGTCTGAAATCTGGGAGGACTATACCACCAGCTTTGTTCTTTTTTCCCAAGATTGCTTTGGCAATTTGGGGTCTTTTGTGTTTCCATATGGATTTTAGGATTATTTGTTCTACTTCTGTGAAAAATGTCATAGGTATTTTGATAGGAATTGCATTAAATCTGTAGATTGCTTTGGGTAGTATGGATATTTTAAAGATATTAATTCTCTTTTCTTCTTGAAACAACTGACAACAGAAGTTCTTTGTGACTATGAGATGACCTCGAGGATACTAGCATACTATCACTTCTGCCTACATTCTATTGGTCAAAGAAAGTCACTTAGTCAAGTTAGATTCAATGGGTAGAAATGTATAGTCACATGATGATGGATAGGGATTATTGTCCTATTGCAAGGAGATAGAAACTAGTCTATTAAATCAAGCTATGCAATTGCCATTCCAAAAACCTAGGAGTCTCCTTTGATTCCTCCATTTTCCTCACTCTTCACATCTACTCCATCAGGACATCCTGTTGAATCTTTTGTCAAAGTACATAGAGTCCATACATTTTCTTTCTGCCATGCTAATCTAAGATACCATCACCTCTTGCCTGGGCTCCAAGAGTCTCCTAACTGGTCTTCTCACTTTTACTCTTACACTTCGCCTGTCAATATTCCTCACTGCAGCAAGACTGATCTTAAGATGTAAATCTGTTTGCATTGTTCACTCACTTAAAAAAAGACTTTCTATTGTACTTAGAATAAAATTTAAACTCCTAACAGCATTGGAAGCCATGTATTATCCTCCTTCTGCCTATCTCTCTAATCTCATCTCATTCTGGTTTCTTCTTTTATTCACTATATTCCAGCCACAAGAGTCTTATTTCAGAAAAAAATTTCCAAGCTCTTTCCTGTATCATTCCCTTTGCATATGCTGTTCAATCTCTCTAGAATGCTTATCATCATCCCTTAAGTCTTAGTTTATGTATCATTTTCTCAGATAGGCCTTCTGTGACCCTCCTCTCTAAAGTCTGTCCCCCTGCTATTCTCTACCTAGCTCTTTGTTTGATTCTATCATAACTCTTATTTGTTGGTTTACTTATCTCCTCAACTAGAGTGTAAGCACAATGAAGGCAGGAACCATTTCTGTGTTGCTCACTGTTGTATCCCCACACCTGGCCTTGACTCTGGTACTTTGTAGGTTTAAAAAAAATGTTGAATAAATGAGTGTATTAATGAATAAATGAAATAATGAAGTTGTTATCCAGTGCAGTGGCCATGGGGAAAGAAAAGAAAGAACACTTGAAACTTTTTAGACCCAGGTTAAATGTCCAATCCTTTCTGAGGCCTCTCCTTATCTCTCTATTAAGAAATTGAGTATAGTGTTCCATGGCTGAACGATCTCTGATTTTTGTTTGTGCCTAATTTGTGGTACGTAACATTCTCTAACTCTTGTAGTGATTGTTTTGAACAACTACTCTCTCCTGTCAGATTTTTACCTATCTTAAAGCAAAGAGTATATTTTATTCATCTATCTCCCATAATATGCAGCACCTGACTTGGCAAATAGTAGACTGAATATATGTTTTGAATGAAAGGATGAAGGGATGATCTGAACATTTTCCTGTTCTAGGATGAGGGGAGGGAGGGGCTCATGCTTCTTGAAAGTTTTCCAATCTCATTACAAAAGTTCTTTGCCCAGGGCATGAGCTTGCCATGCTTCACTTTCTGAGGGAGACCAAAGAAAGATACAAATAATGGATTGACCTCTTTCCAGAATTAATAATCTTGAGTAAAAAGCCTGTTATTTCCCAAATGATTATAATACAGAGCATTTCCCAGCACAACCCAGTAAGGCCAATAGAAATTACTTTGAACTTGCAAACTTTTCTCCCTGGGGAAACCTGGTAATAGTCTTGAACACACTCTGAGGAGGCACTTGGGTCCCAGCCAGTCTCTTCCCTCCTTTGGTGTGTGTGGGAATAGGTTTAAGGGGAAGAGAAGGTAGAATCAAACTGAGACCCTCACGGCCTCATTAGCATTTGTTACTTAGAGATTCCCAGAGGTTCCAAGTGTGGACATCCCAACAGGCAGCTTTACTTCAGACCAGTTAAGGCCAGACTGAGTTTTGCTTTTACTCTAAATGAGTCTCAGGAGGTTAGTTAAGAAGATGCCTACAGGAACTCCCTGAGTGACAGCCTAAAGAGGATCAGGAGCAGCTGGGATTTATTAAAGGAGTGAGCAAAGGGCATACGTCCAGGAGATGTCCCTGCAGATCTTCTTCTGAACATCCTGAGTAGCCTGGCAACTCCAGGGACAACTGTCCCTGCTAAGTAACTTAAAGACTGTTCCTGGAAGACTCTCTCTACTCCCACCACAAATCTTTCCTTTGCAGTCTCTTTTGGGTTAGTCAGGAAAGGCGGATCTCTGATTTTGGGATATCCCTGTTAACTGTGCATTTCTCTAATCCATCCCAATCACCATAGACAGATTAAATTCCTCTGGAAACAAGACTTTCATCTTATTTACCCTGTATCACAGATTGTTTGCAATAACAAAAAAGTAAAAGCAATCCAATTATTCAACAATAGATAAACTGTTAAATAAAATATGGACCACCTATATAATGACATTTTATGCAGTCATAAAAATATTTATGAGTTGTTTACTCCATGAATACCTATTTACCTATAATTTTAAGTGAAAAGTCAGGATGAAGAATTCTATATGTAATATGAAAAGGCTATATAAAATCACATTTAGGGAAGGAATAAATGGAAATATACCAAAATGAGAACAATGGAAGTATTATAGATAATATTTCCTACTTGTTATTTTTCCTTAAATGTTTCTATAGTTTCAATAGCATGTATTGCTATCATAATAAGGAAAAACACATTAAAATGGTAATGGAGCCATTCAGCACAGAGTTATGATTGTCTCACATAACACCAAAGAAAAATCACTGATCAGTGTATTTGTTTCCTAGAGCTGCCATAACAAATTACCACAAACTGGGTAGTTTAAAACAACAGAAATTTATTCTCTCATAGTTCTGGAAGCTAGAAGTCCAAAATCAAGGTGTTGGCAGGGTTTGTTCCTTCTGGAGGCTCTGAGGGAGAATTTGTTCCATACAGCTCTCCTTCTGGTGGTTGCTGGCAATCCCTGGCATTCTTTGGCTTGTAGAAACATTACTTCATCATCACATGGCATTTTCCCTGTGTGTTCTTGTCCAAATCTCCCTCTTCTTATAAGGACACCAGTCATTAGATAAGGGTCCACCCTCATCCAGTATGACCTCATCTTAACTTGATTACATCTGCTAAGACCCTATTTCCAAATAAGGTCACATTCACAGAGAGGTTGCTGGGAGAATAAATACCCAGACTTTACTCTGTTCTATCTCCCATCTCTAGCCAAATGGTAGAACCTAAATGGAAGCCAGAGGGCAAGGAAGCCTATGATGGAGACCATACACATCATCCTCTGGGAGCACTAAGCAGAGTGAGGAATGGAGTTGTAATGGCAAAAGGAAGCTACCTAGAACACTGGATATTTATTTAGTGTCATGAATGTTTGTATGGTTGGCCTGAGGCCTCAGTTCCTCCCTAGCACTTGTTGGGAGGCTGTTCCTTGCCATGTGGGCCTTTTACATTGCTTCATCAAAGTAAAGACTAAAGAAGATCCAGAGAGAGAAAATCCCAGCCAGATGGAAGCTGGAGTCTCTTATAACCTAATCATGGAAGTGACACACTATCATTTTTCCTGTACTGTATTCATCAGGAGCAAGTCAGTAGGTCTAGTCCACACTCAAGGGGAAAGAATTAAATAAGAATGTGAACAACATGGCCCCCTTCATTCTCTCTAATAGAGGGCTAATTTTGTTCCCCTCTTCCTAACAACCAAATGCTTCAGAGGTAGCTGGGTCCCTTCCCAGCTCCAGGGGGTCAATCTTAATTAGCCTAAACCAAACATGGTTATCCTATTTCCTTTGCCAAGGGTTACTTTAAGTATAATTGTATGATACAATTCTGGCAAAAACTATGTGAGGCTAACCTCCTGGGAGGCTTCTGAGAAGATCACCCTCATTCTTAAAAGGGACACAAACACAGAGACACTTCTTGCTCCTATGAATGTAGTTTTCTTGCATCTGATGCCCAGAACCATGTCAGCTATCTTGGAAGCATGTGGGCATCCAGACTAAGAAGGCAAACCAACACTAAGTGAAGATGGCAGAGCAGAAAGATTTAGCAAACACCTGGGATTCTGATAATGTTGCTGAATTAACCAACCCCAGATCATCCATCTCTATAGTCCTTGTTATGTGATTTAACAATGTATTCATTGTTGTGTCACTTTTGGTTGAATTTATATTAAGTTCAACTAAAAGTATTCTGACAGACAATACTGTGACTTATTTGTTAAACAGCAGCTATGCCACACTGAGTATCTAACTCTTATTAAAGTCTGTGACATTGGGCAAGTAATTTAACCTCTCTTCAGTTTTCTTATCTGCAAAATGGAAGTAATAATAATACCTATGTCACATATCTCTTGTGAAGATTAAATCCATCAATGTACATAAACAATGACTCACATATTACAAGGGTGCAATAAATGTGAGATATTATTATTACTGTTGTTGTTATTATTTATGTCAGACATTAAACTAGGCAACTTACACAGTCATTATTTTCTTTCCAGGTAGTTATTACTACTTTTATTTTACTGGTGAAAAAATGAGATCAAGCAGAGAGAAAAAATGTATTCAAAGTCACACAATAATTATATTAGGTAGGGATTAGTGTATCTCTATTTTATAGATATGGAAATTGGGGTTTAGACACACGTCTAGTAAACAGTAAAGCAAAACTCTGAAGACAGACTTTCTAGCTCCAGAGCCCATGCTTTTAACCACTGTTACATGTACTGCCTCCAAAGATGAATCATAATTTATTGAACAATTCTCCTATTGTTGGATAATTAGTTTTCTAAACTTTCACTGTTACAAGTAAATGAACACATATCCTTGACACAGGTAAACAAACAACTATTTCTGTATGAAAAATTCCTAAAAGTGAAAGAGGGTCTGTTTTTTAATATCCAACAATGCCTTGCAAAATCAGAACAAAAATTCAGAAATTAATAAAAAACTTTTTAACATGATCTAGAGCAAGGCATCTGAATTGGAGAGGAGAGAGATCCTTGCATATTTTTTTCCACTTTTGAAAATCAATAATGGTTTTTATTAGAATACAAAAACTGCTGCACATGCCCATTAAAATTCCATTTAGCATCCGTTTTATTCGAGATTCAATGGGGCACCATTTTATTCTATTTTATTTTTTTTAAACATCTTTATTGGAGTATAATTGCTTTACAATGGTGTGTTAGTTTCTGCTTTATAACAGTGACTCAGTTATACATATACATATGTTCCCATATCTCTTCCCTCTTGTGTCTCCCTCCCTCCCAACCCCCCTCTCCCACCCCTCTAGGTGGTCACAAAGCACCGAGCTGATCTCCCGGTGCTATGTGGCTGCTTCCCACTAGCTATCTATTTTACATTTGGTAGTGTATATATGTCCATGCCACTCTCTCACTTTGGCCCAGCTTACCCTTCCCCCTCCCCGTATCCTCAAGTCCATTCTCTAGTAGGTCTGTGTCGTTATTCTCGTCTTGCCCCTAGGTTCTCCATGACCTTTTTTTTTTTTTTAGATTCCATATATATGTGTTAGCATATGGTATTTGTTTTTCTCTTTATGACTTCATTCTTTTATTATTATTGTTTTTTTGGTACGCGGGCCTCTCACTATTGCGGCCTCTCCCGTTGCGGAGCACAGGCTCCAGACACGCAGGCTCAGCCATGGCTCACCGGCCCAGCCGCTCCGCGGCATGTGGGATATTCTCGGACAGGGGCACGAACCCGTGTCCCCTGCATCGGCAGGCAGACTCTCAACCACTGCGCCACAAGGGAAGCCCTGACTTCACTCTTTATGACAGACTCTCAGTCCATCCACCTCACTACAAAGAACTCAATTTCGTTTCTTTTTATGGCTGAGTAATATTCCATTGTATATATGTGCCACATCTTCTTTATCCATTCATCTGTTGATGGACACTTAGGTTGCTTCCATGTCCTGGCTATTGTAAATAGAGCTGCAATGAACATTTTGGTACATGACTCTTTTTGAATTATGGTTTTCTCAGGGTATATATGCCCAGGCCTGGGGTTGCTTGCTCTAGTTCCTCCTCCAGCTACTCTCACCCTAAGCAGCTTCTTCTTTCTCATAGAGGACAGGGCAGCTTCCTCCACCACCACCCCAGACAAGTGAGGAGGGAGGTCCCAAGAAAACCTCCAGTTAATTTGGGGGGCTGTATTTAGAAAAGGGAAGCAGGTGTGTAAATCCCTGATTGGATGCTCACAGAATGGTGGAACTGATGAGCTGCCACCAAATTTTGTAGGGATCTTGTCATATTTATATGTTCCTAGAGATGTGTGCCTACATTTTGCCTTGAAATGTCTGATTGTAAGAGGCTTGCTGCGGTAACCTGAGCTAGTAGGGTAATAGGGGGCAATGGAAGTATGATGGTTAATTTTATGTGTCAATTTGACTAGGCCACAGGATGCCCAGATATTTGGTTAAATGTTATTTCTAGGTGTGTCAGTGAGGGTGTTTCCAGAAGAGATTAGCATTGGAATAAGTATGCTGAGTAAAGCAGATTGTGTTTTCCAGTGTGGGTGGGCATCATTCAATCTGTTGAGAGCCTGAAAAGAATAAAAAGGCAGAGGAAAGGAGAATTTGTGCTCTCTGACTGCTTGAGTTTTGGCATTGGTCTTCTCCTGCCCTTATACTGGGACTTACATCATTGGTGCCCCAATTCTCAGGCCCTTGGACTTGCACTAGAACTATACCACCAGCTTTGCTGGGTCTCCAGCTTGCAGATGGCAGACTGTGGGATTTCTCAGCCTTTATAATCATACAAGCCAGTTCCTCATAATAAACCTCTTGAGATATATGAAATTTATACTGTTAATCTTTCTCCCGGCCTTCCCCAAAGGGACTTATGGCCTTTTATCAGAGTTACTGTGCACTGAAGAAAATGAAATAATCAAACCTTTCAGGGACTACTGGACACTGACTCTGAACTGACACAAATTCCAGGAAACCCAAAATGTCACTGTGGTCCACCAGGCAGAATACAGGCTTATAGAAGTTAGGTGATCAATGAAGTTTTAGGTCAGATCCATCTCAGAGAGGGCGCAGTGGGTCACCAAACCTATTGTGTGGTTATTTCTCCATTTCAAGAATACATGTTTAGGGCTTCCCTGGTGGCGCAGTGGTTAAGAATCCGCCTGCCAATGCAGGGGACACGGTTTCGAGCCCTGGTCTGGGAAGATCCCACATGCCGCGGAGCAACTAGGCCCGTGAGCCACAACTACTGAGCCTGCGCATTTGGAGCCTGTGCTCCACAACACGAGAGGCCGCGATAGTGAAGAGGCCCGCGCACTGCGATGAAGAGTGGCCCCTGCTTGCAGCAACTAGAAAAAGCCCTCGCACAGAAACGAAGACCCAACACAGCCAAAAATAAATATAAAAATAAACAAATAAATAAATAAAAGATTACTAAAAAATAAGAATACACGCTTGGCAGAATTCCCACGTTAGTTCTCTGACTTGCGGAGTGAGGGCTATTATGGTGGGAAAGGCAAAGTCGAAGCCACTAGAACTGCCTCTACCTAGGAAAATCATAAACCAAAAGCACTACCATACTGCTGGAGGGATTGCAAAGATTAGTACCACCATCAAGGACTTGAGGGATGCAGGAGTGGTGAGTCCCACTACATCCCCATTCAACTCTCCTATGTGGCCTGTGCAGAAGGCAGATGGATCTTGGAGAATGAGAGTGGATTATCATAAGCTTATCAGGTGGTGACTCCAATTGCAGCTTCTGTACCAGATGTGGTTTCAATGCTTAACCAAATGCTTTTTTCTTGATACCTGTTAGTTAAGACCACAAGAAGCAGTTCACTTTCAGTTGACAAGGCAAGCAATACACCTTCACTGTCCTACCTCAGAGATATACCAACTCTCCAGCCCTACTTCATAATTTAGTTTGCAGGGATCTTGATCACCTTTTCCTTCCACAATATATTCCACTGGTCCATTAAATGGTTGTTGTTATTGCAAGTATGCATCATCAGTGAAAAAACAGCCTGTTTTCACATTTATGCATGAAGCTTTAGAAACCATGGAAATTATATAAGCTCTAAAGTCCCCAGGCACCTTCTTGCCTTCTTGCCTCCGTTGACCTTAGTCCCTAGGGGGCAGGCCAGCTACCCTTATTAACATTTCTCTTCCACATAGAGCTAAATGCATAAGTGGACTTAGGGCTCCTCTTGGGGAGCCACACTATTATTTCCTCTTTGCAAGCACACCTGGGAGTATAGGTCCCAAAATTTAGAGCTGGGGATCAGAGAAAAGAGAAAGCCTTCATTTAAGGCTTGAGCCTAAGCAATACCTGCTAACTCATAATTTACCAGAAAGTCCTATACTAGGAATTTCTAGACACTGACTCAACTAATTAACGATTCCCATTCTGTCACTTCTTATTTCTAAGTCTAGGATAAGGTCAGTCATGAATAGGCCCAATGAAATTTCAGAAGGAAGAACAATATTAGATAAAGTGCCAGTCTAGTACTATCCTGCAAGATTTACCATTCATTCCCCCACATGAAGTCTGCCCATAACCTTGGTAGTATCCCATTAAAAAATTCCTCACTTTTTCTTTCCTTAGCTGGATGTTTTCTTCAAATAGTAGAAAGGCAAAAGTCTATAGAAATTTTTTAAATGCACAAAGGTAAGTAAATTTGAGATTTAATACTTGAGGAATGTGGTAGTATTTCCTGACTCCTGCACTGTTTAACAGAGAAACCAAATCTCTCTTTATAACCCAAGAAGTTATTGTGTAAGTGATGGAAAGGGGTCTAGTTAAAAGGAAAAGGGTAGGCAACAAGCAAAAGAGGTGAAAGCCAAATAGAAGGTAAGAAGTTTTTTTAAGGAAAGACAGAAGTGAGCAGAAGGGGCAGAGACTTCCTATTGGCATAGACTTCCTCTTAATGATAGATCACTGCTCAATTATTTCCATTAAATTCTTGTAATTCCTTTTCTACTTATGGGCCATTCACTCTGCTTTATATAAAATTAAAGTCAGCTCTTGCTTAATGAAAAAAAGCCAGCACAAATCATTATCCAGTGAAACAATATCTCAGCAGGTCTCCTGCTTGAGTCCCTCTTCTGATTGAGGAATTTTGCTCCTCCATTCTTTCTGGAAGAAAGATACACTTAAGTCTTCACACACTGTTATATGTGTGTGTCATATGGGTTCCTCCTTTATCCATGTATCAGGGGGCTTCTAGACCACTGTATTCTAGAACTTTAAACATTTGAGATTCAGCCTCATATTTATCGAGCATCTACTATGCTCCAGACACTCTTTTAGATGCAGGAGATGTAGCAGTGAAGAAGACAGACAAGTCCCTTGCTCTTACGGATTGTAGATTCTAGGGGAAGGGGAAGTTAACTATCAAATCAATAAGTAAACAAACAGGATATTATTCAGATAATAATAAATGCTATACTACTTTATATTGGGTGTTCAAGGAATGACCTGAGAAAAGAATGATATGATGGAGCAAGTATGAAGATTTTGGAACAGAGGGTTACAGGCAGAAAGAACACAAAGTGCTGAGTGTTAAGAGGGAAATAAGAAAGACTACTGTGACTAGAGCAGGGCGAGCAAAGTGGAGAGGAGTGGCACAGGTGTCCAGAGGACAGTTCATGCAGGGAGTGTAGGTCAGGGAAGGAGTCTGAATTTCGTTTTACATGTATAGGGAACAAAATTCTCTATAGTAGGATTCATAAAAACTTCATCATAGAGGAAGTCAAATGCATAAGTTTCTGGTTGAACTTCTCTTTTTGCTTTCAAGATAGCTTATTATATCTAGCATCAATTATGAAATAATCTGCTGAGAAAGAATTCTTAAACAAGAATTTAAAAATACATTAAAAAATAAGGATTTCTGCCCAAAGAAGAACTTTATTGGCATTAATTATTATATAATAATAGAACATTAATATTCTATTAATAAGAATTTTTCAACAAATACTTTTATCCTAATAAATAGAATCTACTTAAGTAATTATTAAAATATACTCATGAAAAATATATTCTTAAATAAAATCACGAGAAGTCTTTATATTCCAGAATACATTCTTATTACTCTATTATTTTTATGATCTTTAATCTCTTCCTCTATCTGTCCCTCAAAATCTAGCTATAGTAGCAAGAGATGGGGTAAAGAAAACAAAACATTATTTAAAACGCTGTTAGGCAACAAATAATTTTTAAAAAGCTTTAAATAGTAGTATATAGTTAAAATAAAGAGGTAAATTTGTTGAAATGATGATTTGGTGAATTGACAATTTGGCAAACTGGCCATTTGCTTTTGTTGAACTGGCATTCTACATATTGTTAGTGAATTAACTGAGGGCCAACCAGAGAGGTCAAAGTTTATGGGAGCCAGAAGACTGTAATCTGAACACAAACATTTAATTTTGCTCTCTCCTAAACCTTGCATAAACTATAGGAAAGAGGGTTTTGTTTTGTTTTTTTTTCAAAAGATACAAACCTACAGAGTAAACAAAAGATAAAACAGCAACAATATATTTTGGAAACTGAAGGTAGATAGATGTGTGGTATCTGATTTTGCAGAGCTAAGAAAGATAAATTCCAGGCCAGTAGCTAGGCAGGGGTATGGAACTGAGAATAAACTGATGTCTACTGCAAAATCCTCTGGAATTGGGAGTGAAAGGTATGAGGTAAAGGCTAAAATAGGAAGAACTGGTTGAAAGCTACCTTAAAAACTTTTCAATCCTTTCATCCCTTTCCCCATTGCACACTGTTGTGAGATCATCTCTCACTCACCCTAGCAGAAAATTGGGAGTTTATTCTTTGCAGAGAAGAAGCAGTGATTTGGTCTCAGACACACTAGGTCTACTTGAAAGCATTAATATTATGCTTAAAATAGGAGGGATTAAAGAAACATATGCTTCCTAAATGCTAAGAGGCCCAGATCTCTTTCCCACCTTAACTTCCAGATGCTGACAGCCACGTCTTAAGCCTCCAGGTAGAAGACTGGAAGAGTCTTCTCTGAGGAATCAGAGCAGCCTAAGAGGAAAGGCCTAAATGTATTGACATCAGGGCTTCTTAACCAAAGACCCAACCAAATTAAACAATTAAAAAACCCTCAAAGTTGACAAGTCCCAGCAAAGAACTTGGAATTTCATCCATATTTTCGTCTTCCACTGTAAATATGAACAGGCAACAAAGTATTACTAGGCAAATGGGGAAAGCTTTCAATATGAAAGATAAAGACCAAATCAAACTAATAGAAAAAAAAAGAGCAGCTAGAAGAAACAGACAATATGCAGAGAGAAGAAAACCAAAGACAACACCCAGAGAGATGAAATGCATCCATGAAGCAAGTATAAAAAGGAATATTTAGAAAACAAAGAAAGGGCTCTTAGCATTAAATATGATAACAGAAATGAAAATTTCAATAGAATTGGAAAACAAAGTTAAAGATATCTCCCAGGAAGTAAGGCAAAGAGCCAAAGAGGCTACCACGTGGGAGAAAACCATCACCATGATAATTTTTTTTTTCTTAGAACCTAACAGTTTCTTACACTGCATGAATTTTCAGATTGAAGGGTTCTTTATCATTGTGATAAAGAAAATAAAAAAACATTGAAGTACACCACTGTAAAATTATAGTACACTGGCACAAAGAAAATTCTATAAGCTTCCAGATAGATAGAAATATGGAAAAATAGGATAGAAATAATAAGTTAAAAAGAATCATAAACCTCAAATGGTTTTGTACTTCTCAAAAGTTACTCCAGAATCTAGAAAACAATGGATAAATAGCAAAGAAAAATAGTATTTCCAAACTAAAATACTGTATCCTGTGAAACTACCAATCAAATGAGAGGGTATAATAAACACATTTTTGACATGCAAGTTCTTACATTTATCGTCTTTGCACTTTTTTCTCAGTAGATACTAGAGGACAGTTTACTTCAAAAAAAGGGAGTAAACTAAGAGGAAGATATGGGATGCAGAAGACAGGAGATCCAGCAGAAGTGAGAGGTGAAAAGAAATCCCCAAGGATGAAGAGATATCCTAAAATGAGAATTTTGTACCAGATTAGAGCAGTGCCACTCAAAAAAATACATATTAAGGGCTGTCATCCCCATTCCCTGTCATTATTCCATTTTTTAATCTTCACAAAGCTACCAGTAAGTGTATTCCCCCCCCCCAAAACACAAAGGCATGAGATCCAGGAAACAGGGAATCCAAATCAGAAGAAAGCCAAAGGGAATTCCTAGGATGGCAGTAAAAGGAAGTCCCAGGATCATAGTTTCAGAGCAGGACCAAAAAGCAATCAGGGCAGAATGAATCTCTTGGAAGAGTCTTAAGTATCTGTCTGTGTGTCTGTCTCTCTCTCAATCCCCCATAGACTCACACACACACACTCTGGAACTGATATATTAGCTGATAAAATTGCTCTTGTGGAAAATTATAGTGAGAGATTATTGGAAGATATGAGAAGAAATAGCAATCGGTAAAAGAAAAATTATGTAAAAACTGCGAAAAAAACAAAGCAATTATTTTTTTAACATCTTTACTGGAGTATAATTTCTTTACAATGTTGTGTTAGTCTCTGCTTAACAAAGTGAATCAGCTATATGTATACATATATCCCCTCCCTCTTGCATCTCCCTCCCACCCTCCCTATCCTACGCCTCTAGGTGGTCACAAAGCACCTACCTGATCTCCCAGTGCTATGTGGCTGCTTCCCACTAGCTATCTATTTGACATTTGGTAGTGTATATATGTCAGTGCTACTCTCTCACTTCGTCCCAGCTTACCCTTCCCCCTCCCCATGTACTTTAGGAAAAGACATAAGAATGTAATCCTAGTACCTTACAATAATATGATAGACATATCTGGACAGACAATAATCATATAAATACTGAATACTGATTAATAAAAAACTATACTATAACTCCACTGGGAGGATGGGGAAGGAAAAGCCAGAGAGGATGGAAGCACACCAGAGCTAAATCCTCTCTCTACCATTCCTATCTACCAAAATAGGATGTCAAAGGACAATGTCAAAAATAAATGAATGAATAAGATTAGAAATTTGGAGATAAGTAAATGGAGATGTATAAAAGCCAGAAGACACAGCTAGAAAAGGAGTCAGAAGTTGTTGCTTCTGAGGAGGAGGACTTGGGGAAGCAAAGAGGAGCGGGGTAGTCACTATATTTACACTAAGTCTTTCAGTACTATTTGATAACTCTTTATACTTAGTGCGTGTATTATGTTAATCAAAATCAAAAGTAATATTTAAAATTCCTGGGTTCCAAGAGAGGCCATAATACCTGATTTTGGCCTATATATAAATTGGATATTCACTCTGAATATCCAGCTTGCTCTCCCCTTGTAAATGCCCACAGCTTACACTCCCCTCTTTATGTCCCAAAATGCACAAAGAAATCTCATGGACATAGAATATGGGTGGGCAAACTATACCCCTTAGGGAAAATCAGTCTGCCACCTGTTTTAGTATGACCTATGAGGTAAGAATGGCTTTTACAATTTTAAGCAGCTGAAAAAAATCAAAAGAAGAATATTTTATGACACATAAAATTATATGAAATTCATATTACGGCGTTCACACTCACTTGTTTATTTTTTGCCCATGGCTTTTTTTTTTTTTTTTTTTTTTTTTTGCTACTAGTAGAGCTGAGTAGTTATGACAGTGACTGTGGCCAGAAAAGTAAAGAATATTTGCTATCTGGCCCTCTACAGAAAAGGTTTGTATAACCATAACCTGGAAGCTTAGTATCACAGGATGGGTACACATAGGACCATCCTTCCTCTTTTAGCACCTTTCTGAAATCATATTCCAGAAATACATGCACATATAAGCGAACACACACTCTAAACTATCAGAAAATCATCTCCTTTAGCTTCACTACTGAAGCTTTTTGTCAAATTTCATCACCGAAATTTCCTTGCAGTCCCCATTTCCCAGCACTATGATTTTGGAATCATTAACTTAGTCTGTCATCTTCTCAATTAAGAACAGAGAAAAACTGAGGACCTGACTGTAAGAAAACTAGGGATGCCATATTCCAGTCTAGTATTACTGTCAGTAGGAAGAGAGGGAAACTAGGAAGGTGGATGATCCATAAAAGAAAGTAATTAGAAAAAAGCAATATTTTGATTTTTTTCATTACAAGAGGGTCTATCTCCCCAAAGGTACTACTACTAGCGACCCTAAGAAAATGAAAACTGAAATGTAGCTTTTTTTATCATTAATTTGAAATCTAGATCCACTCTCCATAAAATTGATTCTAGAAAGTTAGTTTGGTTGGTCCCAATCTGAATATGCTTCTCAGAAAGTGAGATTAAAAAGTTTTGGGTGGGGACAAAGGATAGAGGTCATAAACAGTTCTCTGTCCCATGAGTCCATATCGGGCTTAAACTTCTGAAACTTCCACTCACTTACCTAGGCCTTCCCTCTTCCTCTAATCTGGGATACAGATGTTGTGACTCCTCTTCTTCTTCAGGTTATGGTACAGTTTTCGCTACTGGGGAACTCAGTGATGCTAACTCCACCAAAAGAACTCTCTGATCCTATTTCTGGATTGTGACCTGAACACCATTCCTTGTTTGCTGTAGCATTCAGGATTGAGGCTTCTTGAAAAAAGTGACCTGACTTTTGAATAGAATAAGAGAAGGGAAAACAGAAAATAAAGTCCTGTTTTCAGGGGTTGTTAAGGAGAATAAAGAAATTTCCAAAAACTTCTGGCCTAAAGCTTGAGCTAGGATCTACTAAGATACAGGGTAATGAGAGTTAGCAGGACCTTCCAGTCACTACTCTACTTGCCCTCTAGTTTCATTCATACCTATCATGACCTCTGCTGTGCTTCAATATTTAATAACTTCAAGCAAAGAAACAAGTCAATACTGGGGGCTAATGGGCCTCAGGAAAGAATCACTAACCTCTTCTCTCAAAAGATTAGGGGCCCAAAAGAAATATAAATCTTCGTAACATGAAGGAAGGGTACTGGCCCAAACATAAACTCCTTCCTCTCTGTTCATTGTTTTCCTTTCTGGGAGAAAATTCTCAAAAACATTTACAAGTATTCTTCATACTGTATTTGTATGTGTCCTTACAGAAAACAAAGAGGCAATGAGCTCCATTCCTTTTCTCCAACTCTGCCCTTCTAGCCCCGCACCCCCCCTTAATACGAGTACCCCATTTCATCTACTGTGTGAGCTTCCAGGACTCTTTCTGCAAGTTTTCTCTTATGTCATGGTCACAAATTCTTCACCACATTTTGGATGCTGCTACTGAACCCAGGACTAGATATTCTTGGGCAGAATTGTTCCTTGGTGTGGTTCTGACCTGAACTCAAGGCATAGCTGCCAGAATTGAGTCAGAACTAATCCAAAGAAGCTATGGCAGAAAATATTGGGGCCAAAAGAGATCCCACTTAGGCTGAACTTCTGATTCCATGGGGGCAATGTTCCTGAGTTTCACTGCAGGTACCCTTCTGGCTCCAATGCCTGGCCCTAAAGGCATTACCTAGCTCAGAGAACAACTTCAGGCCAGGGGGAAGCCAGCTTTTTTTTTTAATTATTATTTTTTTAATTAATTGTTTTGGAGTATAGTTTCTTTACAATGTTGTGTTAGTTTCTACTGTACAGCACAGTGAATCGGCTATACATATAAATGTATCCTCTCCTTTTTGGATTTCCTTCCCATTTAGGTCAGCACAGAGCACAGAAAAGAGCTCCCTGAGCTATACAGTGGGTTCTCATTAGTTATCTATTTTATACATAGTATCAACAGTGTATATATGTCAATCCCAATCTCCCAATTCATCCCACCCCCCTCCCACCATGGTGTCCATACATTTGTTCTCTACTTGTATGTCTCTATTTCTGCTTTGCAAATAAGTTCATCTGTACCATTTTCCAAATTCCACATACAAGCGATATTATATTTGTTTTTCTCTTTCTGTCTTATGTCACTCTGTATGACAGTCTCTACGTCTATCCATGTCTCTGCAAATGGCACTATTTGTTTCCTTTTTATGACTGAGTAATATTCCATTGTATATATGTACCTCATCTTCTTTACCCATTCCTCTGTTGATGGACATTTAGGTTGCTTCCATGTCCTGGATATTGTAAATAGTGCTGCTATGAACATTGGGGTGCATGCGTCTTTTTGAATTATGGTTTTCTCTGAGTATATGCCCATTGCTGGGTCATATGGTAGTTCTATTTTTAGTTTTTGAAGGAATTTCCATACTATTCTCCATAGTGGCTGTATCAATTTACATTCCCACCAACAGTGCAAGAGGGTTCCCTTTTCTCCACACCCTCTCCAGCATTTATTGTTTGTAGATTTTTTAAATGATGGCCATTCTAACCAGTGTGAGGTGATACCTCATTGTAGTTTTGATTTGTATTTCTCTAATAATTAGTGATGTTGAGCAGCTTTTCATGTGCCTCTTGGCCATCTGTATGTCTTCTTTGGAGAAATGTCCATTTTGGTCTTCTACCCATTTTTTGATTGGGTTGTTTGCTTTTTTAATATTGAGCTGTATGGGCTATTTGTATATTTTGTAGATTAATCCTTTGTCCGTTACTTCATTTGCAAATATTTTCTCCCATTCTGAGGGTTGTCCTTTCGTCTTGTTTATGGTTTCCTTTGCTGTGCAAAAGCTTTTAAGTTTCATTAGGTCTCATTAGTTTATTTTTGGTTTTGTTTTCATTACTCTAGGAGATGGGTCAAAAAGGATCTGCTGTGATTTATGTCAAAGAGTGTTCTGCCTATGTTTTCCTCTAAGAGTTTTATAGTGTCTGGTATTACATTTAGGTCTTTAATCCATTTTGAGTTTATTTTTGTGTATGGTGTTAGGTAGTGTTCTAATTTCATTCGTTTACATGTAGCTGTCCAGTTTTCCCAGCACCACTTATTGAAGATACTGTCTTTTCTCCATTGTATATCCTTGCCTCCTTTGTCACAGATTAGTTGACCATAGGTGCGTGTGTTTATCTCTGGGCTTTCTATCCTGTTCCATTGGTCTATATTTCTGTTTTCATGCCAGTACCATACTGTCTTGATTACTGTCGCTTTGTAATATAGTCTGAAGTTAAGGAGACTGATTCCTCCAGCTCTGTTTTTCTTTCTCAAGATTGCTTTGGCTATCTGGGGTCTTTTGTGTTTCCATACAAATTGTAAAATTTTCTGTTCTAGTTGTGTGAAAACTGTCATTGGTAATTTGATAGGAATTGCATTGAATCTGTAGATTGCTTTGGGTAGTATATTCATTTTCACAATATTTATTCTTCCAATCCAAGAACATGGTATATCTCTCCATCTGTTTGTGTCACCTTTGATTTCTTTCATCAGTATCTTATAGTTTTCTGCATACAGGTCTTTGGCCTCCTTAGGCCTCCTTTATTCCCAGGTGAAAAGAGATACAGGCTTCAGAAGTGCAGCCCTGTGAATACAGGAGCTATATGGAAATTAAACACTATCTCAGTCTATGTGATAGCATTCCAAATTTCTGTCATACACTGTTCCCTCAGGGAGAAAGATCTTCTTCCAGGATTTCCTCTAAAAGCGTTTATTTGTGTATCCTGCTTTTCTAGTTCTTCAACTATAATTCACGGACATTTGGGGACCAGAGAGAAGCCAAGTTCAAAACCCTTGAAACCAGTGTGCTTTCTACCATGTGTTAGTGCTTTACTCTGATAAAAATCTCATTTGTGAGGTTTTTTTTCAAGACTATCTACCACAGCCTTATGAAGTATTTGTATCCCCATTTAGTAGATGAGAAAACTCAGAGAAGTAACTTGATTATGTCAGATTTAATGATAGAGCTGCGATTTGAATCTAGGCTTTTCTAAGACCAAGGCCTCTGTTCTTTCCATTTTCCATGTTGGGGGTCATCACTCAATTAGAAATTCAATTTCTAAAGTTATCTAGGAAAGAAAGAATGAAACCCTCTAAACCCATCATTTCAGAGGTTAGTTTAGAATTGATAAGAATCATTAAGATGAGGAAGAGACAGGAAATGGAAAGGATAATCTAGCTTAGGCCGGACTGTGTGATACAACTGAATATGTCCACTTTACTAATTTCATGTGTCCCAAGTTCCTTGTCACTGGGGATTCAAACAGTTAATCCTCCTGTCCTGAAGCTCAAAGGAAGGGTAAGCTCTCTTTGTAAGAGCCAAGCTACACAACATATTCCCTAAGAGCAGGAGGCTTCCATTTGTCTAGGCAGAAAACCCAGATTCTAACATTACCTTTCCCTGACACTGCCTGCCTGGCCTTTATGCACCCCCGGAGGTGTGAGAAGCTGATTTCCATACTTCATTGGCTCACTTAGAGCTAAGTCATTGGAGGGAGAGCCCTGGGTACTAGTTTCAATGTTTTTGCTATACAGTGGTGGAACCCTGGGCGGGGCCTTTTATCTCTGTTTTCTCTTCTGTGAAATGAGAGAGCTGGCCAAGACCTACTGTAAGTAGTCAAGCAATGGACAAGGGCAGATCCGTGGAGCCTCTGACCCACACCATATATTGCTCCCTTCCAAGGTCCTAACCCATAATGGGTAATACTTTTATTCCCAGAGCGCTTTACCATGTTAGGGTACAAACAAACACCAATATCTACTAGCTTTTTGTGCCAAGCACTGTGCTGAGCACCTTCACATATTTGGGGCTTTCCAATTGGCACTCTCAGGGAGAAACAAAAACTAAACACATCCTCACTTCCACACCTAATGCTTGGGTGAACAAAATAAAAGTCCTAGTCAGATTCTGGAACACTCCGCGGTTCCAAGGCAAGAGACTGAAGGAGAGTAGGGCCTGTTCAGGAGGGTGAAACTTAGGAGGCTGCCAAATTCTACTCCAGATTGTCTATAGCTATCTTTCTACCTATTTCTTATTCTTCTCTGTCTCATTAATAAGGAGCACAGTAGCCTTTTTCCTTCAGAGGCAAATGACCACGACAGCATCTTGAGGCTTAGCGGCCTCTCAGGCTCCACATCAGCCCCAGGACACAGGAGGCTCTGAGACTACATTTCCCAGAAACCACCGCTCCGCTTGTGGTCTCAGAACAGCTTTTTGAGGGGGCGCGCATGCTCTGACCATTAGCACCAGATTCTCCTCCGCCCCCTATCTCCCCCAACTCCGCGATTGGAGTATTGACAAGTTAGACCCACCCAGCCTTCAGAGTACCGGAAAGGGGTGAGCAACAAGACGGGAGCTTTTGGCTTTCACCCACTCCAGGCGCCCAGTCTTTCTCCACCTCTTTTGGTAGTCCCGGGACCCCACATCGTCCCTCTTTTCGATGCCCGTCGTCCTTTGAGGACGGGAGTCCGCTGCGTGCGTCCCCTCAGCCTTAAGACAAGAAGGAGGAGCCAAAGCCCCACAAAAGGGGCTTTGGCGAATCTTCATGGAAATTATTCCTGCAGCTTGCATAATTTTAGTTTTAAGTGTAGTAGGTGGGGAGAAAATTGTTAACAAGAATGAGATAAGCAGTCAATTTTTTATCCAATTGTAATGCACAAGTGCAGTTGCAGGCCTGAAAGGCCCGCCCCGTTACCAAGGCAACATAAATAGCCCAGGGACAAAAATTTCTCTTTTCTTTCATTCTCAGATCAACAAACACCGGTAGAGGCCCATCAAATAAGATCTGGCCCTTGTTCTCTAGGAGACGAAGTAAAGATGACAGTCAATCGATAAATATTTATTAAACTCCTATGTTGGCAACACATTAGACACGGAGGTAAAACAATAAATAAAGTGCTGCCCTTGCTCTCCTGCAAACTATTCTAAGACAGAAGCGATGATTGTTGTGACGTGTGGAATGGGAACAAAAGGCAAAGATTCCTAACCACCATTAAAATGGAGGGGGAGAGAGTCAAGGAAAGCCGTCCAGAGAAAGTGATGGATGTGAATTAAGTTCTGAAGTGACCTATATTTGTAAAGAACTTCAATCCTCATTATCTGTACACAAAATTAAAGTCCAAAAAAGAAATTGAAGTCCAGATGATTAAAGAGCTAAACATTAAAAAAAATAAAGTAAAAGTATTAAAAGAAAATATAGGATACTAATACTCTTTCTATGATCTAAGGCAGGGAAACAAGTCACAAAACTAAGAAGTCATCAAGGAGAAGACTGATAAAACTGGCAACACAGAACATACTGTATAGCACAAGGAACTCTACTTAATGCAATGTGGTGACCAAAATGGGAAGGAAATCCAAAAGAAAAGGGGATATATGTATATGTATAGCTGATTCCTTTTGCTGTACAGTAGAAACTAACACAACATTGCAAAGCAACTATGCTCCAAGAAAAATTAATTAAAAAAACTGACAACATAAAATTAGAAACTTATCAATAACAGAAAATACCATAAACAAGGTTAAGAGACAAGAGACAGACAAGGAAAAAAATATCTGTGTCATGCACGAGAGCAATCAACATCCAGATGTTTGTGCCCACCAGCCAAAAGTACCAGGAAACACAACAGTAGGCAAGCAGAGTTGAGTCTAATACTTACTGCAGCAAGGAAGACTGCACACCATGGGCAACAAGGGGGATATTTCCGTAAGATGGGGTTAAGAGGGGATTGTTTTGTGATTTGGGCTTGTGTTACATTTGCGGAGAGTCTTTCAGAAATCGGGGCAATTCTATGATTGGATATCTTCATTTTTATCTAGGATGTGACAGAAACCGAATGGAGCTGAAGCTGTAATTGGTAAAGCAGCAGCAGGCCCTCCTGTTCCCTGGGAGAAGGGGATGTTTGGTCAATTTTTGTGATTTGTACAGTGTTCTTGTTTTTATCTGTGCTCAGATAATTTCCGAACGGTTGTATTGTTGTCCTGCTCCATTGGAATCACAGAATAACCTTGTCTGACACTGGTTATTCTCTGTAGTTGTTTATATTAAGTAGGGAACGCCTGGGCCTAGGTACTAGTTGCAGGCTAGCTCCTTCTATCTGACACCTGTCATTTTTGTTTCTCATAGAAGTCAATAACAAAACAATAGACAACACAATAAAACATTAGGGAAGTATAAGAACAATAATTCACAAAAGAAAAAATAAAAATGAATAATTAAACACATGAAAAGATGCTCAACTGCACCAATAGGAAAATGCAAATTAAAACAGTAAAACACTGTTGGTGTTCATTTAAATTGGTCCAGGCTTTTTGGATGGCAATTTGACAATATCTACCAAAATATTATACGCAAGTACCTTTCAACCAGGAATTCCATTTCTTGAAATCTCTCCTAGAGAATTATATGCACATGTACACAAAGAGGAATATAAAAGGATATTTATTGTAGCATGTTTATAATAGTAAAAACTGGAAAACCTAAATAACTGGCAAAAAGGAATAATTCACAGTAGTTTAAGTTTGATCTTATTTAACTTTGTTATTTAATTTTAAAAAAAACACTTGAAAGTCAATATTTATGGCTCTAAGTAGCAACATAGGAACACAATTATGACATAACACTTAATAAGGAAAGCAGCACTCATAGTTATACATCAGTATGATTCTATTTTAAAAAAAATTTCCAAAGGAAAAAAAAAAGATTTAAGAAATACTCCTAAATACGAATAGTATATTTAGATGGAGGGGCTATGGGAAATTTTTTCCCTTCTTTCTAATTTTCAGTATTTCCAAACTGTGATTAATTAGTATGCATTTCTTTTAGAAATGAATAGGAACATTTAAAAAATGTAGCAGCCTACAACACGTCAGCAAGTACTAATCCAGACTAGCTGGACTGGCTAAACGATTGTCAAAAAATAGTCCCTATGCAGAGAAGAGTTCACAAGGAAAAACAAGATTTTCCAAAAGTACCCACACTCCATGACCCATTTTAAAATCTGGTTGCTCTTATGCACAGGTGCTGCCATGTTCCAAACTGATTTAGTGACCCTGGTGACATGTTAATACTGATTTATAAAGCTTTTGTTATTTTTAATTACCAAGCATCAGGCCCTATTATTTTTATCACTAAGCCTTACCCAAATCCTTGGCTTTATTCCAATTCTGAGCTTTGCCAAATAGGGTCAAGGACTGGGTGAGATTTCAGGAATGAGGTTAGGGAAAAATTTGTAATATACTAATAGGATATAAATCTATTCATGATAAAATATTTAAAACTGTTTCTATATGCTTAACTTTCACTGAAGCTTAATTTTCATATTTTCACTTCCTTCTGGAATATCTCCTTTTATTAACTCAAATGCAAAATGCTCAAAACCAAATATATCATTTCCTCTCACCATGAGCCATTATTTAATAATTAACACAGAACTTGGAGAAGAATATGATCAAACTCCAGGCCTTTTAAAATTTTGACAAAAGTGTATCCCACGGTTGCAGATATCATCTGAGCTTATGGAAGTAATTCCACCATAAATAAGAAGAGAATAGAAAATGTAACCAAGAAGCAAGTCTAAGGAAGTCCAACTGGTAAAGAGGCATAAGAGCAGGGCTCACACATATTTCAGGGTTATGGTGTGGTAAGGGTCAGGCTCCAAGTGAAACTGCCACATAGACTTTGAAATGGTTTTATAGAGAGGGGTAAGAATAAGGGCTTCAGTGGGTTTGCTGAAGGAGTTCACTATATAACACTGTGATGGCAGGTTAAACTTGATGGTAGAAAGCTTATGAGCATAATCAAAAGTTTAGACCCAATTAAAAGATATAAGCAAAGTACAGCTGCGGTAATATGACTGGATCCAAACAGTATTATACCTACATTGCTGGTATAGCTCTAGAGAATGAGATGAATGGGCAATTTCATTTGGGTAAAAGGATATTCTCATATCCTTATGAGAATAATAATAGTGATAACAATAAATATAATAACCAACAGTTTTGAATGCTTAATATGTTGTAAGGCCATGATAAGTGCTTTACATTCAATCATTTAACCAATATTTATTGAGCACCTGGTATGTGCTAGTAGGCACTGTGCTAGTGAGAATAGGGTGGTTAACAACTTGGACAAGATTCTTGCTTTCACTGGGCTTATTTTCTAGTAGAGTTCATGAGTTATCTTATATAATCCTTCCAACAATGTCTCATAGGTATTATTAAACCTATTTTATAGATAAGGAAACCTGACGAACAGAGAAATTAAACAACTTTCTAAAAATCACAAAGCCAGCAAGTGTCAGAGTTGAGAAATAAACCTAGATGGCCTGACTCCAAGGTCACTTTAAAACCTTTATGTTATGACCATGGTTAATTAATCAAGGGTAATAAAATATTTCTATCTACATGTATATCAAGGAGTTCTTATACTGCTCAAAATGCAAAACTTTTGAGGGGAGAAGAAAGTTCCCAAAAGGAAAAATTTTTCTTAGTTCCAAGACCAATTAGAGAGTCCTCCAACACTTATTTGTGATAGCCTAAATTTTAGAGTTCAACAACAAGAGCAAAGCAAAACTACCTTTTATAATTTTTGAATTAGAAACATCAAATGAGGTTTTTATAAGTGAAATGTGGTGAGAAAGAAAAAAAAAACTACCCTTAATATCCAGGAACCGATTTGATACAGCTAGGCTATGTTGTCCCTGGACATAAACAATCTCACAAGAACATCCACTTCAGATAAGATTATTCAACAACCCCACAAAATACCAAATATTTCCCTGTCACCTAAATGAATGATTGCTTCTTCTTTACCATTATAGTAAATGTTATATATATACCTTTGCTCTAGTTTCCTCTCCCTATAGATAAAATTTATTGATATATCCAATCACAGTGTTGTCCCTGCTTTTTGACACCACCAAATCTAGAATGTCCGCTTCCTTAGACTCTCCCCAAAATTATCAAAGTCAAAATCCCAGAATAAGTTTTTGCTAACATTCTCTTACTGAGACACCGCACAGCTTCCCATGGTGTGTGTCTACCTTGCTACAATGAGTAATAGATTCAACTAATTTAACTGCAGGTGTTCCTGTAGCTTTTGGCTGAAGAGCGTAGACAGCATAAATATAAAAGTAACTGGTGATAAATTCCACTAGACATGTATTGACCCTATATTATATGCAAGGTAATGTGTTAGGTTCTAGGAAGTATTTGTGCCAAGGAGCTTATAATCTACTGAGGGACAAAAGGAGCACACTAATGAGGCACAAAATGCTTGAATTTTAAGCAGAAGCAAAGGTTATATTATATTGAGGGAAATCAGAACAACTTCATGAAGAGGTATATTTTGAAACTGGTCTCAAAGTAGAGGAGAATTTATGATTTCCACATGTTGAATGAGATGGAGGATATTAAGAGCTAAGGTAAAAGACTACTGTATTTGCTTTCTTAAATGATAACAACACTGTCTATAAAGCACTGAGCGCTCTAGAAATATTAGCCTTATTTATTCCTCAAAATATCTACATTTTGTAGATGAAATTGAGAGGTTTAAGTCCCTTCCCCAAGGTCACACAGCAAATAAGTGACAGAGCTATGATTCAAACCCAAGTCGGCCCAACTCCAAGGTCTATGCTTTTAAACATGACAACAGTGCAAGCCAGGCTTTGTGGCTGAAGTTTGTGCTCTGACTCTTGGAACTGGGCTCCAGATCCCAAGCAAGGTGTTGATATAAACTGAATTTCATTTTTCTGAACTCCATTTTCACTTCTCATTCCTATTTCATCTCTGGGCCAAAGTAAAGAAACAGAGATATCTATGGAATTATCCTACAGACTCAAGCCTTGGTCAAGCCAATTATAATTGATGTAGTACAAGTTTCCATAACCTTATGTCAGCACTAAGCCTATAGGAAGCCAGACCTTCAGAGAATCATAGTATTAGGAAGAATAACCTTGAAAATCAAACATTTCTGGGATGTCAAGCCTGTGGTCTCCAAATCTGTAGGAATTCATAAACAATTTTCAATATTTCAAATGTTCTCATAGAAATCACATAGCTACCTAAGTCTGTGCATGCTAAATCAAACCTTGTTTTTTGGTTTTGACTGACATAGCAACTCAGGGTGGCAATCATGTTTATCTTATGCTAATCAGAAACAAAAATTTCTTTAATTAATAAGAAATAGAAAACAGTTTCTTAATAAATATGGTATGTACCTTACAAGACAGAATCTTTCAAAGCATGAGACCCAAGGAGGAAAAATAGTAACAAGTTAGGGTTCCTGATGGTCTCACTGCTGTAGTCAACCTGCCCATTTTGAGGATACCTAGGCTTGGAGAGGTGAAATAATTTGCCCAAAGCTACTCTCCTAGGGAACACAGTTCAGCAAAGGTATGTAAACAAATGTTTTTTACTGTGTTAAAATATACATAACATAAAGTTTACCATCTTAACCATTTTTAAGTGTACAGTTGAGTGGTATTATATATACATTCATTCACATTACTGTGCAGCCATCACCACCATCCAACCCCATAACTTTTTCATCTTGTAAAACTGAAACTCTATACCTATAAACAATAACTCCCCATTCTCCCCTCCCACTCACCCCTGGCAACCACCATTCTACTTTCTGTCTATGATTTTGACAACTCTAATATGTACCTCAAATAAGCGGAATCATATGGTATTTGTCTTTTTGTTACTGGCTTATTCCATTTAGCATAATGTCCTCAAGGTTCATCCATGTTGCAGCATATGTCAGAATTGCCTTCCTGTTTATGGGTGAAAAATATTCATTAGATATATATACCACATTTTGCTTATCCATTTATTATCAATGAACATTTGGATTGCTTCCATGTTTTAGCTATTATGAATAATGCTGCTATGAACACGGGTATACAACTATCTCTTTGAGACCCTGCTTTCAATTCTTTTGGATATATACACAAAAGTGGAATTGCTGGATCATATGGTAATTCTATTTTTAATTTTTTGAAGAACAATACGGTTTTCCATAGCAGCTATACCATTTTATATTCCCACTAACAGAGCACAAGGGCTCCAATTTTTCCACATCACTTGTTTTCTGTTTGTTTGTTTTCAGCAGTAGCCACCCTAATGGGTGTGAGGCTGTATCTCATTGCAGTTTTGATTTGCATTTCCCCAATTCTTAGTGATGTTGACCATCTTTTCATGTGCTTATTGGCCATTCCTATATCTTCTATGAAGAAAAGTCTATTCAAGTCCTTTGCCCATTTTTGAATCAGGTTGTTTGCTTTTTTGTTGTTGAATTTTAGGAGTTCTCTGTATATTCTGGATATTAATCCTTTATCAGATATACGATTTGAAAATATTTTGTCCCATTCTGTAGGTTGCCTTTTTACTCTGTGGATAGTGGTTTTTGATGTACAAATTTAAAAAATTTTTGTAAGTCCAATTTGTCTATTTTTTCTTTTGTTACATGCCTTTGGTGTCATATCCAATAAATCATTACCAAGTCCAATGTTGTGAAGCTTTGGTCCTATGTTTTCTTCTAAGAGTTTTATTATTTTAGGTCTTACATCTGGGTCCTTGATCCATTTTGAATTAATTTTTGTATATGGTATTAGGTAAAGGTCCACCTTCATTCTTTTGCATGTAGATATACAGTTTTACCGGCACTATTTGTTTAAAGACTATCCTTCTCTAGTCAATGATCTTGGCACCCTTATCAAAAATCATTTGACTGGGGCTTCCCTGGTGGCGCAGTGGCTGAGAGTCCGCCTGCCGATGCAGGGGACACGGGTTCGTGCCCCGGTCTGGGAGGATCCCACATGCCGCGGGGCGGCTGGGCCCGTGAGCCATGGCGGCTGAGCCTGTGCGTCTGGAGCCTGCATATCCGGAGCCTGTGCTCCGCAACGGGAGAGGCCACAACAGTGAGAGGCCCATGTACCGCAAAAAAAAAAAAAAAAAATCATTTGACTGTATGGGAGGGTTTATTTCTGGGCTCTCTATTCTGTCCCAGTAGTGTATATGCCTGTCTTTATCTGCACAGGTATTTTAAACCATAGGGCAATAGTGTTCTGTGACTGTTTATTCTTTAGATCAGAGAAGAATGTGAAGCTGGTGGCTGGCCTGAAGGTGGAGAGGTGTGTTTTTTGTAAACTCCAGTAGCCTTCTCTGAGAATGAATAATATCAGTCATTATGTTCAGTCAGGTTTCTTCTGCTGTTAGAGAAATATTAACCCCTATCTGTTACAGTTTTTTTGTTTGTTTTTTTTGTTTTGTTTTTTTGCGGTACGCGGGCCTCTCACTGCCGTGGCCTCTCCCGTTGCGGAGCACAGGCTCCGGACGCGCAGGCTCAGTGGCCATGGCTCACGGGCCCAGCCGCTCCGCGGCACGTGGGATCTTCCCAGACCGGGGCACGAACCCGTGTCCCCTGCAACGGCAGGCGGACCCTCAACCACTGCGCCACCAGGGAAGCCCTCTGTTACAGTTTTTATAAGAATTTCATGTAAAATAAACCACTCATTTAGTAGAATGCCTGAAATTCAATAAATTTTACTAATTAGATATGCTAGACAAGTAGTTCTCAAAATGTGGTTCCCAGAACAGCAACAGCATCAGCTGGGAATTTATTAAAAATGCAAATTATTAAGACATAAAGATGGCTAACAGGTACAGAAAAAATGCCCAGCATCACTAATCATCAGGGAAATACAACTCAAAACCACAATGAGCTATCACCTCACACCTGTCAGAGTGGCTATTACCAAAAACACAAGAAATAATGAGTATTGGCAAGGACATGGAGAAAAGGGAACCCTCGTGCACTGCTGTTGGTATTTTAAATTGGTGCAGCCACTATGGAAAACAGTATGGAGGTTCCTCAAAAATTAAAACTAGAACTACCATATGTTCCAGCAATACCACTCCTAGAAATTAATCTGAAGAAAGCGAAAACACTAATTAGAAAAGATATATGCACCTCTAATTTCATCACAGCTTTATTTACAATAGCCAAGATATGGAAGCAACCTAAGTGCCCATCAACAGGTGAATGGATAAAGAAGATGAGGTATGTACATGTGTACACACACACACACACACACACACACACACACAATGGCATATTACTCAGCCTTTTATGGCTGAGTAATGAAATGAAATCTTGCCATTTGCGACAACAAGCATGGATGTGGAAGTATTATGCTCAGACAGAGAAAGATAAACACCATATGAGCTCACTTATCTGTGGAATCTAAAAAAAAAGCACAAGCTCATAGATACAGAGAACAGACTGGTGGTTGCCAGAAGTGGGGGGTGTGGGTGGGTGAAATAAGTGAAGGGGGTCAAAATGTGCAAATTTCCAGTTATAAAATAGCTAAGTCATGGGGTTGTAATGTACAGCATGGTGACTAGAGTTAATTATACTGCATTGCATATTTGAAAGTTGCTAAGAGTAGATCTTAAAAGTTCTCATTATAAGAAAAACAATTTTGTAACTATATAGATGGTAACTAGACAATATATACAAATATAGAATCACTATGTTGTACACCTGAAACTCATATAATGCTATATGTTAATTATATAAAAACAAACAAAATGCAAATTCTTGGGCCTAACCCTAAATGTACTAAACTAGAAACTTCTGGAGTAGGACCCAGCAATGTTTTTTTAACAGGCTCTTCAAGTGATTCTAATATATATAGTTTGAGAATTAGTTCCCAGCATGACAAAAAACCCGAAATTCTCCTGAAGATATATTTACAAGTATCTTGTTTATCATTTATACATTCTCAAAGGTATAAACTAGCAGTAATACGGGAGTTAATTTTAATAACACTGCTTGTCAAAACTTGCTGATGGGCAGGAGAATGAGGTAAAGAGAAAGCCTGCGTGCTCAAGGCCACTACAAGCACGCTAGATGGAGAGCCTGTAGTGGGAAAGAACATCAAAAGGCGGAGGAAACGCAGGAAGGGAAAGGGTATTTTCGTTAATTATTCAGAAATCTCTAAGCGCTGGGGAAAGGCCGTCTCCTGGCTCTGCCCACGCCATTCATTCTGACTAAATGCCTTGTTTCCTTTTCTCTGCCCAGCCTAGTCCTTTGATAAGCAACTCTTCCTCACCTCAGGAGTCTCCTGAGCTGTCCACTTGGCCAGCGTGTTCCTCTCCCCGGCCTAGCGAAGTAACCTTTGTTCTCTGCGTTCCTTTTGCTCTTTGGCCTTACCCTAATAGAGACTTTTCACGCCTTAACTGTTCGTCTTTTTTTTTGCTCCGGGTATCCCTCTCGGCACGTGCTCTTCGCCAGCGGTTACCAATTCCCTTCACAATTCCCGTTCTAGGCTCTGAGGCGCCTCCTACCTACCGCCTCGGAGCAAAGGGTGGGAACACAGCAGGGGCGGGGCCAGGGGAAAGCTGCTCTCATTGGCCAACGTTTGCTTCCCTGCCCCCCCCCCACCTTTGGGGAAGGAGTGGTTCCTGGGAGGGGAAGCACTGCCCTAATTACTGGACTTCACTGCTATTGGGCGCATGGTTTCCCGGTCCTCAAGGCACTGGGTTACCTTCCTCTGTGGGCGGGGCAGCTCCGGGAGGTTCTACCCTCTCTCTGAAGGAGGTTTTCTGGAAACCATCGTTTTAATGTGGATTACTCTGAGCTCCTGAGCGCCCCGCAACCTCCCTGGCAAGCCTTCTGCCTACATCACTCACAGGACTTCCTGTTGTGACCCCTCGCTTCTGGAGGTGAGAAAGATTAAGAATTTTTGAAACCGGGTTTTAGAAGACCCGTTAATGGAGGTTTTCTGACGGTTTTTTGATGTTCTTTCCCACTACAGGCTCTCCATTTAGCGTGCTTGTAGTGGCCTTGAGCACTCACGCTTTCTCTTTACCTCATTCTCCTGCCCATCAGCAAGTTTTGACAAGTAGTGTTATTAAAATTAACTCCCAGTGTTACTGCTAGTTTATGCCTTTGAGAATGTATAAATGATAAACAACTGTGGAAGGAATGGAAGAGGCAGATGGAGATTCATTATGTAATCAGTGCGGGTAAAGCGAACAGGAGGAAGATTCACTTTTTTGAGAAAATTTCTCAAATTTTCTTTGAGAAAATTTCCCTGTCTTTTATGGATTGAAAACCCCTACATCTTTGTGACCACGGGAGGAGCAGTCCTCCTTGGAGTCTTAATTTATTTGGGCATTCTTTCCCTGTCCTTAATTTTCTCTTTCTAAAAAAGGCCTACCCTAACTTCTTCAGAGTAGATGCTTTCATTTTTAAGGCTCCTTTAGGAATACTCTTATTTATTTATCTATTTTTATAAATTTATTTATTTTTTATTTTTATTTTTGTCTGCATTGGGTCCTCGTTGCTGCGCACAGGCTTTCTCTGGTTGCGGCGAGCAGAGGCTACTCTTCGTTGCGGTGCGCGGGCTTCTGATTGCGGTGACTTCTCTTGTTGCGGAGCACGGGCTCTAGGCGTGCGGGCTTCAGTAGTTGTGACACGTGGGCTCAGTAGTTGTGGCATGCGAGCTGTAGAGCGCAGGCTCAGTAGTTGTGGCGCACAGGCTTAGTTGCTCTGCAGCATGTGGGATCTTCCTGGACCAGGGCTTGAACCTGTGTCACCTGCATTGGCAGGCGGATTCTTAACCACTGCGCCACCAGGGAAGCCCCTATTTATTTATTTATCTGTAGCACTTTCTGTATTTTCCACATTCTTAATAATGCACCTATATGAATCAGAAAAATAGGATATAAATATTATTTGAAAAGAAAAATAACTGTTGAAGTTCAGAGGCTGCAGACAGGGCAGAATTAGTTTATCTAACATATTGTTTCAATTTTTTAGGACTCAAGGTGCCTTCTTCAACCTTATCCAGCTACAGGCACAAAGAGACTTGGTACTGTATCTTAAGGATCTTAAGGCAACTGAATCCTGGCGAAAGGACACAGGTGAGGAACATATGAAGAATCGCTTGATAAAAGCAACTAGTAGATTAGGAAAAAGGAGCAGCTGTATCTGAAAGTTCTTAAAGTGCCGAAATAATAGTTCTCAGCAGACTAGGTATTTTATCTGTAGCCTGGTCCTTTTCTTCTGGAAAGTCATATTTTAGAATTCTGATATATGAAATGAATGTGATTTTACCCTCTTTTGGATAATTAAGGCCTTTGGATACTAATCTTGAAACCTAATTTTTTTGCTAATGTTTAAACATACTTTATTGACAGAGACCCTAGAGGCTTTTTCCCTATTGGTTTTAAAAATAGTTAAAAAATAAGTTTAAACCATAACTTTTACTCTTTTGATGGTTGAAGGAGGAAGCATGTAAGAAAGTGGGACAGGAACTATAAAGGGGAATGTTTCCCAAGCATCCAATAAGGGAAATTGGAAATGAGTGGCAAAGAAAGAGTATCTCGGTTTTCCTGAAATCTATGAAAGGTGGAATCTGATAGGCCAACAGGAATCCAGTGTAAGAGGAAAAGCTTGCCAAGTATTTTATATATGAAAACTTTGGGTTGATTTCAAGTTGGAGTTATCCTTGAGTGTTGGACCATCATATCTGTTGTTTTAGAAGAGCAGTGTAGTTGTTGAAGGATAAAACTACTTCTGGTGGTGATGAGGGTGGGGATTGAAATATGTGGGATTTGTTTCCAACATGTGCTGTTTTGTGTCAGTTTATGCTAGATAAATGATTCTCTAGCACATAATATGAATAGTAGAATTCTATGTTTTTAATAGTATAACTTCTGAATCAGTTTAAGTGCTTTGTAAAGTTAGTTCTTTAATCTGTTAAGTTTGTAGCCGTCTTGCAGTTGTAGTATTGGTAGATAATCCAGATTTCTAGCCTAGGTCCACAGGTCCATGTATTTATTTCTTTTAGTATTTGTAGAGAAAGTTGCACCTCTTTTTGGCATATTTTTGTATATTAGTGTCAAAGGAGACTTTTTTGTATAATACTTAGCTGTAAAAATAATTTCAGAACTCTCATATATATTGATATAGAGAATTTGTCCCCAAGAGGCAGGGGGTGGTATGAGGCAAGACCATGCATGAGCTTCCAGGCTTCCAGCTCATGCTTAATTGTCCCATACAATTTCACTTACCAGACACAAATTCAAAAATAAAGTTATTAAGAATTTTAAGATAGCAACCTCAGTATTAAACTTCACACATGGAGCCCTGTGTGACTGCACTAGTCACATGCCCAAGAACCTGGCCCTGCTAATTACATTAAAGAAATTTTCTCCAGTGTAAAAGATGAGGGATACGCATTCCTTATGTATTCCTGTTGTGTTATTTATCTTGTGCAAAATAGAAGGCTCATTCACACTGATGACATTCAAAGTGTTTCTCCATGGTGTGACTGCTCATCCATTACCTAAGGATAGAGAAATTGCCCCCTACTCATTGGTAACATTCATAAGATTTCTGTCCAGTGTGAATTCTCTTAGATTGTCTAAGGGATGAAAGATCAATAAGTGCTTTTCAACACTCATTGCATTCATAGGAATTCTCCCTACTGAGTACTCTCTTATGCACAGTGAGCAAAGAACTTCAGTGGAAGGATTTTCTCTACTGATTACATTCATAGGGCTTTTCTCTGATGTGGTTTGTCATGTTTCCTAGGGGATAAAGTAGCACTGAAGGCTTTCCCACAGTCAGTGAATTCCATTTTGTGTTCTGTTTTACACAATAAGGGAAAAGCTACTCCTGAAGGATTTTTCATATTGATTATAAGCATAGGGTTTTCTCAGGTGTGAGTTCTCATGAGTGCTTCCTGAAGATTGTTTCACAATCATGGCATTCATAGAGTTTCTCACCAGTCTTTTGTGTGCAGTGTAGGTAGAATTTACACTGAAAGCCTTTCCATATCAATTACATTTATAGGGATTGTACCCAGTATGAATTCTCATGCCCTCCAGGGACAGATCTAATGCTAAAGACTCAAAAACACACTTATGTTCATAGTGTTCTATTCTAGTGTGAATTCTCATATGTATCCAAAGGGATGAGTGATAACCAAAGGCCTTCCTATAGTTCTTACACTCTTAGGGTTTCCCTTCATTATGTATTCCCATATGCATAGAAAGTTAAGAGTAGTACTGAAACATCTTCCACATTAATTACATTCACAGCATTTCTCACCAGTAGGAATTTTCTTGTGTTGAGTAAAGGAGGAAAAACCCTTTCCTCCTGCAGTGTCTCTCCAGTGCCCTCTACTGACAAGGCTTAACATCATGTCAGCTGGAAAAGGGAAAGTATTTAAAAGGCCCAGATCCATTTTCACATATCCCACAACAAAGGGTGAATTTGGTGGAGAGGCAATAAACTGGTAACTGGAATAGCTAGTATGGTAGAAATTATGGTAGGAAAAGGAGAATATGTATTGCTTGTTCAAAGCTTTGATTAGTGAAATGATATAAGAAAAGAGAGATGGTGCTGCAATTTCTCTTCCCTAGGTGGAAGAGGAAAATTTGAGATCCTTGTTGGGTTTACTTGTGAGATGTGGAGAATTCTCATTCTGAAATTTTTCTTTTATACACCATTTACCTTCTCATCTGTAAATGTGAATAATATTATCCACTTGTCAGTGTTGTTGAAAGAATTAGTGATAATTTATAACTAATTGTAATGCCTGGTCCATAGGCCTTCAATAAATAGTAGCTCTTCTTCCCTAGATGGATCAAAGGCTGACAAAAATCCATGGGAGAGTAGTTGTGTTAAAATTTAAAAATGGGTATTATTTTCCCAGGAAATGGAGAATTGTTTTTTTGGTTTGTTTTGTGGTACGCGGGCCTCTCACTCTTGTGGCCTCTCCCCTTGCGGAGCACAGGCTCCCGATGCGCAGGCTCAGCAGCCATGGCTCACGGGCCCAGCCACTCTGCGGCATGTGGGATCTTCCCGGACCGGGCCACGAACCCATGTCCCCTGCATCGGCAGGCGGACTCTCAACCACTGCGCCACCAGGGAAGCCCGAGAATTGTTTTTTGAATTGAAATATTTAGAACTGGAATTTTGAAGAAAAAATTGGGGGAAGTTATACAGTATAATACAAGAATGTGTATTGTTAAATGGGAATGCAAATAAAGCCTGCTTTTGGCTGTATTCTTTAGCATGGAAAAAAAAGCAATTTTTAATAAGTGAATTCAGTTTTGTGGAACTTTAGGTGTTTAGAGATTAGGATAGAAATAAAGTTCTTCATGGTGGGATTGGTATATCAAATTGGGCATGTAGGTATGAGATGTTTTAATTCTCGGACCATAGGAGTTAACATATACATGGTAAATGATTGCTACTTTGCAAATTTCTGTTTCTGCTTTGGCTTCATTTGTACAATATTCTGGGAATCTGAAAAGGGGTGGATGGCTGGGAATTATGATAACAGAATTGAATGATCCCCAGGATGTAGTGTTATTGGGGGGCTGCAGTATGACTGTGTCTTACGATTTCCCAAGCCTCATGTTGAAAGTATAAATCCTCAGAGAAATGGGTTTTCAGCTTGAGATGTAACTGACTGTAGTAGAACAGTTCTTAGATGTCCCATATTTTAGACTCATGGAAAGACTTAACTATTAATAAGCCTTGGATGAAAGACTTAATTTGTATAGCATATCTTTGTTTGGGTTAGATTTCAGTAATACCAAAGCCCATATTTCTTTCTTGCTGTCATTTTTTGGGGGGATATAGATTTTATGTATGTGGGGATGGGTATTCTTAGAGCTTCTTGGGAGGGGTTAGGGAGACCAGATCTTCATATCTGCAGGCTAATTGCTGAGAGGTTTGCCTGGCCCTCCAGTAAGATCATCTGGATCTAGATTCTCTGTACTCACTTCTGAACAGTTGGGCTGAGGATTAAAATGATGATGTCCAATTGCCAGACTGTCTCCATGCTTTTAAGGAATCTTGATATTTTATCTTTGCATTCCTTTTTGTGAAACCACTTTAGTCCTCCCGAAAGCCATGAGTGGACTAGTGGGCTTATTTGCTCAGATAACTGTTGTGGGGTTCTTTGCATTAAAGTGGAAGGCACAATAGTTCAGGAGAGGAAAAGGGTTTTAGAATATAAAACAAAATGAGATGGCAAGTTACTTTTGCAAAAAAAGAGCTAGCAGTTTAAGGTCAGTTGTAATAGATTGTTGAACAGGTTTCTGTCATTCAGTTTGGGGAGAGATAAATCAAATCAGTGCAAGATAACTGAGTCAGAAAGACCTAGCCCCTGGGAACCCCAGGCCTGTGGATCAGGGAAGGGCAGTGAGATATAGATTGAGGTTAGATCAGAGTGTGCTACTAAATTTTGCTGTGCTCTGACATGGAGTTATCCTTGGTGACGTTAGAGTTATATAACTCTGTATGAGGGAATGAGATTAATAAAACCTTGATGTTCTTAGAATTTAGTATAGTAATTAAAGGTTGCTTATTGTCTAAATCAACGAAGATACTCTATAGACACCTCATAGAGGCATGACTACCCTAGAGGAAGGGTCTTGTTTCCAACCAAGGACAAAATGATCTTGCTCTGGAACTTGAAGCAGAAGGATTACGACCAGACATTATTCCCAAGTATACTTTTTCCTCTCCCCCCACCCCCTGCCACCTCCAGCCCCCAGGACTTCCAGAAATTAAGAGCTATTGTTCTTTCTCACAACAGGGTGGTGCTGTCCTCTCTAGGTGATAAATTCTAGTTTGTAATCATAGACTATTAAAATTGGAAGGGATAGTTCAGTCTTATATTTCTGCAGCTGGGGTTGGTAATTCCTGATTGGGGGTATGATGTTGGTTTGCACTGACTGTTTTCCTGAAGAAATCATTTTTTCCTGAAGTATCTTTTCCTTTTGGGGTGTCAGATAATGGGGGTTAGCAAGTAGATTTATTCTAAAGAGGGAGGGATTGGTGCTATGGAAAATGTCAACTGGCTTTCTTGCCCTCTGAACCAGCTGAGTGGTGGTGGGGCATTTGTTTCCTACCTCCCATTTTTGGTTATTCCTCTATTACTTACAGCATATTTATACAGAAATCTATGTGAAATGAATGGTTATATATAAATCAAAATGTTTGCTCTTTTTTGCCATAGGTGTTTTTGATATTTTTTTCATGTATTTCTTTTCCTTTGATTTCAACCTCTCCCAAAGGTTTCCAGTTGGCCTCCTTTCTAATCACAGGGGTATCAATAAACATGGTTGTTTGATCTGGTTCTTGTCTTTCTTTTGTGATGATACCATTATGTACAGCCAACCTGTTTTTACCTGGAGTCAGCTGATTTGAAGGTCAGACTTCATTGACTTTCCTCCTATTCTCAAAGCAAACGCTTTTGTTTCTTTTTTTCTCTGGTGGTTGCCCCATCCTGTGACCACTGGCCTATGCAGCCATGAAGAATAGCCACAAATGGGAGAAATCAGCACCATGTGGTTCTGCCTCTCCATCTGGCAACTCTTCCTTGATGCACTGTCCCTGTGCTGATGTGTTAGCCCCTGCCCCTGGAGATCCTCAGCGTCACAGTACTCTGCCCTGATTAAAAGATTGGGAGAAGGTACAGTGAGTGCTTATAGATACTCTTGATTCTGAGCTGTGATTATAAACTTCCCTCTAGTCTATAATGGAGATGTATAAGGGGGTGGGGAGGGTCAACCTTGGAGAAAAGGAAACCTAGCATAGTAGTTTTAAGAGCTCAGGCCTTAGAATTAAGTAGACTTAGGTTTAAATCCAAACTCTGCCATGTACTACTGTGTGACCACTGACATCTGTGTCATTATTATTGTATCTGTCCTTCACACCTTGGCCCTAACCCACCTTTCCAGCCTCATCTCCTGCCACTTCCCTTCTCATTGTCTACTCTCCCCCACCCCCCAACACTTGTGTTTTAACCAGGAACTACCTGGGAGCTTGTTGGAAAGGTAAAATCTCTGGATCCATCCCAGATCTAATGTATTGGAATCTGTACTTTATGAAGTAAGTGCACATTAAAGTTTAAGAAGCACTGGTCTAAGCAACTTCCTGGAACTCTGATTCCTGGAAGAAACAATGCCACAGTCTAGCCTATGACTGCAGATTATATGTGAATGTTCTCTGGAAAAGTATGATATGCTTTGCAATTTGACGTATTCTTTGAATTATTCCCAGCTAAACTGTGTCCAGAATAAGAGGTCCTTGAGCAACTGGCTTCCTTGGTTGCCTTCATTTCCAGTCCTTTGAAATTCATCCTGCTCTTTTCTCCTGATTTTCTGGGAGTTTCCTTCTGAATCCAGAGAAAGCCTCCTCCCCAGCAAGGAACTTAAGCAGACTCAATCAAATGCCTGCTATATATAATGAAGGATAGTGTTAGGTACAGCATGGGGCATAGAAATTCAAAGACTGTCTGACTCTCAAGGACCTTTTTATTTAGTTGGAAAGACATTAACATTCAGAGTAAAATAACTTTATGCTAATTTTATGCTTTATATTTGAGTAGCCCTTTGTTATCTACCATCACCTCTTTTGAATCTTTGCAATAATTCTGTGATATTGGTAGGAAGGGATTATTAAGCCTTTTTATTTTATTTTTTTAGATAAACAAGTAGGATTCAAAAATATTAAGGGATTATTAATGTCATATGGCTATTAAAGAGCTAGGATATGTATCCATATTTTCCAGGTGCAGGTTTTTTTCTTTTTTTAAATATTGTGCCACATTGTACCATCTAATACCAAATTAATTTAAGATAAAGAAAAAACAGTATAGGATTGCAGAAGTAATTGTGGGAGTTAAAAGGAGAGAAATTATTTGACTGAAAGAGTCTGAGGAGGCTTCAGTGAAGGAAGCATTTAGTAGGACTTTGAAAGATGAGCAGGATTTATCTGGACAGGGAAGGGATAGGCAATCAGGACAAGAAGCAGAAAAGCACAAAGTCTGTTCGGAGAATAATGATTAGACCAATGTTCTTAGGCTATTTGGAATCTGGATTGTTCCAATCCAATTGAATGAAGCATCTGAACTTCCTAGGTGTGGGAATTATGTTTAGGATAGAGAGACCACAGTGGGTTCTTCCTTTGTTTCATAGTCTTGCAAAAAATCGACCGTGCAGAGAGTCAGGGAGATATGACTGCATGTATCTATCTGGTGGGACCTAAAAGTGGGAGTTTCTCGGCCGGGTTGTGTTGTATAGACTACTACACCTACTTTCTGAAGGCATCGTATTACTTGTGGATGGTTGGGAGCAACTTCTCTCACTTTGGAGAATGTGGGTAGATGGCGTGCAGGACCACAGGAAAAATAGTGACCTTCAGAAAGCAGCTGAGATCAAGATCAATGAGAAGTATCAACATAAGAGCAGGAAACAAAACCCTGGACATTATGAAGGTGATTCTTTAGGTCTGCATAGGCTCTGAAAATCCGGATTGGTTTAGACCTAGAAGGAAGTGGCGTCTGATTAGCTATTAAACGTGAGAAAGACCCGCTACCTGGTTGGAGTCTGCCGCCCTCTTACTAGGACGTGACATACCGGCCTTTGTGACGTGGCCCAGCCAGCCTCAGCCTTAGCTCACACCTTGGTGAGTGAGGTCCAAAGCCAGCGGCCCCGCGGAAGTGGGAGCGGGGCCATGGCTGAGGGGGCCGAGACCATGGGCGAATCCCAAGGTGCTGACGTTAAAACCCAGCAGACCACGGAAAACGTCCTCGGGGGACCGCCGAGGCGGGGCCCGCTCTCCGTGCTCAAAGTGTCCCAGCTGTTGCTCCAAGCCATCGCTGCACACAAAGGGCTGACTCTGGCAGCTCTCAAAAAGGAGCTCAGAAATGCCGGCTACAGAGTGAGCAGGAACTGCGGCCACCACTTGCACGAAGGGTCCGGGTCTCGTGTGAAGGGCACCCTCCTCCGGGTCAGCGGCAGCGACGCCGCTGGCTGCTTCAGGGTCTGGAAGATTATGAAGTCGAAGAGAAAGCCGGGACGCCAGAGTTTGGAGGAGGGTGTCCGCTCGCCCAGGAGAACCCTTCTCTGGACGCGGAGCCCACGCAGGCGCTGCGGGAGACGCAGGGCGGCCAAGAAGGCCCAGGAAGTGTGGAGACAGAGCTTGAGGGCAGACATGAGGATGAGGAGGCTAAGGCCAAGGGCCAGGGAACCGGTGAGTTCCAGAGCCAAGGAGGAAGGGAGGGCCAAGGCAGTGGACGAGGGGAGAGGACGGACCGAGAAGGAAGACATCAGGCCCAGGACCCCAGACAAGAAGAGGCCACGCTCGAAGCCCAGGGAAGCAAAGAAACAGGCCCCGGAGAAGCCGGTGAAATGTACCATCCAGAAGCCAACCTCCGTTAAAACCGACAGGGCTTCGAATAGGCGGGGGAGGACTCGTGACCCAAGGGCTGCTCGCACAAAGACTTCCGTTAAATCTGAAGGTCCTCAGAATGCAGCCAGGAATCCATAGTGCGGGAGCAACTTCCCTTCCTCCGGGCACAGATGCCTTTCCCCGCAGGCTCCAATGAGAGCAGCTCCATACTCACTGAAATGGGCAAAACTATTTACAAGACCTTTCCACCACATTGTGTCTGTTTCCTCTCTGCCGCACCTGGAAGGGAAAGGGTGGGTATTGAGGTGAGACCTGTAGCAGAAGCTTGACGGGTGAAGAGAGAAAAAGGAGTTGAGATTCGGTTCCTGTTGCAGGAGCCAAGAAAACGCCTTTCAGAAGGAAAGAAAACAGGTAGAAGAAAGCCAGCAACTTCATGGGATTAGACGAAGTGTTGAATTAATGTTAGATACCCTAGCAAATACATATTGAGTTCTGGGGGGACGGGCATGTAAGGAGAGAAGTGTGGGGATCACTGGGGCAAGAGAAGAATAGACAGCCTTTAGGCTAAGTGGTCCCACTGATCCAAAGTGTTCTTACCTGAAATTCCTTTTAGGAAAAAATCCCTTCTCCCAAAATTGATTGTAATGGGTTGGTAGTTTTTGCCCTGATTTGATAATTGTTTTAACTTAGAAAATATGTCTCATATGTTAATCCTTAGTTAAGTAACAGTGTGTGTGAAAGCTAGCACAAGGCTTGACACATGGTAGGTGCTTATCACAGAGAGTTAAATATGAGTATAACTAATTTGTGATGGAGTGATAATGTGCTACAGCAGAAAACTACACTGGATCAGTACTTAATGAGACCAGGATTCTAGTCAGAGTTCTGCCACTCTGACCTTAGCTGAGTTATTCACTTAATCATTCATGGTCTTGGTTTCCTTCTCTGTAAAAAAAAGTTGGAATTGGACTAGGATTATTTTAGGTGATATTAAGTGTCAGCAAAATGATAAGAGGGACTTAGACATCATGGTATATGCTTTGATTGACAAAATGCATTAAGGGAATTATCAACTGGGAAAGTAATAGCTCCTGGAGAGGAAACTATTAAGATATACAGAATGCATATCAGAAATATAAGACAGAGAAGGCTAAATAATGAATAGCTAGGTCTTTGCTCTTCTTAAAAAAACAACATGTACTAAGCATTATATACCAAATTGGAGCAAATGTACGATTTCTTTGGGTTCTGAAAGCAGGGCTTAAGCACAGTGCGAGAGTAGTTCTCAGGCCATAGGCCATGACAGGACACAGAAATGATGCCTAGGGAAGTAAACATCAGTGTTTTTTTAGGGTATACCTGACCAGTCTTTCCCCAGGAAAGTCTGATATCTTCTACAAGGGGGAACAGGATTTGTATTTAAAACAAACAGACTTAAGTGATGCTGATATTCACTCTCACACCCTTAAATGGAATCACTGCTTTAAGCCTATACAGTGTAACAGCAAAATGCTTGCAGTGTATCTCATCAATAGATGATTTGAACTTTGAAATCTGCCCCTGCTGTAGTTAGGTTTATTGTGCACTTGAATTGTCTGTGAGTGGCAGAATGAAGCAAACAGTCAGAAAATAGAGACCTGAAAAGAGGTAATGAGAAACATTGTCTATTGAACACAGAACAAAATTAATCAAATGCTCTTGTGATAGCCAGATGTATTGCTCCTTCATAGTCCCAGGATGTTTTTACCTAAAGAACAAGATGGTCTGGAATTAGAAATCCTTTTCCCCTAAGTTAGGATGGGAAGGACACTGACAACAATTTGTTTTCTAGATTTCCTAAGAATCTTCATGCTTCTGTTTGTATTATGATGATTTCTTCATTTAAGCAAACTTCATTCACTCAGTAAACTTATCAAATTTATTAAGTGCCAGACTTATATAACTTACATAGCTAACAATGGTCATTTCAGATTATTTTTCATTTATAAGCTTTAGGGTGGTTCTGATGAAATATGAGAAATGACCTTAACTCATAGGTAGGCTATCCAGATTATCTAGACCATACTTCTGTGGAAGAAATTCCTAAGAATAACTCATCTCATCCCTGTTGTTCACAAATGACTAAGTGTCTGCGAGATTCTAAACCCTTTGCTGGGACTAAAGATGGATAAAACATAATCCCCACTTTTCAGTGCTCACATTCTAGTGGCATATTCGGGTATTTAACCTTGGTCAGAGCAAATAGGACATCCCTGACATCAATTCTTTGCTCTTCTTTTATCTCAACTGCCTAGTGTAACGATGATCAGAAAATTGTTGGACCTTAGAGTTGTAATGTCCTCTAGCATCAAATATTCAATAGTTGTTGAAAAAAATACAAATGGCCTTTAAAAATGTGAAAAAAGTGGGCTTCCCTGGTGGCGCAGTGGTTGAGAGTCTGCCTGCCGATGCAGGGGACGCGGGTTCATGCCCCGGTCTGGGAGGATCCCACGTGCCGCCGAGCCGCTGGGCCCGTGAGCCATGGCCGCTGAGCCTGCGCGTCCGGAGCCTGTGCTCCGCAACGGGAGAGGGCACAACAGTGAGAGGCCCGCGTATACCACACACACACACACACACACACACACACACACACACACACACACACACACACACACACACACACACACACACACACACACACACACACACACACACACACACACACACACACATGAAAAAAGTGTAACTTTACTCATAAGGGAAATGCACATTAAAACAATAAGACAGCATTTTTAATCTAAAATGTTTAAGAACCTACTCCATTGGTGAGGCTGTGGGGAAACAGGCACTCACATACAATGCTAGTGGGAGTGTAAATCTCCATGACCCCAGTGGAAGAAATTTGGCTTTCAGAATTACAAATTCAGATGTCCTTTGACCCAGTGGAACCACTTTTAGGAATTTACCTTTTAGATATTAATGCATTTGGGAAAAGACTTATGTCCAAGGTATTTCCTGCAGCATTGCACTAAATGATATTAATGGAAATATCACTAGGGGACTGGTTAAACTGTGAACCTTCAATACAGTGAAACAGCATACAGCTACAAAAAGGGGGAGATTCTCTATGTATTGTTATGACAAGCTCCCCAAGATAAATTAAGTGGAAAAAATTCAAGACATTGAGTATACAGACTACCTTTTGTGTAAAATGAAGGAAAACATATCTCTTTGCAATTGTATAAAGAAACTCTGGAAGATTACACACAAAAAATCTAAGTGGTTCTCTATTGTGAGGGAAGGTGATGGGAATTGTAGGAAACACATAGAAATGTGTTTCATTTAACACATTTTCAGATTCGTATAAATTGTAACTTGTTCAAAAAGAAGGTAGAAATTTCCACATAATTGTCAGTTATAGCTTTTTCGTTTATAAGGTGGTTTATACTTTCGCATGCACTATTTCATTTTACTTCACTACAATCTCTTAGATTTTAAATTAAAAAGCTAATGTTTAGAAAATGTACAATTTAGAAATTGACTTTTAACTGCAAACCCAGTGCTCTCTTCACTACAGTTATAGATGTTGAGTGGGGCCTCACCATCTACTCATTAGCTCTACATCTTTTTTTATGTAGGGAAAGGTCAGAAGTTTAGAATTCATTTATACACTTGAGTGTTTTAATAATTTAGCGGTTTCTTGTAGGGAAAAGTGTTCTCCAACACATTGGGGGGAGTGTGTTTTCAGAACATGAAAATATTTCCATTTGTCAGTGGTCTCAAAGCAATAGATTTCTCCTATTCTTCTTTCTCCTCTGAGGACTTCTAACATGGCAAGGCTGTCTGGTTGGGCTGCAGATCCAGCCAAAACCTAAGGGCCTAGCAAGGACAGGAAGACAGGTTGCTTGGGGAATTAATTGATGGACACCATGCTGGAAAGGACTTTAAAAAAGCCAAAGAATTTGGAAGAGAGGAACTGCAGACTGACGGAGTGTCAGCATGAGTCCTGTCAATGCTAGGAAAGACACTGATAGGAGAGTAAGTAGAAGGAAGTCAGGATTTCAGTCGACCACTGGAACTGGCTGAGAGAACAGGCCCATCAATGAACAATCACAGTTCTGTTTCTCCTCCCTCTGTCAGTTCCTTCCCTCTTCCCCTTTTTGGTTAGGGGAAAGATCAGACATGTCAAACGTTTTACTCCAAGTGCCTGGGGGGGGGGGGGGAAGTAAGAGTGAACGCAAGAAAATAATGAAACATATGCTGTACGAGGCAGGTAGCAAAACAGCCTGGCTGGTGTTAAGAAAGCTGCAGAGGCAGATCACCCCCTAAGCAGTAGGACTGAAGCTCTTGAAGGCAACTCCCATGAAGAAGAGCAAAGCCTTTGGGCTGCACCCAATGCCTGCAAAGTGATTCCCTCTCCCCACCCCAGTGAAGCTCCATGGGTGAGAGGCCATGTCAGTGGGTCACAGGATGGTGGTTTTACCCAGGCCAGGTTTCCATGTTTCTTCCCCACACTGTTTCTTACCCTGTCCTCTTGATACCCTCTACCAGATGCCCATCCTCTTCACCCTCAAAGGTGAATGCATCTGGTGGACCCAGTTCCTGTCTAACCCCATCTGTGCAGGTTTCCTCTGGCTCCCCCCAAACCTCCAATAATTGCAAATTTGTCTAGGGGGTCAGTTCAGTCACCACCACCACCTCAGGCTCCAGACTCAGGCTCAGCACTCTAAGGGTCTCTCAAGAGTGGATCAGCCCTTAAACGACCCTGAGATGGAAGGCGTCCTTAAATTCATGTGCTAGGCCCTCACTCAGCTCACCCTTGGCCCGGCCTGCTCAGCACTCTGCTCCCTGAGGCTCCAGAATGGGTTGCCTCCCTAGCTGTTGGGAGTGACATCTGGGAGCCAAGACACTAGGAGGGAGGTGGGGAGACCTAACTTGTGGTATCTTGAGGTGTGTGTTTTGGGAGGGGCAGCGAGGGGGCTCCTGCATGGCTGCGTGACTCCCCCTGGAGCCATCTGGTGTTTCCCACTCTGCTGCAGCCTTTTTATCAGGAGAGAAGAGCTGAGAATGGAAGGGAGAGGAGAGGATGGAGAAAGGAAGTCAGCGACACAGCCAATACATCCTTTATTCAACTGACAGGGATCATACTGTATTATAGATCTCTAAAGATACAGATGAAGGTCCCTGGTTGGGTAATCAATGGGAAGTTCACTGTCCATCAGAGGGAACCAAGTCAGACAATAGCTAGAAATCTGGCAGGCACTAGGCTGTTGGGCTGGATGGCCAGTGGGCATACACCCCCAGAGTTGCCTGGAAGAGGGTCCCTTGGCGCACAGTGTCCTGAGGTGTGGCAGGAAAGTGGTGGCAGTGGAGGGGTCGGCTGAGGAACATGCTAAGTACAGGGGCCATCACCATACTCAGTCTCCCAGGCCTGGGACAGCCAGTGCCTGGGGCGTAGTAAGCACGCCAAAAATGGAAACTTCATCAAGGGCAGAAGAGCCTGTAGGGAGGGAGTAAAGAGCCTGGATTTGGCAGTACAGGCAACCTTGGCCAAGCCCAGATGTGCGGAGATGTGTATGAGAGAGAGAGGTAGAGTGGGGAGATGGCAGCTGAGATGCTACAGCCAAGCCAAGAATCTGAGGGAAGAAAGTGGGAAATAGGAGCAATGGACTCTACTTAGGCTTGAAGATGACAGAAAAGAAACGCGACAATAGGCAGAGGGACAGGTAGCAAGTGGGCTCACGATGGAATGGAATTGGCTAGAAACGTGAAGTGAGAAACTATAATGGAAGAAGGAGAGGAATTGGGAAGAACAAATACCCTTGGAAAGGTGTGGCATTCCCCAGGCAAAACAAAACAGAAAGCCAAACCAAACCAAACCAACTGAAAAACAGAAGTGGGAGTGAAGAGTGGAGGAAGAGCTCTGCTTACTGGATGGAGGCTGTGGCAGGAAAGGAGAGAGGGAGAGCCTGAGGCCTGGAATTGAAGAAAGCTGTAGCCACCCTTCTCTGCCTTAGGAGACAGGGGTTGATTGCCTCCCCTAAAGAAACCTGGGTTCACTCTAACCTTCTGACGCTGCAGAGCCCCACAGAGGTGGCAGGTTTGCAACTATCTTCATGGGTATGTCTAGGAGAGGGGGTGGAGGAGGTATCAGGGCCAGGGCCTGCAAGACAGATCCCTTCCTGTAGCCTGAACTGGACAGAATCTTCAAAGCAGGAGGAAGCAGTTTTGACATAGGTACCATGGCTTAATTGGTTACAACCTCTACCTAGTAAACAGAGTCTAGGTTCAAATCTTGCTTGTGTCATATCTTACTAAATGACCCTGGTTTCCTCTTATGTCCTGGGGGCTCTCTAATACTCCTGCTGCCCTTGCCCATGATTTGGGTTGGCCAAATCATGGTTAGGAATCCTCTGCATGGCCCCTTATTGGTCTCCAGTGCAATTGTGGGGTAGGAATACGTGGGTCCTTAGGGGCTTGGGACAGATGGCCTTACTCCCTACCTTTGTGCTAAATGCCCACCCCGCCTACCTCCAGGGCAACTTATTAGGCCTGAAAAAGGACCAGATAACTAACAAAGGAGGACCATTTCTTTGGATTTTTCGGTTTTACATTGGATTTACCTTCTTTGAGGTGTCTGCTCCTTTTTGTCTTTTCAGATTTCTAGACCCATGAATTCTCAATACCCATTTAAGAAGCTCCAGCCCCAACCAATTACAACAGCTTGGTAGTTACCCCACCACAGTTTCTGAAATTGGTGACTAACCCAGTTCTTTCACTGACTTAAGGGTGGGGGAATAACTTGGGACTCGAGAGGAATTGAACTGAGGAGCAACTAGCCTAGGATTTTGCAGAAAATAAATCTGAGAACAGGGGTGTGAAGATTCCATCTCTCCCTATTTGAAGACGGTGAGGAACCACTGATTAAAATGGAATTTGAATCTCCTAGCCAGTGGTTCTTAAACTTAAGCCTACATCAAATACCCTGGTTAAAAGGCATGTTAAAAGACCGATTCCTGGGTTCCATCCCCAAAGTTTCTGATTCAGTTTGTCCAGGGTGAGAATTTGCATTTCTAAGACAAGTTTCAGGTGATATTGATGCTTCTGGTCCGAAGATTGCATTTTGAGATCCATGGCCTAGTACAGCACTCTGAGGAATAGAAGTAAACTTTGCCATCTCAGGATCTCTAAGGGGCCTAAGGGAATAGATTTCACTTTTCCGTTGTTGCCCAACCCCACTCACCCCCATCCAGTGTACTCAACTGAACAGAGATGGAAAGAACTTGTCTTCTGGAACCTCTGGTTCTGAGTCAGGGCTCACCTTGCCCTTGATGGAAATAGGAAACAGTGGTTTGACTGTAGGAGTGCTGGAAAAGGGAGGATTTTGTCCCCAGTCATCACCCCTTTGCTCCCTGAAGGCGTAACATCACTTTAACAAGGGAAAATCTTTTCCCTTTTCCACTTCCACTATCAGAACTACAGTTTAAAATGTAGATAGTTCTGAGAAAGCTAACCCTTTGGTTACAATCTCCATTGTAAGGGATTCTTTGCAGAGATACTCTGATGGGGTGGAAAGGCAAGGATACTTGGGCTCTGAATAGGGTAGAGGCACCACACAGAGGGAAAAAGGTGACAGGTCCCTAAAGATGGACTTCCCTATTTTACATTTTGCTCAGAGAGAACACGGAGATATTTTTTATTTAAAGGGGATAGGATAGGGTAGACATGTGACAGAGGCAGTTGGGAGGAAGATGGGAGTGTTCCCTGTGGGAAAAACCACTCAAATCTCTTTGCCCAGCTGATGGCTGTTGCTTATTTTATTTTTCGTCCAAGGGAAGTGGTGTTGGACAGAGGTAGAGAAGACAGCAGTACAGCAGAAATGACCTAAAGGGATGCCCCTTCTGCAGAATGCCCTTAGACGCCATGCTGCCTTTCAGTTGGGTGCTATGAGTGCACCTACACTTTGGGGGCTTCACTTTCTCACCTTACAATTACTAAAACAGATCAAAGGCTGGAGGTTAACACCTGGTCGTTAAGAGGCATGATCCGATGGTACGGACAGTCACCTCATACAAGTCTTTAAAACAAGGTTCGTGAGGAGCTGGATTTGTCAGCATGTCATATGAATTTTTTAAAAAACATAGAGTAGAATGTAAGCACTACCCTTCAAGTCATTAAAGACTAGACACTCCTTATATCCTATTGCCTCTGGTATCTTAGTCCTTAAAATGTTTAGTGATCCTTGCCTTGTAATTCTTGACACAAATATATAATGACCATATTGGGTCAGGGTGACTCCCTTTCTGTGACCCCTGTTTAGTGACTCCATGGATGAGCTCTGAACCTGTTAAATGTGTATGCAAAACTAAGTGAATTACTAAGATCTTTTTTTCCTCAAAAGTGAGTTTCTGGTTTTTATCAGATTCTCAAAAGGGCCTGTGATCCAAAACAGGTACTGAACCATTGCTCACAAAGAGCTGATGTGTATTAATGAATGAGGCATAGTGGGAGGGTAAAAGAAATGGCATAGTCCAGTTTTGCCAGTGGAACCCAATATTTTCCTGTGCCCTGGGGCATCTCCTAATACTGATCCTAAAATGCTCCTGTCTCTGAGGACCTGGGACAAGGATGCCTTACAAAGGGCTGGCCACTTTGCTCTATTCATAGGAACATAAGCAAGAGAAGTACATTCTGGGCAAAGAGGGAAGGTTGCTCTGAGTAGAAGGGAGGTAGGGGCTGGGTTGCTCAAGTCATATCCACTCTAAGAAGCCCAGTGAGCAAAATGACCCTATTTTTGGCTCCATTTGGGCCCAGGACTCTAAGGAGCTATGATTCACCCAGTTTTTCCTAAGCAAGTGGAACAGTCATTAAACTAGACTGTTGCAGCTAACTTCCTCTTGCCTCTCTGGTTAATTCCACCAACTGTGGTTGAGAAACGTGTGTTAAGGAAAAACCGGAATCTAAGCATTAAAGAGAAAATATCCCACTTCCATCCTCTTTGCTTTTCTCCCTCCCTAACCCCAAACTGTTCTTACATACAAGGTAATTTTTAAATGATAAGATTGGTATTAACACATCATCAACAAAGAGAAACAATGACCAACTCATCAACTAATGGATGCTAGAATACTTATGCAAGTTCTGGAGTTAAGAGTCTTAGTGCAGACACCTTTCCAGAATTGGGAGGAAAATCAACCAGAAAGCTCATTACCCTGCATCAGCTGAATAGCTAAGCCACAGCCATTTCCCCTAAAGTTCTGTTTAGGGGAATGAGATCCACAAGAATAACTCTGCCCCCTTGATGAGGCAGTCAAGGTCAAACAAGAGTGATGATAACAACCTGCAGGCACTGTGACTCCTGCCTTAATTTCGCAGCACTTCAAACAAGACCAAAAAATCCACTAAGCACAAAGCTTCTATATGTACCTTGCTTAAAATCAATTAAGAAACAGCTCACCTCACTGAGGATGTCTCTTTCTCTCTCCACTTTGGCAAAAAGAATCTGTGGCCCAGAGATTCAGACCTAGACTTAAATATCCACAGTTGTCTTGATCTCAGTGATACTGGGGAAGGCTTTATATCTCAACTCCCACAACTTAACCCTTTCCACTAGGGCTCCCTTGATCACTCAGCTTACTTACTATCTTGAAACAAAACAAAAAAATCCTTACAATCCCCACTACCCTCATCCCCAGAACACAGCCCCTAGAACATCTAGCTTATACAGTTTGCACTTTGCATGCTCTCTTCAAAGACCCTGCACACAGATACACAGACACATAAAGACACCGTCAAGAGGAAAGGGGTCTGTTCAAGGGGATAAAGTATTTTTCTTCTGTGTGGGCCTGGGTTACTTGGGGGTATAAGGTCCACCTCTTAGCACTGTAGTGTGGTCTCTCAGCTGGATATATGTATACGCAGGGTGAAGGGAGCAGGAATAGGGGTGAGAAGGTTATTGTTTCTGTTTTTCAGCAGGTTGGGTGAGAGGTGTGGATGTATGTTCAGATGATCGGTGTAAGGATGATGGGCCCACACAATAAGAAGGTCGGCCCCTCAGCTTTCATCTGGATAAAAAAGGGGACTCTGGGTGCCTGATCACTATCTCTTTCCTGTTTCCTCGTTACTCTCTAACCCAGTGTTCACCAGTATGTTTCATGGAGTCACCAGTTCTGTGGGATGTGAGATAAAAAGGATACTGAAGTCAAATAAATTTAGGAAACACTGCATTAAAAGAGGCTTAACCATTTGCTCTACTGCATAAATTTTCAGAGCCTTTAATATGCCAATATGGTCTTTCTCTTCATATATATATATATATATATGTATATATATAGATAGATAGATATAGATATAGAGAGAGAGAGAAAGAGAAAGAGAGAGAGAGAGAGAGAGAGAGAATAGTTATGTTACGGAAGGGTGATACTCAAAATATTTAATGACTGGTATGGCATAAGCTCCAACCAACCAATCCAAGCAGTTTGGGCCTTAGCCAAAAACTGCTGGTACCACTGTACCCTGGAGAATGGGCTCAGGCTGAATATCAGCCCATGCAGTAGGCACTGTTTCCCAAAAGTTTTGCCCAAAGAACTCTACTTTATGTGGCATCTCATAGAACTGGTGAGAAATACTCTGGCCAATGCTGGAACCTCATCTTTCTAGGGATGGACTGGGACTCATGACTCTGGCCACGGGGGTGCAGGAGAGGGTCAGCTCTGGCAGAGACTCCTGGTAGCACCGGTTGAAAGATGTGACCACAGCTGCAACAGAAACAGATTTTAAAAGACAGATGTCCCTCTGTCCCAGCTGCTCCGGGGACTCTGTCCCTGGTGGGTCAGCAGGTGCCTGTCCAGGTGATGTTTACGGCCGAAGCTCTTCTCACAGCGCGGGCACTGGAAGGGCTTCTCCCCGGTGTGCGTCAGCCAGTGTCTCACGAGGTGGTGCCGTCGGCCAAAGCTCTTCCCACACTCAGTGCACACGTGGCACTTCGGCACTGGGGGAGCGCGCTGCCGCTTCCGAGCCCCAGGGCTCTCTCCAACCTCTTGGCCCTTGCAGGACTTGCCTTCTGCATGTACTCTCTGGTGGCTGGCCAGATGGGAGTTGCATCGGAAATTCTTGCCACACTCAGAGCACTTGCTGGGTTTGTCATGTAGGTGGGTTTTCTGGTGTCGGATCAGGTGATGTCTTCTCCCAAAGCTCTTCTCACACTTGAGGCAGCTGTAGGGCCTCTCCCCAGTGTGTGTTTGCTGGTGCCTGGCAAGGTGGGAGCCCCACACAAACTGTTTCCCACACTGGGGGCACGTGTGCGGTCTTAACAGGGAATCCATTTCTGTGCTACACAGAAGGTTTGAGAAGCTATCTTCCTGAAGAAATGGTGGGCCAAGGAGCATGCCTCTGGAGCTCCTGGGCATGGAATCCCAGCTCTCATCCTGCTCTGGGTTCCAGAGAACGGTATCTTCAGACACACTAGATAACATTCTGGGAGGTTCTGCTTCTAGTTCAGGGGTATCCCCTTCGTGCTCACTTCCATCTCCTGTGGAAAAGGGAAAATACCGACCCCAAGAGGGGAGTCACAAGGGAGTACCCCAGGACCTGAGTCAGAGGTGAGGTTGTATGATGCCTATTAGGGCCTAAACCTCACCCCATAAAGGCTGAGAGAACAGATTTTAATGTTGTATAAGACAGTGCAAGAGGTACAGAGGTTAAAAGCCTAGGCTTAGGAGACAGATACCCAATTTCGAATCTCAGCTTTCCCACTTAACTTCTGTAGGCTTTCATTTCTTCTTCTGTAAAATGGGAATCATTATAAGATAGATGTTATAAGACAGATAGTGCCTGCATATAGTAAGCACTAGTAAATGGTCTATGCTATTGTTGTTACTTATTTATTACTGTTATTTATTTAGCACTTAAAAAAAAACTATTAATCACCATCTTCCTGCCTAAGCATAGATGGAGAGAGTTAAGAAACGTGCTACAATCATCACTGGCTGGGTGACCACCTGTCAGCACTAGAGACGCTGTGGAAGGCATTTCCACAATGGGTGGCAGGTTGAACAACCACAACAATTAACATTTACTGAGTGCTTATTATGTGGCTGGTACTGTTCTACTATGGTTACATATTTAAATCTCACGATAATTTATAGATGAGGAACCCAAAGATAAGTTAATTACTTTTCCAAGGTTCCACAGGTATGGTCCTGGATTCAGATCCACAAAGTTTAGCTCCAGAGCCTGCCCTCTAAACCACTGTGTTACACCGTCTTGCTTTTGAAGAAAAAGATCTCTAAACCTTTCAGTACTGTAACTCTCTGAGGCAGAGGACGGATTAGAGGGCCGTGTAATGATGAAACTCCAAAAGGGGTGAAGGCCGTGGCTGAGTGTGTTCTACGTCATTACCTGTATATGTGACCTTCAGAATGTCCCTCTCTTCTAAGTCCTGGGGGTCAGGAACCCATTGCTCTTCCCCTCCTTCTAGTTGAGAAAGCATGTCCAGTTTGGGAATTGGAAATCCTGCCCATGGGAAAGGAAAACAGAGATGTCAATTAGTTCAACCGTAATTCTCATTTCTGAAAAAAGCTGTTTCCTAGATTATTCCCTGGAACTCTATAGATAAAAGAAAGGCCAGGGGACTTCCCTGGTGGTACAGCGGTTAAGACTCCATGCTCCCAAGGCAGGGGGCCCCGGTTCGATCCCTGGTCAGGGAACTAGATCCCGTGTGCCGCAGCTAAGACACAGCGCAACCACATCAGCAGAGAAATATTAAAACATGAAAAGATAGAAGGCCAGATACAAGCCTTTCCCTCTTCCCCCCTCCCGTTTCTGTTCAGTCCCTCTTCTTTCTTTCAGAAAATCATACTTTCTTCCCAATGAGTGCTCTCTTCCACTCAAATTTCAAATACTTCCAGTCCCACTGTCTTTTCTGGTCATAACTTCACTTAATTAGCCCTACTGCAGCTGTCTCACCACCTACACTCCCATCTTTCCCTAGGTGGTTTCTGAGTTTCCAAGGACTCAGTTCCATCTCTTAGATGTCCTTCTCTCTGCTTTGAAAGAACCTCCCAATTCCCAACCAAGAAGAGCCTAAAGTTCTCTTCTCTAATAATTCACATCATTTTGTTGTTTTTAAAAATATGACACTTTACTTCCATTCCCTTTGAATTAACTCTAGCATTCTTTCTCTAGTGGAAGCTTAGACAGATTCTCTGCCTAGAAAAGAACCCCAAATAGACGCTCTCCAACAGCCCTGGAGCAGACGACTCCATTCTCCCAGAGCACAGTCATTTAGTGGCTGGGGAAGGTCATGCTTACTTAGAGAGACTACTATCCCACAGTTTTCCTGCATGACGTATTCTCCATAAAAGTCTGTCTGAGAAGGGTCCAGGCTCCGCCACTCCTCCTGAGAGAAACACAGTGACACATCCTTGATGGTTACCAGGCCCTGAAACAAAATGTAGCATCATCTGTCAGCAGCTGTTCCTTAAGGGAAATGGGTTCTCAGTATAAAAGGCTGAGGTAGTAGTAGAGGGGAGAGGGCAAGAGAGTGTCTAGAAAAAGAACTGCCCAGAGGTCCCTGGGCAGGGCACATGGTTTTGGTGAAGAGGAAATGAGGAAAGGGGTAAAGGTAATGGTCTGTGAATGAGTGAGGAAAACGGCTGTAGAGGATTTTCCCAAATTGGGACCATGAGAAGTTGGAGGCACCACAAACTCTTTGGTCCCTCTGTTTAGTTACAGGTGTCTGCCCAGTCTCTTCTCACCGGCCTTATTCTTTTCCTTGTAGAAATTGTGTCCTAGCTCCTCCTTTCTCCACTTGACCTTTCCTTTCCTATCAGCACAAAAGAATATAGAGAAAATATTCTTTCTTGCCCCCTTCCCCTATTATGCCATATCCTTGTCTTTTAAGGCAGCATAGTGTGGCAGTTAGGAGCCCAGATTCTGGAGCCAAATGACTCCTAGCTCTGCCACTTATTAGCAGTATGACCTTACACAAGTGCCTTAATCTTTTCCTGTCCAATTTTCTCATCTGTAAAATGGGGATAACTGAGTTTCTCTCAGGGTAAAATGAATTAATATACATAAAGCACTCAGAGAACAGCAAGCATGGTAAGCACTTTGGGAGTATGGATACTACTACTACTATTATTACTGTCTTCCCACGGCTCTCCCCTTGCCTTCTGAGTCTAAACCTGTTTTCTCTCTCTGGCTCTGCCCCTTTTTACATTTTTCTATCTTCTATTCTTTTCCATAAATGCTCTATCATCCACCCAATCCTGTCTACTTTATGTTCTTCTAAGCTTCCTTCAGGTCCTCTTTTCCTAATATTTCCAGATTCATTTCTTAAAGGACATTAATGAATTATTCTTAAATTCCCCCTGTGGATAGCACAGCCATCCATTAAAAAAAAAAAAAAACACCTAACCTCTAGGAATTCCCTTCTTCTCATCATGCCTCCATTCATTTTTTAAAAGGGTATTATGAGCCCCTTGGAAAGGGACAGAATCTGTTCAGACATAAAATGGACATACCATTAGTGGTCATGTGAAATGACAAATCAATGGAATGATGCAAAGGCTGTAGAAAGGCAGCGTTGAGAAAACCCTGAGAGAGGCCAAAGGAAGAACACAGCCCACCTGTGATCCAGCTGCAAGCAGTGCAGCTGCCATCTCCCAATCTCCAGTGCTCCCTTCCTGGGGAATGGCAGGAACCCAGGGAGCCGACTGAGCTGGTGAGGGGAGAGAGGAACCATTAGACATGGGGCATCCATCTTTCCCAGTTAGAGCCTGGGCCCTATTTTAGAGGGGCTTAAGGGTCACTTTTTTTTTCTATATTTATACCCATTGGTAAGACTCCAATGCATAAATGTAGTAGAAAAGACCCTCCCTCAAAATATCCTGAAAGGGTACTGAGTGGTTGTTAGTAGAGTATTTATCTCATCCATTTCTACTCGACTAGCTGTGGTTTGAACTTATATTATTTGAATGTAATTTTCATCTTGTAAAGTGCATTTTACTGAGTGTGTTTTCCAACAGCAGTCAGTGTTTCTGTCACTTCCTTTGTCTCCCATATTTGTTACCACTAACCATGTAGCACGTGGAGGGAGTGATTATGCAAGAAACGGGAGAAGCCCAGTTACATGGTTTGCAGAATCCAGGTGTTCATTATATTAGTATTTCTGTGACCAGAGTCCAGAAGTTCCTTATATTTCTGTGACCTAGTCCTGGTACTGACTATGCTGTGCAGTCAGTCCATGGCGATTTGGGGATTTTTAACTCTACTTTTTCAACAGAGATTAGAAGACTATTCTCTGCACTGTGCTTCCCACACACACCCCCTCCGGGCTCTCACCCTTCTCCTGAAGCGACTGTGGCTCCTCTTCAAGGTCACAGCACAGGTGCTCCAGTGGCCCTGGTGCTGTCCTCCATGGCCCCTCCTCCTGGCTTCCCCTTTCCACCTGGGGCTCTGCTCCATCCAGCTGAACACTCATTGACTCCCATCCTGTCCCCAAGGCTGCAGTCTGTTCTGAAAGCATCTTTGCTACAAACCCAAATTGTGACCTGGAACAAATTCATATCAGTTACGCCCATGAAAATGGAAAGGGGTGATATTCCTAAGGGAGTTATGGAGAACAGCCCAGGGATAAAAGATGACACTGGATAGGAGGAGCTTGATGAAAGATGAACTTTAAAAGCTTGATGTGTTCCAATCAATTGAAGCTGAGCCAGAAAAGAGCAGGTGCTACATAGCAAAGTCACAAATGGTTATTTTGGGGCTGGAAGAACTTCATTTTAAAAAAAAAGAACAATTCTGGAAATTCAAAAGCTATCAATTAATTTCAACAACTGAAAATACTTAACTGGAAATTTCAACCACTGAGTGTAAGCAATCTGGAAATATGCAGGACAGGATGCAAACAGACTTGCACTCAACAAAAACAGATGTAATTACACATAAGATTTTCTGCCACAAATCCCATTCTCATCAGTTAGTTTAGAATGAAATGATTACTATAGGTAGAAATCCTAGTCAAAGGGTGTATTTTTTATGAGGCTGTACCAAATGGTGCCTTACTTAGGACAAGCCTCAACAGACAGACATATAACTTGTCACTCTGTTGCAGAAAATGAGAACTGGTAGTAAATATGGTAGAAAGATCAATAACTTGGAAAGCAAGTATAAGACTCTAAAGCAACCCTAAAAGATAAGAGAAACTGTTGGTCAGTGAGGAGCTAATGTCTGATTGGGAAAAGAAAAAAAGAAAGGGTTTGGACTAGGTAGAAAAGGGGAAGCAGGTGCTGCTAACATGACCCTGGGGTGAATTAACAGCCCTGTGATTTAAGACACAGGAAAGAACCTGAGACACAGGATAGAACCAGTCAGATCTCATTATAAAAATGTACTCAATTTTAAAGAAGCGTATGGTCAAGCCAGAGTGTGTTCCATCAGAAGAAACAAAAGTGAAGAAAGGGATGGGAAATATGTACACTGGGGGAAAGTTCAAAACAGTGGACATAGTCTTCTCTTGACTAGGGAAGAAGGCTGATGAATGATGCTGCCAATGAATAAGAAGAGATGTTTTCTATCTCTATGTAGATCTCTTCTCTTGATTGCAAGAGAAGAGATTTAGGTTAGATTAAAAAAACATTCCTAATAATCCTGCAGTGCATAGGACCTGGTTGAAGGCTTTTTGCTCTGGACATCTTAGGAGCAGGACAGGTTGTGTTGTGATAGCGGTCTCCCTGCCTTACAGCAGGGAAATAGCCTATGAGACTGTGAAGAGTCCCTTTTTGCTTGGCAACGTCATATTTTTGTGATTCTTACTCACTGCCCAAGCAGTCAGAGCCAGTGAAAGTCTTCCAAAAACAGGTCAGAACCTTGGTAACTGTTCTGGCTCACTCATATCCACCCAAAAACATTTGCAAGAATCCAGGAGCCCAGGATTGGTAATGACAACTGTCAAGTTGTTTATTTTCTTGCCTATTTGTCTTCGACAAAAGAGGTAGGTGGGAACTCTAAGCTCAATGCACAGGAAGGGAACAAATTTCCCTTTCATCTCAGAAGTCCAGAGATGTCTCAGGGCCTCATGGGAGCATCCTGGACTGATTCCCAGCTTACAAGGTTTCCTTTTCAGAGAATTCTCATGAGAAAGGACAATTCCCAATAAAGCAATAAAGGAAAAGTTCCATTTTAGCTTTTTCCTCTGAATTCCAGCCCCTGTATTCACTTAACTTTTAACATGTAAAGCATGGATTCCCTCTCTTCACCAGATGTCTTCCTCATTCTCTAGCTCCGTTTGAAAGTCCTCTTTCAGGACTTTACCTCTAGGTAAATATCTGGACACCTCTGAGACCCACTTCTCCATCTCTCCAGCAGCAGAGTCCCTTGATAGGAAGCCTCTTTCACAGGCCAGATGTGAGCCTCTCCAGACCACTGACAGAAAACCTGTGGAAGTGCTAGCAGAAATATCAGCAAAGGAGGGGGCAGGTACTTGTCCTCAAACTGCATTTGCTAAAATATTTGCTCTCTCAGAGCCAGCATCTGGGCAGTTAAGGTGTCAGCCCTAACCTGGTTTCTCCCGGCTCCAGGATGATCCCAGGCCTACTGGAGTCGGGGTTCTAAGACTTTCACTTCCCCCTTTTCCTCACATATCTGGGGGGCATAGCACCTGCAGAAGTTGGTTTCTGCAGCAAGTGTTGTTGGATAGAGAAAGGGCCATGCTACCGAAATGAGTAGTCCAAGGACACAGGGACAGTCGCGCTGTCAGAGAAGCCTGGCCCCTGTCCCGGGCGGGGCGTGGGCGGGACGGGCGCCCGCTCCAGAGTAAGGTTGCTTCTGCCCTCCTTGTCACAGTGCCCCTGGAGAGGGTCAGATTTCAGAGAACCCGAGAGAGGCAGAGCTGGAGCAGGGGAAGTGAGGTCAGAAAACAGGTTTCTCGTGAACTGGGGCATGAGCAAGTGAAGAAAAAGGAGCCGCGGGGTAACCTGCGAGCGGTGACAGCGGTGCGAACCCGCGGGGCCTGACAGCGACGATGGGGGGACGGGGAGACGGGAGGGGCGAGCACAGAGTGTCAGTGTGGCCGACCCACATCCCCCCAGAATGGCAGCGACCCAGAGGCCGCGACGACCCTCCTCCCCGCCCCCACGGGTGACCGGCCCCACTCACCGCCCCGGGAAGCCAGGCGTCCCTCCCTCCAGCCGCGACTCCCTCCGCCCGGCCCCACTCACCCCGGTCGTCTTGGCCTGTGGCCCGGTGCCTCCCTCCCGGACGCCGCCTGCCCCTCCCCTCTGCCCTCGCTTCCTCGGAGCCGGCGGCCGCGGAGCCAGCGACAGGCGGAGACGGCGGCCCAGCGGGCGCGGGCGGGGCGGGCACAGGAAATCCCCGCCCGCTTCCGGGGCTCGGCGGCCGCGGCGGCGCCGAGGGGCGTGGGGGCCGGGGCGGGGGACGGGCTGCGCCTCCAGGGCCCCCAGGCGGCCCGGACCTGCATCTCGGCGCCCGACGCCCCTGGACGCCGTGGGCCCAGGCGCCAGGATCCCGGCCGACCTTGGCGGCTCGACCCCGCCCTCTCCCTGACTGACCATCTTCCGTCCTGGCCACGCGGCCTCCCGTGGGGTCCTTTGCACACAGGTTCATTAATTACCTCGACATTTAACAACCTATCCTCACATGCCAACGATCGATGTGAGAGAGATTTCTCGAGACAACGGTCTGGAATTCCTCAAGGAGCTCACCTTCTAGGTTTCAGGATAGCCAGGGTGATGATAAGGGGCTGGAGAGAGCGTTGAGGAGGAGTCACTAATTCTGAACGAGGTTGACTTCACCAAGACGTGTGTCTGAAGTCGGCCTTGCGCCTGCATTGTCCAATTTGCGGGAGCCACCAGCCTCCGGATTGAGGTGTGTTGTAACATACACACCAGATTTAGAAGACTTAATTAACAAAATGTACAATAGCTAATAAGCAATATTTTGAATATGTTCGGCTAAAATGTATTGTTGATATTCACTTCACCTACTTCTTTCAACTTTTTTTTTAATACTTTATTTTTTTAACATCTTTATTGGGGTATAATTGCTTTACAATGGTGTGTTAATTTATGCTTTATAACAAAGTGAATCAGTTATACATATACATATGTTCCCATATCTCTTCCCTCTTGCATCTCCCTCCCTCCCACCCTCCCTATCCCACCCCTCCAGGCGGTCACAAAGCACCGAGCTGATATCCCTGTGCCATGCGGCTGCTTCCCACTAGCTATCTACCTTACGTTTGGTACTGTATATATGTCCATGCCTCTCTCGCGCTTTGTCACAGCTCACCCTTCCACCTCCTCATATCCTCAAGTCCGTTCTCCAGTACGTCTGTGTCTTTATTCCTGTCTTACCCCTAGGTTTTTCATGACGTTTTTTTCTTAAATTCCATATATATGTGTTAACATACCGTATTTGTCTTTCTCTTTCTGACTTACTTCACTCTGTGTGACAGACTCTGGGTCTATCCACCTCATTACAAATAGCTCGATTTCATTTCTTTTTATGGCTGAGTAATATTCCATTGTATATATGTGCCACATCTTCTTTATCCATTCATCTGATGATGGGCACTTAGGTTGTTTCCATCTCTGGGCTATTGTAAATAGAGCTGCAATGAACATTTTGGTACATGACTCTTTTTGAATTATGGTTTTCTCAGGGTATATGCCCAGTAATGGGATTGCTGGGTCATATGGTAGTTCTATTTGTAGCTTTTTAAGGAACCTCCATACTGTTCTCCATAGTGGTTGTATCAATTCACATTCCCACCAGCAGTGCAGAAGTGTTCCCTTTTCTCCACACCCTATCCAGCATTTATTGTTTCTAGATTTTTTGATGATGGCCATTCTGACTGGTGTGAGATGTATCTCATTGTAGTTTTGATTTGCATTTCTCTAATGATTAATGATGTTGAGCATTCTTTCATGTGTTTGTTGGCAGTCTGTATATCTTCTTTGGAGAAATGTCTATTTAGGTATTCTGCCCATTTTTGGATTGGGTTGTTTGTTTTTTTGTTATTGAGCTGCATGAGCTGCTTGTAAATTTTGGAAATTAATCCTTTGTCAGTTGCTTCATTTGAAAATATTTTCTCCCATTCTGAGGGCTGTCTTTTGGTCTTGTTTATGGTTTCCTTTGCTGTGCAAAAGCTTTTACGTTTCATTAAGCTTCATACGTTTCATTGTTTATTTTTGTTTTTATTTCCATTTCTGTAGGAGGAGGTGGGTCAAAAAGGATCTTTGCTGTGATTTATGTCATAGAGTGTTCTTCCTATGTTTTCCTCTAAGAGTTTGATAGTTTCTGGCCTTACATTTAGGTCTTTAATCCATTTTGAGCTTATTTTTGTGTATGGTGTTAGGGAGTGATCTAATCTCATACTTTTTTTTTTTAACATCTTTATTGGGTAATCTCATACTTTTACATGTACCTGTCCAGTTTTCCCAGCACCACTTATTGAAGAGGCTGTCCTTTCTCCACTGTACATTCGTGCCTCCTTTATCAAAGATAAGGTGACCATATGTGCGTGGGTTTATCTCTGGGCTTTCTATTCTGTTCCATTGATCTTTCTGTTTTTGTGCCAGTACCATACTGTCTTGATTACTGTAGCTTTGTAGTGTAGTCTGAAGTCAGGGAGCCTGATTCCTCCAGCTAGGTTTTTCGTTCTCAAGATTGCTTTGTCTATTCGGGGTCTTTTGTGTTTCCATACAAATTGTGAAATTTTTTGTTCTAGTTCTGTGAAAAATGACAGTGGTAGTTTGATAGGGATTGCATTCAATTTGTAGATTGCTTTGGGTAGTAGAGTCATTTTCACAATGTTGATTCTTTCTTTCAACTTTTAAAATTATGGGTACTAAGGTGTTTATATTTGCCGCTTACATTTTATTTCTACTGGACAAAGCTACCTCGAAGCATTAGACAGATTTGACTGGAAAAGATGAGAAAGGGCCTACAAAACAGAATAAACAGATTACTGTTAGAATCTGTTTATAATCTACAAATCACATTCATTACTTCATCATCTGAACAATTCTGTACAATTTTATTTTATAGACTTAAAAAATAAGTGACTCACTTAAGGTCATAGGTGACAAACATTCCTTTAATATATATTTATTTTTTGCTATGGGCCAGGCACTGTAACTAAATCCTGGAAGTCAAAGGTCCCAAAGGAATTGTCTGTCTGTGGATTCAAGAACTCAGTCTGTGGAAACACATGTCAACAAATATTTGCAATAAAATGTGACAAATGCTGAAGTAGAGGAATATACTTTGCACTAGGAGCAAAGAAGTAAACATGTATGGGTGGGAGGTCAGAGATAGGCCTGACAGAAGTCTTGAGGGAGAGAAGAGTGGGGAGGTCTCCATTAATGAAAAAGAGGAGAATGTGGGCTTCCCTGGTGGCGCAGTGGTTGAGAGTCCAATGCAGGGGAGACAGGTTCGTGCCCCGGTCCGGGAAGATCCCACATGCCACGGAGCGGCTGGGCCCGTGATCCATGGCAGCTGAGCCTGCGCCTCTGGAGCCTGTGCTCCGCAACAGGAGAGGCCACAACAGTGAGAGGCCCGCGTACCAGAAAAAAAAAAAAAAAAGAGGAGAATGTGCTAGACATGCAGTTGAGGAAGGGTATAGACCATGTTGTAGAGCAGATCATAGGGTATTTGGGGGAGGTGTTAAGCCAGGATTTGTATCTCAGGTCCTGGAACTAAGTCCAGGGGTTCTTTGCATTTATGTTTCCACAGGTGAGAAATACAAGGTATGTTAATCTGGGTATGTTAACAATACCAGTGTCTCAATGGTTTAACATAATAAAAGCTTATGTTTCACATAAGTCACAGTGTGTAGCAGGCTTGTTGGAGCCAGTGGGTGGGGTGTCTGCTCCTTGCAATCATGGAAAGACCAGGTTTCTTCTATCTTGTGGTTCTACCATCCCCTGTTGCCTTGGAATCATCCAATCTGTGGGCCTCAGATAAAGGAGGAAAGCTGTGGCTGACATATTGGAGATATCAGGGACAAGCCCTGGAAGTGCTCTCCATCATTTTCACACATTTCCTTAGCCAGAATTCATGACTAAGGTGCATGCTCATATGGTTCCACCTAACTGCAGGGTGGCTGTACAGTGTGTGCACCCCAGTAGAAAAGGAAATGGGGTTTGATGAACAATTAGCATTGCCTCTGTCACACATATAATTAAATTAAGTTAAATAACCAAGCTGTCTTTACTTGAAAGAGAGATTTGGGGAGAGCTGGCAGATTATATCAAAAGAGGAAAGAAAAAGGAGGCAAAATAGTCATCTTTGGCCTGATGGCCCAATAATGGGTCATTAATATTTAATAAACATCTACTTTATGCCAGAACTTTGTTTTTTAACATCACAGGGAAAAAAATATAAAATACCTTTATATTTAGCTTATTAGCTTTAATGTGCCATCTCTTTAGCTTTCAATCAGCAAACTGCAGATATTATCTCAGCGTGGGTTTAGGAGCATCCAGTGAGCCAAAAGGCAAAATTAGGACTTGAACCCTGGCCTTAGACTTATAATCTGGTGCACCTGTCACCAGAGTGGTACTTTACCTTTCACAGTAATATATGGACAAGTCCAAACTCCTGTGTAAGGTGGGGTAATTAAATATGCAGTGAGTAGCAGGCAGGTGATTCCATCTTTTTAAGACTTTCTGGTGGAAGAGTTTCAAGATCAGCTTTGAGGGCAAAATGTAGGAACAGCATCTTGGGTAGAATCAGAAGGCAGAAGTGTACCTGCTGTGGGGTGAAGAACACACAGGTGTGGACATGCCTATCTAGAGTAGAGAAGAAATGGGGAAATTGATAGAAAGATTAGAATAGTGGGTCAAGGATTTTTAATTTGCCATATCAAGTAATAGAGAGTCACTATATTTAGTGTTATAAGGAAGTGATATACCTGGTGGGTCCAATTATATCATTCTAAGGAAACTTGGTCATCCAGGGCTGCCCTGTTGATAGAGTTCAGAACGACCGAATGGGATGAGTTGGACCCAAAGCCAGATTCTAGTGTGTGCAGTACAGTTCCTCAGGACACAGCTGTGTTCTTCCTGGGGCTCAGGGAGAGGTCACAATCATTTAAGGTTCCAAGTTCTCCTTTGGACTTCAAAAGACCTTAAGAGACTCAGTCTCTTGCCTGTCAGCCTTAGCTCCTTCATTTCTGAACTCTTGTTCTGCTGTGGTTTGAATAAAAACATATAATGCAGGTGTTCACCAGTTTAGGATTGTGTTATAAGAGTTTCTTTATTAGTCAGTTGATTGCAATGAATTAGCAGCTTGGCTTACAAAAACCTTTTCCGCTATAATAAACCATACCTCCAGTTGCTAATTAGAGTCTAATCACCATTTATAACACTGCTTTTCTTCCATTCAAAGTTTTGAAGCTTGATGTCAGAGATGAGTTTTCTACCAACAGGGCAGTGCAGCTGTTTGTGTCCACTATGTCTAGGACTATAAAAGAAAGAGGAAGGTTGAGGGAAGTGTCAGGTTAGGATTCCTGTGGAAAGAAAGGGTAAGGGTCCCCTAGTCAGTAGTCGATAATTAAAACTGGTATTTGTAGAGCACTTCACAATTTACAAAATGCTTTTTTGTACATGTGATCTTCACAACTCAGGGAGATAGATAAATTATCTTTATCCCTAGTTTATTTTTAAGGAAATAGTGGTTCAGACATTTAAAATCGTAGAATCTCACTTTTTATTTTTATAATCCTGGGCAGATTTATGTAGATATACCTATTTCCTAATTAATAAAATGAAAATCATTATACCTACTTTGTAGGGTTGTTGTGAAGAGTAAATGAGATGATGTAAATTGCCACCTTAAAATTGTCAATCGTTGGGCTTCCCTGGTGGCGCAGTGGTTGAGATGCAGGGGACATGGGTTCGTGCCCCGGTCTGGGAAGATCCCACATGCCGCGGAGTGGCTGGGCCCGTGAGCCATGGCCGCTGAGCCTGCGCGTCCGGAGCCTGTGCTCCGCAACGGGAGAGGCCACAGCAGTGAGAGGCCCACATACTGCAAAAAAAAAAAAAAAAAAAAAAAAAAAATTGTCACTCGCCATCTGCCTCTACAAGGATTAGGTCACTAGCCACTGTAGTTGCTGACCTTCAATACACCCTAAAAGGGGTTCAGGGTGGAGGTCAGGAATGAGGCACTCTGTGCTCTGGGAAAAACTGACAGAACAGGCCTTCAGATAGATATTTTTAGGAGAAGGTTTTAATGAGCCCAATTTTTTGCATCTTCTCATATCTAGGAAAGCACTAAAATCATTAATGGAGACATCTACGCCTTGTGACTATCAGCAACCTTCTTGTGACCAGCAGTAACCTTCTGCCAAAATGTGTGCTTGATTGCACGTATCGCCCTTCAGCAAAATCACATATATACTGACCTCCCCCACACACACCTCTTCGAAGCAATTCCTCAGAGCTATCTGAGCGGCTGTCTCCCAGGCTATAGTCCTCATTTTGCCCCAAATAAAACTTAACTCGCAACTTTCACATTGTGCACTTTTTTTCAGTTGACAAAATAGACAATTTAATACATAGTAAGAATAGAGTAAATGATAAGACTTAGGAATTGAAGCTGCATAATGGGTGAAAAGAAGACTTCAGTAGCGTGGGACAGAGCAAAGATGGGATGAAAGATAAATTTTATTCCTGAGTCACAGTGAGGTAGACAAATTGGTTGAAGCTGAAGGTGTAGGTGGCAGAGTAGGATGCTTTAACTGGAGATTAGGATGGGGGTTGCAGTTGTTGGTACTAACTAGATATAGGATATGATTGTGAAAGTGGGTGACTGAGGTGGTAGACAAGATCATTTAAGGTAAGAAAAAGTCAAAGAACTGGGAGGCTTGGTATTAGCAGGGATAGTAATCAAAATATTTAACTGCCAGTACTAGGGGTAGGCATGGATCCATCAAAATGAATGTAGGCTATCGTGCTATGCAGGGTCTTGGAGGCACTAGTGGCTATGAAAATGTTTCAGTATTTTAATGATCATACTTGTGCAGTTGAACCCAGGCCATAAGATGGATCGTCCACATGGATATTACCAGGAATGATGATGGGGTTATGGAGAGTGAGATAGCAAGCTAGTTGAGGGAGTCTTTAATGAAAGAAGGAGAATGACCAGGACTATGGTAGGTGATAATAACAAGGAAGGGTAGTGTGTGGTATGGCTTGATGTCTCAAAGGATCAGGACATTATTTAGGGAGGAAGGAGGAAAGTGGGTACTTGAGGCAGCAATGAAGAGCAAAGAGAATATTTACTTGATTTTACTGATGACAAATCCTGAATTCCAGAGGTCACAGTGGAAGGAGTTAGATGTTATTTGGGGGGTTAGAGTCTAATTCAAATTAGGCAGTGTAGAGGACTATGATAGGGTAAGAATCTCTATGATGAGGAATGATCTGGAGGCCAAGGATTCTTGTGTTGTAAGCAGAGATATAGGACATGAGGGGATTAGTACTCTCAGGGGTAGGTGGATAATCAGTTCTAATTATAGCCCCCTTCTTGGGACTGGTCTAGTCATCTTGTCAGTGGTGAGGTAAGGTATAAGGGTTGGCTGGGAGTGAGTAGATGAGGTGTGTGTGGTAGAATGAGGATCTCATTAGAAGTGTGCTGCACTTGTGGACCCTCTTCCAATCCTATTGTGGACAGAGTTAAGGCTAGAGGGGCTGTCTTTCCAGAAGTGCCAGAGTTCCGAGGTCCCTTAAATCATGCTTGGCAATGGTGGTGATGGTGTCAAGGCTTAGGGAGTTCTGTGGCTTACCCTTAAGTCCTATTGTCCTTGATATTGAGGGGGAGGAAAGGAGTGGCCTTACAAGGAGTTAACAGTTTCTTGTGTACTCTTTAAATAGGAAAATTTTAATTTAAAAGATAGTGCTAAATTGAATGGTGGGCACAAAGTTGTGCTAGAAATAGCACTAAACTAAGAACCAGAAGATTTGTTTTTAGTTCTGGCTTTGCCTCTGGGTGACAGATTAGAGCCTTAACCTCATCAATCAAATTGGTGTAATATCATGCCATTTTTTCCTTAAAAGCTGTTGTGAGGACTAAATTAAGGAAAAATATAGGCATATGGTATAAAACTTATAAAGCACTATTTAAAGGCAAGAAGTTGGCAATTGGCACTACTTGGCAGAAATAATTTGTAGTCAGTGTAAATAGTGAACCAAGTACAGGCAGCTGTCAGTTAGTGACAGCTGGTGTTGCAGTCAGGGTAAGACTAGATGTTTCATAAGATTTAAAGTTTTTTTGATGATGGGACACAACTCAAAGACAGATAGATGAAAGGCAGAACTCTTTGTTACTTATAGCTCCAAACTAGACAAGGCTGTCACACAGGGCCACACAGGAATTTGCACCCAGGGATAGGTAACAGTAAGCTGGAACTGCAGGAAATGCTTATGTATGGCAAACAGGAGTAGCTAGGTTTCATAGGCTTCTAGGGTATTGGGTATTTTGAATAATTCTTCAGGCCTAAGAAAGAAGGGGCTGTCCCTCGGTATAGGTATGGAGAAGGGGGCCTCTGGCAGTTGGGTATATATGTATTATAACCCAAGAGTGGGCACTTCCCTGGTGGTCCAGTGGTAGAGAATCCGCCTTCCAATGCAGGTGATGCGGGTTCATCCCTGGTCGGGGAACTAAGATCCCGCATGCCGTGGGGCAACTAAGCCAGCGTGCCACAACTACTGAGCTCGTACGCCTCAACGAGAGAGCCTGCGTGCCACAAACTACAGAGCCCACGTGCTCTGGAGCCTGCATGCCACAAACTACAGAGCCCATGCACTCTGGAGCCCATGCGTCACAACTAGAGAAAGAAAACCTGCAGGCCATAACTAGAGAGAAGCCCGCGAGCCACAACAAAGATCCCGCAGGCTGCAACGAAGACCACTCAGGCCGTAACTAAGACCTGACACAGCCAAAAAAATAAAGAAAAAGAAATAACCCAGTAATGTTAGAGCCTGATAAGGGAAGTAGTTGGGATGGGGATTTGACAAATTGCAGGTTAAGTGGAATAGAGGGTTTCAGTCATGGCAGGAAGACTGGGTCAAGACAGCACTTGGTTTTTTTTTTTGGCCATGCTGTGAGGCTTGCAAAATCTTAGTTCCCTGACCAGGGGTCGAACCCAGGCCCCCTGCAGTGGAAGCACGGAGTCCTAGCCACAGGATCACCAGGGAATTCTAGCACTTGTGAAATATCATGTTACAGGCAGACGGCTTCAAAGTGGTGTAATCTCAAATTGCCATTATTTTATAGTGCACAAACTTACTCTAAGCAGATTTCTCATTGACATAGTATAGTTTCTTAATTTAGTTATTTGTTGTCTTTTTTTAAATTGAAGTATAGTTGATTTACAATATTATATTAGTTTCAGGTGTACAGCAGTGATTTAATATTTTTATAGATTTTACCCCATTTAAAGTAAATATAATATATTGGCTATACTCCCTGTGCTGTACAATATATTTGCCTTTCTTATTTAGTTTATACCTACTAGTTTGTACCTCTTAATCCCTTTCCCCTATCTTGCCTCTCCCCTCACCCCTCTCCTCACTGGTAACCACTAGTTTGTTCTCTGTACCTCTGAGTATGTTTCTGTGTTGTTATATTCATTCATTTGTTTTATTTTTAACATTCCACATATAAGTGAAAACATACAGTATTTGTCTTTCTGTCTGCCTTATGTCACCAAGCATAATACTCTTCCGGTCCATCCATGTTGTTGCAAATGGCAAATTTTCATGCTCGTTTTTATGGCTGAGTAATATGCCATTGTGTGTGTGTGTGTGTGTGTGTGTGTGTGTGTGTGTGTGTGTGTATGTATGATTTTATATATATATATATATATATATAATCACAGCTTCTTTATCCATTCATCTGTTGGTGGACACTTAGATTGCTTCCATATCTTGGCTATTGTGAATAATGCTGCTATAAACATTGGGGTGCATATATCTTTTCCAATTAGTGTTTTCTCATTTTCTTTGGATATATAACCAGGAGTGGAGTTGCTGAATAATATGATAGTTCTATTTTTATTTTTGAGGAAACTCCATACTGTTTTCCACAGGGGCTGTACCAATATACATTCCCACCAACAGTGTACTAGGGCTCCCTTTTCTCCACATTCTGGCCAACATTTATTATTTGTTGTCTTTTTGCTGATAGCCATTCTGACAGGTGTGAGGTAATAACCCAGTGTGGTTTTGATTTGCAGTTCCCTGATTATTAGTGATGTTGAGCATGTTTGCATGTGCCTGTTGGCCACCTGTATCTCTTCTTTGGAAAAATGTCTATTCAGGCAATCTACCCATTTTTAATCAGGTTGGTCTTTTGATATTGAGTTGTATGAGCTTTTTACATGTTTTAGATATTGCCCCTTATCAGACATACCAATGTAAATATTTTCTCCAAATTCGGTAGGTTTTCCTTTTGTTTTGTTGATGCTTTCTAAGCTTCTAAGTTTAATCAGGTCTCATTTGTTTGTTTATTTTTGCTTTTGTTTTTCTTGCCTAAGGAGACCGATCCATAAAAAATATTGCTAAGACTTATGTCAAAGAGTGTACTGCCTATGTTTTCCTCTAAGAGTTTTATGGTTTCTGGTCTTACATTTAGATCTTTAATCCAAATTGAGGGTTTATTTTTGTATATGGCATGAGAAAATGTTCTAATTTCATTCTTTTACATGTAGCTGTCCAGTTTTCCTGGCACCAGCTATTGAAGAGACTGTCTTTTTCCCATTGTATGTTTTTTCCACCTTTGTCATAGATTAATTTACCGCAGTGCATGGATTTATTTTTGGGCTTTCTATTCTGTTCCATTGATCTATGTGTCTGTGCTTGTGCCAGTACCATACTGTTTTGATTACTGTAGCTTTGAAGTATAATCTGAAGTCAGGGGGCATGATTCCTCCAGTTTTGTTCTTCTTTCTCAAGATTGATTTGGCTATTTTAGGGTCTTTTGTGGTTCCCTATAAATTTTAGGATTGTTTGTTCTTGTTCTGTGAAAAACGTCCTGGGTATTTTGATAGGGATTGCATTACATCTGTAGATTGTTTTGGGTAGTATGGCCATTTTAACAATATTACTTTTTCTAATTGTAATTCATGAACATGGCTGTCTTTCCATTTATTTGTATCATCTTCACTTTCCTTCATCAATGTCTTATATTTCTCAGAGTACAGGTCTTTCACCTCCTTGGTTAAGTTTATTCCTAGGTATTTTATTCTTTTTGATGTGATATTGAATGGGCTTTTTTGCTTTCTCTTTTTGATAGCTCATTATTAGTGTATAGAGAAGCAATGGATTTCTGTATATTAATTTTGTATCCTGCAACTTTCCTAAATTCATTTATTCTAAATTTTTTTGGTAGGGATTTTAGGGTTTTCTATATATAGCATCATGTCACCTGCAAATAGTTACAGTTTTATTTCTTCCCTTCCAACTTGGATGCCATTTATTCCTTTTTCTTGTCTGATTGCTGTGGCTAGGACTTCCAATACTATATTAAATAGAAATGGTGAGAGTGGGCATCATTGTCTTGTTCCTGATTTTAGAGGAAAAGCTTTCAGCTTTCACCATTGAGTATGATGCTAGCTTTGATTTTGTCATAAATGGACTTTGCTATGTTGAGATATGTTCCCTCTATACCAAATTTGTTGAGGTTTTTTATCATTAGAGATGTTGAATTTTGCCAAATGCTTTTTCTGTGTCAATTGATATGATCATGTGATTTTTATCCTTTGCTTTGTTAATGTGGTGTATCACATTGATTGACTTGTGAATATTAAACCATCCTTGCACCCTTGGAATAATCCCACTTCATCACGGTGTACGATTCATTTTATATATTGTTGAATTCAGCTTGCTAATATATTGTTGAGGATTTATATATATTAATCATGGATATTGGCCTATAGTTTTCTTTATTTTTGGTAGTGTCTTTGTCTGGTTGTGGTATCAGGGTAATGGTGAACTCATAGAATGAATTTGGTAGTATTCTGTCCTCTCCAGTTTTTTTGAATAGTTTGAGAAGGATAGGTATTAGCTCTTCTTTATATGTTTGGTATATTTCCCCTTCAAGCTCTCTGGTCCTGGACTTTTGTTTCTTAGGAGTTTTTTTCATTCTGATTCAATTTCAGTACTAGTAATCAGTCTGTTCAGATTATCTGTTTTTTCCTGGTTAAGTTTTGGAAGATTGTATGTTTCTAGGAATCTATCCATTCCTTCTAGTATGTCCAATTTGTTGGCATGTAATTGTTTGTAGTATTTTCTCATGAATACTACATGAATACATTGCTTGTAGTATTTGTATCTCTGTGATATTGGTTGTAATTTCTCCTCTTTCATTTCTTATTTTATTTGGGCCCTCTCTTTTTTCTTGATGAGCCTGGCTAAAGGCTTATCAATTTTGTTTATCTTTCCAAAGAACCAACTCTTGGTTTCATTAATCTTTTCTATTATTTTGGTCTCTATTTTATTTATTTCCTCTCTGATCCTTATTATTTCCTTCCTTCCCCTGACTTTGGGCTTTGTTTTTTCTCTTTTTTCTAATTTCTTTAGGTGGTAGTTTAAGTTGTTTGAGATTTTTCTTGTTTCTTAAGGTATGCCCATATCACTATAAATTTCCCTCTTAAACTGCTTTTACTGCATCCCATAGACTTGGAAAGTTGTATTTTTGTTTTCATTTGTCTCAAGCTATTTTCTAATTTCCTCTTTGATATCTTTGTTGACCCGTTGGATTTTTAGTAGCATGTTGTTTAGTCTTCACTTGTTTGTGTTTTTTCCATTTTTCATCCTGTGATTGATTTCTAGTTTCATGCAATTATAGTTGGAAAATGTGCTTGATATAATTTCTATCCTATTACATTTGTTGAGACTTGCTTTGTGATCTAGCATGTGAGGTATCCCAGAGAAAGTTCCATGTGCACTTGAAAAGAATATGTATTCTGCTGTTTTTTGTTTGTTTGTTTTATTCTGCCGTTTTTGATGGAATGCCCTGTGGATATCTATTAAGTCCAACTGGTCTAATGTGTCATTTAAGGCCATAGTTTTCTTAGTGGATTTCTGTCTGGATGATCTGTCCATTGATGTAAGTGGGGTGTTAAAGTGTCCTCTTATTATTGTATTATTTTCAATTTCTCCCTTTATGTCTGTTAGTACTTGTTTTATATTAAAGTGCTCTTATATTAGGTGCATATTTGTTTATGAGTGTTATATCCTCTTTTTGTATCGATGCCTTTATCATTACATGATGCCCTTCTTTGTCTTTTGTTATAGACTTCGTTTTAAAGTCTATTTTGCCTGACATGAGTATTGCTACTCCAGCTTTCTGTTTCCATTTGCTTGGAGTATATTTTTCCATCCCTGCACTTTCATTCTGTGTCTTTATCTCTGAAATAAGTCTCTTATAGCAGCATATAGATGGGTCTTGTTTTTTATACAAACAACCCATCCTGTTTCTTTTGATTGGAGCATTTAGTTCATTGACATTTAAAGTGATTATTGATAGGTATGTACTTATTAACATTTTGTTAGTTGTTTTCTAGTTGTTTTGGTAGTTCTCCTCTGTTCTTTTCTTCTTTTAGTCTCTTCCCTTGTGGTTTGATGATTTTCTTTAGTGGTACGCTTGTATTCTTTTCTCTCTAGTTTTTATGTATCTATTGGAGGTTTTTGATTTGTGGTTACCATAGAGTTCATATATGTTGACCTATTATAGCTTACCTACTCGTTTTAATCTTGTTATTTCAGTTCACACACATTCTGAAAGCGCTACATTTTTACCCTCCCCCACTATGTTTTGTGTTTTCAATATCATGTTTTACACCTTTGTGTCTATCCTTTAACTGTTTATTGTAGTTATAGTTGATTTTACAATTTGTCTTTTAATCTTTGTACTAACTTATTTAAGTGGTTGATCCCCACCCTTACCATATATTTGCCTTTACATGTGGGATTTTTCCTTTCCTATAATGTCTTATTTTTGTTGTAGTCTTTTCTATTTCAGTTAAAGAAGACCCTTAAACACCTTGTAAGGTCAGTTTAGTTTTGATTAACTCTTTAGATCTTGCTTGTCTGAGAAGCTCTTTATCTTTCCTTTAATTCTGAATGATAACCTTGCTGGGTAGAGTATCCTAGATTGTAGGTTTTTCTCTTTCAGCACATTAAACATATTATTCCACTCCCTTTTGGCCTGCAAAATTTCTGCAGAAAAATCAGCTGATAGCGTTACGGGGGTTCCCTTGTATGTGACCCTTTGTTTTTCTCTTGCTGCCTTTAAAATTATCTCTTTAACTTTTGGCATTTTAATTATGACATGTCTTGGTGTGGGTCTTTTTGGTTTCATCTTGTTTAGGACTCTCTTTGCTTCCTGTACCTGGACATCTATTTCTTTCTTTAGGTTCAGGAAGTTTTCAACTGTAATTTCATCAAATACATTTTCTACCCCCTTTTGTCTCTCTCTTCTCCTTCTTGGTGTATGTTTGACATTGTCATAGAGGTCCCTTAAACTATCCTTATTTTTTTAATGTGTTTTTCTTTTTGCTGTTCTGATAAGGTTGTTTCCATTATTCTATCTTCCAGATCACTTGTGTGTTCTGTATCATTAAGCTGCTGTTAATTCCTTCTAGTGTAATTTTTATTTCAGTTATTGTATTCTTCAGCTCTGACTGGCTCTTTTTTTATATTTTCTAGTTCTTTTTAAGAATTCTTGCTGTGTTCATTTATTCTTTTCCCAAGTTCAGTTAGCATTCTTATTACTATTGCTTTGAACTCTTTATCAGGTAAATTACTTATCTTTGTTTCATTAGGGTGGTTTTTTTCTTGTTCTTTTGTTTGAAACATATTCCTTTGTCTTCTCATCTTGTTTTTAACTTTCTCTTTCTTTATGAAATTAGGTGAAGCAGTTACCTATCTCAGTCTTGAAGTCATTTCCTTGTGTGGGAGCATCCCTATGTAGTCTGCATGTGCCCAGTGGCTTTGGTAGGAGAGCTGGATATGAAGTGAGCATGGGCCACATCTTACCCTGGGTTCTGCTGGCAACCACCACCTTGGTGGGAAGTAGGGATGGATTTGAAGGGCTAGAGCCAGAGCCAAGTGTGATCAGGACTTTTCCTATGCTTAATGGCTATTACCACCCTGTTGGAGGCAGGTTTGGGGCCCAAGGTGCTGGAGCAGGACCCCTGAAGCAGTTGTATTTCTCCTGGGTGTGATGGTAGTCTTTGCCTTGGTTGGGTTATGGCTGGGGCCTGAGGGACTGCACTTCTATGCTGGTTTCACTTTTTCCTCTGTGTATATGCCTTAGTTAGAGGCTGGGTTGGGGCCTCAGTGCCTGGCGCTACACTATTAAGCTGGTTTTTCTCCTACAGGCTTTGGTGGTCTCCACCCTGGAACTAGTTTTGCTCCTCCCAAATGTAGGCAGGGACACATACACTGGAAAGGTTGCTTCTGCCCTGGTCAGAGGCAGGTCTGGAGTTCAAGTCAACTCTTTTCCCTCTATGTGTGCACACTCTTATTGGCAATGGCAGCCTTTGCCTTAGTTTAAAAGTAAAAGGATGGGAAAGGATATAACATTATATACAATTATGAGAAAGTGAAGGCGTTATAGAAATCTAGGGCAAAGTAGACTTCAGAACAAGCCATAGTATAGGGAAAAGTATACTTCAGAACAAGCCATACTACTAGGGATAAATAAGGACACTTCATGATAATAAAAAAATCAATTTTCCAAGAAGACACAACAGAGCTTCAAAATAATGAAGGAAAAACTAATGGAATTGAAAGAAGAAATAGACAAATTCTCAATGATACTTGTGAATTTATTTTAACTCTCCTTTCTCACTAATTAATACAAAAAGTAGACAGAAAATCAGTAAGGATATAGAAGACTTGAATAACATAACCACAAACTTTATCTAGTAGACATTTATAGAACACTCCATTCAACAACAGCTGAATACACATGGAACAGTCTGAAGCTAGAACTATGATTATCCATTAAGGAAATTGATCACAACGGAACTAAATTATAAATCAATATTTGAAAGTATATGGAAAATCCCAAAATAGTTAAATGTCAAACAACACACTTTCAAATAACCCCAGAGGTCAAAGAAGAAACCACAAAGGAAATAGTAAATTATTTTTTAACTGAATGAAAATGAAAACATCAGCATTTGTGGGGTACAGCTAAATTAATACTTAAAGGGAAATTAAATGCTTATATTAGAAAAGAAGAAAGGTCTAAAATCCATCTTAAGAGGTCAGAAAAAATCAACGTAGACTGAAAATAAATATAAAGAAACAAAGTTGAAGTCAACAAAATAAGAAACAATAAAGAAAATGAATTAAACCAAAAACTTTTTTAAAAAATCAGTAAAGTTAATAAACCTCCATTAGATTGATTAAGAGAAAAAGAGAAAAGACAAATTATCAGTATCAGGAATAAAAGAGTGTATCACTACAGATCCTTCACAGACTTAAAACCTAATAAGAGAATGTTATAAATGATTTTATGCCAATTTAGTTGAATTTGACAATTTAGTTGAAGTGGACAGATTCTTTGAAAGACACAAATTACCAAATTACAAGAAAATATAGGAAACCACAGTAGTCCCATATCAACTAAATAAATTGAATTTGTAACCATAAATCAGAAGGAAACCCAAGGTCCAGGTGGTTTTCCTGGTGTATTTGATCAAGCTTAAACAAAAGGATAGTAATTCTACAAACATTTGTTTTCAGAAATTTTTATACAGATCTTGTTTTATGACACTAAATATAGTTTTAGTCATACAAATTCTATACCTGTTTTGGTTAAATTTATTACTAGTTATTTTTTGATTTTGTTGCTAATGTGAATGGATTTTCTCCTATTTTCAGTTCAAATTGATTATTAATAGGATAGTGAAAGACTATTTTTTGTGTATTTATTTTTTGTGTTGCCAAATTAATCTCTCTTATTAATTCTCATTCTTCCCCCCAACCCTCAGCCTATTGAGTCCAAGAATATAATCATATCATGTGCATACAAAATAAGTAATTTGGTATTTTATAATTATTCTAAGTATTTCATCTTCATGTCTATTACATTAGTTATAACTTTCAAAACAATGTTAGGAAATAGTGGAGAAAACAGGCATCTCTGCCCAATATCTGGTTTTAATAGAAATTATTTTAGTATTTCACCATTTATCTTGTTGTTTACAGTTTATTCAAGAAAGTAAAATATGCCATATATACTGAAAAGTACACACAACATATATGTACAATTTAACAAATAATTGTAAAGCAAAGATCTATGTGACCACTGTACAAGAAAAAATTTTAAAGGTTAAGAGATAGTACATTACCAGCACTGGGACTGTACACAACTCTGCTACAAGAACCCTGTTCCTTCTCCTCTTAGTGATAATACAGGTTGCCCTAACATTCTTACTGACTTCCTTACTTTTTAAATAGTTTTTTCATTTATACGTGCAACCCTAAATAATATAGTCCTGTTTGCCTTTATTTGAACTTTATATGAATGGAATAATGTTTTATGTATCATTTTGTTCAATATTATATCTAAGATTGATCCATGCTACTTCATGTGAAAAGGTTTATTCATTTTCTTTGGTTGTATTCACTTCACAGTATGGATATATCAGAATTTATCTTTTAATTTCTATTGTACGTGTCCATGAGTTATTTCCTATATTTGGTTATTACAAACATGGCTACCATGAACATTTTTGTACATTTATTTTGGTACAGTGTGTATGAGTTTCTCTAGGATAAATCCCTAATAGTACAATTTTGGGCCGAATTAACTTTACTACATAATGGGTAACTAAACCTTTTTCCCAAATGAGAGTTAACATTGTTCTACATTAATGCTCCAACCAAAAGACATAGACTGGCTGAATGGATACAAAAACAAGACGCATATATTTGCTGTCTACAAGAGACCCACTTCAGACCTAGGGACACATACAGACTGAAAGTGAGGGGATGGAAAAAGATATTCCATGCAAATGGAAATCAAAAGAAAGCTGGAGTAGCAATTCTCGTATCAGTCAAAATAGACTTTAAAATAAAGACTATTACAAGAGGCAAAGAAGGACACTACATAATGATCAAGGGATCAATCCAAGAAGAAGATATAACAATCATAAACAAATATGCACCTAATATAAGTGCTGTTTTCTACAGCCACTGTACCAATTTACATTCCCGCCAACAGAGTAGATGGTTCCAATTTCTCCAGATCCTTGACAACACTTTTTATCTTTTGTTTGTTTTTGTAATAGTCATTCTAATAGGTTTGAGGTGATATCTCACTGTTTTTGATTTGCATTTCCCTGATGATTACTGATATTTAGCACTTTTTCATATACTTGTTGACCATTTGTATGTTTTCTGTGGAAAATGTCTATTCAGTTCTGTTGCCCATTTTTTAATGTGGTTATTTACTTTTTCTGATAATCTCTTTATTTATATTGGCCAGTTAAGGTTTTCTATTTCTTCTTTTGTTTTTCTGGAAGACTTTATCTTGCCTTTATTTCTAAGGAACAGTTTTACTGGGTACAGTATTCTTGGTTGTTAATTTTTTTCTTTCAGCACTTTGAATATATCATCTCAATCTTTCCTGGATTGAGAGGTTTCTGCTGAGAAATCCACTGATAGCCTTATGGGGTTCCCTTATATGTGATGAGTTGCTTTTCTCTTGCTGCTTTGAAATTTCTTTCTTTATCTTTGAAAATGTGATTATAATGTATCAGTATAGACTTCTTGGTTTCTTCTATTTGACATCCTTTGGCATCCTGAAAGTGGATGCCCATTTCTCTCTCCACATCTGGGAAGTTTTCAGCCATTATTTCCTTAAATAAGCTTTCTGCCCCTTTCTCTATCTCTTCTCTTTCAGGACTCCTAAAATGTGTACATTGGCTCAGTTGATGGAGTTCCCTGAGCCCTTTAGGCTTTCTTCACCTTTTTCATTCTTTTTCCTTTTTGATCCTCTGGCTGTATAATTTAAATGCTCTGTCTTTGAGTTCACTGATTGCTTCTTCTGTTTTTTTTCTAAGTCTGCTGTTGAATTTTTCACTGCAGTCATTGCACTCTTCAGCTCCAGTATTTTTATTTTATTTTATTAGTTTCTTTTACAGGGTATGGCAGATTCTATTTTCTAAAGATGATGCAGTATCTCCTTTGACATTCTCACTGATTAGTGGGTCTGCTCTTGACCTCAAATCTGAGTGGGCTTAGACTCACTTGTAATCAGAGTGAAGTAGAAGTGATGCTGGATGACTTCCTAGGTAAGGCCAGAAAAGTCCATGCTACTTTTACCTTCTTCTCTTGAACTCTCATACTCAGAGCCCAGGAATGCCATGCATAAGTCTGACTATCCAAAGGGTACCATGCAGTGATGAAGCCAAACCACTCTGATGGGCATTCTCTGTCATCAAGTCCTCCCAGCCTATGTGTCAGATTCTGTGACTGAAGGAGCATATAGGTAATCTCAGCTCCCAGCTGTTGAGTCACCCCAAGCCTTTGACTCCTCCTAGCTGAAGCCCAGATGGGGTGAAGCACATAAAAGTCATCCTTACTGTGCCCTTTCCAATTTCTGACCCACAGAATCCCTCTTTCTGCTGTGTTGTTTCTGGGACTTGTTTCTGAATTAAAGGAGAGATAGATGCTAATGAGATTAGGAGGTGGAAGAGAAGGTAAATAATAGAACTTTAGTTCTCTCTGCCTCAGTAGGTGTTTGTTTATGGTCAGCAGAGTACCTGCATACTGGAGTTAAATGCAGACAGTGTGGGTAGGGGATGCCAAATTTTCCCTGGGTTTTGACATCTGTCATGTTTCAGAGGGAAGGGCTCATGAAAAGTAGTTTAAAAGTATGTTTTCAGTCCATCATCAATGAAACAGTTGGTTGAAATTCCACCTGGATTTTAGCAACTGTTCCTCTCTCATTTAAAATCCATAGTGTTGTTGCCAGTTTTTCTCCTTTTCTGTATCTTTATGGTCATTTTTTAAATGGTGAGGTTTTTTTTTTTAATTGAGATATTGACATATAACATTGTGTTCGTTTTAGGTGTACAACATAATGGTCGATATATGTATACATTGCAAAATGATCACCGCAATAAGTTTAGCTAGCATCCATCACCACACAGAGTTACGTTTTTTTTTCTCTTGTGATGAGAACTTTTAAGGTTACTCTCTTAGCAACTTTCAAGTATACAATAGGGTATTAACATATTCCTCATGCTGTACATTACATCCCCAGGAGTTATTTTATAACTGGAAGTTTGTACCTTTTGACACCATCACCCATTTTATCCAACCCCCATCCCCCACTTCTGGCAACCACCAATCTGCTCTCATCTCCAGTATTTCTGAGTGGTTCTTTTTATTGTTTCTATCTCTTTATTGATGTTTTTCATTTTGTTCATATATCATTTTCCTGAATTCGCTTAATTGACTGAGTTCTACTGTAACTCACTGAGCTTCTTTTAGAAGATTGTTTTGAATTTTGTCAGCAAATTCATAGATCTCTATTTCTTTAGGGTCAGTTACTAGAGATTTATTTTTCTCCTTTGACTATGTTATATTTTCCTGAAAGATCAGTCGAGTCCCTTGTAGCTTTGTGCTGATGTCTGCATTTTTTGAAGACACAGACACTCTAAATTGCTCCAGATGACCAGCCTTTTTTTTTTTTTTTAATGGAGGCTGTAATCTCTCATTCCCTCTGGTGTCTAACTTTGCTGGTTCTGTCAGCACTTGATGTGAGGCTACACAGAAGCTAGTGCCGTGGGTAGGACCCTGAAAGGTAAAGACATTGGAGGCATGCCCTACTCCTCTGCCTCCCTTCTGAGGGAGAAGCCTCAGTTCTGCACATTTTCCCAATCTTGAAGATCCTTGCTAGCTGTAGGAAGCCACCCTCTGCTTTTCCTTTGTTCTTAGCTGCCCCAGGCATCTGGACTATGCTAGTTCCTTTAGCACTTGGTGTGAGGTGAGACAGGACCTGGACCCTTGGGGAGTGAGTGCACTGAAAGGCTCGGAGGCTGAGCGCACACTCTAATCTCTTTTCCCCACCATGGGAGAAGTCATTGGCTGAGGAGATCTCTCTTGGCCCTGGGCTGTGCAGTTTGCAGGGAGGGGCTAATGCAGTTAAAGTGAAATTGCTCTTCTTACCCATTTCAGCGTGGCTGTTCTTGGTTTTTGTGCTTATCTGGGGTGCTGAAACTTCTTATTTGGAATCTGGAATTCTCATAAAGGTATTTTGGTTCATGTATAATTTTTACATCGCTGTTTCTATGGGGGAACAACGATTGAGTATTCCTATTTCTTCATTTTGCTGATGTCACTCGCAGTTTGATCTTTAAGGAACAGATTATTTCGTGATACTGTGGTGGAATATGTGTAGTGATGAATTTAGCCAGGGTAGCTACAATGACTAGTGGGACAGTGTGCATCTTCATTTAGGGGAAGGTGTAAGAACTTCTTCACTTATAATAACAGTGGTGTTTTAAAACCTGTATGATCATGTTATAACTCTTAACATTGATACATATAACTAGATTGATTTATGAAAGGTTTAGCTAAAATAAAACATGGTCAACAATGTATACACATATCTGTGTGCCCATTTTATCATTGTATTTCTTGATATTTCTTTATGTTAAGATAAATATAAAAATAATGCTCTCTTGATGTTTTAATTTGCTTTAATTTACTTCTGCTTTTTTTTGTTTACAGAATGTTTATACATCAAATACAAATGCTGCATTTTATAATGTATGCCTTCAGGCAAGAGGCTGTAGCAGAATGAAAAATCAATTTTTAGCATAACAATATGTTCAATCTTCTTATATATATATTTATTTTTATTGTGGTAAAAAACACAAAACATAAATTTTACCCTCTTAACAAATTTTAACTGTACAGTATTGTTAACTATATGCATATTGCTGTGTAGAAGATCTTCAGAACTATTTTTATCTTCTTGACTGAAACTCTATACCCAATGAGTAGCAACTTCCCAGTTCCCCCTTTCCCCTAGTCCCTGGCAACCACCATTCTGCGTTCTGCTTCTGTGAGTTTGCTTTAGATATCTCATATAAGTAGAGCTACACAGTATTTCTCCTGCGACTGGCTTCTCTCACTTAACACAATGGCCTCAATCTATGTTGTCACACACTGTAGAATTGCCTTCTTGTTTTAAAGCTGAATAATACTCCATTGTATGTATATATCACATTTTCTTTATCCAGTCACCTGTTCATGGACATTTAATATGTTCATTCTTTGTGTTCACTATTCTTTGACTATTTGCAGGCACACATGCCATTTGATGCCTATGGTGCCACCAGGTCAGGTGAATGGAGGGTGCTGAACTGTCTTATCCTGGAGCATTGTCTGCGTGTAGTTTACTTGTTCTGTGCCCTTCTACTAATGGGTTCCTTTGTGTAACTCCACAGGTAAAAGTCCTGGGCTCAGAATCTTAGTTCTTGTCAGAGTCTTTGTTCTGGTTCAGCCTCCTCAACTGTAGTGAAGTCATTCTTTCTGGATTAGTTTCCAAAGGCTATGGTAGGAGCTAATGTCTGTGAACCTTTCCCCTAAAACCCAGGATGGGCCAAATACTTCTCTGACTATATTGCTTATCTTTTGGAAGTTACTTAACTTTGAATAAGAAATAAAAACAGTTGAATTTAATTAAAAATCAAGTTATACATGAGCTCTAAGCTTACAAAGTTCTCAGCCCTTGTAGATTGGTTCTCTTATAGAACAAACATCATGTTGAGGTTTCTTACCCTGAGACACATATTTGCTGCCTCAGCATCCTCTGCAGAGCTGCCTTTACCTCCTAGTTCTTGAAGCTGTAAATGAGAGGGTTTAATAAGGAAGTGATCACACCATACCGTATAGAGATAACTCACTACAGTACTGGTCCTGAAGAGGGGCTGATGTACCTGAATAGAGCCGTCCCATAGAACAAGAGCACCATGGTGAGATGGGAGTAGCAGGTGGAGAAGGCTTCACCTTGGCTTTTAGAGGAAGAGGTACTTAGAATGGCAAGAATAATTTTTGAGTAAGAGAAGAGAATCAGGGGAAGTGTCACAAGTCCTAGAAATGCAAAAAACCTAGCCAGCAGGATGGTGTTAGGTGTGGTATCACTACAGGACAGAGGGAAGTGTGAAGGCAGTTCACAACTGAAATGGGAGATGAGATTGGGACCATAGAACTGTAAGTTCTGAACACAACGATTATTCACTAGTGAGTTCAGAAACCCCATCACCCATGCTGTACCAACGATTGCAGTGCAGAGAGGTCTATTCATGACCACGGTGGAGAGCAGAGGGTGACACATGGCAGCATAGCGGTCATAGGCCGTAGCAGAGAGCAAGCAGCTCTCAGTGATTCCAGAAATCATGAAAAAGAAACTCTGGGTAATGCAGCCCCACACCGAAATGGTTTTCTTCTGAGATAGGAAATTCTGCAGCATCTTGGGCACAGTGACTAAAGAGTAGCATATGTCTAGGAAAGATAAATGTCCAAGGAAGAAGTACCTGGGCATGTGGAGGTGAGAATCAGCCCTGATCAACAGGATCATCATCAGGTTCCCTATCAGGGTCAGGAGGTAAATCCCCAGGAAGAGAACAAAGAGCATGGTCTGGATATCCGGGTCACTAGACAATCATAGCAGCACAAATTCATCAATAATGCTAAGATTTGTCATGGTTTCTTAGATATCCTATCCCTGGAGAGAAACAAATACTTATTCATTTGGTGGGACAACGATCTGAGTCACACTCAGTGAATAGGACTTTTTAATCTATAAAAGATCCACTCTTTAAGGCTAAAGTGTCCCAGTATCCAGTTGCGCTGATTTGAGTCTTTTGGTCTCAGCTAAGAGAATCTGGTACTCTTCCTTATCATTTTCCTCTCCTTTTGTCTCCCTCAGTCCTGAGGACAGCGCCTGCCCAGTTTATGTGACTTATATCTCTTTTTTCATCAACTCATTGGTAATCTTGTGCCAGCTGAGCCCTGGAGACAGATGTTGAGTAAGAACTGTTGGGAGCCAGGACCAGTTCACTGCCCATGGGAGAGGCAGCAGTAGCCAGAGCCAAAGTGGTTCTCAGTCCAGAGAGGGACAAGCTACTAGTCCTGCTGTGGCCAGTGGAGGACACAGGACTGCAGAATGCTTCTGGCTATAAATGGCTTTACTATTAGGGGACCAGGTGAACTCCAGTGTGTGAGACTCTGCTTAGAGTCTTTATTCCCTGATAGTCCTAGCATTCTGAAAACACACACACACACACTCTCTCTCTCTCTCTCTCTCTCTCTCTCTCTTCAACCAAGTACATATACTCTCCTTTCTCACTGTGACAAGTTCAGTCATTTCATTACTCTCTTGAAGCTCCCTGCTCCTTTAACCTCACACTCCTAACTCTCAGCTGATAATTGGCAGAGGACATGTTCCTGTTCCTGTTATGGGCGATCTCTAACTCCCTAATCCCCACACATGGAGTTATTCTTCTTTTCTCCCCTCCAGCGCGGGAAGGAGGCCCTTCTCCTTCACCTCTGGTGAGTGCTTCTCTCTGCTCTGTATTCCATCTTAACCCTTCTCTTTGAGCATCTCTCTGAATCAACCATGCTCTTTTACTTCCCTTGTCTCTCCCTTTCCATCAAGCATATCCACTCAGTTTATATGCAGAACTACTCACATTTATCCATTTAAAATAGAGCAGAAACAATTAATAACCTTCTTTCTTCCATAAGAAGCCTTAAAAATATAATAGAATTTGGCACCCTTCCTTGGGTAATAAAATATATTGCCTTTAAAGTTTTCTACATGTAAAAACACTAAGACTTAGATAACTTTTCATCTGAGACATAAAGTCCACATTAGTGAAAATTTTACTCACCCATCTAGATTTTAGTATATTTCTGATGTTACCCCAATCCTTCAGAAAAAATTTATATGGAATATACCACATATTATATAACACCTCTGCTGCACCCTGTAGTCAAACATATTACTATTTCTATAATGAAACTTCTGAGTACCCCTTCTACATGGGATTTTAAGAGTCTACAAATAGCCTCATATCAATTAACTTCCAGTGTTTCCTCCAAACTAGTTCTGGAAAAAAAAGTTTGGCTTTTAGAGATTTTTGGAGATTTTGGAATTGGAGATGAGAGCTTATAAACCTGTCTTAAATTTCTATATTCACTGGCTTTTATTTCTAGGTTTCCTATTCTATTCTTTGATGTGTCTGTTTTTACAGTAGTGCCACACTCTCTAATGACTGTAGATACGGTATATACTTTAATATATAACGATGCTGGTTTCTAATGTTTATACTTTTATGTTATTTTTTCATTTATTCTTATAATTTCACTTCGTAATTGGATTTATAGTTTGAAAAATTCCCTTGAGATTTCAGCTGGAGTTGTTTTTTCACCAATATGTCAATATTACTTTGGCAGTAAGCTTTACAATTTGTTCTACCTTTTCTTTGTTTCAGCCTTTTCTTTTTGCTTACAGTATAATTTTTTATTTTCTTCACATAGGCCCTAGGCTTTTTTGTCTATATTTTTTATACATCAGGTTCTTATTAGTCATCAATTTTATACACGTCAGTGTATATATGTCAATCCCAATCACCCAATTCATCACACCCCCACCCCCACGCAGCTTTCCCCCCTTGGTGTCCATACGTTTGTTCTCTACATCTGTGTCTCAATTTCTGCCCTGAAATCTGTGTCTCAATTTCTTCCCTGCCCTGTACCATTTTTCTAGGTTCCACATATATGTGTTAATATGATATTTGTTTTTCTCTTTCTGACTTACTTCACTCTGTATGACAGTCTCTAGATCCATCCATGTCTCAACAAATGACCCAGTCTTATTCCTTTTTATGGCTGAGTAATGTTCCATTGTATATATGTACCACGTCTTCTTTACCCATTCGTCTGTCAATGGGCATTTAGGTTGCTCCCATGACTTGGCTATTCTAAAGAGTGCTGCAATGAACACTGGGGTTCATGTGTCTTTTTGAATAATGGTTTTCTCTGGGTATATGCCCAGTAGTGGGATGGCTGGATCATATGGTAATTTTATTTTCAGTTTTTTAAGGAACCTCCATACTGTTCTCCACAGTGGCTGTATCAATTTACATTCCCACCAACAGTGCAAGAGGGTTCCCTTTTCTCCACACCCTCTCCAGCATTTGTTGTTTGTAGATTTTCTGATGATGCCCATTCTAACTGGTGTGAGATGGTACCTCATTATAGTTTTGATTTGCATTTCTCTAATAATTAGTGATGTTGAGCAGCTTTTCATGTGCTTCTTGGCCATCTGTATGTCTTCTTTGGAGAATTGTCTATTTAGGTCTTCTGCCCATTTTTGGGTTGGGTTGTTTGTTTTTTAAATATTGAGCTGCATGAGCTATTTATATATTTTGGAGATTAATCCTTTGTCCCTTGATTTGTTTGCAAATATTTTCTCCCATTCTGAGTGTTGTCTTTTTGTCTTGTTTATCGTTTCCTTTGCTGTGCAAAAGCTCTGAAGTTTCATTAGGTCCCATTTGTTTATTTTTGTTTTTATTTTCATTACTCTAGGAGGTGGATCAAAAAAGATCTTGCTGTGATTTATGTCAAAGAGTGTTCTTCCTATGTTTTCCTCTAAGAGTTTTATAGTGTCCAGTCTTAACATTTAGGTCTCTAATGCGTTTTGAGTTTATTTTAAGTGTATGGTGTTAGGGAGTGTTCTAATTTCATTCTTTTACATGTAGCTGTCCAGTTTTCCCAGCACCACTTATTGAAGAGGCTGTCTTTTCTCCATTGTATATCCTTGCCTCCTTTGTCGTAGATTAGTTGACCATAGGTGCGTGGGTTTATCTCTGGGCTTTCTATCTTGTTCCATTGATCTATGTTTCTGTTTTTGTGCCAGAACCATATTGCCTTCATTAGTGTAGCTTTGTAGTATAGTCTGAAGCCAGGGAGTCTGATGCCTCCAGCTCCGTTATTTTCCCTCAAGACTGCTTTGTCTATTCGGGGTCTTTTGTGTCTCCATACAAATTTTAAGATTTTTTGTTCTAGTTCCATAAAATATGCCATTGGTAAGTTGACAGGGATTGCATTGAGTCTGTAGATTGCTTTGAGTAGTATAACCATTTTCACAATATTGATTCTTCCAATCCAAGAACATGGTATACCTCTCCATCTGTTGGTATCATCTTTAATTTCTTTCATCAGTGTCTTATAGTTTTCTGCATACAGGTCTTTTGTCTCCCTAGGTAGGTTTATTCCTAGGTATTTTATTCTTTTCGTTGCAATGGTAAATGGGAGTGTTTCCTTAATTTCTCTTTTAGATTTTTCATCATTAGTGTATAGGAATGCAAGAGATTTCTGTGCATTAACTTTGTATCCTGCAACTTTACCAAATACATTGATTAGCTCTAGTAGTTTTCTGGTGGCATCTTTAGGATTCTCTATGTATAGTATCATGTCATCTGCAAACAGTGACAGTTTTACTTCTTCTTTTCCAATTTGTATTCCTTTTATTTCTTTTTCTTCTCTTATTGCCGTGGCTAGGACTTCCAAAACTATGTTGAATAATAGTGGTGAGAGTGGACATCCTTGTCTTGTTCCTGATCTTAGAGGAAATGCTTTCAGTTTTTCACCATTGAGAATGACGGTTGCTGTGGGTTTGTCATATATGGCCTTTATTATGTTGAGGTAGGTTCCCTCTATGCTCACTTTCTGGAGAGTTTTTATCATGAATGGATGTTGAATTTTGTCAAAAGTTTTTCTGCATCTATTGAGATGATCATATGGTTTTTCTTCTTCAGTTTGTAAATATGGTGTATCACATTGATTGATTTGAGTATATTGAAGAAAAGTTGCATCTCTGGGATAAATCCCACTTCATCATGGTTTATGATCCTTTTAATGTGTTGTTGGATTCTGTTTGCTAGTGTTTCGTTGAGGATTTTTGCATCTATATTCATCAGTGATACTAGTCTGTAATTTTCTTTTTTTGTAGTATCTTTCTCTGGTTTTGGTATCAGGGTGATGGTGGCCTCATAAAATGAGTTTGGGAGTGTTCCTCCCTCCACAATTTTTTGGAACAGTTTGAGAAGGATAGGTGTTAGCTCATCTCTAAATGTTTGATAGAATTCACCTTTGAAGCCATCTGGTTCTGGAATTCTGTTTGTTGGAAGGTTTTTAGTCACAGTTTCAATTTCATTACTTGTGATTGGTCTGTTCATATTTTCTGTTTCTTCCTGGTTTAGTCTTGGCAGGATATACCTTCTAAAAATTTTTCCATTTCTTCCAGGTTGTCCATTTTATTGGCATAGAGTTGCTTGTAGTAGTCTCTTAGGATGCTTTGTATATCTGTGGTGCCTGTTGTAACTTCTCCTTTTTCATTTCTAATTTTATTGATTTGAGTCCTCTCCCTCTTTTTCTTGATGAGTCTGGCTAATGGTTTATCAATTTTGTTTATCTTCTCAAAGAACCAGCTTTTAGTTTTATTGATCTTTGCTGTTGTTTTCTTTGTTTCTATTTCATTTCTTCCTGCTCTGATCTTTCTGATTTCTTTCCTTCTGCTAACTTTGGGTTTTGTTTGTTCTTCTCTCTCTAGTTCCTTTAGGTGTAACGTTAGATTGTTTATTTGAGATTTTTCTTGTTTCTTGAGGTAGCTTTTATAGCTATAAACTTCCCTCTTAGAACTGCTCTTGCTGCATCCCATAGGTTTCAGATCATCATGTTTTCGTTGTCATTTGTCTCTAGGTATTTTTTTATTTCCTCTTTGATTTCTTCAGTGGTCTCCTGGTTATTTAGTAACGTATTGTTTAGCCTCCGTGTGTTTGTTTTTTACGTTTTTTCCCCTGTCATTCATTTCTAATCTCATCGCGTTGTGGTCAGAAAAGATGCTTGATATGATTTCAGTTTTCTTAAATTTACCGAGGCTTGATTTGTGACCCAAGATGTGATCTATCCTGGAGAATGGTCCGTGCGCACTTGAGAAGAAAGTGTAATCTGCTGTTTTTGGATGGAATGTCCTATAAATATCAATTAAATCTATCTGATCTATTGTGTCATTTAAAGCTTCTGTTTTCTTATTTATTTTCATTTTGGATGATCTGTCCATTGGTGTAAATGAGGTGTTAAAGTCCCCCACTATTTTTGTGTTATTGTCGATTTCCTCTTTTATAGCTGTTAGCAGTTGCCTAATGTATTGAGGTGCTCCTATGTTGGGTGCATATATATTTATAATTGTTATACCTTCTTCTTAAATTGATCCCTTGATCATTATGTAGTGTCCTTCCTTATCTCTTGTAACATTCTTTAAAGTCTATTTTATCTGTTATGAGCATTGTTACTCCAGCTTTCTTTTGATTTCCATTTGCATGGAATATATTTTTCCATACCCTCACTTTCAGTCTGTGTGTGTCCCTAAGTCTGAAGTGGGTCTCTTGTAGACAGCATATATATGGGTCTTGTTTTTGCATCCATTCAGCAAGCCTGTGTCTTCTGGTCGCAGCATTTAATCCATTTACATTTAAGGTAATTATCGATATGTATGTTCCTACGACCATTTTCTTAATCATTTTGGGTTTGTTTTTGTAGGTCCTTTTCTTCCCTTGTGTTTCCCACTTAGAGAAGTTCCTTTAGCATTTGTTGTAGAGCTGGTTTAGTGGTACTGAATTCTCTTAGCTTTTGCTTGTCTGTAAAGCTTTTGATTTCTCCATCGAATATGAATGAGATCCTTGCCGGGTAGAGTAATCTTCATTGTAGGTTCTTCCCTTTCATCACTGTAAGTATATCATGCCACTGCCTTCTGGCTTGTAGAGTTTCTGCTGAGAACTCAGCTGTTAACCTTATGGGAGTTCCCTTGTATGTTATTTGTCATTTTTCCCTTGCTGCTTTCAATAATTTTTCTTTGTCTTTAATTTTTGCCAATTTGATTACTATGTGTCTTGGCGTGTTTCTCCTTGGGTTTATCCTCTATGGGACTTGCTGCACTTCCTGGATTTGGGTGGCTATTTCCTTTCCCATGTTAGAGAAGTTTTTGACTATAATCTCTTCAAACATTTTCTCTGGTCCTTTCTCTCTCTCTTCTCCTTCTGGAACCCCTATAATGAGAATGTTGTTGTGTTTAATGTTGTCCCTGAGGCTGTCTTAGGCTGTTTTCATTTCTTTTCATTCTTTTTTCTTTACTCTGTTCCGCAGCAGTGAATTCCACCATTCTGTCTTCCAGGTCACTTATCCGTTCTTCTGCCTTAGTTATTCTGCTATTGATTCCTTCTAGTATAGTTTTCATTTCAGTTATTGTATTGTTCATCTCTGTTCGTTTGTTCTTTAATTCTTCTAGGTGTTTTTTAAACATTTCTTGCATCTTCTCAATCTTTGCCTCCATTCTTTTTCCGAGGTCCCGGATCATCTTCACTATCATTATTCTGAATTCTTTTTCTGGAAGGTTGCCTATCTCCACTTCATTTAGTTGTGTTTCTTCAGTTTTATCTTGTTCCTTCATCTGGTACCTAGCCCTCTGCCTTTTCATCTTGTCTATCTTTCTGTGAATGTGATTTTTGTTCCACAGGCTGCAGGACTGTAGTTCTTATTCATTCTGCTGTCTGCCCTCTGGTGGATGAGGCCATCTCAGAGGCTTGTGCAAGTTTCCTGATGGGAGGGACTGGTGGTGGGTAGAGCTTGTCTGTGTATTATATATACTTTTTTTTTTTTTTGCTCTTTTGCTTATGAACTTTGCAGTTGAGGTTCCCAACTACATAGCTTTGTGGAGAAGTAGCAGCAGCTTCTAGGGCTTGAGCTCCATACTTTATGGAGAAATTTGATTTTATGTGGGCATATGCTGCCAGATAGGGTACACCAGGTAATATTATTCTGGCCTCCAGTACTTATTGTTCTTCCCTGACATCATCAGCCAAAGGGAGGCACTCTCTTCTTCCCGAGCTCTGGTCCTACAATGAAACATGTCACCCAGTTGCAGTTGCCTGTTTGATGCCACGTGTATTTGCTCATGCATTACTCCAACCAAAGTCCCTATTGGTACCCTTTTACTTTCCCCTCTTCCTGGCTTCTACTTGTCTAATCAGGAAACTTTCTGATTTTTCTCCTACTTTTTTGTGTTGGTACTTTTCTGTTCACCCCTGCATACTTTCAAGTTACTATTTCTCTCTTTAGTACCATCAGAACTGCTTTCAGTTTCTCAGTAACTGCTTAATATCTGGTCTTCTAAGTAATCACCCTTTTGATTTGACAATAGGTAAATTCACTTAAAAACCCTCTTTAATATTTTTCCATGGTTTGTTTCTTAAAAGAAATACTGCATCATATGCTCAGTAGACCATTTTATAATCAGAAGGTCACAAGCTATATGCTCCAATTCACTAGAGATGATAAAACAATGAAGCTGAGGGGGGGGGAGAGAGAAAGGGAAAGAGATTGGTCATGAATTTTCATTTTGTACTGAAGAAGTACTGGACATCAATCCTGACTCCATCACTTACTGGCTAAGTGACTTAGGCAAGTTAATGGTCTCAGACACACTCAGTATCTTCGTTTTTAAAAATGGAACTTCTACCTTACAAGGATGTTATAATGAATAAAGACTTTTTTTTAATAGTATACAGAACACTGCTGGCTGATAGCTTGATGAACTTTAGCTCTTTTGTCTATTTTTATGGCAAAAATAAAAGTAGAGAAAGGAAGTTTACAACAAAAATGATCAAATAAGACAGTTGAATAAATTAAACCCATAATTTATAACTGTATGTAAAAATCACAGTGGTATTAAATACAAAGTTTTAAGTAACCTCATTAAAAGGCACAGATTTAAGAAACAAAAATCTAATGATATGGTGCTTTAAGCATATAACAAAATGATACAGAAACATTAAAGCTGCCATGATGGGCAAAGATATACATGGTGACTTCTAAAAAAGAAAGAACAAGGTGGAAATATTAACATCACAGAAAGTGAAATTCAAAGAAAAAACATTAAACTATAAAAGAGTTCCATTTTATAATATCATTATAATATAATGATAAGAGGTATAACCCACAGTGAAGACAAAACTTTCATGATCTTTTAAGGCTACAAAATTCAGTTTCAAAATAAATGAAGCAAAAACATGGTAATACCATGAAATACATCCAGAGGCACAATGTTGGTGTCAAACTTATACATATTTTTTCAGTCTTTGACAGAAGAAATGAAGTGAAAGTCAACACCATTGCAAACGATTTGAGTGTATGATAAATAGAACAAGGACATGATGATGGAGTAGAAGGACTTGAGCTCACCTCCTCTCACAAAACACCAAAATTATAACTAACTGCTGAACAACCACTGACAAAAAAAGACTGGAACCTACCAAAAAGATATTCTACAACTAAAGACAAAAAAGAAGCCATAATGAGATGGTAGGAGGGGTGCTTTTTATAATATAATCAAATCCCATACCTGCTGGATGGGTGACCCACAAACTGGAAAATAATTATATGGCAGAGGTTCTCCCACAGAAGTGAAAGTTCTGAGCCCCCATCAGGCTTCCCAGCCTTGGGGTCTGGCATCAGGGGAGGAGCCCCCAGAGCATTCAGCTTTGAAGGCCAGTGGGACTTGAGTGCAGGAGCTCCACAGAACTGGGGGAAACAGAACTCCACTCTTGGAGGGTGCACACAATGTTTCACATGCACTGGAACCCAGGGCAAAGCAGTGACTCCATAGGAGCCTGAGCCAGACCTACCTACGGGTCTTGGAGGTGCTACTGGGGAGGTGAAGGTTGGCTATGGCCCACAGTGGGGGCAAGGACACTGGTGGTGGAGGCCCCAGGGAATATTACTCAGTATGAGATCTCCCACAGGTTGCCATTTTGGCACTGAGACCTGACCCCACCCAACAGCTTGCAGGCTCCAATGCTGGGGTGCCCCAGGTGAAACAACCAACAGAGTGTGAACAGTGCCACACCCTTTACAGCCTGCGTGAAGTTTTCCTGATCCCACAGCTACCTCTAGACATGCAACCTGACATGGCCCTGCCTACCAGAGGGACATGAACCAGCCCCACCCGCCAGTGGGCAGACACCAGTCCCTCCCACCAGGAAACCTGAACAAGCCCCTGGACCAACCTCACCCACCAGGAGGCAGGCACCAGAAGCAAGAAGAACTACAATCCTGCAGCCTGCAGAATGGAGCCTACAAACACAGAGTTAAACAAAACGAGATGGCAGAGAAATATTTTCTACGTGAAGGAACAAGATAAAAACCCAGAAGAGCTAATAAGTGAAGTTGAGATAGGAAATCTGCCTGAAAATGAATTCAGAATAATGATAGTGAAGATGATCCAAGATATTGGAAAAAGAACAGAAGCACAGACCAGAAGATACAAGAAATGTTTTTTTGGTCACACTGCACAGCTTCTGGGATCTTTGTTCCCTGACCAAGGATTGAATCCAGGCCCTCAGCAGTGAAAACATGGAGTCCTAACCACTGGTCTGCCAGGGAATTCCCCACAAGAAATGTTTAACAAAGAGCTACAAGATTTAAAGAACAAACCAAGAGTTGAACAATACAATAACTGGAATGAAAAATACACTAGAAGGAAACAACGGCAGAATGAATGAGGCCTAAGAATGAATAAGTGAGCTGGAAGATAGAATGGTGGAAACCACTGCTGTAGAACAGAATAAAGAAAAAAGACTGAAAAGAAATTAGGCCAGTCTAAGAGACCTCTCGAATAACACTGAATGCACTAACATTCACATTATAGGGGTCCAAGAAGGAGAAGAGACAGAGAAAGGGCCTTAGAAAATATTTGAAGAGATAATAACTGAAAACTCCCCTAACATGAGAAAGGAAACACTCACTCAAGTCCAGGAAGTGCAGAGAGCCCCATACAGGAAAAAGTCAAGGAGGAACTTGCCGAGACATTTATTAATCAAAAATTAAAGACAAAGAGAAAATGTTAAAAGCAACAAGAGAAAAGCAAAAAATAACATACAAGGGAACCCCCATATGGTTATCAGCTGATTTTTCAGCAGAAACTCTGCAGCCAGAAGGGAGTGGCATGGTATATTTAAAGTGATGAAAGGGAGAGACCTACAACCAAGAATACTCTATCCAGCAAGGCTGTCATTCAGATTTGATGGAGAAATTAAAAGCTTTACAGAAGAGGATAGCTAAGGGAATTCAGCACCACCAAACCAGCTTTACAACAAATGCTAAAGGAACTTCTCTAGGTGGAAAAGAAAAGCACAGAACTAGAAACAAGAAAATTATGAATTTGGAAAAGCTCACTGGTAAAAGTGAAAATACAGGAAAGGTAGGATATCATCTGCAAACAAATATGGCATCAAAACTAACAATCATGAGATAAGGAGAGTACAAATGCAGGATATTGGAAATACATATGGAATTAAGAAACCAGGAACTTAAAACAATATTGTTTATATATAGACTGCTATATCAAAACTTCATGGTAACCACAAAGCAAAAATCTACAATAGATACGTACACAAAAAATAAAAAGCAATCCAAACACAACACTAAAGATAGTCATCAAATCACAAGAGAAGAAAAGTGGAAGGGGAAAAAAAAGACCTACAAAAACAACTTCAAAACAATCAACAAAATGACCATAAGAACATACATATCAATAATTACCTTAAACGCAAATGGATTAACTGCTCCAACCAAAAGACATATAGACTGGCTGAATGGATACAAAAACAAGACCTGTATATATGCTGTCTACAAGAGACCCACTTCAGATCTAAGGACACACACAGACTGAAAGTGAGGGTATGGAAAAAGATATTCCATGCAAATGAAAATCAAAATAAAGCTGGAGTAGCAATAGTCATATCAGACAAAATAGACTTTAAAATAAAGACTGTTACAAGAGACAAATAGGACAGTACATAATGGTCAAGGGATCAATACAAGTAGAAGATACAATACTTGTAAATATATATGCAGCCAACATAGGAGTAACTCATATGTAAATCAAATGCTTACAGCTATGAAAGGAGAACTTGACAGTAACACAATAATAGCGGGGAACTTTAACACCCCACTTACATCAAAGGACAGACTCCTGAAAAAAATCAATAAGGAAACTCAGGCCCTAAATGATACAATAGACCAGATGGACTTAATTGATATCTATAGAACACTCCATCCGAAAGCAGGAGAATACACATTCTTCTCAAGTGCACATGGAACATTCTCCAGGATAGATCACATGCTGGGACACAAAGCAAACCTTGGTAAATGTAAGAAAACTGAAATCATATCAAGAATCTTTTCTGACCACAATGCTATGAGATTAGAAGTCAACTACAAGAAAAAAAAAACTGTAAAAAACACAAACACGTAGAGGCTACACTATATGTTACTAAAGAATCAATGGATCACTGAAGAAATCAAAGAGGAAATAAAAAATACCTAGAGACAAATGAGAATGAAAACACGACAATCCAAAACCTATGGATGCACCAAAAGCAGTACTAAGGGGGAAGTTTTTAGTGGTACAATCTTGCCTCAGGAAACAAGAAAAATCTCAAATAAACAACCTAAGCTTACACCTAAAACAGCTAGAGAAAGCAAAACCCGAAATTAGTAGAATAAAGTCAGAAGAGAAATATATGAAATAGAGAAGAAAACAATAGAAAGATCAATCAAACTAAAAGCTGGTTCTTTGAAAAGATAAAAAGATTGATAAACGTTTAGGCAGACTCATCAGGAAAAAGAGGGAGAGGGATCAGATCAATAAAATTAGAAACGAAAAAGGAGAAGTTACAGCTGACATCACAGAAATACAAAGGATCATAAGAGACTACTACAAGCAACTATATGCCAATAAAATGAACAACCTAGAAGAAATGGACAAATTCTTAGAAATGTACAATCTCCTGACACTGAGCAGGAATCAATAGAAAATATGAACAGACCAATCACAAGTAAATGCTGAAATTAAAACTGTGATTTAAAAACTCCCACCGAACTAAAGTCCAGAACCAGATGACTTCATAGGCAAATTCTATCAAACATTTCGAGAAGAGTTAAACCTATCCTTTTGAAACTATTCCAAAAAATTGCAGAGGAAGGAATACTCCCAAGCTCATTGTACAAGGTCACCATCACCCTGATACCAAAACCAGACAAAGATACCACAAGAAACTAAGATTACTGGCCAATACCACTGAGGAACATAGACACACAAATCCTCAACAAAATACTAGCAAACCGAACCTAATGATACATTAAAAGGATCATACACCATGGTCAAGAGGGATTTATCCCAAGGATGCAAGGATTCTTCAATATCCACAAATCAATCAGTGTGATACACATTAACAAACTGAAGAATAAAAACCATACAGTCATCTAAACAGATGCAGAAACAGCTTTTGACAAAATTCAACACCCATTTATGATAAAAACTCTCCAGAAACTGGAGAGGGAACAAACCTCAATATAATAAAGATCATATATGACAAACCTACAGCTAACATCATACTCAACAGTCAAAGGCTGAAAGCATTTCCTCTAAGATCAGGAAAAAGACAAGGATGTCCACTCCCACAACTTTTATTCAACATAGTTTTGGAAGTCCTAGCCATGGCAATCAGAGAGGAAAAAGAAATAAAAGGAATCCCAATTAATTCAAAATTTAAAAAATACCATCTACGATAGTATCAAAAATAAGTGAAGTACTTAGGTATTAACCTACAAAACTTGTGCAGAATGTATATGCTAAAAACTACAAAAGATTGATGAGAAAAACCAAAGATCTTAAAAAATGCAGAGACATACACTATTCATGAATTGGAAGATTCAGCATTGTTAAGAAGTCAATTCTTGGGCTTCCCTGATGGCACAGTGGTTGAGAGTCCGCCTGCCAATGCAGGGGACACAGGTTTGTGCCCCGGTCTGGGAAGATCCCACAAGCCGCGGAGTGGCTGGGCCCGTGAGCCATGGCCACTGAGCCTGCACGTCTGGAGCCTGTGCTCTGCAACGGGAGAGGCCACAACAGTGAAAGGCCTGCGTACCACAAGAACAAACAAACAAAAATTTTATATGGAAAGTCAAGGGAACCAGAATAGCTTAAAATACACAAACAGAAAAATTAGAAAAAGAACAGAGTTGAAGATCTCATACTACCTAATTTCAAGACTTATAGACAGTATGATAATGTCAAAAGGATAGGAATATAGATCAATGAAACAGAATTGAGAGTCCAGAAATAAACCATTTTATTTATGGTCAGTGGATTTTTGATAAAGCTACAAAACAGTTCAACAGAGAAATTACAGTATTTTTTAAGAAATGTGCTAGAACATTTGGACATTTAGAAGCAAATAATATATGTATTATATATGTGTGTATGTGTGTGTGTGTGTATATATATATATATATATACACACATACATTTGTATGTATACATAGATAAGAAAGACCTTGACCAATACCCTACACCTTATGCAAAATCAACTCATAGACCTAAATGTAAAATCTAAAACTAATAAAATTCTAGGTGAAAAAACTGTCACTGTTTGCAGATGACATGATACTATACATAGAAAATCCTAAAGATGCTACCAGAAAACTATTAGACGTCATCAATGAATTCGGTAAAGTTGCAGGATACAAAATTAATACACAGAAATCTGTTGCATGTCCATACACTAACAACAAAAGATCAGAAAGAGCAATTAAGGAAACAGTCCCATTTACCATCATATCAAAAAGAATAAAATACCTAGGAATAAACCTATCTAAGGAAACAAAAGACCTGTACTCTATAAACTATAAGATGCTAATGAAAGAAATCAAAGATGACAAAAACAGATGGAAAGATATATTATGTTCTTGAATTGGAAGAATAAATATCAAAATGACTATACTACCCAAGGCAATCTACAGATTCAGTGCAATCCCTATCACATTGCCAATGGCATTTTTCACAGAACTGGAACAAAAAAATTTTTTAATTTGTATGGAAACACAAAAGATTCTGTATATTCAAAGCAATCCTGAGAAACAAAGTGGAGCTGGAGGAATCAGGCTTCCTGACTTCAGAGTATAATACAAATCTACACTAATCAAAACAGTATGGTACTGGCACAAAAACAGAAATATAGATCAATGGAACAGGATAGAAAGCCCAGAAATAAACCCATGCACATATGGTCAATTAATCTATGACAAAAGAGGCAAGAATATACAATGGAGAAAAGACAATCCTTTAATAAGTGGTGCTGGGAAAACTGGACAGCTACATGTAAAAGAATGAAATTAGAACATTCTCTAACACTGTACACAAAAATAAACTCAAAAGGAATTAAAGACCTAAATGTAAGACTGGATACTATAAAACTCCTAGAGAAAAACAAAGAAAGAACACTTTTGACATAAATTGCAGCAATCTTTTCCAGTCTGTCTCCTAGAGTAATGGAAATAAAAACAAAAATAAACAAATGGGACCTAATTAAACTCAAACGCTTTTGCACAGCAAAGGAAACCATAAACCAAACAAAAAGACAATCCATGGAATAGGAGAAAATATTTGCAATTGAAGTGACTGATGAGGGATTAATCTCCAAAATATACAAGCAGCTCATGAGCTTAATATCAAAAAAACAAATGACCCATTCAAAAAATGGGCAGAAGGTCTAAACAAACATTTCTCCAAAGAAGACATACATATGGCCAAAAGGCACATGAAAAGATGCTCAGTGTCACTAATTAATTAGAGAAATGCAAATCAAAACTGCAATGAGGTATCACCTCACACTGGTCAGAATGGTCATCATCAAAAAATTCTACAAACAATAAATGCTGGAGAGGGTGTGGAGAAAGAACCCTCCTACACTGTTGGTGGGAATGTAAATTGGTACAGCCACTAAGGAGAACAGTATGGAGGGTCCTTAAAAAACTAAAAATAGAACTATCATATGAACCAGCAATCCCACTTCTTGGCATATATCTGGAAAAAAATGTAATTCAAAAAGATACATGCACTATTTACAACAGCCAAGACATGCAGAAACCTAAATGCCCATTGACAGAGGAATGGATAAAGAACATGTGGTACCTATATACAATGGAATATTACTCAGCTATAAAAAAGAATGAAATAATGCCATTTGTAGCAATATGCATAGACCTAGAGATTATCATACTAAGTGAAGTAAGTCAGACACAGAAAGACAAATATCATATGATATCACATGTGGAGTCTAAAACAATGACACAAATGAACTTATTTACAAAACAGACACAGACTCACCAGACTTCAAAAACAAATTTATGGTTACCAAAGGGGAAAGGTCAGTAGGAGGGATAAATTAGGAGTTTGGGATTAACATATACACACTACGATATATAAAATAATCAACAAGGACCTACTGTATAGCACAGGGACCTCTACTCAATATTCTGTAATAACCTACATAGGAAAAGAATCTGAAAAAGAGTGGATATATGTATATGTATAATTGTATCACTTTGCTGTATACCTGAAACTAATACAACATTGTAAATCAACTATACTCCAATATAAAAAATTAAATTGAGAAAAATAACTAAGTTACGAAAATCTAGATACTGAAACCTAAATATCAATCACTTTTAATTATAAATATATGTTAACACTTCTCAAATACATGTTAATTTAATGGTTTATGAAATGGTGTATCAATTAATAGGTTTTTTCATGGAATGTAATGATCTTTTAATATTAGAAAATTTTATAATTGGTCCAACAAGAAGAAATATATAATAATCTCAATAAATTTTGAAAATCCACAAAGTTCAATATCTATTTTGATAATATCTCTTTACAACTAAAATGGATCACTATAACTTGATAAAAACATGGGCTATATGCTGACATCTAACATCATACTAACAGTGAATTATCAGAGGCTTTTTTTATTACAATTAGATACTAAACAAGACTGACCACTCAAACTATTATTCTTTTCCTGTTATTACGGAATTATTAGTGTATGTTAAAAGATAGGAGTAAGAAATGGACATTTTAAGGATGAGAAAGGAGGACACCTAACTTGCTTTTTTATTGATAATATGATTGATATCACATTATGGTCATTAAGGGACAAGGAGAATGTCAGATTAGTTTAAGAAAAAGAGAGAGGTTGTTGGATTGGAATTGGAGTACATTCAGATTAGAGGCAGCCCTAATCCACTTTCCTCATGGATATTGTTTCTCTAACATTGAGCCTATGACTTTTATCTTTAGTGTTCATAAATTAGGAGACTCTAATTAGGTTGTTTAATCGCCATTTCAACGGGAGTATTCCTATCAGCAGCTCCTAGATCAGGTATTTTTTCTCTGGTCTAGTGGATATTTCTGTATTTCTTTAGAACAACTTTTAATTGTTTTCACATCAAAACAATATAAAACTATTTTAATTCTAAATCATTTGGATAGTGGAATCTGATTTTAGCACCTGATATGCATTCTGATTATGGCAAGGATGCCAAATTAAAGTGAAAGCAATTAAATTTGATGTCGTATTTGGTAATGGCAGACTAGTGTATTGAAGACCAAATTCCCTCCCCAAAACAACTTTAAAAATTAAGCAAATGTAAATGTATAAGTATATACTTTTTTGAATTTTGATAGTACCAGAGATGTACCAAAACAGCTGAAATTTGAGGGATCAATATAACTGAAGAGAAGTTATGATGACATTTGATACTGCTTTCTGCCTTAAGTCGTCCATTGATTTTTAACACAAAATCAGAAGCAGAGTAGTTAAAAATCAGAACAGTAAGTGGCATCTGAGCAGAAATGCTAATTGTCCTATAAGTCTGAGAGGACAAAAATTGGTGCTTAACACCACCAAAGAAGAGAGGATCTGGTAAGCACTTCAGATTTTTAGTTAGGACCTCAGAAGAGCTACATGCTAAGAGAGTAAGTATAAACTGGAAATAGACCAGCTATCATTAAAGGCTGATGGTCAGTTTCAAAGCAGCATAAATCTGATTGGATTAAGGTTATCTTTCATCTACCTTCATTGCTATATCTTCTCTGAAGAAAGAAAATATCACATAGGGTAAAATTATTTCTATAATTTGTTAAACAAAATGCTCAGAATTCAGTTTAAAAAAAGAATCAGGGATGCCAGGAGGCAATACCACATGATTGGAAAATAATAGGAAAATTAGAAAGCAATAGATCCATAGGAGATCCAGATATTGACATGGACTCGCATATAACTAATATGTTTAAGAAATTTGATGACTAAATGGACATTTTCAGGAGACTTGAAATCTATTAAAAAAAACCACATTTGAGTTTTAGAACAGAAAACAAAAATAACCCAAATTAATAATTTAATGGATATGTATAAGCTATTAGATATAACAGAAGAGAGATTTGATGAAGATGGGTTGGAAGAAAATATCCAGACTTAAGTAGTGAGAAAAACATGACAGAAGATATAGAGAAGAGCATAAAAGACATGTAGCGAATGGTGGAAACATCTAATGCACAGAAGGAGAGGGAGGAGAGAATTAGGCAGATGCAATATTTAAAGATTATCCCAATCTGACACAAGCTTCCATCAAGCTACTGATTTAAGAAGATCTCTAAACTCCAAACAGGATAAATACAAAGAATTCCACAACAAAATATATAATGAAATAGCTGACCAAGACCAAAATAACAAAAGCAGCTAGAATAAAATGATATAGTCCTTCTAATTAGCAATACTAAAACTTAGAGCTAACCTCTCAGTGGAAGCTGAAGGACAAAGTCATGTGATCCTCAAAGCACTGGGAGAAAATATTTGTCAAGAATTCTACAGCCAGTAAAAATATTCTTTAAAAAAAAGGCTAAAGAAAGATACTTATAGACAATCAAAAAATTGGAGAATTCATCATCAGCACATTTAATAACAGTCCTTCAGGAAAAAGGACAATGAATCAAGCCAGAAGCAAGACAGAGTGAAGATCAATAAGAAAAGGTAAATACCTAGAGACAAATGAAAATGAAAACATGATGATTCAAAACCTACAGTTTGCAGCAAAAGCAGTTCTAAGATGGAAGTTTATAGTGAGACAGGCTTACCTCAGGAAACAAGAAAAATCTCAAACAAACAACCTAACCTTATGCTTAAATCAACTAAAGAAAGAAGAACAAACAAAACCCAAAGTTAGTAGTGGAAAGAAATCATAAGGATCAGAGCATAAATAAATGAAATACAGAAGAAAACAATAGAAAAGATCAAAGAAATTAAAAGCTGGTTCTTTGAAAAGATAAACAAAATTGATAATCCTTTAGCCAGACTCATCAGGAAAAAAAGGGAGAGGGCCCAAATCAATAAAATCAGAAATAAAAAAGAAGTTACAACTAACACCACAGCAATACAAAGAAAGGATCATAAGATACTACTATGAGCAACTATACTCCAATAAAATGGACAACCTAGAAGAAATGGACAAATCTTTAGAAATGTACAATCTTCCAAGACTGAAGCAGGAAGAAATAGAAAATATGAATAGACCAATTATCAGTACTGATTGAATCAGGGATTATAAAACACCCAACAAGCAAAAGTCCAGGAATAGATGACTTCACAGGTGAATTCTACCAAACATTTTGAGAAGAGTTAATACCTATCCTTCTGAAACTATTCCAAAAAACTGCAGAGGAAGGAACATTTCTTAACTCATTCTATGAGTGCACCATCACCCTGATACCAAAACAAGACAAAGATATCACCAAAAAAGGAAAATTACAGGCCAATATCACTTATGAACATAGATGCAAAAATACTCAACAAAATACTAGCAAATGGACTCCAACAATACATTCAAAGGATCATACACCATAATCAACTGGGATTTATCCCAGGGATGCAAGTATTTTTCAATATCTGCTAATCAATCAATGTGATAACAAATTAAAGAATAATATTAACTAACAAAATGAAGAATAAAAGCCATATGATCATCTCAATAGGTGAAGAAAAAGCTATTGATACAATTTAACATAAATTTATGATAAAAACTTTCCAGAAAGTGGGCTTAGAGGGAACGTACCTCAGCATAATAAAGGCCATATATGACAAACCCACAGATAAGATCATATTCCACAGTGAAAGGCTGAAAGCATGTCCCCTAAGATTAGGAACAATACCAGGATGCCCACTCTCACCACTTTTATTCAACACAGTTTTGGAAGTTCTAGCCACAGCAATCAGAGAAGAAAAAGAAATAAAGGGAATCTAACATGGAAAAGAAAAGGTAAAATTGTCACTGTTTGCAGATGACATGATGCTATACATAGAAAATCCTGAAGATGCTACCAGAAAACTACTAGAACTCATTAATGAACTCAGTAAAGTTGCTGGATACAAAATTAATATATAGAAATCTCCTGATTTTCTATATACTAACAACAAAAAAGGAAGAGAACTTAAGGAAACAGTCCCATTTACCATCACAGCAAAAATAATAAAATACCTAGGAATAAACCTACTTAGGGAGCAAAAGACCTGTACTCTGAAAACTATAAGATACTGGTAAAATAAATTGAAGACAAAACAACAGATGGAAATATATACCATGTTCTTGAATTGGAAGAATCAATATTGTTAAAATGACCATACTAACCAAGGTAATCTACAGAATCAATGCAATCTCTGTCAAATTACCAAGGGCATTTTTCACAGAACTAGAACAAATTTTTTTTTTAATTTGTACGGAAACACAAAAGACCCCAAATAGCCAAAACGATCTTGAGAAAGAAGAATGAAACTGGAGGAATCATGCGCCCTGACTTCAGACTATACTACAAAGCTACAGTAATCAAAACAGTATGGTTCTGGCACAAACACAGACATATAAATCAGTGGAACATGATGGAAAGCCCAGAAATAAACCCACACACTTATGGTCAATTAGTTTACAACAAAGGAGGCAAGAATATACAATGGGAAAAAGACAGTCTCTTTAATAAGTGGTGCTGGGAAAACTGGATATGTAAAAGAATGAAATTAGAACATTCTCTAACACCATATACAAAATAAACTAAAAATGGATTAAAGATCTAAATATAAGATCAGATACTATAAAGCTCCTAGAGGAAAACATAGGCAGAATGCTCTTTGACATAAATTATAGCAATATTTTTTTGGATCTGTCTCTTAGAGTAATGGAAATAAAAACAAAAATAAACAAATGGGACCTAATTAAACTTAAAAGTTTTTGTACAGCAAAGAAACTGTAAACAAAATGAAAAGGCAACCTACAAATTAGGAGAAAATATTTGCAAATGATGTGACCGACAAGGGATTAATTTCCAAACTATCCAAACAGCCCATATAGCTTAATATCACAAACAAAACAACCCAATCTAAAGATGGCCAGAAGACCTAAACAGACATTTCTCCAAAGAAGACATACAGATGGCAAACAGGCACATGAAAAGATGCTCAATATTGCTAATTATTAGAGAAGTGCAAATCAAAACTACAATGAGGTATCACCTCACAGCAGTCAGAATGGCCATCATTAAAAAGTCTACCAATAATAAATGGTAGAAAGGGTATGGAGAATAAGGAACCAACCTACACTGCTGGTAGGAATGTAAATTGGTGCAGTCATTATAGAGAACAGTATGGATGTTCCTCAAAAAACTAAATATAGAGTTACCATATGATCCTGCAATCCCACTCCTGGGCACATATCTGGAGAAAACTCTAATTCAAAAAGATACATGCACCTCAGTGTTTATAGCAGCACTATTTACAATAGCCAAGACGTGGAAGCAACCTAAATGTCTATTGACAGATGAATGGATAAAGAAGGTGTGGTGTATATAAGTATATATAATGGAATATTACTCAGCCATAAAAAAGAATGAAACAATGCCCATTTCTTCCAGGTTGTCCATTTTATTGGCATATAGTTGCTTGTAGTAATCTCTCATGATCCTTTGTATTTCTGCAGTGTCAGTTGTTACTTCTCCTTTTTCATTTCTAATTCTATTGATTTGAGTCCTCTTTTTTTTCGTGATGAGTCTGGCTAATGGTTTATCAATTTTGTTTATCTTCTAAAAGAACCAGCTTTTAGTTTTATTGATCTTTGCTATCGTTTCTGTCATTTCTTTTTCATTTATTTCTGATCTGATCTTTATGATTTCTTTCCTTCTGCTAACTTTGGGGTTTTTTTGTTCTTCTTTCCCTAATTGCTTTAGGTTTAAGGTTAGGTTGTTTATTTGAGATGTTTCTTGTTTCTTAAGGTAGGAGCGTATTGCTATAAACTTCCCTCTTAGAACTGCTTTTGCTGCATCCCATAAGTTTTGGGTCGTCGTGTTTTCATTGTCATTTGTTTCTAGGTATTTTTTGATTTCCTCTTTGATTTCTTCAGTGATCTCTTGGTTATTAAGTAGTGTATTGTTTAGCCTCCATGTGTTTGTATTTTTTACAGATTTTTTTTCCTGTAATTGATATCTAGTCTCATAGCATTGTGGTTGGAAAAGATACTTCATACAATTTCAATTTTCTTAAATTTATCAGGGCTTGATTTGTGACCCAAGATGTGATCTATCCTGGAGAATGTTCTGTGTTCACTTGAGAAGAAAGTGTATTCTGCCACTTTCAGGTGGAATGTCCTATAAATATCAATTAAATCTATCTGGTCTATTGTGTCATTTAAAGCTTGTGTTTCCTTATTTATTTTCTGTCTGGATGATCTGTCCGTTGGTGAAAGTGGGGTGTTAAAGTCCCCCAGTATTACTGTGTTACTGTCAGTTTCCCCTTTTATGAACATTGGCATTTGCCTTATGTGTTGAGGTGCTCCTATGCTGGGTGCATAAATATTTATAATTGTTATATCTTTTCTTGGACTGATCCCTTGATCATTATGTAGTTTCCTTCCTTATCTCTTGTAACAGTCTTTATTTTAAAGTCTATTTTATCTGATATGAGTATTGCTACTCCATCTTTCTTTTGATTTCCATTTGCGTGTAATATCTTTTTCCATCCCCATAGTTTCAGTCTGTACATGTCCCTAGATCTGAAGTGGGTCTCTTGTAGACAGCATATATATCGGTCTTGTTCTTGTATCCATGTAGCCAGTCTGTGTCTTTTGTTTGAAGCACTTAATGCATTTACATTCAAGGTAATTATTGATATGTGTGTTCCTATTACCAATTTCTTAATTGTTTTGGGTTTGTTCTTATGGGTCTTTTTCTTCTCTTGTGTTTCCTGCCTAGAAAAGTTCCTTTAGCTTTTGTTGTAAAGCTGGTTTGGTGGTGCTGAATTCTCTTAGCTTTTGCTTGTCTGTAAAGCTTTTGATTTCTCCATTGAATCTGAATGAGATCATTTCTGGGTAGAGTAATCTTGGTTGTAGTTTTTTCTCCTTCATCACTTTCAATATGTCCTGCCACTCTCTTCTGGCTTGCAGAGTTTCTGCTGAAAGATCAGCTGTTATTATGGGGATTCCCTTGTGTGTTATTTGTTGTTTTTCCCTTGCTGCTTTTAATATTTTTTCTTTGTATTTAATTTTTGATATTGATTAATATGTGTCTTGTATTATGTGTCTTGTAATATGTGTCTTGTTTCTCCTTGTATTTATCCTGTATGGGACTCTCTGTGCTTCCTGGACTTGTGAAACAATGCCATTTGCAACAACATGGATAGACCTAGAGAGTATCATTTTAAGGGAAGTAAGTTAGAGGAAGACAAATATCGTATGACATCACTTGTATGTGGAATCTAAAATATGATGCAAATGAACTTATTTACAAAACAGGAAAAGACTCACAGACAGAAAACAAATTTACGGTTACCAGAGGGGAGAGTGGGGAGAGTGGGGCAGGGAGGGATAAATTAGGAGTTTGAGATTAACGTGCACATACTTCTATATCTAAAATAAGTAAACAGCAAGGACCTACTGTATAGCATAGGGAACTGTACTCAATATCTTGTAATAACCTATAAAATGGAAAAGAATCTAAAAAGGAATATCTATACATATATATAAATAACTGAATTAGTTTGCTGTACACTTGAAACTAATACAACATTGAAAATCAACTATACTTCAATAAAAAAATAAAAGATAAATACATGGGTAAATTTGAAAGAATATTGACTGCATGAAATAACAACAGTAATAATAAAATAACAACAATATCTTGTACTCCAATAAAGATGTTAAAAAAACAACAATATCTTGTGATATTATATATATGTATATATATATACAGTTATCTACATACAGAAGTTATATACATATGTATATATATATACAGTTGATCTTGAATCAAGAGAGAGTTGGGGCACTGACCCTCCGTGGAGTGGAAAATCCACATATAACTTATAGTCAGCCCTACATATATGCAGTTGGGTTCCTCCACATCTGCTGTCCCACATCCCTGGATCAACCAACTACAGATTGCTTAGTACTGTAGAATTTCCTATTGAAAAAAATCCATGTATAAGTGGACCCACATAGTTCAAACCCATGTTGTTCAAGGTTCAACTGTTTATAAATAATATATATAATCAAAATATATGCTAGCTGTAGAATAAAAGGCAAAAAAAAAAGAAATGCAGTTAAAAGGTTCTAGGGTCCTTCTGCTATTTAGAAAGTAACAGAAGTACTACTCTACATTAGACTTGAATAAAACAAGAACACATGTTATTTCTGGAGCCACTCCTAAAAATAGTGAAAAAAATTTATATCTAACAAGTTAGTAAAGGGGAAAAATAGAATAATAAAAATTCTTAGTAAATTGAAAGCAAGGAAATAAAAGGATAGAAAAAGGAACGTAGAACATATGGAACTTAAAGAAAACAGTCAGATAGTCAACTTAAACCAGAATGTATGAATAATTATATTAAGTGTTAATCTACTGAACACTCCAATTAAAAGATAAAGATGATCATATTGGATTAAAAAACAAAACTCCAGTATATGCTACTTATAAGGGACATGTTTGAAATATAAAGACACTTAGAATGACATTAAAAGGATGGAAAATTATATATCAAGCAACACTAACCTAAAGGAAGTTGGTGAAACTATATTAATAACAAAGTAGAATTAAAGCAAAAAAAAAATTACTGGAGATAAGACACATTTAACAATGATAGAGGAGTCTATCCAATAAGATCATATAAAAATGCTAATTGTAAGCACATGTGGATTAGATCATTGTTCAGCAAATACCTACTACTTAACCCTTCCTCACCACCTCCATAGAGAAATACACTTCTCTATTCCATTGAAGTTAGGCTTGTCCATGGGAATGAATTGCTTTGTCCAATGGAATGTAAATAGAAGTGCCAGATTGCCAGCTCTGAGCATGGGCCTTAAGAGGGAATGCATATTTCCATTTGTCTTTCTGAGAGTTTCTAACCTCCATGATGAAACTAACAGCCCCAGGAAGGCACTGCCCCTTCAACCTAAGCCCCAGAATGAGACATTTGGAATAGATAACAGCCAGGAACCAAGTCCAGCCAATCTGCAGCTGTGCTACCTCAGCTGATCTGTATGCCCATGAGTGAGAACTAACTAAGTAGTTACTGCTGTATGCCACTAAGATTTTGTGGATGCTTGTTGTGCAACAACAAATGACTGATAGATCACCTAATAACAAAACTTCAATATATATACATATATATATAAAGTAAAAATGTAACTAAAAAAAGAAATAGACAAACCCCACCCTTAATAACCATCTGATAGAAAAGTAGACCAAAACCCAGTAAGTATGTGAAAGATTGGAAAAGAATGAGTAACATCTTGACTTCATTGACATACACAAATCATTGTAGCTCACAACTGCAGAATGCTGTTTTCATTCTTATGCACAGGAAACATTTTCTAAAGTTCACCATAAGCCAGGACACTGCTATATTTGAAATAGATAACCATCAAGAACCTACTGTATAGTGCAGGGAACACTGCTCAATACTCTGTAATAACCTAAATGGGAAAAGAATTTGAAAAAGAATAGATACATGTATATGTAAAACTGAATCACTCTGTGTACACCTGAAACTAACACAACATTGTTAATCAATTATACTCCAAGATAAAATAAAAATATTTTAAAAATCTAAATAAATTTCCAATGGATTGAAATAATACAGAGCATGATGGTCTCTAATTTAAGTACAAATCAATAAAAATAGCTAGAAAACCTTAAATGTTTGGTGAAAAAGCAATATAATTACATGTAACCCACAGATCAGAGAAGGAATAACAATGGAAGTTAATTTGATATGTTAAGCACTCTGGCGGCCATTAGGTTTGCATGTTCAATGTAGAAACCCTACAATAATCCTCTCCCGTTGTTTTATTAATGATTAATTATTTTCCTAATTACTAGTTAGAATGTGTTCCTCTGTTACAGTGCTAATTTACAGTTAAAAGACTTTTCCACAGTGAGGGGATATTTTAATTGTTATAGGCAATTGAGAGAAAATACTGATGACTATTCATTTCTTGGGTGAAGTGAAGGGTGAAAGACATCACAGTGCAGTAAAAAATAAAGGTAATTAGCAGTAACTGCATTATTAAATATGAATGAAAGTCTTTTAATTAAACAATGTTTATTCAGTATTTCACTGAAATAACATTAAACTATTTAATCAAAATAGCACATTGGAGATAAAAAGAGTCAGTTGTTAAAAATAATGATAATTACAGTGACTCAAATGATAAACCATTATGCTCAGAATCAAATGAATAAAATTGGCCAAACAAAGCAAGCAAATACAGCAAATGATAGTATCCATCCCATTAAGGTAGTTACTTGGAGTTTTATGAGTCGTAATATTGTACATGTTTAATTTATATGTTTGATTTGGTTTCACAGTATTATATGTTATAAAGGTAAGGAAGTTATGTTTCCTCTTGTTTGGACATATTTTTAAATGTTATAATGAAATAATGCAGGAAAAGATTGATAATATTGAAAGATTTTTTTATTTAAATGGGTATATACACTTTTTGGGTTAGAGAAACAACACCGTGAAAATGAGTGTGTGTGTGTGTGTGTGTGTGTGTGATAAATACTTGTGAAATAACAAATACATAGTATATGTAATATGTACATTATATATATTGGTCTGCCCCCATGTTTCTACCAAAATTTTGTTTTTGACCCCAATTACTGATATAAGGCTCTTAAACACTTATCCATGGGGAATAAGTTCCAGGAATTCCAGTGGATGCCTGAAACCCCAGATAGTACTGAACCCTAAATATACAGTTGACCCTTGAACAATACGGTTTGAACTGTGGTGGTCCACTTATACGAGAATTAGTTTTCAATAAATATGTATTATAGTACTAGAAAATCTGCAGTTGATTCGTTGAATCCATGGATTTGGTACTGCAGATATGCAAGGCTGATGCAGATTTTTTTTACTGTGTCAGGTCCATGCCCCTAGTCCCTGCATTGTTCAAGGGTCAACTGTACTATGATTTTTCCTATACTAATGGGCTGGTAGTGTATACAGCATGGACAAGCTTGACAAAGGCATGATTCATGTCCTGGCTGGTACAGAGCAGAATGGCACGAGATTTCATAATGCTACTCAGAAAGGTGTGCAGTTAAAAACTTATGAATTGTTTATTTGTGGAACTTTCCATGTAGTATTTTTGGACCACAGTTTAATGTGGGTCACTGAAACCATGAAAAGTGAAACCACAGATAAGGGAGGATGACTGTAATTTCTTGAGCAATAAGAGTCTCTGATACAGAGCTCCTAAATCTCTTACAATTTCCAGACTCATAGGTGTGTCAACTCTTGGTGGGCTCCTGGATGAGGGATGGTCATTAGACCAAACCATGATTAGAAGCTTGTAACTTTCAGCCCTACCTACCCAATCCTCTGGAGAAGAGAGAGGGGCTGGAAAATGAGTTAACTGATCATGCCTACATGATGCAGTCTCCATAAAAATTCCTAAAGTATGGGGTTTAGAGAGCTTTCAGCTAACTAAACTTGTGGAGATGCCTGTGGGTGGCCTCCAGAAGGTCATGGAAGCTCTGTGCCACTTTCCACATGCTTTGCCCAATGCATTTATTTCATCTGCCTATTCCTGAGTTGTATTCTCTTATAATAAACAAGTAATCTAGTGAGCAAAATGTCTTCCTGAGTTCTGTGAACTGCTCTAGCAAATTATCAAATCCAAGGAGGGGGTCATGGGAATCCCTGATTTATAGCTGGTGGGTCAGAAGCACAGGTGACAACCTGGATTGTGATTGATATCTGAAGTCTGGGTGGAGGGCAGTCGTGTGGGACTGAGCCCTTAAACTTTGGGGTCTGTGCTAACCATAGGTAGATAGTATCAGAATTGAATTGAATTGTAGGACAGCTGACTGGTGTCAGAATTGGTCAGTGTGGGGAAAAACCCACACATCTGGTCACAGAAGCGTGAGCGTAAGAGTAAAGGAAAACACCAAGCATTTTCCCAGGACACTACTAGTACATATATATTTGTCAGTGTATCAGAAATATCATGTATATGGTATCATTGTTTTCACTATTATATATTCTGTTTTCCAGTAACAATCACTGGAAATACAATCACAATAACAGAAAAATAGATTCCATTTATATAATCTATAAAAAAACACTAAGACTAATCCTGAACAAGAAACGTGGAATCAGTATGAAGAAAAAACACCTATTTCTGTCCTAAGTAGAAGATCTCAGTGAGTAGAGAATTTCACTTTTCTGGATCAGAATACTGAATATTGCAAAATATTCTCAGGCACTGACATCAGTGGTAGTGGTTTAGGGCCATTTCAATACCTCCCATTCAACTGCTCTTGGAAGTTTATGGAACTTGGGAGGACATGATTAGAGAACCAATAAACACTCCTGGGGTTTCCTGTAAATGAAGGCAGGTCATAAGGGAGGGAACACATATCTAATAGTAGCTCATGAAAGCAAGCATCCCTCTGCCAAATCCTTCCAAATAGTTTATGTGACTCCATCTTTCATGCCCAGGTATGGCCAGGAGCAATGTGGATATCATGTTAAACAATTTGAGCTGGTGATTCTACTTCTGGGACTCTTTTTAAAGCAAAGAACCTAAAATACAGACCAGTATTTAGGCACAAAGATGTCAAGAACAATATTACTTGTAACAGAAAAACCTGACAAAAAGTCTAATAGTTCCATAATTATGAAAGAGTTCACATTAACCCAAATCAAATTAAAGCATGCCAGATTCTTGCTTTTCCCTCATTCATCAGATCTAATGGGTTATCAAGTTGTCTTAATTCCACTTTCTAAATATTTCTCAGATGTTGGCTTCTTAAAGATGAAGTTCTAGGGAAATCAGATATTCTAAATAAGATATGTGGCTGGTTATGTTCTTTACCAAGACCCTTTATCTCTGAAGGAGTAAATTTGTTACCTCCAAAATAAATAAGGAGCTGACACCAAAGGATTAATTTCTATTTTTGAAAAAATTAGTATGAGTATTGTAATTCAATATAATGCAGTTATTGATTTTTTTATTTAATTAAATTGTTTTATTGAAAACGAGGTTCTGATACATCTGATACATCTTCCTTACCTTCCTTACCTTTCAGTATAAAATACTAAAAATGTCAGTGACAAATTTGGAAGCCAGAGACACCTGGGCCAGAAATTGGGGTGGTAGGATTAGAAAGTATCAAGAATTACTGACTGAGGAGATGACTTCTACTTCTGACAATATAGTACACTAATTGACTCAAACAATGTTTTTGGTTTAAATAACTAACAAGCTGAATTTTAAAAAATTAATGTGTTGCCAAGATGACATTTTTAGCTCTTCACAGTTCACAAATGAAGTGAAAGCAGAAATCCTAGAAGTTAAGCATCTACCCAAACCAGCTAGATGCAAGGGCAGGAGATAAAACGTAGAGACCATCTAGGCTAGTGAGTCTAATAGGAAAATTCTAATAGAAATGATCCTAATAGGAGAACTCCAACAGGGAGAATGTTACACTTTCACTGGAATGAATCCAGAAGCATTATAGCCTAGCAGTTAAGAGCATAGATTCTGGGTCCAAACTGCCTGGGTTTAAATCCCAGCTCTTCCAATGACCTTGAAGAAGGCACTTTCCCTCCCTTTGCATCAGTTTCTTTATCTGTAAAATAAGGATAATAATGTAACTATCTCATATGGTTGTTCAGAGCATTAAATTAGTTAATATATATAAAGATCTTAGAGACGGGGAGTGGAGACAAGATGGCAGAGTACAGGGACATAAGCTCAACTCTTCTTATGAACACACCAAAATCACAACTAACTGCTGAACAACCATCAACTAAAAACAACAGAACCTAACAAAAAAGACACTCAACATCCAAAGACAAAGAAGAAGCCACAATGAAATGGTAGGATGGGTACAATCACAATAAATCAAATCCATTACCTGTTGGGTGGGGCACCGACAAACTGGAAAATAATTATATCATTTCATCCCACAGGAGTGAAGTTCTGAGCCCCACATCAGGCTCCCCAACCTGGGGGTTTGGCAGTGGGAGGAGGAGCCCCCAGAGCATTTGGATTTGAAGGTCAGCAGGGTTTGATTGCAGGAGTTCCACAGGACTGGGGGAAATGATATTCCACTCTTGGAGGGTGCACACAAGGATTCATATGACTAGAACCCAGGGGGAAAAGCACTGACCTCATAGGAGCATGGACCAGACCTACCTGTTGGTATTGGAAGGTCTCCTGCAGAGGTGGGGGGCAGTTATGGTGCACTGTGGGGACAAACACACTGGTGGCAGTAGTTCTGGGGAGTACTCATTGGCATCAGCCCTCCTGGAGGCTGCCATTTTCTCACCAAGTCCTGGCCCCACCCAACAACCTGTAAGCTCCAGTGCTGGGACACCTCAGGCCAAACAACCAACAGGGTGGGAACATAGCACCAGCCATCAGAGGACAGGCTGCCTAAACTATTCCTGAGCCCACAGCTACCCACTAGACACATGCCTTGACACGGCCCTGCCCAGAAGAGGAACAAGACCCAGTTCCACCCAACAGTGGGCAGGAACCAGTCCCTTCCACCAGGAAGCCTGCACAAGCCTCTTAACCCAGCCTCATCCATCATGGGGCAGACAGCAGAAGCAGGAAGAACTACAACCCTGCAGCCTGTTAAATGGAAACTACAGTCACAGAAAGGTAGGCAAGAAGAGATGGCAGAGGAGTATGTCCCAGATGAAGGAACAAGATAAAACCTCAGAAGAACAACTAAGTGAAGTGGGGATAGGCAATCTACCTGAAAAAGAATTCAGAGTAATGATAGCAAAGATGATCCAAGATTTCGGAAAAAGAATGGAGGCACAGACTGAGAAGATACAAGAAATGTTTAACCAAGAGCTAGAAAGTCTAAAGAACAAACAGAAAGAGATAAACAATACAATAACTGAAATGAAAAATACACTAGAAGAAATCAATAGCAGAATAAATCAGGCAGAAGAACAGATGAGTGAGCTGGAAGACAGAATGGTGGAAATCACTGCTACAGAACAGACTAAAGAAAAAAGAAAGGAAAGAAATGAGGACAGTCTAAGAGGCTTCTGTGATAACATTAAATAAAACAACATCCACATTAATAGGGGTTCCAGAAGGAGAAGAGAAAGAAAGGGATTGAGAAAACACTTGAAAAGATAATAAGCAAAAACTTCCCTAACATGGGAAAGGAAACAGTCACACGAGTCCAGGAAGTGCAGAGAGCCCCATACCAGATAAAGTCAAGGAGGAACTTGTCAAGACATTTATTAATCAAAAATTAAAGACAAAGAGAAAATATTAAAAGCAGCAAGGGAAAAGCAACAAATAACATACAGGGGAATTCCCATAAGATTATCAGCTGATTTTTCAGTAGAAACTGTGCCGTACAGAAGGGAGTGGCATGATACATTTAAAGTGATGAAAGGGAAAAAACTACAACCAGGAAGATTCTACCCAGCAAGGCTCTCATTCAGATTTGATGGAGAAATCAAAAACATTGCACGCAAGCAAGGCTAAGAGAATTCAGCACACCTAAACAGCTTTGCAACAAATGTGAAAGGAACTTCTCTAGGCAGAAAAAGTAAAGCCCACAACTAGAAACAAGAAAATTACAAATGGGAAAGCTCACTGAAAAAGGCAAAAATACACTAAATGTAGGAAATCATCCACACACAAATATGATATTGAAACTAGAAATGATGAGAAAAGGAGAGTACAAATGCAGGATATTAGAAATGTGTCTGAAATTAAAAGACCATTAACTTAAAAAAATATTGTTTATATATAGACTGCTATATCAAAACCTCAAGGTTACTGTAAACCAAAAATTTACAATAAATACACACACAAAAAAAGAAAAGGGAATCCAAACACAACCCTAAAGTTAGTCATCAAACCACAAGAGAAGAGAACAAAAGAGGAAGGGAAGAAAAAGGACTTACAAAAACAAATCCAAATCAATTAACAAAATTGCAATAAGGACATACATATCAATAATTACCTTAAAATTAAATAGATTACATATTCTAACCAAAAGACATAGACTGGTTGAATGAATACAATAACAAGACACATATAAATGCTGTCTACAAGAGACCCACTTCAGACCTAGGCACACATACAGACTGAAAGTGAGGAGAAAAGGACATTTCATGCAAATGGAAATCAAAAGAAAGCTGGAGTAGCAATTTTCATATCAGACAAAATAGACTTTAAAATAAAGACTATTACAAGAGACAAGGAAGGACCCTACATAATGATCAAGAGATCAGTCCAACAACCCTCAGAATGGGAGAAAATATTTGCAAATGAAGCAACTGACAAAGGATTAATCTCCAAAATTTACAAGCAGCACATGCAGCTCAATATCAAAAAAACAAACAACCCAATCCAAAAATGGTCAGAAGACCTAAATAGACGTTTCTCCAAAGAAGATATACAGATTGCCAACAAACATATGAAAGAATGCTCTCTAATCATTAGAGAAATGCAAATCAAAACTACAATGAGATATCCTCTCACACCAGTCAGAATGGCCATCATCAAAAAATCTACAAACAGGGCTTCCCTGGTGGTGCGGTGGTTGAGAGTCCGCCTGCCGATGCAGGGGACACAGGTTCGTGCCCCGGTCCAGGAAGATCCCACATGCCGCGGATCGGCTGGGCCCGTGAGTCATGGCCGCTGAGCCTGCGCGTCCGGAGCCTGTGCTCCGCAATGGGAGAGGCCACAACAGTGAGAGGCCCGTGTACCGCAAAAAAAAGAAAAAAAAATCTACAAACAATAAATGCTGGAGAGGGTGTGGAGAAAAGGAAACTCTCTTGCACTGTTGGTGGGAATGTAAATTGATACCGCCACTATGGAGAACAGTATGGAGGTTCCTTAAAAAACTAAAAATAGAAGTACTGTACAATCCAGCAATCCCACTACTGGGCATATACCCTGAGAAGACCATAATTCAAAAAGAGTTATGTACCAAAATGTTCATTGCAGCTCTATTTACAACAGCCAGGACATGGAACCAACTTAAGTGTCCATCAACAGATGAATGGATAAAGAAGATGTGGCACATATATACAATGAAATATTACTCAGCCATAAAAAGAAATGAAATTGAGATATTTGTAGTGAGGTGGATGGACCTAGAGACTGTCATACAGAGTGAAGTAAGTCAGAAAGAGAAAAACAAATACCATATGCTAACACATATATATGGAATCTTAAAAAAAAACAGGTCATGAAGAACCTAGGGGCAAGATGGAAATAAAGACGCAGACCTACTAGAGAATGGACGTGAGGACACAGGGAGGGGGAAGGGTAAGCTGGGACAAAGTGAGAGAGTGGCATGGACATATATACACTACCAAATGTAAAATAGATAGCTAGTGGGAAGCAGCCGCATAGCACAGGGAGATCAGCTCGGTGCTTTGTGACCACCTAGAGGGGTGGGATAGGGAGGGTGGGAGGGAGGGAGACACAAGAGGGAAGAGATATGGGGACATATGTATATGTATAATTGATTCACTTTGTTATAAAGCAGAAACTAACACATCATTGTAAAGCAATTATACTCCAATAAAGATGTTAAAAAAATAAATAAAAATTTAAAAAAAGAGAGAGATCAGTCCAAGAAGAAGATATAACAATTGTAAATATCTTTGCAGTCAACATAAGAGCACCTCAATATATAAGGCAAATGCTAACAGCTATAAAAGGAGAAATTGACTGTAACACAATAATAGTGGGGGAATTTAACACCTCACTTTCATCAATAGAGCATCCAGATACAAAATCAATATGGAAACAAATGCCTTGAATGACATTAGACTACAGATGCACTTAACTGGTATTTATAGAGCATTACATCTGAAAGCAGCAGAACACACATTCTTTTCAAGTCCACTCAGAACATTCTCCAGGAGAGATCACATGCTGGGACACAAAGCAAGTCTTGGTAAATTTTAAAAAATCAAAATCATATCAAACAACTTTCTGACCAAAATGCTATGAGATTAGAAGTCTAGCACAAGAAAAAAAAAACTGTAAAGAACAAGAAGACATGGAGGCTAAGCAATATTCTACTCAAAACCCAATGGATCACTGAAGAAATCAAAGAGAAATAAAAAAAAAATACCTGGAGAGATGAAAACAAAAGCATGACGATCCAAAACCTATAGGACACAGCAAAAGAAGTTCTAAGAGGGAAGTTCATATCAATACAATATTACCTCAAGAAACAAGAAAAATGACAAACAATGTAAGCTTACACTAAAGCAACTAGAGAAAGAAGAACAAACAAAACCCAAAGTTAGCAGAAGGAAAGAAATCATAAAGATCAAAGCAGAAATAAAAATGGCATAGAATCCAAGAAATCAATAGAAAAGATCAATGAAACTAAAAGGTGGTTCTTTGAGAAGATAAATAAAATTGATAAACCTTTAGCCAGACTCATCAAGAAAAAATGGGAGAAGGCTCAAATCAATAAAATTAGAAATAAAAAAGGAGACCTTACAACGGATATCACAGAAATACAAAGGATCATAAGAGATTATAACAAGCAACTATATGCCAATAAAATGGACAACCTGGAAGAAATGGTCTAATTCGTAGAAAGGTACAATCTCCCAACACTAAACCAAGAAGATATAGAAAATATGAACAGACCAATCACAAGTACTGAAATTGAAATTGTGATTTAAAAACCCCCAAAAAGTCCAGAACCAGATGGCTTCACAGGTGAATTCTATAACATTTAGTGAAGAGTTAACACCTGTCCTTCTGAAATTCTTCCAAAAAACTGCAGAGGAAGGAATACTCCCAAACTCATTCTATGATGCTAGCATCACCCTGATGCCAAAACCAAAGACACCACAAAAAAAGATTACTGACCAATATTACTGATGAACATAGATGTACAATTCCTCAACAAAATACTAGCAAACCGAATCTAACAATACATTAAAAGGATCATACACCATGATCTAGTGGGGTTTATCCCAGTGATGCAAGGATTCTTCAATATCCACAAATAAATCAGTGTGATACACCACATTAACAAACTGAAGAATAAAAACCATATGATCATCTCAACAGATGCAGAAAAATTTTTGACAAAATTCAACACCCATTTATAATAAAAACTCTCCAGAAAGTGGGCATAGAGGGAACAAACCTCAACATAATAAAGATCATATATGACAAACCTACAGCTAACATCATACTCAATGGTGAAAAGCTGAAAGCATTTCCTCTAAGATCAGAAATAAGACAAGGATGTTGACTCTCCCCACTTTTACTGAACATAGTTTTGGAAGTTGTAGACACAGCAATCAGAGGAGAAAAAGAAATAAGAGGAATCCAAATTGAAAAAGAAGTAAAACTGTCAGTGTTTGCAGATGATATGATACTATACTTAGAAAATTCTAAAGATGCTACCAGAAAACTACTAGAGCTCATCAATGAATCTGGTAAAATTACAGGATACAAAATTTATACAGAGAAATCAGTTGCATTTTTATACACTAATAACAAAAGATCAGAGAGAGAAATTCAAGGAACAATCCCATTTACCATCACAATAAAAAGGAAAAAAATACCTAGGAATAAACCTACCTAAGGAGGCAAAACTCCTGTACTCTGAAAACTATAAGATGCTGATGAAAGAAATCAATGGTGACACAAACAGATGGAAAGATATACCATGTTCTTGGATCGGGAGAATCAGTATGGTCAAAATGACCATACTGCCCAGGGAATCTACAGCTTCAGTACAATTGCTGTCAAATTACCAAGGCCATTTTTCTCAGAACTAGAACAAAAAAATCTTAAAATTTATACAGAGACCCAAAAGACCCCAAATAGCAAAAGCAATCCTGAGAAAGAAAAATGGAGTTGGAAGAATCAGGCTCCCTGACTTCAGGCTATACTAGAAAGCTGCACTAATCAAAACAGTATGGTACTGGCACAAAAATAGACATATATCAATGGAACAGTATAGAAAGCCCAGAAATAAATCCACACACCTGTGGTCTATTAATATACGGCAAAGGAGGCAAGAATAATACAATGGAGAAGAGACAGTCTCTTCAAAAAATGGTAGTGCGAAAACTGGACAGCTACATATAAAAGAATGAAATTAGAACATTCTCTAACACCATACACGAAAATAAACTCAAAATTGATTAAAGACCTAAAAGTAAGACAAGACACTATAAAACTCTTAGAGGAAAATATAGGCAGAACACTCTCTGACATAAATCGCAGCAATATCTTTTTTATCTGTCTCCTAGAGTAATGGAAATAAAAACAAAAATAAATGGGACCTAATTAAATTCAAAAGCTTTTGCACAGCAAAGGAAACCACAAACAAAATGAAAAGACAATCCACAGAATGGGAGAAAATATTCACAAACAATGTGACTGACAAGGGATTATTCTCCAAAATTTACAAACAGCACATGCAGCTCAATATCTAAAAAACAAAGAACCCAATCAAAAAATAGGCAGAAGATCTAAATAGACATTTCTCTAAAGAAGACATACAGATGGCCAAGGGGCACATGCAAAGATGCTCAACATCGCATATTATTAGAGAAATGCACATCAAAACTACAATGAGATATCACTTCACACTAGTCACAATGTCCATCATCAAAAATGTCTAAAAACAGTAATTGCTGGAGAGGCTGTTGAGAAGCATGAACCCTCCTACACTGTTGGTGAAAATATAAATTGATACAGCCTCTATGCAGAACAGTATGGAGGTTTCTTAAAAAACTAAACATAGAGTTACCATATGATCCAGTAATCCCACTCCTGGCCATATATATGGAGAAAACCATGGTTTAAAAAGATATTTGCACCCCAATGTTTATTGCAGCACTGTTTACAATAGCCAAGACATGGAAGCAACCTAAATGTCCATTAACAGATTAATGGATAAAGAAGATGTGGTACATATATAGAAAGGAATATTACTCAGCCATTAAAAAGAACGAAATAATGCCATTTGCAGCAACATGAATGGATGTGTACATTATCATACTAAGTGAAGTAAGGTGGACAGAGAAAGACAAATATCACATGATATCACATATGTGGAATCTAAAAAAGTGATACAAATGAACTTATTTACAAAATATAAACAGACTCACAGACTTAGAAAACAAAGTTATGGTTACCAAAGGGGAAAAGAGAGGGGAGGAATAAATTGGGAGTTTGGGATTAACATATACACACTACTATATATAAAATAGATAATCAACACAGACCTACTGTATAGCACAGGGAACTCTACTCAGTATTCTGTAATAACCAAAATGGGAAGAGAATTTGTGGAAGAATAGATATATGGATATGTATAACTGTATTACTTTGCTGTATACCTGAAACTAACACAACATTGTAAATCAACTGTATTCCAATATAAAATAAAACATTTTTAAAATGCTATACAAATATAAATATATCAAACATTAAATAAAATAAAGTTCTTAGAATGCCTAGCAGATAGCAAGAACTATATAATTGTTATAAATAGGGACAACAACATGTGTGTAATCATAAATAAGGAATAATTCACCATGTGGACAGGGGCCATGATAAAATTGGGTCTTTTGACATTGGAGTTGGTTAAATGAAGAGGAGGGTATTTCTTGAAAATTCTTAACTACAGCTGGTGCTCAGAAAAGTTTGAGGTCTGAATTCATGCCATGGTTTGTTTGTTTGTTTTTTGTCTGAAACCCCTCAAGCAGTATGATATGTGGAATCTAAAAAATCATACAAACGAATGTAAATGTAAAACAGAAACAGGTCACAGATATAGATGACAAACTAGTGGCTAGCAAAGGGGAGAGGGAAGGTGGGAGTGGCAAATTAGGGATTTGGGATTAAGAGATAAAAAACTACTATGCATAAAATAGATAAGCAACAAGGATATATGGTATAGCACAGGGAATTATAAGCATTATCTTCTAATCACTTTTAATGGAGTATATAGTCTGTGAAAATAGTGAATCACTATGCTGCACACCTAAACTAATATAATATTGTGAATCAACTATACTCCAATTTTAAAAAGTGGGGCTGACACCCAGGTAACAATTAGAATGAAATAAATATCCTTTCTGTGAAAATAGAAACTTCAACTCAGACCACACGTTGAATTTTATGACCAGAAAAATTATCTTTTGGGAAATAAAGTCATTTTCAGGCAAACAAAAACATTTCTTTACTGAGAGACGGATACTTAAAGAGAATTCTAAAGGATCCAATTTAGACGTGAGAAAATGATCCCTAATGGAAGATTTGAGATGCAAAAAGACATAGTGAGTTCAAGGAGCTTGCCTATATTTTATAAGGTCTCATGTGGAGGTGGGCTGGTATTGCATTTGTCACTTGTACCCAAAATGATATTCAATATTTATGAAGTGTTTTGAGTGCCTTCTATAAAAGATACATACAAATCCCAAGTGTTATGGTTTAATAAAACAATACCAAAATTACTGATAAATATCAGAAAAGTCAATATTTGTAGTATGTAATTCTATTGTTAGCATTTCATTTCATTGGCATGCATAGGCAATATTGATATAAATAACTTTTAATTGTATACTCTAGTAAATAATTGTTTTTTTAATTTAATAAGTTATGTGATCTATAGCATGTATAGGAAAAATCACATCATATAAAGTCTCCTATGTGAAGGAGAAAGTTTCTCTCACCCTGGGAACCCCCTTCCTCTGCTGGGAGATCAGCTGGGACAGACAGGGAGCTTCAGAGACTCAGAGGAGAGTACAGCAGCCAGATTGTGGCAGGCAGAATGGAGAGAGAGCAGCACAGACAATCTGGCCACCTCACTGCACTGCCCAGCTTGAGACACGCATCTGATGGTGCATGCAGGGGCTGGGTGCTGAAACTCATGCTTCAGCAGACAGATCCAGGAATAGGACTGGGGTCTGTTGCATAGAGACAGCCTGAAGAGACTGTAGTTCAATCTGGGCCACAACCAAGAGTGTATACAGGACGGAGCTCGGGTCTGCCATAGAAGCCCCATTGTTAATGGGTGTGTGAGGTGAGGGGCGGGGCTCCACCACTGCAGCCTCATTCTCACCTTGCTCACAGTGGGCACGGCTCCACCTCTATGAGCTCTGGGAGTGTGCAAGCGCTGGTGGGTTGCCCACATGCACAGGTGGGACTGAAATTTGGGCTGTGTCCCAGAGGCTGTTTGAAGTCAGTTAATTTACACCACTGGCTTTGTAAGCGCAGGGCCTGTGGGACATCCGAGAGGATTACTGGTGCCCCAGTGGCTGGGGTGGGTCCAGTGTTAGCAGCTGTGGGCTTTGCAAGCACGTGCACGTGGAGGTGGGGCTGGGGTCTGGGCTGATTCCATAGCTCCCACAGATGGGCCCAATGCCTGAGTTCCTCAGATCTGTACTGGTAGATTTGCACTGGTGGTTTGTGAATACAGCACCTGAGGGACATCTGGGCCTATTGCCTGCATTCCCCTGGTTGAGATGGGGCTGAGGTCAGTGCCAACAACAGTGTATTTTGTGAGCCTGCACATCAGATGACAGGTGACACCACAAAGCGTACACACTTCCCTGTGGACAGCTCCTGCAGAGGAATACTCAGTGACTCCTCTCTCAGTGGGAGTACTCCAGTTGGGCCTATCTCACACCACAGCTCAGAAAAGGATCTGGGGGCTTCTACTCCAACTGGGGAGCAGACCCTGCCCCCAGCAGGGCTGTGAAAGCCACCTAGCAAAGAGTACGTGCTGCTTAACATACGGTGCAGGCTCTGGTCACCACAACACCAATCACACCTCCTATCAAGGGGATAACAGCCAGCACACACTGAGGAAACACGTGGCAGGCATCCATATTAAAAACAGCCCTCATGCCAAAAATATTAGACTCATGCAGGCTACGCAGGGATGCTCCCATATAAAAACAGCCCTTCAAGACCACAGTAGATAACTGTTTCTCCAAAATTCATAGAGTCAGACAAATATAAATAAAACAAAGAAGCAGAGGAACCATTCCCAATTAAAAGAACAAGAGAATCCTCCTGAAAGAACAATGAAACAGACCTATCCAGTCTACTAGATCTTGAGTTGAAAAAGGAGGTAATAAAAATACTGAAGGAATTAAGAGAGGCTATCGATAGAAATACAGATCACTGTAAAAAGGAGCTAGAAACTATAAAGAGGAGCCAATTAAAATTTAAAAACTCATTTGCTGAGACAAAAGCCAACCTAATAGCAAACTAAATAATGCAAAAGAACAAATAAGTGATCTGGGAGACAGAAAAATGAAAATCACCCAATCAAAACAGACAGAAAGACAAAAAAAAAATGAAAGCAAGATATGAAACCTATGGGATAATATAAAGCATGCTAATCTATGCATAATAGGGATCCCAGAAGGAGAAGAAAGAGAAAAGGGATAGAAAATGTATTTGAAGAAATTATAGCTGAAAACTTCCCAAACCTAAAGAAGGAAACAAATGTCTAGGTACAGGAAGAACAGAGGGTCCCAAACAAGGTGAATCCAAACAGACCTACACAAAGACATATTGTAATTGAAATGGTAAAAGTTAAAGAGAGGATTCTAAAGGCAGCAAGAGAAAAACAAAGAGTTAATTATAAGGGAAGCCCTGAAAGGCTATCAGCTGATTCTATACAGAAACGTTGCATTCAAAGCCCTGAAAGGGAAAAACCTGCAACCTAGGATACTTTACCCAGCAAGTTTATCATTTAGAATAGAAAGGAAGAGAAAGAATTTCTCAGACAAGCGAAAATTAAAAGAATACAGCAATACTAAACCTATCTTAAAAGAAATATTGAAAGGTCATCTTTAGAAAAGAAACAATCTATAGAAAAGAGAAAATCACAATTGGAAAGTAAATCTCTTAAATAAGCCAGTACACAGATTTAAAAACAAACAAACAACTTGTGAAAGCAATGATAACTACAATGAACAGCAAAAGGATAAACATGAAGATGTAAAAGAGGATATCAAATCATAAAATGTGGGGGAGGTGAGTAAAAATGTAGTTTTCGTTTTCTTTTTTTTTTTTTAGAATGTATTTGAGCCTATATGACTACTAGTCTAAAGCAAGTAGATATAGTAATGGGTTGACATACTTGAAAAACAGGGTAACCACAAATCAAAAACATACAATAGATTCACAAAAACCAAAAAGAAGAGAACACAAGCATAATACAAAAGAAAACCATCAAACCACAAAAGGAAAAACAAATAGAAAATGAAAGAAACCATCTAGAAGAAATACAAATCAACTGGAAAACAAGGTTTAAGATGGCAATAAATACATATCTATCAATAATTACCTTAAATACCAATGGACTAAATGCTCTAATCCAAAGACATAGAGTGGCAGACTGGATTAAAAAAAATAAGAGCCTATGATATATTGCCTACAAGATACCACTTTGGGCAAAGGACACACATAGATTGAAAGTGAGGGAATGGAAAAAGGTATTTCATGCAAATGGAAGTGACAAGAAAGTGGAGGTCACAATACTTGTATCAGACCAAAAAAAGACTTTAAAACCAAGGCCAAAAAGAAAGATAAAGAAAGACACTATATAATGATAGAAAGATCAATACAAGAAGAGGATACTACACTTGTTAACATATATGCACCCAATATAGGAGCACCTAAATATATAAAGCAAATATCAATACACAAACAGACATAAAGAGAGAAATTGACAGGAATACAATATAGTAGGATTTTAATACCCCACTGACATCAATGGACAAATCTTCCAGGCAGAAAATCAGTAAGGAGATAGAGATCCTAAATGACACAATAGAACAGTTAGACTTAATTATATTTTCACGACATTACATCAGAAAAAAACAGAATGCACATTCTTTTCAAGTGCATATGGAATATTCTCTAGGATAGACACAAAACAAACCTCAACAAATTTAAGACGATAGAAATTATTTCAAGCATCTTTTCTGAACACAATAGCATGAAACTAGAAGTAAACCACAGAAAAAGAAATGAGACAAAAATGATTATTTGGAGACTAAATAACATGCTACTAAAAAACCAATGGGTCAACAATGAAATCAAAGAGGATATTAAATAATACCTTGAGACAAATGACAATGAGAACACAACCATACAAATTCTGTGGGATGATCATAGTCTATGGGATGCAGCAAAAGCAGTCCTAAGAGGGAAGTTCACAGCTATACAGGCCTTCCTTAAAAAACAAGAAAAAAATATCAAATAAACAATCTACCACCTAAAAGAATCAGAAAAGGAAGAAAAAACAAAACCTAAATTCAGCACAAGGAAGGAATAATAAAGATCAGAGAGGAAATAAATAAAATAGAGATTAAAAAACTAGAAAAATAATCAATAGAACCAAGAGCTAGTTCTTTGAAAGGGTAAACAAAATTGACAAACCTCTGGCAGGGCTCACCAAGAAGAAAAGAGAGAGGACCAAAATAAACAAAATAAGAAATGAAAGGAAAAATGAGAACTGATACTCAAAATACAAAAAACCATAAGAGAATACTCTGAGCAATTACATGCCAACAAATTGGGCAACCCGGAAGAAATGGACAAGTTTCTAGAAACATACAGTCCACCAAAACTGAATCAAGAAGAAATAGATAATTTGAACAGCTTATCACTAGAAGTGAAGTAGAATCTGTAATTTAAAAAATCCCCTGCAAACAAAGTCCAGGACCAGATGGCTTCTCTGGGGAATTCTACCAACCATAAAAAGAAGAACGTACATTGATACTTCTCGAAACAAAAACCCCCAAAACCAACCAAACATACAAAACACCAAAAGAATTTCATCATCCATTAGATGATAGGGTAAAAGGAAGTGAATAAAAAATGATTCTCAGGTTTCTGTCCTTGATGACTGAGGGGTCCCATTGATTAAAAAGGTGACCTGGGAAAAGAAGTATGTTTGCGGGAAAGATGATAAACTCAGTTTTGAATATGTTGTGTTTGATGAGCCTATGAGACAGTGATGAGACATCCAGGAGGCACTTGAAGCTAGAGTCCTGAAGTTCAGGAAAATTATTTGGGCTGAATATATGAGTTAAAGAACCATCAACAAGCTTACACAGAGACAGCCCACTCATAAGAGAAGATGCTCTCGGACAGAGTTTCATATACCAGAAAAATTTAATGAAAAGAGAGAAAGAAAAACTCACAAAGGGTCCCTGCACTCATTCAGCATGGTCAATCATGCACCTATGCCTCTCTGATCTGAAGGGTCCACTAGAGGTCATGAGGCCCAGTGCCCTCTATAGGTGAGGAGACTGGGTCCCAGGGAGGGGGAAGTGACCTATAACTCCTTCCTCTAGATCCATCACTCACTAACCCACCCATCATCCCTATTTCTCTTTTTCTTCCTAACCTGCTAAGAACCATTATGTCTCAGTTCAAGGGTCATTTCCTCAGGGAAGCCCTCACTGTCCATCCCGACACAGTAATTTTCTTTTGGTATACTTGTTTCTCTTTTATTATTCTAGTTATAATTGTAAAAAAAAAAAAAAAAAAAAAAAAAAAAAACCTTTTTAGAGTATGTAAGAAAGTTTTTCCCATCCTCCCTCAACCTGTCCCCACTCCCTGCAGACTACCTCTGTCTTATTACCCTTCTTTGTCTTCACAGCACTTACCAGCACCTGCTATTTTAAAATACATTTATTATCAATTTTCTCTTCTACTGAAATGTAAACTCAAAGATTTTGTCTGTTTTGGTCATTACTGTATCTCTAGCACATAAAAGAGTGCCTAACATGTGAAAAGGGCTCAGTATATATTTACTAAGTGACTGAATGCATTTGTTTCACATCTGTCTGATTTTTGAGTAAGTTCTGTGAAGACAGACAATGTCAGTATTTTTCATCATCTCCTCAGAGCTTATAGCACAGTGCCTGGCACTTAGTAAAGGTTTATAGAATAAACGTATGAAAACACCACAAACCTAGATTTTGCATAAGCTTGTTCTATTTTTAATGCACCACACATAGGAGATCATAAAAATATTTTTGGTTATTGAATAAGTAAAAGAATTAATGAAATAAATAATCATATGATCCATAGGCAACCCCACTGGTAAGACCATAAGTTGCACTGGCAGTGAGATGTTACATACACTCTGGCCTGTGTCCTCTTTGAAGGAAGGGGCTAGTTTGAGGTCTCTGTGGCTTTCCTGAATGGATGGTAATGGGGCTGTACAGAGTCAGAGGACCTTGACGTGAGCCTCAGCTACTGTGCAGGCAGTCAGACTTTGGGCAAGGAGGAAAATCTGAATCTGAATCTCTGTTTTCTCATTTGAGTTATCTCCCAAGGTCTACATGACAAACTATATAGAAATAGGCCTTAAAGTCGAGTTTCTGGTCCTAATTCCAACACCAGGTGGTTTAGTTTGGGAACCTTGGATTTGTCAGTTCACTTCAGAGAGGATTGGTTACATCGTTGGAAAAAGTAGGGATAACAACATGTCCATAATGGAATAAAACTGATTGGAAAACAAAAGTAATTTGCTAATGTATGAACTCTATTTCTGATGAGAACTAACTTACGTAGTTCATGATCTTTAACAAGGCAATTGATTCTTCTTCGTTTAGTCTAAACATGCTGCTGGGCACAGGGTAGTCTCCCCAGTTTCTACCTAACACATTTTGTTATTTTAATTGTCTTCTCAATACTTAAAAATTTCCCTCTTTCCATATCCTTCTACAGTATTTACCCTTTGGGATTCATCATCTGGCACTGAACGACTCTAGAAGCTTTCTGTATCCTGTCTGTATGCAGGTTCTCTCTGCCATGCTTTGGAGCTGCTGCAATTCCTCGGACAAAATTAAAGTGGTGAATGCATGAGTAGCCTAAAATCCTATGCATGTACTAGAAATATATATGGGAATCCTCCACTCTATTTGCAGATTAAAGCCAGATGATGATACTGTTCTACATCTATTTATATGGAAATAAACTATTTTAAATTGTAATAACCAGTGCTGGCAAGATTTGGTGAGTCTTATATGACCTTTTACATTATTGGTAGCATTATATTTGGTACAATAATTTTGGCAACATGAAATCTAAGTTCTCTCTTTTGGAAATTTTTTCTTAAACAGATGATTCAAAGAAGAGAAAAAACTGTGTATGAAAATATATATTCCAGGGTTATTTTCAAGACAGTGACACAAGGATCAACCTAAAAGATCTAATAACTGGAGAATAGCTACTTTATTTTTGTAGAAACAAATGACAGAATATTATCTAATGATTAAAGTGATAATTATAGAGGAGAGACAGAAAGAACATATTCATGATATCTAATAAAAACTCAGAATACATGATTAGTATAAATTCATTAAATTATATAAAAATATGCACACAATAGGGGCTTATGTGGAATTAACAATGGAAAAATAAACAGCTGAGTTGTTTGGGTAGTAACAGAATGGTCAGTTGTCTTGATTTTACATTTTTTTGATATGTTTTTTATATTTTCAATGAAAAATATCTTTATGGGGGGTAATATGCAATCCAAGTTCTACCCTTTTGCTTCAAATTCGGCAATTAATTAAGCTCAATTCCAACAAAATATATGCACCTCTTCCTCTTCCCATTCTATTTCTACCCTGTATATTCTCTAACAAGATTGAACTTGGTCTGAGAAGCCATTTCTTCAAGAAGGAGTCTTAAATGCTCAGCTGGAGAATGGAACTGGCTCAAGTAGTTTGATTTTTCTCTTATTCTGCTTTATTCTTATTTCTGTCCCCTGTCTACTAGCTCTTTAATCCTAAATTTGTGGTCTAGGAAATGTGGCTAGAGGATACGCTCTTGAGGCCACCGGGAAGGTTGAAGGCTATTGAAAGGTTCCTGGTAGAAAAGGAAAGAAACTTTTTTTTTTTTTTGCGGTACGCGGGTCTCTCACTGTTGTGGCCTCTCCCGTTGCGGAGCACAGGCTCCAGAGGCGCAGGCTCAGCGGCCATGGCTACGGGCCCAGCCACTCCGCGGCATGTGGGATCTTCCCAGACCGGGGTACAAACCCGTGTCCCCCTGCATCGGCAGGCAGACTCTCAACCACTACGCCACCAGGGAAGCCCAAGAAAGAAGCTTTATAAGGGAAGAGAATGTCTTGAAGTGAAGACAAGAGGAGCTGTGCTCTTGTGTAGTAGGAAGAAAGGGGTATCAAAAATGTCCTTTTGGGCTCTTTGTACTTTTTCACTTGCCATTCTCTCCTCATCTTGTTCCAGCTAGCTGAAACTTCTCTTGTCAATACTGTCAACCCCTTTAAAACCAACGTTGCAAAACCCAATGGTAATTTTTCGCTTTCTTCTTATTTGAATTTTCAGTGGCATCCAACACAGCTGACCTCTCTATCCTCCTTGTAGCATTCTCTTTCCTTGGATTTTGTGACACAAAAATTTCCTGATTTTCCTTCTTATTTAATGGCTGCTGCTCCTGTTTCTCTTGCTGGGTCATTCTCAACTTGAACTAGAAATGCTGGACTGCTCCAGATCTCATTCCCAGGATCTCCTCTTCACTTCATTTTCCTTAGATGTTCTATGTTACTCTTATATCTCTAAATACCACATATATGCCAAATATTAGCCCTGACCTCTCCCCAGAATGTCAAAATAATACGTACAACTTGACATTCCACTTTAATGTCTAATAAGCATCTTAAGCAGTTTAGCCAAAATGCAACTAGCCAAACTAACAAAAAATCAAATCCTTAATTTTCACCCTTCTATTGTGCATTTCCCCCAATCATGCTGATTTTAGTAAGTGATGCCACCATTTTTACCCAATTGCTCAAGTGAAAAATCTAAGACTTAGACAAGATACTACAGTGAGGTAGGAGGAACAGGCGGAGAAATCCTTGTGTTTGCTTGTGGTGGAGTTGATGCTCAGAATGGTAGACACAATGCGAGCACAGGAGAAGAAAACGAGGAGGACAGTTCCAAGGCTGTGTGTGACATAAGACCAGGCCAGCACAGTGAGATTGGTGGAGCAGGCTAGAGGGAAGAGGGAGGGCAGCTCACAACTGAAATAGGAGACAGTGTGGGTCTCACAGAACTCTAAAGAGCCAGCTCCAAAGATATTGATGTGATCATCCAGAAAGCCCAGGCCCCACTGGGCCAACAGCAGTCCCACACACAGGTGGTTTCTCATCACCTGACTGAATACCAGAGAATGACAAATGTCAACATAGTGGTCATGGGCCATTGCTAGGAACAGGAAGGATTCAACGCCCTCAGAGGCAGAAACGAAGGAGATGTGGGCCATGCAACCCGCTACTGAGATTGCTTTCTTTTTAGACAAGAGATTTTCCAGCAACTTGGGCACTGAGACTGAGAAGCAGTAGATATCAAGGAAGGAGAGTTGTCCTAGGAAGAAGTACATAGGTACCTGGAAACGGGAATCAGCACTGATCACCAGCAGCATCACCAGATTCTTCATCAGGGTTAGGAAGTAAACCCCAAGGAATAGCACAAAACGCAGAGCCTGGATGTGGGGGTCAGCAGATAGCCTGAGGATGGTGAACTTGGTGATGGTGCTGTGTTTCTCAAAAAGAAGAAACTTTCCCTTGGAATAAAATTAGCATTTTGAACCTCATTTTTTGCCTATTTCCTCTGGGCCTTAAATCCTTTATACACATTATTTCTTGACTCTGGGATCCAAGTTCAAGTTTTGAACCACCTTCACTAACTCTCTAGACTCAATAGTATCTTTGATTTTCTTACATTCTACACCCTCAACTCTAGATCAAGCTGATGCTGCTCAGTCTTTAATAAAATGTTTAGATAGATGATAGATTACAGCATTTGCAGATGCAGAGAGAAGTTGCTAATGTAGGTGGAAGGGCTGAATTTATTGAAAGGGGAATGTCAATAGGAGCCAGAGAATAAGTGGAGGAGTTTACCTTGGGAATAGGGATGCTTGACCCACTGTTAGAGGAAGGAAAGCAAAGAGTGTGGAGAAAGATACAGGCAAGTTTTTGTATCTGGAAGGGTAGGGAGTTTCCTATTTATAGCCTCTATATTGTCAATTAGGTGAAAGGTAAAGTCATCAGTGGGTGTATGCAGGGGGAGACTGGTGTTTGAAATAACTACTTTGGATTAGTTGCAGTGGTGAAGTATAGTCCAGATTTTTGGTTATAAATTTGAGTCCAGTGGTCACTCTTATGTGATTTTTCTCGTGTTTGGTATATGTGGAGAGTAAGTCAGTCATTGCATTTATGTCAGACATGTGATGTAATAAAAGGAGAGATGGGTTATGGAGTTAAGAAATTTCCTTGGTGATTAAATGAATGAATCTTGCCTGTGTAATGAGAGAAGTAAGGATATGAGTGGTATGAAATGAAAATGTGGTCGACATAAAGGATTAGTGTTCTCAATGCATATGAAAAATGGTTGGTGTAGGAACACTAAATTAAATGAATCAGACAGAGAGGTGACTGTGGTAGGAGAGTGTTTGAAATTGAGGTTTTTGAAGGTGCTGGCTGAATGTGTGAAGGAAAACATCCTTGGATGGAGGGACACAAGGAAACCAGAGACTTGGCACTATTTTAATTAAGATGAGAATTTTTTTGGTTATTTTTTCTTCTTCTCCTAGAAAAGTCACATGATGTTAAAACATTTAAAAATATGTTAAAGTTTTAAAATTTAGAAATTAGAGCACAAGGAAGTTAGTCCAGAGATACCCCAGATGTTCTACTGTGGAAAGGCACCTGTCTCAATTGGTCATGATTACTTATTCCCCTCTACAGATCCATAATTAAGTTCTATTTAAGAGTGTTATATTCAGACCTTGCTACATTCTGTGTTCTCATACCAGATTTAGCCAACTTATGCTAACCCAGAACTTGCCCAGGTTCGCTTGCTCTGACCTGACACTGAGACACAAACTCAGCCTCAAGATCACTATTCAAACTTGTTGGCTCAGTCAGCTGGTTCATTCTGGCCTTCCTGTCTTATGGCTGATGCAATTAATTACTTAAGGGAGACTGAGACTTTTCTCCAATTGTTTCTTCACCCAGCAATCAAGCCCTTGTTAGCTACCAAGTCCCAATTAACCTGTGAACATAATCCAATGAGCCAATCAGTAGACACATTGGCAGAATTCATTCAGATTCAGTGACAAAGATGTTTAATTGGCTTGTAAAATATGCTTTGAGAACTGCCAGTAAGGAGCTGGCTCAGTGTATTGTTTATATTTTTAATTTTTTGTATAATGTGATATTTTGACATTAAACTTTCTGGCTGTGGAGAGTCTGCCTCTCATCAGGGATAGCTAATTCTTAGAGAGATAGCAAAGGAATTAGCATGGAGAATGCCTTTAATATACACACTAACCAATTCACAGCCATATCTCCTCTATGTAGCCCTTACAAGCCAGGAAACAATATTCGTCTACCTTAACCATCCCAGGGCCAGGTACCAGGCAACCAGGGACCACCCCTATAGCACGGAGCCTCCCAAAATTATTCAACCTAGCCAGTTCCAAACTGTTCCTGCCCTGCCTTGCCTTCTAGTGAAAACCCCAGTAAAGGCTCTAGGCCACGCTCTCTCTCTCTCTCCCCTTCTGCCTCCTCACCAGTGCTGGTGCTTCCCCACATGGCCCTGTGTGGTGTGCCATGCCTACTGTTTCTAGTACCTCTGAGTACAATAGATTTTGTTTTCCTGAACCTCTCCTGTGTCTCTTCCTATGGCCTGAGACATACCTGGGGTCAAGTCATCAAGTCCTAGTTCTGTTTCTTACTAGTTGTATGATCTTTGGAAAGTCTTTAAGGCTTCCTTATCTCAATTTTCTGATCCATAAAATGGCATATAGTAATACCTCTCTTATATGGTTTTAAGAAGTTATTTATATAACTTATGTGCGGTGCTCAGCATACATTGGTTATGACAGACTTATTTGTTATTCGTTGCCTTAGTTTTAATCCCTCAATATTCTCAAGGAGAGGACAAGAGTTAATTTTGAGGGCAGATCAGAGCATGTTAGTAAATAGAGAAAAACCAGATCAAAGAGGGAGAGACGGAGATGGATGGGGGAAGGATGATCTCACTGTAAGAGCAGAGTTGCAGGAAAGCTCAAAGTACAGAGCAAAGGAGACACAGAGAGGAAGAGATAAAGAGTAGAGATAAGTGGCTCAGGAGATACCAAGGCAGACCTAGCTCTCCTCTTCCCCAGTGGAGAGAGCCCTCTAGGTGCTCTGACCTGTTAACAGAATGTCTCAATAAACCATGCAGGTGGAAAAGAGCAACAACTCTTTTCTCTGAAGAAAAGCTCTTGTCTATCTACATGACAGTATTGGGGGGAAAAAAAAAGTATATTAGTGTATGTGCCAGGAGTCTCCCTGTCTAAGATTTCAAAATCCTTTTTTAGATTCTTATAAACTTGGGCTGCTCTGAATCCTAAGAAAAGTACATAGAAATACAATTTGGGTGGGTACCTGATCATGCAAGCCCAGGATACAGCTGAGTTGATTCCTTGAATTCCTTGGAGTTCAGCCAGAAGCAAATTTTTGACCTCATTATCTTAGAAGTTTCCTTATATGCAAGTATGTGTGTGTTGACAAATATAATCTTAATGACTAAACCTTAAATAGGTTTTTGACTAAACCTTAGTCAGCTTGACTAAACCTTAAATAGGTTTTTCCTGAATATAGGTCCCTGACCTCCCTTTTCTTAGAGCATTTGCTGGCCCTGATCTCCCTTTTCTGAGAACATTTGCTTTAAAAACTTGAAATTGTAAATTCTTTCTCTGCCTCTTTAAAATGAATGTAAATCTTCTCTCAGCTTCTTGCCTGTCTTTCTCGAGGTCCTGAGAACTATCTCTTTGAAATGTAAACACTGAAGAAGATAGTACTCCTAGCTCTCAGTCTATGTAGAAGGACAGGAGACTAATTTACATAAACAACAATTAGTAAATATGGATGGCCTAATCACAGAGAAAAACATTTGCAAACTCAGGAATAACTCAGTGAGCTTGACATCCCATTGACTGACCATAAGGAACACACACACACATACATGCTCTACTGAGTTGTAAGTATAGCTACCACTCCCCCTGAATTAGGCTTATTTATGCATCCCACCATAGATAGCACAGGTTAACATACATGTCTCAACAGGGTGAACTTGCTCCACTAATTTTATCACATGGCCAAAGGAATAAACTAGCATGTACCTTCTCTATGGACAAATGGGAAAGAGGAGAAAGGTGGAGTTGAGCAGTGCTTCTTCTCCCTAACTCACCAATTGGGTAACAACTTGCCCTCTGGTGGGGTTGGAAAGATTGACTGAGGGTTAGATGGTGTCTTAGGTTGGGATCCTGAGAAACAGAAACTGAGAGGGGTGTTCATATGTATATAATTTAAAGGAGAAAACTCTTAGGAGAAATCAGTAAGGAAGTGAGGGGAATCCATTATATCCAGAATAGGGTAGGATTTGTACAAGACTGTGGTTTCAGGTAAAGTCTAGCAGCTGTATCCTGAGATGAAATCCAGTGGAATTTCTGAACTTTAGAAGCTGATTTAATCTCTCATAGGCTCCACTGTTGAATACTGTAAAGAATTAATAAAACCCATAAGATTATCAGAGCATCAGCCAAACACCTAAAATATTATTAGAAGAAACAATTGTGCTAGCACCAGGTAAGTTATTTCAAGCAAACTGAATAAACTCAATTCATTGTTCGATTAGAACTACATTACCATTGTCAAAGACCATAACAGAGACATACAGGGGCCTGGGGGAAGGTAAGCAGATGGAGCAAATTTTGCTTTTATGGTAACCAGGATACCAGTCACTCTTTGCTTGTTGCCTGAAAGACATGACTTGTTTACTAAGACACAAATGAGAAAAATAATCTGTCAAGAAGTAATTTTGGCCCTATGTTTTGCCATATTTGTTGGGCCAAAGCCATATATACACATGGATGCATCTCTCAGAAAGTGATATTTAAAATATTGCTGTCTTAGAAAGAGTAAACATTTGCAATAGTGGTAGTCCCAGTCCCTGGGATAGTTACTGAAGTAAGGTACTTTCTTTGCCTCTCAGTATTCAAAATATTTTAATTTCTATTTTGTTCTAGCATTTGTTTCTGACACCACATGTTAGATCAAATGTGGGCTCTGTCAGGACAACCTGTACCTCAATGTTCAGAAGGTAAAATCTGAGGAGTTGTGAGTGAAGCACCAAAAACCCCTGCTTTATCTCTTACTCCTGATTAATTATATCATCTTCCTTTATCTTTTAAATTATATTTCCCTCATGTTTTGATGATAAGACATGAGCATATTTTTTTTAAATAAATTGAATTTTTCTTTTTGATTTTAGGGGAAAATATTTCAAAAGACAGCATGTTCCAAGCACGTTGTTGTTGTTATTGCTTTTTAGTTACAATTTTAAGGTTTTAACTATTTTATATCAAAATTGAGAAGATAGCATAATTATTTCACAATAAAGTATCCTTGTTTTCTTCTTTTGTTTATTAATAAAACATTCTTAGGGTGGAGATTCAGTTTATTACTTTGGGGACTATTAATATCTTCACAATATTGAGACTTCCAACACTTGAACGTAGACTATTTTTTAACTTATTTATTCTTTATTTTAATAATTTTTGTGACTTTATATTTTAGCGTATTTTCAGGTTCACAGCAAAATTGAGAGGAAGATACAGAGATTTTCCATTTATCCCCACCCCCACTCATGCATAGCCTCCTCCACTATCAATATCACCCACCAAAGTTATACAGATGTTACAACTGATGAACCTACAATGACACATCATGAACAACCAAAGTACACACTATACCTTAAGGTTTACTCTTGGTGTTGTACAGTCTATGGATTTGGACAAATGTATAATGACATGTATCCATCTGTATTATACAAAGTAGTTTCACTGCCCTAAAAATCCTCTGTATTCTACCTATTCATCCCTCCCCTACCCTAGCCCCTGGCAATCACTGACCTTTATACTGTCTCCACAGTTTTGCCTTTTCCAGAATGTCATACATTTGTAATCAAAGTATGTAGCTTTTCCAGGTTGGTTTTGTTCACTTAGTAATATGCATTTAAGGTTTCTTCATGTCTTCTCATGACTTGCTATTTTTTTTACCACTGAGTAATATTCCATTGTTTGGATGTACCACAATTTATTCATTTCCCTACTGAAGGATATCTTGATTACTTCCATATTTGGGGAATTGTTAATAAAGCTGCTATAAACATCCATGAGCAGGTTTTTGTATGGACATAAGTATTTAGCTCCTTTGAGTAAATACCAAGGAGCATGATTGCTAGATTATGGTAAGAGTATTTTTAGTTTTGTAAGAAATATCAAACTGTCTTCCAAAGTGACAATCCCATTTTACATTCCCACCAGTAGTGAATGAGAATTCCTGTTGCCCCACATCCCTACCAGTATTTGGTATTGTCAGTATTTTAGGTTTTGCCAACTCTAAAGGGTGTCCAGTGGTTTCTTATTTTTGTTTTAATTTGCATTTCCCTGATGACATACGATGAAGAACACCTCATCATGTGCTTATTTTCTATCTGTATATCTTCTTTGCAAGGTGTCAAAGTATTTGGCCCATTTGTTAATTATTTTTTTATTGTTGAGTTATAGGGATTTCTTTGTATATTTTGGATAACAGTACTCTTTCTGATGTGCATTTTGCAAATATTTTCTCCCAATCTGTGATCTGTCTTCTCATTCTCTTGACATTGTTCACAGAGAAGAAGTTTTTAATTTCAGTGAAGTCTGGTTTATCAATTATTTCTCTCATTAATCCTGCCTTTGATGTTGTATCTAAAAAGTCATAGCAATATCTAAGGTCTTCTAGATTTTCTCCTATGTTAACTTCCAGGATTTATATATTTTGCGCTTTACATTTTGTTCTGTGATCTATTTTGAGTTAATTTTTGTGAAGGGTGTAAGTTCTGTGTTCAGATTCTTTTTTTTTTTTTTGCACGTGGATGTCCAGTTGTTTCAGTGCCATTTGTTGACAAGGCTATCTTTGCTCCATTCTATTACCTTTGCTCTTTTGCAAACATCAGCTACTATATATATGTAGGTCTATTTCTGGGCTCTTTATTCTATTCCATTGATTGATTTGTCTGTTCTTTCACCAATGTCTTGATTGCGGTAGCTTTATAATAAGTCTTGAAGTCAGGTAGTGTCAGTTTTGGTTCTCTAACTTTGTTTTTCTCCTTCAGTATTGTTTCTGTTATTCTGGGTCTTTTGCCTTTCCATGTCAACTTTAGAATCAGTTTGTCAATATCTACAAAGTAACTTTCTGGAATTTTGATTGGGATTGCACTGAATCTATTTATCAAGTTGGAAAGTACTGACATTTTGGCAATATTGAGTCTTCCTATCCTTGAACATGGAATATCACTTCATTTATTTACTTCTTCTTTGAGTGTGTTCATCAGAGATTTGTCATTTTTATTATAAAGATCTTGTACACATTTTGTTAGATTTATACTGAAACATTTCATTTTTTGGTGTCAATGTAAATGGTATTGTATTTTTACAACTGTTGATATGAACAATCAAATTCCAACTGTTCATAGCTGGTTTTTAGAAAAGCAATAACCTTGTATCCTGCAAATTTGATGTAAATTCCCATTAGTTCCAGGAGTATTATGGTCAACTTTTTGGATTTTCCACACAGATGATCATGTCATCTGTGAGTAAAGACAGTTTTATTTCTTCCTCCCTAATCTGTATATCTTTTATTTCTTTTTCTTGTCTATTGTATTAGCTATAACTTCCAGTATGATGTGGAAAAGCAGTGGTGAGAGGGGACATTCTTGCCTTGTACCTCATCTTAGTGGGAAAACTGAGTTTTTAGCATTATGATACTATCTGTGTCTTTAACTCATCAGAGGCTATCTATAAATAATATTATACAACTTCATATATAGTACACTATACTTCCATTTCCCCCTTTCTGTCTCATGTGCTATTTTTGTCATACATTTTAATTCTACACATATTATATGCCCCCCAATACACTATTACTATATTTGCTTTAAGCAGCCAACTATGTTTTAAGAAGATTAATAAATGAGATAAATGCCTTTTATACTTACTTACATATTTTCCATTTTGGGAACTTTTGTGTATATCTAAATTTCCATCTGGTATCATTTGTCTCCTGCTTGAAGAACTTACTTTAACATCCTTGTAGTAAATTCTACTGACAATGAAGTTTTTCAGCTTTCCTTTGTTTGAAAAACCCTTTATTTCCTCTTAAGACATTATCAAGTGTCCCCTTAGGGGAAGAATTATCCCCTTTTGAGAAACTCCTTGCTAGAACTAAGGTAGAACTAGGAAAATAGTTCAAACAACATGTCAGAAAAATCAACAAAAGAAACAAAGTAGAGCACTAGAAAATTATCTACCTAATACAAAAGAAGGTAGAAAAGGATGAAAAGAGGAACAAAAAAGACATGTGATATAGCAACAAATGACAAAATGGCAGATTTAAGTCTAACCATATTGATAATTATATTAAGAGTAAATTGATTAAACAGTGCAAGCCAAAGTCTGATATGGCCAGACTGGATTTTAAAAATTAGGTCTAGGGCTTCCCTGGTGGTGCAGTGGTTGAGAGTCCACCTGCTGATGCAGGGGACACGGGTTCGTGCCCCGGTCCAGGAAGATCCCACATGCCGTGGAGTGGCTGAGCCCGTGAGCCATGGCCGCTGAGCCTCCGCGTCTGGAGCCTGTGCTCCACAACGGGAGAGGCCACAACAGTGAGAGTCCCTCGTACCGCAAAAAAAGTAAAATAAAAAAATAAAAATTAGGTCTAGCTATATGCTGTCTAAAAGAGAAACATGTTAGATTAAAAGACACAAACAGATTGAAAATTAAAAGGTGAGTTAAGGTATACCTACAAACAGTAATGATATGAGGACTAGAAGTACTGATACATGCTATTGCATAGATGAAACTCGAAACATATGCTAATGGAAATTACCCAATCAGAATAGCAAAAAAAAAAAAAAAGAGAGAATAGTTGAAGGGACCTCCAGGACAATATCAAGCACGCTAAACGTCTGCATTATACGGGTCCCAGAAGGAGAAGAGAGAAAGTGGTAGAAAATATATTTGATCAACATATGAATGAAAACTCTTTGAACCTGAAGAAGGAAACTGATATCCAGGTACAGGAAACACACAGAATCCCAAATAAGATGAACCCGAAGAACCTATGCCAAATAATATCATGATTAAAATGGCAAAAGTTACAGATAAAGAGAATTTTAAAGGCAGCAGGAGAGAAAAAAGTCACATATAAAGGAACCCCCATAATGCTATCAGTTGATTTTTCAGGAGAAACTTTGCAGGCCAGAAGCAAGTGGCATGATTGATTGATTGATTGATTTATGGCTGCGTTGGGTCTTCATTGCTGCACACAGGCTTTCTCTAGTTGAGGCAAGTGGGGGCTACTCTTCATTGTGGTGCACGGGCTTCTCTTCATTGTGGTGCACGGGCTTCTCATTGCGGTGGCTTCTCTTGTTGTGGAGCAAGACCCTAGGTGTGCGGGCCTCAGTAGTTGTGGCATGCAGTCTCAGTAGTTGTGGCGCACAGGCTTAGTTGCTCCATGGCATGTGGGATCTTCCCAGACCAGGGCTCAAACCTGCGTCCCCTGCATTGGCAGGCAGATTCTTAACCAGTGCGCCACCAGGGAAGTCCTGGCATGGTATATGTAAAGTGCTGAAAGGAAAAAACCTACAACCTAGGATACTCTACCCACAAGGTTAACATTCAAAATTGAAGGAGAGATAAAGAGCTTCTTAGACATGAAAAAACTAAAAGAGTTCATCAATATGAAACTGACCTTACAAGAAGTGTTAAATAGTCTTAAGTGAAAAAGAAAAGCCTACAATAAGGAATAAGAAATTATAGGCAGAGGAAAATCCCACTGGTAAGGGCAAATATATAGTAAGGCTGTGGATCAACCACTTAAATAAGCTAGTATGGAGGTTCAAATACAAAAAATATAAAATGAACTACAGCTAAAATAAACATGTAGATATAGACATGAAGATTTAAAATAGGACATAAAAAACACAAAACATGGTGAGGGGAGTAAAAAATCTAGAGCTTTTTGAATGTATTTGAACTTAAATGACTGTCAGCTTAAATCAAGTAGATATAATTATAGGTCAACATGTATGAACTCCATGGTAACCACAAATCAAAAACCTACAACAGATATATAAAAACTAGAGAGAAAAAAACACAAACACAACACTAACAAAAATAATCATTCTCAAGTGTATATGGAACATTCTCCAGGATAGATCATATCTTGGGCCACAAATCAAGCCTTGGAAAATTTAAGAAAATTGAAATAATACCAAGCATATTTTCCAACCACAACACTATGATAATAGAAATCAATTACAAGAAAAAAAACTGTAAAAAACACAAATTCATAGAGGGTAAACAATATGCTACTAAACAATCAGTGGATCACTGAAGAAATCAAAGAGGAAATCAAAAAATATCTAGAGGCAAATGAAGATGAAAACACACCAATCCAAAATCTAAGGGATCCATCAAAAGCAGTTCTAAGAGGGAAGTTTATAGCAATACAATCTTACCTCAGGAAACAAGAAAAATCACAAATAAACAACCTAACCTTACACCTAACACAACTAGAGAAAGAGAAACAAAAAAAACCCAAAGTAAGTAGAAGGAAAGAAATCATAAAGATCAGAGCAGAGATAAATGAAATAGAGATGAAGAAAACAATAGCAAAGATCAATGAAACTAAAAGCTGGTTCTCTGAAAAGATAAACAAAATTGATAAACCTTGAGCCAGAAACATCAAGAAAAAAAGGGAGAGGATTCAAATCAATAAAATTATAAAGGAAGAAGAAGATATTACAATGGACACCACAGAAGTAAAAGGATCATAACAGACTACTAAATGCAACTATATGCCAATAAAATGGACAGACAACCTGGAAGAAATGGACAAATTCTTCAAAAGGTACAAACTTCCAAAACTGAACAAGGAAGAAATAGAAAATATGAACAGACAAATCACAAGTACTGAAATTGAGACAGTGATTAAAAAACTTCCAACAAACAAAAGTCCAGGACCAGATGGCTTCATAGGTGAATTCTATCAAACATTTAGAGAAGAGTTAAGACCTACCCTTCTGAAACTCTTCCAAAACACTGCAGAGGAAGGAACACTTCTGAACTCGTTTTATGATGCCAGCATCATCCTGATGCCAAAACCAGACAAAGATACCACAAAAAAAGATTACTGACCAATATTACTGATGAACATAGACGCACAATTCTTCCACAAAATACTAGCAAACAGAATCTAACAATACATTAAAAGGATCATACATCATGATCAAGTGGGATTTATCCCAGGGATGTAAGGATTCTTCAATATCCACAAATCAATCAGTGTGATACACCACATTAACAAACTGAGGAATAAAAACCATATGATCATCTCAACAGATGCAGAAAAAGCTTTTGACAAAAATCAACACCCATTTATGATAAAAACTCTCCAGAAAGTAAGCATAGAGGGAATCTACCTCAACATAATAAAAGCCATATATGACAAATCCACAGCTATCATCATTCTCAACAGTGAAAAGCTGAAAGCATTCCCTCTAAGATCAGGAAGAAGGCAAGGATATCCATTGTTGCCACTCTTATTCAACATATTTTTGGAAGCCCTAGCCACAGAAATCAGAGAAGAAAAAGAAATAAAAGGAATCCAAAGTGGAAAAGAAGTAAAACTGTCACTGTTTGCAAATGACATGATACTATACATAGAAAATCCTAAAGATGCTACCGGATAACTACTAGAGCTCATCAATGAATTCAGCAAAGTTGCAGGATACAAAATTAATACACAGAAATCTCTTGCATTCCTATACACTAACAACAAAAGATTAGAAAGAGAAATTAAGGAAACAATCTTATTTACCATCACATCAAAAAGAATAAAATACCTAGGAATAAACCACCCAAGGAGACAAAAGACCTGTACTCTGAAAACGATAAGACGCTGTCGAAAGAAAGCAAAGATGACACAAACAGATAAAGATATACCATGTTTTTGGATTAGAAGAATCAATATTGTCAAAATGACTATACTACCCAAGGCAATCTACAGATTCAATGTAATTCCTTCCAAATTACCAAAGGCATTTTTCACATAACTAGAACAAAAAATTTTTAAATTTATATGGAAACACAAATACCACAAATAGCCAAAGCAATCTTGAGAAAGAAAAACGGAGCTGGAGGAATCAGACTCCCTGACTTCAGACTATACGACAAAGCTACAGTAATTAAACGGTATTGTGGGCTTCCCTGGTGGCGCAGTGGTTGGGAGTCCGCCTGCCGATGCAGGGGATATGGGTTCGTGCCCTGGTCTAGGAAGATCCCACATGCCGCAGAGCGGCTGGGCCCGTGAGCCATGGCCGCTGAGCCTGCACGTCTGGAGCCTGTGCTCCGCAACGGGAGAGGCCACAACAGTGAGAGGCCCGCGTACCGCAAAAAAAAAAAAACAACACAGTATTGTACTGGCACAAAAACAGACGTACAGACCAATGGAACAGGATAGAAAGCCCAGAAATAAACCCACAAACCTATGGTCAATTAATCTATGACAAAGGAGACAAGAAAAAACAATGGAGAAGAGACAATCTCTTCAATAAGTGGTGATGGGAAAACTGGACAGTTACATGTAAAAGAATGAAATTGGATCATTCTCTAACACCATAAACAAAAATAAACTCAAAATAGATCAAAGACCTAAATGTAAGGCCAGACACTATAAACCTCTTAGAGGAAAACATAGGCAGAACACTCTTTGGCATAAATTGCTGTGACATAAATCGCTGCAATGTCTTTTTTGATTCACCTCCTAGTGTAATGAAAATAAAAACAAAAATAAACAAATGGGACCTAATTAAACTTAAAAGCTTCTGCACAGCAAAGGAAACCATTGGCAAAACAGAAAGACAACACATGGTATGGGAGAAAATATTCGCAAACAAAGAGACTGACAAGAGGTTAATCTCCAAAATATAAAAACAGCACATGTACCTCTATGTCAAAAACACAGAGAACCCAATCAAAAAATGGGCAGAAGATATAAATAGACATTTCTCCAAAGAAGACATAAAGATGGCCAAAAAGCACATGGAAAGATGCTCAACACCACTACTTATCAAGAAGTGCAAATCGAAACTACAACGAGGTATCACCTCACATTGGTCAGAATGGCCGTCAGCAAAACGTCTACAAACAACACATGCTGGAGAGGGTATGGAGAAAAGGGAATCCTCCTACAGTGTTGGTGAGAATGTAAATTGGTACAACCACTATGGAGAACAGTATGGAACTTCCTTAAAAAACCAAAAATAGAACTACCATATGATTCAGCAATCCCACTCCTGCACATATCCAGAGAAAACCATAATCTGAAAAGACACACATACCCCAGTTTTCATTGCAGCACTATTTACAATGACCAAGACATGGAAGTAACCTAAATATCCATTGACAGAGGAATGGATCAAGAAGATGTGATACATACATACAATAGAATATTACTCAACCATAAAAAAGAATGCAGTAATGCCATTTGCAGCAACATGGATGGACCTAAAGATTATCATACTAAGTGAAGTAAATCAGACAAAGACAAATATCATATGATATCACTCATATGTGAAATCTACATTAAAAATGATACAAATGGGGCTTCCCTGGTGGCGCAGTGGTTGAGAGTCCGCCTGCCAATGCAGGGGACGGGGGTTTGTGCCCCGGTCTGGGAAGATCCCACATGCCGCAGAGCGGCTGGGCCCGTGAGCCATGGCCACTGAGCCTGCGCATCCAGAGCCTGTGCTCCTCAACGGGAGAGGCCACAGCAGTGAGAGGCCCGCATACCACAAAAAAAAAAAATGATACAAATGAACTTATTTACAAAAGAGGAACAGATTTACAGATATGAAAAACAAACTTATGATTACCAAAGGGTAAGTGTGTGGGGGGAGGGATAAATTAGGAGCCTGGGATGAACACACAAACACTAACATATATAAGAAGATAACCAACAAGGACCTACTGTATAGCACAGGGAACTCCACTCAATATTCTGTGTGATAACCTATATGAGAAAAGAAACTAAAAAGGAATGAATATATGTATATGTATAACTGAATCACTTTGCTGTACACCTGAAACTAACAAAACATTGTAAATCAACTATACTCCAATAAAATTAAAATAAAAAAAGAAAACCATCAAGCCACAAAGAGACTAAAAGTTGAAAAGAGAAGAACTACAAAAACCACCAGAAAAAAAGCAACAAATTGGCAATAACTATATACCTATCAATAATCACTTTAAATGTCAAAGGTCTAATGCTTCAATCATAAAAAAAAACAAAATGAGACCCATCTACATGCTGCCTACAGAGACTCAGTTCAGAGCTAAACACACACATGGACTGGGAGTGAGGGGATAGAAAAGATACTCAGTGTAAATGGAAATGAAAAGAAAGCTGGGGTAGCAATACCCACATCAGAAAAAAATTAGACTTAAAGTCTATAATAAGATACAAATAAGGGAATTATATAATGATATAGGGATCAATACAGGAAGATTCTGTAACGTTTGTAAACATATATGTGCCTAATATAGGAGCACCTAAAATATAAAGCAAATATTAACAGACGGGGATAAATTGACAACAATACATTAACAGTAGGGGACTTTAAAACCCCACTTACATCAATGGACATATCACCCAGACAGAAAATCAATATGGAAACAATGATCTTAAATGACACATTAGTCCAGTTGGACTTAATAGGTATCTACAGGACATTCCATCCAAAACACCAGAATACACATTCTTTCCAAGTGCACATGGAACACCCTGAAGCATAGATCACATGATAGGCAAAAAAAACAAGTCTCAACAAGTTAAGAGAGTAGAAAGTATGCAAGCATCTTTTCCAACCAAAAGGGTATGAAACTAGAAATCAATTACAGGAAGAAAAATGTAAAAAACACAAACAAGTGGAGATTTAAAAAAAAATGGGTCAAAGAAAAAACCAAAGAGGAAATCAGAAAATATCTTGAGACAAATGAAATTAAAACACAGCTTACAGGAGAGTAAATCCAAATGGTTAACAAACACAAGAAAAATCAGTAACACTCACTGGTAGTAAGGGGAAATGTAGAATATGCTAAACAAAGACACCACTTTGTACCCACCAGAAGGCAGAAAGTGTTTTGTTTAATGTTTTTTCGTTTTTTTTAATTGAAGTATAGTTGATTTAAAACATTCTGTTAATTACTACTGTATAGCAAAGTGACTCAGTTTTATATATATATATATATATATATATATATATATATATATATATATACACGTTCTATTTCATATGTTTTAAATGATCTGTAACAACTGGAGAGTATGTAGGGGAAACCTATTCACTACTTAGGATGTGTGAACATTCCAGAAGACAATCTAGCAACATATATTCAAATTAAAATACATATCCACATTGATTTTAGAATCTCATTCCTGAGAATCACCCCCATATAAATAAAAGCATCCAAAGTTTAAGGATTTATATACAAATATGTTTATTGAACTACTACTCATTATGACAAAAATCTGGAAGCAAAGGTAATGCCCAACTAAAAGATAGTTGTATCGATTATGGCATATCCTTACCATGGAATATTAGGCTATGATTTGAAAGACTAAATTAGAATCAAACCATTTGACCTACATTAATATGCCCCTGGTATTGCTGAATGAGAAAAACAAGATAAAACCTACATGTTTAAAGGGAGTTTAAAAAACAGAGCAGCCATGTATATGTAAAAATGAATGTGTATGTAAAAATGAATATATCTGTATATGTATATGTGAGCACTTATATATGATTATATGAGCATGGAGAAAATTATGAAAGAAAATACTTCTAGTTAACATGGGTTCATGGAAAAGGAGGTGATGTAGTTGGAGGGAGAATAGAAATTAGGGAAAAGGGAGGTAAGTAAAAAAAATAAGTAAGACTGGACCACCATGAAGCACTATACATGAAATGATCTCATAAAATTATGTATGTGTCTTTATGTATATAAAGATATACAAATTAATTTTAAAATGTCAAGTCCACACTCCTTAGCTGAACATACTTAAAATAATTTTTCACAAATTATCTCCGTATTTTTGAAATAGAAATTAGTGGGTTATTATTGTTATTTAAAATTCAAATCTCCTAATTATCTTTTCTGATTCTCCATTTCAGCCCAAGTCATGTTAATTTTGAGTGCTGGAAACTAATAGAGTAACAGGAAGGGATGAGCATGAGAAGAATCATGTGTTTTTTCCATCAGGAAAGGAAGAGCTTGGGTGAGGAGAGCACTGTGGAGGTAGTTTTGAGTGGTTTGGAGGTTTGGTATGCTGTCCTCAAATCCTCCCAGGTATGTGCTCAACTCTTGATCGGTTCTATGTGCAGCCCAATATGATAGTTCATTCTCACAGGGTTGTAATTCAGCAAGCCAGAGAATCAACCTCTGACTTTGGCTTTAGGTCATCTCTAAGCCGCAAGCAGTAAGGTCAAAATTTCCAGATTTGAACTTGTCTTGCTTGAAATTATCCTTCGTTCTTAATATTTTTATCCCCACCCTATCGAATGACAGCAGCAGCTTAATCACTATAGTTTCATTCTCGGTGGGTGCATGATTTTAGGTAATAAATAGCGTGGTGTATATGTTCCCATCAGAGAATATAAATAGAAGATTTGCTATCTTTTGTACCTCCTTGTATATTAATTAATCAAAAATAATCCCACTGGGGGGTCAAGTGAAGGACATAATTCAATTTTTAGTGCCAATTTGAGTACCAGTTTGACTTTTGTTTCCAACCAACATAATTTGAATTTGGTTCTCACTAATAAAGAAAAGGATGTTCTGCAAAGTACCAGATACAAGAAAGGGTTTGTGAAAATGGACTCTGAATTCAGACCTACTGGTTTGAAATTCCAGTTCCCTTCACCTGTAGGCAACTTTTCTGGTTCTGTTATTTATTTGTAAAACAGGAGTAATAGTACTTAGTTCATACAAGGTTGTTGAGATAAAGAGGATTATATGTGTAAAACACTTAAGATAAGGGTCTTTATTAAAAGTTTGCTATTGTTATTTCGCTTATTGAAAAACTTCCTGGGAGGAAGCCCACTGGGCATGGAATCACTGGAGATCTCAGTAGCAGGAGAGCCTGGGCAGTCTCTTGTTAGGAGGCAGGTGTAGAATGATTGGCGTTTCGTGGGTCACATGATCTCCTTGTGGTGAGTGTGGGGACACGAGGCACCATGGGGAATCCCACTGGTCTACACAGAAGGGGAAGTGTTAATTTCCCTAAGCAAGAGTGGTATGCAGTTAAAGTAGGAAGGACAAAATCATGCTGGGCCGGCAAAAGTAACAGGTGTTCTCTACAACACAAATATATAAACAATATGTTGTAAAATTACCTGACCTACTTCTCATCCTCTGAAGAGGGCTGACCACTAATCATCCCATGAATAGAGCTTGCTGCCTTCTTAAGCATTATTAAGATTCTGACACATACATATCTTTTAACATCTGGCATGATGGTCAATCAAGAAATAATCCCTTGTTTCTAAGAACACTACTTGCAAGCTGTGATCAGACCAGTATTATATCAGTGAATGGAAGTCATCCTTCAATACAGTCCTCACGTACTGAAGGATTTAAGAACACTTCTAATAAAGATGTTTCTAAGAACGCTAAAAAAATCTTTATTTCCAGTTATGTATTTTGTTACAGAGTAGTTTAGCTTCTCCATGGTCCTGTTCCTCTGGTCCTCTATGTGAAAAAGTTAACATATCTTCTTAACATTCTTCCCATAGCTGCCTTCACCTCCTTGTTCTGAAGGCTATACATGAGGGGATTCAGCATGGGAGTGATCACACTGTATTGTAAAGGGAAGATCATCTCCAGGGGGAACCTGAGGTTGGCAAAGAGATAACTGAGGAAACCTGAGCCATAGAACAGGATCACTGCAGTGAGGTGGGAAGAGCAGGTAGAGAAGGCCTTGCTTCTGCCTGAGGTGGAGCTGATGCTCAGGATGGTGGAGACAATGCAGATATAAGAGAAGAAGATTAAAATGAAGGTTCCAAAGAAACGGAAGACAGAAGAGCAGAGCAAGAGTGTGAAATTGGTGGAGGTATCAGAGCAAGCAAGATGGAAGAGAGAAGACAGCTCACAGCTGAAGTGGGGAAGAGTTTGGTCCTCACAGTAGTCTAAATTGACAGCCAGAAGGATGTTGATGAGAGCATCAACAAAGGCCAGGCCCCAGGAGCCCCACACCAGCCCAATACAGAGCTGGTTGTTCATCACCTGGCCATAGAGCAGAGGGGAGCTTATGGCTACATAGCGGTCATAGGCCATCACAGCCAGCAGACATGCCTCAGTGCCCCTGGTGGCAAACACAAAGAAGGCCTGAGCCAGGCAGCTCTCTACAAAGACGGTTTTACTTTCAGAAAGTAGATTCTCCAGCATCTTGGGGACTGTGACAGATGAATGGCAGAGGTCCAGAAAGGAGAGCTGTCCCAAAAAGAAGTACATGGGTGTGTGGAGGTGGGGATCAACTCTGATAACCAGCAACATTACCAGGTTCCCCAACAGGGTCAGGAGGTAAATCATCAGAAACAACATGAAGAGCAGAATCTGGTTGAGGGTCAACAGAAAACCCAAGGAGGATAAACTCACTGAACATGCTGTGGTTTCCCATAGTGATAAAAAGATTTACCCTAGGAATCCAAGAGAGAAAGACATTAAAACTCCTTCTGCACCTCCCAGTTACCCCACTGACTTAGCCCTCTTGTTCATATACATCATTTCACAACTGTACTGAAAACCATGTTCACATATTCTTAAACTAACTTCCTAATCATCATGACAACTTTGATATTGCTGGATGGCATTCTACCACCCCTCTATCAACTCCCTATGTAACTCTGTAGACCCTCGTCTTATGTCTCTAGAGGTTTCTTTCTTTTATTTTTAAGATGGGTACTAATACAGAGAACATTTTGTATAGTCAGTGGAAATAGAGAGAGAATTTATTGATGCAGCAGAGTAAGAGGTAAACGGCAGAAGTGTAGTCCTTGAGAAAGGGAAAAGGAATGAGATCCAGAGAGCACAGGTGGAGTTTTGTCCATAGATAGGAGGAGAGGCTCTTTATCTTTTGTAAATAGGAGGGAAGTTATAGAGAGTGGGGACTGAGGCAGCTAGCTTGCAGGATTTTATGGCTGAAATAGACAGACTTTCTGATTGCTGCAAAGTTTTTGAAGAACTGTGAGATGAGACCATGAACAGAGTTTGCCTATCTATCTATCTACCTACCTATCTATCTATCTATCTATGTATCTGTGTGTGTTCGTATGTTGTGTGGTTTTAGCGAAGTGGCCGTAAGAGATTTTGATAAACCAAGAATACAAAACTCAGGTATACCAAGTGGAAAACTATTTACTAAGGAAATACAGTAGGATTAACTGGTGATATATTTGCCTATTTGAGATTCTAGAACCAATCTGGACAAGTGTGTGGTTGTCACAGTAGTATTTAGATGCTTAAGCACATGTGTGGAGCAGACAGATATTTGGCTTTAAATGGGGTTTGTTTTTTTCCAGGCACATGCAGTGATAAAGAAAAAAAAAAGAGGTAGGGAAGCAAAGCATGCTTACAAAGTGAATGCATCATAGAAACAAGGCTGTGCAAGGAATTAAATGGGGGGCCAAGCAGAGGAGTACGGCTAGGGCAAAAGTCATACAGTCATTGGTTCGGGTTTGAAGAATTGCTTATGTAGGAACACTAGGTTAAGCAAATTTTAAGATTTGGAGATAGTCGTTAGATAGAGGGATGCTTGAAATTCAGACTTTGTAGGTATAAGTACTCCTGATGACAAAGTGATGGGCATTATTGTGGGAGTAGGTGGCTAAGATGAGGTAGAAGATTCAGTCTCTGGCCCCATAGAGGACAAAGTCTAGGTTGCTGAGTTAGTGTGGTGAGGACTTTTTTCCTGTTTTTTGTTTTTTAATTTTACTCCATTTTCTTTAGTGATTAATTATTTGAATTGCAGATTTAAGACTGTGGTTGATGAGGAGAGAGTTTAAGGCATGAAGAGTGGGAAATGTGTTCCTAATGTCCTACCATATCCCTATCTGGGCTGCTCTCAGCTGCTCCAAGATGAAACACAGGCTTTATGCCTGAAGTTCAGTCAGTGCAGTGGCACGTTGCCAACATCTTGCAATTTAGAAACAGACATGTGTTGTATAACCCAATTGTGTCATTTACTATCTGTTTAACTTTTGTGATATTGTTTGTTCTTTTAAATCATCATTTTTCCACATGTAAATTGAGTAAACTTGGGGGAAGTAATATATATCTTACATTTGGAAGGACTGAATTAGCTTACACATAAAGAGCTGGAAACAAGATTTCTGACATATTGTAATTATTAATGCATACCAGAAAGAGGAAGAAGAAGAAGGGTATTTCAGAGGAGTAGATCAAAGCATGTTAGGGAAGAGATGATATGAAGCCATATTGCAGAAGAGCTGTCCCTAGACCTGGAAGCAGTGTTTAGCTGGAGAACAGTGAGGAGATGAGAGTCTTCAAAGGGAAGCTAAGTCTCTTAGGAAGCAAGAAGAGAGGAAGCGAGTATAGGGAAGAAAGAAGTACCTCAAGGAGTAGGTTAGAAGAGGACAAAGCATCAGAGGATTCAGTAGAACATTTTCATACTCTTGGCTTCTCTTGGTGGAAACAGTATCCTGGAGCTTTGAGTCAGTAGGTGAAGAGATTAGAGATCAAGTGATATTCATTAGAAAAAGATGTAGCATAACTTCCCAACTCTGGGAATAGACATAGTTTTCTTTCTAGGCAGCTGAGAGGGGAGAAAAAAAGAAATACATTAGCTCAGGCTCCAAAAAGCATGTCATTTGTAGAGAAAGTGTTCAGAATCTTATTTGAACTCTTACCCTGTCATGGCTTTGAAGAAAAGACAGGAGAAATATCTTGAAAATTTCAAGTTCTTGACAGGTTGTACTAATTTCTCTCATAGTGTCTCAAGCTTATGTGAGTCAGTGAGTACAAGATCATGAGTTCACACATTTTCCTCAGTGACGCTAAATATGTTGCTGATGGTGTTATCTGAACAAAGGATTCTGATGTCTAGACAATTAAAAGAGCAGTTGGTTTAGGCTGAACTAAGGAACCCAGAGGACTGTTTCAATAATCTATATCCCTAGAAGTTACAGCTTGAAGCTAAAGTCTAGACTCATTTGCTAAGAAGCTTGAACTTTTAAAAAGACATAAGGGATTTTCTCATTTGTGAGCTTTGCAACTTGTGAACTGAAACAATCAACTTGAACTCCTAGATGAGCCTTCCTGCTAGTCTGCTGGGAACCGAAAAGAGGAAGGGTAGGAGAAGGGAATTTTGAACCTGCGAAGAAAGCCAGAATTTTCCTTTAGGGACATACAGGCCATGTGGACCCTCAGAGAATTCACTTGGGATCTGAAACTAGACTCACAGCTAACCTCCAGGTTAGCTTCTCATGTGTATGAGAAATTCAACTGGATTTAATGTTAATCAGTATTAATATTAATCAAGTGAGGTAACTTTTAAAAATTATTGTATTATGCAAGGAATAGATGATGATGGTAAAGTGTACAAGCTGGACATAAGCTTCAATAGCTTTCCTGTGATTTCCCCTATTCTTATTTCTCATAGATCAGGGAGCCAGTAGGGGAGAAGTATCCAGTTGTTAAAGATATCTGGTCTAACTACACCCAGAAAATATCCGTAGGAATCAGAATGGTGCTGGCTCTATGAAGTACAGGAACAGCAATGACGTTTTTTGATGCCAAGGAATTACTGTTATCTCAAGGGCTAATATTAAGTAGATGTCAAGAGGTTTTCATAATTTACTGTATGCGGTTACCTGGGTAAATGGCCCCATGTCACTTTAGTAAGGCTGGAAGAAAGGTTCATGTGTACATCTGTGTAAAAGTATTCATTGGGACACCATTTATAATAGCAAAAAGTTGGAAACACCACAGATACCCATAAGTGGAGACTGGACACTCACACGATGGAGTACTTTTAAGCTGTAGAAAGGAATAGGAAAGATCTCTATGTATTGCTATGGAGCGATATCCAGGATATATTGTTAAGTAAAGAAAGCAAAATGCAGGGTGGTCTAAATAGTATGCTAACTTCTGAGTAGCAAGCACACACCCATGTGCATACAATACACACAGTTTAATTTTCAAAAAAGAAACACTGGAAGTATAAAATAAAAACAAAAATGATTACATGTAGGAGGATGGAGAAAACTAACAGCGTGGGGGAAACAAGGATGAAAGTGACACCACTTTGAATGTACTTTGTTTTATAGTATTGACTTCTGAGTAAAACTTCTGAATTTTATAAAATAAAAAAGATTAAATTTAAAAATCCTAAAATTAAAAACTAAACAAATGAGCTTAGCTGTATATCAAAGTAGTGACATAACCACAATGGAAAAGAATTATTTCAGGTGACCTTAGATTGTAGAATTTTGACTGGGCTGACTCAGTGAGAGATTATTTCATTCAGTAGTATTATTAGTAGTAATAATATTGGTATTGTTTTTGAAACTATTAGATGTACATTTGAAAGATAAAACAAATATTATGCTAATATTGTTAGGAATATATATTGCAGCACAAGAACAACGTGAGACGATATAAAATCAAATAGAGTCTTTGTAATCTTAAATATGAGTTTGAAATATTTATGAACTTGTTACACTGTTTTCTGCTTTAAAAGGCTCTGTCCGTTGAAAAAGCCTAGAAGTTATGATACAGTAGTAGTGATCACCTATGGTACCCTGAGTTTAGTTTCCAAATACTATTAAAGGAACTAGGATTCTTTAGAAAAGTGGCTGATTACAGGTTTAGGACAGGAAGTGCACATAATAAATCTGGGATTTTTTTGTGTGTGTGCCAGAAAGTAAGAAAGGCATCAAAGCCTATTATCGTCATCAGAAGGTCACAGCAACCAGCCCACAGGCCAAAAATGGAGTATTCTAATGAAAATTAATGACTGAAATTGATTAAAACACATGAATATGTAAAAAGACATGATTTAATGACAATGTAAAATCAATCATTCAATTAATCAATTGATAAAAGAACAGAAAGAGAAAACTCATTGGACATCAATGGAGGCTGCACTGAAAGTTACAATTAAAAAAAATGAAATAAGTGTCACTTAGGACACTTAGGACAACCTAAGTGTCCATCATCAGATGAATGGATAAAAAGGATGTGGCACATATATACAATGGAATATTACTCAGCCATAAAAAGAAACGAAATTGAGATATTTGTAGTGAGGTGGATGGACCTAGAGTCTGTCATACAGAGTGAAGTAAGTCAGAAAGAGAAAAATAAATACCGTATGCTAACACATATATATGGAATCTAAAAAAAAAAAAAAGGTCATGAAGAGCCTAGGTGTAAGATGGGGATAAAGACACAGACCTACTAGAGAATGGACTTGAGGATATGGGGAGGGGGAAGGGTAAGCTGTGACAAAGTGAGAGAGTGGCATGGACATATATACACTACCAAACGTAAAATAGATAGCTAGTGGGAAGCAGCCGCATAGCACAGGGAGATCAGCTCGGTGCTTTGTGAACACCTAGAGGGGTGGGAGAGGGAGGGTGGGAGGGAGGGAGACGCAAGAGACACAAGGGGGAAGAGATATGGGAACATATGTGTATGTATAACTGATTCATTTTGTTATAAAGCAGAAACTAACACATCATTGTAAAGCAATTATACTCCAATAAAGATGTTTAAAAAAATGAAATAAAGTAGCTGTCATGACTTCTGGTATGAATCATATTTCAGAGTAATCAAAGAAACCCTAATGGATATGAAAACTTACTTTTATTCAGATGAATTCCAGCCAATAAATGCAGAAGAAATAATAAAATTAGAAAATTACCATTTTGAAACTTCTAATGAAATAACTGCTATAGGCAATGGTCATAAATGGTTTATAAATATATAAGTAAATATCTAATTGGGGAACTTTACAATTAAGAGATGTGATTATCATCACCTGAACCCACGGATCAATTCTGTCATCAAAATAAGAAGAAGAACCAATATCATATTTCTCTTGACGTAATGCAGCATGAAGTACACAACTCCACTTACGAAGATTCTTAAGAAAGGGCTCAAGTCTTAAGACAAAGTGTGGGACAGGACAAGGTAAATAACACAACAATAAATCAAATCGGCTAAATCCAGAATGTACATATTCCACAGGAAAACTGTATGGATTTCTGCAACAAATAGTAGCAGTCAGTTTTCAAATCTGCTCAGAAACTGTGAAGACTCCTGCCTTGGCAGTGAAGTAAGCTTGTAGCATGCATTACAGCCCTGGTTCTCCTCTTTAGCAGGATCTCCTGAATCCATCACCTTCTCTAGTATCTGGCTCTGCTCTCAGGCATATTCCTAGTCCATTATCCTGCACAGCCACATCTGAGATGAGCACTGGAGAGAATGCCCTGCTTAGCAGCTGCAGAGCTTCCACTGCTTGCTTTTTATTGACACCTGGTGCTTCAACACCTAGAATTTTCTTTAGGGATTGATCTAACACTGGTTTTTGTAAGGCAAGCTTCTAGTCCCTGTGTAGGTAATCATAGCTCTAAACCTTGAATAGACTTGATTTTTAAGTCTGAGGACCCTATTATCTTAATTTTACTTAGCAAGCATGATCTGCATCACCTCCCCGCACTCTTATGAGTTGGGCTACCTTGAACCTATCTGTTTCAACAGGCTTAAGTGAGAAAGTAACACTCAAACCTTGTTTTGCCAGTAGATTTTTGTCTTTTTTTCCCCCATTGGCGTATAGTTGCCTTATAATGTTGTGTTAGTTTCTGCTGTATAATGAAGTGAATCAGCTATAGCTCATGCAGCTCAATATCAAAAAAACAAACAACCCAATGAAAAAATGGGCAGAAGACCTAAATAGATGTTTTTTCAAAGAAGACATACAGATGGCCAAGAAGCACATAAAAAGCTGCTCAACATCACTAATCATTAGAGAAATGCAAATCAAAACTACAATGAGGTATCACCTCACACCAGTTAGAATGGGCATCACCAGAAAATCTACAAACAACAAATGCTGGAGATGGTGTGGAGAAAAGGGAACCCTCTTGCACTGTTGGTGGGAATGTAAATTGATACATGTTTTCGTCCTTTTGTGTGGAAGGAATTTAGTCTTATCTCCTATTATGGCCATTGCACCAAAACCAGTGCTTACCACTGTATCAGTTTCAGATAGAGAAGTAACCAATATTTCACTCCTGCAAGACGCTAAATTACAGAACTCTCAGTTAATATAGATTAACTATAGGCAGAAATTAACTTGGTAAACTGTATTTCCTTCCATTTCTGTTTGCAGGCAGGAGTCCTAGCCAGAGTTTATTTCTCATAGTACTGTGCCAAAATTGGCAGAAGGCAGTCAACACCCACCAATATCTTATATTTTTACTATCATTTCCTCTAATGTTATGTCATCGGTCAGCACGTGGGCTCTGTCTTTCAAGCTGCCACAGATAAAACTTTGGTCACATAATTTACTCTAGCTTAACAAGTGTGTTGCACTTTCTAGTCAACAGTCTCTAAATCTTTGCTGCCTGTTGCTTGACTGCTTGTGCCAAACCTATGACACATATTATAGGTTTGGTTACATGGAGCACTCCACTTCCTGAAGTCAAATTCTATACGCCTTAGGATAAAATTTATTTACAAGTATGAGACCAAAATGATAATAGCTTAAACAACACAGAATTTTATTTTTGTTATGTGAAAGTCTGAAGGTGGCAATTCAGGGTGGGTATGATAGCTCTATTGCCCCAAATCTTCAGCATCTCAGCAGTTTATATTTGTACATGTATGAGTGACCTCCATTCCCAAAGTCATGTAGTGGACAACAGGGGTATGCTAGCTTCTGCATTATACATGCAGTCTAGCAACAAGGAGAAGGTATAAGAAAGACGTGCAGAACGGCAAGAGACAGCACTCTTTCAAGAATGATTCCGTGAAACTTTCACTGTATACCTCATTGGTCTGATTTTAATCACATTGTCACATATACCTCTAAGAAAGACTGGCTAAAGAATTATTCTGTATATACATGTGCCTGGATAAAGAACTGTAATAATTCTGTGATGAGACAAAAAAGGATAACAGATATTTGGTGACAACAAGCAATTTCTACCACAAACAGGGAATTCTATTAATATAAAATGCAAAAAGATAACCAGAAAAGAAAACTATAGAATAATATCTATTATGAATGATACAAAAATTCTGAGTAAACTATTAGCAAATGGAACATAGCAATGTATCAAACTAAAATTCAATAAAACCGAACAATGGTTAACGTCAAAATGTAAGGATGGTTCAATATCAGGAAGCTTGCTACCAAAAACATGGCATTGACCAAGATGGCCTTAATATTTCCTTCAGCTTGACTAATCTTTAGATGAGCTTTTTCCTGCCTCTAGGCCCCTGGCCTCCTTTTTCTTAGAGTTTTTACTTTTGAAAACTTGTCATTATAAATCATTTCTCTGCCCTTTTGTGATGTGAATATTTTAAAAGGCCTCTTGCCAATTTTACAACCCAGGAATGTCTGGGAACCATCTCTTTGAAATGTAATCATCAAGAAAGATAAGCAGCTACCTCTCCATTTCTGTGGGAGGGCAGGAGCCTGACTACTAGGGCACCTTGGTCTAAGTCGTAAATCGACCTCCTGTCATGAAGACACAAGAAAGTTTACTTTTCTTTTGGGTAAAGCCAATTAGCAAATACAGATGGCCTACGATCTCCCAGTCACCCCAATTCTTAAAACCCTACTGCCTTTTGTTTCAGTGGAGTTGAGTTCAGACTCAGTTCTGGCCTCTCTTCCGCTATTGCAATAGCTTGCAACATACCTTTCTTTGCTTTTTTGCAATTTTTCTTTGACAACATCAGTACATCAAAGGAGTAAAACTGTACGCCAATAGTAATAGGCGCTGAAAAGTAATTTGTAAAATTCAGCATCTATTGATAATAAACAGGAATAGAAAGAAACTAAAATAAAATAAAGATATCAACAATTACAGGAAATATTATTTTAAATATGAAACACTAAAACAATATCAGTTAAGTTCAAGAATAGGCCAGGGATTCCCATTGATACCATGATTAAATATTATTTTAGAAGTTTTCACAAAAAAAATAGAAATGAAATTACTATATGAATATTGAAAAAGAAGACTATAAGGTATTTCTTTTTTTTTTCTCCTGGTTGTATAGTTGCATGTCTAGGAAACTTAAGCAATTATAGTAAAAGAAAAACCAAAGAGTTAATAAGATTTTGGTACTCTGGCTTATTGCATCCATTGGGTTCAGCTGCAATCACAGAAAGAAATTTGATACAGGAATCAGCACTTAAAAAAATCATCAAGAAGGGCTGGCTGGAGGAGGCAGCACCAGGACGATCTCTTAGTTAATAAAGTACCCAGCACCTAGAATCGCTCCTTTGCCGTAACAGAAAAAGCTGCTGCCACTGATGCAGACAGCCAGGGAATCAGGAAAGTTCTGCTGCTGCAGTCGAGTGTAGAGTCATACTACTTTCAACCTAGCCAAAAGCTGTCTCTACTATTGTAGAAGCTGCTAAATCAGTGAGACTTCACAGTTATCGGCTGTAGAGCCATGCCACCTCTGCCATGATCTAGGTCAGCAAAATGAATGCCCCACATCTTGCTTCGCTCCTCCCAGGATTCAGGTTCAAATTATCATCTCAATGAATGTGTCTGACTGAAACCTCAAAAAAACCTTCTTGACACCTGATCCAGTGGAGTTTGCAAATACAGTTTTTACCTTCTAGTTTCTACACACTAGAATAGGATTGAAAGGGTGCAAACAAATGCATTCCACAGTATCTACCACATTGGATACAGTAGTAAATATATAAAATGTGCCGGCTTATCACTGTACTAACAGTAAGAACAGTAAAAAACAAAAAAGGGAAAACATCTCATTTACAATAGTGACAGAAACGTTAAAGATGTATGGGTACATTTAATAAGAATGGCCTGATAATCTATGAAATTTTATTTAGGGATATAAACGATGTCTAACAAATTGAAAGAAATATTCTTGTTGTGAAAGTATTCTTACTGGCATGACTCAACATCATTAACATGTCTACTATGCCCAAACTAGTTTTTAAATTTAAGGCCATTTAAATCGTAATCCCAAAATAGTACTCTTTTGAAACTGAATAAGAATAATGGAGCTCATATAAATATAAAATAATGGAGCTCATATAAAATAATGAGAAAGAAAAATAGTGGTTGTGGGGGGACGTTGTTGAAGGAGACTTATCTTGCCAAATATCAATATAATATTTTAACTAAAAGATGAATAGAACATTGATCAAAAAATTAAAAACTATAAATTTATCTCAGATTTTAATGTGTGACTCAAGTGCTATTTTAGTTCCGTTAGAAAAGAATAGCTTATTTATTAAATGTTGCTGTCATCGTTGTTATCCATCATAACCTAATATAGTTAGACATCTATTTCACACCAAGTAAGTACAAACATGAACTCCAAATGATTATAGATGTAAATGTAACAAATTTTTAAAACTAAGTCTAAGAAAGTATATCTAGGGAACTATTTTTAAATTCAAAGTGAAGTAGACCTTTATCTCAGAGGGTAAAGAGATTTATTGTTTGAAGAATATAAATTATGTATGAATATATAAAAACTAAGCTTCTGCATGGCAAAAGATACCATAAACCACAACAAGAACAAGTAGCAGAACAGAAAAAAACCACCTGCTGCATAGAATACAAATGTAAATATACATGAAATGTGAAATGCTCTAAAACTTTGATTAAAAACAGCAAACAGGGCTTCCCTGGTGGCGCAGTGGTTGAGAGTCCGTCTGCCGATGCAGGGGACATGGGTTCGTGCCCCAGTCCGGGAAGATCCCACATGCCGCGGAGCGGCTGAGCCCGTGAGCCATGGCCTCTGGGCCTGCGCGTCCAGAGCCTGTGCTCCGCAATGGGAGAGGCCACAGCAGTGAGAGGCCCACGTACGGCAAAAAATATAAATAAATAAAAATAAACAGCAAACAAGCTGAAAAAAAATGAGCTGTGGATATAATCTTCACAAAAGATCAAATGCAAAGGACCAACTAATATGTGAAAAGATGTTAATATTGCCTAGTGGCAGAGGAATGCAAATTGAAATAAAATAAATAAATTTCATGTTATGTACTCAAAAATGTTTACTGTAGCATTTTTGCAGTGGTTAAAAAATGGAAGCAGAGTGAGCCTAAACATAGGGGAATGGTTTAGAAACTGTGGCACATTCACTAGTAGAATTTTATGCTGACACACAGAAAAATGAATTAGAGCTATGGCATTTGAAGTGTAGTACGTTTTATAAATTATTAAAGAATGAAAAGCAACCAGAATAAAAAGTGTGTATTTATACAGTCTTTAAACAGAGATGGAAAACTTCTATATGTATACATATATGTATATGTGTATGGAAGTTTGAATGTGACTATATAAACCCAGAGAAAGCTAAGAAAGATATATACTCTGTGATTAACATGGGTTACCTTGAGTGGAGAATAAGTAGGAGAAAATGTGGAAAGGATGGCAAGCCAAAAAAAACAGGAAACATATTGTATGATGTGATCCCATTCAGGTGTTTATGTAAAATGATGTCTGAATAAAAATAAATAAATAAAAATGGTTCAAAAAACAACACTACATAGAAATTAAATTTACTCTTATTTGTTAAGAAAAAAATAAAATTTATCCCCAGAAATATTCTCTAGATTATTGGAGATAAAAATTCATCTAGTACTGTATTCTTTCCAACATGTAATTCTTTCCTTTTCTCATTCTGATTTCATCTTTCAGGCCATGTTGGTTTTGGCTCCTGGACCTCAACAAAGCGACAGGGAAGAATTTAGGCTATGAGGAGTAACTAGCTTTATTCCATCAGGGAGTCACAGTATGCTGAGGCAAGGGAAACATGGTGGTTTTAGAGAGGTTGGAGGTTCTTGGTTCTCCAGGTCCTCCAAGTCCATGATGTCACTATTCTGATATTCCATGATGCTGAGATGATGTAATTCCCTGGTCAACATCCATTTCTCTGATAAGCAACCTGCTGCTGTAGTGAAGTCACTGAGTCAGCCTCTGGGTTATTTTTGAATAGTCTCTGCTCTACATCTATAAAAGGAAAGGTATTCTTTCAGCACAGGGAAAGAAAGTCCCTGAACTTCATTCTGAACCTTAAGGTCAAAAATCAGGAGATGTTTTTTAGATGTTGTGTTGTATGAGCTGTTTATATATGTTGGATATTAATCCCTTGTCAGTCATACCATTTGCAAACACTTTTTCCCCAACAACCCTATTTAAAAATGTGCAGAAGAACTAAATAGACATTTTTTCAAAGAAGACATGCAGCTGGCCAACAGGCACATGAAAAGATGCTCGACATCACTAATCATCAGGGAAGTGCAAATCAAAACCACAAGGAGGTATCACCTCACACCTGTCAGAATGGCTATCATCAAAAAGTCTACAGATAACAAACGCTGGCGAGGATGTGTAGAAAAGGGAAGCCTTGTAACACTGTCTGTGGAAATGTAAATTGGCACAACCAATTACTGTGGAAACCAGTATGGGGGTTTCTCAAAAAAACTAAAAATAGAACTACCATATGACCCAGCAATTCCACTCCTGAGTATACAGCCCAAAAAAACAAAAACACTAATTTGAAAAGATACATGCACCCTAATGTTCATAGCAGCATTATTTACAATTGCCAAGACATGAAAATAACTTGTGTCCATCAATAGATGAATGGACAAAGATGTGTTACACACACACACACACACACACACACACACACACACACAATATGGAATACTAAGCCATAAAAAAGAAAATTTTGCCATTTGTAGCAACATGGATGGACTTGGAGGGCATTATGCTAAGTGAAATAACTGAGACAGAGAAAGACAAATACTGTACGATATCATTTATATGTGGAATCTAAAAAATATAACAACAAAAAAGCAGACTCACAGATAACAAACTAGTGGTTACCAGTGGGGGGGAGGGGTAACATAAAGGCGGGGGAGTGGGAGATGCAACTATTAGGTGTATGATAGGCTCAAGGATATACTGTACAACACAGGGAATATAACCAATATTTTGTAGTAACTGTAAATGGTAAGTAACCTTTAAAAATTGTATAAAAATTAAAAAATCAAGAAATAATTGTCTTGACAACAGAAGACACTGTGGTGTTGGCATTCCTCTTTCTCTTTTACTTGCTTAATTTTAGCAACTTTCCCTTACTGAAAGGCTTATTAGCACAGTGTCCATGGTCTCAGGCAATGGATCTTAAGAGTGGCAATTACATATGATGAGCAGTAACGATGGACAGACGGCTCACTGCGTTGTGCGTGTCTTAGCACAATCACGAATTCTACATATCCTCACTTCCCTGATATTTGTTGCCTACAAATCAATCTCCCAGTTCCAATTTCAAAACCAATCATTTTTCTTTGAAAAAAAACAGAAACTGACCACAAATAACCTGATTAAAGAGAGAAAACACATTTTTGGAAAAAAGGATAGTTCACAAAATAGAAGAGGAAGGGCAGCACAGTGATTACTGTCTTTTCCCAAATCTTAACTAAATATCTAAATACTTTGCATTTCACCAAAGTTCTGTTGCTTGAACCTCACCTTTGGTATTAGTGGTATTAATTACCATTCTTTGTAAGCAGCTGAATCCAATAGCAAATATAATTATAGAAAGTATTTGCAAGCCTCATAGACTTAATGGAAGCAGCACTACAGTGATTGAGAGTGTGGACTTGATTCAAACTGCATGGGTTAAAATTCCAGCTCCACCATTTCCTTGCTATGAATCGCTGAACAGCATACAAACATCCTGAGTCTCATTTCCTCATCCGTAAAGGAAAGCTCACAATAAACCTATCTCATGTATCTGTTGAGATAACTAAGTAGGATAAATAAAAGGTACTATATTAGTTTTCTGTTGCTGCCATAACAAATTACCACAAACTAGTGGCTTCAAATGACACAAATACATTTTCTGATAGTTCTTTAGGTCAGAAATATGGGTGCACTCAACTGATTTTTTGCCCTGGGTCACACAAGGCCAAAGTCAAGTCAGTAGGTCTTACCTGGAGGATCTAGGAGAGACACCATTCAGGTTGTTGGCAGAATTCAGTTCCATGAATTCCATGGACTAAAGTTCCTATTTCTTTGCTGGCTCTTGGCTGGGGGTTGTTTTCAGCTTCTAGAGGCCACTCACAACCTCTGGCTCATGGACCCACACCAGCAATGGTGGGTTGAGTCTTTCTCATGCTTATATTATCTCTGACCTTCCCTTTCCGCCTCATCATAACTGCCTACAGCTGGAGAAGTTTCCCTGCTTTTAAGGATTCATGTGATTAGATCGAGCCCACCTGGATAATCTATACTACTCGACCCCTTTTAAGGTCTATAACCTTATTCATCTGCCCAGCCCCTTTCGTCACATAACATATTCACAAGTTCCAGGGATTAGGAGATCATCTTCAGGAGGCCATCCTGTCTATCCCAGGAACTTAACGCACTTTGTGACATGAGTTAAGAAATGTAACAAATTAGCTATTATTACCATATCTATTAAAAATACGACCTCAGAAAGGACAATTGCCAGGGGAACAGGGTTTCATGGTCTCTTTAGGCACTATGGTCAGATTGACTTTATTCTGAATGATGGGTTTTTTGTTGCCGTTGTTGTTGTTTCTTCCTGCTCAATATCTGAATTTCCTAGAGAAGGATTCTAAATAACCTCACCTGGGTCTTCGTTTCACACCTTGCCTCAATTCACTGCCGGGAGAAAGGGTAGAATGGTTAGTCTATCGTGGGTTATAGGATCACCTCACTTTATGGACATGTAAATTTGAGAAAATCAGTCTTCCTGTGGACTTGAAGTGTAATTATATGAAGAAGCATGAAGAAGTAATAAGCAACCATAGCAACAGATGTCCACATAATATGAATAATAAATCAACATTTTAACAAAATGATCCCTTGAAAAAGAGGGTTATCTGATTCATTTCTCCTTTTCCAAATAAGACTGAACCTGAATCATCCTAAGATAAGAGTTTCCTGTCCTTTTCAGAAGTATTTCCAAGGAAATAAATGCCACTATGTTCCCTGTAACATCTGGCAGCACGGACAACCAAGAAACTCTCCTTAAAGTCCATTGTTTGATCAGGTAGCGCAATAGTTCAGCTCCTCTTTCATTATCATTTTGTGTACACTACAAGAGAGAATGAAAATATTTTCTAAACATTCTTCCCATAACTTCCTTCACCTCTTTGTTCTGTAGGCTATAGAAGAGGGAATTCAGCATGGGAGTAATCACACTGTACTGCAAGGAGAAGATCATCTCCAGAGTGGAGCCTGAGGTTGGCAAGAAATAGCTGAGGAAACCTGAGCCATAGAACAAAATAATAGTAGTGAGGTGAGAAGAGCAGGTAGAGAAGGCCTTGCTTCTGCCTGAGGTGGAGCTGATGCTTAGGATAGTGCAGACAATGTGGTCATAGGCAGAAACAATCATAATGAAGGTTCCAAAGAGATGCAAGACAGAAGAGCAGAGCAGGAGTGTGAAACTGGTGGAGGTATCAAAGTAAGAAAGATGGAAGAGAGAAGACAGCTTGCAGCTGAAGTGGGGAATAGTTTGGTCCTCACAATAGTCTAAATTGACAGCCAGGAGGATGTTGATGAGAGCATCAACAAAGGCCAGGCCCCAGGAGCCCCACATCAGCCCAGTACAGAGCTGGTTGTTCGTCACCTGGCCACAGAGCAGAGGGGAGCTGATGGCTACATAGTGGTCATAGGCCATCACAGCCAGCAGACATGCCTCAGTGCCCTTGGTGGCAAACACAAAGAAGGCCTGAGCCAGGCAGCTGTCTACAAAGATGGTTTTACTTTCAGAAAGTACATTTTCCAGCATCTTGGGGACTGTGACAGATGAGTGGCAAAGGTCCAGAAAGGAGAGTCATCTCAAAAAGAAGTACATGGGTATGTGGAGGTGAAAATCAGCCCTAATCATCAGCAGCATTAAGACATTTCCCATCAGAGTGAGGAGGTAAATCAGAAGGAACAGCACGAAGAGTACAGCCTGAGTATGGGGGTCAATAGATAGTCCAAGGGGAATGAACTCACGGACAGCACTGTAGTTTTTCATTGCCATATAGAGAAGTGTTCTCTCTGGAAAACAAACAAAGAAGATCCATCAAAAGTCCCTTAATGCCTCTCAGTTACCCCAGCACCTAGATCTTACTCTGCATAAATGTTTTTTCATTACTGTCTCACAATCCACATTCAGATATTTAAAAGCTCACTTCCTGGTCATCATCGTACCATTGATGTTTTAAATCAACTATATTACTATTTTTTATTATAATCTGTTTTTGAGCTAGAGTATTTTTATGTGGTTCAGAGTGATACATTTGAAAAGGAAAGTTTGCTGATATTAGAGAAATATGGAGGAAAAAAATCAGGAGTGAATTACTTGAGAAATAGAGCATTAAATCTAGATGAAAAGGACTTAGGTAGGAGCAGAGGCACTTTGTCTATTCTATGTCAAGGAGGGAAGGTCAAGAGTGCAAGAAGTTAAGGAAATTTACATTTGGAAGCAAGAAGTTAAGGAAATTTACATTTGGAAAGGAAGTTAAGCAAATTTACATCTTGATTGCGTCCATTTGTTTTCAATAAAGTGTAAACGAATTCATTGGTTATGTATGTGTATGTCTGTGAGCATGCCCACGTGCACACAAGAAATTATAAAAGCATGATAATGATAAAATTAAGTGTTCAGTCATGGGAATAGAGGCCAAGGTGAAGTGTAAGAAACCATTAGGGGGTAGGAGGACAATATGACATGAAGGAATTTAGAGACTGAATGTGGAATTAAATTGCTTTGGAGTTTTCTTGTTTTAAATTTCTCTCGTTTTATTTAGTGGCATCATGTTATCATTTAATTTTAAAATACATTAATACAATTATAATAAATTTTTACAAAACTGGTAGCCTAGACTATCATGCCCAGTGATATTTTAGGTGGGCTTTTGTAGGCAATGCTATGATTACAATGAGTCATAAGAAGCTGTTTCCAGTAATAGAACAATGCTCTGGGTAGATACACCATGCTCACTCTAAAACCAATATATCCAATAATATATGTAGTCACCGCATGTGATGTCTTAGCCATTCTGGCAGGTTTTAAGGTCCCACGTGGTCATCTAAACTCTATCCTCACACTTTAAGACTTCTGTATATATTCCCACACTATCTTGATATTCTAGACTTCACCTGAGTCTCAATATAACTATTCAATACTCTGGCCTCAATCTAGAGGCCCATCCTGGCCTTTGATGTTCTAATTCAACACTAGTTCATTTAATTCATCACTGAAGACTCAGAAACCTATCCTTTTGTCCAGTAATTGACTAAATAGCTGAGTTTCCAAGCCCAGGTGAGGAATAAAACCCAATTACTTGAATTCTCAGTGGTACACTGGTTTGTAGCACTTTCAGATCCAGTAAGTGATAAAACTGTTTAGCTTGTGAAGTCAACAGTGAGAATACCACTGTAAGGAAGAAATAGAAAATCATATTGAAAGTTAATATTTATGATGGATTCAATACTAATAATGTAAAGTGATAAACTGTGGACAATATCTGGACATTTATTTACAGTAATTTGGCATCAGGATAAAGGAGATACTTTCTTAAATTCTTCCTCTTTCACTCTTGTGTATAGCAACATTGTTCATGGGGGCTCCCAGGGCTCATCCTGAGATCACCCCAGAACAAAGCAACTTGGAAGGGAACTCAAGTAAGGGTTCACTGTAGCCAGGGATGAGGCTTGTTTTTGTATGATTTCAGAGCCAACACACACTGGCAAATGCTACCAAATATTTAAAGAAGAATTAATACCAATCCTTCTTAAACACTTCCAAATAATAGAAGAAGGAACACTTTCAAGTTCATTTTATGAGTCCAGCATTACCCTGATTCCAAAGCCAAACAGAGGCACCACAAGAAAAGAAAATTATAGGCCAAGATCCCTGATGAACATAGACGTAAATATCCTCAACAAAATATTAGCAAATTGAATTCAACAGTACACTAAAAGGATTATTCACCATGGTCAAGTGGATTTATTCCTGGGATGCATGGATGGCTCAACACACACAAATCAATTAATCTGATACACCACATTAACAGAATGAAGGATGAAAAACACATGATAATTTCAATGGCTGCAGAAAAAGCATTTGACAAAATTCAACATCATTTATGATAAAAATTCTCGGCAAAGTGTTGAGGGAACATACCTCAACATAATAAAGACCATATATGACAAACCCACAGCTAACATCGCACTCAGTGGTGAAAAACTGAAAACTATCCCTCTAAGATCAGAACAAGACAAGGATGCCCACTCTTGCCAATCTTACTCAATATAGTATTAGAAGTCCTAGCCACAGCAGTTAGGCAAGAAAAAGAAATAGAAAGGCATCCATCCAGACAGTATGGTACTGGCACAAAAACAGAAAGATAGATCAATGGAACAGGATAGAAAGCCCAGAGATAAACCCACACACATATGGACACCTTATCTTTGATAAAGGTGGCAGGAATGTACAGTGGAGAAAGGACAGCCTCTTCAATAAGTGGTGCTGGGAAAACTGGACAGGTACATGTAAAAGTATGAGATTAGATCACTCCCTAACACCATACACAAAAATAAGCTCAAAATGGATTAAAGACCTAAATGTAAGGCCAGAAACTATCAAACTCTTAGAGGAAAACATAGGCAGAACACTCTATGACATAAATCACAGCAAGATCCTTTTTGACCCACCTCCTAGAAAAATGCAAATAAAAACAAAAATAAACAAATGGGACCTAATGAAACGTAAAAGCTTTTGCACAGCAAAGGAAACCATAAACAAGACCAAAAGACAAACCTCAGAATGGGAGAAAATATTTGCAAATGAAGCAACTGACAAAGGATTAATTTCCAAAATTTACAAGCAGCTCATGCAGCTCAATAACAAAAAAACAAACAACCCAATCCACAAATGGGCAGAAGACCTAAATAGACATTTCTCCAAAGAAGATATACAGACTGCCAACAAACACATGAAAGAATGCTCAACATCATTAATCATTAGAGAAATGCAAATCAAAACTACAATGAGATATCATCTTACACCGGTCAGAATGGCCATCATCAAAAAATCTAGAAACAATAAATGCTGGAGAGGGTGTGGAGAAAAGGGAACACTCTTGCACTGCTGGTGGGAATGTAAATTGGTTCAGCCACTATGGAGAACAGTATGGAGGTTCCTTAAAAAACTACAAATAGAACTACCATACGACCCAGCAATCCCACTACTGGGCATATACCCTGAGAAAACCAAAATTCAAAAAGAGTCATGTACCAAAATGTTCATTGCAGCTCTATTTACAATAGCCCAGAGATGGAAACAACCTAAGTGTCCATCATTGGATGAATGGATAAAGATGTGGCACATATATACAATGGAATATTACTCAGCCATAAAAAGAAATGAAATTGAGATATTTGTAGTGAGATGGATGGACCTAGAGTCTGTCATACAGAGTGAAGTAAGTCAGAAAGAGAAAGACAAATACCGTATGCTAACACATATATATATGGAATTTAAGGGAAAAAATGTCATGAAGAACCTAGGGGTAAGAAAGGAATAAAGACACAGACCTACTGGAGAATGGACTTGAGGATATGGGGAGGGGGAAGGGTGAGCTGTGACAGGGCGAGAGAGAGGCATGGACATATATACACTAACAAATGTAAGGTAGATAGCTAGTGGGAAGCAGCCGCATGGCACAGGGATATCGGCTCGATGCTTTGTGACCGCCTGGAGGGGTGGGATAGGGAGGGTGGGAGGGAGGGAGATTCAAGAGGGAAGAGATATGGGAACATATGTATATGTATAACTGATTCACTTTGTTATAAAGCAGAAACTAACACACCATTGTAAAGCAATTATATGCCGATAAAGATGTTTAAAAAAAAAGACATCTAAATTGGAAAGGAAGGATTTAAATTGTCTCTATTGTTGTATAATACAATGTTATATATAGAAAACCCTAAGTACAACAAAAAACTGTTAGAATTAATAAATGAATTCAGTAAAGTTGTAGGATATGAAATCAATATAGAAAAACATTATATTTCTATACACTAACAACTAACTAGCTGAAAAAGCAATTAAGAAAACAATTCCATTTACAATAGCACCAAAAGGAATAAAATACCTAGGAATAAATTTAACCAAGTAGATTAAAGATCTTTATAGTAAAAACTCTGACTTTGATGAAGGAAACTTAAGAAGACACACATAAATGGAAAGATATTCTGTCTTCACGGATTGGAAGAAATAATATTTTTTAAATGTCCATGCTAACCAAAGTGATCTACAGAGTCAACACAATCCCTTTCAAAATACCAATGGCATTTTTCACAGAAACAGAACAAACAATTCTAAAATCCATATGAAACCACAGAAATACCCTAAATAGCTGAAGCAATTTTGAGCAAGAAGAAAGCTGGATGCATCACACTCCCCCGTTTCAAAATTTATTACAAAGTTAGAATAATAAAAACAGTTAGGTACTGGCAGAAAAAACAAACGTACACACAAATAGGACAGAATGGAGAGCCCAGAAATAAACTCATGCATGCAAAGTCAATCTCCAACAAGAGTGCCAAGAGTATGCAATGAAGAAAGGACAGTCTCTTCAATAAGTGGTATTGGTAAAACTATATATCCACATGAAAAACAATGAAATTGGATCCTTATCTTACACCGTACACAAAAATTAACTCAAAATGCGTTAAAAGTTTAAATGTAAGACCTGAAACTATAATACTAGAAGAAGAAAACACTGGGGAAAGCTTCTTATTATTGGTCTTGTCAATGTTTTCTTGAATATGACATCAAAGGCACAGGAAATAACAACAAAAATAAACTAAGCGAGACTATATCAAACCAAAACGCTCTGCAAAGCAAAGGAAACAATCAACAAAATGAAAAGGCAACCTAAGGAATGGGAGAAAATATTTGCAAACCATAGATCTGTTAAAGGGTTGATATCCAACATATATAGGGAACTCTTACAACTCATTAGCAAATCATTATCATCATCATCATCTGATTAAAAAATGAACAAAGGATCTGAATTGACATTTTTCTAAAGAAGACATACAAATGGCCAATAGGTACATGAAAAGGTGTTCAACATCACTACTCATCAGTGAAATACAAATCTAAATCACAAAGAGATATCACCTCATACCAGTTAGGATGGCTATTATCAAAAAAAAAAATAAGTACTTGTTGGTGAAGATGTGGAGAAAAGGGGAAACCTGGCATGCTGTTGGTAGGAATGTAAATTGGTAGTCACTTAGGAAAGTAGTATGGAAGTTCCTCAAAATATTAAAAATACAGCTACCACATAATCCAGCAATCATTTGGGTATATTTCCAAAGGAACTGAAATCTAGATCTTGAAGAGATATCTGTACAGATATCTGTACTTCCGCATTGCAACATTATTCACAGTAGCCAAGACATGGTAACAATCTAAGTGTCAATCAACAGATTAATGGATAAAGAAAATGCCGTAAATACATAAAATATTATTCAGCCTTAAAAAAAGGAAATCCTGCCATTTGCAACAACATGGACAAACCTGGAGGACTATATACTTAGTGAAATCAGCCAGGCAAAGAAGGAAAAATACTACATGATACCACTTATATGAGGAATCTAAAATAGCCAAACTCATAAAAGCAGAGAGTAGAATGGGGTTGTCAGAGTCTGGGAGGAAGGGGTAAGAGGGAGGTATTAGTCAAAGAGTATGAAGTTAATTACACAACATTAGTAAGTTCTTGAGATCTCCTGTACAGCACAGGGACTACAGTTAATAATGCTGTATTGTATGCTTAAAAACTGGTTAAGAGGTTAGCCCTTAAGTGTTATTATCACAAACAAACAATCGCAATAATAATAAAGAGGGTGGAGGAAAGTTTTGGTGGTGCTGGATATGTTTATGCATTGATTGCTTTGATGGTTTCACAGATGTCCACTCATCTTCAAATTCATCAAGTCATATAAATCAAATATGTATAGCTTTTTCTTTGTCAGTCACACCTCAATAAAGTGCTTTTAAAATTATTTTAAAATTTCCATTTCTACTGTGGCAGAAATATCACCATTATTGATTTATTTCTTCAAAATCTATTTCAAATTTTAAAATAAACAGCTTTGGGAACATAACATAATACTTTTGTTTCTAGATATTAACAGCCATTACGTGGAGAAAATTAGTTGGCTCCTGCCTAAAGAAAAATTCCCTGAGAAGAGTTCATTTCAGAATTAGACAAAGGGTACCAAGCATAATATATAATCCATGTGTTGCTCAGAATGTAATAGTGAAAAACATGATTGAATGAATGACACTGCTTTTGGAAGACAAGCCAATCTATGTAACCAAGACACAGGTTTTTAAATGGTCTGTATTAGCTTGAAGTCCCTTACTTTATGAGGGGCACTTGGCATTAGGGGGAAAGTATAAAGTGAGAGGTGCCAAAGACAACCATCACCTATTTTTTTAAAATGTGTCCTGATTTTGGTTTATGTGCTGCTCCTTGCTCAGTTAGATACCTCATATGCTCTGTGTTGGGATAAGGGAAGTGCTTTGTTAGGTTTTATTTTGCAAAGCTTTACTAAACAAACCTGGAAATCCATAGTATTATTACATAAGTTAGACTGCAGTAAAAATTACCTAGGATTGGGCTTCCCTGGTGGCGCAGTGGTTGAGAGTCTGCCTGCTAATGAAGGGGACACAGGTTCGAGCCCTGGTCTGGGAGGATCCCACATGCCACGGAGCAACTAGGCCCGTGTGCCACAACTACTGAGCCTGCGCGTCTGGAGCCTGTGCTCTGAAACAAGAGAGGCCGCGATGGTGAGAGGCCCGCGCACCGCGATGAAGAGTGGCCCCCGCTTGCCACAACTAGAGAAAGCCCTTGCACAGAAATGAAGACCCAACACAGCAAAAATAAATAAATTAATTAATAAACTCCTACCCCCAACATCTTAAAAAAAAATTACCTAGGATTTATATACAAATCATAATGATTTCCATTGTGCAATCAATTGACAAGATTTTGAACAGTTCTCCACATGAGAACGAGCTGTACACGTCACACAGAAACTGAGATTACCTTATGGAGTTTCCAGTTCCAGCTCTCCAGGAAGAGCAATAAATGACACAAAATTGATAAACCTTGAGCTGCAATGAGCAAGAGAAAAAAACTCAACAAAATCAGATATTAAAGTGGAGACATTTCTAACATATTACGGAAATTAAAAAAATTGTAAGACAACACTATGAAAAACTGTTTACCAACAAACTAGTTTGCATAAATAGAGAATTGCCTGAAAGCACACAAAATACCAAAACTTACTCAAAAAGAAAGAGAAAAACTGAACAGACCTGTAACAAGCAAAAAGATTATATCAGTACTCAAAAGTCTCACCTAAAAAAATCCCAGGACCAGGGCTTCCCTGGTGGCGCAGTGGTTGAGAGTCCGCCTGCCGATGCAGGGGACACGGGTTCGTGCCCCGGTCCGGGAAGATGCCACATGCCGCGGAGCGGCTGGGCCCGTGAGCCATGGCCACTGAGCCTGCGCGTCCAGAGCCTGTGCTCCACAACGGGAGAGGCCACAACAGTGAGAGGCCTGCGTACTGCAAAAAAAAAAAAAAAAAAAAGGGCTTCCCTGGTGGCACAGTGGTTAAGAATCCACCTGCCAATTCAGGGGACATGGATTCGAACCCTGGTCTGGGAGGATCCCACATGCCGCGGAGCAACTAGGCCCGTGAGCCACAACTACTGAGGCTGTGCATCTGGAGCCTGTGCTCGGCAACAAGAGAGGCCGCGATAGTGAGAGGTCCACGCACCGCGATGAAGAGTGGGCCCCGCTTGCCACAACTAGAGAAAGCCCTCGCACAGAAACGAAGACCCAACACAGCAAAAATAAATAAATAAACTATAAAAAAATTTTTAAAAAAGATGAAAGAAAACATACTATTGATGCCAAGATCAGATGTCCAGAATATGCAAATCTATATAGGCAAACCGTAGATTAGTGATTGCCTAGGGCCAGGGTTAGGGGTTAGGAATGGAGAGTGACTGCCATGGGCATGGGATTTCTTTCTTTGAGGGTGATGAAAATGTTTTGAAATTGGGTTACCATAGTAATGGTTGCACAACTCCGTGAATATGCTAGAAACCACTGAATTGTACACTTTGAATAGATGAACTTTGTGATGTGTGAAACATCTCAATAAAGCTGTTAAAAAGAATATGCCAAGATGGGAATAAAGATGCAGACCTACCAGAGAATGGACTTGAGGATACGGGGAGGGGGAAGGGTAAGCTGGGCCAAAGTGAGAGAGTGGCATGGACATATACACACTACCAAAGGTAAAATAGATAGCTAGTGGGAAGCAGCCACATAGCACAAGGAGATCAGCTCAGTGCTTTGTGACCACCTAGAGGGGTGGGAGAGGGAGGGTGGGAGGGAGGGAGACGCAAGAGGGAAGAGATATGGGGACATATGTATATGTATAACTGATTCACTTTGTTATAAAGCAGAAACTGACACACCATTGTAAAGCAATTATACTCTAATAAAGATGTTAAAAAAAAAAAGAATATGCCAGACAAAAGCAAGAAAAAAATTATACTATCTCACTTATGAACATCAACAGGAAATTCCTAAGTTGAATATTGGCAAAAGTTAATTCAGTTTTTACCCCTCTACCTAAGTAGGGTGATTTCAGGAATGTAACAATTCTTCAACACCAGAACACCTGTTTATATAATTTATTATTAAAAATCTAAACAATAAAAGCCATATGACTATTTCAATAAATTTATTTTTTATTCGACATGTATTTATTGCATGCGTATTATGTGATGGACACTACACATCAGTAAACAAAAGAGAAAAAGTCCGGATCCTCAATAGAAATAGTAAAAGCACTTGACAAAATTTCACACCAATTCTTAGGGAAATATTGTTAGAAGAGAACTCTTATAATAAGTTAAAGGTATTGATCAGAAACGGAACAATCATCCTTAATGCTGAAATATCAGAAGCATTCTTACTGATCCCAATAGAAAGATGCTTGTAGTAGAGGCCCTGGCCACTGCACTAATTATGCATCGTGCGTAAAAATGAGATATACAAAAACTGCATAGAAAAAGAAAAAAAATTGTTTTCCTTTATGTAAGATAAAATAATTAAAATGTAATTTAAAAAATCCAACAGTATATATAAACAAGCCATTAGAACTAGGAAGATAGTACGACAAGATACAAGTTCAACAAGATACAAGATCTGTATACAAAATACCACAGCATTCCTAGAAATAACCAAGTAGTAAATGGAATTGGATTGTTAATTCACAACAGAAACAAACAGTGGAAGGTATCTGATAATATATCTAACAAAATTTGTGTGTGACCTTTAGCAAAATAATTTTCACCAGTGGCAACAGCAGATCGGCCTTGGTGAATGAAAATGTTGTTGAACCTTTGCGTAACCACCACCTTGCCCAGCCATGGCCACACTCTTTGTGAATCCATGGACCAGAACTAGGCTCACCAGGAAGGAAAAGACTGGCACTCACATAATAGGCTATTCTACTCACAGAATTATTTCAAACTGCTTTGGTGGCCCTCTGGTGAGAATTCATCCTACATATATTCTCTGTGTCTTGCTCATGATTCATACATTCAAAATACATTCATTGTGCAACAAGCATGTTTGAAACTATTTTAACATTCTTGAAAAAGTAGTGAAGATGCCAGAAAATGTCGTTGCTCTCTTTGAGTTTATATTCTCTGTTCCTGCGGAGTGCAAAGTGAAGGGGAGGAGGACAGTTGACAGTTGGTAAGTAAGTAAAAACTAAAAGGTAAGTTCAGAAAGAAATAATAATTAACTTTTGACCATGATCATTTTAATCCATATACCTCACCTAAGTCTCCTTCTCACTAGTGCTCTAATTGTGTTTCATGATCTAAAGGGCCTTTGTTGAAAAGCCCTTTGGTTTCTTCCTGGTGTTTATCAAAGGCCCTGTACAGTACTTGCTCTGTTGTTGATTTGCTCACATTCTGCCTTTTCTGCAGCACCACTAGAGCTCAGTGGCAGAGCTATTTGTCCAGCAGTGTGTACAAGCCAGGGAATCTTCTCTTGTTATGGGGGCCCCTCACAGCTGGAGATGGTGGGTCACTATGTAAATGGTTTGAAGCATGATAAACAAATGTTTTATTTGTAGTCTCTATTGGACATGTGTAGGTCAAATAAACAATTTCAAATATCCTAAGAGAGTGAATGGTCCAGCATTGACCATGTGCTCACTCCTGTATCAGCCACTGTGACAGGAAGAATGAGTGAATAATGAGAAGGGGAGGGGGGAGGATTTGGGGACACTGTAATTGACAGTCTCTCTGGGAGAGACTGTCACACGGAGTTTAGTTACTGGAAGTTTAGTTACTGGAAGAATGGTAAAGATAGCCTAAGCAGACAATGTCTACCATATTGTGTGTAATAAATTAAATATGTTTGCAAGAAAAATTGCTAGACAAAATGTTTATCTATCCACCTTCCTCTGATTAGGACTGAACTGGTATCATTCCAGAAACTAACTTCAACTTTTCTTAAGTATTTTCAAGAAAAGAGGTATGGCATCGTGCAGATCCTTATATCAGAGAATTCTCCTTAATATGCAGGCACTATTTATGGCAATTCTACCCAATTTCCTCATCATTCTGATTTTTTAATCTATGATTTGAAACACTAGGAACATTGTCTCAACATTTTTCTCACAGCTGCCTTCACCTCCTTGTTCTTCAGGCTGTAGAAGAGAGGATTCAGCATGGGGGTGATCACACTATACTGCAAGGAGCAGATGAACTCTTGAGTGGATCCTGAATTTGGCATGAGATAGCGGAGTAAACCTGAGCCATAAAAGAAGCTCACTGCCGTGAGGTGGGAGGAACAGGTGGAGAAGGCCTTGCTTCTGCCTGCAGTTGAGCTGATGCTCAGGATGGTGAAGAAAATGCAAACATAGGAGAAAAATATCAAGAGGAAATTTCCAAAGAAATGCAGGAGGCTGGAGCAGAGCAAGGCAGTAAAGCTTGCAGACACATCGGAACAAGACAAAGGGTAGAGAGAGGGCAGCTCACAGCTGAAGTGGTGAATATTTTGAGCCTCACAGAAGTCTAAATTGAGAGCTACAAGGATATTGATGAGAGCATCTGTAAAAGCCAAGCCCCATGAGCCCCACACCAGCCCCATACACAGCTTTCTGTTCATCATCTGGCCGTACAGCAGAGGAGAACTGATGGCAACATAGCGGTCATAGGCCATGACAGCAAGTAGGCAGGATTCAGTGCCTCCAGTGGCAAACACAAAGAAGACCTGAGCCATGCAGCCCTCGAATGAGATGGTTTTCTTCTCAGACAGGAGGTTCTCCAACAGCTTGGGCACAGTGACAGAAGAGTGGCAGAGATCCAGGAAGGACAATTGTCCCAGGAAAAAGTACATGGGGTTGTGGAGCTGGGAATCCACCCTTATCACCAGCAGCAGCATCAGGTTCCCCATAAGGGTCAGGATATAAATAACAAAGAACAGCACAAAGAGCAGAGCCTGGATCTGGGGGTCAGCAGACAGCCCGAGGAGGATGAACTCAGAGACAACACTGTGGTTTCTCATTGCCTTCAGTACTTTCTTTGGAATGCAAGGAAAAAACCAGGTGAAGTCTCTTCTGATGCCTAACAAATACCCAAGTGTTTTAACCCGCTCCATTCACGAAGTTTCACGCCTACTCAAAAATGTACGTTCAGCAATTATACTCCAATAAAGTTGTTAAAAAAAATGTACGTTCTGAAATGATAAACTTCCCTAAGTCTCTAGATTTACCGAAACCTGCAATAATCTTTTCTGTGGGATCCCAACACTAGATCAACTCCCTCTCCACCTTTACTGTTCTTTCTTTGATGTCTTAGAGTTTATTTTTTGTTGTTTTATTATTAAAGTGACTGGAGGATATTTACAAACTGTTGATAATAAACTAGTAGAGAGGGAGAAATTGCAGGAGGAAATTTAAGAGAAAATTGCAGAAATGGTGTCTCTGAGAGCAGTTGGGTCTCAGAGCAGAAGCAGAGCATGGCCAAAGGCAGGAGAGGGTTTACTTCATCAAACATGCATGAAGTCCATAGATCTGATGTTAGGAAGGAAGCATTTCTCAGCTAATGGCTTCTATTTTTTCACTAAATATTTAAATAGGGTCATTAACGGAAAGTGAAGAGGGGTAGTGGCTGGAGATTTGCAGAGTGAGGAGAAAGGGAATTAATTAGAGAGAAAGTAGAAGAGATATCCTAGATGTTATATAATTGATCACAAGAAACCGCTGACCCATATGAGAACATACTCTGCTCATCATCTCCATGCCCAGCTTGGGTGATCTATTCAGATTCAGCTCTTGTCTGTGCCTTCATGCCATTTAAGTATAGACTACCCACTAACTTTCTAAAGTTTGGCCTTCTTTTTCTCTACTCTAAACTGACAATCCAAATTACATCCGAAGATTCAGGATAACGCTTCAACACTACTGACTCCACCATCTCGACCCTTCCTGACCTGCTCTATCTTTTGTGCTCACACTGCGAGACCCACCACCCAATAGGATTTCGCTCCCATGTATATCCAAACGACACCCAGAATTAGAGCTATCTGAGAAATCAAGTTCACATTACCTGTATTTCTCACCTAGTTGAGCAATATCTAGCACAGAATTAAACAAAACCTTTTTCAAATCCAGTGATCCAGAAGATGACTAAATTTGAACCTCGGTGTGAGAATTCAGAGTTAAGATGGAGTTTGAAAATTCCTGTTGGATATAGACCTCTTCCTTGATTTCTAAAGGAGGAAAATAAAAGGGTAAGTTGTGTATATTATTTCTAAAAACCTCAATTCTTCCTCTCATGTGGAGATTATAATAATTTTCTATTATTATTACTTTTTTTTCTTTTACTCACCACTGTAGCTCTAGCTACAGCAACCTGGATTCATCCTGAGAATATCACATCATTGGCAGAAGACACGGGAAAATCAAGTCATGAAATACAGAGAAGCACCCATTGTAATTTTGGAGGGCAACAAAAAGAAAGGTCCCCTCCATTTTACTCATCTCTAAATGGAGCCCTACTAACTAGCACTAGAAATTCCTTAAACTTTGGGGAAACTTATTCTCCTATAAATAAAAGCCAAAGAGTGAAAATCTTGCACAGGGCATTTTCATGAAGGACAAACCTAGAAACTGTACACTATCAGGAACCATACTTCCTCACAGGTAGAGGTGTACTGTGTTAGAGTTACTTGAAGCAGTCAAAGAAATAAATAAAATCACTTATTTTTTTTTGCCTAGTGCTGCAATTTCACTGTCCTTGATACTTCATTCATTCAGAGTCGATGCTTCAGATTCCAAATTGAGAATGGAAACAGCTCTGAGAATGCTACCACTATAAGTTTTCAGTTGTTATCATAATTAGGTGGAGTTAGCCGACTAGATCACTTCCAAAGAAAGACGGCCTGAGAGGAGTCCATTTTAGAATGGGACATACAAAAGTACCTAGCATTGTGACTGGCCCAAGGAGTTGCTCCAAAATGTTACTTAACAATTAAAATAAATGCACAAATGAGTGAATGAGTAAGTGAATGGAGAAAACTCAGAAAGAGAATAGTCTAGAGCTTTACTACTAGTAGAGAACAGATCTGATTAGGAACCAGTAACGGATTTAGACATCCTGAGCTTGCATGAAACCAGTTGTGGGAAGGGCACAGGAGAAAAATTCTGCCAACAGGAGAGGTTTGCCCCAATGCAGTGTCTCGTGCCCTCAACTTCCACATACCTATGATTATATAATTATAGGGAATACCTATAATTAAAGGTACAATTAGTTTCTGGACCCTATATGTTAGGAGGGCTTGGATAGGGTTATTTTTGAGTCATGAGTTGCCCAAAGTCTATCATTTTCCTGATCTCCTCCCCCCTCTTATAGACAGTTCTCAGGTATTAGCCTCCCCATGCTTCCAGGTTTCTGGTATAATGTGGGCTTTCACCATTAGAAACAAGGAGTATAGTAAGACATAGGGAAACTCCTGTCTTAATTGTCCCATATGTGAAATGAAAGCTAAAAATAATTAGCTTGGAATGTTGTGAGGACTTAACTTACTAACTGAAGAGTGGTGCTGAAGACAATTGAGGTGCTGAAGAATCATTAGATTCTCTTTTCTTCACCTCTAACCCAAGTGTTTAATTTTCCCAAAAGGAGGACAAGAAGTAATTTTGAGGAACAGACCAACAGTCTAGGTAACAGAAATGAATACCATGTCAGAGAGACTTGAGGGGGGCACTACCTCAGCCCAGGGGAACAAAGGTAAGATGATAGAACTGCAGGAGAAAGGAGGGGCCTGATGAGGGAAGGGTAAGAAGTGGCGGGAACTGAGGGGAAACGGGGAGCACAAGAACAGGAAAACAACATCAGAAAACAGAAGGAAAACATTACCAAGTTTCTCTGTTCCTGGTGCAGAATACATCCTGGTTTTCTAACTGGTGGGCATGCCTCTGAGTGCAGGAGAAATTCACAAGATAGAAAATGCACCACAACTGTCCCATCGTGTAAACTGACATTGATTTTTCTATTAGACATTTTGTGCATAAAGACAAATGTATAAGCTCAGTCCTTAAAAGCCCCTGCAAATACAGACTTCAGAAAACTCTTCTGAACTTTGGTAGCATTTTGGTCTTATCCTTTATGACTCCATAAAATGACAAAGAAAAGGAAAACTGAGAACTTCAAATTCCTAACAAGGAATAAAGCAACCTCTTTCATACTTCCCCTAGCATAACTGCACAATCATTTCTTTACATATCTCTATTACCATTGATACACTGCTACGAGCAGCATCCTAACAAAGGAGGCTCAGGTCTACCAGAAGGCCCTGTGTGTTAAGGTGGCCAATGGGATGGCAAGGTGTAACCTGAAAGCCCAGGTGGCATCTAGGTCCTGATGCATCTGATTGCTGGAAAGCTCAGCCTGAAGTATACTTTGGACTTATTAGCTAAAAACAGTTACTGGATGATCCCTCTGGGAATTACCATTGAAGCTGATTGACTCATAGCTTACCTTTAGATAGTTTTGCTAATGTTGTCAAGTGTTTTATCATGATACACATTAAAGACATAATCATTATACATGACATTATCACTACTATATGATCAATGGTCATTTAAATTTACCTACATGTTTGACCTTTTTTTTTGCTCAATTTTTTCTATACCTAGAATTGAAAGTTCAATACCTGAAAATAGATTTCAATGGATAAGTTTAACACAAATTAGACAAAGCTGAAGAGGTGACTCAGAAGATAAGCCAGAAGAAAATAAGAACTTCCATCTGTGGGCATTTTCCTTCTCCTTGAAGAACTCCTTTTAATTTTCCCTTTAGTGCAAGTCTTCTAGGTGATGTATTTATTTCACCTTCATTCTTAAAGGATGTTTTACTGGGCACAGAATCCTAATGGGGGAGGGCTGGTTTTTTTTTTAATCCAGTACTTTTAGGATACTACCTCATTGTCTTCTGTCTTCTTGTTAGTCTAATGTTTCTCTTGAGAAGTCAGTTGTTGGTCTAATTGTACTTCTTTGGAGTTAATTTGTCTTTCCTTTCCCTCTTGCCACTCTTAATATTTTGTTTTGATTTTCAGTAATTTTATTATGATGGGACAAAGTGTGACTTTCTTTTAATTTATCATACTTGGGGTATATTTATAGAATTCCTAGCATTTATAGTTGATATAATTTTTCAGTTTGGAGTATTTTCGTTCGTTGTCTTACATATTGCCCTATTTTCTTAGGTATCGCCTAATTCTCCCTCTTCTTTAGAACTCCATGTAAATGTATGTTATCCTTCTGTATCTATGCATTATGTATCTCATACTCTTTTCTTTATTCTTTCTGTGCCTTACTGTATATATTTTCTTCTTGCCTATCCTATAAGTTATTAGTATACTCCTCAACATTAAGTTCCTTTAAACTCATCCATTAAGATCTTATTCAGCCATTGAGTTTTTCTTTCTCAAGATTTTCACTAAGATTATTTATAGTTTCCAGAAATATTATGCCAAAATTCTCAACCTTTTCTTTAATCTCTATAAATATTTATTTTAAAGTTAAGCATCTGGATCTGCTTCCACTGTCTCTAGTTTGTCTCCCCATATTCTTGTTAAATTTTTTCTATTGAGAATAGGGTATTATTATGAAAAATTATGGAGATAACTTAAGGCTCTGAATTATATTCTCTTCCTCCAGAGAAAATTTTTACTTGCTTCTGTCAGACAACCATGGGCATCAGCAATACTGGATGACCCTCATGTAATTTGCGGACTGAAATGAAGCTGGGCTCCAACCCACACAAAGCTTCTCTGCTTCCAATCCACCTTTACTTCAGGGTATCGCCCTTTAAGGTTCCAACCCACCCTTGTGGTCCCTGAATTCCATTTTCCCCACTAACTTTAGGAAACTGTCAAAATAACTTTTCACATTTTCAACCACCTCTTCAAGATGCCCTTACAGGAAAAAGAGACCCCTAAGTGCAAAGCTTGCTTCTCTGGGTTTTCTTCTTCTTTGGGATGACAGCTCCATAATTACTCACTGCCTCCTTAGCTTTCAAATATCTTTAGAGCAGATCTTAAAAACATGCTGTTCAGCTTTTTAAAAATTTTTTAAATGTGAGTTGGTCCAAGTGATCTAGTGAGTAGTTACCCGAAGTGGAAATCCCTGATCATTTTAGTCCATTCCTATTCTATTATTATTATTTGCTATTGCTAATTTACATATTTTATAATACTTTACTCTTCTGTCGGCTTTTTCTCTAGTCTCAATTTTTATCATTCTTTCTTTGCTCCCCTACCTTTTTAAAAGCAATGGAGGTTCTTATTACATATTTCTATCAAAAGAAGTATATGCAAAGAATTTGAAGCTTCTTAGTTTATTTTTTTCCCAAGATGGGTTTCTTCCTCTATCTTAGCATTGCATATCAGTTAGGATGCATTTGGATGAAAATAAGAGAAAACTTAAATAGCCATAGTCTAATCCATAAGATGTTTATTTTTACTTGAGAAATCTGGGAATGGGGGGGCGGTAATGAGATTTGGGGTTTTATTCAGCATTTCCATGATAAGTAAAGTTATTGCTTCAATGTGACTATGATATTTTTCCCTTTCTCTCATAGTCTCACTACAGGTTCTGTAGCTCCTAGCATCACATTCTTTTTTTTTTTTTTAACGGTGTAAGTTTTTTTTTTTAACATCTTTATTGGAGTACAATTCCTTTACAATAGTGTGTTAGTTTCTGCTTTATAACAAAGTGAATCAGCTATACATATACATATATCCCCATATCCCCTCCCTCTTGCGTCTCCCTCCCACCCTCCCTATCCCACCCTTCTAGGTGGCCACAAAGCACCAAGCTGATCTCCCTGTGCTATGTGGCTGCTTCCCACTAACTATCTGTTTTATGTTGGGTAGTGCACATATGTCCATGCCACTCTCTCACTTCGTCCCAGCTTACCCTTCTCCCTCCCCTGTCCTCAAGTCAGAGAGGAGTGCAAAGATTATTCCTCTAGAGGGTGCCCCTCAGACTCATTGGCTAATACTGTGTCACATGAATACCCTTAGCTGCAAGGAAGACTGGGAAGCTGATTATCTGGGAAAGGAGAGTGGAATTTCATGAATGGTTTAGACAATAACAAAGTACCCCCTACTATTGGGTATCTAAATAAAATGAGAGACGTTAGTAAGTAAAAAAGCAAAATAATAAAATAGGCAAGTCATGGTGTCCCCTCCCAAATGGCATGTTTCTTTCCTTCCTAATTCTGAACGGCTTTACTGTAATATGCTAGAATTCTCACTGATACCCTTACCTTTCTATCTGTCTTTCCTTTTTTGTTATAGATTAAGAGCTTGGATACTTCATTGAATGCATTTCTTGGTATCCAGTATGTAAGAACATGTTTACCTATCTTCCTATCTATGACTACATACTTCTGTATAGAACTATTTTTACTCCCTCCTTCAATTTGATAGATGCTATGGTCTGAATGGTGTCCCACAAAATTCACATGGTGCAGTCCTAAGCCCCAATGTGATGATATTTGGAGATGTGGCCTTCAGGAGATACTTAGGTTTAGATGAGGTCATTAGGGTGGGACCCTCATCATGGGATTAGTGTCCTTACAAGAAAAGACACAGGAGAGCTTGCTCTCTCTCAATCTCCACCACTCAGACTATGGCATTTTGCTATGAAAAATATGTACTGAGCTAATACAGTAGAGGAGATGTCCTTCTCAATCCAAGACAAATGCCTCCACCTATGCTTTAGATATTTTTCCATTCTGCTTCCTCTGGGACCAAGCTCCCTCAAACTTGCTATTTTTCTAGTTGGTATTCAATTTTTCCTCTCCATTTGTCTTTTACATTTAGCAGTTAGCACATTCAAACTATCTTCTCTATTTGTGTATGTTTTCATAGCACATATTATTTTCTAAAACTACTTTCCTAGTCCCACATACCCTTACAGCATCTGACTTAATTCTTGCATTTTCTCACACCCAAATGTACTGAAGTAATAACGGTATTACCTGGCAACCATTTCTGCACCAACCACTCTTCTAAAGCTTCTCTATGGTTTATTTATGATCTCCGACACAAGAATAAATTTGTTCTAAAACACCGAGATGCATAAAACACCATTTTCAATATTTTAATGTTTTTTGTTTTCATTTATTTTAAAAAGTGTTTTTATTAGGTAACCTTTCAAATATACATAATGACTAGAGAAACATACATAACATCCAGTACACACCATGCATACTTAACAAATCTTAACTTTTACCATATTTACTTCAGATTATTTTTCAAAAATAGGACACTATAGATCTGAAGTCTTCTTTGTATACCATTTCCCAATCCCTTCCTCCCTACCCATAGATAACCACCATCCTAAAGTCAGAAAGTAGCCTCCTGTGGTAGACAGGACGGCCCCCCAAAGATGTTCATTCTCTAATCTCTGGAACCTGTAAATGTGTTACCTTACATGGCAAAAGGGACTTTGTACAGACTTTAAAATAAGGAGATTATCTTGGATTATCCAGGTGAGCCCAATCTAATAATACGAGCCCTTAAAAGCAGAGAACTTTCTCTCACTGGCATGAGAAAGCTGAGGTAGAAATGGAAGTCAAAGAGGAGTGGAAGCATGAGAAGACCTGGCTCATCACCTCTTGGGGAGGGATACATAGAAAGCATGAGAAGTAATGCAACCAGCCTCTAGAAGAAGAGCCGAGCCCCCAGCTGAGAGCCAGCAAAGAAACAGGGACCTTATTAGTCCTACAATGTCAAGAAACTGAATTCAGCCATCAATCTGAGCCTGGAAGTGGATTCATCACCGGAATCTCCAGGGCTCCAGAATGTAGCCCTGCTCACACCTCGATTTCCACCTGCTGAGACTCTAAGCAGAGGATCCAGTTGAGCATGCTGTACTTGGACTTCTGAGCTACAGAACCTTGAGATAATAAATAGGCATTGCTTTAACTTGCTAAATTTTTGGTAATTTTTCACAACAGCAATAGGAAACTAATACACTTCTTCATGCATGCTTTTATATTTTTTTATTACACGTGTCCGTTTTTTAAACTCTACATAAATGTCTCCCACTACATGAAACATTTTGAAATTAGTTTTTATTTTGTCAGCATGTTTTAGAAATTTATCCAGGTTGATAGGTAGAGATAGTTCATTCATTTAATTGCTAGATAGTGTTCTAATGTATAGGTATACCACATTCTATTTATTTTTCAGAAGATTAGAGCACATGTGATGAATCTGGATATGTTTGGGTTTATCTGTAGATTCTATAGTATTTTCTATGTAGAAAAGCACATCATCTTCAAATAACTAACCTTTTTTTTCTTTCCAATTCTTAAATTTTAATTTCTTTCATTTCCTTATATTGGGAATTTCAATACAATATTAAATTGTATAAGTGATAGTGGCCATCCTTGTCTTACCTTTTTTTTTTTTTGTCTTAATTGAAGACAAATTTCTAAAATGTATTGTTCAAGCAAAAGTTTACTGTAGGCTTTGTAATTACTCTATCACATTAAGAAAGATCCCTACTATTCCCAGTTTGCAAAGACCTTTATAATGAACAAGTGCTGAATTTTATCGAGTGCCTTTCGGCACTATTGAGATAACATATGATGCTAGAATAAGTTAAGAGAAAAATACTGCCTTTTTAATCATTTAAATTACTGCTTTTTAACATTGATTCCAAATATCATATTTTTAAAATAGTGTTTGAGTAACCATTGTGACAGAGATTTACTTTTTTATATATATAAATGAAATACGCAAAACTCAAGGTTATAAATCTGGGGCGGCATAACAGTAAATATGCCAGCTGGTTCAGACCTAATGGCTAGGACACCACTGCCTCCTTGTGGTAAAATTCCAAAATGACAAGTTCTGATTATTGGAAGTTTATTTTTCAAGTCACAGGTTTGACAATAAATGTCACAGAAGCCATGGCCTGGGATAAAAAGAGAGTTGTTACAGATCTCAGAGAGACATGAGAAGAATAGAAATTTGGGACAGGCACACAAACATAGAATTAACCAGGTTTTTCTTTCAGGACTCCCAGGTATAGGGGCAGAGGTTGAAGAAAAGACTTGAGTAACATGAAAATGTGGAGTTGGGAGGGGATCAAGATGGTGGCATATAAGGACTGGGCTCACCTCCCCTCATGAACAAACCAAAACTACAACTCCATATAGAGCAACTCTCACTAAAATCAACTTGGGAACTAGCAAAACAGCTCTTCTAAAACAAGGGCTGTAAAGAAATTTCCACATGGAGTCTAATAAGAAGAAAAGAGAAGTGATCTGATCAGGAACCACAACCACCATGGGGGACAAAAAGAGAAGGGGGATATCACAGGCTAGGAGATCCTCCCTGGGAAGAGAGGAGTTTGAGCCCATATCAGACACCCCAGCCCTGGGGTCTGACCAGGAAGACAAGCCCCCTTAGCTGGTTTGAAAACCAATGGGGTTTACCAGAGGGCTGTAAGAAACCAAGACTCTTGCTCTTAAAGAGTGCACACACTCTTTAAGAGTGTTTATTTCTGGTCACAGCATGGAGGCAGCAAATTGAAAACTGCCTGGGGCTCTGGCCAGCTTGCCAAGACCACCCAGCATGCACCCCAGCCCACACTGGGCTACTACTCCAGCCACTCTTGCTCCAGCACTACTCCCCACTCAAGGGGAGCCTGCTATTGCCAACAAGACTGTGCACACTGGGAGGGAACAGAGCCAGCCCAGACCATGGCCCTGCATCTGACCAGGACAGAGGCAACCATCACCAGCTCGTGCATCCTTGCACACAATATGGAAGGAGTGAAGCTAGCTCCATGTTGGAGACCACCATCACAGGAACACATGTCCCTGTGCATACTTGGGAGAGGGCAGGCCCAGCTCAGTGTTGTGGCATCACCCCCTCCAGCTCCTATCCAGCCTCTAACTAATGTGTGCACACTGGGGCAAGGGGGTAGGTAGTGAAACCAGCACAGAAACCAGCCCCAAGCTCTCAGGCACTGGCCATGCCCCAAACATAGGTAGAGACTGCCATTACACCCAGGAGAAACCCAAGTACCTCAGAGTGTCTGCTCCAGCCCCTTGGTCCCTGCCTTTACCCCTGATAGGGCGGTGACAGTCACTGAGCACAGGAGAAGCCCTATATTGCACCTGGCTCTGGTCCCTCCAACTCGAGCCCTACCTTCCACTAAGCAGGTGGCTGTCAGCCACCCACGGGAAGATATGAAATGTGCTGATTTCAGATCCAGCACTCCCACCAAAGCTACCGGGCACATGCAGACTGTATAAGGACGGTCTAACACAAGGACACACCCTCAAGACCAGGATAAGTAACCGTTTCACCTAACTTCATAGAGACAGAGAAAGTTAGACAAAATGAAAAAAAAAGTATAAGAGGAATATGTTTCAAATGAACAAGAAAAAACTCCAGAAAAAAACCTAATGAAACAGATAATTTACCTGATAAACAGTTCAGAGCAATAGTAAAAAGAATGCTAACTGAACTGGGTAAAAGAACAGGTGAACACAGTGAGAATTTTAATAAAGAACTGGAAAATATTAAAAAAAAAGACCCAGTTAGAGCTGAAGAACTCAATACCTGAAATAAAAAATACACTAGCGGGAATTAGCAGATTAGGTGATACAGAAGAACACATAGCAATCTGAAAGACGGAATAATGAAAATCACTGGATCAGAAGAGCAAAAAGAAAAATTTGTTTAAATGAGAATAGTTGAAGGGACCTCTGGGACAACATCAAGTATACTAACATTCAAGTTATAGGGGTCCCAAAGGAGAAGAGATAAAAAGGTAGAAAATGTATTTGATGAAATTACGACTGAACACTTACTGAACCTGAAGAAGGAAACAAATATCCAGGTACGGGAATTACAGAGGGTCTCAAACAAGATGAACCCAAACAGACCCACACCAAGACATATCATAATTAAAATGGCAAAAGTTAAAAGATAAAGAGAGAATTCTAAAGGCAGGAGGAGAAAAAGAAAGAATCACGTACAAGGGAACCCTCATAAGGCTATCAGCTGATTTTTTCCAGAAACTTTGAAGAACAGAAGGGAGTGGCATGATATATTTAAAGTGTTGAAAGGTAAAAACCTGGAACCTAGCATACTCCGCCACAAGGTTAACATTGAAAACTGAAGGACAGATACAGAGCTTCTTAGACATGAAAAAACTAAAAGAGTTCATCAATTCTAAATGGACCCTTACAAGAAGTGTTAAAGGGTCTTCTTTAAGTGAAAAATAAAAGGTTACAATAAGAAATAAGAAATTATAGGAAGGGAAAAATTCCACAGGTAAAGGCAACTATATAGTAAAGGCTGTGGATCAACCACTTAAATAAGTTAGTACAAGGGTTCAAAGACAAAAATTGTAAAATCAGCTATAGCTACAATACATAGTTGAGGGGTAGATATGAAGATATAAAATATGACATCAAAAACACAAAATGTGATAGGGAGAGTAAAACATGTAGAGCTGTTAGAATGTGTTTGAACTTAAATGACAATCAGTTTAAAACAAGCACATATAGTTATAGGTCAACATATATGAACCCCATGGTAACCACAAATCAAAAACCTACAACAGTTACACAAAAAACAGAGAGAAAGGAGTATAAGAATATACTAAAGAAAATCATCAAAGCATAAGAGAAAAAATTAAAAGAAGAAAATAGGAACAGAGGAGAACTACAAAAACAAACAGAAAACAAGTAACAAAATTGTAAGAAGTACATATCAATTAATAATCACTTTAAACGCGAATGGACTAAATACTCCAATTGAAAGACACAGGGTGGCTAAAATACTCCAACTGAAAGACACAGGGTGGCTAATTGGATAAAAAAAAAAGATCCATCTATATACTTCTTACAAGAGACTCACTTTATAGCTAAAGACACAGACTGAAAGTGAGGGGATGGAAAAAGATATTTCATGCAAATGGAAACAACACGAAAACTGGGGTAGCAATACTTATATCAGACAAATTGGACTTTAAAACAGTCTATAATTGAATACAAAGAAGGCATTACATAATAATAAACAGGTCAATCCAAAAAGAGGATTAACACTTATAAACATATATGCACCTAATATCAGAGCACCTAAATATATAAAGCAAATATTAACAGACGTAAAGGGATAGGGGTGCACAGGGACATGTGTTCCTGTGATGGTGGTCTCCAACATGGAGCAGTTTTAAGAGAAATTAACATTAATATAATACTACTAGGAGACTTAACACCCCACTTACATCAATGGACATATCATTCAGACAGAAAATCAATAAGGAAACACTGGAATTAAATGACACAGTAGACCAGGTGCACTTAATATATCTATTCAACATTACATCCAAAAACAGCAGAATACACATTTTCTTCAATTACACATTGAATGTTCTCCAGAAGAGAGCACATGGTAGGCCACAAAACAAGTCTCAACAAATTTAAGAGGACAGAAATTATATCAAGCATCTTTTCTGACCACAAGGTATGATACTATAATACAGTCAAATACAGGAAGAAAAATGGGAAAAACACAAACACGTGGAGACTAAACAACATACTAGTAAAAAAAAAATTTTTTTGGTCAATGAAGAAATCAAATAAAATATCGTAAAATACTTTGAGACAAATGAAAATAAAAACACAACTTTCCCAAATCTATCGGATGTTGCAAAAGCAGGTTTAAGAGGGAAGTTTATAGTGACACAGGAGTACCTCAAGAAACAAGAAAATTCTCAAACAACCTAATTTATCATCTCAAGGAATTAGAAAAGAATAACGAAGTCAGAAGAAGGAGGGAAATAATAAAGATTAGAGGCAATAAATAAAATAGAGACCCCCAAATCAACAGAAAAGATCAATGAAAACAAGAGCTGGTTTTTTGAAAAGATAAACAAAATTGGTAAGTCTTTACCCAGGCTCATTAAGAAATAAAGAGAGAGAATCAAAATAGAACATGAAAGAGGAGAAATAACAACTGATATCACAGAGACACAAACAATCATAAGAAAAACTATGAACTATATGCCAACAAATTGGACAACCTAGAAGAAATGGCCAAACTACTAGAAACATACAATCTTCCAAGACTGAATTAATAGATAATGAGAACAGAACAATCACTAGTACTGAAATTGAATCACTAACCAAAATATTCCAACAAATGAAAGACCAAGCCCACATGACTTCACAGGGGGACTGTACCTAACATATAAAGAAGAGTTAATACCTATACTTTTCAAACTATTCCAAAAAATTAAAGAGGAGGGAACACTTCCAATTTCATTCTATGAGGTCACCATAACTCTGATACCAAAAGTAGACAAAGACACTATATAAAAAGAAAATTACAAGCCAATATTCCTAATGAATATATATGCAAAAATCCTCAACAAAATATCACCAAACCAAATTCAACAATATATAAAAAGGATTATACTGAGCTTCTGGGGGGAGAGGGGGAAGATGGTGGAGGAGTAAGACGCAGAGATCACCTTCCTCCACACAGATACATCAGAAATACATCTACACGTGGAACAACTCCTACAGAACACCTACTGAATGCTGGCAGAAGACCTCAGACCTCCCAAAAGGCAAGAAGCTCCCCACGTACCTGGGTAGGGCAAAAGAAAAAAGAATAAACAGAGACAAAAGAATAGGGACGGGACCTGCACCAGTGGGAGGGAGCCATGAAGGAGGAAAGGTTTCCACACACCAGAAGCCCCTTCGCGGGCAGAGACAGCGGGTGGCGGAAAGGGGGAGCTTCGAGGCCGCGGAGGAGAGCACAGCAACAGGGGTGCAGAGGGCAAAGTGGAGAGATTTCCGCACAGAGGATCCGTGCCAACCAGCACTTACCAGCCCGAGAGGCTTCTCTGCTCACCCGCGGGAGCAGGCGGGACTGGAAGCTGAGGATCGGGCTTCGGTTGGAGCGCAGGGAGAGGACTGGCGGCATGAACACAGCCTGAAGGGGTTAGTGCACGACGGCTAGCCGGGAGGGAGTCCGGGAAAAAGTCTGGACCTGCCGAAGAGGCAAGAGACTTTTTCTTCCCTCTTTGTTTCCTGGTGCGCGAGGAGAGGGGTTTAAGAGCGCTGCTTAAAGGAGCTCCAGAGATGGGCGCGACCCGCGGCTAACAGCGTGGACCCCAGAGACAGGCATGAGACACTAAGGCTGCTGCTACCACCACCAAGAAGCCTGTGTGAGAGCACAGGTCACTCTCCACACCTCCCTTCTGGGGAGCCTGTGCAGCCCGCCACTGCCAGGGTCCCGTGACCCAGGGACAACTTCCCCAGAAGAACGCACGGCGCGCCTCAGGCTGGTGCAACGTCACACCGGCCTCTGCCGCCACAGGCTTGCCCCGTACTCTGAACCCCTCCCTCCCCACGGCCTGAGTGAGCTGGAGCCCCTGAATCAGCGGCTCCTTTAACCCCGTCCTGTCTGAGAGAAGAACAGATGCCCTCCGAAGACCTACACGCAGAGGCGGGGCCAAATCCAAAGCTGAACCCCGGGAGCTGTGCGAACAAAGAGAAAGGGAAATCTCTCCCAGCAGCCTCAGGAGCAGCAGATTAAATCTCCACAATCAACTTGATGTACCCTGCGTCTGTGGAATACATGAATAGACAACGAATCATCCCAAATTGAGGAGGTGGACTTTGAGAGCAAGATTTATTATTTTTTCCCCTTTTCCTCTTTCTGTGAGTGTGTATGTGTATGCTTCTGTGTGAGATTTTGTCTGTATAGCTTTGCTTTTACCATTTGTCCTAGGGTTCTATCCATCCATTTTGTTTTTGGTTCCTTTTTTACTTTAAAAAATTATTTTTCTTAATAATTATTATTTATTTTTTATTTTAATAACTTTATTTTATCTTTATTTTATTTTATCCTCTTTCTTTCTTTCTTCTTTCTATGTTTTCTCCCTTTTATTCTGAGCCGCGTGGATGAGAGGCTCTTGGTGCTCCAGCCAGGAGTCAGTGCTGTGCCTCTGAGGTGGGAGAGCCAACTTCAGGACACTGGTCCACAACAGACCTCCCAGCTCCACATAATATCAAACGGTGAAAATCTCCCAGAGATCTCCATCTCAACACCAAGACCCAGCTTCACTCAACGACCAACAAGCTACAGTGCTGGACACCCTATGCCAAACAAATAGCAAGACAGGAACACAACCCCACCCATTAGCAGAGAGGCTGCCTAAAATCATAATAAGTCCACAGACACCTCAAAACACACCACCAGATGTGGACCTGCCCACCAGAAAGACAAGATCCAGCCTCATCCACCAGAACACAGGCACTAGTCCCCTCCACCAGGAAGCCTACACAACCCACTGAACCAACCTTAGCCACTGGGGACAGACACCAAAAACAATGGGAACTACAAACCTGCAGCCTGCAAAAAGGAGACCCCGAACACAGTAAGATAAGCAAAATGAGAAGACAGAAAAACACACAGAAGATGAAGGAGAAAGATAAAATCACCAGACCTAACAAATGAAGAGGAAATAGGCAGTCTACCTGAAAAAGAATTCAGAATAATGATAGTAAAGATCCAAAACCTTGGAAATAGAATAGAGAAAATGCAAGAAACATTTAACAAGGACTTAGAAGAACTAAAGAGGAAACAAGCAATGATCAACAACACAATAAATGAAATTAAAAATACTCTAGAAGGGATCAATAGCAGAATAACTGAGGCAGAAGAACGGATAAGTGACCTCGAAGGTAAAATAGTGGAAATAACTACTACAGAGCAGAATAAAGAAAAAAGAATGAAAAGAACTGAGGACAGTCTCAGGGACCTCTGGGACAACATTAAACGCACCAACATTCGAATTATAGGGGTTCCAGAAGAAGAAGAGAAAAAGAAAGGGACTGAGAAATTATTTGAAGAGATTATAGTTGAAAACTTCCCTAATATGGGAAAGGAAATAGTTAATCAAGTCTAGGAAGCACAGAGAGTCCCATACAGGATAAATACAAGGAGAAACACGCCAAGACACATATTAATCAACCTATCAAAAATTAAATATAAAGAACACATATTAAAAGCAGCAAGGGAAAAACAACAAATAACACACAAGGGAATCCCCATTAGGCTACCAGCTAATCTTTCAGCAGAAACTCTGCAAGCCAGAAGGGAGTAGCAGGACATATTTAAAGTGATGAAGGAGAAAAACCTACAACCAAGATTACTCTACCCAGCAAGAATCTCATTCAGATTTGATGGAGAAACTGAAACCTTTACAGACAAGCAAAAGCTGAGAGAGTTCAGCACCACCAAACCAGCTTTACAACAAATGCTAAAGGAACTTCTCTAGGCAAGAAGCACAAGAGAAGGAAAAGACCTACAATAACGAACCCAAAACAATTAAGAAAATGGGAATAGGAACATACATACCGATAATTACCTTAAATGTAAATGGATTAAATACTCCCACCAAAAGACACAGACTGGCTGAATGGATACAAAAACAAGACCCATATACATGGTGTCTACAAGAGACCCAATTCAGACCTATGGACACATACAGACTGAAAGTGAGGGGATGGAAAAAGATATTCCATGCAAATGGAAATCAAAAGAAAGCTGGAGTAGCAATTCTCATATCAGTCAAAATAGACTTTAAAATAAAGACTATTAGAAGAGACAAAGAAGGACACTACATAATGATCAAGGGATCGATCCAAGAAGAAGATATAACAATTGTAAATTTTTATGCACCCAACATAGGAGCACATCAATACATAAGGCAAATACTAACAGCCATAAAAGGGGAAATTGACACAATCATAGTAGGGAACTTTAACATCCCACTTTCACCAATGGACAGATCATCCAAAATGAAAATAAATAAGGAAACACAACACATCTTGCTTAAATGATACATTAAACAAGATGGACTTAATTAATATTACAGGACATTCCATCCAAAAACAACAGAATACACATTTTTCTCAAGTGCTCATGGAACACTCTCCAGGATAGATCATATCCTCGGTCACAAATCAAGCCTTGGTAAATTTAAGAAAATTGAAATCATATCAAGTATCTTTTCTGACCACAATGCTATAAGACTAGATATAAATTACAGGAAAAGATCTGTAAAAAATACAAACACATGGAGGCTAAACAGTACACTACTTAATAATCAAGTGATCACTAAAGAAATCAAAGAGGAAATCAAAAAATACCCAGAAACAAATGACAATGGAGACATGACAACCCAAAACCTATGGGATGCAACAAAAGCAGTTCTAAGAGGGAAGTTGATAGCAATACAATCTTACCTTAAGAAACAGGAAACATCTCAAATAAACAACCTAACCTTGCACCTAAAGCAATTAGAGAAAGAAGAACAAAAAAACCCCAAAGTTAGCAGAAAGAAAGAAATCATAAAGATCAGATCAGAAAGAAATGAAAAAGAAATGAAGGAAATGATAGCAAAGATCAATAAAACTAAAAGCTGAGGGCTTCCCTGGTGGCGCAGTGGTTGAGAGTCCGCCTGCCAATGCAGGGGACACGGGTTCGTGCCCCGGTCCAGGAAGATCCCACATGCCGCAGAGCGGCTGGGCCCGTGAGCGATGGCCGCTGAGCCTGCGCGTCCGGAGCCTGTGCTCCGCAAAGTGAGAAGCCACGACAGTGAGAGGCCCGCGTACCACAGGAAAAAAAAAAAAAAAACTAAAAGCTGGTTCTTTGAGAAGATAAACAAAATTGATACACCATTAGCCAGACTCATCAAGAAAAAAAGGGAGAATACTCAAATCAATAGAATTAGAAATGAAAAAGGAGAAGTAACAACTGACACTGCAGAAATACAAAGGACCATGAGAGATTACTACAAGCAACTCTATGCCAATAAAATGGACAACCTGGAAGAAATGGACAAATTCTTAGAAAAGCACAATGTGCCAAGACTGAACCAGGAAGAAATAGAAAATATGAACAGACCAATCACAAGCACTGAAATTGAAACTGTGATTAAAAATCTTCCAACAGGGCTTCCCTGGTGGCACAGTGGTTGGGAGTCCGCCTGCCGATGCAGGGAACGCGGGTTCGTGCCCCAGTCCAGGAAGATCCCACATGCTGCGGAGCGGCTGAGCCCGTGAGCCATGGCCGCTGAGCCTGCGTATCCCCATGAGATACATAAATGCCATCTGTAGCACATGATAAAAGGGTAAAAAGCTGAACAGGAAGTAGAGTCTATGAGGCTGAGAAGCCAAGCAGATATAACTGTAGTTTGAAATTGGAGCTGAGGGTCCACCAAGAAGAGGTAAGTGGTGATTACCCCTTTAGCTAGAGCCATGGAAGGTCACAGAAGCACTATACCATAGGAGTAATGCTGAACAAGAAATAGAACAGTCTCACAACAATTTGGAAACACAATTTGGAAACAGCTCAATGCCAGATTGGATTAAGATGATTTGACTCTAAATGCCTGCACAAAGCAAAAGTTATCCTTTTCTGGACTGAGATGACATCAGCCAGAGTCTCAGTTTCACTTCTAAAAATGTCAGGTATTCCTTAAGACGGGACCAAATGACCAAAAATGGAAAATAAAAGACCATAGAACAGATCCACTGGAGATCTCAGATATTAGAGTTATCAGACATGCATTTTATTTTATTTCATTTTCATATTCATTCATCTCTTTGTTCAATAAACATTTGCCTTTTTTCTAGCTTTATATAATTGACAAACAACATTGTGTGAGTTTAAAGCAGGATGATTTGATATACATGTATATTGTGAAATAATTACCACAATAAGATTAACACATCCATCGCCTCATGTAATTACCATTTTGTGTGTGTGTGTGTTGAGGACATTTAAGATCTACTCTCAGAAAATTTAAAGAATGTAATACAGTGTATTAACTGTACTAGATTAACTAGTCATCATGCTGTACATGAGATCCCCAGAGCTTATTCTTCTTATAATTGGAAGTTTGTACCCTTTGACCAACATCTCCTCATTTCCCCCAACCCCTGGAAACCACCAATCTACTCTCCATTTCTAAGAGTTCAGCTTTTTAAGATTCTACATATAAGTGAGATCATACAGTATTTGTCTTTCTTTCTGACTTATTTCACTTACCATACTGCCCTCTAGGTCCATCCATTTTGTCACAAATGGTAGGATTTCCTTCTTTCTATGGCCAAATAACATTCCATTGTATAGCTATACCTCATTTTCTTTATCCATTCATTCACTGGCATACACTTAGGTTGTTTCCATGTCTTGGCTATTGTGAATAATGCTGCAATGAACACAGTAATGCAGATATCTCTTCAATATACTGATTTCACCTCATTTGGATATATAGCCGGAAGTAGGATGCTGAAGCATATGTCAGTCCTATTTTTCATTTTTTGAGGTCTCTCCCTACTGTTTTCTATAATGGCTGTACTAATATACATTCCCAACAACAGTGCACAAGGGTTCCTTTTTCTCCACATCCTTGACAATACTTTTTATCTACTCAGATATGCACTTTTAAATGAGTTTGATTAATGTGTTCAAGAAAATATGTGGCAAAATGGAGAATGTCTCTAGAGAACTGGATTCTATAAGACAGAACCAAAAGTAAACTCTAGAACTAAAAAATATAATAAGCAAAATTAAGCAGATTAGAAACAGAAGAAGAGAAGATGAATAAAACTAGAATGTGGGTCAACAGAAAATATCCTGACTGAAAGACAGAGACCAAAAAAATGAGAAATACAGCATAAAATCATCAAAGTCTTATGGGAAATGGTAAGATCTAACATATGTATATCTAGAGTCATAGAAAGGACAGACAGAATGGGACAGAGCAATATAATTTAATATGAAAATGTAGTTAAACAGAAGTTGCAAAATTGGAAAAGCGAAAAGGGAACATTATGGTAATACAGAGATAGTAATCACAGAATTGTGGCTAAGGGAACAAAGAGAAGAGGTTGGACCATCGACTGAAAGCCTGCAAGAGTTTCTCCATGAGCTGGGACTCAGATCCTTAAGCAGGGTGCTGCCCATCTGTGCTGCCACCTCAGGAGCTCAGAGAAGGGGTCTTATGAAGCTGGGAAGGGGAGCTTCCTTGTTCCTGCTATGGCTGAGAGGGCATGAGGAAGCTAGTTCCAGGAGTGCTGAGAAAAAGCTGAAAGTGGAACCCCAGCTATTGCTGGGGTGATGTGAACAGAAACAGCAAGTAGTCTCCCTTTAGTGCCACAACCTAAGAGGAGTCAGATGTCAAAGAAGAAAATACTTTCCATATTCTGCACATCACAAAGCATAAGGGTGGGTTTAGAGATAAGAGAGAGAAGTTTCATAACCACTACGAACCTCGAGCAAGATAAATACAAAAGAAAACAAATCTAGGCATTTATATTAAACTACTGAAAACTAAAGGCAAAAAAGAAAAAATTGTAAACAGCCTGAGACAAAAGACAAATTACCTTTAAACAGTACTGAGACAGGCTGGGACCTGGGGCCTGGGACCCTTTGCCGCAGTGCTCGCACCTGGACAAAGTCTCCTCCAGCAAAATAATACAAAGAAACTACAAGGGGCTGAAAATAACTGCAGGCATGTGCAGCTGGAGCAAAACAGAAAGACCAAAACCCAGCTGCTACTTCTGAGGTGTCAGAAGCAAACACAGGGTACTACCCATGATCCCTGCACACAGCACCACCAAGGGAGTGGGCAGACCACCTAAGCCACCCGCTGGCCTGACCCACGGATCTGCCCCTACCCTTACCCCATTTAAGGGAACAGCTCGCCCTCAGTGAGCGAGCAAGGGCACCTGTTACTTGTTTTCACTCCCTCGTGCTGCAGCACGAGTCCCAATAAAGCCATGCCTGAATTTCTTGTCTGGCCTATTATCAATTTATATTGATTAAATAGTTTAAGAACCCAGGTCCATAACAGTACCACCTTTAGACACAGGCAACTGTGGTCCAGGCCTGGACTTCTGTTTTAGGGCCTGTTTGGTTTCCTTCCCACCCATCACTCTTCACAGGGTGAGGGTCCTGCAGAGTCTAGCTGATACACCCACCCACAGCCGGCACACTCTATATCTCCTGCTTCAAAGAGCTGGACCTCAGAAATCCCTGCCCAAACAGCCTCAAGTCCATTTCCGGTTCTCACAGCCCTCTTTCCACAGGAGTGAGCACACCAGGCGTGAGGAGTGTGCACACCAGGCGTGAGGAGTGTGCACGGAGCTCGACGGTGTGTGCTGAATTACGGAGGCATGCACTGACTTTCTCAGTTCATGAAAGACCCAATGGTGCGACAAAGAAGAGCCTTGGGTCAAGGACCTCCATTTGTACTTTTTACCCAGGAAATAAGTAAAGGCGAGCCTGCCTTCGAAGGAGCCAACTTTAGACTGAAATTGATTTCAAACAGAAGGGATAGACGCCTTAAGTCTTATGGGTTAATATTCTGATAATGATGAAAGAAAATAAATGCAAACTAGAGTTCTATACATCAAAATGTACCTCAAAATGAAAGAAAATGTACCTCAGAAATGAAGGGAGAGCTGCTCTGCCGCCCCACGCCCGGCGGGTGGGCCCAGGAGAGGCAAGAGGAGGCCCAGGCCCGGCGCGCTGGATGCCCGGTTTCACACCACCGTTTCCACGTGTCGTTTGGCAGCAACAGGCTGAGCCCGCTCCTCCAGATCAGGTGGCGGGTGACGAGGAGGGAGAGGACAGGGAGGCAGGCTGGAAGCTTAAAAGGCAGCCCGCCCCAGGACCTCCGAGAGCACGCCTCTCCCGGTGGTCCCTCCACAGGGCCAGGCGACGCCCTGGCCTCTGCGCAGCCGTCCAACTACGCGGGCCGGCTCCGCCCACCTGGCTACACCATAGCAACTGCGATGAAACAGCCTCTTCAAGCTGGCGGAGGGCTTCTTCGACCGTGGTTGGTGCTAGAGCGCATCATGGAAGACAAGCTGATGGCAGACGTCAACACCTGGGAGAGCGAGGAGCAGAAGCAGAACCGGTGCGTGGCAAGCTGAGAATCATGGAACCCCGCAACCACGTGCTGATCCTGTCCTTCCCCGTCCTGCCGACGGCGGCTCTTGGGAGATCCTTGAGGGCTACCGGGCCCAGAGTAGCCAGTATTGCACGCCCTGCAAAGGAAGGGTCCGCTACTGTGAAGGTGTGAGTGTAGATGAAGTAAAAGCTTTAGCTTCGGGCTTCCGTGGTAGCGCAGTGGTTGAGAGTCCGCCTGCCGACACAGGGGACACGGGTTCGTACCCCGGTCCAGGAAAATCCCACATCCCACGGAGCGGCTGGGCCCGTGCGCGTCCGGAGCCAGTGCTCCGCAACGGGAGACGCCACAGCAGTGAGAGGCCCGCGTATCGCAAAAAAAATAAAAATAAAAGAAATAATAATAATTAAAAAAGAAAGCTTGTAAAGCAGCAATAGGAATCTTGTCAGAGCCTGTCCTTTGTCCTTTTCCAGGGAGAGATGTTAAGAGTTGGAGAGGTAAATCATCAAAAGATTATTGAAGTGGGGTGGCACTTACAATCAATTCTACTTTGTACAAGAGGCAAGATCAATAATCTATCCAGAGGTGCCTTAGGAAAATATGCAGTCTAATTCAAAAGAATAGAGATAGTAGCATTTGAGAAGCAATGTTCCCCTTAGCTCAAACATGCAGATATAGTCCTGAGCCTGGGACCACTGGAGCTGATTTTTAAAAAATTAAATTAAAATTAAATTAATGTTTTTAAAACCCAATGTCCAGAAATCTCTTTAAGAAGGTTCCACATTTACCACTCCTCATTTTCAGGTCAGACACAAATTCACCTAATTGAGCTAGGAAGCCCTTTATGATCTTATCACATCTTTAATAAGAATGTCTGAATCTCCCATTCCAATTGTTCAATTAAGTCACTGCTCTATACGTCTTAAAGTTCCTTAAAATGCCTATTTCCAGGACCTTAATGGTATTTCAGCTGCTATTTCAGTTAAAGAGTAAGCAAAGACCAAAGAGAAGTAAGTCCCTAGTTTTATTGAAATTCTTTTGAATCCTTCAGAAACACTGGCAGTGGCCCCATGTCAACCACCTTTTAGCAATCTTGGGAGATTCTCCCCAAGACCAATTTTGGGTCATTTTTCTCCTATTATCATCCAGGAAATTACATTAGTAACTTCCACAGCAGTGACTTTGGTGGATGACAATGGAATATGTTTTTGTAACAAACATTGTTGCATGGCTTGGACACTTCCATGACTGCTCATATCATGTATCCAGGTGGCTACCTGCAAACAGTCGACCAAGTCACCACCTTGGCATTCTGGTTCTCCTCTGAGCCAGTAATTGGGTTCTTTTATTGAGCACCCCTATGATCTACTTTAATTTTCCTTCTGAAATTCCATAGGCCTGCCACAACTGTGTTCTTCACACACAGTATTCTTTCATTGTTCACCCATCAAACATTTATTAGCTAGACCATTGGGCCATTGGCTATGGCCTAATAGTCTGTGATATCCTGACTTTCGTATGTAGCATTTTATATGAATTAGGACTTTGTTCTAGAGCAAAATTACTTTTGTACTGCTACATGAATTGCTTTCAGTTCAGCCCATCGTGCAGAATACTTTTGCCTTTTTCAACTAGGAATTTACTGTCTGCTAGGCAAATAGCAGCAGACTTCCATACAAAATGTCATTTTTTAATACTTGAGCTCCCAATGGTGGAGCAAGCAGCCTGTTACACTTCAGCGAGAAGGGAGTCATAAGAGTCAGATCATTCACAAGCATGAGTGAGCGTTCTGTCATCGATCCTACAGAGAGAGGCTACCTACTCATGGATATGATACACACACTCCATCTCAGCATATTCCTAAGTATAACATTTACATTTTATCAAGGAATTGTGTTGTTCAGCTCTCTCTTTATATGAATGTCTTTCTTAAATCACTCATATCAAAATATATATCTTGGTAATTCATTGTCCTTCAGCCATATGAGCTATTTCCACCACAGCTTAAGAGCATGCTAGTAATTGTGTCTGAAGTGGGTTGCACTTAGTCACAGCATAGTTTTCTAATTCAAAATACCAGTAACTGCCATTGGGTGGCAGAATTAGACTTTTGCTAATAACTCTATAAAACTGGGAGAAAAAAGTGAAGAAAATCTTCACAGCTTCACCAGCCATTTCCACAGCTATTGCTTTTTCCTCTCATTTCTTGTCCTTTCTACCCCTCCCCTTTTGCCTGTCCTGCACTTTTTTACTTTGTCTATGCACAAAGTGTAAATCAACCTATCTGACCACTAGCAAATATCCCACTTAATTCTGGGACAGTCCCTTCTTAGTACTGAGACCCAATTCCTCCTTTGTTCCCATACCAAAAAATCTCTGGCAAGTTACAGCTCCAGAGTAACTTAGAAAGAAATGAAATAAAATAAGTGTGTCTCCTGCTGTCTTTGTTCTTAACAAGTAACACCTAAATAGAACATAGCAAATAGTAAATCCTCAATAACTATTTGTTGATTAAGGAGTGAATGCAGGAATGAACGATGGATCTGTCTGGAGAGTCCTTTCTGTTGCATGATTCTAGGAAATAGGAGGGAGTATTCTCCTCTAAAGTGTAAGTCTTGAGACCCCTAACAGATTCTGTATCCCCAGTGTCTAGTTTGTCCTGTCACTTAATATGCTCTCAATTAGTGTGGGGAAAAAAAAGAATGAATGAGAGAGAAGGAGGGGGTGAGAAAAAGAACATATGAAAAGAAACAATTTTGTCCAGTAAAATTCCTGCCTTCATGACAATATAGATGACAGAGGAAAGTAGCGTGGAGGAGAGATCAGGATAGAAAGAGAGAAAAAGAGTCCATATTTTGGGACACCATCCAGGGTCCTCCTCACACAGAGCTCGGTGAAACGTGTGCACTCTGACAGCCCCCGCCCTGAGTCTCTCCACCACCCACCTTAGTCTGGGCCACTTCCGATCCCTGCCTGGTTCAGGACTTTTTCCAGGACTAGAGGAAGGAGAAGGAGTTAGAAAAAGCAGAACAAATGCTCAGCGACCACCCCACGTCCCATTCAGCTCCCAAGAGGGTTCTCTGAAAGAGAACAAAAGCAGCTTTCTGTCCTGCTTCCACCCAAAGGCAGAGAGGTCTTCATCAGTCAAGACCACATCCATGCCAGCTCCCTAGCTTCTACCTGTTCTTGATCCTTTGACCCTCAGGCTAAAATCCTCTCTGCAATTGTCAGTTTCCTTCAGCAAAACCCTCTGAAAATCATGGCCTCATATATGGTACATTCACAGGTGAAATTTCCAAGATCAGGATATTTCTCTACAGAATGAAGGCCAGGGCTATGGAGCCGAGCAAAACAGTCCCAGCTTTAGTTGCATTTCTGCTCTGCCCACTTGGTGGAGTTGGTCCCTTATATTTTCCAGAGCATATGCCTTCCTGAGGGTGTAACTGAGGCAAAGTAGTAAGTAGATGTGTGAGATCAGTGGGAGGAGTGGCCCTTCAATCCTGCCCTCCCACACACCACCATGCACAGGGGTTATTCCTAAAACCCTGTAGACTTGGGGAAAAGCCTTCTGTCCCATAATTAGGGAGGGAATAGCATGCAATACCCCTGGGAGATGTGTCACATTGTGTTCAAATTCAGACTAAAATCATATGATGAATACCAAGTTATTTCCTGAGAGTTTGTTTTCATTAAGTATAGGAGAGGGATGGCCTGTCCACCCCTTGCCTGGCCCTATAGGTCCCTAAACAGGCCATGGGGGATTCATTTGGGAGCTGCTGGTCTCTGGGACAAGAGAAATATGGTCTGAATGCCTAAAGCCCCAGTGGGTATAGAAGGTAGGAGGAGGGAATTAGAAGATATAACTTAGCTAATACAGAAATGGGGTAATTCAAATTGGAGTCTTAGAATGTTGGATTCTCAAAGCAGGAAGAGATCTCAGAAAAATTACTAGACTAAAATTGTCATTTAAAGATGAGGAAATTGAGCCCCAGAGACAGAGATGACTTACCCAGCTTTGGACCATCAAGGAGAAACAGAAACAGACTTTAGGAATCAAATCTCCTGGCTCTCCTTCTTTCACATTTCTCATAATCAAATTAGAATACAGTTCTGCAAAATTCCTCCTTAAAGAGAAGCCGCAAGAAGAGGTTATGGAGTGCAGGGTCCCAACAAAAAGGCCCCAGGTGTCCAGATTGAATCTTCAATTGCTGAGCTGTTCTCATCTATTGTTTTTAGAAAGAGTTCCTCTCACAGCAATTTGTGAAAGGTATTTCATTATCTCAGGGGTAAAGAAATACCTCAACCCCCCTCAAGTCACCCATTTCAGATTCTTGGAGCCCCTGCCCTTGCTGTTCTTTTCCCACCCTACATCTCTATCTGTCAAAATCCCAACTTCAAACAAGCTTAAATGTCGCTTCTGTCATGAATCTTTCCTTGAGCCCTTTCCCCACAGCCCTCCACCAAATATAAATTATCTTTCCTCTTATGAATACTCAGGGCACATTTCTAACCTCTCTCATGATACTTATGACACTCTTTCTTGTATTATAATTATGTATTAATGTTTCTCTTATCTTTCCTACGAGTCCTTGAGGCAACAGATGCTTTTAGCCAAATGTAGTACCCCTCCACAGTTTTTTAATACGCTAGGTGATCAATAAATGTATGTTGAATTGAATTGACACAGAAAGTAATCTGTACCTTTGAGTTATTATAAGTTCAGCCTATTTCCTCTTTAGCAGAGATGAAGGTGGCTATGACCCATGGCCATGTCCACCTACTCACCCTATTTCCTCCCTCTCCCTCCAGGAAGAAAATACAGCCAGCCACTCAAAATCAGGCCCTTTATTCAGGATAGAGGTAGAATCCACCGTTGTAATGAAAGTGCCACTGGGGGCACTGAGCAAGGGTCAAAAGTCCAGAGCACCAGTCACTCATCCCTGGAGAACAGTCCTTGCAATAGCCCAATGGTGTCACTACAGGGCTCAGGGCTCAGAGACAAATTAGTTTCAAGGGGGTACAAAAGAGCAAAACGAGGTAGCCATAGGGGAGAGGAGATCCAGGAACATAACAAGGGCAGAAGCAGCAAAGACAGCAGGTGTTCACCACTTCTTGCAGCGCCACTGATCCAGCTTCTCAAAACAGAGTGCTTTATGGGCCAACCTGATCATGAAGAAAGAGACAAGGCAAGTTGACTGGCCGGATCTTAGTTCAAACTTCCATCTAGCTTTATCCCCAGGAGGGACGAGGTGGAAGAGTATGGGTGAAAATTACACTTTCCTAGCCAGATGCCAAGGGACACTGAGCCACCTAGTGGAGTAAGGTCCATTTTTTTTAACTCCAAGAAAATTGTAGGGCAGTGGTACAAAGGGCTTGCTTTAGAATTAAATATTCAAATCCAGGTGAAGGAAAGCCTGGGTGTCAGCCCTCTATTAGGGAACACTTGTTAGGAAAATTGCTAAACAGGAGTGGAGTGAGTGAGGCTTGAAAGCTGAAAACCTGAGTCTGTTTGATGAGTTTTGTTTTGAAGACTACATTCTAGCTTAAATACCAGGAAATAGAGAGAAAGGGGGATGATGCTGGGACTAAAGGGGTGAGAAGAAGGAGGAGAAGGGTAACGTAGAATATAGAATGGGGACTCACCAGTAGTTAATTCCTACATTATCCAGAATCTTCTTGACACACATAATGTCATCAGTAAGGTCATCATCCAGGAACTCTGGCAGGAGTTACAGGGGGAAAAATGAGAGAGCTAAGTATTACCCAGAAAGGTAGTGAGTTCCCCTCTTGCCTGGTCCTTCTTTGGTCTAGAGGCTTATGCCTGTTGCCTTTCTATATGATAAATCCAGTACAATAATGCCTCCCCCTAGGTAAGGACTCCCTTTGCTTCTCTGGGGGCATCTCTAGAAGAATTATCAACTTCATCAACTGACTTACTCTGAAAATGCAGGGTACTAGACTTCAAGATCCCCAAACAGTTCAAATCATCTACGCGTGAACTTTAAGGGACTGTCTGGGGATTTGGTGATAATGAAAAATTCTAACAGCCTCTTACTCAGTACTATCAGTTGAAGTCCCACAGTTGATGTGGCGTCCAAGGCAGTGAAGTTAGAGGTGTGCTTGACGCCAAAAAAGGAGATTATCCCAGGAATAGGCTCCAATAAAACACAGGAACATGGTAAAAGTGGTCACTCACTGTCACAGGAGATGCCACAGATGTCCCTTGAGTGAGGGATCTGGTTGTCTCTGCACCAAATTTTATTATTGATCTGGAAAAGTCCATATTCTGTGCTGTCATTGTTATTTACTATGGTTTGTGTGTCACACCCACTAGTATGAAATACGGTACAGACCCCTGAAAGAAAGATGAAAAAGAGATATCACAGGGATGTCCGCATATAGCATAAATGTGGACAGACAGAAAAAGGCTCTCCAGCCAATCTCCAAATACGGCCGACCACAGAGTATCTTGATAAGATTAAGAGTTCCAAAAACCAATCAGACAATGGGAGAAAGGAGAGATAGGTGAATAAATGTAATAAAAGAGTAAACAGATGAGCAGATAAGAGGATTATTAGATAATTGAGTTAAAAGTAGAGAAAAAAAGAGGAGGAAGAGAAAGGTGGGGAAGACAGAAGAAGATGAAGTGTGGAACAAAGCAAGATAGCAGGGAACTCACATTCAGGCAAAGTGACGCCTCCATAGCCATCCAGGTCTTTCAGCCTCTGGAACAGCTCACATTTTGTTAATTGTTCGGCCTGGACGGCATGGAACAGGATGCCCACCAAGAGCAGAGAGACAAAGGACATCGTTTTGGCTGCTCCCAAGATTCTGAAATGGGGTCACCACACAACTTCACCTCCTTTTATTTGTGGAGAAAGCCTCAGGGGTCCCGGCACCAAGCCCTACATCCAGGAAGAGGATGAAGAGAGACTGGTCATGCCAACAAAGAAACATTTAGCCTGCCAGCTGCCTTCGTAATTTCACCCCATTATTCCCTTCCTTCCCAGAATCTCTAGACCATACTAGGTATTGTTACCTGTCCAGAGAGAGTTACAAGCATGATCCTGTTTCCCATTTGGCTTTGTTTATACCTTTATTTCTTGTAGTGTTGGTTCTAGGAAGCAGGATGTCCCCAACCTACTTCAGGAACAAAAGAGGCCTCAGGGGTAATACGAGTGAAGCAATTCGAAAACACAAAAAGGGTCCATGGCCAACTCCCCCTTCTCCTTAGAGAAATACAGAATTTGGGAAAGGAGTGTATATCATCACTTGTCATGGTTCCAAGATCAGAGCTGCCACTTGCCCAGTCGACCCAGGCATGAAACAAAGGAAGAATTCCTTGATATGCCAGTTCGTGGCTGAGGGCTCAGGAATAGAGATAGAATATGGCAACATAGACTGAGAATCAGATATAACGTGGACCCAGAGACTTCCTATGTCATGAAAATGGAGAACTTGAAAAGTGTGTGTGACAGCTACCCTATGAGCTATTATCAACCTCCCCACATCCAACCACCACTACCACTAAATTGTAAACCTAAAAGTAATAACTTGTAACAGACTTGTTCATAAACACATAAACTTGTAGACAGCTTCAGAGTTGGCCACAGAAGGTTAAAAAAAGAGTGACCCAAGCCAGTGGGAAGATTGGACTTCCAGCACTTGAAGGTTGGAGTAGTATATATCTAGAGCCTATAAAACAAGATTCTGGTTCTGAGCTTTCGGATCAGTGTCCTTGAGCAGTAGAGTTTAGGATACTAGTTCTGATGATTCCTTCGACTTGCTGGCATCAAGCTTCACGTCACGGTGCCAATAGCTGTTAGCTTCCTTCATGCAGGGGGTCATTCTCTCTACCTCAATGTCTAAACCTGATTTCTTTTTTTTTTTTTAACATCTTTATTCGAGTATAACTGCTTTACAATGTTGTGTTAGTTTCTGCTGTATAACAAATGGAAACAGCTATAGGTATACATATATCCCCATATCCCCTCCCTCTTGCGTCTCCCTCCCACCCTCCTTAATCCACCCTTCTAGGTGGTCACAAAGCACCAGCTGATCTCCCTGTGCGATACATTGCTTCCCACTAGCTACCTATTCTACATTTGGTAGTGTATATATGTCAATGCTACTCTCTCACTTCGTCCCAGCTTATCCTTCCCCCTCCCTGTGTCCTCAGTCCATTCTCTATGTATGTGTCTTTATTCCTGTCCCTCCCCTAGGCTCATCAGAACCGTTTTTTTGTTTTTTGTTTTTAGATTCCATATATATGTGTTAACACACAGTATTTGTTTTTTTTCTTTCTGACTTACTTCACTCTGTATGACAGACTCTAGGTCCATCCACCTCACTACAAATAACTCAGTTTAGTTTCTTTTTATGGCTGAGTAATTTTCCGTTGTATATATGTGCCACATCTTCTTTATCCATTCATCCGATGATGGACACTAAGGTTGTTTCCATCTCCGGGCTATTGTAAATAGAGCTGCAATGAACATTGTGGTACATGACTCTTTTTGAATTATGGTTTTCTCAGGGTATATGCCCAGTAGTGGGATTGCTGGATCATATGGTAGTTCTATTTTTAGTTTTTTAGGAACCTCTATACTGTTCTCCATAGTGGCTGTATCAATTTACATTTCCACCAATAGGGCAAGAGGGTTCCCTTTTCTCCACACCCCCTCCAGCATTTATTGTTTGTAGATTTTTTAATGATGGCCATTCTGACTGGTGTGAAGTAATACCTCACTGCACTTTTCATTTGCATTTCTCTAATGATTAGTGATGTTAAGCATCCTTTCATATGTTTGTTGGCCATCTGTATGTCTTCTTTGGAGAAATGTCTATTTAGGTCTTCTGCCCATTTTTGGGATTGGGTTGTTTGTTTTTTTGATATTGAGCTACACGAGCTTCTTGTAAATTTTGGAGATTAATCTCTTGTCACTTGCTTCATTTGCAAATATTTTCTCCCATTCTAAAGGTTGTCTTTTGGGTATTATAGGGTTTTTTTACTATATGATTTTTTTATTGAAATATAGTTGACTTACAATATTATATTAGTTTCAGGTGTACAACATAGTTAATTCAATATTTTTATAGGTTATATTTCATACAAAGTTATCATAAAATATTGACTATGTAACAATTGGCCAATCTTAAGCCTCCTTTTCTAAAGTTCCTGTTCATATCTTTTGCCCACTTTTTTTTAAATTGTCTTCTAATTAAGTTGGAAGACTTTTTGGTATATACTAGATCCAAGTTCTTCTTCAGATATATTTATTGTAAATATTTTCACTCAATCTATGGCTTGCCTTTTTATTTTCTTAATAGAGTAATTTGAATAAAAGTTTTTTTATTTTGATCAAATCCAATTTTTCACTTTTTTCTTTTTTATTTAATGCCTTTTATAGCCCAACTTAGAAATTTTTGCCTACATACTCCAAGTCACCAAGATTTTCTCCTATGTTTTTCTCCAGAAATGTTATCATTTTATATTTTTCAGTTAGATCCATAATACCTTTGAGTTAATTTTTGTGTATGGTTTGAGATAGGAGTCAGGGTTTGGTTTGGTTTTGTTGTTTTTTTCCCCAATATGGACAGTTGTTCTATAAGTTTTTTTATATATACCCAGTTGTTCTAGAACATTTGCTGAAATGACAAACTCTCTTCTCCCCAATGAATTACCTTGGCATCTTTATCAAAAATCAATTGAAAATGTATGTGTCCATCTATTTCTATACCTCTTACTTTGCCTCCTATAGTGGAAGCATGGAGTCCTAACCACTGGACGGCCAGGGAATTCCCTCCTCCTCTGAATAACACTGATGAATTTTTGAATATTAAACAAATTGTGCATTCCTGAAATAAACCACACTTGCTCATGGCACATAAGCATATTTGTATGTTGCTGGAATTATTTTGCTAAAATTCTATTGAGGATTTTTATGTCTATGTTCATAAGGTACATTGATCTGTGATTTTCTTCTATAATGTCTCTGTTAGGTTTTGATATTAGGATTATTCTGGTCTCACAAAAAAAGTTATAAAGTGTTCCCTCCTCCTCTAGTTTCTGAGAGAGTATCTGAAGGGCCAGTATTATTTATTATTTCTTACTTAAAGTTTTATAGAATTCACCAGTGAACTAATCTGAGTCTGGAGTTTTCATAGTGGGAAGGTTTTCAATTGTGAATTTAATTATTTTGTAGATATACAGCTATTCCAATTTTTATTAATTCTTGTGCCAGTTTTGGTCACTGGTATCTTTCAAATAATTTTTCCATTTCATTTAAATTGTCAAATTTATTGGCATAAGTTTGTTCATAATACTACCTTTTTATTCCATTAATATTTTAAGGATCTGCAGTGATTCTTCTTCTTTCATATTAATAATTTGTGCTTAATCTGTTTTTAATCAATCTAGCTAAATATTTATCAACTTTATTGATTTGTCAAAGATCTAATTTTTTGCTTTGTTGATTTTTCTCTATTATTGGTTCCTTTTGTATTTCATTGATTTCCATTATTTCATTTTGTATTCCAGTATTTCCTTTGTTCTATTTCTTTAAGTTTACCTTGCTCTTCTTTATCTAGCTTCTCAAGGTGTAAGCTTAGATTAAAATTTTACAATTTTCTTTTCCTATATAACCATTTAAAGATATAAAGTTCCTTCTAAGCACTGCTTTCACTGCATCATTTTGATATATTCTAATTTCCCTTGTGATGTCTTCCTTTACACTTCAGTTATTTAACAATATGTTGCTGTAGTTAATAATACTGTACTGAACACTTGAAAGTTGCTAAGAGAGTAGATATTAAAAGTTCTCATGACACACAAAACAATTTTTTGTAATTATGTGTGGTGATGAATATTAACTAGACTTACCATGGCGATCATTTTGCAATATATACAAATATCAAATTATTATGTTGTACACCTGAAACTAATATAATGCTACATGTCAATTATATCTCAATTTTTTAAGTATATTGCTTAAATTCTAAATATTTAGAGATGTTCCTAGATATTTTAATGCTATTGATTTTTTTTTTTATTCAAGACCCATTTATTCTCTAGTTCTGCCCACATGGAGACACCCTCCTTGAAAAGGGGTTGAATCCTTCCATTCACTTTAACACCTTGTGCTGAAAACACGTGTTCCGAGGTTTCAACTATGAAACCTTGTGCTGAAAACACGTGTTCTGAGGTTTCAACTATGAGATCCACATTCGTAAAGCACTAATTCTTAAATCTCATCTAGATTTCTCCCCTTGGATGGCGGGAGATAACCCAAACACAGCAAAGAACAGCTCAGGACTGTGGGCTCTGCTCGCCCGGAAGACCTTGCAGCGCCCCTGGCCAGCTGGCTGGAGCCAGGCTTAGGGCCCTGAGATGAGGGGCACCTGCTGGCTGCCGCCACCACCCCCACCCCCAACTCCTCTCCTCTTCACTAGGCTGGCTGTCACCTTTAGTTTCCCTGGAGTTTGGGGATTCCAGACGGTCTCTGCTCACACTTCTGTTTCACGGCTGCTGCCTCAGCACTGCTGATCCACAGCAAGGGGGAAAAGCACACAGAACTGCTTTTCAACCCACCAACGTTCCACACAAAAGTTATTTTATAAGCCTGCAGGTTCTTTTTCATCAGAGGACATTCCCAAGGCCATGACTTCCCCCGGCTCCCCACTGCCCTTGCCAGCAGACTGGACTTGCGTGGTTGCAGTGCTGAGTCGGGCACACACACCCCCAGCCCCCCGCCACCGGCTCCACTCCAGCACACTCTCCTGGAGAACTGAGGACGGTGCCCTGGCCTCATCAGCAGGATCTGTCCTGAAGCCAGTCCTAGAGTGACAAGAGCCACACCTGCAGGTCTATTACACTGACCAGCTGCCCAGGACCGAGCTGGGCCCACTGACCTTGGTCTGGGTTGTGTTGGCTGGTCATTCTTGCGAGGTTCACAGGCCAACAGCCGCCGTCCTTCCTCTCCTGCTCATCACTGCACCAGCGGCTCACTCCTACCTGCTGCCGTCACACGCCTGGCAACCTCGTGTTCCGGGGCCAGCCAAGAACTGAGACCCCAGGGCTTCCGTGGTGGCGCAGTGGTTGAGAGTCCGCCTGCTGATGCAGGGGACACGGGTTCGTGCCCCGGTCCGGGAGGATCCCACATGCCGCGGAGCGGCTGGGCCCGTGAGCCATGGCCGCTGAGCCTGCGCCTCTGGAGCCTGTGCTCCGCAATGGGAGAGGCCACAACAGTGAGAGGCCCGCGTACCGCAAAAAAAAAAAAAGAACTGAGACCCCAGCAGGCCCCTAGTTCCCAGCAGGCAAACTCCCCATTAAACTACTGCTGCCTAGCCGTGTTCTCGAGGCTTCGGAGCCGGGAAAGTGCGGAGAGCATAGCAAGCCAGAGCGCCCCCAGCCCCAGACCCACAATGCTCCGCGGAGGCACCGGAACCTCGTCGCACCACCCCCCCACACACACAAGCGACCTCTGCGCCCGCCTGTCCCGCAGACCCGGGCGCACCTCCGACCACCGCGACCCAGGACGGAGGCGCGGGGCGCGGGGCTCGGCCGGCGGCGGGCGCTGGGGCGGGCGGGGACCCGGGCTCCGGCCCCAAGGCCGCGCGGACCCGCCAGGGCCACCTCTTTCCCCGCCGCCTGGAAGAAAAATGCTATTGATTTTTAATTTACTCTCCTGTGGTCAGAGAAAATGCCCCTTTTATATTGTATATCTACTAACATAGATTTATAATGACTTTTTATGCTTTTGTTCTTTAAATTCTATACCAGATTTGAAAATGGTTTACACACCTACATTACCATACTATAGGATTCTGTTTTTGTCTATATATTTACCTTTACCAGAGAGTTTTATGCTTTGGTATGGCTTTGTGTTGCCGTTTATCATCCTTTTGCTTCAACTTGAAGGGCCTTCTTCCGTATTTCTTGTAGGGCCGGTCTAGTGGTTATCAGCTCCTTCAGTTTCTGTTTATCTGGGAGAGTCTTGATTTCTCTGTTTTTGAAGGACAGTTTTGCTGGATACAGTTGTCTGGTTGGCAGGTTTTTTCTTTTAGCACTTTGACTATATCATCCCACTCCCTCTATCTTGTGAGGTTTCTCCTGAGAAATAGGATGATAATATAGTAGGAGCTCCCTTTTATGTGACAAGTCACTTTTCTCTAACTGCTTTCAAGATTCTCCCTTTGTGACTTTTGGCAGTTTGGTTATGATATGTCTTAATGTAGGTCTCTTTAGACTGATCCTACTTGGAGTTTTTTGAGCTTCTTGAAATTGTATGTCCAGTTCTCTCCACAGATTTAGGAAGTTTTCAGCACTTATTTCTTCAGATAGGCTCTCTGCCCCTTTCTCTCTTTTTCCTCCTTCTGTGACTCCCATAGTGCATATGTTGCTCTGCCTGATGGTGTCCCATAAGTCCCTCAGGCTATCTTCATGTTTCTTCTTTCTTTTTTCTTTTAGCTCCTCTGCCTCGGTAATTTCAAAATTCCTAAATTTGCTGATTCTTTCTTCTGCCTGGTAAAGTCTGCTGTTGAGTCCTTCTAGTACATTTTCCAATCCAGTTATTGTATTTTTCAGTTCCAGAATTTCTGTTCGGTTCTTCTTTATAATTTTATCTCTGTGTTGGTATTCTCATTTTATTCATGCATCATTTTCCTGATTTCATTTAGTCATCCATCTGTGTTCTCTTTTAATTCATGAACATCTTATGATAGTTGTTTTGAATTCTTGTCTGGTCATTCACATATTGCCATTTCTTTAGGGTTGGTTTCTGGAGGTTTAATCTGTTCCTTTGAATAAGCTATGTTTTTCTGTTTCTTTGTGTGTTGCATTATTTTCTGTTGGGACTTAAGCATTTGAAAATTTAGCTACCTCTCTCAGTCTTTGTGGTCTGGTTTCCACAGGGAGGACCTTCTCCAATCAGCCCAGCTAGAGAATGTGGAGACCTCTCGAGCCTTTTCTGGGTGTGCATACTCTTTGGGTTTGCACATGTCATCTCCTAATTAAGAGGCTTACCAGTTTCTACTTAAGATCTCCTCCTTGTGTCTGACTGCAATACTTCAGCCTCTCTGGTACTGTAGAAAGTTGCGGTATTGGAGTTCCACCTAGTGTCTATCTGTGCAGATTCTGGTGCTAGGCCAAGCCACCTTGATTGCCTCTGTTCTCTACGACCTGACATCCCATTCCTCTCAGTGCTTAGACTTGGGTAAGACAGAAACCAGTCCCTTGGCAGCACCACAAAAAGAACACTGGATATACGTTCCATTCCATTCCCTCCCGAGGCAGAAGTGAGGAGTTGGAGGTTTCCCTTAATCATGCCAAGCCATGCTGAGGAGAAATGCTCTGGTGAATGAATGCAAGAATTTTCCTGCAGGGCTTCATGCTTGCCTGGGGTGAAGAAATTTCTCCCTCTCTCTGTCTTTTTTAAACACAAAATAGCTTTTAACACTTTCGGGCCAAAAATAGAAATATTTATTTTCTGTTTACCCCTGTTTACGGTCTGCTGGCCTCAAAAGATTAGACATAACAGTTTGTACCCATTTTCAGGAATGCACCTAATTGGCATAAGCTTTCAAATCTGAGGTGTTCACTTTCAGAAAACCACAAATGACTTATTCTTAACGAATATCCGCAGTTCTTCCTCTGATATAAGAAATGAGGAATCGGGACTTCCCTGGTGGCACAGTGGTTGAGAATCCACCTGCCAATGCAGGGAACACGGGTTCGATCCCTGGTCCGGGAAGATCCCCCATGCCGCAGAGCAACTAAGCCCGCGCGCCACAACTACTGAAGCCCCTGCGCGTAGAGCCCGTGCTCCACAACAAGAGAAGCCACCGCAGTGAGAAGCCTGCACACCACAACGAAGAGCAGCCCCTGCTCACAGCAACTAGAGAAAAGCCCGCACGCAGCAATGAAGACCCAACACAGCCAAAAATAAATAAACAAATAAATTGAAAAAAAAGAAGAAATGAGGAATGGAAGATACCTTTCTTCATAAGCACTTGGAGAGCAGTTTGGTGCCACCGTCTCAACACTCAGGGCAGTTCTGTCTCCAGCTCTGATGGAAAAACCTGCAGGCTAGTCTCATGGAATCACCAGCAGGAGAGTTGAGGAAGGACATTTTACCCACTCACCAAACCTGAGGAGAACCAGGGTTTCCCATACCCTTGGGACCTGCCAAGTTTTAATGAAGCAAAGCACTGGATTACTCTGTTTACGTTGTTTCAGTTCATCATTTTATTGAAAGGCGAAGAGGGCAGCCAGTTAGTAGCTGAAGCAGAAAAAGAATCTGAACTCCCAAAATCTAACAGGAAGATCTCTATCCAGGAATCTCTTAGCTGGTTTCTGATTTTCTAACAAAAGCAACTTGTTCATATATTGTTAAATCCTTGTCTCCATGGGTGAAGGAAGGTCTGGTGTTTCCAATTCTGCAGTCTTGCTGATGTCCTTTATTGCCTCATTTTTCTCTGCCTAGCGGTCACATTTCTCTGCTTCTTTGTATTTCTACTAATTGTTTTATTGGGTGTTGGACATTATGGGTGTTCTGTTACTGAGCATCTGAGTTTTGTTTTCTTCCTTTAAAGAGTTTTGGCTTTGTACTGGTAGACAGGATACTTAACGTTCAGTTTAATCTTTTAAGACTTGTTTTTTTATATATAAATTATTTTATTTATTTATTTGGCTGTGCTGGGTCTTCATTTCTGTGCGAGGGCTTTCTCTAGTTGCGGCCAGTGGGGGCCACTCTTCATTGCGGTGCACGGGCCTCTCACTGTCGCGGCCTCTCCCGTTGCGGAGCACAGGCTCCAGACACACGGGCTCAGTAGTTGTGGCGCACGGGCTTAGTTGCTCCACAGCATGTGGGATCTTCCCAGACCAGGGCTTGAACCCGTGTCCCCTGCATTGGCAGGTGGATTCTCAACCACTGTGCCACCAGGGGAGCCCAAGACTTGTTTTTAAACTTTGTGAAAGCAGGTCAAGATTAGCCTTTATTCTTGGGCTAATTTAACCCTATTCAGTGTAGCCTTTCTGAGGTGTCTACTGAATGCTCCAAGTTTTCAATGAGATGTCTCCACTCTGGTTGATTAGACCTTAAATATCTCCCACTCTGTGTGAATTCGAGTAGTTACTCAATTTACACCCCTAATAATACGCAGCTAAAGTCTTGTGGGTATCCATATACAGGCTTCTAGAATTCTGTCTCTGCATATCTCCCTCCTCTGCTGCCCACAGATTCAAACTATCTCTGCCTCCCCAAACTCTGATCTCTGTCTCTTCAACTCAGTGAGAAAATCCTGCCTTGCCCCTTCTTTGACCTTGGGTCTCAAAAGTGTGTGAAGACAGAAAGCCAAGGTGGTGGCATAGCTCACTTCAGTGGTTTCCCTTCTCTCAGGGGTTACAGTCCTGTGCTGTATGTTTTCCAATAGCTGTAAACAGATACTTGATATATTGTGTCCATATGTAATTGCTTACATTAGGAGACCTAATCTGGTACCAGTTTACTCTTTAAGAGGTGGAAGCTGAAGACACTTACCCTCATTTTTAACTTTCTAAAACTTTTGCTAGCCTTTAAAGTCTAGTTCACATTCCACTCTATCCATTCATTTCCTTTACTCCCTTCTCTATAATTTCAACAAACTATGTAGCTCTTTTGTGGCAGTTATCCCATTCCATAATGTACCATAGTTATCTACAGGAAAATTCTGTGTCTTGACCAACCAATAATGCCCTACATGTCATGGGGTTCAAAACTACATCTGTTGAATAAATGAGATACCCGAAAATATATTGTCTTCTTATCAGTAGAAATATATAAGAAGAAGATAAATGACCCTCCCACTTAGTGGAAGGTTGGAATATATATGGTCTATATATAGACTCAAAGTTTCAATGAAAAAATGGTTCAGCAAATGGTGCTGTATCTACATAATGAATATTGTATGATTATTTTAAATGAAGAAATAATACAAAATGCTGGGACTTCCCTGGTGGCGCAGTGATTGGAAATCCACCTGTCAATGCAGGGGACACGGGTTCAAGCCCTGGTCTGGGAAGATCCCACATGCCATGGAGCAACTGAGCCCATGTGCCACAACTGCTGAGCCTGTGCTCTAGAGCCCACAAGCCACAACTACTGAGCCCGCATGCCACAACTACTGAAGCCCATGTTCCTAGAGCTCGTGCTCCACAACAAGAAAAGTCATCACAATGAGAAGCCCACACACAGCAACGAAGACCCAATGCAGCCAAAAATAAATAAATAATAAATAAATTTTTTTTAACTGTAAAATTTTTAAAAAATAATATAAAATGCTTACAATAAAATGCTAGGTGAAATATTAGGATTAAAATTTTATGTATGATCATAATTACAACTATATAAAGAATGCATATAAAAAAACTGGAAGGAAAAAAATTTTTGGTGATGGAGTTATTTTAATGTATATGTGCTGTTCACATGTTTTTATTGCCATGATCCAAAATTAGTCTTGAAAGACAGTTGGCCTGGCTATCTAACTCCCTTCATGAAGGATGACATAGGATGATCAGTAATTCCAAAAGCCAAACTTTATTTTTATTAAATATCCTCCAACATCTTACTGGATCAAACTAACAGTCTTAAAAAAAAAAAAAAAAAAAAAAGCCTAACAGTCTTATTGAGAAAATTAGTTCATGTAGTTGCAACAAGTTTATCCTGAAGAGCTCACCAGGAAGTTTTACTGTCATAGTGAGGTATTGTTAAGAGTGTTTTATTGAGACTTGTTTGTTAATGACTGAGGCCATTGTTTGATAACATCCACTTTATTTATTTTTTCCAGGATGAAATTTTGACAATAGGAGGCAAGTTAGGGTACATTTCCTGTATGTCTGTAGATCTGTGTGTCTGTTCCACAATACTTTGGAGGTAGCAAGCGTCTGAAGATAGTTTTTATGGACCAACTTAATCATATTTCCAGGCCAGCCCATCACAGTTTTCTTCTTTTCCTTAATATCTTCTATTTACCCTTCTCTATTATCCAAAGGCAATACTGTGGAATGTCAGCTTTGAATTTGGGCTTCACCAGTCACTGATTTTATGATCCTGGACAACGTACTCAATCTCTCTATGCTATACTTACCTGATATATGTAAATTGTAGATAATGATAATAACTACCTTCCTCAATTCTTGTGAGGCTTCAATGAGATAATTTTGTAAAACTCTTATCAGAGTGCCTCACACATAAGAGATATTCACTAAATGATCTCTTTTAGTTAGTATCGTTATTTTGTTTTCTGGTCTTAACACGTCCTCCTCTTTATATTCTCTCCATTCATTCTTGATGCTTGTATCAGTTAGTTGATACGAGGGACACAGGAAGCTAGTCCTGTGAAGACGAATTTTTTCCCAGGCAGGATTTCTGCATTCAGGAAAGCCAGCTCTGGATGAAAGAGGTTTCTGATGAGGGTAACATGTATCCATCATCAAGACGCGGGTAACTGAAAGTAGTTCAGATAACTCCGCTAACCAAATTTTGTTTTGTTCATTGCCTTATACCTAGAGTCTAGAACAGTGTCTGACAGGTCATAAGTACTTGGTAAGTACAATATTTCTTGAATTAATTAATGTATGGCACGGTTTTTTACAAAAACTAATCTAATACCTAGGAAACAGCATGTAGACCCTTCATTTCCACTTTCAACTCACAGATAACACTTCAGGGGAAGAAAAGCTGAAATTAAACTTTTAAACACAGGTTGGATATTTTTATTGCTATTATCATAAATTCTACATTAATAAACACTGGACTTCCTTTCTACCTGGAAAAGTCTCTTATTCTGTTTCTCAACTGGCATCTCCCTCAGGCTCTTTACAGCAACCCAAGACTGAGGGACCATATTTACTCTCAGCCACTCTCTCAAAAACAATATTATAGTTACTTCCTTGCAGGTCACCTTTTCCTCATCCAAGTCTTTCCACTCTGCCTTTCGGCTGTCAAAGTAAGACACTTGTCCAGTCTCCTCCAGGAGGAGCCATTCTAGTCTGTTACTAGGAAAAATCCAACCTCTGCTGTGGCCCTGTGCTCTCTTCCTTCTGGCCTAGGTCCCCTCTCTGCTTTCATATGGAAGGAACTCAGTGCTATATTCCTGCAGCAAGGTTTCTTCTTTGTATCTGTCATTTAACTGCATTTTACTATCTGCCTGGACTCTCTTTAAGAGGACTGACCTGGTTTATGTAAATCTGTGGTGTTAAAAACTATCAAACTAAACAGAAAAAATTATCTACAGAATTATATCGCTGTCAACTCGATGCTTTGTGACCACCTAGAGGGGTGGGATAGGGAGGGTGGGAGGGAGGCTCAAGAGGGAGGGGAGATAGGGATATATGTATACGTATAGCTGATTCACTTTGTTGTACAGCAGAAACTAACATAACACTGTAAAGCATTTATACTCCAATAAAGATATATTTTTTTAAAAAGAATTATATGGCTGTTTTCTCCTGCCTCCTCCCTGTTTAGAGATTAAAGCAGGGCCCAGGTCTTGACCCATGCCAGAGTAGGAAGACTGCTAATCTAGCCCTTAGAGGTCATACTCTAGATAATCCGTCCCAATGATGCAAGAACAAATGATAGCATACGTGCATTTCACATTGGGGTTCATTCTGAGTATCAGATATTTATTAAATAAGTTCATATTTGCTTTATGAATTATAAAGTATTAAATATTGGTTTTAATCGTGGATATTCTTATGTCTTTCCAGTTTTTCCCTATCTCATAAGGAAGAGGTCATTAGATTTGAGTGAAACATATGGATGTGGTCCCTGATGAATGAACCAAAACATTTCCCTGGAACAAAAACATAGATACAGCTGATCTCGTTGACTCCAAGATACATCTCCTCCTTAGGGAGGCTTTTCTTCAACCCCCAGAAGGGAAGGAGGCTGTCTCGCTCTAGAAAAGGCAGTAGTGTCCATAGCAGCATATATAGAATAGGGTCAACAGCTTCCATGAGTACCTTGGAGTGGAGAGAAGCCAATACCGTGGAGCCTTCACAGGAGAGAAGCAGAAAGTCCACAGATCTGTAAGCCGGAAGAAGAATTTAGTCCAGGGGTAAGACAACCAGGGGAGAAGGCATTGACTCCAAGCCCAAAGCAGGTCATGTCCCCTCTCTACTGAACCTGAGTATCTAGAATTTACCTGGGCCCAGACTACCCTCTGCCTCCAGAGAGGACCACCTCTGACACAGCCTAAACAAACTCGGAAGAATGCCATATTTTTTTTAATGTCTTGTGTTTGTTCCAAGTACTTCCAATGAATGGGGCCCATATTTGCCAACAAACTTCTAGAGGCTCTAGGAAGAAACTTCATTGTCCCCACTCTTACCCTCTCTTAAAGTGAGCCTTACCTTATTTTCGTACCCCAAAAATCATGCTGTAAATAACAATGGTTAGCCCCATAAGAATCCCCTCTGTGAAACCAGCACAGGTAGGTGGGTATGGGGTTTCTACCACCACCACCCCCATGGTCCTTGTTCTGCCCTCTGAGCGTCTATGGGATAATTATAATCCCTCTTCGTCATAAGAATCCCTCCAATATTGAAAACAGCTATCATCGTCTTCCATTAGTTTAGTCTTTTCCAGGTTAAACCTCTCCACACTCTTCATATGTTCCTCCTACTTTATACCTACTAAGTCCTAATTCATGATGGTCAAAAAAAAAATCTCAAATCATTCTCACAGAAGTGGCTACCAAGTCAGGTCTTATCCTTCCTGTAGTTTTTCAACCGATTGTTAAAGCTTATCTGCAGAGTTTATATGTGCCCTTGTTAAATTTCATCTTGTCTTTAGCATTCCAAAAGACACGATTATTTTGCATTATAATTCTATCACCTATAATATTGGTTACCCCTCTTTGATTCATATCATCTGAAGTTTCATGAGCCATGCATATTTGCTGTGTCTAGATAGGTGAATGAAACAAGATCTACAAAACTTCCTCCTTTTCACTAGACATCTTTCTCAGACTTTCAGAGGGTCATTAATGAATGCTTTTGCTATATAGTAAACAAACTAAGAGTATTCTCTTTAAGCTCACAGTCATCATGTTTTCTGTTAAGCTTTACTGAAATCAATATGCCCTTTTCCCACCCCTTTCTCCTGATCTACTAAATTATTTTTTGATCTACTAAATTATTAATACTATCAATAAAAGACATTATGTGAAGTTTCACACTGTAATTCGCATTATATAGTTCCTAATGATATCTCCTTATGAGAATTCCAAATGTTCTGTAAAACACCTATTTAAGAATTTTAACAGGGACCAAGGTCAAATTCACTGGTTAGCAAGAACGATAGTAACTTTTTGATCATAAGCATCGATTCAGGGTCCAGATTTGAAACGTTTTGGGTCAGTTGACTGGTTTGTTGGTTTGGTTAGTTTTACTAGCTTCTTCCCTTGCTCCATCTCTCTGCTAAATCTGGAGACCTATTCCACTCTCATTTCAAGTCTCTCCCTAGTTCTTTAAGAAGTCACTAGCACATAGAAGACAAAATATGTTCAAAAACATATGAAAGTACTCTATTTGCTCTATGTCTGTACCGCCCATGTGACCAATGTGTGTCTGCATGGTGTAAGCTCAAGTCCAGAAGAACAGGTAGGACCAGGAAAAGAATGCCAAAACCCTGTGTTCTTGCTGCCATCTGCCAATGTGGAAAGTCATCTTTCTTAACTTTAAAAATGAGAAAACTGGGGGCTTCCCTGGTAGCACAGTGATTGAGAGTCCGCCTGCCGATGCAGGGGACGCGGGTTCATGCCCCGGTCCGGGAAGATCCCACATGCCGCGAAGCGGCTGGGCCCGTGAGCCATGGCCGCTGAGCCTGCGCTCCACAATGGGAGAGGCCACAACAGTGAGAGGCCCGCGTACCGCAAAAATAAATAAATAAATAAAAATAAATGAGAAAACTCTATGTTGTGTTGGGCTTTCTGGTTTCTTCAGCTTAACACACACACACACACACACACACACACACACACACACCTCTTTGACTTCCACCTACAATCTTAATCATGGTTCCATCTCAAGCTCTGAGTAGCAATATTCCAATATTCCCTCAGTTAGGGGAGGGACCAAAGATTCCTTCTCTCTTGGTAATCATTTAAATGTCTCTTTCTCTAGCCCAAGCATTAATTTCAGATGCTGAAAGTTTCCATGGCAATTTGCTATTGGAAATGTATTATAACTAATTCATTTATTTATTTTTTCATATATTCCACAAGTACTTACCAAGATCTTCCTGTGTGTTGGTATTATCTTCCTGCAATAACTGAGAGAAAACAAACCACGGTAGAAATTTCTAAAGAATCTACAGTTAGGTGAGATAAGCTGAACATTTTGGCCTGTATAGGGAACATGAGGCAGGAGAATCAAGAAAAGGAAAGTATCCCCAGCTTCCGGCAAACTGATTAGAGACTGGGCAAAGTTTGAAAATGGCTTTACCAACAGTCACCAGGGCACTTGTCCAAGGAAAAAGAATGGCTTCCCAGGAGAGTGGGATCTAGGTTAATTCAGATCTTTCTATATGGCATCTCTCACGGAGTAGATGACGTACATTTTTTGTCAGGATTTCCATCTCATTTTCTTGGAAAGGGAAAATAGTCTGAGATGAGTGACTGCTTTGGGAATGTGCATGACCTAGAGCAGGACCACCTCCCAAGAAGTCCTGGGCCCTCTTCCTACCCTTCCAGAAGAGTTTACCAGGGATGGTTCTCCTGTTGCTGTTCAGCGAAGATTGTCAGGTAAATAGCTGGCTGGAAGAGCCCCATACTGCTCTCTGATATGGACATTTCTATCACTCAGAAAGCATTTCAAAAAGCACCGTAGGATAGTAGTTAGCAGCTTTGGAGTCAAGCAAACGTGAGTTCAAATCATGACTCCACCATAATGACCTTGAATAATCGACTTAAACTCACTGTGTCTCAGTTTCTCTTCTATAAACAGGAGACAATAAAGCCTGTACTCAGTGCTTGCTTGATGAATAAATTAATAAGCCAAACATGGCGTGTGGTCATAATACAGTCTTGGTTAATATTACCTTCCTCTGTTCTCTTGAGGACAAATCTAGATGAGAAAGCAGCCCAGGAGTGACAGCAAGAACCAGACCGCCTGGCTACTCCTAGAGGGCTTTGAGGAGCTGCAACACCTGGGCTTTCTCCCGTTCACCCTCTTTCTGGCCGTCTATGTGGTGACAGTCGGGGGCAGCAACCTCATCGTGCTGGCTGTGGCCTCCAGTCGGACTCTTCACACACTCATGTACTTTTTCCTCTGCCGCTTCTCCCTGCTGGAGATTGGCTATACCTCAAACATCGTGCCTCAGCTGTTGCAGAGCTTCCTGGATGGGCGGGAAACCATCTCGCTGGTCACCGTCTGGTCCAGTTCTACTCTTTTGTCTCACTGACTGCAGTTGAGTGCCTGCTACTGCTGCCACGTCCCATGATCCTACTTGGCCGTCTGCCACGTCCTTTGCTACCCTGCCCTGACGAGCAGCTGGTTGTATGGCGGCCTGGAGCCTAGTTCAGTGGCTTCTCCTTCTCTGCCTTCACTCTGGCCCTGGCAGCCCCTCTGCCTCTCTGCCCTGGCAGCAGGGAGATGGACCACTACTTCTGTGAGTTTGCTCCAGTTGTAGGGCTATTCTATGGTGATGTGGGGAGCTGGAGCGAGCATCTCAGGTTTCTTGACACTGGCCCCCTTCCTGTGGATTGTGGCATCCTATGCCTTCATTCTAAGCGCTGCGCTGAGAATACCTTCAAGCTATGGAAAGCAGAAAGCCTTCTCCACCTGTTCCTCTCACCTCCGAGCCTGGAAATCCAGCCTGAGAGCCGCAGGTGGACTCCACTGGTGCTCTGGCGCCCTCTAGTGGCCATATGCTCTAATGCCAACTCTCAGCCCTTCCTCCTGCCTCCCTCCCCAGCCCTAGGGGCTGCACTGGCCTTAGGCACCTGCCAGCCTGATTTCGTTCCTCCTCTCCCTCTAAGTGCAACGAAGTGCCCTACAGAGGTTTAGGATCTCTTGGAGAAAAGAAAAGGATAATCCACCATCTAAAATGGCACAAGATGTTTGCAAATCATGTATCTGATAATGGTCTGTAGCCCACCAGCCAAGCCCCCTGCTGCCCAGTGGGGTACCTGCGTGGCCCCTCCCATCCCAGGTGATAAGGGGATTTCAGGCCCCACAGCACCCGAGGGGTGGGCACTGGTCATCCTCAACACCCTCAAGGAGTGAGTGCTGGATTGTTTTGAACCCAGATTACTTCCCATTTCCGCCCTCAAACGCTGGGGGCTTCCGCTTGCCTCCGGAAGAACACACAGTATTTGCAAGTCTTTGAGAACCAAGAGAATAGTCTTCACTTTTCTGAAAAGTGCATCTTATTATTTCACAACAGTGACCGTTTTCAAACTGGCTCCCAGGGGTGCCCTTCCACTCTTCTTTATTTCTCTGAAAGTGGCCATGGCGGTTTGGCTGTCCCCCATCCCCACCCCATGTGACAAGGCCAGTGGGGCCAGCTCCTGGTGGCCCTTACCTTCGCTGGAGATTAACCCAGACTGTCAGCCTTAGATCGAACGTGACGTCCCTGCTGTTCCCTGTCACCACTTCTCATCTCCTTCACCTGTCTCGTTTCCTCCAGCTTTTCAGTTTCAGAGTTAGCTGACTGTCACCACTCACAGTCCCCGCAGAGTCCAGAGATTTCTCCTCGAAGGGAAGGTTCTGGAGAAATCAGAGGGATAAAGAGTGCAGCCGATTCTTGCCTTGTGCTGATGCCCAAGAGGGTGAAGAGTGAGTGTCTTCTCGTTAGAATTTTTTTTTTTTTTTTTTGCGGTACGCGGGCCTCTCACTGTTGTGGCCTCTCCCGTTGCAGAGCACAGGCTCCGGACGCGCAGGCTCAGCGGCCATGGCTCACGGGCTCAGCCGCTCCGCGGCATGTGGGATCTTCCCGGACCGGGGCACGAACCCGTGTCCCCTGCATCGGCAGGCGGACTCTCAACCACTGCGCCACCAGGGAAGCCCTCGTTAGAATTTTTAAATCCTCCAAGTAATAGATCATTTGGGAGCATCCTGTGTCTTCCTGCTCGTTCTAATAATATGTTGTTCCTAACTTTTAATGAGGGAAATTCTTTATCTCATAAATATGCCAACTGGGAGATCCATTTTAAAAATGGCATTGAGGTAACTCCAAGCGTTTACAAAGAATGAGGACGCAGCATCCTGTGTTCAGACACTGGCTGAGAGCTTCCCGCCTGGAGCCTGGGGCTCATCGGAGGGCGGGACAGACAGGACCCTCCTCCCATGGGTGGGCCTCCTCAGGAGCATCCCAGACGTGGTCCCACCTCATGGCAAATTCCTCATTCGGCCAGTGGCAGGCAGCTGGCTAGAGATGTGGACAAAAGAAAAGTGCCCAGCAGCCTGGGATCACCCCAGGGCATGGCCTCGGGAGCCTGGTCCAACTCATCAGCACTTCTAGGGAGAAACACATCTTGGCAGGAGCTCTTCTGGTCTGGGATGTGGCAGGAAAGGGAGAGGGAGATGTGCTGGAGAGGGTGGCAGAAGGCCTGAGAGTTGGCGTTCTAGCGGATGGCCACTAGAGGGCACCAGAGCACCGGCGGAGCCCACCTGAGGCTCTGGGGCCCGATTTCCAGCCTCGGAGATGGGGTTGGCAGACCCCAAAGAGGTGCCCAGAGGATAGGGGTTGATTACCGGATGCCTCTGACTCTCCGACCCACATTGTCTCGCCTCACAGAGACGACAGAAGTCTTCCTTCAGCATCTGACGGGGTCACTTCCAGCCTGGTCGAGTGGCCCAGTGGCCAGACAGCCTCACAGGCTGTCTGCGGTCTGACTGCCTTTTGTTTCTCCAGAGGCAGTACTCTGGACCCAGAAATACCCGGCTTGAGTCTTGTGCTTGCAGTTTTCAAGCTGCAGGCCTGCATGAGTGGTGGCATGTGGAAAATAGGGATGGTGGACGTGAACTTGGAACCTGTAAAAGTGGTGGTATTTTGGTGGGCAGGCTGTGTTCTTCCCTGTGCCCTCTTTCTGGAGAGTTCTCCCCAAACTTCCTTCTTCCCTTTCCAGCTGAACCTCTCCCTTTTGTCCCCACACCCCTGCTGGATGGAACAGACACATGCACCCCAATGTTCCTAGCAGCACAAGTTACAATAGCCAAGACATGGAAGCAACCTAAGTGTCCATCAACAGAGGAATGGATTAAGAAGATGTGGTATTTTTATATATAATGGAGTATTAGTCATAAAAAGGAATGAAATAATGCCATCTGCAGCAACATGGATGGACCTAGAGATTATCATACTAAGTGGAGTAAGTCAGAGACAAATATCATATGGTATCCCTTATATGTGGACTCTAAAAAAAATGATACAAATGAACTTATTTACAAAACAGAAACAGATTCACAGACATAGAAAACAAACTTATTGTTACCAAAAGGGAAAGGGGGGTGAGGGAGGGATAAATTAGGAGGTTGGGATTAACATACACACTACTATATATAAACTAGATAACCAACAAGGACCTACTGTATAGCACAGGGAACTCTACTCAATATTTTGTAATAACCTATAAGGGAAAAGAATCTGAAAAGGAATATATATATCTGAATCACTTTGCTGTACACCCAAAACTAACACGATATTGTAAATCAACTATCCGTCCATTTTTTTTAATTTTTAAAAAATTTTCAGTTAGTAGGAAAAACCAAAATCTCTTGAGTGTCCAAACCAACATTTGCCTCAGACCAATATCCGATTGTCTAATGAATTCTCTGCAAAAAGGAGACGCAGTGAGCTTCCCTTAATGTGGGGGAAAACAACAGTCCCCTTTAAATGGTCCTTCATACTATCTGCTGTGGTTAATGAGCTGAAGGGAAGTTTGAATCACCAGTCCTGTAAGCATGTGTAGCCCATATCCAGGGACAAGCATACACTGGTCCATTAACTTGGGGCCATTCCATTCGAGTTAGCCTGTCCTTCCCTGTAGTGGGGAATGGGTCACTGCCAGAGGATCTAATTAATGGGGAAGGGAATAAACTGTGAGGATGAACTCTTGAGAACCCCACAGAAAATGCCCAAAGTCAAGCTTCACCCACCATATCATGATGAATATTAATATTCCACTTGTTATTAGCTGTTCTGTGGAAACATTTTAAGACATATTCCATATTGCATTCTAAGGAATTCAAAATGTTTATTACAGTAAAGTAAATCAACCTAGTTATTTTGAACAAATAACTTTTAAATTCTCAAATGAACATCATTGGACACTAACTTTATGAGATATAATTTGAAAAATGGAGAAAAATGGAGCTCTTTGGTGTGTGATTATGGCTGAAGGGCCAGTTTTTGCTACTGAGAGCAAAGGAAGAGGTCCTATAAAGTTCAACAGGAAAACACTGGTGGTTTCAGTATTCAGTAAAGTGGTTGCCCTGGGGGAAATACGTTCTGGAAGGGTGGTCATGAGCTCTGCTGGGACACAGTAATATTTCTTTTCTTGGTCTGGTTCCTGGTTACCTGAGTGTATTTACTTTGTGAAAAGTAATCAAGCTTTACACCTATGACTTTTACATACACCTCAATGGATATTATACTTTAACAAAATTAGACTTCAAGAAAAGAGCTGCTTTGAGGTGGAGACAGGAGTTGGAGTTACACCTGTGGGCCACCTGGCACCTACACTCTGTGGCAAAGAGGTGAGGCTCTTACAAAGGTAGTGTAGGGCACTGGCTAAGAGCACTGGGCTCAGAGCCAGATAGAACGGGATTTGAATCCCCGTTTTGTGGCTCCTGGCTACATAAGCAACAAGGAGAGCAATAGATTAGGCCAGATACAGTCATGGGCCAGACCACGAAAGACCCTATAAAGTCAAGATAAAGATTTTGACAATTGTAAGTATTAGAATATGTGAGAAATCACCATATTGAGGGAGAATGAATAAAATGGATCAAGAATTTTATCCAACCAGATTAGTACTGTTAGATTTTTTTTTAATTCCTCAAATATATAAAAAAATTTTCCAGAGAAATAAAATTGGAGTTGTGCTTTCATTACATGAAAAGAATACCAACCATTATGCTGATTTTGGGGGACTTTGACATATGTGCTAATAAAAAAAACTAAAAGAACTTGTATAACACCCATTAAGTTCTATAGACTTATAAGGCAATTTTTGTTCTCAGAATATGATAAACAATTCCACAATATTCTTACTGTAATTGTGAGGTACATAAGAATATAAACATTGATAAAACATGCTAAACCTATATCTTTTAAGTATTAAAAATTATCTTGTGCTAAACTGACTTTTTTGAACTGATCATCTTTCTTAGGGGCAAGATGAACAATTTAATCAATTAGCCTTGACTACATGTTCTCTGACCTTTCAGTACAAATGCAAGAATGGATCCGATAGTCACATTTCTTTCTTTTTACATTAATTGCTGGGTATGTTTCTCCATACGGAAAAAAATGAAAAAAGTTAATTTTTGGGTGTCACCACAGATAGAAAAGAAAACCTGCTTTTACTTTTCCAGTGTCATCACTTCACACATTAAAACTAAGTGACAACTAACACTCCAATCTCACTTTAACAAGCAGGCATCTCGGGTATACTTTAGAACAGGATGACCCAGAGAAGTGATCAGTGTGGTGTCAGAGTCCAAGTGTGGCTCTGAGCACTGGCTTTGCCAGTTAGCATCTCAATGACACTACTAACACATTCTAAACCTACCAGAACCTCACTTTTCGTATCCCTATAATATCGCTAACAGTATCTACCTCCTAACATTCTTTAAACAATAAAACAGATAACATGCAGTTGTCTAGCAAAGAGTTGATATTATATACGTTTAATATTTTCCTTCTTTCCCTTGTATATGGAAAGGAAATTTAACAATATTGTGGTATCATTTATTCACAATATAACTTTCAAAGTAGCTGCTCTTCTAGGTAGAGTCTTAGGAACTGGACATTAAAGCCACATGATTTGAAGTAAGATGATAAATCTTATTCTTGTTTTTTAATTGATCTATAAGATGAAAGATGATATATACATTTTCTAGGGCTGCCATGACAAGATTCCACAGACTGGGTGCCTTAAACAACAGAAATCTATTTTCTCACAGCTCTGGAGACTGAAGGCCCAAGATAAAGGTGATGACAGTTTTGTTTTTTCCAAGGCCTCTCTCCTTGGCTTGCAGATGTCCATCTCACTGCTGTGCCCTCACGTGGTCCCTCCTCTGTACACATTTCTGGTGTCTCTCTGTGTCCTAATCTCCTCTTCTTATAAAGACAACAGTCATACTGGATTAGAGCCCATTCCCACAGCCTCATTTTAATCTTACCTTAATTACCTCTGTAAGGGTTCTATCTGCAAATACAGTCACATTCTGAGGGACTGGGTTTTAAGGTTCAACAGATGAATTTGAGGGATACAAATTACATTGTTGGGGGGGTGTAGGAAAAATTTCAATATTTTCAAATATTTAAATGATTTTAATCCTAAGAAAGAACAAAATGATACTTTAATAGAGAAGTTTTCTCCCCTACAGTATTATTTTTTTCCCCTACAGTATTATTAAAGGTGAAAGAGGATGCCTGTGGAAGACGATGTTAAACATCGCTCACTATCTGTGCCCCCGTCCTTCAAAGCATGAGCTTCTCCTTCTCCCACTGCATTTACTCTGAATATTTGGGATAATTTTGGAATAGCACTTACAGCTGATTTAAGAAATAAATTACTTCACAGCAAATCTACTGTAGATAAAAAAATACCTCCTAGTATCACATGGACATCTCAGGGATGGCTCGGCCCGTGACAGCAGGTGCGCTCTCTGCTTTGGGCTGGTGTTCTTTTGTATACATCTTGTCTTTTTTCTTTTCTTTCAGCTAAGGCTGGGGTTCTTAACCTGACAGCTGTGGGTGAGGGTTAAGAGAGCCCATTGCTTCCCTGAAATGTACACAGAATGGTGTGCGGACCCGTGTCACTTCCCTGTGGAGATGCTTCGTGTGTTTTTGCAGATCATTGAAAGGGTTTTGCATTCTGTCCTTCAATCATTGAACTAATGTTTATTATGGTAATGTTTATTACTATATGCTGGGCACAGTTCTACATGCTGGTAATACAGTAATGAACTACAAAGACAGCAGCCCTGTTCTTATGGAGCTAACATTCGCAATCCCAAAAAGGCTAGGAAGCCCTAATCTAAAGCTTAAGGTAACTTGTTATGGCTGTTCTCCTTGTATTCCAAAAATGAATAATTTCTTGATTGTCTTATGAATGGAAATCTTCTGAGTCTTTTTTTTTTTTTTTTTTGGTGGTACGCGGGCCTCTCACTGTTGTGGCCTCTCCCGTTGTGGAGCACAGGCTCCGGACGCGCAGGCTCAGCGGCCATGGCTCACGGGCCCAGCCGCTCCGCGGCATGTGGGATCTTCCCAGACCAGGGCACGAACCCGTGTCCCCTGCATCGGAGGCGGACTCTCAACCACTGCGCCACCAGGGAAGCCCCTGAGTCATTTTTTGTTGTTGTTATCATTAAAGTAATTATGGGAAATCATGTTTACTACTAAAATTTTATCTATATATAAAACTACCTCTACCTATGCATGCATACATACACACTTATATATTAATTATATATATTTGTGTATACATGTGATTGTACAAAACCTTTTCTGTTTTAAATTATTTCGCTACTATGTCTTTCTACCTCTGAAATAAAATGGAAATTTTATATCAGTTTAATATTCTCTTGATGTCTTAGCAATTAAACGGATTTTGCTATCAGAAAACTGGACTTCATTCTCCACGGACTTAGAAAAAAATCAATAACTTACATAGCATAGATATTCAGCAAATCTTGGTACAAAGAATAAAAGAGTTGCGGGATGGATGAAAGGGTAAATAAATGACAAGTCTACATTTAGAAATAAAGGGTTTTAAAAGCTAAACTCCTTTGTGGTTATACATACCAAGAGTATACAAACTAGTAATTCCAGGACGCCACTTCATGTGAGAAACACAACTGAAAACCATTTCTTATAGACAGCAGGCTTTTGGCGAGGTTACTTTCTGCAATCTAAGATGCCTCTAAAATGCCTATTATAGAACAAAGGAAAGAACAAACTAGAACTTCCATCATATTTAACCTTGCCTATTATGTAAACAGAAGCCATAAACCCTTTGTGGTACTGGGTCACCCTCTCTCCACAGTACATTTCTTGAACCTAGGGGATATCATTTAGCTTTTTTTTAAAACAACGTTGTAATTACAGGGCTGCTTTACAGAGCCACATGCAAGGGCCTTTGAAGCAGGAGCATTCAGTGGGGCGAAAATCACACTTCTAGACTTGAATAATTTTCTCTTTTCTACAAAATGAAGCATAGCAATAGAATTTTTAAGGAATAAAATTGAAATGTAGCAAAAATTGTTGGAGTCATATTCAAATGAATCGAGTTTTGACTTTCCTAGGTTGTGTTAATTTGCTAGGTAGTTTTAGGTAATCAGATGATAGAGGCCAATAGGCCTATAGAGATATTACTGAGATTTTCCAGAACTCTTTTTTTTAAATGTAATAATTGCACTAGCCCAAAGGAATAGATGACATCCAGAAATAATGAGCTATTAAGTGGGCGAGTTAGCGTCAATAGGAATTTCTAAACCAAACTCTGAGCAGGCTACTCTTAAGGTAAGAAGTGTCCATCACTCACTCGCACTCGTACCATCTGCTATTGGATGGTATCACTTATCTCTCTGCAAAAAAAGCAGCCTTTAGGGATGGTAGGCCTGAGGTGCTGGACTAATTATAAGTTAGATGATCTTGCTTAGCTCCATTTCCCAAGCAGTTTTATCTAAATTTCCTGCCTGACCCCTATTTTATTTTATTTTATTATCTACTCTAATTTTATTATCTACTCAACTAATTTTATTATCTACTCTAACTCTTGCCGAGAGCTAGAAGGTACAGTTAACCTGCCCCTTGATCTGGGAGCAGATGTAGTGGCTGCGCCATCCCATCGGTGGGCTAAATGACTCCTGACAACACTGGGATGTTAGCCTCTAAGCAGTGATGGAGATGGAGAATCTGGAACTGGTTTGTAAAGGACAAAGGGTCCCTGAAGAGGGGAGGGTTAAATTTATTGTGCAAAGTGTCTGATACTGCATTTACGTTATAGAAATCAGATTGGGGGAGGGTGTATTTGATTAATATATGGCCATTATAGAAAATAAGTTGAAAATTAGTATTGAATTTACTAAGAAAGGATTGACTGGCCTTCCTTGCAAGGCTACAAGAGCACCAAGATTAAGTGTATCTCCTGAGAGGTAAGATGATGAACCACTTAAGGAGAGGGCCTTGGTACTTTTATCAGTGACATAGGTGTGAAGGGCAAATGGCTTTGGTGACTGGAATATAAGTCAAACCTACTACTAGGGTAGTGTTACAGAATGGTGCAAGCTGGTAGACTAGAGGGTGATCGCTTCAGATAAAAAAGCAATCACCAGGGGGACTTCCCCGGCAGTCCAGTGGTTACGAATCTACTTTCCAACACAGGGAACGTGGGTTCAATCCCTGGGTGGAGAACTAAGATCCCACATGCCGGGAGACAACTAAACCCATGCACCGCAGCTACTGAGCCCTCGCGCTCTGGAGTCTGCACCTCACAGCTAGGGAAAAGCCCGTGCACCGCAACAAAGAGCCTGCATGCCACAATGAAGATCCCGCATGCCACGACTAAGACCTGATGCAGCTAAATAAATAAATAAATATTTAAAAAAAAAAAAAAAAAAGCAATCACCGGGGAAGTAGCTGAATTTGGAAGGTCAGAACAGAGGAATTTTCACCAAAGCCTTGTAGTAGCACACTACTACCAAATTCCACTATTAAAGAACTCAGTGAAGTTGCTGTAGTCAGCATGGACTACGGCTTAAAGTAGGGAACTGACCTTTACTCAACTGGGTTAAACATTTCTTTGGCCAAAATTCTGTTTCCAGAAATAAAAATATACAGCTTAAAGTTAAAATGCAAGAATGTGAGAAGAGTTACAGAAAGAAAATGACATTATATTCTCTAAAAATTACATCAGATATGCAATAAAAAATATTTGAGTTCTTGAGACAAAGGAAGGGAAAATAATGAAACTATTAAAGTTTGGGGCTGGGTTAACAGGTGCATTATATCTAAGATACGGCTGGGAGAGGAGGGCAAGAAAGTACAGGAAAGGGGCCCAGGATAGACACATGCATCATTAGGAAATTGGTTTAGAATAGGTTTATAACAACCACAACCAGGGAAGCAGACCCTTGAAGACAGAGGTCTGGATATAAGTACTCACATCTTTATTTTTTTTAATTTTTATTAGAGGATAGTTGCTTTACAATGTTGTGTTAGTTTCTGCTGTACAGCAAAGTGAATCAGCTATATGTATACATATACACCCTCCTTTTTGGATTTCCTTCCCATTCAGGTCACCACAGAGCATTGAGTAGAGTTTATAGTTTGGCTCTCCACATACCTTGCCTGCATAGAATGTGCTGGCTAGTCAATCCTATCCCTTCAGCATTTACTCTTCTCATTGTAAATTAATATATTGGCCTTTTGATTTGAGATCTCAGTGTTACAGACACTGATTATATTTGAGATCAAACTACAGCGTGCTGATAAATCAAGTTCTATCATAAGAATCTGACTTTGAATCGTAGAAAACTCATTAAGGTAACGTCAGATATCTTGAGAGACAGCCTTTGAGACATCTCCATGTGATCTAATTTCAGCTCCCAGAATTTGATGCAGCAAGCTAAATTTCTTTTCCTTTCTGAAACTTCTATGCATAGGCAAGCATTTCGTCTATACTGTACTATCCTGAGAAGTTGCTTCAGAGAAAAATCTCTACTAAATCCTTTCTAATATAAGCGAAGCCCGGTTTCTTTGTTTTTCTGCTTTCTCATTAAAAGTGAAATTTCCAAGGTGGTTCAACATTTTTATTTTCTCAAGAACTTCATTTTTATAGACCTTTCTCCTACATGTAAAACTCCACTTATATCTCTCCTCCTCAGGTCATTTATGTTTCCTTTTATTTCTCTGAACCACGCCTGCACATATTTTCTACATTTTGCCTGAGTTGCATTGTTCCTCTCTTGAGCTGATACTCAAGACAGGATAACAGCAATTCTGAGTGGTAGTAGAAAAACTGATTAAAATTTTTTTGGTTATACATTTTCACACTATTCTTATCCCGGCTGATTTTTAAATTTATATTTGGTCTATGTTACTTTAGATATTTATCTCTCATATTTGACCAAAGCCAACCCCTCCCCACTGACTATATCTCTGTTGGTAAAATACTCTGGTTTCAGATGTATGGTATCAGGTAACATTTAGTTTTAATTTTTTCCACCTCTGTCACTTTTAATTTAAATTCACTTATAATTATCAATTTAGTAAATTAATTACAGCCAATCAGCCTGATTATTCTCCCCACAAATGTCATTGTCAACTTTAATAGCAGACACCTATTCCATATACGTAATTTGATTCATTTGCGTTTCAAATATGCTCTGTGTATTGTTACTTTCAAGAAGTCTGTGCCATAGGGACTTCCCTGGTGGCGCAGTGGTTAAGAATCTGCCTGCCAATGCAGGGGACATGGGTTCAAGCCCTGGTCTGCGAAGATCCCACATGCTGCGGAGCAACTAAGCCCGTGTGCCCCAACTACTGAAGCCCCGGCGCCTAGAGCCCGTGCTCCGCAACAAGAGAAGCCACTGCTATGAGAAGCCCGCGCACCACAACGGAGAGTAGCCCCCACTTGCCACAACTAGAGAAAAGCCTGTGCGCAGCAACGAAGACCCAATGCAGCCAAAAATTAATTAATTAATTCCTTGATTTTTTTTAAAGAAAAAAAGTCTGTGACATATAGTATGGAAACCTATCAGAACTAACCAGTTTCTCATTTCAGGGACAGTTTGATAGAAGAGTTCATTTGACTAGGTTATTTTTGGAACCATGGAGGTTGTGTGTATGTTTGTGTGTGTGTGTGTGTTATTTATGTATTTAAAACACATATAGACACTTTATTATAGAGACAGAGACATATGCACTGGTACCTGCCCCAATGGGTGAAAAGAAATAGAGACAGACAGACAGAGAGTGTGGGTGCTTTGCTTAATCTGAACAATATCTATTCCAAGATTGGAAAGAAGAAGAATAAATTGCCTAGGGACAGAAGGAGGAAGAAGTCATTGCCATTGAATATCCTGTAACTTCAGTATCACGTTTAGAGTACATTTTTAGATATTGGGTACTCATATCTAAGAATTATGTTAAAACATTCCAAAGCCAAATATTCATTTTAAAATCATCTACTACATTCATTCACCTTTTTGCCACCTTTTGTTAGTTTGTATAATGTATGTGTAGTGATGCCCAATTTTAAAGCTTTGTGCCAGTTTAGGAGATCTATGTGCAATGATCATCCAGGAAGGACACATTTTTTTCTCTGCTCTAGTTGGCATTATTTCCTTAATACTTCCTATGTTAACATGAAAACCTTATAAATTACAGTAAGTCTCCTACATACAAACCTTCAAGTTGTGAACCTTCAAAGATGCGAGCATGCGTTCCATCAACGTCAGGCATGAGTGCAAGTGCAGCTTGCCCTCCGTCTCCTAATGCTGAAGATCCTTCAGCTCTACCATCTCCCACTTCTTCTCTCCCTCCTCCAGTTAGTAACTCTTCTTCCCTGTTCACTCAAAGCCAGCCCCTGTATGCCAGCTGTTATACTATACTACTGTACTTTTCAAGGTACTGTACTATAAGATTAACAATGTTTTCCTTATTTTTTGTGTTTGCTTTGTGTGTATTATTTGTGTGAAAACTATTATAAACCTATATATTACAGTACAGTATTATATAGCCGATTGTGTTAGTTCGGTACCTTGGCTAACTTTGTTGGACTTAAGAACAAATTGTACTTACGAACACGCTCCAGGAACGGAACTCATTCATATGTAGGGGACTTACTGTATTCTATCAGTTCTCTTTATGCAAATGCATAGCTGGTTAAGAGAGCTGAAACCTCTGTCTGTCCACTGTTACGTACTAAGCTTCATTTAGTAGACTTGAGCACCTCATAATATTGGTCCTCGTGACTTTGTTGCTCTGACCACCTTATCATTTTGAAGTTTTGACATGAAACAAAATTAAAATTTTGGTTTCTAGAGACCTTTACACAGCTACCTTCTAAGAAGAAAGACTAATTGATCTTCACATTTGAGCTCACTAGATTAATATGCTTTTATGAAAATTGTGAGATACTAAATATAATCAACAGTCTGGCTGGACAGAACTGCAGAGTGGGCTGCTCTAGTTATTCCCTCTGGCATCCAAAACACAGGTCCAAACACAGGTTTTGGACATCCTGTGTTTTCAATAGGAGCGTAATATGTGTGTGAGGCTGCAGGGCGGCTGGGGGAAGAAGAGGCAAAGGGTACCAATGAGGAAAGGGAAGAAATGAACTACAAGACCAGAAGCACTAAAAGCAAATTGTTTCTCTTACCTCCAACCTAATTCTCCTGGTGCCCAAACTGGGAGTTAAACTTATTTGGAAGTTGCATTTGTTTTTTAACCACCAGAGTAAAATTCAAACAGTAAAAGTTGACTTTGGAGTTTAATAGAAAAATGGAAGAAAATAAAGCTGATGGTACCAAGCTACTTTTCTGGTTAGCAATTTTCCCTCACCGCCATCCCCTCCAGGACTGGAGAGTGACTGACTGAAATCTTTGGAATGAACTTCAACAAGGAGCCCTTACTCATGAAACTGCATGCAGACAAGCTGACGGGACTCATTAATTTTGCCTAATGCCCCAGATTTTCTATAATCTTTGGTTGACTTTTCTGGAACTGGAAACAGGATCCAGTTTTTAAAAAATAAAAAAAAAATTTTAATTAAAAAAAATAAAAGGCTGTGATAAGTGAAGGTCAACAGAAAAACAGTTGTAGGGACCTTAATGGATTTCCATTGCCCACAGCCATGGTTCTCAGAGTGGTCTCTAGACCAGCAATTTCATCATCACCTGGGAACTCTCTACTAGTCTGCTCAGGCTGCCACAACAAAATACCTCAGGATGGGTGCAGTAAACAGCAGACGTTTGTTTACTTACAGTTCTGGAGGCTAGAAGTCCAAGATCAAGGTGTTGGCCAGTTTGCTTTCTGGTGAGAGCTCTCTTCCTGGCTCCTCCTCTTTTTATAAGCCACCAATCCAATCAACTTAGGAACGCAGCCATATGACATCATTTAACCTTAATTACTTCCTAAAAGCCCTATCTCAAATACAGTCACATTGGGGATTAGGACTTCAACATATGAATTTGGGGGGACACAATTCAGTCCATAGCACTTGTTACAAATGAAGTATCTGGAGCCCCGCCTCAGACCTATTGAATCAGAAATTCAGGAAATGGAGCCCTGCATTTTGTGCCTTAATTAATCTCTCCTGGTTATTCACATGCACACTAAAGCCTGAGAAGCCTTCAAGAAAAATTCCCAACATCACATTTCGTTTCCTTCACAGTTTTCCCCATTTTTACTTTCCAACCTTATTTCTTACTGCTCTTTGCCATGAACTCCGCTTCTGCTAAACTTCTTCTGACCATGGGCTGAAGGATCATCCGTCCTCTGTCTTCCAGACTCTTGTTTACTCTTTCACCAACCTCGAACTGCCGTTCAACCTCTTTAAGGAAGCATCACTTTAACATCCCAGACACAGTCATGTCTTCTTTCTCCAGATAGCAGAAGGCCTGATTGTCTGAACCAATCATTTTCATATTTTACAGATCTTACTTTTTTCTTTAACATCTTTACTGGAGTATAATTGTTTTACAATGTTGTGTTAGTTTCTGCTGTATAACAAAGTGAATCAGCTATACGTATACATATATCCCCATATCCCCTCCCTCTTGTGTCTCCCTCCAACCCTCCCTATCCCACCCCTCTAGGTGGTCACAAAGTACCCAGCTGATCTCCCTGTGCTATGCGGCTGCTTCCCACTAGCTGTCTATTTTACATTTGGTAGTGTATATATGTCCATGCCTCTCTCTCGCTTCGTCCCAGCTTACCCTTCCCCCTCCCCATGTCCTCAAGTCCATTCTCTACGTCTGCGTCTTTATTCCTGTCTTGCCCCTAGGTTTTTCAGAACCTTTTTTTTTTTTAGATTCCATATATATGTGACAACACATGGTATTTGTTTTTCTCCTTCTGACTTACTTCACTCTGTATGACAGACTCTAGGCCCATCCATCTCACTACAAATAACTCAATTTTGTTTCTTTTTATGGCTGAGTAATATTCTATTGTATATATGTGCCACATCTTCTTTATCCATTCATCTGTCGATGGACACTTAGGTTGATTCCATGTCCTGGCTATTGTACAGAGTGCTACAATGAATATTGTGGTCCATGACCCTTTTTGAATTATGGTTTTCTCTGGGCATATGCCCAGTAGTGGGATTGCTGGGTCGTATGGTAATTCTATTTTTAGTTTTTTAAGGAACCCCCATACTATTCTCCATAGTGGCTGTATCAATTTACATTCCCACCAACAGTGCAAGAGGGTTCTCTTTCCTCCACACCTTCTCCAGCATTTATTGTTTGTTGATTTTTTGATGATGGCCATTCTGACTGGTGTGAGGTGATACCTCATTGTAGTTTTGATTTGAATTTCTCTAATGATTAGTGACGTTGAGCATCCTTTCATGTGTTTGTTGGCAATCTGTATATCTTATTTGGAGAAATGTCTATCTAGATCTTCTGCCCATTTTTGGATTGGGTTGTTTGTTTTTTTGATATTGAGCTGCATGAGCTGCTTGTATATTTTGGAGAGTAATCCTTTGTCAGTTGTTTCATTTGCAAATATTTTCTCCCATTCGAGGGTTGTCTTTTTGTCTTGTTTATGGTTTCCTTTGCTGTGCAAAAGCTTTTACGTTTCATTAGGTCCCATTTGTTTATTTTTGTTTTTATTTCCATTACTCTAGGAGGTGGGTCAAAAAGGATCTTGCTGTGATTTATGTCATAGAGTGTTCTGCCTATGTTTTCCCCTAAGAGTTTTATAGTGTCTGGCCTTACATTTAGGTCTTTAATCCATTTTGAGTTTATTTTTGTGTATGGTGTGTGCGTTGAGTCTTCATTGCTGTGCACAGGCTTTCTTTAGTTGTGGCGAGTGGGGGCTACTCTTCGTTGCGGTGCGCAGGCTTCTCATTGCGGTGGCTTCTCTTGTTGTGGAGCACGGGCTCTAGGTTCACAGGCTTCAGTAGTTGTGGTTCACGGGCTCAGTAGTTGTGGCTGGTGGGCTCTAGGGCTCAGGCTCAGTAGTTGTGGCGCATGGGCTTAGCTGCTCCATGGCATGTGGAATCTTCCCCAACCAGGGATCGAACTATGTCCCCTGCCTTGGCAGGCAGATTCTTAACCCGTGTGCCACCAGGAAAGTCCGACCCTGAAAATTTCAGCGTGTGAAAAGGAGAAGCAAGTATAAGATTGATGAGGTTAAATTAAAATCCTATATAGTTCTGCATTTGAACTAGAAGCATCACTATGAAACCATGATGATGTTATCTTTTTTTTTTATTGAAGTAAACTTGATTTACGTGTTGTGCCAATCTCTGCTGTACAGCAAAGTGACTCGGTTATACACATATTGACATTTTTTTATATATATTCTTTTCCATTCTGGTTTATCACAGGATATTGAAGATAGTTCCCTGTGTTATACAGTAGGACTTTGTTGTTTATCTATACTATATATAATAGCTTACATCTGCTAATCCCAAATTCCCAGTCCTTCCCTCCCCCACTCCCCACCTTGGCAACCACTAGTCTGTTCGCTATGTCTATGAGTCTGTTTCAGTTTTGTAGATAGGTTCATTTGTGCCATATTTTAGATTCCACATATAAGTGATATCGTATGTTATTTGTCTTTCTCTTTCCGACTTACTTCACTTAGTATGATAACCTCTAGTTACATCCATGTTGCTGCAAATGGCATTATTTCATTCTTTTTTATGGCTGAGTAGTATTCCATGGTATATATGTACCACATCTTCTTTAACTATTCATCTGTCGATGGACATTTAGATTGTTTCCATGTTTTGGCTATTGTGAATAGTGCTGCTATGAACGTACAGGGTGCGTGTGTCTTTTTTTATAGTTTTGTCCAGGTATATGCCCAGGAGTGGTATTTTTGGATCATAATGTAATTCTATTTTTAGTTTTATAAGGAACCTCCACACTGTTTTCCATAGTGGCTGCACCAATTTACATTCCCACCAACAGTGTAGGAAGGTTCCCTTTTCTCCACAGCCTCTCCAGTATTTGTTATTTGTAGACTTTTTAATGATGGCCATTCTGACTGCTGTGAGGTGGTACCTCATTGTAGTTTTGATTTGCATTTCTCAAATAATTAGTGACATTGAGCATCTTTTCTTGTGCCTACTGGCCATCTGTATGTCTTTTTTGGAGAAATGTCTATTAAGGTCTTCTGCCCATTTTTCAGTTGGGTTGTTTGGTTTTCTGTTGTTGAGTTGTATGAGCTGTTTGTATATTTTGGAGGTTAAGCCCTTGTCTGTCACATCATTTTCAAATATTTTCTCCCATTCTGTAGGTAGTCTTTTCATTTTTTTTTATGGTTTCCTTGCTGTGCAAAACTTGGTAAGTTTGATTAAGTCTCATTTGTATATTTTTGTTTTTATATCTATTGCCTTGGGAGACTGATCTAAGAAAACACTGGTATGGTTTATGTCAGAGAATGTTTTGCTATGCTCTCTTCTAGGAGTTTTATGGTGTCATGTCTTATGTTTAAGTCTTTAAGCCATTTTGAGTTTGTTTTTGTGCATGGTGTCAAGGTGTATTCTAACTTCACTGATTTACATGCAGCTATCCAACTTTCCCAGCACCACTTGCTGAAGAGACTTTTTCCCATTTTATATTCTTGCCTCCTTTGTCAAAGATTAATTGACCATAGGTGTGGGGGTTTATTTCTGGGCTCTTTATTCTGTTCCATTGATCCATATGTCTGTTTTTGTACCAATACCACACTGTTTTTATTACTGTAGCTTTGTAGTATTGTATGAAGTCTGGGAGAGTTATGCCTCGTACTTTGTTTTTTTTTCCTCAGGATTGCTTTGGCAATTCTGGGTCTTTTATGGTTCCATAACTTGTTCTTAGTTTTCTTCTAATAAATCTCCCTTCTTGCTTAAACAAAAAGCATGAGCTAAATAAAGGAGGAAAGACAGTCTCTTCAAAACTCTTAGAGGAAAACATAGGCAGAACACTCTATGACATAAATCACAGCAAGATCCTTTTTGACCCACCTCCTAGAGAAATAAAACAAGAAATAAAAACAAAAATAAACAAATGGGACCTAATGAAACTTCAAAGCTTTTGCACAGCAAAGGAAACCATAAACAAGACAAAAAGACAACCCTCAGGCTGGGAGAAATTTTGCAAAGGAAGCAAATGACAAAGGATTACTCTCCAAAATATACAAGCAGCTCATGCAGCTCAATATCAAAAAACAAACAGGGCTTCCCTGGTGGCGCAGTGGTTGAGAGTCCGCCTACCGATGCAGGGGACACAGGTTCGTGCCCTGGTCCGGGAAGATCCCACATGCCGTGGAGCAGCTGGGCCCGTGAGCCATGGCCGCTGAGCCTGTGCGTCAGGAGCCTGTGCTCCGCAACGGGAGAGGCCACAACAGTGAGAGGCCCGCGTACCACCAAAAAAAAAAAAAAAAAAAAGAAAGAAAGAAAGAAAGAAAGAGAAAAACAAATACCGTATGCTAACGCATATATATGGAATCTAAAGGGAAAAAAATGATTCTGACGGACCTAGGGGCAGGGCAGGAATAAAGATGCAGACGTAGAAAATGGACTTGAGGACATGGGAGGGGAAGGGTAAGCTGAGACGAAGTGAGAGAGTAGCACTGACATATATACACTACCAAATGTAAAATAGATAGCTAGTGGGAAGCAGCTGCATAGCACAGGGAGATCAGCTCGGTGCTTTGTGACCACCTAGAGGAGTGGGATAGGGAGGGTGAGAGGGAGACCCAAGAGGGAGGAGATATGGGGATATAGATATATGTATAGCTGATTCACTTTGTTATACAGCAGAAACTAACACAAAATTGTAAAACAATCATACTCCAACAGAAGAATGAATACAAAACAGGTAGCAATACCATTAAATATTGTAGTTAATGTGAAGTGAGAACAAGTATCAACGTGAATAAACCTTAAAACAAATTGAATGAAAAACAAGGTACAGAATAATATGCAGCGTATTATGTCATTTGTTTAAAGTTTAAAACCATACAAAACAATACATATATTGTTGTGGGTATATACATGTATAATAAAGACATGAAAATCTGCATAGAAATAATACACAAATTCAAAATCCTCTGTAAAAATAGCCTCAAGTAGAGACTATTTATTCTCCCAAACCCAGGTATATCTGGATCTAGAAGTAATCAATCTCACTCCTGGCACTTCTTAAAAAATTGAAATATAGATGATTTACAATGTTTTATTAGTTTCTGGTGTACAGCAAAGTGATTCAGTTATATACATATATATATATATATATAAAATATTCTTTTTCAGATTGTTTTCCATTATAGTTTATTACAAGACATTGAATATACTTCCTTGTGCTATACAGTAGGACCTTGCTGTTTATCTATTTTATGTATAGTAGTTTGTATCTGCTAATTCCTAATTTATCTCTCCCCCCGCCACCTTTCTCCTTTGGTAACCATAAGTTTGTTTTCTATGTGAATCTCTGTTTCGTAATAAGTTCATTTGTATAATTTTTTAGATTCCACATATAAGTAATGTCATATGGTATTTGTCTTTCTCTTTCTGACTTACTTCACTTAGTATGATAATCTCTAGGTCCATTTGTTGCTGCAAATGGCATTATTGCATTCTTTTTTATGGCTAATATTCCACTGTGTATATATATATATACCACATCTTCTTTATCCATTCATCTGTCAATGGACATTTAGGTTGCTTCCATGTCTTGACTATTGTAAATAGTGCTGCTGATGGGGTGCACATGTCTTTTCAAATTAGAGTTTTGTCCAGATGTACGCCCAGGAGTGGGACTGCTGGATCACATGGGAACTGTTTTGAGTCTTCTGAGGAACCTCCATACTGTTCTCCACAGTGGCTGCACCAATTTGCATTCCCACCAACAGTGTACGAGGGTTCCCTTTTCTCCACACCCTCTCCAGCATTTATAATTGGTAGACTTTTTGATGATGGCCGTCCTGACTAGTGTGAGGTGGTACCTCATTGTAGTTCTGATTTGCATTTCTCTAATAATTAGTGATGTTGAGCATCTTTTCATGTGCTTACTGGCCATCTGGTTATCTTCTTTGGAGAAATGTCTTTTTAGGCCTTCTGCCCATTTTTTTATTGGGTTGCTTGTTTTTCTTTTTTGTTTGTTTCATTTTGTTTGTTATTGAGCTGTGTGAGCTATATGCATATTTTCAAAATTAAGCCCTTGTCGGTCACATTGTTTGCAAATATTTTCTCCCAGTCCGTAGGTTGTCTTTTCATTTTGTTTATAGTTTACTTTGCTGTGCAAAAGCTACTCCTGGCACTTTAAGACCATCACTAACTCCACCTTCTTTTAAAGTCTCTTGTTTCTTTGAGGTTTATGTATTTTGGCCATATGCCTACCATCTCCCTTTGGTTACTCTCCCTCATTCCTTGAGAACACTGGAACTTACTTCATAGAATTCCTCTCCAACCCAAGATCTACTCCTACCCCCAAGTGATTCAAACATCCATATGAGTGTCCTCTCCAAAACCTAGCCTCCTCAACACAATAAGCCTCACCTCTGCTCCACTTCAGTCACCCATTCCCATGGCTTCATCTTGAATCTTGCCATCACCTAGAACTGCTTCACCTCTGATATACACCTGAAACTAATATAATATTGTAAATCAACCATATTTCAATTTAAAAAATTAAGTGAACATTTAAACTATAGAACACATCAATATGATGAAATACTACTCAGCAATAAAAGGAACCAACTACCGATGCAGGCAAATTAAATTAGATGGATCTCAAGGGCATTTTGCAGAATGAAAACAATCTCAAAAGGTCACGGACTGTATGATTCCATTTATACAACATTTTTAAATTACAAAACTATAAAGGCAGAGAACAAATTAGTACTTGCCCAAAGTTAAGTATGATGGGAAGGAGAGGGTGGATGTGACTATAAAAGGGGCAGCATGAAAGAGATCTTGTGGTGATAGAACAGTTCTATACCTTGATTGCAGTGGTCGTTACACAAATCTATACATACATGTGATAAGATGAAAAAGAACTATACACACACATTGTACCAATGTCAAATTCCTGATTTTGATATTGTACTATAGTTATATAAGATGTAACCACTGGGGAGAACTGGTTAGAGTATACACAGGATCTCTCTGTACAATCTTTGCAACTTTCTGAGAAAAATCTATAATTATTTCAAAACGTAAAAGTTAAAAAAATTTTTTTTTAAAAGAGAGAGCAGGAAAGCTGATATACACATGTTAATGTGAGGCCAAATAAACAGGCATACCTCAGAGATATTGCACGTTCAGTTCCAGACCACCACATTAAAGCCAATATCACAATAGTGAGTCACACAAATTTTTCGGTTTCCCAATGCATATAAAAGTTTAGTTTACATTATACTATAGTCTATTAAGTATGTAACCGCAGTATGTCTAAAAAAACAATGTACATACTTTAAAAATACTTTATTGCTAAAAAATGCTAACCATCATCTGAGCCTTCAGCAAGTCGTAATCTCTTTGTTGGTGGAGGGTCTCGCCTCGAAAAAGTTTGAAATATTGTGAAAATTATCAAAATGTGACAGAGACACAAAGGGAGCAAATGCTGTTGGAAAAAATGGTGCCAATAGATTTGCTTGACACGGGGTTGCCACAAACCTTTAATTTGTTTTAAAAAAACCAGTATATGCAAAGCACAATAAAGCAAAGTAAAATAAAATGAGATATGCCTGTACTTTTAGGCAAAAGCACTACTAGATGTAAAAATAATAGATTATTTGAGGCAGAAAGTAGGAAGAAATAATAAAGATAAGAGCACAATTACATAAAATAGAAAACAAAAATCCACTAGAAAAGGACAACTCAACCAAAAGTCTAATGAAAAACTAATGAAATTAATAAATATCTGGAGAGACTAAGAAAAAAAAGGGAGAATGCACTGACAGTCAATAACAGGAATGAAACAAAGAGAATCACTAAATGTTACTCAGTCTTAAAATAGATAAGATTATATTATAAATAACTGTAATAAGTTTGAAGACTTATGTGAAATGGGCAGATTCCTAGAAAATACATAACTTACCAAAACCAACACAAGGAGAAACAGTAAATTTTAGTAATCATGTATCAGTAGATAAATTGAATCAGAAAACAAGTCTTTCCACAAAGAAAACTTTAGCCTCATATGGCTCCATAGGCAAGTTCGACTAAATATTCAAGGAAAAAAAAAATAATTCAAATCTTACATAAACTATTCCAAAGAATGTGAAAAAAGGATAGAAGCCCAACTCACTTTATGAGTAGCATAACCATGATAGCAAAACAAAAAAATTACCAATTTCATTTATAAGCCCAGATGCAAAATTTCCAAAACATACATATATAAACATAGAGAGAGAGAGGAGAGACAGCGCCTAAATCCAAGAATGTCTAAAAAGAATAATAAAATATGACCAGTAGGGTTTATATGAGAAATAAAAAAATATGCTTATAATTAGAAATAAATCTGTCTTTCAACATATTAGACATAAAAAAAGAAAAATCATAGTCATCTCAATAGACGCAGAATTCTTCTGAAAAATTTCAGTGTGATTTTTTTTTTCAATTTAGCAAACCAGGACTAGAAAGGAAACTTGCTAACCTGATAGTATCTGCCAAAAAAACCCTGCAGCAAATTTTTTAAGTCCATATCCTTCTGAATCCAAACCCCAGACACATGGCCACATTTTAATGCTTTCTTTTCAAATAAATCCAAGAAGTTGAATATGGCTGGAGAGGAATGTGTAAGAGAAGGAACATTTCCTTGAGCTGACTGACATTAGATAAGTAAGGTCAGATCACGAAGGGTCTTAAATGTCATCATACTAAAGAGTTGTTTGTTCCTGACAACAGTGAGATACCACTGAAGGCTAGAGGTTGGCATAAGCAGTGGAGTGACTGGATAGTTTCTTTCCAAGATCATTCTGGCTGCAGTATGGGTTAAAGAAGGGTAAAACTTCAGGCTGGGAAACCAGTTAGAAGGTTTTCTCTTGAGAGAAAACAAGGGGTCACAGATTCCAGTCCCTGCAGGAGCCAGACATGTAACAAAAACGAGTGAAGCAGGCAGGTTCTAAAGACAATAGGGAATGGTGGGAACTGTGAAAAATCAAAAGCACATAACTTCTCTAAAAAGATAGCCACTATACAGCTCCAATTAATAAGTTTTCATGCAAGAATACTGCCCGGTATTGCTAGATCTTACAAATTTTCAAGAAAATTTCAATGTAACTTTTTTATTTTTAAAATTGTGCAAAACTAAACCCAATCAAATGGCCAAATCTGGTGCAAATGTCACCAGTTTGCAAACTGTGGTTCAAAATAAGGTAATGTCAGTAGAGATAAAGGGGACAAACTCGGGATATTATGAAGGAAGAATCAACCAGATAGTAATCAATCAGATGTGGGCTATAGAGTAGAGGAAGGACAATGGATGACTGCTAGGCTTCCAGTTTAGGCAGAGTGGATGGTATGCCATTCACTAAGTCATGAGACATAGGTAGAGGAGGTTTAAAGGACATTCAGGTAGCTATCGCTAATCGGCAGCACAAATATAGGGCTGGGGGAGGGAATAGAAGTCATTTTTCAAACCGTAGCCCTCAATTCTCTACTCATCACTCCCATCCCTACATCTTTGACTCAGCTGCATAAGTGACACCTGATCAAAGCAGGAGGGCACTAGAACCAGCAGACTAGATCCGAGGGACTTTGGTTAGATACACTGTTCAAATGCAGCCATCCACAGGGGCTGAACAGTGAGGCCAGTTGGTATTGCGTGATGATGCCAGGATAGTGACAGTCTTGATGACCTGGGGTTACAACCAGGGTGGCCAATCATTGCAGGTTGTAGGACTTGGGCAGCCGAGCCAGTTGGGGACCCCAAAGTGTTAGGAAAATAAAAGAACAGGGAATCCAGAAAATACTGTCTCCACTTAGAGGAAGCTAGATTCAAAGAAGATTGAAACTATGACCTCTTGCCCATTATACTATCCCTGGTTGCTGGATTCTGAAGGCATCAACCTATCTTTATCCCAGCCACATACTGTTTACAAAGCTTCCTGTAAGAAGGAAATCTTGCCATTTGCAACAATGGACCTTGACAGCATTACGCCAAGTGAAATAAGTGAGACAGAGAAAAATAAATACCTTATCTCACTTAAATGTGGAATCTAAAAAAAACCCAAACTCATAGAAACAGAAAGCAGATTTGTGGTTGCCAGAGGTGAAGGGGGATGGAGGGGTGGGGATAGGGGGAATGGGTGAAGGTAGTCAAAAGGTACAAACTTCCGGTTATAAGATTAATACATTCTGGGGATGTAATGTACAGTTAATTTTTAAAGATAGCTGAAGGGTGAGAGAGCCAGAGGGGTTCCTTAAAAGGGGGCCCTTATCACCTGCAGCATAAGAGCAGACTCAGCTGAGGAGCATGCTGGGGACTTAATAAGAGTTGAACTCCAGAGAAACTGGAGTTTACAAAACAATCACACTGGGTGATGTGGACGCTAGTGGTTTGCAGGTTACTTTTTAAAACAATGGGAGGATGGGACTTCCTTGGTGGTCCAGCGGTTCGGACTCTACGCTTCCACTGCAGGTGGCACAGGTTTGATCCCTGGTCGGGGAACTAAGATCCTGCATGCCACACAGAGTGGCCAAGAATAAACAAATAAATAAAACAAACAATGGGAAGAAAAAAATAAAACGGGAAGAGGATGTTTTAATCTTAATCCTGTTGCAGAAGCAGGTATGTTCAAGCTGCTTAAGAAGTAATATCTGTCTTTGTGGATACAGTGTAAAAAAGTATACTGCAAGCCCTATTACAGGTGATGTCAGGATTCACCTGATGCGTCTTCTGAGTCATTTCCTAACCATTCCCTGGAAGTAAATATTTAAACTAAAGCCAAGGTGATAGTGGTGATGGTGTTAACTGTACAACCCTTCTCTGTTCCTCAGTTCAGTTCTTATAAAAGGTAATCTTTTGGCCTCTTGTCATATTGCATTATAGTAACAGACAACTTCTAGCATAGGTAAATTAACCCTACCCTTAGATTCATCATCAAAATAATCTTGACAGTTTATGTCTGTGATCCAGCATCAGGCCCAATCTCTAGAGGTTTTATACACACATTCCTAGCCTTAGAGAATTTTGCAACAATAATCAGGCATTAATTGTGAGAAAGAAATGGGAGTGGGAGGAGGGGTGCGGCACAGAGGGTAAAAAGAAGACATTTGGGAGATATTTGCAGAAATAACATAACTCTGGGTAGGTAGGCTTTAATAAGGAAGTCCCACCCTTTCCATTTACTTCTTACATGGTTTTTAACTTATCCTCCCAACCAAAATCAAAAGCAAATTAAGTTACTGAAAATGTATTTACTTCTTGGGATGGAAGTATATGTGTCCTGTTTTCCCTTTTCCATCAGAGGCAGCTCCCTAAAAACCCAAAATACACACAGACACACTCTCTCTCAAACACAAACAAAACATGCATTCAAGTGATTGTTTTCATAACATTTTAACATTTAATAGAAACTATGTACGATAATTTTTTATTGTATCTTACATAAGATAGCCACTACAGAAATTTACATAGGTTAGAAGCAAGATGGATGGTTAAGGAGGGCCCAGTCCTGTGGGCTATTTTCTCAGAGGCTATAGGTCAGAGTTCACTGAGGGGAGGGGCTTCAGATTACCCAATTAGGTGAGAAGTGAGGAAAGGCTAAAACAGGCTGCTAGACAGAGATAAACAGCCATTGGGTCCATCAACATCCCTAGACTTGGGAAACAGCATTACAAAACTCTCTCTCCCCTTAGGCACAGTCCCCAAATACTCTCAATCTCAGCAGCTCTGATGGGAATCACCTGTCTCTCTTCCTTGCCTAGAGTGGGAAGACATCCACAATTTTTAGACACTATTGGTCCCTTCCCCCAACATGTGGTTTGACTATAGCACTCAGTAACCCAGAAGAAAAACAAGGTAGTCCAGGTTGTCCTTTAGTGAGAGACGGTCAGAAATACTTGTTTAAACGGGAAATACAAATCCTCCAAAGTCAACTGGTTCCCAAAGCAAACTATCAACTGACAGAAGCGGGTTCTGGCTTTCCGTTTGCAGTAGCCACTCCACTCTGAGGCAATGGCACAGAGCCTTTCTCAGAATTTCGGGATCCCTGTGATCTGCACCCATCTCCAGCCATCTGCATCTGGCCCTGTTAAAAGAAAAGTCACTTTGGTTACAAACTCATTAACTGTGGTCTGAAGCATGAATCTGACTTATATAATGCCCATGTATAGTAGCAACAAGAACAAGACAGCAGATGTAACTCTATGCGGTTGCTCTTCCCCATACTTAACTATCCCTGACCCTCGGAGTCAGAAGTCATTACTTGTAGCATTCCTGAGGCCCTCCCAATGGAAAGGAGAGCTGTGGGTTGTTTCTTCCAAATGAAATAGCCATTCTCTGCTGAGTTTCCAGAACAGCCAACAGATCACAGGAAGACAGTCCTCTGGGCCTCTGTTTGAAACCAACAGCTGTAGTATAACTGCAGGTCTTCAGTCAGAGCCACGAGTGTCCCACCCAAAGCTCAAAGAAAGAAGCCAAATCGTGCTGCTTGTGCTTAATTCTATGATGAAAACAATTCCAGGGCTGAACTCTCCCTTAAAGCAACAATTTTCTTACACTCCTTGTCTCAACCTTTTCTAGTTAGCTAAATAAATCTGTCCTGCTCTCCCAGATACGGGGACCAGGAGCTAGTAAGTGTTCTCTCTAAGGCCCATCTGGAGAACTGCCATCTGGAGCACCTGCACAGCTAGTGATGACAACCCCGACCCCCAGGAGTACATGCTGGCCACAGCCAGCAGGGGACCCTCTGCCTGGCTGGAGGTATTCTTCACTTGCCAAAATATCCACTGGGCCTTCAGCTATTTCTTTTACAGGATGATCTTCAAGGGTTACTGAAGGATCAAAAAGCAAGGGTGAAGGAGGGCACTGCATACCGTCACCCACAACATCCAAGTCCTAGGAAAAGAAAGAGAAAAAAGCCTATCAGCAATATCAAGGGGACCAATAAGCTAAAGTTGGCATTTTTCAGCAAACCTCGAAGAATTCTCCCTTACTTCCCTCACCCCTCGCCTACCTTTAAAACAAATAACGAGTTCCCCAGAGTGTGCAACAAATGGGATAAGATTGAAAAGCACTGAGAATTTTTTCCTTGCTGCCAAATATAAAGCACAGACCACTATAGTAGCTTTAAAAAGCATATCTTTTTTCAACAGAAAAATTCAGAGGCGAAGGTAGAACAGGAGCTACCAGGGGCTGGAGATAGAGGGGCAGTGGGAGTTACAGTTTAATGAGTCCAGTCTCTGTCTGCACTGCCAGAAAAGCCCTGGAAATTGATAGTGGTAATCGTTGCACAATGTTTTGAATGTACTTCATACCACTGAACTGTACACTTTAAAATGGTAAATCTTACATTACAAATATCTTACCACAAAAAGAAATATTTTTAAAAAGCATATACTGGAACTCCCTGGTGGTCCAGTGGTTAGGACTCTGCACTTTCACCACCAAGGGCACAGGTTCAATCCCTGGTTGGGAAACTAGGATCCACGTGACCAAAAAAAAAAAGGCATATACTTCTAAGACTAACTGTAGTTGGCATCTAAGTTCACCAGTGATGAATCTAATATGGACAATCAGCATACATGCAAATTAAAATGAAATACTGACTTAATAGATTGGACAATATGAGACCACTTGATTAATATTCTAATGGCCACAAAGCGAGCCAGGGAGCAAAAGAGGAAAGGGGATGGGGGAAGAAAGAAGGAAGATGAAAAACTCAAAGTCCTTCCGAATGGTCAGGAAATATTTTAGTTAAGTCCCTATCCCCACAGAGAAAAGTCCCTGATTCTTAAACCTAACATATCCAATTGCTCTTTAAAACACCCACACACAGGGGGACTTCCCTGGTGGTCCAGTGGTTAAGACTCTGAGCTCCCAATGCAGGGGACCCGGGTTCAATCCCTGGTCAGGGAACTAGATCCCGCGTGCCGCAACTAAGATCCCACACGCAGTGAGGAAGATCCCAAGTGCCACAACTAAGACCCGGCACAGCCAAATAAATAATAAAACACACACACACACACACACACACACACACACACACACGCACAAAACATTGTATTCTACAGACTATGTTTCTTCCAACTGAACTGGCCATTCCCGCAGAGGGGCTGAAGCCAACAGACCATAGGAAGACACTGCTCTTGGCTCCTGTGTGAAACCAATAGCTACAGCAAACTACTGGTCTTGATTCAGGGTCTAAAGCACTATAAAGGCTCAGACAATATGTCAAACTGACTTTCATCCCTCTGCTGTCTAAGCATCTCCTGCTAAACTCTGCTTCCCAAGAGTGAAAACAACCCAAGGGTTTGTACTCTCCTGTGTCCAAGCTACTTTATAGAGGCTCTATGTTTCCAGTAATTGAGCTTCTTGAGAAAAGCTAAGTTCTGTGCTTTTAGAATAAGTCTAAGAGTTTGAAATCCTTTCCCTTTCTTTGCTGTGCTGATCACCGAAAACAAGAATCACATCCTCAAGATAATTAAGGTAAAGAAAAGAACACAATTAAAGGACGTGCTGGACTTAAAGCTGCTCAACTTAAGCAGAAACATAAGGAAAAGGATACAGCTGGCTACCTAACATCTATGTCAGATGTGTTAGAAACTTCTGTACTATCCACAGAAACCACCATGTTCTCACACTGTTAAGTAAGACTGTGAACTGTTTTCTCCGATTCTTTTAGTATGCACAATTATTATGCACTTGATCCTTGAACAACGCCGTGGTTAGGGGCACCGATGCCCACAGTCAGAAATCCGTGTATAACTTCAGTCAGCCCTCTCTGTCCATGGTTCTATACCCTCAGATTCAACCAACTGTGGATCATGTAGACTGTAGTAAGAATTTACTGGGAAAAAAAGCTGTGTATAAGTGGACCTGCACAGTTCAAGCCCGTGTTATTCAAGGGTCAACTGTATAAATAATTAACTTGAAATTTAAAAGAACCCATTTAAGCTGTGTGGCAAAAGGTTTCCAAGTCTCAAGATAACAGTGGTACAGAAATTTTTCAAACAAAAACAGATACTGAAAAGGCTTTCCTCACATATTCAGTGTTGTCTTTTATAAGAATTAAAATTGGGAACAGGAACCTAAAATAAGAGAAGAAGAAAGGATCAGCAGAAATGCCTATCCTAAGAGGAATGAATCAGGACACAAAGACAGAATCCACATTTTGTTCTATGTCAAAAACAGAGCTCAAAAAACAAACACAAAAAGAGAGCAAGCTCAAAGTAATAGGATTAAGGTATTAAATTCTTATTTGTCAAATATCCTCGGATCAAAGGACAGAAAACAGGCAAGTGTTAATATCCAGAATGAAAGGCTGAACTTTTACCCATATGAATATCTGATACCTGGTCCTCCCACAAGTAAAGTTACCAGAAATTATTAATAAGTATAACAGAAATGATATCTAAGAAAGAACATAGGTAAGATTGCTGGGTGGAATTCACATAATTAAGAAATTATTTTTACCCAGCAAAAGACTAGTTAAATATATCCAGAATTTATGGGAGGACAAAAACTCTTTTCTAAAACAGAACTGTTTCAACATTTTCTGGAGAATTTTTACCTCCAAAGATTAAGAATAAAACTACTTTTTAACGACCAATGTGGTTCATCTAAAGTACATTAGTACAAACATAACAGATGATCAAGTACAAACAGCTGATTATCATTTTTAAACCTCTAACAAAGGTCCACCTTAAAAACCCATGAGATTCTCAAAAATCAACTTACTTCTCATACATTCTTTACAAAATTCACACCATAAAATAAATATTAAAAGATCTGACAATATATTTTTAAATGTTTAAAAATTAAGATTCCTTAAATGTCACTTTTAGGCTATGATCACATCTTATAATCTCTAATATTTTGTGTTACTATTCTCCAAAGAGCAAACAAGAACATAATCTTCAAACATACTGGAACAGTCATATTTTCTTAGCTCTAGATCATCAGAAGTTTAAGAAAACACTATTTAAAACTAACGCAAAAACATGTGAAAGGGGAAAAGCAAAAAGGTCAAAATAGCAATGGCTCTAGAAATTAACAGTCAGATGAAATAAAAGTTAATAACCTAGTACATCTATGTAAAATCCATGTGCTAGTTACTTACATATGTACATTAATATTTGAAGGGAATTTGGCAATGTAGTGATTAGGTTATTTTTTAGACCCTATAAATCTGCTCGTTACTAAGTTAAAAAAAAAAGGAAAGATAGCACCTCTTTGGGTTTTCTTCACATGTAAAATGAAGGGAAGTGGACAAAAATCTGTATCAATCTAGGGCTATCTATTCATTTACTCTCTTCAACATAATCTCATTGGAAAACTCTGGGAAGCACTGGAGTATATAATCTCTAAGGTTCTCATATTCTATGAATCTGTTTGAAAGAAACTTTTTAAAAAGCAATTATAATCAGGATTATAACAAAAATTATAAGTTTGTTATAAATGAAGTGACAAAAATCAAGTTCACTAATCCTACAAACAGTATACAGCCACAAAAGGAGGGGGCGTAGTTAACTGGCATCAGTTTACTCTTTTTGGGGGCCACTCTGCAGAGCTTGTGGGATCTTAGTTCCCCCACCAGGGACTGAACCCAGGCCACAGCAGTGAAGTGAAAGTGCCGGGTCCTAACCACTGGACTACCAGGGAATTCCCTGGAATCAGTTTACTCTTAGTGCCACTTTTTCAGATATTAGCCTGTCCTGATATATTTTCTTTAGTGAGCAACACTCGAGGCCACCCAAATCCTGCTTCTACCCCTAGGCAAACAATCTTGTAACCTATACTGAATTTTCCATTTAGATTTATCACTTTAAATATGTCATGGTTATATATTGATACAAGACACCTTTATTATGAAATTCATAAGAATTATCTTCAGAATAAATAATGAAGACCTTTATCCAAAAGGCTAAAGATTAAGCAAACTGCCAAAAAAAAGATGGAATGTCAACTGATCCCTGAAGTGAATGATATAGTAGGGTAGTGCTAATTAAGGAAACAAATGCAATCAGAGATGGGTTTATGCGCTGGGACCAATCAAGGAGCAGACTGAAAAAGGTAGAGTAGTGTACACACTTAGAAGGCTATAAAAGTAAATATTTAGGGAGATCACTGTTGTTCTGGTCCATTCACAACAGAATCTTTAATAACATATCAAAAATGAAAAACAGTATGCAGAGCTAAGTTTAGAGTCATTTTTAGGGGAGGACACATTAATCTGAAAATGAGAACTCTTATAGGGCCAAAACACAAATTTACATTGTCAAGTAGATATCAGAATTCATTTGTATTATTAAGATTCAAGTGAATTACTTACCTTGTGGATGGGTACCAAATTTCCCAGCGACACAAATCCAACCATAATCTTGACTTTCCCATTTCCCTTAGTTTAAAATTTCCCTTATCATTCCCTCAGAAAAAAAAAACTTCTGTAAATTTAAACTGTCTCTAAATGAATATGTTAACATACAAATACAACCATACACACATATCATTTCAAAAAACTTATCAGTTGTTTTTTTTTTTTTTCTTTTTTTTTTAAACCACAAAAGACTAACCTATTCTCACCATTAATAAATAAGGCCTTGCCTCAAGGGCCAACCAGAGCAGAGCTTCTCTAACTTACATCACTGAACTCCAGAGGTAAACTCTCAGTGGGCTGAAGCTCAGCAGCACTCAAGTACAGATCCATGGGGCCGGCTTCCAGATCGTCTGGCACAGACAGTACCTGCTCGGGCTTATACATCTGAGGAGGCAACTGGAAATGCAGTGGGCAGCAGGGATCCTCAGAGAGGCTTACAGGAACTGGTTTGTTGCAGGGTACCTCTTCAGACCCCTGGCAGCATTTGAAGAGAACCTGATTCGTGTCCTGACAAATATCTGTAGAAAAATGGTCAAGGGAAATAAAATGGATCTATCGGAGGCACAAAAAAGGAGGTGTCTGCCATGTAAAATTCAAGGTCTGGACAACACATGATATTTGGTTACATCTGATACAGAACCAAATGCAGGTAGCAATTTTTAAAGTTACTTCTCAAATTGTCATTTACTAGCATAACTCTAGCCCTACCAGTAATGTAAAACTAGTCCCCAACCTCCATTTAAAGTAGAGACACTAATCTTGTTCTCCCTATGAGTCAAATGAAAAACATTTCAAAACATAGCGCTAAGCAAACAGCAGTTAACAATCCTAGAAAACTGTACCTATTCAGAAGAACCATGTCATGGTAAATGCAAATAGCTTGCAGAGGCCCCTAGCAATCCCTTCCAAGAGTCAAGAGATACAATGTTGTTTCTGCTGTTAAGCAGAGGAGCAAAAAACGTCCTCAAAACTTTTTGAACCTTGTTTCCAAAATGTTTACATGATACATTTGTTTAAAGAAGCAGAGTGTTGGGGAAAATAGAAGCTCCAGTAATAGTAACTAGGTATCCTATCCTGACAGGAAATAAAATTAAATTTCCACACACACACCCTTTTTCAGGGGGGTGGTATCACTGGAGTCCTGTTATGATCCCAAAAACAAAGGGAAGAAGAGCACTTCACTGGTGGCACAGTGGTTAAGAATCCGCCTGCCAATGCAGCGGACACGGATTCAAGCCCTGGCCCGGGAAGATCCCACGTGCCGCAGAGCAACTAAGCTCGTGCACCACAACTACTGAGCCTGCGCTCTAGAGCTCACGTGCCACAACTACTGAAGCCCGCGTGCCTAGAGCCCATGCTTCGCAACAAGAGAAGCCACCGCACCGCAAGGAAGAGTAGCCCCCGCTCGCCGCAACCAGAGAAAGCCCGCGCACAGCAACAAAGACCCAATGCAGCCAAAAAAAAAAAAAAAAAATTTTTAAAAAAGAAAGGGAAGAAGAAAATAACTGCTTATGGCGCATGGAAAGAAGTAGTCCAGGAATGCTCCAGGAGCCCTAACAACTTCTCTTAAGGGTAGAAGCAGAAAAAGGCTATATTTCCAAGTTGGCAAATAAGTTCTGTGGGATGAATCAACATTGAAATCATGATCAGATAACAAAATTCTGATTCGAGTCACTCTACAAAATATTTTACTCAAGTTTTATCATTTCCTGAAATCCTAACTACATGGTTATTTTCCCTAGATTAATAGACAACTATTATTTCAAACTTGGGCCTATTTTTTAAACCAGAAAGCAAAATTTTCTGTAAACTGTACCCAGGATTATGGAAGAATGGGTAATTTTTATCCCCCAAATTTTAAGGTAATTTTTTGAAGTTAAAAAAATCTAATGTACATTATAAATTTTAAACCTAATAAACCCTCTTGAACAAAAGCCATATTTTTCAATCCATTCCTTAGAACTTGATAAACTCTAAATTAGAGTTTCATAGCATTGCCACCACTGGCATTACGGCTATCTATCTGTGCACTGTAGAATGTTTATTAGCAGCATTCCTGGCCTCTGGCCACTAGATGTCAGTAGCACCCCCATCAGAGTTAAGACAAAACAAAAAAGTCTCCACACACTGCCAAATGGGGTACAAAGTGGCCTCGGTTGAGAACCACTACTCTAAAGGAACAGTATATAGCTCAAAGTAAACAAATAATTATTCAATGAAAATCAGCGCTCAAATGAACAAACATGAATCTGATGGGAACAATCAGGTTTGCAACCTCTATGTGCTTAAGAAGCTCAATCTTATTTAAATTATTAAAATTTTAAATGTGAATCCATTAAATTGTTTCAATTGGAACCTTTTTCATGTAATTTGAAGGATTTTCACAAGTCTCTTATTTATTTAATATCACAGTATCCTTGAAAAGCCCTCCCCCATCCTCCTCCACCCCCTTTCCTTTCAGATAGGGACAACAGACAAAGAAGGGAATGGTTGACCTACAACTAGAGTCTGGGTCCTTCACTTTCAGTCCAGTGGTGTCTCCATTAGACCAGAGTAAAGAGTTAACAGGTCACCAATGGCAGTCGCATCTTTCTCTGGGATAAGGACTTAAGGAAGGGTAAGTGACTTAGGCAACTACAGAGTGGAAAGGAAAAGAGCATAAAAGAGAAAATAATACTTCCCTTCTCTTTTCACATACATTTTCAACTTTGCTTTTTAAAATATTAATATTCTAATAAACTATCTTGAGTATAGTGCTGTAAGTCTAAAATACTCAATATCCATAAACTGGGTGTTTTGCCTTATAAAGTAATTCAAGGTCACTGAAGAAAACCTGAAAAGTACAAAGCAGAGGGAAAAAGGGCATTCATAACCCCACCATCCAAAAATAGTCACATTTCTGTTACATTCCCTCCTAGTATTAGTTCCATGTAGTTAAAACATACTCTACCGAATTCCATACTCTATTTTTGTCACTATCAAACATTTTCCTATGTCATTCATAAATTTTGTTAAATATAATGTTTAATTCCTGAACATATTCCATACTATGCTGTGTCACAGTTTTCCTCTCTATTCCCCATCTCTGAAAATTTTAAGGCTCTCTCCGGTTGGAGGAATTCTGTGTAACAATAATCATCTGTATTTGATTATCGTCTTAAAATAAATTCTCAGAGGTGACGTTATCATATCAAAGAATATGAATATTCTCAAACTGCTTTCTAAAAGCCTGTGCCACTTTACAGTTCCACTGGCAGAGTTCAGAAAGGCCCATTTCACCATTCTCTCACAAACTTTTGAAACTTTCTCATTAAATCTCATACATAGATAAGTCTCAAATTTATAGATTAGGGAATTCCCTGGCAGTGCAGTGGTTAGGACTCAGGGCTCTCACTGCCAGGGCCCAAGTTTAACCCCTGGTCCGGAAACTAAGATCCCACAAGCCGTGCGGCACAGCCAAAAAAAAATAAGTATGGATTAAAAAAACTTCCTTGTTTTATTTCTTATTTCACTTATTTATAGTAAAGGTAAATACTTTTCAACTATCAGCCACTTCTACTTTTAATCTGTCCATAGATAGCCTTTGCCCAATTATGTTTTGAGCATTTATCTTTAGTTTTTAATTACTCTGCACAAGAATTTTATATATTAAGGACAGTAATCCTTTACCAGACATTTGTTACAATAATTAATAAATCGGTAAAATATTTAATAAGCAGAATAGAGAAAAAATCAGTTTTCCTTTCAAAAGAGCAAGAAAGTCTTCCTTCCCTTCTTATTAAAGAAAATACATTTTACTTTCCAAATATTTGTATATCTTGCCAGGCAAATGAAATCCAGCAAGATTTATGCCTTTCATATAATGAAGATCACCATATTTAAATAGTGCATTTACTGTGAAAGTAACTTTCTCAACGTCCACCATATAGATGCACTTTCACAATTCAATATACAGCTCAAAAACTTTTACAGCCCACTAGTAAATGTAAGTTTCCTATCTGAATGAAGTCTAAAATACACAAGTCAGGGTCCTGACCATAAATGGATAATATTCAAAGAAAGATCACATTTCAGAATCATCCAACTGTTTTTGGATCCTCAGCAATTTTTTTGTAGTAATTGGATTTAACAGTATTATAATTCTAATGAATGAGTTAATAAATCAGGGATCTCTAAATTTTGGAATCCCAATACTAATCAACTACAAGTGAGTATTAGCCCATATCTATCACCAATGACAGATGTTTCTTTCTAATGAATTGACCATTACATTTCCAAAGTTCTGAAATGGCCAACAGACCATAGAAAGAGATTTCTTTAGGCTCCTGCTTGAAACCAACAGCTTCAGCAAACTGCTGGCCTTGATTCAGGGCCAAAGGAAAACAAAGACCTTCAATTAACTAAACTATCACAGATCCCCACTAGCCTTCAGTCTAGCTAGCAAACTGAACAGAGCAAAAAGATACGGGTAAGGCAGTGTCTGGTCATTGGAAGAGACTGATTGGAACAACGAACATCATCCACAAAGGCCAAGCACCTCTGACTGGAACGAGTGGTATGGGCCTAAAATGGAGAAAACAGGTCAGTCAAAACAAATTATCTATGAAAACACTTACTTATATAAGAAAACTGTATCCTTAAAGCCTAGAAACTTGAACATTTAACAAATTTATTCACCAATACTGTGCAAAAGGAAAAAAAAATGTAAACCTCGTGTCCAAATAATGAATCAACCATAATTCGAAATACAATTCCTCCGTATTACAAAAGTGTGAGATACACAGCCTAATGGTTTTCAAACGATTTTGTCTTTTAGCAGAACCCTTTTTAAATCGTAATCTTACGTCGAACCTCAAAAAATAGAAAAGATAGGGCTTCCCTGGTGGCGCAGTGGTTGAGAGTCCGCCTGCAGATGCAGGGGACACGGGTTCGTGCCCCAGTCCGGGAAGATCCCACGTGCCGCGGAGCGGCTGGGCCCGTGAGCCATGGCCATTGAGCCTGCGCGTCCGGAGCCTGTGCTCTGCAACGGGAGAGGCCACAACAGTGAGAGGCCCGCGTACCGCAAAAAAAATAAATAAATAAAATAAAATAAAATAAATGGAATTACTCTTTTTTTTTAATTTATTAATTTTATTTTATTTTTGGCTGCGTTTGGTCTATGTTGCTGGCTTTCTCTAGTTGCATCGAGTGGGCTACTCTTTGTTGCAGTGTGCGGGCTTCTCATTGCAGTGGCTCCTCTTGTTGCGGAGTACGGGCTCTAGGTTCGCCGGCTTCAGTAGTTGTGGTGCACGGGCTCAGTAGTAGTGTCTCAAGGGCTCTAGAGTACAGGCTCAGTAGTTGAGGCACACAGGCTTGGTTGCTCCACAGCATGTGGGATCTTCCGGGACCAGGTTTCGAACCTGTGTCCCCTGCATTGGCAGGCGGATTCTCAACCACTGTGCCACCAGAGAAGCCCAAAAATGGACTTACTCTTACTGATGCAGAGACCAGGGGCTTGAGGAACAAATTTAAGAATAATTGCTTAACTCTGCTTGTCAACCTTACTTCCTGACCTTCACTGCTCCTATTATTCTGCCTTCTAAAACAAGAGTCCCAATCTATTAGGCATTCTGTGCCTGTTTCTGAAGCATTTCTGAACCAAATAACTTAGAAATCTATGGCAACCCTTCAATATGCAGATGAAAACAGAGTTCAGTTATCAGTGCAGGTACAGAATTGATCAGAAGGGATCCAAAACCCATGTCTCTGCACTTCCAGATAAGTGCTCTTTTCAATAAACCCCACGTCCAGTAAGTTAGATTTCAGAACCAAGACTATACAACAGTGTTTTGACAATTACCCTAACTTTGTAAATAAAACATATGTAACACCTTAGAGGTATATACAAAAATTACCTGTTGGGCGGCACCATCTGTGGCCAGCATTCTGCGCTCCTTCAGCTGCCTATGTAGTAAGGCTTCCACTCCATAGCGCTGACGATACCGCCGAAGACATTTTAGACGCTTTAAGTTCTCTCGTTCTTTGGCAAGAAGTCCCTCTGGGCCAGTCAGGAGACTACTACCTAGAACGTCACAACAGTCAAGATGTTATCTGCCAAGCAACCAATCAAGGATGTGTCCCCAAACTAACAAGAAGAAAACAGAGAAATCTGCCCATACAACAGTTTCAAAAGCAAATCCTTCTCCAGTCCAGGTAACAAGACAGAAGTCTAACTACTACGAAATTCACATGTTGAACCCACAACAGCTTATCGGAACTGGCATAAAACTTGCCTAGAGCTTCATGTTCCACTTTGCGATTGTGTAAGTAACGTCGCTTCTTCTCTTTGAGTAGATGCTGAAGTCGTTTAAACTGGTCAATGTACAAAGACTGCAAACGAATAAGCTTCTCACGCATAATCAGGGCCACTTCTTCCGCTGTGTAGACACCAGCATGCCTAAAATAAAAGAGACAATTCAAAAAGGATAAGAAAGCACAACAATAAAACCCAAGCTTAGAAGGAAAAAGGAGTGAAGGTGAGACTTAGATTTGCTATTCAACAGTCAGTGCTGAGACAATCACCTTATTAAACAGGAATGTTTTCACACAGCATTTTACCATTCAAGTTGTTACTCAAAAATAAAACAAAAAAGAAAATTCCCAAGAATGGATACTAATGTACGATATCACAGTATGGGAAAGGGGAAATGTTTCATTATTTTCCCCACTTATTTGCATTATGTTTAAATAGGAGTAAAGATATAGAATACTCAAAATTTTTATTAATCTACATTCTTGTTCCATTTAATAATTTAATACAGAAAAATCACAGTCAGGACAGCTTAAGAGTGTTTAATTTAGCAGCATGTATCTCAATACATTTTAATTAAAGCACAAAAGATAACAAACAATTATGACTTCTAATTTAAAAATATACTCGTAGGGAAATACACTGGTGGTCCAGTGGTCAGGACTCCGTGCTTTCACTGCTGAGGGCCCGGGTTCAACCCCTGGTCCGGGAACTAAGATCCCACAAGCCACATGGCCAAAAATAAATTAATTAAAATTAAATAGAAATAAAAAATAAAAATACACTTGTATTTTGGAGTTTACACAGGCCCTCAAAACACTGGTCACAATGGCTAGTCAATGTCCTCAGCTCATTTTAACAATATTCTCAAAATATCGTACCCTGGAGTAACCCTTTGCCGAAGATCTAGATCCACAGCAACTTTATTAAGTTTTTTTTTTAAATAAATTTATTTATTATTTATTTTTGGCTGCGTTGGGTCTTCCTTGTTGCACGCGGGCTTTCTCTAGTTGCGGTGAGCGGGGGCCACTCTTCGTTGCAGTGCACGGGCTTCTCATCGCGGTGGCCTCTCTTTGTTGCGGAGCATGGGCTCTAGGCGCACGGGCTTCAGTAGTTGTGGCTCACAGGCTTAGTTGGTCTGCGGCACGCGGGATATTCCCCAACCAGGGCTTGAACCCATGTCCCCTGCCTTGGCAGGTGGATTCCCAACCACTGTGCCACCAGGGAAGCCCAACTTTATTAAGTTTTGCCACCAACTATATGAATCAACAGAACTTAAAAAAAAAAGTATTCTAGTGATTAATGAGGTCGCATAAGCAAATCAGTTTAAATGTCAGTTTAATTAAAGACTGGTTCCTGCCTCTGATTTAACTCAAAGTTTAAGGGATTAACTGCAAATTTAAAAGATTTTTGGTTCCATTTGTCTTATGTGATCATTATATAAACAGAAAGAACAAGCTAGATATATACCCTGACTTGCTATTTTCATATTTTGACTGAGTAAAAATTATTTCTGTTATTTAAAAGGCAATACACACAAATTACATACTAATTTTGAATCCAAAAATATGTGCTCTTTAAAATTTAACTCTTAAATCACTGAAATACACAGAATAAAATTATTAACTTTAGGACTGAAAGCAAGTAATCTCTGCCAAAAACTTTTCCTAAATATAAATAGGAGACAAAACTACCTGTGTATAAGAGAACTACAACTACAAAGTACTCTGATAAAAATAAGTGAAAAGAAATTAAGAACCAAAACATGAAAAAAAACCCAGATAATTACAGAAATGACAAAATCTAAGACTATCAGAAAATGTGAAAAGGTTTTAAAAATATCTAAGGTCTAAAAAAGGTGACTAGGTTATTCATATTCAGGAAAATGGGGCATGTCTGCATTAATATGTCTGTACCCCCTAAAATACTGAGGCCTTAACATAGTAGCAAGTTTGTTAAAATGAAATTAATTTCATTGTACCCTGTCAGAAGAGAATTTAACCAATGATCTGGGGACTATAATTTATAAATGGGAAGCCACTAAAATTAGAATTTACTACAAATCATTTGGGGTGGGGGTGGGAGAGGATGAGCGCCCTAACTAATATGAATGCCTAGTTCATGTGAAAAATGGATCATTTATTTAAAGATGGATGTCCCAGACATTCACAGCTAGTTATTAAAGTCATGTACTAATTCTTCTTGCTCTGATATACACAAATATAAATGTAGGATTTATTATTAGAATTCAACTTCAAAAAAGAGAGTCACCTTATATTCTATTAAATAGTGTCTCTTTTTAAAAGTGCATTCTCTCAAATTTCTTCATTTTGATAACAATGATGAAGACTCAATAACCTGAAATGACCTTTACCAAAACAAGTTCTGGATGCGTGTAGAGGTCACATGATAAAACTTACTTTTTAAATAGGGAAAGATTTAACAATTACTCTTAAGCTAAAATTTCACCAGTGTTGGATGATCCTGGAAACAAGCTTTTAAAGATTACTTTTTACAAAGCAATTAAGCAAATGATTATTTTGAAAGAAATCACATACATGTACCTACAATGGGGAAAAATATGCCAACAATAATTCTAGGTAGGATAAAATCTCTAATGACATCATCATAAACAATTCAAAAGGAACCCTTTCTGAAACAAGCAAGTGAAGATATATGCTATAAACTGTTAATGATTCAAAAATGATAACAAAAACACTGGCACCAGGACTTCCCTGGTGGCACCGTGGTTAAGAATCCACCTGCCAATGCAGGGGACACGAGTTCAATCCCTAGTCTGGGAAGGTCCTACATGCCACGGAGCAATTAAGCCCATGCGCTACAACTACTGAGCCTGTGCTCTAGAGCCCACCAACCACACCTACTGAAACCCGTGTGCCTAGAGCCCAGGCTCCGCAATAAGAGAAGCCACCGCAATGAGAAGCCCACACACCGCAACGAAAGTAACCCCCACTTGACGCAAGTAGAGAAAGCCCGCATGCAGTAACAAAGACCCAACGCAGCCAAAAATAAATAAATAAATAAAAATTAGCACCAAAGATGAAAATTCTTAATTAAAAGAATTTCACTACTTATATTAAATATAATATGTAACCACATTAATGAATTAAATATTGTAAGCAGACAATTAACAACTCTATTTACATCTCTAAAAATGCATATACGTATAGTACTATTTACTCCCGCTGGTGGGTATCTCCAGGTATGGAGGACCAACTACGGGACTTGAGCATCCTTGCATTTTGGTACCCGGGTCAGATCCTGGAACCAATCCCCCTCAAATTATGAGGGACAACTGGATTTTAGTTGGTCAAAAATTTTTTTAAATAGTATCACTGGGAGAATTAAGGAAAGCCTTATATTTAGTTACCTAATAGTTGAGCACATCTGGGGCTTTATTTTCCCCTTTGAATGTTTCTTTTAAAGGAAACTAACATCAAGTACCTAGTCCTCTTAACATTTATACTTCTCATAAAATTAACTGGTATTTCGGTTTATATAGCAATCTCTTGTTAAGTCAGATTAGAATGAATGTGTCCGCTAGAGACTGATCCACTCTAGATTACTACTAACAAAATCGAGTTTCTGGACCTTCAAAACTGAGCGTTTACCACACCAAAAGACAGTCACTCTGTGACCCTACAGTGTGTACACCTCCTCAAAGAAGCAAGTTTGGCATTTCTAGAAGCACAATGGAGGAGGGGGGGAAAAAAAACAACATATATGTTGCTTGGTATAAAGCTTCTAGCGTAAAAGAATCCTGAAACAAACATTCCTTCTCAAACTACTTAGATGGACTCTCCAAACAAGTACTTCCTGAATAGCTTACTACATCGAGATTAGTTAAATAGATGAAATTATTCTACTCAGAAAGTGTAATCGTAAATGACCTCTTATAAACTTCAGAATCCAAGGAACGAAGAAAATGCTATTCTAAGAATTTGTCAAACACAGTCAAGTCTAGAAATTCACTACCCCTCCCACTATTCAGAGTTCTTCCACCTGACTGTCAGTGAGAAGTGTCATGAGACAGAAATCAGAAAGAAAACAAAAACTCAACCCAAACCATGAGACATAGAAACATGAGACTTCTGAGTGGCAATATGTCTACAACTCCAAAGCGAACATGGGTTAAGTAACAAGCAGAACCTTAGTAAGATATAATTAGGTTGATTACTCACTTCTGGGTTTCTAAATCAGTTTCTCTTTCTTAGGCATGAAACCAAAGGAAGCTCCTGAACACCTTTTAATTTTTCTTAAACAAATAAATTAATCAGACAGAACTTTGCAAAAAAAAGTAGTTATTCAAATATAATCACTTTATTATTCCTGAGGTTTAAGCCAAGAACCAATTCACATCAATTTTCTCTTCTCTAACTGATCTCCACCCACCTCCCACTCCTATGTCCAAGAAATCTATTTTCTCCCCTATACTTTCTCATGTGTAGAATCTGATGTCCCCAAATTTTCCCAAATTACAAGACTTCTAAAAAAAGAATCAAATCCTACCCTGAAGCAAGATGGTGATGAACAATGACACTTTAATATGCAGAAGCTATTTATTACTGCTCACAAATAGCTATCTTCAACCCTCCTAGGTTATTAATCTACTAAACAGCATGCAGTACTACATTCCACATACTAACTACTAAAATATTTAAAAGCCCTATGTGGAGTTACAACTTACTTTAGGGGATCTTCTTGATCACTGTCTATGCTATCAGCTTCACTGTCAGGGTCACCTCTCCATGTCTGATCCACAGTAATGGGTTCCTGCTCCCCATCACTCCAGCTGTCTTCATCTGAGGCAAGGAAGGGAGAGCAGCCATTAAGACTTCCCACCTCTGTAACTCCACCACACAAAACTAGATTGCTTAACACATCAACCCAAATCTTAAAATTAAAAAAGCTTAGTACAGAGGCACTGACAAACAAAAATGGCTTAAGAAAATACATCCCAAGTATGAGTACTTGTAACGCAAATGAGTTAACCATGCCCTCAAAGGGACAGAAAGGCCAACTCAAAATTATTCTGTTTCCTGAAATTACCTTACCTAGCAAAGATGGTACGTATAAAAACAGCATTGAAGGAAAGAGTCAAACTCAGGGTAGTAAACCTAAGCACCCACTACTTAAAACCAAAAAGAATAGTGAACAACATGGCAATCCTAAATTCTCACCAAACTGCCTACGAATTAACAATAATATTGTACTATCAAGTGGCAAGTATGTTCAAGGCACTGTGCTAAACCAAATTAAGTTCTTCGTTAACTTTTTTCCTCCTTTTTCATTCTGGGAGAGAAGACCCTTACCCAGAATTCGGCTGGCTTCACTGCGGCTACTTTCTGGAGTCTGAGGACCCAGCTCTGACTTGGCATATGAGCTCAGCTGGCATAAGAGTGTTTCACCCACAGGCCCTGTATTGGTCTTCTTCATTTGAGCATGAAGTGCAAGGGCATTCCTACGGGCATGTTCAGCACAGAAGGACACCCTAAGGAGACAAAATATCAACATTTTATACTCTGGTTCTCTCTTAAAAGAGTTCAACTATTTTCACAGACACTGATCTTTAGATCATTTTCAGGAAACTAAAATGACTATTATCTTCATTTATAAATTAAAAATGCCAGTAAAGCTAAATAATTTAACTGGCCCAAGGTCAACTCATTTGGTATTACTAATGGGAAATGCAGGGAGCATAACCTAGTAGTGCTCTATCCATCAAACAAAACATTCCATCTCTAAAAATGCTGACATCATTTCACAACAAATCAAAGAGATTCACTTTCATCTTTCAAAATTGGTTCTGGAAGACAACATTTTACTTCAGTATCAATCCACTGTAGGTAATAAGATGCAGGCCACAATTTTAAAACCAAATGATATATGCAGAATTATCTAGTCATGTTTCTGCATAGATACTTTTGCTTAAATGATGAAAGCTATGAAGTTTTTCCCAGAAAAATACATATACATTAATACGATTTTGCATTATTACCTAAGGCTCAAGGACAGCCAAGAGTCGTGGAACCTAGGGTTAAGAATAATCCTTATTTTACAGATAAGGGAAAAGATCCAAAGAGATAACAAAGTGACCCAAATGGGAGTTGTCTCCTTACAGTTTTCACCATTTTTTTAAATTTTCGAAGGATATACCCATAACGTCAATTTTACAAGCACGTGACATAAAAAACTAGGCAGCTATTCCCAACCCACATCATGCCACATCCTCCTCTTACTTAAAAACTGAAAGTACAAACGACAGATATCTATACATATATACCCATCTTTCTTCTCAGGCTTTGGGGCAGCACTGGGACATCTTTTTCCATTCTTCGTAGATATATAACTACACTGCTTGAAAGGGGCATTCTTGTCTTCAAGTATATGCTTAATGCAAAACTCCTGCCCCTCCAGACGAGGTTGCGAGCATGGGCGATGAGTAAACGAACAAGATAGGGGCTCCTGAGACCTGGGCACTGGGGTGATCCTCCCCCGACTGGTCGGCAAGACGTGGATCCGAATCCTGTTCATACCAAAACCTGCAGGGTCACACAAAAGATCAAAAAGCCCTTACCCTTCCCGAAAATTCCTGCTCCACGATATCTGGGCAGACTGCGCATGGCTTCTAAAAGACAAGCGGAAGTCACGCTCCTTAACTCCCCTCCGTCCAGGTCCCCCCCAGGCGTTAGTGAATTTGCCTCACCTCAACTTCCCAGTCCAAGCCCACTCCCCACCCCGACCACCGCCAGGCTGAAAGCATCTCAAGGGCTCGCACAGCCGCAGCACGAGGGCGAAGCGCCAGCGCCGGCCCCACGCGGCGCGGCAAACCCGCAGGGCCACCCGCCACCCCCGCCTCCGCGCACGCTGCCTTTGTCCCGGCCCGCCTCAGAGCTCACGGCTGGGCCCTGCCCATCCTCGGCGGCCCGTGCAAGCGCCATTTTGTCCTAAAGCTCCGGGCACCGGAGAATCTGGGTTCTGGGAGCCTAGAGGAGACTGACTCTGACGCTGACTTGAGGCAGAGTAGCAGCTCGGAACGGACAGACGGGGCAAGCAGCAGCTTAACTGCAAAGGCGAAGAGCAAGCGCCGCCGCCATCTTACCTTTGCAGCCACGCCACGCTGCTTACGGTCTGGCAGCGCCAGTCGCTTCTAACCATTCCTTTCCGGGCTTCCAACCGCTGATTGGCTACTGCGCCTACAACTCTGTGTCACCATTGGCTACCTATCAAGCCTGGGAGGGCGGGGCGCTGAGAAAAGGCGCGGCTGGGTGGCTAGAAGAGCTGTCTGTCGGTAACTCAGCTCCAGAGAGAGTGAGGCAGAGGGAGCGCGGGCTGTGGAACGCGCTCGCTGAAAACGATGACTTTCCATCTCCCATCATCGCTGGTGTTCAGGCCGCATTTGGCCTCTCTTGTCTGTGGTCCTAGGCCGCGGCTACCTCACCACCCCTAAACAGTAGGTACAAAATCGACATATAGAGGCCAAAGGTTCACTGTACATTTGACTCTCAGTGTTTACAGGAAAAGGCTTTAGTTTTGTGAACAGTTCACTGATGGAAACATTTTTTGAATGCTTATTAAGTCTGGGAAATTACATATATAAACATTTAATTTTCAGAACAATCCTAAGAGGAAGAAGCTATAATCTCCATTTTACAGATAATAGAGAAACAGAATGAGCCCATATCTAGTAATTAGGGGAAGAAGGCGAATTTGAACCCAGCCCTCATTTTTTATCCCTTTTATTCCCTCTCATATAGTGAAGAGCATTGGATTGAGAATTAGGAAATATGAGTTCTCGTTGCGGCCTTGATTCTCTAAAATGCTCTACAATTCCGTGCTAAATAATGCAGCTATATAGAAATGGCAGACACAATCCCAATTTTATCATCCTCTAAGCATCTTTAGTTAAAAGCATCTCTCCCTTCTTCCATCTCCACCACGCCTCTGGTAGACACGAACCAACATTTTCTCCCCATAACCCTTCTGGATCTTTTTTGCATCCCATCCTTCCCAAGCTCTCACCTGCTGTCAGTTTCATTTAAGTAAGCTGTTTCTCCATTACCAATGAGCAGGTGAGCGTGGTTCAGTAGTGAGCGTAGAGAATCTACAAAGCTGGAGAACAGCAGTTTAGGCATAAGAAGTGATTAAAACCGAAATGGGTAGAGAGCTTATACCTCCCGTTTCCCAGAGATTAGGGCAGTCCTAGAAGGCCATTTCATGAGATTCATTCATTTATTGAGCACCTAAATGCCAGGCACTGGGGATACAGGGAGAACAAGAACAATAAACCTGCTCTTTTGGAGTAAACATTCTAGAGTAGTTTGGGATTGTAGATGCAATACAGCCATTAAATAGCAGCTCTGAGTTATATACATAAGCAAACACTCCAACCCTCAGAAGAGGTACAAAGACATTTGTTATAAACACTCTGTAACTCAAAACTAGGAGAGGAAGCCACATTACAGAAAATATGGGAATTTTCAACGAAATGCAGTGAAATCAAAAAGGAATATTAAACCTACTATAGGGAACAATGTAAAGAGGCATTAGGGACTAGAGATGCAACAAAGGCTTTAATTAGAGCGTCTACTGAAGGTCTTGGGGGAAAAAAAAATCTTTCTGCTAAGCCCAAAACAGACCAAAAAACGCTATTTAGAACCACTTCTGGGCTTCCCTAGTTGCGCAGTGGTTAAGAATCCGCCTGCCAATGCAGGGGACACGAGTTTGATCCCATATGCCGCAGAGCAACTAGGCCCAGGTGCCACAACTACTGGGCCTGCGCTCTAGAGCCCACGAGCCACAACTACTGAAGCCCACACGCCTAGAGCCCGTGCTCCACAACAAGAGAAGCCACTGCAATGAGAAGCCCTCGCACTACAACGAAGAGTAGCCCCCGCTCGCCGCAACTAGAGAAAGCCTGTGCGCAACAAAGGCCCAAAGCAGCCAAAAAAAACCCCACTTCCTTCTAAGTGGGGGAGAGATATTAAATGGTCAAGATATTAGCAAATTCTTTGTGCTTTTTAACAAAGTAGATGGCTGTTTTTAATCCAATTAACACTTTGCTAGCTACTGAATAGGTTAAAGTAGACCTGAGGCTGTTCGTAAATAGCGGTTAGGAAAGATGAATTCTTAAAGGAAAGAGAATTTTTAATTCGGACTTTTGGGGGCTAATCCCAGAGAAAAAGTGTGTTTGTGTGTGAGAGTGGAGATAAATAAATGCCCAAATCCTGCACTTTCTATAGTCATCCTCATCTTTTTTCCTTCCAGTTTCTTGGGCCAAACACTGGGAGTCATCCTCGACTTCTCTTCCAACCTTATAGCAGATCCTACTGGCTCCAACTTCAAGATATGTAACTTCTCATTACCTTCAGCGCTTCCAACCTGGTCCAAGCCACTTGCATCTGTTCCCTTAATTATTGTGAGTCTCCTTACCCTTGACTCTATATAGTCCATTTTTCAACACAGAAGCCAAATGAACATTTTTTTTTTGGCCATGCCTCGCTGCTTGCAATGGTGCAGTATCTTAGTTCCCCGACCTGGGATTGAACCCAGGCCCTGGCAGTGAAAGCGCCAAGTCCTAACCATTGGACTGCCAGGGAATTCCCCACCAAATGATCATTTTAAAACCCAAGCTAGATCATGTTACTTCTCTACTCAACACTTGTCAATGGTGCTCCATTTCACTGTCTTCCTAATGGCTTACAAGGCCCTACTGTATCTAGCCTTTTGCTGCTTCTCTAACCACATTATCCTACTACTTACTCTCTCCTCCTCACTCAATTCTATACTAGCTACACTGGCCTCCTTGCTCTTTCTCAAACGTGCCGGTATCTTCTCACCTCAGAACCTTTGCACTTGTTTCCTGGAATGATCTTACCCACAAATATTCCTGTGGCTTGCTCTCTCACCTCTTTCAGGTCTTTGCTGAACTATGATTTCGTAAGGCCTTCCTCCCTAGCCATCTTATTTCCAATTTCAACAATCCTGCTTACCTACATGCACACACAAAATCCCTGTCCCTCCTTCCCTGCTTTACATTCTCCAAAGTACTTATCATCTAGCATATTATGTTTTACTTTTCTCCCCTACAACTAGAATGTAAGTTCTATGAGGGCAAGATGCTTGCTTTGTTTACTGCCATATTATCATCTGTAAACAGTATATAGTACTTGGTAGATACTATTTTCTAATGAAGGGATAAATGAAAAGCAGGGAAATGCCTGAAACTACTTTTCAGGAAAGATGGATCTAGTTTTCAATTTTAACTTGTTTTCATCACTGTGATTTTTTGGTTACTTGTTGGTTTTGAGTGTTATGTGAAATTAAGAAAAGGGGTTAAGATTCCACAATGCAAAAAAGGTAGCACAAGTAAGACATGTGACAATCCACAAATCAAATCAATTCAACAGAAGTAGGCCCCCCAAATCAATTCAGCAGAAGTAGGTGCCAGAGCTAGAGATTACAATAAATACAAGTCTCTAAGGGAATCCACAGAAGTCACAGAAAGGGCTTCAAACTTTCTACAGAAAGTTGAATGACAGAGATCAAGCCAATCTTATTGGCTCTCAAAAGTGTCTGAGAGACCAGGATGATTTAGGCACTGATCATAAGATGAAACTTAGCTCTATCCCAGTTAGTTTAACAAACCTCTATAATTGGGGATCCAGCTGTTTGGAAGTTTACATTGATTTATACCTCATCTATTGCCAAGGATGACACAGTTGATATCTCTTTTAACAAAAGCAAATCACTATTTATGACTTTATAATAAATTTATAGTATCATCCATTCTCACATCGTTCATTTACTACTTCTCTATTCTTCCATTCAAACCAGACCAAAATTCCTAAAACATCGGCAGCTTCCACAGAAGTTTCAGGAGAGGCACAGCAAACAAAAATCTTAAGTTGTCTTATTTCAGAAAATGGAAGGACGGAATGAACAGAACTCAAGGCTCAAGTGATTTTTTTTTCAGAAGTGTTGAACATTCTGTTAAACTTGTATTTTGTTCCTTTTAGAGTTTTTAAACTATAGCTACTCCTAACATTTTTTATATAATTTGAGCATTATAGCATAAAAATTCTTTCCATTTAAATGGGTAATTTGCAAGATTTACCTTGTGTGTGTGGTTTTATTATGTCCCAAGAAAACGGTGAGTATTCCCTATCAGCTTTTCCAGGCACCACCAAAAAGGCTATAAATTTTTTCTTCCAAAAGCACTGCTGTCTATACCAACATTTCAGTTTTCAAAGAACCAAATATACAATTATGAATCATTGATAGTGCTTGCTAGATAAGCAGTACATGTTGCTATCATCTGTTAGAGCTATATATTTTTCTGTGTACCAGTCACCCTTCCAGGTATCCATGCGACAATACAGAATGAGGGGTTTTCCCCCTCTGCCACATCATACTTTATATACCATCAGGTTCACTGTAATGATCAAATCTTAGTTAGCTATTTCCAATGAACTCAATTCCCATAGGATCTTGTGCAGTAAGAAAGTACATACTATATTACCAAAACTAAAACAAAACTATTATCATATCAATCAAATGACAGTTAAAGACTAACTTGAAGACTCAGTACACATAAACAATAATCAGATGATTGTTTTATCATTAACATTTATTGATGGGATGGATAAATACAGATTGAGAAACATACTTGACAGCAAGATATCAAACTGATAACCAGACTATAAAATGTATACAACATCCTTTTTTAAATTTTTAAAAAAATTTTTTTAATGTTTTACAAAGAGCCCTTACTATAATGGTCACTTATATCTTACCATTCACATAACAGCAGTAGAGATCCCAGGGGTAGCATCCAGAACTGAGGTGCCCCAAGGAGGACAGAGGCAAGAACAGAATAATATGCTGAGAAAGGGCTCTTAAGAGCAATACAAAGAAAACAGACAAAAATATCATCACAAAATTGTACCTGAGTGACATAGATTGGAAAAGTGTTTTACTTTTTTTTTTTCCTTCTTTGCTCTTTGGTCTGATAAGAAAACAGTTTTAGGTGTGTGGAGTAGGGTGGGGAGGTCAGTTTCAAATCCAGAAACCTAGGTTAACACTAAGTTAGTGGGCTGCATTCTTTTCTTTGGGTGCTTAACCCAGCCAGCACTTCCATCTTATAACCAATTCCAATGTGATCAACCACTAATCAGTTAAGGCCTCAGCTTTCAACTGAAGAGTTCCTGATAACCTGATGAAGACATACTTGCTCTGGCTTCAATTAGCATGCTCTCAAGTCTTTCTCTTCTCTTCATTCACCACGAATACACACTCATAAAGGGGAAGAGTAGACACCACTTTTTAGTAAACGTTCCTTTTTTGCCCTCCCTTTTCCAATGCCAAGTTCATGCTAAAAACTTTAGAAACATTAAAATGGAATGGTCTCCCACTTAAAAAATAATTCTCACTCCAGACCACTCTATCAGGCAGGATTATAGTACCATGCTTTTTATCCCACAGAGGGATAAAAAGATAAAACTTGACAGTGTGATAAAACATGAACATTTTTTAAACCACCAGGAACAAACACTCAGTTAAAAGCTGGGTGTTAACAAGCAGCAACACAAGAAATTTGGGGAGGCATCAAAGTCATTGAAAGTTTCATGGGACTGCAGAGGGCTTATTTCTCACCATGTGAAGGGTTGCATAGACTGCTTAAATTCTCCCAAACCCAAGAGAATAATATTTGTATTCCAACTTCAAGATGTCCTAGAATCCCTTTTCCTGGCATTAGTATCAAAACAGATCATCAACAAAGGACTAATCCTTTTAAAATTTAATCAGTTCCCAAGTTCCCACAGTCCTGTGTTTCTATGGGGGAAACACAGATATGTTTAAAATCCAACCATACTGGGATAAGACTCCTCTAATTGCCTTTGTCCAGAAACAAGGCATAAGGGGTATGGATTTTCAACATGGGGAATTAAGTAGCAGAGGCTTAAGTAAATCCAGCACTGATGTTACCATGATTTTGTTTCTATATCCTAATCCATTGCTGTTTCCAACTGGAGATTTAAATTTTTCTATCAATACTGGTGAAGCCAATAATACAGAACTATGTAAAAGGATACATTAAATCAAAACACTAAAATCATTTTAAAAAAAAAAGAGGAAGCTAAGGGTCTCAGATATGGAAACACATTGATTCAAGTGAAAAGACTAGACTAATTCCTACATATTTTCTAAACCCAAAACGCATAACTGATACTTCAGAAGACCAATGTAGCTTTAGATTAATGCTTCACTAGAGTTCAGCTAACAGCAACACAGGTATCTGATTAAAAGCCCTAATGACAATTCACAGGTATTTGTTTTTGCCAACATGAGATTCAAGCAAAGTTATAGGAATGAAATTTACAGAACTTGAGGCTCCAGGCCTGCTTACCACCACTTACCCTTGATAAGGTTAAAAGGAGGGGGAAAAAAGCCCTGTTTGCTAGACTAACTTTGCATGTATAAATCCTGTTTCTCACCCTTTGAAGTGGTGAGGGTAAGAGAAGACACAGCATTTAGAAACCACACAATCTTCTGAAGCCTAAGCTTATGGAATCTGGACAACATGCATGCTAGCTGACAGGCACATCTGCTAACCCAAAGACAATGCAGTAAGCAGCTTCATGCAGAGCCCATAAGAAGTTTCATGACATATGCATAGATATAAAAGCGGACACTGTAGGTATCTTAAAACAGTATCAGGAGGCACTAATATAAAAAAGTCTCTAAATTGACCTATATCAGCAATGATCTACTAGTGCAAGGGCCAGACTATGCAGCGTAAAGCAGCTCTTAGGCTCTAGTAAGCACTTTTTTCAAGGTCACTCCTGACAAAGTTCTAAGGAACTACAGACTGCCATGGAGAACTGCTGAGGCCAAGTGGATATGTATCTCTGTGGTGAGAAAGTGAATGTGGTTAGAAAATATGTGACATTTGATGAGAAAAACTGAAAGCTGTAAAAGACATTTTCATAAATCAGTGATCATCAATTCCACAAGATACAGATGAAAACTAAATAACCTTTTGGGAAGGTCAGAAAGGAAAGCTGACTCCACCAAACAAAATCTAAACAAATAGCCTAAATTTAGTAAACACACCACGCATCTACCAATTACCAAGTACCTAGCACAACACAGAAAATATCAAGGAGAAAGAGGAAAATGTCATCCATAAAAGTAAAGTGACATTCCAAGTCAAAAGTATTACTGGTGTATCAATCAGCACAGAGCTCACTTTACACAGCAACGGCAGGCACTCCAGACAGTTCAAATATGCAGAAGTGCAGGACACCAATTCACCTTCAGTTAAGGCTTACTGAATGAATTCCCTCCTATATTAGGCCAGTGCATCATCAATTCCAACTGTCTCAGTTTTCTCCCCAACCTGTTCCTGGCAAGCAGCAGCACATGTACAACTCCTATCTCCCTATGACTACCAATGAAAAACATCAATTTATCCACAAAGAATATTTGGTGTGAAAGACGCTGCATTAAAATCAAGAAGACAAATTCAAATTGCATCACCTTGTCCATGGCAAAAAACACCATGAAGACTGAAAAAATATCACATTAAATAATCTGTGGCTAGGTGGCATTTTCAGCTGGACAACTTGGCTTAGAATTCTTTCTGGCCCCTTGAAAGATTTCTTTCCTCAACAAAAATGTTCACTCCTAAAATATGGGATAATTAAGCACCCATTAGAATAGGACTCCTGATCCATTTTTCTAAAGGACTCTTAGAAATCTACAGAAGAACTTCTGCCTAGAAGCTAAAACCACCAAAGATGTACAATCTAAACATAACAGTATCTGAAGGCTAGGCTTGCTCACCTTCATGGCACCAGCACTGTTAAATTCATAAGCTCCAATCTCTGAAGTCATATAGGCTGCAAAAATTGAGGATGCAGCTGCCTCCCTTCAGATCTACAGATAAAAATCAAGTCTTACATTCATAATATAATTTAAAATACAATGTCCTAAAAATTCCCAATCACAGTTTTCATTGTTTTCAGTATCCTTTAGCTCCATGGCTTCTCCCAGATCTATTCTCACATATGGTCTGGGCTTTCACAGGAAGGATAGTACATCCCCCTACCCTTCAGAGACCCTGAGACTGCTCTTACTTGAACACTTTCCCAAAGCCCAATATGAAAAAAAGGACACCCAATTCTGTAGGGCAGAAGCCAGCCTAGCTCTCCAGCCTTCTTCCTCAACCCCACCTTTGTTCTGTATCAAAAGGAAAAAGGGGGTAAAAAGGAAGTTTTTATAATGGAGTCCAGAGTCAGACCATTGGCTGCACCTGCCCAAACTAGAATTTAGAAGGCTACCCTCAATTACAACATAAAGAAAGAGAAATGTCAAATACAGGCCTCTTCCTTCCTTTATGTTTTAAAGGCCACACCGTGTTCTCTCTAGTAGACTGTTAGGAAGTAAAAATGGTGAAGTACAGGGAAGGAAAGATAAAACATGATTTTAAAACACACATACCCACACTTACATACACACTTAAAGGTCGAAACACTTCAAGTGGCCAGAGCCGATCTCAGAACTCACGGCCAAAATCCTATCCTCCCATCCCCACTACACACACACCCCCCACCCTCCAATCCCACCCCCCAGGACTCACTGCCGTGTATCTCATACACACAGCAAAATCCCTATCCCTTCCCCAATTATATAAAAAAACTAAACAGATAACTTACTTTCTTTAAATTATTTTTTTAAAGTCTCTTAAAAGATTTTGACATTTAAATACTTCCTCTCTTCTGATATATTAAACACCAAAAGGATCCACAACTGTTTGATAAAACAAACCCTCCATACTTCAGTCCTGGCAAGAAGAGGGAAGATATCAACTCTAATCGACCTAATTAGGAGGTGGAGAGGCCAAGAACAGAGAAAGTATTCTGAATCCTTCACAGCTTTAACACATTCTCACCTCTCAGTAAAAACTATAATAAAATAGTTAAATTTCTGAGGCAGGCGATATAATAACCAAGGCCCTCTACCACCTTCCCATGTCTCAATATAAATTTATTTCTAGTCCAACAAGGGTGACATGTTTCATAAGGGAAGTAATTTTCTTAGTCCAGAATCAGTAGTTTTAAAAAAAAAAAAAAAAGATGTGTTTTTAAAGTTTTTTTCTCCTCTTTTTCTTTTTTACTTGGGAAGGGGTGGAAGTGGTGGAGGAGGTTCTGATGGTAGAGGTGGTAGCCGGGGTTTGTCTGTATTGCCAGGTCTGGAGGACATTCCACCAGCCCGTGGATTCAGATATTCTCCATAAGAATGAACATATTCAAACGCAGGTGGCTGAGTGGGCTGAACGCCTTGGGCATGGAGAAGGGAGTGAAGCATATTCACAGTATCTTGATAGTCTATGGTCTGGGTTGCATTGTGACCATTGGCCCCAGTGGAGCCTTTATCCAATTTCATGTGAGGAACTCGAGTTTTACAGCTGGGCTGTGAAAAAGTAAGGCCACTTGTGTCTGAGCTATGCCCAGGCAACTGGGCCATTGTAGGAAGAGGAGGGAAGGAGAAATTTATGGAAGAGGATTTAGTATTCTTGGCAGTCTTAGCTGAATGATCAAACACTGCCCCTCCAGTCTCTTCAGGGAAGGGCCTTTTACGAGAAGAACTGGAAGAGGAGAAAGAGCTAGACAAGCTATAGGGTTTGTGTGCTAAGGTGCTTGTCTGGCTACTATGTTTTGGATCACCTGGACGTTTGTTCCCAGTACTAGCTGGAAGCTGTGAGTGAGAGTGTTTGTGTGAGTGGTGATTATGATGATGATGATGATTAGATGGGTGAGTCTTGTGCTTTTCTTTGTGCTCACGGCTCTTTGTGACACTGTCATCTACAGAATTGTGCTTGTCAGCGGCAGTGTGAACTTTGATGCGCATTTTTATCTCCTCTGGTTTTGAAGTGGCAGCTTTATCTCCACTTGTCATTGGGATTCTCATTTTGAGAGCTGTTTTGTCAGTCTTTTCCAGAAAAGGCCGCTCAGGGTTTTCTGAGCCCTCTGTGGGCATTTTCAGAAGGAGGGAAGAATGGCTATCATGGTGAGCCAGAAGATTCTGGGCAGCGAAGGCATACTGTGACTTCACGTTGGCCTCCATGTTCTCCAGTTGCCTCTTCTGGGCAGCCAACTCTTCTGCATGCTTTGCACGGTATTCTTTCAGTGATACTTTAGCTGATGGCACACTCTTACTAGTCTGCTTCTGGGAAACAAATGCATTTGAACCATCCTGTTGCAAGGAATGATCAACTCCTATAAGTGCTAAATTCTCACTAGTCCGATGACCTTGAGCAGGTTCTACCTTAAAAGGAGGGTGGGAGGACAGCCAACGCTCACTCGGCAACATCTCCACATTGCTTAAGTTACTGGTTGACTCTTCAGTGGCTGGAAGGGAAGGCACTGCACTTGTGGTAGAAGAAGCTGACATACTCATTAAACCTGCAATAGTTGTATCTGAAGAGCTCTGGGAAATCATATTAAGGATTGTCTGCTCCGAAGTGTTTTCATCTGCTCCTCGGTCATCCGTTTTTGTTTTCTTGGCAGCCTGGCATGCCTAGAATGAAGCAAATAGCATCTTTTCACTTCAGGTAATTTATCAAATGGAAAAAAAACACTGAAATGAGTAGACTGTGTTTGCTGTGACATTGGGAGTTTGGGATAGCCCATAACCAGGAGGTTACTCTAACATGAGACTGATAATTATTACCATCAGGAGAGATACGATTTTTTAAACCTTAAATCAAGCATCACAAGATCTCAAAGAGGTATCTGAACTCCCATGTTCGTTGCGGCACTTTTCACAATACCTAAGGTATGAAAGCAACCCAAGTGTCCATCAATAAATGAATGTATTTTAAAAAATGTGGTCTATATATACAATGAAATACCATTTAGCCTTAAAAAAGGAGGGAGATTCTGTGAAGACAGCAGAGTAAGAAGCACCAGGAATCTGTCCCACCTAGACAACAACTGCAAAGGCAGAATCTGTCTGACATAACTATTTTGGAACTTTGCAGTCTGTTGAAGGCTTGCAGCTGCCAGGGTAAAGCCCTGGACAATAAACTGAAGTTAATTTCCCTCAATTTCAGCTCTCAGCCCCAGTCAGCTGTGCAGCTGTTCCTGGAGTCGCTTGCACACAGCTTGGGGGACGCTGGTTAGGCAAAAAGAGCTCTATTTTCCAAATACTGGAGATCTGTGGTCTGATCGCTGACTGCTGCTTTCAATCACAGAGATACAAAGAGAAAGGTAGCCATTGTTGTTGCACCTCCCTCCATTGTTGTAATCCCCTCCCCCTCTGGCTGAAGTGACTTCCCTGGATATAAAGGGCCAGCTCCCTTCCTCCCCCACTTCATTTTTTGCTTTTTCTCCCTTTGGGAGCCAGATATTAGAGTAGAACATAAAAAAAAACACTGTCCCTACAGAAATGTCCAGGAAAAGGCTCAGATAAGAACTGAGAAGACATTAATTTTATACATCAAGCTGATCCTCAGCACAGAAATATCCTTCAAAATCAAGCCCCCACCCCAAATATACAAAAAAAAAAAAAAATCCCAGCAAACTCCAGGAAAGGGAGAGAATCTGATTTCCAGAGTTACCATGTTATTAGATTCAAATGTCCAGTCTTCAACAAAAAAATCACAAGGCACATAAAGAAACAAGAAAGTATAGCCCATTCAAAGGAAAAAAAAAAAAATCAACAGAAACTGTCCCTGAAAAAGACCCAATGGCAGATCTACTAGGCAAAGACATTAACTGCCTTAAAGATACTCAAGGAAATGAAAATGTCAAAAAGTCAAGAAAACAACATGTGAACAAAATTAAAGTATCAAAAAAGAGATTAAAAACTTTAAAAGAAACCAGAAAGAAATCCTGGAGCTGAAAAGTACAATAACTGAAATGAAAAATGCACTGGAGGGATTCAAAGGCAGATCTGAACAGGCAGAAGAATCAGCAAACTTGAAAATAGGACAATGGAAATTATCAAGTCTGAGGAACAGAAAGAAAAAAGACTGAAGCAAGTGAACAGAGCCTAAGGGACCTATGGGATACCATCAAATAGACCAATGTATGCATTGTGGGAATTCCAGAAAATGAAAAGAAAGAGAAAGAGGCAGAGAATATGTGAAGATACAGCAGCTCAGAACTCTCCAAATCTGATGAAAAAACATGAACATAGATATCCAAGAAGCTCAGTGAACTCCAGGATGAACTCAAAGAGACTCACATCAAGACATATCATACTTAACCCTCCCAGACTTCAGAGAGTACTACAAAGCTATCAGTAATCAGTGTGGTACTGGCACAAAATCAGACATCTGGATCAATGGAACAGAATAGAGAGCCCAGAAATAAACACACATGCCTACAGTCAATTAATCTTTGGCAAAGGAGGCAAGAATATACAGTCTCTTCAACAAGTGGTGTTGGGAAAGTTGGATAGCCACATGTAATTCAATGAAGTTAGAACACACCCTCACACCATACACAAAAATAAACTCAAAATGGCTTAAAGACTTAAACATAAGACATGACACCATAAAACTCCTAGATGAGAACATAAGCAAAACATCCTGACATAAATGTACCAAGGTTTTCTTAGGTCAGTCTCCCAAGGCAATAGAAATAAAAGCAAAAATAAACAAATGGACCTAATCAAATACAAGCTTTTGCATAGCAAACAGTAAACAAAACGAAAAGATAACCTATGGACTAGGAGAAAATATTTGCAAATCATGTGACTGATAAGGGCTTAATTTCCAAAATATAAAAACAGCTCATACAACTCAACAACAAAAAAACAAACAACCCAATCCAAAAAACATGGGAAGAAGACCTAAATACACATTTCTCCAAAGAAGATATACAGATGGCCAACAGGCACATGAAAAGATGCTCAACATCACTACTTATCAGAGAAATGCAAATAAAACTACAAAGAGGTACCACCTCATACCAGTTAGAATGGCCATCATTAAAAAGTCTACAAATAACAAATGCTAGAAAGGGTATGGAAAAAAGGGAACCCTCCTACACTGTTGGTGGGAATGTAAGATGGTGCAGCCACTATGGAAAGCAGTATGGAGGTTCCTCAAAAAGCTAAAAATAGAGTTGCCATATCATCCAGCAATCCCACTCCTGGGCATACATCTGGACAAAACTATAGTTCAAAAAGATACATGCACCCCAATGTTCATAGCAGCACTATTCACAATAGCCAAAACGTGGAAACAACCTAAATGTCCATTGACAGATGAATGGATAAGAAGATGTGGTACATATATACAATGGAATACTACTCAGCCATTAAAAAAGAACAAAATAATGTCATTTGCAGCAACATGGATGGACCTAGAGATTATCATACTAAGTGAAGTTAAAGTTAGACAAAGACAAATATCATATGATATCATTTATACATGGAATCTAAAATATGACACAAATGAACTTACCTACGAAACAGAAACAGACTCACAGACATAAAGAACAGACTTAGGGTTGCCAAGGGGGAGGGGGATGAGGGAGGGATGGAGTGGGAGTTTGGGGTTAGCAGATGCAAACTATTATATATAGAATTGATAAACAACAAGGTCCTACTATATAGCACAAGGAACTATATTCAATATCCTCTGATAAACTATAATGTAAAAGAATATGAAAAAGAATGTATATATGTGTATAAATGAACCACTTTGATATACAGCAGAAATTAACACAACATTGTAAATCAACTACACTTCTATTTTTTTTTTTCTTTTTTTTGCCACACCACACAGCTTGCAGGATCTGTTCCCCGACCAGGGATTGAACCCACGCCGTGGCAGTGAAAGCGCCAAATCCTAACCACTAGACCACCAGGTAACTCCCCAACTATACTTCAATTAAAAAAAAAAAAAAACAGATGAATGGGTAAAGAAGATGTGGTATATATACGATGGAATACAACTCAGTCATAAAAAAGAAGGAAATTTTTCCATTTGCAACAACATAGATGAACTTGGAGGGTATTAGGCTAAATACTGTATGTTACCACTTATATGTGGAATTTAAAAAATAAAATTAATGAATATAACAAAATAGATACAGACTCACAGATATAGGCAACAAACTAGTGGTTACCAGTGGGGAGAGGGAAGGGGGAAGGGGCAAGATAAGGGTAGGGGATTAAGAGGTACAAACTACTATGTATAAAGTAAATAAGCTACGAGGATATATAGTACAACACAGGGAATATAGCCAATATTTTATAATAAGTATAAATGGAATATAACCTTTAAAAATTGTGAATCATTTTGTTATACACCTGAAATTTATATAATATTGTACATCAACTACACCTCAATTCTTAAAATCATGGTATCAAAAAAAAAAAAAAGACATATCATACTCAAACTTTCAAAAGCCAAAGACAGAATTTTGAAAGCAGCAAGAAGCAAACTGTCACATACAAGGGATCCTCAATAAGATCATGAGATTTCTCAACAGAAACTTTGGAGGCCACAAGATAGTGAGCTGATACATCCCAAGTACTAAAAGAAAAAAACTGTCGGCCAAGCATCCTATATCCAGTAAGAATGTCCTTCAAAAAAGTGAAGGAGAAATTAATTATCTCCAGATAAACAATAGCTGAGGGGGGCTTCCCTGGTGGCGCAGTGGTTGAGAGTCGCCTGCCGATGCAGGGGACACGGGTTCGTGCCCCGGTCCGGGAGGATCCCACGTGCCACAGAGCAGCTGGGCCCGTGAGCCATGGCCGCTGAGCCTGCGCGTCTGGAGCCTGTGCTCCGCAACGGGAGAGGCCACAACAGTGAGAGGCCTGTGTACCGCAAAAAAAAAAAAAAAAAAAAAAAGCTGAGGGGATTCGTGACCACTAGACCAGCCATACAAGAAAGGCTCAAGGGAGTCCTCCAAGACAGTAACTTCAAGCCACATGGAGAAATAAAGACCTCAATAAAAGTAAATACATGGGCAATTATAAAAGCTGGTATCGTAACAATGGTTTGTAATTGCACATTTTGCTTTCTACATGATTTAGGAGACTAAGACATTCTCAGGGGAAAAAAAATTAGTGTAAAACCTAGTATTACTATAACTTTGTCTTATAATTCCAAATCTTATTTTTTATATAGTATAAGAGCCTAATGCATCTAAAAGAATTATTAGTTTTCGGGGGGCACACAATTATTTAATTTTGTAACATCAACAACCAAAAGGGATGAGGATGCAGCTATAAAGGAGACAAATTTTTTATGTTAATACAAAAAATGAATGAAAAAGGAATTTAAAATTTTTCACTATGAAAAATCAACTAAGCACAAAAGACAGTATAATGCAGGAAATGAGGGACAAAAAAGCCGTAAGGCATACAGTAGGCATACCTTGGAGATACTGTGGGTTCCGCTCCAGACCATCTCAGTAAAGCAAATATCACAATAAAGTGAGCCACACAAATGTTTTGGTTTCCCAGTGCATATAAAAATTGTGTTTAGGGCTTCCCTGGTGGCGCAGTGGTTGAGAGTCTGCCTGCCGATGCAGGGGATGCGGGTTTGTGCCCTGGTCCGGGAAGATCCCACATGCCGCGGAGCGGCTGGGCCCATGAGCCACGGCCGCTGAGCCTGCGCGTCTGGAGCCTGTGCTCCGCAACAGGAGAGGCCACAGCAGTGAGAGGCCCATGTACCGCAAAAAAAAAAAAAAAAAAAAAAATTGTGTTTACACTACAGTCTATTAAATGTGCAATAGCATTATGTCTAAAAAAAAATGGACATACCTTAATTTAAAATACCTTATTGCTAAAAAATGCTAACCATCATTTGAGCCTTCAGTGAGCTGTAGTAGTAATACTAAAGATTACTGATCACATATCACCATAACAGATATAATGATAATGAAAAAGTTCAGCATACTGCCATAATTACCAATGTGTAACAGAGACACGAAGTAAGCAAATACTGTTGGGAAAATGGTGTCAACAGACTTGCTTGACGCAGGGCTGCCACAAACCTTCAATATAAAAAATGCAATATCCGCAAAGTTTAATAAAACAAGGTATGCCTGTCTAAAAATCAAATAGCATTAAGTGACAGAAGTAAATCTCTCCTTATATGTAATTACTTTAAGTGTAAATGGATTAAACTCTTAAGGAAAAGACAGAGATTTGTAGAATGGATAAAAACATATGATCCAACTATATGCTATCTACAAGAGGCTGAGATCCAAAGACCCAAACGGGCTGAAAGGGAAAGGATGGAAAAAGGTATACAATGCAAACGGTAACCAAAAGAGAGCATGCATGGCTATACTAATAGCAGACAAAACAGACCTGAAATAAAAAAAGATTTCAAGAGACAAAAAAGAGCATTATATATTTTAAAAGGCTAGCTACAGAAATTAGACATAGCAATTATAAACATTTACACACCTAATGACAGGCCATCAAAATATATGAGGCCAAAACCTAACAGAATTAAAGAGAAATAGACAGCTTTACAGTAATAGTTGGAGACTTCAATACCCCACTCACAATAATAGATCAAGCAGAAGATAAAGAAGTAGGACTTAATAAACTAACTAGATCTACAGACATACACAGAACACTCTCCCCAAAAACAGCAGCACATACATTCTTCAAGTGCATATGGGACATTATCCAGGACAGACCATATGTTAGGCTGCAAACTTAGTCAATAGATTTTAAAAGATACATATCATACCATGTATTTTTTCTGACCACAACAAGATAAAGTTAGAAATCAGAATCAGAAAGAAAATCGGGGAAAAAAAAAAATCACAAAATTGTAGAAATTAAACCAATGGATCAAAGAAATCAAAAGGGAAATTAGAAAATACTTAGAGACCAAGAAAAACAAAACACAACATATCAAACTTAAGGTATGCAGCAAAAGTGGTGCTAAGGAAGAAATTTATAGCTATAAACACTACATTAAAAAAACCAGGGACTTCCCTGGCAGTCCAATGGTTAAGACTCTGCACTCCCAATGCAGGAGCTATGAGTTCAGTCCCTGGTTGAGGAACTAAGATCCAGTATGCCACACAGAGTAGCCAAAAAAATAAAAATTTAAAAAGTAAAAAGTACTTAATAAAAAAACAAGAAACTGGGAATTCCCTAGCAGCCCAGTGGTTAGGACTCCGTGCGCTCACTGCCTGGGGGGTCTGGGTTCAATCCCTGGTCAGGGAACTAAAAATCCCACAAGTTGTGCAGTGTGGCCAAAAAAAAAAAAAAACAACCAAGAAACATCTCAAAATAACAAACTAACTTTATAACTTAAGGAACTAGAAAAAGAACTGAACACAAAGCTAGCAGAAGGAAAGATATAATAAAGATTAGAGCAGAGATAAAATAAACTAGAGAAAAACAAAAACAAAAATTGGTTCCTTGAGAACATCAACAAAATTGACAAATCTTTAGCTAGACAGACTAAGAAAAAAAGAGGGAAGACTCAAACTACTAAAATCAGAAATAAATGTGGAGACATTGCTACCATTCTAACAGAACAAACTGTATATCAACAAATTGAATAACCCAGACAAAAGGGACAAATTCCTAGAAACACAAAACCTATCAAGACTAAATCATGAAGAAACAGAAAATCTGAATAGACTTACAGCTAGAAATAAAATTGAATCAGGACTTCCCTGGTGGCCCAGTGGTTAAGAATCCGCCTGCCAATGCAGGGGACACGGGTTCGAGCCCTGGTCCGGGAAGATCCCACATGCTGCGGAGCAACTAAGCCCATGTGCCACAACTACTGAGCCTGCACTCTAGAACCTGCGAGCCACAACTACTGAGCCCACAAGCGCCTAGAGCCCATGCTCCGCAACAAGAGAAGCCACTGCAATGAGAAGCCTGCCCACTGCAACAAAGAGTAGCCCCCGCTCCCCACAACTAGAGAAGGCCTGTGTGCAGCAATGAAGACCCAACACAGCCCAAAATAAATAAATAAATTTAAAAAAATAAATAAATAAAATTGAATTAGTAATCAAAAATCTCCAAAGGAAAAAAAGACTTACTGGTTAATCCTATCAATCATTTAACAAAGTAATGCCACTCCTTTTCAAACTTTCCAAAAATTTGAAGAGGAGGAAACACTTCTCAACTCATTCTATGAGGCAAGCATTACCCTGATACCAAAGCTAGAAGAAAACACTACAAGAAAGGAAAACTACAGGCCAATATCCCTTATAACCACGGATGCAAAAATCATCAACAAAATACTAGCAAGATGAATTTGGTGGCATTTAAAAAAAATTACATATCATGCATGACCAAGTGGAATTTATTCCTGGAATATAAGGAGGGTTCAACGTATGGAAATCAACTGATGTAATATGTCACACAAACAGAATGAAGGAAACAAATCACATGATCATCTCAATTTGTGCAGAGAAAGCGTTTGACAAAATTCAACACACTTTCATGATAAAAACACTCAACAAACTAGGAACATAAAGAGCAAACTACCTCAACATAATAAAAGTCACATATAAAAAACCCACAGTGAACATCATATTCAATGGTGAAAGACTGAAAGTTTTCTTTAAGATCAGGAATAAGGAAAAGATGTTCACTTTCACCACTTCCATTCAACACTGTATTGGAAGTTCTAGCCACAGCACTCAGGCAAGAAAAAGAAACAGCATCAAATTGCAAAAGAAGAAGTAAAATTATCTCTGTTTGCAGATGACATGAACTTATATGTAGATAACTCTAAAGACTCAACCAAAAAGAATTTATTTTTTCTGATTTTATTAGAATTAATAAATGAATTGGACAAAGTAACAGGATACAAAGTCAACAAATAAAATTCAGTTACATTTCTCTACATGAATAAACAATCTAAAAAGGAAATTATGAAAACAATTCCATTTACAACAGCACCAAAAAGAATAAAATACTTGGGAATTAACCAAGGAAGTAAAAGACTTGTACAATGAAAACTGCAAAACACTGCTGAAAAAAATTAAGTAAAACATAACTGGAAACTCACCTATGTTCTGGATCCAAACATTAATTCAAACATTAATACTGTTAAAATGTGGGGGGACTTCCCTGGTGGTCCAGTGGTTAAGACTCCACACTCCCAATGCAGGGGGCCCGGGTTCGATCCCTGGTCAGGGAACTAGATCCCGCATGCATGCCACAACTAAGAGTCTGCATGCTGCAACTAAGAGTCCACATGCTGCAACTAAGAAGCCTACATGCCGCAACAAAGATCCCGTGTGCTGCAACTAAGACCCTGCACAACCAAAATAAATTTAAAAAAAGAAAAAATCCTAGAATTCATATGGAATCTCAAAGGACCCTGAATAGTCAAAACAATCTTGAAAATGAAGAACAAAACAGAAAGACTCACACTTCCTGATTCCAAAACTTACTGCAAAGCCACAGTAATCAAAACAGTGGGGTACTGACATACAGACATATAGATGAATGGAACAGAATAGAAAGCCCAGAAATAAACCTTCACATAGATGGTCAAATGATTTTTGACAAGGGTGCCAAGATCTTTCAATGGGGAAAGGACAGTCTTCTCAACAAATGGTGCTAATTCCACTATTCATAAATAAGACTTTGAAAAATATCTGAAATACAACTTTAGACTGCAATCTATATAAAAACAAAATTCTAAAATCCATTTCAAAGCAGGTAATGTCAAAGACAAAATTATAATACCAGTTCTAATCTCCTAACTCTGAATCTTTCCTATACCAGAAGCCAACATTCTGTGACTCAGAAAAGCCAAATTTTTCCCCTTAACACTCTCCACACAAGAAAATAACCAATGTTGCTGACCAAATGACTAAATCACAAGAGTTGCAAAACACCAAATAAATCTCACTGTCGCCTACAGCAATGGATTTCTGGGCCAGAAGCCAAGCTATGAAGTTGAAATTATGACTATTGCATAACTACAAAAAGGGAAATTCCAAACCGAGGGTACATATCCATATCTGGTATTTTCACTGGTTTGGTCAAAAGAAGAAAATGGTTTGTTCCACAAACTGACAGCAATAATTCTTACCCTCCAATTCCGAATTCGTTTGAGCCTGTTGGGGGTTTTCTCCAGAATCTGTAGAAATTCATGTGTCAGTTCTACAAATGAAATTAGAACATTTAAGAAAAACTCAGAGGCAGAAGTAATGAAATAAGAATAACCTCAACTAACTATATTCATCTGAAATCAAGTCACCTTTGGCCAGATATGTGACAGATCAAGAGCAAGTGCTAGTCAAGGTCCCTTACTCTAAAACTTACCATCTAAAAGTTCCAAGGTCACAGTGGCGTCAACATACTCCCACCAGTGCTTCCCATCAGTTGAGACTGGGATCTCCCAGTTGGACCACTTGCAAGCCAGATGAATGCAGACACAGGCCACCACAGGAGGTGTGTACTGCAGGCTAAATGTGGTCAAATGCAGGCTGACATCAGAGGGAAGGAAACAAGAGAGTGTCATGAGCTCTCAATTCTGAACCCAAAGTCAAAACTCTCCATTACTTTAAAAAAAAAGTTAAAAAAAAAAAAGTTAAAAAAATAAAAAACCCACTGGAGAGCAAGAAGGGCAAGAAATATCCAGTGCTCTGACCCAGCACCCAACATGATTTTTTCCATTAACCCACTGGCTCAGGTAACAACTTTTCTAATTTTTCTGACTACACATCATTTAATCCACACGCTAATGAAGGACTGGAAAAAATAAAAACAAAAATAAAAGACTGAGCATTCAGTTTTTTAAAATAAGGATTAATTATCCTGAGAATAAGCTCAGAACTTAAGGAAAATTATAAGATTTTTGATATGTATAATCCCTAAGTCAAATACCTAAGGAAATATTCTAAAAATTATCTTGTCTCATGCCAATCATAGGTCTGGTCTCTTTAAAATAATGAACAGACAATCATTCTCTCAAGTGTCAATATACTTGACAGTTTACTTTTAAAATTTTTCCCACCAGGCTATAAAAATGAACTTCTTAGCCCTGACAGTCATTAGGAATATCTTTGGTTTCCATGAACAACCAGTAGACTGGAGATGAGAATAAGCAAGTCATTTGGTAATACAAGTTATGTATTAATTTTTTTCTTTAAAAAAGGAAGGAGAAAGAAAAAGTATCACAACTCTTTACACATATACATGCCCATTTATCTGGGCGTGGGTGAAGAAAAACAGAGTCTTTTAAAATATAGTAACAGCAGAATCCTCCAAATTAGATTTTAGTCACTGTCAATGAACCCCAAGTTTAAACAAACTTTCAGAATTATGCTCTTGGATATGTTAAAGCAAAGTGACAAATGCAGAATTAAGTAGGCTATCAAACGATCAGCAATAAATAAATATATCACTTTAACAAATTAAAAGAGCAGCATGGAAATTTTAAGGTACACATGAAAACTGCAGAAAAATCAACCTTTACCATAGAATTGTCTATAACACATTGTATCAGAGATCCTTGCCTAGATCTTTGGCTTCTAGTTTACTAAATGCAAGACCTGTCATCTTTCCATATACTCATCAAAAAGTGACAATTCTAATGCAAGTAAAGTACTATCCCAAAAACAGAAGAGAAAAATACTAAAATATAAACCTGTTGGTTGCCATGAAGTAAGAAGTCTGTGCTAAGTCCTTGCTTGCTAAAAAAAAGAAAGGGGGGAGGGGGAGAAGGTTATTAGTTCCATTCATTCTAAACAAGTATTTAGTAAGCATGTAATATTTGCAAGGCAGAGAATATAGTGGTAAATGAGGCAGGCATGGTCCCTGACCACCTGATGTTTACATTCTACTGTCAAAGAAAACAGTTTGAGTGATTTTTAATTATAATATTAATAATTATGCTGCTTCCCGACTTAGGGACCTAAGCTTTATTCTGCACACCAGGTATAAGGGGTACATGTTTAAAATGCAATTCCTGGGCATCCTCCCTAGAGTTTGACTCAACACATTTGGAGAAGAATGTAACAAACATTTTTACTTGTTAGTAACTCAGAGATCCTGATACAAGGGTTCACTGAGAAATTCTAAGCTAGGGGATGAACTAATTTGGAGGCAAGATCAGAATCCAGAGACCTTGCTATATCTGGAAAAAATTAGCAAATAACATAAATTATTCATATATATTACAATTTTTAAAATTCCTCCTTCGGGCTTCCCTGGTGGCGCAGTGGTTAAGAATCGCCTGCCGATGCAGGGGACACGGATTCGAGCCCTGGTCTGGGAAGTTCCCACATGCTGCGGAGCAACTAAGCCCACGCGCCACAGCTACTGAGCCTGTGGTCCAGAGCCCGCGAGCCACAATTCCTGAAGCCCGGCCACCTAGAGCCCGTGCTCTGCAACAAGAGAAGCTACCGCAATGAGAAGCCCACACACCGCAACGAAGAGTAGCCCTCGCTCACCGCAACTAGAGAAAGCCCGCACACAGCAACAAAGACCCAATGCAGCCCAAAAAATAAAATAAATTAAAAATAAATAAATAAACAAATAAAAATTCCTCCTTCAAAAAAAAATGCTCTGGGTAACAAAGCAAATTTTAACCTTCCTTAGATTAAATATTAGCATTTATCCATCTCTGTTAGTGTAAACCTTTCAAAATATAAGAACTCAGGGAAAATTGAGTTTTCAGATGAAACACATAAATAAGGCCAATTGTCAATCAGTTAAGTCTACAAAACGAAAAATGGCATTTAAACGCACAATGGTGTCTAGATAGCCTTGATACTACTATTTAAATAAATAAGAGCTAGGTTTTGTGCAATTACAGCTACTAAAGTTAAATCGGAATAAAAACCAAGTCCTGAGCTTCCCTGGTGGCGCAGTGGTTGAGAGTCCGCCTGCCGATGCAGGGGACACGGGTTCGTGCCCCGGTCTGGGAAGACCCCACATGCCGCGGACCGGCTGGGCCTGTGAGCCATGGCCGCTGAGCCTTCGTGTCCGGAGCCTGTGCTCCACAACGGAAGAGGCCACAATAGTGAGAGGCCCGCGTACCACAAAAAAAAAAAAAAAAAAAAAAAGTCCTGCCAGGGAATTAACAAAGATGAAAATAAGTTCAAATAAATTCTAGATGACCCTCTGGGTGGCCTTAAGAGTGCCTAGGACAATCAACCCTAGAATCAAATTAACCCCCAAGACATCCTTAAAATTGCTGTTAGATACTTATGATTTGATGACATTTCAAAATCTGCCCCCAGCTTTGACAAACATCCATAAGAAACTAACTCTCTTTATCTGGAGATCACCTAAAAACATTGTAAGAACCCAACAGAAAAACTCCAACCACTCATTTTGATTTAAGCCAGGTAGGTTTTTTAGTTTAAATTTTGGCCAAAGCAGCTGTGTTCTGTATTTGTCCAGAGCAAATCTTAGCCTCTAAATGGTAAAACAATTTAAGACAGCATCTCAAGTTGGGATTCCTTACCTCGAACAAGTTGAGTGCACTTTACCACATGTGTATGTGGGTGATCAATTGTTAGTTCAAAGCCTAAAAAAAAAAAAGGTAACTGGTTAAAAAGCTAAAGATACTCAAAATATCTTATATTTCTTTTATCCGAGTCATCATTGAAGGCCTCCCTCATTTTCTGGTCCCAAACCTGACGTTTAGAGGCTAAGAGAGTCAAAGTATGGAGCACACTCTTCTTTAAGATTATCTTCAAAGGTGCTTATGTTTTGAGCTAGAAGGCACCACTCAGATAATAAAGCTAATGCAGTCTCAAGATCCCTGAGCTACCAAAAACTTCTAAACACAAAACATTTTCTTAGGGACAACAGAATATAATACATGGTTGGAAGAAGCAATTACTCATGTAATAATTATCTTCGAAAGCTTAACCTTGAGAAAACATTTTGAAACCTATTCCTCTCTTACCTCAGTTTTGTCCCTTTTCATCATCTCAATTACTGTAAGTACTGATCATTTTATCTAACTCTAAATGATCTTTACCAAAATTACTTAAGGAAGATCGGTATGTCTACAAAAATTTTCAATGAAGTTTCTCTTTTTGAGTATATAAATTAAATTTTTCAATGAAATTTCTCTTTTCGAGTATGCAAATAAAATTTTCCAGTACAAGTAAGGAAATTCTAGGGAATTCCCTGGCTGTCCAGTGGTTAGGACTTGGCACTTTCTTCTACAGAGGGCCTGGGTTCAATCCCTGGTCGGGGAACCAGAATCCCACAAGTTGCGTGCCGCAGCCAAAAAATTTAAAAAATAAAAATAAAGTCTGAGACAAACTGATTAAAATAAAAAAGAAAGAAAAAAAATTCTATTGAGAAATTTACTTGATGCAAATTATTCTAAAAGTATAATTGATTCTTGCTAATTAGATCTTACTGGTTTCCACATTAAAATATTAATAAAAATTTACTCCACCAGAAAAATATCATTGTCCCCTAAAATATGGTCACCTTGAAGAAAACTAATTTAAAGTAAAAATTTGCAGAAACTAACTTCAGAGACAAACTTTGAAGAATTCACTGTATGTTTTGTACATGCAAAAATACAGCCCTACCAGTAACTTTCCAACATAACTCACGAAATACTCCCCTACCTAAAGAGAAAAATGATAGCCCAAAAGAACTAGAAAATCTTTATTTTCCATATTTGCTAAGCTTTTAAAGGCAGTCTCTTTGATGAAAATAATAGATAATAGCAGAACATCATCAGATCTTTAGCCCATCAACTGCTATAGCTTGAATTCCTCCACCTCCACTCCACTGTTCTGAACACTGATTATCAATTTTAAAAACAAATGCTGTTATCTAAATATAATGACAAGCAGACTATAAAAATCCATGGAAGAAAAAAAAGTTGTTTAGATAGTTTCTGCCATTATTTATCACAAAGTTAAAAACTGCCAAATCTTAACAAGCAAATCATGAATCCTAGAATATAAAACAAACAAACAAAAAACCCCTGCTAACTGCTATTTCAAAGGTCAGCCGTGCCTGCATTCTCTCTGTAGTATAAGCCAGGGTTAAATGACCTCTAAAATGTGCAAAAACCTTCCCAAGAAATTCTCTTCCTATTTCCTATTTTGCAAATTTTAAAATCATTACATTATGTACATATTTCTTTAATGTTTTAAAGGAAAATAAACTTACCTAAAGTCTGCAGAATTATGCTTTCTAATATCACCAGATCTTGAACTTGTTGCAGGTAAGCCTGCAGGTGAGAAGACAAATTATTCCCCAAAAAGATACAATATATAATATATAAAGTGTAGGCAAATTCTAACAACCTTCACAAAGCCTCAAAAGGCAAGGGTGGGGTTATGAGGGAGAGTAGGAACTGAAATTAACCCTTATTCCTAACAGATTCTCCTTAAAAAAAAAAAAAAAAAGTGGTATAGTGAGAGATGTCACTTTATTTATAAATGGCTACAGAAAAAGCACCAGAGATCTAGTTCATTTTCAGACTGACATTTTAGGTTCTAAAGTTCGTATGATGTAGACAGAATCCTACAGGCAATAGGCAATCTCAAACATTTGACTCCTGTTAAACCTTCCTTTTGGAGTAATGCTAGATTTTTAAAATTCATAAATGGGTTCAAAGGAAAAGGGGACAAACAAAAAATTCTTTCAGATTTGTACTGGCCATTACTGTAGCCACTATCCACACATGGCTATCGAGCACTTGAAATGTGTTATGAGTGTAGAATACACACTGAATTGTGAAGACTTAGTTAAGAAATAATAATGTAAACCACTTCATTAATAATGTTTTAAAATTGATTATATGCTGAAATGACTATATTTTGGGGTTAAAGAAAATAATATATAAAATATAACATATTAAAATTAATCTTAATTTTTTTAAGTAAAGATTTTTATATAAAGCTTAATGAAAAGTTTAAAATATTTAATTACATATGTGACTTCCCCTATATTTCTATTGGACAGCACTGGTCTAGAACTCTAGGAGAATGAGATTTGAGCCAGGAGTTAAGAGACTTACGTTGCTGTTAACTTTCCACTGAACTTTATGACCTTGAGTAAGTCCAGTAAGGACTTAAACTATGCTAGTTCCCCTTTCCATATAGTGAAGAAAGTATATTCTCCTAGTCACCTCATAAGAGAGACTCAGGTGAGAAGTCATGTAAATATACTTGAAAGAAAAAAAAATAAAGTAGGGATTTTATTTTTTGTTTTATTTTGTTAAAATAAAATTTTATTTGGTCAATTCTATAGACCAGTGGCAGTTAGTAGTCTCTAACGTAAATAAAAGTCCAGACCAACAGCTCTTCAACAAAACTACTGGTGCAGCCCAAAGAGAAAACAAAGTAAGTCAAGACACTACTATGCAAAACACTTAATTTACATAATAAGGGGCTATTATCAAAACAAACCGTCCCCACAACCACTTTGCCCAATATGATCAGAAGAACACACAATTCCACTTAATTTGATAATGGATGACTCAGGCACCCACTGTAACAGACAAATAATCTAGTAACAGAAATCCATAATTTTTCTCCAAACTCATCATTCCCCAATCACTGATTTCGAAAGCCAGGAGAGTTTCCCTTCTTTAGAAGGTCAAGGAAGGATGGAAAGGGAAAAAAAGCTATATGTATACACATAGGATAAAGGTGTGGAAGAATATATATCTGAACTGTAATCAGCAGTATCCTCCTAGGAGAAGGAGGGGAGATGAGCTTTACCTTTGACTTTAAATGATTCTTTAGTATTTGGGTTCTTTTATAATGAGCATACTTGTAATTTCTTAAAAAGTTAAGCACACATGCACCAGTGACAAGATTCACTTAAAAAAAATTCATTAACAAAAAATCTAAAAGAATTTTCTTCATAGTGATATTATAGTGGTTAAAAGCTGGAAATTATCTTAAGAGAAAATGGTTAAAATATATGTACGTATATGACAAAATACGATATCAATATTTAAAGGAAGCAGAGAATTGATGGGAAAATATTTGGTATACAGTAAGTGAAAAAAGCAGGTATAAAATATATACATGTGTAGCTACTCATAGAAAAGAAGCTGGAAATACTGGTTCATTTATATATCTGTGGTACAAATTACATCTAGGTAATATATTTTCTTCTTTTTCTGCATTTTCCAATTTTACCAGAATGAATACAATTAACTTTTGCCATAAATTTCTGTGATGTTTTTGTTAAGGAAAAAACAAACACTAAAACTTCCTTTAACAGCCCCAATTCAGACTTCAGTAAATCAAAGTTAAAAAACTAAGTTATGATCAAAATAAATTAAGAAAAACAGATGTGTGTAATTAATCCCCTACCTCACTCCTAGTATCAGGAAGTGATTCCTGTGGATGGAGACAAGCATGTGCTACCTTGATGACGTGTTCCAATTTTTTGGGCTGCTCCTCTACTTTGGCTGCTAAAAATAAGGCTGCTGGAGCCACAGACTGGATGAAGAGAAAATAAATCACATTTATTATTTGTTTATTTCTAGAGTAAGGTAGATCTAAAAAAGAACTAAGTCTTAAACCAACTTCTTTGCTTACCTCAACTTCGTCACCTCTTGTTTATGCTTTCTCCTCCTCTACTTAATTATCTTCTCCTCTCCTATCCATTAACCACGTCCACTTCTGAAAACCAATCCTTCAACAAACTCTCATTAAAAGCTACCTATTCAAGAAACCACTAGATGTAAATAGACAGCTTTCTATTTAAAATGAGATTATTAAGTTTTATCAAAGCACTCTATATACTTTTTTTAAAGGAGTAAACTGAAATGTCCAGAATCAGCAAATCCATGGAGACAGAAGTAGATTAGTGGTTGCCGGGGGCTGGGAGAAGAGAGGAATGGGAGTGACTGCTAAAGCATGAGGGGTTTCTTTCTGGGGTGATGTAAATGCTCTGAAATTAGATCATGGTGATGGTTGCCCAACTCTGAATATACTAAGAACCAGTGAATTGTACACCCAAAGGAGGAAATTTATTGTATGCGAATTACCTCAATTATACTTACATATGGAGAGGAGCACAAATCTTTAAAAAAGAATTCAAAGTATAGTATTATATTCAACAGCTTATAAGTAGAAGGTACTTAGAGGGGGAAAAAAAAAAGTCAAGCCAGGGCGGTCCAGTGGTTAGGACTTGGCACTCTCACTGCCAGGACCGGGGTTCCATCCCTGGTTGGGGAACTAAGATACTGTAAGCCTCGAAGCACAGCCAAAATAAAAAAGTCAAGCCAATACACAAGCAGACAGAAAACTCAGACACTAAACAAGAAATTAGAGCAATAGGACATAAACATAGCCTGGTGATCTGGGAAACCTCAGGAAGCACAACGTCTCTAGAACCTTAAGAATATTTCAGTGAATCAAAGATGGCAATGGCATGAACTACAATTCACCAGGAGTTAAAGAAAGCAATAAATAATTTTATAGAAGTGAAATATCTATTTACTGAGTAGAACTGACATGCATTCTAACACTTATTTGTATCCCTGCAGTTATCTGTTATACTTTGCTAGAATAGATTTTTCTCCACAAATTCAATTCAGAATAACAATTCTCTTCCTTCATATTTGTTGCAGTTATATATGGAGCTTGCTACATATATTCTACTAGACCTTAGGATAAACAAAGAAAAACCAGAGGAAAATGGGCACGAACAAATGTGTGAGAAATCGGGGCATAAAGCACATTTTGAACACTAAACTGAGTAGTTTAGTTAAAAGATATAAATAAAGTGATGTGGGACACAAAAGATTTTTAAGAAGAGAGTGACACTACAGATTTTAGATAAAAAAATGCAGAGTTTAAGAAATATTTGGAAAGGTTAATCCAGTGGTAGGTGGTACTAAAAGGAAAGGATAGATACATTAAAAGTTAATTTTATTAAAGAGAAAATTTTAATAATACAGGCAGGGACTTCCCTGGTGGCACAGTAGTTAAGACTCCGTGCTCCCAATGCAATGGGCCCAGGTTCGATCCCTTGTCGGGGAACTAGAGCCCACATGCATGCCCCAACTAAGGAGGCTGCCTGCCACAACTAAGTAAGACCCGGCACAACCAAATAAATGAATAAAATAAACAAATAAATATTAAAACAACAATAATGATAACACAGGCATTAGGAAATAAAGTTTAGAGTAGGCACTAGCAGTAGAAATAAAGTAAAAAAGAAACCCAGCTTTCACCTTGGAAAACAAATAGGTTTTCAGTAAATATATGTATTTGCATACAGAGAAAAAAATTCTAATGGAATATACACCAAAACGTTAACAGGTTATCTCTGAACACCGAGTTATAGGGAAACCATCACTTTCTCCTTTAATCTGTCCTCTTTCAATTTTTTTTTTTTTTTGGCTGCATTGGGTCTTTGTGGCTGCACATGGGCTTTTTTCTCTAGTTGTGGTGAGCAAGGGCTACTCTTCGTTGCGGTGCACAGGCTTCTCATTGCTCTGGCTTCTCTTGTTGTGGAGCATGGGCTCAGTAGCTGTGGCACACGGGCCAGTAGTTGTGGCTCGTGGGCTTTAGAACGCAGGCTCACTAGTTGTGGCGCACAGGCTTAGTTGCTCTGTGGCAATGTGGGATCTTCCAGGCCAGGGATCGAACCCACATCCCCTGCATTGGAAGGTGGATTCTAAACCACTGCACCACCAGGGAAGTCCCTATCCTCTTTTAACTTTATGATGACAATATATATTTATAGGGGAAGAAAAAATGGTACCACTATAAAAATTAACGGGACTTTATAACTGATTGGACACAGGGGAAAAGGAAAAGGACAACTCAGAGACAACACTTAAGATTTTAAGCCTACAACTTTGCTTTCAAGAGGCTAAAAATATATTTGAAAGAATCTAACTAAAATATGATATACAAACAATGGCTTACAAGGCAAGATAATATCTGTTAAGTGAAAGACCACAAGAGATAAATTTCAACCTCCTTTTTGTCCAATCAACCATATAAATACTCATAGCTCCTCATGGAATCATATACCAAGCTAGCTTATCAAACTATTTTCCCATCAAAGGCAGTTTCCCAGAGGAATTCCAGGTAGGAGTATAAGATTTTCTCCATTTTAAAAGAACAATAATAATGCTAGCTAATACTTATTTGTTTGCTATATGCAGACACTTTGTAAATTAATTCACCTATATCCTACTAACTACTCTATGAGGTAGGCACTATTATTGACCCCAAAGAGATGAGAAAACTGAGGCGTATGGTAACTTGCTCAAAGGCATATAGCTGGTAGGCAGTACAGCAAGGATCCGCATCCAGACAAGTCTGACTCCAGAGCCCATCCTCTTAACCACTAAACTTGACCTTTTAAGAGTCAGCTAATGAGAATAATATACACCCAAATTTGTCAGCTATTAAAAGACAACACCTGTATATCAAATATTATAAAATACAGAATAAATACACACACACCAAGTTGCTCACCACTACTTTTACATTCCCCCACTTGAAAACTTTTAGGACAGTACATACAGAAATTCAATTAATGAGGTTGAATTTCTTCTCAAAAAGAGAGTAAATGCAATGCCAGGATTTAAGTGAGAATAAACCAGTCATTTAATCATGTCTGCTAAGAAATAAAGTTTATGTCAATCAAAAGACAGCTTCTCTACCTTCCAAGGTATTGGAAATGAATGATGGTTATGTATATATAATGCAAAAAGTAATCATGCTGCAAACCTCAGACTTTTGTGCTTTACTTTATGTTATACCTCAACAAAAATTTTAAAATTTTTTTAAAAAGGCAAGAACTCTAGGCTTGAAAACACTATAAACGAAGAGTTACAACAAAACGAAAAAAGTATTCACAGCACATGACATATGGCTCTGATATATAAAGAGCTCATTTAAATGAGAAAATCAAAAAAAATAAAACAGGGGCAAAAAGAAACAACAGATAATTCTTCAATTTCACAAGAACAATGACCAATAGGCATCAGAAGTTCAACTTCACTAATTGAAGAAATGTAAATTAAGAAAATAACTTAGGGCTTCCACTATCTTGCTCACCACTCTAGCCCTAGTGCTTGACAAGTAGTTAGAACTTAATATTTCTTGAAATAATGAGTATTTGTTGTTAGTGAGGATGCAGAGGAAAGAACCCTCCCCCACAGTGCTAGAAACAATGTATGTTGACATAATCTTTCAGTAGAGCAAACTGACACAAAAAAACTTTTAAATGCATACCCTTGGACACAGCAATTCCACCTATAGGAATTTATAAAATAGTCATATAAATGCATGATATATGTACCAGACTAACTTATGTAACATTATTTATAATACAATAAACTATAAACAACCCCAATATCCACCAATAGAGAGCTGGTAAAATAAATTATAGTAACTACTCAAATAAATACTATGTGGCCACTTAAAATGAGAAACCAATAAGAAAATGTCCAATACATACATACTGTTAAGCAATAAAGGCAATTGTGTAAGAGTGGTACAGTAAGAAGTGATTTTTATAGAAATCCATAAATGCTGGTACTATATGCACAGAAAAATGTCTGAGACACTATTACCAAAATGTTTATCAACGGTTACTACTTCTGGAGGATGGGATTACAGAAGAGCTTTCACTTTCTGCCTTACACATTTCTGTACTGTTTTAATTTTTACCATGAGCACCTACTACCTTTGTAATAAGAAAAAATAACAAGAAAAATGTATGAGCACTTCACACTACATACTACATTTCAATGCCACAACAATGTATTAAGTCCCCTCAAATTTGAATTTGGACTCATCACAGCTAAACTCTTAGAATTAACATACTAAAGGAGTGATATTTTTCATCTGTTAATTCCAGAATGTGCCTAAAATCAATTCTCTAAAGAGGACCAATAACCTCAAACTAAAAGAATCACTGGGGCTTCCCTGGTGGCGCAGTGGTTTAGTGTCTGCCTGCTGATGCAGGGGACGCAGGTTCGTGCCCCGGTCCGAGAAGATCCCACATGCTGCGGAACGTCTGGGCCCATGAGCCATGGCCGCTGAGCCTGCGCGTCCAGAGCCTGTGCTCCGCAACGGGAGAGGCCACACAGTGAGAGGCCCGCGTACCGCAGGAAAAAAAAAAAAAAACATTGCATTTTGGAAAAGGTCATAAACTCCAGAAGAATCTCTTTATATTGGATAATTACCAGATCATTCATTCATTCAACAAGTTTACTGAAAGTGCTTTAGAGGATACACAGAAAAGTGAGTCTCTGTCCTTGCTAAGATAAATGCATAGAAAATAAAACAAGATATAATTTAAAAGGTAAAAATAGGGGAAATATACATACACACACACATACATATGCATAGAGTGGACAAATTGATTTCAGATGTAGTTCACCCTGGATTTCAAACCCTTACCATAATAAAAGAAATGTAGAAAACTTTCATAATGGGCAAGACAACTTATGGACTTCCTCTTCAAATTCCATTCTTTATCCACTACTTTCTATTCTAGAGCTATCAGACAGCCTCATTAAATGCTTCTCTCTCTCTTATTAAGAGTGTGTTCCTTGCAATCAGAGGAGGTAGGGAGGTTAAGGGTAGGAGACAGCCCAACTGATTGAATAATCAGCAAAAATTGGGAATAGTTAATCCACACTCTAAAGGGTTTCCTGTGCAATTATTCCCAATACTGAGTCCACCAATATCTTACAAGAGCAATATCTAACTTTCCAGTTTCTCTTCCTATGGCATAAAAATTCAAAACCTATCATCCTGGGACTTCCCTGGTGGCACAGTGGTTAAGAATCTGCCTGCCAATGCAGGGGTCATGGGCTTGAGCCCTGGTCCGGGAAGATCCCACATGCCGTGGAGCAACTAAGCCCGTGCACAACTACTGAGCCTGTGCTCTAGAGCCCACGAGCCACAACTACTGAAGCCCGGGCACCTAGAGCCCGTGCTCCACAACAAGAGAAGCCATCGCAATGAGAAGCCCACACACCGTAACGAAGAGTAGCCCCCGCTCGCCACAACTAGAGAAAGCCTGAGCGCAGCAATGAAGACCCAATGCAGCCAAAAATAAATAAATTTATTTAAAAAAAAAAAAACTATCATCCTAAGGAAAAGTCTGAAACACCTTTTCTCAAAACGTAACCTTTTCTTAAAAAAATAATGAAATATTTGACTCACAAATCCATATGAAGTGTTCAAGTTTAGCCCTATTACCTTGTGATTTTATTAAACAAATATAAGCTTACCTGCAACTGGGATATCACTATGCACTCGCTTCCAAGTCATTTACAATAATGTTAAATAGGACCATTTCAGGTAGCAAAACTGAAAATAGCACTATTTACAATTCTGTCCAGAAAAAAAAAAATCCCTTTATTACTATTATTTTCTTTTTTCTGTCTTAAAAGTCATCCCCCAGTTATCACATAACACACCTTCCCCTTCCAACTGGTCATTGATGGGAATTTTATCAAAGGTTTTTAGAAAATGTAAATGACTTAACATTCACTTGTTTTCCTGTGCCCATATTATTATTAAACATTTCAAAAATCACACTTAAATTAAGTGTAATGCTACCCCCCTTTAATGCTACTCTCCCAATCCAAAAACGTTAAGTTTAAATGTTCAATAATCTATTTTATTAGAGAATCCACCTACTCTAAGGATGCACTAAAGCTAAACAACTAGCTAGACACTTCACAGGAAAACTAGAAGGCTGGATTCAGAACAGCAGTGTGACACATAATGAAAGTGATCAATCATAAGCTCTAAACTTCAAATCCCAGTTCAGCAGCAAAGATCAACCATAAAAGAAATATGAAGTTGAGATTAATCACAAAAGGATTACACCATATATAAAAATTATACTTACATTTCGATGGAACTGTGTAAAGGACTGAATCATGTAGAATCGATGCATGTACACTATAGCAGTGTTGATGGTCAATTGTGAGCTAGAATGTTCAAGTTAAGGTCCCAAAACAGACGGGCAGTACAATTCCCAAAAATACAACCTCTATATCCTCCCAGAAGGACCATGCAGCCAAGCACAGTGGATGCCCCTAAATGAAAATCATACTTACCTCTCAGGGGTGTGGAGAAAGGGACACCTCCTACACTCTTAGTGGAAATGCAAATTGATGCAGCCGCTATGAAAAATAGTATGGAGGTTCCTTAAAAAACTAAAAATAGGGACTTCCCTGGTGGAGCAGTGGTTAAGAATCCGCCTCCCAATGCAGAGGACACTGGTTCGAGCCCTGGTCCAGGAAGATTCCCACATGCCGTGAAGCAATTAAGCCCGTGTGCCACAACTACTGAGCCTGCGCTCTAGAGCCCATGAGACACAGCTACTGGGCCCATGCACCACAACTACTGAAGCCCGTGCACCTAGAGCCCGTGCTCCGCAACAAGAGAAGCCAGCGCAATGAGAAGCCTGCACACCTCAACGAAGAATAGCCCCCACTCGCCGCAACAAGGGAAAGCCCGCATGCAGCAACGAAGACCCAACACAGCCAAAAATAAATAAATAAAATAAATAAATTTAAAAAAAAAAAAGAAAGAAAAGGTGCATGCACCCCAATGCTCATAGCAGCACTATTTACAATAGCCAAGGCATGGAAACAACCTAAATGTCCATCAACAGATGAATGGATAAAGACGATGTAGTGTATATATACAGAATGGAATACTACTCAGCCATAAAAAAAGAATGAAATAATGCCATTTGCAGCAACATGGATGGACCTAGAGATTATCATACTAAGTCAGTCAGAAAGAGAATGACAAATACCATATGATATCACTTAAATGTGGAATCTAAAATATGACACAAATGAACTCATTTATGAAACAGAAACAAACTCACAGACCCAAAAATCAAACTTATGGTTACCAAAGGGGGAAAAGGGATAAATTAGGAGTTTGGGATTAGCAGATACAAATTACTATATATATAATAAACAACAAGGTCCTACTGTATAGCACAGGGAACTATATTCAATATCCTGTAATAAACCATAATGGAAAAGAATATGAAAAAGAACATGTAGGGAATTCCCTGGCAGTCCAGTGGTTAGGACTCAGTGCCTTCACTGCCGTGGGCCTGGGTTCAATCACTGGTCGGGGAACTAAGTGCCCACAAGCTGTGTGGTGTGGCAAAAAAAAAAAAAAAGACTATGTATATATATGTATAACTGAATCACTTTGCTGTACACCTGAAACTAACATAACGTTGTACATCTATACTTCAACTTTAAAAAAAAAAAGAAAATCATACTTTCCTCTAAGAATTAAAAAGCAAATCTGTTCTTTCATCAATTAACTTCCAATTGACACTTAACACACTGTCTTATATGTAACAGATATTCACTATAAAGTTGCTGAATTAATAAACAAGCAAAGCTTCTCAGCATGTGGATCAAGAAGGAATATGAACAAAACTATGTAAGACCTAAACCTGTTACTTGCCTACTGAAAATCCTGCCAAGGTGATATCCTTGCACAGGATATCTCTTCAAATGATTTACAACACTCTCCCTGATCTGCCCCCTAGGTATGTCTCCACTTATCTCCTCACCTTCTAAGCTCCAGCAATTACCTTTTCAGTTCTACTTCTCTCTGGCACTCATAAGGTGATCCCTGGGACCAGAAACACTATGATTTGATATTCATTCAGTGAGTTATTTGATACTCACTAAAAAGAAAAACATTTTTTCTGCTTTTAATTTTTAAAGAGCTCCATTTCCAGTTATTACAAAATATTGGCTACAGTCCCTTGTTGTGCAATAAATCCTTATAGCCTAACTTACAGCCAGTAGTTTGCCCCTCCCTTCTGTCCCCACTGGTAACCACTAGTCTGTTCTCTATATCTGTGAATATGCCTTTTTGTTTTCACTAGTTTGTTGTATTTCTTAGGTTCCACATATAAATGTTATCACACGATATTTGTCTTTCTCTGACTACTTCACTTAGTATAATCTCTAGGTCCATCCATGTTGCTGCAAATGGCATTATTTCATTCTTTTTTATGGCTGAGTAGTATTCCATTGTGTATATATACCACATCTTCTTTATCCATTCATCCTTCAATGAACATTCAGGTTGCTTCCATACCTTGGCAATTATAAATAATGCTGCTATGAACACTGGGGTGCATGTATATTTTCAAATATGTGTTTTTGTTTTTTTCAGATATATACCCACGTGTGGAATTGCTGGGTCAAACAGCAGTTCTATTTTTAGCTTTTTGAGAAACCTCCATACTGTTTTCCACAGTGACTGCACCAAGCTACACTCCCACCAACAGTGTACAAGGGTTCCCTTGAAAAGAGAAACTTTTGAATGTCTTATTATAAAGACCTCAGAAAACAATGTGGGATATACAGAGATGAGACAGTACCACAATGGCAACAACCTTAATAACACACATGTAAAAAGGCAAGTGCTAGGATGCACTGAAACAGGATTTAAAAAAAAAAGAAAAAGGTTTAACTCAGTACTGACTGGATGCTTAGGAAACAAACTGGATACAGGCACCAAAGAGGACACCACTTTCGAAGTGAGCACAACCTTAAGACACAAACATACAGCCAGCAACACATTTAAATGGAAGCTGCACCCAAGAATAAATTTTCATTTCCTGAGTGGAAAGAACTTTATATAGCTTTCTCTGCTACAAAATGAGTAGGTTTTCTGACAAACAAAAACACTTAAAGGGAAAAAAAAATTCACTAAATCTCTGAAATATGAGGAAAACGAATATACATTAGCACTCTGAGTAACTTTAAAACACAGTATTTTATAAAAGGTTTTTTAGAACATTAGATCTGTAGGTCTACATCCCTACAAATCTACACTGACATCCTTCCTTCCTCTGAAATGCTATAAAACTCTTAACAGTAGCTACTTTAACATATGAGTGCCAAGCATTGTGTTGGGCACAGAAATCAAATTCATGAGTTATCGCCCCCATTTTACAGACAAGAAAACCAAGAATTCGACAGGTTTCTTAAACAACTAGTAAGGGGAAGGAACGGATTTTAAGCCAAAGCTGGGGCATTAATTCTAGACCACTCTCTTTATAAGACCTTCAGGTATCGAAATTTCTCAAAACTCTCTTTACACACTAAGTTCAAGAGGCAGCCATCAACAGTGAAATCTCCACCAGATCCCTAGGGCATAGTAGAAAAGCAGAATCTCGAAGTCACCGGAGTAGGAGATCAGAACACACCGAAAACAGACTACGAGGAAGAGGAGTTAAAACACAAAGCGGAAAGGATACGCGTTCCCAGCAAGGTTGATGGCACGGGTGAGCGAGCGGGAAATTAACTCGGCCTCGCTTCCCTCCAGCGAACACTTAACTTCAGTTCGCCCCATCGTAGGGTCTCCTAACTAGACATCCAGTCCCTGCCCACCCTCTTCCCTTCTGTCTGACAGACCTTGAAGCCTGGACGCCCAAACAGGGCGGGACCTACTCCAAGGCCGAAGGCCTAGGCCGCAAGGATACACGTTAAGACGTTGGCCCATGTCCTGGAGCAGATTGGCCGCCTGCTGGCGATAAGAAAGTTCTTTATCGGGGTCCAGGCCAAAACGACGGGATGGGCTATTTTCCAGCTGTTCTCGAGTAAAATACCACCGTTTATTGTTGTTCTTTCTGTCTCCCTCCATAGTGCTTCAACCAAAAGGCAGCGGCGGCGGCTGCAAGCACTTCCCAGCGTCACCTAAGGGGCGACACACATCCGCTGTACGGAGACAACTGCGACGTGACAAACTTCCGCCAGGGGAGGACGGCTGGATTGTGACACGCTTCCGCCGACGGGTTGCTAAGTTAAAGAATCCACTTCCGGAACGGACCTCGGGTCACTCTGCAGCCGAGTTAACAGGCAGCAGGAAACACCTTGCGTCGAGGACACAGGCGCCAGTCATGTGACCCTTGAGAGGCAAGGTGCGGTTAGGAGCTCTCGTTCAAAAATAAACCACGTCTCTTCCCGCGAGAACTGGGTTCTGCCTTCGCGCGCTGAGCAGAGCTGAATGCGGCGTCCGCTCACGCGCCGCTGGGCGGTTCCTCGGAGAACTTCGCTTGTGACGTAGGTGACGGTATAAAACTGGGCAGATGGCGAACTTAACAGAGAAAAGGGGTGAGACTGTCAAAAACTGAGAAAAGTAATCAAAGAGAGTAGCCCTACCGTATATTAGAACATAAAGCAACTGGAAAGCTCTCGCACTGTTGCTAGCAGTATAAATTACCCATTTGAAAAGCCGCGTTGCAATATGTAGCTAAAGCCTTGAAAACATTCCTTCGCCACGGTGGCCAACTTAAAGGAATAAAATGAAATTAATGGAAATAATTTAGTGCTTACCACAATGCTGACTCAAATATACTATCTCATTTAATTGATACAACCCCAAGAGGTAGTGATATTTTAATCCCTATTTTACGAACGGGTGAACTCCTTCCGGGTGGAAAGCTTCCACTCCCACCCTGCGCATGCACAGATTTGTAAATTCCTGCCACCTGTCAAGATGAATCCCAGCTGTTTTGAGGGCTGTTTGATCCTAGGCAAGATACTTAACTTCTCTGTGCCTCTTGTAAATGGTGTAGTACATGTGGTTTAGTTTCTGAAAAGGTTTAAATGAAGATTTAATGAGTTTAAAGCATTTATATTAGTACTGGGCACGTAGAAAACATTCAGTAGATTTTCTCATAATATTTATTATATTATATTGAAGTTGACGGCAAGTACAATACTATCTTCATTTTTGTATCCCTAGCACCTACGCAGTCAGTCCTGGCCCTAGTAGTCAATAAGTGTTTGTCAAACAACTGCTCACAACAACCTACAGTAGAGAAACAGCCTTGGGAAGATTAAGTAGTTTGTCCTACACTACACCACTTATCAGTGTAGATTTTAAAATCAAGTCTGATTCCATTGTTCTTTCCATTCTAGCAAGCTGTACTCTTGCTTTTCTGGAACAGTCAATTCACCTTGATTAAATTTGGGTAATATTAGAATCTTTTGTCTTTTATAATAAATATTTTGAGTTTTGTCACTTCTAGACATGGCTGTTCCCACTCAGTTTGATTCTAATTCATTCTCAGAAGTATTTTCTTCCACTCCAGGCCCTCCTCTGCCATATACTGCCTATAATTAGCTTTAGCTCTGTTTTACTCTGTAAGAATTCAGGAAAAAATACTTCAAGTTATAACATTAAAAATATTATGATTTCAAACCTCTTCAATGACAGACTTTTTTCTTTTAATAGAAAAGCACGTTCTCAGTTATGTCATCATGAATTTTGTCTTTTAAACAGCCAAAATTATTTCTCCCAGACTCCTCTTGCCTATTTCTCTGACCTGTGTTTGTTTCTCCACTAAATCTCTTGGATTGATGACCCCATTTTGAATTTGCGATGGTGGCTGTGTACCAGTCTTCCAAGAAAACGTTCTGGTATCTGACAGGCTTCAGGCAATGCAGCTGCTAGCCAATGGCTTCCTACCCTGCCATACAGAAAAGGGGGACCTGTGTAAATCAGAGAAAGGAAATATTCTTTGACTGAAGATGAAATTATTTGAAAGTAGGCAGCTGTGATTACATAATTGCTAAACATGAGTTTTTGATTCAGGTCTGGTTTCAAAGCCCAGCTATTCTTTTTTTTTTTTTTTAAACTATCTCAACCACTTTTAAGTGTATGGTTCAGTAGTGTCAACTATATTCACATTGTTAGGCAACAGGTATCTACAACTTTTTCTTTTTGCAAAACTGAAACTCTATACCCATTGAACTCCCCATTTCCGCCTACCCCCAGCCCTGACAACTCCCATTCTGCTTTCTGTTTCTTTGAGTTTGACTACTTTAGATATTTCGTATAAGTGGAATCATACAGTATTTGTCTTTCTGTGACTGGATTATTTCACTTAGTATAATGTCCTAAAATTTCCCAGTTACTGTATTAACTAGCTGTGTGATCATAAGGGTCATCCCGAACAGAACACCATCTGACATATGGTGGGTGTTCAATACATGCTTATTGTAAAAGATGTTAGCTTTCAGATACATTGCCCTTAAAGAACAATTGACAAAATCTTAGACCAGAGGAACTTTCCTGTCCTTTTTTAAAATTTTAAATAGGACTCCATTCCCTGTAACTCACACTTGTAAGGCTACTTATTCTGGGTACAGGATGATATTCCATGGTTTGATCTTTTTTGTTTTGTGCTTGTGAATGTCATATTTCAGTCATGTCACACATTACCATTTACTACTTTTAAAACAGTTTCTCCCCAACATTCATATAGTCTCCAAACTAAAATATGAAAGGATGGTGTGCTATTCATAACTATCCCCAACTCCATGTTCAGTGATGTGTATATTTACATAAGTTTATTGTAAAATTTACTGATAGAAAGGATGTATAGCATGCAATTTACAAAAATTAAAATATACAATATTCTTTATCGTAAATTTCTCATAGCCAACTGATTCTCACAGAATGCTTTCATTGACTTTTGCCAAACTCTTGAATTAAGAACCAACCTATGATGCCATTTGACAAATGAATACAGGCATACCTTGAAGATATTGTGGGTTCAGTTCCAGACCACCACAATAAAGCGAATATTGCAATAAAGTGAGTCACACGAATATTTTGGTTTCCCAGTCATAAGAAGTTATGTGTACTGTAGTCTATTAAGTGTGCAATAGCATTATGTCTAGAAAACAATATACATACCTTAATTAAAAAATAGTTTGTTGCTAAAAAAATGCAAACTACCATCTTAATTAAAAAATATTTGGGGGGCTTCCCTGGTGGCGCAGTGGTTGAGGGTCTGCCTGCTAGTGCAGGGGACACGGGTTCAAGCCCTGGTCTGGGAGGATCCCACATGCCGCGGAGCAACTGGGCCCGTGAGCCACAGCTACTGAGCCTGCGCGTCTGGAGCCTGTGCTCCCCAACGAGAGAGGCCGTGATAGTGAGAGGCCCGTGCACCGCGATGAAGAGTGGCGCTTGCCGCAGCTAGAGAAAGCCCTCGCACAGAAACGGAGACCCAACACAGCAAAAATAAATAAATAAACTAAAGGATTTCATTAAAATATATATATATATATATTTTGTTGCTAAAAAATGCTAACCACCATCTGAGCCTTCAGTGAGTTGTAATCTTTTTGCAATAGTAGCATCACTGACCACAGATCACTATAACAAATATAATAATAATGAAAAAGAAATATTGCGAGAATTACCAAAATGTGACACAGAAACACAAAGTGAGCAGATGCTGTTGGAAAAAAGTCTGAGCCAGTAGACTTGCTCAATGCAGTGTTGTCACAAACCTTCAATTTGTAAAAAACAGTATCTGCAAAGTGCAGTAAGGCAAAGTGCAGTAAAATGAGGGATGCCTGTATAGCTTTGATTTCTGGTTGACATTTTCATTTGCATTAATAAGATGAAAGTGAAACAATGAGACTTATGTTGGAACTTCACTTATTTGTTAGTGACTTGAGCAACATCTTTGCTGAATTGGATAACAGTTTTTGGGAAAACTGTCTTGGGAAACCCAAAGACAACAGGGAAGACAAAGACAAGGACATCAGAGGAAATTTTAGCCTCTGACACCTACAGCTATAACAAACAGGAAACACAGCCTAACTCCCAGCCAGATAAACATAGAACCTCAGTTCCTTTTACCCAATATATCATGTCTCACTTTCTATAAAAAAATCACAAGGCATGCTAAAAGGCAAAAAACACAGTCTAAAGAGACAAAGCAAGCATTAGAACCAGACTCATATATGGCAAACACTTTGGGATTATAAAACTAGGAATTAAACTATGATTAATATGCTAAGGACTCAAATGGAAAAAGTGGATAACATGCAAGAATAAATGAGTGATGTAAGCAGAGAGATGAAAACTCGATAAGAAGCAAAAGGAAATGCTAGAAACCAAAAACACTGTAACAGAAATGAAAAATGCCTCTGAGGGGCTTATCAGTACCCGGGACATGATGAAGGAAAGAATCAGTGAGGTTGAAGATATGTCAATAGAAACTTCCCAAACTGAAAAGCAAAGAGGAAAAATAATGAAAACAGCAGAACAGAATATCTAGATACAAAGATGTAAATAACCTTGTGAACATAGATAATAGTAAAATGTAATAAAATAATTAGGAAAAGATGAGTTTTTAGTATTCACTAACTTTATTTTTAATAAATATATTTTATTCAATTGTAAGTTTAGACAAATTATCTGTAATAATAATAATAATGACTTAACAACCAGCTTGCAAAATGCCTGAAAATTTAGCAAGTAGCTCTCAAAAGTCAGTATGAACTGGCTCAGCACATTGCTGCTTGAAATAACTTTGAAAGTACCATATTCGGATTTATTATATGCATTATATACATATATAAGGTTCCATTATATGCAGAACACTATGCTGAGGAAATTTGCACACATTATCTCATTTAATTCTCATAACTCTATGAACTAGATATCATAGCCCTTTTTTTTTAATTAAAAAACTGAAGCTTAATCAATTCAAAGTCAGACACCTAGAGTATGGCAAAACTAAGATTTAAGCCCAGGTCATTGCTCTTTCTACTCACTGCTTTCTGCAAATAAGACTAGGGCAGGGCTTCCCTGGTGGCGCAGTGGTTGAGAATCTGCCTGCCAATGTAGGGGACACGGGTTCGAGCCCTGGTCTGGGAGGATCCCACATGCCGCGGAGCAACTGGGCCCGAGAGCCACAACTGCTGAGCCTGTGCGTCTGAAGCCTGTGCTCCACAACAGGAGAGGCCGCAATAGTGAGAGGCCCGTGCACCGCGATGAAGAGTGGCCTCCGCTTGCCACAACTAGAGAAAGCCCTTGCACAGAAATGAAGACCCAACACAGCCATAAATAAATAAATAGATACATTTTTAAAAAATAAAAAAAATTTAAAAAGACTAGGGCAAGCAAAAGGGTGACTGGCTCTTGTTTCCTGTGCCACTCCAGCCCACTCCAGCCCCACTGTGAACTCATAAATCCTGTGCCTCCTTAGACAAAGGGAGTGTCAGTCATAGTGATTCTTCAGGACATTACCATGGTTACCAAACAGACTCCAGTGCTCCCGCCTGAACATTCCAGAAGAGGACAGGGAGGACCCAAGATGGCCTTCTTCAACTTATATCTATTAGGATATCAAAATGCCTTTCGGAACAAGAAAAGGGACACAACTGAAGAAACATGTAAGGGGAACATAGAATAGAGGGTTAGAAGGGCCACTTCTTAGCCATTTCTTTTCCTACTTTGGGTTAGAGTTTTATCCCCCAAGATTAACAATTATACTAGTTAAAATTATGGCATACGGAAGATATCCATTCCCTCTCCTGTCATTTAATATCCTTATTAAGACACCCAATTTGTTCAACCGAATAAGTGTATTCTTATTCATTTGCTCATTTAGTCAACATTTATTAAGCACCAACTATGTGTCAGGCTTTATGTTGGTGACTAGCGTTACAAAGATGGATAGGATTAGACCTCTCTCTGCCATAAAGTAGCTGACCATCAGATGAAGATAAGCATGCAAACAAAAAAATTTGCAATATGGTGTATGATTCAATTAAATATGGAATGCTATGGAACCACAAAAGAGGAAGTACCTGATGCTACTGGATTTGAAATGAGAATAGGGGGATCCTTTAGAGAAGACCTCACACAGGAAATGCTTCCAGGACTGAGTATTAAAGGATGATTGGAGTTAACCAAGTAGATGACAAGGGAATACAGCACAGACAAAGGAACAGAGAATTGAGAGAACCTTATTAAGTGAACTCCAAGTCCTTGGGTACAGATAAAGCATAGACAGGAGGTGAGAAGCAGGCCTTGAAAGCTAGGCAGGGGCCAGATAACTGAGTATACTGTTAGCCATGCTAAACCTTTTAACTTTATAGGGAACCATTGAAGGAGTTATAGTAGGCAGGGAGTATATATCAGACCTGTATTATATCCACAATACCTAGCAGTACCTCACATAATAGAGGTTTGACAAATATATTTGTAGGGTGAGTGAATGAATAAGTGATACTGAGTGACTAAACTAATTCTAAAGGGAGGGTTTACAGGAAATGTGACAAGATTAAGGTCTTAAAAGATGAATTGCTTGAAAGCACAGAAATGAAGGAGAAAGGGTATTCTAGGCAGAATGGAGAACCCATGTGAAGGAAACTAAGCGTGGGCAGGTACTAAAGCAAAAGTTGCGTTGGGGTAAAGGGAGGAGATAACTGGGAAAAAATAAAGTAACGTTAAGATTGAGAAGGACTGATCTTGTACAGGCCTCCATTGGGCACACTCTGTTCTCTTTCTAATTCCATCAGAGAAGCTCTGTTTCACGTATTCAGCTCTGTTTCACACATTCCCACTAATGGACACTAGGAATCCCTTAATAGGCCTACACCAGCCCTCCCCTGCTTGTCCCCACCCAGCTGGGTCCTGGCATTATGCCACAGGGATGCTATTGTCTCCAAATTAGGAGTTCTTCACCCTCTCTCAGAGAAACACACTTGGCCTAACCCACAAATTTCCCTTCTTCCATTTTGGGTTATTACATACTGCCCTCCTGTTACGAGAGTTGAAAATTTAGCTTTCTTATACTATACTGTGTGCTTCCCCTCTCTCATCCTAGTTTTTCCAGTATAGTTATGTCACAGTTTTAGGTTTGTGGTAAGCAAAATTCTAAGAATGACCCTCAATGAACTTTGCCCTTATATAATCCCCTCCCCTTTGAATGTGGGCAGAACCTCAGAATATGATGGATAACACTCTGGTGATTGTTACTTTACATGGAAAAAAGGAGATTATGTGAGTGGGCCTAATCTAATCACACAAGCCTTTTAAAAGCAGAGTGGCTTTTTCCAGTTAACAGCAAAAGAGGAATTCAGAGATTGGAAGCATGTGCAGTTTTGAAGATGCAGGGGGCCTCCATGCCAATGTGGGTGGCAGTTAGGAGCTGAGAGTGTCCCAGCTGACAGTCAGCAAGGCATCAGTCCTATAACCAGAAAAACCTGAATTCTGCCAATAACCTGAATGAACCTGAAAATGGATTCTTCCCTAGAGTCTCCACATAAGACCCCAGCCCAGCCAACACCTTGATTTCAGCCTTGCGAGACTAAGCAGAGACTACCAGACTTACAGAACTGTGAGATAGTAAGTGGATGTTGTTTTTTGGGTTTTTTTTTTTTTACTATTTTTGGCTGCGTTGGGTCTTCGTTGCTGCGCGCGGCCTTTCTCTAGTTGTGGCGAGCGGGGGCTACTCTTTGTTGCGGTGCGCAGGCTTCTCATTGCAGTGGCTTCTCTTGTTGCAGAGCACGGACTCTAGGCATGCGGGCTTCAGTAGTTGTGGCTCACGGGCTCAGTAGTTGTGGCTCAGTAGTTGTGGCGCACAGGCTTAGCTGCTTCATGGCATATGGGATCTTCCTGGACCAGGGCTCGAACCCACGTCCCCTGCATTGGCAGGCAGATTCTTAACCACTGCGCCACCAGGGAATCCTGTGGATGTTGTTTTAAGCCACTAAATTTGATGATTTGGGATGTAACAATAGAACATACAAGTTTAAATCTATAGTCTTGTAGTCTTACAAATATGTAAAAATTGTTCACTGCTAAGCCAAATAATGTCACTATAATAACTTTTTTGTTCATCCCTAGAGTTAAGAATTCCCACCATTTTTTCACTTGCTTAGCTCTCCAGGTAACTACTGTTACTTTTTTCCACAAATTACTTCAACAGCTCTATTAAATGCCCAATGATATTTTTTCCAATCACTCAAAACACAACAAATAATCTACCAAAACACAACAAATAATCTACCAATTCCTTTTTTCCCAAACTTTCTCTCTCCTACTCCTATACTCTGCCTTCTCCTACTCCTGGCGCATAGCTCTTGTCCTGAAACTTGCTTTTGCCTCTCTCCAAAGTTTTATTCTCTATTTCCTGGATCCCATGTTTTCTTTCTTGGTTTACTCTCTCCCTTTCCTGGAATATATCCTTGAATAGCTTTCTAAGAATGTGTAAGAGGTATATTTTTGAGTGAAGAATGATTTTATTCTACCCTCACACATTTTTTTTAATGAATTTATTTATTTATTTATTTTTGCTGCGTTAGGTCTCCGTTGCTGTGCGTGGGCTTTCCCTAGTTGCAGTGTGCGGGCTTCTTATTGCAGTGGCTTCTCTTGTTGCGGATCACGGGCTTCAGGCGCACAGGCTGCAGTAGTTGTGGCATGCGGGCTCTAGAGCGCAGGCTCAGTAGTTGTGGCCACGGGCTTAGTTGCTCCGCGGCATGTGGGATCTTCCTGGACCAGGGCTCAAACCCGTGTCCCCTGCATTGGCAGGAGGATTCTTAAGCACCGTGCCACCAGGGAAGCCCTACCCTCACACTTGATTGTCAGTTCTTCCAGATATGAAACTCTAGGTCGAAAATCATTTTCTGAGAATTTTGAAGTTATACCTTTATTGTCCTCTAACTTCCAGTTGGATTCTTTTGTGTATGATGTATTTCTCTCCAGAAGCTTTTGATTTTCTTTTTGTTCCCTAGTGTTCTGAAATTTCATAATGTTGGAATTTGCTGTAGATCTTTTTTTCTTCACTGTGATAGACATTCCCTGAGCTTTTTCAATCTGGAAATTTGTGCACTCTATTTCTGACAAATTTTCCTTTATTATTTCTTTATTAATTTATTCTCTATTTTCTCTCCTCTCTTTTTGGAACTTCCATTTGTCAGCTCTAAAACCTTCTGAACTGGTCCTGTAACTTAATTAAACTTTCTCTATGCTTCCCTTGGGTTTTAAAACATTTACTCTTTGGGGGTTCCTCACTTTTATCTTCCAACCTTCTGTGTTAATTATCTATTTCTGTGTAACAAATTACCCTAAAACATAGAGGCTTAAAACAACGAACATTTATTACCTTATAGTTTCTGTGAATCAGGCATCCAGGAGCAGTTTAGCTGGTTGGTTCTGGCTCAGGGTTTCTCTTGTGGTTGCAGACAGGATGTCAGCAGGGGCTGCAGTCATCTCGTAGCTGGAGGCCTCAGTTCCTCTCTGGCTATTGACAAGACACCTCAGTTTCTCACCACGTGGGCCTTCCAATAAGCTGCCTGACTGTTCTCACTTGGCAGCTAACTTTCCTCAGAGCAGGTGATCAGAGAGTGAGAGAGAGTGGGAGGAGGAAGGAAGCCGCAATGCCTTTTTATGACAGTCCCAGAAGTGACTGTGACTTCCACCTTATTCTGTTTGTTAGAAGAGAATTACTAAATCTAGCCCACACTCAAGGGGAGGGGTAATAAAGAAGTTGTGGACCTACAGGAAAATCACCATACCTTTGTATCATAACATCTTATTTTGGTTACTATATTTTTAATTTCCAAGGGCTGTTTTTGGTCCTCTGGTTTTCCTTTTCCATATCTTCTTTTTTCTTTAGGGATATTATACTTTATTTGAAATTCTCTTCTGTTCTCTGCATTAGCTCTGTTTCCTCTGCGCCCTTTTTCCTATGAGTTTATTTTGATCTCTATTTTCCTCATTGATAACTATTGTCAAATAACTGGTGATCCTTGGCTCTCCATTATAAGTTAAGAGTGAGGAACTAAAAAGCTGACTAGAAGCCTGGAGGGCAGGGGTAGTTATCCACTGTGGGCTTCACTGGGAGCTTTCCTCTGGATCTCTACATTTTCTCCAGGGAAGAACACTATAATTGCTTCTCTGGGGATTGGTTACATGTTTGTCTGCTAGCATACTGGGATCAAGACAGGTGAAGGGGGCACTGAGTCTCACCTTTGAGGATCTCGATTTTCACTTAATCATCGTATTTTTAGTCTTGCACCATATGCCGTCCCTCACAGTAAATCTTGTGCAGGAGTGCAGTGCCTCCAAGATTCAGTTCCTCCAGAGAAATCTTTCTCTTTTTCCCCAGTTTTATTGAGATATAATTGACGTATAACATTGTGTAAGTTTAAGGTGTACAATATGTTGATTTGATACGCTTAAAATATATTGCAAGATGATAACTACCAAAGTATTAGCTCTAATGCCTCCATCACGTCACGTAATTGCCATTTCTTTTTTGCAGTAAGAACATTCAAGATCTACTCTCTCAGTACCTTTCAAGTATATAATTATATATATATATATATATATATAATATATATACTGCTATATATAGCAGTATAATTACCTATAATCACCATGCTGTACATTAGATCCCCAGAACTTATTCATCTTATAACTGGAAGTTTATACCCTTTGGCCAACATCTCATCCCCTCACCCCCCAACCGCCATTCTACTCTGTTTCTGAGTTCCGCTTTTTTAGATTGCACGTCTAAGTGAGATCATTCAGTATTTGTCTTCTTCTGTCTGACATATCTTACTTAGCATAATGCCCTCAAGGTTCACCCATGTTGTTGCAAATGACAGGGTTTCCTTCTTTCTCATGACTGAATAATATTTCATGGCATATATATATATATATATATATATATATATATATATATATATATATATATATATATACACATCACATCTTCTTTATCCATTCATCCATTGACAGACACTTAGGTTTCCATATCTTGGCTATTGTGAATAATGCTGCAATGAACATGAGAGTGAAGATACCTCTTCAAGACCCTGTTTTCACTTCCTTTGGATATATAGCCAGAAGTGGGATTGCTGGACAGAGAAATCTTTTATCTCCTTGTTGGGGCATGGTGGTTTGCCTGGTTGTGCCACATGCCCTGTAGACAGAGTTTCAGTGACCACTTTCCTGTTCTCGGACCTAGTCTTTACCTGTACCTTCTGTGGTACCTGCTACGTTCTAAGGTTTGAGCCTCCCAAATGAATTAGCTCAATTCTACATGTATCCTTCACTGCAGAAACTTAAGTTAAAACTTTTCCTATTCTGATAAATTTGTTACTACCTCTCTCTCTACTTTCCATTTTTCAAAAGATATTTCCACTGAAATATATCATCTTGCTATTGTATCCTAGCTCTCTCTTTGACCTTGAAGGTTAATGCCATTATTGTTGTTGTTGTTATTTTGATGTGATTTTAGCAAATTTAGGAGGGAAAGGAAATAAACTTTATGGTTAATTAACCATCTTTAAAATGTATTTTCATGACATAATTTCAAAATTATAGAGTGCTTCCCTGCTGGCGCAGTGGTTGAGAATCCGCCTTTCAATGCGGGGGACAGGGGTTTGGGCCCTGGTCCAGGAAGATCTCACATGCTGCGGAGCAAGTAAGCCTGTGTGCCACAACTGCTGAGTCTGCACTCTAGAGCCCACAAGCCACAACTACTGAAGCCCATGTGCCTGAAGCCCGTGATCCGCAACAAGAGAAGCCACTGAAATGAAAAGCCTGCACACCCCAATGAAGAGTAGCCCCTGCTCAATGCAACTAGACAAAACCCGCGTGCAGCAACGAAGAGCCAACACAGCCAAAAATAAATAAATAAATAATGTATTTTCGTGATATAATTTCAAAATTATAGAGGGCTTCCCTGGTGGTGCAGTGGTTGAGAATCCGCCTGCCAATGCAGGGGACACAGGTTCGAGCCCTGGTCTGGGAAGATCCCACATGCCACGGAGCAACAAAGCCTGTGCACCACAACTACTGAGCCTGTGCTCTAGAGCTTGCCCGCCACAACTATTGAAGCCCATGCACCTATAGCCCATGGTTTGCAACAAGAGAAGCCACGGCAACTAGAGAAAGACCCAATGCAGCCAAAAATAAATAAATAATTTTTTTTTAATTATAGAAAAGTTGTAAGACTGGTACAAAAGAAATTCCCTATACCCTTAACCCAAATTAGTCAATTGTTAATATTTGGCCACATTTGCTTGCTCTCTCTCTCTCCATATATATATAATTTATATATTTACATATCTATAGATAAACATCTTTTTTTCTCAGCTAGTTGAGAATAAGCTGCTCATATTATATCCTTTACTCTCAAATATTTCAGTTTGTATTTCCTAAGAATAAGGACATTTTCTTAGATAACAACCCACAGTATAGGTATCAAACTCAGCAATTTTAACACCAATACAATACTATTTAATTATCTATAGTCTATATTCCAATTTTGCCAATTGTCCCATTAATGTCCTTTAGAACAAAATTTTTCCTTCTAGGATAAAATTAAGGATAAGACTGATCATAGAAATAGAAATAATTGGTTAATCAATTATTTGATTGGTTAATTAACCAATTAAATTGATTAATTAATTATTGATAAATCAATCAATCCAATAAGGATTGCATTTAGTTGGCAGGTCTCTTTAGTCTCCTTTAATCTGGAACAATTCCTCTGATGCTTTGTTTCATGACATTGACAATTTTAACAGTACAGGCAAGATATTTTATAGAATTTTTCTTAATTTCGGTTTGTCTGATGTTTCTCAAGATTAGATTAGGTTTAAATATTTTTGGCAGGACTAAGCAATATCATGTCTTCAATACATCACATCAGGAGGCTTGTGATGTCATTTTGTCCCATTATTGGTGATGTTAACTTTGACCATTTGATTAAGGTGGTGTTTTCCAGTTTTCTCCACTGTCAAGTTACTATCTTTGTTTTGTAATTAGTAATAATTACCAGGAAGATACTTTGAAAAAATGTAAATACCCTATTCTTCATCAAACTCTCGCTTACTAGTTTTAGTATATAGTGATGGTTCAATTATTTCTATGATAGTTGCAAAATGGTACTTTTCTAAATCACATCCATTTGAATTCAAAGTGTAATTTTTTGAAGTTTGAGTTTTTCCAAAGCATTCAATTTCATTTTTATACAAACCACTGCTCTTTTTTTTAATATCTCATAAATTTATTTCATGCTTGCTTGTTACATTTTATGTAGAAAGGTTGGGACTGTTTGCGTTGGGTGCCCCTGATAAATCTCACGGAGGCACTCACTGCTCTTTTTTGAAAAATACATATTCTATTAGTTGAAATAATATATCATTAAATTGCAATATTGCAATTACAGAATAAACCTGGCATAAATTGTATGGGGAGGAGAACCACAGCTTACTCTTGGTGTGCACACAACTCAAGTGGGAGCATAAGTGTCCAGGTATACTCTAGAGTAGCTCTTGGCTGCAACTGGAGGGTTGCAGGCATTTTTTAATATGTTTTTCAGAGGAAATGGAGAACATTAATTAATCTAGCAAGTCTATTCAATGGAGTTTCTTTTATTTAATATTTAATATTTATTTATTTATTACTTATTTAGGCTGCGCTGGATGTTATTTGTGGCATGCGGGATCTTTAGTTGCAACATGCAGGATCTTCACTGTGGCATGAGGGATCTTCATTGCGGCATGCGAGCTCTTAGTTGCAGCATGCATGTGGGATCTAGTTCCCCAACCAGGGATTGAACCTGGGCCCCCTGCATTGGGAGCCCAGAGTCTTACCCACTGGACCACCAGGGAAGTACCCTCAATGGAGCGTCTTTAGAAGAGCTTCTACTATATATATAATATTGAGCTATTCACACTTAATAGTCTAAAATACATCAAGAAACTAGGGCACCTTGGACTTCCCTGGTGGTCCAGTGGTTAAGACTCCACGTTCCCAACGCAGGGGGCACGGGTTCGATCCCTGGTGGGGGAACTAGGATCCCGCAGGCTGCACAGTACGGCCAAAAAAACAAAAAACAAAAAGAAACCAGGGTACCTTAAAGGATTACTGATAAAAACATAGATAAGTGTCCTGGACCAAGTTGGAGATTCCTGAATATTTGCCAAATTCAGTATGTGAGTTAGGATGCCGGGGGGGGAATAAATGTGAGATCCCTTTCCAGACACATTTTAGATGCTTAGAATTCCTTGTAGTGAAATATCACCCAAATGAAACTAACATAATATTTTATGTAAACTATATATCAATTTTTTTAAAAAAAGAAATACCTCCCAAAGATAATGATATCTGGTAGAAATTGACAAGATATCCTAAAATTCATATGGAAATATATGGGACCCAGAATAACCAAAGCAATCTTGAAGAATAACAATGTTGGAGGACATACTTCCCAATTTCATATCTTCTACAAAGCTGCTATAATCAAGACCGTGTTATATTGGCATAAGAATTGCCATATAGATCAGTGAAACAGAATTGAGAGTCCAGAAATAAACCCTTAATTTATGGTCAATTGATTTTCAACAAGAATGCCAAGACAATTCAATGGGAGAGAATAGTCGTTTCAACAAATTGTGCGGCAAAAACTGGATAATCACATGCAAAAGAATGAAATTGGACCCCACCTCACACCATATACAAAAATTTACTCAAAATGGACCATAGACATAAATGTAAGAGCTAAAACTTTAAAACTCTTAGGAGAAAAATCTTCATGACCTTGGGATTAGGCAGTGGTTTCTAAGAAAAGACAACAAAAGCGTAAGTGACAGAAGGAAAGACAGATAAATTGGATTCCATCAAAATTTAAAACTTTTGTGCTTCAAAGTTCACTATCAGGCTTCCCTGGTGGCGCAGTGGTTGAGAGTCCGCCTGCCGATGCAGGGGACACGGGTTCGTGCCCCGGTCCGGGAAGATCCCACATGCCGCGGAGCGGCTGGGCCCGTGAGCCATGGCCGCTGAGCCTGCGCGTCTGGAGCCTGTGCTCCGCAACGGGAGAGGCCACAACTGTGAGAAGACCGCATACCGCAAAAAAAAAAAAAAAAAAAAAAAGTTCACTATCAAGTAAGTGAAAAGAGGATTTTTTGGTAAATGTTTGGATTACAAGGCAGATTTAAAATAAATAAGTATAGGGACTTCCCTTGTGGCACAGGTGTTAAGAATCCTCCTGCCAATGCAGGGGACACGGGTTCAATTCCTGGTCCGGGAAGATCCCACATGCTGCGGAGCAACTAAGCCCATACGCCACAACTGCTGAGCCCGTGTGCCACTACTGCTGAAGCCCGTGCATCCTAGAACCCGTGCTCCGCAACAAGCGAAGCCAACACAATGAGAAGCCCACGCACCTCAACAAACAATAGCACCCACTTGCCACAACTAGAGAAAGCCCACACACAGCAATGAAGACCCAATGCAACCAAAAATAAAATTAAAAATTAAAAAAAAAAACACTTTGTAAATTAATTTGGAAAACTTTCCTCATAGGACATAGCCCCAGAAGCCTAAGAGAAAAGATTGACAATTTTTCCTAAATAAAAGTTATAATTCTGTATCGAAAGACATCATAAAGTTAAAAGGCAAGAAAGAGACTTAAGAGGGGAATTCTCTGGCAGTCCAAGGGTTAGGACTCTGTGCTATCATTGCCAAGGACCTGGGTTTGATCCCTGGTCTGGGAACTAAGATCCCACAAGCTGTGCGGCACTGCCAAAATAAATAAATAAATAAAAGAGAGACTAAGAGAAAAGATTTGCCATATACAGGTGTTTGTGTGTGTGTGTGTGTGTGTGTGTGTGTGTGTGTGTGTATACACATATATTTACGTATATACATATATACACACACCTCTATATAAACACACACATATATACATATATTCATATTTATAATTTATATATATAATTTCAGAATACATAGAAACCTCCCAAGTAAGGCACCAATCCAGACTCCCCTTCTCATCCAACATCAGATAATTATTTATTGGGAACTGATTGTGCTAGGCACTGTGTTACGCACTAGGAATACAACAGTGACTAACACAGACAATAAACAGGTAAATAAACAAACAAGATATTCACAGAATATAACAAGTACTGGGAAGGATATAGGGTGGGAAAGTTGATGCAATGGATCAGAAGTTATAAACTGCTGGCCAGAGGGCCGGACTCAGCCTGCAGAGTGATTTCTTAAAAAATTTGGACCCACATCTAAAAATCAGGAGGTTTTATGTAAAATCCACATTTCTGACTTCTCTTAAATATTAGAACTGGCCACACTGGCCCTAAATTCCCACATGACCACAACTGACCAGAGCAAAGTAGCAGCTGCCCCTTTAGATGGAACAGGTTTCTTAGTTGTTTTACTCATAAACATTACCTGCCTGACTCTTATAGGCAACTGAGTTTGCAGATCCCATGATGGAGAGTAACTTGGAGAGGCCCACTTTATTTATTTATTTATTTATTATTATTATTATTATTTTTTTTTGGCTGCGTTGGGTCTTCACTGCTGCACGCGGACTTTCTCTAGTTGAGGCGAGCGGGGGCTACTCTTCATTGCAGTGCACAGGCTTCTCACTGTGGTAGCTTCTGTTGTTGCAGAGCATGGGCTCTTAGGCACGCAGGCTTCAGTAGTTGTGGCACACAGGCTCAGTAGTTGCGGCTTGCAGGCTCTAGAGTGCAGGCTCAGCAGTTGTGGTGCATGGGCTTAGTTGCTCCGGGGCATGTGGGATCTTCCCGGACCAGGACTCAAACCCATGTCCCCTGCATTGGCAGGCAGATCCTTAACCACTGTGCCACCAGGGAAGCCTGAGAGGCCCACTTTAGACAGTAATCGAGGAGGTAATGTTTGAGCCACACCGTGAAGAATGAGAATGAGCCAGCCATGTGTAGAGCTGAGGCAAGAGCTTCATCCTCATAAGAGCAAATTTCAAAATCTAGAAGGAATTCAAGGCTAAAACCATAACAAAGCACTTCCAACTCCCACTTTGATTACAGACTGCTTTCACTGCATCCCAGCCAGAACCCTGTAACTCATCTCCCATTTCTGACAAGCCATTTTTTCTCATTTTTCCTTCTGTGGTTGATTTCTAGTTTCATACTGTTATGGTCAGAAGAGATGCTTGAAATAGTTTCTATCCTCTTAAACTTGTTGAGTCTTGTTTTGTGTCCTTTATATAGTCTATCCTAGAGAATGTTCCATGTGACTTGAAAAGAATGTGTATTCTGGGTTTGTTTTGTTTGTTTTTGTTTTGTTTTGGATGTAGTGTCTTGTAGATATAAATTAAGTCCAACTGTTTTATTGTGTCATTTAGGATCTCTGTTGCATTATTGATTTTCTGTCTAGAAGATCTGTCCATTGATGTCAGTGAGGTATTAAAGTCTCCTACTATTGTTGTATTCCTGTCAATTTCTCCCTTTATTGTCTGTTAGTATTTGTTTTATGTATTTAGGTGCTCCTATATTGGGTTCATATACGTTAACAAGTGTAATATCCTCTTCTCATAATATAATGATTCCTTTATCATTATATAGTATTCTTCTTTGTCTTTCTCTATGGACTTTGTTTTAAAGTCTATTTTGTCTGGTGTGAATATTGCTACAGCTGCTTTCTTGTCATTTCCATTTGCATGAAATATCTTTTTCCATCCCATCACTTTCAATCTATGCGTGTCCTTTGCCCTCAAGTGGCAGCATATTGTAGGTTCTTGACAAGTCATTTTAATTGTGCACATCCTGAAATATCTGTGCACAAAGACATTCAGGGAACTTGGCTACCCTTTGCCAACTTTGGCTTCAACCATGTTATTCAGACTTCCACCTGAAAATTCCACTCAATAGTAATTATGTTCTGTTCATAGTATTTCCTTGAAGCCACTTGAGCTGCCCAGGAGCTGAAGTCTGGGACCACATGGCCAAGCTCCGGGGCACATAGGCTGACTCTAGAAGCTCAGGATAAGGCTATGAAACTCCAGGGAGTTGGAGTGTGGAGCCCCAGACAAAGGAGCCCCTTTGTCTATGAAGACAAAGGTATGTGTATTTGACCCTCCTCCTAGGACATCTAGTCTTCCTAGAATGATTAGTACCATAACCACAAATCTCAAGTGAGCACTTGGGACTTCCTGAAAATCCTATTATATTTCCCTAGCCACTCTCCCACTCCTCAAGGCAACTCCCCCTCTCTCCTCAAATCTCTAAAATCCCCTCTCGATCCTCACTCTGAGCTAACTTCCTTGCTCCTTATTTAACTAAAAATAGAAGCAATCAAAAGAGACTTTCCATCATCACACTTAACCTTCCACTGCATTTATATCTTCCCTCTGGTACAATGAATGAACTGACTCCATTTGCGTACTGGATCTCATCCACACTTTCCTCAAAGATTTTGCTCCTGTAATTATCCCCCTCTCCCTCAGTTTTTTCCCTCTTCCCAGATCATTTCCATAAGTATACAAATGTGCTGCAATCATTCCATCTGGGGAAAAAAAAGAATCCTCTCTTGACCAAATGGTCCCCTCAAGCTATTGTCCCCATTTCTTTCTCCACCACCTTCTCCCCTTTCCCACTCCTGATTATACCAAAACTCCTGGGAAAAGTAGTTTATACTCATCGACAAGAGAAAAACCACCATGCTGATTGGCCTCACCTTAAATTCCTGATCACTAAACTCAAGTGGGCCTCTATGGCTGCCCAGAAGTCAGACTACATTTCCTTGTTCTATGCATTCTCTCACTCTCCTGAAGGCCACTTCATACCTCCTCTTTCCTCAAACCTCTAACACCTCATCTCCTATCCTCACTCTCACATAATGACTTTCCTTCTATTTCACAGTGAAAACAGAAGCAACTGGAAGATAATTTCTATAACCTCTCACAAAATCATGTCTATCCATCTACCTGCATCTGTGCCTGTATATGTCTTATTATAATAAGTGAATGGTCTACACACGTTAAGACCAGCCCCTCCACTTGTGCATCAGATCTCATATTGTTGACTATTCAAGGACACTACTCCAATATTCTTCACACTCTATTGCATCAGTTTTTCTATCTCTGGCCATTCCTATCTACCTACATTCATGCTATAATTTCTTCCATCTTAAAGCCCTACATCCTATTTCCCTGCCCACCCCCCATACAGAAAAATTCTTCAAAAGAGTTGTCTGGTCTTTCTGTCTCTAAATATCCTGCCAGTCTCTGTTTTTTGTTTGTTTGTTTGTTTGCGGTACGTGGGCCTCTCACTGTTGTGGCCTCTCCCATTGCGGAGCACAGGCTCCGGATGCACAGGCTCAGCGGCCATGGCTCACGGGCCCAGCTGCTCCGCGGCATGTGGGATCTTCCCACACCGGGGCACGAACCCGTGTCCCCTGCATCGGCAGGTGGACTCTCAACCACTGCGCCACCAGGGAAGCCCTGCCAGTCTCTCTTGAACCCATGCCAATCAGGCTCTTGCCCCTACCACTCCACTGAAACTTCTTTTGTGTCTAGTCACCAATGCTCACATCCATGGTGATGTTGCTAAATTAAACAGTAAGCTCTTAGCTCTCATCTTATTTAACATATCAACAGGAAAGTGCAACAGAGCTCACCTGGTTCTGAATCCTGGTGCTGCTGAGGTTGCTTGAAATATGTCAGCTGGCAGAGATCTGGGAATGTGGACCACCGTAACAGGGAACTTGGCTCATACCTTCCTATTACTTCAGAACTGGTTTGGGAAAGTATGTATGGAGAAAATACAGCATTCTGTTTGGCTCTTAGAAAACAACATCCATCCACCTTGCTTACCCAAGTCTTTCTAATCCCTATTTCTACATTCATTAATTCAAGGAACACACAGTTCCTGACTGTGCTCACCCTTAGTTCCATGTGATCTTGCAGGACTCTAATTTGTCATTCACACTTGTCTTCAGAATGATTCTCTGGCCCTGCTCTCTTTCTGGCTGATTTCACCTTGTTAATACATTCACTCAAGTGGCTTGACCTTTTTCTGTCCCCCTGTACTAGCACTTCAACCTGTTCTCCATGCTCAAATCAACTGCACTCTTAATTGGCCCTTCAGTGAGGGCTTTAACAGCAACCATTAAAATGAACTTATTAACACTTCTCATTCTTAACACATACTATAATATTTTTAAGTCATTCACAATTTTTCTTTGAAGAAAGTTTTTTTTCCCTTCTAGTAGATGTGAGGGTCCACTCAAGCTTTCCTTATTATAGTCATAATGAAAACTCATAGACATGAGTCAACACAGGTAACTATTCTGCCAGTCTCTGCCTCCTTCCTTTCTTTTCCTCCTGATAAAGAACCAAAATAGAAAAACCAAGGAGGAAAACTGAGTGTGGAGAGCATATCTTGGTCTATCCTTGACTTCAGAAACTCATTTTTATCAGGTACTCAAAGTTATTCAGATTCATGGAGCTAACTCGCTAAGCAAATTCAGAGTGCCTGTTTCCTCACTTGTAGATGGAGATAATAATGCCTTCCTTATAGATTTGTTGTGGAGATTAAATTATATAATGTATGTAATACAGCTAAGACCTAGCACATAAAACTGTACAACAGATGATCGGAAGAAAAGTTATAAACCATAATAAGTAAGTTATTATTTACATATGGAATATATACCTTTCCTCTGACTGGAATATCTTTGTCCTGCTACTCAAAACATACTTGCCAGGACAGGGTACCTGAAAAGCAATACACACACACACACACATATACACACACACATATATACGTACATTTTTTTTTTTGGTCGCACAGCTTGTGGGATCTTAGTTCCCCAGCCTGGAATTGAACCTGGGCCCTTGGCAGTGAAAGTGATGATCCTAACCACTGGATCGCCAGGGAATTCCCATGGAAAGCAATATTTTTAATCATAAGATTCCCTGAGAAGCAACAAATGCTAGCTGGCTTCAAAGGATAGCTCATCCAGGCCCTGAAAGAGCCTGGTCAATTGCAGCCACCCACAGAAGAGCATCCCTGACCAGTGACCAGAACTCTCTTGTCTACTAATCAGTAGATTCCTGCCCCTCCCAGACTCACCCTTCCTGATAATACTACTAGTTGCCTCTGCAGGTTCAGCCCAGCTTCCTGTGTTCATTCACCTTGAGTGCCTAAGCTTTCCCTTCTCTGTCCTGCCCAGGGGAGCATGGCCATATATCTGTCTTTTTCTTTGCTGAATCTATCTCACCACCTGCTTTGAACCCTGTTCTCCCACCTACTCTTAGCGTCATACCTGGACACTCCTCTTGGTCCAGGAGTGTCAGAATTTCAGAAAAATTCCCTTTTTTCTGGCCCTTTGCTGAGACAACTAACTCCCTTGCCTCGTTATATGAAAACCCGTGGTCAAGCTAGGCATCATCCTAACACAAATCTACACTCAGGGCGTTGCCCACTGACAGGTGTCTCAGAGGCAAATCGATGGGGGTGGGTGGTTACGAGTGCTTATGCTTATTCTTGGCTTGAAACAAATGACCTCTCCGTGCCAGACTCTCTAGTGACTGCCCTCCAGCCACAGACATGATGACCTCCAAGCTCCACACATCCAAAGGGCCTCACTCCATCTTCCTCCACTGCTGCCTTTATCATTCCTTCTCCCAGAGGAATTCACCAATGAGTCCTCCAAGTTGCTCTTACTTCCAAATGAATCTCTTCAAAGAAAAAGTAAATCTCACATTTTTGGTAAAAGCCGAGCATATATCACTTGTATTCTCATTTTCTGGATCGTGTCAAAGGGGTCCCATAGGTGGTTTTCCCCACCCTGATTGGAATGTCCTCTGCTCAGTCTCCTAGTTCTCCTGACCTCTCCTAGCTGCCTGTTTGGTGACCTGCTATTAGGAGACAGCTGGAGATGCCACTCAGACTCCAGCAGAGGGCACTGTAGTTCCGGCTTTTCAAACAGGAGCATGAATGGCAAAATTCAGCCAAGAGTGAACTGGCCAAAACCTCGGAGCCCCTCTGCCTTTCTAAATGGATAAACATACTGAAGTTACAGAAAGGTATTTTGGAAACACTCATATGTCTCACAGCTGCTATAGACCATCATCCCCATCCACCTGAAACCAGAAGGGAGAAGGTACTCAAGCTACTCACAGCTACAATCTGCCAAAGCCTAGGGAGTGGGCACCTCCAAGGTGGATGACTGTGTCTGTATTGCAGCAGATACACCACATTTTCCACAGGGGCTTGGCATTTCCCCACTGGTTTTCCTCACTGGGACTGATCTAATCCACTGAAGACTGGCCCACCAGGTTCCAGTCCTCTCTGCTCCCTCGATGCTGGCCATAGGAAACGATATTCCACAATTCAGTGAATCTCAGGGAGGCAGGGATCTGCCTCTAGAACAAGGTGATATCATCATGTCTCTCTCCCAACTCAAGGCTTCTCCAAGTTGAGCAGACACCCTTGACAGGGCCCCCATTGAGCTGTACACAGGGGAGCCCACTAAGAGGCTAGTTCTGTCAGTTCATGTTTTTCCTTAGTCCTTGGTCTTTCCTGGAAGGCCTGATGAGATGATTTCAAGAGCCAGTTTAATGCGGGGTTAAGAGCATGGGCTCTGGAGCCAAACTGCTTGGGTTAAACTCATGTCTCTGCCATACGCTGGTTATGTGACCTTGGGCAAATCACTGAACTTCTCTGGGCCTCTGTTTCTCCATTTACAAAATAAGATAGTAACAGTACCTACCTTTTATAGTTGTGCTGAGCACATTCACTAATTATTAGCCCTTTTTATTGTTGTTATCTCTAGAATATCCGTGTAGTCCATTTTACATCAGCAGTCTGCAACCAGCAGTAAGCCTCTCTGTTATCTCATGCCCCCTCCACCTCCCCTGTGTAACAAGTGCACCACTTTGAGGAAGCTATTTTTGGAGGCAAAGGAACTGTCCCCATGTGTAAAATGTGCCCTGGGAACTGGTCTGGCTCCCTGGGTTTATGCTCTTGTCCACTTCCTCCCAAAGCACTGACTATTTCCTTATCTCAGGAAAGACAATAAGTGCAAGATAGCCTTCAAAACATACTTTAGCCAATTTCAATCCATGTTAACGCGCCACTCAACTTTGAGGGATTAATGCCCCACAGCTGATACGACCTCTTAGACAGGAGTCATATTTTATGTACAGTACCACAACATTTTCTCTCAAACTGATCTTGTATAAATTTCTAGTCAGGGTGGTATTACTCTGCTTGCAGTGACACCAACTTCAAGACAACTGCAAGTAATGTCTGTTAGATATTATCACCACCATGTACTCAGAATCTGGAACAGACAGGCAAACACCCTAACCTGAAAGTCAGAATCCTGGGAGCCACTGAGGTAGACCCATTCTAAAAATTCTTCAGCCTGAAAACATTGCGGCCAATCAGCCCCAGTTCCAGCTAACAGAGGCAATGGGCAAAGCAGTGGAAAACTAAGATTTTGTGACCATCCCAGTGGCTCTGGGAAGCTTATACTATTGAGAAATCTGCAACATAAATTTGGAAAAGTAGAAGGTCCACCCAAGTACTTTTGCACTACCCCGTATGTCCTTCATGGTCCATTCAAAGCATTAAATCTGGTCTTCTGGAAACTCCTAATTTATGGCCTGGCTCTAGAAGAAATTGTCAGGGCCCTTCCTTCGTATCTATTTATCACAAAAAAACAGATGGAGTATAGTATTAACTGGGTGAGCGAAGAACCTGTGTTATACCATCTACCAACAAAATGATGGATTCATCTACCTTGCCATGGTGGAGTTATAAAGAGTTCATTGCATCCCTCTACCCAGAACATGCCCTTTCACAAGTAGCTGTGGCATGATTCTCACCTACCCCCACCACCCTTCACCTCAGGTGGCTTCCAAAACTTGGCAGCTTGCAGAAGCTACGGGTTACCAAAAATACCTTCCAGCTCGCCAAATACTGATCCGAGGAATATGCCAACTGGTGCTTGAGTCAAGAGGAAGGCATCCAAGTGGGTGATACTGTCCAATACACCTCCAAGCACACAGTAACCCATACAGGAAGCTGGAAGACTACTACTTGGAAACTGAGATAATAGAGAGCATCATCTGGCTGTACCCTAAAGAACAGTCTGAGGCCTCGGGACCCGATAAGGAGCTCCCACTGTCACCTGCACCCAGACCAATAATTACTTGTAGTCCAGGTCCCATTGCCTACTAGGAATATGCTCTTGCTCTTTCTCCTCAGTCTACACTTACTTGGCCATAGACACTGTGACACCCTCACTTAGCCCAAAGTCAAACGACCAAACTCAAATGACACTGCTTCTAGGAAATGGCCCGTCATTGCTATAAACTGTGATGAAGTAAATTCAGCCCCTGGTTCAGTCCAGGCTTCCACCTGCCCAAGCCCTCAACTGTCAAGGGAGGGGATTCAAACAGTGTCCCACTCTGGTAATGTCACTGTCTCAGAGAATGTTAAAGGAGATTTCCACTGGAGTGCAAAAGGGAGTGTGGAGGGACAGATGATGACGAATGCGTGGGGCCAAGCAGGATGAAGGGGGAAAGCAGGAGCTGGGGAAGGACTATAAAACAGAGGTGGGGGGGCTTCCCTGGTGGCACAGCGGTTAAGAATCTGCCTGCCAATGCAGGGGACATGGGTTCGAGCCCTGGTCCAGGAACATCCCGCATGCCGCGGGGCAACTAAGCCCATGCACCACACCTACTGAGCCTGTGCTCTAGAGCCCACGAGCGACAACTACTGAGCCCGTGATCCACAACTACTGAGCCCGCGAGCCACAACTACTGAGCCCGTGAGCCACAACTACTGAAGCCCACGCGCCTACAGCCTCTGCTCCGCAACAAGAGAAGCCACTGCAATGAGAAGCCCGCGCACTGCAACGAAGACCCAACACAGCCAAAAATTAATTAATTAATTAATTAAAACAGAGGGGGCATCCCCACCATCCACCAGAGGTGAGTCAGGTATCTTAACAATTTCGAGAGAGAATGGCAAATTTTGACCCGGTTCCTGACAAGCCCAGGATTCTGAGATGCAAGCCAAATCTAACCTATTTAAGCAGAACATGAATTTATTAAAAGAATATTGGTGGGATTACATCAAACTAAAAAGCTTCTGCACAGCAAAGGAAACAATCAGCAAAATGAGAAGGCAGCCTATAGTACGGGGGAAAATACTTGCAAACCATGTATTTGATAAAGGGTTAATATCCAAAATATATACGGAATTCCTATAACTCAACAGCAAAAAAAAAAAAAAAAGAAAATACAACAAAAAATGGGCAGAGGATCTGAAAAGACATTTCTCCAAAGAAGACACACAAATGGCCAACAGGTATATGAAAAGATGCTCAACATCTAATCATGAGGGAAATGCAAATTAAAACCGCAATGTCACCCCACACCTGTTAAAGTGGCTATAATCAAAAAAACCCACAAGAGATAACCAGCATTGGTGAGGAAAAAAGGGAACCCATGTGCACTGTGGTGGGAAAGCAAATGGGTGCAGCCAGTATAGAAAACAGTAAGGTGATTTCTCAAGAAATTAATAGAACTACCGTATAATCCAGCAATCCCACTTCTAATAGATATCCTGAAAAGAACTGATATCACGACCTCAAAGAGATATCTGCACTCTCATATTCGTTGCAGCATTATTCACAACAGCCAAGATATGGAAGCAACATAAATGTCCATCAACGCATGAATGGGTTTTTTATTTTTTTTAATTTTATTATTTTTTAAAATGTTGGTTTGTTTATTTGGCTGCGCCAGGTCTTAGTTGCAGCACGCGGGGTCTTCGTTGCTATACGCGAGATCTTCGTTGCGGCATGCGGGATCTTTTTTAGTTGTGGCATGCAGGCTCTTAGTTGCGGTGTGAGGGATCTAGTTCCCTGACCAGGTAATTGAACCCTGGCCCCCTGCATTGGGAGGGCGGAGTCTTAACCACTGGACCATCAGGGAAGTCCCTGAATTTTTAAAATATGGTATATGCATACAATGGAATATTATTCAGCCTTAAAAAAAAAAAGGAAATCCTGCCATTTGCAACAACATGGATGAATCTGGAAGACAATATGCTAAGTGAAATAAGCCAGACACAGGACAAATACTACATGATACCACTTGTATGAGGAATCTAAGATAATCAAACTCATAGAAGCAGAGAATAAAACGGTGGTTGCCAGAGGCTGGGGGGAGGAAGAAACAGGGAGGTAGTAATCAAAGGGTATAAAATTTCAGTTATGCAAGATGAATAAGTCCTAGAGATCTACTATACAGCACAGAGCCTATAGTTAATACTGTGTTATATACTTAAAACTTCGCTAAGAGGTTAGAGTTTATGTTAGATGTTCTTGTCAAAAAAATAATAACAACAATAAACAAAGAAGGTGGGAGGAGATTTTTGCAGGTGATGTATGTGTCTGTGGCATAGATTGTGGTGATGGTTTCACAGGTGTATACTTATCTCCCAACTCATTAAGCTGTATATATTAAATATATACAACTTTTTCTGTTATACAATGAAGTAGTTTATAGAAAAAGGAATATTGGGAAACCTATAAAAATTGTAGAAGGAACAGAGAACAAAGCTTGGCAGAGGGTAACCAGAAACAATGTTCAGAATCATGCTGCAGACCTGGCTGGGCACAGACACCACTGCATTTGATGCTGTGGTGGGCACTGCTGGCACCGAGGACACTGGGCCCCGGATACTGCTGCTCGAAACAAGATGCAGCTTCACTGCCCCAACTTCCATCAACAGAAAAAGACTTTACATGGTCCCAGCTTCTTTGCAACCCCAATCTCTGATTCAAAATCTGGAGAAGATGTGTTGATTGGCCTACCAAAACTCTTTGCCCATGGCCTCGCTACACAAGAGGCTGGGTATCTTGGTCCATTCCGGCTGCTATAACAAAATACCATAGACTGGGTGGCTGATAAACAACAGAAATTTATTTCTCACATTTCTGGAGGCTGGAAGTCCAGTATCAGGATGCCAGGTGAGGGCCCTCTCCCAGGTTGCACACTTCTTATTGTTTCCTCACATGGCAGAAGGGGCAAGGAAGCTCTCTCAGGTCTCTTTTACAAGGGCACTAATTCCATTCATGAGGGCTCTGCCTTCATGAATCACATCCCAAAGGCCCCACCTCCAAATACCATTACCTTGGGCATTAAGTTTTCATCAAGTGAATTTGGGGGGGATGGGAACATTCAGACCATAGCACTGAGTAAGGAAGGTCTGGTTTTTTCAGTCACTGTAAGATACAGATTTTGCCTCAGAGGAGATTCCTAAACTCCCATAAGAATGCTAAGTCTACACTACCCTACTCTACACTGCCTTTCCAGCTGCCGGCCCCGTCCCGCTCCACTTTACCCAGCATTAGTCCAGCTCTAAGTCAACAGCAAGCTGAGACCTCTCTAGCGCTTCTAACGCACTTGATCTCTTGCTGCCCGAAATGCTCTTCCTGATACTATGTCCCATGAATCCCTTCTTATCCTCCAACACTTAGCTTAAACATAATTTCCCCTGTTAGACCAACTGAAGCTCTGCAAATATGCCAATCTCAGGAAAGGAATATCCATCCAGACAAGGGGCCTTTTTCACCTACACTAACCCTAAGTATTTGTCAATATCCTGATTCTAGCAGGAGGCCACTCAAAACCAGGAGTCAGGGAGCAGCAAGAGAGTAGTGAGGAAGGTCTGATCACTGTTCTCCCTCCCTCCCCTCTGTCACAGGCATTTTGATTTGACTCCTGAGATCCTGAGAATCGGATGTGAGTGGCTTGGAGAGATCCCTGCCCTGTGCCTGGTTGGCACGGAGACCAGAGACTCAGAAAGTCAAATAACCCCATTTGCTAAGTACTCAGAGCAAGTCTGCTCTCGTTTCAGACCAGAAAGAACCAGAGCCCACTAGGCTTCCCCCTATTACCTCAGAAGATGGGAATCATTCCGTGCACCAGAATAGCCACACACGGTACCAGGAAGCTGTACGGAAGGTGTTGTTAAAGACATGTAAGTATCTGGGATTTGTCACCTGCTAGGGGCAGAAAAGATGTGTCTGAGTTCGTAAAGAATGGCTGGGATGTGGTGGGGCATTGTTATAGAGCAGGGGATGGGGGCAAAAAGAGCCAAGAAGAGACTGAGAAGAAGAAGGAGAAAGTAGACTTGAATGGTGGGGTAAGAAAGATAAAATAAAAACTGAATCAGACTTGGAAGCAGAAGATCCAGGTGTGAGTACTATTTCTGTCTCTTTTAAGCGTCTCACCTTGGGCAATCACTTATCCTTTTGTAACCTGCTTCCTCGTTTATTTAAAAAAACAAAACAAAAAACCAGAAAATGCCTACTCTACCAATCTTACAGAATTGTTGTGAGGATCAAAGCTTTGGAATTTGAACTGAGTTTAAACTCCAAACAAGCCGTGTGACCTTGGGGAAATTCCTTCAACCACTTAATCTCTCTGGATCATCTGAAAATCGGAATTATACTGCCGCATTTTTTGTGAAAGTTAGAGAAAATGTACACTTAAAAAAGCACCTAGGACAACCTACTGAAACATGCAACTACTGAGGAATCTCCAGGGAATTCTACTATGTAAAGAAAGCCAATCCCAAAAAAGATCCCATACTGTATGATGCCATTTAAAGAACATTCTTAAAATGACAAAATTATAGAACTGAAGAGCACATTATTGATTACCAAGGAGTGGAGGGAGGAGGATGTGGTTATAAAAGGGCAACTCCAGGATTCTGTGGTGGTAGAACCGTTCTGCATCAATATGTTAATACCCTGGTTGTAATAAAGTGCTATAATTTTACAAGATGTTACCTCGGTGGGGGCTGGGAGGACATGGCTAAAGGGTACACAAGATCTCTGTCTTTCACTTCTTACAACTGTATGTGAATCTATCATTATCTCAAAATTAAAGTTTAATTTAAAAAAACAAATACTTTCAGAAACTAAAAAAGATACGCATGAAGAGGAATATCTGTTATTTCTACGAGCAAAACTTTTTAAAAGCTTTTTATCGATTAATAGGAAAACAACTAAGTGAAAAATATAACATCTACTCAATAGCATATTAGGGATTTAAAAAATAATAATGATTATAAAGACCATACAGCTAGAATATTAGGCTATAATTTTTTGTTTTAAAAATATACAAATTTTATGGGCTTCCCTGGTGGTGCAGTGGTTGAGAGTCCGCCTGCCGATGCAGGGGACACAGGTTCGTGCCCCAGTCCGGGAAGATTCCACATGCCGCGGAGCGGCTGGGCCCGTGAGCCATGGCCACTGAGCCTGCGCGTCCGGAACCTGTGCTCCACAACGGGAGAGGCCACAACAGTGAGAGGCCCACGTACAGCAAAAAAGAATAAAAAATATATATATATATATAATTTTTATACACTGGTATAGATTTATTCAAATAAATAAAAAGTGAAAATCCAAAAAAAAAGAAAATCTAGGTAAGTCTGGTATTATTTCAAAATTTTAAAAACACTTAATACCTAATACAACATTTAGAACATAACAGGTGCTTGATAAATGATATCTATTAGTAATATCCAAACATGAGGTAGTATCACTGCTAAATTTCAGAGAATTACCTGAAATGAGCAAAGAGGGAAAAAAAAAGAACCAGTAGACTCACCTTGCACATTTTCCAAGTGTGTTGGGTGGTTAGAACTCTGTGCTCTCACTGCCGAGGGCCCGGGTTCAATCCCTGGTCGGGGAACTAAGATCCCACAAGCCGTGTAGCACGGTCAAAGAAAGAAAGAAAACAAACCAAGTGGGTTGACCACTTGTTTTTCCACCACCTTAGCACTTGGGGAAAGCTCTCTTGGAGATGGGCTTATAGCAGAAGCAGGAAGAACCAAGACTGATTCCACTGACCATGAAGGAAGGGTGCGAGATGCTGGAGAGATGCTGGAATACAGAAGTGGAACTCAGTGTGGTGACCACATTTCCAGGACTTCTCAGCACCTGGTCAGGCCCAGTTGCTAGGCTGGGCTTGTGATGCCCTGAGGCGCAAAAGGGAGCAGACAACTCTAAGAAATTGGATAACCTGCCCTTCCCCCAACCATTCAGTCCCCAATCAGGTCTTCAGAGTCCCCCTGACTGATGCTCAGAACTTCAGCTTCTGGCGGTCCCACAATCCAGGAGTGCGCCCAGAGGACACCATGCCATGGATCCGGAGCCCCCGCCACTGCCTCATCAGAAGCCCAATGACCAGGTTAGGCTGGAAGGGTGAGGGTGGGGAGATCAAGGGAAGTATTACTCCTTCCCCTCACTGAAAGCCTTGGGAGACTCTTGCATTTCTAGTCAGAGTTGGGAAATGGAATAGGAAGTTTTGGTCTTACCAGGGACAACTGGCCCCAGAATCTGGGCAGTGCTGGCATTCAAAGGAACTAAAGATTGGTCTGTGTCTTTGCGTTTTGCCTTACGGATATGACTTCTGAATAGACACAAGGATCTACAGCACTCCTGTGGGAGGCCCGGGGTGTTTCAGCTCCCTTCATTGCCACCTCGCACCCCTCTAACCACCATCCATTGGCAGTAGCCCCACTTCTTCATCACCACCTCTGCCCATTCTAGGTTTGAGCACCCCCGCCCCCATCCAGCCTAACCTGGCTGAATCTGAGACCCTACCTCTCTTTTCCAGGTTTATAGATCACTCTATTCTCAATGACAGAAACTTCAGTCTATATTGAGCAGGATGTGTTTGCAGAAGGACAAGATAAACTCTGGATGGAGGGCAAAGAGGGAAAGAGGGAGGTGTGCTGGTTCCAATGGCTGCCTAATGGGAGGAGGGGATTGAGAACACGGAATAAACAGATTGGACTAGAAGTCACTCGTGTGCACTGCAAGTGAGGGGGAGGGAAATTATTCCAATACCCAAATTCCTGGGAGATCAGGATTGTGAGAGATTCCTGAAGGAGCCAGAACTTGGTGTTTGGCTTGGGAGGGGCCAGGGCACTGGAAAGACCACCACAGGGGTTCCTGAGCTCATGCATGGCAGGGGTCGGAGTGACAAATCTCGGAAGACACCCTGCCCCTCGTGATGCTGACAGGTCTTGGAGTAGTCATGCTCTGTGAAGACGCTGCCGTTTCACCTTGGCAAGAAGAAAACCAGAGGAAGCCCTCTGACCACAGACGAGAGAGGTCCACAGAGCCCCCAGACTGGGGCCTGCCTCCTACGCCAGGCTCTGCCACTTCTGACCCAACCCACAGCCCAGAACAGCTGCAGAGAACAGGGAATTTTACAAAGAGTTTGACTTTTATTGATATTTAAATATATTAAATATTTCACTGAAATACATGGTATACACACCCTCCCCCCCTACAAACACACACTGGTTACATTATAAAACCAAAGTCCATGGGCCTCCCATCCACTGACTCCCCCACCCCAACTGGCGAGGAAGGGGGCAACGTCAGCCCGGGGGAAGCACACGGCTGGCACTGCGGTACAGGGAGCCAGGGTGTGGACAGGTCCCTCCCACCTGGCAAGAAGCAGAGACAAGTCACCCAAGACTGCAGTCTTCCCACTCTGGTCTCCTTACAGCCTCATCCCCACCCCAGGACCCCACGCAGAACCTTCCTGTCCAGGGATGTGGCTGAGGGAAGGGGAGTTGACTTTCTGCCTGGACCAACTAGTCTTTTCCCCTTCTCCTGCCTTGGCTAATGAAGTGACCGATGGCCCATTTGGGTGATGCATGAAGATCCCCCAAAGCAGGCAGTACGAGCCAGAAACCAGGCTTCTGCGAGGAGCTAGAGTCAGAAAGGACACGAGAAAGGGCAAGACCTGCCCCTTCCAACCCCAAACCCAGCAACTCTGGGACCCTCTCTCCTCTGCCTCTCTAACGCCTCAAAGACAAAGCGATCTTCAAGCAAAATCCTGGCTAATGCCTCTGGCTTAAATAGGTACAGACAGAGAAACCAAGGCACCAACTAATTCAGTCCAGAGGCAAGGAGGTTGCAGGGAAGTGGGTAAAAGGCAGGCAGGGACAGGAAGGGAATCTAGGGTCCAGCCCTCCTAACCCTCCTGCCAGCTTTTGCAGGCTTCGTGTGGACTGGGGAGCCCGGAGTACGCTAGGCTCAAGCTGAAGGCTGGGGAAGGCTGAGGTCCAGGTTCCCCTCCCTTAGCCCTTAGTACCAGAATCTGGGTCCTCAGAGGGATCCCATGCTACCCCAGCCCCAAAGCATACCACATCCCAGGACACCAGCTGGGGAGCCCAGGAAACTCCTGAGCCTCTGCCCACCAAAGCCCAGACAGTTCAAGTGCAAGGAGCACTGTGGGCCTCAAGCAGGCGCTTGGGTCCCTGCCCCAGGCAGGGAGACAGTCGTGCTGCACACGTGGCCCCCAAACGGCACTTAGGGATTTGGCACAAAAAGGACTCCTCTCCCCAGGGCCACCCTCTTGCTACCACACCCCATCCCACTCCTGTGCAACAGGGGCATCTCTCTCCATCCCTTGAAGTCAGAAATCCTGCCTTATTCCCAGAAGACAGAGGCCCACAGGAAAGAGGCAACCCAGGGTGGAGAGCCAAGGAGCAGGACCACAGAGACACACAGACCGGGAAAACAGACCACCACGCACGCACGGTTACACACACACGCAGGCCCTCCCCAGTGCCAGAGGCGTGGGAGGACAGGTTTGGGATCAGGGCCACCTTCCTCCATGCCCTGGCCCTTTCCTATTTGGCAACAGAAGGGGTAGAGATGCTCCGTGCCCCCTTGCAGCAGACAGCAAGAGAGCACTGGGGCAGAGTGGCCTGATCCTGACCTTCGGATCGGTCTGGCACCACCCCCGTCCCTGGCCGGCCTGCGCTCTCTGGCACCTGCAGGCGAACATCCAGCTCCTGATCTTCTGACATCCCCACGCACACGCTTGCTGTCCGGCTGGGCATTTTCACAGTACCAGTGAGACCAGATGCCCCTTTCCCTGGAGCTGTGCAGGAAACGGGGCTAATCTGAGCTGGCAGAAGTCCCTTTGTTCCCCTTTGGGGACAGATCATGGGACTAGGATTTGGCAAATGGAAACATTCCCCTGAAATTTGGACAGAGCTGGGTCCCCAGAACATCTCCCTCCCGTGCCCTGTGTCTGTGAGGGAGACCTGGCTGGGGTAGGGAGTGCCCAGGACCCATGCTGGGGATGCAGGCATAGCAAAGGAAGGCAGGGATGGAATAGGCACTCTTCAAGCCTGCCCCAGTCTTTATAAAAATGTTCCCAGGAAAAAGAGGGAAAGGAAGGGCCCAGCCCTGAGCCAAGTGCCCAGACAGACAGGGAAAGGGTGGGCGTGGCAAGCTTCCATTTCAATCTCTGAGGCAGGAGACGTCCCCCTGCCTCTGCTGCTGCCCCCTCCCCTGCTCCCAAAAGCTGGGGAAAAGGAGAGAAAACAGCCCTACCCCAGTTAAGAAAGAAAGCCACTTGCATAATCCTCTTGGTATCCCCTCATTCACCAGCCTGAGGGCAGACGAGCGCGGTCCAAGTACAGCCTGCTGGGGTGTTCCCTCTTGAGGTCAGCAGGGTCTGCAGGCTCAGCCTCCCCCAGCGAGCACAGAGTCCACTCAAATGCCCACCTTGGTCCTTTCAGCCGAATTTGTAGCTGGGCCCTGCTAACTGCTGGGGCCCCCATTGAGGAAGTAGGTGGTCATCTCCCCCTTGCCCTTCACCTTGACCACCCCTCGACACTCCAGCTGGTAGCCCTTGGCCGCTAGAACCTGGTACAGGTCCGTGGTCACCTGGGGGGGTGGGGGGGGAGGGGAACCTGCTTAGCCCAGGATCCTTCCTGCTACATTTGCAGGAGTCCAGGGGTGTTCTGCTCATGCCAGCTCCCCTCCCCCAACCCCGACTCCACCAACTAGAGAACAGCGCCACCCTTCCCCTGTCCTAGCTGACTGCAGAGAGGGCCCTGCAGAAGCCCTCTGGACCATACCCCTCCCAGCCTCTGCTCACATCCCCCTCACCTGGATTCGGTCGGGGACCCCCGTGCTGTCCATGCGGCTAGAGACGTTCACTGTGTTCCCCCAGATGTCATACTGCGGCTTCCGAGCCCCAATGACGCCTGCCACAACTGGGCCCATGTTCAGCCCTGGGGTAGGTGGGGACAGCAGTAAGAAATCGAGAGCAGTGGCTATTCCGCAGTCGGCCCAGGGAGGCACCCCCCTCCTGGCACCTTCAGAAGGACCCAGGGAAGAAACTGGAAAAGGGACAAGCCTCCTAGTCATAAAGAATGGAAGATGCGGGCATATCAGCTGAGGAGCTCCCCTGAGTCAAGGCGGCTATGCTAGCGCAGCAGCTAGTCTACCAATGCGCGCTCTGTGCCAACCACTCTGTAAGCATTTTACACTATCTCATCCTCTCAACGGCCCCAAAAGGTAGGTACCATCATTCCCACCTTACAGAAAAGATACCTGAAGTTTAGAGAAGTTAGACAACTTGCTAAATAAGCCAGTTAAGTGGAACAACCAGAATTCAAAGCAGACAGTCTGACTCCAGAACCCATGCTATTAACCATTCCCATCCACCAGTTCATCTGAGAGGAAGCGCCTCTTATCAGACTGGCCACAGAAAAGGACACGGGTACTGGAGCGTAGCTAAACCCGGTCTTGAATCCCAGTTCAGCCATTTACTAGTTGTATGACCTTGGCTGAGTTATTTACTCTCTCTGAGAGTCCATCTCTTTATCTGTAAAAGGGAATAATAACGTGAGGATTTATATGTGTTTAAAAAAAAAAAAAAAAGCCTGGGACAGTGCTTAGCACAGAGCAGGCCTTCAATAAATGATCTCTGTTCTTACTATCGGACAATATAGGAGGTGGGAGAAAAGGAAAGCCCCACAGGACTCCCGACGGGGAATATGAGACGCCATCCCCAGCCTGCTGCCTCAGCTTCACCCAGAAACGGCCCTGGGAGAACCTGCCGTCACCCGGGCCCTCTCACCGATCTTCATCTGGAAATTGTTGAAGGAGTGCTCATTGATGTGCTTCATCTGCTCCATGAGCCGCATGGCGTAGTCGGCAAGGGCAGTGATGTGGGAGCGGCCCACCTGATCATAGGTGCTGGCATTCAGCCCAGAGGCAGCCATGTAGGTGCTACCAATCGTCTTGATCTTCTCCAGCTGCCGGAACCGCTCCTCGCTGATGATCTGGACAGCACAGGGGGACCTGGCTGTCAAGGCAGACAGGCCAAACCCAGCCCTGCCTCAAGCCTCAATCCTTGCCATGCCCTGGCCCCCTTCTCCACTTCCCTGGCTCAACACTCCCCTCCTTTGGGTAAGTGAGCCCCGCTTCCAGCCGCTGCTCTCAGTGCAGGACTAAGGAGCCGGGAAAACGGCCTCCCTCACCGGGCAGCCGTCAAAACCCAAGCCAGGACTGGAGCGCACAGCTCCAGGTCAACTTCGACAGCTTGCTGCAGAACCCAGAACCACAGGAGGGCTATCAGGCATCAGTGATTCCAACCCTCACCTTTGGGGAAACTGAGTCCCAGGCTGAGAAAGTGCCTTCCCTCCAGAACAGGGAACAACCCATTCCTGACCTGGATGTTCAGGTCACTTCTTCATATTTTGCTTCCATTCTCTCTATTCAGGGGATCACCTTGCTTACTTGGCCTCATGGGGCCATAGTCTACAGATTACCGGCTTCTTCAATGACCCCCACCTGCCACCTATCCTGGCCCCTCCACAGATCCTCACGTCCCCCTCTGCTCCCCAACAGTGATGACCCTGCCCCACTGGGGCTGAGCCTGCTGCCTGTGACACCTTCGTGAGCACCTGTCCCTGACTCCACTGTACCTACCTTTACTCCTACCCCTGACATCTCTGGGTCCCATCAGATCTCCCTTCCTCCTCCCAGTACCAACCATCCCCTCCAAGCCTGGCCTTCTTATCCATAGTTCTCCCCACTCCTCTGGTCCCCAAGTCTCCCCACCCTCCACCAGCACCAACCAGCCGGCTGGACAAGTACCTCATCGAAGTCGGCGATGATCTCGTTGAGCAGCCGCAGGCACTCGACACCCTCGTTGTTGGCCTCCAGCTCCACGTAGAACTCAGAGAAGTTGGCAATGGAGGCGAACATGACGGCCACGCACTCACAGGACTGATAGTAGAGCTCATCGTTCCGGCGCTCCCGGGCAAGGAAGTGGGCGGCCACGTCCTTGGGCAGAATGTTATGTAGCAGCCGCCGGTTGTATGCCTGGAGCTCCTCCATCTCCTCCTTCTCCCCTGTTGCCTGTGGACACCACACCCATCACCCACAGCCCAACATTCACAAGGCGTGGGTGCAGCGGCCAACACCTGGAGATGGGCATCAGAGGGAACCACGTGGAAGAAGAAAGGCATGGACAGGCCTGAAGAACAGGCAAAGAAGTAGAGGGGGCAGGGACAGGATGAGGCGGGGGATAGGGGACGGGCGCAGAGAAGGCATGGAGCCAGGGTGGGCTCGGGGCAGCCTGAGCCCTGGCCGGCCTAAGAGATGCCTGGCGTGGCCCAGGCTCTGCCCCTAGGATCTTCCCCCACCCCCGAGGCCCACCCAGTCACCTGCAGTTTCCAGAGGAAGTCCAGGCGGGCAGTTGATTCCACCTGCTGGGCATGCAGATAGAGCGCCAGTGCGAACACCAGCAGAATCACAGGGGTCATATATTTGAGTGCCACCCTCCCTGCGGCTGAGCTGAGGGAAGCAGAGGCAAGCTCAGTGTCTGAAGGAGGCATCTGGCAGCCCCACCCTTTGCTGCCCTAGAGCCCTCACTCACCAGTCCAGCGCGCTGAAGGTCTCGTTGGAAGAAGCCCTGGCAGGAAGACACAAGAGACAGAGTCATCGGTTCTTCCTGGGTTGCCGGGTCGGGGCATGGAAGGGGAGACAGAAACTGCATTTACTGAGCACCATAAATCAGGCATTAGGCCAAGGCTTTTCCTTCTATTAACTCATTAAGAGCAGAGGTTCCACTCCTGGCTCCTCTACTCACCAGCTATGTGACCTGGAACAAGTTGCTTAACTCTCTAAGCCTCGGCTTCCTCATCAATTGATGAGTGATCAGATCTAAATAATGCATGCAGAAGGCTTAGCAGAGCGCTTGGCATCAGCAAGCCTTCGATAAACGTTACTTATAATAATCTTTACAACTACCTTGTGATATAGATAGCATTGCCGTTTTACAGATGAGGAAACTGAGGCTCAGAGAAGTTAATTCAACGATCCAAAGACACACAGCTAATAAGTGGCAGAGCAGGAATTCAAACAGCAGCAGACTCCAGAGGCTTTTTCTACCGCACCATATATTTCTACCACATACCCCGAGGGGTGAGGTTTTGCAGAGGAAAAGCCAGTGTGTTGTCCCAGGCAAAGCCCTCAAGCGGGAGTCAGAGTTTTGGTTCCTTTCCTAGCCAGGGCTCTACCACCAAGCAGCTGTGTGACCTACAGGTAGTTAAGAGTGGATATGAAAGCAACATGCAAATGCAAGAGGGAATTTTTTTTTAATGTCTAGCCTAAAGACCAAGGGACTTCCCAGGACTGGGGTTTCCCTGAGGTGACTGTTGGGGGTCATGTGCTGCCTCCTTTCCCCCCACATGTGATGGGTGAGTGGTAGCATTCCAAGGGCACAGGGGGCTCACGGTGACCCAGCAGGGTCAAGAGGCTCCTGGGGGACTAAAGGGGCTGCGGATAAACTCACAAGCCATGGACGCCAAGCAGTAGGTCATAGTTGTCAAAGATGGTGGCCGGGGGACCCAGCAGAAGCAGCACCAAATAGATGAGCCCCAGGACAAAGATCATGGCCAGCTTCCCGATGCTGCTGATGTGCAGGAAGACAGAGCTGGCCAAGAGACTCAGCAACACGCTCCCGACGAAGTACTGGGGAGCAACGGCAGAGGCAGTGTTGGGTGAAGGCAGAGGCCGTGGCGCTCCCGTGCAGGGAGAACACTGCACGCCCCCGCCTGACCCAAGCTCCCCTCCACAACCTCAAACCCAAACCTCCTTCACCCTCCACACACCCCTAAAGCACACCAGGGCCCCGGGCTGCTCCTGGAGTTGGAGACTCTGGTGAGATCCTGGGTCCCCAGTGCCCATCACCAGGCCTGGCACAGAAGAGCCGATAACCGGAACTGATCAGGACCCCCCCCACCCCTTCCGAGCGCCACTTGGACACCTCAGGGAAGCTGCAAGTGGGTGCGGTGCCCTCACACAGGGGAGCATCCAGGCCCAGTGAGTAGTTGAGCTGCTGCAGGTGGCAGGCGGTGATGTCAGCGGGTGTTAAATTCAGCATCCGGGCTGCGCAAGTCCGTATGGGGGTGTGGTTACAGGTGAACTGCAAAAGTCGGGGGAGGTGTATCAGGGTAACCGGGGAGCGGAGGGGTTACAAGGGCCGTGCCTTATAACCCAGGGGCCCTATACCCCAGGGGCCCAACTTCTCACTGAGGGATGACAAGAGGTAGGGGGGAGCAAGGAGAGAGGACAGGGGTTAACCTCACCCTTGCTTTGGGCAGGAAATGCATCTCATTCCTCTCTGTACCCCCAGCACCCAGAGTGCTTGGAACAGAGGAGGGGCAGAAAAATTCCCACTGGAACTTTACCATGTTGGCGATGGCAGAGACGAACACAAGCAGGACGGAAAAGATGCCAACCGCAGTGCTATGTGCCCGCGAGCGGACGATGCTGCGAGACAGACGTCGCAGGGCCTGAGGGAACAGCTGCCGGGAGGCGGGAGACAGAGAGACGGAGGCCACGTCAGCCAACGGGTAAGGTCCCCCAGGGATGGGGCCCAATGGCAGAGGTGCGGCCTTCTCCTCCCTCCCCGCCCTTGGCCTGGCCTCCCCCACCAGCCCTGGAAGGCCCCCCACGTACAGAGCCACAGGAGTACACGGCGCAGGTCAGCACGGTGACCAGCAACAGCAGGAAGATACTGGCATAGATCCCAAGCATCAGGGCTGAGCTGGGGCGGAAGAGGGCCAGGGAAAATGTTACTCCGGGAGATCTGGACATCCTCATCCCATCCCCTGGGCAGGCAGGACGTGGGCCCCAGGGACTGTGTGCTTGCGAGGACGTTTAGGAAGGTTGTGGGAAGTGGTAGCGGGAAGAGAAGCCAAGCAAGGAGGGACAGGGCTCTCACGGTGGGAAGACGAGGAGCTGGATGAAGCAGATGAAGCAGAAGACCAACAGGGCACAGGCCACGTAGGCTCCGAAGCGGGGGTCCACCTTTCGCGAGTACTGGGGGAGAGGAGACTGAGCTGGGCGCTGGCTCCGCCCTGGGGAAGGCAGGGCACTACCAGTTGGCCCAGTTGATATGAATCCCCGCTGTGCCCTGTGGTCACCTCCCCACTCCCCAGAAACCTCACCTGTGCTCAGACTTCCCTGCCAGGGCCTCCCCTCCTCCCCCAGCCCTCCTCCTTCTGCCCTTGCATCCCCCAAACCTTCTTTTCAAGATCCTCTCTCTGGAAGGTGAGCAGGAACCGGCGCACGTGGTCCTTGCGCAGCTGATCGATGCTGCGGGCATCGATGGCACGGCCCAGGAACTCGTCTACCTCATCCTCAGGGTTCAGGGCGTCCTGGGCACCCCGGCTGAGGGCAGGGGACATGGCTTCACCAGGTGCCTGAGCACTGCCATGTGACAGGCGATGAGAAGGGAGGGGCACAGGAAGCACTCAAAGAAGGAGTGTGAGCGGGGTGGGTGGCACCCGCTCCCGTAAGACACATCTAAGGTCCAGGGAAGAGGGGGATCTTGGCTCCCCGCAACCCCGCCCCAGGGTGCAAATGCCTTCACCCAGCCCTTCTTCCCTACTCAACAACCTGACTTACTTGTCTTTGCTGGAATCATCAATGCCCTGGAGAAAGGGACAGAGTGTGCGAGTGAGGTGAAGGGCAGGCGACCTTCACCTCTACAATCCCTTCCCCACCCAGCACTGCGCTGACGGCTCTCCCCATAGACTCTGGGGGGATTGGGACCTCTGGGGTGAAATCATCCCTCTATCCCCAATTCCAGAAACTACGGAGGCGGCAGCCACGACGAGGAAGGCAGAAGAGGCAAGGAGGACACAGAGTGCTGAGGGAGACAGGAAAGCGAGGCCCCAGGTCCCAGCGCCGTGGGCCCCTCACCATCTGCCGGAAAGCCTTGGAGTCCTTGGTCCGGGAGAAGGTGCGGTCGGGCACCCAGCGTGGCATCAGCCCCTCCACGGAGTTGGCCCGCGCCCGCTGCAGCTTGGCCAGCATGGCCTTCTCCTCTTTCTGTGTGGGCAGCATGGGCACAGGCTGGGAAGAGTGGCCCGGAGAAGGCCTCTGCCAGCTCCCCCCATCTGCCCCTCTCCCCGTCTGCCCACCCCCGCCCCGCCCCAGCCCTGACCCGCTTCTGGCTGGCTCCCAGGATGAGGAAGGTCTCAATGTGCTGCTCCTTGAGGTAGGCGTTGCGCTCCCCGCCACGGCCCGGCTCCACCTCGTAGTCCCCGTTCAGGTACTGCAGCGTGGCCCGAGTGATGTGGATGCGGCTGCGCGGGACAGGAGGGTGAGACCCCTGCTCTGCCGGGGGCGCTCCCGTCCCTCGCCCCCTGGACGCACGCTCACCCGGCCCGGCCCCCGGCCTCCATGTGATTGGCCAGAGTCACGTCGTTGGACCACACGTCGAACTGCCATTTCCGCAGGCCAAGGACGCCGCAGTGCACGCGCCCGCTGTGGATGCCCACGCGCATGTTCACGTTCACACCTGTCACCTCGCGCACCAGCCTGGGAGGAGGCGGCCTGGCTTAGCTCCTGGCACGGTCCTCCCCACTCCCAGCCCAGAGCCCGGCCCTGTGCTCGCCTTGGAGCCAAGTGGGCAAGGACAGACCCAGTCGCAGGGCACACGGCACCCCCTCAGCAGGACATGGGCAAGAGGCTGCATGGGGCCCAAGGACAAATGTTTGGGAGCCCTGTTCACCAGCAGGGGCCCAGCAGCATCTCATGGGACTGAGCCAGGAGAGGAGGAATCACTACCCTCCCTTTGGGCCTACTCAGCTGGCATCTTCTCCAGCCCAAATCCCCCTCATCCTGGCTCCCCCTACCCCATCCCAGCTGGCTGTAGTCTAAGGTGCACATGGGTCTTCACACAGGCTGAAGAAAGACCCTTTCCCCTCCCCAGTGATGGATCTCCAAGACAGGGAGACAGCCAAGACTGAGAAAAAGTCCCGAGGACACATCAAAGGGCAGGAGCAGGTTGGGGCACCCTCAGTTCCAGGAAGCCTGGGAGGGGACGGTGCTCACGAGATGGCCTCGATCATGTCCACCCCCATCTCCACGCAGCAGTGGGCATGGTCTGCCCGGGCCTCCGGCAGCCCTGACACACAATAGTAACAGTCCCCTAAGATCTTGATCCTCAGGCAGTGATTTTCCTAAAGGAGAAAGAGTCGGGGGAGAGCCACCTTTACTCCGGCCCAGCCTGCCTGGCCCACTAGCCTCACTGCAGATTCCATCGGCCCCCATCCCCCAAGGCCGCTGCCAATGAGGCTTGCCCTCACCCCGTCGGCCCCACCCCCAAGCCCTAGCACCCTCACCGCAGCCAGCTTGTCAAACCGGGCAAAGAGCTCGTTCAGGGTCATGACCAGCTCCTGCGCCGTGCACTGGGATGCCAGGCTGGTGAAGCCTTCAATGTCCGCAAACAGGATGCTGAGGACGACGGCAGAAGATGGAAGGGCGATGTGGCCCTCAAAGACTCCCAGATCCCGCACCTCTCCCAGCATCCTCCCCACCCCCACCCTACCTGACATTGTCATGCTTCTGGATGTAGATCCTGTGAAACATCATGTCTTCTTTCTTTGCGTTGATGTCTTCTTTCATCTCCATGGCAACATGCTGGGGCAACACGGACAGCAGCAGCCGCTCCTAGACCAGTGGTTTCAACAGAGGACCCCTATCTTCTTGGCCTCACATTTTAATCCCTCCTGGTCCCTCCACATCCCCCAAACCCTCCCAGACCTCTCTGGAGACCTGAGCTTCCCTTCTGGACCGTGGCCTGACTCTCCCCCATTAGAGTCCTCAGCCTTCTCTGACTACACCCCACTCAACCCCTCAGATGCACTCCATCTACTCCCTCCCACCCTCAGACAGGACAGGAACCCCAGTGTCAAAGGGCCTCTGTGATACACAATCAGGGGGAACCATTCACGCTATTCCATGGAGTTGCATGAGGGGGCAGATCCAATCTGCAAGCTACACGCAGGTGAGATGGGGGAAGGCCGTGATCAGGGGGGGCAGCCCCACCTGCTGCCGATTCTCATGCTGCAGGTGCAGCCGGGCCTGGATGTAACCACGGGTCTCCTGAAAGGCCTGGCGCTGAGACACCTCAGCCGGGTAGTGTGTGCAGATGCCAATGACATTGGTGCAGAGGAACAGCAGCATGTTGGCACCGAGCTGCAGAGGGGTGGCAGAGGCAAACGGTGACCACCCCCAACACACACAGGTGCAACTAGCTAGGCTCTCTGCAGATGCACTGCTTTGGGGAGGAAGCCAGGATCCTGTGCCCTGTCTTTCCCAAGCTGTCCCCACCCCTGCAATACCTCCCCATCCCCACAGGACTCCAGCTCCCTGCCTGGATCACTCCATGGCTAGAAATGTGATCTTCTCACAGCTCCTGGGAGCAGAAGCACCCACCAGGGCCAGGTGGGTCACAGGGCCTGGGCCCAGCACACTATGATTCCCTGCCCCACAAACACCCCCAAACAAAAGACAAATGATGAAAAAAAAAGACAAATGATGCTCCTTCTGCATACGTGGTTCTCCTTACAGGACAACACCCAGGAGATCTGAGCTCTACATCTTCCTGTGAGTGCCCAGGACACGTCACCTCATCTCTAGGGGCCTGTTTGCTCATCTAGAACCTGGAGAGGGAGAATAAGATCTCCAAGGTCCCTCCCTGCCCTCACATAAATTAATATAATAATAATTTTATTATTATCATTACTGGAGCTAATTTGTTGGCTGCCTACAAATGTGCCTAGATTCTATAGGTGTCCTCCGTATGTTAACGAATGTACTTCTTACAACTCTATGAAATCAGTAGCACTATCTCATTTGAAAGGTGAGGGACTCAGGCACAGAGAAGCTATGTAACTTGCCCAAGATCACACAGCTGGTAGTAGCCAGTGTGGGGCTTGAGTCCAGGAGAGTCGGACTCCCAAGCTGTGTCCTAACCCTACTGTAAACTACATTCCAGGTTCCCAGGATTCCTACTCACTCCACTCACCTAAGCTCTTGAGGCCCAGCCTCAGAACCCAGGCTCGGGAATCATCAATTCTACTGACACAGAGAACCCTTCGGAACTGGGATGGGGTGCCACCGTGCCTGGCCAGCCCCGACACTCGGCCCAGCCAGGCCCCAAGCCCTAGGACCCCGATCCTAGGATGTTCCGGCCTCAGTCGTCAGCAGCAGCACTGGCTGGAGAGCAAGTCTAAGGGAAGCCGACCTCAGTGTTTCTGGAAATTCAGGGGTTAACCTGGAACTTGTGGCTCCACCCCAGAGTTGGCTGGGGCAGGGCTCTGGTTTGGGGAGAAGGGAGGGCAAGAGCACCAACTGGAAGCCAGGAGTTCTGGGCTCTTCCCGGAACCAGAACTAGTCCTGCAAACTTGGGCATGTCACTCAATCTCTGGGACCTTGGTTTCATTTTCCTTGGGTAAGATGGAGGGGTCCGGCGAACCCCCAGCCAACTCCAGCTCCCGTCCTCTAGGATTGGCCTCCCAGCTTCCCTTCTCAGTCCAGCTCACAAGGGGCCCCCCTCCCAGCAGCAGGGGTGAAGAGGGGGGCACACTATCTCCCCCGGGGGTTTCTAAGAATAGCCCCCAGTGGGGGAGAAGGAAAGGGGGGCAAACCAGGCAACTTCCCTTCCTGGCCCCAGGAGCCCAAGAGGAAAATGTGAGTCATGGTGGAGGGAAGGGGAAGGGGGACAAGAGACTGAAATAGATCTGTACACAGACCCCTATCCGACTGTGAGAAAAAATGGATGTCAGGGCACTGTAGGAGACTCCAGGCTGGGCTGGGGCACTGGGTGAAACTGCTCAGTGTGTCTGAGTGAGCAGGTCATAGGAGGATGAAGGGGCTGGATCCGGGAAGGGGCTGACCAAGGAGCCTAGAAAGGAGGCCACAGCCCCACCCTACCCAGAAACCTGTAAGCCAGCTGGGTGCAGAGAGCCTGTACGCCAACTGGATGTAGAATCGAGGCATGTTCTCAGCTCAGAGAAGTGGTACGGGGCCACCCCGGCCCCAAGAACTGGCACAGGGCAGGGGCCGCTTTCTCCACTCGCCCACTGAGTGAGGCTGCAACAGGGTGCCCCGGAGAGGCAGGAGACTGGTATCGTCCTGGCCTCCATGGGACTGCGCGTCCCCAGTCAGGCCCTGGGCTTGGCTCTGGGCACCATGCCAGCTGAGACCGGGGAAGAGACACCCACCTACCCCAGCCAGCCAGAGAGGATAGGGGAAGGGAGGCACCACCTCCAAGCTCCTCCTTCCCCAAGAGGGCAGTCCAGCTCCAAAGCCCAGTGTGACAGCTACCCTGGAGAGAAATTGGGGGCTAGCAGTGGCAGAAGGACCCTGGCCCTTTAAGAGATCTGACAGTGCCCTGCGGGTATGTGCTCCACAAACAAACTGGCTATAAGGTTACTCTTAAAAAGGTACATTCTGTTCCACAGGCTGGGCAGGGAAGGGCATCACGCCAGAGCACCCAGCTTCGAACCCTGGGAGCCCCAGGCAACTTCCTCTTTGTAGGTGGGGCTGGGGTGGGCTATAGGCCATAAGCCCTGGGCAAGGCAGAGGCTGGCTCCCTCAAACCTGGAGCGAGACAGAGGACAGCACCATCTCAACCAGGGTGCCAATGGAGGGATCTCGAGGTGTGCTGGCCGGGCGGCTGTGCCTACAGCCGCCCCTAAAGGATCAGCTGGGCAAGAGCCCCTGTCCCTGGTCAGGGGGATGACACAAGACAGCCAACACCACCAGCTCACATCTCTCTGCAAGGGACATCCGGAAGTCCCTTCACTGGGAACCATCCCCACAGCATCCCCGCAGCTCCCTGCCTCCAGGTGTGAGCGGTACCCTGTCGGGTTTTACTCCACTCAGAGAGGGTGGGGCCCTGAGAGCAGCATCATGAGGTAGCTACTATTTTTATCCCAGTTTTACAGACTGGAAAACGAAGGCTGGGAGAGGCAAGGTTAGCTGTCTAGGATCTCACAGAGAAGAATGCAGCCCACCGGACAACCAGGGCTGCCTGCAGCCACGTCTCTGCGACAGCCTCACCTCACACACCACTCTGAAGCCAGAGGTGGAAGCCCACAGGGGCAGAGAGCCTCAAGGCAGGCTGCCAGAGCCCTGGCGCCCAGTGGGGAGAGGGCGGGATGCGGTCGGAGCCTAAAGCCCCTCTCGTCAACAGTCCAGCCCCAAACTACTCCCGGCCCAGGACAGAACTGACCCACTCATCGCCTTCCCTGTCCTCCCGGAGCTGGCCTCAGTCCAGGAGAGAGGCAACTCCTCCCTTGCTAACTGCATCCAAAACCTACTCGATCCCTCCAGATCGCCACCTAGAGCTGCCCTGCAGGGAAGGCACCAGGCCCTGAGTCTCAAGTGTCAACTTGGGGCCAGAGGTGCCGAAGTCTGGATGTAGCCTACCCAGCCCCCTCAGCCCTGCCCCAACCCCGGGGCTGAATGTCACCTGCCCACCTCCAGCCTCACGTTGGGTCTCTACAGATTATGCTATTTCAAGGGCCTCAGGCTGAAGAGCTGTAGACTGTGGCCCACGGGGACAGAGCACAGGCTTTAGGTTCTGGAGCCTTCCCTTCCCTTAGCAGTGCCTTCTGCCTCAGATCCCAAATGGAGACCCACCCCTCCTCGCAGATACAGCCAGACGTCCCTCTCCCGTGTCCACCCGTGACTCTCCCACCCTCGATTAGCAGACCCCTTCTCACGTCCGCACTGGTGCCCCCACGCCTACCTCCCCGACCACCCACCTGCTTCCAGAGGAAGGCGTCACCACGGTTGAGTTGCCAGGCCAAGATCAAGTGCAGGGTGGAGAGGCCCAGGCCACTGAAGACAGCGGCCCGCATGCGGATGGGGAGAAGCGTGTAGGTGATGTAGACGAAGAACACGGGGCACCAGAGGCCTACGGAAGGGCTGCGGGGGCTGGCTGTCAGGGCGCCGCCGACCTGCACGGCTGCCAGGATGCCCAGCACCACGTAGCTCACCAGCCACATGGAGTCCTGGCGGAAGCTGTGTCGATTGCACACCACCATGAGCGCCACGAAGAGGACGGCGGCGCAGGCCAGCAGGGCCACGTAGGCAGGCTGAGGGTGGGCAGGCGCGGCGTGGAAGGCCAGCAGCACGGCCGTGAGCAGCACGAGCACCGCCATCAGCAAGGTCAGGCTGCTCTGGTTCATCTGGAAAAAGTACCTCTGGTACAAGCGCTCCAGCTTGGCCGAGCGGAACTGCTTCGACTGGAACACCTGCACCAGCCGGCGCCAGCACGCTCGCCTGCTCCTGGCGGCTGCATTGGGGGCCCCCTCAGCGGCCCCGACCGCCACGGTCGCCTCAGCGTCCTCGAAGCCCAGGGCCACGGCCCGCAGCCCCAGCTCCAGGCCCTTGCCTGGGCCACCCCTCCGGATGAAGGCCTCATCCTGCCAGGGGCACCGAGGCGTGGCTGCGGGGGTCGGGCTGGGTGGCTGTGCACCCTGAAAGCAGCTCATATAACGGGGTGTGCAGAAGCCGCTGGAGCGAGTCCCGCGGCGTGGACGCTTCTGCCCATTGCGCTCGCCCCAGGCTGTTTTCCGTTCATCCACTTTGGGGACCAGGAGGCCACTAAACCATGACATCCTGCTGGGAGGAAAGGAATGGGGTGGTGTCAATACCACCGTTACTGCCGCCACCAGCAGCTTTCATTAACCGAGCACTTCCCGCTACCAAGCTGAGCACCTCAGACACATCCTCCTCCTGAAATGACTCTGAGAAAGACCAGGGTATCCCCAGCCACCAGGTGAGGAAACTGAGGCAGAGGGAGGTGAAGTCACTTGCCCGAGATCAAGCAGCCATACAAGTGTGAGAACCAAAATCCTAACCCAGATGTGTCTGACTCCAAAGCGATTCAGTTAAACATTCACCTCTTCCCTAACAGGCACTGATTTCCTGGTGGCTACAGACCCACTCGAGTGCCTGTCAATGAGAAAAGCCGCCCAGCTCAGGCGAGAGAGAGCACAGCCCAGGCAGGGGCAAGCACCACCCCGCACCGGCAGAGTGTTGCCACTGGTGTCCCAGTGGAACCTGATCCTCTGAGTTTTCAACAGAAGCTGAATTCTAAAAAATGGAGGCTTTAACATGACATCTCCTGACTTTTAAACGTTGGCAAGTAATTCACATTTTTCAACACTGCAAGCCAAATAAATCACATCTACGGAATGAATTCAGCCTGTGAGCTGCCAATCGGTGACCTCTGTACCACAGGGAATCTCTTTCCACATCCGTCCCCATCACACTCACACACTGTGCACACTTCACAGAGTTCAATTCAACTCCTCCCTCCGGTTACAGCTTCAACAAAACTTCCTCAGGAAGGTGTCCCAGCTCCCCCACCCAGACTAAGTTTGGTCCCCTGTTCACTCTCCATACATTTCCTCCATGGTACTGACCACCATTATCATTAAATCATCCCTTGTTTAATGTGTGACTCTGCCCCTCGGACTATAAATGTTACGAGGGAAGGGATGGTATCTATTTTGCTCAGCGCTTTATCCCCACCCCAGGTACCCCCAATACTGAGCCTGGCTCACAGTAGGAACTCAACCAATTTATGAGTTGAAAAGAGAGAAAGAAACCAAGCTCAAGAGCACTGGTATAAAGAAGCTAACGTGAAATAATAATAACGATATGACTCTTCATCTTTCTCACTGCACTCCAGTCCTCTTAACCTCTTTGCTGCTCCCCAACACACCGTGCACGGGACAGCCTGGGACCTCGGGGCTTGCTGTTCCCTCTGCCTAGAATAAGAGCTCCTCCAGGTCACAGCTCTTATGTCCCCTTATCAGTGCGCTTTCCCTGACCACTCTATTAAAATAGCAACCCCCTTTCCTGGAGCTCCGTATCTCTCTTCCGAGCTTTATGCTTTATTTTTCTCCACAGCTCTTATCAGCAGCTACCATTCTATATATTTTTCTTATTTGTTCATTGTCTGTCTCTCCTAACTGGAATGTCAACTTCATGAGGGCAAGGATTTTGGCGTGCTTTGCTCACTGCTACATCTGCAACAACTGGTAGGGTCTAAATAAATGTTCGTTGAGTAGATAGGCAGGTAGGTGGGTGGATGGATGGATAACACTCCCATGCACTTTCCGTCTGCTTGAAACTTTTCGAGGTCCTTTCACATACCTAAGTCCATCTGATCTTCACCAGAACCCTGTGAGGCTCGTCCTGTGGCCATCTGGGGCACAGGACAGATTTGACAGCAAAAAAAAAAAAAAAAAAGAAGAAGAACTGAGGTCCACGGTAATTTTATACAGCTGGCCCAAGTTCTAGAGGACACAAGTAATCAAGTCAGCCCCATAATCTCACGTCTCCAGGAGGGAAGTGTCTTGACCTGGGGGAAGGGGAGGACTCCATGACAACACCCTCAATGTGTCTCCCAGCTGAGCCCAGCTCAGGAGGAGGTGAGGGTGAGAGCACTGCCACCCATGGATGCCTGCATCCCCACCAGGGCCACCCTCCTCCATGCCCACGGGGCACCCTGAGGGGCTCCTCGTACTTAAACCTGCAGAGCTAGCAGCACTGACATTTGTACTCACTAGGGGACAAGGGGGAGAGTATCCAGAGCTTGCCCCGGGTGGCCACAGGACCAGACGCTCAAGCCACAGAAGCAGTGCTCCAAGCAGACACCCAGGGGCCCACCAAGCAGAAGGCGGACTGGGGACCTCTCTGCACATGGGAAACCCCCATCTCTGGTACACCCTCCACTAAGTTCTCTTGGCATCCCTTCTCCTATATCCCACGGAGCAGCAGGCCCTTCAACCCCTTAACATCACCAACGGCACCATCTGGAGGGCCAGATCAAAAATCCAAGACTTTTGGTCACGCTGACATTTGGCAAAAGTCACCAGAGAAAGTCTGGCTCTTCAAAACACTTCATTAGAAACAAGATCTTTGGAGTGAGACCACGTTTCAAACCTTATTGTGATTCTTTGCTAGCCTCGCAGCCTTGGACAAGTTACTTCACCTCTCTATGTCACTTTCTTCACCTGTAAAATGGGAACAATAAGAGTTGCGAGGAAAGAAGGTAACAGCCCCCATCAGGCATGTAGTACACACTCAATAAACACTAGCTCTTCTCCTCACTCTACACCACTTTGAACCCAAAACCCTGCCAGCGTCCAAGAGATGGAAAGACAGGAAAATTGTGAGCAAAAACCCACACCTCCCCAGCCAGTCAGACGCCTGGCCCTATCAGTCCCTGTGTCCTCGGCTGTCAGTCCCAAGAGCTGCGTGAGACAGAGCCCAGAGTAAGCAGGTTTCTTCACTGCCCCCCATGACATTTTGCTTCAGCCTCCTCCCCCTCGCCAGTCCCCTGACCTGTCCTCACCACGCCCCCACCCCACTGGCCAGACCTTTGTTTCCAAAGGACCTGTTTCTGGCCATGCTCCCAGCCCCCTGGAAGCACAGCCTAGCACGTGGCTCGTACCCGCAGAGGAAGGCGCGTACACTGTCCAGGGGAATGCATGACCCTCCCAAGAACACTCTGACCCCACAAGTGGATAGCTTCAGAGATCTGTAATTGTCCAACCAACTGCAACCATCCCACCCTGGGCTCCATTCCAGGCACTGCCCATCTTGGAGAACTTACTCCTGGCACCCCACGCCAGGCTGGTACGGCAGGGAACAGGGCAGGGCACTGTTCAAAGCCACAAAACTTCCCTATATGGGGCCCCAACCCTCCCTGTCCAGGAACCCATCACTATGAACCACAGACCACCTCCTTCCTCCCCAGAGATAGGCTCCTGAGCTTGTGCCTCTGACCCCCTCCTTCCCTGGGTCCTGGTTTCTTTGCTCTCTCTCACAGATCTGCTACTCCAGGCACCACCGGCTCCCAAGGATGGAGCCATGTCCATTCAGCCTGGCAGACCGAGGCCCAGTGTCTCTCAGACCCCAGGTCCCTCCTGAACCTGGATCCTCCAGCCTGAGACCCAGAGTCTGAAGCAGGCCAGGGCCCAGCCGCAAAGATGGCTCTGCGCGCTGCTTTGCCCAAACCCTCTTCCTAGTCACCTCCTGTTCCCAAAAGGTGGCAAAAGGAGGCTCCAGGGGATTTAAAAGGACTTCAGAAAGTTCATGGAAGAAGGCATTGCCCAGGCAGGGCACTTCAGTGCCAGCACCGCCCACCAGGCTGGGACGTGGGCCTCAATTCCAGGCCTGTCCAGATGTAGAGAAACCTCCCCAGGGCCTGTATCTGGAGGTCCATCAACCCTTCTCCTCCCTTCCCCAGCCCTTGGTCTCCCTAAAGACTGCACTGAGGTCTCACCTCCACCCCAACCATACAAACCCCACCAGGGCCCTCCAGTCACAGGGGTACTCCGGTAAGCAGAGGGTATAGGAAAAGAGTCCACAGCCTGATTCCACCTCTAGCTTTTCAGTCAGGCCCCAGAGCCTGTTCTGAATAAAGTCTGCCCACCCTGTGCCCACCCTGCAGCGGGCCTGGACACCAGCCCTTTCATTCCCAAGGTCTGGGGTGAGGGGAGGGGGACTCCTGCAGACAGAGGGCATCCCTCCCTCCGCCCAGGCTGCCTCCCCTTCCCCGAAACACAATCACACTGTACCTCAAACTCGGAGGCTCACCCACAGCCCCGCTGCAAAAACCTCAGGACAGCCCCTCCCCCAGTACATGCCTCTCCCCCTCTTCCCAGCAAGCCGGGAACTCGCCCCGGGTGGAGGAAGGGAAGCACAGGGCAGGGAGTGAGGGTGGGAGCCTTGAGCCCCGGACCCAGGACTCCTCGATCCCCCATATCCTCCCGGACTTCCCCCCGCCAGCCTCGACGGCCTCGGGCTCCCCCCGCGCCGGCTTCCCCGCCAGGACCACAAAACTCCCGGGAGCCGCGCGGGAGTCTGCCAGCCGCACGGAGACCCGAGCGCCGAGCGCCGGGCGCCGCCGCCTCCCCAGACTCTCCTCCGCGCTGTCTCACCTGCCGGCTGGGGTCGGCGCCTCCCCGGGGCCTCCGCCCCGCCGCAGCCGCGGGCTCCGGCCGGCCGGCCGGCCGTCCCGCAGTCCTGCTCCGTGCCCGCGCGTCCCGGCCGCCCCTCCCGCCGTCCGCAGTCCGCCCGGCCCTCGCCCCCTCCCTTGTTGTCCAGCGCAGCCGCCCTCTACCCCGGATCCAGAAGTCCCCTCCCCGCCGGCTCCCGGACTCCCCGCCTTAAAGGCACAAGCTCCTTTTGTCTGGACACCCCCTCCCCCTCCCCGGACGCCGGGCAGGGTGGCCGGCTCCCCTTCGAAGGAACGGGGTAGGGGTGGGGGAGACCGAAGAATGGAACCCCTCCCTCCGCGCGCCCCCTCCTCTCCTCCGGCCGCTCCCTCCCCCAGTCTTGGGAAAACAAGCGGCTACTGTTCTGGGATCAAGACCCCGGGAAGGAGCGGGCCGTCCAGCCCGCTCCCCCTTCTCTCCACCCCCGGGCTGCGTTCTCCAGCATTCTCTTCCCACCCTCACCCCAGGGGTCCCCAAAGGCGCCGGGCAAACCCACCCTCTAGCAGCGATTACCACCCCCCTCCCGCCCAGCACACCGAGGGTCGGCTTCCTTCCTGGCGGGGTCCCCTAAGCTGAACCGGTGCCCAGCACCCACTCCTCACCCCCATCTCCCCTCCTCCCTCCCCCAGCCCCCACCCTGCCATTCCCGCCCCGCCTGCCACGGCCCTGCTCCCCCCCCCACGAGGGAACTCAGTTTAATAATTAATTAAGATTTCATTCCACAAGGCGCCAGGTGTGTGCGGCCTGCTTCCCCACACACCGCTTTTTCCCTCCTCCCCCAACCCTCCGGGGCGCTGGCCCCAAGCAAACCTCCTACACCCTGAGCCCAGAAGGGGGCCTGAGGGAAGGGGCACTCTCCACGCTGCCCACCGGCCCCTCTCTCTCTGGGGAGCTCCTCCAGCACCTGCCCACGTGTAGAGTCCCTCCCTGTCTCCTCCCCCCCCCCTCCCCGCACCTTTTACCCAAAGGGTTGTGCTTCCCTGCGGAGTGTGGAGGGTGGAGAGAGGGGGCATTGCTAGGGTACTGAGAAATTGTTTGGGGCTTTTACTTCCCACGTTTTCAAGCACGGAGCTGCGGCCCAGTTACCTGGGTGATGGGAAAATCTCGTGGAAGCTGCTTTAACCCTTTGAGGGTTAGAAAGATGGTGTAGCCAGAAAGGAGAAGAAGGTTAATAAACTCACCCAGGATGCAAGTGATTCTGACTTTAGAGGGGATGCCGGTCCTTCAGAGCTGGGAAGAGGGCAGCTTATCTGGCTTCCCTTGGAGGCGCGCTCCCTGTTGCCTCATCCAGACCTGTAGCTCCTCCTTCCTTTGGCAGCCCCTTCCCCACCCAAGGTCCCACAGCCTAGATCGCTGAAGCTGCTCCCTCAAACCCAGCCTTGCCGGTATTCTAGTCCTTCAAGGCCCAGCTCTGGTCCACGCCAAGCCCCTGCTGGGATTCCTAAGCCCAGGCCAGAGCTGGAGGCAGGGAAGTGAGGGGAAGAATTAAGAAAATCCATTTCAATCCCTTATCAGGCATGTATGATTGCAAACTCTCCACCTTGGCTAAATCATCACTCACTCTCGTGGAGCCTCATCTATAAAATAGGGATAAAACTATCTGTCTTGTCTTTCTTACAGGATTTTCAGGATGAGCTAGAAAAATGTTGGTTAAAATGTTTGAAAATGGGAAATGAAGAGGAAAAATGGATAGTTTATTCTGCCATGTATGAGTCTCAGCTGTGCAGGCGTGGCCTGTAATTTGAACTTCGGGGCCTTTTTGCCTGACTTCTCCCTTCAGGTAGCCAGGCAAAATTTCCTTTCCAGTCTGAAACCATTATGTACCATTTATGTCTTAGAATAATATGTTTATGGGCTGTAAGGGGAAAATACAAAAGATAATTGAGGAAAAGAAATGGGTGTGTTATGAAATTTTATATTCTGGAATGGAAGTCTTTGTCCTTCATTTTATTTTGGAATAAAAAAAAATTTGGACACCAACCAAGTAAGCCGAAGAAATACGCTAGGGATCCATCTCTGGGTGCTTTAAGTCACACTGGCCTCCTCTACCCTAGTGTATGGCTGGTGTGTTAGTCTGGCCTCCTGAATTCCACTTCTGGTTCCTGGAGGGCAGGGCTGCCATCATCACCTTTCTTTGATCCCCACCATCAGCACCTTACAATGAGGGTCTGTTTCTAGCACTATTGGGGCCTTAAAAATTATTCCAGCCCTTTATTTTACAGATAGGAAACATGACCTACTGCTAGGCACATGGGGAATATTCAATTATTAAAATTTTAATCTATAGGATATTAGAGTAGGAAGAAGTCATAAAGATTATCTAATTCAGCTGCTATACTTTTAGTAATCAAAATAGCAAGCACTGGGACTTCCCTGGTGGCGCAGTGGTTAAGAATCTGCCTGCCAATGCGGGGCACATGGGTTCGAGCCCTGGTCCGGGAAGATCCCACATGCCGCGCAGTATGCCACAACAACTGAGCCTGTGCTCTAGGGCCCGCGTTCCACAACTACTGAGCCCGAGGGCCACAATTACTGAAGCCCACGCGCCTAGAGCCCGTGCTCTGCAACAAGAGAAGCCACCGCAATGAGAAGCCCGTGCACCTCAACGAAGAGTAGCCCTCACTCGCCGCAACTAGAGAAAGCCCACGCACAGCAACAAAGACAACGCAGCCAGAAATTAATTAATTAATTGATTAATTTTTAAAAAGCAAGCACTTATATATCATTTACTCGGTGCTGAGTAGTCATCTAAGCCCTTGACATAAAATAATTCATTCAATCCTCATAACTTCGTGATGCTATTATTATTGTCCTCACCTTGGAGTGAGGATGTACCTCACTTTTCCCATGAAAAATGAGACACAGAGAGGGTCAATCATTCCAACGTCAGAAAGTGGTAGGTCCAGATTCTGAACACATGCTCTCTGGCTTCAGAGTCTGTGTGTGTCACCACTGTGCTCTACTGACTATGGAAAACCAAGCCCCTGAGATGGGAATTGACTTGGCCACGATAACGCGGCAAATTGGTGATGGAAGGTGGATCAGAAACCCAATTTGTTTCTCTTTCCACTCAGCTTCACTATGGTTCTGTCTGTATGTATCACAGATGTGAGTTGTGCCTGTCCTTGCCTGATGTTCCCTCAGAAGCAGACATTCTTCTGCTGACAGGTGGCAACATTCTTCTCCCCTTTGGCTGTGGGGAATGCATTAAAGGATGGGGACAGTGGGCCCTTGATCTGTAGCTTCTGGCCCAAAAAGAGTGAGACCTGCCTCTAGTGACCAACTGTAGAGGGCCAGGGACTCCAGGTTAGACCATGGGTTAGAGTATGGGCCTTCCACCAGCACCTTCGTGAGAGAAGATTGCACGTGCGGTACATTTTTCAGTCAGATCACGTCCCTCTGAAATGCACCAAGGCTGTTTAAAAGAGCTTGTGGGTGAGCAGCTTGGTAGGAAACATGGAATCTCGGAGACAGTGGTTCTCACACTTACCCTGAGCCCCTAGAAGAAATGGTACTCTTAGCAGAACATGGTGAAATATTAATATATTAATGGTGAAATATTAATATATTAAAATACATAGTGTTGGGGGCTTCCCTGTTGGCGCAGTGGTTGAGTCTGCCTGCTGATGCAGGGGACACGGGTTCGTGCCCCGGTCCGGGAAGATCCCACATGCCATGGAGCGGCTGGGCCCGTGAGCCATGGCCGCTGAGCCTGCGCGTCGGTAGCCTGTGCTCCGCAACGGGAGAGGCCACAGCAGTGAGAGGCCCGCGTACCGCAAAAAAAAAAAAAAAAACGAAAAAAAAAACACACCATAGTGTTGTACTATGCCACATCTAACAGACTCTAGAATCACAGGTACCAACGTTTTAGAAAAAAATATTGGGAAAACTTTAAAATTGAGAAAGTTTTATTTTATTTTATTTTTCTTTGAACCACAGTAAGATGGCTATTACTCAATTTTCATGGCGGAACACCTTGATCCAGCTGGGAGAACACCAGCCCTGCTGAACCTGGTTTGAAAACCTCTACAATAAGTGAAGTATTCAGAAAGGACCTCCTATCCCGGGCGGGACAATAAACAGCAAGTCAGGGATCAGCTGGAAGGTTTTAACCCTGACAAAGAGAAGAAAAAAAGAGAGAGAGGGAGGCAGCTGGCATGAGCTGTTTCTATTGCTCCAAGTCTAGCTTGATCTCAATGACTGTGGTTTTTCTCATACAGACCACAGTCACGGTCACAGGTATTATCAACCTCTCATTTTTCAGAAAGAGGAAATTCCTAGGAGAAGAATGCATTATATGTAAGTGCAACTTCTATATACCCATAAGTGTATCTGGACAATGCTTGAAACATCCTGGAACATAACTAATGGATGGGCTTGAGTCCCCTGAGCCTTCCCTGGGTCGTTCGGGAAACAGTTAAGCAACCCTTTGCTTACTCCCTTTTACAAGGTAAAGATTCCTTTTACGGTGCAAATAATCATTCCCTGACTCTTCTGTCTTAAAGATCAGATTTCTGTGCATTTCATTTTTGGAAAGTAAGAAAATGTGTAAAGACAACCCACATTTGTATATCCCCTGTCCACTTCACCACTCCTAACATGGCTGCTGACACCACCACTACCCCAGAGACTCTTGGCTTCCTCTAGGTCCCAGGTTGGAGGAGGCCTTGGCCACCACGAGTCCCAGAACCACTACCACCCATGGGAATGAAATGATTGACTCTAAACTCCAGATGGATACAAACTTCCTCATTCCTTAGCTCCCATCTTTTTTTTTTTTAATTAACCATTTTATTTTTTTTAATTTATTTTATTTTATTTTATTTTTGGTTGCACTGGGTCTTCGTTGCTGCACACAGGCTTTCTCTAGTTTCAGCGAGCGGGGGCTACTCTTCGTTGCAGTGCGCGGGCTCTAGGCGCACAGGATTCAGTAGTTGTGGCATGTGGGCTCAGTAGTTGTGGCTCAAGGGCTCTAGAGAGCAGGCTCAGTAGTTGTGGCACAGGGGTTTATTTGCTCCGCAGCATGTGGGATCTTCCCGGACCAGGGCTCGAACCCGTGTCCCCTGCACTGGGAGGTGGATTCTTAACTACTGCGCCACCAGGGAAGCCCCTTAGCTCCCCATCATTCATTCATTCATTCTTTCTTTCCACAAATATTTAGCAAGTGCCTACTAAGGCCAGGTACTGTTCTCTTCGTAGGTGCTGGGGATACAGTCGCAGCAGACTGGATCCCTATTCTCATGGAGCTTTCCTTCTAGCGGGAGGAGACAAAAAACAAATGAATACATGAGAAGATAGTTGATGGTGATAGGTGCGATGATGGCAATTAGAAAAGGGGACAGATAGGAAGCAACTTCCTCTCTGAGGAAGTGATGTTTACATAGAGACCTGAATGACAAGAAATCAGCCATGCAAAATATATGAGTAAAGAGCATCCAGGCAGAGGGGACAACTAATGCAAAAGTCCTAAGGCAAAAAAGCAAGCTCACTGTGTTCAAGAAACAGCAAGCAAGTCAGGGAGGCTGAAGCCCAGTGTGTTGGAGGAAGAGCCTAAAGATGACATCAGGGAGGGAGCTATGCCCTAGCTGGTGCAGAAGCTCGTAAGCCAGGGTGAGGAGTTTGGATTTCATTCAAAGTGTAATGAGCACCTTTGGAAGATGTTATGCTTGGAAGCGGCATGATCTGATTTATGCTTTTAAGAGATCATGTTGGCTGCTGGATGGAGAATAAATCAAGGGATCAAGGGATGCAAGGGAAACCACTTAGGACGCTATTATAGTGGTTCAGGTGGGAAAGATCCGTGCCTTAGACAAGGATGGTCATAGTGGGCTACTGAGAAGTGGAAGGACTCAGAAAATGTTTTGGAGTTGGAGTACCCTAATGACCTGCCTCGGTTCCTTCTCCATGGTTTATCTGCAACAAATAATAATCCAAAACTGACAAATATGTATTGAGCAGCTACTACATGCCAGGCACTGTGCCTGGAAGTTACCATCCAGAGAAGACAAACCCACCTTCTCCTGTCCTACTGCCATAGCCAGCTCTGGGTTGGGGAAGCTACTGCCCATCCCTAACCCTGCCCCATTTTCAGGGCCATAGGCACATCCCTCACCCCACCCCTGCACTCTACTCCAATGCTAAGCTGGAGTTGATTGGGGGGGGGGGTGTTTACAGTTGGACAATTGATGCCATAAAAAAAGAGTCCAAAGTCCTCCCAAGATCTCAGAGCAAAGACTAGGAGAGCCCAAAGCTCCAACAGCGGGGAGAGGATGCAGCCAGGGCCATGAAGACGAGAGAAACCTGTTGGTGCCCACACCACCGCTCATCGTTCTCAGAGTTCCCAGAGCCCAACCTACCAGAGCCGCCATCAAGCCAGACTTCTCAGTCTTCTCTACCACCCGGTTCTGCTGCCCCAATACCCTCAGTCTCCCTTAGATTTCTGAGTCTCTTGTGCCCTCTGGTGTCATGTTCCTGATACTGCAGCCCGTAGTTAATCTCCCCGGCTTGTCGCTTTACAATCTACAACCCAAGCTGGGGGCGGGGCAGGGGCCAGTATGGGAAATTTTAAAATTCTGGGAAGGGCTGGGAATGTCATTGCATTAAGGCAAAGGGCCACGTCAGTTTCTGAGACTCAGAGACATGAGGCGCCCTCCATCTATTGCCAGATTCATCTTTTGTTTATGAGTTGAACACACTATTTTTGAACATCTGTGTGCTTATCCAGCCACCAAGATGTGCAGAGTTGACCGAAGCTCAGATGATCAGGCACTCCCACCAAGGGCTGTGAGTCTGGAGCTGGTGATGTGAAGAAGCGAGAGCACTCGAGAATTCATTCTTCTGTCAGTGGCAGTGCAGCCAGTGACAGTGGCAGGACCCCCCGAACCAGACTCTTCCATGGCTCCTACTGCCTAATTTCCCTTTGTTCCTGCCTGTTTTTTAAGCCTGGTCCTCTGGCCTTTCCATCAATTCTATGAGCAAGTAATTCCCTACCCTCCCAATAAATGTCTCTTCTGTTCACAGTAGTTGGAGCCTGTTTCTGCTTTTGCAACCAAGAAGATGACAGGTACACTGGACAATTGATCAAGCGTCTCTCAGACTTAGTTTCCTCCTTGGTAAAAAGGGATGATAATGAATTTCATATGCAAGGCTGTTTTACTACATAAGTTTATTAGTTATCTATTGCTGCAAAACAAACTTCTACACATTTAACATCTTAAACAGCACATGTTTACTATTTCATAGTTTCTGTAGATCAGAACTCTGGGCGTGGCTTAGCTGTGTCTCATCTGAGGCTTGAATGAAGAAGACTCTAATTCCAGGTTCAGGTGGTTATTGACAGAACTCAGTTCCTGCAGGTTGTTAGACTGAAGGTCTCAGCTCCTTACCACATGGATCTCTCCAACATGGCAGCTTACTTCATCAAAGCCTGAGGAAGAGAGTCTGCTAGCAAGATGCAAGTCACAGGCTCCAGTAGCCTAATCACAGAAGGGCCATCTCATTACTTTTACTGTGTTCTATGAACTAGAAGCAAGTCATTAGGTCAGCCCATATGCCAGAGGAGTGGATTACCCAAGAGCATGAATACCAGAAGACGGAGATCATTTGGGGTCAGCTTGGAGTTGGCCTGCCATAATGAGATAGCTGTTAGGTATAATTCCAGTCCTTTTTCAGAATCCCACTTCCTTATTTTTTTTTCGGGGGGTGGGGGGGCAGTGGGTCGCACTACACGACTTGTGGGATCTTAGTTCCCCGACCAGGTATTGAACCCAGGCCCACGGCAGTGAAAGTGCAGAGTCCTAACCACTGGACCGCCAGGGAAGTCCCAGAATCCCACTTCCTTCTTGAGGGCTTTTCAAGTCCCTCCTCAACCCAAGCTCTTCAAAATCAACCTTTCTTACAAATGAGGAAGCCTGATATACTGCGTATTACATGGAATAGTTTTAGTTGTTTTGGGAGGATAATGTTATTTTGGTGTTATAAAATAAGAAAATGTTCTTTTTGACAAATACTACTGAAATTTTTAGTGGTAGAATATCATTATGCCCACACTTTTCTTTAAAATAATCTAGAGTAGTAAGGAGAGAGTCATAGGCCATTCTCCCATTTTTTCCCAAAATCCCTGGCTAAGTAGTTACTATGGAAAAAGTTGGCTTTGCTCTTGCCAAAAACGGTCCAGGAAGTCAGCTTTATATTAGGTTGGTCAAAAATCTCATTCGGGTTTTTCCGTAACATCATATGGAAAACTCCGAATGAACTTTTTGGCCAATACAATATATGTGTATAAGAGGTAAGACGGACTAAAAGGAACAATGCTTAATAAATATCAAACTTCCTCATCTCATAAGCCTCCGGGGGCTCCCATTTTCGGGCTGTAAATATATGTACATAGATATATACAAATTCATTCAAATTCTTCTATCAACCCTGAACAGAAGGATGTGGGGTAGAGGTGGTTGTCATTGACTTATAGATATTGTCATCAATTAAAAAAAAAAAAGGTGGTGTTTATCATACGGCATTTCCCCTTCTGTATTGTGCTTGATCCTTCAGATCAGATCAAGATCAAAAGAAACGATCCCAGAGAAAGCCCAGGACGGAGAACCAGCTCCCAGGAATCAGTTATTGCTCTGCTCATTGCCAGCACCGTCATACACACGTGGGGGGCAGATACTCAAGATAGAGATTCTCTTTTAACTTGGTTTTGACCCAGGTGAATCTCAGCCCTTAGTTCCGGACTTGGGCTTAAGGGAAGGGACGGGAGAAAGTCACTTCAGTCACTGCTGGCTTGGCTCCGGCTGGCTCCAAGGCTCCGCAGCAGAGAGCAGGAAGCACAGAGTCTCTGCCCAGTCTTGGCCCCAGGAAGAATGATGACCAATCATGGCCCTTGCTTTCTGGGCCTCTTCTCTTTGGTCTCCTCACTCTTCCCTCCAGCTCTCCTCATTCCTCTCCTCCTCTCTAAGGTAACAACCTCCTTGATTAAGAAAAATGCCATGAACGCCACCTTAACCAGGTGACCACCTAAAATGGGACAAACTGACATCACTCGTTCCCCACGGGATGCACTAAGGACACTATGTCACCTGTCGTATTCCTACCAAAAATGTTTAAACTGAATCTGATCCCAAGGAGACAAATTGAGGTATATTTCTAAAACAATTGGCCTGTACTGTTCAAAAATATCAATGTTATGCCAGGGAAAAAAAAGTGCATCTGAGAAAATGTTACAGTTTTAAGGAAACTAGAGAGACATAACTAAATGTAATGCATGATGCTTGATTGGATCCCAGGGGTTTTGGGTTTTTTTGTTTGCTTGTTTGTTTTTAAAATTTTCTTTATTTTATTTTTGGTTGCGTTGGGTCTTTGTTGCTGCAAGCGGGCTTTCTCTCGTTGCATCGAGAGGGGGCCACTGTTCATTGCGGTGCACAGGCTTCCCATCGCGGTGGCTTCTCTTGTTGCGGAGTAGAGGCTCTAGGCACGCTGGCTTCAGTAGTTGTGGCACGCGGGCTCAGTAGTTGTGGCCCGCCGGCTCTAGAGCACAGGCTCAGTAGTCGTGGCGCATGGGCTTAGTTGCTCCGCAGCATGTGGGATCTTCCTGGATCAGGGATCAAACCTGTGTTCCCTGCAGTGGCAGGCGGATTCTTAACCACTGCGCCACCAGGGAAGTCTGTTTGTTTTAGTCATGAGGACATTGTTGGGACAATCAGGGAAATTTTCAACAGACTATATATTAGATAATATTGTAACAATGTTAAATTTCCTGAGTGTGACAACGTTTTGCAGTTATGTAGAAATGTCTCTGTTCTTGGTAAATACGTGATGAATTATTGAGGAATGAAGTTGCTGTCTGAAACTAACTCAAATGGTTCAGCAAAAACATACGCTACGTAACAAATGTGGGGAAACTGTAACAACCACTGAATCTAGGTGAAAGGTATATACCGTCGTATTATTCTTGCAATTTTTTTTTAACTGTTTTTGTTTTAATTTATTTATTTATTTTTGGCTGTGTTGGGTCTTGGTTTCTGTGCGTGGGCTTTCTCTTGTTGCGGTGAGCGGGGGCCACTCTTCATCGCGGTGCGCAGGCCTCTCACTGTCGCGGCCTCTCTTGTTGCGGAGCACAGGCTCCAGACGCGCAGGCTCAGCAGTTGTGGCTCACGGGCCTAGTCGCTCCATGGCATGTAGGATCTTCCCAGACCAGGGCTTGAACCCGTGTCCCCTGCATTGGCAGGCAGACCCTCAACCACTGCACCACCAGGGAAGCCCTATTCTTGCAATTTTAAACCTACAGAAAGGTTTAAAATTTTTCAAGATAAACATTTAGAGAAATGCCAATTCAGGAAAATACTCCAAATGAGGAAAGTGGCAATATACCATGATTCCCCTAAGTTTCACATTTCCCCCCGGGGGTTAACAGTGACTGTTTACTCAGCAGGCATGCTGAGTGCCAGCAAAACAGGGCGCTGAAAAATATTTATTTATTTGACATTTGACATTTTTCCCCTAAACATCAAATTTGTCATGGAAATGTTCAGTTTTGTTAAACTTCTTAAATTTTTTTGCAGTTGAATTGTTTCTGGATTGAATTGTTTTTCACTGCACAGGGATCATCATAATCTTTTTCATGCTTAGGGCATCCTACTGTGTCCTCACTCCCACCAATGCAAACAGGCTGGGCGCTGGGAGGCAGGGAAACCCGGAAGGCATAAGAGGGGATTGCAAAATCATTAAAAAAAAAAAAAACCCTCTGAAATTGGGTAGCAGTTATCTGGGGAGCAAGATCCACAAAGGGCCCAAGCCTGAGAGTCCAAAGAAAAAGCCAGCTGTAGTGAGAATGGGAACTTTCTACTTCAGTCTCTCCTGGAGTGTTTTACAGTTCATGCATTTTCAATGTTTGTTTTGTTTTGTTCTTCCCTAATATTAGGTAAAGTTTGCTTAAAACAAACGTGACACATGAAAAGCTGTTCAACATCACTAATTATTAGACAAATGCAAATCAAAACTACAATGAGGTATCACCTCACACCAGTTAGAATGGGCATCATCAGAAAATCTACAAACAACAAATGCTGGAGAGGGTGTGGAGAAAAGAGAACCCTCTTGCACTGTTGGTGGGAATGTACATTGATACAGCCACTATGGAGAACAGTATGGAGGTTCCTTAAAAAACTAAAACTGGAATTACCATATGACCCAGCAATCCCACTACTGGGCATATACCCAGAGAAAACCATAATTCAAAAAGACACATGCACCCCAATGTTCACTGCAGCACTATTTACAATAGCCAGGTCATGGAAGCAACTTAAATGCCCATCGACAGATGAATGGATAAGGAAGATGTGGTACATTTATACAATGGAATATTACTCAGCCATAAAAAGGAACAAAATTGGGTCATTTGTAGAGACGTGGATGGATCTAGAGACTGTCATACAGAGTGAAGTAAGTCAGAAAGAGAAAAACAAATATAGTATATTAATGCATATATGTGGAACCTAGAAAAATGGTACAGATGAACAGGTTTGCTGGGCAGAAATAAAGACACAGACGTAGAGAACAAACGTATGGACACCAAGGGGAGAAAGTGGTGAGGGGGGAGGGGTGGTGGTGGGATGAACTGGGTGATTGGCATTGACATGTATACACTAATATGTATAAAATAGATAACTAATAAGAACCTGCTGTATAAAAAATAAATAAAATAAAATTCAAAAAAAAGTTTTAATTCTGGATGATAGGGATATAGGTATTTATTGTTTTATCCTTTGTGTTTTTCTGTATTTTAAACAGTTCTAGAAATGTAAATAAAAGTAAAATACAAGCAAAAAACAAAAAACAAACGTGAGCCTCTGTCAACCATGTCGAGAAGAACCGGAACAAGGATTTTTGCTGGGGCAGGGCTCTCAGGGGAAAGGATAGCCTTCCAGAGCTGCCCCCTTAACTAAGTGTGTTTGAAGAAAAGCTATTTGCCCCCTACCCTCTTCCTTTCTTGCCTTCACTCCTCCTCCTGCTCTTCCCCTTCCCTGTCCCATCATCTTTTTTCCTTCCCAGTACGGTGTAATGAACAGATCCAGCTGCAAAGTCAGGGGGGCCTGGATTCCAATCAGAATGTAACATGGACAAACCTCAAAACATATTCAGCAAATATTCATTAATGCCTACTAGGTAGCAGGCACTCTAGGTACTGGGATACAATGGTGAGTAAAAAAGACACACAAGGTTCCTGCCCTCATGCAACTTGCATTCGAGTCCAGGGAGGCAGATAATAAACAAACAGGCAAATGAATAAGAAAATTATATATCATGAAAAGTATACTGCAGAATCTAGCTACATATTGTATGAATGTACCATAAGACATTCTGGGGAAAAAAACTATGGAGACAGTAAAAAGATCAGTGGTTGCCAAGGGCTGCAGGGGAGAGAAGAATGAATAGGCAGAGCACAGAGGGTTTTAAGGGCAGTGAAACTATTCTAGCAGGATGCTGTAATGGCGGGTATATGCCATTATACATTTGTCAAAACCCATAGAATTGTTGTACATAGAATGAGTTCAACTGTTATACATAGAATGTACAACACTCAGAGTGAACCCTAATGTAAGCTATGGACTTCCAGGAACTATGATGTGTCAAAATCAGACTCTATTGATTGTAACAAATGTACTACTCTGGTGGGGGATGTTACTGGGGGAGGCTGTGCGAGCGTAGAGCCAGCATGTATATGGGAAATCTACCTTCCACTCAGTTTTGCTGTGAACTTAAAACTGCTCTAAAAATAGTCTTTTTTTAAAGTGTGTTGTAGGAAATTAACATGTAATCAAAGGTAACTGGAGGGACGTACTTTAGATAGGATGAAAAAGGAAGCTCTCTCTGAGGCTGTTTTCTCATCCATAAAATGGAGGTAGAAGTATTTGCCTTTGTATATATATGTGAAAGTGCCCTTTAAATTACTATATATCTTCCCATCTATAACATATTGGTAGGCAGCTCTGAAACGGCTCCCAATGATCCCTACTTTCTGGTATTCAAGTCCTTGTGTAATCCCCACCCTCTGAGTGTGAGCTGGATCTAGTGACTTGCTTTTAAGGAATAAAATGCAGCAAGAATAATGAAAAGTCACTCCCAAAATTAGGTTACAAAAGAAAATGCGGCTTCTATTCTCTCTCTCTCTCTCTCTCTCTCAGAAGCTGCCATGTTGTGTGTAGCCCTATGTAGAGGTCCGCGTGACAAGGAACTGATGTATCCAGCCACCAGCCAGCAAGAACCTAAGGTGACGTCTTACAGGATGCAATACCAGATGCAATGTGTGATCCTTGATTGGATACTGATTAGAGCACATCAGCTGTAGAAGACATTTTGGGTCCAGCTGGGGAGATTTGAACATTGACTGGGATGAGAAAAAAAGAAAATTGATGAGGGGGCTTCCCTGGTGGAGCATGGTTAAGAATCCGCCTGCCAATGCAGGGGACACGGGTTCGTAGCTCCTGGTCCAGGAAGAGCCCACATGCCGCAGAGCAATTAAGCCCATGCGCCACAACTACTGAGCCTGTGCTCTAGAGCCCACGAGCCACAACTACTGAAGCCCGCGCGCCTAGAGCCCGTGCTCCACAACAAGAGAAGCCACCACAATGAGAAGCCCGCGCACTGCAACGAAGAGCAGCGCCCCCCCTCACCGCAACTAGAGAAAGCCCGCGTGCAGCAACGAAGACCCAATGCAGCCAAAAATTAATTAATTAATATTTTTTAAAAAGAGCATTGGGCTTCCCTGGTGGCTCAGTGGTTGAAAGTCCGCCTGCCAATGCAGGGGACGTGGGTTCGTGCCCCAGTCCTGGAGGATCCCACATGCCGCGGAGCAGCTGGGCCTGTGAGCCATGGCCGCTGAGCCTGCGCGTCCGGAGCCTGTGCTCCGCAACGGGAGAGGCCACAACAGTGAGAGGCCCGCGTACCGCTAAAAAAAAAAAAAAAAAAGGAGCATTCATTTGTGTGTATGTGTGGGTGTGCATTAAAAAAAATGATACGGACTACCCAATAACTCAGCAATTCCATCTCTTGGTATATATATCCAAGAGAAATGTGTTCATATGTCTACCAAAAGACACATGTTCAAGAATGTTCATAGTAATTTTATTCATTATAGACAAAATTGGAAACATCCTAAGTGTTCATCAACAGGAGAATGGATAAATAAATTATGGTATACTCTAACAATGGAATACCACACAACAAGTTTTTTTTAAATAAAAGAGCAAAATGCTGATAAATGCCACAAAGATGAATCTTAAAAATGTAATATTGTGGGAAAGCTGCCAGATACAAGAGAGTACACACTGTACGATCCTTTTTATATGAGGTTCAAAAACAGGCAAATGTAATCTACGGTGATAAGAGCCTCAACAGCCATCACTACAAGAGGCTGGATACTGACCGTGAAGGGGCATAAGGAAAACTTCTGAGTGAGGGTTGTCATAGACCTTAACTTGGATGTGATTACACAGATATCGACATATAGATATATGTGCCCCCAAGTTACGGAACTGTACATTTAACATATGTGCTCTTTATACAATTGAGTTATATCTCAATTTTTAAAAAAATTTTTTTAAGAAAAAAGATATCCAGAAGAATTACACCAAAAGCGGTAATGGCAGTAATGTCTGGGTGGTGAGAATACTAATATGTTTTGATTTGTTTTGTCTTGTTGCTTGTCTGTATTTTCTAATTTTCTCCAATACATGACCACTGCTTCTGTAATAATAAAAAGTTATTTTTAAACTACATTCCAAATACTCAATAATATCATTTATGCTGCTTCAGGGGAAAGTCAAGAAATATACTTGCTGTGTTATTCCTGAAGGAGACAGGGGTGTGGCCAAGCATAAGACAGAGGAATGAAGTACTAATCGCTGTGGCATCCGGGTGTGGAGGACTTTTCAGGGGAAGTCCCCTGTGCTGAGCACGGGGTGAAAGGTCAGGGTGGACCAGAGTATCCGGCCCACACGGTAGAATGGAAAGAACCCAGGAGAGAGAATCTGAAGATCTGGGTCTGAAACCAGATGCAGCCACTGATTGTGGCCTTTGAAAAGTCATTTAGCTGCAGAAGTGGAAGGACTATGGGTTAGCCACAGGGCACGGACTCCGGACAGGTTCTCTCCACTGTGTGCTGCTTCCCTGTTTATAATAACAACTAACTTTTACATAGGAATTTACGTTTTATGAAACACAAATATTCCTGTTGAATTCTCACAGAACCTCTTGAGCAAGCACTGTTCTCCCCCCCCCCGCCTTTTTTTTTTTTTTTTTGCGGTACGCGGGCCTCTCACCGCTGTGGCCTCTCCCGTTGCGGAGCACAGGCTCCGGACGCGCAGGCTCAGCGGCCATGGCTCATGGGCCCAGCCGCTCCGCGGCATGTGGGATCTTCCCGGACCGGGGCACGAACCCACGTCCCCTGCATCGGCAGGCGGACTCCAACCACTGCGCCACCAGGGAAGCCCCTTTCCCCTTTTTAAAGGTAAGAAAACTGTTTGTAAGTGACTTGCCTGAACTAGTGAGTGATAGAATTAGGACTTGCCTGACGGTTTTTGGACTCCAAATCCTGCATTCTTTCCACCAATGGCTTACCCAGGCCCCTGACACTTAACTATACCCACCCCTCACCCTTCCCATCTGCTGACACCCGCTTCCAGCAGCTCTGTGGTTCTCGTGCATTCTTGGCAGGGCCTTATTTCCCAGGGACGGACAGAGGGCTCTACACAGAGCTCCCCTGAACGACCTAGTGCTGACTCAAAGAAGGACCCAGACTCCTTTCGGCTCTGTGTTACTCCAGAGGCATGTAGGAGTTCACAACTGCAACGCTGGGCAGCTCCTCCAGTCAAGGGTCTTCCAGGCTCATTTCCCAACCTGGCTCCAGGGTGGCCGCCAGCCCCCTCTGCCCTCCTGATCCATGATGAGGGGCCACAACTCTTCACCAGTCCTCTTCCCTCTTCCCTAGGAGGCTTGTCCCCAAGGCCTGAGTCAGCGCTTCCCCATCCCTATCCAGTTCCAGCCTCTGCTTAATACCTCCAGTTCCTAAGGCCTCTCCCTTCCCAGGTGCCCAGACCTCATCCCCCGCACAGCTGGTGAAGGAGCAGTGAGAAGCAGAATAAGAGGCAATGGTGAGCCCAAGGGGCAGCCGCCCCAAGCAGCTAGCACAACGTTCCCTTCAATAATTCATTCCCGGGGAGGCTGCGGGCACCATGCCCTCATTCTGAGCTGGAGATGGCTACCACAGCTCAGATCCTTAAAATGACAGTGGTGGGAATCAGGAGGGCTGGAAGGCCAGGGCAAGCAAGTAGAAGGGTACCCAGTCTCCAGCCCCACCACAGGCACCTCTCGCCCTACTTCTTGTTAGAGAGGGGCCAGATCCAAACAGAGGTCAGGGATCCCGTGATAGATAAAGGAGCCTAGAAACTGCAGCGAGCCAGAGGGGCAGAGAGGAAGGACACAAACTCAGGGCCTCATCCCACTCACTCCAGCTATACATCAGGGTCAGCCTTATCCCCATTGCTCTGAGCCTTCTTGAAGCCACACTCAGCCTCTTGTCAGCAGCGCCACCTTCCTAAAGGAGGCACAAGTCTCCTCTGTCCCAGCTTTTGGAAGCCCTGGGATGCTTCCACTGCCCCCACTTGGGGAACTCTGCCCCCACTTAGGCCTCAGTAATCCAACTCTCAGCACCCCTCCCGGGGATTCCCCACCCCCATCCCATCTCTTTTCAACCCCAACTTCCCTGCCTCTGATGTCTACAAAGCCTGTAAATATATGGGAGTGGAGGAAGGACTTGAACTGGCCCCTTGGGCCGTGCCGTGATTGAGGGTCCTAAAGTGTTAAGAGTTTGGCAAGAGCAAAGGAGAGAAGGAGGCAAAGTCGAGGCCAGCCCCCCTTCTCAAGGCCACCCTGGGGATCCTGCCTCTCGTACCCCTTCCTCCACCTGGGGCAGCCCTAGAGTACTGCTCCTGTCCCAGCCTTGTTCCTCTGTCCAGTGTATTTTGTGGAACTGGAATCACCAATCACATGCAATGGAAACTGAGATCTAAGACTAAAATAAACATATGTCAAGCACCTACTGTGTGCCAGGCTGAACCAGACTCCGGGCAGAAAGAGAACGAGAACTAAGCATCTCAGCCCTCTCGCCTTCCCTCCTTCCCAGGTATGAAAAGGAACCCCCAAATCCACAGAGCAGTCACACCACTTGCCCCAGAGCAGGCAGGAGTTGGGCCTTGGAGCCACAGCCGAGAGCCCAGTCCCTCTAGAGAGGCCTGGTGTGGGAAGGAAGCTGCAGTCTTGCTGGGCACTGTCAGCAATAAACTCTTCAGACTTATTTATAGCAAATGCTGCATCAGGGGATGGAGCCTGAAAGTGCCTAGAAGCATCAAATATCACCATGGGCCCAGAGGCAGAGCCCAGAAAAAGACAGAGATTGCAGCAGGAGGGATTGAGGTTTGATGTTAGAGGAACTTCCCCAGAGTAATATCTGGAGTTGGCAATGGGGATTCCATGTGGAAACGACTTCCACAGAGCTTCCTCAGAAGCTCACGGTAGAGTAGGTACAAAGGGATGGACATGGTGATCTTTGTTCTCTGTCCTTTGTGGTACACAGGTTTTCAAATGCTGGGGCCACTGAGTACAGCTGTGCGAGTTGTGCCTTGCTGACAAGGCAAGTGGGGATTGAAATCCAACTCCAGATCAGTAGGGCAACCACCTATGCAGAGTTGCATCTGCACAAAGCCTAGTCAAAAGGGCTAGCAGAGGCCCCGTCAAATATCCTGAGGTCCTGACAACTTAGGAGGTTAGAGAAGAGGGGGAGCTGACCCTAGGGAGAAGGGATGAAGGCTGCCTGGGAAGCCCTGGGGGCCTGCAGCTGAAGGGGCCAAGCTAAGGTATGGCTCACAGGAGTGCCTCCAGGCTAGAGGCCCCTCTGAACAGAGTGCCAGATACTGTGAGGTCAGGGCCAGAAGTGGGGGTACTGAGGGAGGTAAAGTGGGGAGGAAGACTGTGTGGGTCCTGGACAGGGCCCAGAGAGGGATACTCCTGCCAGTCATCTCACATGGAAGGGGCTGGGAGAGGACTGTTCTGGGGACACGGGGGCTGGGCTCCCGGCTCTAGCTCTGAGGTTCCTACCTTCTCTCAGTGGCAGAAGAGAGAGGGCTGTGTGCTCCAGCAGCTGGAATGGAAATGAGAAAAAGTGAAGGGTGCAGAGCTGCCCCTATGCACTTGGATTCCCTCTGATAGGATCAGAGAGAAGTCACTGATATTTCTATTTTAAAGTAAGCGGTGGAGTGCGATGGTGTTCTAGGCTGTAAGTTCTTGCAGAGGAGGGAGGGAGGGGGAAGCCAGGGACAATTGCTTGCCTTGGCCAGCACCTCCCTCCCCCACTTCTCCTATGGAAACTTAAGCTGCCCCAAGGCCCAGAGGAGCTAGTCCATTAGCTGTGGTCAGCGGGGGTGTAGGGAGGGGCCTCTCTCCCTCGGGGTCTTATTGCCAAATGACAGGCAAAGCTTCTGCTCCCTCTATTAGAGCCAAAACAAAACAAAACAAAACAAAAACCCTCCACGCACATTTTAAAAACACACACACAACCTCTTTATCTCCTCTGAATAGATGAAGCTGAGTAACTTGGGGGTAGGTGGGCGGTAGGGGATCCATGGACTAGACCAGAGAGGGAGAGGAGGAGATGCCCTCCCAAAGAACTTTTCGGGTTAACCCTGAGGAGGAGCTGGGGGTGGAAAGCGGAGAATTGATTCTCCCCCAATGTACCTCCCTCTGGAATAGGGGCAAGGGCAGGGTCAGCTGAACAGAGAGGGAGGAAAGTCTTCCAAAGATCCCCAGAGGGTGGAAGGATGGGGGGGGAGGGTCGGAAACCCCCAGGGGAAAGGACTTAAAAGAAGAGCCAAGGAGGAGAGTGGAACGCCCTCGATCTGAAAGGGAAGAGTTCTAATTGATGCCGAGAGAGACGTTGAGGACCCCGGGTCACTCCGCTTCAGGATGAATCTGTCTCCGCAGCGGAGTCGGCCGCCGCCTCCCTCCAGCCGCCGTTTTTGGTGTGGAGGAGTGTCCAGCCTGGGGGTATTGGGGGTTTGGAGGGACCAATGAGAAGCTGATCCGCTCACAAGGGTGCAGGGAGAGAGCTGGCTGGGGCTACACCCCTGCTCCCCCTTTCCCCCGCCAGAACTTGGGCTTGTCCTATTTGATGTGCCCGCCGAACGGGGCGGGAGGGGGTACCGGTCCCGCGACTCCGTACTCCCTGCTACCCAGGCCCGGCCCGGACGCTGCCGGGCTTAGAGGGGGCGCCCCTGGAGACCAGGATGGAGGTAGGAGCGGCCAGGGCCCCAGAAGATCCAAAGATCTCAAAGGAGCCCCACGGGGGTGGGGATAGGGTGCAGCCTGGAGTCCCATACTAGGGGTCTGGAGGTGGGACCGCAGTTCCTGGAAAGAAGAACGGGTGAGGGGATCGTCCTAGGCTTCGGAGGGGGTCTGGCTCCGAGTTGCGCCGCCTCTGCTCTGCCCAGGGCAGCGCCTCCTGCTGGCAGGGCCGGACCCCTGCCGGCCTACAGACGGGACCCCGGACGGGTGCCACCACCTGGAGGGCGTGTGCGACCTCCGGGTGAATGCGCCCAGGGAGCGCTGCAGCCGGTCGGAGAGGAGCCGCTTCGCCTCGCTCTTCGCCTTTGCGGGCTGAGTCCCGCGGCCCCGGAACCCGGGAGAGAGCAGTGACAGGACAGCTTCCCCGGAACCCAGAGGGGGCGCTTGACGCTGGAGCTAGCGAGCCGTACACAAGCATTCTTCCTTTTCGATCCTTTCCTCTGCTGAGGACAGGTCGAAGCCGTCGCTGGGACCGCGGCGCCTTTCTTCCTCGGGCGCTGGAGGATGGGCGCCGGGCGCACAGAGCAGGGGCCTAAAGCCCCGGAGTCCAGGCAGCCCCCCAGCTACTGCCGCCCTTCTGCCTGTGGCGGTGGGAGCTCCGGAGTCCCTATCTTTTCTAGGGAGGGGTTTGAGGAAGAAGATGGGGGAGGGGGGGTCGGAGAAGGGAGGCGAGATATAGGGATGGAAGGACAGTAGCAGGCAACCAGATGAAGAGAACATGGACCGTAGAGAGGAGGAAGAGACGGAAATGGAGAGAGCAGGACTGAAGGGCGACAGGGGAGGGAGAGAGTGACAGAGGCGGAGAGAAAGGAAGAGAGAAGGGAGGGAGGGAAGGAGGGAGGAGGAAAGGGGGAGGGAACCCGGAGAGAGGGAAGGGAGCAGCCGTCGGAGCCTGGCGGTCGTGGGGCGAGGCCAGGCGTGCAGGCGGGAGCCAGTGTGCAGAGCAGCGGCCCGGTCCTGCTCCTGCCTCGGAGCCCCTGGCCCGGGGGAGGGGGAGAGGCCGCCAGCCCGGTCTATGTCTTTTTCTGACTCCAGTGCAACCTTCCTGCTGAATGAGGTAAACGCGAGGGTCCCCTCCCCAGTGGGTGGGAGGAGAGCCCCACTGCGAGCTAGGAAGAGGGCCCGCATTTGGGGGACACTGCAGCGATGGGGAGGGAGGGAGGCCGAGTAGGTGAGGCTAAGGGTAGAGGTGGCAGGTAGAAAAGGAGGGAGCGGCCAGTGCTGGCAGCTTCTAAGCACTGGGACTGGGATGGGGTGGGGGCGGGGGGAGGGAGGACTGTCTGGGGAGCCAGGAAAGGGGCTAGATGTGAGGACTGAGGAGGACTCTGCCAAGCACCCCCCCCCCCCGCGCGCGCCCTCCCGGGGTTCCCTGGGGGCAGCCCAGCAGCTAAATGCTAGGGGCTTTGGCTTTGTCCAGATCTTAAATACTGCGGGGGAGAAGGACTTCCTAGAGGTCCTAGCTCCTGCCTCAGCTTCCCCATTCAACATTCAGGGATTGGGATCTGTCCCGCTTCCTGGTGCACTTACAGGAGAAGCCAGAATGCATTCTGGAAGCTCCCAAGAATTCCAACTCCCAAACCTGGTTATTCAGGCTCCCCACCACCACCAAGACCCCCATGTCCTGCTTGCATGCCTTGAGTACCTGCCAGCTACCACTCTAATGACTCTCTCCTAAGAAAGAGGAAGGCAGGAGGAATCCTCTCCTTGAATCCTTTCTCCCCTCCCCGCCCCTCAGCTTTCTCTTCTTATGCTCAGCCAGGGAAAAGAAAAGGGGTTAGGGACCACATGGATACTGACAGGCACATGTCTTGTTACATGAGAACTAGAGCAGGCAGGTGTGGGTAAGGTGAGAAATGGAAGGCGGCAGTGAGTAGCAACTCAGAGAGAAGGGAACCAGGGAGAGGCTCCGAAGCTCCTGCAGGACCCAGGGGATGGGCCAGGTATGAGGAACCTGAACACATCTCCGGGGGTGGGGGTGGTTAGCATGGTAATTCATGCTCTGTTAGCAGGCTTAGACACCACTGTCCCAGATGGGGATGAAGACAACAAGGTGTGTAAGGAAGGAGTGAGGTTGATGGCAGATCCACTGTTACCTACAATCCCATGGACACCCTGGTGGTGGGGAGGGTCCCTAAAGGAGAGGCCAGGAGAGTAAATACAGGGATGGGGAGAATCAGAAGCCCCAGTAGCTGTATTCTTCATTAGAATCATCTCCCAGGAGAGAGCACCTTGAGGGTCTTATCGTTTCACATTTCATGCCTCCTTTCTGCCCCTCTGGAAGGACAGAAGGAATTGAAGAGACAGAGAATAAAACAGGATATAAGGAATACTGAGGAACTGGGAGAGGGCACAAAGTGAGAAGACAGTGTCTGGGAACTTCCAATACAGAAGAATCCAACATATAACCAAACCCCAAATGGTGCTGGCCTCAGGAGAGGGAACCGTGAAAGCAGACTGCTTCCCCCAATAGTGAGGCATAGGGGCTCCAACAAAGTTGTTCACCAAATTCAGCAGGAGGAAGATGCTGGGCAGGGCTGCAATGCACCACTCACAGGATGGTGACAGACTAAAGGCAGACTAAAGATAGTCTTAAGATGAGGCCCCTTCTCTTTTTCTTGCTAAGGGAACATGAACCAGTGACATAAGTGGGAAGCCAATTGGTTCGGGTGGTCTTCCTCTCTCTCCCACGTACAGTGCTTCCTACCATAGATCTCACCCAACCCTGTCAGAGTTTTGGTTTACTAATTCCCCTGTAGCCCAGGAAGAAAAGGGATGAGCAAATTGCGGATTCACCCTCGTGGGTGTGAGACACTGGGAGTGGAGAAGGACTGAGCTGTGAAGCTCTCCAAGTGTAACCCTCTGTCTACCTCACATCCACCCCCACCCCCCGGGGACGGGGAAGGAGGGGATGAAGGGGTAGGTAGGCCATCAAAATTCAAAGGAATAATTTTGCTCTGGAGCTCAAATGGGTGGATCTTTGAGGAAGTTTCCTCAAGATAAGGGCTGCTGTTCAGTCTCCAACGTCAAATCTGGGTGCCCCTTTTGAAGGAGACTGACTGGTAGAGCAGTACATGTGGCTCCAACCCAGATACTAGGCACCCCAGCCCAGCCTCATCCTTTTGCTAAGGAGGGGATCTGGCCTTACACTAGTGACTCTGGGGACACTTGCCCTTCCCCCTCCCAACCCCCGCGTGGCCAGGCTCTCTCACCTTCTGTCCAAGCCACGACCATCCCCCGACCTCGGCTCTCTGGTTTCTTTCCTCTCCCCTTTAGGCTCGCCTAAAACAGCCCCTCCCTACGCCAGTTCCCACGATGCCTTGGCAATGCCTGGCACAGTCCTTGGCAAGGAAGTGAGGAAGGGAACCCCCATCCTGGCCAGACTAGGATGAAATCTGCCCGCGCAACAGGTGTAGGGTGGCCGGGCCCCAATCCTCCCCCTTCGCACGGGTTGCGCAACAAGGTCCTTTGCTGCAAGAGTCCCAGCACTGAGGGGACCAAGCGCCTGGGGGCGGGGGACGGAGGGAGGGCAGGGGCTACTTTCTCGGCATTGGCCTGGGATCGCTAAATCCATTCCTCCCCAGTACCATTGCGGGGTTTGCGTTTGGAGTCTCGCGTGCCGCCAGGGCCCAGACACCCCGCCCTCTCACCTGCCGCCCCTCCCCCGTCTGCCCCCCGCCCCTGCCCCGCCTCTTCTGTCTCCCCCAGTCTCCCACTTCCCTGCCTCCCCTCTTCCTCCCTCTGCCTCTGTACCTCCTTTCTCTCTCTCTCTCTCTCTCCTGTCTCTCCTTAACCTGCGCCCTCTCCTTTCTCGGTGGGGTCTCGTCTCCCAAGCAGTCTCCGCGTCCCCTCCCCCGCTCCAGCCCTTTGTTTCCCGGCGGAGTATTTCCTGGGTTGCCGTACGTCTCTGTCTCTGCATCTCTCCTCGCCCCGCCTCCTCCAAGCCAGGATCCGCCCCGCCCGCAGTCTCTCCTCCCCTTCCTCTCCGCCGCCCCTCTGCCCCATAGGTGCTTGGGGACCCACCTTCTACCCGGCTCCCGTCGGCCACCTCTCCCGGCCGGGTCTCGGGCTCCGCGGGTGGCCGCCGCCCCCCGCCGCCCCCCGCGCCCGCCCCCGGGGAGGGGGGGCAGGTGGGCGGGCACTATTGTTGTCGGAGCCGGCGCCAGATTCCTCAGCCGCGCTCGGGGTGGGACCGGCAGGGTTGGGGGGGGGTAAGGTGGGGGGAGCGGTGATTTGAGCTCGGAGCAGCTGGTCTTCGCGACTCGCTCCCTCCTTCGCGCTCTCGCTCTCCGCCGCCGCCCGCAGGGCTGCGGGGCTCGGTGGCATCTCCCGGGTGCGGCCCGCTGTCCTCGCCCCTGCCTCGGGGCCGCCCCCGCCCCTGGCGCCGCTCGCTTCCCCCCACCCGGACTCCCCCATGTATGACGACTCCTACGTGCCCGGGTTTGAGGACTCGGAGGCGGTGAGTGCCCACGGGGAGGGTGGGGGTGGGGAAGTTGGGGTGACACCTCATCTCCCTTGGACCCTTACCCCAGTTCAGGACTTTGAAAAACGCCTCTGCGGCGGGGCAGGGCGTGTAGGAGGGCGCTCCAGGAAAGTGGGGAGATGGGTTTTCATGCCAGAGGCTCCCCAGTGCCCCCGTCCTAGAGCAAGGGGTATCGGGTGTGTGCCAAGAGGGGCCAGCGTGGGGGAAAGGCTCAGAGCAGGTGGCTCCACAGCCCAGGACAGAAGGGTGGAGGGAGGAGGGGCTGGAGGCTGAGGGCACAGAGGCTTTAGAGAGGCCTCATGCAACGTCTGGAGTTCCCAAGGGAGGATTTATGGGGTCTGAACACAACAGCTACAGGAGAAGCCGGGGCCCTTGCAGAGGGGGACAATCCAGACCTCCTGTGCCTCAAGTAAAGGACAAATTAGGGAGCCTGGAGAACAGCAGAGAATCCGATACCAGCCTCTTCAGACAGACGGATCATAAAACTTGAGGACCTCCATTATCCCCTTCTGCTGTCCATCCCTGAGCATTGCCTTATCTCCTCACCCTGCCTCCAGCCCAGCTTCTCTCCCAGGCTGAAAACTGGGCACCCAGCACATGGATGAGCCAGCTGACTGAGCCCCATCCATTCCACTCCTCCTGCTGAGGCATCCTCAGAGCAGCGGGCATCCTGAGCTCCTGCTCAGCATGGAGGGCCTGGGGATGGAGAGGAAGCTCTTCGCTCAGAGAACCAGGCAGCTGATAAATATTTAATTCTCCTCTTTGCTTTTATCTCCTGACCCACTGAGACAAATCAGCTCATTAGGCAGTGATTCCCGGAGCTCAGAGCGCAGGGACAGTGCCTGGAAAGATGGGGGCAAGGATGGGCAGCAGCAGCTCAGTCCCTTCTCTCAAATATCCTACAAGAAGACCTCCTTATGAGAACAACTAGATGGCTTAGAAGGAGTCCCTGATAGGTATGGAGGGTAGAGCACTCCAGAGTCGAAAGGGGAGTGTTGGAGTCTTCTCCCATCTCTTGCTGCAAAGTCCAAGATAGATGAGTCCTAGGGCTCAGAATAGGCAGCTGTCAGTCCTTTCCTGGGACTGGGCTCCTGCTGGGGCCCAGTTCCCCGTTGATTGGGCCTCTGGGGCTAATTACATTGCGGCTAGAGCAGATGATTTTCAAGGCTGTGGTAACACCTCTTTCTGACAGTTGAAGGGACAGCTGGCACGGCCCAGGGTGCCAAGGTGAGCTTGAGAATGAACCTCTCTGTGGGGCTGGAGGGCCGTAGAACGTTCTTCCTGTCCCTGGTTGAGAAGGCTAGGACTGTTGCAAGGTGAAGCCTGACGTGTGGATGGTGTTCGGGGCAGCCTGCTAACCCATCGCTCGCTCCCCACCCTTCTCTGGTTCCTGGATTACCCTCCCCCACTTCCCTTTCTCTTGCCTGGCTCCTTGCTCTCCCCAGGGCCCCCTCTGAAGCAGTAGGAGGGAAATCAGGCTCTAAATAAATCCAACGGCTCATCTCCCTCCTCTCCTTCCCCCGTGCCAGGCAAGAGTGGAGCTGCAGCCTGCCCACACACTCACCAGGCAAGGGGGGCACCACCAGGGCACTGTGCCAACTCCTGGCAGCTCCCAAGTACTGAGGCTCTGGCTGTTTGGGCATAACAGGGCCGGGGGAGGCAAGACCCCAGAGTATGCTTGGCAGGGCAGCCCCGTTCCCGGAGTGATGGGTGAGCTCTGAGGACTTGGGAATAACGGAGAGGGGATTTCAGTCTGAGCACGACTCACTAAACATTTAGGGAGAGATCCTGTCATTCCCGTCTTAGGGTGAGAGGCCAGGTAACCCAGGTGCCCCAGGCAGGGACACAAAGATGACTAAATTAGGCTGAGATCCTGGAGAACAGAGGGTAAAGGTCAGACTCCTGTCCCAGCACAGGTCTGGGCAACTAGGAGGCATCTGATGTACACTTATCAAAGCGAGTGGTCATCCTGCCTTGCCTCCTGCCTTCTAGCCTGTTGGCCCCTATTTACTTCAGATAGCCATTTCCCACAGAGGTGTCTCCTGTGCCCCAGGCCCCTGGAAGGAGGACCCCCACTCGACTGACAGTGCAAAGGTTCTTCCTGGGGCTCAGCTGCTCTTTATCCTGCTGCCAAGCCAGCCTTATTTGGTTCTCGAGAGATGGGGAACATTGTCTGTAATATGCAGGACTTTCCCTCCTTGTGCTATCTTCACGCCTTGGGTCTACCACAGACATTGTCTTTCGCTTACGCTCTAGGACCTGGGCTGACATCAGTCTGACCAGTCCTCTTGCCCATGGCGGGGCTGGGGCAGGTGTGTGAGTTTGTCTTCCCCACCAAGAATCTGGCCTCCGCTGCCTTTATGCACAGTAGGCTTGAAGGAATGTTCCTCAGCCTGAGAACATTCTACTAAACACACATACACATACACATTCCCACACGGACCCTTTAGGCTTCTGCCTTATCTCTGCCACCTGCCCCTCAGAATTGATGGAAGTGTCACTTTCAGACTTCTGCCCATAAAGAGGGGAAACTGAAGCAGGAAACAAAAGACTCCCTTTTCCCTAGACTGAGGGGGAAACCCAGCCAGCCTGACTTCTGTCCTCCTGCCCTAAGGTCCAGCTTCCTTTGTTCAGTTGTGCATCTCCCTCATGGCCTTGAAGGTGAGCTCGGCAACCCTCCAAATGCACCTTCATTGCCCAAAGGCCCTTCCAATGGGCAGGACTCTGACACTCTCCTGGCTCAGGTTACCAAAGACCCTTTCCCTGCATCCCCAGGGTTGCTCCTGGCTGGGTTGCCTGGCACCACCTCAGCCTTCCTCCAGGGCTGATATCCCCTTGGGCAAGGGGTGGGGAGATGTAGGCCAGGTGGTAGGTGTGGCCCCACCTCACCCAGGCTTAGGGAGATAGCTTTGTGTCACTTGGTCAGTCTGTCTTGTTTGCTGCCCACACCTGGCCAGTTGTCCCAGCAGGTATGAGAGGAAAGAAAGTGGGGGTGGGGAGAGTAGAGAGGGAGTAACTTTCTTGAGTTGGGAGCCCTGTGGCCTCCTCTTCACCCTGGAAGAGTAGGGACTGGAGGAGATGGGATCTAAGGGGGTGGGTGGCTATATCCTGACACTCAGGACCAGTGCCTTGCCAACCAGTGTCTCCTGACTGTTGCTGGCTGGCTGTACTCCTCCCAGGCATTTTAAGGAAATAATTTCCAAGCTGCTTTGCAGGCTGATGTGAACAAGAGGGCTGGGTCTTTGGATTCCGAAGATTCCAAATCATCTCCAATATATCATCTTCAGTACATCTCACTTCCCTCTGCCTAACAGGACATGGTCAAGGGGAGAAAAGGGAGGAAGGAGGGAAGGGAAAGCTCTATTCGAGGCTGCAGTATTAATAGGCTTGGGGGGAGGGGCCCAGATCATAGCACATATGGGTTGGGCCGGCTTTTCTGCAGCCCCAGAGGCACTGGGGCCCTTCTTGGGGAGACAGGGGGGACTGGCGGGCCCAGCCACCCCCGTGGAGCTGGAGAGGCCGAGGTTAGCGGAGGCACCACTGTAGGGTTCGGAGGTGCCTCTCTAGTGCCCTTCACACCTGAGCCCATGGGTCACAGCCTCTCCCCCATGCCAGGGTTCAGCTGGCTCCTATACCAGCCGCCCATCTCTGGACTCAGACGTATCCCTGGAGGAGGACCGGGAGAGTGCCCGGCGTGAAGTGGAGAGCCAGGCTCAGCAGCAGCTTGAAAGGGCCAAGGTATCATCTTGCCGGCTGAGGGCAGGACAGGCCAGACTGGGTGGAAACTTGTGCTAGGTCCTAAGTGTCGAGGGGTCAATGGGCAGGATGTGTGTGAGTGTGAAATGGTGTGTGTGTGGATGGGCAGACTGATGGGGCCTCCGCCCTCTGCTGATGGGGCACTGAAACTGGAAGGGGTGCTCTGAGGCTCCCCTCATTTGCACCACTGGTCAAATTCTCCAGCACAAACCTGTGGCGTTTGCTGTGAGGACCAATGTCAGCTACTGTGGTGTGCTGGATGAGGAATGCCCCGTCCAGGGCTCTGGAGTCAACTTTGAGGCCAAAGATTTCCTGCACATTAAAGAGGTGACCACCCCCCTCCAAATAGAAGCCACTTAATCTCTCTGCTTTTGCCCCAGTTCCCATTCCTCTTGCTTCGGTCCTCATTTATAAACAAGTTCCCCAAGCTCCTCAACTCTTATGCTTAACACACCCCCATAAAACCCTCATATCCAAGACCTAATCTTCAGGGTCTCCATCCTCCTAAGGCCTGGCTTGGGCCTCAGTCTCCATATCTGTAAAAGTAAGCCATTAGATTAGTTGCATCTTAGGTTCCCTGTGGCAGCTGTGATGCCTCACGCTGAAGTCTTGAGGGTCTCAAACCTGGCTGCCCTTCCCTCTGGTACCTTCTCCTGCCCCCCTCCCCTCGCGCTGCCTTCCTCAGACCCGCTCTCCCAATGCCTCCCTGGCTCCTTCACGTTGAAGTGCCAGGACTGAGGCCTGGGTCCCCTCCTCTCACCGCCCCTTCCGCTCCACCCCACCCCCAGAAGTACAGCAATGACTGGTGGATCGGGCGGCTAGTGAAAGAGGGTGGGGACATCGCCTTCATCCCCAGCCCCCAGCGCCTCGAGAGCATCCGGCTCAAGCAGGAGCAGAAGGCCAGGTGAGAGCAGGGCTGTGACTCAATAAACATACACCCCGGACGTGTGCACTTTACCCACAGTCCACATCACCACACATGCACACACCCCCCCCCCACAAATATGCACACTCACACCTAGCGTATGCATTCACAAATGCACACACATCAAAGCTCACACACACAAATGCTCCCGTCACATGCACTTCCCTCACTAGCTAAAATGTGAGGAGACGTATACAACTATTAAATACTGTCTAGAACAGACACACAAAGACGCTTATTGACCTCCCTTTCTGCTCTTAGGAGATCTGGGAACCCATCCAGCCTGAGTGACATTGGCAACCGACGCTCCCCTCCTCCATCTCTAGGTAGCCTCCCCTCAACCCACCTGTCTTGGGTAGGTGGGTAACTCAGACACAGGGGGAAGGGAGAGTCTCCCAGGTGAACAGTGTGGGAAGGGGTTGGAGCTGGGAGAAGCCCAGGGTCTCCCCTGGGGACGGGAATACCGTGCCCCCAGGGCCTTTCCCCGCTTCACCAACTTTAATCTTTTATTTCCTTTTCCAAAAAGCCAAGCAGAAGCAAAAGCAGGTGAGTCAAGGAAGGGACTGGGGCTTGGGGGGCTCATGGCTTCTGGCTGTGGGGACAGGTTTCTGGGCAGTCATTGTTGGAGGGGCAAGAAAACACAGAGGGGAGGGGGCCCAGAACTTCTGAATCTGCCCCACCCCAGTCAGGTGAAGGGCAGGCCACACAGCCATGACTTTGCCTGAACTCAGGTCAATTCTGCAGGCGGAACATATTCCCCCCTATGATGTGGTGCCCTCCATGCGGCCTGTGGTGCTGGTGGGACCCTCTCTGAAAGGTTATGAGGTGAGAAGAGGTCCCTGACCCCAGAGTTGCCTCTACCAAACCTGCCACAGGAAGGGCCCAGGGACAGGGGGAGGGGATGTTCCCCCCTCCCCATCCCCCAAGGTCTGGGTGTGGAGGGGCTGGGCTCCATGGCCGCACCTGAGGATGCTGCCCCCCTCCAAGACGGCCCCCAGTCAGTTGCATGCCTTTCCCCTCACCCCTCCCACCCAGGTCACAGACATGATGCAGAAGGCTCTCTTCGACTTCCTCAAACATAGGTTTGATGGCAGGTAAGCTGCCCTGGCCTGCGGAGGCATGAGAACCAGGGAGAAATCATTGTCTCCTTCCAGATGCCTGTAGCAAGGGCTTCTCTAAAGTGAAAATTGGTAGGACCTGGGTAGGGAGGGGCCTAGGCTTGAAATTTAAAGGTGGGTTGTGCTTCTCCATGCCCACCCCAGGATCTCCATCACCCGAGTCACAGCGGACCTCTCACTGGCAAAGCGATCTGTGCTCAACAATCCCGGCAAAAGGACCATCATTGAGCGTTCCTCTGCCCGCTCCAGCATTGGTGAGAAGTCCCCATTCCTGCTTCTCTGCCCACTCAAGCGTTAGTGAGAACCTTTCTCCTACCTTTCTCTTCCCCGACAACTGCATTCCTGCCCAACCTCTTCTCCACCTGCCCCAGGATTGGCAAGAACCGAACCCAGTGTCAGTTCTCTGTTCCTCTGCCTGCCCAGGCTTTGATGAACACGCTCTCCCTCCAGTCCCTTCCCATCCACAATTTGGGAGCCCCCAAAGCCCTGTTGGAGTCAGATGGGGTGGAGCCACTGGTGAGCATTGCGGCTCGCTCCCTCCCTCCCACCCTCCATAGCTGAAGTGCAGAGTGAGATCGAGCGCATATTCGAGCTGGCCAAGTCCCTGCAGCTAGTAGTGTTGGATGCTGACACCATCAACCACCCAGCACAGCTGGCCAAGACCTCACTGGCCCCCATCATCGTCTTTGTCAAAGTATCCTCACCGAAGGTAAGTCAGTGGTGGTGATGGAGAAGGCCCACAGGGCTGCCCTCCTAGAATGTGGTACAACTCTGCTTGGTCCCTGCCCAAGGGCTCCTGAATCCCCTTTTCCTGCTGCCCCTTAACACAATTCTAAGTCATCCTCGCCTGCTCCTCATGCAGTATCGCAGGTCGGGGACATGCCCAGTTCTTTGTAGGCCCAGCTCTGCCCTTTTCCCTCAGGTACTCCAGCGTCTCATCCGCTCCCGGGGGAAGTCACAGATGAAGCACCTGACTGTACAGATGATGGCATATGATAAGCTGGTTCAGTGCCCACCAGTGAGTGGTACTCCTGTGCCCGCTCTTGCTTTTCCAGGGCTGGGGGAGTGCTGGAGATGGGTGGAGGGCTCCTGCTGAGAAGAAGCCAATATTCCCCCTTTTCCTTCCCTCCAGGAGTCATTCGATGTGATTCTGGATGAGAACCAGCTGGAGGATGCCTGTGAGCACCTGGCTGAGTACCTGGAGGTCTACTGGAGGGCCACCCACCACCCAGCCCCCGGCCCTGGACTTCTCGGCCCTCCCAGTACCATACCTGGACTTCAGGTAGCCATTTCCAAGGGCACAGATGCTCAGGCTAAGCCAGCCAAAACAATGCCCCCTCCCTGCCCGGAGGATCCCCCTTGGCCTCCAGTTTGAAGGCCAAAGGGTCAGAGAGCAGAGCTAGGGCATATGGGTGAAGGCACTTCCTGATGAGAGGGAATAAAGCAATGAGATGCGTGATCAAAGGCTATTTCTTTAGGACTCCAAAGAAACACACTTTCCAAACCCTTCTCCTTAGTCTGTCTTGAAGGCAGAGCCTGAATTTTGTGGGAGTCAGAAGCTCCAGTTTTCCGTGTCTGAAGTGGGAGAATGCTCCAGTATGCTTCTCCTTCCTTGCACTATTTCGTGTCCGCAGGGCCTGAGAGTTGAGGGGGAAGAAATCCCCACCCTGCTGGAGGTGGCAGGGAGGCCAAGGCGAGGTCCGCATGGCCTCACTTAGAGCTTCTGTCTTGCCCCAGAACCAGCAGCTGCTAGGGGAGCGTGGCGAGGAGCACTCACCCCTCGAGCGGGACAGCTTGATGCCCTCCGATGAGGCCAGCGAGAGCTCCCGCCAAGCCTGGACAGGATCTTCGCAGCGCAGCTCCCGCCACCTGGAGGAGGACTATGCAGATGCCTATCAGGACCTGTACCAGCCTCACCGCCAACACACCTCGGGGCTGCCTAGTGCTAACGGGCACGACCCCCAAGACCGGCTCCTGGCGCAGGACTCGGAGCACAACCACAATGACCGGAACTGGCAGCGCAACCGGCCCTGGCCCAAGGATAGCTACTGACAGCCTCCTGCTGCCCGACCCTGGCAGGCACAGGCACAGCTATCTGGGGCACCCGCTCCAGGCAGGCTGGAGTTAGACTGGCATTAGGCTGGCACTAGGCTCAGCCCCCAAAACCCCCTGCCCAGCCCCAGCTCCAGGGCTGCCTGCAGTCCCAAGGTTCTGGGAGAAGCGCGGGGCCCCCTCACCTCCTGGGCACAGTGACCCCCCTAGGCTCCCATTCCAGGTACTAGCTGTGTGTGCTGCACCCCTGGCACCTTCCTCTCCTCCTGCACAAGAAGCTGCCCCACTGGGCAGTGCCCTCAGGCCAGGATCCCCTTAGCAGGGGCCTTCCCACCAGACTCAGGGAAGGGATGCCCCCTCAAAGTGACAAGAAGGTGGGGTGTGGGCAGCATGACATGAGGAAGAAACAAGGTCCCTGAGCAGCTACTATCCTAACCCAAGGGACTCAGGGGTTGTGCTTTGGGGTCTGAGAGACTGCCACACATTAGAAATGAGACAATCAAAGCCCAACAGGGTGGCACTCCCATCCATCAGCTGGGGTGGGGCATCCACACACGAGGCTGGAGCACAGGCAGGCTGGGCTAGGGCCAAAGGCCTCACAGTTGAAGCCCTTGAAGGGAAGGGCTCTCCTCACCTGCCAGGAAGCTTCCTAACATCTGAAGGACCAGGACATGGTCAGGCCAAATGGCAGACGGGAGCCCACCTGGATTGGGGCTTTGGGAAGGGAGGGCGTGTGTAGCGCAAAACGTATGGACAGCGTCAGGGGCCTCCTTGCCCCACTCATTCTTTTGCTCTTGCATCCTGTCATCTCTGTTCTTGGCCTTCATGCCTCCTGGGGGATACGGGCCTCAGACTTTATTCCCTGATTCATAGCAGCTGCTTGTTAAGTTAGGGTTAGAGGGGGAGAGATAGGACCCAGTGGACAGCCCCCAGAGGCCCTGTGTACCCACCTTAAGGCTCTAGTGTGTGACCTACAGAGCATGCTCCACAGGCCCCTGCCCCACCTCACCGTCATCACTAATAAACACCACGCACCATCCCTCGGGCTCCTGGTGTATGTCTGCTGGCTCAAGTAGCCAAGTTCCTCACTGCAGGGCCAAGACTGGAGGAGGTAAAGAAGTATCCTGGCAGCCTCTCTCTCACAAAGAACCCATTAAATGGGAAGGGCAAAGGACAGAGCTGGGGGAGGCACTATACTCCCAGGTACCCCTCCATGCCCAGGGCCTGGAGGGAAACTTTCAGCAGCACAGAAGGGACTTGTTTGGGGAGGTGGAGAAGAGGCTTAGTCACCTTACACGGTCCCTACCTCAGGCCAAAAAGGTCCTGAAGTAGTTGCAACTTGAACTCCAGGTACGTGCCCAGCTCTTTGATGGGTAAGGAAGAGCATGTGGTAAGAGTATTGGGGGAGGACCCAGGCCGTGCAGCCCTCTAGCCCTCTCCCCACAACCTACTCAGCCGGGCCCAGCTCACCTTTCCGTGGTGCCTCTGGTGCCTGTCTCCACAACCTCCCATGAGCAGTGGGCTCGGCAGTTAGGGAGCCACAAGCAAAGGTCCTGAAGACTTGGTGTCAAGCACACTGCACCAGGGCGGGAGAGTGGTTCTGACTGCTTCACCTGCCAAAGTTTCACAACTGCTTTCCTTCCTCACCCTTGTGCAAAGCTCCCTGGAGGGTGTCCAGGCCAGAGCTTCAAGTTCTGTGAAGCCAGAGCAGGGGAGGGAAGATGCATCGTGGTCCTGCTGTCGGTGCCTTTTCCATCTCCCCTCAGGCACCTCCTATAGACTTAAACTATCAGCTCAGACCCTAGGCTCTTCTTTGAATGTTGATTTTCTTTCATCTCCCAAGTGAATCCACTGTGCCCAGTGCTGTCCTCCTGGTCTTCTGTGGTACCAGGGAGGACCTGGGAGATGAGTTTAGCTAGAACTAAGACACAGCCTTAATATTCATGTATTTATTCTCAGAACATACAAACTCTTCTCAGAGAATAGAAAACAGAAGTTCACTCTGACTTCAAGGACTCAGCCAGCTCCCCATCCCCACACCTGCTAAAAAGTTCCCCGGGTGAGGGCCTGGAGTGCACGGTACCCCTCGGCACAGGGGCCGTGCACAGCTCTAAGCAAGGCTCTCCACTTGTTGGATAATCCGAAAGGGCAAACAGCTGTCAAAATGACAGTAAGAGTCCAAGATCCATACTCCTCAGTGCCAGATCCCCTGGGTCACCTAGGGCAACGATGGTGCTGCAGCTCACGCAGTCACGTCTGTGCCGAAGAAGTCCCAGCCCGGCAGCCAGGTCTGTTCAGTCTAGGAGGCAGTGCCAATTGGCTGCCCCCATACCTGGCAAGAGCTGATGGCCCAATGCAATCCCAAAGCCCGCCGGAGGGGCAGGGCTGGGCCAAAACCTAGGGTAATTTGTTCTCCTTGCCTCCTAGCTTCCTCTCCTCTTACAGCCCCACACTCAGGCCTTCAGAACTGAGGGTCTGGGCCAGGGAGTTTGATTGTTTCCTAAGCCCCCATAAGAGTGCGGACCTGGGAAGAGACGTGAGGGTCCTGAAGAACAGGCTCCAGGGCGCAGCCTCGAACCGCAGGGAGAGTGCTGTGTCAGGCAAAGATGGTCTCCTCCCGGCGCTTCTTGGTGAGGATGGTGCCCGGCTTGTGCTGGGCATCGGGGTGGTTGGCCAGCTCTGGGGGGCAGGAGGACACCGGGCTCTCCAGGATGGCTTGCTTCAGCTCATAGAACACAGCAGAGTCCTCTTTGGTGAGGAAGGTGATGGCCACACCACTCTTGCCTGCTCGTCCCGTGCGGCCAATGCGGTGGATGTAATCTGAGGAGGGGGAGGAATGTCACTCAGGGCGCCAGGCCAGATGCCCTCGTGAGCAGTGCGTGAAGCCTCCACTTCTGAAGGCTTCATCCTTGCCACCACACCTCTGAGGGCAGTAAACACAGCTCGCGCTGCCTGAATCTGCAGTGCCCACGGTGCTCTGCCCGCTGGCACTGCTGATGGTGGCCATCCTACCACATTAAGACGGAGTGGCCCAGCTCCGTTCTTCTCCATACCCAGAAGACAGAGTGCAATCCCAGGAGCTGGGACAACACACCCAAGAGAGATACAGGGCAGGAGCTCTTCTCACTGGGACAAGCAGCCCTAGGCTCAGAGCTGTGAGACTTGACAGCAGGAGCCTCCTCAGTGGAGCTATTCGAGGAGAAACGGGCAAGGAATCTCCCTTTACCTGGATTGAAGCTGCTTTCCCCTGCACTTACCTTCAATGTTTTTGGCCATATCATAGTTGACAACCATAGACACATCTTGGATGTCGATACCACGACCCGCCACATCTGTAGCCACCAAAATATCCTTGGCCCCAGCCTTGAGGTTGGATAGTGCAAACTCTCGCTGCTCCTGGCCTTTTCCACCATGCAGCGTACAAGCATTGTACTGTTGGAAGAATGGTGAGGTGAAGAAAGAGCAATGGGATCATGGAAAGACAGAAGTTAGGAGGGAGTGGACTGGGAGGAGGGAGGGTTGCAGAGAGCAGCAGGGGAGATGGAAAGGGGAAGGAGGCAGAAGAGAACAAGGGCAACTGAAGTAAGGAGAGAACAGATGAGCTGAAGAAAGGGATAGGAGAGATTGGGGGTGGTGGTGAGGGGAGACACAGACAGGGCAAGGTCAAAGGTAAAGCAATCAGGGGTGAGATGTGGAGCCAGACAGATGAGAAGTAGTGAAAGAGAGAATGAGGGTAAGAGATGAGGGTGGAAAGCAGGGACCAAGAAATTTAAGGAAGTTTAAGCCTGAGTGGAAAGGACACACCCTTCCCCTCCAACACCAGTATCAGGAGTAAAGGACACTCATCACTAACATCTCCCTCCTGACAACACCATCCTCTCTCCCAAACATAAATAAACACGAAACACTTTGACCCACTCTACTCCATATCCTCAGATCCTGCCAGGATGTGTCTCATAACCTCTCCCTGGCCCCAGCACACTTGGAGGAAGACCCAAGGCAGCTGTGGCTGGCACTGCTGGAATGGACAGGGAGTCACAGCAATCGACCAAGTCCTCTTTATCCCCATCAACCACCCTTTTCCCTCTGACCCTGGCTTGTTAAATGTTGGAGAGGTTCAAGAGTAGGTAAGCACTGAAAGCAGAAGCCTAGGGGGCCCGTCTAGTTTCAGAAAGCAGCACCAAAGAGACCAGGCATTGCTCTCCCCCCCCAGACACACCCCCATCTTCTCCAGGGATTTGGCCAAAACATCACAGCCCTTCTTCTGGTTGACAAAAATGATGATGGGGGGATCAAAGCCTTGCTCCAAGATTGCCAGCAGCTTTTTCCTGGAGAGAAGAGGAAGAGAAAAATGAGATGCATACTACCCTCCACTCCAAGTGAAATGCCCAACACTGATCTACAAACACCAATTCCAGGATCTCCAATGCCCAGCTCTTCAACACGGCAGAACAGTCGCCCTCCGGCCACCACTCGCACTAAAAAAAGCCTCTTCTCCTTTCTGTTTCCCCTGGCTCAGCTGCCCCCATACCTCTTTTCAGACTCTGACATGAGGAAGACCTTCTGTTCCACACGTTCGTGGGGCTTGCCGGCAGAGCCAATGTACACCACAGCAGGTCGCCGAAGATAGCTCCGGGCTAGACGCTCCACCGCTGGGGGCATGGTGGCCGTGAACATGACTGTCTATGAAAACAAGAGGTTCAGCCCTGGGCCCAGGCAGACACATCACACATCCCACCATCAGCCCAGGCAGCGCAGCCCAAGCTGCAGAACAGAAAATGAGCCATGGTGTGAGTTCTGCCAGAAGTAGTGCCTGACAGAGAGAGAACTGTCCTTTGCCTTCCCACTTCTTTTCCTCAGTGCCTGTTCAGCAGAGTACTTTACATCTTATGCTAACAGGAAGGGCTGAGACCATTTGCCAGCACCTGTGGCGGGCAGTAGCATGACTGTTTGGAATCATTTTTCCAGGGCTAAGAGGCTACACTGCTAGGACTGTGAGAGGACTGTACATGGGGAGCCATGCCTCACCATTCTGGAAACATGCACTTGCCTAGGGCAAGAAGGGCCCTGGAGCAGGTCTGGCAACTTGCCCAACTTTTCCCAGCCTAGGGAAGCAGCCTTACTTGGCGGTACTTATGTTTTCCTGACTCGAAGTTGGCCAACATCTTCTCAGGGTCCTCGGCCTCATCCGTGTCCGGCTTCTGGTTGCTGACAGGCATGTGCTCCAGGATCTTCTGGACGTCTGGCTCGAAGCCCATATCAATCATCCTGTCTGCCTCATCCAGAACCACATAGGTACAGCGGCTCAGCACCAGGTAGCGGTTCTCCAGCACATCAATCAGACGTCCTGGAGTAGCAATCACTATCTGGGGGGTACAGTGGAATCATGTGTGGCCCCAGCAGGTACCCCTTTCTTCTCTCTTCTGTGAACTATCCACCCAATAGATCCCCAATGCTAAGGAACTTTGACCCCAACCTCCAGTTATGTTTGGTAGTGAAAGTTCCTGAGAAGTGGCATGAAATCACTTGTTGCTACCTTGGATTTTTTTCAGGAATGAATGGGGTCTCTGAGTAAGGTCCAGGGATTAGACAGAAGAGGCAACATCAACAGAACTTTCTTTGATGGAAGAGAGACTAAGCGATACTATGGAGGGGGTTGGATAAAGGGATTACACTAAGAAGCCTGCAGAAGACTTGATTCCTACAGCAGACTTCTCGTAAAAAGCTCTCCTCCCCTACCCTAAGAAGAAGGCAACACAAAATCAACGACATGGTCTTTCAGAGCGATTAAGAGCACAGCCTTCACATATGAATCTCAGCTCTACCCATCACCAGCTGTGACTTTGGGCAGGTTATTAACCTGATTCTCAGCTTCACCTGTAAAATGGAAATACCGTTATCTATTCTCTTTAAGGTGGTTGTGAGAATTAATGATATACAGAGTACAATCCCTGGTGCCTAAGTCCCCCATAAATAACAGCACATATATACATACCAGCCCCTTTCTTCATTTACTGTACGTCTATGGCAGAAACTAGAAACAGAGCCCCCAGACAGAGAGCCCTCCCAAATGGCGGGCTGGCTGCCGGCCAGGTGAACAAACCTCACAACCCATGCGCAGCCTGAAGCCCTGGTCTTCTCTGGAGATGCCGCCAATGACGGCCACAGTGCGGATGCCTAGCGGCTTCCCAAACTTGATGGTCTCTTCCTCAATCTGCTGAGCCAGCTCACGAGTGGGGGCCAGGATGATGGCATAAGGGCCCTGGTCTGACTCTTCGATCCTGTGGTAAATGGGGCATTCCACAGTTTCATGAGCTTTGGTTCTCATCCAACCACAAACAGAAGCAAGACAAAGTCACTCTTAAGGGCAACTAAAGGGAATGAGGAGGGTGGTGGGAAAAGAATGTAACAATTGCTCTTAAAGATCAGACGCCGGGATAGCCAAGCTCTCCAGGGAGTGGTCCTTGCCAGCAATAAAATCATGCACTTCTTTGATATCATGATCCAATTACTCCCTAATATCTGACCCAGACTAAAGCCTTCTGACTATAGACTTAAAAAGAAAACCAAATGCTCATTTGCCATTTTCACCAACTGGTGTCAGCTGATGTCACCTGTCAATTTTGGGGAGAGTGGTAATCCAGACCAGCAACGGGATGAGGAAGGCTGCTGTCTTGCCGCTGCCAGTCTCAGCCACTCCAATGATGTCACGATTCTGTAGCCCAATGGGAATTGCCTGACGCTGGATAGGTGTCGGCTCCTGTAGTGACCCAGAGACAGTAACGTGTACAGGCAAAATTATACTACCTGGGCTGCTGCTGACAGAGTGGGCACATATGCTAGCACAACGGGAGGACACCAAGCACAGTGAACAGGAATGGGACCCGAGAAGAAACACAATCAACAAACAATACTTCCACCAGAAACTGAGAGACGTCACCTTGGTGCCCACTGGCAGAGAAGGCACCGAACAGTCTAGGAACAAAGTTCTCTGTTCTCAAATTAAATCCGAACCCCCTAGAATCTGGGAACACGTAAGGCCTTCTGGGCCAATCTGCTCCTTCATACCTTGTAGCCACACTTATCGATGACCTCCAAGATGTGTGGAGGCAGAGAAGAGTCTTTCCAGGATCGGATGGGATTGGGGATCTTGCCACCTTTGGTGGTGATGCTGTAGTCCTCACGGAAGATCCGCCAGTCCCTGTCTGTCATCTCATCCAACTTCTTCTGGGACCAATGCCTATCATCCCAGCGTTGCTTGGCTTCCTTCTTACGAAGTTTGCGGAGTCTTGCCCTGGAGCAGGACATGGGGAATGAAGGGGTTCATATCCTCCGTCTCCTTCCTGTAGACTCGGCTCTGCCCAACCACCTGCAGCCCTGCCCACTCACTCCTCCTGCTCCTTTTCTTCCAGCGTCCGCCTCTTCTCCATTAGGTCTCCATAGAAACGTGACTGCTCTCGTTTCTGCTGCTTTAGGTCAATGCCTGCAATGAAGCCTCGCCCCAACAACTGCACCTGGTGCCGTTCTTTGTACCTGGGATTGAGACAGAGGAAGAGGAAAAGAGAAGGAGCTGCTAAGCACAAGGATGGAGGTGCAGACTACCAACATTACCAGTTCCCCTTCCAGCCAGGGTCCTTCATCGCCCAGAGGGCTGGCTAACTACTATTTTACCCATCTCCCCATCCCAGCCTATCTTACTTCTATCTCTGTAGTCACTGGTTCTCTCTAGCAACTGCCTAGTTTAAAAGACCTAGCACTGAGGCCTGAAGACACTCACAGGGGGTTGTAGTCAATGGAAGTGTCCTCAGATGCATCCCACTCAAAGACAAACTTGCGGTCATTGAGATGCCTCGTCCGGCGCCGCTTCTTGATGCCACCCAGGTAACGCTCCTGCCCGGGCACAGAACACAAAGCCCATCAAACGGGAGGCCCAAACCTCATATACAGAGATCAGACTGGCCCAACAAGCAAGCCTCCTTAGTGTGTGAGGAGCGTGGGGCCACGAAGACAGAGCTGAGGCCTGTACCTTAATGGCATGCAGTTCCTTGCTCTTATCCTTCTCCTCCCGGATTTTCTGCCGCCCTTCCTCATCCTCATTTCCATTGGTCTCCCGCTCCATCCTCTCCCTGCGTTCCCGACGTTCCCGTTCCTGAGGGTCTTCTGTAGACCAAAGAAAGCAAAGCTGCAGAAGAACTCAGTGGAAGAAAAAAGAGGGCATGGAGGAGATCCAGACAACAGACACCAAATGAGTAAAAAAATGGGGCGGGAGATTTATGATACAAGGGAAATGGAGACCTAACAGAAAGATATTTTTCTCAGAAACTTGCCCCATCCTTCCTTCTTCCAAACTCAGAGCAAATAGCTTTCTAGCTCTCCTAAGTTACACCACAATCCCATTCCCACCCTTCCCTACCCTGTCTAGGGGCCACAGGGTAAGAAAACGAACCCAACATTTTCCTGCCCAAGTCTTGGAACTGTTTCCTTTTCTTCCTCTCTTCCTCAAGCATCCTCTGCCGCTCCTCCACCTCCTGCTGCCGTCGCTTTAGGGCTTCAGCCTCTCGTTCTGCTTTGGAGAGGAACTTGGGCTACAAAACAGATTACAACTGTAAACAATGATCTAGGAACAGGGTATAATCACACCACTGATGGCAAGATGGCAGGGAGCCCAAAAATATTTGCTCAGGCATTAAACATGTTAAGGAAAACATAAATAGGCCCAGGACCCTGTTACGGGCTAAACTGTGTCTCCCTCAAAATTCACATGTTGAAGCCCTACCCTCCAGTACCTCAGAATGTGACTGTATTTGGAGACAGAGCCTTTAAAGAGGTGATTAAGGTAACCTGAGGCTCCAAGGTTGGGCCCTAAACCAATCTGACTGTGTCCTTATAAAAAGAGAAAATTTGGACACACAGAGATACCAGGAGCATACACACACAGAGGGAAGAGCATGTGAATATGGAAAAGACATCCATCTACAAGCCAAGGAGAGAAGCCTCAGAAGAAACAACCCCATCTGATCTCAGACTTCTAACCTCCAGAACTGTGAGAAAATAAATTTTTGTTGTTTAAGTCACTCAGCCCGTGTGTTCTGTCATGGCAGCCCCAGCCAACTAATACAGACCTTCAAGCTCTTACCTTAGCCTCAGCTTCTTCCTCAGCCTTTTTCTTGGCCAGAAGTTCCTCCAGGGATAATGGCTGGGCCTGAAGATAAAACACAGGACTTCAGTCCATAGAGGCTCTCTCCCTATGAAGAACAAAGTTGGGCTTGAACTGAAGAGGAAGATGAGGAAAAAAATCCTTCCTCTTTTTACCTTAGGCTTCTTATCACCATGTTCATCCTCTTCATCCTTCCTAGAGTCTCTGTCTTTCCGAGATTTAAAATCTTTTCCTCGGCCAGGAGATAAACTTAAAGGCAAAGGAACAGGAAAAGTCCATATCACTCTTAGCCTAGCCCCTGGATGAGGCTCAGACTGAGCTCGCCAAAAGAGGATGGAAGTTTTCCCACGACTCAGCAAGACTGGCCCACGGTCATCCAACATGTCCTGAAGCTCCTTTTGCAGACCTGGTCACTCTGCCTGCTCTGAAACCTAACAATGACCCTATCTTGGCCCCATTCTACCTGAATCTCCTTTTCTGAGACTATTCTCTTCTGGGAAGTGGATCTTCACTACTGATATCAAAAATTATTTCCTCCAAATATTACTCAGCCATAAAAAAGAAGGAAATATTACCATTTGCAGCAACATGGATGGACCTAGAGATTATCACACTGAGTGAAGCCAGACAGAGAAAGACAAATATATGGTATCACTTATACGTGGAATCTAAAAAATAATACAAATGAATTATTTACAAAACAGAAACAAACTCACAGACACAGAAAACAAACTTATGGTTACCAAAGGGGAAGGGGGGCATGGAAGGCTAAATTAGGAGTATGGGATTAACAGATACACATGACTATATATAAAATAAACAACAAGAATTTACTGTAGGGACTTCCCTGGTGGCACAGTGGTTAAGAATCTGCCTGCCAATGCAGGGGACATGGGTTCGAGCTCTGATCCGGGAAGCTGTCACATGCCGCGGAGCAACCAAGCCCGTGCACTACAACTACTGAGCCTGTGCTCTAGAGCCCACGAGCCACAACTACTGAGCCTGTGCTCTAGAACCTGCGAACCACAACTACTGAGCCTGCGTGCCACAATTACTGAAGCCCGTGCGTCTAGAGCCCGTGCTCCACAACGAGAAGCCACGGCAATGAGAAGCCTACGTACCACAACAAAGAGTAGACCCCGCTCGCCGCAATTAGAGAAAGCCCGCGCACAGCAACGAAGACCCAACGCAGCCAAAAATAAATAAATTAAACTTTTTTAAAAATAAAAAACATACAATTAAAAAATTTCTTAAAAAAAAGAATTTACTGTATAGCACAGGGAACTATATTCAATATCTTGTAATATCCTATAATAGAAAAAAACCAGAAAATATACACGTGTGTGCGTGTGTGTGTGTGTGTGTGTGTGTGTGTGTATATATATATATATATATATATATATACACGCGAAACTGGATCACTTTGCTATACACCTGAAACTAACCCCATATTGTAAATCAACTATATTTTGATTAAAAAATTATTTCCTCCAAACAGCATATGCATGTCAGTAGAAAAAAAAAAATCCTGCATTACTTGAGAATACACAATAAATTTAGCCGACATGGCCACCCACATACACCCTTCCCAGATACTGCTATATATGTCCTTTCCTCATCTCTCCTTCCTACCAGCCCCAGCAATCTTTCCCCACACCTGCTATAAGCTTAATATGCAAGAGATCTCAACCCCACTGCGTTTGTTGCAAGAATTCTATTCTTTGCCCTGAATTCTAATCTACAGATTCAGGGCCTAATAAAAACTTTGTATAGAAAGTTTCCAGGGCTTCCCTGGTGGTGCAGTGGTTAAAAATCCGCCTGCCAGGGGCTTCCCTGGTGGCGCAGTGGTTGAGAGTCTGCCTGCCGATGCAGGGGACATGGGTTCGTGCCCCGGTCCGGGAAGATCCCACATGCCGCAGAGCGGCTGGGCCTGTGAGCCATGGCCACTGAGCCTGAGCATCCGGAGCCTGAACGTCCGGAGCCTGTGCTCCGCAACGGGAGAGGCCACAACAGTGAGAGGCCCATGTACCACCAAAAAAAAAAAAAAAAAATCTCCCTGTCAATGCAGGGGACACGGGTTCGAGCCCTGGTCCGGGAAGATCTCTCATGCCGCGGAGCAACTAAGCTCATGCGCCACAACTACTGAGCCTGCGCTCTAGAGCCTGTGAGCCACAGCTACTGAGCCCGCGTGCCACAACTACTGAAGCCCACACACCTAGAGCCCGTGCTCTGCAACAAGAGACGCCACCGCAATGAGAAGCCGGCGCACCACAACAAAGAGTAGCCCCCACTCGCCGCAACTAGAGAAAGCCCACGCACAGCAACGAAGACCCAACGCAGCCAAAATATAAATAAGAAACAAATTAAAAAAAAAAAAAGTTTCCAGAACAAAGAGATCAAGATACTGGTGCATTAAGCTATCCCAACAAATATATGTTGTACATTCTGGTTAGAAAACTGAATGGTCCGATGGAGCTGTTTTGTTGGGTGGTAACCTTTTCAAACTAAATTCTAAGAACAAGCTGACCCTCAAGAAGTGGTGACTTCACTAACTGGTTATCCTTTCTAAAGAAGGTGTGTGCCTTCTAAAAAAGACAGTTCTACTATAACTGCCAATAGGATTCGCTATGGAAAATTTACTTTCCCCCGAAGCTGAGCCAGCTGAGATGCAGAGAGGAAGCGACCAGAGTGTTGCCCTAAAGCCCACTCCCACTCCCTCAGGTACCTGGATCGCTTACGGTCCCGTCTGTGCCCATCCTTATCCCGATCTCGGTCCTTCTTATTCCGATCACGCTCCTTATCTCGCTCTCGTTCTTTGTGCCGGCGTTCTCTGAAGACAGCACATTTAGGAAATTACATGACACTTCCTGAGTCCTGAGTATCCTGCTTCACTGCAGCCCTAAGAAGGTTCCCATGCTCTTTTCTCCCCAAAGTAATATTTTACAAATTGGAAAATGTGTTTCCCAAGAAGTTATGAGGGAATTCTAAGAAGGTCTAAGAGCTCAGAGCTGTACTGCTAAGTATCAGTGGCAATGATAGGCCATGGATTATGTGAACAGATGAACTATCTTCCTTGATCATCTGGACCTTCATCTTACAAGTTCCCTATTAACCTTTAAGAACTAAGAGAAATGTATGAAAGACTAATGCCCTAATATGGAGGCATCAGAGGAACCAAGAATAAAGGAGTTTGAAATGTACACTCCCTTTTCACGTAACAAACAGAAAATTACTTTACCTTTCTGTGGACTTGGAACGGGAACGGGAACGAGAACGGCTGCCTCCTCGACGCCTTTCCCTTGAACGATGCCGTTTCCTATCTTTAGATGGGGAAGACTTCCGGTCTCGGTCTCTATCCCGTTCTCTGTCAGGAGTCCGAGATCGCTTCCTTTCCTCCTTGGAAGGTGATGCCTCACGGTCCTTCTTATCAGCCAGCTCTCCTGCCATCTGTCATGGGTAAGAGGAGTATTTATTATGTACTAGGTACTGCTCTAAACTTTTTACAAATAATTTACTTAATCTCAAAACAACCCTCTGAGGTAGATATACTGGTATGCATGCTTTATGGATGAAGAAGCTGAAGCTCAGATGTATAAAGTAACTTGCCTAAGGACACACGGGTGTTAAGTGTCACAGTTTTAGGCAGTCTGGCTCCAGAGGCCCATTCTTATTCATTAATGCTATGTTATTTCTCTGGGATTCCTTTTTGTAAATATTCATTTCCAAAAGTATACAATGAATATACCTTATTTTTATAATTAGACTGCAAGAGTATTAAAAGAAATGTTAGTTAATGAATAGTGTACTAGCTATCTCTAGAAACATCTTGTTTTGCCTATCTTAGGAGTCTATGGTGTCTGCCAGCCCACCAGGATCAGTCAACATATATACATCTAAGGGAGATAAGTTCTCTTGAGCTCACAAAGAAAGCTCAAAAGAGAAAAAAGGAGTTTAACTTAGAGATTTGGGATTATGATCAGCACCTCAAGGAAACCTAAATTCAAATAGAGAAACTCACTTTTACTCAGATTAAAAGAAATGTATTTCTAGTTATACAATGGCAAAAACTTTGTGAAGGGTACATAGGACTCCATACACTTTGGTTTTACGACTTCCTTCCTTCCTACAATTATTTTAGAACTTAAAATAAGGGAGGGAGGAATGGAGAGAGGGAAGGAGGGGAAGAGGGAGGAAGAAGTGTACCAGAGACTAGAGATCACAGACGTTCTGACTCATGTTCCCTACTCAGATTTTCACAGCCTTGATTATGATCCAGTCCCATGAAAAGTTTGAGCAGGAATTTGTTCTGTCCCCATACTGCCTAGGGGACATTGAACACCATGCCACACTGTCAACTGTCCTTCAGACTACAAAATTTACTTCAGCCAGGTGCTAAATTCAGACAGCAAGTCTGAATCTGCCTCTATTCCACCATCACCACCACCATCCCTAAGCCTCAGGATATATTTTTCAGAACTTACTTTAACCCCAAATGGTTCCAGGGAAATAACAGTTCCCTAAGCTTTAGCTTATGATCCCCCTTTCCCATGTAATTCCTGCCATATATTTTTAAGAAGGGAGAGTATGTAAAGAAGAGAAAAAAATGAACAAGTAGCACTTTCAAAAGGCGGAGACAACCCATTTTACCTCAAAATTGCCAGTACGTCATGCATATCACATGGAAATTATACTTATGTCTCGTCCACTTATAGCCCTAAGAAAACAATCCAGGGACTTCCCTGGTGGCACAGTGGTTAAGAATCCGCCTGCCAACGCAGGGGATACGGGTTCAATCCCTGGTCTGGGAAGATCCCACATGCCACAGAGCAACTAAGCCCATGGGCCACAACTACTGAGCCTGTGCTCTAGAGACCGCAAGCCACAGCTACTGAAGTCCATGAGCCTAGAGCCCGTGCTCTAGCCCATGCTTCACCTCAACGAGAAGCCCGCGCACCGCAACGAAGACCCAATGCAGCCAAAAATAAAAATAAGTAAATAAAATAAAATAGTCCTCTTCTATTAAAGAAAAAAAGAAAACAATCCAGAGGAAAGGCCATCTTCTCTATAAAGCATCCTGGACATCAGCATTCTTTCGACAAATATTCACTGAGTACCTGGTAGGTGCCAGAAACTATTCTGCGTACTAGAGGTACAGCAGTAAACAAAACAAAGTCTCTGATCTCATAATGCTTAAATTCCAGTGAAGCAGACAACAGTTAGGCAGAAAGATAAGAGAATTTCAAACAGTAATGAGTGCTAATGAAGAGAGTAAAACAGGGTGACGTGATGGGGAGCAGTATGAACAAGAGATAGAAGGCTCTGGAAAGAATTTTTTAGATGACATGTAAGCTGAGACTTGAATGATGGGAAATAGAGTCTGCAAAAATCAGAGGAAGAATTTACTGGGCAGAAGGGACAGTAAGGCACTGGGGCAAGAACTAGCTTAGCATGTTTGCCAATTAAAAATAGACTCCTGTGGGACTTCCCTGGTGGTCCAGTGGTAAAGAATCTGCCCTGCAATGCAGGGGACGAGGGTTCGATTCCTGATCAGGGAACTAAGATCCCACATGCTGCGGGGCAACTAAGCCCGTGCACCACAACTACTGAGCCCGCACGCCTCAACTAGGGAGCGCGTATGCCGCAAACTACAGAGCCCACGCGCTCTGGAGCCCGTGCACCACAACTAGAGAGAAGCCCACGTGCCGCAACGAAGATCCTGCATGCCGCAACGAAGACCCACCGCAGCCAAAAATAAAAATAAAAAATAAGTAAAAAAAATAAAATAGACTCGTGTGAGGAATTCCTTGGAGGTCCAGCGGTTAGGATTCAACGCTTTCACTGCTGGGCATGGTCTGATCCCTGGTCAGGGAACTAAGATCCCGCAGGCTGCACGGCAGGGCCCAAACAAATAGACTCATGTGGCTCAGTGGCAGTGACCAAGGGGGAAGACTGATTCGCGATGAGTTCAGGGAGGTAGGCAGGGGTTAGATCATGGAAATGTGTTTCAGGCCAGGGTAAAGGAACTTGGATTTTAATCTAACTGCAGTGGGAACCTTAGAAAGGTGATAAACAGGAAGTGATGTGGTCTTATTTTACATTTTCAAAGAATTACTTTGGTGACTTGCAAGAAAACATACGGTAGGGAGGCAACAGTGGACACAGAACCACTGAGAATGCTATTACAGTAGTCTACACAAGAGATGACAATGGCTTGTTCTAGGAAAGTGGCAATGGAGATGAAAAGAAGTAGAGGGCTTCAGGGTACATTTTGAAGGCAGAGCTGATAGGACTTACTGATGAAGGGAGGAAACAAAGAGGAGAGACAAATGTAACTCCTAAATTTACGGTCTGACCAACTGGTTAAATGGTTCACGGTGCCATTAGTGACCAGAGGAGACTGGGGAAGGAAAAGACTTAGAAGAAATCAAAAGTTTCATTTTGACCATATTGAGTGTAAGATGTCAATAAGAAAACCAAGTGGAGATTCCAGAAAGGCAGTTGAAAATGTAATTCTGCAACTCAAGAGAGAGTCTGGAGACAGTAACTTGAGTTATCAATATATAGATTGCTTTTAAAGCCATGGGACGCTAAGTGATATTACCTAAGTAGGCATTCTAGTTAAAAAAGAAATTAGAGGAGGACCCAGGATTGACCTCCGGAACACTGTAACATTTAGAAGTCAGGCACAGGAGGAGCCAGAGGGAAAAACTGGAAAGAAACAACAGCCAGTGAGAAATAAGAAAAAATAGTAAAGTACGGCATCACAGAAATCAAAAATGTGTTTCAAGGAGGGAGGGGTTACCTGTGTCAAGTGGAGAAAGACTAGAAGATAAAGGAGTGACCCTTGCATTTGGAAAAACAGAGATGGCTTGGCGACCTTTGACAAGAGCTGTTTCAGTGGCATGGAGGGAGTAGAAGGCTGAGTGGAGTGAGCTTAGAAGAGAATGAGAAGTGCAAATAAGAAGAAAGTAAACGTAGGGAACTTTTATTATAGGTTCCACTTATCACAAACCTCCACATCTTTGAGTTCCTCAGTTCTTTAGGGCAGGGGCAGAGTTTTTTTCATTCAGTGAACTATGTACTAATCAAGCATCCACTATATGCAAGGCACCATACTAGGCGCTGTGTGAGTTACAAAAGGAAATCAGGAAGATCCTGTCCACAGGAAGCTTACAAAACAAAAGACGGTTATGAGACACATAGCAAGATGCAGGCTCAAATGAATTATTGCAGGAGTTCAAAGAAGAAGTTTACTTTCACTTGTAAAAGGGAATTTGGAAAGACTGTAGAGAAAGTAGCTCTTGAGCACTGAAATACAGGTAGAATCTGAAGATGTATAACTGAAGGTGCCAGGAAGAAGTCATTCCCGGAAAAAGAAATAATACAGGAGGCGCAGAGGCGGGAAAGCATGACTGGTTCTGGGAGAAAAACCAGAGTTTCAGTTCGGCTGGAGCAAGGGCTACTCGAAACATGAAGGAATAAAGTCGGACTGAGGGTATCACAGGTGCTGTGCGCGTGGGAAAAGGTCTGACCTGGAACATCGTCCAGGGACCTGCCCTGTGCCCCCAGGAGCCAACACTCCCGCTGGGGCCCGCGCCCTTTCGCTCCTGCCCGCCAGGGCTTTCCAAGCTCGTGCCCCTTCCCTGAGGCGTTCTTCCCGTCTTATCCCGGAGACAGGAGCCACCGCTGTGCCCTCACTCTCGCCTTCTCTGCAAGCTCCTGGAAAACGCTTCCATCGCCCGAGACTCACCACTCTTGAGTCCGAACCGCCCAACGCGGCCTCAACGTCGCCGAGCAGTCGCCATCTTCCCCATTTCCTGGTCGCCGGGCTGCTCCCCAGGCCGCGCGGCAAGCTGGGAAGGCGAGTTCCTGGTGCTGAGCAGCGCAGGCCGAGAGCGAGGGCCTGAAAACTACCAATCCCAGAATACACGGTGAGAGCGTCGGCCCCTGGCCGCGGGGGCCGCTGGGCAATGTGGTTCGCCAAACATTTGAGTCTGCGGGAGGAAGAGTTTTTCGTGGGCCGGCTGTTCTCAAAAGGTTTTTCTCTCCGCGGGCGCAGTCCTCCTGGAATATGCTGGTTTTCCTAGAAACTGTAGTTAATGACATCATGGCCTGTGGCTTACAACGGAGAAATTTAAGGCCTTCCTTAGATAGCACGTAATTATAACCGGCAACTACGGTGACAACTATAAATACCGTTTATGGAAAAGCGTTTTTACAGAAAATCTTTGAGATAGATTATTAGCCCTATTTTACGGGTGGACAAACTAAAAGTTAAGTTACAGGAGCAGCCTAGTATTTCCCAATGAGGGTGGGACAATTCACGGTGTGAGACTATCCCAGGTTTAGGAGGACATTTTAGCAACCCTGGCCAGGCGGCAACACCCTGGTTAGTGTGACAACTCAAAATGAGCCCACACAATGGATTCCAAAGGCCTCCTGGAAGGATGGTATCTCCTGGGCTGTGGCACCTGGTTTTCTCAACATTCCAGATAGGACTTGCCTTCTTCACTCTTTTGCTGTTTGGAATCTGGCCAGTTGTTTGGGTTATCTTAATACTTTTTTGTTCTTTCTTTCTCCTAGTTCCCTCTTTTCAGTCCTCCAATGAGATTCTTTTCCCCCAAAATTGTACTTTCACTTTGTTTCTCTTTGGTCACATGGTTCATAATTCTACCCCCCTTCCTCCCAAACGAAAACAAAAACTCTGGCAACTTCTAGGACGGTTTAGATAGATACCAGGAAGTAACTAATGCCTCTTTCCTTCCCTTTTTCCCATCACCAGCTTTTTGGTTTCAATCCCACATAGCTTTAGTTCTGGTTTTTCTCTCTGAATGTGTTCAGTTCTGCGGAAGCAGAGCCTAGGATAGGCCCAAATAATCCTAAAGCTCTGAGCCTCAAGCATAAAGGCCCAAATTAACTCTGGGATAGGCACATTTCTGCTCTTAGAACTCTGCAGTCTTTGAGCTGCCCACTTGGACCTCACAGAGAGAATGGAAAAGTTGTCTCAGGTCTGTTGGGTGTAATTCACCCAGTGAACACTGGAGGGCTGTCCACTCACAGAATGGAGCTAACATCAGACCAAAGGTGTAGAGCTGCGGTTGCTATTTACTAAGTATTGATGCCTCCTAGTGCCCAACTCTGTGCTGGACACTTAACTTACATTACTTTTTAAAAAAAAAATAAATTTATTTATTTCTATTTTTGGCTGCGTTGGGTCTTCCTTGCTGCACGCGGGCTTCTCTCTAGTTGTGGCGAGTGGGGGCTACTCTTCGTTGCAGTGCGCGGGCTTCTTACTGCGGTGGCTTCTCTTGTTGTAGAGCCCGGGCTCTAGGCACACGGGCTTCAGTAGTTGTGGCACGCGGGCTCAGTAGTTGTGGCTCACGGGCTCTAGGCGCATGGGCTTCAGTAGGTGTGGCGCATGGGCTTATTTGCTCCACGGCATGTGGAATCTTCCTGGACCAGGGCTCAAACCCGTGTCCCCTGCATTGGCAGGCGGATTCTCAACCACTGCCTCACCTGGGAAGCCCTAACTTTACTTGTTCTTCTAATAGTATAAGATGGGCATTATCTCCATTTTACTGATAAGGAGATTGTGGCCCAGAAAGATTCTAAGTCCACATAGTCAAAAGAATGGAGCCAGTATTCAACTCCAAGTTCATTTAATTTCAGAGTAGATACTCTTTCCCCATTTCCAGGCTACCATTCTCAGTCATCTTTAAAGATCAGTAAATTGAGACCCAGAAAGTTGATGAAGCTTGTCCAAGTTCAGAGTGGCAGAGTTCCCCCAGTACTGGTGCACACCTCTCTCACGGCACATGTAAGACATTGAGCTTAAAGGATACTTGCATGGTTTTTCCTACCCTGCTAGTTCTTTCACAAATATGCATCTTTGGAGATGGAGACAGAGGGACTACATTCTAGTAAGGACCATAGGGAGAGAGTCTCCTAGTTAGGTACCACATGGCTAGCAGTAAGGGGCCCATGGAATTACAGTTAACATTGAGACTGGGTTTGAATCCTGACTCTACTACTTAACCAGAGTATGATCTTGTAAAAGTCATGTGGAATCTCTGGCTTTTCTATTTCTCCTTTTATAAAAGAGGGATAATAATACCATTTGCCACACAGGCTAGGATAGCAGAGCAGTAAAAAGTGCATGTTCTGTAGAGAACAAACTAGTGGTTACCAGAGGGGAGAGGGAAGGGGCAATATAGGGGTAGGGGGAAAAGAGAGTTATTATGGGATTATATGAAATCATGTGTGTGAAACTTTTGAAAATTGTAAAGCACTATAGAATTTGAAGACTCATTCAATTTTTAAAAAGTGAAAAAAAAAATTAAATGGTTGAACTTAAAAAAAAAAGTGCATGTTCTGGAGCCAGGTTGCCTGGATTTGTATCCACGTTCTATCACTTTCTAGCTGTGTGACCTGAGGCACATGAATCTCTCTGAACCTCAGTTTCCCTGTCTGTAGAATGACGTCAGTAGTACCCCATAGCGTTATCAGAGGAATAAGTAACATATAAAGAACTTATAAGCAGCCCTGACCCATAGTAAACATTTAACAAATGTTAGCTATTTTCATTTATGAGGTTAAATGTGATAATGTAGAGAGGATCGGGAGTTTGGGATTGGCAGTTTAGGACGAGAATATGAAAAAGAATATATATATATATGTATAGGTATAACTAAATTACTTTGCTGTACAGTAGAAATTAACACATCATAAATCAACTATACTTCAATAAAATTTTTTAAAAATACTAAATTGAAAAAAATGTGATAAGCACTCAGCACAATACTGAGCACATAGTAAGTACTCAATACACAGTAACTGTTTCCAGTACACTGTGAAAGTTGGAAAAAAGAGCTGTAAGCAGCTGAAGAGAAGGGATGTTAAGGCCCCTGAGCTGCCATCAACAGGCCATGGACTTGGAAGTTGCAGAAAGCAGAAGGCATCACCTCGCCTTGAACTCAGAGGAGACCAGAACCCTTGGAACCTCCCAGGCTTGGCTTCAGTCTGTCTGTCTTCTGCAGGGGTTGGGATCTCAGCAGCTTGGATCTCCTTCTAATGATTCCGCTGAACCTTGTCTCTCTCCCCTAGACTCTCCACGGGGCAATGGTTCTCAACCACGAGTGATTTTGCACTGAGGGACATTTAGCAATATCTGGAGACATTTTTGGTTGTGACAACTTAGGGGTGTTACTGACACCTAGCTGGTAGAGGCCAGGGATGCTGTTAAACATCCTCCAGTGCACAAGACAGCCTCCACAACAAAGCATTATCTAGTCCAAAATGTCATTTGTTCTGAGGTTAAGAAACCCTGCTCTAGGGCTAAGGAGATCTTCATTGGCTTAGAAGGACTTGGGTGGGGAAGGGGATGAGGCAGGGGGTGGGGCAGAGGGAGGAGATCCTTGTTGCAAGTGCCAGGGAACAGTGGAGGCAGCCACTCTGCAACCCACAGAAAGGACCTCAAGACAGCTTTTCCTCATTATCGAAGACCAAAGGGAACAGAGACAGGAACTAAGAATACGGAGCCAACTTCTTTATATGTACTATATTGTTCAGTAATAAATAGGTTTTCTTCTTTAAACACAGAACATATAACAGACTGAAACACTCCCCCCTCCCCCCGGTTCCAAAGACAAGAGTCTATAAAACAAATGCCAGCTATACTGCCCTAAGGGCAGAAAAAGTCTGGTGACCCCCACCCAGCCCTGCGTCCTGCAGCACCACCACCCCCATGCTGCAAGAGAAGGGGGTCTGGGGCTTCTCCCTTGGACCCTGGGGACTTAGGTGAGAAGCATGTGAATGTATGATGTCACCTCTCCATGAGGCATGGGCTATGCAAAGATGAGGTTTCCTTCTCATTGGCTCTGACCAGCTCCTGCTCTTCTGATTTCAGTTACCAGTTACGAAGCACCTGGGCTCAGCTCCCAGAGGAGCTGCCTCTTGGCTTCCCCACTCTCCATTCCTCTGTGGCCTCCTCGGAGGGGAAGGGAAGGGCTCAGGGACCCCTCCCATCCCCTGGCCTGCATGGAAACGCTGTGTGGAAGAGGCATGATGCTGAAGGTGAGGCTCCTGTAGGCCCCCAACCAAAGCCATGAGGCCAGCATGCCCCCCCCCCAAAAGCCCCACACCTTTCCTGCCTCTGGAGCGGAGGGCACTGGGGCAGCCGGCCCCTCCACCACCTAGTGCCTGGCTTGGGGTGTGATGGTTCTTTCGCAGTGTCAGGTCCTCAAGCTGGGCCCGGCTCTTTCCTTGTCCCATTCCTGTCTCCTTCCAAGCCCTCACCGTGGCCGTCTGAAAACCTCACATCCAGTGTCCTAAATTGTCTCCTCCTCCCTCTCCCCGTGCCTCTGCAACCCAAGGGGGGAAGTGGGAGGTTGTCTCCCTTCTCCAACCCCAGCTTCACATAATGGAACAGCTTTTGGCCTTTTCCTTCTTGAAGGTGGAAGAGATGAGTTCGGAACGACTGGGGAGGTGGAGCAGTCGCTTGGAGAGGCTTCGGACAGGGCTCTTCGGGGGCACTGGGCTGGGCTTGTTCAGACACACCGTGGACGCCGTCCGGAAGATGCTGTGGATACTCTTTTCTGAGGTGAAAGCCGAGCCTTCCAGGTAGATTTCCGCACCCAGCTGCTTGGCTATTGCACAGCCCTGCGGGAGGAGTGAGGTCATCAATGCAGTGCCCCAAATGGCTCTGAAACACTGCCTTCTAAGGTCAGTGGTCCTCCCCAGGGCTGCTCCGATGGACCCAACTGCCAGTCTCCCACCACCACCCTCTGCTGATTATCTTCTGAAGGTGAAGCCTGACTGCACCTTAAGTCACCTGGCACACTTTTTAAACCATACTGATGCCAGAACAAGTAAATCAGAATTTCTGGGGGTATGCCGAGGCGTTAGGATTTTCAAGAGCTCCCCGGATGACTGTAATGTGAAACACTGGTTTAAAAGGAACGATCCTTACACTCCCATGTGCATAAGAAGTTATCCAGGGACTTAATTAAAAATGCAATCCCCATACTTTTCTCCCAGAGTGACTCTATAGATAAGGAGTCAGGAATTCTAAAAAGCACCTCTAGTGATTCTAATGCAGGTGGCACACACAGGAATGGCTCACCTGCCAAACTATAGCATGAATCTGGGTAAACTGGCACCCAGCACCTCTATCCAGGTAACTAGTTTCCTGATTACAGATGGCCCCACAGAACACCAATTCTCTCTTGCCGTAGTGAGTGAGTGTGAGCAGGGGCCACATTTCAAGCCCTCTCCTGTAGCCTTCCCCAACTCAGCCCCCAACACACACGAGGGCCCCCCCCCCACACCACACACACACACCTGCTCGTAAGAGATGGGTGCCTGCTTCTGGTGGGACAGCTCCATCAGAGTGCTCAGGTCTGTTCGCAGGTCTGTCTTACAGCCAATAAGCAAGACGCGGGTGCTGGGACAATAATCGAGGATTTCCGTCCTCCACTGAAGAGCCGTGCAAGAAGATGGGAAGGAGGAAGGAAGGAGAGTCAGTGGCTGACGGACACCCGGAGAAACCCAGTTGGCAACATCACACACACCATCCAGTACACCACCAGCTCAGCCCTCCCTCTGAGTCACAGCACCACCACTGCACTAATTACATCATCTTCCTGCCCATGAGGGCTTTGGGGCCACAGGAATGCTGTTCCAAGAGTCTGTCCCCAAATTCAACAGCCCAGTCACCAGAGAGAGCACGGAGGCAAATCTCCCACTCTCTGGCAAGCATATGGGGCATGGGTCTGCCCCCTCAACCCAGAGGGCTTCACAAGTCCAGAAAGCCAAGAAGAAGCCAACCGGTCTCTTTCCAAGGGAAGGAAATAATCCCAGAGTCTTCTGGGAAACTAGGCTAGTTCCACAAGCTTTCCTGGGACTCCTCAGTATGGGCAGACCTTGCTACTCGGACCAAGGCATTTCCTACCAGCAGTTCGGCTCAGGCCTGCCTGGCTTGCCCAGTCCAGAAGGCCTGGGATCAAGGTCAATGAAAGCTGCCACCAAAAGGCCCCTTCCCCGACCCTCAAACCATATCACCAGACGGTTCTCTACTCTCAATCCCTCACTTCCTGAGTCTCAACACTTCCCCCCCTTGCTGGGCCTCTGACAGAGCAGTGCAGGAGAGGGGCAGAGGCAGGATGCAGAGGGGACTGGAGATCTGGGTTCTAGTCCTGGAGCTGTAGCTAATGTGGCCTCAGGCAAATCTCTGCCTTCCCTGGCCTCAGTTTCTTCCTGTTACACAAGAGGGGATTAGATGACAAGGTCCCCAAGATTCCTTTTTGTTCTCAGGCTGAGCTAGAGATAGCAGAGTTTATCCAGCCTTACCTTCTTGAGCGCACTGTCCACTGTCTCTGGACGGCTGATATCAAAGCATAGTAATACTGCATCTGAGTCGCTGTAGCAGAGTGGACGGACATTGTCATAGTAGGGAGATCCTGGTAGAGACGAGAGAGAGCTGATGGTGAGCCATGGCATTCTCCCTCCCTACAGGCCTAAACCAAAAGAGCCCTGGGAATACCACGCTTGGTCCCTTAGGTGAGATGGCCCCACCCATGCCCCAGGGGAATGTGCTCCAGTGCGAAGCTTGGGACCTGACCGCCTTCTGCGGTACAAGAATATCATCTTCCTTAGTCCTAAAAAAGGGAAAGGGGGCAAAATAAAAGGGAGGTGGAGTATAATTTGGCCCTGTCTGGATCTCCTACAGTGGGCTTAGTTGAAGGTCCGCCAGTTTTCTGAGTCCCAGGGGAAGCTGCTCCTACCCCTACAGAGAGACCAGGCCTTGTTTAAGGTCTCTTTTCTGGAGTCTGCCTGCTGCCCAACCTCTGCTCTAGGGTCTCCCCAGTGAAGGAACAAATCTGCCTGTTACATAAGTGGCTGCCCCGCTTCTTTGCCGTGGGGTCAGAACTCTAGGAGGCTGGCAGGGGAGGGAGAGCATCAAGAATTCAGTGTCCGACTCCTCCCACCCAAATCAGCTTACGCTGTAAAGGGCACAAGGAAAGCTGTAGCCCCTATCCCAAGATCTCAGGGAGGCGTTCTCAGAGACAGCAGCACCCATAGCTGGGATTTAGAGGCTCGAATAAGGGTCCTTCACTGGGAGGGGAGTAGGCAATGCAGACTCAGGTGGTCCAATACGGGAGAATGCTAGGGGTTGAACCTGCCCCCCTCCACCCTGGGGAAGGAAGAGTAGCAGATTTGGAACCCAGACAATCCGTGCTCAGAATAGCAAGCAGCCCCTCTCCCTGAACCGCAATTGCCATGGAAACTGGGGGGAATCCAAGCTGAGGCGGTGGGGGGGGGGTTAGTTGTTAAAAAAAAAAAGGAGTAAAGGGGAGTTGGGATAGCTGCTTGCTCCTTCAGCAATTGGTCCCCATCCCTCTCTGAGGTGGGGTCTTATCACAGCATCACCGAGCAAAGGGAGCACTGCAGCACTGGGGAAGGGGGAGGGGAGGACGCCTCCATTCTGGCTCCAAGCGATCCCCCTCCCCTAAGACCAGCAAGTGAATAATGGGAACAGGTTCAACCCTGGCCCCAGTGCTGGGAAGCCCCATCCCACACACCCCTGCTTCTCCCTCTCCCTTGTGGGCACTTCATTTGCAAGAGGGAGTTTGAGGATGACCGATAGCCTGCAACCTTTCAGAACTCGGGGGGTGGGGGACGGGCTGGGGGGATGCGACACAGGGAACAGAGACCACCTTGCTGACTTTCCGTTATCTGGACTGGGATTCAAGGGCTGCATTCTGACTGTGAGAGGAGAAGGAGGGGCTCTTTGGGGTGGTGGTAGTGAAAAGAGATGAGCTGCAGTAAGATTCTGGGAAGATTGAGAGGTGGGCAGAGTACAGCAGACGAAAAACCATACATCATGCAGCCACGCTGCATTCCAGTCCAGTCCAGCCAGCACAGCACAGTCCAGGATAACCAGAATCCTGCCTCCCAGCCCCTGGAACTGCAATGGAGGAAAGCATGCCTCCGTTGAGGTTGAGGAATTTGTTTTGTTTCGGGGAGTGGGGAGCAAAAGGAAGTCTCATTTTCCGTTTACCCATCCCCTACCTCCAATCTTTCGAGACCTCAAAATTGGATGCTGGGAATAACAGCTCTTTGGAGGAGTAGGATGGCATATTTATATGTAACAGGAAACCCCTAGTGATTTATAGTTCCTCTTAAACTCAGCCTGAATATGCATTTTTTGGAGAGAAGTGGATTTTATTTTCTTTCTCCTATTCCTGGCTTTTAGTCCTTAATTATGACTCTGAGCTCAGTCTATTAAAAAAAGGGCTGGGCTAAAGAGATAATGAAGGGCTCAGAATCAAAGCAAAGGATAGACTAGCACTGAAGGTTTAGGGATGAGAGGCTTGAAACATACTGCTTTCTACGATCCAGAAAGACAGAGCCCAGTCAGAGCCAATAGCCCCCCCAACTAGGTACAACGTGCCCATGCCCCATATTAAGCCCCCACCCTCCAAAACACTGACGATGCATCGCTTCATCCCTCAGCCGCAGAGGTATGACAGTGGGGCTGAGCTGCGGCAGGCAAGCAGGCAGCAGTGGCCTGAGATGGAATGCGGGAGAGAAAACTGAGTCAGGAGCAATATTTCCCCCAAAGCAGGCTTGTCTCCTTGCCTCACCCACAACGGCCTCCAGCAGCACTGCCTCCTGCCTCTTCTTTGGCTTTGCTCTGGGGCAGTAAAGCCTATGTGTGCGTGTGCTGGGTGGCAGGGAGTGGAAATGGAGAAGCCCTAACTGCCTCCTCCAGTAGTCTTCCGGGGTCCATCCACCTCACCATCTCAGCCCTCTGAAGGATGGAGCCAGACCCAGAGAAGTGAGTAGCTTCTGGGGTTTATCCACTCTGAACCCCTGGACCAGCCAACTGAGTTGGCCAAACTCTCCCCACAACCCCAACCAAAGAATCTTCAGGTCCCCTTCTTTCAGTTTCCAGCAAGCACCAAACTCCTTCTCCCCGTCAAAGAGGGAAACAATTTCTAAAAGACGGCAGCTGCAGCAGACCAGTAGGGGTGGGAAGGCGGGGACTTGGGGCCAGCAGTCTTACCTGAGGTGTCCCAGAGACTGAGCTCCACTCTCTGTTCCTCTGTCTCCAAGCAGGCTGTGTAATTCTCAAACACAGTGGGCACATACGTCTGTGAAAAGAGAGGAACTATTCACACCCTGGGCATCCCTACCCTTGTAACCCTCCAGTTAGTGCTGGCTACACAAGAAGCCGCTCATCTTAGTGAGACACGAAAGTGTCAGGAGATAAGGAGAGGAGGGGATACCTGGGGCAGGAGGGACCACATGGGACAGAGGGAGGGGAGTGTAGAGGCACAGACAGTTTGCTCCATCAGAGTAAGAAATGTGAATGACTGCCTGCCAGGGACAAGCCCCCCATATCCTAGATGGTTAGGGAGACACACACAAAGATTCCTCTTGTCCCCAGATTTGTCTGTCTTCCAATGTCACAGCCACAAGCCAATTCTAGCGCTTTATCTTTTCCCCACAAGCCCCTTGGACCAGCAAGGCAGCAGAAAGGAGCAGCAGAAGCCTGCCTGGGGACAAGCGCATAGAACCTTTGAGGATGGGTGAAGGGATGGACAGGTATTACGTCAAGAAAAAACCCCAGACTCTCAAATGCTTCCAGTTCCCTCTCCCAAGAGCAGACTCCAGGATGAAGGGAGGTAGGAGGGGATTTGATGGGGGGACCTATGGGTGAAGAGGTGAGGAGGAGCCTTCGGGGCGGCAGAAGTGGAACAGGTCTCAGGGGAAGCTAAGGCAGGGCGGTCCTCCAGCCAGAAAGCGGCTGAGGATGGGGAGGGGTGGGGCGGGGTGAGACAGCTCCCCTGGGCGGGTGGGAATCTACCCCCAGCTGGCATACGGGCAAGGAGGAAAGCTGGCCAGTCGTCGGGCGAGCAGCTCACCTCGGGATAGCAGTCTTTCGCCAACACCTGTAACATAGCTGTCTTCCCACACTGCACATCCCCCACCAGAACGAGCTTACATCTGGCCACGATTGGCTGGGGGGCCCGTCTCTCCTTCATGGCTGCAGCCTCCGCGGGACCTGGACTCGGATTCAGAGAGGATAACGTTGCGCCAGGTGCGTCTCAGCACACGACCCAGCCCGATTCCCTGTGTCTCTCCAACTGAAAAAGAGGCCGGCACAGCCTCCTTATATCACCCTGGCTGAGCCAATCACAAGAGGGGGCGGACTCTGCCACAGCCAATCCCTGAGGTGGGATCCCCTCCAGCAGCCAATGGCAGGAGGTTCTGAGTCAGAGCCCTCTTTCTCTTTCTCTTAAAGCTCTTTCCCTTTCTCTTAAAGCTGCACCTTTGCTTCCTCTGAAAGGGGATTCCCACGTTGTTTTGCATTTGTATTGGGGTTGGGAGTAGGAGGGGGAATGAAGCAAAATTTAATGGTCTTGTGTGGCCACCAGTTAGTGTCAAAAACAAACTAGCAGGCGCAAGAGGGAAGAGATATGGGAACATATGTGTATGTATAACTGATTCACTTTGTTATAAAGCAGAAACTAACACACCATTGTAAAGCAATTATACCCCAATAAAGATGTTTAAAAAAAAAAAAAAAACTAGCTAAGAATGTGGATAGTGAGGTCGAGCTGGAGTTGTCCCAGGAGAAGAACAGGACTTGCCTAAATTGTAGACAAGTGACACCCCTTGGGGAAGGGGCGGTCCCAGAAATTTCTGACCCCTCTGTTCTATCTAATCCCCACCCAAACCATTTCCCACAGAAGCTCCTGCTGGACCCCTTTATCAGCTCCTGCTGGACCCCTTTCAACTCCCGTCTCTTTCTCAGAAATCACCTTCATCCAAAAATAAATAAGTTAAGAAACTTTCTTGCATCATCTGGAAAAAACCCACAGAGCTCCTGACCCACAGCTGGGCAGAGAGAAAGGAATGAGGGAATCTGGCAAGTGGGGATGGGAGCAAGGAGTAGAAAACAAACAAAGTCGCTGTCTGTTCCGCCAGACAACCTCTCACTCCAGGCCTGGCAGGAGCTGCTTTAGGAGTGTTTGTTCTGCTGCTTGGGTTCAGCTTCCTGGATGAATCAGGCACAGGTCCAGTTTCAGGTTGACACCTACTGACGCTGAGGTACTGCGTGTGTCACCTGGTTAAAGTCCAGAATGGAAGACTGGGACTGGGACTTTGGGGTTAGGAAGCTGGAGGGCAAGATGAGGTTGAGATGAGCTACGTAACTGCCTGCCAGCCCTCAGCCCTCAGGGCCTTCATCTTACTGCCTCTCTGCTAGACAGACCCACGGGATGTACGTCCGCAGCCTGAATAACCCGCTGATTATTCAGGAACAAAGACAGCCCAGATGAGGCCTCCTGGGGATAAGGGATTGAAGTAAGACTGACCTTGGACAAAAGTGAGAGCATGCCAGACTTCTCTAGGTCCCTTCACCTCGTCAAGCCCAGTGCCTCTGGAGCACAGCCGGGGTCCTGTTCCATCTGAGCTTTACTCTAATTCACCATCATTGCTGCCCCACCCAGGGGTATTTTCCCTGTTACGAAGGATGTTTAAAAGTCTTCCCTGGGGAGCTTCCCTGGTGGCGCGGTGGTTGAGAGTCCGCCTGCCGATGCAGGGGACATGGGTTCGTGCCCAGTCTGGGAAGATCCCACATGCCGCAGAGCGGCTGGGCCCGTGAGCCATGGCAGCTGAGTCTGCGCATCCGGAGCCTGTGCTCCGCAACGGGAGAGGCCACAACAGTGAGAGGCCCTCATACTGCAAAAAAAAACCCAAAAAGTCTTCCCTGGGGACTTCCCTGGTGGCACAGTAGTTAAGAATCTGCCTGCCAAGGCAGGGGACATGGGTTCGAGCTCTGATCCGGGAAGATCCTACATGCGTGGAGCAACTAAGCCTTGTGCCACAACTTCTGAGCCTGCGCTCAAGGGCCCATGTGCTGCAACTATTGAGCCTGCGTGCTGCAACTACTGAAGCCCACGCCTCTAGAGCCCATGCTCCACAACAAGAGAAGCCACCGCAATGAGAAGCCCACATACCTTGGAAGAGTAGCCCCCGCTCGCCGCAACTGGAGAAAGCCCACACCAAGCAGCGACCAAGACCCAATGCGGCCATAAATTAATTAATTAATTTAAAAATCTTCCCTGGACCCAAAGGGACAGATCTCTAAGGGTAAGATTGCAATGCCCTCGACAGACAGGAGAATGGAGAGTATTTTGAGAATGTAGCCTAGCCAGTGTGCCTCCCATCAAAGCCTATGGCATCCAAGTCCAAGTTGCTTGGCTAAGGGCTCTGAGGCTAAGTCTTGCACTGTCCTCTGCCCGTCTCCTAAGGCTCTCCTTCCAGGGATCAGGAATCACCTCAGGGAACCTCCAGGGTAGAAGGACAGTTATCCAGGTGCTACCATTGGCTGGTTACCCTCCTTTCCCAGGCAGGCTCTCTGGAAGTTTCTTCCCCCTACCATTCCCCAGGCCTCATCCTCAGCCCTCAGGTAATGTTCTGCCTATAGAATTTGTCCTCTTCTTGCCCTTTTCCAGCAGGCTGGCAGCTTCTCTGAGTTGCCCATAAATATGGTTTGGGAGCGTTCCAGGAACAGCTGTAAGATCACAGTCTGCCTCAGCTTGGAGTCCCCTCCCTCAGCCTTTTTCCTGGTGCCTTCCTCCCTCAGTCTCATCTGGACTCAGTTCTGGAGGCATCAGTGGGGTTCCCATACAGCCTCTTAACCCTTAACTGGGTTCCCTCCAATGGCAGCCCCAAAGGCTTTAGCCCTCTCTCTCCCCCATGTTCTCTACCAGCCTGCGCCTACACATACCCGCGCCCAAGCCACTTCAAATAAACATTCACATAAGTAAAAACTGTTCTTGCCCTGCAAACAGCTTCCTCTGGCTTCTAATAAGTTTGCCATCCATAAGGTCCACTGAGATAGGAATTCTGGGAGCTGGTGCTAACACTGCTTCTTCCCTGAGTGGCTGCATTTCAGGGAAGAGGAGCAGAAAGCCTGAGCCGTGAGATGGAGCAGCCCCCATCATGGCTGATTCTCAAGATGTGTCTCCAAAGGTATTTTGTGGGTCACAAGTTTATGAGTTGTGGTGTGTGTGTGTGTGTGTGTGTGTTCAGAAGGCAGCGTGGCAACGTGAAAAAAGGATGGAGCCAAGATTCAGCTGGTCTGGGTGTTGGACCAGCTCTGCCCTTAACAAGCTGTGTGTGTTTGGGAGTCTCTTCTCTCTCTGGGCCCCTGTTTCCTTGTAGGTAATGTGAGGGCTTTGGACTAAAGAAGGGTTTTTTAGCCTTTTTTTTTTTTTTTTTGCAGTTAGACTCCCTCCCCCAAGTTTGTTCAAACCTCTTCCAAGAGTCTTTATTTGAAAATCCAAAGCCAGAGTAATAAATTTATAAGATTGTTCTTTCCCACCAAGACCAGAAAAATTTTAAACAAGGTTATACTTGAAAGTGTTATCCTAAGGTGAAAGGAGCTAGTCACAAAAGGCCGCATATTATATGATTTCATTTGTATGAAATGTCCAGAACAAAGAAACAGAAAGTAGATGCGTGGTTGCCTGGGGCTCTAGGGGCTGGGGGAATGGAGAGTACTGCTAATGGGTACAGGGTTTCTTTTTGGGGTGATGAAACTTCTAAATTTGATTGTAGTGATGATTGTACAACTCTGTGAATATACTCAAAACCACTGAATTGTACAGTTTAAGTTGGTGAATTGTATGGTATGTGAATTATATCTTGATAAAGCTGTTACTTTTTTAAAAATAAGTTTATAATTCCAAATCTTCTTTATGGAATCTCCTTAACTTGTTGTTTTTTAATTCATTCATTTATTTATTTATTTTTGGCTGCATTGGGTCTCCATTGCTGCGCATGGGCTTTCTCTAGTTGTGACTAAAGGGGGCTACTCTTCATTGCAGCACGCAGGCTCTAGAGCACAGGCTCAGTAGTTGTGGCGCATGGGCTTAGTTGCTCCGCGGCATGTGGGATCTTCCCGGACCAGGGCTTGAACCCATGTCTCCCACATTGGCAGACAGATTCTTAACCACTGCGCCACCAGGGAAGCCCTCCTTTAACTTTTTTTTTTTTTAAACTTGTGTGGAAATGTTCAAACATTTAAAAGGGTAGAAAGAATAATACAATAAACCCGTAGGTAACCAACACCCAGCTTCAATAATCATCCACGCAATCTTGCTTCATCTATCCCCCCAGCCACTCCTCCCCACTACACCTCCTTACTCGATGATTTTATTTTTTATTTACTTTTTTAAAGGATTTTTTTGGGGGTGCCACACCGTGTGGCATGTGAAATCATAGTTCCTGGATCAGGGATCGAACCCATGCCCCCAACACATGCCCCCTGCACTGGAAGCACGGAGTCTTAACCACTGGACCGCCAGGGAAGTCCTGGATGATTTTAAAACAAATTTTGGACATCATATCATTTAATCCATAGAGATTTCAGTACTCATCTGTAAAAGAAAAGGATTCTTCGTTAACATAATCAAAATACCATTGTCACAAATAAGTAACTCCTTAATATCACCAAATATCCAGTCAGTGCTAAAATTTCCCCAATTGTGTCACACCTTGGTTTAGTTAAATCGGAATCTGAACAAAGTCCACTCGTTGAATTTCACTGATACGGCTCTTAAGTGTCTTTTATTTCATAGGTTCCATCTCCTTTTTTTTTCCTCTCAATTTATTTGATGAAGAAACCAGTTGTTTATTCTATAGTGTTTTCCACATTCTGGATTTTGCTGATTGCATCTCCATGGTGTTGTTAACATGTATTCATAGTAAACTCCTTTACAAATTAAGTCTTATGCAGTATTCCAAAACGTGAAAAAAGATGAAAAACAAAACTGCAGTGGTTGGATCAGAATTAGGGACTTGCAGTGAGGCTCACTCAGCCTTCTCTCCCCTCCTGGCGTACCTCTAAGGAACAAACTCCAGGGAACACAGTTTAAAAACCACTAGCCTGGATAATGTGTGTGTGTGTGTGTACCACACATTCAAAGCTCAGGGCTGCCCTATCTTTTTTTGGCTCTGATTACTGTGATAAGGTCCTTATCTGGGACAGTGGCATAATATACCAAGGTGTTCAGTGTGGTAGCAAATTCAAATCCGCTCTGACTCTTACCAGAGCATACACAAACCCAGTACTTTCTCTGCCCTAGGGATCCTTACAAAGAACTCCCAGGCACCCTGCCGCCCTGCCAGGGGTCTAGCAGGGCAAGGCCCATTCTCCCCTCCTTAGTATGACTCAGGTGTTCCACTTCTCAGTCCTACACCATAACTTCTCATGATCTCAGGGATCCCTGGCTCCTGGCCATGGGAATACCTGACCCTTTGGGCTTTTTAGCTGGAGCAGCCACTACAGTGTTAACCAAGTTTTTAAGACTCAGTCCCTGGGCTTCCCTGGTGGCGCAGTGGTTGAGAGTCCGCCTGCAGATGCAGGGGACACGGGTTCGTGCCCCGGTCCGGGAAGATCCCACATGCTGCGGAGTGGCTGGGCCCGTGAGCCATGGCCGCTGAGCCTGCGCGTCCGGAGCCTGTGCTCCACAACGGGAGAGGCCACAGCAGTAAGAGGCCCGCGTACCGCAAAAAAAAAAAAAAAGACTCAGTCCCTGTCTTCATGGAGTTTACAGCAATGATGGGGAGATAAAGCAAAAGCCTGGTGGGTAATTGAAACCAAGTGCAGTAGGAGTGCTGAGGAGGGAAGGGTCAGATCTGGTTAGGTGATCCTGGAAGGCTTATCCAAGAGGGTGGTTTCACCTGGGCCTCAATGTTATTTATTTGTTTGTTCGTTTGTTTCGGCTGCGTGCGGGATCTCTAGTTGTGGCATACACGTGGGATCTAGTTCCCTGACCAGGGATCGAACTCGGGCCCCCTGCATTGGGAGCACAGAGTCTTAGCCGCTGGACCACCAGGGAAGTCCCTGGACCTCAATTTTGATACAAGATTGATAAGGGCAGAGGACAGATGCAGGAAAATGCTAAGCGTGCCCAAGGACTGAAGAATCAATGCAACCAGCTAGAGCAGATGATTTGGGGGGGTGAGGCAGTTTGCCTGAAAACATAATTAGGAAAGGAAATCTGGTACTAAAATATCATTAAATACACTTAAAATCTGAAATATAGGAGTTTGTAGTTTTAAAAAAATACATACAAGTATACCTGTATGTTTTTCTTTTTTAAATTAATTTATTTTATTTTATTTATTTATTTTTGGCTGCGTTGTGTCTTTGCTGCTGCGCGCGGGCCCTTTCTAGTTGTGGCGAGCAGGGGCTACTCTTCATTGCGGTGCGCGGGCTTCTCATTGTGGGGCCTCTCCCATTGCAGAGCACGGGCTCTAGGTGCGCGGGCTTCAGTAGTTGTGGCATGTGGGCTCAGTAGTTGTAGCTTGCGGGCTCTAGAGCACGGCTCAGTAGTTGCGGCACACGGGCTTTGTTGCTCCGTGGCATGTGGGATCCTCCCGGACCAGGGCTCCAACCCGTGTCCCCTGCACTGGCAGGTGGATTCCCAAGCACTGCGCCGCCAGGGAAGTCCCTGTATGTTGTTCTTGATTGTCAACGCCCTCCAGCCAAAGACCACCAGCAGACACTTGTAGCTGAACAAAATTGGGTTTGTGGACTCATTTCAATAAGAACTCACACCATGGCGGAACTATGGGGCATCCAGGAAAAGGGCTTAGGATTTGGACTTATATTTTCTGATTGGGGGAGAGGTCGGGAAAGCGAGGTTGCTCTGGATTTGAGGCTGTCAGGAAGCTGGAGGATTCTACAGTTGGGTACCTTAAATAAGAATGAAGCAGGGGGACTTCCCTGGTGATGCAGTGGTTAAGAATCCACCTGCCAATGCAGGGGACACCGTTTCGAGCCCTGGTCCAGGAAGATCCCACATGCCGTGGAGCAGCTAAGCCCGTGCGCCACAACTACTGAGCCTGCACTCTAGAGCCTGCGAGCCACAACTACTGAGTCTGTGCGGCACAACTACTGAAGCCCGCATACCTAGAGCCCACGCTCTGCAACAAGAGAAGATACCGCAGTGAGAAGCCCACACACTGCAACGAAGTATAGCCCCAACTCACCACAACTAGAGAAAGCCCGTGTGCAGCAACGAAGACCCAACACAGCTTAAAAAAAAAAAAAAAAAAAAAGAATGAAGCAGGGCTAACACTGTGATTGGTAAAGGAGCAGCAGCCACTCGTATTAGCTAGGATAGGGGGGTGTTTGTTCTTTTTTTAAAATATTTATTTATTTGTTTGTTTTTGGCTGCATTGGGTCTTCGTTGCTGCACGTGGGCTTTCTCTAGTTGCGGCGAGCGGGAGCTACACTTCGTTGTGGTGCACAGGCTTCTTGCGGTGGCTTCTCTCGTTGCGAGCGCAGGCTCTAGGCGCACAGGCTTCAGTAGTTATGGCACATGGGCTCAGTAGTTGTGGCTCATGGGCTCTAGAGCGCAGGCTCAGTAGTTGTGGTGCATGGGCTTAGTTGCTCCATGGCATGTGGGATCTTCCTGGACCAGGGCTCGAACCCATGTCCCCTGCATTGGCAGGCGGATTCTTAACCACTGCGCCACCAGGGAAGTCCCTGTTTGTTCATTTTTGTGGCTTGGACAATGTTCTTGTTTTTGCCTGTGTTTGGATGCGACTATGAAAAGGTCTTATTCTTGATCTGTCACGGGCATTGGGTGGCCTCGGTTGATGTTGGTATTCTGTGAAAGTGTTGTGTTCTACAGGAGAAAGCCAAAATCTAGCTATGAAGGCCAGGCCTATTCCTGGGGCTTTTCTCTTTCTTGTGCTCCTCTTTGTGGGAGCTGGGTGGTGTTATATGAATCTGGTGAGAGATCGGAAGGAAGAACAAAAGGAAAGAGAATTTTCTAGGAAAATGTCCTGGAGGAAGTAGCATTGAGCTATGATGTAAAACAAGAATAAGATGCTGAGAGGTGGGCCAGGGTATAGGCAATGTTCTAGGGGAATGGGATGGCATGGAAGCAAGAAATGGAGGAAGACGACCAGTGAATGCATGTGTGTGTGTGTGTGTGTGTGTGTGTGTGTGTGTGTGTGTGTGTAAAGGCTTATATAGGAGAAGAAAGATAAAAAGCTACCTGAACTAGACTAAGAATTAGGAGTAAAAAGACGGCTGAGGATGGGACAGGAGGGGAAATGGGGAGGCGGTAAGGACAGTGGTCCTGAAGAAGCCTTGTTCTGTCTGGTTTGGGCTGAGTTGGGGGGTGGGAGTGGGGAACAGAGGAGCAGAACGTGGCCAAAGTGAGTGCAGCTCCCATACATGGAATAGGCACTCGGAGCACAGGACAGTGGGGAGACCACAGCACGTAGGGCTTCCTGCCTTCTCTTGCCACCACCAGGGCTTGGTCAGGACCAAAGTGGCCGCTTGCTGAGTGAGTGGTAGGGAGCCCTCATACTAGGGGGAATTCTGTGGGGGGAGAGGACCTTAGGAACATGGGAGTCAGCTGGGAAATGATGTGAACCCTGAGCCAGACATACTCCCTGTCCAGTTTCCCATGTCCAGCCACTTCCTCATCCTCCAGTGTGGCAAATCCCTCACCCTCCTCTACTCTCTCAGTTCCTTCTGCTCCGCCTTCATTTACAGCCTCCCTGGGGACCTTTGTTTTGGGGGTTTTGTTTTTTCCTTTTTTTTTTTTTTTTTTGGCTGCATTAGGTCTTCGTTACTGTGCGCGGGCATTCTCTAGTTGTGGCGAGTGTGGGCTACTCTTCCTTGAGGTGCACAGGCTTCTCATTGCGGTGGCTTCTCTTGTTGCAGAGCACAGGCTGTAGCCGCACGGGCTTCAGTCGTTGTGGCACGCGGGGGCTAGAGCACGCGGGCTTCAGCAGTTGCAGCGTGTAGGCTCAGTAGTCGTGGCACACGGACTTAGTAGCTCCGCAGCATGGGAGCGTGGGATCTTCCTGGACCAAGGCTCGAACCTGTGTCCCCTGAGCTGGTAGGCAGATTCTTAACCACTGCGCCACCAGGGAAGTCCCTCCCTGGGGATCTTTGTGTGTCCACTCTCCCAGGCTCCTCCAGGAGGTCCTTGATCAGGCAAAGATGGACAGAAGTATAACTTTCCTCTGCCTGCCCCCAAATTTCTTGCCTGCAAAAGCAAGGCAAACCTGTTTTGGTGGGAAAATGACTGTAAGTAAGGAGACTCAGTTTCTCTATTTCTAAATGGCAAGATTAAAACAAAACCAAGAAACTACACAGGTCATGTCCATCCTCTGCTTAAGTCTTCCTATGGGGTCAGGTTCACTTTGAATAAAGTCCAGTTTCTTTTAGAGCCATACATGACCTGCCTTGCCCCCTGGCATTTTTCCCCCCTCCTACTATGCTCCAGCCATGCTGAACTTTTCCTTCCTCCAATCATGGCTCTCAAACTTTTCTGTCCCAAGTCATAGTCAGAAATACATGTTACACAAAGCGAGAGAGAGGCATGGACGTATATACACAACCAAACGTAAGGTAGATAGCTAGTGGGAAGCAGCCGCATAGCACAGGGATAACAGCTCGGTGCTTTGTGACCGCCTGGAGGGGTGGGATAGGGAGGGTGGGAGGGAGGGAGACGCAAGCGGGAAGAGATATGGGAACATATGTATATGTATAACTGATTCACTTTGTTATAAAGCAGAAACTAACACACCATTGTAAAGCAATTATACCCCAATAAAGATGTTAAAAAAAAAAAAGAAATACATGTTACATCACAGCCTAAAACATACACACACTCACAATTTATGTACATATACATTTACATATAAATACATATTTACAGCACACACACACACATTCATGCTGAAATTAAAGTTCCCCAAAACATTCACCTTTACCAGGTACAATGTACTCTACTTGTACCTGGGGCGTTTTCGCTGCATTCCCTCTGCCTGGAGTGCCCTGCTCTTTGATTATCCCCACTGGTACCATTCTATCCCTTAGTTCTTGGGTTTAGTGGCATCTGCCCGGAGAGGTCAACTCGACTCAAGTAGCCACTTGCCCATTCCCTTTCATGTTCTCTGGCACTTGTCACTATGATATTTTTCTGGCTTACTCTGATAAAGTGGACTTGGTGGGGTCTTTTCACTACTGTTTCCTGCCGTATCCCCAGCGTCTAGAATGGTGCCTGGAGCACGGCAGTGCTCGGTGAATGTTGATAGAATGAAGGAATGACCCTGATCCGGCCTCTCTCTCTCTTTGGGCCCCAGCATCCTCATCTACAAAGTGCGAGGCTGGACTTACTCTCTGGATGCCTTCCGGCTTACCTACAGTCCAGTCTTCCAGGGCACGCCAAGGATGTGCTCCAGATAACCAGAGTCTGGCAGTGGGTGGGATGGAAAGGGTCAGGCGGTCACCTGTTAGCCCACAATCCTGTTTATTGAGGACAGATACTGAAGAAGGACAGAAACTTGCTTCTAGGTTAGTGAAGGCCAAAGGTATAAACCCAGGCACAGAGCAAAACATGGAAAGGCAGAACCGGAGCCAGCCAGACATAACGAGAACAAGCATGTTGGTCCTTCCTGTGTGCTGTGCCCTGTCTGCGCTGTCTCACTCGATCCTCAGTCCTCCGAGGGTCCAAGAGGTGGTCCAGGACTTCATTAGCACCTCCGCTCAGGAGTCGGCCCCACCAGATACAAAACCTGACTCAATGCTTCCGGAGGCAGCACAGGTGGAGAGCCCAGGCTCAAGCCACGTGGCCCAGGTTTGAATCCTGTTCCCAGCAGTTCCTAGTTACGTGAACTGGGTGAGATTTCTCACGTCTCCAGTAATTGCGTTACTTCACATTCTTGCCAGCACTTCCTGGGGATTGGGAATCTTAAGCAAACTAGGAGTCTCCGCTGGGCTTGCCATCCCATCTGACCCCCTGGGACTCCTGGCCTCTGGCTACAGCAAGCCGGTTGAAAGCCTTGGCTCTGTGTCCAGTGGGTTGAGGTCTGTGTCCAAGACCTCAAGCATTTGCTACCTTGTGACCTTAGGCAACCTCTGTGAGCCCTGGTTTCCTTGGCAGGCACTTGGATTTCCTGAGCCAGGGTTTCATCCACAGCTGCGACATTCTTCTGCTCACCAATCTTAGTCTCTCCACCCCAACACTTCCTCTTCCCTGAGGGAGAGAAAACAGAATTTGACACAGAGAGCCCTGAAGTCTGTTATTATTAAGAGGCTTGCCTTCCTCCTTCCGATTTTCCCCAGACTGAATAATCCAAATCCTTTCCTCTTGCTTCACAAATCTAATTCTCAGCCCTTCCCACACCTCTCCTCTGCCGCCTCTCGATATCACCTGTGTCTTCAGACACTGGCGGCACCGAGTCCAGCTCCAGGACTCGGACTGGCACGTGGATGGAGTTGAATGAAAGAGGGCTGAGAAATAGCCCCGCGTCCTGGAGGACCCTCAGGTTCATTGAATGACAGCTCCATTATCAAGGCCTTTGCCACCTACAAGGCACTGTGCTCAGTACTTCCCTTGCCTTATTTCACTTAAACTTCTCTACAACTCTATTAGGTAAATGCTGTTTTATTGATGACGAAGCCTAAACCTAATTGGTGGGGTGCAGGCTCCTCGGTTCATCTGGCTCCCCAGCTCCTCCTTTGAATCAGGGTGCTGTCACAGTGGGACAAGCCAAGAACTGCAGAAATAGAACTGCAGAAATAGAGCTGCCTCTTCTGAAGGGAGGGAAAAAAAACGCCAGAGTGGGAGAAGTTTCCAGGAGGGAAACAAGACAAAAGTATAGAAAGGATGAAAGACCCAGAGACACATACAGTTCAGAATCATGTTAAAATCGACATTTATCTGTGCTGAGGGGATGGGAGAGGCAGTGATGAAAGATGGGTGGGATAAGTCTGGAAATTTTCAGCGGAAGGTAAGAATGGATGGGGTGGGGCAGGGTTGAAGAATGGTCATGGAAAGAAATGTCCCAACCCCCATGCCTGTGAAGAAACGAAAGATCAGGTGGGTGCTAGTGTGTGAACTGTGTTTATTTTTTCCGAAGTCTAAAAATACAGTGAAAAGGAAACACACACACACACACACACACACACACACACGGACTAACCTAACCAGAAACGGGGAAAAAGTGGTCATGGCAACAGCTGAGAAATCGGAGTTAGGAATTTCAGGAACTGGCATAACTTGGTGACCTGAGCTTGGAAATTCCACCTCATGACGAAGCTCTTGAAAGCTGCCAGCTTCCCATCAGAGTCTGGAGCACTTTCCCAGCCTGGGGCAGGGCAGAGAAAGGAGGAAGGAGGAGGTGAGTGCCTCCTACTGAGAGGGCAGACCTGTCACTTTGAGGGGCTGTGGGTGTGGAATGAATAAGGGGGTGGGGTCCTCCATTTAGCTCCCTCTCATAGTAATAATAACTATGACAAGAATAACCCCTTACCAAGTGCTCACCAGATATCAACAATCTTGCAGAGGAAGTAAGAATTATGATCCCTGCTTTACAGGTGAGGACTCAGAGAGGTTAAGTCATTTGCCTAAGCTCTCACAGCTAGCAAATGGCAGATCTAGGGAGTTTGAAATCACAGATCCCTTTTGTGGATCTGAGGAAAGCTAAGTACCCAGTACCCAGGAAAAAAGCTTATAATGAACTTATATACAACATTTTATATTCAATTTCAGAGGCTTCGAAGAGCAGTTGGGTCGTAGGGCCAGTGCTGAATTAGCTCCCACTCTACCCCACCCCATCTCCAATCCACTAGTCCAGTAAACAAAGCCAGGGGAGGGGGTGGCTTATAGCTACTGCCTGCCCCCCCCAAGCCCTGCTCTTCTGGGACGTGGGGTTTGCCCTGGCTGTTTTGAGAGGTCTCCCCAGCCTGCTCTGGTGTGAGGTGGGGAGAGGGCTGGTAGAGCCAGGGGGTTGGGAATGCTATAATAGGTTCTGTGGAGAAGCCAGAATTGTGCTATATTGGAGGACAATGCTCTTACCACACCCCCTCAGGGTATCCTTTTCGGGTAGAGATTTGGAACTGCCCAGACTAGAAGAGATGAAGGCCTCCTCCCTTAATTAAATGCCCAGGGGTTGCTATGGAAACCAGAGCTTCCAAATCCTGGTCAGACAATGGGGAGAGGAGCTGCCTCCAGCCTAGACAAGTGAAGCTTCAGGGACCTTGTCGGGGAAAGGAATGGGGGCCAGAGGGTGAGAAAAAGGGGGTACCAGCCAAGGAGTTCAGCCTCCTCTCTCCGTGGAACTGTGGGAGGGGGCCTCTCCGAACCGAGGGGTCTGCCTGAGATGGAGGAAGTGGGGGGTGGGGGCATGGCTCCCGGAGAGAGGAAGGGAATGGGGGCAGCCAGCTGGAGCCAGGCACTGCCCAGAACTGAACACCTCCTTTGTTCCCAGAGGAGAAGGCCAGCCAAGTTGGTAAACAAAGGGAAGAGGCCAGAGGGCAGACAGCTAAGCGATAAGGCTGGGGACTGCGAACAGCTGAGTAAGGGAGCCTGAGAGACAGAGGGGAAGTTCCCGAGTCCCACTGACAGGCAGAACGTTGGCGTATACTGTCACCTGGACATACACAGTCACTAGAGCCACACGGGACCCGCGCAGACACACACCTCTACAGGAACAGTGTGCACTGAAGCACCTGCCTTTGGGGACACTCAGACCCCCAATGCCTTTGTCTCCCCAGCTCCCCTCTGGAGCCCTTTCTTCACCCCCGGCCTTTGGAGCGTCTCCATAGGGAAGGCAGTGGACAGCCCTCTGTAATCAGCCCAGCCTCCCGCACGTGGGGCAGCAGCATATTGGGGTCAGGGTCTTCAGTGGGTCTTGGATCTTGTTACCACACGTGGAGGGAAAAGATCCCCAGTTTGAAAACAGTACAACACCTACCATTAATCGGCACTTACGTGTCAGGCAACTCTGCAATGACAGTTTTCCTTTCCTAGAGAAAGGAACCTGAGGGGAAGTTAAATAAAGCAGGCCTCACAGCAGTCAGGAAGCGGCAAAGCTGGGACTTGAACCCAGGTTTGACTGTTCTAAAGCCCGTGTGCCTTCCCACTTGCCCCCCCTTTGCTTCAAAAACCTCTTGGAAACTTTTCTGAACAAGCCCACTCTGTTCTCGTCCCTTCGCTCTCCCACTCGGTGTTACCTAAATACTTCTCCAGAAGCAATTCCCAATTTGTAAGCTGGTTATCTAAAGGGTCTATATATAACTTGGTTGTTTGGTACCCAAACATATTTTTTCCCAGAGAAAAGGTATTAAATGGGTCCAGAAAGGCCACTTGACCTAGAATGCAGCTGACAAGTACATCTGGTTCAGGACTAGCCCGGGGCCCCAACCATAGTTAAATATTATTGTTTCCTGGAGAAACACATCCCCAGTTCACTGGAGAGAAAGAAACAGCTTTCTGTTCTCACTTTGTCCACCCTCTCCATCATCCTGCTGTACCTGTATCCCAGCTGATGTCGTGGCTGAGGCTGGCGGGTGACAATTTATAAATCAGGCTACATTCTGAGTGCTGACCGAAGTGGGTGTTTCTTGAGAAAACGGCCCAGGGTGGAGAGGGTTAAGAAACCAAGGCTTGCAAAGCTGAAAGAACTGGTTGAGTGGCACAGAGAAGGCTTGAGGGTGGAGGGGCGAGCAGGATGGCTTCTACAACTGCTTAAAGGACTGTCCTGATTGCATCTAGCTCTAGAGGGCCAAACTAGGACCAAGTTGTAACAGGGAGTCAGATTTTGTTTTTTAAAGGAAGAACTTTCTAACGATTAAATCTCTTCAGAAATGGAATGGGCGTCTTGGTGAAGTGGTGTGTTCTCTGACACTAGGAATATTCAAGGAGAAAGTAGATGACTGCCTGCTCGGTACACGGTAGAGGGAAGGAAGCGTTGGACGAGCAGATCTCTGAAAGGCCTCTAAATTCGTATACTCGTTTAGCAAAATGTTATGAAGTGTCTATATGTGCCTAGCACTATGCTGGGAGCAAGATTTAGAGTGAGAATGCAGTGGGACCCTTGCCCTCAGGGAGCTGGCGGTCTAATCGGAGAGTCAAGCATTAAGCACAACTGGATCTATAACCTATAATATAGGTTATAAGGGGAAATAATCGGTTACTACTATGAGAGAATAACAGAAGGGATCTAATTCAGAGGTGGGATCCAAGAGGGCCTCTCTGAAGAACCCACAGTGAGGCTGAGATCTGAAGGATGAGTGGGGGTCAGCCTGGGAAAAGGGGAGGGGATGTGTATCTGAGTGCAGGGGGTGGGGTCGTTCCCGGCAGAGGCCACAGCAAGTGGCCTGGGGCAGGAAAGAACAGTGTGACTAAAAACATTGTGAGTGAGGAGACAAGGGCAAGAGATGACATTGGTAAGGGAGGAAGGGGCTGGCACACCTTACCTGGTCCCCTGACCTTCTCGCTTACCTAGTTGCCCTTCCCCGGTCCTGGAGCCTTGGCCTTAGTCTAGCAGCTCCCCAAAGCTGCAAGTGCCCACCATTTCCCGTGGCTCCTCCCACTGCCCTGGGACCCCCACAGAGCAGGCCTCCTAGCACTTTATCAGTGTCCTAGGGGGTGGAATGGTAGAATTCTCACCTGCCTTATGTGGGAGGCCCAGGTTCAATTCTTAGCTCTTGCCACTGCCTTCCTTTCAAGAAGGTAGCATAGCTCAGTGGTGAAGAGCACAGACTGCAGGCAGCCTGGGTTCTGATGGTGGCTCTGTCACTTGCTTGATCTTGCCAAGGCACTTAACTGCTCTGTCCCTCATTTTCCCCACGTGTAAAATGACACTGATGATCATGCCTATTTCCTAGGAGTGTTAGGAATTAAAATTTGCTAAGCGTTTAGAACAGTGCCTGGCCTGTAGTAAGTACCAGATGACTGTTTGTTAAATAAAATAAATCACTGGCAATAAATCATTGCAACATCTGCTTCCCTGTCTCATCCCGTGCTCTTCCACTTGCACCCCTAAGTCTACAGCAGGGATCCGGGGGCCAAGTCTACTGCTCTCCTCACCTGCTTTTCTAGCCAGGGCTGCTTCTGGCCACAACTCCGGTACTTAAAAAACTAGGCAGAGCTCAGCTCACTCCAGCCCAGCCGTCCTAACCCCCAGAATAAAAGATGTTCCTAACCGTAAGCTGCAGTCAAACCCAGGTGCACTCGTGATCGCTCCCTCAGCATTCATCCTCCAGCTGTTTTCAGAGGCTGAGGGCTTTCTGGATACACCGAATGTATCCCTGCGCCTCATGTCCTGGGCCCTAGGCCTGATCCCCAAGACTGAGCATAAAACTACTCCCAAGTGCTCCCACACTGCCCTAGGCTCACTCTCAGGGTTGAACTTACACTTCTACAGCATAACCACCGGCTTTCCTGCCGGTGTCCTTGAGGGCGGCAGCTGTCTCCCTGTTTTCTGTTTTTGTTGCATCCCAGGGGCTACATATAGCACTTATCCTCTAGCCCCATTTCTCATGAGTTCTCCTCCTGGCATCTCTGAGCCAGCCACACAGGCCTGCTGTCGGCTTCTCAGGTTTGCTGTTCTCTCTCCTCAGGGCCTTTCCGTGTGCTTTTCTCCCTGCCTAACGTGTTCTTCCTCAGGCCTTTGCTTGACCAGCCCCTGTTGCTTCTTCAGGTCTCAGCTTACCTGTCACTTTCTCCAGGAAGCTTTCCATCAGGGCCCTGGTCTAGGTCCTGGTGGGTCTCCCAGGCCCTGCATTTCCCCATTGTATTTTAAGCATTTCCTTACTTATCTGTGTCGACGAAAATAATCAATAAACAATCTATAATAGGAATAAAGTTTTACTTGAGCCAAAGTGAGGACTAGAGCCAGGAAGACAGCCTCTCAGGTAACTCTGAGGAACTGTTCTAGAAAAGCATAGTTTTCAGCACAGAACAAAGAACTTCAAACAAGTCAGGGATACATTCCTTGAAGGTTTCAAAACAAAAACCCAGACCAGCACATACACAGTGAGTCAGTATGGCCTTGGCACGTGGGAAGGGAGTCTTTATCATCGATAGAGTACCAGCACTGGCTTTCTGGGAAGGGAGGTATTTCATCTTTATTTTTTATTTTATTGTATTTTTTTGATTTCCCATTTAGTTTTTTTTTAACATCTTTATTGGGGTATAATTGCTTTACAATGGTGTGTTAGTTTCTGCTTTATAACAAAGTGAATCAGTTATACATATACATATGTTCCCATATCTCTTCCCCCTTGCGTCTCCCTCCCTCCCACCCTCCCTCATCTTTATTTTTAATATGGACGTTCTTTACTTCTGGTCAATGTGCCCTTTTCCTTAATAATTAAAGCAGATGTACAATGTATGTTTGATAGGCCATAAACACACTGTTCTTGTTAGCATCAGATTCAAGTTAACTCATGTATAAGCCAGAATGACTTCCCCGTACCTCAACATGTGAAAATTTCTTTTGTCATCTGTGTCTCCCACTAGCCTGTCAAGTTCAGGCAGGGTGGGGATCTTGTTTACCTAATTTGTATCGTACCCTTAGTGCCCAAAGCAGGGCTCATAATAAGCCAGGAGTTTAAGTCCTGGGGCCCATGGATGAGCTCCCAGGAGTTCATGAGGCTCCCAAAATCATATAACAGTTTTTGTAGATTTGTAGTGGATTCTTTCTGGGAGAGAGTCTGTATTTTTTATCATAACCTCAAAGGCTAGATAACGCCATCCCCTCACCCCGCAAAAGGTTAAGAACCACTGTGTAGGCATTCCGTAAAGGCTTGTTTTTGATTGGATGCATTCATCTGTGACTATAATCGTTGATACTCAATAAACAGTTATTGAATGGATGTTTAAGCCTCCTCTTCAGGGTTAGGGTGCTTTTAATGTTTTCAACGGATCAAGAGAAACCTTTGCGAGTAAAGGTTAAAGTGCCCTTGCCTCAGCCCCTGACTCGGTGGCCCTAAATACCCCCTCTCCCTTCCCCGGGCGCACAGCCTAAGACTAAACCTTCAGAGGCTCACAGCCCCTGCCAGAACTCATCTCCTGTCCTGAAATCCACCTACTGCGCCTTTGCAGCCTGTCAGCTGAAAATAATCCTGGTGAGAACAGGGGTGGCAGGAGCAGAGTCCTACAGAAGGTTTGACGGAGGGAGACTCTGCCCCCTGCTGGCTGCCCTGCTCCCCTTCAGCCGCCCGGCCGCGCCTCCAAAGAATGAGGTCAGAGCAGGGAAGAGGGGAGCGAGGTGAGGCAGAGGGGCCAGGGGAGGGGGCGGCCCCCCAACCGGGCAGTCTCTCCCATCAAGATTAGGCTCTGTCTTCAAACAAGTCAGGGGCGGTAGCTTCTGCTTTGAAACGCCCACCGCTTCCCCTCTCAGGGCTCCTACAGTCTACTCCCAAATTAGGAGCTTGGGGAGGGCAGGGGCTGCCATGGGGGTGGAAGTCCTTCTGGAGCTCAAAGGGAGGTCCAGTCACTGAGACTTGGCTTTCTCATCGATCTCTTTTCCTGGAGCCTGGCTACTGCCGACACCTTGGGATCCGGAGCCAATTCTCTGCATCGCCTACACTTGGCGTGTGGTGTACCAGCCTCCCCACATCACCATGGAAACAGGAGCCTCTGCATCCATCCCAGAACTGATTTGTGAAGCTAAGAGAAGAATCTGAATTTCAGGGTGGGGTGCATAGGAAGGGCAAAGAGAAAACGTTCACAGAAATTGTGGGGAGAGGGAGAGAGACATCAGGGTGGTGGAGGGATTGCTTTATAAGGGTTACTGGAATAACTTGTACCCTGTGAAGAGAAGCAGCTTCCTTGACAGACCACAAAGGCAGTCCTCTCATGGGCTACTGGTCAGCTCAAACTAACCAATCCCTCCACGGGCTGTCCTTCGTAGCTGTATAATCTTGAGTGAGTTCCTTAATCCCTCTAAGCATCACTTTTCTCATCTGTAAAATAAAAATAATAGCAGCGCTTACTTCACAGGGTTATTGTAAGAATCCAATGAGGTAATGCATACACAGCACTTAATATAGTGCTTAGCACACAGTGAGTGCTCAAAAATGTATTGTTGCACATGCTTATGTTTCTATATATTTATATATTTTTTAACATCTTTATTGGAGTATAACTGCTCGACAATGGTGTGTTAGTTTCTGCTTTATAACAAAGTGAATCAGCTATACATATACATATATCCCCATATCGCCTCCCTCTTGCATGTCCCTTCCACCCTCCCTATTCTATATTTTTAAAAATATTTACTTATTTATTTATTATTTGGTTGCACCGGGTCTTAGTTGCGGTCCGTGGGCTCCTTAGTTATGGCAGGTGGGCTCCTTGGTTGTGGCACGTGAACTCTTAGTTGCGGCATGCATGTGGGATCTAGTTCCCTGACCAGGGATCGAACCCGGGCCCCTTTCATTGGGAGCGTGGAGTCTTATCCACTGCGCCATCAGGGAAGTCCCCCTATAGTTATTATTTGTGTCTCCTTAGCTAAATTGCCAGCCCTTCAATAATACTTGAATACTTCACAATTTTTAAAGTGCTTTTGCACACATTTCTCTCATTTGTCCCACCCCAATCCTGAAAAATAGGAGATTACTCTCCCCACTTGGTAGGCAAAGATGCAGATTCAGAATTTGAGCTTGTTCAAAAGCTCAGCTCTAACCTGGTGCTAAAACTCAGGGTTCTATAGAGCCTGGGTTCGTTGCCCTGTTCACTCATATCCTTTCTGCATCCCAGCACAGTGACACAGATGGTCAGTGCCTCACTGTTTGCTGACACTGATCCTGGAGCAGGAGTCTCTGGGAAAAGCTAGTCCTGAAGTGTGGGCCTTGGGTTTGACCATGAAGGAAGCATAAAACTCTTAATTGAATCTATAATTAAAAACATTGCCACAAAAAGGGAGGGACAGCTAATGGTTTGGGGTTTCTTTTTGGAGTGTTGAAAGTGTTCTAAAATTTTTTTCTTAATTTATTTATTTTAATTTCTTTATTTTTGGCTGTGTTGGGTCTTTGCTGCTGCACGCGGGCTTTCTCTAGTTGCAGCGAGCAGGGGCTACTCTTCGTCGCGATGCACGGGCTTCTTACTGCGGTGGCTTCTCTTGTTGCAGAGCACGGGCTCTAGGCGTGAGGGCTTCAGTAGTTGTGGCTCGTGGGCTCAGTAGTTGTGGCGTGCGGGCTTAGTTGCTCCACGGCATGTAGGATCCTCCCCGACCAGGGCTCGAACCAGTGTCCCCTGCATTGGCAGGCGGATTCTTAACCACTGCACCACCAGGGAAGCCCCTGACTATGTTAAATTTTTTAAATATTGTGTTGGTTAAAAACAAGCAAAACATTAAAGAGATGAAAAGGAAAAGGAAGAATATTACGGTATATAAATTAAATTTTTTTAAAAAGTAAAGAAAGTGGAAAGGTAAACCACTGAACTGGAAAGTATAAATGCAAGGGAGTAATAAGATCCCAGGGTTGCAAGGGCCAAGTAGCAGCACTCAACCATCGAAGGTCAGGTGAGAGTGGCTACCTCAATGGAGAGCAGATTCAAAGCAGAAATCAGAATATCAGGACTTCTCTGGTGGCACAGTGGTTAGGAATCCGCCTGCCAATGCAGGGGACATAGGTTCGAGCCCTGGTCTGGGAAGATCCCATATGCCACGGAGCAACTAAGCCTGTGCGCCACAACTACTGAGCCCACAAGCCACAACTACTGAAGCCCGTGCACCTAGAGCCCACGCTCCACAACAAGAGAAGCCACCACAATGAGAAGCCTGCACACCACAATGAAGAGTTGCCCCCGCTTGCCTCAAGTAGAGAAAGCCCGTGCATAGCAACGAAGACCCAATGCAGCCATAAATAAATAAATGAATAAATAAAATAAAACAAAATAAAATAAGAAATCAGAACATCTGACTCACAAAGACAGTGATTGACGTTGGTCATGGTGTTCCTAGAAGTGACCTAAACAGGAAGCCTACTAAATTCTTACTTGATCCGTATAAGCAGAAAAGGTCAAGGGAACGAAATTCTAACCAGAATCATAAAAACAGAGTCTTAACCCCTCAGTCACTTCCCAGACTTGAGTCACTTTACATACCCAGAGCCCTTTAAATGAAGAAGAGATTGGGTCTTCTTGAGGAAGAACCCCAGTACACTGCCAGGACACTGTTAATCTTTATCGTAGCCTTCCCCAAAAGGCCTTTTACCAGGGTTACTGTGCATTGGGGAAAAGGAAATAATCAGACTTTTCAGAAACACTGTCTCTGAACTGACACTAATTCCAGGAGACCCAAAATGTCACTGTGGTCCACCAATCAGAGTAGGGGCTTCCGGAGATCATAAGATGATCAATCAGGTCTATCTCACAGTGGGCTAGTGAGTCCCTGAACCCATCCTAGGGGTATTTTCCCAGTTCTGCAATGCATTATTGAAATATACTAAGCAGCTGCCAGAATACTGACATTAGTTCCCTGACTTGTGGACTGAGGTCTATTATGGTGGGAAAGGCCAAGTGGAAGCCACTAGAACTGCCTCTACCTAGGAAGATAGTAAAGCAAAAGCAATGCCACATTCCTGAAGGGATTACACAGATTACTACCATCCTTAAGTTCTTGTAAGATGCAGCAGTGGTGATTTCCACCACATCACCATTCAACTCACCTATTTGGCCTGTGCAGAAGACAGATGGATCTTGGAGGATAAGAGTGGATTATTGTAAGCTTAAACCAGGTGGTGACTCCAATTGCCAGATGTGGTTTCATTGCTTGACCAAATTAACACACCCCTTGGTACCTGATATGCAGCGATTGATGTGGCAAGTGCCTTTTTCTCCATCCTTGCCAATAAGGACCACCGGAAGCAGTTTGCTTTTAGCTGGCAAGGCCAGCAATACACCTTCACGGTTCTACCTCAGGGGTATATCACCTCTGCAGCCCTATGTCATCATTTAGTTCACAGGGATCTCGATCACCTTTTGTTGAAAAAGCCAGTCTCGTGCTCACAATATTTCATCCCCCACTCAGCAACGTAAGAATGGACCTTGGGGTTGGAACACTTTCTTACCAAGAGGTAAAGTGCCCGCACAGCCTGTGCACATTGTGTGGGAATCTCTCTCTCTCTTTCATGCTCAATGTGTACTTGTTTGTTCTACTTAAGCAAATGCATCAGTGGTCCTCAGGCATGCCCCCAGCTATTTCATATTCTATGGGGGAGGGGGAGGGATCCTTTTACTTGGCACCAGAGGGGGTGCATGTAGGCCAATTGCCCAGCATCTGCTTCCAGGAGGGACCCACTGGCCTTCAGGGACCAGCACCCACTATTGAAGTTGATCCTGCTCTGTCTCTTCTCTATGTGAGTAAAGCACTGTTCCATCCAGTGCCTGACTACATTGTTTTCCTTGGCAACTCTGTTACCCAGATGCAGTGGGCAAAAATGTTTAGACTTCTATTCCCGGTGGCCAAACAGCACTGTGATGACCTCAGCTCTTCCTCCATGTAGTGGGAGTCCTCCCCTGACACTGGTCATCAATATATGATGTTCTGCTTGACACCTTTCTGATCCACAAGATATCAAACTTGCCCATTACATTGATGACATTATGTAGATTGGATCTAGTGAACAAGAAGTAGCAACTACTGCCTGAGTAGCTCAGCTGGGAGAGCATCAGACTTTTAATCTGAGGGCCCAGGGTTCATGTCCCTATCCAGGCACCAAGAATAAATAAATAAACAGAAGAATTAGCAACTACGGCAGACATTAGTTTCTATTGGTGAAACATATGCGTGTCAGAGGATGGGAAATAAATCTGGCTAAAGTTCAAGGCCTTTCCAGCTCAGGGAAATTTCAAGGGTCCAGGGGTGTGGGGCACATCAAGATATCCCTTCTAAAGTGAAGGATCAGGGAGGGAGAGAGACGCAAGAGGGAAGAGATATGGGAACCTATGTATATGTATAGCTGATTCACTTTGTTATACAGCAGAAACTAACACACCATCGTAAAGCAATTATACTCCAATAAAGATGTAAAAAAAAATAAAAATAAAATAAAGCGAAGGATCAGTTGTGGCATCTGGCCCCTTCTACAACCAAAGAGAGGCACGACACCTTATCGGGCCTCTGGATTTTGGAGGCAGCATATTCCTCATTTGGGTGTGTTATTCTGGCCGATTCACCAAGTGACCTGAAAAGCTGCCAGCTTTGAGCCGGGCCAGAGCAAAAGAAGGCTCTGCAACAGGCCAAGCTGCTGTGCAAGCTGCTCTCCCGCGGGGGCCACACAATCCAGTAGGTCCAATGGCGCCTGAAGTGGCAGTGGCATACAGCCATGCTGTTTGGAGCCTTTGGGAGCGCCTATAGGTGCATCGCTGCACAGGCCCTGAGGACTTTGGAGCAAAGTCCTGCAGTCCTCCACAGATAACTACTCCTCTTTTGAGAAAGAGCTCTTGGCCTGCTACTGGGTCTTAGAAGAGACTGAATGCTCCGAATGGACCACCAAATGACTGTGTGACCTGAGCTGTCCATCAAGCCATAAAGTTGGGTGTGCAAAGCTGCACTCCGTCATCAAATTAAAGTGGTATGTAAGAGATCAGGCCTGACTAGGCCCTGCAGGCACAAGTAAGTTACATGAAGAAATGGTTCAAATTCTCATGGCCTCCCACACACATCCCTTCCAGCCTGCACCCATGGCCTCAGGGGAAGTTCCCTATGATCAGCTAATGGAAGAAGAGAAGACTCAGGCCTGGTGTGCAGTTGGCTCTGCACAATACACAGGCACCACCCACAAGAGAAGAGCTGTAATACTACTGACCCTTCTGGGGACATCCTGAAGGACATTGTGAAGGGGAATGGTCCCAGGAGGCAGAACATAGAGCCGTACACCTGGTTGTTCACTTCGTTTGAAAGAAGAAATGACCAGACATGTGATTATATTGTTATATTAGCTCCTGAGCTGTGGCCAATGGCTTGGCTGAATTGTCAGGGACTTGGAAGGAACATGATCGGAAAATTTGTGACACGGAAATTTGGGGAAGAGCTATGTGATAAAACTCTCTGAATGGGCAAAAAACATGAAGATATTTGTGTTCCAAGAAAAAGCTCACAAAGAGTGACCTCAGCAGAGGAGGATCTTAATAATCAATGGATAGGATGACCTGTTATGGGAATACCGTCCATCTTTTTTCCCAGCCACCCCTGTCATTGCACAATGGGCCCATGAACAAAGCAGCCATTTTGGCCAGGACAGAGGTTATGCGTGGACTCAGCAACACGAGCGTTCACTCAACAAGGCCAACCTGGCTAAGGCAATCACTGAGGGCCCAATCTGGCAGCAGCAGAGACCGACACTGGGCCCCCTGCATTGTATCATCCCCCTGGGTGAACAAGTTGATTATACCGGACCACTTCCATCCTGGAAAGGGCAGTGTTTTTTTCTTAATGGAATAGATATTTACTCTGGATACATACCTGCCTTCTCTGCATGCAAGTCTTCTGCCCAAATTACCATCTGTGGATTTACGAATGCCTTATCCACCATTGTGGTATTCCACAGAGCATGGCTTCTGATCATGGAAATTAGTTCTCAGCAAATGAAGTGTGGCAACGGGCCCATGCTCATGGAATTCACTGGTCTTACCATGTTTTCTGCCATCTTAAAGCAGCTGGTTTGAGAGAATGGTGGAATGGCCTTTTGAAGACTTGGTTACAGTACCAGCAATAGTGGCAATCCAGGCAGGACTACTAATGGCCCAGACCTTTCAGGAATGAGAGTTTGGGTCACCCCACCAGGTAAAGAACCATGACCAGCTGAGGTGCTTGCTGAAGGCAAAAAGAATGCAGAATGAATAGTAGAAGAAGATAGTTATAAATTTCCAGTACAGCAAGATGACCAATTACAGAAACGTAATTTCTGTAATTACAGGACTGTAAGAGTTATATTTCCTTCTTGTCTTGTTATGAATATGTTTGTGTGTGTATAAAAATAAAATATCTTTGTTTTTCCCCTCTCTTATTCCTTATCATGTAACATAAAATATATCGACTTTATTTTATAATATTTCAGTACTATGACCTGGTTATAGTCTTTATTTGGAGATTAGGTATGGTTTAAGAACGTGTGTATTGACGAGCAGTGGACTTGTGATGGTAAATTTTATGTGCCAGCTTGACTGAGCCACAGCGTGTCCAGATATTTGGTCAAACATTATTCTGGGTATGTCTGTGAGGGTATTTCTTTTTTTTTTTTTTTTTTTTGCAGTACGCGGGCCTCTCACTGTTGTGGCCTCTCCCATTGCGGAGCACAGGCTCCGGATGCACAGGCTCAGCGGCCATGGCTCACAGGTCCAGCCACTCCATGGCATGTGGGATCTTCCCGGACCGGGGCACGAACCCGTGTCCCCTGCATCGGCAGGCGGACTCTCAACCACTGCGCCACCAGGGAAGCCCCTGTGAGGGTATTTCTTGATGCGATTAGCATTTTAATCAGTAGACTGAGTAAAGCAGATTGCTCTCCCTTATGTGGGTGGGTCTTATCCAATCAGCTGAAGGCCTGAACAGAATAAAAGGGCTGAGTAAGATGGAACTCCTCCTGCCTGACTGCTTGAGTTGGGACTTTGGTCTTTTCTGGCCTTTGGACTCAGACTGAAACATCAGATGGATGGAAATATATATTTTATGTTGTAAATATTTATATTTTAAATATTATATATTTAAAATATTGGTTCTGTTTCTCTGGAGGACTCTGATACAGGCATTATATCTCACATTTAAAACAACTTTATTGAGGCATATTTTGCATATCATAATTTGCCCTTTTCAAGTATATAATGCAATGATTTTTTAACCCAAATTCATCAAGTTGTCCAAAATAAATCAGTTTCAGAACATTTTCATCAACCCAATATGATCTCTCATGTGCATTTAATGTTAATCTCCCCCCCTGCCGCCAAGCAATTTGTAGTTTACTTTGCATCTTTATAGCTTTGCCTTTTCTGGGTAGTTCATATAAATGGAAACTTACAATATGTGGCCTCTTGGCTTCTGCGGTTTATCCACACTGCAGCATGCATGCATAGTCTGTTCCTTTTTTATTGTTGAATAGTATTCCACTGTGTGGAAAGAGCATATTTTGTCTCCCATTCACTTGTTTTGGGACATTTCGGCTGTTTCCAATTGGGCTATTATGAGTAATGCTGCTAAGAACATTCCTGTGCAAGAGTTTATGTGGATACACTCTCATTTCTTTCAGATTGATGTCTGAAAGTGAAATTGCTGGTTCACACTGTGAATTTATGTTTAACATTTTAAGACACTGCCAAAGTGTCTTCCAAAGTGGCTGTACCATTTTGCATTCCCACCACCAGTGTATGAGGGTTCCTGTTTCTCCATATATCTCCAAAACTTGTTATTACTTGTATTTTAAAATATGGCCATTATGTGAAAAATAATCCAAAAAAGATTTTTAAACGGTCATTGGGGAAGCTAGGGATTTTGAGAAGTAAAAGACCCTCTCTCAAAAACTGACTGCGGTCCTCCAGCCGGCAGAGGGCGCACCGAGCCAAGACCTCTTCTCCTAGCCGTTACAGCGCCATCTTAGCGAGATCCCCGTTGCTAGGAGACGGAGATGCGTCTTTTGGTTTGGGAGCCTTGCCTCACCGCTATCCCAGGCTATCTCCTGCCTGAGGTCTGAGATCTAAGGTCCAACTACCCTCCAGGGGCAGTTCCAGAAGTCAGCTTTCTGGGGGCATTTTCCTCCTACCCCCTCTAGCGCTGGCCCTGGCAGGCGGAGGATCCTCGCCCAGATCCAGCTATGTCCAAGAAAGGGAAAAAGGCCAAGATGCCCCTGTCCGACGAAGAGCAGCTGCTTCTGTTTCAGCAGAAGTTGCTGGCAGAGGAGGAGATGGCCAAGAAGAAAGAGAGGCTCCTGAACCAGTTCTTAAAGGTGATGGATTTTTGCATTAACTCTCTGCCCAATCCCACACGCCCCCTGCACTGGTCCTGTTGCCTTGCCCCTGTCATTGTGGGAGCCTCATTTTCATGCTAGCCTCCGCTCCTCTGGAAATCTTAAGACCCAGATATACTTAGATTTCAGGCAATATTGTCTGGGGGAAGGGGCAGTTCTCTGTGAAGCATGGAGGGAGGAAGGTGGTGTAAAGCTTGACAATCACTCCTGAGCCCCAGAACTGGGACAGTAGGTGCTATCAGCTGTCTGAGCTGTCTGAAATCGTGATATTCTCCCTCGAGATGGGTCATTACAAACAATATCCTGCTCTGATGCTTCCACCCAGAAGGAAATTCATGCTAGCTCTCCCTAAAATGCCATTGGGCTGCTCCTTTCTTACTTCAGACCCTCCCAAAACAAGAACAGGAACTCCTGAGTGTTAGCCATGAGGAGCTTTGGTCCCTCAGAAAAGAAGAAGGGTGATCTTGTTTGTTGTACTGTATCAGGGCTTTTAACCCTGACCTCTGGGAGGGGGTGGTTATTTATTCCTTCACACAGGACAAGCTGGCCAAGGAGGAGCACAACTGTGCCCTGAACCTTAGTAAGATTAACACACAGTGGAGGACGGTCCTTCGGGAAGTCAAGACCAGAGAGCTTCATAAGGACATTGAGATCCTCAGCCGAACGTTTGAACGAGTGGTGGACTGCAAGGACGGTGTCATCAAGGCAAGCTCTCTTCCCAAAGAAACACTTGACTATGACTGTCTTGATCTCTTAATAGAATGGGCCTAGTGAAGTAATTGATCTTAAAGCCCTCCCAAGACACATGAAATGAAAACTAGAATATTGAGCCGTCATCCTTCTCCCTCTGTTAGAGGAGCCATTCTCCTTGGTCATCTACTGCCTCAAACCAGTACCATATTAGAGTTATAAGTCACAGTAGACATCACCTGATGACTTGAACTTAGTTCTATACCTTCGTTTCAATGTGAGAAGACTCAGTTCCAGAGGCAGGAACCAGTTTGCTCAAGGTCACACAGCTAGTCAATGAGAGAGCTGTGACTACACACGGATTTCTTGACCCCCACTCCAGTGCTTTATTCAACCAAATTCTGTTTGGCCTCTTTGATTCAACTTCAGTGGCCCTGGATGAGGTTGAGAAGATCTCCATCGGTAAGAGCAGTTCTGTATCTCTAAGCAATTCAATCAGCCAACCTTATGTTTTGGGGAGGTTCTTGAGTTGAGTATATACCATCTTTTCTTCTAAGGGATTTCTTCTCTTGAGTTCCAAACCCCTTATTCAGGATCCCTCGATATCTGTTCCTGGCTGTGTCACTGTCCTCAAAACTGAGCTCATGAGCTCCTCCTTCTCTAGCCAGCCCCATTTCCCATCCTCCACCATCTGATCTTCCTCATACTCTCTATTTGGGTAGGACCATTCACCAGATCACCCAACCCAGGAATCTGGGAATCATCCCAGCTTTTGCTTCCATTCCTAACTTCTGTTACTAAGTCTTGTATAAATCTTCTGCTTAAATATTTTTCAAAGTCACACCCTGCTCTTCTTCCTCACTGTCCTGCTGTAGTTGAGACGGGCATTATCTATTGCAATAGTCTCTTTTTTTATTTTTTAATTTAATTTAATTTATTTATTTTGGGCTGTATTGGGTCTTCATTGCTGTGTGCAGGCTTTCTCTAGTTGTGGCGAGCGGGGGCTACTCTTTGTTGCGGTGCGCGGGCTTCTCACCGCGGTGGCTTCTCTTGTTGCGGAGCACGGACTCTGGGCGCGAGGGCTTCAGTAGTTGTAGCGCGAGGGCTTTGGTAGTTGTAGCACACGGGCTCAGTAGTTGTGGCTCACAGGCTCTAGAGCGCAGGCTCAGTAGGTGTGGCGCACAGGCTTAGTTGCTCCGCGGCATGTGGGATCTTCCCAGACCAGGGCTCAAACCCGTGTCCCATGCACTGGCAGGTGTATTCCTAACCGCTGCGCCACCAGGGAAATCCTCACCAGGATTATCTTTCTAAAGCAAATATCTGATCCTGTTACTCCACTGCGTAAATCTCCTTAGTGGCTCCCCTCTTCTACAGAAAAAATCGAAACTCCTTGGAAGGAACATCAAACATCAAAGCCCTTCATGATCTGGCCTCTACCTGTACCTTTCACATAGCCAGCCTTCTTTCCTGTGCCTTTGCACATGCCATTCCCTATCTCCCCAGTTTTCCTGGCAAGCTCTCACTCCTGCTTCAAGAGTGATACAACTGACATCTCTTCTATGAAGCCCTCCTCAGTGCTCCTAGTCAGATGTAGGCACTAAGTCCTTTATATCCCATTGTCACTGGGAAATCATCAACCTCATAGCATTTTTCATGCTGTAATTTCTTTTCAGAATTTACAAAATCAGAATTTAATCTGAACTTTATACCTGGGGTTTTTTTGGGGTTTTTTTTCAGAATTTATTGTAATTTTCTACTTATATAACTTTTCCTACTGCAAGACTTCAAGCTCCTTTGGGGGCACTGAGAATGTCTTTTGATCTCTGAATCCTCAGCATCCAGCAGGGTGCTGGTACATAGCAGGTTTAGTAAACGTTTCTTGAGTGAGTGAATAGCCTTCCATTATCAGCACCTATTTCAGATCTCTTTCATACTAAACATGTAAGGTAAAAGCTAGCAATGTGGTAGTTTACAGTGAGTGGATCATGTGGGCATTTGGTAAATGCTTTTTTGCTTTATTCACTTTAATTTGTTTTACTTTTTTGAATAGGTAGTTCACTCACAAAATTCAAAAGATAAAAAAGTTATATAGAGAAAAGTTCCCTCCCACTGGTGCATTTCAGCCACCCAGTGCCCCTCCCAATAATTTTAGTTTCATGAGTAAACCTTTTTTTTTTACACAAATGGTAGTATTACATAGTGTTCTGCCCCTTGCCTTTTTCACTTAATAATATATCCTGGGGATTATTCAACATTAGCCCATAAAGAGCTTCTCATTTTTTTTTTTAACAACTGCATAGTATACTGTATTGTAGTTTAACATGTTACTTTGTCCTCGGTATTTCCTGTGTCTTGGTAATTCGATCTAGAAGCTTGCAGGTGTTGTGTTTTTCTATTAGGAGGCACATTTGTGATGTTAGCAGCTGTTGATTATCCATTAATTCATTGGGGGTTGCAAAGTGCTGATTTTCTAATAGTATTCTTTTTTCATTTATTAGTTTGAATACTTCTATAAAGAGATACTATCATTTACCATTCAGTTACCCAGAGGTATACTTTATATAAGAAATGCTTATATACACTATAGGTTATATAAGAAATGCTCTTTCTCTTCCCTTTACAAACCAGTTTAAAAAAAAAAAAGAATCGGTTGTCTGGCATCCTCTAATGGTAACTGATTTTTTTTAAAAGTATCCTGATAAACTCATAATCAAACATATTTGATATGTTTTGATCCATTGCAGTTCTTATCCATATTGATGCTCACACGGTCCCTTTTTTTTCTAGTGGACATGTTCTCATTTTTTATTGCTACATCACAAACCACCCTAAATTAGCAACTTACGACAACAATTTACTTCACTCTGTCTTGTGGTTCTGCAGGTTGACTTAGCTTACCAGGGAGGTTCCTGCCTGACACCTCTCGTACGGTTTTCAGTCAGATGTCATGTGGGGCTGCAGTCATCTGAAGGCTTGACTGAGCTGGATGTGTAAGATGACTGACAGTTGATTCTGACTATCCGCTGGGAGCTCAGCTGGGCCGTTGACTGGAATGAATGCTTCCACATGGCCCCTTCACCAGCACTGGCTTCTCACATTCACAAGTGGCAGAGCCAGAGCTCTCAGAGCCAAAGAATTGGCTTTAGAGACTAGGGAAAATAGGAACTAGCTAGCCGAATGCATTTTTATTTTCTCACAGAGATGCCATTCAGCCAAAATGGTAACTCTGTGTTTCCTACCCAGTCGTTAGTGAAGGACCTGTCAGAAGCTGAGGAGCAGTACGCCCACGCGCTGCGCAGCCACTTGCACAACATTGACCAGCTCTTGGCCCTGCAGAGACGCCGGCTCAGCCTCCTAGAGGAAAGTTACAACGTGGAGCTGGAGGCCCTAACCAAGGAGTTTGAGACAGAAAGGTATGGGGACCTAAGAGGAGATATGGGGGGGTTGAGCCCAGGGGACTAGCTAGAGCCTATGTCAAGATGCTGGCTGTAAGCACCCACCCACTTTCAACTATCAAAATCCTACGCATCTACCTCTCTGGGGGACAGGGATGGGAAGGAGACTTTTCACTGCAACCTTTTGTACTTTTTGATTTTTGTATCATATGAATGTATTACCTATTCAAAAATCAAAATAATCTTATTCATTCTTTCTGGCCCTGAAAAGAATAGAACCCGCCTTCCCTCTGTCCTTCTTCAGTACCTAAGAGTTTGTACCGTTCATATAGTTTTATTACATACTGCTTTGCATTGTCATTATTGATCCCTATGCTTTATGCCTCAGAGCAGAGACGGTATCTTATCACCTACAGGAAGACAATTATTGACCAACATGAAAAAGAGATTCACTACCTACAAGATGTCTTCGTGGCCATGGAGCAGAACTGCCTAGATTCTGAGTACGAAAGCAAGCTGGAGTTCCAGAGCATGTGGGAAGATCTCAAAAACAAGGTACAGAGGGAGAGCAGAAGGGCAGGAACTGGGAGAAAGTGAGAGAAAATCGCTCAAGGCTAGTAGAGCTAGAAGAGATCCCTTTAACCAACATGGCCAATAAAATGCCTGTTGCCGCTGTAGGTACCCCTACTGCTTTTTGTAATTTTGTGAAAATTGGTGGGGAGGGGGAACCATTCTGAAATGTCAAGGAAGTGCATTTTAGAGCTAACGCACACCAAGGAGATCGTCTGGCTTCTCCTCTGTGATTTGTAGATGAAGAAATTAAGGCCCAAAGAAGTGAAATGACCTGCCAAAGTCATGCTGCTGGTCTGTGGTAGAGCCAGGGGGAGAGTCCAGTTCTCCTGTCCCTTGGCCCCAAGAGCTTCCACCACCCTGGAGCCTGCAGACCTGGATTTGGGGGGTGGGGCCCTTTGCTTCTTTTTGGCTGCGTTGGGTCTTCGTTGCTGTGCGCAGGCTTTCTCTAGTTGCGGTGAGTGGGGACTACTCTTCGTTGTGGTGCTGGGCTTCTCATCACGTTGCCTTCTCTTGTTGCAGAGCATGGGCTCTAGGCATGGGGGCTTCAGTAGTTGTGGCACGCAGGCTCAGTAGTTGTGGCTCGCGGGCTCTAGAGCACAGGCTCAGTAGTTGTGGCGCACGGGCGTAGTTGCTCCGCGGCATGCGGGATCCTCCCGGACCAGGGCTCGAACCCGTGTCCCCTGCATTGGCAGGTGGAGTCTTAACCACTGTGCCACCAGGGAAGCCCCCGCTTTGTTTTTATTTTGCCTCATAACGTTTCATTAAAAATTTTTATAAGCTCTCTACATTTAAAAATTGGAAGATTTCACATAAAAATCCAAATTTTCAGCTTCCCTTGAAAAATGTAAAGATCTGGTAACACTGGGCCACATTCCAAATGGAGACATTCATGTGAAGCTGAGCAGCTGTGCTCCCACCCCCCCAAACACAGACCAATGGAGCATTTCCTCTCTGGTTCGCCACAGGCCCCAGCTAGCCCACAGCGCTTATTTATATCATCTGCCTGGTTTGTAGGCATTTTCACTGGCAACCTCTGCACCACGCTGTGCTACAAACAGTTCAAGAGGGGGAGGTTGCTGGTGGAAGTGAAAGGGTGCTAATAGGGTAATTCCAAGCACTGGCTATTTTGGGGCCACTTCCCAGAATTTAGAAGAGAAGCACTTTCTAAGACTGCAACTGGAGCATACAGTAGAAGATCTGTGGAGAAGGTTCCAGGATGCACTCAAGAATTACACTGATGCCACAGAGGATCGAAAGATCGCCTTCGAGACTCTAAAGGCAAAGGACGAGAAGAGCTGCAAAGAGATTGAAGCACAGATGAAAAAAATACAGAGACTACAGGTTAGTGCAGCCCACCCGAAAGACTCACTGCTTTAACTGTTCCATTATCCCCTGTTCTCCTTTCCCCAGTTTCTACTGGGCCTCATCACTGGTTGGGGAAAGATGGTATGCTCTGGTATCAGTCCCCAGACAGTCCTTTTACCTGCTCCCTGAAGACCCTCACCTAGTCAACTGTTTCCTCTAACCTACCCTGTTCCTCTAGGATTCCATAATTATTTTAAAAGGCAAGATCATGGTGCACGGCCGCGAGAGTGAAGAACAGAACCAGGACATTCGTGAGGACAAGGAGTTGGTCCTTGTACAACTGCGAAAACTTAAGGCCCAAAGGACTCAGGCCCGGGGAATATCACAGGAGAACTTAGTCAAACTCACCCTGGAAAGTAATGCCACCCTCAAGGCCCTGAGGAAGATTGTCGACAAGGTAACAAAGGGGAGAAGGCAGCCAGAACAGAACCAAGGAAGACGGCTCCCTGCGAAGCGGAAGGGGCTGGGGAGACATAGAGGGCTTCCCCCTGCTTCCTGCCTGAGTGCACACTTGGAATGCCTATTCTATTCCATGTTCCCTCTCCTCTCACATTTTAAGTGAAATTACTTCATGATGAATGAATTTTAGAAGAGTATAAAATACTTGGAATAGTGCTTGGCACATAGCTCTCTCTGTTGGATGTATTTATTATTTTTGTTTCCCATTTGGATAAGTAGCTCCCCTGGTTTGAAGCAGGGGAACCAAATCCACTATTTCCCCTCCCCACCCCCTTTCCTAATGAAAGGTCTCTTCTTGCTTCCAATAGGGTGAAAAGGTCCTTAAACTTGCTGAAATATGTAGGAAATTTGAAACAGAGGAAGAAAAAGTGCTGCCTTTTTATTCGTCGGTATTGACTCCCGAGGAGCAGGACATAAAGATTGACCCAGAGGAGTTTACTGAGGAGCTTGGAAAGGTAAGCTTCCTACGGCCCGGAGGCCACCGCCCAAGGCTGGGGCTACACTTGCTAATGGGTGCTACCACACCCCTTCTCCCTTTAATTCAATTCCCAGGTGATAATGGACTACATAGGGATGGAGAATTTCTGGAAAAGGTACAACAAAGTGAAACTGGAGCAACTGAGCCTTCAACACAGACGTGCCCAGTTGTTGGAAATCAATGAGAAGCTGCGGGAGATGCTCAAGCAGTACTTGGATGGCATCTCAGTGAGTGATGAAGTGCTGAGCCAGCTCAGCCCACGCTTCATCGTCAATCAAAGCAGGAACTTACCCCAGCCCCCGTCCATGCCTACAGCCCAGCCAGGTGGCCAAAAACCTCCAGCCACTTACAACATCATTGAAGCAGCCCATGTGATCGCCCACATCCTGTGATACAAGGAGAAAATCTCTTTTCAACCCCCAGAGAATGTTTTGAGAGACCTGAGGACTTTGCTATTAAAAATCTCCATGGAGTTTATGAGCTCCTTGTATCTTTGCCATGTTGGATAGAACAGTCTACTTGGAGGACACTAGGAATACAGCGGCCCTAGGGGGTAAAGAGAGTAGCTAGGCAACTACCCAGAGGCTTACTTCTCAGTGATGGATTGCTCCTCAGTCAGGACGCCATGGGAGCCAAAACACACACCTTCGGGACCCAGAGATCCCATGGTCCTTGGGGTAAGTCAGGACAGGAAGAGGGCCAGGAGAAGAGATCCAAAGCCTCCAACCACCCCCATGCCAGGCAAGACCCAACGAAGAATGCCCTTTCTCCCCAGCCCTTTACCTTATTCCCACTTACAAAGGTAGCAGCAGAAAGTATCCGGTGAAAAGTGCAAAGATTTTAAAAAATTATTTTTTATTTCTTTTTGCTCTTGTTTCTTTTCTCTTCCTTGAGCTTCTTTTTGGAGACTTTAGGTCTGCTGGCCTTTTTGTATAGGTGATACCCAATGAGGCCCAGGAGGGTTGGCACCATGGCCATGCCTACCAGAGGCAAAATGCCCTTCACCAGCTTTTGCCAGTAGTTGGCTCGGATCAGTGCAATGAGCTCCACGTCAAAATGCAGCTCTGCATCCGCTGGAGGCAGAGAGGAGGTGAAGGTTAGAATCCCTGTGCATGTTACCCAGGACTCAAATCTGAATGAAAGCGGGGAGGGCAGACCACAACCACAGCACCAACTGTAAAGCTGGCGAGATTTAAATGTGGGGCTGAGTTCTCTTACAAAGGCAGAAGCAGAGGAGGGTTATGAGCTATCTAGTTATAGTCACGTTTACCTCAAATATACAAGTGTGGCTTGTATTCACTGACAGGTCTTTGCCAGGACAGAAAAACTTTCTGTGAAAAGTACTTGTAAAGTCCATCTGTAAGTTAGAGACCGCTGTACTAACTGTATTCCATTTCTAAACAGCCACATGGAGAGAATCTTTGCGGGGCTGAAATTAATTGGATTTAAACTAGACTTTTTAAAATTTCGCCAACCAATGAGCACACCTCAATGTGATTGTTAAAAAAAAAATAGGTGTTTCACCATAAAGGCTAGAGAGGAAGAAGGATGTGGTTTAAGATGTAAGGACTGGGGCTTTCCTGGTGGCGCAGTGGTTGAGAGTCCACCTGCCGATGCAGGGGACACGGGTTCGTGCCCCGGTCCGGGAAGATCCCACATGCCTAGCGGAGCGGCTAGGCCCGTGAGCCATGGCCGCTGAGCCTGCGCGTCCGGAGCCAGTGAGAGGCCCGCGTACCGCAAAAAAAAAAAAAAGGAGTGGAGGAATGGACAGGAATGAGTTGGGGGAGAAATGCAAACAGGCAGCACTGGAAATGAGGAGGTAACAGAACTTTGGGTAAAAGAATTTCTCTTTAGTCCCCTGACCCTCTCTATGGGTCTCTGTCTAAGCTGGAACTCGGATGAGAACTTTTATCCCAGTACTCTGAAGTACAAGTCATTTTCGCTAGTAGAACATTTCTTATAACCAAAAGCAAGAGATATGCATCTTGGGAAATCTGTCCAGTCTCAGGCCTTCAAAAATCGGTATCAGCAGTGACCTGTGAGGGCTTTTAAAGTTAGGGGGTAGGCTTGGCTTTTTTTTTTTTTTAAACTTATTTTTAATTTTTATTTATTTAATTTATCTTGGTTGCACCAGGTCTTAGTTGCAGCATGTATGTGGGATCTAGTTCCCTGACCAGGGATCAAACCCGAGTCCCCTGCATTGGAGGGAAGATTCTTAACCACTGCACCACCAGGGAAGTCCCAGGCTTGGATTTTAAAAGTTGTTTTTTGTTTTATTTTGTTTTGAATTACTTGACTGTGATCATCCTGGTGGAGGCTGAAAGGAACGGTGGAGATGTGGTGAGAAGCCATGCCAACTGCACAACCAACAGTTTGGAGTTGTAGGAAAAGGGCAGGAAAGAAGTCCAGAGTTCTCGGAGAGGTGGCACAGGCAGCAGACTCGTGTGGCTCAAGCAGGTGTCTCCTCCCTAAAAAGTTGCTGTCTGCCAGAGGACAAGCCAGTGGCTTTAACAGGTTATATATTCCTAGTCCCTGCTGGTGATCTGAGGAGGAAGAAGGTGGCCCTGCAGAAGGAAGCCTCAGCCACTCCTGTACCTTTCAGGAAGCTGGGTTTAGACCTTCTCAAGCTCCAGACGAAGTGTACGTGGCTCCTTGTACGTGGCTCTTAAAGACTGGGTGTTTTTGTTTGTTTTTGCTGCACAGTGCAGCATGTGGGATCTTAGTTCCCAAATCATGGATCCAACCTGCGCCCCGTGCATTGGAAGCATAGGGTCTTAACCACTGGACTGCCAGGGAAGTCCCTGGGACTGGGTATTTTGATAGCCACAGAGAGAGGCCTAGTCAGATTACCTGGGATAGATGGCGGAAATCCCCGTTTTCCATAGGCCAAGTGAGAAGGAACGATTACCCTTCGCTTCTCTCTGAGGGAAGGAATGTGAGTCATAGCCAGAGGTGGGAACAGGTGGGCCAGCCACCTCAGTCCATCTGAAGCCCCACCAACAAAACCCTCTGGATATTCACACTCAAAACGTGAACTTTCCCACCTGAGCACCAAACAGGTTGACCAGCCAAGGCGTCCATCCCCCCACACGTCTCAACTCCACCAACAAAATCCACAGCCAGGAAGCCTGAGGCTTCATCCAAAGCCTCAGTGCCCAGTGACCTTGACCTGCCCAGTGTGACGCCAAAGCCCATTCTCCTGCCTCCTCTAGGAGCAGGGATAGCAGAGCCATGCAGAGGGGGTACCCAAGCCCACCTGCCCAGATACTCACCCCACACACATGTCTAGAAGGCTCTGCTCCAGACCTTGAGGAAGAAGACACAACTGAATAGGAAACTACCTACATTCCCCAAATCCCAGGAGAGGAGGCTCAAAGGCTCCCCATGGACCCTCAGTTGAGCTCCCCACTGCTGGAATCTCTGGCTTCCAATGTGGTGTGGGGCAAGAGGAGTACTAGAAGCGGGGTTTGAACCTCAGGAGGTGGCTGGTAGAGCCCGGGGATCTTATTCCAGGGGACATTTCCACTGTAGCTTAGGAGTTGAAGAAGCTAAGCAAGGGCTTAGGTTGGGAAGAAGTGGAATGGGAGGTACGGCTCACATACCTGGTATCACCTGCTTTTGGCCAAGTTCTATAACCAGAGGATCTCTGGTCAGAGAAGTGTCAAAGATGCGTCCATCTACCAAGCTGCCCTGGGTGGGGGGTAGGGGGGGAAGAGCTTCTAGAGCACACACCTAGTACCTCTCCCTCCCAGCAGGGCGCGCACACACCTGGGCCTCGGTCGGCAACCCGCTAGTGACTGCTGCCTAGCATTCCCCTCGGGGCAGAAAGGGCTGGCGCTTCTCGGAGATCCCTCCACCCTTCACTTCTCAGGGCCCGGGAGGAACTGGCGGAAAAGCAGGGAGGTAAAAAGGGTAGGGAAGAGGAGCGCCCCTCCCCCGGCCACGTGCTGGAGGACCCCCAGAGCCGGAGTGACTCGCGAACCGCTTGCCACGTGTCCAAGCTAAAGCTGACGTGTTGCTGCAGGGCGCCGCCCCCCCAGGCCCCGCCCCGGCCCCCCAGGCCCCTCACCGAGTAGTGTATGTGAAGCGTGTCTCCAAAGGCAGCAGGCTCAGCACACGGTTCCGGGGGCTCCACCTATGATCGCACTACAGGAGTCACGGAGGCTCCTCCAAAGATCCCGTTCTTGCCCTTAGACTCAGCACCCCCAATTCAGTGCCCGCACTGCCTCTCCTCCCCGCTCCCAGGTTCCTTGAGACCCCGGCATTCTCCTCACGAGGCCCGACCTCCAAAGAGCCCGCCCGGGACTATCTCCTCCTCACCAGGGTCTCTACTTGGAGGGTCCGGACGGGACTTTCGGTTTCGAACCCAGCGTCAGCCCGGCACACCGCCCCACTGAGCAGCAGCGGCAGCAGCAGCAGCACACGGAGCGGGAGAAGTGAGGGGCGCAGGGTCATGACTGGATGGGCGCAGGTCACGGGACACCCAGGACCGGCTGTTGGGTGGCAGCGGCTAGGACCGCAGTTCCTTCAGCGCCCAGGCCAGACTGGACGGGACGGGGCGGGTCGCGACGCGCGCCAGCTCCTCCTCCCGCAGCCCTTCCTCCACCTTGTCCCCACCTCCTGGAGGGAGGAGGCCGCGGGAGCTCTCCCTGCCCTGAGATTCTGACCTGTCCGTTAGCCGTTCGGTCCCATCGCGAGGGGCTGGGCCACATAATGGCACCCATTTACGACTACGTATTGTGTTCCAGAAACTTGTCTGTAATCCTCAAAACCACCTTGAAAGGTAGGCATGGTTGTTTCCATTTTACAGATGACGAACTGGGTGTTCAGGTTAAGTAAGTTGCTCAAGGTCATCTAGCTAGGTGGTGACAGAGACAGGATTCAAACCCAGGACTACCTGAGTCCAGCCAGTTTGCGCTCTGGTCTTTCCTCTTAAAGATATGTGTGTCCTCACACCTATCCTGGCAGTGTCTGGCTGGCCCACCGCAACCCAGCAGCTGCCGAAGGTCGTATCCCTCTCCCATATCCAGCCCTTCAGCTTGATTTTCTGGAGGTCATATACCCAAAAGGAGGGAGGGTGTTGTCCCATCACCCTGTCCTTAAGTTAACTGAAAAGAGCACAGGTTATTTCACTGTAAGGGTGGGATGAATCCCTCTTTTCCTCTGACATTACCATTTCCTTTCTCCTTTCATCAACAAAATTGTCAAAAGACCAGCTACATACACCCATTTTATGTTTGTGCAAGGACTTCGGGTTTTTTGTTTGTTTTTAGAAATTCTTTTTATTTATTTTGGCTGCATTGGGTCTTCGTTGCTGCGCGCGGACTTTCTCTAGTTGCAGCCAGCAGGGGCTGCTCTTCGTTGAGGTGGCTTCTCTTGTAGGCTTCAGTAGTTGTGGCACACGGGCTCAGTACTTGTGGCTTGCAGGCTGTAGAGCACAGGCTCAGTAGTTGTAGCGCATGGGCTTAGTTGCTCCGCAGCATGCGGGATCTTCTCGGACCAGGGCTCAAACCCGTGTCCCCTGCATTGACAGGTGTTTTTTTTTTTTTTTTTTTTTTTTGCGGTACGCGGGCCTCTCACTGCTGTGGCCTTTCCCGTTGCGGAACACAGGCTCCGGACGCGCAGGCCCAGCGGCTACGGCCCACGGGCCCAGCCGCTCCGCGGCATGTGGGATCCTCCCGGACCGGGGCACGAACCCGCGTCCCCTGCATCGGCGGACTCTCAACCACTGTGCCAATAGGGAAGCGCCCTGACAGGTGGATTCTTAACCACTGCGCCACCAGGGAAGTCCCAGGACTTCAGTTTTTAAAAGACTTTTTAAGTTATTTCGGGTGACCCTACCAATCCCCTTGTGCATGATTTAAGCCCTCACTGCCCACTCAGGCCTTGGGTATCTGGATTCTGCTCCCTCAAAGGTCCAGTGAGCTCACAGTCACCATATTTTGGATCACTTCTTAGGTCTTGTCCTCTTAAGCATCTCTCTGGTCCATGATGCCATTGAGCTCTGACTGCCCTCCTAAGCTCTAGGCGCCACTGTGTACTGGGGATCTCCACCTGGATGTCTGACCAGCACCGCAAATCCACACACACAATACCGTACTCATTCCTCTTTCTCCTTCCATCCCACCTGCAACAATCTAGCTTCACTCCCAACCTCCTGTTTCTGTTCCTGGTTCTGCTATCAGCACTCTCTTTGATTCTCCTCTCACCCCCACATCCAACCAGTCTGCTTTGGATTTTCCCTCCACAGCCTCTCCAGCTCTTTCTTTCCATTCCCACAGCTACCACCCTAATTAAACCTTCATTATTTCTCTTTTGGATTTTTTCTTTTCTTTTTTTTAAAAAGCCCCCTCAGCAAGAGGAAATTTCTGGGGGTGATGGAATGCTCCATATCTTGATAGGGATGTGGGTTACATGGGTGTATGCCTGTCAAAACTTATCAAACTGTGTAAGATCTGTGCATTGCACTTTATGCAAATTATTCCTCAAATTCTTTAAAAAGGAAAAAAAAATCAAACACAAACAGAACTATATTTCCACGTCTCCCTTAAAGTTGTATAAGGCCACGTGACTAAGTTCTGGCCTATAAGACATAAACCAAAGTGTTTGAAATATTGTCCTGGACTTCCAGGGAGGCTGCTTAAAGGAAGTTAATTTAACTAAGCAGTGTGTCGCAGTGCCCCACCTCCTCCCCCCCAGTCTCCTTCCCTTCCTTCTTTCTGCTGCCTGGAATACAGATGAGATGAATTACACTCTAGCAGCCGTATTAGACCATGAGGCGACCATGAGGCTGTAAGTAGGATAGCGAACAAAAAGAAGTCATCGGAGACTGGTAACCGTAGAGCCACCATACCAGTCCTGATTGCCTACCACCAGACACCTTTTAACTGAGGCAGAAATGAACTTCTAGGGACTTCCCTGGCAGTCTAGTGGTTAAGACTCTGTGCTTCCACTGCAGGGGGCATGGGTTCGACCCCTGGCTGGGGAACTAAGATCCCACAGGCCACGCGGTGTGGCCAAAAATTAAAAAGAAATAAACTTCTATCTTGTTAAAACAAAAAACAACAAAATAAGCCCCTCGGCCTCAGCCTCTCCCTGCTCTAGCCCATTCTGTTCACTGTTGCCATCTGTTCAGCGTCAGTCACGTTACCTACCCACCCACTAAAAAGCCTGCATGGCTCCACACTGTCCAGTGAATTAAATGCGGACTACCTGCTATGCCAGTTGAAAGCTTTCATCATCTGGTCTTAACCTGCCTTTCCAAACCTGGCTTTGATTCCATTAAAATGAAAGCCTTTTAAAGACAGGAACCTCGTATTTCTCATTTCTATATTCTCATTGCCTAGTATGATGTCTGACACATTTGATGCTTGATAAATGTTTATAAATTGAATCAAATCCCCTTCACGCTCATGGCATCAGATGAACCTGCGTTGTGTGCTTTCATCTCTGTGTGCAGTTCATGCTCTTCCTTCACCTGTCAAGCTCCTTCCAGGCCAAGCTTGAAGATCACCTCCGCTGTTAAGTCCTGATCCCCTTAGCTAGAAGTGACTTCTCTTATTTCGGAACTTCAGGCACACTTGGGGACTTTAATGTATTTTCCCTTGGGTTGTGGTTATTTGTGAATTCCCGCTCCTCCGTCCCCCTCTCCTCTAAAGAGCGAGCTCACTGATGGCGAGGACAAGATATCTGGAGTCCCTTAGATGCTAGCTGCACAATACCCTCCATATAACAGATTCCAGACAAATATGTTTTATTCTGAGTAAATACTATATACTACGCAGTACTGAGAAACCATTAAAAAGGAAAACCTAACTATACTAATATAGAAAACCTCTAAGACAAACATATATACCTTAAAGTTTAAAACAAAAAAGGTAGAATAATAGATGTGATGAGTCCCTTTATATTTTAACCCCTCCCCAAATGTGTGTATAGACACATATATTTAGAAAAGGAACTAGAGGATGCACACCAAATAGCCGAGGGTGGTAACCTTTGCGGACAGAGTGAGCAGAGGGGAACAAGACCTACATGCTGCTCTGAACACTTCGGTATTGTCTGGATCTTTTGCAATAAAAATTATTTTGGTTACAAAGATAAATTCTGAAATTAAAATACTGCATGAATGAACATGAGACACAGCAATCCAAGGCGATGTGTGGGAGGTGTTGAGGGAGTTGTGCTAGCGGAGCTAAAGGAGCCAGGCCAGGAGAAAAACGTCCTTGTGACTAGAGGCCATGGCAGCTTTGCATACCTTAAAGGAAAGCAGTGTTTCTAAACAAGGGAGAAAGGGTATAAAGGCAGAGGGCCAGATATTTGGGGAAAATGAACTGACCAGTTTGGCTAAAGTAAGGGATTTAGCCAGAAGACCAGACAGAGGTAATTGGAGAGAGAAGGGAGAGCTGGTTGTGGAGAGCCTTGAATGGCAGTGGGAACCCACTGAAAGCTTCTGAGCAAAGGGTGACCATGCACACTGCACTGAGGCATCAGCTGACTGGAATGGTGCCACTGAGGTGGACGGCTACTGTCTTGTCCAGCTCTGAGGCTTTGTTTGGTAGGTAATCTGAATGGGAAGGGGTGAGAGAGGATGGTAGCAGAAAAGGGCAAAACTAAGACAACGTCACCCACAGAGGGCAGCAAAGCCCTCTTGGACCCGGAAGGGACCATGGAGGAAGGAGTTTTCTCCTTGGATCAAGTTAGGAGGAACCTGAAGGACAGAGAAAAGTAGCATGGTCCTGGGAAAGGCAGGGGAGCAGGCCCAATCCTGACTCAAGGCACAAGTTAATCAGAGGGCCACTTCTGGAGAGGTTTCCACCTTCAAAGGTGTCTGTCAGCAAGTACGAGAAACTACCACAGACCCCTGGCTTCCAAGACTCATGGGGCACCCATCATGTCCGGTTTGGTCAAGGGCAATGACGTCTGTTCATTCATCAAGGTTGAGTGACTATCATGCGCCAGATAGTAAGCAAGGCACTGCTTTCTAAATGGTTTTAATATGTTTGACGGATTGTTAATAAAGTCAGCATATACAAATCTGGGTTCGAAATCGAATGGCATGTTTTCAGGAGCATGCCTATGCCCTGGCTGACTAGATGTTTTCTTTTCAGGTATGGTTATGCGCTCGTAACCAGGAATGAAGCATGACCTCCCTCGCGCACCCTGCCCTTTGGCTGTTCTAGCCAGGGATGTCTCATCCCATCAATGCAACATCTGGCATAGGCAAGAACAGATTCTCCATCTCCTATTTATTACCTAAAGGCAGTATTCCTATATTCAGAACCCAGAAAAAAGCTAGCATCCAAATCCCTGTGATGCATCGCCCCACGCTAAGCCCTCCAACCCTTACAAGGCCTTGCACTCTGTCTTAGGACAGCTCTCAACGCTTGTGGGAGGAAGTGCCAGGTGGCCAAGTTCATTCTCAAACCTCCTGCCTGGCCCAGACTCACTGTCCAGACCTCCTCAGAGACAGCTCTCAATGCACCCGGTTTGGAGGAAGGGTCGGGCAGGAAGGGTGCCTGGGCAGAACTGGTCAGCTCTGGGAACAGAGAGCCAGAGTTCTGGCTTGCAAGGCACCCTCTCTACTCCACCACATTCAGCTCAGAAGCCAGCTTTGCTCCTAAGCTCGAGAGAGCCCAGATACTCTCTCCTGCAGCTCATGGCCATAGTGACACAAACAAGGAGACGCTTACCTTCAAGGCTTGATGGTGAACAGTCCTGGCCCAGGTTCCTCACTTCCAGACTCCAACCACTGCCTTCAGCAGCATTGTGCCCTTTACCACACTCAAGGCTCAGCTTTCCTCAGGCCTAACCCTTTCTTCCCTTTGCTCAGGAACTCAGGATCATCCTTACCCATCCCAGTAATCAGGGCCAGGAAACCTAATTTGAATGAAAAACCTGCAGAGGAAAAAAGGCACCTGGATCCTGTGACTCCCCAGTGACCAGCCTGATACTCTAACCTCCAGTTACCAGGCTAGAAAGTAGAAAACTGGACTTTGACCCTTCTACCCCCACACCCTTCTGAACTGGGAAAGAGACCATTCTCGGTAGTATAACTGCCTGCAAAGATGCCACTCTCTGCTGCAAGCAGCAAGGGGATATCCCCCCTACACACTTACTCCCCAACTCTCACTACCCCACGTGGTACTCTACGCTTATCCCAAGGATTCCAGAGTATCTCAGAAATAGATTCCCTGGTCTCTCCCTCAGTACCGTGGTTTGACTCCATTCTTAGCACATGTCTGGAAACACAGGAGGTACAAAATAAATACCTGTCAGTTTTCTGCTTTGACCAGTCTAGGTACTTGAAACTGGAAATGATGCAGTGACTCCCCGAAGCCTTCAGACCTTATACCTCTAGTCTGAAAAAGTCATACATACTCACACTCATTCTCCCTGTCACTGCCTCCATCCCACCTGGACCAATCCAAGTACTTCCAATGGCTTTCTCCAGGCTCATTTTAGAAGCTCCCTTGCCCAGATTATCCTGAAGTGGATCCTAGGCCCAGATCCTCTCCCAAGCCATGAATGAAGAGCTATTCGTGTTTCTGGGAAGACAAGGTCGCTGTCTGTCCTAAGAGCTGGATGCTAAACATTTACCTTCCAGGTTAAGTCTCCCTTTCATCTCCACATGTCCCCCCCAGCCCCAAAAGATGGAAAGTTTAAGCAAAAGCCACAAGAGAGCTCCCTCCACCTCCTTCCTGGCATCCTAGACCGCCTACTGAGGGACAGAGGGACTAGGTCATCCTCTTCCCCAAGTTGTCAGGGGTCAAAAGACCCCCACTGGCCTGCCATCCAGCTAAAGTCCTCTCCATTATCATGATCTTATGCGAGGTTGTAGCTCTAGAAGTTATCTATTTATTAGTATACAAATAACGTGCTTGGGAAAGTGCTCCTAACTTATCGGTAACCTCAGTCACCAAGCAGGACTTCTGAGGAGCCTAGAAGCAGAAAAGCATCATCTGATTTTGAGCGGTAAGTGGGTAGTGTTCAAAGCTGAAGAGGTTAATAAAGTGATGTCTGGTTGGAGCAGTTTAAGGGTTTCATAAAGGCAGAAGCACTGGTCCTTGAGGGTGATGACTTATTTTAATAGCAAGAGAGGGGCTGAAAAGGAGAATTACCAGGGGAGGCAGCAGGGAGGTAACTGAATACAAATGATATACTTCACACTGGTACTTGGGGCTCTCAGACCTATTATATGCCTAAATCCTGTCCCTTTCCCATATCAACAGGTTGGGAAGACCTCTGTCCTCAAAGCTTAAGAAAGTGGTAAGAGTCGGGAAGACCTGCCGGGCTCATCCAGACCTCACCCCACCCCCACCCCAAGAAAGGGTAGCACCACCCCTTTCTTTGCCTGAGTAACAGCAGGAGAGGAACACAGGAGTGGTGGGAGTGGGATGGGAGGATAGAGGCTTGTCTTTTGCCTCGAAACATTATCTCTGGATGAGGCTTGGCTTCCTGACAATGGGGAACCACACACCTAAAGCAGAGGTGACGCAGGGCCATCGGCTGTAAGGAGGATCAAGTTCATTATACTACCCAGACCTCTACCCTTCACGCTTACTCACTACCAAAATCCAGAACTAGATGGGTGAACAGACTCCAATCTATGGATGAGGGGACCCTGTTCCAACTGGAAGCACCTGATGTGCAGGCCTGGGGAGATCTGAGAGTGGACGCAGTGTGGGGCACTCCAAATTCAGGGCCCTCTAGCTAGTGAAGTCCCTAATGTCTACTAAAAGGTGATAAATATGGCTAAGTTCAGGGTTAAACCCTTTACAATTAGAAAGGCAAAGTCACGAAGCCCTCACACTCTGGGGCCCAATTCATTTAAGCTCCCTTTTGGGGTATGACGGGAAATAGTAAGCAGTGTGGAGATGAACCTAAGCTCCTCTATAACCTCACTCTCCCCAGTCAGGGGTACGCTTTACCCCGCTGCTGAGGGAAAGAGCAGTCTGGTGAGCGGGACCAGAAGCAGAAGTACCCTCACCATTCAACACTGTCCCAGGGCTGCTGCACATCAAGGATGAAGGTCTGCTCCAGAGCTGCATAAAACAAGTTTAATTTCCAACCAGGGTCACAGTCATCGCGTATCCCACATTTTGAGCAAGGAGAGAGAAGGTGAGTTATTAAACATATACAGTCTACATTCCAGAGGAGGAAAAAAGAAGAGAAAAACCAGTTCAGAACTGCAGTTACCACTGTAACACCACAAACTTTTAGGGGGGAAATTTAGGGGAAATCCCCAGGGAGAAGAAAGGCTGGAACAAAGGAAAGCAAAAAATTAAACCTACCGGAGGAGAGTGGGGGAGGGAGTGGGCAGAAATGGAATGAAACACCCAATCCCAAAAGAGCTTTTAGGTGAATGGGAATGTAGAAAGGGCCAGCCTAGCAGCCTGGGATACTACCAAGATCACTTACTGCCCCCTGCTGGACAGATCCCCAAGCAGCACTTACATAACCTCTAAGGCTGCTTCCTAACACCCTCAGCCCCACTAGTCCCTGAAGCCCCCCAAACCAAGGTGGAGGCGGGTCTAAAATGAGAAGAACCCATTTAGGACTGGCATCTACCTAGGCAGGGTCAGAGAGGGCGTGAGGAAGGAGAAGAGGCAAAGTCCTCACCAACCACAAAGGTACAGAGTGAAGAATCCTAAGTAGGAAAGAACCAAGGAAAGGGGAGACAAATAGGCAACAGCAGTGACTAAGTTGAGAAGGCAAAGGAAAGCGTTCAGGGAGGGAGAGGCAACAGGGGCAGGAGCAAAAAAAATCGGACAAAATAGAGACAGAGGCAAAGAAAAAGTGTGGAGGGAAGCATCTGTGGGGTCAGGGGAATGAGCGCATGTTAAAATGAGACAGAAGCTCCAGCACCCCCCTCCCCCCACCAAACACACACACACACACACACACACACACGCATACACACATACAAGGCCTAGAGAGCAAGAGACCTGCATACACCCGCTGCACCTCGGGTAAGTAACACATCACTAAGGAGCTGGCACTGAGGGAGACACCCCTGCAACCTCTCTTTCACAGTTCAGTCTGGGGTGGGGTGGGGGGTATTGATCCTCCTGCTGTAGACAAAGGTGACAGGAAGCCTAGTCCCATGGGGTGGGGCTTGGGACAGCCCTTCTGGGAAGGGGTCCCCCAGCCACGCTGTGGAGGCCCTGGGCCCTGACGTTAGCAGAAAGGTTACGGGCGGCTGTCTTGGAGCTCAGGGCGCAGCCAGCACACACAGGAGCCCACAGAAAAGCCACGGCTTCACAGAAACCTCAGAAGTCAGGACCCAGGCCAGGATCTCAGGGACAAGCGCCTCCTGTAGACAGAGACATAGTAGCAGCAGCTTCTGAACAACTACATAATGATGAAGGGAGGACTCTGAAGACCGCCGCATCCCACCAGCACCAACAACCACTTCAGAGTCCTATTCCCTCCATTCCAACGCCCAGACCCATTTATGGGAGGTGGGTGAAGAGGGCAGGAAAAAGCTGTTGGGATGGAGAGGGAGGACAGCAGGATGGTCTGAGGGTCTGGAAACAAAGTTTTCACCCTTCAGCACATCCTGGACTAGAGAGAACTGGAGAACAGGGGGATTGATACTGAGGTCTGCTATGTCACCTCCACTCCCCGCTCCTCATTAAACCAGCCAGCCAGCTCTGGTCAGACCAGCACAACTACCAGGGTGAGGAAGCTTCTGACAAAGGACAGATGAACCACCCAGCCCCAAGATCAGAAGATGGGGGGATAGGAAGGCAGGAATAGGACTGATCTGTGTATCACCTTCTCCTAATAACAAAAGAGGATGAAGATGGAAAACCTGAGCCCCTCTCCCCAGTGCCCTGGGTCCCAAATACACCCCATGGTCTTGCTACCTATCCCCACCTCCCACCTAAAGCTCCTGAGGAACAGATTTAAGGATGAGGGGGAGGATCAGCTGAACACTCTGAGCTGGTAAGAGTGAGTGGGTTCCTCTCTCCTTCCCACTAAAAGGCAGGGCAGAATGGCATCTCCTTGGGAACCGTCATCTAGAGATAAATGCCACCCCCCTGCCCTAAGCGGGGTGGAGAGGGATAAAGGAAGATGGTGGCAGAAAGTCCATCATCTGTCCTATCATCCAGGAAAACACCTACCTGCAGAGGAGAGGAACCAGTGCAGGACTGGGGCAGCCTTCCCTCCCCCTCCTTCCCTTTATCTCAACAACATGGGAGGGGAAGATGATAGGCGAGAGTGGGCAATGTCCTGGCTCCAAGCCCTGAGCTGCACTCCACCCTCCACCCGCTCCTTGGCCCCCATTATATATCTCTCTATACAGGTATATACACGCGCACACATGCACGCACACAGAGAGGCCCGTGCAGTTTCCATGTAGAACAGGGGGAGAGCGGCAAAGGAAAGGAAGACGGGGAGCAGGAGAGGGGCCTATGGGGAGAGAGGAGGGACTCAGATGCCAAGAGCACACCAACCGGAGCCAAACGAAACCAGCTGGAGAGAAAACCCCATCCCACCTCCCAACCCCAGAGCTTGGGGAGGGGGGCACCCCATGAAACCATAACAACCTTGTTTTTGTTTTAAATCCGGTAAATTGGAATGATTCATCATTACGACAGCAACTGGGGACTGGTCATGGAGGGGGGAGGGGAGGGAAGGGGAGGCAGGACTCCTGTTGGGCATACGGACATGATACCCAGGGCCCTGGCCACACTGGCAACAGGAAGGAAGGGCAGGGCTGGGGCAGGGAGACAGCAGGGGCGGGTGGGGCGGTCGGACAGGGCTGGTGTCTGGCTCTCACTTCTTGTTTTTGAGCTGATTGGCCAGCCAGTCCAGGCCTTCGTACAGCCCGTCCCCGCTGGTGGCACAGGTGGCCTGAATGTACCAGTTGCGGTGACGCAGGGAATGCAGGCCCAACTTGTCTGTGATCTCAGCAGCGTTCATAGCATTAGGCAAATCCTGGAGCACAAGGGAGACACACGAAAAGGAGCTTCAGGATCTTTCGAAGGCTTCTAGAGCGACCATCTACCACAGACTTGTAGACTAGCACCCTCTCCTCCTCCTTCAGTGTAGGAACCCAGAGCAAGATCCTAAAGAACTACTTTGGATTTAATCATCCTAGAACTCCGGATCCAAGGCACTAAAGATCATTCCACTGAGGAGGTGGAAACCAAATATGGGTTGGCAGGGAAGTGGAGATGTGATTCAGACTGGACGTACAATCAGGTCTGTCTGACCATAAGAGTGAGGGCAGTTCCACCAAAGTAGACAATAGGTAAGAAAAAAGAGGGACAGGAGGTGAAGGATCTACCACACCAGTCCCTCTGGACAGAAATGTTGCTAATTAAACCTGGGATGGGATGGGGTGGGGACAAGAAGAAGAGCATAAAGAAGCCAACTAATCATATTTCCCACACTTTCAAAATTGAGAGCATAGTCATGGGGCTTCCCACACAGTGGGCCCCAAGACCCCATGATTTCCACGGCCAGGCTGCCCTCTCTCAAACCCAGGGGTAGGGAGATGTCACACCTGCTTGTTTGCAAAGACAAGGAGCACAGCATCCCGGAGCTCATCCTCTGCCAGCATCCTCATCAGCTCCTCCCGGGCCTCATTTACTCGCTCCCGATCATTGCTGTCGACCACAAATATCAACCCTAGGGAGGCAGAACATGGGCTGCACAGAGACGACAGATCAACTCCCCTCCCCCACCACCAAAAGATAACACCCTCCTTATACCCTCCAAATATCTGCTCCCTTTTCTCCTTGTCTCTCACCCCTAGGAACCGCAGCAGGGCAAAAGTTGGTTACCGATAACCAAGAACAATAGCCATACTCTCTGCTCACACCCAACCAACCCATGCCAGTCCATGGGCAATTCACATGCCCTACCTTGGGTGTTCTGGAAGTAGTGTCTCCAGAGAGGCCGAATCTTGTCCTGGCCACCCACATCCCAGACTGTGAAGCTGATGTTCTTGTACTCCACTGTCTCCACGTTGAACCCTTTGGCAAAAACAGACAATGGTCACTTGGCCTGGAACACCAGGCCTGCAAACGATGCCCCAGTGGGCTGTTTGTTTCCCCCAGCCGTGGCCATGTCCTAGCAAGGGAAAGAAAGCTAGGGCTTCCTCAGACCTGGTGTTCCTTGACTTAGTCGTGGAAAGGCCAAAAAGAAAGCCTACGAGAAGTGGAAGAGGACGAAGAGGGCCAGTCAGGAAGTTCACAGTCACCTCGGTGAGACAACCTTCCCCGTTCATTCTCTCAGTTTTTGACTCTCCCTCCTGCAAAAGAAATGACTCAGCCCCACTCCTGTACCTTGGCCACGAGAGTCTGCCTCAGCTAAGAAGTAAGGCCTGTGAGGCAGAGTGAAGAACAAGAAGTGAGCTATAGTCCTGGAGCCCCAAATACAGAACCAGCTGCTGCTGCTGATCTGGAGCCGCCTTTACAAGGCACATGTTCTCTCTCCTGCAGACAGGACTTAGCCGGGATCAGGGCCACCAAGGATCTAAACTGAAGCAATTCCAGGCCTCTGGCAGGAACATCAAAGCCCTTCACCTGCTTTTCAAACAACAGAGAACAAACCAGCTCAGTGCCTGAGGGCCACTGTCAGGTGCCAGGCTGAAGTTCCCGCATTAGAGAGGGTGAGGGTAGACAGGCAAACAGCAGCCCCAGCACCTGCTAGTAAGCTAAATAACCATTCTTCCCTGAACCCCACAAACTGCAAGGACTTGCCTGGTGGCCAGATGGGGGATCTAGGAATGGGGCCCCTGTCTGGCTCAGCGGCTGGCATGAAAGCCTACATCCAAGCTGTGCCCTTACCAATGGTGGGAATGGTGGTGACGATCTCGCCCAGTTTTAGCTTGTACAGGATGGTGGTCTTTCCTGCGGCATCCAGGCCCACCATCAGGATGCGCATCTCCTTCTTCCCAATCAGGCTCTTGAGAAGGTTTCCAAAGATATTACCCATGATCACAGCAGCCGCTTTCTGAGGACAGCGGGGCGCAGTGAGGGCAGCGGCAGCCTTGTTTTGGCTTGGTCCCTGGTATGGAGGACTTGATCCTAGGCAAAGAAATGCAAACTTATTACCACCATCTGCTTGTCAGGATTTCACATTAATGGCACCGGCTAAAGTCATGGCTGGAGTTCTTTCATGACAAACTGAGAGCCTGAGGGTACTAAGAAGATCAAGGCCCACTCAGACACATCCTGAGCCTTTGGGAGCAGAGATAAAGCAGTGAACATCCAGGACCCCTGTTTCTGCCAGTAATCTACCCATGTGACTTTGGATGAGTTATTTCACCTGTCCTTATCTGCACCTGTAAATGGAGGGGGTTGAACTAGATGATTTCTAAAGTCCCTTCAGTCATGAAATTCTACTCTATACCCCAAGGCATTGGGAGACCATTAATGCCTCTGCCTCCCCCAACCTTACCCTGAGACTTCTGGAAAGGGTGGGAGAGGAGGGAGTGGAATGAGGAGTGGCTCTTTGTGACTCCTAACGAGGTTCAAGCTTGCCAGGTTCCCAAGGTTTATGCTCTCAGCTCTAATCAAGACACTCTGCTTCTTCCCTTCCTATATCTCTACACCTTCCTTCTACACACCAAAATTAATGAGGAAGAAATAAGAAAGCAGCACTCCTAAGAGAGGCTGATCTTTTCCACTCTGTGAAATGCCAGCTGCTAACATCATGCCCTGTTCATACAACAGTGCACTGAGAGCTGGGAGATGGGGTAGCGAGAGGCTGCCCCTCATTCCTCAGCCACATAGGTCCTAGGCTTGCCGTGGCCCGTCCCAGGACAGCTGCTCCACATGGCCACCTGCAATGAGGCAGTCAGCTCATCCTCTGCCTCTGCTCTAAGCCCCTTCGGTCTATTCTCCACAGAGCAGCCAGACTGATTTTAAAGCCAAAACCAGGTCATGTTGATCCTGTATTCAAAACCCTCTCTGGGCTTCATAGCTCCTTTTCAGTAAAACCCAAAGCCATACCACGGCCTATAAAGTCCGGCACAATCTGCATTCCCGTTTCTCTCATCAGATCTCCTACTCTCCCCTGTGTATACTCCACTTCAGTTCCCCAATACCTTCCTGCCTCAAAGCTTCTGTCCTTGCTGTTCACTCTGCCTGGAACGCTCCTCTCCCAGACAACCTTCAGGGAGCACTCCCTCACATCCTTCGGGCATCTGTTCGACCGTCACTTTATCAAAGAGGCCTTCCATAACCACCTATAACACACACACACCACTCTACACCATTTATCCCACTTTATTTTTCTTCATAGCATTTATCACCATCTGACACGTTACGTATTTGTTTCCTGCTGTACTGTTTTTCTCCTCCTACTGTAATGTCAGCTCCTTATCTATTTTGTTCCCTGCTGTGTTCCCTACCTTGACTAGTACCTGGCACACAGTAGCTGAATAACTGAACTAACTCCCAGGTCTCTACTGACCTGACTAGCAGTTCACTCAGGTTAGACATTTCTGCCTGCTACATAATCGGGAAAGATGAAGGGAGCAGTTGGAACACTACAAAAATACAAAATGCCTCTCTGCCCACCCCATCCACCGCCCCCGACAGACAGAATCAGAGTCATTCATTCCCTCTCTTCTTCCCTCCCTTCTCTATGGCTCAGGACAGCCACAGAAATGAATCTTTGAAACAACAATGAAACGGGGGTTCAGAGTCACCCGTGCCAGCCAGTTCTCTGGGCCCGCGGGAGACATGCATCAGCGGGCAGCTTATTCGGCAATCGCCATATGCCAGCAGCTGGCATTCTCTACAAAGTCTAGGAACCAGAGATAAACACACGCACACCCCAAACCCAGTAGGCGAAAGAACAGGTTAAGACAGAGTGCACCCAAACCCAAGAATGTGAAAGGTGGATGGGGAGGAACCCTATTTACAAGCTAAAGCATGGCGGGGTTTGGTGGGAGTTTAGTTGTTTTTTCAAAAACGATTTCAGGTTTTTTTGTTTGTTTCCTACTCTCCTCAGTTTGCAGCGAATTCCAGACCAGTACAAAGGAGCCAGATCAACAGCTCCTGGAGACCAAAGTACTAGTTTGTCCAAAAAACAGAAACAATGAGTGCTTATGGAGTGTTTCATCTTCAAAGACCTCCCCAGACATCCACTAATGAGCCAGGCGTGGTGCTCTGGGTAGGTTCTGCAGATGAGCCCTGCCCCTGACCCAGAGCGCTCACATCCGGGGGGAGGGCCTGGCTCAACTTTGGCCCCAACTTCAGTCAAGTCGCCCACTAGCCATCCTCCCTGCTCATCCTGCCTCAACCACCCAGGCAGACAGATTCCCGAGGATTCCTGAGGCAGGAGGGGACACCTGCCCAGCTAATAAGATCAGATCCCGCCAACCTTGGTAATCTGTGGTAGACAGACTTCTGGTTCTGCTGCCATCACTTCCAGAAATTTAGACCTTCCCCAAGTCTTCCTAGTTTTTATCTTGTCTCCAGTTCAGGTGTCATTTCCTTCAGCTCCAGATGATACTCTGCTTTAAAGCTTAAGTAACAGGCTTTGGCCCAGATTCTGAACTGAATTTATACCATACATTTACCTTGCTTTCCTTCATGACTGGAACTGTTGCTGGCTGAATGATTACCAACTGTGAGTCGAGCAGTGGCTGAAAGATATCCCTTGCCGCAGAACATGCATACACTGTCCTTTGGTTTGCTCCTTTGCGAAGCTCTCATGCTAAAGTCTTGGTTCAAAATCTGATCCCAGTGTTACACTTATTTCTATTTTCTGGCATGCTACATAAAGCACCCTGAATTATCTGAACCACTCAAGTGGCACTACGTTATGGAGTTTTTTCTTCTTTTATAAGTCTGTATGTTTACCGTCTCCCCAAGTTAACTGTGTACTCACCACGGGCAAGGACTATGCCTTTTGTTTATTTGGGATCTTTCCTTGCTCCCAGTGCCAAGCCCCCCGTAGGAGTTCAGTCAAGCACACTGGCTAATTTTAGCCTCATCTGAGGAGGTCCTTCTATCATTTCTTCTGTCCCAGCGGTTATCTCCGGGTAATGCACAGATGGTTGCTTAGCTTTCCTGTCAATTCTTGGCCATTTTCCACATATACTGACCGCAAGACTGGTTTGGGAAAGCCATGAAAGGATCAGAAGACTAAAATTGGTAAAATTTTCTCTTGTCATTTAATACTCAGTGGGGCTGATAGATAACTAACAAAATATTCAAGTAGTTACCATGTGTCCCCCATGACAGCCCAAAGCCTTGAAATTAATGGACATTACAACTCTTCTTTAATATAATCAGGAGCTTGACTCAGATGAACATTCCAAAGGGGGTGCTGGCTTTCTTGTCTTGGCTTCCCCTGTGCCTGTTTCCAGATAGCATACTGCCCCTACCATCAGGATGGCGGCCACTTTCAGCTTTGTGCCATGAATACAAATCTATGGCTATCTAGCCAATTCTCACTTTCACCATAATGCATTCCTAGAGAAAGCTCTGGGAAGCAGATGGCAAACAAACAAAACCTGGATTGTATCCCTATGTACTGTACTGCCTATAGTCATTCTCTTTTGCCACAGATGGCACTCCTGTGTCAAGAGGGCAAAATACCAGGGTTCTATGGGCTGGCAGAAACAGGAAGCAGTTAAAACTAAAGGTGAGTGGCTCGAGATGAAAAATGGAATATAGTAATATCTCTATGAACAAAGAGTATGTCTCAACATTCTATTCTACAGTTACAAACTTTGTTATCTCCTCCCTGTGCGCGACACTGCAGGAGTTCAACCAAGCACACTGGCTGATTTAAGCCTCACCTGAGGATGTCCTCACCGACAATCACTTACTGCCCCCAATCCCTCTCTCCCACCCTCCAGGAGGGGCAGGCAGGCCATTGCTGTCACTGTTCAGTTATCTGGACTTGAGGCATGCCTGCTCCACCCTCTAGGGGATTCTGAGAGTCACAGCTCAGTCTGCCACACACACTGCCCACTCCTGATGCAGGAATGTGTCCTGAGACACCCCGAGGGGACTCCTGATCCAGCACCTCCTCTTCAGGCTGCATGGGCCCAGGGAAAGGACGACCAGAGCTTCCCAAATCCTGTGCTGCCCAGGCAGGGTGCACTAAACTGCAGGTGCAGCTTTATTCCCAAACAACCTTCAAATTGAGATAATCACGAATAGAATCTCTATTAGATGCTATTTTTAGCACAGCCAATGGAGCAGACCAAAAAAATTTAAGAAAACCAAAGCAGGGTCTGCCTGTATTTAGTTTCCTTAGTGCAGCTGGCCTGTGACCTCTGTAAACTTTCCAAATTTTTGCCTCAAGAGCACTGTAATCAGCACACAAGAACTCCCAGATTAGTATCTCAATGAATTCTATTAGGCTCAAAGATTTCCCAAAGCCAAGAAACAGCTTCTGATGCCAGCTTCCATCCATTCATTAAACATTTATTGAGTATAATGAACCAGCGATACAGAGGAAGACAGTTTCTGCCTTCATGAAACTCAGTCAATGGGAGAGAAAGACTAGGAAACAGAGGATTACTGTGGGAAGATAAGAGTGGGATAAGCACATAGTTTTACGGGGACAGAAAGCTGGAGCAGTTACTCAAGACTGGAGGATAAAGGACGATTCCCAGACATGATTCTCAGGTCACACCTGAGCTGACTCTTAAAGGAAGAATAGGAAATAATCAGACACTAAGGAATAGGGAAGGTGGGAGAGGGAACAGAGTGTGCACAGGCACAAAGACCTGAGTTAGAGAGGGCATTTATTAGCCAAATACAGGTGCGACTGGGAGGTCATTTATGTGGATGCAGCATGGTGAGTAAAAGGAAGGATGAGGCTGGAGAGAGAAGCAGGAGCTAAATCATGAAGGGCCTTAAAGGTCATACTGGGTAACATGATCAGATACGTGCTTTAGAGACCATCCTGGGCTTCCCTGGTGGCGCAGTGGTTAAGAATCCGCCTGCCAATGCGGCGGGCACGGGTTCAAGCCCTGGCCTGGGAATATCCCACATGCCGCGGAGCAACTAAGCCCGTGCGCCATGACTACTGAGCCTGCGCTCTAGAGCCCGCGAGCCACAACTACTGAAGCCCGCGCACCTAGAGCCCGTGCTCCGCAACAAGAGAAGCCACTGCAACGAGAAGCCCACGCACCACAATGAAGAGTAGCCCCCACTCACCACAACCAGAGAAAGCCTGCGCACAGCAACGAAGACCCAACGCAGCCAAAATTTTAAAATAAAAAATAAATAAAGATCATTCTGGGGCTTCCCTGGTGGCGCAGTGGTTAAGAATCTGCCTGCCAATGCAGGGGACACGAGCCCTGGTCCGGGAAGATCCCACATGCCACGGAGCAACTAAGCCCGTGCGCCACAACTACTGAGCCTGAGTTATAGAGCCTGCGAGCCACAACTACTGAGCCCGCGAGCCAAAATTACTGAAGCCCGCACGGCTAGAGCCCGTGCTCCGCAACAAGAGAAGCCACTGTAATGAGAAGCCGGCACACTGCAACGAAGAGTAGCCCCAGCTCGCCGCAACTAGAGAAAGCCCGCACGCAGCTACTAAGACCCAACTCAGCCATAAATAAATAAATAAATAAATAAAAGACCATTCTGACAGCAGTTTAGGGAATAAGTTAAAAGGGGGAAAGACTGGAAGCATAGAGACCACTTGGGAGGTACAGTAATACAGATAAGAAAAGTTCTGAAACAGAGGTGGCAATAGAGAGGACAGAACAGATTTGAAACAACAAAATAGTAAAATCCACAGGATTTAATGACTAATTAAATGTAGGAAGGAAGAGAAGAGTCAAAGATGATTCCCAGGTTTCTGGCCTGTGTGATTCAGTGGCAATTCTTTAGGCAGAAAACATAAGAGGAACAGATCTGAGAGCGAAGATGTTTGTTTTTAGATTAACGCGAATTTTGAGGTGCTAAGGTATGAAGCTCAGGAGAAAAGTCTGGTCTGGGTATATGGAATCATCTGCATAGATAGTAACTGAAGCCCCAAGAGGAACCAAGATGATCCAGTATGGCAGCAGTTACGGGCTGCCTACCAACAGCCACCTTCCCCTTCTTTCTTCTAACAGAACCCCTACTTTGTTCAGATGTTGGCAGGGAGTGGGTATGAACTACCCCTCGCCAGCCCTAGGGTATGAAAACTGATCAGCTGAAGGGATGTGGGCATTCCATTTCTCTTGCCAATGACCGAGTCACGAATGTTTAGGCACTACCTAGGGCAATAAAGATGTAAGGAAAGTCTGCTGGGAGTATCTGGGAAAGTTTTCCTCAATCTTAAAAACGAACATATGTCAATGCTCTCTCGTCCAGCCTTTGGATGTTAATGTAGAAGGGTGAGATGCTGGAGTATCTTGGGTACATGAAGGGACAGACATAAGAACACTAGGATATCAGAGCAGAAAAACTGAGAAAACTTGGGTCCTTAATAACACTGTCAAGTTGCTGGATTAAAAAAATAAATAAAAAGTTATGTGGCAGCCTGGAAGGGAGGGGAGTTTGGAGAATGGATACATGTATATGCATGGCTGAGTCACTTTGCTGTGCACCTGAAACACAGCAAGGATTAACACTGAAATTAACGATTAACCTGCAACGATTAACATTGTTAATCGGCTATACTCCGATATAAAATAAAAGGTTAAAAAAAAAATAAGTGTTCTACCCCTGGACTACTTCTGTGTGTGGTAGAATATACATAACATAAAATTTACCATTTTAACCATTTTTAAGTGTACAGTTCAGTGGCATTAAGTACACTCACACTATTGCACAACCATCACCACCATGCATCTCCAGAACTTTTTCATCTTCCCAAACTGAAACTCTGTACCTATTAGACAATAACCCCCCTCTCCAGCCCCTGGAAACAACCACTCTACTTTCTGTTTCTGAATTTGACTATTCTAGCTATCTCATAAATGTGGAATCAAACAATATTTGTCCTTTTGTGTCTGGCTTATGTCACCTAGACTTGTTGCTACATGTTTAATAAATCCTTTGATTGTTTGAGCCACAGGTGTGTTTTCTATCTTTTGCAACTGATACATCTTAATTGATATCTCTAGGAAGAGTGTGTACAGTGAGACAGGAGAAAAGGCCAAAGTCAGAAACCTAGGGCACATCAACATTTAAAGCAGTGGGCAAAAAAGAAGGCCAGGAAAGAGAGTAGGAAGCAACCAAAAGGGTAGAAAGGAAATCGAGAGAGTGAGACATCAGAGACACCAATGAGGAAAGAACATTTAAAAAAAAAGGAGGGTCAAAGGCTGTAGAAAGGTCAAATTAAGATAAGGCCTGAAAAATACCTACTGAACTTAACTACTAGGCAATCAGTGATGACCTTGTTATAAATTAGAACATATCTAACTAAAATTAGCCTCCATTTAACTCAACTAGCAGCATTTAGGCTCAAGCCAGAATCCTACGCCAGTTTCCCTTCTAGTCTGAGAGGAAGACTCCAGTACAGGATGACCTGAAGGAGGCCACAACACCAAGTGAAGAAGGATTCTAAATTGCCCTGATAAAGACCCAAACACCGAGAAAGGGTATGGCTTTTCCTACGGACAACCCTCAGCAAATGAGTCAGAGCAGAGCATTAAGTCTGTTTCAGAATACATGACTTCGCTAGATAAAACAGTGGCCGGATAAAAACTAGACTCATTTGTTTCCTTGGAACATTCTGTGGCACTACCCTCTCACCAAAGCTTTCAGCTTGCCCTATTCTTAGAACCTGACCAGTTTACAACTGCACCATCTCCTGATATTTGATGGCTGCTCCAATGCCCACATTGATAGCCTTGGATATCCAGAACACTGTACTTTCCTAATTATAAAATCACTTAAATTCCATGAGTAATCAGCCTAAAGCCCTAGTAAATCTTTGCCCCAATCTGGTCCCACTATGCAGGTCAAGATGGAACTGCCAATCTTAAAATGTGTATGGAGACACAAAAGACCTCGAATAGCCAAAGCAGTCTTGAGGGGAAAAAAACGGAGCTGGAGGAATCAGACTCCCTGACTTCAGACTATGCTACAAAGCTACAGTAATCAAGACAATATGGTACTGGCACAAAAACAGAAATATAGATCAATAGAACAAGATAGAAAGCCCAGAGATAAACCCACGCACCTATGGTCAGCTAATCTATGACAAAGGAGGCAAGGATATACAATGGAGAAAACACAGTCTCTTCAATAAGTGCTGCTGGGAAAACTGGACAGCTACATGTAAAAGAATGAAATTAGAACACTCCCTAACACCATACACAAAAATAAACTCAAAATGGATTAGAGACCTAAATGTAAGACCAGACACTATAAAACTCTTAGAGAAAAACATAGGAAGAACATTCTTTGACATAAACCACAGCAAGATCTTTTTTGATCCACCTCCTAGAGTAATGGAAATAAAAACAAAAATAAACAAGTGGGACCTAATGAAACTTCAAAGCTTCTGCACAGCAAAGGAAACCATAAACAAGATGAAAACACAACCCTCAGAATGGGAGAAAATATTTGCAAATGAATCAACGGACAAAGGATTAATCTCCCAAATATATAAACAGCTCATGCAGCTCAATATTAAAACAACAAATAACCCAATCCAAAAATGGGCAGAAGACCTAAATAGACATTTCTCCAAAGAAGACATACAGATGGCCAAGAAGCACGTGAAACGCTGCTCAACATCACTAATTATTAGACAAATGCAAATCAAAACTACAATGAGGTATCACCTCACACCAGTTAGAATGGGCATCATCAGAAAATCTACAAACAACAAATGCTGGAGAGGGTGTGGAGAAAAAGGAACCCTCTTGCACTGTTGGTGGGAATGTAAATTGATACAGCCACTATGGAGAACAGTATGGAGGTTCCTTAAAAAACTAAAACTGGAATTACCATACGACCCAGCAATCCCACTACTGGGCATATACCCAGAGAAAACCATAATTCAAAAAGACACATGCACCCCAATGTTCACTGCAGCACTATTTACAATAGCCAGGTCATGGAAGCAACCCAGATGCCCATCGACAGACGAATGGATAAAGAAGATGTGGTACATATATACAATGGAATATTACTCAGCCATAAAAAGGACTGAAATTGGGTCATTTGTTGAGACGTGGATGGATCTAGAGACTGTCATACAGAGTGAAGTAAGTCAGAAAGAGAAAAACAAATATCGTATATTAACGCATATATGTGGAACCTAGAAAAATGGTACAGATGAATCGGTGTGCAGGGCAGAAACTGAGACACAGATGTAGAGAACAAATGTATGGACACCAAGGGGGGAAAGCGGCAGCGGGGGCAGGGGTGGTGGTGGTGTGATGAATTGGGAGATTGGGATTGACATGTATACACTGATGGGTATAAAATGGATGACTAATAAGAACCTGCTGTATAAAAAAATAAATTAAATTAAATTAAAACATTTTTTTAAAAAGGATGGAATTGCCAGTGCACAGATGAAAACAGGAGGCAATGATTTGGACAAAGCCACCCATCATAGAGCAGCCTAAGGATACAGAAGACAGGGAATCACCTGCCTTGAGCGATAAGAGCCATCTGTGATCCCCTAGCACCTCAAACACACTTCTACTCTTATTCACCTTTGTGGGTTTTGCTTCCCAGAGCTGGAACTTCCCAAATAATGTGCCTTTAATGCAATACAGGTCAGCTGGAGATACTGGTCCTGTCAATACTGGACAGCTAGGCAGGGCTTAGGGTGGCTAGAGCCCATGGGCCAGTCATCTCAGGTGGCAAGCAGCGATGCCTATTTCACTATTACCATTTTCTCTGTATGCCATGGTGGGAAAAAGTTTGGGAAGTATTTCACTAGACTCTCAGTCCCTTGCCAGCAGGGACCATGCCTTACTCATGTTCCCAGCACCCAGCTCCATGACTGATCTGTAGCTAGTGACTGATATGCTTGTTGCTGAACACGGTTCTACTGATGATGCCAAACGTCTGCGAGGTTGAGGAAGACAGTACTCTTTAGGTGATCTCCAATCCTTTTCCTGTATCTGACAAACTGGAGAAGTGGCTTCCACGTTCTCAGAGCCCTAGGGTTCCCGGGATGGGATTCAGAGCCTGCCTGGGGAAAAGGGAGAACTATATGAGAGGCTCTAATTATGTTCGCCACTCTCCACCACTACCACAGCAGCAGCACTGTTACGCATTTTACGTATCAGACTTCAAATAAGATTTTATATAAGGTAAAGTTCAATTGCTTTTTTAAAAAAAAGTGGAGGATAGGGGACAAAACCACTCCAATAGAGAGCAAATGTTATTCTGCATCCTAAATCATGTTGAAATTTAAACATTTATGCTTGACACTCTTGTGTTTAAGCTCATAAAGGACAGGTTACGGGAATTCCCTGGAGGTCCAGTGGTTTGGACTCTGCGCTTTCACTGCCGAGGGCCTGGGTTCAATCCCTGGTTGTCAGGGAACTAAGATCTGCTACACCCAGGCATTTCACCTTTCTTCAGGAATATGGTGCTAATGGTGGATCCCTGAAATCTTGAGCCATTTCCCTTCTGGTCCATATGGTGCAGCAGATCCTTTGCAGAAGTCCATGACAAATCTCTAACACCTTCATAGACTCCCTACCTCAGTCAGTTCTTTCCTAGACTACAATACAAAGCCTTCAAACATTTGTAGAACTTTCTCCAAAGGCTCCCCATGTCCTTTCATTATCAAAAAGCTTTATTCGCATTCTACCTATATTTGCAATAGATTTTGGAAAAGGTACAATACACAGAATTACAGATATCGCAACTCTGGATCCTAATACAGTACATTCTGAAACAAAGGCAGACATTTAAAGGAGATATGACTAAGTGAAAAGAGTGGCCCAGGAAATGGAGGATGCTAAAATACTATCTGAAATCTAAAATGATGGGAGCCAGGAAACTAAATGCCCAACCTAGGACAATCAGGGTGCTCTTTTATGGAAGAGTCAACCATTACCTCAGAGTCACACTGAACACTATTTTTGAGCCCCCATATCCTCACCCTACATCCAAGTTGATAGTTCAGGGCCCCTGCCTTGCTCCAGCTTCACCTCCCACTCAGGCAACAGGAGCTGCCTCTGTGAGGCTGATGCTGAAAAAAAGATTTCATTGCTCGTAAGCCTATGACCAGCACAAGAAGTCATGGTAACAATCATCCCTCTACACAGGCGCTTCAGGCGGCAAGTTGTTCTTTTGTAAACCTCCTCTTTAAGGCAGCCCTGAGTGCTCATGTTATTATTTCTATGATGATGGTGATTATTAATAGCAGCTAACATTTACTTGAGGCTTACTATGTGTACTTTGTTTAATACTAAGTGCTTTACATGTATTATCTCATTTAATTCTCATGCCAACAGTATGCATAGGTATTATCATTATCATACTCTTTACAGATGAGGAAAATGAAGCTAAAAGAGGACAAATAATTTCACCAAAATCACACAACTAGTAATTAGCAGAGGCAGGATTTGAACTCAATTTTGTCTGATTCCAAGGTCCACACTCTTAATTACCATACCATTTTGCCTCCAAATTCACCTGCAACAAAAATGGTGAAGGGGGGCTTCCCTGGTGGTGCAGTGGTTGAGAGTCCGGCTGCCGATGCAGGGGACACGGGTTCGTGCCCCGGTCCGGGAAGATCCCACATGCCGCGGAGTGGCTGGGCCCGTGAGCCATGGCCACTGAGCCTGAGCATCTGGAGCCTGTCCTCCGCAATGGGAGAGGCCATAACAGTGAGAGGCCCGCGTACCACAAAAAAAAAAAAAAAAAAAAAAAAAGGTAAAGGGAACTATGCGTACACCTGAAACTAAAACAATACTGTAAATCAACCATACCTCAATTTAAAAAAAAAAATGGTGAGGAGAGCCAAATACAGTGACATGTTTTGAGTCTCAAGCCTCTTGACATCCACTTCTAAAGGTATTCCACAGAAAGCAGATTCCATCTGTAAGCAGATTCCACAATTTCCCTCAGTTATTGATTCAACTTTAACAAACCTGGTTTTAAAGAACTTCCTCCTTCTGACCAACAAATCCCACCCACTGTCCTCTGAGTCCATTTTCTCTATTATGACTCCAGTGGAAGAGACTAGCAGAGGTAAACACACTTTATGACCCTTTGTGCACTTAAGACTTCACTTCCACTCTTTTAGCCTGCTGTCTGCTCTCCTTTACACTTGCATTCAGTTTAATAATAGCAGCTACCATTCACGGGCACCAATTCTATGCCAGGCACCACATACATACACTGGCTCCCTTCTCCGTAATTACCAGGATCCCAATCTGCAGACAACACCCTGAAGGACTTAGGTCTAATGGAGAGACCCCTTTGCCCACAATGGGGAAGCAGGAGATCTGGGATTTCTGATAAATAATGACTCTGTGTTCTAATATTTTTCTTTTGGGGTCCTATTTTCATTAGCCATGATTGTTTTTTGCCTCTTAGGAAGGTGGAGAGACCAAGACTTCTTAATTACAAAGGCTAAGGATCTTTACACTCTCACTCAGCTATCTTCAGGCACTCTCCTTGACAGCCAAGCCCTCTCCTCCTCTTTCCTTAAACTGTGGTCAGAAAACCTGAGTTCTGTTCATTCACATCCTGTATTCATCATGAGTGCCTACTGTGTGCCCAGATAGTGTGGGAGATACAAGATGGGATCCAATTCCTGAACTCAAAAAGCTTCTTTTCTTTGGAAAAGCAAGACATACACATAAAAATTTTGACTACGCAAGGTAATAACTATGCTGGGAGGCAGGAGGCATGTGTATATGGGATACAGGAGGACCCTTCCCAGCTGAATTCCACGGTCAATGATCCATTCTGTGAAAAGGTGAGTCAGCTTCTTTCTTAGAATGAGCTTTTCTAGACGTGTTATTCAAACTCGGCTCTAAGGTACAATGACCAATTCACTGACCCATTCCAGTCATAGCAAGTGGAGACCCCCCAACAACAAGCTCAAGACAAAATGGCAGCAAAGACTGTCAACACCTGATTAGGGACACGGAAGGAAGTATGCAGAGACTAGATTCTGCCCTGTTGCACTGACCCAAGCAATCAGACTCCTTGCAGCAGATCTCCTACCAAATAAAACTTTCATGCCATAGACCAGGGGTGACCCAATCCAACCGCGGCAGAGACAGGTTTTAAGTTACATTTCTCCCTCACCCGATGACCTCACTATTTCTTCTCACTCCTGACCACATACCACACTCCTCCTGGCCTGGCCAGAGAGAGACCAGCAGTAATACAACCCAGAAAGAAGGCAACTCCCCCAAAAGAGGAGCTACCACTTTGCTAATCAAGAGGCCCGTTTTCAACAGGGAATTCCACACACCCCCGCCCCCTTCCCGCAGACATTGGTATAAGCAATGGCTCCATTTTCTGTTCCGGGAATCCTGGTACTTCCTAAAGAAAGAAAGCGGATTGGAAGACAGAAACTCTGAGCCAGTGACAAGATGCTCCCTCCTCCTGTGAGACCGCCCCCGCTTCGCCTGGGGGAGGAAGGCACCACCTCTCTTCTCCAAGCAAGATCAGATCCCCCTCCCCCTCCTCCTGCCTCCTCTCCTCTTGCTCCCCACCTGCTGCCCTCTTCCCGACTTGCGGTCCCCAAGACCCGAAAGCTCAGCCTCCACCAAATAGTGCCCCTGGAGTGCCCCACTAGCCTGTGTTCCCGGTTAATCCCTAAACCCCCTAAACACCCCTGCGCCACGATGCGGGGAGGGGGTGTCACCATAGCAAGGCTTCTCTCTGGTCTATTACTAGGGTGGAGAGGGAGAAGGGGTAGGAAAAAGCGACATTCCCTAGCCCTTTAATAGGAAAAAGATACAAAACAGCCATCACCGCCCCCGCGTCACCTCACCTTAGACTGCTTTCCTCTCCCTCAACCCCAACCCTTCAAAAGCCCACCTCCTGCAGGCGAGGGGAACCTAACTGCAGCCCAGGTCGCCCCCTTGTGCGAGGCGGAGGACAAATTCATGTGCGCCCTCCACCCCCACCCCAGCTCCGTGTCCTTCAAATGCGGGGGCAGGCGTGTGGCTGGCCCGGCGCCCCCTCTCCAAGCTCTCTGGTGGGAAGGACCACACCGGCCCATGCCAAGCAGTGCCGGGCGGGCGAGCGAGCAAGCGGGGGTGGGGGTGGGGGTCTACCTTCTCAGCTCCCACCCCGAGTCTCTCCTCTACCGGGACCCGCCTTCCCTCCTCCCCAGCCCCTCACCTGTTCCTGCTCCCAGCTCCGCCGCTGCGGCCGCCGCCTCCGCCCCCGCAGGTTCCGCTCGGCTCTCGCTCCACTCTCTCCGGCTCCCTCCGCCGATTTCAGCGCGGCTGCTCCCCTGGCCCCGCTCCCAGCTCCCTCCTTCCTTCCCTCCACCTAGCACCGGAAACCGCGAAGGCTACAGGAGCTGTACGGCGCACCCTCACCCCCAGACCAGGATACTTCCCACCTCCCCGATCGCGCGAGAACTGCGCGGCGGCGAGCGGCAGTTCTCGCGAGATCCATCACCATGGCAGCTGCTGCAGCAGAGGCAGCGGGCGTCTGAGTGGAAGAGCTGGCGGAGGCCGATGTGGGGGCTGGAAACTGCGGGCGGCGGAGGCGGGAGCTAGGAAATGGGGGTGAGACAGTGGGGACAGAGGTGAGAATCGCAAGCCTCAGAGCCATGTCTGTTATTTAAGGACTGGGCCGCATAATGGGCACACTGGAGACTGGGACTCCTTGGGCAAAGTCAGGAAGGAGCAGAAAATGAGTGAACAGCCCTTGCTTTGGACCTTAGCTCTCATCTTCATTTTTTTTTAAACTTTTTTTATATATACATTTATTTATTTATTTTTGGCTGCGTTGGGTCTTCGTTGCTGTGCGCGGGCTTTCTCTAGTTGCGGCAAACGGGAGCTACTGTTAGTCGTTGCGGTGCACAGTCTTCTCATTGCGGTGGCTTCTCTTGTTGCGGAGCACGGGCTCTAGGCGCGCGGGCTTCAGTAGTTGTGGCTCGCGGGCTCTAGAGCGCAGGCTCAGTAGTTGTGGCGCACGGGCTTAGTTGTTCCGCAGCATGTGGGATCTTCCCGCGCCAGGGCTTGAACCCGTGTCCCCTGCATTGGCAGGCGGATTCTTAACCATTGCACCACCAGGGAAGTCCTCAGCTTCATTTCTTAATCAGGGCTACGTGCACCCCCCTGAGAGCCCTCACTGCACCAGCGTTTCTACTCACTACTAAGACTAGGTTGCTTGGGGGTGAGAATCAAGAGATCCTTTCCATAGGGAAGAGGGAGAGTGATGAATTTAAGAGACTGAAGGAAACAGCTGGACACTGGGTCAGTTAGGAAGTTGGAACTTGAAAGACAAACGGTTGAAGACCAGTATTCAGAGGTATGGCTTGAGGATGTATACCTAGATGAGTATGAATTTTAGGATTACAAGGAAAGTGAGGGATTTTGCACCCGTGTTTCTCTATTCCTGCCAACCCCCACTTTCCTCACACTCATTTCTGCAGCTGGTCTAGACATGCAAATCTGCCTTGGAACAGTCACAGCTGTGATACAAGAAGGGCGCTAGTAATGCTAAGAATGGAAAAAGGTTCTTGAAGTGCCCTTTCTCCTCATTTACAGCAGTACAGATCCTCCTCAGCTTACAATGGGTTACATCCCAATAAACCCATCGTAAGTTAAAACATCTTAAGTCAAAAATGCGTTTGCACCTAACCTACCGAACATAATAGCTTAGCCTAGCCTGCCTTAAACATGTTCAGAACACTTACATTAGCCTACAGTTGGGCAAAATAATCTAACACAAAGCCTATTTTATAATAAAGTGTTGAATATCTTATGTAATCTATTGAATACTATACTGTACTTAAAGTGGAAAACAGAATGCTTGTATGGGCACAGAATGGTTGTAAGTGTATCAGTTGTTTACCCTTGTGATGGCGTGGCTGACTGGGAGCTGCAACTAGCTGCCACTGCCTAGCATCACAACAGGACATCATACCAAATAGCCTGGGAAAAGATCAAAGTTCAAAATTAATTTATAGTTTCTACTCGAGGCAGATCACTTTTGCACCATCATAAAGTAAAAAAATCGTAAGTCAAACCATTGTAAGTTGGGACCATCTGTACAAGGGAACACATGGCTCTTCCCTAAAGCTTGAGCCAAAATTGTTGCTTTTTAAATTTGTTTTTGTTTTTGTTTTTACCTTGTTTCTTGTCTCCTTCCAAGAAGAACTAGACTGGTAGATAGCTACATTCTGTCTACCCTGTATCCCTATCAGTCCTTGGTGTATGAATTCACCAGTCCCTTCCTCTTATTTCAGTTTGGGGTTTTTTTGTTTTAAAGTCTTTATTGACTTGGTTACAATATTGCTTTATTGACTTTGTTACAATATTGTCTTGTATTGACTCTGTTACAATATTGCTTTGTTACAACATTGTTTTTTGTTTTGGTTTTTTGGCTGGAGGCATGTGGGATCCTAGCTCCCCAACCAGGGATGGAACCCACACCCCCTGCATTGGAAGACAAAGTCTTAACCACTGGACCGCCAGGGAAGTACCCCCAGTTTGTTTTCTCTCTTATTTTAACCTGAAGAATAACACAACTCTGGAATGTGAAGTCAAGAGGCCCTTAATTTAAGATGGTGAAGGATGAGTGATAACCTACATGAGAAAAGAATCCAAAAAAGAATGCATATATGTATATGTATAACTGAATCACTTTGCTGTACACCTGAAACTAATACAACATTGTAAATCAACTATACTCCAATAAAATTAAGATATTGTTTAAAAACAGAAAAAGGATGGCGAAGGATGATTGAAAACAAACTTATGGTTACCAGAGGGGAAATGTCTGGGGCGGGGGAGAGGGGAAGGAGGGTTAAATGAGGAGCTTGGGATTAACATACAGACAATACTATATTTTTTTTAATAAATTTATTTATTTTTGGCTGTGTTGGGTCTTCGTTGCTGCAAGCGGGCTGTCTCTAGTTGTGGCGAGCGGGGACTACTCTTCATTGCGGTGCACGTGCTTCTCATTGTGGTGGCTTCTCTTGTTGCAGAGCACAAGCTCTAGGCGCGCGGGCTTCAGTAGTTGTGGCACACGGGCTCGGTAGTTGTGGCTCGCAGGATCTAGAGCGCAGGCTCAGTAGTTGTGGCGCATGGGCTTAGCTGCTCCGCGGCACGTGGGATCTTTCTGGACCAGGGATCGAACCTGTGTCCCCCGCCTTGGCAGGCGGATTCTTAACAACTGCACCACCAGGGAAGTCCCCACACTACTATATGTAAGATAGGTAACCAATAAGGACTTAATGTACAGCACAGGGAACTCTACTCAATATTCTGTGATAACCTATATGAGAAAAGAATCTGAAAAAGAATGAATATATGTATACATATAACTGAATCACTTTGCTGTACACTTGAAACTAACACAACAGTGTAAATCAACTGTACTCCAATAAAAGAAAAGAAAAGGTGGTGAAGGGTGAGATGGATAACAAGGATCATGTTTATAACAAAGAGAGTTGTATCCATCCTGGGCTGTTGCCATTAAGGGCCTTTGCCCTCCTAAGCTCTCTGTTTTAAATGGCAGAAGACTCCTCTAGTGTTATTACAGACTCCTAGAGTGGGCCCTGTGATACCTCCACATGATTACTCTTCTCTTTCCCTAGAATTTTCTAGGCACACCCCACCAGGTTATGCCCACACACTGATCACCAAAATTATGCTTTGCAACTGCCCTTGCTGGTGCCTCAACCATACCAACATGCCTTGTGGGACTCTGACAGGAGGTGACACCTGTCAACGTTCCTGCCGAAGTCTTCAGATCCTCTCAAGGTTGGGCCCAGGTGTGACAGAAGGATGGAAATGGTGACAGTCTAGTATGGTTAGCAGCAAGTACCATGATATTTGAGTCAGAACTGTTGAACTGGAGAATCTCCCAGCCCTTCTATCCTTCACCGTCTGGAGTCTGGAGAGGAAAGTGTCTGTTGCAGCATTACTGGGCACTTCCCATGGAGCAAAGAGGAGCACAGACAGGAGGGGTGCTGCTCAGCTGGCAATAAGCCAGCCAGTGCCACTCCCCAGCTCCCCAGCCACTTGAAAAGCTAAGGGAAGAAGAGCTCTGTCCAGAGCTGAAGGAGGCCAAGAGGCCTGACTTACAGTTCATCAGTCTTTCTCCCTCCCTCTGGCTGCCATTGGCGCTAACTAAAGCTGAAATTTCAGCCACCCGCTCTGTGGGTTGCACACTCCCCCTCCCGTCACTGACCCCAGGCCTGGGCCTGAGCCCAGAGCGTGTGCCGGGAGCAGGGGTGGGGAGGGGGGTGTTGGCCTTGCTGACAAAATCTATTTGGAATTTCTCAAGGTTGTGGTTTGGGGCTTAAGTTTGCCACAGAGTGTGTCTGACGAAAGAAGAGAGAATGCTAGAAAGAGAAAGGGAGCCAAAGAGAGCACAGAGGAAGGAAATAGGGGGAAAACTGAAATACTCCTGCTGTGATTTCATTGGACCTTCTCCTCCCTCTTCCTGAGTGTGAGAAATTCCCATTCTGGATATTCCTTATCATTATTCTCTCTCAAATCCTGTGTGTATTCTAGCTGCATCCCTCTCTCCCCAACTATCCCATATATACGTTAGGCTCAGTCAGTGCCTAAAGCCTACCTCCATCAAATTTCCAAATCAAGAATTCTCAGTGCACAAGCAGAAATTCAGGACATAAAGTTTCGCCATAAACTACTGCCCTAAACCAACACCCCTTGCGGTTCTTGCTACCCTGATGCTACCGTCATTTCACCTGATTTTGAGGGTAATTTGGGTAGCAGATAGAGCTATTGCCTAGAGGAGCGAAAAGGACTATTTCTATATCCCCTAGCCAAGGAGATGACCTGATAGAGTCAGCATCTTGCAACTCCATAAATATTCAGTTATTTGTAAAGTTCTAAATTTGTGATGCAGATTCCTTTTCTAAATTGAAAATAATTGTTTCTTTTCTTTTTTTAATAAATTATTTATCGTATATATATATATTTTTTAAATTTTGGGCTACGTTGGGTCTTCGTTGCTGTGCACGGGCTTTCTCTAGTTGCGGCGGGGAGCGTTGGGTCTTCGTTGTGGTGTGCGGGCTTCTCACCGTGGTGGCTTCTCTTGTTGCGGAGCGGAGCACAGGCTCTAGGCGCACAGGCTTCAGTAGTTGTGGCACACAGCCTCAGTAGTTGTGGCTCGCGGGCTCTATAGCGCAGGCTCAGTAGCTGTGGCACACGGGCTTAGTTGCTCCGCGGCACGTGGGATCTTCCCGGACCAGGGATCGAACCCGTGTCCCCTGCATTGGCAGGCGGATTCTCAACCACTGCGCCACCAGGTAAGCCCTAATTGTTTATTTTCAATGATACTGGGCTAGGAATAGAAAGAAATCAGGATTGAAATAAAAGAAATTCTGTTTTCTCTAGTTATGGTTATCTCCTAAAAGATAAAGGCATTGTTTTATTGAGATTAAATGCAGAAGAGCTCTGAATAAGGAAAGACAGACTACATAGGCAAATAATTCAGTGGGAGAGCATGCTGGTTTTTCTGGTTTCCAAAGTAAAAAACTCCAATTTTGAGCGTAGGAATCCTTTATATATGTTTCCCATTAGTCTTGCATCTATCTCCAAGTTCTTTGATTTGGAGCCAGAGAGAAAAGAACCTGCCCTTTTGGGTCCAGGTTCAATGTCGGGACATCTTCAGGACTTGAAAACCCCAGAAAGGAGGTGACCTCATGGTGTGTAGGGTAGGGGTCAAAAACCACAGCCAGAGGACCAAATCTGGTCCCGCAGTCCATTTCTGTGAATTAAGTTTTATTGGACATAGCCATGCCCATTTGCTTATGTATGGTCTATGGCTGCTTTTGAGTAATTATGACAGAGTTGAGTAGTTTCGACGAAGTCCGAAAGCCTAATGTATCTACCATCAAGCCCTTTACAGGGGGAAAAAAAAAAAAAGCCAACCCCTGTTTTAGGGCAGTGACCAAGGCAAAATTTGGAGTTGAGGCACAGAGAACGTAAATAGGGCCTATATTTACATCTCTAGTCCCTCACACCTAGAAGTCCCCCCGCCCCGCCCAGGTTTTTCCACACTAAAAGTCGCCAGGTCACCTGCAGACCATCTGAAATCCTTTGTGGAACCAGGCATGATATACAAAAAGTCACTGAGTGTGGGAGGGTAGGAGAAATCACCCGGCAAAGAATCCAGGACTGGGATCCCAAGTGTGGGTAGAAATATCACCATCTGTATTCACTGGTCCAGTAACTTAATTTATTTTTGTTACAAACAAGAACCAAGAACAAGTCTCGGTACAATAAATTATCCATTCCCACCCCCACTGCTGAAGAAAGAAGAAGAGGCTCAGAGAATCTTAGGTAAAAGTCTTCCTTTGGAGGGTTCCCTTTAACATCTGAATTGGGGAGACAGCTTCCCTAAGGGCCTAGACAGACAACTTTCAGGGTTTTTGAGTGCCCTGTGCTCTGTCCCTTCCCTAAGAAAAACCTCTCTACAACCATCTCCCATTACTCGCTAAGAGGGGGCCCAGGCTGCAGTAAAGGAGTTTGGGAACAAGCAAATAGGAGTGAGTGGTCTCCTGGATACAGGTCTTATGGCCCCACACAATGCCTAGGGCTATCCCTCAAGAGAAAAGAGTGGTCAAACTATAGGGACTCCCCAGCCAAAAGGAGTGTGAATGAGAGTTAAAGGGACCCCAGGTTGGGTAGAGGGGGGCAATACAGTTCATCTCATCTTAGTCCATTCGGATGTTCGAGGAGCAGAAGAGGGTGACAGCTCCCCCTCAAGGCCCTCCTACTGTGGGGGAGAAGGCCACACATCACAGACTCCACCTGACCCCTACCACCCCCAAAGCTGTTTCTAGGTAGATACTTTGAGCTTCCAGGGGCCAAGATTGACCCTGGACAGAAATCAGAGCAAAAGGCTGCAAGGGTGCCCTTCCCCTTCCCCAGCCCCTCAGTGAGGCTGACCCTCACTTACACACGTTGACCCATTCTGTGACCTTGCACTCATCGCATAGCACGTAGCAGCACCAGTGGAAGCGGCAATGACAGCGCTCAACTCGTGTCTGCCGGAGCACGTTGTGGCCGCGGCCACAGCACAGGCTGCCACAGCCATCCAGCAGGCGGCTGGTCTTGTTGCAGGCCCGGCCCCGCGTGCCTGGGGAGCCCATGGTGGGGTCTCGCTCGCAGAAGTCAGGAGACTTCTCAAAGTAGACCAGTTCTCCTGAGAGGCGACGGGGACGAAGGCGGGGTTGGAAGGCTCCAGAGTTGCGGTTGTGAGTATCAATGAAGATGGCCCGGCCCAGCCGCTCCCTCAAGGCCGCCCCTACCACCCGGAACTCTGGGGCTGACCTCCAGCACGTCTTGAACTGGCAGCTGCCTGATGTGCCATGACACTTGCATTTCCGCTTCAGGTTTTCAGTTACCACCTAGAGCATCAGCAGGGAAGAGGTGAAAGGGGAGGGCAGCAAATGGACAGAGCACAAAGGCACAGGAGAGGGGAGGGAACAGAGGGCACAGACGGACAAATAGAGGCAAGAATGACAAGGAAATATCAGAAGAGAAAGGGCACTTCGAGGCTGGCTAATAGCCCATCTCCCTCATGTTATGGTTGCAGAACTGAAGCCGGAGCAGAGTGTAATTTGCCCATCTTCAATAACTAGCTGGCAACAGGACTCAGCTCCAGTTGTCCTGACTCCCAGTCCAGTGCTCTTTCCAGAGTGAGCACTGCTAAACCAGGGAGTCTCGCACCCCTAAATTCTGTAGGGAAGACAGCTATAATAATAGCTACCATGTAATGAGCACCTGTCGAGGACTAGGCACTATTCTGGGTGCTCTATGTACTAGCTCAGTCTTAATGACACTGTAAGGTAGGTATCATGAGACTCTTTTTACAGATGCAAAACTGAGGCCACCCAGCTGGTGAGTGACAATCACCCACCACATCCTCTTACTATGCTGTGCCTCCCAAGATCTAGCCAGGCCTCGAAAGCTCGGGAGACGGAGGGCAAGTTGCACACACATACCTGACGCCCCACCCTGTTGTTGTGGATTCGCATTCGTGCCTGGATGTCCCGGGGAGCTTCCCTGGAATCCAAGAAATCCCGAGAGAACTTCTCTCCAAAGTCCATGTCATGGTTACAGCCACCCCATTCCCATGTGTCCTGGGGGCCAGGGCTGGGGCCTGAGCCAGGGCCCGGGCTGGGCAGGGAGTGAGGAAAACTCTTGCCCCGGGACAGTGCCTGCAGCTGCAGCAGTTTGGCCCTCAGCCGATCCTGCTCGCCACCGCCCTTCCAGCCGCAGCTGCAGCTCACCAGCTTGCCCAGGCTGCAGGCCGTGGCTACCGCATGCATGACCCCAGCAGCCAGCATGGAGAAGGAAAAAGCGCTCTCTCGGAAACCTGGGGATGAAAAGGTTATGATGGTAGGGGTAAGTCTGACAGGCAGCTGAGAGTAAGGGGGCCAAAGGAAATACACAGCCACACTCCAATTCCAGAAACTCCTGACTCCTGGTCCTGCCTTTTACCAGCTGAGTAATTTGGGAGCAAGTCACACGGGAAGTAAGGGAACCGAGAGCACAGAGCCTCAGTTTCCTCATCTTTAAAGGGAGAGGATGGTTTGAGATCATCCCTGAGGCCCATTCTTGCTCTGTAAGTCTGGGATTTTCAGGTATGGATGAAAGAGCTAGCCTAAAGGGAAAGACCCCTGGGGTTGAGAGATGACTAAGAGAGAGTCCCTGAGGTCTTTGAAGATGCGTTCACTCAGTTCTACATCTGAAAGCCTTAGAAATTCCCCAGCCCTGCAGGTGGGGTGGAAGCAGAGTCCTTTGGTTGTGTGTGTGTGTGTGTGTGTGTGTGTGTGTGTGTGTGTGTGTGCGTGTGTGTGTGTGTGTGTGTAATTCAAGGTTATTTTAATCAGTCTTTTAACCAACCTACCCTCCACCACTCCAACATCCCCAAAGTACGGGAGCTGTGGAGCTGTCCTTCCTCTTTCCAGCTTCTAGTTTTATATTTGCCCATTAAGACTAGCCTTTATGTTTATCCTAACCTGCTATTACTCTATAAAACACTGGGAGAGGGAGAGAGGCGTGGGTGATTCTCCCTAAGGCCCTCTTAAAATGTTGGCTTCTTTGTTATGTTTTGGGGGTCACAGAGGCTCAGGATGACAAGCCTTTCCCAGGCTTAGATAGGCATGCTTCTCATTTAGGCATCAAAGCCTTCGCCTACACCAGGCCCTGTGGAAACGGAGGGGGTCCCTCACTTCCTTCTAGGCAGGGGCTCTCTGGAGCCCTGAGTGGATGAGAGACAGCCCCTCTCTAGGGGCCAGGCCTCTCCCACCCCGGGATGCAGGGCTCCTGGCCCAGCCTCCCGATCCTCCAGCCCCAGCCCTCCAGGGGGGAAGCTGTCTGCACAAGTCTTGGGAATTCCCCTGAAGATGGTAGCTGCCTATTAACCCTGTGGTCCCCAAAGTATTGCCCCCACCCTTGGGCTGAGCCTGAGATGGATGTTTACTCCTCTAGGGAGTAAACTCCGGCATGGCCTGGCAAGAGACAGGGCTGCCGCTCAGACCAGGGCCCCCAGACCAGGCCCCGCAGTGACCTGTTCTCCGCCCCTCTAGCCGCTCCTCACCTGCTCAGGTGAGAGCCACCTGGGGCCCTCACAGCACAGAGGAGGGGGATGCTCCCCGACTTCAAAGCCATCAGGGTCTTTGTTCCCACCTTCTGCTCCTGGGAACCCCAGTAATTAGGGGAGTAGGTTTAACCCTTAAACGGTTGGGGGCGTCACCCCACCCCCGCTGAGGCTCTGGGGACACCAGCCTGGGCTTGTCCCATGGAGAGGGAGGGACAGAAAACTGGGGGAGGGGAAGAAGGGGGGCATTTGAAGTTTCCAGGGCTGGGGGCATCTCTTGCTCACAGGGGCAGCCCAGATCAGCTGGGCGGAGGCAGGAAAGGGGCGGGGGCGCCTAGGGTAGGGGAGCAGGGACCCAGCTACCTTGCCGGCAGTGCGCAGGTGGAAGTCAGAAGCACGGGGCCCCAGACGGGTGGCCAGACCCTACTCCGCGCGCGGCTCCGCGGGGAATTCCCGGAGAGGCCCCTCCCGGAGTCGTGAACTCGTCCCTTCCCGCCTCCGCTCGCCTCGGCCTGCCCCCCGCCCCCCAGCCCCGGCGGCGGCACAGACCCGCCCCGCCAGGCTCACCGCGCTTGAGGATGGCGCTGTGGTGCGGCAGGCGACCGCCGCCCTCGAGCGCCGAGCAGTTCCAGCGCTGGTCACGCAGCTGGTGCTGACACTCGTGGACCGCGATGTGCAGGCCCTGAAGCGCGGACGCCGTCACGTCGGGGCTGCGCAGGCACAGGCCTAACTGCCGTTTGCTCAGGCCCGACAGCGTCAAGCATACGGTGTTGGCGGTCAGCGGCGGCTCGCCGGGCAGCTTCAGACCCAGAATCTCATTGCTTAGGGCCCTGGGAACCGAGAAGGCATTTGAGGGTCAGTGGTCCAGGCCTCGCGCCCCCTCTGACTCCTCCCGCCCCGCCTCTAGCCCAGGGCTTTCTCTCGTGGGCTGGGTGACAGGGGAACTGCTCACCGACTGCACAAAGCCAGGAACAGGAGACCCGCGAGGCCCGAGGGCGGAGGCCGCGGCCGCGGCTCCTCCCGCATGTCGAATCCCGGGCCCGAAGGCCCCGGTGGGCAGATCGATCAGGGCCTGCGGGACAGGGAGACTTAAGGATGGCTCCGGAATAGGGTGGCTCGCCTAGGCAACCAAAGGATGCTCAGCTTCGGGCTCCTAACTCACCAGTGCCACCCCACCGACCGTTCTCACCCCCCTCAAACAAAACAATAAAGATCACGCCTTGATTCCCAGAGTACCTGGGCCCTGGAGGAAGAGTCCCCGCCTAGAAGCTGGGACTTACGCTAGTGCTCTGGAGCCAATCTAGCCAGACACAATGCCTGGCACACAGACACACTCACGTGCAAACAGAGGTATAGACTCACAAACAGCTCTCCACTACCTTGCCCACCGCTCCCTTTTCAAGGGCCCCAAGACTGGCTTCCCCTGCCCAACACAGCTTCACCCTCTCACTGGGCTGCTGGGCAGGACTGAGAGAGGGTTCCCCACCACCCCCAGATGGCAGGGCGGGAGTGGGGGGCTGTCGCCTCCGGGTGCCGTCTAAGGCCAGCAACTTCTCTGAAAAGGGTGGAGAAATGGGCTCCCCATCCCACTCTGCCCGCTTCGGCCCCAGTAGGGAGCGAGGGGAGGCTCCAGGTGCGGCAAAGTCAGGGAGGGGACTTTGGTTCCCTCCTGAAAGGGACCGTGGCGCAAGCTGAGACCTCTTCCTCATCTGCCACCTTTCCTAACTACATGTTCCCCTCCTCCTAGCATCGCCCCTCTGGTCCCCACCAGGTCCCCAGTCTCAGTCCCCACCCCTTTGCTCTCGTTCATTGCCCTCCAAATCTGGGGCCACTCCTTTATTTGCGGTGTCTTTATTTCTGGCGATATCCCTGGCTCTCTCCGCATCTCTGTGCCCCCGTGGGCGGATGCGTGTCTGTCTGTCTGACTGCCACTGTGCCCGTCTCGTCCCCGTGTGCGAGTCCCTGCCCTCCCTGCTCTCCCGGTCCCGATTACCTCCAGCTGCTCTCGTGCAGAGTCTGCCACTGGCGCGGTTGGGTAGCCTGGGCTCGGGCTGTTCAAACCGTGGGGAGACTGCGTCGGGTTCTGCCCCCTCGGCAGAGCCGCATTCTTCCAGGGCAGGGCCACTCCTCTTCGCCGCTTCCCCAGCGCCGCCGCGGCCGCCGGGAGGAAGGGAGGGAGGAAGGGAGGGAGTGATCGAGAAAGCTAGCAGGCGGGCGAGCAAAGAACTGGGGGCTCTGGCTCTACTCGCGCCGAGCTCACCGGCGGCTCTGCCGCGGCTGACAGAGCTGCGGCCCCTCCCTGAGCCCGGGGCATCCCCACCCCACTCGTCGCACCCCCCGCCATGACCCGGGGAGCCCAGCCGCTCCCCCTCCTCCCAGCGCACACACACACCCTCTCCCCCGACGCCTGGGTTCAGGCTTGGCCCCGCTGAAGGGGGAGGTGGGCCAGAGTTCCGCTCACCTGCTCTGGGACCGCCCAGGCTGCAAGAAGGGTGCAGTGACCCAGTCTAGGGAGCCAGGACCCTGGTCCCAAGTGGTCATTTCTCTTTGCCTCAGTTTCCCACTGATAGTTGGATGGCTGCAAGGTGCCCTTGAGAAGATGAAGATGGAGCTGAGATCGAGCTTCTGTCGCTGGACAGTCTTGGGTAGAGCCCTCAGAGAGAGCACAGTGCAGGGCAATCGGAGCCGGCAGGAGCAGCTCCCTTCTGGGTGGCTTGGCTTCCGCCCACCTCCGAGCCCTACGCCTGCCCCTTGGGAGGGGTCAGCTCTGGCCTCAGAGTTTGGCTTTAGCAGCGGCTCGGGTAACTCCAGAGATCTTCAGCCTGCCCCAATGCTTCCCCTTAGCTTACAGGCATCCTTGCCAGCAGAGGTCTCCTGCCCTTCCTAGGATCCCGGGTCTGCACTCCGCGTGGCCCATATTCCTGCTCCAGACTCTCAGACTTGCTTCACGTGGAAGGAGGAGGGCCTCGGTATCCCGAGCTGAGCCCGGCCCAAGGACAGCCAGGGAAAGAGCCTGATCCTGGGTTGCAGATACGGAGGCAAACCACCTTAGGGAACCCCAGTGGCAGCGAAGGGGTTAGGCGCTGCTGCGCTCCTGCCTGACTCACCCTCCCAGCTCTAACCACTGTGGGCTATTTTTGCCAGAGAGGGGCCCCAGGCTTTCCAGCCGCCCCCCGCCCCTGCCAGACCGCAGCCCAAGGCACCGCTGGCCCCGCGCGCCCAAGGCTGGCACGTTGACTCAGAGACAGGCCCCCCGGGGAAGCAGGGCCACGGGGCTGAAACCCACAGCCCCAGTCATCGCTTCCTTGGTACTGACCATGTAGCTCTGCTGGGCAGCCAGCCTCCAGTCTGTGTGGCTGCAGGTCCTGCCCCGTGCTGCAGGGGGCATTGCTGTCTAGGGGGGCGGAGCTGTCTGAGGGAGATTAATGACTTTCATCTGGTAGGAAATGTATTAATCACCTTCCTGTGCCAGGCCTCAAGCAGGCTAGGGAGGTGAAAGCGCCATGGTCCTGACACTGGACAGCTGTGACCACGGAGGGCTGCTTGCTCCCCTCTGCTGTCCTACCTTGGGGGGAGAGGGGAGTATAGGAGAAGGAGCCCTAGAGCTCTTGCCCCTCCTTCCTGTTTAGGGGCCAAGAACCAAACCGTGCATGGCTTTTGAGGCCACCAGAATCTGCACCCTGACTCCGTAGCTTTTGTCCTTACACCTGGATTCGCTGATCCTCACCAGTGTCCTTGTCCTTCTCCCTGGATGTCAGCCTGGAAGTTTACCTAGGGCCCTGGAAGGGGGGACGAGGTCTCCTATGCCCCTCTTCTCCCACAGGGGGACCTCTTGGACGCTCGTATTTCTCCATGTGTCTCCAGTTTCAGACTGTTCCTTCTTATTCTACCCTTGTTGGGCTGCCGTATAGCCAGGTGCCAAGGAAGGGCCAGGGTCAGAACTACTGCCACAGATTCCAACTTCTTAGTGACCCCAGGGCTCCCCAAGCTGGCCTATCCCAAGTCCAAGGACCCATACTCCTGTTCCCTCTCCCTGCAGAAGCCCAGCTCTGGGACATGAGGCCACAGGCAGGCAGACTGGGTGGCCTGAGCTGGCCCCCAGTGCCCTTGGCCCGACCGGCTGGCCTGAGCACTGACCCGCAGGCGGCTGGAGGGTGGTGTGGCAGGCGGGGCCTGGAGAGGGCTGCGGGTACACACCCATTGCCTAATACCCCAAGCACGCGGCCAGCTCCAGGAAAGGAGAGGGGCGGGAACCAGAGGGACCTTGACAAGGGTTGGGGCCATGACAGCAGGGGGAAAGTGAGGGACTGTCATCGCTTCAGGGAGGGAAATGGGAGCAAACTGATCCCCCTTCCCCTCAATGGGAAGGGTAGGGGGCTGCCTTCCCATCATGGGGATGGACGCACCGAGAGCAATCTGAGAAGGACACTGGGGCCCTATAGGGCGGGGGTCAAAGAAAAGGGAGATTGGGGGATCGAGCAACTGAGGCGTCGGCTAAAGCTGAGTACAGTCTCGAAAGCCTCCTCCTCTTCCTCCCCCTCCTCCCCCCACCCCGTGTTTGCCTTGGCCCAGGGTCCCGGGTGACTCATCTATTGCTGAGCCGCTGATAGGGGCGGCCAGGCCCGGGGAACCCAAATTATAGGCCCTGGAGGGATGGATGCGCCCGCGGCGGCGGTGAGCTCAGCTGCGCTGCCCACCCTCCGCCTCTCACGCCTTCTGCTGCAGCACCGTAGGCCACCACCCGGAGGCACCAGAGGTTCCGCAGCCCGACTACGCTGGACTCCCGAGAACCCCCCCCCACGCACACACCCAACCTATCTGTGAGATTATCCTCGACAGAACTTTGCCCCCTTCTCTACCAGAGACTGATGCCTTCCCAGCCCAAGGAGACAGTGCCACCTGCTGGTGCTTCAAAGGAAGGTAGGCTCCTCTGCCAATAACCCTCAGCCCTGGCCCCCTGCTTCCTCCCCAGACCCCATCTAGGTAAAGCCTCTCTCCCCTCTGACATATCTCTCTCATTTCTATTTCAAGGGGGGCGGTGGCTTGCTACTAATTTTCTACTTTAAGCCTTTAAAGTTATCCATGGTCAAAAGTGATACAAAGAAAAATAAAGCAGGGTAAAGGAGATAGGTAGTGGAATTAACATTTTATACAGGGGGAGGAAAAGGGAAGCAACAAATTCATGGAGATAGCTGAGGAAGGGCACTCCAGAAGACAGAAAAGCAGGTGCAAAGATCTTGGGACAGACACTTACTTCGTACGTTCAAGGAATTAGCAAGGAGGCCGGTGTGGCTGGAGGGAGGAATCCACAGGGGAGAGAGTGGTAGGCAATGAAGTTAGAGGACAAGGAAGGAGCAAGGTCAGATTATATAGAGCCTTGTAGGCAAAAATAAAGATTTTGCCTTTTCCTTGAGTGAGATAGGGAATCACTGGAAAATTCTGAGCAGAGAATGAAACGATCTTACTTTGTTTTAGAAAGAATGGCTCTGTGGAAAATAGACTATGGGGCCCAAGGACTGGGGCAGGGAGAGCTGTTAGGAGGTTATTGCAATAGTACAGGAGAGAGATATGATGGTGGCTCTGACCAGTGTTGTAGAAGTGGAATGGTAAGAATGGATCCGATTCTACATATATTTTGAAGACAGAAGGGCAAGACTGTTTTCTTTTCTTTTTTTTACTGATTTGACACAGATTATAAGAAAACAGATGAGTCAAGGATGGCTCTAAGATTCTTGTCCTGAGCGACTGAAAGGATGGAGTTGCGATTTACTGGGATGGGGATGACTGAAAAAAGAGCAGGTGCAAGGGAAGAACTGGGAGTTCAGTTTTGGACATTGTACATTTTGAGGTGTTTATTCAAGTGTTAGATATGCAAGTCCAGAGTTCAGGGCCAGAGATAAAAGTAGGGAGCATGAGACTGGATAGTTCACCAAAGGAGTGAGTGTAGACTGAGAAGAAGCTCCAGACTGAACTGGGGTGCAGTTCAATGAGTTATGTAGAAATTGGGTACAAAGGTGGAACCAGATAAAGAGAATGAGCAGCCAGGGAGGTAGGAACGGTGCTCCAGAAATCGAGAGAGAATATTTCAAGGAGGAAGTGTTCAACTTTGTCTGCTATTCCTAAAAAGTTTGTTAGGATGAGAACTGAGATTTGACTGTAGAGCAAAACGGAGGTCATGGATGATTTTTATAAGGAAATGTAGTGGGTTAGAAGGTGTGATTAGGGTGGTGGAAAGACAGAATAAAGAAAAGAAACCGGCATTGGTGATTAAAGCAACGCTTTTGAGTTCTGCAGTAAAAGACAGCAGAGAGGGGATTCCCTGGTGGCGCAGTGGTTAAGAATCTGCCTGCCAATGCAGGGGACACAGGTTCCAGCCCTGGTCCGGGAAGATCCCACATGTCGCGGAGCAACGAAGCCCGTGCGCCACAGCTACTGAGCCCACGTGCCACAACTACTGAAGCCCGTGCTCTGCAGCAAGAGAAGCCACTGCAATGAGAAGCCCGCACGCCACAATGAGGAGTAACGCCCGCTCTCCACAACTAGAGAAAGCCCTTGCACGGCAATGAAGACCCAATGCAGCCAAAAATAAATTTATATATATATATATATATATATATATATATATATATATATATATATAAAGACAGCAGAGAAATGGGGCAACGTTGGGTGGTAATGTGAAGTCAAACAAAGTTCTGGGGTTTTTTAGATGGGAGACATTACAGCATATTTGTATGCTGATGGGTATGATCCAGTAGCTAGGTAAACCGATGACGCAGGAAAGAAGGAGAGGACGATTGATAGAGCGACGATTTGATCTAAATAGGAATTTGGGCCAGGTCATACAGAGTGTGACCAGACCTAGAGCCCTCCCACTCTTCCCCACTATTCCTGGTGGGTGGAATGGTGGAACAAAGGATACTGAATCCTTCTTTCCTCTCTTCCCACCTCTGCTTGTCACCAGTGGCCACAGACAGGACTGCCCTGTCTTCGAGCCCAGCTCCCTCCTCCATGATGTTTTATCAACCCACCAAGCCAAAAGATGTGACCCAGGCCCCAGCGGGAAGAAAATCCTAAGGGACAAAGGACAGGCTGCCCATGGTACACTGTCTATTTACTTGAGCCATCTGTGCTGGGTGGCCTCTGCAGAGGCCACTGGCTTTTAGACCTGTGGAAGATGCTGGGCCAGTATACCTTGTCCCTCAGGGTCAAATCCTTGGAGGGGACAAGCATGCTGGACTGGGCAAAGGGCCTGGAAAATACATTCCCCTCAAAAATAACCTCCATCAGGCTTCATTTGTGTTAATATGCATCTCTTTTAAAATGCAAGTGCCCCAGGAAGATTAATTAAACTTATCAAGCATTTATTTCTTAGAGTGATTTCCCTGCATTGGAGGGGAAGCCTGATCATTTCTGGGACTTGGAACACTTTAGGATCAGGCCTGGGTATATTGCTCAGTCAAAAAGCATCCGAAAGGCAGAGGAGAGGGAAAAGAGAGGATCAAAAAGGGAGGCAATCAGCTCGGTGCTTTGTGACCACCTAGAGTTGTGGGGTAGGGAGGGTGGGAGGGAGACGCAAGAGGGAGGAGATAAGGGTATATAGGTATATGTATAGCTGATTCACTTTGTTATAAAGCAGAAACTAACACAACACTGTAAAGCAATTATAATCCAATAAAGATGTTAAAAAAAAAAAAAAGGGAGCGACTTCCCTGGTGGTCCAGTGGTTAAGACTCCACGCTCCACATGTAGGGGCCCAGGTTCGATCCCTAGTCAGGGAACTAGATCCCACATGCTGCAACTAAGACCTGGTACAGCCAAACAAATAAATAATTTTTTTTTTTAAAAAAAAGGAGAGGCAGGAAGATCCTAAAGACCATTTTTCTTTATCTGCCAATTTCAGGAAGAGCTCCCAGCCTGCTATTGCTGCACAGTCACAAGCAGCCAGTAAGGTGGAAAGAGCATGGGCTTTGAGTCAAAACAGTCTGGGTTTTAACCTGGCTCTACCGTTTATTCCCTCGTTAGCTATGTGGCCCTTGGATAACTGCCCAATGTAGTTTTTCCTCGGTAAAATGGAGAGACAGGAGAGACCTAAAGGAGGAGATCCTCCGTCTTCCAGGGGCCACCTGTGTGTGGTGGTGGGGCATGAGAACCAGGCTGGCAGTGCCCCCTATGCCCCATATAGGGAACAGCTGCCACTTCTTCGATAGGAGGCAGAGGTGGCCTTGAGGCTGAGATGGAGTCCTAGGAGGAGGGACTCCCAGGACTCGTAGAGATGGTCGCAGGTGCTCTAGGTAACCTGGCACGGTGAGAGTGAAGAGAGCCAGAGTTTGGGGGGGAGAAGACAGAAACCTGGCAGAAAAATTCAGAAAGAAGCAGAAACTTGGAGACACAAGTTCCCTCTTCTGGGTTCAGTTTAGCCAGCAGCCCTTCTCTTCCCAGCCCCTCCATGTACACCCCTGACATCTGCTCCACTGCCCTTCCTTTCTGAGCCTAGTCCTTAGAGACACTGCCACTCATCCATCTTGATACCACCTTGGTTACAGGCGTAGTCCCCCTCCCCCAGTGACATGCACAGGCTGACACATGCCACAGGGTGACACACTATAGGATGGCATGAGGTACGCCGGGTGAGAGTGACACACCTATGCATATTTAATCGCCCACTCAACCGCCCACCTCCGCACACAGTTCCAGACACTCTTTGTTCCTCGGCCAACCTTCTGGGTCTCTCCTGACGTAGCTGCCACCTCCTTCCCGACACCTAGGAGATGATGCACTGCCCCAGGTGGTGACAAGACGACTAGATGACCCTTTCTGACCTGAGCTAAGTTCCAAGATTCCTGGGAAAGGCTCCTCACATCCCTCTTCTGAACATGGATTTTCTGTGCACAAGGACACCCGTGAGTGTGCGCTCTCAGAACACACTCACACATATTCTCACCCGGAGTCTCATTTGCACTGTCCCACTTTAGCGCGCACACACGCAGCCACTTGTGCACTCCTTCCAGCCCACCTCACAAGCACAGACTGCCGCTGCCTCAGGTCCCTCTCCATGGTGGGGCTCTGTGTGGTCAGCGCATCCCCCAACCCACCCCTGGGACTTCCCTGACCACAGCCCCAGCCCCACCCCAGTCTCCCCCCTTTTCCTTCCCTGTCCAGCCGTCGGGGGGTCCTGGGAGGGGAGGTATCTCCCCAGAGTCGCTGCCCAGAACCACAGCTTTCCTTCTTCCACTCAGGATGGGGGAGAGAGGAGACGCCGGCGGGGACCGGGGTGACGTCGAGGGGACAGCCCCACAGCAGGCAGCGAAGCGGTTGAGCTCCCGGCAGTTTGTGCCCGCAGCACACTGGTCGCCGCGCCCCCTGGCGGACGCTGGTCCCCGACGGGCTCCGGACGCGGAGAGGAGTGAGGCGGGCGCGCGTGGGAGGGCGTCCCAAGGGGAGGGGTCGGCGGCCAGTGCAGGTCCGGAGGCGGGAGCCACCGGGTAGGGGGCGGGGGTGAGCCCCGACGGCCAGCCCGTCAGCTCTCGGCTCAGACGGGCGGGAGCCACGGCCCCGCTCGCTGCCCATTGTCTGCGCCCCTGACCGGTGTGCCCTGGTGCCACAGTGCGGCCCGGCGGGGCAGCCTCCTATCGTCACTTCAGCCAGCGCCACAACTATAAGAGGCGGTGCCGCCCGCCGTGGCTGCCTCAGCCCACCAGCTGGGACCGCGAGCCATGCAGCCCGTCGCCCGCCCCCGGGGCTGTTAGAGCCAGACTGCGGACTCTCGCCACAGCCGCCACTGCCGCGTCCAGTCCCACCGCCGCGGGCAGCAGCCAAAGCCGCCCCAACTGCAGCACAGAGCGGGCAAGGCCGGGCAGGCCATGGGGCACTGGGCACTGCTGCCTGGCTGGGTTTCCGCTACGCTGTTGCTGGCGCTGGCCGCTCTGCCTGCAGCCCTGGCCGCCAACAGCAGTGGCCGATGGTGGTAAGTGAGCTGGTGCGGGGTCGCCACTTGTCTCGGGGCACAGAGCCAGGGGCCAGCCCCATCCAGCTCCCACGCTCTGGGATCCGTCCGCAGACAGGCTCTCTCCAGCGCTCTGACTTCCCTTTGAGACACCGAGGGGCGCTCTGGGGCGGAGCTGCTCCAGAGGATCCAGCTCTGCTTAAGTGGGGTGAATGGTCCGCCCGGTGGCCCACGATACTCCAGCCAGGGAGCCCACTCCCATCTAGCACCGCCCTTCTTCCAAGAGCCCCAAACCGAGCCTCACGGCGGTAGTCACACCACAGGTTTCCCAGCCTCGGGAGAGAAAGGGCAGGCGTGCACTCAGAAAGAAGCCAAGTAGAGGGTGGAACTCCCAAGCATTTCACGCCTTGGGTGGGCATGGATGGCAGGCCAGGGTTTGCTCACCAGGCTGCCCGGAAGCAGGCTCTGAGAACCAAGGTGAATATCTAGTCTCCGGTTCTCCGTGCCTCTGCTGTCCAGCTCCGGGCGCAGGGCCCCCGAGCAGTCCTAAGATCCCTGGGAACACAAAACTCTGGACGCCAAGTCCTTTCAAACTAGTGAGCCTGGGAGCGCGGAACTGTTACCTTGCTATTGATCCCGCCGCTCTCGCCAGCAAATAGCTCCAGGAAGAGGACAGGGTGGGCATGACCTTTCTGGTTAGGGTGCAGGTCCCCTTCCAGAGCTTGAGCTCCTATCATGCGTCTCACCAGGGGCATCGTGAACGTAGCCTCCTCCACGAACCTGCTGACCGACTCCAAGAGCCTGCAACTGGTACTCGAGCCCAGTCTGCAGCTGCTGAGCCGCAAACAGCGGCGGCTGATCCGCCAGAACCCGGGGATCCTGCACAGTGTGAGCGGGGGGCTGCAGAGCGCTGTGCGAGAGTGCAAGTGGCAGTTCCGGAACCGCCGCTGGAACTGTCCCACAGCTTCGGGGCCCCACCTCTTCGGCAAGATCGTCAACCGAGGTGGGTACCCAGGAAGGTGACGCTTCCTGGACCAGGGGAACGCACGGTCACCCCCAGGGCAGGGGCGGGCAAGTGCAGGGAAGATGTCCGGGGCACCTGCAGGGTCACACGATCCACCCGCCAAGAGCTTCATGCCAGCACTAGCTCTGGGCCAGACTCGTTCTACCAGGGGCTTTCAAGCCGTGCACCTCGGGCACGAAGCTAACTTTTCTGAGCCACTGCCCCAGAGAAAGGGAGTTCCGAGTCGTGGACGCTGGCTGGCCACTGCTGTCCCTCAGCCCCTCTCAAAGCTGGTCTCTGCGGGCGTCTCTTACCTCCAGCCCAGCAAGTCTTGCATCGCTGACGAGGGCCGGGCCGAAAGTTTGGGCTGCGGAGAGGTCTTGGCGGTGCAGAATTCCTCCACTCCCCTCTTTCCGGCTTTTCTCTCTGGGGCTGCCCCACTTCCACCGAGAAGCCAGAATGCTCCCTGAGTCTCAGTAACGTGTGATTACAAGCGTGGCGTGGTTGCGTGCCCACGCACTTGCTTTCTCCGTGAGACCAGCTTCCCAACACAGCCCGTCGCCGGGCTTTCAGGAATCTAAGGAAGGATTTGGGGCGTGGGACTCAAGGGTCCCAAGCCCTCCACTGAAGGTGCCTGCTGCACCCCCGCGTGCCCCCTAGCTGATCCCCGCTCCCTTCCCCAACAGGCTGTCGGGAAACAGCATTTATCTTCGCCATCACCTCGGCCGGGGTCACCCATTCGGTGGCGCGCTCCTGCTCGGAGGGCTCCATCGAGTCCTGCACGTGCGACTACCGGCGGCGCGGTCCTGGGGGCCCCGATTGGCACTGGGGAGGCTGCAGCGACAACATCGACTTCGGCCGCCTCTTTGGCCGGGAGTTTGTGGACTCCGGGGAGAAGGGGCGGGACCTGCGCTTCCTCATGAACCTTCACAACAACGAGGCGGGCCGCACGGTGAGCGGGCTTGAGGGTCACCGCACCCGAAACGGAATGGCAGGGTTCTCGGAGTCCCTCGCAGAGGCTAACCTCGAACTTGGGAAGTAACGGTCGGTGATAAGGTCATGGGGTAGGGTAAGGAGCCAGGCGAGGGCGTCCGGAGAGCGCGGAGGCTTGGAAGGAAGCCAGAGAATGAAAGAGACAGTGGCTGACAACTGAGAGGTTAGAAGTCATGTAACCCATAGACTGTATTGCCTACAGCCCCTCCACTGTACAGGTTCAAAAAACCAGGTTGAGAGGCAGAGACAGATTCGCCGGGTGGAGCAGAGTTGGGCTTAGTGTCCAAATCTCTGCGGGACATTTCGCGCCTCCCTTCCTCTGTGCGCGGCTAGGCCTGGGCCTTTGCTGAGGTTCCGGCGACGTCCGGGAGGGGGCGGTATCTGGGAAGGTGGCCCTGACTCTGACAGTGCCCTGGAACACCCTTTCTTCTCCGTTTCCCCCAGACCGTGTTCTCCGAGATGCGCCAGGAGTGCAAGTGCCACGGGATGTCCGGCTCGTGCACGGTGCGCACGTGCTGGATGCGGCTGCCCACGCTGCGCGCCGTGGGCGACGTGCTGCGGGACCGCTTCGACGGCGCCTCGCGCGTCCTGTACGGCAATCGCGGCAACAACCGCGCCTCGCGGGCGGAACTGCTGCGCCTCGAGCCCGAGGACCCCGCTCACAAGCCTCCCTCCCCCCACGATCTCGTCTACTTCGAGAAATCGCCCAACTTCTGCACATACAGCGGACGCCTGGGTACAGCGGGCACGGCAGGGCGCGCCTGCAACAGCTCGTCGCCCGCGCTGGACGGCTGCGAGCTGCTCTGCTGTGGCCGGGGCCACCGCACGCGCACGCAGCGCGTCACCGAGCGCTGCAACTGCACCTTCCACTGGTGCTGCCACGTCAGCTGCCGCAACTGCACGCACACTCGCGTACTGCACGAGTGCCTGTGAGGCGCTGCGCGGACTCATCCCTAGGAGCGTTCTCGTCAAGCCCACCCCCAAACAGATTCGCTGGCACCTAAGACCCCGATCCTCGCCCACCCAGCCCCTTCAGCCACACTCCGCGACTCCTACGTATCCGATCATTTCTCCCACCTGCTCCTACCTGGGGACTCCTGAAACCACTTGCCTGGGGCGGCATGAACCCTCTTGCCATCCTGACTGACCTGCCCCGGACCTACCTCCCTCCACCTCCGCGGGAGACCCCTTGTTGCACTGCCCCCTGCTTGGCCAGGAGGTGGGAGAAGGATTCGTCCCCTCCTCCATCAGCGTCAGCTCCTGACGTGTAGCTCTGTCTCCTCCACCGCGCCAGCAACCTGCCTGCCTCTCTCCCTCTCCTTTATCCTCCGTTTTTTCCAGGTCCCCACATGCCCTTCCCATTCTCCTGCCAAGGGTGCAGACCCTGAACACACACCTGAGCATCAGGGCCTTTGTCCTCCCCACCTACAGCTGAAGCGGGAGGTTCCAGGGTGAAAGGGCAGCTGTGGTGATGTGGAACATGAGGCTGGGGGACCCCGCGGAAATATCCCCGTTCTTCCAGCCTCTGTCGTGGAGCCATTGAACAGCTGCCAGCCATGCCTCCCTCAGCCACCTCCTACCCCCTTCCTGTCCTGCCTCCTCATCAGTGTGTAAATAATTTGCACTGAAACGTGGATAAAAAGCCACAAGTTTGGTTGTTGTAAATAAAACTATTTATTGTGCTGGGTTCCAGCCTGGTTTGCAGAGACCACCTCCACCCAACCCAATCCTCTCCATTCTTCTCTCCTTTTGCCCTCCAGCCTTTTGTGACCCCTCTTTTCCTCTCCCCAATTTCTCAAAGATGCCTTTGCATACCGGAATCAGTATTTCCTTCCACTGTAGCTATTAGTGGCTCCTCGCCCCCACCCATGTAGTATCTTCCTCTGCAGAATAAAATCTCTATTTTTATCAATGACTTGGTGGCTTTTCCTTGAATCCAGAACACACTATTGCTTACCTCCTTTAAACAAATAAGATACATTGATGGAGAACTGGTTTCCTGACCCTGAAAGAGGACTCTGAGATCCTGTCCCTTGGATGGCCCTGATGAGGTCACTGGGGATCCAGATCTCCAGAAGAACCCGGTCAGGAGTCAAAAGATGCTGAAGGGTCCTTCTTCCTCTTTGAACACCAACTGGCTCTGTGATATTAGGCAAGTCCATAACTCCCTCAGTTTCTTCCCTTGCGGAGAGGGGATGAAACAAACAAACTTGGAGCCTGCCTTTCCTATGTAGATGAGCTGTTGTGAAAATCGCTCTAACTGAGTGATGGCTATGATGGTGTTCTGAAAAGAAACCAAAGAAGAAAGAGAAACCCCAAACAGAAGGGGTGCTGCTGCTCCTGGTGTAGAGCTTTCGGTCCCCAAAGCCTATCTGGGCCAGCTGTGGTCAGGGTGTTGGGCAATGGGGAAGCCACTCCCCTTCCCAAGACAAGGAAATGCCACATTAGGATGCCAGCTTCCAAACCTTGGGCTACGTAGGATCCAGGTAACAGGTGATAGGCTCTATTCCTGGACCCAAAAGCTCAGAGATGATGATGGGGGAGAAGAAAGGAGCAGGAGGGTTAGAACTCAAATAGAGGCTAGTCGTAAACCAGTGTAACTGAAAGGAAACCCAGGTGTGGTCCATAACCTAACCATGAAGCTAGCCATTTCCATAAAGAGCCCAAATGAGGATTGTTACTAACTACACCAATATGATACTTCTGTGTGCATTTCACCAGATTGGAGGGGAGTACTAATCCTGCCCACAGCCCGAAACCTACCTCTAACTCGAATCCACTCCCTTTCCCTTGGTCTAGGCCCACCCTTAGGCTTAACCTTACTTCAGACAAACACCAACTGCTTCCTAAGCTCTAATGCCTGTCCCTCATCCTAACACGTCCCCCTAGGGGAGGACCCAAAGAGCAGGGGGGAGCTATGAAGCACCGCACCCCCAAGGGCAACAACTGATCCCAGCCTACTAGAGAATTTCCCCCTCTCCCCGGGACTCTTGCTGTTGTTGCTGCCTCCCACCTCTCCCTGGGTGTGTGAACTCTGACCCCTGTTGGTCTTTGGGATATGTGTGGGGGTAGGGAAGTGGAGCCAGGAGCTGCTCAACCCTGCAATGACATCCCTTTTCCTTTCTCTCCATCCAGCAAGCTAGCATCAGCTCAGCTCTGATGGGCAGTTGAGGGGGAGGAATAGAAATCTTATTGATCCTGGGTAGAAGGCACCTGACAGGCCTTGGTTTCCAGTAAAGAACCCCCTGCAAAGAATGTCCAGTTTATAATCCAACGAGTTATTAGATCCCCCAGATCCCAAAGCACGAAGTTAATGGGCTGCCAGAGGCAGGAGGGGGGCTTGGGACCCTGCTAGACGATACCCAGATTCGGGGAGGAGCAGCAGGGTGGGGAGGCGAAGGGTTCACGGCTGTACCCAGCCACTCTTGCCTAATTTCTAACTCTAAAAACTAGAATCAGTATCTGCTTTCAGGCCTGGAAGCTGGGAGGCTCTGAGCTGAGCTGACACATAGGAGCTGGAAGAAGAGCAAGGGAAAAAGTGAATCCTGTTCTGGTCCCAACTAGACTTTCAAATATTCCGTTCCTTTCTCAGCCTCAGTGGCTTTGTCTATTCAACGGGGATGGTTAATGGTACTTAGTCTTCTTCAGGAAGGTGATAAAGTTGAGATGAGATCATGTACGTGAAACCTCGTGTCATTTGAACACTTGCTGACACCTGTTCTGTGCCAGGCGTATATGCCAAATGCTGGGGATACAGTGATATATGAGCCAAAGAGTCTGCCTGGAGAAGTTTACAGTCTGGCCAGGGAATCAAGCACGTCAAAAGATGTTGTCACGATAATGGGGGCAGCGCAGTGAGGGCTCAGTGAAGTGTAAAGCCCTCTGCACATGCGTGAAATTTAAGGACAGACTCCCGTACTCAAGTCCTCAGCGTGGAGGCCCTTTGCTTCCAGGCACTGGGACTTCAAGGGAGGGGGTAGGGAAGTACAGAATGGGGCTGGCCCTCAAGGGGGCGCGCAACGATAAAAAGGAAAAAAGCAAGTAAAAGGGCTGTAGGGTCTGCAAAGCACTACATAGGAGCTAATTATTTATTATGATCATCTGTGCCGTCCTCACACCGGGCAGGTAAATCCTGGGGAGGAAACAGCTGTGCCTAGAGAGAGGCCTCACAAAGGTCTTAGGGCCCAGAGCGGGCTCGGGGGGGCGGTCACCATAGGCCGGTGCTATCAGGAATGGGCCTGATGCCCCAGCTAGCCCTACCTACCCAGGCTATCCTCCTGCCCACCTCTGATCTTCCGGTGGTATCTGAGACTGGCAGGGACCCCGGACACAGGGTCGTCCTCAATGAGTGAGGGAGGCACTTGTCCTGAAATATCCTGGGCGGGGGGAGGGCGGAAAAGCTGAGAGGACTGAGCCTGCACAGTCCCCGGAGGGTCAGCAAGCTGGTACCACACACACCCTGCCACACGCACCCTGGAAAAATCCTGTCAGTGGGGCTGCAAATACCCCAGGGTCTAGCGCCCACCCCCCAACCTCAGGCTGGCTCAGTCCTCCTCTCCAGGCCAGAGGGAGAAAAATAACAAAATGAGGAGAAAATAAGCTGTTTGGCTGTGGTGTGAGCAGGAATATCCATGCAGAGCTGCCCACCACTCACCCTTACTCACTCTTTCCACACCCAGCCAGGGCGCCCAGCATGAGACAGACCACCCCCCTGCCCCCTCCCCCGTCTGGGCTAAAAGCAGACGCTGGTGAGCGAGCAGCAGGTTATAAATATGCCCAGGGAACTGCCGCCAACTCGCTCCCTTGTCATCCCCTGGGAGGGTATAGGGTGGGGTAGCTCCTAGGGAGGAGCCAGGGCTGCCCTGTTCCCTGGGGCCCAGGAGGAAGTGGGGCTTCCAAGAGGCTACTGCTTTTTTTTTTTTTTTTTTTTTTGCCCTTTTCAAAGGAAAGGAGACACTGCCACTTCATTTTTCCTGGACATTTGCTCATCTGCTCAGAGGTGGGGTCCCCAGCCTCCTTGGGCCATGGCTGGAAGCTCTGAACGAAAGGGCCCAAGTCCATTCACTGTGTGTCACGGTGGAGCCCAGCGCCACTGCTCCTCCTCACACCCAATACCAAAATTCATTCATTCACTCGACAGATATTAACAGAGGGCCTGCTGAATGCCCTGTGCACAAGCATGTCTCACATACAAGCATATGCCCGTGTATGTACACGCACACAGCAGCCCCTGCTCCCACGCACTCACACCAGCTCCAGCCCCTCCTACAGACTTCTTGGCTTTAACCTGGCAGCCTCATCAGGAAGGGTAAAGCTTCAGGCTCCTGGTCCTGGCTCGGAGCAGGTTAGGCAGGGGGAAGGGGGGACATTGAGAAGAGGGCCCCTAAACATTCCTGCTTCTACTACCTCCCTGATAAATGAGAGGGTCCTTTCTCTCCTCCCTGTCCAATCATCCTACCAATGTAGGTGCCACACAAGGAAGAAAGAGCCACTCTGTAGGATGCTGGGGGGCACCTGCCCGGGCTGCCAGAGCCTCCTGCTTCCCAGCCACTCGCCAAGTAGGTAGCAGGCTGGGCAAGAGGGGGCAGTGCCATCCTGGAGAGCTCCCAGCTCTCCCCCCACCAGAGCCAAACCCCTCCCTTTTCTATCCTCCCTATTAATCCTCGGAAGTGAAGGGGCCGGCCCTGGCGGACCCTCAGCCCTATTGTGGCCCCTCGCCCTCCTCGGCTGGCGTCTAATTAACTCCTCCTGCCCCCGGTTTTGTGCGCCCCCCTTACCCCACCTTGTCGGCCCCGCCCCTCCGCTCGGCCGGCTCCCCCCCACGGACATTCCAGCCCGGCCGGACTGGTGTGCCAGGGCAACCAAGGCCGGACCGAGGCCTAATCCCCCCGCCGCCTGGCCCGGCTCGGGGAGCCCCACTCACCTCCCCGCTCTCTGGGGGCTGCCCGGCTCTGCTGTGGCGGAGACACACAATCGGGACAAAGGCGCAGCCCCCAGGGGGCTAACTCAGCCTTCACGCCCAGGTTGTGCGGCATTTGGGGAGTTTAATGAATTGTCCATCACGCCTTTCAGGGCCCGCCCGTCAGCCTGGATTAATCTTTGGAGCCCTGGTGGGGTAGGAGACACTAAGCCTGTATTTATTACTCTCCCATTGTCACTAATTGAGGTAATTATCTGTGACTCTGGCCTGGCCAACAATGCGGCATTCACTCCCGGGACCTCGATGGGCCTGGCTCCCACTCTCAGCACCAACCCTCCCTCCTCTCCTCTCCCAAACCCGCCAAGGGCTGAGTGGAGCCCTGGAGCATGATGGGAAAGTGGACAATGCCCCATAATGCTTCACCTCCCCACCAGTATGGAGTTGCAGCCAGGGAGAGGCCTGGTGCCTCCAAAGCAGGCGAGAAAATAGGGCAGCCTGTCTGGGGACAGGTTTGGCTGGCAGAGCCCTCAAGCCACAGAGGGGCATGTCTTGAGGTCTTTGGTTTTCCGGACTCTCCAACGCCCCATCTCTGGGTTTCTGGTGCCAGGGTCTCCCAGGGCCCTTCTGTGGATCCACCTTCATGTCCCTGTAGCCTCCAGAGCTCTAGGGTATTAGGAGGCCCCATCCCATGCCAGGTGTACTTTAGGAGGGTCCCAGGGCTGGCAGAGTAGTGTGGGTATGATGGGGGAGGCGGGGAGAAAGAATAGGAAAGGGCTCGAGCGGGAGCTCAGGGGAAGAGGAAGAGGAGCCATCCCAGGAAGGAGCATCCAGGGCTCACGCTAATGTGGCCATGCACTAACCTTGGGGAGAAACTTGGATTTGAAGGGGTGAACAGTGTCAAAGAGTAGATTTCACATGGAGATGGCCTCCCAGGTCAAGGGGATTGGCCGTGGGGAACAGGTGTGTGTGTGTGTCTGTGTGTGTGTAAAAGAGAGAGATAGAGAAAGATAGCAAAGGATCTTCTCTTCCATAGCTGCACGCAGACTCTTCATTCTGCCTCAGGACTTGCTGAAAAGAAGTTCTGACCATCCCCGGACAGTTCTTGAATGGGCACTTCACCAGCTGCCTGTGTCAAGGACCTTGGCAGAACTCGGTGCTACAGTTGGAACAGCGCCACCTTGTGGTGCCTCTTGGGAGAGCTCCTGCGAGACCCCAGCAAAGGAAACCGGGTCATCCCTCCCAGCAGGGGGATGGGGGCAGGGGGTGGTCACATCAGGCAGCAGCCACCCCTCCCCCTATATGTTGACCCTGAATTGCTGTGCCAGTGTTCCTGTGACACAGTTTTATCATTTGTTCCTTCCTTCTGCCAGCATTTGCTGAGAACCTGCTCCAGGCCAAGCTTGTAGGTGATATGGAGCTAAATCAAAGGCGCTACTCTTGAGTAACTCATGTTCCAGTGGGGAATTCTACAAAAACTCTCTGCCCCTCACCTCTCCGTCAATTCCTCTCACTAAAGCTCAAACGTTTTATCCTTGCTTCCCAGGGACACTTCATGATCTGTCTCCCACACATCATTCCAGGATCCCATCCCTCTGCAGCTCTGCCTTCCCCAGTGCCTTTGCTCCCAGTGAAATCTGTGTGCGTTCCCACCTCTCTACCTTCACCCACACCCTGGAATGAACCTCTTCCCCATCTCCCGCTGCTGAAATCCACCTCAAAGCTTCCTTCCTCTTGGAGCTCTTCTAATTTCCCTTGGCAAAGTGGCCCCGCCTCCTGAAGCACCTCCTTGGCAGGGCTTTCATTAACAGCACATACTGGCTGTTCCATGGGTGGTGATCTGTGTATGTTATTCATGTTCCTATTGGCTTCTAGATTTCTGAGGACATGGACTCTGTGTTTTGTTCATCTTGGCATCTCTTGCAACACTGAGCTAGGCACATCATATGCCCTCATTAAGATAGATGGATGGATGGATAGATGAATGAATGGATAGATGGATAAATGGATGGAAGGATGACAGATGAGTTTGGTGGATGAATGGATAAATGGATGCGTGGGATGTATAGATGGACGCGTGCATTCACGGATACATGAATGAATGAACAAAAGGATGGATGCATGCATGCATAGATAGATGGATGGAGGAAGCAAGTCTTCTCTAAAAAAGATTCACAAAAGGCTATGTAGTACCAGGGGCTTCAAGGGAGGGAGGCTACCCCATGCCAGGACACACAGAGGAGAGAAGAGTGTCCAGGCCGAGACTTCCTTCACTAACAGGTGCACCCTCAGTGACTGGTCTCCCAGAGGCCTGGGTATATTCTGACTCCCCAGTAGTTATAGTTTGGGAGCTGTTCCTTCCGTCATGCTCACGTAGACCCTCTAGAATGTCTTCATCAGCATATATTATATTGTACCGCCTGCACGGTGATGACTCTGTAGTTTCCTCTTCCACATCCCGTACCCTGTCTCACACACACCCTAGATTTGTGAGCTCCCTGAAGATAGGTAACATGTCTGAGTCTCTTGTGTGTCCCTAGGGCCTGGCATACAGGTTTAATGGGTGTGTGAACAAATGAATAACTGAGTGAATGCCGACTCTCTTCCCCACAGACACATTTTGCACACTACCACTACTATTCATGTTCAGCCATCTTTGCTTGTCCTCTCCTCCTCACACACTTCCACACACGCCAGAGTTATGGCCTGGTTCTTTGTGTCATTACCCATTTGTGGCTGATCTAGGGAAGTCTCAGGGCTCTCCTGAAAGTCTGAAGGGGGAGGGGGCTCTTAGCTCCTATAAGGTCATATTAACTGGGACCCGTTCAGAAAAGGGCTTCCCTGAGAAGAACCTGGCTATTGGGAGGGTAGGAGCATCCTGTGCTAACCTGAGGGCTTCTGCCCCTACCTGACCACACCCTCCAGCTTTGCCTTTCCCTACTCCTGACCTGTGAGGCTGTCCCAAGGTGGGGGTGGGAGGAGAGAGGTAGTTGTGGCCTCTGTCTTGAGGCTGGCTGGCTGGCAGACACAGCCAGATTTAGAAGTCATTTTCACAGCAGGGAGTCTCCAGCCTTCCACCCACAGGGCCCTGCAGGGCCAGTCTGAGATATGGCTCACCAAGGGCTGGCCCTGAGACCTGCACTAGCTCCTCCTCTTCTCCTCTCTCTGCCTTTCTCCCCAGATCTTTAGCAGCTGGTGCTGATTCCACCCTTAGGCAAAGATAAATGGAGTCTTGGTGGGGGGGGGGGCGGCTAATGCACTGGCATCTTAACCACCCAAATGATCCCAGTACACCATTCACCCGTTCAAGGGGCTGTTTGTCTCCACCCCAGGGATCCCCTCTTCTCTCCGCCTCTGCTGCCTGTTCCTCCTCTTCCCTTACCTCTACTTCTCTCTTCCCATCTCCTAGCCCGATACCCCAACACTAATGACATAGCCCTAGAGAGGAATAATAATCAGAGCTTAACACTTATGTGTCACTTACTGTGTACCAGGCATTGTTCTAAGTGCTTTACATATTGAATCATTTCATCCTCCCAACAAGCCTATGAAAAAGCACTATTAATAACCTCATTTTATAACTCAGGATACCAAGGCACAGAGAGGTTGAGTAATTGCCCAAGGTCACACAGCTAGTATGAGGTAGGTACAAGATTTAAATGCAGGCTGCCAGGTCCCAGAGTCCGTGTTCTGAACACAACACTACCATAGTTCTCTAACAATGATAGCAGTGTGGGTAAGCTCTTAGAAACTGGCCTCCTGTGTGCTCACCCTCAAAGAGGCCCAGGCAGCATAGTGGAGCCCACCTCCACAAGGCCAGCCCCTCCACTTTCCCATGCAGCTCACCTCTCCTGCCAGCCCCAGAACCCTGGAGCCCCTGGGCTACAGCAAAATCCAGGCAGATGCTCTCACCACTGCCCTGGTCTTCCTCAGTCTTCCTCCTAGCCTGAAGTCCCTCCTCTTCTCAGGCCCAGAGGTCGGAGGCACACACCCCTCAGCTGGAGCAGGCTCACCCCAGCCTGGCCTCAGTTTTCACTCCTGCCTTTATCTTCCACAACTCCTCTGAACATATCCTCAACTCCGGGCAAACCAGACCATTTGATAATTTCGTAAACATACCCTGTTTCCCTATATCCATGCCTCTATTTTTGCTCTCCCCTCTACCTGCAACCCCTTTCCCCGAATTCTATCTCAGATGCCACCTCCTCCATGCAGGCTTTCCTGGTCTCATAAAATCCATACATTCTGCCTTGTTTGATTCCTTAGAGTACTTAACACCCGCTGCTCAATCTATCATTATTTGTGTGTTTTCCTCTTCACCCCATTGTCAGGCAGGTCTTACTCATCTCTTTCCTGGAGCCCAGCTTAGTGCCTGGTTCCCCTCAGGTGCTCAGTAAATGCTCAGTAGTTATAATCGGTAGAAGTTAGAATTGTAGGTGGAAGGGAGACAGAACTCAGGAACCTTTGATCTCTGCCCAAGGTGAACCCCAATTACTTTACTTCCTCCAGTAAGAGCTAACTTGAAACCTGGCAGTGTGGGTTCCAGGCAGCTTCTGGGATGGAAGGACCTTCCCGGGTGACTGACCAAGGTTCTCCATTTAGGTTCAAAGCCCAAAGAGGACACCCCCCACCCCGTGCCCCATTCCACTGAACCAAGGCCCGGCTTAGGGTCCAGTCCAGCGGCCTCCCTACCCTGCTCCCTCCCCGTCCTGCCCAGCCTCTCCTGGTGCGGGTGGGGAGTGACACTGAGATAATTGGAGACCAAAACTATACGCGGTTTGAGAGCGGGCCTGGGGATCTGAACGCTGAGCCTGAGTTGGAGTTGGCAGGACTCCGTGGGGGTGGGGGGCAGAGGCGGGGCCGAGGGCCGGGCCAGGACTCGGAGACTGAGTCTGAGCGAAGCCCCCGCGCCTGCCGAGCCGGCGGCTAAATTTACCCAGGCTGACTCAGCCCTTGCCCGGAATGGGGGGTGGGGGGAGGGCATCGGGGCAATGGGAAGAGCCAGCGGGGGTGGGGTGGGGGGCAAGGAACAGAGAGTCCGGCCTGGGGGAGACAGGGGTGGGCAGGGAGTTTCCATCCAGTAAAGGAGTCTCCTCCACCGCCCACCAGGCGGGAAGGAGCGCCGGAGCCCTGGGGAAGGGACACTATGGGGAGTGGGTCGGTGAAAGGAAGAAGATGCCAAGGCTGGACAAAGGGAAGCTTAGATTTATTGAGCGCCTGCTGTGTACCAGGCACTGTGCAAGGCGCTTTACATACATTATCGCATTAAGTCCTCACAACAACCCTGCGAGGTAGGTGTTTATAAACCCCCATTTGACGGATGAGGAAACTGAGGCTCAGGGAGGTGAAGTGATTTGGCCAAGTTCACATGGCTAGTAAATAGAGACAGAAGAGGTGCCCGAGATCGAAGAAAAAAAAATACTTCAGTGTCTGGGTCCCAAGCCGTTTGGTGTGGATAGTAGTACAAAGAGGGGCTCCGCGCGCTCCAGAGGTCTGCAAGGCCAGAGGCCTGCTCCCGATCTCGCAAGACTGGAGACAGCAAGGCGGGGGACCCGCGCGCAGTAACTAGGGAGCAATTGATTAACTGGCAGTGCCGGGGTTGGAGGGACTCGCGGACTAGCTACCAGGGAAATCCGCGACCTGCGCGCGCCCCGTAGTGGCTACAGCGAGTATCACACCCCACACCTACAGGCTTTTGGGGACCAGCCTCCCTCTTCCTTCCCTGGCTGGTTTCTGGAAGAGGCAGGCATGCAAGACATTCTCAGGGTTCTTTCAGATGGGTGATACCACCTGAGTGGGAAATCGTGGTAACTATTCAGAGCATCACTAAGGAACACTGGGGAGGAGGAAAAGGGGAAGGCCTAAAAAAGTCCGAAGCTGCTCAGCTCAGACCACCACAAACCAGGGACAGTGACAAGGCCACCACCCTGCACTGCCTTGGGGATCCTACGCCTAAACCTGAGACTGGAATAGGAGCCCTTGCCCACTTACTCGGCTCTTCTGCAAACACTGCACAGTCTCTTGAATTGAGAGTGAATGCAGGTGTCAAAGAAGCCACCCAGGGACGCTCAGACTCTGTTCACTTATTCCTAACTGTATTGGCTTGGGCAGGGGAGGAGTAGATAAATGCCTCCCCAAGGACTCCAAAACATCAGGGATGGACGTTAGAACTCCCTTGTTTTACATATTACAGGGCCTGGAGAGGGGAGGCGACTTGCCGAAGGTCACCCAGCCAACCAGTGTCAGAGTTGGGATTGGAAGCCAAAACCTGTGACACCAAAGTGAGTCCTCTTCCTGCTTTGCTGGCGGCTTCTGCCAAGAGCCCCTCCTCTTCTGCCAAGGGCCTCTCCGTCACCTGGTCACCTCAGTCCGAAGCCTCTCCATCACCTTCCCCCTCCTGCCCAGAGGCCCTGCCCTGAAGTTGCCCTATGACTATCCCATCCCTGTCCTCCTGCCTTATCCTGCCTAGGCCTCTCTGCTCAGTTCCATGCCTAGTGCGTCGGCCCCTGCTGAGACCTTACCCGAGTGCCCTGAAGACCCTACCAAACGTTAAAGTCTACTGCGCACCCTCACCTCTCCTGAAAAAAAAAAAAATCATGAATTGACATATGCTCCCTTTCCTTTCATCTGTGCGCCTTCTATTTTGAGTATGGGAACGGGTATAGGTAAGAGGTACAGGGAAGTCTGTGAGGAAGAAAGGGGACACAAATACAATAAAGGGCCTCTCACTGTCGCTCCCTATTTCCCTGTGGGGTCCCCTTAGTGTCCCTCGCCCCCGAAGAGGACCTCCTCGGTTCGGCTGATGACATCTAGAATCTCTCCGATATTGTCGCTCAGCTCGGCTGCCTTCCCGCCTTCCGGGGGCCCGGTCCGCTTGTTCCGCCAGGAGGCGCCCGAGGCTTCTGTGTCGCTTCCATCAGAAGAGCTGCTATGGACGCTGAGCTCCGCAGCTTCGTCCGAGTCGGAGTCCGGGGCGGTGTGGCGGCGGATGCGAGACACGGCTTCCCGCAGGGCCCCGGCATAGGGCCCCGGGGTCCGCGCCCAGCCCCGGCCTGCGCGCCGCAGGACCGCAGCCACTTCCTCCGAGCCCTCGGCACGGCGCGCGCCTCCCGAAGCCGCTGGGCCTAAGGCTGAGTGCTCTGGGCTACCTGGCTGCGTGGGGGCATCCTGCAGGTTTACTTCGCCGACCGGGAGCCCCAAGATGCGGGAGGCGCGCTCCTCCAGTGAGGAGTCCGCGGACGTCCCGCCCTCAGCTTCGAGCCCACGTCCCCCACCGGGCTGCTGTGAAGGGCGACTGCTCAACAGCAGCTTTCGGCAAGGGGAGGGAAGGACCGCGGCCCCCTCTCCCTCCTCCTTGTTGGGCTTCAGTTGGGTGGGGGCATTCCCCACAAGGCGCGGCACCCCAGCGGGCAAAAGCTGCACATGCTGGTTTCGAGGGGTCGGAACATACTGGGACCGTATCACCACGCAAGTGGCGTCAATGACAAAGACACCTTCCCCACGAGCCGGGCCACGGGAGCTTCGTGGCAGGGTGTGGGGGCGGCGGGTCGCCTTCCAACCCTCCAAGGTCTCGGGTCCGGCCTCCTCTCTATGACCCAGGGACTCCCTCCATCCCGTGCCTCCCGGAGCCCAGGGTCTGGGGAGGGTCTGGCTATGTCGGGGAGGCTGCTTTTTAACGGAGGGCATCCAGCACTTGGGGAGCCAGCTCTGTTCTCTCCCTTCCCCGGAGCCCTTGGGATGGGGCCTGGACCTGGGAGCAGGACGCGGGGGGCTGGGAGTGGCAGGTGCAGACCCCGCAGGAACTGTCTCCGTGCCTGGGTTCCCAGCAGCTTTGGCTTGGGGATGTCCGTCGCTACCACTCTTCAGGCCAGCAGCAGCCAGCCTCAGGCTTCTCTCCGCGGCCACCTTACCGGACTCCAGCCTTGGCCTGGCTGTTCCACAGCCTGGGGATCCCCCCAGGAGACCCCGGCCCTGACGGAGACCCCAGGCCCCTAGGACGTCCCGGTAGATCCGAGGATCTAGCCTCTTCTTTGTGCACCCTCCCTCTGTCCTGGTCGGAGCAGAGGTTGAAGAGGCGGGCGCCTGCGAGGGCTCGGGTCCTCGCTTAGTCCCCAGGGTCCTGTGGGGGCCTTCGTAAGAGGGTGGAGCCACGTAGGGTGGCGGCCGGTCCCAGCGGCGTCGCGGGGCCATTCCGGCAGCACCTCTCAGCAGCAGGTGAGCTTCGTAGCTGGGAGGCCCTGGCCGCCGACCTCCCCAGGGCCCCGCCCACGCCGCCCCTGGATTGCTCTGCGGCTGCGCGGATGGACGGGGCGGTCGCCCCACGGACCCCAGGCGCTCCGGCCGTGAGGGAGCTGGGAGCCCTGCAGGCTGGGCCACCCGAGGGGCGTTCCGAGGCTCCGGGCGGGGCCGACCAGGGGGACTCCTTCGGGCCCCACCAGCCTTGCGCCTTTTTCGCTCAGTCTCCTTGGCCTCCCGCTCCTGCGATGCCGCTTTCCTTTTCTCTTGCTCCCGGGCTCGGGCCTCGGCCGGGGGCCCCGCCCGCCAGTTGGTCGCCTCCTGCAGCACCCTGGAGGCCCAGGGCCGGCGGGGCGGCGGCTCAGGGGATCCCAGGCGCGGCCCACACCTGGGACAATGAGCAGGAACCCAGGTGAGCAGTTTGTGGGGGAAGGGAGCCGAGGTCCGGGGAGCTGGGAGCGTTGCAGCCCACTTGGGGCCGCCTTGTGGAGGGGAGTGTGTGAGTGTGTGCGCGTGTGCACGTGCGTATATGTTAGGGTTGAAGTCGAAGCGGGACTCCTCACCATCTCTCCATACACACTTTAATAGCGTCTGCCCCATCTCACCTGCCCTTTCTCACGCCCACTCCTGTCCCCCCAAACAAACGGGATGAGTCAAGCCCCAGCCCTCGGGATGGGGTGGGGGGAGGCGTGGGAAAGAGAAGGGGGAACAGCAGCCCTGGCTGGTGCCCACGGTAAGGTCCGGACCCCAATCCCTGCCCCACCACTCTCTTCCCCTTACCCCTCCTTCACTCACGTGCGGCTCTGGGGCCCGCGGGCCCAGTGGCTGGCCTGGAAGTCCATGAGCTGTCGAGGAGGGGCGCGGCGACTATAATGACAGGAAATAGTCTTCACTTCGATCACCAGCAGCTTTGATTTCTGCACCCAGAGGCAGCTGCCAGACTCCTCATCCTGGAGCTCCCGGGGGCTATCGGGCCCCTCGGAGAAGAGCTGGCCATCCAGCATCCTGCCCCACCCCACCCCGGCCCCCCACCCTCCCACCCGCCCCGAAAGCCCCCTCCCAGCCCGGGGAGCCGGCGCCCACTGCAGAGCGGCGGGCCCAGCGACTGGGGACTATATATACCCAGGCACACGTGTGTGCCTGTCTGTGTGTGTGCGCGCGCATGTGACACGGCGCGGACGGCTCCGCGCTGCTACCTCCCCCACGTGCACGACCGCCTCCTGGGGCCCGGGATTGGGCGCCCCTTCCCACTGCTCTTGTCCCCCAAGCCTGATGGGACCTGCACGAGTGGGCAGGGGATTTCTTATTCTTGCCAAGCTGACAGCGCCTGCACCCCCGCCCCCATTTCTTCAACCTTCCCGCCGTTTTAACCCTTCATTCTCCTGCTTGTCAGGGTGCCTGACCAGCAGCGTTCTGCCCCTGACTTCCTGCCTCGGACTTCGTTTTCTCCGACAGGGAGGTGATGGGAATGGAACTCAAGGTCTCCGCCTGCCACTCTCTGCTGGTTTCCATGGGGTTGGGGTGCAGGAGGGGCTGGCCCAGGCTGGGGGGGGTTATTTTTAGCGGCAGTGGCGTTCGGGCGCAGAGAGGAGATGAGTAACCAGCTTCCACGCGGTGGAGGGAGGAGGCGGTGGCTTTCACGCAGCCTTTGTGCGACTCTGGGGGAGAGCTGCCTCCAAGCTCAAAAAGGGTCACCCCCCCCACACACCCTTAACTCCTTACCCTCTCAGTGCTGTGCTCAGGGCTGCTGGTGCAGCAGGACAGGAGTCTGTCTTAGCCATCGAAGCTGCCCACACTCTCATTCTAAGATGTTTGTCCTTGGGCACCCGTGGAGCCCTCTCCCTGAGGCAGGCTCTCTCCCCTAGTCCAGAAGCGAGGATTTGGGGGGTCATAATGTTCTCAGCCTGAGCTCTGCTCAGCTTTATGGAGGACAGACTAGGGTGCGTACCCACTTGCACCCTCTCAGAGGGTATAGAGGAGGAATGGCGTGCTCCCTTGGCAAAACTAATCCCCTAGCAACTGAAATGATAAAAGTGGGCCCTATTTCCCAGCGTAGATCTCTCCATCACCACTACCACAATGCCTGCTGACTCAACCCCCACCTGAAGTGGTGCTCAAGACCATCACCTTTTAGGCTCATTCTGTCCCGGGGAGGGGGTCGTTGCTTACATCTACATGATCCCTCCCCCCAAGCCTATACCAGGTGTCCCCTGATTCACCATGGTAATGTTAGTGGCAGCACAGCCCACGCCAACCCTTCCATGCAGAGACTTAGCAACCATGCCTGGCAACCATGGCAGCAGTTCCAGTGGAGAGGAGGGGTGCGGGGAGGTGGGAGAAGAGTGTGTATGGCAATGGTTCCTGAAGAAGGGATAATTCGCCTCTCCTGAGAGGAACAGGTAAGAATAGAAGGCTTTGAGGCTCCCAAATTTTGTCCCTTGTCTTTCTTTCTTCTCCATCCTCAGACTCTGAGACTGACTGGTTAGGTTTTTAGGGGGCAACGGGAGACGCAGATCCCCATTTGTTTTCCACCAAAGTATATGCAGCCCTTAGGCACAGACCCTTCCTTTTAAGGTGATGAGCCAGGAGGGTTGTTTTAGGACAAAGACTGACTTACTGAGAACCAGAGAAACAAAACCCAGGCCTCCTGCTCCCTAACATGGACCTTTAGAGTGAACCCAAACATCCCCTATCCCATCCAGTCGACCCCACTTTACACCTACCAGGTGCACCGATGTCTCTTTGCTTGAAGGTGCTTCCTTCCACCCAGGTCCCAACAGAGCCCTAAGGCTTTAAAAGTCCTTGCCTCCTCCCTAGACACAATGGAATGTGACATAAGGAGACATCTGTCCTTTCCACCATTCACCCACCCCCACACAAACATACCCTAATTCTAATAACTTGGAAGCCTCCCTCCCTCAAGGCTGGGAATGTGCTATGAGAGCTGTGAAGGGATGAATGCAGAAGCAGGGGCTTCTCCAAAGCCATGATGCAGCACTGAAAGCTGACCTCTGACCAGTGCCCTGATGCTTCTCTGTGTTCCATCAAGAAGCCTGGTTTGGAGGAACAAGTATGGTATGGCTGGGTTCATCCGAGTTCTTAGGCACAGTGTGGGTAGGGATACACACAGGAGTTACTCTGAAGTTCTTTCAAATCTTGGATAGGAAATGGTTATCATACCTGTAAGGCAGTGGTGAGATGGTACCCAGAATTTGGTTCATAGCCAACAATCTAGCAGTCCTTACAGTGCTCGGTGCTGACTACTGTTTTGGTCCACATGGTTTCAGCACAGGGAAAGGGTCTGATGGGGTGACCATAATCCTGCTGCTCCCCACCCCCCACTCTCCAGCTCATATCTACCTTGGAAGAAAGGGATTTGTGAGTTCAAAGACAGTGCCAGCTCAGCAAAATCCAAAGAGTCCCACCTTCTCTAAGAAAAGTTGAGAGTGGCAGGTCTCTCTGCCTACCTAAAGGAGATCCTCAGTCTGTGATGGGATTTTCCTTGGGTGCCAGCTATGGTCCAGGCAGAGGAGAAAGTGAGGTGGTAAGGAGACTGCAGGGAACAGTTATGAAGAGTGAATTAGAAAGGCAGTAAATCTAGTGTAGTGGTGAAGTGCATGAGCTCTAAAGCAAGACTATTTTGGCTCAAATCCTAGCTCTACATTTTATTAATGGTGTGGCCCTAGGCTAGTTACTTAGCCTCTCTGTGCCTCAGTTAAAAGAAAAAAAAAATCTGTAAAACTGAAATAGTATCTACTATTGTTCTGAGGATTAGTTGAAGTAATATATGTAAAGCACTGAGAATGGTGCCTGGCACACAGCTTTATATATATGTGTGTGTGCTATTATTGTTGTTATTAATGATGAGCTGGAGAAGCCATATGAAGTAGGAAGGCTGGAGTAGTAGTGTCTATCAACTACAAAAATCAAACACTGAAATACCATGAAGAGGCTCCTGTCATTTTAATTAGGTTTGCCACAAAAAGCAATAACCTCAGCTAACCGCTCTGCCCTCCCCCTCCACCTGAGTCTCATCTCCCTTCATATGCATACAGCACAGGAACCCAAAGGCCCTCCTCCCCATGATCCTCCCCACTCCCATTATGGGAAGAAATGCCATTAAATGGACTCAGCCTCCTCCATACAGCATGAAACAGGATGAATAAAAATATCTTTATGAAGAGTTTTGTTGTGTCCATTATCTTAGGGTGGAGTCAGGGACAGAGATAGAGGCAAAGGCTGGGTGAGGTCTGGGGATCTCTCAGAGATCAGAATTTGCCTGAGAAGCACAGAAAGGGGGCTATGTCTAAGTGGGCAGGGACCAGGCTGAAAGATTTCCTCAAGGGTGAGGATAAGGACAGCTAAAAATCCATTCTCCTTCCTCCCCCACACCTTCCCTCACTCCCATGTAGAAGGGTAGGGAGCTCCCGGGCAGGGAACAGAGTCCCAATTCTCTAAAGTTCTCGTCTCTGGTTCCCAGAGCTTTGGGCAGGCAGTGAGTGGGGCATAACCCCTGGTGCTGCATGACCCCTTCCCCCGGCTCAGGGCTTCTCTCCGCCTGTGAGCACCAGGGCCTGCAAGATGTCAGACAGTGATACAATTCCCTTGACCACATCATTCTCATCCACCACTACAAGTCGGTGAACCTGCACAGAGCAATAAGGAAGGGAGAAAGGGATGTTTAGTGCCAGCCTCAGTTAAGGTGAGCCCTTCAGCCCCTACCCTCCATGCCAAACCGAAGCTGCTACCCCCAGCACCTTTTGGGTTGCTGGCTCCCCTACCTCTGCTTCTACCAGCCTGTTGATGATGGTTTCCAGAGTCTCATGCAGGTAGCACTTGAGGACACCCTCAAAGTGATGCGATCGATGTTGCAGGGCTTTGGTCACTGACACATCTAGGTTGTTGTAGGTCTTCTCTGCTGCCAGATTCTGGGGAGAGAGAGAAACATTCATGCAGGGAAGCAAGGGAGCCGGCCCGCAAACTCCGAGCCCACCCAACCTCACCAGAGTGATTTAGGGTAGCTGTCAGCCATGCCCACAAGCCATACCCAGCTCATTCAATTCCTTTTCAAACAGGATTTGAAAGCTTGGAAGCTTCTAAAACCCTCAGGTCCCAGAAGAGACTCTCTTCTTCTCCCTCTCCACATCCAACACCCCACCCCTTTCCCTGCCTCCCAGCACCTCCACAATCACTCACGATAACATCAAACTTGGAGTAGATGTCCACCACACGCCCTAGGGGGACAGAGGCAGCTCAGCAAGGAGGTTCTGGCATCCAAGGCTCCCCCTGCCTATAGAATCACCCTCCGGGCTGAGCTGAGGGGACAGCAGATTTTCCCACAGCCTCCCTGGCTTCCCTGGAGCCCTCCCTCTCCTTTTGCCCAATCTCTCACCTTTCTCATCCACCACTGGCAGGGCTGAGACTCGGTGCTGTACAAAGATGCCCAGAGCCACGTAGACGGGGGTAGTAGTGCGGACCATAGCAATGTTAGCATAGGTGCCAATCTGTAGCTCTTCCAGAGACTTAGACATGAACTCTGGCTTGGGGAACTCAGTGATCTGAGGAAATAACCATCATCTTGATTTTTTTCAAGGCCCCTCAAACCACCTTTGGATACCCCTCCGACAAGTATGTAAGAAGTAAAAACTTGGCCGAGGAGCACTTACAAACAACTTGAGGAATTTGAGGATGCGCTTGTGGGTAAGGATGTACAAGGTGTTGCCTGATTCCGGGTCAATAACTGGCAGCCTGTGGATCTTGTTTCGAATTAATGAAGAGACAGCATCAAACAAGCTGTGGGAAGGTAGGGGATAATGATAAGTTCCACAGTGCTGGGCCTGAGGGTGGTTAAATAGCTCCTTAGAGTTTGTTTATAAACAGGTGGTTGGGGGAGAGGAGCAGTGTTCAGACTAGACCTAAATAAATGTGTGTGTGTGTGTGTGTGTGTGTGTGTGTGTGTGTGTGTGTGTGTGTGTGTGTGTGTGTGTGTGTGTGTGTGTGTGTGTGTAGTGTAGTGTAGTGTCTTGCCTCTCTTCTGCCCTTGGATCTTTGGGTATCTACGGCCTTAGCTATGATGATGGCAAGGTTCTTTCCCCTCTGGACAAATGGTTAGCTGGAACTCACCTGGCATTAGGAGAAATGCAGACAAGTGGTTTAAAGGAGTCCTGTAGGTATACCTCTGAAGGGAAAAGGGAGGTTCACAAAATACCACCATGAAAAACTGTTTCCCAGGAAACTTTCCATCCCTTTATCCTTTTACAACCCCCAGTTCTCTACATACCTCTCCAAGTTTCTATCTTGTGTTCTTCTAGCTCATAGATCTGAACCTGAAAGCAGAAGCAACAGAACTTGAGACTTGATCTCCCTGCTTCACTAACCCCTTGTAGTTTGTTTGGAAGAAAGGAAATGAGAATGAGGGACTCTGGGCAGGGAAAGTGGTTTTGGTCATTGAGCGAAGGCTCCTTACCAGGGCTGATTTATAGTAGCGGTGCAGAATATTGATGAAATCAGTGATGGTCAGCATGCCTAGAGGCCAAGATAAGAGCCCTCAGCACTGCTCAAAGCTTCTCTCCCTGCCCAGCACAAGATGCCAGTAAAACTGTGTTCCAACAACTTCTGCTTACCCACAAAACTTTGCTTCTTACTATCCCACAAAGGCGCAGCTCGGACACCATTAGTCACCAAAGCAAAGAAAGCTTTCTTCACCTGTAGTGAAAGAGCAACAGTCACAAAGGAAAATTCCCAGGGGGCAGGATTTTAACAGAATAGGAATTGGGTATGCTGGGGAAAACATGAGCCCAACCCCATAGAAGGACAAGGGTATTAGCCTTGGGATGAGGTAGGATGAGAGGTATTGAACCAGAGGCTCCAAGGAAGGGGGAAGGGAAAAGAGGATTTCACCTACCTGAAGGGAAGTATCAAATACAACCAATTTTGAGCTTGTGGGAATCAGGTCATAGCAGCGATGAGACTTCATGAAGGAAGTATACACGCTATTGTTGGATTCTGGAGTCTCTGCATAGGGTGGGAAAGTTAGTAGCTTCCTTCCATGCAACAACTCACAATCAAAAGAGGCAGAAAATAAAAGTATTGTAGTTGCTCAAATATTTACAGCATGATTTTATAAGGCCCCCTATTCTGTTTTGTTCCTATTGTTCCCACAAAACCTGGATAAACCCCTTCAAAACCATTTCATCCAACCCCACCCCCAGGTAGAACTATATAATCTATTGGCTCCTTAGCCAAAAGATGGCTGACTAAAACAGAAAGTCTGTAATACTTTCACTAACCTATTCTAGGCTAAAAGCTTTTTTTCTCATCCTTAACTCATTTTCCTTTTCATATATTTAGCACATTTTCACTTGTTCTCTTTTCTCAATTAAGATGTAATTAAGCTTCTTAAAATCCAAGTAAACTTCTTAAAATTCTTCTAAGACCCACAGATGAGAAAGTCATGGTCCAAGTTGGGCCATTTCAGAACAACACTAAGTTAAAGCCCAGTGCTCAATCAACCTGGCCCAAAACAACCTGAGAGTCCATCTTGGGATGACCGTGTGAATCAGAAATCATCCCACCTACTCTAGACAAATGAGAGACCCTGGCTGGGTTTACCTTTCCATTCCCCTGATTTTAACTGCTTGCTCTCAACTGGAGAAGCAAGCCTCAAAATAATAGTCCAAATGTGCTACATAGTATGCTATGTGTACTTAAAAATATTACACCATCTAATCTGCAAGGCAAATAAATATTGCCCTCATTTTTCAGCTGAGAAAACAGGTGGAAAGCAGCAAAAAAAAAAAAAAACTGCTCAAGGTCATACCATTAGTAACAAGAAAGACTCAAACACGGATCTACCTGATTCCAAAGTTCACGCTCTTAAATCCTATGCCAGTTGTTTGTTTTTAATTTTTTACCAAAGTTATACAGGTACACAGTTTGAAGAGTCAAATACTTCTACAAATTTTGTTAAGAAAAACTGCAGTCCCTAGCACCCACCTCCCTGTACGACCCCTCCCCAGAGATGAGACCTCTTTTAGCTGAGTATTTTGGTACTTATTTCTATATCTATAAATAACATGCTTATATTGCTACCTTTTTTGTTCACTTTTAGGCATTAACTATTATCATGCAAGGAAGATGAGAGGCATTATCTATTATCATGCAAGGAAGATGAGAATTTTCAATTCTCTTTACTACCAGGACCCCATTATAAACATGCACCTCCCATCACTCCGTTCTCCCAGAAGTTAAACTGTACGGTTGGTTACATCAGTATTTAAATAATTTTGACTAAATATTCATTATTCAGAGCTAAGTCAAGTAGTAAAGTCTGATTTTTTTTTTCTTTCACAACTTTTTGTTTTCCTTGGAGTTAATAACTGTCTTGTCTTTTTGTTTGCTTAGTTCTCTATGCATAATACTTATAACTAATTCAATCCCCAAACTCTTTACCAATTGTTTAAATCTCCTTTCAAGAAGTTCAGAAGCATGAGATAGTCTAACAATTTAAACTACCCAAAGAAGTCTCTCTGGAGCCTTCTGACCTGCTCAGATCTGGGCTGGTGTGCCTGGTGTGCACTGCTGTCATCCTTAGATCTTCCTTCATCACCATCCAGGGGAGCCAGCCCTTTCACGTCTCTCCTGTACTGGCACTCCTGTGTCCTGTATCCCATGTTTTCATCTTTTTTGATTACTCCCTTGTTTTGGTGGAGCACATCTTCCAGTAGCTTCCTGAGAAAGGGTGCATGGGAAGTAAATTTTTTGAGACCTTGTAGCCTGCAGATATCTTTATTTTACCCTCATCTTTGAATTATAATTTGGCTGGATATAGAATTCTAGGTTGGAATTTATTTTCCTGCAGAATATTGAAGGCACTGCTTCATTGCCTTCCAGCTTCTGGTGCTGTTGAGAGTCTGGAGTCCCAGGCAATTCTGATTCCTTGTGTGTGACTTGTTTTTTTCTCTTTGGAAACTCAGGATCTTCTCTTTGTTCCCAGTGTTCTGAAATCTCATGATGATTGTGCTTTGGGTGGGACAGTTTCACCCATTGTGCTGAATATTCAATGAGTCCTTTCAACATGAAAACTAATGTTCTTCAGTTCCAGGAAATGTTCTTGAATTGCTTCCTTGATTGTTTCCTTCCCTCTGTGTTGTCATTTTTCTCTTTCTGTAACTCCTATTATTTAGATATTGGACTTCCAAAAACTGATCCTTTAAGGTTTGTTTTTGTTGTTGTTGTTATTGTTTTTAAAATACAGTAGTCCCCCCCTTATCCAAGGTTTCACTTTCCACAGTCTCAGTTACCCGTGGTCAACCCTAGTCTGAATATTAAATGGGAAATTCCAGAAATAAACAATTCATAAGTTTTAAATTGCACGGCATTCTGAGCAACATGATGAAATCTCTTGCCATTAAGCTCAGTTCCAGCCCTGGGCGTCAATCGTCCCTTTGTCCAGCATATCCCGCCCGTTAGTCACTTAGTAGCCATCTCAGTTATCAGATTGTCGCTGTATCACAGTGTTTGTGTTCAAGTAACCTTTATTTTACTTAATAATGGCCACAGAGCACAAGAATAGTGATGCTGGCAATTCGGATATATAAAACTGAAGCCCCAAAGTGCTTCCTATAAGTGAAAAGATGAAAGTTCTTGACTTAATAAGGGAAAGAAAAAAAATCATATGCTGAGATCTATGATAAAAATGAACCTTCTGGACTTCCCTGGTGGCGCAGTGGTTAAGAATCCGCCTGCCAAGGCAGGGACATGGGTTCAATCCCTGGTCTGGGAAGATCCCGCATGCCACAGAGCAACTAAGTCGGTGTGCCACAACTACTGAGCCTGCGCTCTACAGCCTGTGAGCCACAACTGCCAAGCCCATGTACCACAACTACTGAAGCCCGCACGCCTAGAGCCTGTGCTCAGCACCAAGACAAGCCACCGCAATGAGAAGCCCGCATACTGCAACGAAGAGTAGCCCCCGCTCGCCGCAACTAGAGAAAGCCTGCGTGCAGCAACGAAGACCCAACGCAGCCAAAAATAAATAAATAAAGATAAAATGTTAAAAAAAAAAAAAGAATCAGCATAAACACAATTCACTGATAAAAAAAAAGGATGAATCTTCTATCTGTGAAACTGTGAAGAATGAAAAAGGAATTCATGCTAGTTTTGCTGTCGCACCTCCAACTGCAAAAGTTGTGGGGTCAGTGTGTGATAAGGGCTTAGTCAAGATGGAAAAGGCATTAAATTTGTACAATAAGATATTCAGAGGCAGACAGACCGACCAACCCCATTCACATAACTCTTAATATATGTTATAACTGTTCTATTTTATTATTAGTTACTGTTGTTAATCTCTTACTGTGCCTAATTTGTAAATTAAACTTTCATAGGTATGTATGTATGTATAGGACAAAAACATAATATATACAGGGTTTCATAGTATCTGCTGTTTCAGGTATCCACTGGGAGTCCTGCAATGTATACCCCGAGGATAAGGAAGTACTAACTACTGTATCTTTTCTCTCCTACTTTCCTCTTCTTTGATTTTTTCTTTTCCTTTATAGTTTATTACAAGATATTGAATACAGTTCCTTGTGCTATACAGTAGAACTCTGTTGTTTATTTTATATATAGTAGTTTATATCTGTTAATCCCATACTCCTAATTTATCCCCCTCCTTTCTCCTTTGGTAACCATAAGTTTGTTTTCTATGTCTGTGAGTCCACTTCTTTGATTTCTAATTCTGCTTTATGAGAGATTTCTTCAACTTGATTTTCCACACCTCCTACTTAGTCTAAAATTTTTGCTATTGTATTTTTAATTTCCAAGAGCTCCTTTTTTGTTTTCTGAAAACTGCTTTTCTTAAAAAAATTACTTCCTATACTTGTTTCATGGTGGAAATATTCTTCATCTGAGTATGCATTAATGTTAATTTTTTTTATTTATTTTTAATAAATTTATTTATTTACTTTTGGCTGCACTGGGTCTTTGTTGCTGCATGCGGGCTTTCTCTAGTCGTGGTGAGCAAGGGCTACTCTTCATTACGGTGCGCAGGCTTCTCATTGTAGTGGCTTCTCTTGTTGCGAAGCATGGACTCTAGACACGCGGACTTCAGTAGTTGTGGCACGCCAGCTCAGTAGTTGTGGCTCACAGGCTCTAGAGCGCAGGCTCAATAGTTGTGGCGCACGGGCTTATCTGCTCTGCAGCATGTGGGATCTTCCCGGACCAGGGATCGAACCCGTGTCCCCTGCACTGGCACGCAGATTCTTAATCACTGTGCCACCAGGGAAGTCCATTAACATTAATTTTTAAAGTTCTCTTCTCTATGCATTGACTTTTCCCTTCTGTTGCTTTTTTTCCTGTTTGTTTTTTTCCATTTGTGGGGGGCAGTTTGGATCACTTTTTTCAAGTTACAGGGTTTCTTTAGATGTCTGGTAATCCTTGGTTTAAAGGAGGATTCAAACCATATTTTAAGAGTGGAGTCTTTTTTTTTTTTTTTTTTTGCGGTACGCGGGCCTCTCACTGTTGTGGCCTCTCCCGTTGCGGAGCACAGGCTCCAGATGCGCAGGTTCAGCGGCCATGGCTCATGGGCCCAGCCACTCCGCGGCATGTGGGATCTTCCCGGACCGGGGCACGCACCCGTGTCCCCTGCATCAGCAGGCGGACTCTCAACCACTGCGCCACCAGGGAAGCCCAAGAGTGGAGTCTTTAGAGCTGATTACAAGCTCTATGTCTGTAAATGAACCTTGTTGACGGTGAACCATTTAGATGGGGAACACTCAGTACTTACATTTATAGGGCTTTCCCCTCAATGGGATTCTGAAGAGAAGGATTATTCATGCAATTTTGTGCTTGGACGATGAAGTCTTTTCTATTAGCACTCTGAAAACCGAATGGGGGAAAAGGGCTGGGGTCTCAGCATCCAGTATGGTTCACTTCATGCTCCTGTTTTCAGCGCAGTACCTCTGCCTTCAACTGGGCCGGCGCCCCTTTCCATACCTCCAGTCTTTGCCAAAGTTGGGATGGGAGTTTCCCAGCTGCACTCAGTGGGGGAGGGAGTCTTGGGATCTGACTGCTTCTTAGACCTTCAATGCTTTGGGGCCTTCCTCACTGCTAGTTTATAATTCAGTTTTCTCAGGTCTGCTAAGTCACTTACCACACTTCTGTCTGCTTTCCAGCTTCCAAAAATTCATTGCTATTATCTCCTCTCTTGTTCTCCCTATTCTGATGGTTTTGTACCTTTTAAAAAAAATTCCTTCATGGTTTTAGTGGCTTTTTGTGAAGGAGCGAAAGTAGATGCATGTATTCAATCCACCATCTTTAACTGGAAGGCCACCATTGTTCCTCAAATTTGAAAACTCACAGACTCCCAAGAAGACTCCCATGTCTTTTGACACCAGTTTAAGACATGCTACACTGACAGTTAAATACCACCATTCCAGGCTACAGGCCTACAAACATATTTGACTTGGTTTTCCCAGGATTTTTAAAATAATTTAAATCAGTTGCCCAATTTAAACAAATCTGGAGATTTACATAAAAATCCAAACTCTCAATTTCTTTTCATAATCAGAAGATCTTACAAAAGTAGGTTGTGAATTCTCAAATAGTAGCAATTGACCAGACCTGGATAGTTGCTGCCTCCTTTTAGATGCAACGAGATCTACAGGTTATTGTAGTCATACGCAGCTCACGTCACTGCTTGATCCATGGAGGCAATTTGAGTGTCTTACCCCTGCCTCAGTTGGTGCTAATGTGAATGCACTCAGAAACACAAAATGAGCACTGATATCATGGGGCAGTACTCAATTATGAAGAATCATCTAGGTAATTCAAAATATGACTATATTAACTTTTTTGGATACCAACAACATGAAAACAGAACATTTAAAAAATTCTTGTGGAGAACTCACGGACCTTTAATAATATGTCCTAGGATCTCATCCCATATTTCAATCCTCTGAGAAAGTGTGTACTCCTAATGCCAATAAACATGTCCTAGGAAGACTAGGAGTGTTCCTGGGCAAAATTCTTTACCAGAGATGCCTATAAATTTTGCTTCTTTCTAGATGACCTAGGGTTGAACCATTCCATTCTAACCAAGTATTTGGGCAGGTGCTGGAATTGCCTTCTCCTGTGCCCTGAATTTTAGGGTTTAGTGCCTCTATTTCTAGATTAGTTCTAAGGGTTTCAAGTCCCTTCTATAATTTCTTGTGTATACTCAGTGGTTTTAGTGAGATCACTGTATGATGAAATCCTAGTGGCTTTGTTTCTGGGCTACTCAGAACATACCAGGGACTTTTTATTTATTTATTTTTTTTGCAGTATCAAGTCATTTATTCATTCACTATTCTTTCTTTCTTTCTTTCTTTTTTGGCCGCACGGCACGTGGGACCTTAGTCCCCCAACCAGGGATGGAACCTGCACCCCCTGCATTGGAAGCACAGAGTCTTACTCACTGGAGCACCAGGGAAGTCCCTACCAGGGACTTCTAAACCATGGTTAGCCAGCCCAGAGTTGCCTATGGAAGTTTTCCCTGTACCTCAAAAGTTTCTCTCAGGTGGTATGCCAACTGAGGATATTAATCATCCTCACCCTGCCCAAGATTTATTCCTAGGTGATCTTGCCAAATCACTGTTCCTGATTTATGTGGTTTGGCACATTATCTGGCCCAGCTTTGATCTTCCCAGGGAAGACTCCGGGAGAAATTCAAAAGCACTGCTGAAGACAAATTAGGATTGGGCTACTGGTATGAAACTGGTTCTCATACCAGTTTCCTTTCTTCAGTAAACTTACCTTGAGGATGCTCATTTTCCAGAGCTGAGTAGTTATCTGAAGAAGTGACCTGGAGAGACAGAGGAACAAAGATTCAGCCTATCTTAGGCTCCATCCATTTGAGCCTAGCAACATTAGGGAAAGGGCTGGTTAACTAATGACTTCCTTGTCTTTCAGAAATATTATCTCATTTAATCTTTATAATAACCCTGAGGTGAATACTATTATTAGCCTTATTTTCACAGATTAGGAAACTTAGGTTCAAGAAATATTAAGCAACCTGCCCAAGGTCGCATGGCTGGCAAAGGGTGGAATGGGGATTTGAATACAGATCTGTGCTGTTCCAAAGCTCATGCCCTTATATACTACCTTGCCTAATGAAACATTAGGTCTTAAAAGCTGAGACTAGAAAATATGAGCTTAAGGTTGGCCCCACAACACTCTCACAGACCTATTTTATAAAAATAGGGAAGCCAGAGAGACAATACTGCTTTCCCCCAAACAGTCACTAAGCATAGTTGTGGGCACCTGAGTCACTGACGTACCCCTTACCATGAGAGGGGGCCACATCTGGGGAGGATCCCAGCAGCTGACTACCAGAGAGAGTCAAAGTTTGAATGACTGAGGGGTAGATAAGAAGGATAAATGTTCTGAAACTAGGGAACTGAGTCCTCTCAGCACCCTTGTGAGTCAAAGGCTGCTATAGCCCAGAGGGTGCTGGTTTTCCAAGTTTCCTTGTTCATGACAGTCTGAGATTAGAAAGTGCTTTGAATATAGAGAAACCTTCAGAACCATCTCTGTGCTCCCTCAAGTGGGAACATTTGGAAATTTCATTGTTATCTAGGAACCCAGGAGAGATCATGATAATTTTTGTCGGCTGGAATCAACAGTTTTGCCTCTATTTTGCTCTGTCTGGGTAATATCCCCAAACTAACTTAAAGTCATACTTTACCTCCACAGCTGCTGTAGTGACATGAAGTTAAAGGCCTTGGCTTGAAGCTGGGAGGTTGGCTGGTAAACAGGGTCGAGTTGGCAGGACAGCCCTAAACTTCCCTCCTCTAATGGGCCAGGGTGTGGGCAGGGGATAATCTCCCTCTCTTCTGTCCGGGCAGCATAAGGCTATCAGCATGGCCCGGCATTTTGGCAAAACTGTCGGAACAACAGCCTCATCACTTCTAAGTGGGAAAGAGGTCTGTTTAGCAGTAAAGCAGTCTTACAAAGATCTATACAGAGACACAGAAACAGCTACTTCTGTAGAAATTATTGTACCCAGCGTATGATAGCTATTTACTGCACTGTGCTACAGTTATTTTGTTCGTTATCTATCCAAACAGACTGTAAATTCCTGGAAGCCTGGAACTATCATATAGTTCTTTGTATCACTCCCTCATACCACGTAGCATGGGGGTTTGCATATAACTCGCAACTGTTTTGTTTTTTAACTCTCAAATTGATAATGATACACACTGATATGAACAGAGAGACCTAAGATTAAGTTACAGAGAGAGAAGAGAGACATACAGCTAAACAGAGACACAGATACCTACATAAGAGAGTCAGACACAATTGAATATGACTTTATCTTTCTGCCTGTTTCTCCACACAAGAGTGGGATAATTATGTCCACTCTCTCTACATTTAATAACATAGGGGACTTGTGCAAAATACTTTTTCAGAGACACACCCTAGATCTGACACACAGACTCACAATTTCTTCCAAACTCCTGATCCACATTTTCAGTTGTTTGCTGCACCACCACAGATGTCACAGAGACTCCTCAAATGCTTCAATACAAAACAGAACAGCATCTGTCCCTCCAATCCTATTATTCTTACTGTGGGTCCCACCTTTGTTTTTGCACTGCTGTCTTCCCTGATGCCTAGAACTGTGGTCTTGATTCCTCCAAGAACAAGCTATGCCAACATGTCTGCTTAGAATGACAGAGCAGGGCATGACCTAAACTCATCCTTAACATCTATCAGCTAAGCTGCTATGTTAGAAATGCCTCAAAGCCATCTCTCTCCTTTCCACTTTCACAGCTTTAACTTAGCCTTTTACATCCCACTTCTATAGCATTCTCTGAGCTGGTCTCCCTGCCAGTTTAGAGAAGAGGAAGTCTATTTCCTCTTCAATTTGTCTTTCATGCTGTCACCAAGTTCTCTCACCAAGCATCTCAGGTTTGGAAGGGACTTTCAACTCCAGCAACCAAGAACTCACTACTTTCTGAAGCAGCTTCATCCATTTACAGAAAGCCGTTAGGAATATTCCTAAAGTACACTCACTACCTTGCTCATGAATCTTCCATGGGTCCTCTTATTACAAAACAAAGTTCAAACTTAATGTGGCATGCAATATCTTCAACCTGACCCCAGCCTACTTTTCCATTTTCCAGTCATTTCTCCAACTGTGACCAAAATCCAAAGCTCCGGCAACATCAAGCCACTGGCTCACCCCAATTAATCTCTACATGCCCCAGTTTCTATGCCCTTGCTCACACTGTTCTCTCAACCTGCAATGCCCTCTCGTGGGCTGACAGCAATTTCTCCCTCCTCTATGCTGCCACGGTCCTTTTTCTGCATCTTGATGCTAGCATTTATTACAGTCTACCTTAAATAACAGCTGTCACTGACTTGCCCTCACCCCCACTCCAGTTAGGCTAAGCATTTTCAAAGCAGGAGTTTTCCTTTTTCTTTATTTTATTCAATTAATTTATTTATTTATTGGCCAAGACACGTGGCCTGCGGTATCTTAGTCCCCCCACCAGGGATCAAACCCAGACCTGGCAGTGAAAAGGCTGAGTCCTAACCACTGGACTGCCAGGGAACTCCCTTTTTTTTTTTCTTTTCAAAACTATTTCTATTCCAAAAACCTAATCCAGTACATAAAGTATGAGGGCTAAATCAGAAAACCTATATTAAAATGCTTTGTAAACCATAATATATTTATAAGTAAGTAAAAAATAATGTTATTTTGAATTTAATGGAATCAGAACTTTCATTCTTGTTCAAAATTCTCTTAATCTGTAAGAACTTACTCCCTTGCCTGGGTGACCAGCTGCAAATCATTTTACCACTTTGGTCTGGTTTCTTCTTTATAACCTTAGGGACATGACCTCTCCGCAGGCAAACAAAGGGTACAGTAAGGGAATGACCCTGGGCGTGTAACTGATCCAAAGAAAGGTGAACCTGCAGCCCTCACACAACTACAGTAGCAGATGATAAAAACCAAGGTAGTTAGAGTTACTCTGCCTGACAAAGGATACATGGAGGGAAGTGAATGGGCAGGGTTCCAGAGTACTAGACAAAGGCTCCTGAGAGTGAGGATGGGTCCAAACAGGTAGTAGGCAACCTGCAGCAACTCTGGGAGGATGACAGGGACCTGCCACAATCCATCAGTGCGTGCCTGCCAAGAAGGAGCTACGCCAACACACCTGCTCAGAATCGCAGAGCAGGGCGTGACCTAAACTAGATCAGGGACACAGTGGCCTCTAACACTGAAAGGGTCCCTCCTTCGGGGAAACCCCACTTTTCAGTCTCATTAAGGGTATGTTACCTCGCTGGACACCTCAATGCAGTATAAAAGTCTTTCAGACGTCCCTCCTGCCAAGGACTGCATGAATCACACTCACACAACTGGGGACCAGGTGCTACCTGCAAGCGGGGGTCCCTCGGAACCCCCTGCTTCACCCAGGAAAGCTGGCTCACAACCCTTCTCTCTCAGGCAAACCTCCGAAGGGCCCGAGGCGCTAAAAGGAAAGGAGGCCCGATATCGCCAAGGCGTGCGTAGGTTCCAAGGAGGGAGCTAGGAGTCACTGCCCGCTCGGGCTAAAAGTACCACGGACCGAAGGCAGGCACGGGCGCGGCCCAGTCCTAGGAGATGCACTCAGCGAAGGAGCGGAGGAGCAGGGTCACGGGATAGGACTGACACCCTGCTTCTCGGTTACTGGGCACCAGAGCCGGCCCCGGCCTCCCCGTCCCCTGACGGGGGGGTCTCAAGCTCCACGGCGCCCTCCCGCAGCCCTCCCGCGCTCCTCACCGCTTCCATCGCGACAGACGCCGGCTGGGTTCGTTCGCTTTAGGAAGCTTGCCCGGGGAGGGAGGCGGGGAAGGTCCCGCCCCACGTCCGGTACCGCGACGCCACTTCCGCCTACGTCAGGACTGACGCAAGCCAAGGGCGGAAGGCCAGGAGCTGACCCTTCCGGCGTGGCCTGGACTCCGAAACCGCCCTCCCCCCAGTCCTCCCGCACCTCACAGATCCCACCGACGGCGAGGGTGACGGGACGGAGCCGCTTGTATTTAAAATGTTCTTTTTTTATTTGTCGTTTAAAAACAAACTTGGAAGAAGCAAAATCCAAAACTTGCCCTTTGCCTCTTGCAACATAAATTATGTACAGTTCAGAATGATCGCTGATACAAAACATGCCAAGGACAGGGGCGCTGGGGGTGGAGGGAGAGAGGGCGCTTTAAAAAAGGGAATCATTTCATCCGTTGTTACGAAGGACCAACCTTGCTGTACAGGATACACACAACACAAAATAAAGTCTTCACGGGATTCACACTTGTCAGAGGTTTATTTTTTAAAAAGGGGGAGGGAGGGTCCTGGAGGTGAGGGGAGAAGACCGTAAAGGGGAAAAACTGAAAATTGAATATGTGCAAGTGTAAACCAACCCAAAATACAAACATGGGGCACAGGGAAGGGCGGGGCGGGGGAGAGGGAATTCTGATGCAATTATACAGGCGGGGTACTTTAAAAAAAAAAAAAAAAAAAAAAACCAACAACCAAAATTCCAACCTTGTAGCTTGGGTCTGAGTTAGTTTATATAAAAATTAAAAACTGTATAAGGTTTCTTCACTAAATTCTACAGGACTATCAGATACCTAGCATATGCTTACAAAGTCTGCCCCATCCCCTTTTCCCAATCCCAGGGCCCAAGCCCCAACCAGAGCCTGACTCGCAGGAGCCAATCTCCCCCTCCCTGTAGCCTAGACCTTCTTTGCTCTTGGAAAAGGAACATCCAATGGCTTTGGGGGCAGCAGCCCAGTCTCCCCACTGTCTGATTTAACTACAGTGGTTTCCGTGGGGGTGAGGGGATGTTATTCTCTTAAACATTTGCAGCTTGAAACAGTTGAGGAAGCAGCTTAAAAAAAAAAAAATCTCCCTACCCCCATCAATCCGCAACCCCCCAAATTCGAAAACAAACAAAAACAAACCTAAAATCACAACAGCAACCGTGCTCCCCCTCCAGCAGGCCCGCCCATACACCACCACCAAGCCCACCCCTACACTCCAGACATTTGATTCTTGAAAATATTAATTACAAAATGCCCTTTGCCCACAGCCCCTAGGAGAGAACTGCATATAAGCTTCATCTTCATCCCCATGGCTCCCTACCAGAGAGGGGTCTGGGGCCTCACCCACCCCCTGACCTAACCCTACCCCCAGGAAGAGGTTCAACTGCAGCACAAGCTTGGGCAGAAAGGGGAAGGACAAGGGAGGAGGCAGGGGAACCCATTACCCTCTGGCTCCCCCTGGGGCCAGCTCACTTTTGTGCGTTATAACATAGTCCAACTATACAAAAGGGGGTGGGAATCGCCCAGCCTCTATACCCCCCCCTTACAGCAGTCACAGCCAGGGGGTGGGGAGGAGGGGGTGAGGAAAAGGGCGGTAGGTTGGGTAATGGAGGGGGCTCCCCCACAAGGGGAGCTCCATGTGTCCGCCCCACGCCCCCCTACCATTTATAAACTGGTTTTGTAAAAAGAAAATAGATATATTTATATAGAATATATAAAGCACAAAAATTAGTAGTTTTACATTTGCTCTCCCCGGGGGTGGGGGGAGAGGGGAGGGTTCTCACCTCCAGCCGGCTCCCCCATGCCCCACAAGACTATGTACAATCCCATGTATAAATAGATAAATACCCCCCACCCTCCCCGCGCTGACACTAAGCTCCCCCAGCCCCACATCACCACCCCTTCCCACCAGACCAGCAGCAGTTTGGTGACGGAGGGAAAGTGGGAGCTCCGGGCCACACCCTGCCTCACTGGGTATGGGCATGCCACTCAGGGATAGCCCTCACCCTACCACCCACCCACCCTATCCAGGGGCTGGAGGGCAAATGGGCTCATGATGGGGTTGGGAAAACCGGAGGGAGATATCCTGGTCCTAAGTTTAGCACACCCCTCCTGCCCCCATGTCCAGATGGAGAAGGAAGTCCTAGAGCAACTAGGGGCCAGTCATCCCCAATCTTCATCATCATTAGTCTCAACCACCATCCCATGCCCGTAATTAAAAACAAAGATGGATTTTTTGTTGTTGTTTTTTCTTCTTCCTCCTACCCCCCTTCCACCCACTCAGAAGAGGGCAGTGAGGTGGGGGAGAGGGTTGGGGCAGTAGGGGGCTTGGAGAGGGTCTCACATTTCAAAACAGCAAAAAATCCAACACTTAAATGAGGTAGGTGTGGGTGCGGGGTCTCCTTGCCCGGCTTGCCCGGCTTGCCCTCCTGGGCAGCGGGGCGCCTCTTTCCCGTTCATGTTGCATTTGTCAGAGTGGAAAACAAGGAAACACAACCCATAGAGAGACAGAAACACAGAGGAGAAGAGGGAGACAGAGACAGATTGAGAGGGAAGGGGATGGGGGTGAGGGTGGGGGCAGGACCCGGCAGGCAGGGCCAGGTGTGGGACCCGGCCTTTGGGATTGTCAAGCTTAGTCAAGTCTCTTTGCAGCCTCGAGTTGGGCCAGAGAGGTCGGTGGGAGCAGCAGGGCTGTGAGGCCCGGCCACACATCCTCCTCCCCCCTCCCTGCTGCCTCCCAGATGCTTCTGGGTAGTTCCCAGCCCATATCCCCCTCAAACCTGAGATGCCCAATGGCTGCTTCTGTCTGACCCCTCCTGGAGCTGGGGGCAGAGATGCCAGCCTGGGGGCCAGTGGCGGGGAAGAGGGTCATCCCTGGTGCCCAGGGTGGGCGTGGCCTAGGGCCCTCTGCCCCAGCCTCCTGCTCCAGGGGCTCCGGTCAGCCGGCAGCCCCAGCCCTGGGTCCTGGCTCTGGCTGCTACCTCTCTTCCCCCTCATCCCTTTCAGGGAAGAGGTTGGGGTGGGGGACTCCCCTGCCTGGTAGCCTCAAAGCTTCTTAGTTCATCCATTTCCGACAATTCCAGGCTCCACAGTGGCAGGGGATCTTGTGCTGATCGTCCTCAAAATCAAACTGATAGTCATATGTCAGCTGGAAAGAGAAGAGGGCAGAATCAATGCCAGTCCCCCAGAGGAAGTGGGGGAGGGCAGTGGCCTTGGATTTTGACTTGCGGCAAATGGCAGAGAAGAGGGAGCTGCTTTGTCACTCACTGAGGGATGCTTCCTCTTACCTCCTCTCCTTTGGGGATTCGCCGGCTGGAGATGATGATGATTTTGTCCTCCTTGTCAAATGTCACAACTTCTGCCACACAGTTAGGGGCACAGGAATGGTTAATGTACCTAGGCAGTGGGACAAAGTCAGAAACGCCGAGCAACTGGGTTGGATGGTTCTGGTTCCCTGTTGGCCCACCCCCAGAATGCCACCCCAGGGGACTCTTAAATACCTTCTTACTCATCCCTCTCTCACCTGGCAGGGCCTCCGGTCAACGTAGCATCAATGACATGTTCGTTGTTTATTCGAAACATGTAGATGCCTCGATTCTAGAAAGGCAGAGGTTGCAGAGGAAGGGGCAAGAATATCAGAGACTGGCAGCGGCGGTGGCGAGATCAAGGAGTGGACTTGGGCAGTGGGCTTATCTTCATTTCCTATTCTTCCATTCTCCTGCCTCTCCCCTCCTCTTCCCACAGCTTTCCACCTGCTCCTCTGGCCCCAATCCTGCCCCTTGCCCCTTGGCTAAGTGTGGACCACGCACCATGATGGCCCCTCTGCCAGCCCATACCTGCTCCTCATAGATTTTCTCCCGCCGGTTGGCCACCTCATTGCGAATGATGGTGCCAATGTACTCAATGACCATTGTGTGCTTTTCTAGGTCCTTGGCCGCATAGAGCCCCAGGCCCTGGATACGGGAGCGAGCCAGATATACATTGTTCTTCCACTCAGTGCGGAGCCGCCGGTACTGAGATGACTTCGAGTGCACAAACTGTTTGCTGTACGGGGTGTTGGTCTCGCCTGTGAAGGTGCTCTGATATGCCTTGGACATGCTGGTGCTGTTCAGAGTGTGGGGCCTGGGAGGTGATATAGTCCATGACAAGACAGCTCTCCCCCAGACCAGGCACACGCCACCCGCTTCCTCCCTGGGATGTGCAACGCTCCGGTTAGGGGCATGTGCTGCCTCGGGAATGGAGTAGAGGCATCTGAGTCTTGGCTTTGGTGAGGCAGCAACTAGCTATGGGGACCCTTCCAACAGCCTGGGTGGCAAAGAAAGCCCAGGATGGGGGGTGGGGTGGGGCATGGAGGAAGGGAAGGGGCACTGATTCCCCTACACTGAGCCCGCTCTCCCATCTCCCCACCTTCTACCACCCTCCTGCCAAACCAGACTCAAGGCCATGCTCAAGACCTCTGGGAGGTCTTCCCCAAGCAGCCCAGGCCTGGAATTTAAGCTCATCATTTGTTCAAATATCTGAGTCCTACTTCCTGCTCATACTGGAAGCTCTGAAAATGGGGGCCATGTCTACCACATTGGGCTGGATTTTAATTAAAATTGGCTCTGAATTCATAGCCAAAAGGTAGTATCCTTTCCTTTCTTTAGACTGTCCTCTTCTCTGATGTAACATTGGGCTCTGTGCAGATGGCTCAGTGCAGGGGAATGACTGCTGCCTAGGAGGATGCCTTTTCACCACCCTAGGGCACCAGCCAAATTCTTGCCCATCCCAGAGCAGTGGTTTTCAAACTGGTTCTTTTTTTATACAGAAGAAATCTTTTTGTTTTTTTCTTTAACAAAACATTACCGGAACTCCCATACATAAACTAGATGGAAAAGGAACTCTTCTGGTTGAATCCAATTTGGGGAAGGGGGAGTTATGCATGGAGAGGGCCAAGTTCTGCCTACTCAGTTTATGTGTTCCAGGGCTTTCTGGAACACACACAGTTTGAAAACCACTGTTGTAGAGCATCAAGGACCAGGGCTGGCTGGGGTAGAGTTTGACGCTCTACGACAGCCTGAGGAGCAACCGAAGGCCTTCAAGAAAGCCCTCCTCGCGTGGATTTTGCCTCCCTCTACCCAGGGACCAAGGTCAGCCTACTGCGGTACACAGCAAGAACAGTGGACCACAAGTCAAGAGATAAGGCTCTGGTCCCAGCTGTGACCTTTGTCTAGTCACTTAATCTTTCTGGGTCTCAGTTTTCTCAGCTGTAAAATGGGGATCATACCACCTGCCCTACCTACCTCATAAGGTTGTTGTGAGGATCAAATGAGATAATGGATGTGAAAACGCTTTGAAAAAAAAAGTATAAAGTGCTATACAAATGTAAGGTTTTATTATTTTTCCTATTATATTCCTAATTATTTATTTTTGACACCAACTCAGTCTGGGGAAGGGAAGGCGAACCTAGCACTCAGGGGGCGTCTGTCTGAGGTTTGGGAGAATCACAGGCCCCCTGGAAGCAAAACAGGAAAGGAAGGTGGTGACTGAGTCGTTTATACATTTCATATGATTTCACCACTGTCTACCCAGAACCTCCCCAACGGCCATTCCCAGGGTGCCCAAGATAAGTCTATGTCTAGACTGCAGGTCAACCCAGAATACCTGAGCAGGCTCGGGGAGGAAATGGATACCCTAGTGATACCTGCGCACCCTCTAATCAGGAGGCCTAGAGTGAACCCCCAGTCTCTCCAAGGGAACTCTGATCTGTAACCCCAAACACTTGTAATTGGCCAGAGGGTCCCTACCAACCCCCCACAAGCTCACCGTTTGTAGTGTGTGAGGATTTTAGGCTCTGATCGAGCACAACCAGTGGGGTTGATCATGAGTGGCAGCTCCATCAGGGGGTGGCGTCCATAGCGGAATAAATAATTTTGACAGCTTTCCACTCCAGGCAGCTGTGGGCACAGGTCATGCTCACTTTAGCCCGAGCACTTCTGGGGCAGAACCAACCTTCCCCACGCCCACCTGCCCCCACCCCTGGCCCCTTCCTTACTGATTCAGCTATGCGCAGCACGGCGTGCACTGTCAGCCCAAAGAGCTCCTCGCCTTTCAGGTACTCGGGGAAGAGCCGCAGCATGTCAGCCTCTTTCCTCATGGCAGCCACAGGCTCAATGATGCGATTCCACACAGCTGAGAGGCAAGGAAAGAGAGCAGCCCTCAGAGGCAACTTCTGCTCACTGACCTCAGCCCTAACCTCCACCTGAAGCTACGTTTGTTTTCTGTAGCCTGCCCACCTTGCTGTCAGGAGGGTGTGTGGTTCTTCAGGAGCCCCTCTTGGCCTCCCAATCTCAGTCTCCCTCAACAAGCCAGGAGGCTTCCCACCCTGGAGGGGCATCCGAGAGCCTTGTGACACAGAAACATGAACCCAGGGCCCAGGATACCCAGCACAGGCATGTTTTGGAGTTGAGAAGACTTGGGTTCAAGTTCTAATACTGGCTGTGGGACCTTAAGGCAAATACTTAAATCTCTCCGCTACTCAGTTTCTCTATGTGTAAAACTTGGCATAATAAGAGTACTCGGCTTGCAGGGTTTTGTGTGAACAAAATAACCTGTATAAATCACTCAGCTTAGTTTATGGCACACAGCACATGCTCACTACAATGTAACTCTTACTGTTACTTTTATCAGTAACACTGAAACTAAGATCAAGATCTTATCCAGCGAAGAGCAACCATAAGGAACTCAAGGCTAGAATCAGATTGGGTGAGCTGGAAGGCGGAGTCTCAGAACTGTATCCTTTAGATCCACTGAGTTAGGAGAAGGAGCTGACATACGTGTAGTCAGACAAGCAAAATACCCTCTATCACAAGGGAATTCAAGGTGACTGAGCGGTCAAAACACTTTCTCTGGAGACCTTCAAGAGACCTCTGCCTGCCCTAAGTGGGGGAGAAAGATCACTCATGAGGAGCCTGCAGGTGTCTTCTCAACACCGTAAAGGGGACGCTGGGAGACACTTGCCCAATTCCGTATTACCACTTCAAGGGCCCCGTGCTCACCCTGGGGAGAGGCGTCAGTGAAGACCAGGTCCTCCAGGCCCTGCTCCATGACTTTGATCACAAACTCCGGCCGCCCGTTGTTCTCGCCGATGGAGCAGCGGTAGCAGCAGCGGCGGTTGTTAGTACGGAGGCTCCAGTAGATGCGTGTGGCCTCGTAGCCCACGGGATAGAGGGCGGTGGCACTGTGGAAGTCGGCCATCTGGTGGGGCAGCAGCTGTCCGATGGCGTGGAACACAAGGCCCCCTACACGGAACATGTGCAGCCGCTCCCCCCGCTGGATGATGCTGGCGATTTGCTTCACCTCATCTCGCTCAATGTAGACCCGCCGGAAGACAGCAAAAGAGCTCAGCTCCTGCTCGCAGGGCCCCTTGATCTTATGCATCGGACACAGCATGGTCTTGTCCTTGAAGAACATGCACTTGGCGCGGATGGCGCAGGCAAAATGGTAGACGTTGGGGCAACGCATGCGATTGCAGCTGCTGGTGGCACCAGTGCGCTGGCACAGGGAGCACTTGGTGAGCAGTCCTCGGTGCAGGGCAACCTCCACGTTCATCAGTGCCCCACCCTGGGTCTCATATACCTCTGTGGACCACAGGGCACAGTTGAGGTGCACCCACAAGTCCAGGTCCAGGTTCAGCAGGCGAGCGGGCCCATCCGTGGCCCCATCCCCCTCCTCATGACAGAAGCAGCAGCGCCGCATGTCTCGAGGCACCTTGTCAGGTCGCAGGGCTGTGCCAAGCTGCTCCATGAACTCCGCCACTTCCCGCTCGTCCTCCTGCCGCACACCACCCTTCTGGATGGTCAGCAGCAGCCGGAGACGCTTCCAGCGCACCCCCTTCCACTTCTTGAGGCGAGGGGGCCGGGAATCTTCGCCTTCCTCAGAAGGCCGGGCTCGGGGCTTGGGCCGGGCTGATTCAGGGGATGAGGCAAGTGGCAGAGGCGAGGGGACCGGCGGCTCAGCTGAGGGCTCAGCTGGAAGTTCAGCCAAGGGTTCAGCAGGGGGGCTGGCAGGCGAGGGCGCCAAAGGGGACGGGGGTGGGGAGGGTGCTTCAGGAGGCGGGGCCGAGAGCTGCCGCACGTCCAGGTTGGAGACGTTGTAGGTGTAGCTGTGCTGGGTGGGTGGCTCTGGGGCAGGGCTCTCCTATATGGGAAGACACCCTGTACCATTAGTGCCAGCTCCTCGCTGAACCAGTCACCTCTCTCCTCCCACCCAGATTCCACTCGCCCAAAAGCCCTGTGCCTTCTCGGTCCTAGCCAGACACCCACCCCTTTCCCGTCAACAGACCCACCTGTTTGAGGAGGCTCAAGATGTCTAACTGGCTCTTGAGGGTATAGCCGGGCAACACAGCATCAAACTGCTTCAGCCAATCAGGGCCAGCTTCTGGGCTCTTGCCTCCCAGACCCTTTTCTTTCCCACCTGCAGGAAGGAAGGGGTCAGAGCCTCCCACCAGAATCATTCCCTGCAGGTCCCAAGGAGTTTTCCTGCCAAACTCACCAGGGCCCTCAGCTTCCCCCTTCTTAGGCTCAATGCCTGCCCGGGCAGGGCTCTCTGGGAACAGCACCTCATAGGAGTTGGGGATCTTCATGCTTAGTAGCTCTGCCACTGCCACCATCACACCATTCAGGTTCTGCCAGGGCAGGAAAGGGGATGGGACAGCCGTGTCAGCAGAGTGCGTGGAGTGAGAACTACCACCAGCTTGGTAGGGACAAGGACACTCAGAAGGCAACTCCCCAGGTGGCCATGTGCCATCAGTCTTGCCCCTGTGCCATCCAGCTCTTCTCATACGTTTCCTTTATGGGCAGCCTCTCCCTAACCGCTGTGGGTACTAACGGGAGCTCCGCAGAAAGAGACCTGTGTCTGCTGGGTTTGGGAAATGACACACACTACATCCACTACCTGGAAATTCACAATACACATTAGCAAAGTAAAGGATCTGAAGAGTCTTGTAATAAAGAAACCTGTTTTGCTATTTTAACTGGGATTTCCAGTTTCCTTTGACCACAAAACCCTGATAACATTTTCAAAAAACCAGAATTCCACCCAGTGTGACTGGGGACACGCCGTTTTGTAGCACTCGTCGCATTATACACACTCTCCTATTTGTTGACTTGTGTCTTTACCACTGAACTGTGAGCCCCTTGAGGGCAGGGACCCCCTGTGCTACATTTTTCCTAATCCCACAGTCCAGCTCAGGCTTTCATACACAGTAGGTCCTCAATACATAGTTTTAAATGATTGTATTTATCCAGAGAAGCTCCCGGGACTGCCCACTGACCAGCATCCCCTTGGCCTCCGAGGCACCCCCAGGAACATACCTTGGCAGCAGCGGCAGAAACTGTCAGCATGACTGACACCTCGCTTCCTTTGCCCTTCTCCCAAGTTGTGGCAGGCAGCTTCCCAGGGGCCTCCAGGTCCAGGGCCCCATAAGGTTTGCTGTCTGGGAAGACTGAAGGAGAAAGAGGGACCTGTGTAAGCTCCTGCTGCCTCTCTCCCCAACCTCTGACAATGCAGCCCGGCCTGGCCAGGACCGGTCCATGCCCAGAGCAACCTCTACCTGGGATGCTGGCCCGAGGAATGATGGGGATGACGGGGGAGAGAGCCCGGTCGTCCTGCTCCCACCGGCCTGAGCCCAGCTGAGGGAAACGAGGGGCTTCCTCCCCCAGGATGCTCTCGGGGGACGAAGCTGGCACAATGCTGTCAGGAGAATCGCTGTCCTCGTCACTCTCCATCCTGTGGGCCAAAAGCAGACATCCATTGCTAAGGCCCTACAGATGCCACCTCCCAAATCTAGAGATTAGTAGATGTCACAGCCCTGCTTGAAATCTGCCACCGTCCAAGGGAAAAATAAGGCGACCTGCCCGCACCCCAATTCCTCATCCCCATTTCTGGTCCCGCCCGCACCTGACATCCTCGGTCTGATTGTGAGGGGGCGTAGGCAAGGCGGCCAGCAGGTCTAGACTCTTCACCTCTGAAGCATCTGAGGGGTAGGTGGGAGAAGAAAAGTCAGGCTGAGGGTGGCCAGAGCCCATGGTGCTTTCTCCCACACGGTTCAGGCCTAACTAGTATAAGACCTAGCTTAGCTATCATGACCACTGTCTACCCATCCACCCACCTACCAGTTTAGGGCAGACAACCTATATTTACTGAGCCTTTCTAAAGAGGTACTCTGTAAGTACCTTCTTTGTTTGTAGTCTTTTAGCGACTCCATTAGGCGAGCACTATTTTTATTCCGTAGTGAGAAAACTGAGCCTCACACAAGTCAATCAATTTGGCTACAGCTAAATCGATGCAGGAGCCAGGATTCAAATCCAGATCTGACTGTAGTTCGTACCCACTGGGTAAGGAAGCTGGGCTATTCCCTGTAAGTGAAAGCCTCATAAATACGCTCCCTGTCCTGTTGCCTCTGCTCTAGACTCCAGAAACCAGCCACCGCCTCCAACAAATCAGTCCTGAAGAGGCCCTTCTTATCTCAAGGACCCTGGAGTGTATGCACACAGAGCAACACACAGCCCACTCCTATCTTCAACTGTACCACATGACCCCAGCCACCCAGACCTAGCAGAGAAGGAGAAGCTCGCTCCGTTCCTGACTTACCCCTCAGCGTCCCTTCAGTATCCCGGGCAGAGGTGGCATCCTTGGGGTGCTCCCCCAGCTCTTCAGATGGAGTGACGCCATTCACCATCTTCTGCTGCACCGATGGGGGTGGGGTGGGGGGCAGCGACGAGGGTGGTGTCGGCGGGTTACTCAGGTTATTCTGGGGGTGGGGGTGGGGTGTTGTGTGCAAGATGGCAAAGGGAGACTGACATGATCTCCTGGCCCTACACTATACCAGCAATTTCCACAAGTCTGCCATCCCCATCTCCACCTCCCCAGGAACCTCACCGTCCCCAAAAGGTATTGCCATTTTTCTGACCTTGGTAAGCAGCTGGGAATAGTAGTCAGGGCCTGTGGGCAGCGTCCCACTTCCAAAGGCCCCCCTCAGCTGGCACTGCCCGTTGACTGGGCAGCCGCTGCCGAAGGGAGCAAAGAGGCTAAAATTGGCGGTGATGGCGGGCTCGGCGAGGGGCAGCAGGGACAGCTCCTAGGAGGGGCGAGACGACAAGGCTGGAAACCTGCAGCGTGTACATCTCTGCTACTGCACAGGTGGGGGCCAGGCTGCCCCCTATCCTGGGACGGGACCAGGGGACTGGCTCCTGGGGGTCACCTGTTTCAGCTGTTTCAGCAGGGCCTCGCTGGCCCTGACCCCGTCCTCCTTCCGCAGCTTCTTTCGGGAGCTCACCAACCTGTCGCTTGCCTTCTGTACCCTCTTGGGCTTCGGTGTCAAAGGCTTCCTTGCTGCTGTATCCTAAGCCAGATAAACCCACGGTGAAGGCCGCCGTCCCCCTGGGAGCCCTCACCTCATTCCACCCAGACCTGTTCACTCTGCCCCCGGGCTCCAGGCCCCGCACCGTCTGCTCCACTCCAGCTAGAGTACTCACCTCCTTGTTGCTGGGGGTACCCTGTAGTTTCTGCTCCAGCCCAGCCAGCTTGCTGTCAATGTGCCCGTTGATCTCAGCTCGCAGCCCCTCGGGCCCCCGCCCAGTGCTGAGTTGCACATTCTTTGCTCGTAGAAGCTTCTGCAAGAGCAGATGCCCGGCCTCTGAGCGAGGGCCTGCCAGCAGGAGGTGGTTGCTGGTACCTGGTGCCCCTATTGGCTCTCCGTTGGCCTCCCTCTTCACTGCCTGGGCTCCCAGGGCACATGGCTCTTCCCGAGGCTCCTGCTTGATGCTGAGATGGGGTGGCTCGGGTACCACCTGCCCATTCACCTGCTCCAGATGCCCAGGTACCAGGCTGCTTTGGTCCGGCTTCTGGGCTTCCGCTAGGTTGTCTGGGGGGTCCCAAGGTCCCAGCCCCTTGCCAAAGAAGGTATCTGCAAGCTGGGCAGCAGCAGGTGAGACTCTCCCAGGAGGCAGCTCCAAGGGTGGCCCCTGGGGTTTTGGGGTTCCTGGTTGGGTGGTAGGGAGCTGGGCCTCAGAGGGAAGCTGGGAGCTGGGGGAAGGTAACTGTGAGGAAGGTCTCTTTGGCTCTTGGGGGCTGGACGGTGGAGGCGTGGGAAGGACAGGGCCAAGGACTGGTCCTGTGGATAAGGCTCCTTGTGGGGCGGGGAGCCGGGGTGGGCCCTGAGGTCGAAGCCCTGCCCCCAGCTCCTGAAGAGGGCCTGTCTGGGATCCAGGGAAGCCCCCAAGTTGGGGTTGGCGGCCCAGGAGGCCCTGGAGGGGAGAAGGCTGGGTCCCAGGCTCCTGGTAGGGCAGGGCCTGGCGTACTGCCTGACTCTGCTGTAGCTGCCGCTGCATGAGGAGTGCCTGTAGCTGCTGCTGCTGCTGAGGACTCAAGTGCCGCAGCTGCGGGTTTTTGGCCAGGACTCCTTGAAGCTGTGCTCGAAGCTGACCCACTGTAGGCATGACCCCAGCCCCAGGCAGGCTCTGCCCAGGCTGGGGGACAGATCCTGGTTTGGCAGGCTGTGGCCCTGCATTATTTTGCATGGGCCGCTCTAGTCCAAGGGGCTGCTGGGAGCTCAGAAGGTTCTGGGTCATGGGTCCAGGCTGTTCCCCTAAGGAAACAGAGGATTGGGCCAGCACGTGGGGCATAGATGAGGCCTCAGAAGATGATCCACTGCCTGGTTGCCCGTGGCTTCCCACACCCGCTGTGTGGAGCAAGTTAACTTGCTGCTGCTGTTGTCCTGGGAGCCTCAGAGGTGGCTGCAGCTGCACAGAGGTGGGCTGAGGCTGGGCCTGGGGCTGGACAAGGAGGAGTTGTGAGTCCCCGGAGAGTGAGGGCTTTACCTCCCCTGGTTCAGTGGCCACTGACTCTGGTACAGTCCCTACTGCTAACGGCCCTCCCTGATGCGTGGAGGGCCCCTCAGTGGCCTCCGGAGGAAGAGCCGCCTCTACAATGTTTTGTTCCTTGCCCGTTAGGATGAGGGTTGGGCCCAGGGCTCCGGGGCTAGAAAAGTGTTGCAGAGGCTTGGCTGGCAGGCCAGGGCCGAGTGTCACTTGCTGCTGCTGCTGCTGCTGCTGCTGCTGCTGTTGCTGCTGCTGCTGCTGCTGCTGCTGTTGAGGGGACAGTAAAGTTCGACTCTGGCTCAAGAGGCCCATCTGCTGCTGCTGCTGTTGTAGCTGCTGCTGCTGCTGCTGCTGCTGCTGTTGTAGCTGCTGCTGCTGCTGCTGCTGCTGCTGCTGTAGCTGCTGCTGCTGCTGCTGTAGCTGCTGCTGCTGCAGCTGTTGCTGTTGCAAGGAGGCCATGGGCTGAGCACTCAGTTTGGGCTGCCCACTGTGTGGCATCAGACCCTGCTGAAGATGGGAAAGCCCCGCCATGGATCCCTGCTGTTGGTGCTGCTGCTGCTGCTGCTGCTGCTGCTGCTGCTGGGATGTGACCAGCCGGTGTCCCATAAGGCCCTGACCCTGCTGTGCCAGCTGGGGGGAACTTAGCACCCGGGGCTGGGTCAGGATCACCTGTCTGTGAGGGCCCTGGGGGCCCAGAGCTCCAGGGTGCTGTTGCTGCTGCTGCTGCTGCTGCAACACTGCCACCTGCGCAGGGCCCAGCATGCCCTGGGGCCCCTGGGGTGGCTGCGGGGACAGCTGCTGGACCAGGAGGCCCTGATGGCTGCTGGGAGGCAGAAGCCCTTGGGGCTTGGGACCCAGACCCTGGTTTGCCGGTACCCCTGGGCCCTGCTGCTGTTGCTGCTGGATTGCCACCTGTCCTAAGAGGTGCTGCTGCTGCTGTTGCAGTTTCTGGGCAAGCTGCAGGCGTTGCTGCTGTAGCTGCAGCTGCCTCTCCTGTAAAAGCCTCGAGTCAGGTCCTAGGCCTCGAAGAGCAAGGTTGCCAGGGAAAAAGCCCCCTGAGGGGCCGGCAAGGGCCCCAGCCCCACCAGAATGTTGCTGTTGCTGCTGCTGGGCCAGGGTGGTGTTGAGGAAGGGGCCACCAGGCTGTCCAGGTAGTGCCATGCCCCCGGGGGGCAGGCGAAGACCTGCAGCTTGCCCGCCGGGGGGCCCCTGCGGTGGCTGCAGCCCATGGCCAGGGAGCAGCTGACCAGGAAGCTTGGTGAGCAGCCGGGGACTCTGGGAAGGGCTAAGGGCCAATACAGCCGAGTGCTGCTGCTGCTGCTGCTGCTGCTGCTGCTGCTGCTGCTGCTGCTGCTGCTGCTGCTGCTGCTTATTCCGATATTCTGCCATGAGGTTAGTGTGCTCCTTCTGCTGCTTCCGGACCTAACACGGGAGGGTCAGGAAGGTCAGCCTGGAGCCTGCCCACCCATGCCACCCCTCTTCCCAGGCTCCCGGTTGCTAGGCCGAAGTCTGCCTTCCCCACCTGATCCAGCTGTTTCTGGATCTTGCTCTGTTGTTCTGTAACCAGCTTGAGCTTCTCAGCATCAGCCTCTGGGAACTCACGGCCGGCCTTTTTGGCAGTGCGCTGCTTGGCGCACAGAGCTTTCCGGGACTTGCGGTGCACCCCAATCTGCTCCTCTAGCACCTTCAGTTGCATCTGTAGGAGCTGCTGGGTATGGAACAGCCACTCCTCATACTGCCGCTGGTCAGCCTCATCTGGGAAAGGAAGCAGGCGGGTGTCAGGTGATCCAAGTCCCTCTTTCCCCACATACCCCAAGCCCCTTCCTTGCACTCTCCTCCCCAGCCCCATACTCACTGATCACTCCCTGGGCAAAAGTGGGTGGATTGGGACGAGGCTGGGAGGGGTCACCGGCACTCCGCTCCTGTGACGAGAGAGACAGCTAAAGGGTCACTGTTCTGTACCAGGCCCTAAGAAGGGTGGCCTGATGGCACAGGACCCAAGCTCCCACTCCCACCTGACCATTTATTTACCTGGCCACTCCCAGCTGCCACGTGGTTCTGCAGGTCACTGCCGGGCCCCCCTGAGAGTCTCTGGGCTAGCAGGGACACTTGCTGCCTGGAGTCCGCCAAAGCAAAGAGGATGTGTCGGTGATGGGGAAAGTTGAAGGGCAAAGAGGTGGGACAAGAAGGAAGCAGGATCAGGAAGAACAGGGGAAGGACTGGAAAAAGGAAGGGCCAACACTCCCACCCTGCAAGCCTTACCTGTTCATACCAGGTGCCACTCCAATGCTGCCCTGAGCCATCACCTTCTTGATGCCTTTCAAAGCAACCATCTTGGCCTTTGCAATAGGATCAATGATATCTTCTGCAGCAAATTTGTCCAGGTCTGGAGAGGGAGGAGCCAAGTGAGCTGGGCACTGAGGTCAATGCCCCATTCCATGTCTGCTGTTCCAACACCTTGACCTCACTAAGCCAACCAGAACAACGGCACGGCATGGTGGAAAGACCACCGGACTAGGAGCCCGGCAGCATAGGTGACTCAGTTCTATTATTCACAGAACATGTGGCTCCGTTTTTACGCGCACAGTGCTAGGAAAAAGTACTCAGTAAATATCTGTTGAGCCAATATATCAATGTCATTTCACCTCTTTGGGCCTCAGTTTACTCTTCTATTTTGTAGAGATCATGATTCCTTATTCTGCTCACCTCATAGAGCTACTGAGAGGATCAAATGTGACCAGAATACGAGTACACTTTATGACCTAGAAAGCATTCTTCAAAAGTAGTGTTCTTAGGGCAACTAAGCGCAGCCCAAGAACCCAAGATGTGGGCACTGTGCCAAAGCCCAACGCCAGAGCTGTTTTGGGCACAACACGCATCACCTACAGACCACTCTTCTGCCTGTCCAGGATGCTGGGCAGGAAAAGAGAAACCAGCAGCCACCAAAAACTTAAATCTTCCTGAAATCCTGTACATTATATATTTCTCCACTGCTCAGAGAGCTTAACTGACTCCCTACTTTTTTTTTCTTTTTTTGGCCCCGCCGTGCGGCATGTGGGGTCTTAGTTCCCCAATCAGGGATCGAACCCTCGCGCCCTGTATTGGAAGCACAGTCTTAACCACTGGACTGCCAGGGAAGTCCCCTGACCCCCTACTTTTAAGAGGACTAACCCAACCCCCTCTCCTGGTTATTTTGAGGCAGTAAAACAGTTAAGAGGATATGAGGGCCAGGGTTCAAATTCCAGTTCTGTTAGTTGTGTGACCTTGGGCAAGTTAACTTAACCTCTCTGCCTCAGTTTCCTTTTCTACACTCCAAGGTAATAATAGTACCTACTTAACGTGTTTGTTGTGATGATTAAATTACACAATGAATGTAAAGCGCTCAGCACAGTGTTTGGCATGGCAAACCACCATTATTCAATAGATGCTATTATAATTTGAGGTCTTCTTCAATCTGGGCCCTCTTCTTACCTCTCCATAGCTACGGTAGCGCCCCCTCACTTCCCTCCACAAAGCCGGCTCCAGGCTAACCATTGTCTCCACTCGTTGTCTCCAAATATACCCCATCGGCTTTCCTGCTGCTAAGTCTCACTAAGTCTTTTCACCAACCCGGTTGCTTTTTCTTGCACCACTCCTCTCCAAGTCCTAATCTTTGGGTCTCACCCCAGCTACAAAGCCTTTGCTAATCAGACGTCATGTGTCTGTTCCATTCATTCATTCCACATCTGAATGCCTGCTGTGCGCCGGGCACTATTCTCCCGTAAAAGCTACAGTGCTTCTGCTTACACCACTCGTATGGGATTTGGCCAAAGCTCTTTGTGTCCCATCCCCTTTAACTAGGGAGGATCTTGGGTCTGCAGCCTCAGTGAGCATTTAGTGGTAACGGCGATAAGCCAGCGCCCCCAGATGAGGTTACCTGTATCCGGGAAGAAGCTGTTAGCCAGCTGCTGCTGCATCGCCAGCTGCTGCGGTTTCATGCACATGGAAGGTGGCATACTACCCATGGGCTTCTGTGCCAGCACTGGCTGTGGGCTCTGCTGGGGCACCAAGCCTGCCTGTCCCCCATGCTGCCCACTTAGCATATGCCCTTGGTTGGACACCATGGTCATGGATGGGGCCAGGCGCTGCTGGAGGGCGTGAGCTGGTGGCTGGGTGGGCATCAGTGGCTGGGCCAAGCCCGGCTGTCGGGAACCTCCAAGTCCCAGGGCAAGCTGCTGCTGGGCGCCAGCCAAACTGGGAGAAGAGCCCTCATGTGGCAAAGACACAGCCTGGGCAGGGCCCGGGGTGGACAGTAGGGAATGCTGCTGTTGCTGCTGCTGCTGGGCAGGCTGCAGCTGTGCTGAGAGCTGCTGCTTCTTCTGCAGCTCCTTCTTCTCATGTTCCAACAGGTCCTCGATGAGCAGGGGCAACTCACTGGCTACCAGTGAGCTCTCCATCTTGTCCAGCTCATCCCCAGATGCATGTCCACCGGGCAAGGTCAGGGCCCCACTCTCTAGCTCAAACTTCTCCAGCAGGGAGGACCCTCCTGGGCCACTCAGTGGGCTGGGGGTCAGCAGGTGAGCTGGTGGTCCTCCTGTGGTCCCAAAGGGGACCTTCTCAGCTGGGTGTCCACTACTGGAAAAAGGTCCTGTGCCCATTCGAGTGTCCCGGCTGCCCACCACACTCTGTCCTGGCTTCAGCCCCAGGCCTAGGGAAGTGGTGGCTGGAGATGGCTCTACCTTGGGGGTGGTAATGGTAAACTGGCAAGGGGAAGGGTGGCGCCCACCCTCCTCCAACTTGGGCTTCACCTCGGGGAGCACTGACGCCAGACGGGGCTCAGAGGCATCAGCAGCGGGGGGAGGGCGCTCCTCAGGGCCCAAGGGTCCTGGCTCCACCCCCCGCAACAGAGCCTCCCGCTCAGCCTTTTCATTGGCCGACTCCACCAGCCTCAGATGCTCATTGAAGATGTCCTTCTTGTCCCCGGTGTCCAGCTCAGGGTCAGTGTAGGCCAACAGGTCAAACTCATCCCCGTTGAGCAGGTCGTCCAGGTGGGGATCATTGGTCTCCAGGTTTTCCAGGGTGCCCAGCTCATCATCTCCCTTGGCCACGTCCACACCCAGGCCCAGGTGAGCAAGCTCCTCATCATCCTCCAGGGCCTTGTGGGCATCAAAGTCGTCATCCAACTCAGGATCCTCACAGGGTAACTTCCCCGCTTCCAGGGCCAGAGGAGGGCGGCCAAGCTCAGCGCCTGAGGGGGGCCGGTTGACTAGCTCCAAGCCAGCAGGCGCGTTGGGACCCTTGGTATGGGGCGTTGGATGGAGGCCGTTGTTCAGTTCAGGGGCCGGCGGGGCTGAGGGTTTCTGAGGAGGAAGGCCTGACACTGCTAGGCCACGAAGCCCTTCAGGGGCCAGTCGGTGAGAATCCTCAGTTACAGGGAAAAAACGGGGTCTCTGAGGGGGGCCCTGACCAGGAAACGGAGGCACCCCCGGTCCGAGTCCTTTCTGTACATTGTGCCGCAACTCAATGAACTGGGCAGGACCAGCCGGACCAGGCACTGGCTCACCAGGGCCAGGCAGGCGGGTGGGAATTCCCGCCAAGGGGGAACCTATGGCTTGGCGGCCAAGTTCAGGCCCAGGAGTTGACGGAAAGCGTGTCGACATGGCAAGTCGCATGGAAGTTGCTGCTGTTGCCTGTTGTTGCTGCTGCTGCCACAGTTGCTGCTGCTGCTGCTGCTGCTGCTGCAAGGGCAGGGACCCAGGATACGGTGCTCGCTGATAGAAGGCTTGGGAGCCTCCCACCAATTGCCTGGAAGAATATGCAGTAGCCAGTGAGACAGAAGCAGGATGAAAAAGAGCTAGAACACGGGCTGCCCTAAGGAAGGAAGGATGGAGTTAATGCAGTGAGGGGGAAGGAATGGGGAAGCGAAGTTAAGTGATGCTGAAGAAGGATTAGAGAGACGGGAAAATCAGAGGCAGCACACAATGGAGGTACAATATGTTCCCTTGATTTTCCCCCAGGGCACCCCCTGGAGCCTCACCGGCTGTTCACATCCATAGAGGAAGGGGTGGCTGGTGGAGGTGGCCGGGAGAGTCGGTCATCACTGGGGAAAGCCCCTGGCCCCAGGATGGGGCCACCCAGCTTGCTTGGGGGCAGCCCCACAAGGCTGCTCTTGTCCTAGGAGAGATGAGGGTAGATGAAGGTGGGGGCCACCTTCAGCATCTTGGATCCACTACCCCTTGCCACTCTACCTACCTGGGTGCCGGCAAAGGGGGTCTGGCCTCGACCCAGCTGCTCAAAGGCAGGGCTACTAGGCTCAGCACCCCAGCTGCCCGGGGGCCCCACTGCTCCGGCAGCTGCCGCGGTTTCCTTCTCCTGCCGAAGGGTGTTGCGCTGGATCTGCTGCCGAATCAGCAGCTCCCGTAGTCGTTGGCGCTGCGCAGGGAACAGAGAAGAGGGGTGAGTCCATTCTACTCAAACCAAAGGGCTGGCACAGAAACAGAGGAGACGTGGAGGGTGCTCAGGTCCAGGATGTCGACTCACCTGTCGCTGCTTCTCCAGCTCGGTCTGACTGAGGCTGGACATGCCTGGGTCCTGGGTACCTGGAAGTTCAGGTGCCGCCAAAGAGCTGCCCATCCCAGCCCCTGGGTCTTCTCGCTTCTCAACTGGAGAGGTGATGCCTGCCCGCTGTGAGGCTCCATGGGACAGGTAGGGGAGGGATCCATCGGGTGCAGGTGGTGGAAGGACTGATGGGGGGCGTAGTGGGGACAGCCCATAGCCCTCTCCTGTGGACCCACTGCTGGGTCCCAGAGGGCTGCCCGATGGGTGGAAGTTCCCTGTGGCTACTGTGTAGTTTGTGCTTTGAGGCTTGCCCAAGGTAGGGCCGGGCCCAAAATGGCTGTTGATCCCATGGGGTGGAGGGAGACCAGGCTGAGGGACAGGGGGCTTTAGCGAAGGCTCCCCTACTGCCTGAGGGAAAGTGAAACGCATGGGAGAAGGGGTGCCTACAAATGCACCAGTCCCAGGGGACCGGGCAAAATTGGGGGGCTGCACACTTGGGACCTTGGCATGGAGCTCACCTGCCGGCCCTGAGGGCAGGGCTGCTGGGAAACCCCCAGCCCCCAACGGAGTGTGGGCTAGAGGCCCAGCCTTGAAGGCAACTTCAGGGGGCTGGGGGCGGGGCGGCTTATGCAGTGGGGCAAACGGGTCCCGGGACTGAGGGCGTGAGGGTGGGCGGGAATAAGGGTCAGGGGACTGGAAGCGAGGGGTAACAGGGGATGGGCAGAAAGCCTCAGCAGACAGAGGACGGGGTGTCAACGGGGACTGGGAGCTGGACTGGGACTGGGGACTGGCGGGCACTCGGGAGAAAGGGTCAGAGGGCAGTGAGCGAGGAGGCAGGGCACAGCAGCTCTCAGGGGGTGGGGGTGGGGGCCGAGGGGTCAACGGGGGTTGGGCATAGGGGTCAGGGTAGGGGCCAGGGCGAAAGATGTCCGAGTGGCTGGGAGGAGAAGGGGCCAAAGCCTGGGCAGGGGGCGGCTCCTGGGGCCTTAGGCCCAAGCCTGGGCTCTGGGGCTCTACCTGAGATGCCCGAGGGGTCAGGGGGGCTTTGAAGACATCGGGTGCCTTTAACTCCAGGCCACCCAGATGGGGGCCTGAGGAGGGTGAGTCAACAAAGCCCAGGTTTGGGGGCCCATAGCTGGGAGACGATGCCCCAAGCTCTTCCTTCTTCACCTCTAGGGCCTTCCGAGACTCCACGAAAGGCAGGGGCGACAGCAGAGGCTCAGAAGCCTTGCCTCCCCCTACCCCTGGGCTCTCAGGCACAGCCAGGTTGTCCAGTGAGGGGCAGCGGGGTTTGAGGAAGGGGTCAGGTGTGGAGGGCTGGTGTCGGGGGGTGCCAGGTGGGGTGGTGTGGAACTCCCCTGGCTGGCCGGTCCCAGGACGAGATGAGGCACCCAGCGTCGCGGGCTGCGCGGGGGCCCCGGTCGGACTAGGATAGGGAGGATAGGTGGGTGGTGCCGTGGGGAAGCGGGGCTCCAGAGCGTAGGCGGGGGCCAGTCCAAAGGGGTCCTGCGAAGGCACTTGGGCGGGCACCTGGGGTGGGAGCTTGAGGAAGAGCTCACCGGGCGAGTCGGGGCCGGGCACCGTGCCCGCCGGCGGCTTCAGAAACCCATCCGCAGAGGTAGACAAGCCGGCGGGGGGAGTGGGGCTGCCAATGAAAATGGTGGGGGCAGCAGCAGGAGGCGGGCTGCCCAGTGCCCCTGGCTGGGGGGGAATGCGGAGATGTAGGGCCGGTCGTTCAGTCTTACGGGCCATGTCGCCCACCTTGGTCTGCTTGTTGATCTGGCTCTCAGCCTGCTACAGGGGGAGACCAGGCACAGAGCAGTCAGTCAGGCTGCTGGAGGCAGGCCCTACGTCCCCCCCACCCTTAGAGAGCCCGCCCCACTACAGGCCTTGGACGGCACGGCCCAGCCTGGCCCCCACTCACCTTTTGCACCTTGTTGATGCGGTGAGCTGCCCGGTTATCTTTGGCCTTTTGCTGAGGAATAGAGGACACAACCTTAGGCTAGGACGCAATCTCACGCTGAGCCCCCAGCCCTCGCAATGTCACTCACACTGCCTACCCAGAAGCTGATCCCTACTGGCCCAGCTGCTTTGGGAGTGGGGAATGGAAAGAACTGAGGCGACCTTCCCAAAGTCACCCCACACCCTCAGTTCCCACGCTGACCCAGGCTCCCTCTGTCTCACCAGGTAGGGGGCTTTATCAGCAGCTGGAACTTTTCTCCAGAGCTTCATGATTTGTTTGCAGCGGCTAGACCAGTCTGGAGGGCAGACAGAATGTGTTAGAGGAGACCTGGCAGGTGACCCCCTGCACGTGCCATGTTACAGGTTGTCTCCCTTGCCCTCATCCCACGGGTACCTGGGTAATCTTGCTTGAGATTGGGAAAGTTAATGTTGGCATAGAGCACAGGTGAGATGGTAGAGAGCTGGCCCAACTCCTCGTCCTTCTCCCAGCGCTGAAGACTCCGCTGGTTGTAGGAGAGCCCGTCGCCCTCACCCTCTGTGGTGGGCGTGGTCGGGGTGGAGGGCGTGGTGCCCCCCGAGCCTGTCCAGGGGCTGTCTGGCTCACCGGGCTCCGGGCTAAAGAAGCCCCCGCGCTCCCTGGGGCGCAGGGGCGGAGAGTCACAGAGGGCAGGGACGCCAAGTCCCACCCCAGACAAACTGCCCAGAGTCCCCAGGCCACTGCCCTGCCCCAACAGAGGACAGTCACTAACAAAGGAGCAGAGGGAGGTGTTGCTACAGCAGCACCCAAGAGTCCAAGGTTCCCTCCCTTGGCATGGCCCCAGTTGGAAGGAAGAGACTGCCCACGGGGGTTAAGCATAAATACCAACCTAGAATCCAGGAATGGGGACTGGCAAAGGCCCGGGTAGGAGTCCATTGGGCTGCTGGAGGGGAGATTGCCCAAAGGGAGTCCACCTACAAGAGGCACAGGATCAGCGAAAGGAGTAAGTGGCCCATCCTGGAGGCAGGCTTGGCCACACCTGCCCACCCAGTTTTCAAACCACTCCTATCCAGATCACCTTGAAGAAAGGGCCTCTGTAGCGGTGTACGGCTGCCGTCGAGGCCAGGGGTTCCACAACCCAGATGTTGCTCTCGCTCAGAACCCAGAACATCCTTGAAAAGCTGCTGCAGGTCCTTGGATTCCATCTTGGGCAGTTCTGTGAGGGATCGATGAAGGATGCTGCTGAGGAAGACTGGGGAGTTGAAGGGACACCACAGGGCTACAAATGGTCACGGCCAGGGAAGGTGCCCACGACTCCCCACTAGAAAAGCTGTAGAGATGAGAGTCTCACAGGTAGGATGCTCTCCTTCTCCCACAGAGGACCCTTATAGGCAAGGAGTGTGGGTCACAGCCTCACCTTCTGTGGGAATCCTGTCTAAGTCAGAGCTAAGCATCCCTTCCCCCGGGGTGCCTGGCTTCTCAGGGTCACTAGGCACTGGGGATGCCTTTACGCCGCCATCCTCAGGTCCTGCAATTGCCAGGAGAAACCCATCAGCCAAGGCCAGTATGGAGGTACCACACTGGCCACCCTGAACCGCAGAAGGCATGGAACACTTTCCAGCCTCCATCCCTGACAGTGCTCAGCGGCAGAACAGACTGACATAAGCAAAACCAAGATGGCGCACAGTCCTCCCAGCAGCCCTCACCTGATGTGTCAGCCTTGCCCTCAGGACCACGGGATTCTTCATCTGCAACATCGGGACCATCATCTCCTATGAGCAACAGTCACCATTCCAATCAGAGATGCCCTACATGTGATGCCCCGAATAGGACCCCAGCTCCAAGGCCAGGGCCCTTGGCCCACCCTCAACTCCTGGAGACCAGCCCATTTCCCACTAAAATCTCTTACCAGCTTCTAAGCACAGAGCGAAATTGGACCCCTTCAGACCACCTTACCCCCACACGACTGACCTTTCTGTGAGGTCGGGAGCTCCTTCCTATCTGAGCCTCCATCCCCCTTGGCTTTTGGGGTTCCTAGTCCAAAGCTTGGCCGGCCCACCCCAACTGCAAAAAGGGCCTTCCGGCTCAGGTCCAGCAGCTCCTTCCCAAAGAAGGCTTCCTGTGGGAGGAATCAGGGAGAAACAGGCTTCTTCATGCCCTGCAGGACCGACACTGCCCTTGCCCCTCGGAGCCTAAGACCCACCTGCAGATAAGCAGGGAACATGTCCTCTAGTTTGCTCTTCTTGCGCCCTCGCCGCTGCTGCTTCTTCTTCTCATCCCCATCAGCTAAGCTCTGGTCCACAGAGCCCTCTGCAGGCAGGTCGGCAGGCAACACTGGGGACCGAATGGGAGGTGTCTGCCTCTCTGGGGACAGCGAGCATGCTGCTCCCAACTTGGCCTGGGGACGCCTTCTGCCTACTCTCTCCCCAGCGCCAGTAGTGGGCCCACTACTCCCCTGGCCCTCTGAGTGAACTCCCCTGCCCCAGGCCTCCCTGGCAGTGTCCCACAGGTCCTGTGATCCCCACCTTCTCCCAGGCCCCACTGGAGCCCTCACCCGTCTCACCCTCGTCGGGCTGCCCATCCCCACTCAACACCTCCGCCTGTGCAGCAGGCCCCTTTTTCACACGTGTGTGGGATTTCCGCTGTCGCACCATGAAACCACCGATGCCTATAAGGAGACAGAGCTGAGGCTGAGAAGCCGCTGGGGACCTGGTGAGCTGCCCCTCACCACCCCCACCTCTGCATCGCAGGGCCTCACCAGGCCGATAGGGTTTGCGTTTGCGTTTTTTGCTTTCCTCGGTCTCCTCTTTGCCAGGCTCTCCATCAGGGCTGACGGGGCCCTCTAGTTTAATTTCGCATTCCATGTGTTCCACACCACCTGTGTACGGGGACAGATGAGATGGAAGCAGGTCAGAGGCATGGACCCTTTTAACCCTGTCATCCTGCCACCTAAGAACAGAGCTGAGTGCCCTGCCACAGAGCCATCCGGGCAAGACCAACAGTGCCTTGAGGGTGACTGGGAGTGATAATGCAGCTCCTACCCAACATTCAACTCTCACAGGCATGCTCCCATTACTTTGGCACTCCCTGAGACTCCCCAGCCTGACCTTCACCCTTGAGCAGCTCATCAGTGTCCAGGTCTCCATCCTTCTTGTCATCAGGGCCAAGGGCATCAGAAGGCTCAGGACCCTCCAGCCCTGCCTCGCCTGGGAGGCCAAGCCGTCCTCGCCGCTGGCGCCGCTTGTGCAGGGGCGACATGGTCAGGTTACGCAGCACAGCCATGCCAGTTTCTGTCAGCCACACACCCTCGAAGCGGAAGTACTGGGGCTCTGCACAAGGGGGAAGAGCGTGTGACCCCTGATGGAGGCCCCAAGGAGCGCAGAACTCCAAGTTTCGGCCTAAGTCCCTAGCTGGGACAAAAGCAGCGAGAGAGAGACAGACTGAAGTCCAGACTGGGGTCTGAGGGCTGGAGAGGAGAGACCACCAGCGGGCGCCAGCTGAGGCCCGGGCGCTCCCTCAGGTAACCAGGGGGATCAGAGAGACCGCTCCTGCTGAAGCCGGACTTTGCTCAAGATTCACCCTCAGTTCACCCAATATATTCTCCAGTTGTCTGAGGCCAGGAGGGCCCCTCCTTGCCGAATGCCAGCTCACAGTGCCCCAGATGCCAGGAGCAGTGCCCACATCACGATGGAGGTGGGAGAGCCCCAGCTCCTTCCTTAAGGAGAAAGCTGTGTTCCGTGCTCTCTGGAGGTGAGATTCTAGCCGTACAAAGGCCGCGTTGCCTGGTGGAAGGAACTCTGTCTGGGAAACTGGATGCCTTGGTTCTCGTCATAACTTCACCACTGACCTATGGAGTGACCTTGGGCAGGCCACTCAACCCCCCTGGGTCTTAGTTTCCTTCTCCGAAAAATAACGAGATAAAGTTGGGGGGCTGGAGCTGGACTAAGTGCCTAAGGTCTCCTCTGGCTTTGGCATTCAGAATTTCTGTGACTCACCCGGCTCTTTCACCTTCATAGGCACCAGCTCTGGAGGCGCAACAGGCACTGTGGAGAGGACAAAGCAAGGCAGCTAGAGGCCCTGTCCCAAAGCAAGGCACCCCTGCCCGACCCCTCCTCCCCCCTCCCCCGCCCCTGGTACTCACCAGCAGGCTTTACCACGTAAGGCTGGCAAGAGACACAGTCAAAGCCCTCATCGGCCGCCTGCTCCACGTCATCCTCTGTGAAGAGGCTCTCGCAACCAGCATGCATCCACCTGGGAGAAGGGAGACAGGAGGGGATAAACTGAGACAACGCCAGGCTGAGAACAGGGAAGAGGGGGCTTATATGAGGAGAAAGGGGCACCCTCACCGTTCACAGTGACGGCACTGGATCAGGAGGTCCTCTTCCACATACGGGGCATGACAGATCGGGCAGGTCACCAGGCTGGCGCAGGGCCCGCAGTGCGTGTAACTATTCTGCCATTCACAGTGGAAGCCAGGGGAGGCGGCCCCACACTGCATACAGGACACACACCTGGTGGGGGCAGAAAGACAGACCCTCAGCACCTAACCTACCCAAGCACCCAAAGCCGCCCGGCCTTCTAAACCCCGCCTCTGCCATGTAGTCAACACCACACCCACTCAAACACTTCAGGCCCCTCTGAAGCTCCCAGTCTCCTTACCACTTGCACTTCCAGCCACCCTTGGGCACGGTGAGCAGTGGCGGGTCCAGGCAGTACGTGTGGTAGCTAATGTCACAGTCATCACAGAGCAGCAGGCGGGAGGGGTCTGAGGCCTGGCCGCATACCTCACACACGATGCACTCCACGCAACGCCAGCCCTTCAGCAGCATCACCTTGGTGATCTGGTGCAGAAGATGGCAATTCCTCAGGAGGTGATGCGGAGGGCAGGGCAGACCTCTCAGGGGAGGGGGGGACTTACACAGGTGAGGCTGGAGGACCCCAGTACCCAGGCCAGACCTCCATTTGAGCACAGGGAAGCTACACAGAGCACCCTCACCCCAAAAATAGTGGATCTTAAACTTAGGCTTCCAGGGGTCTCTGCTGATCAGAGAACAGCCTCACCCGGCCACTGCCTCATTAGGATCTTTCACTAGCGAAGTCTCCAAAAAGACTGTGGATAGAATTAGGTTGTATTTCCCCCGGTTTTTCTTGAACATGTAGAACCTGCTACTGCTGCAAGTTAGTGAGTGTTAGCAGTGGACAAATTCTAAATTAACATTAGTGAAAACCCCAAAATGACTGATCATACTTGAGTCAAAAACACTGCTTTCTCTTTGTGGACATGTGTTTGATTCTGATTTTACATTTTATATCCAGACCATATCATGTTTTCTACTAGTAAAGTTCTCACAGTTTATATGATGGACTGAATTATACCAGCAAGTCATGGTCTACCACAAAGAAACTCGTAAAGACCACTACGGTTTCCAAAGTATTTTTTCCCAAGATGAATTTGACAACCACTGGAAACTGATGAACAACTTCCATGACCAATGGCCACTTTAAGTAGAGTGGCCAGGACAGGGAACTAGGATAAGCAGTAACGACCCCATCCCTCAGGCCAGACCTCTTGGGCCCTGAACTCACCTTGCTGTTGACACAGTAAGGGTGATAGCACTGAGAGCACTGGGAACAGGCAAGAAGGTGGCCCTCTGCCCCCCGGCCAAAGCTGCCACATACCACACACATGTCCTGGGGAAACACACAGAAACCCAAATGTCCAACCTCACATCCTCAATACCACTCAGTCCCAGTAACTGACTACACCACTAATCTGAGAAGAGGGAGTCAAAGAACCAGAAGCCTATCCCCAGCACTAGGACACGGTGAGCCATCACGAGACCCCGTCCCTTCCTGGCATGCCTTGCCCATCTGATCAGGTAATTTGAAATGATACAGCCTGACATGGGTAACGCTAAGGAAAAGTGAAAGATAAGATGGGTAAAGACTGGTCAGGACGAGACAGTAATACATGCGACAAAATTCTACAGCTTCGAGATTACTCGTGTTCCCTAGACTCTAAGCTTCAACAGGGCAGAAACCATTTCTGCCTTTTTCACTGCTACATTCCCAGCTGCTAGCTCAGTGTCAAGCTCATTCTCTGGAATGCCAGGAGTAGGTCCCTGGTTCTCCCCATTTACCCTCCCACCGAAACACACATATCCAACTGTTCAGGCTGCCAGGTCTCACTGCTGAAGATGGGACTACAAAAGTCAAGTATGGTACCTGCATTAGGACAAACTTGTCTGTGTTGGAGAAGAGAACCACAGTATTTTGCATGGTGTCATCATCATCATCTTCTTCCTCCTTGCTGGGAGAGCTATCGATATCAGCAACCTTATAGGCAGAGAGTTGTGGAAAGTGAGGCAGCTAAATCCGCCCCAACTAAGCTGCTTCCTCTTTGGTGTTGGGGCAAGGCGGCATAAACCCCTGGCTCAGATGAAAGCCAGGAGCCAGGACTAAGAAGCAGAAGAACACCCCAGCTCCCACACTGGGCCTCAGCCCAACATCAGATTTCAGAGAAGCCTGGGGGCCAAGAGCACAGAAGGAGCACAGACATAGCTGGACGGGCCCTAGGCTAGCAGGCAGGCAGGTGAGCGTGCAGGGGACTGGCAAGATTTAAAGGGTGTTTAATCTTGAAGGGGCCAGCTGAAGCATGTTTGGGGGATGGGAGGCCTCTCCTTACTACCAGAGTCTCAATGGAAGAAGTAGTTGATTTTAGCCGGGCCCGTCCTCTCCCGCGTCCTCCATGTGCTCCTCCACGTGGCCGGCGTCTTCCTGGGAAACTACTGCTGCGACCCTGAGTGAGGAAAGGGGATGATTACAGGAAAAGTCGAGGGCTAATATGCTGCATCCACAGGCTTGGAGGGAAGAGGAGAGATGAAGGGACAGAGTATGGCAGGTAACAAGGCCCAAAAGTCCCAGTCAGGGCCAGGGAAAAAGCCAAGCTCTCAGATAGCAACAGGTAGGTAACTCTGGTCCAAACCACTCCACATCGTCCAAGAAGAGTGGTCAACGTGGTACCACAAGAAACAATACTGGCCTGAGAGACCCGAGTTTCTAGTCCCGATTCTATGGCTGAGTTACCATGAACCTGGGCAAGTCGCGTCCCCTGTGTATCAGCATTCTCCTTGATAAAATAAGAAGGTGCGCTCAAGGATCTCTGACAGTCCAGGATTCAATAAGCCAGGCAGGAAGGTATCAGTGACACAGGACTACACCTCTGACAGTGGCATGACACCAAGCACATCCAGTGGCTGGACAGCCCCTTACCTGCTTGATGCGGGAACGAGCGGGGGAGCTGCGCCGCCTCCCCTTGTCCCCCTCCGCTTTGCCTCCTCCGATAGCTGTCCCAGCATCACACAACAGCGAGTCATCAGTCTCTGGCAGCGAATCCGTACAAAGTCGCAGGGAGCCCTCATCTCGGGCTGGACTAACGTCTGTAGATGCCCCCAGCTCCATGGACAAGGAGCCACCCCCCTCGGGGTCGGGAGAGCCCAGCAGGGGCTCTGAGCCAGGAAAACTGGCACTGGCATCGCCCTGGCTCAGATTGGAGATCTCATTAACGATGTCAGATTTGATGAGAGTAGGTGGGGTGGGGGCCACTGGTGCACGTGGCTCCTCTTGCTCTTCGCAGGGCGAGCCCTGCCCTGCCTGCTTGCATTCTGGGCCATAGACCTCCATAGGGGTCACAGGGGCCAGCTCCTCGGGGTCCAGGAGCACAGGGGAACCCTTAAGTTCACTAGCCAAACTGCCGGGGGTCTGTCCGGCCTCTGGATGTGATCCAGGAGTGTCAGTCCCATCCAGAGGGGCTGTATCTTCCCCCAGGCCAGAGAAGTCATCCAGGGCTGGGGCAGGGCTGGGTGCAGGGCAGGAAAGGTTCCCCATGGGAGAGGGGAGAGGACTAGTAGGGCTGGGTTCCAAGGCTGGGCACTCAGGTTCTGGGGCTTTCTCAGTCTCCATCTCATGTGGCTCAGCCTCATCTGAGACCTGCACTGCCTTCTGCATGGGACTCAGTGGGGAAGGAACAGACAGTGGCAGAGCAGGGGGAGAGCACTGGGAAGGAGGGGAGTTTGGGGGAGGCAGGGAATGCTGGAGGAGTGGGGAACAACGAGGGGCAAGGGGCTCCATCAGCATGGGAGAGGCCGGTCCTACCGGGGAGCCTGGAGATGGGGGAAGGATCATAGGGGGTACAGGCTCAGGGTCAGTGCAGTTAGCTTCTGGTGGAGGGCTGATAGGTGTCTCTAGGATGGGGGCAGCCAATGGCGACTCAGGGTCACTGTCCCCTTTGGCACCAAAGGGGTACTCTAACTCTCCCAAAGGAGACAGGGCCGGCGGGGCCACAGCTGTGATAATGGGTGAGAGCGGAGGAGGAAGAGGATCTGGAGAGAAAGAAGAAAAGAGAGGCTCTTAGATTAGATGCGCCATGAAGAGTTAAGACTGTCCCAGAGTCAGAGGGTTAACATCCCCGTACCTGGTGGCATCAGCTGAGGTGACAAAGATGGCTCCCCAGATGGGGACAACGGCAGCTCCTCAGGCAGAGGGGACAGAGGTGGCTCCCCAGGCTCAGACAGGGCCGGCTCTCCAAGCAAAGGGGGTAAGGGTGGCTCCCCAGGTGGGAGGAACGAGGGCAATTCCTCAGGTGCAGGGCATAGGCCTGGCTCCTCAGGGGGCTCTTCAGGTCGAGGGGACAGGCGCGGCTCCTCGGGCACTGGGGACAACTGCGGCTCCTCGGGTGCGGGGGACAGGCACAGCTCCTCAGGGCGAGGGGACAGGCGCGGCTCCTCAGGCTGGGAGGACAGACGCAGCTCCTCAGGTGCAGGGGACAGACGCGGCTCCTCGGACGCAGGGGACGGGCGCGGCTCCTGGGGCGCGGGGGACGGGCGCGGCTCCTCGGACGCAGGGGACGGGCGCGGCTCCTGGGGCGCAGGGGACGGGCGCGGCTCCTGGGGCGCAGGGGACAGATGCGACTCCTCGGGCGCAGGGGACGGGCGCGGCTCCCCGGGCCGGGGGCAGAGTCGCAGTTCCTCAGGCAGTGGTGATAGGGGTGACTCCTCCAGGGGTAGGGACATAAGCAAGTCCTCCGGTGGCGGGGAAGCAGGTGAGTCCTCAGGCGGTGGGGACAGGCGTGAAGCCTCAGGTGGCGGGGATGTGGGAGACTCCTCAGGTGGTGGGGACAGAGGAGATTCCTCGGGTGGTGGGGACAGGCGTGACACCTCAGGCAGGGGAGACAGGCGTGATACCTCAGGCGGGGGGGACATAGGCGAGTCTTCAGGTGGCGGGGACATGGGTGAGTCCTCAGGTGGTGGCGACAGGCGTGATGCCTCAGGTGGTGGGGAGAGAGGAGACTCCTCTGGTGGAGGGGACAGGGGCGATTCTTCAAATGGTGGGAACAGACAAGATGCCTCAGGTGGTGGAGACATGGGTGACTCTTCAGGTGGAGGGGACATGGGTGACTCCTCAGGTGGTGGGAACAGGCGCGACGCTTCGGGTGGTGGGGAGGTAGGCAGTTCCTCCGGAGGGGGGGACAGGGGAGACTCCTCAAATGGTGGTGACAGAGGTGATGCTTCAGGCGGTGGGGATAAGGGTGTCTCAAGCAGGGGAGACGGGGGGGACTCCTCTGGGGGAGAGAAGGGTGACTCCTCCAGTGGAGAAAAAGGTGATGCCTCAGGTGGGGGAGACAGAGGAGACTCCTCAGGCGGTGGAGAGAGGGGTGAGTCCTCAGGCGGTGGGGACAGGCGCGATGCCTCAGGCGGCGGGGATGTGGGTGATTCCTCAGGTGGTGGGGACAGGGGCGACTCCTCAGGTGGGGGCAGCAGTGGCATCTCCTCATTTAGGGAGGCCTCCAACTGGGGCTCAAGTTGGGCCCCTTCTCTACCTGCAGACATAACACACTATGTTCCTACCTAGTTCAGCTGCACTCCACAGAAAGTACAAGGTCTGGGGCAAAGCAGAAACTGTCCCTCGCCACACGATAGAAGGGGATTACTTTCAGGGACCCTCAAACCCTACTCACCTAGTGGTTTGGCTTCACATTGCAGGGGCCCCGGTTCCTTGGGTTGCATAGAGGTCACGTGCCCACCCTTTGGCTGCCCTTGGCATGCACCGTACAGAGCATCGGGCTCATCAGTGGGGGTATCGCCAGGCTCTGGGGGTGAGAATCTGCAGAGGGTACAGGGGAGCAGGCCCCATGGCTCTCATCAGCTATTGGCTCCTCACGAGAGCACACTGGGGCGAGGCACGAATGCTATGGATTGCACTGCCCACCTGAGGGCCCTCCTCTCAACGTCAGCTTGCTTTAACACGAGCCCTGCCAATCTCAGCCCTTCCGATCCCCCAGCCTGATCTCTTCCAGTCCACACCACTTACCTGCTACAGACCGGGGGGTGCTGCTCAGCAACAGAACTGACAGGCTGTCCTCCCTGGGTTTTGTGACAGCGGTGACAGAGTGAGTAGTTCTCAAACCACTCAGAGTTGGGGTTCAGCTCTGCTGAGCCTGTCCCACAGGCCCGGCATACCCGGCATGCCTAGGGGAAGGGAACGGGCAAAACGGGCACTTGTCAGACAGCCAGAGACTGGAGGAGAACACGGGACTCGTCACAACAGAGAAACTCGGGGTGCTGTAGGAGGCAGACTTAGGGAGAGTAAGGCAGGAGGATCAGGGGGCACTCGCCTTGCACTTCCAGGAGTGAGCGGGCAGCTCCTCCATAGGCGGTTCCAGGCAGAAGGTATGGAATCCTTTGTCACACGTCTCACAGACCAACATCTTAGAGTCATTCCCAGGCTTCCTGCAGGGGCACAGGGCACATAACAGGGTCCTCCTTGCCCTCATTCTCAACCTTAACCTGTGCCCCGCCTAAGGTTCTCTCCTGCCCTCCCACTCTTACCTGCAAGCTTGGCACACTTTGCATTCAGGGCACTGCCAGCCAGCACGCTTGCGGGCAGTCAGAGCAGTGTCCAGGCAGGCCCCGTGATAGTGATGCCCACAGCTGGTACAGAAGAACAAGTCACACAATTCCCCTGGCCCCTCACATACGGCACAGCGAGCCTCCTCTGCAGTGGGAAGGGACAGAGGACACGGGTCACCTATGGATTCCTTACGGGACTCGGCACGGTGCTGTCTACATAACAGGCATTCCACAGACACAGAATGAACGAATAACAAAAAGTTACTAAGTGTCTGCCTAACACATGCCAGGCACTGCTCTAGGCACTGCAGACACCATGCTAAACGAGACAGGCAAAGCCCCTGCACTCACAAAGGCCACACGTATTTTAGTGGGGCAGACGGACAGTATGTAACTGTAGACTTCTGAGTGCTCTGCAGGGTACGGAGCCCCCAGCACCCTCGGACCCTCATCTGCCCTCCGTCCAAAGGGCAGGACTTCTCACCCAGATGTGTGGCCCCCTCACTGTGCTCCGGGCATAGCAGCTGCAGTGTTTTCATGGATAAGAAGGAACCGCTGGCAGTTGCACAGGGGAAGTGGTAAAGGCGTGGACATCCAGGCGAGCGGCAAGGGATGGAGGCACCGAGTCTGGTGCAGTGGGAACAGCGCTGCCAGGGTGGAGACAAAGCCTTAGTGCTAGCCAGCTCTCTCCAGAGCAACATGTCAGGCACTGCCTCTGTCCCAGTATGCCCCCTGCCCTTCTCATTCCACCCTGACTCTCGGAAGCCCACCAGCCCTGCCCACCCTGCCCTGGGCCTACGCAATCCCCTGGCCCGGCCCCACCTGTGAGATCCCTGAGAAGATGGCCTTGTCCACACCACATAGTTCTGGGCCCTCCTGCCCCCACACGCCTGCCGACCACGCAGCACACCAGTGGTGAGCCCAGCAGGACCCTTCATAGGGGGAAAGGGGGAAAGAGTTAACAAGAACGTCATCACTGCTTCAGGGCCACTCAGCCCCTTCCCTGTTTCCTGCCCAAGTCAGCTACCCCACTTCCCTCCACTTACCTCCAGGTTCTCCTAGGTGGGCAGGTGTCAGGCCCTCAGGGAAACCAATCTGTGATAGGTCCTCACTGAGCAGCGCTGCCTCACTGGGCCCTGGGTTCCCCCCAGGGGACACCACTGAACACCGGGGCCAGTCAAATGGCAACTCAAAGCGCCGTAGCTCCCGCTGCCCATGTAGACTGGGCTCCCCGCAGTTACAGAGAGCACAACGCCGCATTGGACCCCCACTGTGAACACACAAGCATCAGCACCACGCTGGCCCCTGCCCACAGGTACCCCTAAACAACCCCATGACTTGCACACCTATGCTTCCCGCTCATTTTCCTAAATTTTCCACCTTGAAAGCCCCAGACTCTCAAATCAAATCCTCGTATGTCCTTACATCCTCATTTCCCCAAACTAGTTACCTGCAGTCCTGGGGAGGCTCCTGAAGCCTGGGACCCCCAGAACTGGGCACAGAGCCCTCCCCCACATGTGGTTTGGGAAGGTCTGGCTCAGTGGCACCTGACTCCTCGGAGGCTGCAGGTCCATCAGCTGAATGAACAGACAGAGAAGTGTGCATCAGCCATTATCCTCTATTTAGCACGAGTCCACTCATCAGACCCATGAGATTATCCAAAACCCTCGGTGGATAACAGTGATGGCATTTCAACTTTTGTCCCAAAGAACAAAGTCCTTCAATTACCTGTCTATTAGATGGACTTAGCTCCTGTCCTTGTGCTAGGACCAGAAATCTAAGATTGTCTGGGTAGAACAGAAAGCTGCCAGGCAAACCCAGAATGCGCTCTACTCACCTGCTGGTTCTGAATCTTTATCCTCACCAGGCGGCTTCGGGCTGTCCATCCCTCTCTCCGACTGGGCAGGGCCCTCTCGGGGAGACCTGTCAGACCCAAGAGATATCTATTTGTCTAGTAAGTCTTCCCACTAAACACTTTCCCCCAAATCCTAGGGAGAAGGCATCTAATGTTATCTAGACCCTACAGAAATCAGAGCAAAGCCATACCTACAAATTCCTGCACTAATGACAAGGAAAGTCCCTCTCCCCAACCGTTGTCCCACTGCCTACCTCCTCCCCAGATAAACACATACCATCTTCTCCTACTCTGAATTCTGAGAGGATCCAGTCCCCTTTCCCACTTCCCACCTCCTGTCTAAGAGTTCCCAGGACAGCAGCATCCAACTAGAAGCACATACAATCTACATCCAGTATCACTCTTTGCCTCATGACTGAGTTCTTGGCTTCTGGTGGGCCCTATCCCTTGGACTTTTTCCTCAGGTCTTAAGTCAGCTACCATCCTAGAGGCCTTTCAGTGCCAACCCAGGGGCAGTCATAACAAGAAGTCTGAGTCCAGCCGAAGTCCCTCTCCCTGGGGTCTCGCAGGACGTAGAACACATTACTGGAACTAAAGCCTATCTCTGAATGGATCTCCCCCATCTCCACTGGTTTCAACCAGAACATCCCAATCACAACAGAAGAAACTCCCCAATTTCCACCACTGCCCATCTAAATCCAACCCAGGCCCACCCCCCTGGCCCTTGCCATGACTGAGCTCAGGATCTCATCCAGCCTGAAGGCCTGAGGTCGTTGCCCTTAGCAACACCAACAGCCCTTCCTCCTCAGATGTCCCTAGTAGTTAACAGAAGTGGGCCTTAAGAGTTACTGAGCATGTGTAGCCAGGCCTGAGGCTAGGCATGCTGGGAGTTGTAGTCTCAGGAAGCACACCACCACTTGGAGCTGTTCTAAGCGGGGCAGGACAGAGCAAAGTAGCTTCCTTCCTCTTCCGTCAAGCAGGGTTTCGACACACACTATGGGGGTGGCGGGTAACGGTCCCCTCTTCTAAGATATGCCTGCCTATCCCAGAGCCAAATGAAACACGTTAAAGTTATACCTAAGAAGGTCAAGACCCACACCTTTGGGTATATTTTCCTAAACCTCAGATAAAACTAAACACAGTACCAAAAAGAGAGAAGTAAAGAATAAGAATTACAGAGCTGAGGAAGAGGAAAGAGGTCCTATAGAAGAAGGGAGAAAAGGACAGGTATAAACAGCTCTTAGTGGGAAGGGTAGGGGCTTAAACAGAGAAACAGAGTATAGTTTTCCTACAGAAGGTAGAGGGGAATCCCTAAAACAAAACTCTAAATAAAAGTTTGAGAACTGTATCTCTCACCTTCTCCACTCCTCTTGTTTAACCAGAAGAACCACACCAACCTTAGTAAGGACAAGCCTCTCTTCCCAAACCAAATACCCCAGTCAGCCACTGGGGGTTGAGTGACTGGGGCAGATGAGACAGTGGGGAACCCTCGAAGGTGCCCAGGATCCATAAATCAATTACCTAAGAACCACATTATCAGTCCTCTTTCCCTGAGCTAACACTCCATTTCCAGACACTGGCAGTGGGCCTCGTGTAGCATGTCACAGGAAGGGAAATTTTACTTTACTTTTTTCCCCTCACACTATTAGATTCTACTAGATTGGGAAAGTGAAATATCACCTGATACCTGTTACCTCTATTCCCAGATCACCTCTTTACCAAAGAGGTAAAGAGAGGATCCAGTGCCCTTTCCCACTTCCCACCTCCTGTCTAAGAGTTCCCAGGACAATAGCATCCCACACAATCACCCACACAATCACACCCACACAATCACACCTGAAAGGAAAGCAGGGTGGTCATCTAGCCAGCCCACAGAAAAGCTGCCACCCACACAATCACACCTGAAAGGAAAGCAGGGTGGTCATCTAGCCAGCCCACAGAAAAGCTGCTCTGGAACTTCAAGGGGCCGCCTAGAAGCCTCCTATGTGAATTAGGGGTTGGAGGTCAGGGCACCAGCCAGGCTCCTCTTCCTATTCAGTTATCCAAGGCCTGACCACACCCGGAAGGCTTCAAAGTTTCCTAAATGTGTGCAACTTTTGCTGTACCTTACCACTAAATGCCGCCAAGATCTTCCAACTGTTGTGCTCTCAAAGTTAAGGCTAAAGGAGTCACAAACATCAAGAAATGAAAAGCAACAGTGATAGTGCAGTGGGTGGGAGGAGGACTGCCTCACACAAGGCCAGAGGGACAAATTCCTCCGCCCTCCCCCAAGCGCAGCCCTCTCAAGCTGGTAATGCTGGCGCTGCTCGGGGAGCTACAGAAACCACCTTCGTCTAGCCTTGGGAATCAGTACCAACATCCTCCAAAGCGGCAGCCTCATTCATGGCACCATGGAAGATGAGAGACAAGCAAAGGGTTGAGTGTCCTCCAAGCTGAGGAAAAAGAATCTAGAGGCACTTCCAAGAAGCCCTATTTCACTACCCTGCAGTCTAGCGCCTGCACCCCAATGCTGAGTAGCAGTTGTCAGGCCCCTCCTTAAACAGATCTAAACAAATAAAGACCATAGGTTCCCCTGTCCCATCATTCACAGCCAGAAACCACACATCCACACCAAGGGTTTTTTCCCTGGATCTACACTGGGGTAATGCCTGGCCAGGCTTCCTCAGGGGAACTAGGGATCCCAGAGAAATACAGATCTAGGGAGTAAAACCATGGTGGGTCCCCTTAATCCTAGGCCAAAGAGGCCCAGAACAGCAAGGAAAAAAGCAGGGATTCATCTCAACCCACTTTCCTCCCTGCCTCCATCCCAGACCAAGAGCTTTAACTCCATTTTCCCAGCCAAAGGGGAAATGGAGGCTTGGAGAGGTGAAAGGCTGAAGCAGGCCCTTGAGTGAACAGCTCTTCTCTAGGACTCAGGACTTCCTGGTTCCCAGCCTGAGACTCAAACCACACCTCTCCCCACCCCCATTTTGGGTTGGCCCTCCAGGGAAGAATCCAAATGGCAACAGTGGCCCTGTAGACCCTCCGGACTGCCCCCTGGGTCATCCTAGGGTCAGCCACAGCTAATAAGGAGAGGTATCTCCTAAGGAAGTTCTTCAGGGACAGACAACAGGAGAGGCCCTCCACAGGAGGCAAGGGCAGACAGCATGGGCGACAGCTAGCCTCATTCCCGCACCCCTGTGCCACCTCTCACCTCAGGATTACCACCCAGAAATCTTTCAAGGGCAAATCCCTATTTTCTCCTTTCCAAGACCAGGCTCAAAGAGGTCTAGCCCTCATATGGTGGAGGGAGTAGAGTGAGGGAGCAAAATACACCAGCCAAATCCCTGCTGGGCAGCATGACAGCTGTGAGAGGGGCTGTCCCAGCCCAGGGTCAGAGGCATGAGGCTCACGCTGCACCCTTCGTGCAGTCACATACACACCACTTCTCCCCAACACCTCCTGCCAGGGCTGAAAACATTGGCTTCAGCAGACACAGCTCTGCTCAGGTCACTTCTCCTCCAAAGAGATATAGGCCCCCCTATTCTGCAGAGTTGGGACAGGATCAGAGGACCAGTTAACATTCCCTGATTTAAAAAGGTTGGAGAGGTCTGGGAGGGGCCTGCAAGACCGGCCAGGGACTTATGGGCAACCAGCTCTCCACACCAGGCCCAGAGAAAGCGGGAGACAAAAGCCATTTTTTTGCAGCCCACATTCGCAGGGAGCAAATCTCAACGGCCTCCTCTATAATCCCCTAGAGATTATGTCCATCCGGAGAGGAGGGGAGGCAAAGCAGGCTAAGACAGCACTAGGCCTCGCTAGGGTCACTCTGCCAGGCAGGGGTAGTTGAAAGTTGAACAGCAAGGCCACAGCTGCCCCCAGCCCCGCCTCCTTCTTGCCCCAGCCACCCCTTCATCACAATGGTCAGTTTCCACACACTCTCCTCGTTGCACAGTGAAATAAGGCCCAGTGAAGGACCTAGGGCTCCCTGAGTCTCCCAAAGACTGCTCTGAGTGCCCGGATGGGCAAGAGCAACCTTAAAGTCCAACCTGGCAGTAAATCGGACCTGGCAGTGCCACCCTACCCCCGCTCCCAAGTTGTTCTATTCCCAAGGCCCACAAGGAACCCTGAAGGAGAAGCAGCTGACTTGGATTGGTGCTGGCATCAGGGCTTGGGTCCTAGTTTGGTAGAGCTCCCCCCAACACAAAAATAAACAGGCAGAGAGGCTTTCTGGCCAGGTTCCCAAACTCCCGTGGTTCCCTGAACCCCCCAGTCTTTAAAGAGGCACACCCCAGGACACCAGGCCTCGGTTGTGCTCTGGCGACTGGCTCGGGTTCCCTTGACAGACCCTGCCAAAGGAACCCTCTTCAGCTCTGGCACCCCTTTCTCCAACCTACAGGCCAGCTCCGGCCAAGATAGTCCATCTGGCTATGCCCCCAGTCCAACCCTTTCTGGGCCCTGGCCGGGCGGACTTCACTCACCTCTTCACAGGGCGATCCAGAAATCCTCATCCGAGAACATGGCCAGAGCCCGGGCCGCTCCCCGACCTCCAACCGCCAGAGCGATCACAGCCGCCCCCCGCACGGGGGGGCTTAGGGGGGCCAAGAACGGTAAATCCAGGTCGGAGTGGCCACCCTCCCCCGCCCCAAAAAAGCAAGAAGCCAAAGAAGGGTTCTCTGCCTCGGGTTCCAGCAGTTTAGGTTTCCATGGACAGCCCCTGGGCGGCGAATCCCGAGCGGACACAAAGAGAGCACCGGTGGCTTTGATCTTGGGCGAGCAGGATCCGCATCCGCGTCGCCGGGCGGCCTCTCAGTCCTAGGGCTGGGCCAGCGCCCCGGCCGCCCGCACCGGGCTCGGGCGGAACGTCGAGGCTCTCCAGATGGAACGTCGAGGCGCCTCCCCAGCAGCCCGGAAGGAATGCCGCGCCGCCCCGCGCCGGGCCCGGATGGAACGTGAGACCCTCGCAGGAGCGCCGAGCCCCTCTCCCCGCTCGGGCCGGCGCCCCGGGGCCGCGCGAGCTACGGCGACACGGAGCCGGCGGGGCCGCGGAGCTGAACCTGACACACACCCCAGCGCCGGGCTCCTCGACCCCGAGCGCTCGCCCTCGGCGGCTTCGAGCCCCCCACCTTCTGCTCCCCCCGGGGAAGGGAGGAGGGTAGGTGGGCGAGGAAGAGGAAGGGGCGGGCGGTGCGAGCCCTCTGCCCGCTCCCCTCCGGCCGCTCCGGGCCCTGCGCTCGCCTCCCTTCCCCTCTGGCCTCGGGAGCTGCCCCGCCCCCGGCCTGGCCGGCTCTGATCGGCGGCACCCCCTCGACCCCCGGCTGGCTGCGATCGCGGGGGGCCTAGAGGTGCATGGCCCAACCCCGGCTCCCGGCGCCGGGGGGTCAGGAAACTGAGCGGAAAGTGGGGAACGAGGCAGCCATTTGCAACCGGAGAGGAAAGTAGTGCAGCGCGGCGCCGCTCCGCCTCCCCCCCCTCCGCCTCCTGTTCGGCCGGTAGGGTGGTTCCTGCGAAGGGGCTATTTCCTGGCCCGAGATCTCGGCAATGGTCGTGGAGATTCAGGAAGCCTCCGGCGCGAGATCCGGGTGGCCCTTTTGCCTGGTGAACCCCACTCCAGAAGGGGGAGAAAGGAGAAGACGCGGCCCTATTTTGTGTTGGAGCGGAGCGGCGGAGGGATCCGGCCCTCTCGGAGGAAAGGCTGTGACTCTGCAGTTCTACGCACACGCTAAGGGATCCCTCCGCCACGGGTTAACCCCGACTGCGCCGGGCCAGCCGCTGTGCAGACACGTGGGAAAGAAGCCCCCTTCCTCTTCGCCCCGGCCCTAGAACTGCCTCCTTTACCGCCCGGCTAGTAGAACTAGGACTCCGTGCACTTTCTAATTCCGTTTCCCTGGAGTTATCGGCCCCTGAAACTCCAGCTGCCCCTTGCCTTGACCAGGAGCAATCTTTCCCGGGAGGGGGATGGAAGAAGAGCCAGGAGGTTGGCCGCTGCTCTGCATCCTGGGAACTGGAGTCCGCAAATGGAGAAAGTGAGGCACGGCGCCTGGCGCTGCAAAGGGTGGGTTCCTGCCACGTTCGGGGGCCTGAAGAAAAACGGAACGAGTCCCTAGTCGTTCCTTCTGACTCTCAAATCCCCTCGAGAGGAAAGAGGACTGTTAGTGCCCCCACAATCACCTCCCCCATCAAAACATAAATGTAGAGTTTCCCCTCCTTTGCCGGGTGCTCCCACCCCCAGACCCAGTCCTTCTTTCCTAATCTTCAGGGCCTGTGTCCCCCTTCTTAGTAAACATGTAACCCCTTTTTAGAGAGCATGTAACTTGTAGCCTTGCTGCTACCTGGCCGGAGTACTGTTATTCTGGACAAGATCCCAGTATACAGACACCCCCCCCCCCATTAGTCTGGATGAGAAGGGATTGGAAATGACTTCTCTGCATTAACTCTATCCACGGGATGGACAGGAGGAGACAAATTAACAAATGTGCTAGATACTTTATATATTCTTAGTTATTACTCACCCTCGTTATGAATTACATGTAATTATGTCCATGTTACAGATGAAGAGATTGAGACTGAAATAGGTAAAATTGCTCAACAAACCACATGAAGTGAGAAGTTGAGCCATGCAGGATGCAAAACAATGGCCATGTTTTTCCTGGGATATGTGTGTGTATTCATATATATTTATTATTTTTTTTTTTAAGATGTGGAGAAAGAGGCAGGCAAATCAGGTGCAGGGCTGGTTTTGTGGGAAAGGGTTTTTACAGTGCTGCCCAATAGAACTTTCTGCAATGATGGAAATGCACTACACACTATCTAATATGGTTTAGCCACATGTAGCTATTGAGCACTTTGAAATGTAGGTGGTGCAACTGAGGAACTTTTAATTTTAGTTGATTTTAAAACTAAATTAAATAGTAATATGTGACTTGCGGCTTTCATATTGGACAGTGCAGGAGACCTAAATCCCTACTGGCCAGAGTCATAGGAGGGATCAGATATGTCCTGTGCTAGCCACACACTGACATATGCTCTTCACTGACCATTCAGGTCTATTTCAGCAAAAAAGTCCAGCACTGACCCCACACCTGTCCCAGCTATAGTGGAATAAGTTCACCAAGAGTCAGAAGTTGGAAAATAGAAGGCCTCTCCCTACTCTGCACCCAGAGGCAGACCCTCACCAGAAAGACCTCAAATAACACAATAGCCACTATTTCTTAAGGGTTTATTATGTATGAGGACCTATGCTAAGTATTTCATAAATCACTTCAGTTTAATTCTCACATCAGTCCTATGAGGAAGGTTTAACTACACTTCATAAATGAGAAACTGAGAGAGGTTCAGAGAGGTTAAGTGTCTGCCCAAGGTCACACAGCTAAGTGGAAGAGTAACTCTTTTACTCTTTTAACCCAGCCATTAACCACTATTCTTTACTACTATCAGGCCTTGAGATTGTTTGATACACTTCTAGAAAACCTCAGACATTTGTTATTCTATCTCAGACCTCATGGAAATAACAGCAGGAGTGTAGGTACCCTTATTGAGAATTCCAAGTCAGATGCATAAAAGGACCTAATTTTAGTGTAGGGAGAGAGGGTGTTTACAACCCTAAAGAGACTCCTAAGCCCCCGAGAGATTGCTCTTTGGAATATGCTCCTTCCTGCAGCCCTTAATTCTTTTTAGATTCTAGATCAGAGATGCAAAAGCAGCTGGCAGGACTTTTGAAAACCAGCATGACAAACCATCATCCCCAACTGTAAGCCCAACTAGCCTGGAGCCAGGCAATAATAAGGTCACAGCTAAAAATCACACCTAAATTTTGTCCATTTTCCCCAACTAAGTGCATTGACAGAGTTGGCAGGAGTGCATCCCCAGCTGGCAGGAGAACTCTATGCCCTTCCTGTGAAGGATACCATTCAGGTAACCCTTATAAGTCCTTGGAGGAGGTATTAGGCCAGTTAGGCCCTAGGGCTACTGGGGAGGGGTCGCGGGTAGAGGCAGGTAGGACCAAATTTTCCTAGCCAAACCCATCCTCCTACCGAGCTGGCCGGTCAATAAGAAAGAGCAGAAGCAATAGCCTTTGAAACCAAAAAAGGCAGCACAACTCCAAAGGTGTGAAAGGTATGAAAGGAGCAAAGAACATCCATTTTAATGAAAGGCACTTGAGGAGATGGAGAGCAGGGAGTGGGGATTGAGCAGGGGCATTATTTCTTACTTTATTCAACTCTTAAAAAGCTGAAATCATCATAACACTTTAGTCCCTGCCTTCACACTACTTCACAATTCTTACATCATTAGGAACAAGGGTCTTTCTTCCTCCACCCAAACCCTATCCTCTCTGAGTTCCAGCGAATGCCAAGGCCCCGCAAGGGAAGCTATGTCAGCATGTGGCAGCCGGCCACTAGAGGGTGGTGTTTCTGTAGTTAAGGGGATTGTGAGAGCCTACAAATTTGGATGGGAGTGGCAGTCAATAGGTTACCTGTATAGGAGAAGAGTCGAAAAGAAAGGTGGGAAAGATAAGTAGTAAGTCTTAGGGTAATGGTTCTGAATGAGTGAGGGGTAAGGAATAGGAACAAGGTAGGAGGAAAGATTCTCTACCAAAGGCCATAGTCATCACTCCTTAGAAAAGGAGACATTGGCCCTGAGCTCTCCCCAGATACAGAGAAGTCAACTACAAAAAGATTAATCAGTTTATTTGCATATATACATTGTCACTCCAGGGAGCCAGCTCCACTTCAGGAGTCCCCAGCTCCCCTCACCCAGCCGACACCCAAAACCTACATAGGAGACTGGGTCCTGAATAGACAATGCCCAGGACTCATATCCCAACTCCATAGGTTATAACAATTCATTTATTTAGCAAAAACAGAGCTAGAGGACAGTGCCCATGAGACATCCTTGCCTCTTTGTAAACATCGACAACCAGGCCACTGGAGCCCAGGTAAGTGTGCAAACATGAGGGTACCACACTGTGTGCCCAGAGGGCAAGGGACACAGCTGGCAACCGAACAAACCCGTGAAGTCCTGAGGGCCTGCCCCCCCCAAGCCCCCACTGGAGCCTGGCAAGTGCCAGGGGCAGAATCAAGGCAGCTACCCCACGCTCAAGGGCTCACATGAGATGGCAGCGGCGCTCTTGCCCATATGAATTCTCTACCCGAGCAATCTCCTGGATGACTTTGGTGAAGATGCCTTGAGTCAGCTGCAAGGGATAAGGATTCAGGGCAAAAAAAAATCGTTTAGTTCACTGCCAATACCACCCAACTCTGAGGTGAACACCCCATTCCCCCACCATCCCCACCACCAAGCAGTGCCATAACACTGCTACCGCCACCACCTTCCTAATCTTCAGGCCCAGCACCTGCTTATCTCGAGCAGATGACTCCATAAATGTCGCACCCCAGGACTCTGCCAGCTTCTTCCCCTCAACAGCCTGGACCTCCCTAGAAGCAAATTTGGGACATGAAAATGAAGGACAGCAATGGCCCCAGGTTCTCTGCAAAATCTTTACAGGAGCCTAGGACTGAGACTTGAAATATGAAATGATAGTTTTTGAAATAGAAGGGTTGTTTTGTCTTACCCTTCAAGTTAGAAATGAAGAGGTAAAATGACTGGTTCGAATCAGTGGCAGAGCCACGACAAGACCCTGGCTCATTCCTAGTCCGGCTCACTTTCCTTCGCCTTAAGCTACAGAGATTTCCATACCTGTCTGGAGAGAGATCTGCCTTGTTCCCCACCAGCACCACTGGCAGCCTGGGAGGAAACAGCAGTTACTACAGGAGCCCCTCTGTTCCCCATGGACCCCAACCTCCTTCAAATCAGAGCTGGACAACTCCCCATCAAACCAGACAGGATCTATGTCCTGACTTTCTCCTTAATTTGGATCAATACGCCCCTGTCCTCCCTCTCCCCTCGGGTCCACACTATGTCTTTATCCCCCAGAGCCACATACCGGGTTTTCCCGTGGCCTTCATGTAGCTTTTGGTACAGACTCTCAATGACTTGGAAACTTTAAACACAAGAAATGAATCTATAACTTTATTCTGGGACAGCCCTCAGATCCTCCCAAGTCTCCCACTCACAACCTTGGTCACTTACCTATGCAGAGAGGTGACAGAATACACAAGCACATAACCATGGACCCCAATGATGAATGAATAGGGCAGAATGCTGTACTCATCCTGACAAGAAATAGAAACATCAATACCTAGATCCACAGCACTCAGATAGCCAAGGTTGGTGGGCTGTATCCTGGGGACCCTCCCTGTGGCACTCCCTACTCCAGTCACTTCTGTTCAACAAGTATTAACAGAGTAGCTCCAATCAGCGCTGCACACTGAAATGCTGCTAAAATGCTTTTCTTTTAATCCTACTTTACAGATGAGCCTCAGAGGCTACCAGACTTCATCTCCCAGGACTGAACTGCCACATTTAGATACCCTACCCCAAACTGGTACCTGCCCTGCTGTGTCCACCAGGTGTAGGTGAAACTCATCTTTGCCAAGAGTCACTATCTTGCTGTAAGCTGAAAAGAAAAGAAAACTTGACTGTGAGGTGCCTTGTAGGACTAGCAATCTGTGCCCCTATATATTGACATAGATGGGCCAGGTCTAGAGAGCTCTCCAGGAACCTGGAGAGACAATGTTAGGCTTCTTATTGTCTACATATACACCATCCTGGACTCAGTATCTTGGAAAATCCACACTCTAGCTCCACTCAGAACAGGATTGCTAGAGGAGATTAGATTTAATGTCTAATTAAATCATCCCTCTGGCACCAGGAAAATCCCAAACTATGGACTTGGATGGGGCACCCAAGCCTTCCCCACCCAATCCCTAGGGGAGAAGTCTACTCACTATTCTCCACAGTAGGATCATAGCCTTCCAGGAACTCGCCCTCCACAAATTGATGTGCTAAAGATGTCTTCCCTGTGGGAAGCAGAGGTAATTTTATCCAAATCACCCATCCATATTCACATCCTCTGTCCTTTCGGGCTGTGTGGCCCTGGACTAAAGGGGACCCCAAATTAGCATCCTAGCCTGGGAATGCCCCATGCAATGCTTCCCCTTAGGCTACCTTCACCCTCTTTTCGCCCTGGGTCGCTGCACCTTGGCCACCGGATGCATACAGTAGCGCCGCAGGAAGCCTTTCCCGCCGCCTTTCCCCACCCCACCCCACCCCTGGGAAGATCCGGTATTCCTTAGGACCCAGTCAGTCCTGCACCGGGCACCTGAGACTTGCCCCACCCAGACCGCGCCCCCGCCATCAAATCCTAACCCCACCTCCACCCCCCAGAGTAACGCTGAGGACCACCGCGGTGATCCAGCAGTAAAGCCCACGTTAACTCTTACATGCTCCAGCTTCCTGCAGCCTTCTACACTACCACCACCCCAGCCTTTTCAACTCCAACCTTTCAATCCTCGCTCTACAAGCTGGTTCTAAGGATGCCACCATTTCTCCCTGGGTCGCGTACCCGCGGCAGTGCGCCTCCTCTGGCCAAAAAGCCGCGGTGCATCCGTGCTCTGCCCAAGACCGAGACTCACCTACGGAGCGGTATCCGAGGATGACCACCTTCCTGTAGCGAACTAACGGCATGGCAGGAACCGGCCCCGAGGGGCTTGCAGAACTTGGGGCTGAGAGAGCCCCAAGAAGAGAAAGTCGAGTGCAGGCAGGTGTAGCAACCGGCACAGGAAAGCCGCTCACCCTGAAGCTGCCAGGGGCAAGATAGAGGGAAACCAAAACAAGCGCCGCGCCCGGAGCTGGCCACGTGATCACAACACAGCAAGACTAAGGCGAGGGAGCCGGGCGACCGGGGAACTACACTGCCGCGCCGCTCAGGGCTCCGCCCCCCAGGCCGCTCGCCATTGGTCCACTAGAAAGGATAGGGGCGGAGCCGTTGGCAGAAGCAAAGGGCGGGCCTCACGTGGAGCGGGAGAACCAGGAGCTGCGCGTGCGCAGACTAGACCCGGTTCATTCATAAAGAAACAGAAAGGAACCCGGGGTCCTAGAGGTGTTTGCGCCTTTGCAACCTAGTAAAAGCGGCTGCAAAGAATCATGGATGGATAATATCCGTTGTGGCTGGGCTGGATTTTCTGGTCAAAAGATTCTAGGCCTCCCTTTTGCAAGGTCTCCGGCGTCCTTGGGTAGGTTAAAAAAGGCCAAAGTTGCAATATATTCCCTCCGATTCCCCCAGACTTCAGCCCCAGATATTTTATTGTCGGGTTTCCACAGTCTTCCAGGATTTAACTTCGGAACTGCAAATCTTATTCCTGGGAAAATTGTTAGAATTTGTGGCCAAGTCCTCTGAGGTTTAGCTGTCACCATTATCACAGTGTTTTATTTATTCAACAAATATTTATTAAGCGTATACTATATGTTTTAGGCATTTCTCTAGCTTTGAAGATAGAGCGAAAAACATGACAGGTGAGGTCTTGGAACTCACAAAGCTTAAAACCTAGTTGGGAAGAAACAAACTTAAACAAGTAAGCATTAGATAGTATTAAGTGCTATATAGAGCAGTGTGAGAAGAAATAACCAGTTTAGATCAGTGACACTTCCTTTCAAAAGAAGCCCCATTTAAGCTGAAGTCTGAATGACAGTAAGGAGCCAGCTAGCAAAAGATTCAGACAGAAGAATCCATCAGTGCTATGGCGCTAGGGTGGAAATAAATTTGTTAAAATCCAGAAAAGAGAGAGAGAGAAAGCCAGTTAGCCTAAAGCAGATGAAATCTAAGAGGATGGCAGGGGCCAGGCTATGTAGAGTAGTTTGGACTAATTCTAAGTACCTAGAAAGCTATTGATTATGTTACTAAGTAAGTTGGGTCATGACATGATCTGAATTGTGTTTCTAAAAGATCTCCCTGGCTGTAGAGAATGGATTGGGGTTTGAGAGAAACAGGAGCAAGTGGAGCAAGCAGGAAGATCAGCTAGGAGACTGTTACTTGTAGTCCAGGTGAGAGGTGAGGGTGGCTTGACTAGAGTAGTAGAGATGAATGAAGCTGAGAATTCAGTGTATGTTTGGAGGCTGAGGTTAAGCTGGCTTGCTTGCTGAAGGATTGGATACAGGAGGTGAGGGAGGATAAAGAGGAAAGAAACCTAGATTTAGAGTGCTACTTTGTGCCAGGTGTATTTCATTGTCATCTCATTTAATATTCTCCACAGCCTGAGGTTGTTAATTTGCATTATTCATTCATTCATGAACAAATTTTTTTTTTTTTTTTTTTTTTGCGGTACGCGGGCCTCTCACTGTTGTGGCCTCTCCCATTGCGGAGCACAGGCTCCGGACGTGCAGGCTCAGCGGCCATGGCTCAGCGGCCATGGCTCAGGGGCCCAGCCGCTCCGCGGGCATGTGGGATCTTCCCGGACCGGGGCACGAACCCGTGTCCCCTGCATCGGCAAGCGGACTCTCAACCACTGCGCCACCAGGGAAGCCCCATGAACAAATATTTATCGCACAACCACCATGTCCCAGGCACCCTTCCAGGTGCTTAAAATAGAGCCATGAACAACAGGGACAAGGTCTTTGCTTACAAGGAGCAAGTATTTTGGGGGAGAAGACCAACCATCTACAAGCAAACAATAAATGAGTTACAGTTAAAAAGTAATAACTGCAGGGACCTCCGTGGTGGTCCAGTGGTTAAGACTCCATGCTCCCAATGCAGGGGGCCCCAGTTTGATCCCTGGTCAGGGAACTAGATCCCTCATGCCGCAACTAAAAAAGACCCCATGTGCCGCAATGAAGATCCTGCATGCTGCAACTAAGACCCAAAGTAACGAAAGAGAGAGAGAAAGAAAGAAAAAAGTAATTACTGCAATGAGAAAAAATAAACAAGACATGAGTGGGCTAACCCACTGAGAGTAACCTGGGGTGTTACTCCTCTTTTTTTATATGATATCCTAGGAAGCTGAGGAGGTAACATTTGTGCCTGAGACTTGAGTAATGGGTAGCTATTATCACTGTTCTCTCAGTTGTAGAAACTGAGAGTCATACAGGTAGCACACAGAAGTTGTTTCTTTTGCAAGGCCCTGATGAGGTGGGTGTGTAGGAGTTAGACTGGATTAGAGGGCAGGCTTTATAAAACTATAGAACCATCTCATGCTTTAAAATGTCCAGATTGGGGCTTCCCTGGTGGCGCAGTGGTTGAGAATCTGCCTGCCATTGCAGGGGACACAGGTTGGAGCCCTGGTCTGGGAAGATCCCACATGCTGTAGAGCACCTAAGCCCGGGCGCCACAACTACTGAGCCTGCGCTCTACAGCCCATGAGCCACAACTACTGAGCCCACGTGCCACAACTACTGAAGCCCGCGCGCTTAGAGCCCATGCTCCACAACAAGAGAAGCCACCATAGTGAGAAGCCTGCACACGACAACAAAGAGTAGCCCCTGCTCGTCGCAGCTAGGGAAAGCCCACGCACAGCAACGAAGACCCAACACAGCCAAAATAAAATTAATTATTTAAAAATGTCCAGATCTACAAAAGTTGTTTCAAAGAGCCACCTTTTTAAAAAAATTTTATTTATTTATTTATTTTTGGCTGCATTGGGTCTTCCTTGCTGCACGCAGGCTTTCTCTAGTTGCGGCAAGCTGGGGCTACTCTTCCTTGGTGCGTGGGCTTCTAATTGCGGAGGCTTCTCTTGCTGCAGAGCCAGGCTCTAGGCACACGGGCTTCAGTAGTTGTGGCTCACAGGCTCAGTAGTTGTGGAACGCGGGCTCTAGAGCGCAGGCTCAGTAGTTGTGGCTCACACACTTATTTGCTCCGCGGCACGGGGGATCTTCCCAGACCAGGGCTCGAACCCATGTCCCCTGCATTGGCAGGTAGATTCTTAATCACTGTGCCACCAGTGAAGTCCCCAAAGAGCCACTTCTTTTTTTTTTTAGATGTTGGGGGTAGGAGTTTATTAATTTGTTTATTTATTTTTGCTGTGTTGGGTCTTTGTTTCTGTGCGAGGGCTTTCTCTAGTTGTGGCAAGCAGGGGCCACTCTTCGTGGTGCACGGGCGTCTCACTATCGCGGCCTCTCGTTGCGGAGCACAGGCTCCAGACGCGCAGCCTCAGTAGTTGTGGCTCACAGGCCTAGTTGCTCCGCGGCATGTGGGATCCTCCCAGACCAGGGCTCGAACCCGTGTCCCCTGCATTAGCAGGCAGATTCTCAACCACTGCGCCACCAGGGAAGCCCCAAAGAGCCACTTCTTAATCTGGCCTCAGAAAGGAACCCAAATACCTTTTCTACTGGGTAAAGGAAGTTCCTTGCAGACCAGCAATTTTATGCTGGATTATTGGGCTTGAATGAGGTTGGCGGTAGTTCCAGGTTAGGTTGTAAGCACTGTAGGATAAAACAAAGAACTGGATTCAATTCAATAAAAGTTCATTCATCTCCTACTTTGTACCAGTCAGTCTTACCATGTTTTGCACACTAAGGATATAAAGATAAATAATATTGATAGATGCCTTTTATGCTGTTTGTCTTTGCACATTAACCCTCTACTCTTTTCCACCCAGATCCGTGTCCAGGAGGTAGACCTTGCTCCTTGGATTCCAGGGGGGTTCAGCCAAAGAGGAGTACTCACAGAAGATCAAATGGAAGGAAGAGAAGGTCTGTTCCCACACTGAAGGTCACAGCACCTCTCCAAGCACTCCCCCAACCCTAACCCAGACAGCTCTCAGTGTTCTGTTTCCAGTAATTCCCTTCCCTTCCCCTTCAGGCCTACAGTAATAACAGCCTCTCTGATACTCACCGGGAGGTGTTGTTCTATCCCTTTTGCTTCCCTACACCTTGCCCACACCTTTGTAAATAATCTCTTTATTAAATCATCCTCTAACTCTCTTGTTTGCAATCAAGAAGAAGGCAAAAGGACTAAGGCAAAGGGCTTTCTCTTGTAGTTTTTTCTGGATAAGAAGATCTCACAGAAGATTTTCACCTATGTCTTCTTGAACAGAACTGTATCATGTGGCCATCTCTACCTGCAAAAGAGCCTGGAAATTTTAGCATTTTCTTTTCCACCCTCTATAGTATAGAAAGGTAAAAGAGAATAGGAACAAATTTTTACAGAGCCACTCTACAAGACCTGCATACCTTGGGACCAAGATATTTGTTTGTTAAATATGTCACCGTAAAAGGTAGGGCATAAACGGTTACTTTGTAAAGATCAGAGGTAGGGACTTCCCTGATGGCACAGTGGTTAAGAATCCCCCTGTCAATGCAAGGGACACAGGTTGGAGCCCTGGCCTGGGAAGATCCCACATGCCACAGAGCAACTAAGCCCGTGAGCCACAACTACTGAGCCCGTGTGCCACAACTAATGAAGCCTGTGAGCCTAGAGGCCATGCTCCACAGCAAGAGAAGCCACCGCAATGAGAAGCCCGCGCACCGCAACGAAGAGTAGCCCCCGTTAGCCACAACTAGAGAAAACCTGCATGCAGCAACGAAGACCCAACGCAGCCAGAAATAAATAAATAAATAATAAATTAATTTTTAAAAATCACAGATATGCAAAGATCACCAATATAGGATAAAATAAAGGAAGCAAACTATCCTAATGTTAGGTAAATAAGCTTAGAATAAAATTTCTAATGACAGCATCATACATTGCTCTGTCTCAAACAACTGAGATAAAATAAAGATGAAATGCTCCCAGAAAACTGTTTTAATTATCTCTATGAAAAGTGAAAACATTTTCCATTGAAATGATGGGTTCCATTTTACAGGTCTTCAGAGATTCTTGGTTTTCCACAGTTTTGGTAGAGAAAGGCTTCACCTCCCTGCTGACGTATGTTATCGACTGTTGCATAACAAACTATATCAAAACTTGGTGGTTTAAAACAATAACAATGTATTTATTATTTCTCATGATTTTGTGGATTAAATTGGCAGTTCTTCTGTCTTCTCTCCTGGACTCACTCATGGGGCTACCAGAGGCCACAGACCCTGTTGGGTAGCCCTCTCTTTCAACTAGACACAGTTGCAGCTCCCTTGAATTCTTGTAATCCTTCCTTCCCTTGCCCCTTCAGGCCTAGGAGGTAGCACCTCTGATGACTCCCCACTGATGCCAGACTGAATGCTTCACCACACTTGTAGATACTTCATTACTCTGTCCACACCTTTGTGAATATCCCTTTCATTATATTATCTTCAGTTTCCCATTTGAGTATGCAATCTGTTTCCTCCAAGGATTCTGAATGATACACCTCTGAATGTTATAGTAGGGAAAATTATCAGGCAAAAGATTAGAAGGCAGGGCTTCCTGGTGGCGCGGTGGTTGGGAGTCCGCCTGCCGATGCAGGGGACGCGGGTCCCGGTCCGGGAATATCCCACATGCCGCGGAGCGGCTGGGCCCGTGAGCCATGGCCGCTGAGCCTGCGCGTCCGGAGCCTGTGCTCCGCAAGGGGAGAGGCCACGGCAGTGAGAGGCTCGCGTAACGCGCAAAAAAAAAAAAAAAAAGATTAGAAGGCAAAATTATATCATCTCACATTACAGTATAAGTAGCTAGAAGCATGGAAGAAATTTTTCTTCAAAAATGAAGAGACAGGGAGGAAGGAAGAAAGGAAGGAAGGAAGAGAGAAAAGTTGATTGATTCTGTCTGGAAGGATCAGAGATTCCACATGATAACTGAGCTGAGCCTTAATGCTCAAGAAGGCTCTAAGCAAAAAGGCAAAATGCTGGGATGGTGAGGAATAAATTAGGAGTTTGGGATTAAAATATACACACTACTATATATGAAATAGATAACCAACAAGGACCTACAGTATAGCACAGGGAACTATACTCAATAACTTGTGTATTTCTTTTTATAAATTTATTTATTTATTTTTTGGCTGTGTTGGGTCTTCACTGCTGCCTGCGGGCTTTCTCTATTTGTGGCGAGCGGGGGCTACTCTTCCTTGTGGTGCGAGGGCTTCTCATTGCGGTGGCTTCTCTTGTGGCGGAGCACGGGCTCTAGGCGCGTGGGTTTCAGTAGTTGTGGTGCGTGGGCTCAGTAGTTTTCGCTCATGGGCTCTAGAGCGCGGGCTCAGTAGTTGTGGCGCACAGGCTTAGTTGCTCTGCAGCATGTGGGATCTTCCCAGACCAGGGCTCGAGCCCGTGTCCCCTGCGTTGGCAGGGAGATTCTTAACCACTGTGCCACCAGGGAAGTCCCGATACTCAATATCTTGTAGTAACCTATAATGGAAAAGAATCTGAAAAAGTGAATCAGTATATATATATATATATATATATATATATATATATATATATGTATATATATATGTATGTATATACACACACAACTGAATCACTTTCCTGTGATTTCCTGAAACTAACACAACATTGTGAATCAACTATACTTCAATAAAAAAAAAATTTTTAAGGCAAAATGCTCAGAGAAGAGTGAAAGCACAGTGTGTCTGGAAATACAGAGTGAACCCTGTACCTGGAGCATTCTGTGAGGGGGAGCTACGTGTGGAAATTCAGGCTGGAAATTTGACTGGGATCAGATCAGGGAGGGCTATGAATGCCAGCTTTAAGAATTTGGTCTTGGGACTTCCCTGGTGGCGAAGTGGTTAAGAATCTGCCTGCCAGTGCAGGGAACACAGGTTCGAGCCCTGGTCCAGGAAGATCCCACATGCCGAGGAGCGGCTAAGCCCGTGTGCCGCAACTACTGAGCCTGTGTGCTCTGGAGCCCACGAACCACAACTACTGAGCCCGCATGCCACAACTACTGAAGCCCGCGTGCCTAGAGCCCGTGCTCCACAACAAGAGAAGCCACCACAATGAGAAGCCCACGCACTGCAACGAAGAGTAGCCCGCACTCACCTCGACTAGAGAAAGCCTGCGCGCAGCAATGAAGACCCGACAAAGCCAAAAATAAATAAATAAATAATTTAAAATTAAGAAAAAAGAATTTGGTTTTTATTCTGTACCCCAGGGTTTTCAAAATATACAACTAGTGCCATGTAAGATGACTTAGGTAATACACAAAAGAAATTTTTTTTGCTATGTAATTTTTAATGTGTGGTAGGAAAAACAAGAGCTATAATGCCAAAACTCTGACTTCACAAATATTGTTGCTTAGAAGAGGTTGAAATTGGTAGAAAGAGAAGCCCGTGAAATTAGAGAAAAATATTAAACAATTATATGGGTGGAATGGGTCTATGGACATAGTCATGAAAATAGTACAAGGTTTGGGAAGCACTGCAATGAGCAAAGGGACCTTTGATGTTGCCTTGGTGGGAGTGTTATGGGGAGGGCAGTACCGTGAAGACAGCTGTGCTTTGTAAGGATCATGCTGGCGACCCTGTGGAGGAGGATGTACCGAGAGAGACTGGTGCTGGAGGCAGGAGCACTGTTAGGAAGCTGATACCCAGGAGGAGAAAGATGAGGGCCTGGACCACAGTAGCAACAGAGAGGATGGTGAGGACTCACACAAAGTGCACTCCAGATTCAAGTTAAAAAGTTTATGACCTGATTAATAGAGACAAAATTCCATTTATAGATTTAGAGGACAGGGGAAGAACGGGAATTGCTTAGTGGGGGCATGGGGAGAGTATTGAATTAATGCACTTTTTTTTTTTTTTTTTTTTTTTTTGCGGTACGCGGGCCTCTCACTGTTGTGGCCTCTCCTACCGCGGAGCACAGGCTCCAGACGCACAGGCTCAGCGGCCATGGCTCACGGGCCCAGCCGCTCCGCGGCATGTGGGATCTTCCCAGACCGGGGCACGAACCCACGTCCCCTGCATCGGCAGGCTGACTCCCAACCACTGCACCACCAGGGAAGCCCAATGCACTTATTTTTGACATGTGGATTTTGGGGCACCTCCCAGATGTTCACATGTCCATGGGCCACTTAAGGATATGTGTCTCTAGGCACTGCCCAGAAAAATAGCCAGGATACATGTGCAGGCATGTTCCCTACATGTTCCATATGTCTGGTTCTTTCCTCACTCTTACACCTATTCTTGAATTCTGTTATCATGGAGTTTGATAAACACCAACCCATTTCAGGAAAATGAGAAGTACTTAGGTCCTCTCAGGGGACCTTGCTCGATCCACGGATCACAACCAGCAACTTCCAAAATAAGTGAATTAGAACATATTAGAGCTGGAGGACCTTAGTGATCATCTGGTACAGTTATTCTGAAGGGTGAGGACACATAAGAGTCACCTGGAGGGTTTGTTAATGCACAGATTGCTGGGACCTACACCAGAGTTTTTGATTCAGTAGGTCTGGGTAGGGCCCAAGAATTTGCATTTTGAGCAAGTTTCCAGGTGATACTGAGGTTGCTGGTCTGGGGACTACACTTTGAGAACCACTGATGTAACACAACTTCTCCAGACTACAGGCTGAGAAACTGCAGCCTGGAGAGGTAAAGTGCATCATAGCAGCAAAACATATTGGAAAGAACATGGACTTTGCAGTCAATCAGACCTGGTTTCAAATCCTGGCTGACTCACTATGTGATCTCAGGCAGGTACTTAACTGCTGAGCCTCAGTTTCTCTTCTATGAAATGGTTAGAACAACAAGATAGTAGATGTTTGTCATTCTTTCTGGCTGCCACAGAAAGATCGAGTTCCAGGGTGGATAGTGGCCGTGGTGTCAGCAGTGCCTTCCAGCACCCAGTCAGGGCATTGGTCTGCAAATTGCACTGTCTAGTGTTTAGTGGCAGTTGCCACAGTGCCCCTGTTGGCTTGGTTCTATGATTTGAGGCATTGTTTCTGGCTGTACAACCTTGGAACCCAGACCCCCAGCCCTCCTGTGACCTGCTTAAATCTTTCTGGAATCAAATACTTATTTTGCACAACTGTTGTGAGAGGTAAATGAGATAATGTATGTGATATTCCTATCACTCTGTTAAAAAATACTTGGTACTCATTACATTGAAGCCATCATAGTAATTATCGTTATTAGTTTGAAAATGAATTCGCAGTTTGGCCAGAGAGGTATGCCCTGAGGCAGATGGTCTGGATCCCTCCCTGGACATCACTGGGAAAGATGCCGCTGGGAAGAGCACTCAGTCTAGCCAACTTGGGAACTGGACTTGCTCAGGACCTCCAAATGCTCATGTGCTAGGGAAGCCTCACAATAATTCATGAACGCGTGATTTGGGTTCCCAAATCAGGGAACCAATTTGCCAATGTATGTATCTGTTGCTTTCCCTTTCCACTACCGAGGAAGTCTGCACATCCTCTATCTAGGGCACTCCCTTTTCAGCGAGGTACCAATGTGGTGCCTGATGAGCAGAACATTAGGATAAAAGAAGAGGACTAACTCTGTGAAGGTATTTTGGCCAGGACACGTGGAGGCCCAAAGAACCATCCCTGCCCCACCAGTGACCACATTTCGGCACTTCTCTCCCCAAGATAATTCTGGGCACGTGGTAACAATTCTGATTGACTGAGTTGCCCATTTGCCACATTCCATTTTGGATCAATAGATTGATATTGGTTGATCAATGACTTTTTCTTTCATTTTAGATACATTAATATCAAGCCGATAAAGTTGAAAGAAATATTTTTCTTCTTCTACCTTACTCTTCACTTCCTCTTTGTCCAATCAACCACCAAGTCCTATCAATCCCACAACTACAAATATGTCCTGAAACTGTCCTTTCCATCTCCATTGCCACCTCTTTATCTCAACCAACATCATCTCTCATTATCTCATTATCATTTTGCTTGCTCTCCTCCCTGGGCCCACTCCCTTCTAACTCCATTCTCCACTTAGGAGCTAGAGTGATCTTTTTAAAACCCAAATTTGATCAGGCCACTCCTCTAAGCTAAAACCTAATTAATTTAATCCATTAAAACGACTGCCTGTTTCTCTAGAAAACTGTCAAAAATCCCCAGCATAGTACAATGCCTAATAGTATTTGCAGGGGCTTTAATAAATATTTGTTGAAGGGAGGGAGTCAAGTCTCTGGACCTGAGAGGAACTGCCTTGTCCCTTTGTGTGTTAATTTGACTTGCTTAAATCTCAGAGTACCTCCTTGTTTCCACCCTCTTGGAAACACCTCATTGTAGTAGCCTCTGGCATCTCTTACAAAGAGATTTTCCTCAAGGTCACACAGCTGGTGCATAGGCACCAAATAGAATATACAGCCCTATTATTTTTCACTGTGGAGCCACTGTTATGTGAGAAGCAATCACAGTTGAAAAGTGACAACCACCAGTAGGATGCTTGATCCTCCTGCAACACTCCCACCAAGTCTCCAGGCCTCTGTACAGAGTCTTTCGAAGATAAAGGAAATCCACCTTCTTACCCCACCAAAGAAGCCCCTTCATCTTTAGACAATTCTACAAGTTATTGAAAATGAGACTTTTCAGAGAAGAATCCAACCTAGCCAGTTTATCAAAGGATAGAGATAAGGAGGGAAAGGAGGTTGTGTGTGAGAGAGAGACCCACATCCTCCCTCATGTGGTGGTGCTCAGGTGCTTTGGGCCAGCTGCCTCCAAGAGAAGAGGAAGGTGGGTGACTTTGACTCCAGCTTAGTTCAGGGAGAGATTCATGATATCTAGCCTCAAAGATTCTACGAGCTACTATAGACTAGCCAGGGACTAGAACAAGGAAAGGATGTGTGTGGAGGAAATGGGATTAATCCCAGCTCACATGTTGGGTGGAATCCCAGCTGCTGCAGCTGCTGAGGGCTTAACCAGCTGTTCCCTAGGCAGCTGCAATGTTCAGCCCAGACCTGGCTCTCAGGGTGGCAGCTCTGTCTCAGCTTAGGGCCATCAGCTCCAAGCAAAGTCAAGCCTCCGTGGAAAGAATCGCTGGAAAGCAAAAGAGAATAGCAGAAAAAGAGTCCCTAGTTCCAATAAATCCTTTTTTGACACCATGTGGTTTGAAAGCAGACCACTGTGTTCTTAGGTTATGTGGTCTCAAGGAGGGAAGTTGAGAGACAGTTGGGGTTCAGGTTTCAGAGAGAAGCAAAGCCAGGGCTTGAGGTACCACCTTCAGTTCTGTTTCTATCTTATCCTGTCCTGCTCCAGTTTCCCTACGCTGCCCCCACCTCCATCTGTTCCCATAACACGCTCTCTGTAGGGACGGGGGCATTTCCTACTTGTGGTCAGAATTAGCGATACTCATATGCTCAGATGAGAACCAACCTACTTAGGGATAAAGATGACCCAAAAAGCCCATCCAATTGGCAATTTCCTTTTTTATTTATTTATGGCATGTGGGATCTTAGTTCCCCGACCATGGATGGAACCCTTGCCCTCTGCCATGGAAGTGCGGAGTCCTAACCGCTGGGCCACCAGGGAAGTCCCGGCAATTTCCTTTTTTTTTTTTTTTTTTGCGGTACGCGGGCCTCTCACTATTGTGGCCTCTCCCGTTGCGGAGCACAGGCTCCGGACGCGCAGGCTCAGCGGCCACGGCTCACGGGCCCAGCCGGTCCGCGGCATGTGGGATCTTCCCGGACCGGGGCACGAACCCGTGTTCCCTGCATCGGCAGGCGGACTCCCAACCACTGCGCCACCAGGGAAGCCCCAATTTCCTTATTTTAAAATGCAAGTTTGACTTTTCCCCTCACCTGCTTCAAATCCTGCAATTGCTTTCAACTTCCAGACAGGATTGAAAACCCTTAAAGTCGACCCCATCTCCCGCTCACTATACTGAACTTGTCGATGCTCCTCAGATTCATCTTACTGTTGCTCCCCAACTCCAGGCCTTTGCACATGCTGTTCCCTCGGCTTGAACAACTCTTACCTACCGTACAGGTCTCAGCTTAAATGCCACTTCTCATCTCTTTACCACACTCAACAACCTTCTAACCACTTATGCCTGTCTCACCAGATGACCCGTAGGAGCGATGCCTGACTTTATTGTCCTATGCCCAAGGCACAACACAATATTTGACACAGAGTAGGCACTCAGTAAACCCTTATTAAAGATACCGCTTTCTCATGGGAGATGTTCATCATTAACCAAGTCACATATAGAGACAATAACAGGGAGAGGAAGGTTTGAATATGATAATTGGCCACAAAATCCCCCACAGGAAACTACCCTAACCAGCCATAAGCTGCTTCCCATAGACAGCTGCCTCAGTTACCCAGACAGGGAAGAACGCTTCCTCCAATATAGCAGGGACCACAAAAGCACAGTCAGGGATACACATCTCAAGGCTCTAGGTCAGAAATGCTAATTTTTCAAGCAGAGTTGTTTCTCTTCACTAAGGACCCCATCTTAGCACTGGCCTCTTCTTATTTCAAACATTTCTGGAAGCTTATATTATTCTGCTAGAGCTGTCATAACAAAATATCACAGACTGGGCGGCTTAGACATCAAACATTTATTTTCTCATAGTTTTAGAAGCTAGAAAAATCCAAGATCAAGGTTCCAGCCAATTTGGTTTCTGGTGAGAGCTCTCTTCCTGGCCTGCAGACGGCTGCCTTCTCACTATGGCCTCACATGGCCTTTCGTTGCACATGTGAAGAGAGAGAAAGCAAGCTCTCTCCTATGTCTTCTTGTAAGGACACTAATTCTGTCAGATCAAGGCCCACTCCTATGACCTCATTTAACCTTAATTACTTCTTTAGAGACCCCATCTCCAGATACAGCCACATGGGCATGAGGGCTTCAACATATGAATCTGGGGGGAGACACATGCATTCAGTCCATAACAAAGTGCAACATTCCCCTCCTCTAATTCAAAAAGAGCTGAGAGTCTTCTCATGCTTTCTGGCTTGGTGTACCAACCTGCCATGGATGACTGCCAGAGAGTTGCAGCCACATCTGTATTTCCTTAACTGGTAGCTAGGTTGCTTTAGTTAAGGAAGCCAGTCATCCAGGCAGGAGGAAGAAGAGCCAATGAAAATGAGAGAGAAATAACTGTCAGAAAGCTAGACTTACTAGTGACCCAATGGAGGGAATGAGGAAGAGAGTCAAAACCAGCTTAAGGTCCCATAGGATGTGGCCCCATCCATCAAGGCATTCTTTTTTTTTTTTTTGCAATACGCGGGCCTCTCACTGTTGTGGCCTCTCCCGTTGCGGAGCACAGGCTCTGGACGCGCAGGCTCAGCAGCCATGGCTCCCGGGCCCAGCCACTCCGCGGCATGTGGGATCCTCCCGGACGGGGCACGAACCCGTGTCCCCTGCATCGGCAGGCGGACTCTCAACCACTGCGCCACCAGGGAAGCCCCCATCGAGGCATTCTTATTTCGTTGTGCCTGCCCCAATTTTCCTTATCTGTAATACAATCTCATAGGGTTATTGTGAGGACCAATGAGAAAGTATGTAAAGTGCTAAAACAGGGCCTGGCCTGCAGTAAGTTCTCAGGAAATTTTAGCTACATAGAGTTACATTTCCCAATTTCCTACTCTAACCAGCCTGCACATCTTCATCCCAGATTCCAAGTCCTCGCTCATGTTGGTACTTCTGTCTGGAATGGCCTTTCTAGTCTCCTCCACTTACACAGGCTACAACATCCTATTCAGGCCCTACTTTCTCCACAAGGCCTCCTATGTACAAATATGACATTTAGCACCCGTTCAACTCATCTTGATTAAGTAACAATGTTGCTTTGGCAGCTAACAATCTTATACCTTTAAGAAGCTATTTCTTAATTTTGGTGTGTTTTTCAGTGCCTAATACGGTGCTACACTGTAGATGTTCAGTAACTCCTGCTTGAAGAAAGGAAGGGGAGAAAAATCTGGATTCTGGGCAATAAAAAGGTCACCTGAACCTTAAAGCAGTGCTTCTCAACTCCGGTTTCCCAGTATGTGGAGAGGTCTTGCCAGGATGATCACAAAATTCTCTGCAATTCTCAAAACAAGATTACTTTTAATTATACTTTAGTTCTAAAGCAAAACTAAATCTGTCACACAGCACCTTCTGAAGAACGGAGTGTTATGAAATCAAACAATTATAGGGACAACACAATCCCCAAAGGTCTGGGAACCATTGATAATGCTGCCTCTGGTAGAGTGGTAAGGACAGAAGCAGACAGACAGCAGACAGCAGCAAAGGGAGTGAGAAACGGGTGCAGAGCATATAAAACTCAATGGTATCTATTCCACATTGGGCACATACATTGATATTGTCAACAATCCTGTCAGGGAAGGATCATTATCTCCAGATCTGCCTGACTTCCTAGCCATGCCCTTTCTTTCCCTAATCCTCCTTGCCAATTCTGTTAATGAGAAGGGGTGCTGCATTTGGAGATGTTGTGTGGCCAAGTAAATATGCCTTCCTGGCCATCTTCATAGAGACGGTACTCTTTGCTGCTTGAGGGAAGGGAATGGACTTTATTTTAGGAAGCTGGGAGGGCGTCAAGGGGACAAGAATAAGGAGGGATGGAAGTTGAGGGTGAGAGGTGAGCCTCAGGCCTGGGGAGTAATCTACAGGATGTAGTTTAAGGGAAACCAATTAGTTCTCCTTGTCCCCAGGTATCTCCTGCCCAACATATTAAGGTGCTAGGAATCAGCACCATTATGGTCTCATGGTTTAAGGCCTTATTTTCAGCAGGCCTTTAAGATATATGCATTACATGATCTTTTGATCATGTAATAGGCCTGTGAAAACAGCCCTACCAACGTAGAAATACTAATTAGTTTATCAGATTAGTCATCACCTGGAGTGACATGACAGTAGGGCATCAGGATCTGATAGAATGAGACAAGAGCAGGTTTAGAAAGTAGGAAGGAAAGGTCCACAGCTTGGACTGTGTTTCTGAAATCCCTCTGAAAGGGGGAGGGTGGTGGTAATGGGCACCTGGTGTGGACTGAGGGAAATGGGAGGTGGAAAGATACTAAAGGTAAACTTGGCCTGCTTCCAAATGTCGGCTTTATCAAGCACTACCTGGAACCCTAAGTATGCTTTCACCTCCAGACACTGAACTCAAAGTGTCACAGGGTGAGGGAGGTGAGTGGGCAACTTGGACACACATGGAAATCTGGAATACTACAGGCTACAACCATACCTCCAGCTTCCAGGAGCCACAGAGCTAAACCAGGTGCAAGGGATACAAAAGTGCCACTTTCCAAATGAGAGGCAGGTGGGTTCCTCGCCAGCCCCTGATACCGGTGGCTAAGCCCTGGCAGCTTAACAAGTACCATCCACCATCTCTTGCATCCTGGGGGAAGGCTCCTCTGCACAAATCCAGTCCACCCTCTGCGCAGCATTTTTCCTTTGGCCGGGAAGGGAACCGATCCTGAAGGCCACTAGAGGGCAGTATATAGCAGGGACCCTGTGCAGGAAGAGCACAGCCGCTACAGGGAAAGGTGGGCTCCTGGTGGTACCGCCAACCCCTACCATTCTCCGGGCCCTGACACTCTCCTTCCAGTGCAGTCCAACTTCCTCGGAGCTTCCATTCCTAACTCGGGGCACTTGCCTGCCTGGATTCCAGGTGTCTGCTGCGTTGGACCCAGAGGTTCCAGAAACACCCAGGCCAGGAAAGCAGAGCTAGAAATAATGGGAGAGGGGAGAGGGGAAAGGTGGAGGAAGCCAGTAGAAACAACAACCAGGACAGGTGATCAGGAAGGGGGCTCAGGTTTTAATTCCTATGTGCCCTTGCTTGGAGAGCCTATGCCCCCTCTACCCCCATACATCTGGGCTCAGCCCATCAGGAGGGATAGGTTCTAGCCCTCTGTCCAGGTTCTTTCTCTTGATCAAGAGTGTGTGGGGACTATTAGTTATGAATTAGCTAGGGATTCCCATGAGTCATCAGTTGGTCCAGTTACATCCCCCCAAAAAACATCAGCCCCATGTAGACCCCTTACACCAGAGTAGGATGGGGATTACGGTGATTCTTGAGGGAGGGACCAGGACTGCAGGCTAACAATTGGGGGCCAGAATTCTTTAAGTATCAGTACCCACAGTGGCCTGAGCCACCTCTGGAGCCCCTATGAACAGAAAAAGGACGTTTTTGGGTTTTCTTGTTCCTTGGGTAACCCTGGTCCCTCCAACAGTCGGTATGCAAACATGTGGGCAGAATGCTAGTCCTCTCTGGGTGGGAAAAAGAACTAGCAGCCTAGAAAAGGGCAGACTCTTCTGGTCTCTGTTGCTGGTCGATTGGGATGCCTCCTCTGAGAGGAGGAAGCAGGGTGGGACGATCTGCTGGGGAAGGAGAGGGGAATGGGAAGTAAAGTATGGTTCCCTTTCTCCGTACCCCCTCCCCCAATCTGGAGGTAAATCACCATCTGAATAGAGATATTTCCCAATAAGCTCCTGGAAGCCTTCCCTTTATTAGCCCACTTGTAGGAAAATGTCAGATGTCAGATTGGCTCCCATGTCAGATAACTGTTAACGCTGTGCCCCAGCCCCTCATCTTGCCAGGCGGGGCAAGCAGATTATTATATTACAATTTATAAATAGAAAATAAAATAAAATAATCGGGTGGGGCTGAGGCACTGGGGAAGAAGAGGAGAAATAGTCCTCGTCGACGAGTACCCATCATCAACCCCATCTACTTAGGACCCAACCTCTCAGGTAGAGGTTGCCCCTAAACCATCGCGTCCATTTTCTCCCTATCCCTCCCTCCCTCCCAATCAGCATCGTCTGCTGCCCACATCTCCAGATCTCAGCCCGCACACTCCCGTTTAGGCGGATGCCACGAGGTTTCTATGCCTGGAGCGCTCAGTCCAGCAGCTCCTCTGCCAAGCGATAGAGGAACCGAGAGTACCAATGCATGCCAGTTGGCTGGACGGCCCCGCCCGGAAGCAGCGCCCCCAGCGCGTGCAGCAGGCGCAGAGGAGCAAAGGCGCGGTGCGCCCACTGGTGACTCTCCAGAACCGCGTAGCACGAGGCCAGGACATCGTTGACCAGCAGCGTCCCGTGCGCTGTGAGCGGTGCGAACACGCCAACGGCTTCCTCCCGCGCCACTCGGGCCACGCGCGCAGGCCGAAGGGCGTCCCCGCCTGGCGCCAGCACCGAGTCCCCCGCGCGCAGCCGGCGCGCGAACACCGGTGCAAAGTCGCCTGGCTCGGGCGCAGGCCCTCGAGCGGCGAACACCAGGTGCCAGGGAGTGAGCAACAGCTTGCGCGGGGGCCGCTCGGTCTCCACAGCCACGAATGAGGCCCGGCGCTGCAAGTCCCGGTCCAGGAAGAGCAGCACGGGTGTGGGCACCACCCGGCCTGCCGCGTCTGCCGCCAGCACCCAGTCACCGCGGTGCAGTTCCCGCAGCCCCTTCCGCTCGCCGCTCCGCAGGCGCACGGTGGCATTTCCCGGAAAGCAGCCGCCTGCCCTGACCGCCAGTGAGTTATCTGGAGGGGACAAGCAGAGAGAGGATTGCATGGAGACCAGTTCCAGAATGTTAGTACATATTGTCAAAGACGTGGGTCAAGCCCAGCGCAGACCTCACCAGTCCCGGAACAACATGCAAGTTCCCACGGATCTGGTCCTAACCTGGGCAGAAATGGAAGGGGGTTTACAACACTAACGCCCGCCTGGGGTCCCCTAGAGTCCCAACAGGGCTGCGTACCCTCAGTTTCCCGGAGGGACCTCACCACCCACCCCGTACTGTACCGGCTTTGACAGACACGTGGACGTGGTTGCGGGACTCGTAATAGACCCAGTCGAAGCCGGCTTCCACTGCCAGGCGCGCCAGCAACCCATACTTATTGCGGTCGCGGTCGGACGTGGTGATATCCAGGGCACGTCCTTCGTAGTGAAGTGAGTCCTGAGCGTGGTGGCCGTCCTCGTCCCAGCCCTCGGTCACCCGTAGGCGCACTCCGGGCCACATGTTCATCACCGCAATAGCCAGCGCGTTCACCCGCTCTTTACAACGCTGGCGGGGAATAAAGGAGTCAGTCTCCTCAGTACCACTACCACCAGCATGGGGGCTAAAGCGACCTGGGCGGGCGGGTTAATTCTTCTTTGTTTTCCCGACACCCCTCCAGTCCCTCCCAGATTTTGAGTGTCCTGAGGAAGTGAGAATCTGAGTGGGTGTAGTCGCTAATCTATGCTCTCCAGAACATCGTTGGCGAACTGTGGGGTCACCCCTGATATTGAGAGGGAGCGCCCAAACCTAGTTCTTTCCCCCACTTTTCATTTCCGCCCCTCATCCCTAGTTGTTCTGGGACCTCAGTTCAACCTGGGAGAGGGCAAGAGTGGAGAGAGCGGGTGTAAGCTTTGTCAGGGAGGGGTTGAGCAGACCGGCTCCGCGAGAGGAGCCCCTGTTTTGGCCTGGCCCCCGCCCCAAGCCCCGGCTGCCCTCCCTCCGCCTGATTCATCTTTTGTTTCGTTGCCTTCCCTGGCACCGGGCATCGCTTCCTTCCTTCCTTCCTCCTCCTCCTTTCAGCCCCTAGCATTAACCCTTTCGTGGTGCGAGTGCCCCCCCACAGAGGTGCCCAAGCGGAGCCGTACGGGATCTAGGCTGCTGGAAAAAGGGTTGGGGCGGCGGGGGCTGCGCGAAGTACAATGGCCATTCTCCCGGATGACTTAACCGAGCGAGAATCCCGGGCCGAGGCCGGGGACGCGCCGGGAGAAGCGGACTCAGCAGCTCCATCCACAAAGGCGCTTTTCAGCCGCCCCGGCTCAGAGAGAGGAAAGGGCAGAAAGCCGCGCCCCCCATCCCTGCTCCGGCCCGCCGGGTCCCCTCCCCCAGCGCGGCCAGCCCTCCCAGTTCCAGCTCGGGCTCCACCAGCCCTGAGAGCCCCCAATCTCTCCGTCTCTGCTCCGGAGGCAGCGCAGAAAGGCGTGGGAGTAACACCTGAGAATAACGCGAGCAGCCCTTGCGCGGATCTGGGGGGCCCCCTGCAGGGTGGGAGTGGAGAGGAGGAAAAGCAGCAGCGGCTGGAAGCCTGCGCCGGGGGAGTGAGACCACGGTTATCTCGGCCGCTCCAGTCTGGGAGCCGGAGACCTTGGCGCGCACCACAGCACGGACCTCGCGGGAGGAGGCACAGAGAGGACAGCTTCCTTTTCTTCTCCCCGCTCTGACCTCTCCTCGGACTTGGTTTTCTCCTAACTGCCAGAGGGACGTTTCCCCCCTGCCCTTCTTCCGAGTCTTCTACACCTCCGCAGGGTTGGAAAGGAGGGGAGGGGGAAGACAGGAAAAGTGGTAACTCCTTCCAACTTTTTGTCGTTTTGTCCCCTAAGGAGGCCCTGAGGCCTTGACCTGCGGGGGCAGCAGCCCAGTGCAGAGCCAACTCAATGGAGGCCTTTTGCAGCCAGGGTGTGGGAGATAAGCAGGACCGAGGGGGGTTCCCAGGCCTGTCAGAGCCTCTCCTGGGCCTATCCCTTGTTCTGCCCCCTCTGCTGCAGGTGGAAACCAGAGGAAAGGGCCAGGATATTCCATCCCTGGCCAGGAGGGAAGGAGTATCCCCTTCCCAATCTCTGGGGAGGAGGAATGCTTCAGGGCAAGAGCAAGAAGGAATTCTTTCTCCCCTGGACAGGTTTTCCTAACAAAGTAACCTGGAAAACTATGGCAGTTAATCAGAGGAAATCCGTACCCCTCCCTCTCCCCCCACCTCCCCACTCCATACACAATTAGGTGGTGTAATGGAAAGTGTATAGGACTTAGAATCAGGAGTCCTGAATTCTAGTCCCAGGCATGCCACTAATTAGTTTCAAGATTTTGATTAAATCACTTTTCCTCCTGGGGCCCAGCTCTCATGTAAAAATGGGAGGCGGGGGTGGGGGTGGGGTGGGGGGGTGGAAGAATGTGACCTCCAAGTTTCCTTCCAGCTCTGACATTTGAGATCACAGGGCAGAGGTGGGCCTTCACACCTCACCATAGGTTGGTTAGGTTCTGGTCTGCAGCAGATGCTTGATACATGGTAGTTGAATTCATTTTAACCCTTTAATTCCAAGGAAAGTCCCTGAGCTACACTGAGTTTGAGGGACACAGGAACCCTTTGATTCTCAGGTGGGCCCATCTGTTCTTCCCATCAAAGATCACTTTTCACTCCAGGACAGTCGTTTAGACTCTAGAATAGCTTTACCTTGGTTCTGAGATGCCTCCCCCATGCCAAAGACAATTCTTGCCCAGCCCCTCCTCAGGTAGATGGCCTGATGACCTGACCCTTGGTCACCCCTTTCCCAGCCCCTTCAGTCTCTTTAGCCCACAGAGCTTTAACACAATCAGGTCAGGAGCCAGGCTAAGGGTAGAGCTTTCTGTCTGCTGCCTAGCCAGCTCCTGGCCCCCAGCTCACCCCAGCCCTTCCTGCCTGGCTCGGTAGCTGACCCCCGGTCCACGCCTCAGCCATTTCCCGTCTCGCCTGCCGCCATCCTCCTTTCCCCGCCCTCCCTGTCTCTCCCAGCTTCACTCTCACTAGTCCCTTCTCCCCCTCCCCATGCAGCCTCTCCCTGGATCCCTCCTGATCACTCAGTACAGCCAGCAGAGAGGTGTGTGTGTGTGTGTGTGTGTGTTTTGGGGTGGGGGGCGGGTGAGGGGTGAGGAGTGTAGGTAGATCCTTGAGATCAAGGTCCCTATAGATGAACTCCAGCTCACACCATCCCCCGTCCCCTCCGCCAGCTGCCAGAGGAGAGCAGAGAAATTGGCGGTGCCCTCGAGCAGGTGGGGAGAGGCCCTCCTTACCTCGGTCATCAAGCGGTCTGCACCACTGTTCTCCTCATCCTTGAAGATGATGTCGGGGTTGTAGTTAGGCACCAGGTCCCGGAAGCGCTCAGAGCCTCTTGTCACCCTCCCCTCGGCCGGCCCACTGGCGCCCAGGGTCCGCTCGGGCACGCTGGGCACAAATTGCTTGTAGAGCAGCGGCACGAGCTGCTTGCGCACGTAGCGGCGCCGGCCAACCGGCCCCCGGCCCGGCCCGCAGCTCTGGGCCGGCAGCGCCAGAAGTGCCAAGCAGCACAGGGGCACCAGACTGGCCGGCAGCGCCATGGATGCAGCGGACTCGGGCCAAAAGGGAACGTTCTTGTCCTCACCAGCTCGCTCGTCAGTTGGGCATCTCCCCCTGCACCAGAGAGCGCAGCAGGCAGAGCTGCCCCCAGAGTGCCCTAGAGCTCTTGTGGCTCAGCACACCTGGCTGCCGCTAGCTCTGCCTACATACCCCCGGGGGGTCTGGAACCTGCTACTGACCGGCCATCATAGCAGGGAAGGGGGGTCGTGGGTAAGTGCCAATCCTGCCGGGCTCTGCCGTCAGGCTCCGGCTCTGCCAGAACGCCGGGGCTCCGCCTTAAGTGGCCCCTGGCCCCGCCCCCCGCCCTTCTCCCAGGACCGTCCCGCCCCCTACCACCGGGGCGGGGGCTCTAGTCGGCCACCGCTGGTCCACTTCGTTTCCACCCTGGAAACCAGGCAGGCACCTGCCTAGGAAATTCTAACAGCTGTACAGTCCTTGGCTGCCTGGATAAGCATCCCTCTACCTCTAAGCCCATGTGTGGCACCAAACCACCCTGATACTCGAATTGGATCTTTGCTCTCCCCAAGCCTACATGGCAGACCATGTCCCCCCGCTATCATCTAGGAGCTATGGGATCCAATTTCTGCCCAAGGCCAGCCAAGCCCTTTGGGCACACAACCAGAGCCTCCCTTCTGTGGTCCTCCCCCACTTCCATCTCTCCTCCTTAGCAGTAACCAAGACTGGAAGGGCTGGATACCAGGGGACCATTTTCCCAGGTAGCTTTTCAGCCTTCTGCTGGGAGCTTCCCCAGAATCAGGAACAGAGCTTCATACCTATAGTCAGGTTGAGGACTTCAAACTTTTGTCCCCTCTTGTCCTTGCCAAACACCCAACTTGTGGATTGGAAACTGCTGGAGGGCAGTGGGTACTTAAAGTCGTAGTCTCTAACAGTCTGATGATCTCTTCCCTTTACCCTCCATCTAGTCACCTCTTTATCTTTCTCCTTCTCTGCCCCCGCTGGAGCCATTCGGGTCTCATCTCAGAGGCTCTGAGCCTGCAACACTTCACCCATTAATCTACTATCATTTAGAAATCTTTCTCTTGGGCTTCCCTGGTGGCGCAGTGGTTGGGAGTCCACCTGCCGATGCAGGGGACGCGGGTTCGTGCCCCGGTCCGGGAAGATCCCACATGCCGTGGAGCGGCTGGGCCCACGAGCCATGGCCACTGAGCCTGCGCTCCGCAATGGGAGAGGCCACAACAGTGAGAGGCCCGCGTACTGCAAAAAAAAAAAAAAATCTTTCTCTAAGAAGCCTTCCCTGATGTTCTGACACCGGACCTCTATGTTTCCTTGAGAACCAGTGATTAACTGCCATCCACTGTGGTATGGTATTAAAATGTCACCCTTACTACACACAGCAGTTCTTAAGCACAAACTTAAACACAATCTCAGCTGAGCACCTGGCCTATAGTAGGGTGCTCAGCAAGTATTTGTGGCACTACACTTTTTTTTTTTTTTTGGTATTCCATACTCACTCCTCACTCAGCTCTATGGCTAACATTCACAGTAACTGTGTACATTAGAAAAAAGCAGCCCTTCCTCAAGCCACCTGATTGCCATTTGCAAGAAAAGTCATAGTAACTATACATACAGTGACTGTGAGGTGAATGGTGCCTCTAGCAGTTGTGCAATGTACAAGCTACATAACCATGAGCGGAAACTTTGCCTCTACCCCCAACACAGCAGGGGGGCTTGTAGAGTATTCAAGACACTGATAGCCTCGGGAAAGATGGAGTTAGGTTCTTCTCTGAGAATCATAAACCCTTGTCAGGCAGCCACTTCTTTTACTCTACATCCAATAGGCAGGTCAAGGAGGAAAGGGCTTGTGTAGGGGGGAAGGGGATATTATATAGGGGGATGTTATCCCATTCCTACACTGATGCCCACCTACCCCCAATAACCAAGGCACAGAAATAAGGTCTGGGCATAGGGAAAAGTCAGGTGACCAGCCAGCTTTAAGGAAGGCTAAGGGAAGAGGAGCTTCCCACTGCCTAATTGTATGGTCTAACACCAGACCCAAGTCCCCAAAGGTCACTGAGGATGCGGATGGAGGGGAAGGGAAAGGATGGTGGGAAGGACCCCTCTGTTTCTCTCTGCAGACTCAGGACTGGTGGGAGCAAAGCTGTTCAAATAGACACAGAGACAGGCCCTTTAAAAAAACCAAAGCAGACCCTGGGATCAACTTTATTGCTGATGGTTGTGGCCTCTCCTCCCTATGACCCCGTCTCTCCAGTGGTCCATAGCTCCTCCAGGATAGCACAGGGCTTAGGCTCTGCTGGGCCAGAGGCAAGGGAGACAATCTGCCTTCCAAGTCTGCCCCCAGCTCAGTCCCTCCCCTGCGCCCATCCCACCCTATTGCACATCAAATCATGTAAACATGGCTATGGGCATGGCCCGGAACAGCAGTGAGGCAGATTGATGTGTAAACGAATTTGGGACGGGGAGCCAGACCCAGTCACCCAGCCCCACCTCACGCTAGGGCCCACAGTTAAATCTGGAAAAGCTGGGGGGCCCGGTCCCAAACTCTGGCTCAGATGATGCAACAGTGCAGACAGCTCAGCTCCCCTCTGCCACCCACCCTCTCAGATTCCAGGTCCTGAGGTCCACCCACCCCTGGGCACCCCTCCAGGCCTGGGCAGCAGATGGCAGTGTCCAGTTTTCTCCCTCCCACCCCCAGCTGGAGGTCACTGGTGCTGGGTCTTCCTAGATGCCCGGGGGAAACCGGAAACCGGCAATGGCAGTCTGTCCAGCCCTGTGGAAGAGGCAGGGTGGGCAGTCAAAAGCAGGATATAGGTTCAGTCCTCAGGGATAAGACAACCAAGCCACAGAATGGGTGGATGAGATACGCTGCAAAGCAGACAGCATGCCATCTCCCCTGCTTGGGATGACCACTGTTCCAGAGGGCTCCATCCCACAACCCCACCAGCCTCACCGCCACTCCCTCTCACCAAAGGCCCGGATCAGCTCTGCCCGCACAGCTGCGGTGAAGGTTTTCACCAAACAGAGAGTGGTGAGGCCCGCGAAGGCTGCATTGTAGAGGAACACGATGTAGAAATTGCCCAGCCAGTTGAAGCGTCCGAAGTCACCCAGAAGGTCCAAACGAGTGAGCCCTGAAGTACAAAGGCCAGGATGGGAGGTAGGCTCCCCAACCCTTCCCTGGCTCAGAGCCCAGCTTTCTGCTGCCTCCTGGTGGCCACATCTCAACACTGCAACTAATAGGTTGGCTTCTATTCATTCGTTATTCCTATCTCCCAAGCTCTGTCTCAGGGACAGTTCAGGGCTATTGAAGAAAGTGTCAGCAGCTAGGCTTGCTTTAACTTCCCTTCCAGAGTCTGGCATCTTCTCCTCCCATGGGGGGTGCCCTCTGGCTCCAGGAGTCCTGAGGAGCATCCTGGGCCTGCTACTTGTTCCTGGGCCAGGAGCCTACAAGCCAAATGTTCTTTTTAGTAGACAGAGCAGTGTGGAGGCTAAGAGCTCTGACTCTGGTCATGGCTGCTTTGGTTCATATCCGAACCCCGCCCTATCTAACTGTGTGATCTGGGGCAAATTCATTAAATATCTGTGCCTCCGTTTCTTCAACTATAGAGAAAATAATGGGACTGTGAGAATTAAATGAGACAACACACATAAAGCACTATATGTGCCAGGCACTATTCCAACACTTACCAAGCCCCTAACAATAATAATATAATCATCATAAATTAAAATTCTGGAGGGCTTCTCTGGTGGCGCAGTGGTTGAGAGTCCGCCTGCCGATGCAGGGGACATGGGTTCGTGCCCCGGTCCGGGAAGATCCCACATGCCGCAGAGCGGCTGCGCCCGTGAGCCACGGCTGCTGAGCCTGCACGTCCGGAGCCTGTTGCTCCACGGCGGGAGAGGCCACAAAAGTGAGAGGCCCGCGTACCGCAAAAAAAAAAAAAAAAATTCTGGAGCCCCGGCCCCCCCCCCCCACTTAAAAAATATTCCTACCAGCATCCAACCTTAAAGGAACTAACTGGTGGACCCACAGGCCAAGTTTCCTAAATCGCCATGGCATAAGTACAAATGGTAGAGTAGAGAGAATATGAACTTAAGAATCAAATAGAACTGACGTAAATACTAAATCATGTACAGTATATAGATGACGATGGTGGGGAGGTGGGGAACCTATGCAACTCCCCTACTACCTTGGGTGAAGCAGTTACAGTTTTGAACATTTTTACCAGGTAATGCTAGATCATAGCTAAAGATGGGAGAAGAACTGAGCATGCTATTTCATGCCCAGCGTGTAGAAAAAGCACTGACACTGGACTGGGGTTCAGGAGACAGAGGTTCTAGCCTGGCTTGGCCTTGCTTCAAACAAGCTGTATAACTCTGGGTAAATCAGTTAGCTTTTCTGTTTCTCTTTTTTTTTTTTTTTTTTTTTTGGCCACGCAGCGCGGCAAGCCAGGATCTTATTTCCCCAACCAGGGATGGAACCCGCGCACCCTGGAGTGTAAGTACGGAGTCTTAACCGCTGGACCACCGGTAAAGTCCCTGTTTTTCGTCTTTTAAATGAGAATGTTGGGCCTTCCCTGGTGGTCCAGTGGTTAAGACTCCGTGCTTCCACTGCAGGGGGCAAGGGTTGATCCCTCATGCCGCAGAAAAAGAAAGAACTGTTTATCAGATGATCCACCACAAAAGAAGATTTGGGGGAAAGTGGTGCTTCTCCACCAAAAAAAAAAAATGGAAGTAAGTAGGGGAGGCTGTGGGATGGATGTAGCAAATGGAAAAAGTATGAGCTTTGAAGCAACACTACTCTGAAGCTCAGCATAGCATTTTATAGAGCCTCTGTTTCTCCATCTGTAAAATGGAGATAATCCCTCCTCATAGGTTTGTTGTGGGAATTAGAGAGAGCATGAATATAATGTGTCTGCTTAGTACCAGTAGGTACTCAAAAAAAGCCAATTCTCTTACCTCCTTTTGCTACTTACCCAGGGTTCGAGAGAAGACAGGAAGTGCTGAGCTTAGGACCAGGAGACAGACACAGTTCCCAATTATCTGGGTGGGATTAAGGAAAGGGCAGGTCAGGGTAGCAGAGCTGCCAGCACCTAGTGCCCAGGCACGCCCCCCAGGCCAGCTACCTGCGTCATGGCTGTGTCATGCCACCTGGGCCGCAGTCCCCAGAAGAGTGGAGAGCTGTAGAATCCCACGACCGAGGAAACCATCAGGTAACTGTCACTGGGTTAGGGAAGAACTGGTCTGCTCCCAAGGATTAATGCCTCATCTCAAAGGGAACAGACCTCTCTCCCCCAGCGCTCCTTTCAAATCAAGTCTTTTCCTTCTTTCTGAACCCTGGGTTGGCCAAGTCTTGCCCCCTTCCCTATCACTCCCACTGTAGCTCTGCCCAGCAACCCAGAGGAGACAGGTTTGGTGAAGAGAGGCAATGGTGGGTTTCCAGAAAGATACAAGATGAGTACGACCTGAACGACGGCACCAAAGGAGCCCAGCTTGGAGAAGGAGACCTGGCCCAGGGAGGCACCCTGAGAGATGGAGCAGTGTCACTGTGCAGCACGCCCCACCATCATCAATGCCACCCGCACCCAGCCTACCCTCTGGCCTCAGCTTCTGCCCCCTCACCCAGCCTTTCTTAGGCCCTCCCCAAAAGATACGGTGGGAGGGCAGCCCAGTACCTGCATGCCCCGGGGCATGGCAGCCTCATCGATGAGCAGCTCCAGGATGTGGATGGCCACAATGAGCACAGACAGACCCTGTGTGAGGCAAGGTCATGGACTCCCATCCCTGTCCCAGCCCACAGTTGTATCCAGAGTTGAATGTTAAGAGCAGACACTCTGGTCCAACATTTTCAGTTTCCAGTTAGCTGTGTGGGACCTCCTGAAGGCTGATGCTAGCAAGAGAGCACCTTTGAGGGTATTATAAGATGCACCCTCTCCAGATGGGAAGGATTGCAAAAAGGCCAAATAGAAAAATATACCTCTTCCTCCAGACAAATAAGACTTATTCCCAAGTCCAGGATGTAGCAAATGGGGGGATGGACTGGATTTCGACCCTTATTTTCACCCCAGAGCAAACCTGCATAACTGCTTAGGCCCTGCGTGGCCTTGGGCAAACTCCTTAACTTCTCAGTTTCGTCATCTACAAAATGGGGACTGATGTGCTCAGCACAAGGCGGGACACAAAGTAGATACTCGCTGAGAGGCAACTACTATTATTGATGATAACCAGGTCCTTGCATCTCCTCCCTGCTCCCTGAGAAGGTCTAAGGTACTCATGGGCCTACTACCTCCCACCCCCACCAAGGCTGGTATCCGTACCGTCAGTACCAGCAAGCACAGCATGGCCAGTGGGTAGCCCAGGTTCCGCTGCCAGGCTGAAGCCTTCCGCCGCTTCTCTGTGCAGGGATGGGAAGCAGTTAGCAAGGGCCTAGAATGAGGCTCTCTTCTCCTTGGGGAAAGCAGGCATCCCAGTGCCTACCAACCCACATACCCAGCAGGACCCTCTGTGTCTGCAGAGCCAGGACCCGTCTGTGCAGCAGTTCCATGTCCAAGGGCAGCCAGCAGGAAGTGGGATCTGAGGGCAGAGAAGATGGTGCTGTCCCCGAGTCCTGCACAGGCCCTGCCCAAGCCACGCTCACCATCCCAACTGGGAAGAGCTGCGTCTCACTGCAAATCCTGCGGGTCAAAGCTGCCTCCTCAAAGGCTGAGCAGTGCAGCTGCTCCTCCAGGTCCTCCAGCAGCTGTGGGCGGGGGAAAGGGAGGGATGGGCTGTCAGAGGCTCCCTGATCCCAAAGGCCCCAGGAGAAGCCTGCTCATCTCAGGCCTCCTTTGTCCTATTCCTTCCCCCTCCCTCATTCACCGCCCTGCGGCCAGGCACTTTATGCAGTCCCTCCCAGCTGCCATGTCTTCTGCTTTGTATGCCTGGTGACCAGCTCCAGGTGATGAGGGTCAAGGATACAGGAGCCAGCAAAGGCTGTGGCCCTCTGCAAGGTGTGCACTGCACAACTGTAGGGTTGCTTCATTGTTTGGCTCCACCTTTGCAGGAAGCCCGCCCTGCAGGATCAAAGGACAAGGGGCACTACATACCCGGGGCTTGACCAGCAGCTTCCCAGTGACCGAGAACATGCGGGCGAGACCTAGCGGAGTACACACTGTGGGGACAGGAGCCAGTCACCTACCAGACCCTTCTCTCTACCGCTTCCCCTACCCACCCTTCCATTCCGTCCTCCACCCTGGTTGCGCTGGCCTGAGGACCTTACCCATTCCCTCTCAGGTCCTGAACACTCACCCAGGAGCAGCAGGACCCCGAGGAAGGAGATGCAGGAGTAGAGGTAGGGGAGGTAGTACTCCCAGAAGTCTAAGGGTAAAAAAAAGTACGTCAGCCCATCTCTCTCCTCCTGCTTACTGGGGGATGACAGGCCTCAGAGTCTAGGCAAAGGCACAAGACAAAAGCCTATAGGGGTTAGGAAAGTAATGTAAATGAGGAAAGCTGGCCAGAAGAAGGAGCGACAGAGACTATATAGCAAACTGGAGATCCTATCTAAAGGGCACAACCACTATTTGGCCCAAGTCACTGGGGCCTAGTGTGGCCAGATCCTCAACCTTGTCAAGCAAAGCCAGAAACCTGGATATTAATGTGAAATCTCCCCGTTTCAACGGACTCACATTTTTTTAAATCATTGTATGGGCCCAATGGAACACTTCTACAGGTTGGATTTGGCCTGAAATCCATCTGTCTGAAACTTCAGTCTAAGGGGGAAGGTTCCCAACTGCTCCACTTTAGAGGGATACAGTTGGTCCGGGCAAGGGAACATCGGCCAGCTGAAGAGTCAGCCGGCCTGGAGGGTGGGGAGGAAGCTGGCCTTCTCACCATACAGGGACTCCGTGCTGGCCTTACTGTTGTCCACAATGGCTGACGCCACCCACACCATTCCCAGCACCAGCAGAGTGAGGAACATCAGCATCACCACCGTCTCGTAGACCCGGGCCAGGACACCCTACAGGAGGAGGCAGTAGGTGGGGTGCGGGCAGTGTGGGGAAGGAAGGAGACGGCAGAGATGGCAGCTTGGCTGGGGACCCGAGAGGACCGGATTCAGGAGGCAGCGGAGGGCGTTTCCCGCTTACTCTGCTAAGTCACTCTGTCCTCCTGCCCCACAGTCCGGGATCATTCCCTCTACTGGATATCCTTCATTTGCAATCCCCCTCCCCAGATCCCTTCTCCATCCCTGTCTTGCCCTGGGAGGCTGACCCCGAGGTCTGTGTCACATAAGCTCTTTGCCCTCTGGTTTCCTGTTCACCTTGCCCAATGGGAAGGGCTGGCAGGAGAGTGGAAGGTAGGAAGAGAAAGAGTCCAGGGTAATTTTTTGTGTTTCCTCCCACCTTGGGCACCTTGGACACTAGCTCCTCTCCTGGGTGGCCACACCTCCCCAGTTTCCACTATCAGTGGCTTCCAGAAATTATTTCTTCCTTTGGCTCCCACAGGCTTAGGGGTGGTCATGACCTCCTGTTGTCACTAGCGCCTCAAGCTCCTTAGTGCTGATTAAACCTCTGCAAATAGTTTCTTCATTAAAATCTCTTCAGTTGAACCATCTCAGTGGAATCCTGTCTCCTGTCTGCACAGATTGATTGATACATTCCCCCACTCACCTTTCTGGAGCCAGCGAAGCCCTCAGACTCAGTGAAGAAATATGCAAAGGGCATGAGGAAGATGAGGGACAAGTTGGAGAAGAGGAAAACGAGGTTCCAGAGGCCTAGAGCAAAAAAGGAGAAGCAGAGATGGTCATTAAGGGGGGACCCCCAACCCACTGGGGACTGACCATGTGGCAGGGAAGGCGGGAGGGATGGGGTGCTCTATGACTGATTAGCCCAGGCTGTCTGTGTCTGCCCTACCCTATCTGCTCTCCATCCCCACCCTCAGCTGCAACCAGGATCGATGTACCATGGATGAGGGAGCCGTTGAGCCACTGGATGTAGTAGTTCCGAGGCAGTGAGAGCAGCACCTCGTTGCTGATGATGGAGAAGGGCAGGAGCAGGACAGCACCCAGGGCGACTGCCAGGGTGAAGGTGCACAGCTCGAGCCTGGGCAGAGAAGGGGAAGTGCCTCTGATTAGCTCAGACACTCACTTCCCTGGGCCCAAGAAGCCCCATTCGTCCCCACAGGCACTTGTGACTTCTAGAACCAGCTGTAGCAGTGACAGACCTAGGGGAAGAGCTGTCTAGCTGGGGCTCTACCCATTGCCTCCCCACCGTAGCCCTTACCTCCAGGAAAGCCTTGGCATGTGGGATGGGAACAGCTCAGGCATTTATGGGAAACTGGTTGCCTGCCATATCACTTGCCCAGACTGTCCCCAGGAATGAGGTCCTCCCGCACTTGCCTATAGGGTGTGCCGGGCATGATGCCAAGCTAAAGTGCCTGACTTCTCTGCTCAGCTCAGGGAAGTGGATTTCTGAGCTTGCCTTCTTCAGCCTGGACAGAGCAGGGTCACTCCATATGGCTATGCCCTATGGGAAGGTACTAAGGCAAAGCAGGGACAAGGGGAGTTGAAACCCAGCTTCATAGCCAAGGCCTGTGCCCTGGGCTGCATCAGCTGAAAAGAAGGGACAATTATCTAGTTGGTCCATGGGAGGTGAGAGAGGGGGGTTGCCTTTTAATCTGTTGCCTGTTGAATCAGAGGGGTCATCTCTATATTTTTCTCTTTAGGTGCTAGTGAATAATAACTGCCTAGAGTAAGGGCCATCCTCTCAGAAATAAGCATGCCCCGCCTTTGGGGGTTCCACCTTCCCCATCCCCTGCCGTTTCCATCAGTCTGTATCCCCACCCCACACCCTCTCCAGTGGCTGCTGGGAGGTGACGCCAAGCTGGAGCCACTTCTGGTGACTTAGGCCCGCAGAAGAGGCTTCAGAGTTCCTGGCCAAGAGGCTGCTTGAAGCTCCCGGCCCAACCTGGGAGACAGGAACAGCAGCTTTTCCAAGCATCCCTAGGATAGCGTAAAGCCAGAAGAAGCCAGAAATGGGGCAGAAGCAGAAACTCTCTCTTCTGACACCTTACTCTCCCCCAGCTCCAGGGGCCTCAGATCCCAGCTTCTAAAGGCTACTAGTGCCAGGTACTGAGGCAATGACACTTACGCAATCTTGTTGACTGTAGCATCTTCATCATCCGCTACAAAAGATAGAGGCATGGGGAAGAGGCAGGCCATCAGTGTGCAGCTCTGGGAGCCATCTGTGTTGCAGTGTGCTCTCCTGCTCCCTCCTGTCTCCTGAAAGAAGGGCCTGGGCCCACTGAGGCAGAGCTGGGCAGGAGGCCCTGGGAGAGCTCACACTATGAACCCCACAACCTATTCTCTGGCCAGGGTGGCAGCTAAAAAATCAGTGGTCCCAGGGGCTTCCCTGGTGGCGCAGTGGTTGAGAGTCTGCCTGCCGATGCAGGGGACACAGGTTCATGCCCTGGTCCGGGAAGATCCCACATGCCGTGGAGCAGCTGGGCCCGTGAGCCATGGCCACTGAGCCTGCACATCTGGAGCCTGTGCTCCGCAACGGGAGAGGCCACAACAGTGAGAGGCCCGCGTACCGCAAAAAAAAAAAAAAAAAAAATCAGTGGTCCCAGGTGGAGAGAGTATGGACCAGAAATTCCCCCACTTCCCTCCTTCCCCAGCTCTCCTCCATCATAGGTTCCTCTTTGTAAGCTGCAAATACAATGAATGACTGGTCTGTGAGGTTGGTTACATCAGTGGCTAGGTATAGCAAAGGGAAATGGCGGGGGCGCAGGGCGGGGAGGGAGAATCATGGAGAAAGTCCCCAGGGAAATCACACTGAGGACTAGCTGCCTTCTTGTCTGAGGGTGCATAAAGCCGTCTGGAGGGGAGGAAAGCTTCAGGCCAGGACAGGAAGATCTGGACAGGCTGGAGCTAGGAACTGTGGTAAGTGTGTCCCTCCCCTTAACCACACAATGCCTACAGAAAGCTTTAATCTGAACTCTCTACCAAGAGAAAGGTCACCATCACCGGGTCCTGGGGTCCCAGTGGTCAGGGAGGTCTCTGAGCACTAGGAGCACTAGGAGAGGAGATGACAGAGCTTGTGCCCATGATAACATTCACCCTGCAGCTGCCTGCTTTAGGTTCACAGAGAGCTTTCACATTAGCCATCATATCTGCTCTACACAATGACAGTGGACTGGGTAGAGACTGTTAGGCTCATTTTGTAGAGGATGCAACTGAGGGTCACAAGAGTTGCATTACTTGCCCTGTGGCTCTGTTAGTTGAGGGACTTCCATCTAGACTTTCCACTCTACCACCTTGTCTCTGCCTGTGGAGGGAGGGAGGCAGAAGAGGCAGAGGCTCCAGAACGGCCACCCCTCCTTTCCCAGCAGGCACCATAGGCTGCTTCCCCTGAGGCTGGTGCCATGGCAACGGGAACACTGGCAGAGGGCAGGCAGAAGGGAGGGAAGTCACAGGTACCTGTGGTGAACTCAGCAGGCTTCTTGAAGCGGGTCAGGGCGATGTGGCAGAGGATGTAGAGTGTCGCAAACAGAAGTGTTGAGATCTGTGGCAGAGAGTGAGCGAGATGAGAAGCTCTAAGCCCCACACATTTCACAGCCCCAATGGCCTCTCTTAATTCCACAGGGACACTTTCCCAAAACTAGGCTCCATACTTCCAGGGGTTCCATCTTTCTCCCCAGTACTTCCTTCTAGTCAAGGCCTCAGGGGCCTACAAGAAGCATCAGACAGGGGCTGTCCCATGCACTTGGGAAAACAGTACCATGCCCAGCTCTACAAGGGTTTTTTCCCAGGAAAAAAATAGTTCCAACTGAACCCTGGTTGGTAAATTGTCAGAGAAGACGCCTAGAGATGCACATACCCGCACACCTGAAACAGGCCACAGAACCAGAGGGAATTTACTCCTAGCACATTATTGGAAAAGGAAGCAGGTTTGAGGGGAAGAAGGGGATGTCTGCATTGTCCTGGTGCTGCACCCCCCTCTTCCTCCACTCCCACCTTGATCCAAGCTCTAGGAGAAAATAAGTAGGAATCATGTTCCTAGACCAACTCAGAGCTTCCACTCTGTTTATTCAGGGGCCCTGAAAGATCAGGTCTGCTCTGGGCCAAACTAGAGCCTCTTTGAGGCCCTGTCCTTAATAGTAGGCTTTAATTGGGGCCCCACATCTATAAAGTTTCTAGAGCTGGCATCAGTCCCTTTAAAAGCTATCAATCCCTGGTCCCTACCTAAGGTGATTTGCAACTGCAGGGTAGGCCTCAAAGGGTCTGTCCCATGCCCCTGGGGGACTACTCCTCCAATGGACAGTTATGGCAGGACTTGGCCAGGTTATTCTACACATGCATGCATCCCTACTCTACCGCAAGTAAGCTGCTATTGCCCAGGGAAGGAGCCACTAGACAGCTTGGCTCCACAACCAGGGCCAGAGAATCTTGAGATGTTATTGCGTTTGAAGTAGGCAGGATCAGGGACTTCCCTGGTGGCGCAGTGGTTAAGAATCCGCCTGCCAATGCAGGAGACACGAGTTTGAGCCCTGCTCCAGGAAGAGCCCACGTGCCACGGAGCACCTAAGCCCGTGCACCACAACTACTGAGCCTGCGCTCTAGAGTCTGAGAGCCACAACTACTGAGCCCACCTGCCATAGCTACTGAAGCCCGCACATCTAGAGCCCATGCTCCGAAACAAGAGAAGCTGCTGCAATGAGAAGCCCATGCACTGCAACAAAGAGTAGCCCCCCACTCGCCGCAACTAGAGAAAGCCCGCACGCAGCAACGAAGACCCAACGGAGCCAAAAATAAATAAATTTAAAAAAAGAAGGCAGAATCAGTCTCATAGGTGCTCCAGTCCCCAAGAGGAGCTGACCCTACAGGGAATCTGCATACAGCTCTCTATGCAAAGAGAGAAGTCATAGACCCCAGGAGAACCAAGGGTCCAGGACAAAACTGTAGCTTTTAATATCAGGGAAGTAGGGTAGAATGAGCCACTCAGATTGTAACTGCAAGATTTTTACTGCCTAGTGCTCTGCCCTGGGCTTGCTTAATAAGCAGGAAGGTGGGAGGGCTCAAAAGGTCAGACTGGAGTTCCACGCAGTTCCATGCAGTTCCAGCAGAGGCTAGGTCATTTTCTAGAGCAGGGGATTGGAGCCAGGTGGGGGAGGTACTAGAAGCCTTCAGGCTGCCCTTGGCCAGCACTGATGTCCTCAGCTAATGGGACTAAAGGATGGGGGAGACATCCAGGAGGCTGCTTCTCTGTCCAAGGTCTCATCCCTCCCTGTTCTCTAGGAATGTGGGTCTCTGGCTCTACACTGTCTCAAGGCCTGGGTGTGCCTCCACGATATGCCCAACCCTGTCATGTGGAACTATCCACTAAGAAACACACAAGGAAAGCTTCCTGAAAGCAGATCTGGAGCTCTACACATGGACAGATCTACTCCCTACTTCTCAGTCCTCACAGATAAGGGCAGACCTAGTTATGCCATGGCTCACTTTAGCCCTCCTCCAATCTGAGGCTGCCCAGGGCAGACTAGGGCCAAGTCTGAGAAAAATGAAGGATGACCCCATCAGTGGGTTCTCCACTCACTAACTTCTATTCTTCTAAACCCTTCCCTTTCCCTTTAGTATTTGTGGGTGAGGGCTACCCAGGGGAGCTCCAAGGGAGGAGACAGAGAAGAAAGGAGAGAGATGAGAGTTCAGAGCCGGCCTGAGAAAGATGCGATCCCCTAAACTCCACTGGGTGTCCCTGGCCCAGAAGTGAGGAGTCCCTTGCTGTGTGGCAGTTTCAGCTGTTACTCTAGGTGGCAGTGAGGCAGTAAGGAAAGCAGCCAGGTGCCCTCTGTAGCACCGGGGGAAACCACTCACAGGAAATCCCTGAATGGCTGGGAAGCTAGGAAACTCGGCTTGCAGGATTTCTAACAAACACCAATAAGGGGGAGGAAAAGAAGGGGAAACTTTAGTTGTTCCCCATCTCTAGACAGTAGAATCCACCTCAGCAAGAGTACTTTCTTCTAAAGAGGGAAACCCACCAAAGTCCACTGTTCGTCTCCCCTTCGTCAAACATTATTTGGGTTTGAGGGGTAAGTGCAAATAAGCCTCCCCCCAGCCAAACCCATCCCTCTCCAACCATCTGACTAAAACCGGCAGGCTCACCAGGCTCCCAGACACACGAAGACCTGCACTCCGAACATGGGCGGGGTTGGGGGACAGGAGGGGGGAGGGGCGTGTCGAGTGGGAGGAACGGAAACCGATCGGCTTTGTTTATCGCGCAGCTACCCAGCTGACCCGACCTAGGGATTCGCCAGCCCGAGCACTGGTCGGACCAGGGCCCTTCGTCGTTAGCCCCTGGACCAAGCATTGTCTGCCGGCACTCTGAGCCCAGGTGGTCTCACTCCGACCCGGACTCTCCCTCTCCCGCGACTCCCGTTCCCCACTTGGTCCTACCCTTCCTGCCCGGGTCCCGCACTCACAATGCACTCGCGGACCTTCTCGTGGAATAGCTGCTCTCGCACGGATAGCACTTCGTAGTCAGCTGCTTCCATACTCTGCTCAGCATGACTGGGGCGGGGGTGTCTCCGGGCCCGGGGAGGACCAGCGGGGATGAAACCGCCGCCGCCAAGCACCCGGACCCAGCGAAGGAGCCGTTTCTTGCAGCCTGTGACGAAGACTCGGGGTAATCTGGGGCTCAGGTTCTGTCGTCTGGACGCCCTTCCCTTAAAGGGGCAGGCACCCGCGGGCCTCGTTTTAAAGGGCCCCAGCCCCCCGCTGCTCCCTCCCCTTTAAGGTCAGTCTTCCGTAGAGTTTCAACGCAGACACCAGCCGATAGGCACGCTAAGAGGAAGCGCAAGTCCCGGTTCTATTTTACAAGAGGCAGAGCGAACACAAAACGGATGGGCGGGATCATTCCAGGGAGCGGAACTCATTGGTTCCTACTGAGCTGCCGCTCTTCGCTAGAGGAACGCTGATAGGCTCGCCCCGTGGAAGGCGGGATCTTTGGGGCTTACCGGTGCTCGTTCTAAAACCAAGCAACTGTCTTTTTCACCTCCCGTAGTTGATGAGCAACGAGTGTGACCTTGCTTAAATAAGCCATTTGGATCAGGCCATCCAGGTGGAATGTGAGAGCACCATAGGGTTCTGAAAGGTACGGCTGCTCAGTAACAAAAGGCCCGCAGTAGCATTTTCTTTTTTTTTTAATTTATTTTTTTATACAGCAGGTTCTTATTAGTTATCTATTTTATACATATTAGTGTATATATGTCAATCCCAATCTCCCAATTCATACCACCAGCACCACCACCATCCCCTCCCGCTTTCCCCCCTTGGTGTCCATACGTTTGTTCTCTACATCTGTGTCTTTATTTTTGCCCTGAAAACAGGTTCATCTGTACCATTTTTCTAGGTTCCACATATATGCGTTAATACAGGATATTTGTTTTTCTCTTTCTGACTTACTTCACTCTGTATGACAGTCTCTAGATCCATCCACGTCTCTACAAATGACCCAATTTCGTTCCTTTTTATGGCTGAGTAATATTCCATTGCGTAGTAGCATTTTCTGAAAGTGTTTATTGTGGGGTGAGGAACCCACTGCCGCCAAGTTTTCACTCAGTCACTTTTGTGGGAGCCCTAGTGTGTGCTAGAACAAATACCAAAGAAAAGTGGATAAGAAACTACAGAAATATCCATCTGAAACTTTGTGAGGAAATGCCCACAGGGGATCATGGGCTGAGTCAAACATTAGCTGACCACCTACTATGTGCCACTCACTTTATAGATTTTATCTCATTTTACCCAGGGGAAGGTATGATTAGCATTTTAGAGATTAGAAAATGGTGAGATATTGTCACAAGGGATGCAAGTTACCTTCCTATGACCTTGATACATGTACTGTTTGGGAAGTCCCACCTTCATGGAGTTAAACCCTTCCTCTAAAATGGAGGGAGTAGTACAGGGAAACTTAAAAGAAGGGATGAGTTTTGCAAAACCCCCCACTGAAGAATAAGAGCGCAATTCTAAAGGACTAGACTGTGTCCCGTTACTATCTGAGCAAGAGTCAGGGGCCAGAATGAACAAATGAATTCTGTACTCTTGAAACAGGGCATGTACCTTCATCTCTATTCTGTTTCCCCAGTGATTTGAAGTAGAACCTTGAGAAATAAAAAGCATATACTTGTATATACATACATATTTGTGTGTATGTTATATATAATATACTCCATATGTGTATGTATGTATGTATGTATGTATGTATATATATATGTCTTTGGTAGTAGCAAGATAATGAGAGGACGTGAATAGCTGATTTCCCTTTTAGCAACCAAGCTTGGAGTGAAGAGAATGCAATGAGGAGAGTGGGCAGAGATAGAAAGAGAAGATAGCTGGCTGGGTCCTTGGCTCTGTTGCAGGGAAGGAAAGGAGAGCACAGGGAGGTGGCTTGGGCCTATTGCGTGACCTTGGTGCTTAACTCTTATCTTTATCTCAAGCCAAAGTACTTTAACGATCTTGTTAAAACACAAATAAGATCTGCCCCTGCTCAAAATCCCTCAAAAGCAATCCATTTGCACTTAGAAATTCACCTGCCTTATAGTAAGAATACCAAGCCCTGGGAATTCCCTGGCGGTCCAAGTGGTTAGAACTTTCACTGCCGAGGGCCCAGATTCAATCCCTGGTCTGGAAACTAAGATTCCACAAGCCTCGAGGCGCTGCCAAAAAAAAAAAAAAAAAAGGCCCTCAGGGGTTACCAAATGGTGGCCTCTGGGCTGCATTAGACATGCTGTGTTTTGTTTGGCTCACAGAATCTTTAATAAATTTGAACAAACATGCCCTTGTCAGCCCAGCTGTGCATTTGAGTTTGTGACCTGTGAGCTAGCACCTCTCTACTGCTTCAACTTGGCATCATCTTCACCCTGACCTTTGGTCAGTTCCTGGTGGACCCTGTGAAGCTCTTTTCTTCCCCAGGGCTCTGCACTTGCTGTTTCCTCTGCCTGGAAGAGCGCTCCCCTTCCCCCTGCTTCTTCCCAATACACTTTTGGTTGGCTCTGGTCTCCTTCAGGTTTGAGCTTAAATGTTACCCCACTGCCTTATCTAAAGCAACCTATTTTTGTAATTTCATTTATCACAAGTTGCCATAATTTAATTTGTTTGCATTTGTTTGTTTCCCCCGTATAGACTCCTAAAGGGAAATAATCATATTTGTTTTGAATGTGGTTATTTCCTTAGCTCTTAGCACCATGCCTAATTCATGTAGGTGCTCAAATATTGGTAAATGTAGTGAGAAAGATGGCAGGCATTGCTAATTATCAGAAGAGCTGGGTTCTGGTTCTAGCACTGTCATCCTGGGCTATGCTTGATCTCATTTGCAAAACTGGAAGACCCTTAAGATTACTTCCAAATCTATGAATCTAATGCTCACAGTCCTTTACAGTTTACAAGGTGCTGTGACATCACCCAAGTCACAGACTATTACAGCTGATTCTTTCAACAGCTGGCTAACATAAACTCTGCTTAGAGACTTATCATCATCCAGAATGTACAACTGAAGTGAACTTTAAGAGGCAAAATATCAATAAACAAATAAACTGGAGACCTCATAGTATAAGACAAACTTGAGCTCAGAACTGAGAGAAAGAATCTAGAAGACTTCCCTTGAGAAAGTAGTTTTGAGCCCAGCAGCAATCTGATTTATTTGCCCACAGGTCCTTGAGTCCTTGTTTACAAATCCATGGGAAGCACAATAACTTTTTTCTATTGCCTATGTTTAGAATTGGTGAAAGCTTTTGTTTACTAAATTACCACTCAGAACACTATGCAAAAAGACACTACACATTCTCTTTTTAAACTTACCAAATCTCGTAAAGTTGCAGGATACAAAATTAATGCACAGAAATCTCTTGCATTCCTATACACTAACAATGAAAGATCAGAAAGAGAAATTAAGGAAACAATCCCATTCACCACTGCAACAAAAAGAATAAAATACCTAGGAAAAAACCTACCTAAGGAGGTAAAAGACCTGTACTCAGAAAACTATAAGACCCTGATGAAAGAAATCAAAGATGACACAAACAGATGGAGAGATATACCATGTTCTTGCATTGGAAGAATAGATATTGTGAAAATGACTATACTACCCAAAGCAATCTACAAATTCAATGCAATCCCTATCAAATGGCATTTTTTACAGAACTAGAACAAAAAAATCTTAAAATTTGTATGGAGACACAAAAGACCCCAAATAGCAAAAGCAATCTTGAGGGAAAAAAATGGAGCTGGAGGAATCAGACTCCCTGACTTCAGACTATACTACAAAGCTACAGTAATCAAGACAATATGGTACTGGCACAAAAACAGAAATATAGATCAATGGAACAGGATAGAAAGCCCAGAGATAAACCCACACACCTATGGTCAACTAATCTATGACAAAGGAGGCAAGGATATATGATGGAGAAAAGACAGTCTCTTCAATAAGTGGTGCTGGGAAAACTGGACAGCTACATGCGAAAGAATGAAATTAGAACACTCCCTAACACCATACACAAAAATAAACTCAAAATGGATTAAAGACCTAAGTGTAAGACTGGACACTATAAAACTCTTAGACGAAAACATAGGAAGAACACTCTTTGACATAAATCACAGCAAGATCTTTTTTGACCCACCTCCTAGAGTAATGGAAATAAAAACAAAAATAAACAAATGGGACCTAATGAAACTTCAAAGCTTTTGCACAGCAAAGGAAAGTATAAACAAGATGAAAAGACAACCCGAAGAATGGGAGAAAATATTTGCAAATGAATCAACGGACAAAGGATTAATCTCCAAAATATATAAACAGCTCATGCAGCTCAATATTAAAAAAACAAACAACCCAATCCAAAAATGGGCAGAAGACCTAAATAGACATTTCTCCAAAGAAGACATACAGATGGCCAAGAGGCACATGAAAAGCTGCTCAACATCACTAATTATTAGAGAAATGCAAATCAAAACTACAATGAGGTATCACCTCACACCAGTTAGAATGGGCATCTTCAGAAAATCTACAAACAAAATGCTGGAGAGGGTGTGGAGAAAAGGGAACCCTCTTGCACTGTTGGTGGGAATGTAAATTGATACAGCCACTATGGAGAAGAGTATGGAGGTTCCTTAAAAAACTAAAAATAGAATTACCATATAATCCAGCAATCCCACTACTGGGCATATATCCAGAGAAAACCATAATTCAAAAAGACACATGCACCCCAATGTTCACTGCAGCACTATTTTCAATAGCCAGGTTATGGAAGCAACCTAAATGCCCATCAACAGATGAATGGATAAAGAAGATGTAGTACATATATATACAATGAAATATTACTCAGCCATAAAAAGGAACAAAATTGGGTCATTTGTAGAGATGTGGATGGACCTAGAGACTGTCATACAGAGTGCAGTAAGTCAGAAATAGAAAAACAAATATTGCATATTAACGCATATATGTGGAATCTAGAAAAACAGTACAGATGAACCGGTTTGCAAGGCAGAAATAGAGATACAGATGTAGAGAACAAACGTATGGACGCTAAGGGGGATGGTGGTGGTGGTGGTGGTAGTGGGATGAATTGGGAGATTGGGATTGACATGTATACACTAATATGTATAAAATAGGTAACTAATAACCTGCTGTATAAAAAATAAATAAAATTAAATTTCAAAAAAAGACAATCTGGTTAACAAAATAGATTGAAATCAATCTGAATAAGTAAATAATAATAATAATAAACTTACCAAATCTCCCTTTGTCCAAATCCTATCTACTTCCAAGCCTCAACCCAAATACCTTTTCTTCCAACTTTTCTTGAAGGGATTTCCTCCTTATCTAAACTCCCAAAGCAACATCCAGTTGTATAGTTCAGTGACCAGTTAGACATATATGCACTGTCTCGGACCATTCATTACCTTGAGGTGTTATTTAAATCTTTTGTGTTGTTTAACTTTACCTCCATTTATGTGTTTTCTCCTTTCCTCTCCCCTTAGAGAGTTGGAAACCTGTATTTGGCATCTAATTCACCCCTTTCATTCCAACACCAGTTCTTAACCCAGTGCAGTTCTCCCAGTGAACACTTGAAAGAATGTTTGTGGATTTGATCTGTCCAGGAGATAAATTACCTATTCTTAGTAGGAAAGGGGCCATCTTGACTGTAGAGAGTAAATTTCAATGTCCTCAAGCAACCCAGGGAAGGGAACTAATCCAGACTGAGCCTCCTCTAAGTGCTAAGCATTAACAGATACTTTACAAAGATTAGTTTATTTGGTGTCACAAGGATCCTACAAAATAGACTTTATTTTTTTTTTAATAGATGAGGAAACAGTTCAAAGAGATTAAGTATCTTGTACAAGGACCTACAATAGTAAGTGGTGTAACTGGGATTTGAACTTGGTCTCTCTGACTCTAAAGCCTCCTTTTTTCCCAGTATTCTGCAGTTGCCTCTTAGTAGATATACCCCCCTAGTTCTGTATTCCCTTCATTACTCTACTGCTTAGATACTTAGTGTAATAGAAGGCTAAAACTTGAACTTCAGTATCCTCAATAACCCTGGTACCTTCCATTTGTATCTAGAGGGCTCACTGTTCTGCTTCTTCCTGTGGGGCTACCTTTGAGCTTCCAAATGATGAAGACTTATTGCTGAACAGCACTTTGAGAGGAGCAGACAGAAGGTCCAGGGCCACCCATCGCACAGGTGACTGGGATGGGAGAGGGACAGAAAGGGGCATTAGGAAAAGTTGCTCTTTTCTTTAAATGAAAACTTCAAAAACTTTTCATTCAGATTATAGGTTATTTTCATTTTCTCTTTGCTTACCTACATGTCCTAATTTTCCCACAGAAAACACAATAAATACAGAAAAATTCCTGCTCACTCTAAGAATACCATGGACTGAATATGTCCCCCCCAAATTTATATGTTAAAACTGTAACCCTCAATGTGATGTATTAGGAGGTGAGGCCTTTGGGAGGTAATCAGGTTTAGATGAGGTCAAGAGGTACAGCCCTCATGATGGGATTATCTTTTTTGGGGGGGGGGGGCAGCCACTGCTGCAAGATCTCCCACCAGGGCTTGAACCCATGCCCGCTGCATTGGGAGTGTGGAGTCTTAACCACTGGATCATGAGGGAAGTCCTGGGATTATCATCTTTATAAGAAGAGGAAGGGAGTAAAGTTTTTTTCTCTTCTCCACATGAGGACGCAGCAAGAAGACCGCCAGCCATCTGCAAGCCAGGAAGAGGGCTCTCACTTGACACTGAATCTGCTAGCACCTTGATCTTGGATTTACCAGTCTCCAAATCTTTGAGAAATAAATGTTTGTTGTTTACACTATCTGATCTATGGTGTTTTGTTATAGCAGTCCAAACTAAGACAGGCTATAAACCTTCTTCCTTATCTCTGATGGAAATTGGACTAATTCCTAGAAATAGACCAGCAACTTTGGAATTGCCCTCTTGTCTAGGTTGCCAGGGAAGCCAGAAAACCAGAGGTTCCCATTAGGCAAGGCCTCTCTGGGTCTGAGAACTTTTGTTGTTTTTGTTGTTGGCAGGGGTGAGGGAAAGGGTTTAAGAAACATGTTTTGAGAGATTCTGTTCCTTTGTTCCTACCTATCTCTGACTTCTCCAAAAATACTTGAGAAAATAGTCATAATTAAAGATTGGCTTGAGACACCAGGAAAATTTGTGAAATCTTAAGACTCTGGGAATCTTAGAAGGATACTAGAAGTCTTCAGTTCTGCCTGTTTGTCCTTCATGACGTGGATGGCGCTGTGGTCCATTGTTGGGCCTAGCTAATTGTTACAAAGTGAGCTGCAACGTTCTTCCTCATCCTTTACTGTGCTTTCTGGGTTTTAAGGAATGAGTCTGCTGCCATTTCTGGACAACAGCTCTTCATGGGTTTCTCTTGTAATCTAAACATCCTCATTTCTCTGAGTTGCTTTACCCAGTACCCCTTGCCATTCTACTTACCCCTTGGAGGAAACTCGCTTGTCTGTCCATATCCTTCTTGAGGTGCCCAGAACCGGGTAACAATTTGCATAGTAGGGTGACCAGTGAAGAGGATAGTGGGAACGCTCACTTGCCTAGCTTTACACAGTGTTGTATAGAAGGAATGTCTAAGGTGACATCAGCCTGTTCTGGCAGCTGGGTCACACCTTCACTCATGGTATACATGCATTTGATCAATGTGAGCCAGTAGCAGTTCCTGCATGCTAGTACCATGAGACATTAGAGCTGAGACCTTAAAGTTGGGCCAGAGACAGGCTGAAGAACTTTTTTTAAAAAATATTTATTTGGCTGCCCTGGGTCTAGGTTGCGTCTTGTGGGATCTTTGTTGAAGCATGTGGGGTCTTTTAGTTGCGGCACACAAACTCTTATTTGTGGCATGTGGGATCTACTTCTCTGACCAGGGATCAAACCCGGGCCCCCTGCATTGGGAGCATGCTGTCTTAGCCACTGGACCACCAGGGAAGTCCCTGAAGGATATTATTTATGAAGAATCTTTAGAACAGAACAGCAGCTTTCCCTTCTACCTCCATTTGATATCACTGTCCACCCTATAGTGTCTTCCTGAGGCATCTTAAATCTTTGGGTCTGGGGAAAAAAGGAAGGTAGCATAGGGACAGTCACCTCTAGCTTTCAGAGTTAAAAGTATGAATCTGCTTTTGCTCAAAATTAATTCTTAGACTATGAAAATATATAATCGAGAATCTGACCTAGTCTTACCTAGCCTTCAAGGCCTTGAATAGGAGACACTTGGGTTTTCATCATCAAAGGAAGAGAGTATGAGTTAACTGGGCAAAAGTGGTGGGATCAGTTACGGTTGTAAAAGGTATTATAGGCAGAGAGAAGAGAAGAGTGTTCGAAGGCCCCAGGAATGAGGTGATGGGCTTAATTCCATCACTGCTGGACACAGTAACATACAGCAGGCTGTCAGTTGGGAGATGGGTTGGTCAGTTGAGGGATGGATGGGTGGGGTAGGGTATTTATTTTGGCAGAGAGGAAGAAGCTGGCCCCTGAAACACAGTGATATCAGTATCTACATGATGATGTCCACATCATCAGGTGGTTATTAATTTTGTATCAGTATTGAGTTCAGTTTGATCTGGCAACATGCTCCTCCATTATTACATGTTGACCCCAAGGCCATATTTTTAAACTCATTCCACCCTGGGAAGCACCCTAGAGGCAGGAGCTGAAGTCAAGAGCTCCAGCAGTGTGGGGATTCCTGTGGCTGACTGATTCACAGTGACCTAGCAGGAGGCTCAGCTGCCTCCAGGAATGGACAGAACAAAAAAGTGACAAGGCCTTGAATGCCAGGAATGCCAGGTCAGTCACTTCCTGTTTGTGGTGTATCTTTTAGGCTCAGCTCCAAAGTGACAGGGAGAGCAGAGTTCACAAATCTGAGCTTGACTTTTCTGGGCAGAGAACTCCTTGTCGGTGGTGCCATCTGCAGGGCATTAAGGAATTTGCCAGGAATTTGATGGGACTGGGAGGGGAAAATGGCATCTCTCTCCTCCCTCCCTCAAACTCTTAATCTGAGCATGTCCCTAAATCATAGCCCTGGTCCTCCACAGGGCTAAAAGACCCCTATTTCTTGTGACTTTTTGGCAGGCAATATTTAAGGAACCTGGTCCTACAAGGTAGGACCAGGGCTGTGGTATCACTTCCCTTCTTCCCCGCCAACTGAATCTGTCCTCTGTAAAAAACGAAGTGGGCTCCTCCCATTTTAAGGTCACCTCAGTGAGGTTGAGAATGGTGGGTTGTGAAGGCACTTAAGCATTATATTATGGTGTTAAAATTTTGTAAAATGTGGACTTCCCTGGTGGCACGGTGGTTAAGAATCTGCCTGCCAGTGCAGGCGACATGGGTTCGAGCCTTGGTCTGGGAAGATCCCACATGCCGTAGAGCAACTAAGCCTGTGCACCACACCTACTGAGCCTGTGCTCTAGAGCCTGCGAGCCACAACTACTGAGCCTGCATGCCACAACTACTGAAGCCCACGCGCCTAGAGCCTGTGCTCCGCAACGAGAAGCCACCGCAATAAGAAGCCCGCGTACCACAACGAAGAGCAGCCCCTGCTCGACACAACTAGGGAAAGCCCACACGTAGCTATGAAGACCCAATGCAACCAAAAATAAATAATTATAAGTTAATTAAAAAAACTTTTTAAATGTGGGTGGGTGTAAATTGAAGGTGTTGATGTTGTTAAGGTTAATAATCTTTATTATCAGTATCATCACCCTCACCACCTCTAAGTAAATCCTTCTTGGGCTTTATTTCTATTTCTTTTCTAAATAAATGGTTCATTCTTCCTTGGCAGTAGCTCTGGTGTCCTGCTGAGCAGAGCTGTCAGGTCCCGAGGTACCCCTGCCCCTCACTTCCCAAGCTTGGACACACAACTCTAAGCTTACAAGTCCTTCCAGACTTGATTGCCCTATTTGCCACCCCTCAACTCCCCACACACCTGGAGAAAGACAGGATGGAACTCTATAGTGCAAAAGGGGAAATAGGCCCAGAAGGTTCAGAGAGCCTGACTAGTGACAGAACAAGGAATCAAGTGTCTCAGTCAATCTGTTTCCAAGGCCTCTCTACCCTGAGGCTCAATTTCTCAGAGGGTGCTAAAAGACTTGGGCCTGGAAAGAAAGTGAATGTGTTTTACAAAACCCCAGTTTGCTGTTGATATTAAAGAGAGCAATAAAGAATCTGGCTTGAGTGAAATAAATAATCATTATTTATTTTTACTTCCATTACTCTGTGAGCCCTAAACCTTACCAGGCACTGCGATTGCTGCTGGGGCGACTCCCAATCCCCCCACCAAAGGAATGCTTGATGGCATTTCCTGGTTGCCTCAGCATTTCAATATAACCATTTCCCACCCCCATGTCCCACACTTGGTATCTCATATTACCAAAGGCTTTGACTACTAGTACCTGCTAGTTATCATCTTGACCTATAAGATTGGCAACAGAGGGGACAGAGGGAAATACTGAATTTGAGCAAGTCAAATCAACAACCAAATAACTAGGGTATAAAGGGGACTGGATAGTTTCAGAGTGTAGGTAGGTGTCTGTTCTAAAAAACAAGCAAAGACACTGAAATTGGAGTTTGAATTGTAGAAAATGGAAAATCCCTTCCCTCTATAGGTTTCCTCTCTTTTAAAAAAATGAAATATTTCAAGCATACAGGAAAAAAGGATAATATAATTGGTATTCTATTTGATAGAAACATTAACCCTTAGGGTTTTGTATATAACTCCCATTGATCCTTGCCTCCTATCATTGTGTAGTTTCCTCCCACACTGAACAGGACTGACATGTGTTACAAATAGGATATCGTAGAAATGAGTGTGACTTTCGAGGTCAGGTCATAAGACTTTGTGGTATTCAACTTACCTTCTCTTAGCTCACTCTGGGGGAACACTGCTCCCATGTCATGAGGACACTCAAGCAGTCCTATGGAGAGGTCCATGTGGTGAACTAAGGTGACCTGCCAACAACCAGCACCAACTTGCCCGGCATGTGAACCAAACCTCCAGCTCCAATCAAGCATTCAGATAACTGTACCCTCAGTCAACATCTTTACTGAAACCTTACGAGAAATCCTGAGTCACGACCATCCAGCTAAGCTGCTCCTGAATTCCTGACCCTCAGCAACTGCATGAGGTTTTATATATAGTTTTTTCTTTTTTAAACATACATTAAGCCACAAGGTTTTGGGGCAATAGATAACGGCATTGAAAACACCTATGTACCTACCACCCAAGCAGTCATAACGCTTTATTTACTACAGATCTTTTCTTAAAAATACAAACACCCCTCCCCCCAAACAAAAACAAAGAAATAAAAATAAAACATTAGATATAGTTGAAACCCTGGCTTCTTCTCTATCCTGCCCCTGCCTTGCGCCTCAGAACTCCTAAAAAAAAAAAAGCACCATGGCACACTGGATACCTAGTGTGTGCTTTTCCTGAAAAGCTCTTCTCTGTAATTTCATTTCCCAGGCTCCAGCCTAGTTATCTTTCCTTCTTGTATTGCAGAAAAGAACAGAACGACTTCCCAAAGGTTCTCTAGTCATCTCTCAAGATGGTCTGAGAGTTTAACAACTCAAAATCCTAACCGCATTTGGTCACTAATTCCGTTAGGATTTCCCTCAGTGCTTTAAAGCCCTGGGATCTGCCGTATCTGGCTATATGGGTGTTGCTGTGCCACCCAACTGAGCTTTCTCTCTGAAATGTCCATAGACTGATTTTTTCAGTTGAGGACAGCTATTTTTAAGTCTATAGGATTTATGGACTAGGGAAAAAACTGATAAAATTTTGGTCTTCTCTACTCTTAAACCAAAACATCAATGTCTTCAGACCTTAATAATCCCTGTGCTTCCTGAATTTGAAATGTACATCTTCTTGGAGGCAAATGAGATGCAGAGGATTTAACCTATCTCTATAGTCAACGTTAGATGTAGCCAAACTATATACTGGAAAGAATGTAAACTATGCCAAGTGCTATAATTTGTAAACTTTTATCCTAACCTTTGCAAATGTTGCCATTTCATCCCTTGTAAAGCCCCCACTCAGCCGCTTTCCCACATGTGCACATAGCTTACTCCCTTTTTTCTACACTAGGATTTTTGATCACCAGCATTCTGATCCTGCAACTTTTCTTCTCCCATCCTCCCTACAGGCGGGAAACAGCTTTTACATCTTCCTGCTCAAATATTCTCCAGCCTGATGTTTACCTGTTCAAGGGTCACTAAGATTTTTTTGTTCCACTGATAGGTTAGCAGGCCTCTTTAAACAGCAGTATTTGCAGCATATTAAAAATTACTTCCCATACCTAACTTGTAATTACCCAGTAACTTCAAGATCTAGATTAGCAAAACCACTCTCATCTGAATTTACATCTTCCCAAGTCCCCTGACCTGGATTTCAACACTGGTTGATCCAAGAGTGGATGTATGTGTAAGTGATTCACTGTGCTATACACCTGAAACACAACATTGTAAATAAACTATACTCCAATAAAAATTTTTTTAAAAATTAGGTGTACATCTGAAAACAAAGAATCTTGGTTAAGGTGGTTAAGATGAAGTTAACAGACCAGTTTCAGAATCCAGCTCTTCTGTTTTTCCAGACCAATGTGCTCCTTCCCCCCATAGAGATTTCTAGAGTGAAATCCTTGATATTAACCACCCTGTTGCAGAGACTTTCAGGTGTAGCAGTGGTAGCACATCTTGAATTGGAGAAACCAATTTAGAAGAACAGAACTTTCTTTCTTAAAGCCTTTACTTTTCACACATGACAGAAAAATCTTACAGGTACACATGGAAAAGCAATACATGATCACAGCTGAAAGTTAAGACAATCTAGTCAGAAAGCTTTTACTCCCGTCAGCTAATGCTGAAGCTGAAGTTCTGCATATGACATGCTGCAGGGCTGAAAGCAACGGTAATTAGTATTCCTCTCCTTCTTCCTCTCCCTCTCCTTCAACAGAATCCACACCAACCTCCTCATAATCCTTCTCAAGGGCAGCCATGTCCTCACGGGCCTCAGAAAACTCTCCTTCCTCCATGCCCTCACCCACGTACCAGTGAACAAAGGCACGTTTGGCATACATCAGGTCAAACTTATGGTCCAGGCGAGCCCAGGCCTCAGCGATGGCTGTGGTGTTGCTCAGCATGCACACAGCTCGCTGTACTTTGGCCAGGTCTCCACCAGGTACCACAGTGGGAGGCTGGTAATTAATGCCAACCTTGAAGCCAGTGGGGCACCAGTCCACAAACTGGATGCTGCGCTTGGTCTTGATGGTGGCAATGGCAGCATTGACATCTTTGGGAACCACATCGCCACGGTACAACAGGCAGCAAGCCATGTATTTACCATGGCGAGGGTCGCATTTCACCATCTGGTTGGCTGGCTCAAAGCAAGCATTGGTGATCTCTGCTACAGAAAGCTGTTCATGGTAGGCTTTCTCAGCAGAGATGACAGGGGCATATGTGGCCAGAGGGAAGTGGATGCGGGGATAGGGCACCAAGTTGGTCTGGAATTCTGTCAGATCAACATTCAGGGCTCCATCAAATCGCAGGGAAGCGGTGATGGAGGACACAATCTGGCTAATAAGGCGGTTAAGATTTGTGTAGGTTGGGCGCTCAATATCGAGGTTTCTACGACAGATGTCATAGATGGCCTCATTGTCTACCATGAAGGCACAATCAGAGTGCTCCAGGGTGGTGTGGGTGGTGAGGATGGAGTTGTAGGGCTCAACTACAGCTGTGGAAACCTGAGGGGCTGGGTAAATGGAGAACTCCAGCTTGGACTTCTTGCCATAATCGACAGAGAGACGTTCCATCAGCAGGGAGGTGAACCCGGAACCAGTTCCCCCGCCAAAGCTGTGGAAAACCAAGAAGCCCTGAAGACCTGTGCACTGGTCAGCCTGTTACAAAAGAAGAATAGAAAAAACAGTTATTGCTCTTTGTGATACCCTCACAGTAATCATAGTAAGTATTTTGACTTTTCATATTAACTCCAAAGACAGGTTGTATTCTGACAAGAAACACTTTTTTAAAAATGTAGACCTTCCTTAAATTACTCAGCATTTCTTTATTAAAATATCTCCATTAATGTTTATAAAATGACATCAATAGTTCATATTTTGGGCTTCCCTGGTGGCGCAGTGGTTGAGAGTCCGCCTGCCGAGGCAGGGGACATGGGTTCGTGCCCCGGTCCGGGAAGATCCCACATGCCGCGGAGCGGCTGGGCCCGTGAGCCATGGCCGCTGAGCCTGCGCGTCCGGAGCCTGTGCTCCGCAATGGGAGAGGCCACACAGCAGTGAGAGGCCCGCGTACCACAAAAAAAAAAAAAAAAAAAAAGTTCATATTTTAATTGAACTTAAAAAAAAACTTTAAAGGATTAACCTCACTCTTTCTTACATTTCAATGCTGTATTTGAAAAAAAGAGCACACTTCAAATATCTCCCTTAGATTCATTAATTTACTTTATTCTTGAGAATAAACATACCAATTTCCGAATTCGGTCCAAGACGAGGTCAATGATCTCCTTGCCAATGGTGTAGTGACCTCGGGCATAGTTATTGGCAGCATCTTCCTTGCCTGTGATGAGCTGCTCAGGGTGGAAGAGCTGGCGGTAGGTGCCAGTGCGAACTTCATCTGGAAAAGGAAAATGAAGCAGCCACCCATCACTAACAACCTGCACAAGTCTGCTCGACCCCAGGGCATCAAAGGAGCCCCCAGGACACACCTTCTGTCCCAGACCCCCAAGATCTCATTGGGGTTACTGAGGTCAACTCACCAATGACCGTGGGTTCCAGGTCTACAAACACTGCCCTGGGCACATGTTTGCCAGCGCCTGTCTCACTGAAGAAGGTGTTGAAGGAGTCATCTCCTCCCCCAATAGTCTTGTCACTTGGCATTTGGCCATCAGGCTGGATGCCGTGTTCCAGGCAGTAGAGCTCCCAGCAGGCATTGCCGATCTGGACACCAGCCTGGCCAACGTGGATGGAGATGCACTCACGCTGTGAGAGGGAGAAAAAAGAAACATTAAAAACCAATTTGTGGGGCTTCCCTGGTGGCGCAGTGGTTGAGAGTCCGCCTGCGATGCAGGGTACACGGGTTCGTATCCTGGTCCGGGAAGATCCCACATGCCGCGGAGCGGCTGGGCCCGTGAGCCATGGCCACTGACCCTGCGTGTCCGGAGCCTGTGCTCCGCAACGGGAGAGGCCACAACAGTGAGATCAGCGTACCGCACAAAACAAAACAAAACCCAATTAGTGGTGACTGTGAAGCAGAACAAAATGTTTATGGAAACAATCTTACAAATTTCCTTTCAAAACGAATTACAGTGTAATGCTTTTTTTCTTAATCTAGGGGAGAAGGACTATACTTTTTATCTCCATTAGTTTTAATTAATTTCCTCTTCCCCTCTAAATGGGGAAGGCCTCTTTCCAGACCAAGAACAGACCTTAGTCATTGCTTCCTCCTTTGGAGGATCAAGATACGGAGGAGGTCATCCATCTAGCGCTCAGGCCCCAGAATCCCATTTTAGAGTAGGTGGCCAGATTTCTGGGCAGCTCCCAAAACGGGAAGCACGTGGCCAGAAGAGTGCAGAGGAAATGTCTGGCTGCAGAGACGAGGGGTGGGGCTCTGCGGCAAAGGATGAATGAGCAATTCCGGGTGCGCGCGCCCGCGCCCTCCCCCCCTCCCCGCCGCGGTTCCTGGAGCCGCGCAGCTGCAGAGCCTTTCAACAGCCACGTCTGCAGAGGCGCGGCCATGCCCAACCATCCTCCGCTTCCCGTAGGCATTGAGTTCCGTCCAGCACCTCCACATGTGTCAGGACGCAGCAGGGGATTATCGGCGGCCCAGATCTGGACCAAGATCCGATTTCCGTTCCCTCAAAACCCCTCACCGCTACCACCTGCTCCCACACGCATTCCTAACACAGCAGAGGGCAGGGAGGGACAGATGGCCTCTACAGGCTGTTGGGAGCTAGCTGCCCTAATACACTGGCGTAGCGCAGTACACCGATAAGGAGTCCTTCTCCACATTCATCTTACTGATTTTATTTTTTAAAAGAAAGAACTCTGGGTAACAGGAGACACGCCCTCCAGCCATAGACCTGCAGCGCGCGTGCGCACTGCAGTGGCGGGCTCCCGTCCACTCCCTGGCGGGAAGGTAACGGTCGCGCGTGCGCTTTTGTGTCCAGCTCCTTCCCGCCTCCGCTTTTCGTGCTGAGGAGGAAGTGAGGGCGGGGAGAGCCGCGCGCGCGCTCGCCAAAGGCTGGGGGGAAGAGGGGGATGGGAACGCGCGGGAAAAGAATGCAGTCTTCAGGGCACCACGCCCAGGAGTTAAGGGGTAAATGAGAGCCCCAACCACGGTGAAGGAGAGCTAGTGTCCCACCATCCCCTTCCAGAGTCCCATAAAAAAAGGCGGTGAGCTCCCTCCGTTCCCTCTTCCCGGGCCCCACCCGTTCTCCACAAACGGGATCTATCTACTCTAATCCTCGGCCCTCGCCTTGCTCTTCGCCCTCCAAATGAACAGCGGTGGCGCCAGCCCTCTCTAGCTAGAGGCCCTCCGCGCTCCCCCGGGCTCGCTTTTCCCCGTTTTCCCGAGCGAGGCCGGCGGTCCACTCACCATGGTGGCTACGGGTCAGCAGGCGCAGGCAACAGGAGTAGACACCGGGTCCCGGTTACCGTCCTCGACAAGCTAAGAGTCGAGGTAAGTAACGCACTGAAGTGGGGGCGGTGCGGGAGCCACTTAAGTAACGGTCCGGGGAGGGGCTGGCGGGCACAGGCGGTGCCATGGCCGCAGGCCCCTCCCCTGGTCCGGCATACCCACTCGGCTCCCGGCTCGGCCGCCGCAGAGGCGGGCTCCTGGCCCCGAGCCCTTCCCCGCGCCGGGCGTGCGGGGCGGGGTCCGCCGCGCCTGCGGGCCGTGAGCTCCGGTGCTGCAGTCTTTGGCGCATGACCGCCAGGGCCGGGGCGGGGGCGGGGGTGGGGGTGGGGATGGGGGATGGGGCGCAGGTTCGGAAGAAACCAAGATGGGAATGGGGGCTCGATTGCTTTAATTTGGACGAATCCTAAGATTGAAGAAGTCCACACAGTTTTAAAGATGAAGCACCATGAAATGGAGAAACTTCTGGTCCAGATAGCTCAGCTGGTTATTTTCACGTTGTCACCATTTGTCAAAGAATTTTTTCTCTTCCCAGTTCCTTTAAAGGCAGTACAGAAAGCATTTACCTGATAATGTGGAGGAGCAAGGTTTAGAAAAAATAGTTCTATTTGGTTTACTTGTTATTTAAACTAAAGCTACCAAACAGTATTTCAGTCATTCAAAGGGTAAGCACCTAAGCACTGAACATCTAAGCTGTTAAAAGGGTAGGGTAGGCCCCATTTTTAGACCTAAACCAACCAACTTTATGAAACAGCTCTAGGGTCTTTTAGAAAGAGAGATTTAAAGACGCATTTCAAATTTGGTAGCTGAATTGAAGGAGTAAGGACAGAAACTTGGGGAGGGAGGAAACTGTTTGATCCTGAAGGATATTTAGGAAGTAGGGATTCCTTGTGCTATTTAGAGTTTTGTAAAACGTTTTTAAATTGAAGCATAATTGACAATGTTACATTACTTTCAAGTGTACAACATAGTGATTTTATATTTATATACATTATTACCCTCAAAAATAAAGCAACCAGTAATTTTACCAGCAAGGTGGGTTTATTCAGGAATAGCAGAGAATCACAATTCGGGACAAGCAAGCAACGGGGAATCATAGGCAAATCCAGAGAACAAAGGAGAGTGACTTGCTTTTATTAGATTTTAGGAGGAAATTGCGGGGGGACCATTTGAAGAACAGTTCTCTGGAGAAGAATGAGAGTTCAAGATTGTGGCAGTTTCTCTCTGGCTGCAAGTGGTGGTTAGAGTGTTGTTGCTGGAGTTGGGAGGGATCTTCCTTCTTTTAAAAGCAGGAAGTGAAATTCCTATGTGAAAATGTCCTCCCTTGTACCAGAAGAAAAGTAACATTCTTATCTTCCTGCTGATTATGCAGACTGCAACTGGTGCTACCTGTATTGAGAGTCCCCCCTTTAGGGCTTCCTGACTCCATTTAAAATGAAGTTTCCTTTATTTATGTTCACATTTACCCCTTTTGATCAAGACCTTTCCTTAAACGGGGCTTCCCTGGTGGCGCAGTGGTTAAGAATCCGCCTGCCAATGCAGGGGACATAGGTTCAAGCCCTGGTCCAGGAAGATCCCACATGCCGCGGAGCGACTAAGCCCGTGTGCCACAACTACTGAGCCTGCGCTCTGGAGACTGCGATCCACAACTACTGAAGCCTGCGCGCCTAGAGCCCGTGCTCCGCAACAAGAAAAGCCACCGCAAAGAAAAACCCGTGCACCACAATGAAGAGCAGCCCCTGCTCGCCGCAACTAGAGAAAACCCGCGCACAGCAAGGAAGACCCAACGCAGCCAAAAATAAATAAAATAAAAATTAAAAATAAATAAATTAAAAGAAAACCAACTCTAGGGCTTCCCTGGTGGCGCAGTGGTTGAGAGCCCACCTGCCGATGCAGGGGACACGGGTTCGTGCCCCGGTCCGGGAAGATCCCACATGCCGCGGAACGGCTGGGTCCGTGAGCCATGGCCGCTGAGCCTGCGCGTCCGGAGCCTGTGCTCCGCAACGGGAGAGGCCACAACAGTGAGAGGCCCGCGTACCGCAAAAAAACAAAACAAAACAAAAAAACTCTATATCTTACCAAGGTCTTAAGCATTGGAGATCATCTTGAAGTGTTGAGCTAAGTTGGGTAAGTTATTTCTATAAAGATTTAACAGGTAACAGGCACAAGGCTTAAAAATGATTATGTGAAGCATAATTTAAATTAATATAAGTTCAGTTTGTATGATGGTGCGAAGCCAGGAGCCCACACCTGAAGGTAATCAGCTAAATAGGTCAAAAGACCAGGCAAGGGCTGTCAGGTGGAAGTTGTAACCAATGGGCTTGTTCCCTGATTTTGTGTAACTGAGTTTCTGTTTTTCCAGAGGCACTTATCTATGCGCAACAGGTACTATTTGCTGTAGTACAAGTGCCTCCTTGCTCAGCAAGTTGATAATCAAAGGCCATGCAGTTATCCAGAGTTACTTTAGTCAACGAGTCAAGTGGTCATTGTTGGGTTGCTATTTCTTTGGCTGCGGAATCAGCTAGCACTCCTGATGTTCGGGAGAGATCTCTGATCATGCATTTCATTGGCACTTATTCTGACCCAAAGGAGAAAGGTTCTCCCTATGGAGGCATACTTGAAGTCATGTATGCTTCCTTGAAGTTCTTGTTTAAGGTGACCATGGAGGCTTAATGGGGTGGAACAATGGGAAGCTTCAAAAATCTTTATAGCTGTCATCAAGGAACACCAGGTGAAATTAGCAGTAGCACTTGGGAAAAGTGAAAAAAAATTCATTACAGTATGGACTAAAGGTTCACTATTGTGAACAGATCAAGGTTTCTGGTGGCAAACCCAACAATTAGATAAGTTTTCCCCTTTTGTAATAGACTGAGAAATACAGATAAGACCATTTCTTCCCAAGAAAAAGAGGGAAAGGATAAGGTAGGAAGTAACAGTGGGTAATGGTATACAGGCCTGGTCTGGTCATCTTGGGAAAGCTGTCCCCTTCAGCTGTCATTTGCTTCAGTTCCTGGTCGGTTTGATTCAGAGGTCTCCAGTGCTTGTACAGGACTGGATGTCAGTTGGAGCCTTCTTTAGCTGTGAAATGTGTACCCAAAGCTTGGGTCTCAAGTTCGGCCGTTCATCTGTGTAGTGAAGAGGACCTATTATAGTCCCTTCCAAGGAGATTTAAGGGCAATTGTTGTTTTTATTGATTTGAAATCAGAAGGGTGAGAGAAATTGGAAACGTTCATTTGGAGATTTGTAGTCAGATATGTGATGAAACTAGAAGAGTTTAGGATCCGGTCCAGCTCAGGTGTATAACCTTAAAGATAATTAGGAGGACAAGAATCTAGTACCTACAAAGGTGCAAACAATTTCTCTCTTCATAATCATCCTCCTTTTTGTCAAGGTAAGCATAGTAAAACTAATTTGGTTCTATTAAATTTGGCCTGATTATTTACATAAACACAGCGAGAATAGTGATTGATCATATAAGCTCTTTTTAAGCTTATCTTGTTGGAAGCTTGAAAGCAAGGTACTAGGCCAATTTTTACAAGTAGTTCCTTAAAACTGTCTGATTATTTCTGCATCTATGTGTATCTCTCTTGAGTATGATAAGCTAGTCAAAGCCTTGGTAAAATAGCCAATATTTCCAATTGTTTTCTGTTACAAGGAGAGTAGATTCTTACTGAACTTATGCAAATACATATATTGTGATTAACAATAAGAATAATATGAGTCTCTGAATTCTGGAGGGATCAGGAAGGGAAAAAAAGATATATATTTGATCTTTGCTTACAAAGATATCTTTTACCAAATTGCTGTAAGTCATAGATGCTTAAGAGAAAAAGTTTCCTTAAATCTGGAAAAATAAAACATTAGAGAAACAGCATAAGAAGTCAAAATTTATAATCATCCTCATAGGTTCATTTAGTCTCCTGTAATTAATTCTTGTTGATCTTGATCTTGGGTTAGCAACTTTATGAATCAATCAGTTTGCCATTAAAGTCTTAGAAATTTTTATCCAGTTCAGTGTTATGATCTTAAAGTTATCAGAAACCTGCATTCCAGGGACTTCCCTGGCGGTCCAGTGGTTAAGACTCAGCACTTCCACTTCAGGGGGCACGGGTTTGATCCCTAGATGGGGGAGCTATGCACGGCCAAAAACAAAACAACAAAACAAGAAACCCTGCATTCTAGAGTACTTGTCAAGTTCTTTCCCATGAATCTCCTTGAAGATGAAATTCCTTCAGGTTGTGGGAACATTTTTGCAAAGCATCAGAGTAAAACAATTACTATCTATAAATGACAAAAGACTTAAAAATAGCAAAAGTTAAAGATCTAAGAGTTCATTATAATGCAGTTGACAAGAGAATTTGGTTATTTCTGTGACATACAACATTTAAAGATAATAGCTGAAATTACAAATGATAATGTTATACCAGGACATATCAGATTCTCAGGAATGTCATATGAAACGTATACCTATACAGATATAATGTAAAGAAGACTTAGTATTATTTCTTTTTTTAAAAATTTATTTATTTAATTTATTTATTTTTGGCTGAGTTGGATCTTCGCTGCTGCACGCGGGCTTTCTCTAGTTGCAGTGAGCAGGGGCTATTCTTCGTTGTGGCACACGGGCTTTGTTGTTCTGTGGCATGTGGGATCTTCCTGGACCAGGGATCGAACCCATGTCCCCTGCATTGGCAGGCGGACTCTCAACCACTGCGCCACCAGGGAAGCCTGCACTGGCTTATTTAAATCGAAACTTTTTGGTGAGATAGCCAGGAGGCGAAATATGAGGAGTATAAAAGAACTAAATTCTCAAATAATATGGTGAAAAGTAAATAGGTAATGTCTAAAATTGATAAATCAAGACATAGCTGCATAGACACATTATTTAGAAATAAGTAGGTTAATTCCAAGGGAAATGGTTAGATGAATTGCGGGTAATTGCCTCTGGTGAACAGGTCTAGAGTAGAGGAGGAATGATACAGGAAGACCATTGTTTTAAAATAACAGTACTAGATTTATGGTTTTCATAAATTTTTTATTGAAATATATATGTAACAACCTACATACAGAAAAGGGTACAACTCATAAAAGTACAGCTTGATAAATTAACCTAAAGTGAACAAACCTGTGTAAATTAGCGACCAGATCAAGAATGTTTCATTTTTAAACCATGTACATATATTCTTTGACAGATATTTAAAATTAATAATACTAAAGAGTTAAGCTATCAGGAGAGATAAAGATGCTTTTGATAATACAGCTTTTGAAAATACTACTAAAATCTGGAGCAGTGCTGTTCAATGTGGTAACCTCTGACTACATGTGGCTATTGAACACCTGAAATGTGACTAGTCTGACTGAGGAACTGAATATTTTATTTTTGTAAATTTTAATTTATTTAATTTTTTTCAGTGTTCTTTCAATTTTTGTTTTATATTGGAATGTAGTTGATCTACAGTGTTGTGTTAGTTTCAGGTGTACAGCAAAGTGATTCAGTTATACATATACATATGTATTCTTTTTCAGATTCTCTTCCCATATAGGTTATTACAGAGTATTGAGTAGAGTTCCCTGTGCTATACAGTGGGTCCTTGTTGATTATCTATTTTATATATAGTAGTGTGTATACATTAATCCCAGCCTCTTAATTTATCCCTCCCTCCTACCTTTCCCCTTTGGTAACCATAAGTTTGTTTTCTACATCTGTGAGTCTGTTTCTGTTTTGTAAGTAAGTTCATTTGTGTCATTTTTTTAGATTCCACGTGTAAGTGATATCATGATATTTGTCTTTCTCTGTCTGACTTACTTCACTTAGTATGATAATCTCTAGGTCCATCCATGTTGCTGCAAATGGCATTATTTCATTCTTTCTTATGGCTGAGTAATATTCCATTGTATATATGTACCATATCTTCTTTATCCATCCATCTGTTGATGGACATTTAAGTTGCTTCCACGTCTTGGCTATTGTAAATAGTGCTGCAATGAACATTGGCGTGCATGTATCTTTCCGAATTATGGTTTTCCCTGGATATATGCCCAGGGGTGGGATTGCTAGATCATATGACAGCTCTATTTTTAGTTTTTTAAGGAACCTCCGTACTGTTCTCCATAGTGGCTGTACCAATTTACATTCCCACCAACAGTGTAGGAAGTTTCCCTTTTCTCCACACCCTTTCCAGCATTTATTATTGTTTGTAGACTTTTTGATGATGGCCGTTCTGACAGGCGTGAGGTGATACCTCATTGTAGTTTTGTTTTTATTGGTTTTTTTTTTGGGGTACGCGGGCCTCTCACTGTGGTGGCCTCTCCCGTTGCGGAGCACAGGCTCCAGACGCGCAGGCTCAGTGGCCATGGCTCATGGGCCTAGCTGCTCTGTGGCATGTGGGATCTTCCTGGACCGGGGCACGAACCCCTGTCCCCTGCATTGGCAGGTGGACTCTCAACCACTGCGCCACCAGGGAAGCCCCTCATTGTAGTTTTGATTTGAATTTCTCTAATAATTAGCAATGTTGAGCATCTTTTCATGTGCTTTTTGGCTATCTGTATGTCTTCTTTGGAGAAATGTCTATTTAGATCTTCTGCCCATTTTTTGTTGTTTTTTTAAAAATATTTATTTATTTATTTAGACTATGCTGGGTCTTAGTTGCAGCATGCGGGATCTTTGTTGCAGCGTGTTTAGTTGTGGCATATGGGCTTTTTCTTAGTTGCGGCATGCAGACTTCTTAGTCACAGCATGCAGACTTCTTAGCTGCGGCATGCAGACTCCTAGTTGCTGCATGCATATGGGATCTAGTTCCCTGACCAGGGATTGAACCCAGGCCCCCTGCATTGGGAGCGTGGATTCTTACCCACTCACCCACCAGGGAAGTCCCCCTTTTTTTTTGATATTGAGCTGCACGAGCTGTTGTATATTTTGGAGATTAATCCCTTGTTGGTCACATTGTTTGCAAATATTTTCTCCCATTCTGTGGGTTGTCTTTTTGTTTTGTTTATGGTTTCCTTTGCTGTGCAAAAGCTTTTAAGTTTAATTAGGTCCTACTTGTTTATTTTTTTTTATTTTCATTACTCTAGGAGGTAGATCTAAAAAGATATTGCTGCGATTAGTGTCAAAGAGTGTTCTGCCTATGTTTTCCTCTAAGAGTTTTATAGTATCCACTCTTACATTTAGGTCTTTAATCCATTTTGAGTTTACTTTTGTGTGTGGTGTTAGAGAATGTTCTAATTTCATTCTTTTACATGTAGCTGTCCAGTTTTCCCAGAACCACTTATTGAAGAGACTGTCTTTCTCCATTGTATATTCTAATTAATTTAAATTTAAATAGTCACGTGTAGTGGCTACCATATTACACAGTGAACATCTAGAGACTTGAGTATTTAAAGTTTCTATACAGAGAAGAAAGGAAAGCTCAACTTCCTCAGATTAAATGAGAACTGGTGACAAGGCATTTTGAAAGTAATGAAAATAAAATACCAATAACAATTAAAGAGGATTAAGGAGAATAAGTAGAGATTAACCATGATCTGAATTTATGTATATGAACTATAGTCTATAAGAAAGGAGTACAGATTCAGAAAATAATTTAAAAATTGAGAAAGCAAATTACTACAGTATTTACAAAGGAAATACTTTTTTTTTTTTTTTTTTTTGGCTGTGCAGTATGGCATGTGGGATCTTAGTTCCTAACCAGGGATCGAATCCATACTCCCTGCAGTGGAAGCACGGAGCCCTAACCACTGGACTGCCAGGGAATTACCACAAAGGAAATACCTAATAGGCTGATGTTTACACTGTGAAAAGAAAACGAAATCTCAATATTGACTGGTAAGATTTGTGGTGATTGAAAAAAACTTCCTTCTGCTTGTCTATATTTAGCAAAATTTCTTTAATCCAAATGCATTACTTTTTAAAATTTTTTTTATAAGTTTATTTATTTTTGGCTGCGTTGGGTCTTTGTTGCTGCGCACGGGCTTTCTCTAGTTCCGGTGAGCGGGGGCTACTCTTTGTTGCGGTGTGCAGGCTTCTCATTGTGGTGGCTTCTCTTGTTGCGGAGCACGGGCCTAGGTGTGTGAGCTTCAGTAGTTGTAGCACGTGGGCTCAGTAGTTGTGGCTAACGGGCTTAGTTGCTCTGTGGCATGTGGGATCTTCCCAGACCAGGGCTCGAACCCACGTCCCCTGCATTAGCACGTGGATTCTTAACCACTGAACCACCAGGGAAGCCCAGTACAATTGATTTTTATTTATTGATTTTGTACCTAGCAACAACCTTGCTAAATTCTTAAATTCTAATAGCTTACGTGTGTAAGGTCGGATCTTAACAAACGGCACCACAAAACAGAGGAAAGCTTCAAGTGAGCTTTATTAGGGAGCACTCCCGGGCGAGGTTCACTGGTCCGAGAGCAAGGGGGCCAGAGAAGTCGTACCCGGGCGAGGGTTGGGCAAGATTTTATAGGGGAAGAAGGGAAAGGGGTGTGGTGAATCTGGGAGGGCGCAGGGTATCCCTTATTTGGTGGTCTTTTCGGGTATCCTGGGGGACTGTTAGTCCGCCCCTCGAAAGGCGGGAAGGCTGGGCTGGGTTCAAAGTCCCCAGGTCAGTTCCTGGAACTGGGTGGTCCGGAATGTCTCCAGGGCAGTTTCTGGAACTGGGTGGTCCGGAGAATTTCGGTCTGATGCAACCTGTGAATCTGATTGTGTTCCCCTGCCTCGGGCCAGTTGGCCTTACAACGTGAACATTTTGGGGGGAATTTTTACATTACATAAGCATTCTGTAAGGTTTTTTCTGACACTAAATACATGGTGTTTTCCACATCAATTCTCTCTTTTTTTCTTTCTTTCACTCTTTTTTAGATTCTTTTCCCATACAGTCTATTACAGAGTATTGAGCAGAGTTCCCTGTGCGATACAGTAGGTCCTTATTAGTTATCTATTTTATATATAGTAGTGTATATATCCACATCAGTTCTCTAATTCTTTGACACCAACTGGAAGTTCAACAAGTCATTTCAATTCTGACACCAGCTATATGGAGTTCTTGCAGACTCCATTGGTTAAGGACTCAATCACACAGACTGTCATTACTTCAGGTGTCGGTCACAAGTCCCAGTTTGCCATCTGTACTTCTGACCCACAGGCTATGAATTCAGGGGTTTCCATGACCCTTTCTCTCAGGTTCAATAATTTGATAGAAGGATTCATGGAATTCAGGAAAACACTTTACTTATATTTGCCAGTTTATTATAAAGGATAACTTGGGAAGAGCCAGAGGAAGAGATACCTAGGGCAGGGTGTGGGGGGAGGCATGCCCTTTCCTGGTACACCACTCTCCCAGTACTTTGATGTATTCACCAGCCCAGAAGTTCTCCAAACCCTATCATTTAGTTTTTATGGAGATTTTATTACAGAGGCATGATTGATTAAATCATTGTCCATTGGTGACTGACCTCAATAGCCAGTCCTTCTCCTCTCCCTGGAGGTGAGGTGTGACTGAAAGTTTCGGCCTCTAAACTTGGTTTGGTCTTTCAATGGACCAACCCCCATCCTAAAGCTATCTATTACCACCCCCCTGCCCATTATCTTATTAGCATACAAAAGACATTCTTCTTACTCAGGATATTCCAAGGACTTTAGGAGCTCTGTGCCAGGAAATGAGAGACAAAAACCAAATATTATTTTTTATTATACCACAACCATTTAATTTGCATTTACATTTATTCTTTTGCATTCCTTATTCCTCTTATTTGCTTTTCTTGATTTACTCACTGGGACCTTCATTAGAATGATCAAAGAAGTGGTGATAATGAGCATTCTTCCCATGTTCCTGCACTCAGAGGGAATGGTTTTAATGTTTCATCTTTAAGGATGATGTTTGCTGTAGTTTTTCTTATAGATGTCTTTTATCAGATTAAGGTTTCCTTAATTTGGTGAAAGTTTTATCATGAATGAATGTTGAAGTTTAGCGAATGCTTTTTCTGCATCTATTGAGATCCTCTGATTTTTCTCTTTTACTCTGTTACTGTGGCAAGTTATACCTATTTGTTTCCTAAAGTTAAAATGACCTAGAATTGCTGTGATGAGTCAGACTAGGTCACAATGTGTCATATTTCAGAACATATTACTAGATTCAGTTTGCTAATATTTGCATGGATATTTACATCAATGTTTATGTGTGAAATTGGGTGTAATTTTCCTTATATATTTTTATCTTTCAAATTTTGGTGTAAGAGTTTGATAGATTCATAAAGGAATGTGCCGTCTCTATTCTTTGGAAGAGTTGGTATAATATTGGAATATTTTTCCCTTAAAACTTGGTGCAGCTTTCTAGTGGAGCAGTCTGAACCTGGATGGTGCTGGTGGTATTGTTATGGGAAGATTTTTTTTAAACTTCTAATCAGTTTCTTTAGTGGTTATGTGATTATTCAGATTTTTAATTTCTTCTTGAAGTTTTTTTCTCAGTTCATCTTTAAATACAAATCTATTGGATTAAATCTTCATAATATCCTAGTTTATCTTTTTTTTTTTTTTTTTTTTTTTGCGGTTTGCGGGCCTCTCACTGTTGTGGCCTCTCCCGTTGCGGAGCACAGGCTCCGGACGCGCAGGCTCAGCGGCCATGGCTCACGGGCCCAGCCGCTCCGCGGCATGTGGGATCTTCCTGGACCGGGGCACGAACCCGTTTCCCCTGCATCGGCAGGCGGACTCTCAACCACTGCACCACCAGGGAAGCCCCTAGTTTATCTTTTTAATGTGTATGACTTCTGTGGTGACAGCTCCTTTTCTTTTTCTTTTTTTTTAATTTTTTTTTTTGGCTGCACTGGGTCTTCGTTGCTGTGCGCAGGCTTTCTCCAGTTGCAGCGAGTGGGTGCTACTCTTCCTTGTGGTGCGCGGGCTTCTCATTGTGGTGGCTTCTCATGTTGCAGAGCATGGGCTCTAGGCACGTGGTCTTCAGGAGTTGCAGCACGTGGTCTCAGTAGTTGCCGCACATAGGCCCTAGAAGGCACGGGTTTCAGCAGTGCCGCTCGCGGGCTCTAGAGCACAGGCTCAGTGGTTGTGGCACACAGGCTTAGTTGCCCCGCAGCAGGTGGGATCTTCCCGGACCAGGGCTCAAATCTGTGTCCCCTGCATTGGCAGGCGGATTCTTAACCACTGCGCCACTAGGGAAGTCCCTACAGAAGGTGTCTTTTTTTTTTTTTTCCAAAAGGTGTCTTAATGCTGTTCTCTACTGTAGCTGTAGAATAAAATATTCTACTTAATAAACCCAAGTAGGGAAAAATCCCTGCATCTTATCACAGATGTAAAAAGCCATCCCAGTGGAATGATCATATTGGATCCCTGATGAGTATAGAGACTATGTTGTGCAGCACAATAGTGTTCCTTCAGGGAACATTAATTGTAGCTAATACTTCTGTCTAACATTGGATAATATTGCATTTAACATCATCAAATAACTATAAAACATTGTTGAAAGAAATTAAAGATGATCTGAATAAATGGAAAAATGTTTAAGTATCGGAAGACTTACTATTGTTAAGATGGCAACATTCCCCAAATTGATATACAGATACAATACAATCCCTATCAAAACTCCCAGCTGGCTTCTTTGCAGAAATTAACAAACTGATCCTAAAATGTATATGAAAATTCAAGGGACCAAGAATAGCAAAAAAAAACTTGAAGGAAAACAAAGTTAGTGGACTCATATTCCCTGATTTCAAAACTTTCTACAAAGCTACAATAATCAAGACTGTGTGGGACTTCTCTGGTAGCACAGTGGTTAAGAATCTGCCTGCCAATGCAGGGGACAAAGGTTCAAGCCCTGGTCCGGGAAGATCCCGCATGCCTCGCAGCAACTAAGCCCGTGTGCCACAGCTACTGAGCCTGTGCTTTAGAACCCACGAGCCGCAAATACTGAAGCCCGAGTACCACAACTACTGAAGCCCAAGTGCCTAGAGCCCATGCTCTGCAACAAAAGAAGCCACCTCAATGAGAAGCCCATGCACCACAATGAAGAGTAGTCCCACTTGCAGCAACTAGAGAAAGCCCGCATGCAGCAACGAAGACCCAATGCAGCCAAAAATAAGTAAATTAATAATAAAAGACTGTGTGGTGCTGGCATAAGTATAGATATATGGAATAGAATTAAGAGTCCAGGAATAAACTTGCACACTTACAGTCAATTAATTTTTGAAAAGGTTTCAAGATAATTCAATGAGGAAAAAATAGTCTTTTCAACATATATTGCTGGGCTAACTAGATACCTATATGTAAGGGAATAAAGTTAGATCCCTTCCTCACACATACACAAACATGTATACACGCATTAACTCAAATGGCTCATATACCTAGTGTATGTAATAGATCAAACAATAAAGCTCTTAGAAGAAAATATAGATGTAAATCTTAATGACCCTGGATCAAAGCCTTCTTTGATATGACACCGCAAACATAGGCAATTAAAAACTTCTGTGTTTCAAAGGACTGTATCAGGAAATAGTATGGGGACTTCCCCGGTGGGCCAGTGATGAAGACTCTGTGCTCCCACTGCAGGGGTCGCAGGTTCTATCCCTGGTTGGGGAACTAAGATCCTACATGCTGTGTGGCCAAAAAAAAAAAAAATTATGTATATAATATTATCCATTTTATTCATTCTCACATAATGGGAGAAAATATTTGCAAATTATAAGATATTCATAACTAGAACATGTAAAGAATTCTTACAACTCAATATAAAAGACAAATAATCCAATTAAAAAATGGGTAAAGAATCTGAATATACATTTCTCCAAAGAAGATATACAAATGGCCAATGAGTACATGAAAAGGTGCTCAACATCATTAACCATCAGGGAAGTGTAAATCAAAATCCCAGTGAGATACCACTTCACACCCACTAGGATGGCTACAATCAAAAAGAAAGATAATGAGTCTTAGTGAGGGTATAGAAAAATTGGAACTCTCCTACACTACTGGTAGGAATGTAAATGGTGCAACCACTTTGGAAAATAGTTGGGCAGTTCCACAAAATATTAAGCATAGAGTTACCTATAAACCAGAAATTCCACTTATAGGATTATATCAAAGAGAAATGAAAACATATGGCCACACAGAAACTCATACACAAATGTTCACAGCAGCTGTAGGGGAGGAAAAAAATATTTTCCTTTTACTCTTCTAAGTTCTTGGCTGGAGTTCTGTAACAAAAGATTAGTAAGAGAAAAACAAATAGAAGTTTATTAACACGTATATCTCATATATACATGGGAGAAACTCAGGAATAGTAATTTAAAGGTTTGTTTAAAACTTGGACTTATATAGCATCTTAGCAAAGGAGCAAATTTTTAGAAAAGTGACAAAGAAAGGATCTTGAGTCTCTAGGGGTGGCAAATTTTGGGAAGGTAAATATGTGAAGAACTAATGGAAGATAAGGGCTCTCAGTAAAGTTTGCTGTAGAGAACCTCTGGTGCTGTCTCTGGGCTGATAAAGGTCTGGAGTTATCAGTGATTAACTTCTGTGCAAATTTATGTCTTGCCTGCTTTTAGGCAAATGGGGGAAAGCAGAGAGCTTTTTTGTATCTGCTTCTTCTTAGTTGCCTTCAGTTCAAAATAATCTTTATGACAAAGTGGCATGTTTTGGGTTGGCAAATTCTGCTATCTTTCACAGAATTATCGTAATAGCCAAAAATTGGAAACACTCCAAACACCCATCAACTGATGAAAGGATAAAGGAAATGTTGTATCTTTATATAATGGAATATTATTTGACAATAAAAAGAAATGAAGTACACACTACAACATAGATGAGCCTTGAAAACATCATGCTAAGTAAAAGAAGCCACATATTATATGATTCTGTTTACAGGAAATGTCCAGAATAAGCAAATCCATAGGTACAGGAAATAGATTAGTGTTTGCCATAGGCTAGGGGGAGGTTTGAATGGGGAGTGACTGCTAAGAGGTACAGAGTTTAGGGGTTTATTTGTAGAATATGAAATTGTTCTGGAATTAAACGGTGGTAATGTTTACACAACCTGGTGAATATACTAAAAACAAATTGTACACTAAAATTGTACACTAATTAGTGAATTTTATGGTATGTGAAGTATATATTGATTAACAAGACAGAGAAATTGCTATATTTTAAAATTTTCTTGCCCTACTGGTGTTTCCTAACCCTATAACAGTCTGGAGTACTTTAAAAGAAATATTTCAAAAATATGTCTACTTGGGACTTCCCTGGTGGTCTGGTGGGTAAGACTGCATGCTCCCAATGCAGAGGGCTCAGGTTCGATCCCTGGTCAGGGAACTAGATCCCACATGCGTGCCGCAACTTAGAGCCTGCGTACCACAACTAAAGATCCTGAGTGCAGCAACGAAGATCCCACATGCTGCAATTAAGGCCCAGCACAGCCAAAATAAATAAATAAATAAATATTTAAAAGAAAAATGTCTACTTGACTTTTTTTTTTAAAAAGGAAGAAGCCAGTTACACCTACATATTGTGTACTCTATTTATTTCACTTATTTACTTATTTCTTTATTTATTTTCCCCCAGGACTTTATTCTGTGCACGTGGTGGGGAAAGGGAGGTGAGGGAAGGGAGAATGGGGCAAGGGAGACGCCCACCCGTGCTACACTGGTGGGTGGTAGCAAAGATTGTTGCCTTGGAGAGGAACATGGCAGGGGAGAGGACCTGTGGGTTGTTCTCTGCAGCCCCAGACGCCCAGAAGGGTGGAGAGAGGAGGAGGGTTCATGTCCATAAGGAACCGTTGGCTGTCCTGTCAGGTCAGGCACAGCACTGGGGGCTGTGTTTGGAGCTTGGGTCTTCTTTATGAGTTTACTAATGTTTACAGAAATGTGCAGCAGGAAAATGGAAGACTGGGGCAGGTGAAAATCGAAAGCTGGCCAGAAGGGCATGGGGAGCCCGTGATGGGAAGGTGTGCCTGTGGGCTTTCAGGACTCCATTATATGAAATTTCCAGAATAGGAAGCTGTAAAGAGACAGGAAGTGGATTAGTGGTTCTTTAGGGGTGGGGGTTGCCTAGGTTACAGAGTTTCTTTGCGTGGGGGGGTGGGATGATGAAAATGCTCTAATATTGATTGTGGTGATGGTCGCACAACACTGAATATACTGAAAATCATTGAATTGTACACTTTAAATTGTATGACGTGAATTATATTTAAATAAAATTGTTATATTAGGGAAAAAAACCTACAAGGGATAAAGTGTGAGGGGCAGGCATTAACCTTGGGGTAGGGAGAATGGATGCTAGTCTACCACTGTGTACTCTGATTTTAATGTCTCAGGATACTTGAAATAGCTACCCAAAATGTCATCTGCTTTGCCTAAGACAGTGCTTAAAATTCTTCTCCTGGTGATTTTTTAAAAGTCAAACCTTTAGTTCCTAAAAATTCCCTGTTTAAATGCCAGTACTTTAGTAAAAGATGGTATTTTAATTAATCAGTTACTATTTTTATAGATACTAGTAGGCTGTTGATAGAAATTAAAGCTTTGGGTAAGAGAAACAGAATGGGGTATTAGAGTATGGGTAAGGGTTGAGTGTGGCCAGTACCAGAAAGTGAGGTGCTGAATAAGGATGTGAGACTCTTCAGAAGAAAACTTCATTTACATCAGAGTATTCCTAAAGTTGGTGCTATTATTTATGACTACATTGCTTAAACCCTATACTCTTTTGATAAAATTAAGATTTTTTGCTCTTTACCAAAAAAACTGAAAGAATGAGAATTGCTCAGGCTCAAGGTTGCAGGTGAGACATTTGCTTAACATCTTTTTAAAAAATATATTTTTAAGATATTTATTTATTTCATTTATTTATTGCTTTTTTGGCTGCATTGGGTCTTAGTTGTGGCGTGTGGGCTCCAGAGCATATGGGCTCTGTAGTTGTGGCATGCGGGCTTAGCTGCCCTGTGGCAGTTCCCTGACCAGGGTTTGAACCAGCGTCCCCTGCATTGGAAGGCAGATTCTTAACCACTGGACCACCAGGGAAGTCCCATGATTAGCACCTCTAATGTGTTCTTTTAAGAAAATTACTTCCTAATTCATTGCCACAAAGTGATTTATAAGATAATGATTTGGAGAGGTTTTTAACTGGGAGTGGCATCTAGAGCATGCTAGCCATCAGCTATAAATAGACTTGTAAAACTAAGAGAGTGCATCATTGAGAATACCCTGGATTTTTTTTTGACACCCAGCCTATATAGCCAATATAAACATTTTTTTAAGTTCATATCAGAAAAATTCCTTTCTTTTTAAACATTTCCTTTTTCCTTTGTTCTGTATACTCATTCTAGAAAATTCAGACAACTTAGAAAGTTATGATGAAAGTAAAATTTACGTGAAATCTTGTCATTCGTAAAAATACTGTAAGATTTGATAAAGATCCTTTAGGTATCTCTCTATGTATGTACATATATGTACATAATTTTATATAAATGGATTTATACATACTATATATTGTGGAAAAAGAAGACTTGGAATTGTATTTGGTTATGAATCTGTTAGAGGCATTTCTTTTCTTTATTTATAATTTGCAAGCTTGCCAAGAGAAAACTAGATCCAAGATCTGTGATTTTTCTAACTAGGGAATCTATACAGCATATATGGTTATTGGTTAATTAATATAAAGCTAGTAAGATCATCTTAATAGCTTATTTGATTAATGCTGGTACAATTTATAAACTAACAAAAATCTGTTATAGACATATTTGTGACTCTCTTTAACTCTCTAAATCATATTGTAAAATTTTGCTGTTAGCCCAAGTCTTGGAGTGAAGGGGCTACATTCCAGAATGGTAAAGATAGACTCTGTAGCATAACGGTTTGACATACACACACACACAAAATCCTTGTCTCTTTACATGATCTGTCAAGAAAATTGTTATAACAGAGAAAGTCTGAACACAGACAACAGAACATAGTCAAATTTAATCTTACCTAAGTCCTTCACCTTAGCCTGAATAGCCACATAAGAAGGATCTGTATTTAGCTTTCTGAGTAGTAAATAGTCTTATCCTTCAATTTTCTTACAGAGAAGGCAATTTATAGCATAGTGTCTAAATAAACATAGTGCCTGCATAACTGATATTTACCCAAGCCTTAGAAGGATGAGGAAGTCTGCTCTAGAAGAGCAGACCCCCTGAAAGCACTTTGTCTCATGATGCCACTATTCCCTGTGTTGTATGAAATGGTCCACAGGAACTTTTATTCATTCTGTATTAAAAAAAATCTGGTATGGTGCCATCTATGATATATGCTCTTTGTCAAGTGCATGCTTAGATGACATGTGCAAACGCACACATGGAACCTTTTGTGATTTTGATTGGAATTGCATTGAATCTATAGATTGATTTGAGAAGAACTCACATTTTATTAGGTGACTCTTCCAACTCACAGACTAAGTATATAATTCCATGTATTTAAGTGTGTTTTAGTGTTTTTCAATAAAGTTTTATTAAAATATGTCTTGCATATTTTGGGTAATTTTATCCCTAGGCACTTTATATGTCTTTTGATACTGTTATGAACAATATCCTTTGTAAAGTTAAAATTTCTAATCATTTTTGGTATATAAAAATGTAGTTGATTTTTGTATTTTTTTTGGTTTGTTTTTACAATATCTTTTATTGGTAATGATGGACTTGAGGTAATCAACAGTTCAACTACAGTCTATAAAGGGTTTTTTTAAAAATGCATTCATTTTCTGATAATAAATAAATCCAGATTCTGTACAGTTTAGAAAAACTATGATGGTGGCAAATAGAAAAATAGAAAGATTATAAATCTTGGGTTCAAAATGAAATGATTAAATCAAAGAAGAGAGTTAAACATATTTTTGGAGTCCCCTCTTTGGGGAGTCATGTAACAGACACCGTTCCCTCTCAAGGCTCTCGAGTGGGCACTAGAATAATGTTGACTTTAAAGCCTTCTCCTCTAATATCCCCTCTGGTTCAATTTTTGATTATGAAACAAATCCTTTCGGCATGAGATGAAAAAATAAAAGTGCAGATTCGTTCAGGTGGAATTAGTTCAGTTAGATCTTTTTGTGTCCTAACAATTCAAACTGAAATTAAGGGCTTCCTACAGCATTCCTATAAGCTTCTGAAAACACAGCCAAAGGGCACTCAGAAAGATGAAACATTTTTCCTATTTCTGTAAATATTCAAGGGATTGAAAAATCAACACCTAGAAAAAAACAAGGCAAAAATTCATCAGCACCAAGTAGAAAAGATCTTCAAATGGAGCAGGTCTGTTATGTGTCCTGATATCCTTGTGTTGATGAATAGGTTCACAATATCCCCCTAGGAAAAGTCTACTGCCTAAGGTTAACACCTTTAGGCAAAAGGTAAAGCTCAGCAAATGACTTCATTTTACATTTTGATTCATCCATAGTTTTTTAAAAAAAGGAAATTCAAGGTTTTGGCGGTTAGAGTGTCTTCCTTCCCTACTTCATTATTTGTTAAAGTGGGAAGTATCAACTTTATTACTAGTAGTTTCAGCTACAATTTCAAAAGTTGCACGTAGTCACAATACAACAGTTTACGTTTAAATGAGACTCTAGTAGTAGTTAAAACTGTTCAAAGGTGGCCATTACAAAATCCTGGTAGTCTTTCTTGCCTATCAGATATGACTAAATTGTTGGTGGCTAGAACTCAAGTCACATACAGTCAACCACATTATTGGATCCACGACCTACATCTCGAATTTGCCTAGTTAGGCACACACAGCTACACCTGCTCCAGCTCTGCGGTGAGACACAGATCCAACAAGCTCCCACCTATTCAGCACTGGATCAAATGCATCTACTGTATTTAAGTATGCATTGCCATTATGACCACCAACTGCAAAGATTTTGCCCATCACTGTTGCGATCCCCACTCCACCCCCGGGAGTGGTAAGGGCTGCTACATAATCCCACTTGTTGCTTCGAGGATCATACCGCTCAGCTGAACTCACAGGAGAATTATCATCAAAACCACCAACAACATGTAAACAACCATGGAGCTCACTAACTCCATTGCCTGCTCTTCACTGACCCATTTCTTTAACTTCTATCCATTTATCGAGATGTGGATCACACCTCTCCACACTAGATAGAGAAGCGACTCCATCCTTGCCACCTACTGCATAAACACGGTTCACAAGAGCCACAGAGCCAACTCCTCCACGGGAAGTATTCACTGGTGCCACTGTACTCCACTGATCAGATTCTATGTCATATCTCTCAACATCGTTGACGCAAGTGTTGTCATCTAACCTTCCAATTGCATAAATTGGGCCTCCCAAGGAGGCCAAGGCAATTCCTCGCCTCTTTGTGTTCACTGATGCCTTCATCATCCATTTAATAGTGAGACAATCAAACATCTCCATACTACCTAAATGTTCATTTCCATCATGTCCACCCACTGCATACACTTTACCTTCCACTGAGATTACACCCACACGTCGCCTTCGACTGTTCGTTTCTTGTCCAAAGAACCAGCTGTTTTTGTTGATAGAATAGCATTCGATACAGCAAAAGGGGTCACCTGATCCACCTAGACCACCTACACAAAATAGCACACCAGCAGTATGTTTCCTTGGGGTAGTCCGAAAGGAGTATTCAAAGTCAGGTACTGCCATGCTACTCAAGTGAAGGTGGTAATTTCTTGCTTCATCCAATAAATCTCTACATTTTAGGTTCTGTTTGACAATCTGTTCTTTTGTCACAGCACCCATAAGAAAATCAACTGGCAACAGCGGCAAACGAACAAAGTCTTCACACTCCACCACTTCAGGAAAATGCTCACAGGCATACTGATCTGCCATGTCCATTAAGTCTATACGATTGTGACTTTCTGCAAAGGCTCTTACTGCCAGACAACTGGAGGGATGAAAATGTAACTTCATGTATTCACAGCAAGCTCTAGCCACCAGTTCAACCTTCAATGTGATATCACAGAGTTCTCCATTTTCATAAAACTGAAGAAGAGAACCATGAAAATCTTTCCAAGTTTCATTGGCATCAGAGATAAAGGAGTCTTCTCCATCACCATCACCAAGTGAAGATCTGTTCTTTATTTGCTGGTGCTGTTGCCTTTTCCCCTTTGTGAAGCGATTCCTAGCTTGTTTTGCATTCATAGGTTCTGAAGCCATTTGTAACACTCTTCTTTTAATACAGCTCTCTTCTCAAACATCCCGTTAATCTTTTGTAAAGGATGGGGAAAAGGCAGAATGTAGATGCAGTTCACTAAACTTCAGACATTTTTCAAAACCTACTTAACTGCCATTGTCCAGTTAGCTCAGTCCTCGGCCCGTCCCGCCGCTCGGTTCCTCCCGGCCTCGCCAAGGCTGCAGCCGCGCTACCAGGTTCTCGCAGCCCTGAGCAGTGCCGTACCAGCCCCACGCGAGCACCCGACGGACGCGCGCTCTTTTGAGCCTTTGTATATTTTTGTATACAAAATATTTTCAATCTATAGTATTTTTTAAAGTTTTGCCATCTGTTGTTCTCTTTTCTCTTCTGGAACTGCCAGTATTTGCGTATTAGGTCTCCTGGATCTATCCTCTAAGTCTTGTATTTTCCATCATGATTTCTGTTTGTATTTAAGGTCTTTGCTTTGAGATAGTCCTTCTGCTTAATTTTCCAGCCACAATTCAGATCTGGACAGTAAACATTCTCTCCTTTAATTCATCTGCAAATTGTTCTCCTGGAAGATCATAGCTTTTCATTCCATAAATTCTTTATTTTTACCTGTTCTCACATATCCTTAAATGTCAGCTCAATATTCTTCAGGATTTACCTTCTTATTTACCCTTTTTATTGCTAAATTTCTTCTTGCTTATCTGTGCTTCCACTTAGGATTAGTTTCCTTTTATTTGAAGAATTCCCTTTAGTATTCCTTTAATTCAGGTCTGCCAGTGGCAAGTTCTCTCAGTTTTTGTTTGTCTGAAAATGTTTTTGTCTTCTTCTCTTTTTCTTGTCTTTATTTTTGAAGGACATTTTTTATTGAGTATAGAATTCTAGCTTGGCAGTTATTATCTTGCAACACTTTGAATGTGTCATTCCATTATCTTTGGCTTTCCTCACTTTGTTGAGAAGCCAACTATTAGCCTTACTGTTGTTCCTTTGCGCAGCTTGCAGGATCTTAGTTCCCCAACCAGGTATTGAAGCCAGGCGCCCTGCAGTGGAAGCAAGGAGTCCTAACTGCTGGGCCACCAGGGAATTCCCGTTCTTTTTCTTTTTTATCTCTGTGAGCTTCAGTCTAGATGATTTTTCTGACCTGTCTTCTAGTTCACTAATTATCTTTTTATTTGTGTGCAGTGTGCAGTGTGCTGTTAAGCACTGTTGAGTTCTTAAATGTGATTTTTTTTTCAGTTCTAGAATTTCCATTTCATATTTCATACAGTTTCCTCTATGGAATTTCTCCCTCTTGTCATTTAATTTCTCAAACCTATTCATTATGGTTATTTTAAAGTTCAAGTCTGATAATTCCAGTATCTGGTTCTTCTGTGGATCTGTTTCTCTTCTCTGATATCTCTTCAGTTTTTGTCATTTGATCTTGTCTGGAATACTAGTAATTTTTTGTTTAATACTGAAAATGGTTTATGAAAAATTAAAGAGATAATTTGAAGCCCTGAATGGTGTAGTCTTCTTCTTGCAAGGGTTTGTTTTTGCTTCTGACAGTCAGTTAGGGTAAGCTTAGACTCTCTTAATCAAGCCAGGGATTTTGTAATGAGAAGGTGAGCTTTAGTATTTATAGGAGCTGGTCTCTCCTTAGGTGTAGGCCTTTGAGGGTTTCAACTAAAAGTAAGGGGTGATTGCCAGGTTTCCTCTATCTTCTTAGGTCCTGAACCTCCAGGTTTTTTCCCCCCCACAAGTTCTGTAAGACTACAGGAAGACCAGTTTTGTTTTTCAGCCATTTAGCTACTGCTTTTTGCTCAGCTTCTCAAACTTTCGTTACTACTTTTGAATCAGTGATGCCTTAAGGGGAAAAGAAGCACTGAATGTCAGGCTTATCTCTTAGAACTCCTTTTCTGTCTGAGATTTTAGCCCCTCAAGTCCTTGCTGCCTTGGTACCTCTCTGATATCTACAAATAGATTTTTTTTATTTTAAATTTTGTTCATATTTTCCAGTTGTTTTTTGCTGTAGTCTTGGTCTGCAAGAAACTCCACCATTACTGAGAGCAGAACTCCCTACAGAATAACTTTAAAAATAAGACAATCGAAGCAAAGCAGTGATACTCAGCCTACCTTATGTTATCTGCCTTTATGTAAATATTGTGTCAGTGTCAGCAAAGATGATTTTCTATTTACCTTTGAGACGCCTTGACTTTCAAGGACATCAAGTGAATTTTTCTTGAAAAATCTCTCCTTTTATTGGTCTTATTTCTGCTATATCTGTTTTCTTTATTCTCTCCCCCACTACTTCCTTCATAATTCTGAGAGTCTTCTAATTTGACTTAGACAAGATGTGTCTAAATTGTCCCATTAAATTGTCTCTGCAGGTGATAAAATGATGGCTCACTCTCTCCCTTTAGCTCTAGAGAATAAGGCAATCATCAATGAGACTGAGTGAAAACATTCCTTAGCTTGATTTCCCAATACTAAATCTCAAGTAATCTTTTTAGGTTTATATATAGTTGTAATAATAGCTTGATAGTGTATCTTTGTTACAAATTTTCATGTGACTAACAAGCCTACAACAATTTCCTATTCTCTAGAAGTGTCTAAAAATAATAAAATGTATTACATGATCTTGCCCCATCTGGCCAAGGCTAACAGACCCAAAGGAGAAATTCTAACCCCAACTGGGCCAGTCAGATCATCACTGCCAGAAATTTGATATTTGTGACAATTAAATATAGGGATAGAGTTTTTAGATCTGAGTAATATGATACACAGCCTCTAAGATGGGGCCTCCATTGTACCCCTTCTTCTAGTATTCATGTCCTGTGTTCTCCCCTTGACAGTAGGTTGGGCCTAGTGAGTCACTTCTAACAGACTACAGCAAAAGTAATAAGATGTTGTTTCTGAGGTTAGTTTGGAGAAAGACTGTGGGTTCTGTTTTAAGGGCTCTCTTTTTCTCCCTTGCTCCCTTGCTCTGAGGGAAGCCAATTGCCAGGTTGTGCTGCCCTTTGAAGAGGCCCATGTGTCAAGGAACTGCATGCAGGAGGTCTCCAGCTAACAGGCAGCAAGGAACTGAGGCCCTCGATTGAACAGCTGTCCAGATACTAAATTCTGCCAACAACCATGGGAGTGAGCTTGGAATAGAATTCTCCCTCAGTTGAGTCTTCAGATTAGACTGCAGCCCTGGCCAACAACATGACTGAAACCTCATGAGAGATCTCTTCTGGTAGAACCTATCTTGGCTGCACCCATATTCCTGACCCTCACTTCATCTCTTCAACTGCTTGTTGCTCTAATCTTTCCATTACGGCATTACAACTGATCAGCTTCCTTGGTTCTCACCTTGTTTTCTTGTGTTTCCTTCATCAAGGGTTTCCCCATGAGTTCCAGTATGTAACTCATTTAGTTTGCTTTCTTGTATATTGTCACTGGGCTGGGTCATTCCTTCTGTGATACGCTGCAGCAAGGATTTCTATGAATGCCACCCAGAGTCCTGGGTTTATCCTTCCTCTCTAGGTCAGACCTTGGATATCTTGGCCTTCAACATCCTGGACACTTAAAGGAACATTTAGCTGTTGTTTCCCTAAATAATGCCTAACATGGGAGCCAACCTGCCTAGCAGGCCTTGCCTGGGTCCCTGATGTATTCTCTTTGAACTATCTGGGTACCTCACCTGATCTCTTCAAGCTCCTTTTTCCAGGGTTAGCTTCTCTTTGCCATACTACCTTGGACCCTTCTGATTCATTATGCCTGTTACTCGATAGGAACTAGTTGTCTACAGTATTATTATCCTTCCAACCCTCTTCTCTACCCCACCCCATTTATCAGATGGAAGCCATGCCCTATGTCTCAGTCATTTTTTTTCCAGACTTTACCCAGGTAGATTGTAGCTCAGGTTCAAATCACACTCACTTCCCACCATGGGTGCACTATTTATGATTACAGTTGAATACATTCAGCTGGTTTATGTATGCAACTATATTTTTACGACATTTTATGGTGTAGAACTTTGGGGGTTTTTTTTGTTCATTCCTCTGCATATAATTTTTGTGTGTATACTTTCACATGTTCATATGTATATTTTTTTTGTGAAGAGTTTTGAAGAACCTTCAAATACTACGTAAACTTGCTTCAGAGTAGAGGAGGGATGGTCCAGTAAGTTTTCTCATTTTTCACCTTAGGTTGTCAGTTGCATTAGATTGCTAAAGCATATGACCTTTCATTCAATTGCCAAATTCAGTAGCTATAGTCTACTTACTTAGGGCAAAATATTATAATCTTAAGCACATTGCCGCTAATATCTATCAAAAACACTGAAAAAACAGAATAATTATCAGCTGTTTCCTAAGGAATATTCAGTATTTCATTCCTCTAGTGGTTTTAATTGTTTTGGAGGATCTAATGAAAACTGTAGGGACTTCCCTGGTGGTGCAGTGGTTAAGAATCCACCTGCCATTGCAGGGGACATGGGTTTGAGCCCTGGTCTGGGAAGATCCCACATGCCATGGAGCAGCTAAGCCTATGCACCACAACTACTGAGCCTGTGCTCTAGAGCCCACAAGCCACAACTACTGAGCCCACATGCCACAACTACTGAAGCCCGTGAGCCTAGAGCCCGTGCTCCACAACAAGAGAAGCCACGACAATGAGAAGCCCGTGCACCGCAACGAAGAGTAGGCCCCGCTTGCTGCAACTAAAGAAAGCCCGTGTGCAGCAACGAAGACCCAACACAGCCAAAAAAAATAAAAACAAACAAAAAAACTGTATATTTTCTCTCCAGATGTGTGGGTAAGCCCTGTATCAGATATCTATTGCTGTGTAACAAACTACCCCAAAACTTATTGACTTAAAACAACAATTTTTTTTTTTATGGTTACGTGGGTTATATACAGTTCTGTACCATATGATGTCATCTGGTTAACTCATGTAATTGCATTCAGCTGGGATTTCAGCTGGTGCTGCAATGCCTAGGACAGTCACATTCCCATGTTTGGGGTCTTTGTGCTCGCTGTTGGATGGGGTGTCCTGGTTTTTTTCCACATGACCTCTCTGAATGAAAACAAGCTGCCAGACTTCTTAAGGGCTTGACCTAGATCTGGTGTAGCTTCTCTTCTGTCACATCCTATTAGTCAAAGCAGTCATAAGGCCAACTGAGTTTTAAGGAGAGAGGAATAGACTCCACCTCTTGATGGGAGACATAGCATGTACCTACAGGGATGAGAGAAACAGTTAGTGGCTATCTTTGGCGATGGTCTACCATGAGTGTATTCACACAGAATTTTGCATACAACATCAGGGAGTTCACCAACCCATGAGAATCCTTTATGAAGTACCTATGTTTTCTTTGTTCATTTTTTTTTTTTTTTTTTTTTTGTGGTACGTGGGCCTCTCACTGTTGTGGCCTCTCCCATTGAGGAGCACAGGCTCCGGACGCGCAGGCTCAGCGACGATGGCTCACAGGCCCAGCCGCTCGGCAGCATGTGGGATCCTCCAGGACCGGGGCACGAACCCGCGTCCCCCGCATCGGCAGGCAGACTCTCAACCACTGCACCACCAGGGAAGCCCCTGTTCGTTTGTTTTTTTGTTTCTAAAATATTTATTTATTTATTTGGCTGCAATGGGTCTTAGTTGTGACACACGGGATCTTCATTGCCGCGTGCAGAATCTTTAGTTGCGGCATGCGAACTCTTAGTTGAGGCATGTGGGATCTAGTTCCTTGACCAGGGATTGAACCCAGGCCCCCTGCATTGGGAGCACGGAGTCTTAGCCACAGGACCGTCAGGCAAGTCCCTAAAATATCTATGTTTTCCAGAGTCCTAGGTTAAGAATCTCAGCTTTAAAATATAAACCAAGGGCTTCCCTGGTGGTGCAGTGGTTGAGAGTCCGCCTGCCGATGCAGGGGACACGGGTTCATGCCCCGGTCCGGGAGGATCCCACATGCCGCGGAGCGGCTGGGCCCGTAAGCCATGGCCGCTGAGCCTGTGCGTCCGGAGCTTCTGCTCCACAGTGGGAGAGGCCATAACGGTGAGAGGCCCAGGTACAGGAAAAAAAAAAAAAAAAAAAAAAATATATATATATATATATATATATATATATATATATAAACCAAGTATAGTGTATCCCAGAAATGCAAGATTGGTTTCATATTCAAAAGGCAATGAACCCAGTTCACCATATTAGTAGGATAAAGGGAAAAAACCCATGTGATCATTTCAGAAAAAATTTTTGACAAAATCCAATATCTACTTATAAAAATAAAACTTCTCAGCAAATTAGGAATAGAAAGAAATTTTAACCTGATAAAGAGCATATATGAAAAACTGACAGCTAACTTCATGCCTAATAGTAAACATTCTCTAAGATTGGAAACAAGACAAGGATATCTGCTCTCACTACCTGTAGTCATTGAGAATGACCTCCTGTTTTAGATACTCTAAGTTCTAACTCTGAATTAAGCTAGGTTATCAAAGGCCTACTTACCTGGACTGCACGATATAGGCTTCTGGTGGAATTACATTTTTTTTCCTGGAATGTACTCTAGTGTGATGTACAGTCTATATTGAAAAATACATAATATGACTCATATGGTTTTTTTTTCTTCTTAGATTCTACTTTATTTGGCAAAACTCGGAAACTAATAACCAATTCACTTCCCCCTACCTCCTCTTTGAAGAAGGCAATTCTCCAGAGATAAAAATTCTGTGGCTTGGGGATTATCCACCATCTCCAGGCTTTAGACTCAGGCAGCTTATGGCCTGGTGGTCAGGCCTCCAGACCCAAAGCTCTCAGAGGCAATAGAAGAAAGTAAAAGGAAACTCTCATTTCAAAGACAGTGAAGCCTTCCCATTCCTCCTTCCCCCTGCCCACAACCTCCCACACTCCCAACCTAAATAGAAAGATAGTAGAGGACAATGTATGAGTGTGAGAGATACTCACACACAGACCTTCCTTTTAGCTAAAAAGCTGCAAAATCCCTCCCTGGAAGGAGGACAATTAGAAACACCAATCAAGGTTTGGTGGCACAAGGTGATAGTTGGAAACACGTGAGACTGGTAAAAATCCAGGGAGAAAATATTTCACCTTCAGCCCATTCTCAGGAATCTAGTGAACTTATATTAAAAATAATATAAAACTCCAAAACATTGCTGGTGGGAGTGAAAATTCACATCATCAGATAGAATCTGGTAGCACATTAGAAGAATGAATAATCACCATGACCAAGATTTTTGTATTGGAAATGCAGTGATGACTCAGCATTAGAAAAGCTTTTAGAATAATTCATTATAATGTGCTGAAGGAGAAAAATCATGTCAGCCTCCAAATATTACTGGAAACACATTTAATAAAATTCAATATCCATTCTGATAAAAATTCTTAACATTATATAAATAAGACAGAAATTCTTACATTGAGATATATCCTTTCCATACATTTGATTAAAAAAAGTACAAAACATATGTTGTCTCAAGGCCAAGAGTTACATTCCAATTAAAGATAGAGAAAAGGATAGGATGAGCACCATACTTTTTAATATGAAGAAATTGTTACATACAATATAATTATAAAATTTATATAATGGTCTCAAAATATTCTTTTGCTGTCAATTTTTTACATTTTGATTTTCTCAAGTTTATTATAACCTCATAGATTAAATAGCAAGATAAATGTGGTTTTTAAAAAATATTTATTTATCTATTTGGTTGCACTGCATCATGGGGGCTCCTTAGTTGCGGCTTGTGGGCTCCTTAGTTGTGGCATGCGAACTCTTAGTTGAGACGTGCATGTGGGATCTAGTTCCCTGACCAGGGATCGAACCTGAGCCCCTTGCATTGGGAGCTCAGAGTCTTAACCACTGCACCATCAGGGAAGTCCCAAGATAAATGTGTGGTTTTTTTTTTAATTAATTAATTAATTAATTAATTAATTTTTGACTGTGTTGGGTCTTTGCTGCCGCACCAAGGCTTTCTGCAGTTGCAGTGAGTGGGGGCTACTCTTTGCTGTGGTGCGCGGGCTTCTCATTGCAGTGGCTTCTCTTGCTGTGGAGCACAGGGTCTAGGCATGTGGGCTTCAGTAGCTGTGGCATGCGGGCTCAGTAGTTGTGGCTCATGGGCTCTAGAGTGCAGGCTCAGTAGTTGTGGCACACGGGCTTAGTTGCTCCACGACATGTGGGTATCTTCCCAGACTAGGGCTTGAACCTGTGTCCCTTGCATTGGCAGGTGGATTCTTAACCACTCTGCCACCAGGGAAGTCCCAATAAATGTGTTTTAATACTAACAACACAATTTAAGAGTGAGCAAAGGACTTGAATAGACATTTCTCCAAAGAAGATACCAAAATGGCCAATAAGTACATTAAGAGATGCTAAACATCAGTAATCATTTGGGAAATGCAAATCAAAACCACAGTGAGATACCACCTAACACCCACTAGAATGGCTACTGTAAAAAAAAAAAAAGAAAAACAAGGGGAGTTCTCTGGTGGTCTAGTGGTTAGGATTCCATACTTTCACTGCTGTGGCCCAGGTTCAATCCCTGGTCAGGGAACTGAGATTCTGCAAGCCGTGCAGTGCAACCAAAAAAAAAAAAAAAAGAAAAGAAAACAAAAACAAAATAGAAAATAACAAGTGTTAGCAAGGATACATATAGAAAATGGAAATTTTATACACTGTTGGTGGGAATGTAAAATGGTTTAGTCTCTATGGAAAATAGTGTGGCAATTCCTCAAAAAAAATTAAACATAGAATTACCATATATTATGATCCAGCAAATCCACTTCTGGGTATAAAACTCAAAAAATTGAAATCAGGGTCTGGAAGAGATATTATATACCCATTTCATGACAGCATTATTCACAATAGCCAAAATGTGGAAGCAACCCTAATGTCCATCAATGAATGAATGGATAAACAAAATGTAGTTTATACATATAATGGAATATTATTCAGCCTTAAAAAGGAAGGAAATTTTGAAAAGGAAGGAAATGTTGAGTATATTATAACATGGACGAACCCTGAGGTTGTTATGCTAAGTGAAATAAGCTATTCACAAAAAGACAAATACTGTCTTATTCTATTATTTGAGGTACTTAGAATAGAAAAATTAAGAGACAGAAAGTGGAATAAATGGTGTTACTGAGTCTAAGCTTATACTACTTGCCATACCACAGGCCAATAAATCAAGAGACACTTTGGTGCAAGGAATAGCGACTTTATTCAGAAAGCCAGCAGACTGAGAAGATGGTGGACGAGTGTCCCAAAGAACCACTTTCCCCCAGTTAGAATTCAAGCTTCTTTTTTACTAAAAGGGGAGGGGGTGTGGTTGGTTGCTGCAAACTTCTCGGTGCCAGAATCCTTTGTTGTTGCAACTGTCCACATAGGTCTGGTCACAATTTTCCTATAAACCTCTGACAAGACAAATATTATTCCTCTGTTATGCAACTTTTTAATTGAAGTATAGGTGATTTACAATGTTGTGTTAGTTTCTGGTGTACAGCAAGTGATTCAGTTATATGTATATATTCTTTTTCATAATGGTTTATTATGGGATACTGAATATAGTTCCCTGTGCTATATAGAGTAGGACCTCGTTGTTTATCTATTTTATATGTAATAGTTTGTATCTGCCAACCCCAAACTCCTAATTTATCACTCCCCCACCTCCTTTCCCCTTTGGTAACCATCAGTTTGCTTTCTATGTCTGTGAATCTGTTTCTGTTTCATAACTTCATTTGTATCATATTTTAGATTCCACATATAAGTGACATCACATGGTTTTTGTGTTTCTCTTTTTTATTTTTTTTTCGCTTTTTTTTAAAACTGTTTTTATTTTTGGCCATGCCACGTGGCATGTGGGATCTTAGTTCCCTGACCAGGGATCAAACCTGGACCCTCGGCCGTGGAAGCACAGAGTCCTAACCAATGGACGGCCAGGGAATTCCCCTGTCTTTCTCTTTCTGACTTAACATCTCTTAGTATGATAATATCTAGGTCCATCCATGTTGCTGCAAATGACACTATTTCATTCTTTTTTTATGGCTGAGTAGTATTCCACTGTGTGTATATACACCATATCTTCTTTATCCATTCGTCTGTCAATGGACATTTAGCTTGCTTCCATGCCTTGGCTATTGTAAATAGTGTGGCTATGAACATTGCAGTGTGTGTGTCTTTTTGAATTAGAGTTTTCTCCAGATATATGCTCAGGAGTGGGATTGCTGGATTGTATGGCACCTCTATTTTTAGTTTTTTAAGGACCCTCCGTACTGTTTTCCATAGTGACTGTACCAATTTACATTCCCACCAACAGCATAGGAGGGTTCCCTTTTCTTCACGCCCTCTCCAGCATTTGTTATTTGTAAACTTTTTTTTTTTTTATTTGTAAACTTTTTAATGGTGGCCATTCTGACTGGTGTGAGGTGGTACCTCATTGTAGTTTTGACTTACATTTCTCTAATAATTAGTGATGTTGAGCATCTTTTCATGTGCCTATTGACCGTCTGTATGTCTTCTTTGGAGAAATGTCTATTTAGGTCTTCTGCCCATTTTTTGATTCGATTGTTTTTGATTTTTGTTATTGAGTTGTATGAACTATTTGTATATTTTGTTCTGAAACTTTTTATCTCTATAGGAATAGAAAAGATTTATACCTTTGAAAGTAAGAGCATTGAGAATGGGCTATCCTGTATATTTCAGGCTATAGGCAACATTCTTTTTTTTTGTTTGTTTGTTTGTGGGATCTTAGTTCTCTGACTAGGGATCGAACCCATGCCCTTGGCAGTGAAAGTGCAGAGTCCTAACCACTGGACAGCCAGGGAAGTCCCGCAACATTTTTTTTTTTTTTGGCTGCGTTGGGTCTTTGTTGCTGCACATGGGCTTTTCTCTAGTTGCGGCGAGTGGGGTCTACTCTTCATTGTGGTGCGCAGGCTTCTCACTGGGTGGCTTCTCTTTTGCAGAGCACAGGCTCTAGGCGCGCGGGCTTCAGTAGTTGTGGCTTGCGGGCTCTACAGTGCAGGCTCAGTAGTTGTGGCACACAGGCTTAGTTGCTCCACGGCATGTGGGATCTTCCCAGACCAGGGATCGAACCCATGTCCCCTGCATTAGCAGGCGGATTCTTAACCACTGCGCCACCAGGGAAGCCCAACATTCTTAACTTATAGAAAAAATAATATAATACAAAGGATAAAGTAAAAGAAACAGATCCAATATGGAGTCAGGTTTGTTCTCTATTACAGTGGTTGCCAGAGGGTAGGGGAGGGTGGAGTGGGGAATTATTGTTCAATGGGTATAGAGTTTTAGTTTTTCAAGGTGAAAAGAATTCAGGAGATTGGTCGCACAACAATGTGAATGCACTTAACACTACTGAACTGTAAACTTAAATAATGGTTAAGATAGTAAATTTTATTCTATGCGTATTTTACCACAATTAAAAATAAAGTAAAACAGGGAATTCCCTGGTGGTTCAATCCTGGTTGGGGAAGTAAGATTCTACAAGCTGTGTGGCAAAAAATAAAATTAAATTAAAATTTTAAAAATAAAGTAAAATAAATGATATATTAAAAAAGTGTTTTACAGTTATTTAAATTCTAATCCTAAAAATATTTCCTTATAAATTTATAAAATTTATTTTAAATTTATTTGTAGCAGTGTATTTTATGTTGAAAGTAGTTTGTAATTGAGAAAATATAAAAGCCAAAAGTTTAAAATCTGGGCTTCCCTGGTGGCGCAGTGATTGAGAGTCCACCTGCCGATGCAGGGGACGCGGGTTTGTGCCCCGGTCCGGGAGGATCCCACATGCCGCAGAGCGGCTGGGCCCGTGAGTCATGGCCGCTGAGCCTGCGCGTCCGGAGCCTGTGCTCCGCAACGGGAGAGGCCACAACAGTGAGAGGCCCGCGTACCGCAAAAAAAAAAAAAAAAAGTTTAAAATCTCATTCTTGAAAGTTTATAAACTGTTTAAAAATGCTGTGTCGGGCTTCCCTGGTGGCACAGTGGTTGAGAGGCCGCCTGCCGATGCAGGGGACATGGGTTCGTGCCCCAGTCTGGGAGGATCCCACATGCCGCGGAGCGGCTAGGCCCATGAGCCATGGACGCTGAGCCTGCGCGTCCGGAGCCTGTGCTCCGCAACGGGAGGGGCCACAGCAGTGAGAGGCCCGCCTACGCAAAAAAAAAAAAAAAAAAAAAAAAACATGCTGTGTCATCATCAATGTGCTCCTGCTTACGTTCTATTTAGTATCCATATATTTGTTCATTTTTTCCTCAGTTTTTGTTGTTCTGTGTTTCATTTTTTTCATTTTGGATACTTTTTTTGTTATGTCTTCAATTCATTAATCTTTTCTTCTGTGGTCTAATCTACTGTTCATCCCTTTTTTTTTTCTTGCCTCACTGTGTGGCATGCGGGATCTTAGTTCCCCGACTCCCTGACCAGGGATCAAACCTGTGCCCCCTGCAGTGGAAGCATGGAGTCTTAACCATTGGACCGCCAAGGAAGTCCCCTGTTCATCCCATTGAGTATTTTTTTTTTAAACCTCAGATATATTTTTCATCTCTAGAATTTTGATTTGGATTGTTCCTCATATCTCTATCTTTCTTGAACATATATCATATAATTATAATAACTTTTAAGGTTTTTGTTTACTAATAACATTAATGAATTATTTCATTTATTCTAATATGTAATAGTTTCAAGATAACAATATCAGTATTATTAATAACTATATGATTACTGAAAACAGCTTGGATTTTTGGAGTTTCTTTTCTTCCTTAGGCTATATACTTACTATGGATATATAACCAAATTACTTTCTTTTTTTTTGGCTGCCCCCCCCCCACCTCCCACAGCTTGTGGGATTTCGGGTCACCGACTGGGGATCGAACCTGGGCCCTCAGCAGTGAAAGCACAGAGTCCCAACCACTGAACCTCCAGGGAATTCCCAAATTACTATGTTTTTAAGTCACTTGAAATAATTTTCCAGTTTGTAATTAAGCCACCAACTTCATATTTGGTTAGATTCACTGGTTTCATTTTGCTTTTAATTATTAGATATTTTTTCCACCGTGATTTAATTCTTTTGTATGATACATAATACAGTCACATGTTTCTACAGTCAAATGATACAACAAATACCAAAGAAGTCTGGTTAGACCATATTCCCTTCCCCTACAGGTAATTTTTTTTTTTTTTTGCTGTATGCGGGCCTCTCACTGTTGTGACCTCTCCCGTTGCGGAGCACAGGCTCCGGACGCGCAGGCTCAGCGGCCATGGCTCACGGGCCCAACCGCTCCCCGGCATATGGGATCTTTCACGGACCGGGGCACGAACCCGTGTCCCCTGCATCGGCAGGCGGACTCTCAACCACTGTGCCACCAGGGAAGTCCCTACCTACAGGTAATTAAAAACAGTTTTTTTTGATTTATGCTTCCATTGTTTATTTGTTTAATTGTAGTAAGATATGCAAACATAAAATTTACCATTTTAACCTTTTTAAAAAACTGAAGTATAGTTGAATTTACAATATTATACAAGTTTCAGGTGTACAACATAGTGATTCAATATTTTTATAGATTATAATTCATTTAAAGTTATTACTATATTGTAAATTAATTATACTTAAAAAATAAAAATTAAAAAGTTATTACAGGGCTTCCCCGGTGGCACAGTGGTTAAGAATCCACCTGCCAATGCAGGAAACACGGGTTCGAGCCCTGGTCTGGGAAGATGCAACATGCCGCGGAGCAGCTAGGCCTGTGCGCCACAGCTACTGAGCCTGTGCTCTAGAGCCCGCGAGCCACAACTACTGAAGCCCGTGTGCCTAGAGCTCGTGCTCGGCAACAGGAGAAGCCACCACAATGAGCCTGCGCACCGCAGTGAAGACCCAACGCAGCCAAAAATAAAAATAAATAAATAATTTAAAAAAAAGTTATTACAAAATAATGGCTATATTTCCCTGTGCTGTAAAATATATCCCTGTTGCTTCCATTTTAACCCATTTTTTATTACCATCATTTTATTTATTTATTTAACATCTTTATTGGAGTATAATTGCTTTACATTGTTGTGTTAGTTTCTGCTGTATAACAAATTGAATCAGCTATACATATACATATATCCCCATATCCCCTCCCTCTTGTGTCTCCCTCCCACACTCCCTATCCCACCCCTCTAGGTGGTCACAAAGCACCGAGCTGATCTCCCTGTGCTATGCGGCTGCTTCCCACTAGCTATCTATTTTACATTTGGTAGTGTATATATGTCAGTGCCACTCTCTCACTTCATCCCAACTAATCCTTCGCCCTCCCCGTGTCCTCAGGTCCATTCTCTACATTCTGCGTCTTTATTCCTGTCTTGCCCCCAGGTTCAATTCAGTAGCATTAAGTACATTCACATCACTGTGCAACCATCACCACTATTCATCATTCCAAACAGATGAAACACTGTATCCAGTAAACAATAACTTCCCATTACATGCTTCCCCCCAGCCCCTGGGAACTCCTATTCTATTTTCTGTCTCTATGAATTTGACTATTCTAGTTACCTCATAAGCGGAATGAGACACTATTTGTCCTTTTGTGTCTGGCTTATGAATGATGTCCTCAAAGTTCATCCATGTTATAGCATGTGTCAAAATTTCCTTCTTTAAGGCTGAATAATATTCCATTGTATGTATTACATTTTGTTTATTCATTCATCAATTGATGGACATTAGGGTTGCTTCCACCTTTTGGCTATTGTGAATAATGCTGCTATGAGCATAGGTGTACAAATATCTGAGTCCCTACTTTCAGTTCTTTTGGGTATTTACCCAGAAATGGAATTTCTGGATCATATGGTCATTCTATTTAATGTTTTTAGTAATTTTTACATTCTTTTTTTTTTGCGGTACGCGGGCCTCTCACTGTTGTGGTCTCTCCCGTTGCGGAGCACAGGCTCCGGATGTGCAGGCTCAGCGGCCATGGCTCACGGGCCCAGCCGCTCCGCGGCATGTGGGATCTTCCCAGACCAGGGCACGAACCCGTGTCCTCTGCATCGGCAGGCGGACTGTCAACCACTGCACCACCAGGGAAGCCCTACATTCTTTTTTAAACTAAACAAAGCCATTATGATCTCATGGATTTTAACAAATTTTGTATGGTTCAATATATTGCAGCCAGTATTGTTTTCAATACTTATATTGTACCATCAATGAGAGCCCCTTCAACCTGACTCCTGTGTCCCTTTGATTTGACTTTAGTCTTTTATATCCTCCTTGCTTTCTGGAATGAGAAAATACTTGGGCTGAACTTGTATATTTCCTGCTCCAGGCTTGGAATTAGTCATTTCTCTAAAATGTCCTGCTTCCTTTCAGTGAGAAATGATATTTAGTGACCACCATCTGAGTGCTGGGGATACTACTGTTACATTGGTTCTAGGCATTTTCAGTGGACAAAACTATAAAATGTTTTTTTTTTCTTTCATAATAGAGAATATATAACAAATTCACACTGATATTTACAATTGAGATTAGGATCATAGGACTTTTATTTAACTTCTGGTTTTTATATTTGTATTTCTTTTATCCTACGTTTTACTCATTCAACCAATAACCATTGTACATCTACCGTATCCCTTATATTTTGCTGTGTGCTGGGAATGTACATTAAAAAACTGACATTTTATCTAGTTGCCAAATTTTGGGGGGGACCGTACTGTGCAGCATGTGGAATCTTAGTTCCCCAACCAGGGATTGAACCCGTGCCCTCTGCAGTGCAAGCATGGAGTCTTACCCACTGGACCACCAGGGAAGTCCCTCCACATTGTTTTTTATCTGAATGAGCAAGACCTTTTACTTTTGTGCATCAGATCTGTTTGCATTAGCTTTAGTTAAAACTACTGAGCAATTCTGAATTGGCTTTCAAATTAGTTGATCTTTTTCTTTAAAAAATATTTATTTATTTGGTTGCACCTGGTCTTAGTTGCGGCAGGTGGGCTCCTTAGTTGCGGTTCGCCAGCTCCTTAGTTGTGGCATGTGAACTCTTAGTTGCAGCATGCATGTGGGAATTTAGTTCCCTGACCAGGGATCAAACCCAGGTTCCTGCATTAGGAGCATGGAGTCTTATCCACTGCACCACCAGGCAAGTTCCTCAAATTAGCTGATCTTGGCTTATTTCTTCTTCTTCATTATCTCCATTAATTTACATTAAACTCAGATTCCAGTACTACAATTCTATTACACCCCTTAGTTGGCAGTGCCAAGGAAAAAAAAATTAAATAGGCAGTTAATACCAAAAAAATCTTTTCATCATCACTGGATATTATCCCAGAACAAGGTAATGTGATGGCACAAAACAACTTGCAGTCCTTGGGTTCTTAGCCTTTTGGTCATTTGGACTGGCAGCTGAACTCTATTGTTGACACAACCCCTTGGTCCAAAACTGTTTCATTCACTGTGTTGGTTGTTGATGCCTACTATTACACTGTTAGAGTTTTGTTCTTTGAAGTTATTGGCCCATATTAAAATAAGAATATCCTTGGAGAGTTAAAGTTCAGACATATAACTAACACATTAGAGTGAATAAGTGTATCAGGCTTTTCCAGTGTGATATTCAGCTGAAAATAACTTTGGAGAGAAGAAAGTAAAAAACTAGGTCTAGCATAGTAGGAAATTGCTTGGAGAGAACAGACTACTTTTGAGAACCCAAGGCAGAGGAAGCATGATGGCACTAGACACTTGCCAAGGAGATGAGGGGCATGAAAATAAGCTTATAAGACCTGATGATGCATTTGGAATATTCACCATTTTATGTTAGTTGTATGAGACTCAGCAGTCAACCAGATTTTGGTTGTGCATTAGCAAATATCAATTCTCAAAGTACTAGCAATTTAAGTAACTATTATAATGGAGTCAAAACTTAAGAGTAGCATGGATGTTATGTAATGGTAATCTTTACCGCCTTTTTTTTTTTTTTCGTGGTACGTGGACCTCTCACTGCTGTGGCCTCTCCTGTTGCGGAGCACAGGCTTCGGACGCACAGGCTCAGCAGCCATGGCCCACGGGCCCAGCCGCTCTGCGGCACGTGGTATCCTCCCGGACCGGGGCACGAACCCGCGTCCCCTGCATCGGCAGGCAGACTCTCAACCACTGCGCCACCAGGGAAGCCCTACCGCCTTTTTTTTAATCGATTTTTAAAATTGAAGTACGGTTGATTTACATCTAATAGTAATCTTTAGATATGCATGTTATATTTTATAAATAAGTTTTATAATATACTAAGACAATCTAAAATTAAAAAATAAATCATTGCATAGAATATGTATAAACCACAGTCAATAGTTATTCTTTCTTCTCAATCTACTGAAGAGATGAAAATTTTCAGACACCCAAATAGAAAGCACAAGACTGAGCTCATTTAAGACAGGGAATACTTTATTCAAACCCATCAGAGAAATGGATAGCTTGGATCTATAACAAAGCGTCGTGTTTTAAAGCATAGGTCAGTAATTGTACATGAGAGTATACACTGCTACATACAAATTAACTGATCAGACCACAACTTTTCAATGTTTAAAACAGAATAAGCTTCCCTGTAAAAGCAGCACCTTTGTGACATTTTAACTTTAGTACTCCTCTCCTTCTTCCTCTCCCTCTCCTTCAACAGAATCCACACCAACCTCCTCATAATCCTTCTCAAGGGCAGCCATGTCCTCACGGGCCTCAGAAAACTCTCCTTCCTCCATGCCCTCACCCACGTACCAGTGAACAAAGGCACGCTTGGCATACATCAGGTCAAACTTGTGGTCCAGGCGAGCCCAGGCCTCAGCGATGGCTGTGGTGTTGCTCAGCATGCACACAGCTCGCTGTACTTTGGCCAGGTCTCCACCAGGTACCACAGTGGGAGGCTGGTAATTAATGCCAACTTTGAAGCCAGTGGGGCACCAGTCCACAAACTGGATGGTACGCTTGGTCTTGATGGTGGCAATGGCAGCATTGACATCTTTGGGAACCACATCGCCACGGTACAACAGGCAGCAAGCCATGTATTTACCATGGCGAGGGTCGCATTTCACCATCTGGTTGGCTGGCTCAAAGCAAGCATTGGTGATCTCTGCTACAGAAAGCTGTTCATGGTAGGCTTTCTCAGCAGAGATGACAGGGGCATATGTGGCCAGAGGGAAGTGGATGCGAGGATAGGGCACCAGGTTGGTCTGGAATTCTGTCAGATCAACATTCAGGGCTCCATCAAATCGCAGGGAAGCGGTGATGGAGGACACAATTTGACCTATCAACCTATTCAGGTTAGTATATGTTGGGCGCTCAATATCGAGGTTTCTACGACAGATGTCATAGATGGCCTCATTGTCTACCATGAAGGCACAATCAGAGTGCTCCAGGGTGGTGTGGGTGGTGAGAATGGAGTTGTACGGCTCAACTACAGCTGTGGAAACCTGAGGGGCTGGGTAAATGGAGAACTCCAGCTTGGACTTCTTGCCATAATCGACAGAGAGACGTTCCATCAGCAGGGAGGTGAACCCGGAACCAGTTCCCCCGCCAAAGCTGTGGAAAACCAAGAAGCCCTGAAGACCTGTGCACTGGTCAGCCTGTTACAAAAGAAGAATAGAAAAAACATAGTTATTGCTCTTTGTGATACCCTCACAGTAAACATAATAAGTATTTTCACTTTTCATATTAACTCCAAAGACTTAGGTTGTATTCTGACAAGAAACACTTTTTAAAAAATGTAGACCTTCCTTAAATTACTCAGCATTACTTTATTAAAAACATCTCCATTAATATTTATAAAATGACATCAATAGTTCATATTTTAATTGAACTTTAAAAAATCTTTAAAGGAATAATTAACCTTACTATTACATTTCAATTCTGTGTGGAAAAAAAGAGCATATTCCAAATATCTCCCTTAGGTTCATTAATTTACTTTATTCTTGAGAATAAACATACCAGTTTCCGAATTCGGTCCAAGACGAGGTCAATGATCTCCTTGCCAATGGTGTAGTGACCTCGGGCATAGTTATTGGCAGCATCTTCCTTGCCTGTGATGAGCTGCTCAGGGTGGAAGAGCTGGCGGTAGGTGCCAGTGCGAACTTCATCTGGAAAAGGAAAACGAAGCAGCCACCCATCATTAACAACCTGCACAAGTCTGCTCGACCCCAGGGCATCAGTGGAGCCCCCAGGACACACCTTCTGTCCCAGACCCCCAGGATCTCATTGGGGTTACTGAGGTCAACTCACCAATGACCGTGGGTTCCAGGTCTACAAACACTGCCCTGGGCACATGTTTGCCAGCGCCTGTCTCACTGAAGAAGGTGTTGAAGGAGTCATCTCCTCCCCCAATAGTCTTGTCACTTGGCATTTGGCCATCAGGCTGGATGCCGTGTTCCAGGCAGTAGAGCTCCCAGCAGGCATTGCCGATCTGGACACCAGCCTGGCCAACGTGGATGGAGATGCACTCACGCTGTGGGAAGGAACAGAGAAAAACTGTAAAATTAGTTATATTAGCATTTTCAGTTTTCAGTAAATTTCTAAAACTAAGAAATATAGAAGTATTCTTCAAATTTATTTGAGGTCATATTCATAACACAATAGAAACAGTTAAGGAAAACCACCTGCTGTAAATGCTGCAGATGCGTGTGATCTGAATAATAATGTTGCACTGTTTAGCACATGGTGCAAGCCCATTGTTCCAAAAGCCATGCTTGAATAGAAGATTTCTCATATTTAAAAAATATTCAAAGCACAGAATTTGTAAAATGAAGTAAATTCAATCAGTAATTAACTGTCATCAATATTACTGCCTCCTTTCCCTTTAAATAAAGATGAGCATTTCTGCTAAATAGGACTTGGTATTCCAACATGGACATCTGTACTGCAGCTGAGGCTGGAAGCCACACCCTTTTGCAGTCTTTCTGCAGAATCCATCAGTACTAGCGGATTAGAAGCTAAACAAGGAATGCCTTCTGCATTGCTGCATTGCTGCATTTGCTGTGCCTGGTGCCAGCCTGTACTGTCTGCTACATTATTTAACAGAGCAAGCTCTATTTCCAGCAACTGTGCCTACATGATCTCATTGTGCTATTCTGCCAGTTTTCCTCCTCTGACCCAGCCTGGGACCATATGCCTACATTGAAATGAATTAATTAAGATGCACTAGAACAAAAGACAGCTGCACAAGAGTATGTCTTCTTTGTCTGCAGCATTTTCATTTCTTAAAAAAAAAAAAAAAAGTTTTCCCAGAATCTTCTCCACTGCAAAAAAACTGAAAAAATTATTAGTATCTTTAAAACAACGGTTCCTAAATTACAAATAAATAGGACATGAGAAGCTACCAAACAAGGAAAAAAAGCCCAGTGAAAGGATAATGAAATATTATTTAAAACAACAAAATAGTATTTTCATTCTGAGATTCTGTAACCGTCACAGAATACAGAACATTCATACTCATTACATTCAACAGAGAGTGTCTTCTCAATGGCTTCTATGGCTACAGCTTCTTTTGTCTATCCGTTGTCTATTCACTGACAAATGGGGGCGGGGGGGCGGAGGGAAGGGCGTTTCCCTGGGTCCTCCGCAATACAGCACCCTGGCTCACAAAATCGGCTTTCTCTCTCGCTGAACGTGCGGCCAAGACGGACACACACGAGTCAGTCAGGGCTGGGCGGCCCCACACCAGACATTAAAGGGCTTGTCAAGTGAATTGTGATTTTGCTCCTCAAGAAAAAAAAAATTCATCTAAGTTTTAACAGTGAATGAAAAACCTTTTAACGCCTACGGTTCTGCAAAGATGAAAGGCTTATTAAAAGTCTTCTCTTGACAGAGGAGGCTTAGTGAGGGCGAACCCCGCCCTGTGGTTCCAAGGCCAGAGAAGCAAGAAACAAACAACTCCGCCCCTGCGCCGCCTTGACGCCGGCCGCCACGGGTTCCAACAGAAACTAACCATTTTCCCCGTTAATACATGGGTATCTTTCTAAAACGTCAACGAACTGGCGAGGGATCTTTTTATATTAAGCCGAAGCTCCGCTTTGTCCCTTTCCTTCTCTCCCCCTCTTCTTCCCAGCAACACCCACCGACCCCCGACTTTTTGGTCGACTCCTCCTCTCCCTGTCCCTGGGGAACAACGCGAGGAAGGGCTCTTCGAGTCGCACGAATACCGTGCGCACACATAGGGGCCGAGCAGGCGACGCCAATACCGCCTTCCCTGCCCCGTGAGCTGCTTGCTGCAACGAAGGGCTCGGATAACAAAAACTCCCTCCGCGCCGCCTTTGTTCTCCCTCACTGTTCCGCTGCGCCCTGGACGCGGTTCTGGCTGGGCTCCTGCACCCCGCACTGCGGCGGCGGCCGGGCTCAAGGATTTGGGGCAAATCTCAACCTCGCAAATAAAGCGTAAAGCTACACTGATCCAAACGAGTTGTAAAGGAAGAAGATTTTCCAAGTAGACCCTGAGAGGCTGACCCCACCCAACGGTCACAAAGAGCCGGAGAAAACATTCTTACCATAGTTGCTGTTTTGTGGCTGCCGAGCAGATGGCGGAGAGGAGGAGGAGAGGTTGTTGCTTCTTACAGCGCGACTCTTAGGCGGTCGATGTAAGAGAACCTGCGGCACATGGGCGGATGCGGCTCCCTATATACAATTCGGTCACCATGGGGATGGGCTGGGGCCTTTTCCTGTTGGTCCAGACCCCTCAATCTGCCCAGAGAAGCCACGACAGAAGAGTGGTGATTGGTGCAAGCGACATGGGATGAGGTAATCTCTCACCCACCCCTTTTTCCCTAGCATCCATAGACTGTTTGCATCCTTCAGACAAAGAGACCGTGCAAAAACAGTCAGCCGAACATCCATTATGGGGTGGGGTTGGGAAGGGGTGAGGGGAGGGAAGAAAGAGAACTAGAGTTGGATGGTTTTATGTTGTTTAAACCTCAAACTACAGTTAAAATTACCAATGTAAGAGGTTTTTTCCCCAACATGTAATCGCAGAATTTGAGATGAGATATTTAATGGAAAATTATTCCCAGCCCCTCCCTCAAAGTATACTAAACTGCATTCGGTGAGGATTCAACATCTCTAATTGCTTTAAAAATAAAGTAGAAGAGAAGATGGGAATGTTGCTTAAAATGGCTTGGGTAAATGTAATTTTTTTTAATTTACAAAAATTCAATAATAGGACCATCCAAAATGGTTTCTCAGGTTCAAGTAATTTATTTTCAGATCTTCTTTTGCAACCCTCTCCCTAATAGTTAAACAAAAACAGAAGATGGAAAGCATAATCATACTAAATATGGAAGCACACAAGTAGTTCTAACATGAAGATAATTAAGATCTAATGAACATACCATACTTAGTCTGCTAGAAATATTCCTTTACCAGAAGTCTATGTAATATATTTTATGTAGTGTATTGTTCCTTAAAATGAATCATATTGCCTAATATAGAATTGAGAAAATACAAAGAGAAAGAACTGAGTTCAGAAGCTAGTACTACCTGTGCATGCAGTTATATTCTTCATTGTTCTCTCTTCCGGAAAGAGAAAATTAAAAAGGAGGAGCGCTGTATAGTGTAAAAAGGAAAACCATTTTGTAATATTGTCTCCTTCCACAGACGACCGTGTAGATGTCAGCTCAATAACTGCATTTCTTTTTTATGTAGCTCTTATGCGAATTCAGTAAATTCTCCTTCTCTAAGATTAGGCTTTTAACTGTGGGAATTGTAGCCAGCCTCATACTGTTGCTATTCAACTAGAGACTCTGGTGGTTGCTCAATTGCCTCTTGGGACAAAAGGCTTTGCTTTCAGCCCTAGGAAATGGATTGCAGTAACATTCTTTTGCTATTTAGAAAGGTTCCATTACCAACAAGGATGTGGTATGCGGAATATGACTCTGACTGGGTACCATTTGACGTTGCTAATGAAATTTCATAGGTAAAGAAGGTTGTTATTGCCACCGAAGTTGAAAATTTGTATTTTGGCGGATAATTTTTCCTTTTGGTTTTTAGCAACAGATTTTCAGCGTCTGCAGCACCATTTATAGTGCTCTGCAGAGCCCATTCATTCCTGCTGGGCTGGCAGTCAGTGCTTGGGCGTGGGAGGGAGGGACTTGAGACAGCTGCTGCAGGTTGTGGTGTGACAGTGGCGACCATGGATTTTTCTAGCCTGAGAGCCACAGCTCTTGCTTTACTTGTTCAAATTTGCTGCGGTAGTCATCCCTAGAAAAAAATGAGACCCGACATACAAATAATTTTATCTACTTCTTTCATATTTTACAGGAAAAATAATTTTCATTATCTTGTCTCTATACCTTTAGCAAATAAAAGTATATTTCAGTAAAGAGACAGAAGGGTTAAGGATGACTTGAATACTTTTTACTGAACCAGAAAATACACTTAACAAAAGTAAGAATTAAATGGCATAGGGAAGTATAAGGATTAATAAGTAGCTCATTGAAAATACTTTTTTCAAAAGTTTAATAAAGAAATAAATTGCACACAACTGGACCATGGTAAAGTGTACACATCTCCTTTTTTGGAATAAGAGGCACAGTCTTGAATTTTATTTTCTTTACAATATGAAAGCAATATGTCATTTCCCCAATAGTCTCAGTTCTTTACTGCAATTTACAGAGGATTAAATAAAAGAGAGGAGGGCTCATGCAATTGATACTTTGTAATTCTATCTCAGAAGCATTCATGAAAATAGGGATTTTTTTCCCTCCCCTCGGACATAAGTAACAATAAGATCTAGGTCAGAAATAGACTATGTGAGCACTGTTAATCTTAAATATATAAATGGGAGAGGAGGGGAAATAATAATCTATTCTTTTTGTTCCTGATTATCTGACTTAATAGCATACAAGCTATGGGAAGCAAAAAAAAATTTTTTTAATAGATCATTTTTTTAAAAATTTTATTTAATTTTGGCTGCGTTGGGTCTTCGTTGCTGTGTGCAGGCTTTCTCTAGTTGCAGCAAGGAGGGGTTACTTTTCGTTGAGGTGCAAAGGATTCTCATTGCAGTGGCTTCTCTTGTTGCAGAGCATGGGCTATAGGCGGGTGAGCTTCAGTAGTTGTGGCTCGTGGGCTCTAGAGTGCAGGCTCAGTAGTTGTGGCACACGGGCTTAGTTGCTCTGTGGCCTGTGGGATCTTCCCGGACCAGGGATTGAACCTGTGTCCCCTGTATTGGCAGGCGGATTCTTAACCACTGCACCACCAGGGAAGTCCTACTAGATCATTTTTTTATATTTACTGCCAAATTCTTTAACTTACATCAGTATACGTGTATAAATATTCTACTAATGTATTCTTTCTTGTCCACAGTAAAATTAGGATAAAACATTTTTTCTTTCATAATATTTGTGGAATTTAAATTATTTATTTGGGTGTCTACATCTCCTCTTCATTAAAATGTGAATCCTGGGGCTTCCCTGGTGGCGCAGTGGTTGAGAGTCCGCCTGCCGATGCAGGGGACACGGGTTCGTGCCCCGGTCCGGGAAGATCCCACATGCCGCGGAGCGGCTGGGCCCGTGAGCCATGGCCGCTGAGCCTGCGCGTCCGGAGCCTGTGCTCCGCAACGGGAGAGGCCACAGCAGTGAGAGGCCCACGTACCGCAAAAAAATAAATAAATAAAAATATTTCAGCAAAGAAAAAGGGAAACGATGGTAGATAACAGATTGTGGCAAAAATCTTGATAGTTGTTGAGTTTTAATAATGAGTATATGGAGTTCATTATACTTTTTTCTCTATTTCTGAGTATGTTTGAAAATTTCTTAATAAAATTTTAAAGGATATAAAAAAAGAAATTGTGAATGCTGAAGACAAATTTTATCTACTTCACAATTTATTCTGTACTGCCTTAGTGAAAAGTTATAGAAATTTAAGAGGGAGGAAAAAGTCTTTATATTATAATCTATGGTTTATCGTGAAAACCTTTATTGGGAATGGTGGCTTTTAACTGAATGGGTTGGGAGTAGAGTGAGTACTTTATTATTTTATTTTAAAACTTTATTTATTTTTGGCTGCGTTGGGTCTTCGTTGCTGCGCACGGGCTTTCTCTAGTTGCGGTGAATGGGAGCTACTCTTCGTTGTGGTGTGTGGGCTTCTCATTGCGGTGGCTTCTCTTGCTGCGGAGCACGGGCTCTAGGTATGCGGGCTTCAGTAGTTGTGGCACGCAGGCTCAGCAGTTGTGGCTCGTGGGCTCTAGAGCACAGGCTCAGTAGTTGTGGCACACGGGCTTAGTTGCTCCATGGCATGTGGGATCTTCCCGGACCAGGGCTCAAACCCGTGTCCCCTGCATTGGCAGGTGGATTCTTAACCACTGCTCCACTAGGGAAGCCCAGAGTGAGTACTTTAAATAGGGAAAATAATATTAGCAAAGACATAGTATGATGATGATATGGTGCCTCTGTAAGGGAGGGCAAAGAAATTAACTTGATTAGCGCATGCAAGAGAATTGTGGGTGATGTGTTATATGAGGAGAGTGGAGCATTTTGAACCCCAGTCTGAAGAAGGAGTTTGGGCTGAGTTCACACACACAGACAGTGTGAAGCCTTTATATTCTTATAGAAAAGAGTGGAGGGAAAGGAATAGCATTTTTGTAAAATTAATCTGACAGGTAAGTGGAGTAGGGAAAGAGACTGGGGATAAGTGGATCAATAAGGAGGTTATGGTAATAATCTAAGCAGAAGGTGTCAAACCATTGTAATTACAGTAGGAATGGGTAGAAGGTAATAATAGAAGAGACCATCCAAAGGAAGAATCCCACTGGTGATTGGCTGGACATGAGGTAAAAAGGAAAGAGTCAAAATTAACCCTTAAAGTTTTGAGCCTGGAGAACTAAGAGAATGAAATGGTAGTGCTGCTTTTTACAGAAATAGGGAAGTTGAGAAGGGATAACGTCTAAGCAGGATACATGCGTTTGTGTGTGTGTTTTGGGGAGGGTGTTAAGGGCAGGACCCATCAGTCAATGTGATCTTGCAAGTTGAATGTTATACTGTTTGAGGTGATAGGTGGATTGGGTGGAGAAGTCGTAGCGGCCACTGGGAATCTGAGATTGGCACTGCTCAGAGAGAGGTCAGCATCAGAGGTGTGACAATGTATATTTGGAACCTAATGACAACAACATTATGTGCCAGTGGTGTGGTATAAGAATAGAGTTCTCCAAGTGTAACCCAGAATTTCAAGTTATGCTGTTGAATGGGCAACACAGGTACAGCTATGTTCACCAAGTGAAAAGCCTTTCTTTCTTTTTTATTCTTTATTTTGAAAACTTTTTATTGAAGGATAACGTACGTACATAAATTTTCACCAATCATAAATGTACAGTTTTGCAAACTTATGATTACTAGTGTAACCAGTATACAGATCAAGTAACAGAACTGTCTGAGAGGCCTCCCTCTGGTTCCCCTACCCTGTCACTATCTACTCTCAGTAATCCCCACTGACTTTTAGCACAATGGGTTTGTTTTGCCTGTTTTTGAAGTTTATATAAGTGGAATATACTCTTTTATATGTGAGTTCTTTTATTCAATGTTATGTTTGTGAAATTTACTCATACCACTGAATGCAATTGTAAATTGTTCTTATTTCTCTTTATTTAGAACCACTGGACCACCAGGGAAGTCCCATGACTTTAATTTTTTATTTACCCTATGGTATGAATATACTATAATTTATTTATCTATTTCCCAATGTTAATGGATATCTGCATTGTTTTTTGCTATTACAAATGGCATTGCTATTAGCATTCTTGTACATGTGTTTGGGTGAATATATTTACAAATTTCTGCTGTTTGCATTTCTGCTGCTAGGAATTTCAATTCCTGGGAGTGGAACTGTAGGGTAATAAGGCATGTATATGTTCAGTTTAGTAGAAAAAAATGTTAATTTTTCCAGAGTGGTTGTGGTTATGTACACTCCCACTAGTAGTATGCGAGAGTTCTGGTCATTCCTCATCCTCCTTCACTGTAGCCATTAGGAGAGTTTATGGTATATCTATCACATTGTGACTTAAATTTTTTTTTAGTACTTATTTATTATTTTTTTGGCTGTTTTGGGTCTTAGTTGCGGCACACGGGCTCTTCGTCACGGTGCATGGGCTTCTCTCGAGTTGTGGCACGTGGGCTTAGTTGCTCCACGGCATGTGGTATCTTAGTTCCCCAACCAGGGATCGAACTGGCATCCCCTGCATTGCAAGATGTATTCTCAACCACTGGACCACCAGGGAAGTCCCATGACTTTAATTTTTAACTAATGAGGTTGACACCTTTTCATTTGTTTATTTATTTGTTTATCTGGATATCCTCTTTGCTGAAATGCCTGTTCAAGTCTTTCTCATGTTTTCTCATGGGTTGCCTGTTTTTACCAATCTTAAGCATTGGTAGGAATACATCATATATTATGAATAAGAGTCCTTTGTTGGATTTACAGATGGAAAAAGAAAATCTTTTCCACTCTGTACCTTGTCTTTTCACTCTCTTAATGATGTCATGTGATGAGCAGACGTTCTTAATTTTAATGTAGTTCAATTTACCATTTTTTCTTTATTGTTAGCAATTTTTGAGTTATAATTAAGAAATCTTTGCCTACCCACAAGGTCATTAACATACTCTCCTGAAGGATTTATTGTTCAACCTTTTGTATAGTTCCACAATACACAGGGAAATTGATATTTTTGTGTGTATGGTGCAATGTAGGGATTAAGATTATTTTTTTCTCCATATGGTTATACGGTTGATCCAGCACTATTTATGTAGGAGACCATCCTTTTCCCACTGGACTGCAGTGACACCTTTGTCATAAATCAAGGTACCATATATATATGGAAAGCCTCCTTTCTTTCTAGCTTATACATATTCCAACTTAATCATTTTCTAAATTATTAAAATCTTTTTTTAACCCAAGTGATTAACTCATATGGATGAACAACCGTATAGGCTTCATATGTTCATTTGTTTTCTTCCTGACAACATACTGATTGCCTTCTAAGGTGCTCATATTGGGCCAAGCATACTCTAGGGTATTAATAGGTGCTTGTTTGGCTAAGATTTAACTGGACATAATGCATTCTGATAAGTCCCAAGGAAGAGGCTTGGCATGATCCTGTGCAAAGAGATATGTATTACTTATAATCTCCAGATCTTTGGGGGGTGGTGTGGTGTAGAGGATGCAGGAAGGCTTCCTGGAAGAGGTGATACTTGGGGCTGTCTTGAAAAATGAATAGGAGTAGTAGGTACAAATGCGGAGGAGAGTCCACATGCAAATACACAGACAACTGGGTGAGTTTCAGAAACTGGAAGTGGTTTGTTATGGTTTGTTACATAAAGTAGAAAGGGATTGGGGAGTACTAGTCTGGAGAATTATGCAAAGAACTGATTATGAAAGGACCTTATTCCAAACTCAGTGAGAGCCATTAAAGGAAAGAGGAATAATGAACTTTGCATTTCAGCAAGATCCTGACTGCTCTGTGGAGAGAGAATAGATAGAACAAAGTTGGGGATGGAGGAACACGAAGCAGGGAGACTGGTTAGAAGATGGCTGGTTAGTTGATGATAACACTGATTTAAGGAAGTGGTAGTGGCAATGGAAAACAGTGGCTATATTTGGGAAATATATGGAAGGTTGAATCTAGAGGAGCTGCTGATATGTAGGAATGAGGAGCAGCAAGGAATGAAGGATGGGGCTGCTGCCTCCAGAGCAGGCAGCCTTGGGCTTAATTCTCCTTTTTGTCATAATTTAGACCAGATTAGAAAGACCATTATGGATTTAAAGAATGGATTGGAAGCGTTTGAGATGGAAGACAAGGAGACTAATTAGGAGGCTATTGCAATCATCCAGGCTTTATGATGAAAGTCATGGGGATAGAGGGAAAGAGAGTGGTTGGAAGGAAAGTGATGGATTTGGGGGATATTTGGGAGTTTGACTTACCTGATTTGGGAATAGATTTAGTAAATTAAAAACAGAAACTTTCCTGGTGATGCAGTAGTTAGGAATCCGCCTGCCAGTGCAGGGGACACGGGTTTGAGCCCTGGTCCGGGAAGATCCTACATGCTGTGGAGCAGCTAAGTAACTAAGTCTGTGCGCCACAACTACTGAGCCCGCAAGCCACAACTACTGAGCCCGAGCGCCTAGAGCCCGTGCTCCGCAACGTGAGAAGCCACCACAATGAGAAGCCCCCGCACCGCAACGAAGAGTAGCCCCCGCTCGCCGCAACTAGAGACAGCCTGCACGCAGCAACGAAGACCCAACGCAGCCAAAAAATTTAAATAAATAAATAAATAAATAAATAACAGTAAAGGACTTCAAGAGAAAGCAGTGTCAGAAAAGGGCACACAGATGCACTGGCCAAGGAGGAGAAAAAGCAGAAGACATTGATGTTGTAGAAACAAAGGAAGGACAGTGTCAGGATAGAGTGCTGAGTAACATCAAATACTGTAGAGGGGTTGTTAATAAGGACAGTAGAGTGTTCGTTGGATTTAGCTACAAGGAAATAAGTATACAGCAAGGGCTTGGCCAAAAGACATAAAACATGTTTTCTGGCCCAGAGGAGTTCAAGGTACCGAGAATGGAAACTGTGTTGAGTGCTGTGAGAGAGAGGTCAGCGCAGGAGCTTTCAGACACAAAGAACTGTGTCACATTTCCCCACTTCATCCCACTATGGTGTACACTGCCTCTGCATCCTTTTGAAATGACCATACCTGTCCACCTCATGCTGCCCTCCTCATGTAGGTTTGATTGTAAATGGATAAATTCAAACAACTAAGTTTCCCTTGAATTCCACAACAAAAACACACCTCAAATTCTAAATTTAAGCAAGGAGATGAATATGATTATGCTGACATGCTGAATTTACATTTCTCTTTTTTTTTTCTACATTTATCTTTATTTTAGGGTTCAGCACTGATCAAGGTATTGAGTGAACTGGCTGGCTCTCACTAAGTATGGCCTTTAAAGACTATCTACCGCATTCCCCTTGGCAAAATTTCAATGGTAAGGTCTAGGTAAGAATATGACCCCACACCTGAATTCAGAGTTTTATTTAAAGCTTAACATTCACTTTTTCAACCTCTGGTCAACAAATGCACTATTACTAAATAATAGTTTTTTTCTGGATAATGGTGGTTAAGAATTATCTGTGGTGATTCTGGTACCTGAGTTTCATCTATTTTGGGAAGGACGTTTATATGTAGTATAGCAGAGACAAATATTAATGAATTTCTGTTCCAGAAGTAAGACTTATAAAATAACACATTAAACACGTGTACTCTGTAATATGAAAAATACGTCTCTGGTATTGTAGTGCAATGTTTTGAGGTCACTCATTGATGTTCAGTCATTTACTGAAACACTGTTTTTAACAAAATATTTATGTACTGAGATACACATTTTAATTTGTAATTTTGCTCTGGTACATTGAGGAGGTGCTTTACCCAAGTCTACTGATGGAATCTGACATTTGGAAAAAGGGGACAAAACTTGAAGAGGCTCAAAGGCATCCTGAGAAGAGAAGAAAGAGAAGGAAGTGTAAAAGACAGTAGGTAATCTCAGTTTTCCATGAAACACAATTTATAATTTAGTTGCATTTCATTAACCCAAATTACATACACTCACAAGAATGCACATTGAACTGCTTCAGTCCTGCCCCTCCTTTACCTCAAAGCAGATGGAAATTAGGTGGCAGACTGGGAAGGTTGCCATGGTGTACTGGCTACAGGGATTTAGTAGCAATCAAAAAAAGGCTCCAGAGTCCCTTCCCCCAACCATCCAAATGTGTGTTTCTCTTTTTTTCTCTCAAGTCCTTGTCTTAATTAATTCCATGTTATAGAGAAATCAGGGTGAGATTGATTTACTAGTGAGAAAAAATTTTTACTGCCTCCAAAATTGTTTATAGATGCATTGATATTGTTAGAAGTAAAATACTGATGAATTATAACTGGTCCATTTTTATGTAGAGCTAGCCACACAAAAAGTAAGAATTTATTTTTTAAAAGTCTTATACAACATGCCCCCCATCTTTGAGACTTATATTTCTTACTGGTTTTTATTCCCCTGGATGACCTGCCGGCATCTCAAATTCAATATATCTAAGTGAAATTAGTTATTTTTCTCCATTACCCTCCTGAGTATTCTATACTCTCAATTATTCTATTCTCAATATCAGTTCATTGTCACCATCTTTCTAGCCTATCAAGCTAGAGTAAAATAATAATAACTTCATATAATATTTACTATGTGTCAGGCGCTATTCTTAGCACTTTATATATATTATTAACTGATTTAAGTTAATCCCAATTAATCACTAAATTCTGTCAATTATATTTCAAAATTGTCGTAATAAATATTTGCAGGATGAACAAATGACTAATCATCTAAAGCTTGACCAATTTTATTAGCCAAAGGGCTTACTTAGCTCAAGGGGAGGATGTGGCAGAATATTTAGGAATTGCTCTTTGAGTTTCCTCTTTAAGCATTACATGTATAAATCCATGAGCCAAAATAGTAGAAGATAACCCTTTGTAACATATTGGAATCATCCACTACACCAGTGTTTCCTAAATGTGCTGAAGTAACTAGGGTGCTAGTTAAAAATACTGATTCCAGTTCCGGCATTGAAGAGTCTGATGCAGTAGGTCTAATTCAGTAAATAGTATTCTCTTAGAATTAATAATTTACTGCTTGGAACTAAAGAGTTTCAATGCTTTGGAGTAGTGTGATTCAGTTACTTCTAAATTCTGATAACCCCCAGATAAATTGACAGAGAATTACTCTCCAGACAGTCATAATTCTGAAAGACGCAACTCCCAGTGATGTCCAGCTGCAAAAGGTTTTGGGAAACATTTCTCCATTTTCCTTTAGATTTAAAAATCAATTATGCATGTGCAGAAGAAAGGAAAGGCTGCTCAGCCTAAAGATCATTTCTCTATTCCCCTTAAACATTGATTGTGCATGTATTGAAGAGAAAGGATTAGAAAAGGCTGCGGTTTTTTTTCTTCATCTGCTTATAAGAACAGCAACGTGTTATTTAGTATACAGATTATAAGAGATGCAGAGGTTTACTCAAGGTAGCATGCCCTGAAATAAGTCCCTCCTCATGGTAAGATTGTCTCTGGATTTAGCGTACTTTACTAAATAAGCTCAGTATTAATATTTTTAAATGATTTCAGTATTTTTAGGTATGTAAGAGAGACTTCACTCTCACCCTTCGTGTTACTAAGCAACGTATCATACAGTTGCCAGGAGACAGACTAGCAAGCTTGGGGGTAGTTCAGTTTTCCCTCATCACTTTGCATACCACATGAGTGTACCCTAGAGAGTTTTACAGCCTTAGAGAAAAGAGAGAAAAGTTAATGGCCCATAGAAAGGATGGAAAAAGAGACCAGGATGAGGGAATAGAATAAGGAAAACAGCAAGGTATTTGAGAAGAGTGTGTGAGGTTGGATGAGGAAGGCTATTATGCAATTTCCTTAAATGAGTCATGAAAAAACCTTAAGTTGCCAGTGCTCTATTTCATATTCTGTATGCTTCTATCTTTTCTAAAAGCATATTAGACAGTAAACTTGGAGAAGAGCTTTCAGATAATATTCCTGAATATTTTCAGAAGGGTGGAAATCAATTGTAACTCTTACAGAAGACTGCCAATTACAAACACATTAAACAAGTCATACATTATTTAAAATTCCAAAGTCAGATATACAACACTATTTCCTTCCATTTCTCCCTGAAAATAGTAAAAAAAGATAGTTCTAAGAGGGAGGTTATAATATAAATGTTCTTGGACAGATTTAGAAAAAAGGTGGTTATATAGGCTCCTGGGCGGTATGTATTTCTGTACAAAATTTAACAAATCTAAATAAAGAAGGGAAAGAAGAAGCTATTGTGCTCTACCTAGAGGACTCTTGTATCTGAAATAAGAAACCAGGCTCTAGGTTTCATTGTGTGCATGTGAAAGGTTGAGTCTTTGTGTCTCTGTGGTATTTACTGTTGCTGGCAACCAGGAAGCTCCCTAGCGATTGTTGCTAGGTCCTCAGGGCCTCTGTTTGCCTGAAACCTTAATCAATGCCAGAAAGACCAGAGATAGAAATCGTTGCGCAAAATCCAGAGCCTGTTGTCCCCAATGGTCCTGCTGCAAACAGTCCATCTTGTGTTCAGTGAAAATCAGTGTAAAATGGAGACTTCACACAAAGAGTTCATCCTCAGCTTCCTCTTCACGAACGCCAGTGCTCTCAGTGCAGAGCACTAAGAGGACCCTGGGGGGATGCTTTAATAAAATAAGGTTTATATTCTGGTGTCACCAGCTTTGACTAAATACACAGTAAAGAGTCTGAGACAGGGAGCACAGACAAGAAAGATTTCGTTAGATTTAGATGACTTCCTATTCTGAGGTAGGGTGGCCCCCTTAATGTTTGCTGACAGCATGACACTGTAGTGACCACAGAAGCCATGGTGCAAATGATAGCACCATTTCAAATAGGAATCCAGAAGATTCTGATAAAGATCCATGCCAGCCATATTCAGTATCTTGTAAGAATATATATATATATCGATCTGAATCACTTTGCTGTACAGCTGAAACATTGTAAGTCAACTATACTTCAATTAAAAAAAAGATCCATGTCAGCATCATCCCCAGAATAACGGACATTGTCTCTTGAGATTAAACATCAGCTCTTAGATGAACCTCACAATCAATACAGCCCACTTACTTAAGCCATCCTGTACAGATGCAGGCTTTAGATTTTGTTTCCTGTGTAACACCTGCCCAGTCATAGACAGTTTTAGCCCTGAATTTACCTGGAAACAATTATAAATCTGGGGTGAGATTTATTATAAAACTAAGACATAATATCTACTTAAAACCAGGTATCTAGCCTCCAAAAGTAGGACTGAGAGTTACTTATTATTGTCATTATTACTAATTTTTGAGCACCTAATCAAGGCTAAGGAGTTTGTATGTATTATCTAACTTAATCCTTAAAATAATTCTAGGAGGTAGGTACAGTTATATTCACATTTTTCCTCAGTTGAGGAAACTGAGGTTCAGAGAAGTTAAATAATATTCCCAAGGTCTCTCACAGCTAATAAGTGGCAAAATGATAATTTAAACCTGGACCTATCCTGCACCAGCTTTTGACTCTGAACTACTATTCTATGTATTCCATTTAATAGAGAATGCTTTTCATGTGGGAATAAATTGTGTAGTACATCATTGTGTCAAGGTGAAGAGTATAGGCTCTGATGTTCCTCTGTCCCCTTGTAGGGTAGTTGAAACTCAGAACGTCTGCTCTCTCTGTGGTTGGCTTTGCCACAGTGGCTCTACCAGGACAGTCCTCCAGAACCCTGCAATTCCCCATCCTTGCATTTCCCCAAATCTAGGTTATTCCATATGTAATAACACCTAGTGGAGTCTTTAGATGGATGGTTCAGATTGGGCTCTGCAGTCCCAGTCCAGTCAACCTGGCAGTTCTTTTTCAGTGTGAGGAAGGCTTGCCTCTAGAGCCTTCCTGTACTCACCTGATCTCTTCTTCTCATTTCCTTATCTAATAAGAACAGGAGATCATTTTTAGGGGCTGTTTAGTCTGAATTCTAACTTAGAAAAGAAAGCCTTTTAAAAGAACAATCTGGATAGCTGTAACATTTTACATTATCCAGAGTGGTTTAGTGCCTTGGAGCCACATTGTCTCAAACTCTTCATTCCAGGGACCTCCCTGGCAGTCTAGTGGGTAAGACTCTGTGCTCCCAATGCAGGGGGCATGGGTTCAATCCCTGGTCAGGGAACTAAGATCCCACATGCCGCAAGGTGTGGCCAAAATTTTTTTAAATAAAAATAAAAGGAAAATATTTTTTAAAATCTTCATTCCAGAATAAATCTTGCCTTTCTCTTTGCATAACCAACTCCATTGAATTGATATTTCAAAGCAAAGAAATATTTGATGATTAAAAAATATTTTATTTAAAAAAGCTTTCATTCTTCCATACGCACTGGACAAAAAGCTTGAAATAGTTACATGCAGGTGGTGTGCGGTGGTCTGCTTGTAAGGGCTCGTGAGAATTGATTGTATGTACCTCTTCCCGGTTCTGTATTTAGTGATCAGAATCACATTGGTAGCTTGAAATTGGTCATGAGGGAAGAATTTACACCATGGAAATTGGCCAGTGCTACAAATCGGGGCTTTTTTCCCTCTCTGAGAGCTAGCTGTTAAACATTTACTAGAGAACCGCTAAGAGAGGAGTTCTCAAAAAGCAATGCATCAGCTGTTTAACTTCAGTGAAACGTAGTCAATCCTTGTGTTACTGGCATAATGTTGCTGAACTTCTCCTGTATTGTGTAAATGAAGTCCTCAGCTCAGTGATGTGTACTAGTACAAGTATTAAATGAGGGCATACAGCTTATACCCTTCAAGCATAAGACTTGGTAGAAATTATGTTCGATATTTGACATAGGGCAGGCTATGGTACGATACACATCTTGTCAGAATGTTGGGTATATCTGGGAATGTCTAAGAGTGAAAGTAAAAGCAGGTTGCAGGGACAGCATAATTTCTCATAACAGCATCTGTAGGTAGCTTTTGGATTCTGAGATGATAGCCCAAAGAGTCTTTATTGAAATCTATAGATAATAGGCCTAATCTATAGATGATGGGCCTATGTGTGAGAAGCCTATGACCCAACTTAGAATGGTAACTGTTAGAAAAATGGAATTTTCTATTGCTAAATGATGTGAGAATATTTATTTCTTAATTTATTACTATGTGCCAAATATGCACATTTTACAGATGACAAAATTGAGGCACAAAATGTTTATAAGTAAGTTTCTGAAAGATACCAAGTATATATTAGAGCCAGAGTTCAAACCCAAGAAGTCCAAGTTCTAATCCTTTATAGGCCTTCTGGTATATTTTTTTTATGTTAAATGTAGATCAAGATTAACATTTAGGTTTAACATAATATATAGAATACCACTAGTTCAGTGTTTTCAACCTTTGACCATCGACCCCTTGTAAAAAATACATTTTGCATTCATATTATATATCCGAAACAGAATAATACTCTTACTATGCATAATGTCATCTGGTATTTTCTACCTAAAATTCTATTCTATTTCACCTTTTAAATGCTGGCCACAATTCACTAAATTGATTTCTTGACCTACTAATGAGTAGTAAACCTACTGTTTGAAATTCACTGTACCAGATTTTTGTATATGTGGCTTCATGCCATGTCTCAGTTTACTACTGGTATCTTATTTTATTTATTTTTTTATTTTTTTATTTTTTGTGGTACGTGGGCCTCTCACTGTTGTGGCCTCTCCTGTTGCAGAGCACAGGCTCCGGACGCGCAGGCTCAGCGGCCATGGCTCACGTGCCCAGCCGCTCCACGGCATGTGGGATCTTCCCGGACCAGGGCACGAACCCATGTCCCCTGCATTGGCAGGTGGACTCTCAACCACTGCGCCACCAGGGAATACCTGGTATCTTATTTTAAAACAGAATTTCCAGTACTCTTATTTCCTTTCCAGTTACCCTATGGTCTAGTAGCAAAGTCCCTTGAAGATGGACATATGATCTGAAAGATCTAAGAGGTAATGAAACCTAAATGAGGCTGATGGCAGTGAAAATGGAGAGGAAGAATCCAACGTAAGAGATTTAGAAGCAGATTTTTCAGGATTTGGTAACTGATAGGACTTGAGTGTCTAGTGTCCCTCCCCAGATGGTCCAACTCATAATGTCCTAAGTGTCGAGGTGGGGCAGGGAGGTGAGATATAGGGTGTGGAGTCATGGGGCAATAGCCAGATGCAGTGACCCATCAAGTTTCCAGGCAAGTAGAGCTTAGGTTACTACATTCTAAAGCTGAATTGCTAAATCCAAATGGGTGAAACAAGAGGGGAGGCAAGACCTGAAACAAACAAGATGGAAACCCAGAAGAACCCCTGCCTGCAGAAATTCTAATGATCTGAGAAGACAACAGAAAAGTGAATACTGAGGAAAAAGCAAGCAGATGATTCCTATCTATGGGTCTGAGTGTTCCCTGAGAGTTTAAGTGAAGGAGAAGGTGGTAGGCTCAAGATGTGCTGGACACTGTCCGGGACTCAAAGATTAATACATGGTTTTACTCCTTTAGGAGCTCAAAATCTAGTGCAGCATCTTATAAAGGAGCATCATTAAGGAAAAACTTTTACTTTTTTACCATCCCACAATGCTAGGAATAATGAATTTGTGTAGTGCCTTATAGTTTACAGAGAGCTTTCACAATTTATCTTATTTAATCCATTCAACAACCTTGTGAGATAGATATTCTCATTATCTTCATTTTATATACATAAGAAGGCAGAAACTTAGGTCTTGAGCTTAAGTATATCTAAATTTAGATTTCATTCTCTTTCTACTAATTCAGAGCTATTTATCAACAATAAACTGTAACCGTTAAATGAAATTTACCTGATAAACTTTCCTACCATAGAATATGTGTTGGGAAAAGAGCATAGTTGCTAGAAGATTCTATGATTAAAAACAAATGTCTGATACCATATCACACATATTAGGATGGCTATAATAAAAAATGCAGATAATAACAAGTGCTATTGAGGATGTGGAGAAATTGGAACCTCATACATTGCTGGTGGGATTGTAAAATGGTGCAGCCACTTTGGAAAACAGTTTTGCAGTTCCTCAAAATGTTAAACACAGAGTTACCATATAACCCAGCAGTTCCACTCCTAGCTATATACCCAAGAGAAAAGAAAACAAATGGCCACGCAAAAGCTAGTTCACAAATGTTCATAGCAGCATTATTTGAAATAGTGAAAAAGTGGAAACAACCCAAATGTTAATCAACTGATGAATGAACAAATAAATTGCAGTATATCCTTACCATGGAGTATTATTCAACAATAAAAAGGAATGAAGTACTTATACATGCTACAACATAGATGCACTTTGAAAACATTATGCTAAGTGAAAGAAACCAGACATAAAGAGCCACATATTGTGTGATTTCATTTGTATAAAATGTCCAGAATGGACAAATCCATACATACATAAAGCAGATTGATGGTTGCCTGGGACTGGTAGGGAGAGGGGGTATGGGAAGTGGTTAGGGGAAATGGAGAGTGACTTCTAATGAATACAGAATTTCTTTGCAGGGTGATGAAAATAATCTAAAATTGATGTGACAGTGGTTGCACAACTCTGTGAATATACTTAAAACCATTAAATTGTGCACTTTAAGTGGGTGAATTTTATGGGTTAGATATAATTGAATGGGTTGATTATATCTAAATAAAGCTTTTTTAAAAAGAAAGATGATAGCCATGAAAAAAATTATTTCCTGGTTCTCACTGAATAGGTCTAGAAATAATTACATGCTAGTAGCAAAGAGCTCCCTTAGCACCAAGATTGTAAGTTGGAAAAACTATTTCAGAACATTTAGGAGGTCAGAGAATCCTAGAATAGAATGTGATAAAGGGATCTAGCTGTATGACAAATGTATGAGCCAACCTCTCTGAAAAGCATGGGGAGAAAAGGTGCTGATCTAAGTAACTTTGGAAATGAGTGGAGCCTGTATGACTAAAAGTGAACGGAGTCATACATAAGTACTATACTCTAGTCAATAAAGTTGTTTCCCACAAAGGTACAGGTTAACAATTCCGAAACCAGTATACATCCATACTGGAACTGAACAATCAGGTAAATGGATGGGGAATGGTGAGAGCCAGATTTCTTCCTTAGTGCTGGAGTTGGAGGTTACAGACAAGCAAGAGGAGAAAAGTAAAATGATCCATGTGATAATGGATTAGAATTCAAAACATCAGTGTGAACCCATTTTTAGCTTGATATAGATACAATTGTTACATATAGAAATATTAATAAATATGTGTGTATATATACAGATTAGTATACATACATATATTTCCTTTCTCTGTCAGCTGAGAGTGCCTAGAAGCAATGACACACCCCAATATGAACAAGCACACCTATCTTGTATTTCTAATAACATTCTCTTGTAAAAGGAACCAGAGCTCCATGGAGAAATGGCTGATTCTAAGACTAGGATGGTAGGGCTTCCCTGGTGGTACAGTGGTTAAGAATCCGCCTGCCAATGCAGGGGACACGGGTTCAAGCCCTGGTCCAGGAAGATCCCACATGCCGCAGAGCAGCTAAGGCCGTGTGCCACAGCTACTGAAGCCCACGCACCTAGAGCCCATGCTCCGCTGCAACAAGAGAAGCCTCTGCAATGAGAAGCCTGCGCACCGCAAGGAAGAGTAGCCCCCGCTCGCCGCAACCAGAGAAAGCCCATGCACAGCAACGAAGACCCAACACAGCCAAAAAAAAAGACTAGGGCAAGAAATATACAAGATGATCCTGGAGCATCTTGTAGCGCCAGAAAGTAATAAAGTGCTCAAGAAACCCCACAATGATGGGGTTATGTCAAAGGGACACAGGAGTGGACCGAAAGAGCCCAATGGCCAAAGCTGGAGCAATCTGAGCACAAATAAGTAAAGTAATATTGGATTAAAACCCAGGATATAAAATCAATATCTGATAATTGAATGAAGGAGAATAGACAAAATTCCTATGCAGAAGAATTCCAAAGAATTTATGTAGATACTCCTCCCTTAAGGAGATGGAATATACCTTACCACTCCTTAAGTGTGGGTTGTGCATAATAACTTCCTTCCAAAGAGTACAGTATGAAGAGGGAGGAGAGGAGTACCTTTACAGTGGAAAAACCTGACAAACATTACCTCAGCCTAGTGATCAACGTTAACATCATCGGTGATAAGTCATGTTGATAGCATGAACCTCTGTTACAATGTGATGAGAACTGCATTTTACCACTGTGGTCTCCTCTTCAAGCCCCACAGTCCCAGGGTAATCATGAGAAAAACATCAGACAAATCCCAATTGTTGCACAGTCTATAAATATCCGACCATAACTCCTCAAAACTGTCAAGGTCATCACAAAGAAAGTCTGAGAAACTGTCATAGCCAAGAAAAGTCTGAGGAGACATGTTGACTAAATGTAATGTGGTATCATGGATGGGATCCTGGAACAGAAAGAGACATTACGTAAAAGCTAAGAAAGTCTGAGTAATGTATGGACTTCAGTTAATAATAATGCAGCAATATTGGTTCATTAATTGTAACAAATATATCATACTAATGTAAGATGCTAATAATAGGGGAAACTGTATGGTGTATATGAGATTTTTCTTTATACTATCTCTACAATTTTTTCTGTAATCTAAAACTATTCCATAACAAAAAAGTTTATTTTAAAAAAATACAATTTCCTACTAAAAAGAAGCAGAGCTTTTTGGAGAAATGGCTAATTCCTTATCTGGGGAATAAAATGTACAGTATGAGCCTGAGATACCTTGTTATTCCAGAAAGCAAGTAAGTCCTCAAAAAATTAGTTGGATTGTGTCAAAAGGACACAGGAGCTAACACGAAGAGACTCTTCTTGGTAAAAAATCGGACACCATAAGCATTCAAAAGAACAATTACTGCAATTGATGGAAACACACTGGTCATATTTTTAAAATCACGATTTCATGAAGAGATTTTACAGAGAGAAAGTGAGAAACATTCATCGCTATATTCTGAAAATTGGCAATATAAAGGTAAAGAATTAAGCTTTATCCTATCTTTTCCATATAAACTATGTTTCAGGCAACCAAATAGCACTTCTTTACAAAATAATTTTAGCTGATAAATGTAGGGGAAAGTCCAGGATTAGAAAATCACTCTTGCAACTCACTGTCACATCATTGCTTCAGGCAAAGATCACCAAAGGATGATACAATTACAAGAAAGACTGATGGGGAATTTTACAATGGAGGGCTCAGATAGTCACAGCCTGAACCTACTGATGAGTCTTAGTGTCACTAACAGTTGAGTAACCAGAAATTGTGTGCTTTCTGATGTGGTGCGGTATGAAGCACACAGCACTACCTGTGATCTAAGCAAGCATTAGCACTGGCTTAAGATTTACAGGAAACATGGAGGATAGAGGGACAAGTTAAAAGAACCATTAAGAAGCAAATAAACAAGAATGGCCCACATTCTTTTAATTATTCAACAGGACAATGGCATGGAGATAAAGGGGAAAAGAAATGGCTTTAGATGAAAAGAAATGAGACATAACCAAAATAATGTGTTCCCCTTATTTGGATTCTAGTTGAAACATGCTGATTATAAAAATGAATTTTTTTAGATAATTAGGGAAATCTAAAAATGGACCAAGGAATTGTTATAAATTTATTAGGTATGAAAATGGCATTGAGGTTATGTAAGAAAATGTTCATATTTGTTAGGGATGGATATTGAAGTATGCAGGGGTGAAATGACATGAAGTCAACTTTAAAGTAATAAATCAAAAATGAGAAAGGGATAGATGAAGCAAGTGTTGCAAAATCTTGATAATTGAAGTATCTAGATGATGGGTATAGAGCAGTTAATTATACTATTCTCTCTACTTTGGAATTGTTTGAAAATAATCATTAACATTTTTGAAAAGCAAGTTGCAGAAGACCTACACCATATTCCATTTTTGTAGCCAGTGTGGTGGGCTCTATGATACACTGCCCAGATCTCCCTTTACTGAGGGCTTGTTGCCCCAGCTGCTGGGTGTGCTGTTGGCAGATGCCCTCAGCTGTCAGCCGCTTCAGAGACTGCCTCAGCTATAGAGAACTGCCTCGCCCAAAGTCATGCCACTTCCTGAGGTGGCTAGGTCCAATGACTGACTGATATGGCAGTATAAAGCCCTGACCATCTCAGCCCAACTTAGTACAACTCTGAAGGGCCATTCTTGCTCCAGAGAGCTCTGTGGGGTTGGCTAAGGCAGCTGTGGGGCCTGCATGACAACTTGACATCCCTCTGTCTAATCCTGCCTGCTTCCTTTCCCCCACTTCCCCAGATGTTGATCCCAAGGACAAGCCTCAATAAACACTGTGCATGCACTATTTACAATAGTCAAGACATGGAAGCAACCTAAATGTCCGTTGACAGATGAATGGATAAAAAAGATGTGGTATATGTATATACAATGGAATACTACTCAGCCGTAAAAAAAGAATGAAATAATGCCGTTTGCAGCAACATGGATGGACTTAGAGATTATCATACTAAGTGAAGTAAGACAGAGAAAGACAAATACGATATGATATCATTTATATGTGGAATCTAAAATACGACCCAAATGAACTTATCCATGAAACAGAAACAGACTCACAGACATAGAAAACAGAATTGTGGTTGTCAAAGGGGAGGAAGAGTGGAGGAGGGATGGACTGGGAGTTTGGGGTTAGCAGTTGCAAACTATTATATATAGAATGGATAAACAAGGTCCTACTGTATATAGTACGGGGAACTATATTCAATATCCTGTAATAAAGCGTAATGGAAAAGAATATGAAAAAGAATGTGTGTGTGTGTGTGTGTGTGTGTGTGTGTGTGTGTGTATAACTGAATCACTTTGCTGTACAGCAGAAACTAACACAACATTGTAAATCAACTATACTTCAATAAAATAAATTTAAAATTAAAAAACAGAAAAAACACTGTGCGTGCTAAATTCCGTCTCAGAGTCTGCTTCCCTGGGAATCCTACTTGTGACAGTCTAATGGGTTGAACTGTATCCCCCCCTAAAATTCATATGTTGAAGTTCTAACCTCCAGTACCTCAGAAGGTGATCTTATTTAGAGATAGAGTCTCTAAGGAGGTAATCAGTTAAGGTGAGGTCATTAGGGTGGGGCCTAATCCCCTGGTGTTTTTATAAAAAGGGAAACTTGGACATATCTGAATTGTGGGAACATGTGCAAAGTTCTCTTGCAGAGTTTGGCATTACAAGTGAGGGAAGTATGGAGGACTTCCCTGGCAGTCCAGCGATTAAGACTCTGTGCTTTCACTGCTGAGGGCGCAGGTTCAATCCCTGGTTCGGGAACTGGGGAACTAAAATCCCGCATGTCACACAGCGCGGGGGAAAGAAAAAAAAAAAAAAGGATAATAACAAAAGAAGGAAGTATGCACAAGCACAGAAATCTATGTCCCTTCATAAGGACCAAAGTACAGATAGGAGACTTTCTTCGGTAACATTCACTTCTGGTCCTTCTGGGTTTGTTTCATGGCCAATGGAATGTGACAGAGGGGAAAAAAATCCCTGCTTCCATTTTTAATGCTTCAGGAAACATGTTGCTCATATGAACTCAATGGTGAATCACCTGAAATGACTCATTTATGTAGTTTTGAGAAGAGATTCAGATTTCTTTAATTCTAATGTTGACTGCAGTAGGAAACAATGTGCTTGACCTCATTCTACATCTTACCGGAAAATAAGATTAATGTTTACCTCAGAACAGTAATATGAGGCTTAATGTTTCAGAGGAGGTTTGTGACGAGTAGTGTTTAAGATATCCAACCTGTTTGGGCTGCAACTGCGTTTGCCTGTTTTCTTGTTTAGCTAAACAGGAACCCTATTTTGTTCTTCCTTTAGTACCAGCCTGGGTGCCTGGTATTCCCCCAGAGGCCAACAGTCCTGGACCTCTCACCTTTTGAGGATGATAATTAGGGTTCCTGAAGCCGTAGCCAGGTAGGTCACTGCCTCTGCCCCTTGTGTGGTTGCATTACTGGAGGGTATGCCTTCCCTGCTGCTCAGGTGAAGAGCCCTTCTTCCACAACTAACACTTTTCATACCCAGGAGGATTGCTTAGGGCTGAGCAGCTTCAAAAAGGCAATTAACATAAAGTGGGAAAGCAGTCCAGTCTCAGAAACTTGGCAACCAGAGGGACTGCAACTCAAATTACACATCTAAATGTTGGGAGTAGGGAACAATGAAAAGCAACAATTGCTTAGTGGACATTTAAAACCTATTTTCCTAAAGCAACAATCATGTCTCTTTTTTTTTAACCCAAGGTAAAGGACACTGTTGAAGCTCTTCTCAGAAAACAGGTGGGATTGAGGAGATTTATTTATGACTTACTGGAAGCACAAACAGAAGCTTTTATTGTTGATAGCTAGGCTGGGTGGATGCCAGGAGACACATCCCAGAGGAGCTGTGCTGCCAAGCACTGACACAGAGAGAGCTGACCTAGTCCTTTTTTATGCTGACTGCCTACCCAGAAATTATATTAGAGAACAGTATTGGAAGACCCAGTCATTTAAAATAATTATGGAGACTTTAGAGCAATCCTAATTCTAAGGAACCATTTGAAGGGAAATAGAGAAGGAATATAATCATAGGCTTTATGTGGAACTACTGTTCGGCTTGTGTAGGGAAACTGCCTTGAGACAGCTCTACATGGCCAAGCATTCAGTATCATCATCCTTCCTGCTCCTTTGAAACTACAAATTTAAATTCAAGCTTTCAGCAAATGCCTCGTAGACACATCCAGGGGAAAACATTGTTGTAACCAATAATTTTAGGTTTGGGAATATTTTTCAGATTCTGAAGTGAAAGTCAGAGGGGGAAAGGGACAGTCATCTAATGCTCATTCCCTAATGAAGTGAGGGAGATAATCCTCTTGCTTTCCTCACCTGGTCTCCAGGACCCAGGTGAGAGCATATATGGGGGCAATGGTGAGATGCTCCTCAAAAATGGGGAAGTAAAATTTTCCAGATAAATGTTTAAAAATAATTAGTGTCTGTACAAATACACCCTTTTTGTCTTAATACAAGAGTTTCTGATTCTTTTAGGCATCTAAAAGAAATTTATATGTAACCTAATAGATCAGCAACAATTAATTTTTAGGCATCTACTCAGTGTTCACTGATATGCTGAGCAATGTGGAGGGTAATAGGAATAGCTAATGTTTATTGAGTTCTTACAACGTGCCAGCCATCTGCTGAACATTGTACATGAGCTGCCTTATTTAGCCTTATAGCCACTCCTATGAGATGGGTACTTTTACTATGTCCGTCTTAAATATTAGGAACTAAGGCACAGAGGAGTTAGCCATTTGCCCAATGTCATACAGCTGGCAAGTAGGAGAGCCAGGATTTGAGCATATTTTGATTCCAGAACTTATGATCTTAAGGAACTATAAATCATGGTTCCTACCCTAAGTAAATTTATAGTCTAGTTGGGAGAAACATGACTAATACACCAAAAATGTATACCACATGTGTATTGTGCCTTTGCCAAGACTGTTCCCTCCACTGAGGAGGCCAAATTGTGTGTTCAAGGCCTGGCTCATATATCATCTAAGGGCCTTTTGTCTCCACCACGCTGGAGGTGGTCTGCCTTCCAGGGTATAAGAGGTGACATTTTTTTTTTAGAAACAGACTTTTTTTTCTTTTCTTTTAATAGATTTATTTATTTTATTTGTTTATTTTTTATGTATTAGTCAAAAATAAATACATTAAAAACAGAAACTTTCCTGGTGGTGCAGTGGTTAGGAATCCGCCTGCCAATGCAGGGGACACGGGTTCGAGCCCTGGTCCAGGAAGATTCCACATGCCGTGGAGCAGCTAAGCCCGTGCACCACAACTACTGAGTCCGCACTCTAGAGCCCGCGAGCCGCAACTACTGAGCCCGCGTGCTGCAACTGCTGAAGCCCGCATGCCTAGAGCATGTGCTCCGCAACAGGAGAAGCCACCACAATGAGAAGCCCACACACTGCAGCAAAGAGTAGCCCCCGCTCGCCACAACTAGAGAAAGCCCACGCGCAGCAACGAAGACCCAACACAGCCAAAAATAAATTAAAATTTTTAATAAAGTCTGTTTCTAAAAAAAAAAAATGTCACCTCTTATACCCTGGAAGGCAGACCACCTCCAGTGTGGTGGAGACAAAAGGCCTTTGAAGAGATGACATATGAGCCAGGCCTTGAAAACACAATTTGGCCTCCTCAGTGGAGGGAACAGTCTTGGCAAAGGCACAAAGTCTGGTGGCATGAAGGACAAAACTCCTAAATGTCAGACTAAGCTCTGGGAAGGTCAATCTGTTTGGGGGGTATAGGGCACTGGGAAATGCGCCTAAGTAGGGATAAACTACATTTAAGGATAAGACCCATTTGGAAACTATTATTTTAGAGATATGTTGAAGAATGAAGTAAGTAAAACTTTTAAATTATCTTTCAGAGTCCAGTGAGAAGTTAGTCCTAGACTTTTTTAAACAATCTTATTGGGATATAATTCATATACCATACAATTCATCTTTTGAAAGTGTACAATTCAATGGTTTTTATTTTTATATATTTTTATTTTTTTATACATTCATTTATTTATTTTGGCTGCGTTGGGTCCTCATTGGTGTGCACGGGCTTTCTTTAGTTGCAGCGAACGGGGGCTACTCTTCGTTGTGGTGCGCGGTCTTCTCATTGCGGCAGCTTTTCTTGTTGCAGAGCACCAGCTCTAGGCATGGAGGCTCAGTAATTGTGGCACATGGGCTTAGTTGCTCCTCGGAATGTGGGATCTTCCCAGACCAGGGCTCGAACCCATGTCCCCTTCACTGGCAGGTGGCTTCTTAACCACTGCACCACCAGGGAAGTCCCCTCAGTGGTTTTTAAATATTCACAGAGTTGTGCAACCATTACCACAATTAATTTTAGAACATTTCATCACCCCCCAAAAGAAACCCATACCCATTTCCACCCTTTGCCCCAGCTCCTGGTAATTTACTAATCTACTTCTATCTCTATGGAGTTGCCTATTCGGGACATTTCATATAAACGGAATCATATGATATGTGGTCTTTTGTGACTGGCTCCTTTCATAAATGCTAGATTTTGCAATTCTATGATTTGTCATTAAATAACCAATGGTTATACATTTTCAATTGTATTAGGAAGGAATAATAGTAAATATTCGGAAAACAGTCAGTGGGGCAGGATGGTAGTGTAAGAATAAAGACCCTGGGCCAGGAATCAGGAGCTTTGAGTTCTAGACTTGTTTCTGCTTTTAACCAGGTGTGTGATCTTGGGCAAGGCAGCACCTCTCTGGGCCCCAGGTCACCATCTGTAAAATAAGAGGAATGGGATTAGAACAGTGATTCTTAGCCTTTAATGTACAGCAGAATTACATGTGAAGCTTTTTGAAAAATATACAACCCTGGGACCTCATCCCAAGATGTTTCAAGAGTCCTGAGGTAAGTTTGTTGCTTGACAAAAGTTAAGAATTTCAGGGCTTACATGTTCTTTAGGTTTCCTTCTAGATCTGAAAATTTGTTTACCTGTGAGGTTAAATTTATTTACCAAAGCATTTTGCCTAGACCCATACCTGTGGCTTTTGGTCAAGTCCCTCAGTCTGTGGTCAGTAATTACATCAAATGGAAGGTGCTTATGATGATGCTCTGGATGCAGCAGTTGCTGGTGGCAGTGGTCCTGGGCACCTGACTTGAGCTCATTGTGAGTCATAGTAAAACTAAGAGCAGTTTGCCTTTCCGAATGCTTCCCACTTTACCACGGACAGAAATAACTGAAAATAAGGAACAAGCTATGTGAGTAAATAGCATACGTATAGTGTATTGCTAAGCACTGAAATCTGTGAATGTGAATGTGTGTGTGTGTGTGTGTGTGTGTGTGTGTGAGAGAGAGAGAGAGAGAGAGAGAGAGAGAGAGAGAGAGAGAGAGAGAGAGGCAGAGGCGGGGGGAGGGGAAAGAGAGAGAGAGAATGCTTGACATTTTAAAAGCCCATTTCCCGATAGACAGCTGGTCAAATTCCTAACCGGTGAGGCTGGGAAGAGATACTGAACACTCTTTTTTTTCGTTTGTTTTACGCGGGCCTCTCACTGTTGTGGCCTCTCCCGTTGTGGAGCGCAGGCTCCGGACGCGCAGGGTCAGCGGCCATGGCTCACGGGCCCAGTCGCTCCGCGGCATGTGGGATCTTCCCGGACCGGGGCACGAATCCGTGCCCCCTGCATAGGCAGGCGGACTCTCAACCACTGCGCCACCAGGGAAGCCCCTGAACACTCTTAAGGGGAAGTCTTGAGTTCCCTATATTCTGTTTACATGAAAAATGTAGACATTTGACCTTCTCCTTGAGTATTAGCAATTTGTTGCTCCCGTTCTTTTTTATCTGTCTTCAGCTGCCAAACACCTTCTAAAGCAGAAGGGGAAGCTAAAATTACAAGCTTGGCCTCCACTTAAAAAATAGAGAAAGAAACCTCACAAATGTAAATGAATTAACACTCACTATTACCTAATATGCAGTGTTCAAATTAGCAGGGAGTTACTTGCTTCCTAATTTAGATTAGCTACAAAATCAACCTTCAGTGCATGTTTTTGTGGCCATCTTACATCCCTCCTCAAAGCTTCCTTTCACTAGGTATAAAATAGTTTTATTCTATAAACCTTATAACACTTTTCCTTTTGAGTTTACTATGTCTGATGATTTTCATGTCCTATTTCCCTTCATCCCATTTATCTCTATGCACAATTTTCTGCTGTATAGTTTTTCACATTTTTTTTTTTTTTGCGGTACGCGGGCCTCTCACTGCCGTGGCCTCTCCCGTTGCGGAGCACAGGCTCCGGACGCGCAGGCCCAGCGGCCATGGCTCATGGGCCCAGCCGCTCCGCGGCATGTGGGATCCTCCCGGACCGAGGCACGAACCCGCGTCCCCTGCATCGGCAGGCGGCCTCTCAACCACTGCGCCACCAGGGAAGCCCGTTTTTCACATTTTGATATCTCTGAAATCAGGAAGCATCTCACAACCAATGGTATCTGAAATTCAGTGAAATATCGTAAGTTCTTTCTGAGTGAGCTTTTCTACCTCCTACCAGCCACTGAATGATGTTCTTCCTTACAACCATTTGGTTCTAATTCATAAATTGTGTAAAAGTCTTGCCTTATTTTTGTGAAATGATTTGATATTAATATAATTCCAATAGCACTCTGATGTATATATTCATAAGAAGTGGCACATAAGTCTACCTTATTTTAATGACTATATGATATTCCATTATTTGAATATATCATAATTTTATTAGCCAGTCCCTACTGATATTATAAATAATGTTCAGATAAACATATTTGTATACTTACCTAATTATTTCCCTAAGATGCATTTCTAAAAGTAGAGAATTACTACTAGTATTAATAGTAATACGAGTGCAGCAAGCTTTCCTGACACTATGTTTTCATGTGTTAACTGGGCTATAAACCTTTATTTCTGGTCTAATGATGATCATTTCCTTTCTCTTATTCATTTTTTTAGTGTAGTAAAACATATAACATAAAGTTTACCATTTTAACTATCTTTAAGTATACAGTTCAGTGACATTAATTATATTCACATTGTTGTGCAAATATCACCATCACCCATCTCCAGAAGGATGATCTTCTTTAAGGCTATATATTGCCAAATTGCCCTGTAGAAGTAAATAACTGCTGTTCCTCACAACAACTTATTTATCTATTAACTACATTTGTTGAATAGTCTCATGTGTCGAGCAATGTACTAGATACCCATAAATATTATATTAGTTAAGATGGTTTTGTTGCAAATGACAGAAAATCCAACACAAACTGACAAGCAATAATTTTCTTTCCAAGTATGGCTGAATTCAGTTCTTTTTCCATCACCAGGACTCTGTTTCTCTCTCTCTCTCTCCTGGTTGTGTTCTCTCCAACTATTGCCTTCATTTTCAAATATATTTGTCTCTTGTGGTATGAAAATAGCCCTGCGCCTAATGACCATGTGCGGAAGAAAGAGAGAGAGAGAAGAATCCCTCTTCCAGTAACTGAAGACAGTCCTGAGATTTACTATGACTGGAAAGGCTTAGAGCACGTGGCTCACCTAAACCAGTGAGGCCACAGGAAATGGAACAATAACTGGCTGATTTAGGCCTGTGTCTTGTCCTCCACCCTGGGGCAAGGTGTTGGGGGAAGCCGCATCCAGATCACAAAGACCAAGAGCAGAGAATTCACAGAGAAAATCAGGCATGTTGCCAGAAGAACAGGAAGGGACACTGGTGACAAAAACAATGTCCACTTCCATTCAGGAGTAGAGTGAGGGTATCATATAAGAAACCATATCACACATCTATAAAAATGCAGTTAACGAAGAGAGGAAGTGAAGTTTTGTTCAATATATCTTTTTTTTTTTAGGCATATATAGTGCCATGTACTGTACTAGGTACTGATGCTATAAATATGTTAAAAAAATTCAGCCATGGCCTTCAGGAAATTTATACTCTAATGAGGAAACAGACATATAAACAGATCTAATAGGCTGAGTGTCAGGAGAGATGGGGGTGCCGCAGAAGCCCAGACAAGGGCACCCACAGTCCAGCCTGAGAACACAGGAAAGGCTTCCTGGAACAGATGACACCTGAGCTGAATCTTACCGTGTGACATGAAGAAAGGTAGAAAGAGACTTCAAGGTAAAGAGAACTTCATGAAATGGTTGGAGGGGAATTAAAAATAGTTCAGTATCCAAAAACTAACATCTGTTGAATGCTACTATATGCTAGACACTACTATATGCCCTTTTCCTATAATATTGATGTTTCATATAATTAATATGTTCAGAGAAGAGTGAATACCTGGCATCCTGGAAGGAAGGTTCATGAAAAGGAAAACAAAATAAAACAAAACAAAAACAAACACATAAACCCAGAAAGATCAGGCTGATAAAAGCAGGTTGGAATCAGATTATGGAAGGGCTTTCAATATCTACATTATACCTAACTCAGTAGGTAGTAGGAGCTAATGAAAGTTTTAGGGCAAGGGTTTGACATGATCAAGGCTGTACTTTATAAATATTTTCCAAATTTGATACCTGCAAGATGGGAGAGAATGGAGAAAATTGTATTTGGAAGACTATTGAAGAGGTTGCTAAAATATTCCAGCCAGAGGACAAGAGTCCCTTTCTACCCTCCTGACTCTCAGACACTGCTGACCTTCTTGTAAACTCTCTCCACAATGCCCTCTGGAATCTTTGCTTCATTAGACCACCCTTATATTCTTAATCTCTATAGAGTATACCCTTCTCCTCCTTGCCCTAACTGAAACTTTTTTTTTTTTCTCTCAGGAATTCACTTCTACTGAGCCCCCTTGAGCAGAGGTAATTGATCATCCCATTGGACCAGAGCTTGCCCATTTGCAAACCATTTCTAGCCACCTCGCTCCTTCTGTGAGGACCATCCAGCCCTCCCTCATCTTCCAGGCTTCACTTACTCTCCCCTCTTACGTTATACTCTACTGAAAGTTCTTTGGCAATTGTCATTTAGATGCTAAATCCAATGGGTTTCATATTTTAACTTGGGGTATTTGATTCTATTGACTATTGTTTCTTGACAGATTCTCTAGAAATTATTTTTTCCTGTTTCTCCTCATACCCGACTGGCCATTCTTCTTAATCTCTTTTGCAAGTTCTTCCTATCCCCACTTCTTAAATTTTATTTATTTATTTATGGCTGTGTTGGGTCTTCGTTTCTGTGCGAGGGCTTTCTCTAGTTATGGCAAGTGGGGGCCACTCTTCATCGCGGTGCGCAGGCCTCTCACTATCGTGGCCTCTCTTGTTGCGGAGCACAGGATCCAGAGGCGCAGGCTCAGTAATTGTGGCTCACGGGCCTAGTTGCTCCGCGGCATGTGGGATCTTCCCAGACCAGGGCTCGAACCCATGTACCCTGCATTGGCAGGCAGATTCTCAACCACTGCACCACCAGGGAAGCCCCCTCTATCCCCACTTCTTAAGTGTAAGTGCGCCTTGGGCTTCTTCCTCAGCCATCTTCCCTTCTCACCTGCCATGCTCCTCTAACGGTTTGAATCTCCACCCAAGTGTTGGTGAGCTGACAGCTCACAAATCCACACCACCAGCCCCAGGCTCTCTCCTGAGCTTTAAAAATTTATGTGTCCAACTGCCTACTAAGCAGCACTAAGTCAATGTTTCACTGAAAGTCCAATTCCACATGCCTGAAAGAGTAAACTCTTTCCCGTCTCCCCAGGCACCCAAGCAAAACCTAGAAGTCACTTCAACTCTCCAATTTCACTAATCACTTATAATCAGTCACTGAGTATTGTTAATTCTGCCTTTTTACTGTCTCTCATAGCTCTCTTCTCTCCGTTTTCAGTATAACTTCTTATTTGTTTGTTTATTGGCTGCATCAGGGCTTAGTTGCGGCACGCGGGATCTTCGTTAAGGCATGCGGGTTCTTCATTGTGGCATACGGGCCTCACTCTAGTTGCAGCACACGGGCTTCTCTAGTTGAGGCGTGCAAGCTCAGCAGTTGTGTTCTGCAGGCATAGTTACCCCACCTGCATGTGGGATCTTAGTTCCCTGAACAGGGATTGAACCCGAGTCCCCTGCATTGGAAGGAGGATTCTTTACCACTGGACCACCAGGAAGTCCCCGTTTTCAGTATAACTTCATTAATTTAGGATCTCATTATCCTTTGCCTAAAATGTTAGCTTTTTATTTTGAAGATTTTCAAATATACATAGAGTATAACAAACTCCTACATATCCATCATCTGGATTGAATAACTATTAACTTTTTGCCATAGCTACCTCATCTATTATTTCTACAATGTTTTAGAGCAAATCCAAACATCATGACAACTCACCCATAAACACTTCAGTATGCTGTTTTATTATGTTACCACAGTAGCATTTTCACACCTAACAATATTAGCAAGAATGCCTTAATATTATCTAATACTCTGTTTTTCTTCCAAATTTTCTCTTTACAGCTGGCCTGTTTGAATCAGGATCCAAACAAGGTCCACACATTTCATGTAGTTGAATCCTCTTAGAAAGTAAAACCATTCCCTCTCTTTGATCCTTCCCATTGAAATTTTTAAAATTTAATTAATTATTTGGCCACACTGTGCAGCTTGCAGGATCTTAGTTCCTCGACCAGGGATTGAACCCAGACCCCCTGTAGTGGAAGTGCAGTCTTAACCACTGGACCACCAGGGAATTCCCTCCACTGATTTTTTGAAGAGACTGAGTCAGCTGTCTTGTCTCACCTAAATTTTTGTATTGCCTACTTGCCTTGGGTCTTGCTTCTTCCTACCTCTTCCCCATTCTATCTTCTACACTGCCATTGGAGCCGTCTTTCAAAACTGCAGTTTGGATCACGTTACTTCCCTGCTTGAAACTCTTCAAAGGTTCCCATGAGCTGCCACAACAAAATCTAAACTTCTTCCTTTGTCATATAATGTTTCACATCATACTAACTTTCCAATTTAGTACGATGCTTCCTCATACGATGCAGACCAAAATTTTCTTTTTTTTCCCCCCAAACGCCAGGCTCACTCTCTGTCTGAATGCCATGTACTTGCCTCACTTCCACCTGGAAAATAACCTTCATTTCCCAAAGCTCAGCTCAAGTATCACCTCCTCTATGACATTTTCCTGATTCCTTAAATCCCAACCCAGGCAAATTGACCATCTCCTCCTTCCATCCTAGTCCCCACAGTGCTCTACTGCACATAAGTGTTTACACTGCTGGTTCCTTCTGAGGCTCCTTGATGCTGGGTCCTACTCCTTGTAGCAGTCTTATCAGCTCTCAGGGGCTTAGCAAAAAATGGGCTTTTATTAAGTGCTTGTGCGTAAGTGAATGAATGACAAATGAATGGGTTTACATTCCAACCTGGGAAACACTAGATCTGTTCAAAGAAGAAATTCCTAACAATCTCTACTGCTCACAGCTCTTGAGGCTGTGCGCGCACAGCCAGGCTTAAGTCAAAGACAGGCCCACTCACATTTGAGAGCAGACCCCAGACCTTCAGCCTGTTGAATTTCATCCTGTGTCCCTACGAGAAGCACGTGGCATTGGGTGACTCAGGTTCTATTACAAGACCATTGGATTCTTAGTAAAGGGAAACATTTCTGAAAACATAGTCCTTGGTGAGGGGAATTCCTTCCTTGGAGAAAGAAAGTTGCTTTCCTGGCCAATAAGGCTTATTATCAAGCATAGGATAAACTAGGAAAAGGCACGTTAGTGACAAAGCTGATTAGCAAGCTGTTGTTCAGCATCGTGTGTTTAAAGTCTATGAACTAATTTCATAACACTGCATGTCACTTCCTTCTTTTGGCCTGTGTTTTTCAGTCTTCCAAACAAAGATACTGGACTAGGTGATCTCTAAGATCTTTTCCAGCTCTATAATTTTATTATCTAGTTCTTACATAATACCAGTATAACATGTTTTTGATATGATAAAGGTTCAAGAATTATTGATGGAATTTCACAGACGGAAACTGAGGGCAGCGGGGCGAGGGATCTGCTTCAGAAACGTGCAGGCAGTGCCAGGGCCGGAATCCTTCCTGAGCTCTGTTTTATGAAGCAATCGATATTTCCTGCTGCTGGGTGGAACTGCAGTATCTTTCCCTTTAGAAAAGGTGATCTGTTTTTCCCCCCGGGGCCTGCAGAGAAAAAAAAAAAAGGTCAGAATATTACTATGAAAAATTTTACCATACGCTTATTCCACTCCCACAGCCTACTAGGGTTTGAATCTCACGGTATTGAAAGTAAGAAAAGTCAGTGGTGCTGAGACTGCCAGGGGTTCAGTAAGAAGGAGGCTGGAGGAGAAGGGGAACAGATTGGAGCTGCTGGGGATACCTTTCTGTGTTTGTGGACTAGGATGGGGGATGGGGCACTAATCCCAAAGGCATAAAGACAAGATCAGCCTCATCTCTTCTCTCTGTTCTTGGCAAGGGCCCGTCTAGCTAGAAAGAGCAATCTGTCAGGTCTAATTAGCATAGAAGAAAGTGAACAATGGGCCCCCAGCTCTAAAATGACAGCCCAGTTTAATGGTGTGGAGGAGCCTGGGAGGGATGTGTGCTTTGTGTGCTTGGAATTGGTTCCTTTAAATGAATCCTTTCTGAACTCAAACTGCAAAACAACTTAAACTGGATTCTTATTTAGTTGACCAGAAATCTTCAGGTCCCTGCGCCTTTTAACACAGGCACATCCAGCAAAAGCAGATGAGAACCCAGCTCTGTTTCAAAGGTGAGGCTGTAATTGGAAATAGTTACGTCATGCAGTGTGGACACGGTGCTGTGTGTAGGCAACTGATATATTTTTTTAATTTGTTCCTATTTCTCTTTTGTGTTTAATTATATTGGTGATAGTATTTCTCTTATTATTTTTGCAACCCTTTTTATTGTAAGGTTTATAATTAGATTCTCAAATTTCAGAACAGCCTGAAATTTTAGTAGGACCACAAATAAACACATTTTAAGGTGCAAAAGTATTTAATGCATTTTTGGCTTATACTTTAAATGGCCCCTCTGATTTGTATATTTCAGTTCTTGCATCAAAAGTAGGTTTTACAAGAAAAGAGTATATTTTATAAATAGAATCAAATAGATATATTCCTTAAAATAAATACATGAATACAGGTTATTGAAGCCTAAAAACTATGCATGTGCATAATCTAAAGCTTCAAATAATGGAGGCCCATCTATTATCAGCAAATATTGTACTGAAGACTAACGGCTTGTTAATTTAACTCTGCCTCATTGTGGGACATTCAGACATCTTAAAGGTGTGTAAATAAATAATTCTCTGAAGTGGAGGAGAGAGAATGGGAAGAGAGGAAACACAAACACAATTCATAAGTCTCAGTCTGCATGATTTTGCTGTTCTTTCCTGAGCATTATTTCGTTTAATGCTCAAAGCACCCTCTGAAGTATGTAACTATTATCTTGATAGTTAAGGAACCCTGAGAGATTAGCCCAAGGTTACAGAGAAATGCAGAGTCATGCCCTGAACCCAGGTTATCTGGCTCGAAGCCTAATGAACTTCACAGCTCTGTATTTCTGGTAGAGTCAGACATTACATGTTAAAAATCATCCAATTGATAATAATAATGCCAACACGAGGACTCTCTTCTAATCTCTCGGTCTCTTATGAACATGAATGTGGCAGTGGATTTTAGTTTGTGTATTTGTACCACTTGTTTTACTGCATATTGCTAACCTTTTATGTTCTAACACCATCACTTGTTTCTTTCCTGTCCTTTCTTTTTTTTTTTTTCTTACATACACGTTATTTGAATAAATTATCTCGTAGAAAGATAAAGTCTGCCAATGCTATGTACCTCACCCCGGACCCAATCCTCTCCCCAGAGAAATCGGTTATCAATTTGGGGTGTAACCAACTGTTTATATGTATGTTTGCATAGATGTGTGTGTTTGTATTATACTGGTTTGTATCTTTCCAAAACATAAATGGTACCATTGTTGTCCTTTTTACTCTGCAACTTGCTTTTCTTTCTTTCTTTTTTTAACTTACTGTGCCTTGTGGAGATCTTTTCATGGCAGTACATTGAAATCTAATTCATTCTTTTTAATTGTTACATCACTTAGCATTCCATGCACTCTCACTTTTACTGTTTCCTCTCTACCTTGCCTCTGCTTTTGGTTTTTTTTTTTTGCGGTACGCGGGCCTCTCACTGTTGTGGCCTTTCCCGTTGCGGAGCACAGGCTCCGGACGCGCAGGCCCAGCAGCCATGGCTCACGGGCCCAGCCGCTCCGTGGCACGCGGGATCCTCCCGGACCGGGGCACGAACCCGCGTCCCCTGCATCAGCAGGTGGACTCCCAACCACTGCACCACCAGGGAAGCCCACCTCTGCTTTTGAAATGGCTTAGTGGCATGGCAAGTCAACATTTAATCATATTTGTATGTAGAGACAAGCATAAGCTTTATGACTCACTGGAGTGTTAATAAGTAAGAAAGGAAGGAAACATAGGAAGTGCGTACCAACACTGAGCTAAGAGGCCTAGGGTAGGCACAGTGTTAGAAGATTTGTTGCCTCTCAGCTTCTGAATTTTAGCATTTACTTTTTTAAAAGACCCACCCATTCTCCAGAAATCTATTCCTTATATATAAGAGATAACAGTAACATACTTGACAGCATGCTGTGAGGATTAAATGAGATAACATATAGGAAAAAACATCAAAACCATGCAAACTGAAATGTGTACGTTATGAACTGTGTTTTCTTAGCATCTTCCCTCTTTCCCTCCCACTTCACAACATTATGTTGTGAGGCGATCCCTCAAAGAAGGGCAGTTAGTAAATGGAACCATGAATGTCATTATTAGCTATTCTGGAGCAGGGATGTACCTAAAAGCATGCACCTTGGAGACTAATCTCTGGATTCAAGTCCTGATGTGGTTATTTATTAGTTGTGTGACTTGGGTAATATCTTGTCATATGTCAAATAAGAGTAGTAATCATGGTAAACTTAGCCTGTGAGATTGTGGTGAGGTCTAAATGAGTTAATGTGTATAAAGTATACAGTTTCTGGCATACAGGGAAGTCAGCTGCTGTCATCATTATCAGAGAAGTTGCAATATCCCCACTTCCATTTTCTGTCTACAGAGTATCACTCTCCATTTTCTTCAGATGTGACAATAAAGACAGGCCTGATCTCAGGATTAAAGCACAGCCATTGTTCCTTATATATATATATATATGTGTGTATATATATATATATATATATATGTATATATATGTATATGTATAATGTATATATATTTTTTAAGCAAGTATTCCCTGAGCACCTACTGCATGTCTAATACCCTGCTGGGTATGGTGTGAAGCATAAGGGAAGTTCAAGACAGGGCTCTTGCCCTCAAAGTTCTTGTTAGTTATTAAACCGAAGTACCTTAATGTATGAGGTTAACACTGGAAAGAACTTTGAACCTGTCAGATGAAAGGCATTCCGTAATATGCTCTCCGGGTAACAGATAATAACATAAACACAGGGTAGTATTATGACTATACACGCCCAGTGCTATTTTGTCAAAATTTTCTGTTAATGACAAAGGTATATATAGCCTTTACCACCTGCTTATTCGTTTCTTGTCTAGCCTCAGAATCATTTTAGAAGCTTACCTGTAGGACGTGAGCCATCAGATCATACACTTGTGCTGGGTGGTTTCCTGGCTGGGGGTTGCTCTCACTTCCTCTTGAAAGTGCTGGAAAGAATGAGGTCCCCAGGAGCTGGTAGAGAAGAGCTGCTCTCCACAGGACCCAAGGCTAGGCTGAGTACAAATGTGCAGATATTGTGTTACTCTGGACAACATAGCTGATATTAGTGGGCAGATAAAATCCCCAAAGAGTCAGAATTGTCTTAAAGAGCCTGAGGATGCCACTTGAAGGGACTGAAGGGACTTTATTTTGGGGGGTGAATTCCCAGGAAATGAACCTACAGTATTTCCAAAATGTCAGCCTAGTCTTTAGCCCAGTAAGCTTTCTCTGACCAACAGAGCCCATTTTCTGTTGTGTGTGCAAACCCATTCCAGCCGGCCCAAATTGAAATTCCAACTGGATATAAAAGGTCACCCCAGCTGTCAAGCACAGAAGCCACGTGTGGCTTTTGGTTTAAGAATCAGTCCGGGGAGCAGATGCTCTGAGTGCTTGGGGAGCGGCAGGCCTATTCCTGACACAAGAACAAATACCCTTTGTCTTGATTCCACATGTAAGTCAGGGATAGAAATTTTGAATGTGTTTACCTTTAAAGGAGCTAGAGTAAATCATTCTTATGAGGAAAAAATCACTTGTAGTGTAAAAAAGTGTGGTTTCTCAGAGAGCCGTTTTACTGCTGAAGGGATTTCCTAGCAGACAAAAGAGTATGCTCATTAAATCATACACCTCTGCGAGGAAGAGATTCTTAAGAGTAAAGGTGCAAGACATCTATTATTAGGTTAAGAAGGATTCAAAACACTGTCTCTACCACCCCTTTCTGAAGGTGATCTTTTTATTTTTATTTGATAAAGAGAGGCACCTTTCTGAAATTTTTGCCTAGAAACCCAGAATAAAACTTACAGCATGTTAGAATTCTAAAAACAGTTTGTGCATTTCACAGAGTTCAGGGCTCCAAAATATGCTGTCCACATCTTTATTGGGAATTAACTTCTTTTGCCCTCCTCTGAGAGATGTAAGCAGCTGTTGTATTAGACTTGAGAGAGAGCCCATTTTCCAAGGAAGAACAAAGAGAAAGCGGGCACCCCTCCCCCTCGGAAAAGCCACTTTGCTTTGTCTGAGCCGACTCCCTCTGAGGACTGCAGCAGGGGAGGTTCAGAGCTGCGTCCCTGCCGATTAGTTTAATAACACTTGGTTCAGCAGTCCTGGGGATGTGGGGAGATGTGTGCTTGCCTGCACAGCATTAATGTTATCAGCTGCCCTGTTCATGTGTCCTCTCCCGGGAGGACACTTTTATAACACAGTAACACTTAGGGAGACATTCCCCTCCTTTACTTCTGTTTCTCTGCAGATAAACAAATGTCAGGTATGTCTTGGATCCTGTCCCTAACTCAGTCAAGTTACTATGTATCCATTACTCTTTGTCCTCCAAACACTGAGCTCTCAGTGTTCATCTGATTGGGTCCAGATTGTGAAGGCTAGAGTAGTCGTGAACAGGACTTGGGGGCCCAACTTTCCTTCTCCAGGACCCTCAAGAAGCTTCTCTTCCAGTTGGGTTCCTAATTTCTGGTGCTGCTGCTCAAAAGAGACGGCATGCTTTGAACTAGAGCCTATAATTAATGCCTACAGCTATGCCTTGATGGGAGACTGGAATTTTCATGTCAGAGAACAGGGACCTGATAAACAGCATGACTAGTCCAAATGAAACCGTCCATCCTTGGGCCTTCACTACCTTACAAGAAGAAAAATGGAAATGTACAATTCTTCTGCTTAAGGCACTGAATCTCTGCAAGTGGAAGGAACAAGAAGGTTATTAGCGCATCATTCTGGGGAACGTGAAGGACAGGGCTCTGTAGGAGAAAGCATCAGCTTAATGAAGGGCAACATAAAGCTCTACACCGCATAAAAAGGGGGAAGCTGCGCTTTGGCATCATCTTGCAGGTTTCAGTTCCCAGCAATCACGCTGGCTCAAGAGCAGAAGCACAACCGTCATCTTCTTTCTGTGGGATTCAGCCATAGGTGGAGAAAGGTGGTACCACAATTCTCTCCCAGTGGATGATGATGACGTTTTCTAGGCAGATGATTGCGGAGGCTCCTGTCAAATGAGTGAAGAGAAAAAGGAAGTGGGGAGAGGAGGAGGGACTCTAGAAATGGAACTGCAACAACCCTGGAATAAAAATGAGGGGCCATAATAAGAAATGATAAGCACAATCACCTTGAAATTCAACCCTCTGCCCTTTTTTTCCCAACTTGCTTCTGATAACCTCTTTTACTATTTTGTAAATAACTTAAAGCAGGATGGGAAAAACGAAAGAGAGCCCCTATCAGGTTCTATTTTTCACTCTCCTTTATGATTGCTTTAAATAACAATTATACCATGAAAATCAAATCCACCCTTTTTAGCTTTAGGAAGGTATTAACAACAGCTAAGCCCTTTGAAACACTGTATCCCCAAACCACGACGGGCCTCTAAGGTGTCTCTTCTCGACAGAAAGACTACTCTGGTTGTGCGCATTACTTTCGGTTTTGTTGGGTAAAGGGCATAACGTGCAGCAACTTGAGTGCAAACGTGTTTGAAATGTCTGTCGGGACCAAGTGTCGGGGGAGCCATGCCGCAGCCTCCGACGAGATCCGCGCTTTCTCCCTTTCGACCAGCAGGCGACGCTGTTTTCCGGGCGCCCAAGGCCGCCGCCCCGCCCGCTTCTAAGGTCACTTCCGCTGCGGCCCCGCGAGGCTCTACCGTGCTACGCCTTGTTGGTCTTTTTCGAGCCAGTCTTTCTTCACCCAGCGCTGCCTACTGATGTTTCTGAACCACTGTACTCTTGTGACAGTTTATGCTACTTGAAAACTTGCTTCTTGAGTCCTTTGAGACAGTGGAAATTCTTTAAAAAAACATGTATTTGGGATTGCGTAATCACTGATTTTTTTTTAAACGTCTCAAATACATTTCAACTTGGCTAAGTAAAAAGAGCTTCTGACCCGACAAAGAAAGCAATATATGTTGGAAATTGGAGTGGTTAAAAAAACAAATTCCTCTTCCTGTTTATTCCAGACTCTTCTGCAGGTTTAGAGAGAGGGTCGCGAAAATTCAGCTGCGGCGCCATCTGCTGGAAGCGCCGCGACCCTGCAAGACCGTGCCGGGGAAGGAGAAAACGGGTTGCAGGTGAAGGTGTGGACTTTTGCCCAGGAAAGCCTCTGCCACCAAGGTAGCATTTACATGCAGTCCCCTTATCTAAAAAGAGACTAAAATGACCCTACAAGAAAATGGCCTCGGTCTTGAGGAGCCTTCCGGCCTGACATATGACATATGACAAATGAACTGACATATGTTATATGGGTGTTCTCAGGAAAACCTGGGGCTTTAGGAGAAAAGGAGGCTTAACTCATTTCATTACTCCCGCACGATTCTCAGGTGCAAAGCTGAAAACTAAAACTCTATTTTCCACCAGTGCACACAGAGAAGTATCAGGCATAGAAGTCACAATGTATTTGTTCTCTTGAATGGAACCGATTTTGCTGAATGGAAGGAAATTTAAAAGCTGAAGAGGGTGACAGAAATAAAATTAATCTAGGAGTGGGGAGGTGTTAAAATGTGGCCTTGGCCGTGGTTTGATATAAGGTCACTAAACCCTGCTACCATTTTCCAGACTCTTAAGTCAGTTCTGATTTACTTGATGATTTTTCTGTTTAGGAAGCTTCAGGCTCTTTCCACACAAGGGTCTAAACCCATTTTCAAACACATTTATATTCATACTTCAAAACAAATCTCAATTCACCATTGCTGGAAACTTTGTTAAAGGCCATAATTAGAAAACTCATGGGGAACTGGAAGAAAGCAAGATTTAGAGCAGAATTACAGTTGGCCCACCCATCTGGAAAAATATGGTATCACAATAGGAAACATTTGTAATGGAAAAATGTTATCAAACTGACCCTCCAGAGCTTGATAATAACATTCTAACAAAAATGAGTTTTTGTTTTCTGGGATGAGCTTATAATGGTTTTCCTGAAAAAGATGAAGTAGCTTTACCAACAATATAACCTTTTGGAACCTAACTGGTTATATAGTTCTTCGGGTCCATGTCATGTGACTTCCATATACAGTCAGTGTTTTATAAAGACATCCTTTGGTGCTTCGATAACTAAGCCCTCATGGATGAGACCTACCTGATTCTACTGCCACAGTGAATACTTTTATAGAGAAAATGTTAACCCTCCATATGGATGCTTGAAGAAAATAAACTAGGAAAACAGGATGAGAAATAAGAATCCATTGTGATGATGCATGGATGGACTGTATCAGAGAACTAGAAGATTGAGTATATTTTCTATTTTGAATGAGCAAAGAGTTATTGGGTACCAAATTGTTACCAGTAGAGAAAATATTTTTTAATTAATTTATTTATTTTTGGCTGCATTGGGTCTTCGTTGCTGTACAGGCTTTCTCTTCGTTGCGGTGTGTGGGCTTCTCATTGCAGTGGCTTCTTTTGTTGCAGAGCACAGGCTCTAGGCGTGCAGGCTTCGGTAGTTGTGACACACAGGCTCAGTAGTTGTGGCATGCAGGCACAGTAGTTGTGGTGCATGGACTTAGTTGTTCCACGGCATGTGGGATCTTCCCGGACCAGGGATGGAACCCTGCGTTGGCAGGCAGATTCTTAACCACTGCGCCACCAGGGTAGCCCAAGTAGAGGAAATATTTGATGGCTGATGCCACATCTGTCGTACCTCTCTTCTACCAATGTATTTGTGAGGAGTGTCTCTCATAGAAATAAACAGCTTGATAACAAATCAGCAGTGTGAGTGGTGGCATGCAGTGGAATTGAGCATCCCTTGGTGAAGGGACTTTCAGGGTCTCTGGTTTAGGACAGTGCAGGAAGGGATCAGAGGTGGAGCAGTGAGAGCCAGACAACTTAAGCCCTTGTGATCTCTTCAAAATTCAGAAACTGAATTTTTCTCTTCTATGGTTCTTATTGTTTCATTAGCTTATTTGTTTAGAGGGTGCCTGCACCCTCAGAACAGAGCCCCACGTACAAACTTCCTGTGACTTTCTTCACAGATGTCTCAAGAGTATTCACTGAGCACTATTTCTGGTGAACCCAATATAAAAAGTCTACACATTCCCCCAGCAATTGAGCTTGGGGTTCAAATATTTTGTGTTTGGCAAAACGCAAGGGAAATTTTTTCTAGAGATGACCTCTCCCTTGACTTTCAGCCTGTTCTAAATTGGGCTTTAGAGAGAAATGTGACCATTCTTTCAAAAACATGAAACAGATTGAACTTGGTAGACGTTTCTATCTGGACCCTAGAATTAGGTAAGTGTGTCTCTCATGGTCAAAATCCTGACTTCACAGAGGACTCGCCTTAACAATGTCAATTCAACTCACTTTTGTTCTCTCAGCACCAGTCAGTCCTCTTCTCCTCACTCCCTGCAAAATGTCAAGCTAACTCTTGCTCCTCAGTGGGTCTTGGCTTTCTGGACACTTCCTCCAAGACTTCCTTGACCTTTCCAGGTGAAGGGAGGGTGTCTCTGCTGAGTTCCCAACACGTTGTGGTTCCCCATCATAGCTCTGTCATACCATATTCCATTGCTTATCTGTCTCCCATACTAGACTCTTAAATCCTGCGAAGACATGCTAAGGCTATTATTATGTTCATTTAGCATCCTCAGTGCCTAATTAGTGCTTCAGTCCAAGCAGATATTAAGTTTTCAACATACAGAGATGGGAAGAAAGGGTATTTCTGATGGAGGAACTGACATGAGCACACACACAGGTATAGACTTGGAAGAATGCCCAGGAGCATGAGTATGGTTTGGCTGAAGCCTGAAAGGGCCTGACAGGAGATAAGATGGGAAAGAGTCTGGGGTGGTTATGAATATTGTGAATGTTAGTTTAAGGCAGTGGTCATCAGAAGTTGAAATAGTTGCAAATGGTGACATTTTTGGTGTGTTGTATATCGGACGAGTACTTTGCATATATTTTCATTAACAAGGCGGAGGCACAGATCTAGCCCATTTCACTTAAGGAAAATATCACTGAATTGGCAAAACTGGTGTACATGGTCAAACTGGGCAGTTAAATAGAATTATTTTCTATCAGAAAAAGGTTAGCTCCATTTTTAAATTAAAAACACCATATAACGGGACTTCCCTGGTGGTCCAGTGGTTAAGAATCCGCCTACCAATGCAGGGGACATGGGTTCAATCCCTGGTTGGGGAACTAAGATCCCACATGCCGCGGGGCAACTAAGCCTGCAAGCCACAACTACTGAGCCCGTGTGCCGCAACTACTGAGGCTGCATGCTCTAGAGCCCGAGCGCCACAACTAGAGAGAAGCCTGTGCGCTGCAACAAAAGATTCCGCATGCCTCAACGAAGATCCCACGTGCCGCAGCTAAGACCCGACACAGCCAAATAAATAAATAAATATTTTAAAAATTAAAAAAAAAAAAGAACCCAGTGTATTACTTCAAAGTCTTCCACCACCTCACTTGTGACTTCTAATTCTAAGATAGTCACTGTGCAAGGCACAGAGGCTTGCCAGGAATTTGTTCAGGGGATGAAGAAGCTGCTGCTCTGTCAGTGTTTCTTACTTGGCTCTCAAGAGATTCTCCCTCAGGCATAATGCATTCTCAAATCATCCCTTGCTTTGGGGAAAAAACACAGTTCAGGATGGCTGAGGAGTTTCTGTTGTGAAGGGTCAGAGCAATTGGAAAGGGGAGGCTGGAAAAGAGAAATCAGCTCAACGTCAGCCATTTCTTGGCAGATCACTTTCAGGAAAGGAAACATTTGGTACTTCAGAATCTGGAAATTGAACCTCTTAATACTATCTATGCTATGTACCCTTAAGTTACCTAGATCCCAGTTTGAAGACTGTGGTTTTAAAAAACCTGGATCTTGGACTTCCCTGGTGGCGCAGTGGTTAAGAATCCGCCTGCCAATACAGGAGACACGGGTTCGATTCCTGGTGTGGGAAGATCCCACATGCCGCGGAGCAACTAAGCCCGTGTGTCACAACGACTGAGCCCACACTCCAGAGCCCGCGCGCCACAACTACTGAAGCCCACGCTCTTTAGGGCCCATGTGCCACAACTACTGAGCTCGCATGCTGCAACTACTGAAGCCCGCGTGCCTAGAGCCTATGCTCCGCAGCAAGAGAAGCCACCGCAATGAGAAGCCCGCGCACCGCAACGAAGAGTAGCCCCCGCTCGCCGTAACGAGAAAGCCTGCGTGCAGCAACGAAGACCCGACGAAGCCAAAAAAAAAAAAACCAAAAAACTGAAACCTGCATTTTATCCTACAGAACAGTGGTCTCCAGAGTGGAATATACACGAGGTACAGAAAGGAAATATTACAAATTCTGTTTATACTTTTTAAATGTCATCCTCCTAAACTTTCTATGTTGGTAGATGTTTACAATTTATATAAAATGAGCATAATTGTTGACTGCAGGTGAGAGCAAGGAATAGTGCCAGGCATCAGGGAAGATACAAAGAGGTATTCCCTGCCTTCAGAGAGCTGGCAGCCTAGCTGACACATGAAAAAGCAAGTAACAATAGTGAATGCTTGGCTAACTAAAGGGAGGATAAAAGGGAAAAAATTTAAAAGAATGTGGAAAGAGCAATTGTTTTTTATTCTGTTTTTAAACATGCATTTCCTGCAGAAAGAGCTGAATTTTCAGTAAGGCCCTAAAATGGTGATAGTCTTGCCACACTATTTTCATTTCAAATTCCAAGCATTCTATTTGGTCATGTTTCTTTTTCTCCATCTTTAACCACCAAATTGCTGTTTTATTTCTGAGTCAGGGGACCATGCCTTTCAGTTCTTAGAAGAAGAAATACCTAAAAATGTGAGATTAAAAAGGATTTATCCATAGTCCTGGTCTTTCAGAAGATATCAACATAATGGTTAAAATGTCCAGGGAAAAAGGAAGTTAGGGGAGTAATTTCAGTAGCTTCCCTATTTTTAGAAATTCTGCTATGATCAAAATTTCCCAGGGAGAGGGATTTTTAAGTTCCCAAAGAACATCATAAGGCATAATGATACATTATAGTTGTGTATAGTAGATCCACTCTCAAAGGAGTTTCATGATCTTATCCTTGCATTCCCACCATTTATGTCTCTATTGAGTGTAAGGGTGATAAAAGAGGTCAAGAGGCATCCCAGACTCAGTCTGAACAGAAGCTCAGGCCTCCTGACAAAAACTGTGTTGGAAAAGAACCCTGAGGTGTCCATCCAGGTGCTTACTCAGACCCCACCCTCCTCACAATAACTCCATAGGCATTGTTTTAGCCATTTAACAGAATAAAAGAAAAGGAAAAAAAAAAAAAAAAAAAAGACTTGGAGAAGATAAGTATACTTGCCGAATACACAATTGCTAAGTGGCAGAGCTGGAATTCAACCAATGTCTGCTTTATTCAAAGCCTGTTTTACTTCCTGGGAGGCAACTGATAATTTTTGATGGGACAGTCTCAAAAATGTGGTAGAGGTAGAAGACAGATAACACAGGGTTTAGTCACTTATTATTCATCAAATATTTATTGACGAGGGTGGGACTTCCAGGTGTGGCAGAGTGAAGAGGTGGGCAAATCAACTCCCCCCCAAAAGCAACTTACAAACCTGGAAAAAATTGGTGAGAACCACCATTTTAGCACCTTGAAAATCGACCAAAGGCATAGAATAATCTGAGAAGTGTTTGTGCTTGAACAACTGCTGAAATTCAGTAATAACAGTGGGACTCTGTGGCATCCTTGCTTGAGGATGCTTCCATTTTCCAACCGTCTCCCCAGCCCGGTCAGCATGGAGATTTTGCCGGGATGGGGGGATGCTGTGAGGACTGGCACAGTCAAAGAGGGCTCACTTGAATTGGAGCAGGAGAGGGCCAATGGTACTACCAACCTGAGGTTGCAGTTGTGGCTGGGGAAAGAGTATTCCTGGCTGAGGTTGTGTACATTTGCAGCTGAGAACAGAGGATCTAAGACAGCCACATACTCCTGTCTGACTTTGAGGATTTGAGCATGGAGGAGCTGTGAAAGGGCCCAATGAAAAGTAAAAGTAAAAGGCCAAGTAGAATTGAAAACAGCCTGAACTTTAAATTTGTTCCCCTGCCCACACACCCATTACTAGAGGACAGAAGCCAGTTTCTGTCCCAACACTGGCTAACCTTTAGGCTACTTAGACACAGGAGTGACCCCTAGGAAGCCAGACTTAAAAATAAAAACAAGAAAAAATCAACTGAGCAGAGATATCGACAGCCACACCCTTCAGAGGAGACAGATTTCATAGATTTAACCAAGGCATGTTACTAAACACACAAACACAAAAGACAGCCTTAAGGGAGAACTCAGAATCCAGAGTTGCTACAATATAGTATTTAAAAATCTAGCTTTCAAATAAAATATGCAAAGAGATAGGAAAGTATGACTCATTCTGAGGGAAAGAAAAAATCAATAGACTCTGTCTCCAAGAAGTTGGATTTATCAGGCAAAGACATCAAAGCAGTTGTTATAAATATGTTCAAAGAACTAAAAGAAATCAATGTTTAAAGAATCAAAAGAAATTAGGGCAATAATATATTAACAAATAAAGATGCTCAATAAGGAAACACATAACTTAAAATTTTAAAAATGTAATTTCTAGAGGTAGAAATAAGCAATACTTGAAACAAAAAATTCACTAGAGGGGCTGAAAGGAAGATTCAAGTTAGCAGAGAAAAAGAATCAGTGAACTTGAACCGAAGAGATCAACCGAAATTATCTACTGAAGAATAGAAAGAATGAAAATGGAAGAAAAGTGAAGAGAGCCTCAGAGACTTGTGGGACAACAGACCAACATATGTGTAATGGGAGAGGGAAGAAGAGGTCAGAAAAAAAAAATAATGTCTGAAAACTTCACAAATTTGATTAAAAACATTAATCTACACATCCAAGTAGCTCAACCAACCCAACTAGGATAACTACAAAGAGATCCACACCTAAACACAGCATACAAATTGTTAAAAACCAGCAATGGAAAGAAAATCTTTAAAGCAACAAAAGAAAACCACCATGATGGGACTTCCCTTGTGGCACAGTGGTTAAGAATCTGCCTGCCAATGCAGGGGACACAGGTTTGATCCCTGGTCCGGGAAGATCCCACATGCCGCAGAGCAACTAAGCCCGTGCACCTCAACTACTGAGCCTGCGCTCTAGAGCCTGTGCTCTAGAGCCTGCGATCCACAACTACTGAAGCCCATGCACCTAGAGCCCGTGTTCCACATCAAGAGAAGCCGCTGCAATGAGAAGCCTGCGCAGCGCAACGAAGACCCGATGCAGCCAAAAATAAACAAATAAATAAATACATTTTAAAAAGAGCTTAAAAAAAACTCTCTATTGATGGGTTATAACATGTACATGTGAGATATATAATAACACTTAATGTATTATTATGTAATACAGATATAACTATATGATAAATAATATTAAGTGTTAATACAAGGATATATTTGAGATATATATTATAGCACAAAGGAGGGTCTGGGATAGAGTTATATTGGAGCAAAGTTTCTCTATTTTACTGAAATTAAGTTAGTATTAATCTGCAATAGATAGTAGTGAATTAAGATGTATATTATCCCTATAGTAACCATTAAGAAAATAATTTTGAAATATATGGTAGGGACTTCCCTGGTGGCGCAGTGGTTAAGAATCTGCCTGCCAGTGCAGGGGACATGAGTTCGAGCCTTGGTCCAGGAAGATCCCAACATGCCGCCGAGCAACTAAGCCCGTGTGCCACAACTACTGAGCCTGCACTCTGGAGCCTGCAAGCGACAACTACTGAGCCCACGAGCCACAACTACTGAAGCCTGCGCGCCCAGGGCCTGTGCTCCACAACAAAGAGTAGCCCCTGCTCGCCTCAACTAGAGAAAAGCCCACAAGCAGCAACGAAGACCCAATGCAGTCAAAAATAAAATAAAATAAAATAAATAGTTGGCTTAAAAATAAAATACCAATATTTGGAAATAAAAAGGAGACATCAATGTTTACCCTACAAGAATTAAAATATTGGGACTTCCTGGTGGTCCACTGGTTAAGAATCTGCCTGCCAATGCAGGGAACATGGGTTTGATTCCTGGTCCAGGAAGATCCCACACGCCGCGGAGCAACTAAGCCTGCGCACCGCAACTACTACTGAGCCTCCACGCCACAACTAGGGATATGCCCTCGCACTGCGTTGAAGCTCCCGCATACAGCAACTAAGACCCGATGCAGCCAAATTTTAAAAATTTAAAAAGAGTCTAGGAGGGACTTCCCTGGTGGTTCAGCGGTTAAGATTCCATGCTTCCACTGCAAGGGGCACAGTTTCGATCCTTGGTCAGGGAACTAAAATTCCACATGCCACGTGGTGCAGCCAAAATAATAATAATAAAAATAAATTGTTATAAGAGTTTAGGAGACCAAGGAGGAAACAACAATGGCAACTGAGAAAGAGCAGCCAGGAGGAAAACCAGAAGGGTCCCGGAAACCTAGTGAAGAAAGTGCTAAGTGAAGTGTTTCACAGTGTCAAATGATGTTGATAGATTAAATAAAATGAGAACTGGGAGTGACCATTGGATTTGGTAATGTGGACGTCATGGGTGACTTTTGGAAAAGTGGTGAGGGTTAAAGTCTGATTCCAGCGGGTTCAAAGAGTAGTAGGAGGAAACTGGAGGTACTGGTGGTAGATAATTCTTTGCTATAAAGATGAGGAGAGAAATGGGATAGTAGCCACAGGCAGAAGTGAAATCAAGAGAGGTTGTTTTGGAGATGGAAGAGCATATCTTAATGCTAAAAGTAAACGTAGAATAGAGGGGGGAAATTGATGCAGGAGACAGAAAAGAGAATCACTAGAGTAATATCCTCGAGTAGGCAAAAGTGGATGGGATATAATATACAAGTGGAAAGGTTGGCCTTGAATAAGGGCATGGGCAGTTTATTGTCAGTAGCTAGAAGACAGGCAGAAGTGCATGGGGACAGTCACAAATAGGTAGAGTGTTAAGAAAAATCACCCCAAATTTGGAAATAGGCTAACAGGATTACTGGGTATCTTTTTAGTGAAGAGCTGTGCTCCATCCAGCAGGCCCTCTGGGGATTATCTCATTTTCTAAGGGCCACTACCTTTGCTTGACTTTCTACTTATTATTGATTAGGATATTTAACAATTCTGTTTCTTTTCTTTAATAAACTTATTTATTTATTTAATTTTGTTTGCGTTGGGTCTTTGTTGCTGCACATGGGCTTTCTCTAGTTGCAGAGAGCGGGGGCTACTGTTGTGGTGCGTGGGCTCCTCACTGCGGTGGCTTCTCTTTTTGCGGAGCACGGGCTCTAGGCGTGTGGGCTTCAGTAGTTGTGGGGCCAGGGCTCAGTAGTTGTGGCTCGCGGGCTCTAGGCGTACGGACTTCAGTAGTTGTGGCGCACGGGCTTAAGTGTTCTGCGACATGTGGGATCTTCCTGGACCAGGGCTCGAACCCCTGTCCCCTGCCAATCAGGCGGATTCTTAACCACTGCGCCACCAGGGAGGTCCAACAATTCTGTTTCTTATAGCAAACTTATAGCAATGCAAATGGTTCTTGTCTGAGAGAAATACAAATGATTTCTATCCTATGGAAAAGATAACCTCACAGGTTAAGATTTTTTTGTTTTCTCTTGTAGGGCATTAACCAGTTTTGTTTCTACCTAGCAATCTTTTTTTTTTTTTGACTGCGTCAGTTCTTCGTTGCAGTGCACGGACTTCTCTAGTTGTGGTGTGTGGGTTTTCTCTTCTCCAGTTGCGGTGCGTGGGCTCCAGGGCACGTGGGCTCTGTAGTTTGCGGCACATGGGCTCTCTCGTTGAGGCACGCGAGCTCAGTAGTTGTGGTGTACAGGCTTAGTTGCCTCACGGCATGTGGGATCTTAGTTCCCCAACCAGGGACGGAACTCACATCCCCTGCATTGGAAGGCAGATTCTCTACCACTGGACCACCAGGAAAGTCCCTCTTCCTAGCAATCTTATTCTAATATTTTTAAAGCACCTTTCCTGATGAAATATATCAACTCCTATTCCTCAAATGCTCTTTTTTTTTTTTTTTTTTTTTTTTTTTTGCAGTACGCGGGCCTCCCACTGTTGTGGCCTCTCCCGTTGCGGAGCACAGGCTCCGGACGCGCAGGCTCAGTGGCCATGGCTCACGGGCCCAGCCACTCCGCGGCATGTGGGATCTTCCCGGACCGGGACACGAACCCGTGTCCCCTGCATCGGCAGGCGGACTCTCAACCACTGCACCACCAGGGAAGTGCTCTTTGCACCAGCTCCTTAGTCAATAAATCTTGGGCACATGTTTTCTTCTATATTTATATGAGTCATAATTTTAACTTTTTTAAAAAATATAAATTTATTTATTTATGGCTGCGTTGGATCTTCGTTACTGCTCGGGGGCTTGCTCTCGTTGCGGCGAGCGGGGGTTACTGTTCGTTGCGGTGCGCGGGCTTCACATTGCGGTGGCTTCTCTTGTTGCAGAGCACGTGCTCTAGGTATGCGGGCTGCAGCAGCTGCAGCACACAGGTTCAGTAGTTGTGGCACACGGGCTTAGCTGCTCCACGGCACGTGGGATCTTTCTGGACCAGAGCTCGAAGCCGTGTCCCCTGCACTGGCAGGCAGATTGTTAACCACTGAGGCACCAGGGAAGCCCGATTTTAACTTTTTGAAAATTATATTCTAACAAGGAAGGCACAGTACTAGTTGGAGCTGTGGACAGTCTCTTCTGATGGCTTCTGTTTTCTCAGTGAATAAAGATGCAAAGTTATGAACTGAGTGAGAATGGAGGAAATTTGGAGGGTTAGAGGGTCCTGAAGAAGATATAAAAAAATTTTAGGAGAGTAGGAAAGTGAAGAGATTAAGGGAAATATAGTATTACTGCTGAGCAATGGAAGGCCCACTGGAGGTTAGTGGTCATGAATTTTAAGTGGATCTGTAAGCATGCCACAGCCATGCCTGCAGGCATGGGGTGGGTAGGGTTAGATTTAATCAGGTTTGAAGTTTTGCTAAGTGAGCACAACAAGGAAAATGGAACTAGGGAGTTGCAGGTGTAAGCAAGAGTGTAATTATAGTGATGGACTATGGAAGGAGAGATGTGAGGACATAAGGGGGTAAAGGACAGTAAAAAGGTGGTAGGATCAATGGCTGTCAGTCTTATTAAGCAGAAGGGTTGTTGGATTGCTTTTCTCTTACTGGAAAGGTGGAGGTGGTGGTTGGATAGTGGGATGCTTAAAACTGAAAACTTGAAGTGATGGGGTCAGTGGGGTGGGGATACTTATTAGAGCTAAGAAGTAAATGGGAGTATGAAAAGAAAAGCCATAAGTATGAATAAAAGGGGAGAGATACAGGATAGTAACTCAGGCAGGAAATGACACTATGGTGGTTTAGTAGTAATTTGTGTAGACAAAGAGAATTAAGGGTCAAACCAAGGGGTTAATAAATAAAGCAAGTTTTCAGAGGCTGTGAGCAGGAATAAAAACTAGGGCACAAGTGGATGGGATTAGTATTAATAAAATTGGAGGGGACCCTAATGAGATAAGAGGGAGGATAATATCAGGTACAAGAAAGAAAAACATTTTGTGGAGGATAGGATGAAAGCTATTGGAGCTCAGGTTAAATCCTTTAATCCTGTCACTAAATTAGGAATCTAGGTTATCTGCTAGGAGTGAACAGGTAAATGTAGATTAGGAGCTTGAAGGATAGAGAAGCAATTGAGCATTTCATTTCTTGGGAAATGAGTAAAAGAGGTGGATGAAAGAGTCATACAGTAGTGTGGGGTGAAGAAAATTATGAGAAGTTCAAGTCTTTGAGGAAGGTGATAGATTAGTTTAACTTCCTGTGTCTCTCTGTAAAAGTGGAAAACACAATGAGCTACTTATGTGGGTTAATTAATATAATTTACACAGGTTACATGTTTGTCATGTTTGTCGTGATAAGCATCACAACAATGGGTACTTTAAATCCTTCTTGAGCTCCAGATCCAGATCCCCTTACTTACTAGACCTACTTGTGTGTACTGGTGGTGTCCAAAACTCTCTACTGGAAGGCCAAACACAATCTCACTTCAGCCTCACATCAAAAAATAAATAAATAAACAGAAGTAACCCCCGCCCTCACCTCCTCTGGTATTTCCTATCATGATTACCAGCCCAGGCGCCAGAGGTAGAAAATTCAGAGTCTTGTCATGTCCCTCACTCTCCAATCCAATTAGACACCAATTTCTACAGATTTCTACATTGTACACACCTCTCAAATCTTGACCCTCCTATTAGGATTGCTCACAGACTGTTGTGAAATAAAATTCATATTTTATGACAAGACAAGAAAAATTTAAACAAAAAAGTTCTTCCCTGCCCTTTGGCCTCCCCTCTCCCCACTGTGCATTGTGTATCTGCATCATGTGTTGACTAAACCTCCCCCATCAGGCAGGAATACCTGCTCAACCATAAAGAGAAACATTCTCCTAGCATCAGCAAGACAACTCCATAAAAGATAACATTCCTGGGCTTCCCTGGTGGCGCAGTGGTTGAGAGTCCGCCTGCCGATGCAGGGGACACGGGTTCGTGCCCCGGTCCGGGAAGATCCCACATGCCACGGAGCGGCTGGGCCCGTGAGCCATGGCCCCTGAGCCTGCGCGTGCGGAGACTGTGCTCCGCGGCGGGAGAGGCCACAGCGGTGAGAGGCCCGCGTACCGCAAAAAAAAAAAAAAAAAAAAGATAACCTTCCTTCTTGATCTTGCAAGGGGTCACATGACCCACCACAATGACACCTAGATATAGATTATGTAAACTGTCAATAATCCTTCATTTGATGCATAGCCCTCTGTCTCAAAAAACTTATATAACTGTGCCTTGACTTCTAATGGGCAGAACAGTTCTCAGAGCTTTCTGAGATGCTCTTCCTGGGTTATAATCCTCAGATTTGGCTTGAATAAAATTTTCCATTTCTTTCTTAGATCAACTGATTAATTTTTCATCGACATTGTCCAAAATCTTAGGAGGTTTACATATTCCAAATTGGGGCATAAGGGAGTGAGGCAGATTGGTTGTGTTCTAATTCCAGGCATAGTGGGAACTAGCTCTCCCAGGTCAAATTCTCACACACTCTTGGATCGCTAGGCTCTAATGGGCTTATAGTCTCCAGTTCCGATTTGCACAGGAGCACAATCTGTGGTATCATATCAATACTTGGGGCCTTGTCTTAAAATGCATCTTTAGCCTAGACTTCTTTCCTCAAGATGATTTCATTTTGGGTCTCAGTGTCCTTTTCTGCCACTGGGTTATTGTCAAGCACTCCTAGCTCTACCCAGACTGGATTCCCTCATGTAGACATTTGAGGATCTGGGTTGGAAGTTCTGGTCCCTTCCCACCCTAGGATCCTTATGCCTATTGGTTCATTTCCTACTTCACTTCTCCACTTGGATGCCTAATGGGCATCTCATCCTTAACATGTCCAAAGCAAACCCTGACGGCCCTGCTCCTTACAACCCTTAAAACTGCTCCTTCCAAAGCTTTCCTCATCTTAGTATCAACTCCATTTTTCCAGTTGTTCAGGCCCAAACCCTTGGAGTCATTCTTTTGTTTTTTAATAAATTTATTTATTTATTTATTTATTTTTGGCTGTGTTGGGTCTTCATTGCTGCATGGGGGCTTTCTCTAGTGGCAGCGAGCCAGGACTACTCTTCTGTGGTGGCTTCTCTTTGTTGCGGAGCACAGGCTCTAGGCGTGCAGCTTCAGTTGTGGCACTCAGTAGCTGTGGCTCACGGGCTCTAGAGCGCAGGCTCAGTAGTTGTGGCTCACGGGCTTAGTTGCTCCGCGGCATGTGGGATCTTCCTGGACCAGGGCTTGAACCCGTGTCCCTGCATTGGCAGTCGGATTCTTAACCACTGCGCCACCAGGGAAGTCACCCCTTGGAGTCATTCTTGATTGGTCTTTTTCTTACTACCCAAATCCAATCCATCAAAAACTCCTATCCAGAATCTGGCCACTTCTCATCATCTCCTCTGTAACTACCCTGGGTTCCTGCTCAGATTATTACAGTAGCTGCTTAACTGGTCGCTTGCTTCCATTCTTACCTCCCTACGGTCTATTCTAAGGATAGAGGCCAGAGTGACTCTGTTAAAACAAAAGTCTAATTTTTGTCATGACTTTACTCCAATGACTTCCAATCTCATTCTGAGAAAAAGCCAAATTCCTTATGGTGGCCTCTAAGGACCTACGCAGTCCGGACCCCACTCTCTCTAACCTTGTCTTCTACTGCTTTTTCCCTCACTCACACTCTCCAGCCATTCCCTCTGCCTGGAATGCTCTTCCCCCAGACACTCACATGGCTCAGCTCTTCCTTCAGATCAGAGACGCCTTCTTTGCCACATTAGGTAAAACAGCACTCATTACTCTCCAGCGTTCTCACTCGGTTTTATTTTTCTTCCTACATCGTTTCTCTTCCCCAAATGCAGTATGAACTCCTTGAGAAGCTTTGTCTTGTCCTTAGTTCCTTGTACAGTGCCCAGTACACACTAAGGGCCAGATAAATATTTGTTGAATAAAACAAAGAATAATGTAATTTTGCATTTCTAGACAATCTTAACGTTTTCAGGGCACTATATGAAGTAACTAAATTGTATAAGGAAGCTTAGAAGCTATATTTTATTGTACAAATGATGAAACTAAAATCCACTCAGTCAGTTGTGCTAGAACTAGAATCCAGATCTCACAAATCCCAGTCTAAGGATCTACTTCCGAGGCTGTTTTAAAGCAGGTATTATCCTGCAGATGGGGAAACTCCGATGCAATACAGCTGGAAACCTTGCCAAAGCTCATGTTATCTACTCACACTAGAAACCAGAATCCCCAGTTCCTAGTACTTATAAAGGCTCTGAGAGTTTACATTCTTGTCACTGAGGAGTCAATAAAGTCATTACTTCAATATTTTGTTATCCTAATCTTTGCTTCCCCTACCCACAATTGTCTTTCCCTTTGTGTTTTATTCCATCCTTGTCTCTAGAGATCAGAATGATTATGCTTGCTAAGTAAGTAACCACTACTTTTTTTTTTTTTTTTTTTTTTTTTTCGGTACGCGGGCCTGTCACTGTTGTGGCCTCTCCCGCTGCGGAGCACAGGCTCCGGACGCGCAGGCCCAGCGGCCATGGCTTACGGGCCTAGCCGCTCCGCGGCACGTGGGATCCTCCCGGACCGGGGCACGAACCCGCGTCCCCTGCATCGGCAGGCGGACTCTCAACCACTGCGCCACCAGGGAAGCCCCCCACTACTTTTTCTGATATCCGGACTTTGTCTTCTTCAGCTTCCATAACAACATGCTTGGGGTTAGGCTGTGTCTCCATTCAGGCTGCTATAACAAAATCCCATAAACAGAGTGGCTTATTAACAACAGAAATTTATTTCTCACAGTTCTGGAGGCTGGAAATCCAAGTTCAGGGTGCCAGCATGGTCAAATTCCAGCGAGGACCTTCTTCCGGGTTGCAGACTGCCATTTTATTGTTATATCCTCAAATGGCAAGAGAGCTCTCTGGAGTCCCTTTTATAAGGGCACTAATTCCATTTATGAGAGCTCCACCTCATGACCAAGTTACTCCCCCAAAGCCCCACTTCCAAATACAATCACAGTGAAGGTTATGATTTCAACTTATGAATTTGGGAGGATACATTCAGTCCATTGCAGGCTCCCTGGGCCCTGACCAGAGGCCATGAAACCCCTCAATTCAATCAAGCAAACCTGCATCAAGGAAACAGGTTTCATAACTTGTTAGGTGACCTACATTCCAGGGTTTTTTCCCTCTTTGAAACAACTTTGTTTTACTATCAGTCATTTCAGGCACAATAAAGGAGAAGAGCAGCCTGAATGTAAAATTTGTTTCTTTGTTTTAAAGACAAAGAATTCCCTCCTTCTCCTTTTCTTTTTCCCACAGTATGTGAACCTGGCTCTTTCCCTTGGGTTCAGTACAAATAAATGGAGCTGCTGAGGGAACAGTGTAAGCAAGTTGATTTTTGTAGTTACAGGCTGTTTCACATAACCCATTTACAAGGTCAGTAGGGACCACAGCTTACCAAAACAAAGAAGTATGTAATTTTAAGTGAGGAACTCTTGATCGATCAGAAACAAGCAAAGACCTTCCAGGGTTTCTAAATGGTTTATATTCCTGACTATATTGTGAACAAAATATGCTGGAGAGTAAGGAAAAAAGAACACAGACTAGAGGATCAAAATATTAAAGTGCTACAAAAATAGAGTTCTATGAGTACAGCCCATGTCTGTTAGAGCTCTGTGCCAGCCTCTTTCCTTCACTGTGTCTTACAACTGAATGTGATCATTACAGGTTTGAATGATTTGGGGAAATAAACATGTAATTAAAGTTGTAGACATAAAAGTGGTTTCATATTAATGTTTTTGGAGAGAAGACAGTGGTTAAGAAATGGGAGCCTTAAAACCAGACTCCTGAGGAAAGGGGTGAGGATCCCAGAGAGGAAGGCTGGACTACAGGCAGCATGGGCTGGCATGTGCCTTTAGATAAGTTACTTAACCCCACAAACCTCAATTTCCTCTTCTGTAAAATGGAGGTAACAGTAGTTTCTACCTCATAGAGTTATTGTGGAGAGTAAACAAGTGAAAGCATGTAAACTCTTCTGTCTGGGAGTGAAATCCCAGAGTGGTGACACTGGTACTAGAGGTGGAGATGCTGGGGTGGAAGGGTGGGTAGTAAAGGAGTTGGGGGCTTTTATAATCCAAGAAATAAAAGGACTGGAAAAGAAGGCATTGATTGGGAGTGGAGGGGCTAGGAGGTAACCCTTTTATAGCCCTGAAAGCCTGAACTGGGAGGAGAAGCCAAGCTGGGCTTTGGGGCTTTGGTTGGCTGTGAGGAGAGGATTGATCCAGAAGCCAGGGAATGAATCAAGCTCTGAGATTAAAAAAAAAAAAAAAAAAAATTCCTTTTTATGCCAGAACTAAAGAACTAAGAGAAATGTCCTGACTTAGATCAGTGTGGAAGTAGGGGCAATGGTAAATGTTTAACAACCAGCTGAGAGTGCAGGTGAGAGCCTAATGTGTACTATTCACCAATTTCCATGGTGGAAATACATCCATCATTGTTGATTTCAAGCTACCAACGTGATATCCAGCTGGCTCACAAAATTCCTAAAAATCTAACAGTTGGCTCTAGCAGGCTCTAACACGCCAATGAGTAGGAGGACTAGAACAAAAGAATCATAAAGGGTTCAGATTAGGGAGCAGCCCACTGACTTGTAGCAGGAGAAACAGACACTGGAAAAGACCAAATGCTTTCAGCCAAATTAAACTAACTTCCTGAGTAAAACGAGACTGTTTTCATCTCTAAATTTCCTAACTGTGTATAATTTATGCAGTGATATTCCCTCGTATTGAGGTACTATTGGACTAATTAGGTAGGAAAAAACAAATACTTAGTGTACTTGAAAATGGCTGGTTCTGTGTCCTGGGAGGAGGGGGAGGGGCAGTTAAAGACGTACCAGGAAAAGTGAAATGGGAAAGATTATCCCGAGATTCACAGTCTCTAACTAAATCCCCCACCATCTCAGCTGCTGGCAAGAAGTTATAGTCACAGGGAAAGACGACTCTCAGGCCCTTCCACTTTGGTCTGCCTGGGTGCTTTTTAGGTACATGATAAATAAAAGTATTAAATAAGCTATAAATAGAAAAGATTTCCGGACTCCAGGATATGGTCTACTTACTGGAATAATAATGTAGATGATTGAGGAATGTGAGTAGCTCTTTTTAATTTTCTTCAAGAGTATTTTACCTGTCTATCCTAAAGGGATAGGGGAGGAGAATCAAGGGAATGGTTATTAATTACAGGAGAGATTAGAAAGAGCTTAGGGTAAGAAGGATTGGCTGTAGAATATAAAGAGGGAATACAGGGGAAACACAACCTACTCAGTTGCTTCATTTGGTCACTGTGAGGAAACGATCCCCAAATATTGTATTTTTAGGGACTATAAGGCAGATGAGAACAAACCAAGTGATATCTCAGTGGAAAAAAGATGTGAAATTTCAGAGATGAAAGCCGGTCCTCGCTGGTAATCTCCTCGAATGGAGCTCACATTTCACCTAAAGAGTCTTGATGGAAGAGAAGGCCAAAATACTGCTCCAGTCATGGGGGAGGAGAACTTCGAAAGAGTGTGTGAGCAAGTTATAAAGGTTGCAAATATTTGCAGAAAAAGAGCAATAAATGAAAGTTAAAGGATCTAAGGATTTTTCCCATAAGAGAAAATAACATATTACCTAGAAGATAATGTCCTGCTCTTCTGTATTTACAAGACGAAGAAGAAGAGGAAGAGGAAGAAGAGGAAGAGGAAGAAGGAGAAGGAGAAGGAGAAGGAGAAGGAGAAGGAGAAGGAGAAGAAGAAGAAGAAGAAGAAGAAGAAGAAGAAGAAGAAGAAGAAGAAGAAGAAGAAAACTGCTTGAAAATATACACGTTTTTAAATGCTTGTCATAAAGAAGGTGGCTGACTCTAACTGCAATAAGGAGTCCTAGCTGCCCTTTGGCGGTCTTGAAAGTAGGACAAATTCCCTTTTTTCTTGTCATGTTAGCCTGCCTTAAGAAAAATTCAACAAGTGGCTTTTCTAGGACATCCTTTCCTTGTGAACTAGAGCAGTAGCAGGCTAATGTAGGGCCAAGAAGTAAAAGAGGCAACTGCCATAGTAGGCGTTTGTTCTGGGTTCCACCTCTTGTGGTTCAAGGTAAATTATTTCAAGTCTCAGGACCTTATTTCCCACAGTTCCAAATAAATACACTTGTTAAAAACTTATTTTTGAAAACTCTTTCAAGGCACTATTGGAATAGAAAATATTTTGTTCTAAATTGCTATATGAGCACAAAATATCCCCATGCCATTATTATTTGTAACATGTAATTTGTAACTGGACCAAGATAAATTCTTCAGTATTACTGGAATCCTAGCATAGCAATCAGAAGTTAGACTGAAGAAAACCTAAGGTTTGGTTATATCTATATTCTTTTCTCTTTACTAATGTTGTGGACATCCTATATGCAGTGATTTAAAGCCCAAGCTCTGCGTGCCTAGAGCCTGTGCTCCGCAACAAGAGAAGCCACCGCAATGAGAAGCCCACACACCGCAACGAAGAGTAGCCCCCGCTCGCCGCAACTGGAGAAAGTACGCACGCAGCAAGGAAGACCCAACGCAGCCAAAAATAAATAAATAAAATAAATAAATAAAATTTAAAGCCCAAGCTCCCCTGGGCCAGAGTAGATATGCAACACTTCTTTCCCTAAAGCATTGTAAGACTCCAACAAAAGCCCCATGTATAAGTATGTATCTAATGTACTGGTAATTCTTAGAAGACCCGGACTGAATGAAGCATGTTTTTGACTTTGCTCATTTTTGTACAGCTCACATGTACAGCAGAAGTCTCAAGTCACAGTATTACAGAATATTAGGGCTGGAAGAGGCCTTAGAGATGACCCTGTCCATTCTCCTCATATTGCACACACAAAGCCTGGGGTCCAAGGAGGAGAAATGCCTGTCCAAAGTTATATTGCCAAAAATGGCAGAGCACTGGCTCTGTTACTAACTCAACATGTTTGTGGTGAATTCTGAAAACTGTCAACTAGAAAGTAAGCCTCTCCTCACTTAGTAATTTTTAGACCCATAAAGACCTGTTTACGTAGAGGTTAAAGTTTTAACTGTCCACCCAGGAAAAAGATTCCCCACCCCCCCCCAAAAAAAAACCTAGCAGGGGGAAGAAAACTTAAATATGGATCCCAATGTTTAAAATGATTTTTAAATTAATTAATTAATTAATTTATGGCTGCGTTGGGTCTTCGTTGCTGTACGTGGGCTTTCTCTAGTTGTGGTGAGCGCGGGCTGCTCTTCGTTGGGGTGCGTGGGCTTCTCATTGCGGTGGCTTCCCTTGTTGCAGAGCACAGGCTCTATGTGCGTGGGCTTCAGTAGTTGTGGCACGAGGGCTCAGTAGTTGTGGCTGGCGGGCTCTAGAGTGCAGGCTCAGTAGTTGTGGCGCATGGGCTTGGTTGCTCCGCGGCATGTGGGATCTTCCCGGACCAGGGCTCGAACCCGTGTCCTCTGCATTGGCAGGCGGATTCTTGACCACTGCACCACCAGGGAAGTCCTTAAAATGATTTTAAAATGCAAGAGGATGAATAGTCATCTCTAATTTTGTCTACCACCACCACCTTAGTACCACTTAGTCCTTTACTACGTGTATGTATTCCGTATTATGTATCTCATTTAGCCCTCACAACAGTGTATCCACCTATGAATTATATATTATCCCCATTTTATAAGGGAGGAGATTTAGAGACATTAAGAAATTTGCTCAAGGACCCACAGCTAGAAAACAAAACCAAAAAAAGCCAGAATCCAAACTGAAGTAATCAGGACTGCAAAGCCCTTAAACATAGTGTGTTTCCTCAGGGGCAATTTGCTTGAATATGAGGAGGTAGGGAGTTAGAGGAAGAAAAATAAAGTACTTCGTTAATGAGTCATATGAAAACAGAATCTAAAACTAAAATGCCGGGCTTCCCTGGTGGCACAGTGGTTGAGAGTCCGCCTGCCGATGCAGGTGACGCGGGTTTATGCCCCGGTCTGGGAAGATCCCACATGCCGCGGAGTGGCTAGGCCCGTGAGCCGTGGCCGCTGAGCCTGCGCGGCCGGAGCCTGTACTCCGCAACGGGAGAGGCCACAACAGTGAGAGGCCCGCATACCGCAAAAAATAAATAACTAAATAATAAATAAATAAATAAAATAAAATGCCTATTATTTGAAAATTACCACACTGAACTATTCCCATCCAGGTTACTAGTGACTTCTTTTTCTTTTCTTTTTTTTCACACACACACTGTATTTTATTTTCACAAGAGATAAATAAACTGACACCAAGCATTGTAAATGGATGACCACAACAAAAGCAACAAGGATTGCAATTACCAAACACGAAACACACTCATACTATGTCATAATATTGATATTCAGTCCAGTAATCCTCCACTGTAACAGCTCCTTTACTTTGCAGTGAAAATTGATTTGTGTATTTTTGCCTCTGAGTCCTTGTGGGATTTTTTTTCAAACAGAAGGTCACAAAAGTTATAATCATCATCATCAGTTCACTCAATCCCATGTAATTAATTTTTTTTTCAATTTAGCACTTTTATGAATTCATCAGTTTTCCATTAGAGTTCTGAAAATGCTTATTCATTCAGTTCATTAGTATAGTCAGTTTCCAGAAACCTGTACTTGTCAGAGTCTCTTCCATGAATTCCTTGAAGATGAAACCCTTTTATAGGAACATTTTTGCAAAAGCATCAGAGTACACCCAGAACTGTCTGTAAATTACTAGTGACTTCTATGTGCCTAAATCCAGTGGTCATTTCTGAGTTCTCTTGCTTGGCCTATTGGTAGCATATGACACTGCTGATCACTCCTTGCTTGCTTTCCAGTACCTCACACTCTCAGGTTTCCTCCTAACTCATTGGCTGTTCCTTCTCAGTGTCCTTCATGGTGTCTGCTTCCTCTCCCAGAACTCAATCCTTGGTCCTCTTCTCTCCTATTTCTACAGTCATTCCCTTAGTGATCTCGCCCCATGTCATAACTTTAGGATGGAACTTAGAAGTATATCTCTACCCAGATCTCTCTCCCTTGAGATCCAGACTTTCATATCTAGCTATACCCTGGGCGTCTCCACCTCTACGTGGACATCAACATCTGGACTTAACATGACCAAAGACAAACCACTCATGTCATCCCCCTCCAAGCCTACCCCATTCCCAACATTTTGCATCTGTTGATGGCAAAACCATCTTACTCAACCAGGCTAAAATCCTGGAGTAATCCTTGGCTTCTCTTTCCCTCACATGTGAGCCTTCAGGAAATCTTTCTGGCCCTATCTTCAGAATGTAGCCAGCTCTAACCACTCTTCGCCACTTCCTCTGCTACCACTCTGGTCTGAGTCCCCATCATCTCTCAGAAGGATTACTGCAGTGAGTTATCATCCTGCTTCTACCTGTGCCCTCCTATAATCTATTCTCAACACAACACCAGAGGGATATTAAAAAAAAAAAGAAGGTAGTCAGGTCATGTCCCTACAATGTTTTGAACCCTACATAGGCTCCCCGTGTCAGGGTTAAAACCACAGGACTTTGTAGTGGTTTACATGAAGCTACAAGATCTGGCTCCCATTGCCTCTCCAACCCTCATCTCCTACTATTCATCTCTTCCAGCCAAGCTGGCATCCCTGCTCTTCCTTCCAGGAACACTCTTGCCTGGGGGCCTTTGGTGCAGCTGCTCCATGTTCTGGGACCACTCTTCTCCCAGGTAGCTACTTTGGCTAGCCCCTCAGGACCTTCAAGTCTTTGTTCAAATCTCACTTATCATTAAGGCTAACCTTGACCATCTTGTTTACATAGCAACCTCCTCCCACATTCTCCCTTCCCAACACTCTCATTCCACTTTACTTTGCGCTGTTTTTCCATAGCACTCGTCACCTTCTAACAAATTATATAGTTTACTTATTATGTTCATTGTTTATCTTTCTTCCCTATCCTCCTCTAGAACATTCACTCCATGAGGCAGAGATCTGTCAGTTTTGTTCACAAACTTTTTTCCAAGCACCTAGAAACTGTGCTAAATATATATTTGTGGAATGAATTAAAAAGTTGGAAAGCACTAATTAGACTAAAATATCTAGCAACAGACTAAGATGCTAGTTATTCCAGATTTCAGAATATCCTGCCACACAATAGGTGCTCAGTGAGCACTTGATGAATGAACTATGTACTGTAATTTGAAAAGGAATCTCTGCACATATTTCCACAGCCTCCGTTTTGTGTGGATGAGTTGGAGTGTATCTTGACTTCTGCCTTATTCAGTATCCAAAACCTATTTTGCCTTTTTCTTCTTCAGGAAAAAGCCCTGTAACATATTCTACTATTCAGTCATTTTTGTTATCTTCCTCTCTTTTCTTTCTTTCTTTTCAATTGAAGTATAGTTGATTTACAATGTTGTGTTTCAGGTGTACAGCAAAGTGATTCAGTTATACATACATATACATCTAATTTTTTTTTTCAGATTCTTTTCCCTTACCAGGGAATTCCCTCCAACAGTCTGTAAACGCCCTTGCCTGGAAGCAATTGGGTAGTTCTGGTCTTTCGAGCACCAGCCATCTGTTGTTGCTTAGCCCTTGTAATAAATCTACCTGTGCTCCAAACTCCCATGTTCTAGTTTGTTTGGCCTCAGTGTGCCTGGGACACAGGAACTTGGGTTCCATAACAAGAGTGGTATATTTAGGATGAGGTAGTACAAGGTAGTGAGGGCCCAAGGGCCAAGAGCCCCACCACTCCAGCTGTGTGATCTTCAACTAGTTTAATTCCTCTAAGCCCTAGTTTCCTCATCTGTAAAATGGGGATAACTCACAGGGTTTGTCCAATGGATGAAATGTGATTAATATAGTCTGAAAAACAAGCAACTCTGAATAGTACGCAATCGAAGAATAAAAGCTAATATTATAATGAACTGAAAAACAAAACAACAACAAACCTGCTTTTGCACCAAGTGGAAGGAGGTTGCTGTTAGGAACCACAAGGTTCATTTAAAAGAAGGTAGGTAAATAAATAAATAAATGAATGAATAAATAAATAAATAAAAAGGTAGGAAAATGAATAAAGAAAAGCAACAAAAAAAGGTGATTAGTGCTCGCTTCGGCAGCACATATACTAAAATTGGAACGATACAGAGAAGATTAGCATGGCCCCTGCGCAAGGATGACACGCAAATTCGTGAAGCGTTCCATATTTTTATAACAAGAAAAATTAAAAAAAAAAATGGTGAGAAAAAGGGCTTCGGGCCGGTTCATGGTAATTAGGACCTGGAATGGGGAGCCAGCCCTTCTCTTGGAAGTCCCTCAGCTGCGAGGGGAGCGGGCGCCGGAGCTCCGCGTAGGCCGGGCCCGCTGGGGAGCTGTTTTGCCGGGCCGCCCCTCCAGGGTCCGGGGTCTGGGGCCCCGGGGTCGGAGCAGGCAGCGGGAGGAGCCACGCTCCTGGGGCTCCCGCCGGGGCTCCCTTTAACTCGGTGCCTTTTTTCGCTTAGGCGTTGCCCCCTGACGCCTCCCGCACCTACTGAGGACTGTGCAGACGCTTCGCCTCCCTTCTCCTTCCAGTCACCGTGTCCACCCTCCTTCCCACCCCACAGGCCCGTTCTCCGGCCCCAGGATGCCCCCTCCCCTTCCGGGTTCTTCTGGCTTGTTCCGTAGAGTTCGTTTCGAACTTTTGAACCTACCAATCAGCGCCACGCGCCCCTCCTCTCTCCGCGGGCAGGGTAAAATCGGGCATCCGGCCGGGGACCTTGGGCTCGGAGGCGGGGCCGCGGAGGCCAGGGCGGGTCCGGTGCCCGCCCTTCCGACACGTGGCCAGGAGTATATAGGATCCCTCGGGGCCGCCTTCCCTCTCACTATTTCTCCCCCGGACTCCTTGGTAGTCTGTCAGTGGGAGAGCTTCGTGGACGTTCCCTCGCCTCCTCCAGCCCCGCAGAACCCTACAAGTCTCAGTCATGGTGAGTGGGGTCCCCGGGTGGTGGCGTTGGGGGGAGAGTGCGGAGTCCGAAGGGGCGTCGGGACCCCAGTCCACGTGGGGCCACGTTCCGGACGCCTCCAGGCAAACTGGCTTCTGGTGGCCTTGCGGAAAGCCGAGTTCACCCGGGAGACCCCTCTACCGGCTCGAAGACACGGCCTGGGCACTGCCCTCGGTGGAAGTGGAAAGCCCATTTATTTGATCCTAGATAGAGGGCACCCATCCCCCCCAGGGCCCGCTACCGCCCCAGGAAGGCCAGGGAGCCTTCACACTGGCTCCCAATGACTTATGAAACCTGAAAATCCCTCCCATTTCCCCCAATGATCTCACTTTCGCACTGGAGCATCTCGTGTGCTCCCGCATGGTAGGCGTTGCCTTTCCAGCGCCCTATGACTCGCTGCTGAGTCATCTGTGGCCAGACTCTGGCGAGAGCTTTCAATTGCACCATCCTCACCTGTTGTCGGGCTCTGGGGAGCGCTTCTGTTCGCACCCATCCTCACCTGTGGCCGGGCCGGGGTGGGGTGCGGTGGGGGGAGCGCTTCCGTTCGCACCAATCCACCTGGAGGGATGTAGGCAGGCTCCTCCTTTGAAGGGAATTACTGTCACGTTGTTTAATCCTGCATTTCTCGTGTTAATTTAGTGGGGTGTTTATAGCTGAAGCTTTCTACTTACAGGTTTAAAAAAAAAAAAGTCCATAAAGAGAGATTTTCTTATAAAGTCACAGAGTAAACTAGTACTGACAAAGTATTCTCAGTTTTAAAGAAACTTCAAATTACACACAACTTGAGTATTTTCTATATAGCTTCCAGAGGTATTGGAAACAAGTATCTGAGGAAATATCTGTTGGAAGTCTACCTAAAGTAGGCCGTGTGTATCAGATGTTTCAAAATAATATCTTTTTAAAAAGCAATGCAGTGAATAAATAGTTACCTCTTTAGGGATTACCACAGTTATCAAACGTATGTATGACTGTAACAACTTGCTTGAGTGCTTTTTACCAGGCAAGACCAAAAAGATACTGGTAAAAACATGTTTCAGAAAGTAGTGGGGTAAAACAACTATACCCCAATAAAAAAGAAGAAGAAAAAAAAAAAGAACGTAAGAAGTGGGACTGTTTAAAGGGCAGGAGAGCAGCGGTAGCAGCAGACCTATTTAGGCATATACTGGTTAGATTAATAGTTTTTTTGTTTTTAAACAAGGGACAGGGGCTGCTTATCCAGTTAAGGCTAGACTAAATGATTCCATCACCGGTGTCTCACTTCATCTCCCGAGTGGCCAGGGGAGAGTGGAGGGCAAGCAGTGGCCACAGTCTAAACCATACTGTTGCGCAATGAAAGAAACTCAGAAGGCTTCAGTAGAAGTGCTTCATTAGAATGACAGGATCATCTCAGATACTTTATCTCCCTGGGGCCTGGGGCTGTCATGGACAGATCTCTGGTTCTCTCCTTTCTAGGGCTGTGGAATGTCCAAAGTCCAGTTAAAGGTAAACATGATGCAGTTTTAAATAGTCATGGGTTCATTAGAACAAACAACTCCCCTTTCTCCCACGGCCCTAGAGCTGGGCAAGTAGAGGCAGGTAACAGTGAACTTGCTGATGAGGCCAGCAGACCATGATTGTTTTATGGGGAGTGTAGGTGAGAAGGAGGGGACCATAAATCAAAGATTGTGAGTGATTGGGGGTTTTATCTTGGGTTATGAAGCTAGGCCCTTTGAGATCTTAGGTGGTGTTGAATTTTCTTTAACTAGATTCCTATAAGCAGTTTTTAAAAACTTGAAACCCTCTTATTTGGAGAGAATGTAATGGGAGATATTTGGTGTTGATATGTGAAAGACCTCTGTCTCCAAAACCGCTAATCTGATTTATGATGGAAATACAATAAAAATCCTTTTTTTGTTTTTTCTCTTAAGTCTGTGGGTGTAGATTCTGTGTTCACTGCCTTATTTTACTAAGCAGAAATGAGTTTGGTAACATCCTAACATCGTTACAATTGTGAAATTTTAAGACTTTTCCCCCACGTTGCCAGAGATATATGTACATTCTACTAGAAGACAGCTAATTTCTTAAACTATTAATAAAGTCTTGGTGACACTTCTAGCTTTTATTACCATGTGTCTCCGTCCCCCTCCCACCTTCCCCACCACTCTCCCCTCAAGATGCATTGATAGTGAAGGAAAATGTTTTTCCTTAAGATTAAATTCTTCCACAGGGTTAAAAGGCTGCCTCTGACCACAGTTTTTAAAATACAGGTAACTGCTGCTTATCTGGTGTTTTCTCCACGAGTCATATGGCTGTAGTTTGCTGGTTTAAGCTGGTTTTAAAGGGAGAGGCGGAAGCTCTTCTCTTTAAAGAATAGGATTAAAGAGGGACCAGAATGAGCTCTAGTTACACAGTCATACGGAGAATGAATCAGCTGGAAGGAGGAATTTTGCATGCCTTTAAGGAATCAGAAGGCATATTTCCCAGGAGTTGGGGAAAATCTATTGCTAGAGCAGCTTGTATCATTCTGAAGGTAGAAACCTGACCTTGAACATCTAATGTGGCTACAAAGCGAAGGTCTGGTCTCTGGTCTTGCCTAGTAGTTCATTAACATATCTGTGGTTTTCCAAAGCATTTTCTCTGAGTTAGGCTGTTGCTTGTGAAATAGTCCCTGGGCAGGAGTGGCCTCCAGAAAGGTGCTGATCTCTTCTGAAGGTTAATAGTCATTTACAGTGAATCATTACTAAATGTCCCATCTGATGTGTCATGTTCTGACATTTCCTTTCTTCCTCTCACAGCGTGAGTGCATCTCCATCCACGTTGGCCAGGCTGGTGTCCAGATCGGCAATGCCTGCTGGGAGCTCTACTGCCTGGAACACGGCATCCAGCCTAATGGCCAGATGCCAAGTGACAAGACTATTGGGGGAGGAGATGACTCCTTCAACACCTTCTTCAGTGAGACAGGCGCTGGCAAACATGTGCCCAGGGCAGTGTTTGTAGACCTGGAACCCACGGTCATTGGTGAGTTGACCTCAGTAACCCCAATGAGATCCCGGGGGTCCGGAACAGGAGGTGTATCCTGGGGGCTCCACTGATGCCCTGGGGTCAAGCAGACTTGTGCAGGTTGTTACTGATGGGTGGCTGCTTCATTTTCCTTTTCCAGATGAAGTTCGCACTGGCACCTACCGCCAGCTCTTCCACCCCGAGCAGCTCATCACAGGCAAGGAAGATGCTGCCAATAACTATGCCCGAGGTCACTACACCATTGGCAAGGAGGTCATTGACCTCGTCTTGGACCGAGTTCGGAAACTGGTAAACACAGTACTTTATTTAAAGTAGATGAGAGTTTTCTCTTACAGTTTTGAGAGACCAAACTGCAAGAATCACTCTTTGCACACTAAAATGAACTTTACACTGCCCACTAAATAACTGGACTTCTGAACCAGATGGTCCTGAGCTATGGGACAACTATGTGGGGTGGGGATAGTCTTCTTTTGCCTCTTTCTGTGTCTTACAAGGCAGATTTGGGCAATTGCTCATTCAGTGAGGGCAGTTTACCTGAAGTCAAGGTGAGTACCAGGACACCTTAACCGTTTTACTGACATTTAAGACCATTAAATATCCTTGTTCATATTAATCAGGCAGCTTCCCAGCTTCAGGCCGAGACATCCCTTTTTAGGTCATCCTAGTCACAGTGAGTAGGTGGCTGACTGACATGTAACTCGTTGATCAAATTCATAAAAATTGGACTGCTGACATGTCATTACAGAAAGTTCACAGCAAAAGAAGCCAGTGTAACACTGACTAGAAATAGCTGACACTGGAAAATTCCATCAACACTGAAAGTGGAGTCAATGGAGCTCCCTTGTTACAGAAGCAAGTATGAGTCATTGGAACTTTGAAAGTATTAAGATAATAATCACAAAAAAGCAGTACCCTCGTTTTTCTACTAGAGATCAGGGCAGTGTGGACTGGCCCTGTGGCAGAAAAATCTAAGGCAACTATTCACATCGGTAAAGTTGCTAAGTGTTCTGTTCGCATCATTTTAATTAAGAGTCTGGCAATCAGATGACTCTGCTCCTTAGGCATGTGGGCAGCTTGTAAGTAATTAAAAATCAAGAATGAAGGCCTGGGTGGAATAGCTTGTCGGGAAAGTCACATTATGCTAAGCCCAGCAACAACTGGTCTATTTTGAAAAGAATGGCCTTACATCATTCATGGCTTCATACTTTTTCAGATGTTTATCATCGTCTTCCCAGCAGAACTGGGCTAATGGTTCCTATGTTTGCAAATCAAGCTTCAGCTACAAGTACTGACTTGGAAATCAGGACCTGCCTTTAGGGACAGGTAAACGTAGTAAAAGCCATTGAGGGTTCTGGAGTGAAGTTCATTAACTACCAAAACAATTGCATTTGTCCTTGCTGTTATTACTGTGTCCACATGAGGCTTAATGGGTGAAATTGGTAGACTAGGGCCTGCCCTGGCATTGATCTCATTCAGAGTATGGACCCACAGGAGAAGTGAACTGGGGGCTCAGTAGAGAATGTCCACAAATCTCTGGGCACCTTGAGAAGTGAAGATTGTCAACAGAATACTTTGTTTGAAATGGACAAAATCATCCTTTCATACAATAGTCAGAATAGCTCAGTTAAGTGGCGGAAAGCCCCAATGACACAGGAACATGGAATTGTGACAGTAAATGGCCTTTCCCAGAATGAATAGACTTTCTGATAATGAGTGCTTGCTGTGCTGAGCACTGTTCCGGATACTAATTTAATTCCCAACAACCCGAAGTAGGTTACTATTCTCCTCATTTAATAAATGAGAAAACTGAGATTAAGAAATGAATTTGGTCAAAGTCACACGGCAAGGAACGGGTAGAGCCAGATCCAGACCCGGCCTTACTCCAGCACCAGGGCATTGGATCTTGGCTATTCTGTTGTGTTCCAGCTCAGAAGGCAGCTGCCGAAATCTGTCAGACATCCATTGTACGGGGCTGGTGGTCCCAGGCCTGCTGTTGGTAGCTCTCCAACTGATAAGAGGTTGCCTTTGTTCTGCGGTCACAGCAAGGGCACCAGAGGTTGCCCTCCCAGTCACCAAAACTTGAGCCCTGCATCCATTTCAGACCTCATGATTCCTCTGCCTGCAGAAGTGAAAACAGTTCATTTAAAATAGCCTTTTAACAGATCCCCTCCCTCCAGCTCCCAAGAGTTGATTGTGAAAAGTTTCTCTGAATCACTTAGCACTTAGAAGCTCTTTAGGACTGCTTTCTTAGCAGTATTGTTCAGAAGATTTTTTTAAAGATCTCAGTCGATGTGATTATGGAATTCAAAGAAGTCATTGCACCTTTCACCAAGGCTAAAATTAAAACTCCTTTCTTTCTTAGGCTGACCAGTGCACAGGCCTTCAGGGCTTCTTGGTTTTCCGCAGCTTTGGTGGGGGAACTGGTTCTGGGTTCACCTCCCTGCTGATGGAACGTCTCTCTGTCGATTATGGCAAGAAGTCCAAGCTGGAGTTCTCCGTTTACCCAGCCCCTCAGATTTCCACAGCTGTAGTTGAGCCCTACAACTCCATCCTCACCACCCACACCACCCTGGAGCACTCTGATTGTGCCTTCATGGTAGACAACGAGGCCATCTATGACATCTGTCGTAGAAACCTCGACATTGAGCGCCCATCATACACGAATCTTAACCGCCTTATGAGCCAGATTGTGTCCTCCATCACCGCTTCCCTGCGATTTGATGGAGCCCTGAATGTTGATCTGACAGAATTCCAGACCAACCTGGTGCCCTATCCCCGCATCCACTTCCCTCTGGCCACATATGCCCCTGTCATCTCTGCTGAGAAAGCCTACCATGAACAGCTTTCTGTAGCAGAGATCACCAATGCTTGCTTTGAGCCAGCCAACCAGATGGTGAAATGCGACCCTCGCCATGGTAAATACATGGCTTGCTGCCTGTTGTACCGTGGCGATGTGGTTCCCAAAGATGTCAATGCTGCCATTGCCACCATCAAGACCAAGCGTACCATCCAGTTTGTGGACTGGTGCCCCACTGGCTTCAAGGTTGGCATTAATTACCAGCCTCCCACTGTGGTACCTGGTGGAGACCTGGCCAAAGTACAGCGAGCTGTGTGCATGCTGAGCAACACCACAGCCATCGCTGAGGCCTGGGCTCGCCTGGACCACAAGTTTGACCTGATGTATGCCAAGCGTGCCTTTGTTCACTGGTACGTGGGTGAGGGCATGGAGGAAGGAGAGTTTTCTGAGGCCCGTGAGGACATGGCTGCCCTTGAGAAGGATTATGAGGAGGTTGGAGCTGATAGTGTTGAGGGAGAAGAGGAGGATGAAGAATATTAACCTGTCTGCTGTAATTTTACACTCTTGTCTTGGGACTGTCTTATTTGTGTTCTGTGGAGCTGCCCATTATGGCCCTATCTTGTCAATAAAAGTGATATTTCTGTTTTCAGTGTCAAGCTGTATCATAGTAAATATTTGCTCTGCTTATTCAAGGCCAGTGTGGGATGCAGGAGGCTGGCAGTTTCCATCTTATCATTTGCTCAGTGTTTCAAGTGGCTTCTGTGTACTGTGCCAAGGGGTTTGTCTATTTCACTCAGACCTGAATTGATGACTGGTTATAAAATCATTTTGTGAGGCAGCGGGCTCACGTTGGGCCAGTGTTTTTCAAACTTCAATGTGGATGTGAATCTCCTGCAGATCTGAATCTGTAGGTCTGAGGTGAAGCTTCAGATACTGCCTTTATTCTGTTTTTTTTTTTTTTTAAAGCTCCCAGGTGTTCTTGGTCGGCTGAGACCATATGTGGAGTATCACGGGGGTAGGTAACATAGCTAATAAATGGTGGAGCCAAAATTCAAGTCACCAGCCAGGCTGCCAGAACTATTGCCGTCATTATTCATAAAATATTGGAGTCATATGGGAAGGGCTTGGAATTGTGCTGATTTATCCCATACTTAGCCAAAACCTACAATGGCAGATAAGATTGTGCTTTAAGAAGTTACTGCTTGGGGACTTACCTGGTGGTCCAGTGGCTAAGACTCCGTGCTCCCAACACAGGGGGCATGGGTTCGATCCCTGGTCAGGGAACTAGATCCCACATGCCACAACTAAGAGTTCGAATGCCACAATTTAAGATCCCAAGTGCTGCAGTGAAGACCTGGCACAGCTAAATAAATAAGTAGAAGTTACTGCTTGGAGAAAGTGGAGCAGGCCGAGACACAAAATTAGAATAGTCTCGGGTTGTTATGGTGTTGGTCCTTGACCCAGTGTGTGTTATTGGAAATATTTGAAGTAGGGGAATAATAAGGAAAACTGAAGGAATGTGTGTGTAAGGAAGGTTGGAGAGGAGAGCTCCCTAATTCGGACCCTCTTCTGAGAACCTGTTGGAAGCAGTGTGGTTCTTGAGCAGGGGCAGGAGGCAACTGTGAGAAGATGAGGGTGGGGGAAGAATGCACATGAAAGTGTGGGTGGGTGGCTGGAGAGCTTGGTGACGTGCTCAGGGACTAGTGGTGTGGCCTATAAGGTTGAACCAAGCAATGAAAAATGACAAGGATGATCAGAGGGCCAGGTCATGCCGAAGGGAGGAGCCAGCTTTGGTGCTTAGGTGCTGGCCTGAGAGGGGAGGCCAAACAAGTGGCAGGAGCTGGGGGTGGGTGCAGATCCGTTCACCTGAGCTTATTCCAATGGTGCTCTGTTACCATCTTTCTTTTCCTCCTGGTGTTTTCACCCCTTACCCATTGCTCACCTCTGCATCCTTCGTCTTTAAGGAGAGCATTTTATTTTTTTAAATATTTATTTATTCGGTTGCACTAGGTCTTAGTTGGGGCAGGTGGGCTCCTTAGCTGTGGCATGCGAACTCTTAGTTGCGGCATGCATGTGGGATCTAGTTCCCTGACCAGGGGTCAAATCCAGGCCCCCCTGCATTGGGAGCGCGGTGTCCTATCCACTGTGCCAAGGAGAGCATTTTTTTTTTTTTTTTTTGGTGGTACGCGGGCCTCTCACTGTCGCGGCCTCTCCCGTTGCGGAGCACAGGCTCCGGGCGCGCAAGCCCAGCGGCCATGGCTCACGGGCCCAGCCGCTCCGCGGCACGCGGGACCCTCCCAGACCGGGGCACGAACCCGTGTCCCCTGCATCGGCAGGCGGACTCTCAACCACTGCGCCACCAGGGAAGCCCCAAGGAGAGCATTTTAAAAATGAACATTCTGGGGCTTCCCTGGTGGCGCAGTGGTTAAGAATCCGCCTGCCAATGGAGGGGACACGGGTTCGATCCCTGGTCCGGAAAGATCCCACATGCTGTGGAGCAACTAAGCCCGTGCGCCACAACTACTGGGCCTGCGCTCTAGAGCCCATGCTCCGCAACAAGAGAAGCCACTGGAATGAGAAACCCGCGCACTGCAATGAAGAGTAGCCCCCGCTCTCCACAACTAGGGAAAGCCTGCGCACAGCAACGAAGACCCAACGCAGCCAAAAATAAACAAATAAATAAATAAAATGCACATTCTGGGAATTCCCTGGCAGTCCAGTGGTTAGGACTTGGCGCTTTCACTGCCAAGGGCCAGGGTTCAATCCCTGTTTGGGGAACAAAGATCCAGGAAGCCATGTAGCACACCAAAAAAAAAAAAAAAAAAAAAAAAAATTTCTGTCTTGGAGCACAGCACAGCTTCCAGCCTGCGCTGTTTCAGCTTTGGGCTTGGAAGGGTCTCGCAGCATTCATCATGAGAACAACGGTGGTCTTATGCCCCGCAGGGCGAGGCCCAGCCCAGCCCCATCCTTGAGTACAGAGTCAGCTATTGCTACTCAAAATGATGGGCTACATTCCTTCTACAGCCTGAGCATGGGAGTTCTGGGGTGAAAATGAACCTTGGAGTGGCTGGTCACCCCAGCTGTACTCAGAGACCTTCCCAACCCGGGGTATCTGCTGATTGCCACAGTGCGAGCTCTGGAGGGAAGAGGATATTCGGGTGTGAGAAGGAGCAGATTAAGTCATCCAGCTTCAGCTGGGCATGATACCCCACAATACCTGAAAGGTCCGTTCTCTGAGCCCGCATGTACCAAGCTGGGTGCCCCGAAGTGGGATTCAGACCTTGCCAATTATCATCCCTCAGCCTTCAGAACAGGCTGGTGGAAACTAAAGAGCCTGAAGCCCCTGGGCCAGCCACCCGTGGCCAGTAGCGAGCCCCTCCAGTGACCTCTGTAAGCCTGACAGGTGAATTATCTTCTGCCAGGATGTGAAAAGGGTTGGAAACCTTTAAGCAGCCTCTACGGTGTCGGGGGGAAAGAAGGTGAAAGAAGAGTTTAGCTGAGAAAAAATATTCCGGTAGAACAGAGCCTGGAGAATTGAAGGAGCAAAGGGCCAGAGGTTGAGGAGGGATCTGTCCTTGCAGTGAGGATTTCTCTCCCTCCTGTGCTGGCGAGAGAGTGAATAGAAGTTAGCCTGCAGCAAGAACAAACATACCCCAAGGTCTAGGTCACTGCTTTGTGGATGACAATCATCTGATCTGCCCTTGAGCACAAATGGAAAGTCTGGGCTCAGAACTGCAGCCATTGCTGAGGCCACTGAGGCTTGATGGGGATAAATGGAGAAAGCCTAAGAGGGTGCAGCTCCCAGACTGGCCAGGGCCCCAGATTCTGGCTGTGCTTATACGCTGCCAGATCCGTGGAGCAATCTGCTTCCACCCCACGGAGGCTGCCCACCCTGGGCGAGGCCAGTGGACACCCCAGCAGAGCTGTGGTTCAAGTTGGGGTGAGGAGGAGAGAATGGCTGCGAGGACCAGTGTGCTGGCTTGTCTACCTGTCATCCCAGGTGTTTGGGAGGCAGCCGGCAGATGTCTCTGCTCCCACGGGAATCTGTCAAACAGCCCGCTATCAGGCCAGAGGTGGCCAGGTGGGGTAGAGCTTAGAGAGAGCCTGTCTTCAGGCCTCTAACTTCTGGAAGGTGCGTGGCAGCCCTGCCTGGGGTTGTGGGACGGAGGGGAGGAGGCTCTGTCAGGGTGGCAGGAAGACCCTTTCACGTCTTGGGTGTTTCATGATCTTCACAGCACCTGTGAGGTGACGTCATCACACCCCTCTCCACAGCTGAGGAAATCAAACCTTGGAGCGATGAAGCATCTAGCTTAAAGCTACAGAGCGAGTGGCCGAACTGAAATCTGGGCCCGGAGCTCTGACTCCAAAGCAGCACCCCACTCTGCTGGGCAGCCTCCGAGCACCCCGAGGGGAAGCCGTCACCGTGCCCGGCAGCCTTTCCAGTTCTCAGGGAGAAGGGACACGGAGGCCAGCCCTCGGGTGGAGCTCTAGGTGGAACCACCGTTGGAGAAAGGAGATCTCGTTCTGCTATTGTCAGATCGCCTCCCAGGAGCCCCATTCCTGGGACCAGGCGGCAGCACACTGATCCAGAGGGGCAAAGTCAGCTGGTCGCCCCTGTCCAGGCGGCAGCTTCCTAGTGAGGGGGCCTTCATTTCAGGCCTCCTGATCTCAGGGAATCAATTCTCAGATCATAGAGATACGGAGTCTGTCCTTGGTGGGTAGCTGCTACCCCCTGGCTGGACTCGTGCAGACAGGACAGCTCTCACCTGGAGCGTTGCTCGCCTAAGCGCTGGGGCCAGGATGGTCAGCTTCTTTCCACCCAGGCCACAAGGTGAAGCTGGCAGAGATGACCCAGGCAGATGGCTCCTGCAGCCCACTGCCATGGCCCATCATTTTGAGTAGCAATAGTCACAGGGCAGCAGAAGGTGAAGGGAAAATACACCCAGTGTGTTAGGGTGGGGAAGGTTCCCATCTTCAGCCCCGTGAAGAAAGAAAGTCCCCTTTGCTGACATCTTATTAGCCTGTCGTCACTGCCCCATTCATTGCAAGAGACTGGTGTCTCTGAGTTTGTCAGCCCTGATCAGGTTCTGGAAAAACTGTTCTTTCCTCCTCTGAGGGTCCCTCTGATTCTGCAGCAGGAGAAAACTATTCAGGAGCAGAGTCTTACAGAACTAGAGACATGTCTTCTTTAGTCATAATACAGGAAATGCTTTTGACCACTGGTCTCCCCACCAGAAGACTTCTTTTTCTCTCTCTTATAAAAAAGAGAACAGAATATAAAGCATTCCTAATTACATGAGAATTTTGTCTACATTCACAAATTAGTTTAATTAATTGGGGAGGTGGGTATAAGTACAATCTCATTGCTGTCACACTTCATCCCCTTCCCCCGCTCCACTCTGTTCTTATTAAATATTTCATTTGGCTCACTGGAGATGTCTAGCCCAACAGTAAACTAATACTGAAGTGTCTTTGACAAAGGTAATCATGGCCAATTATACTATTATAACAATTATTGCAGTTTTTAAGTTTAATTCATTCATTATTTTTGAAGAACCTGTTTGGTGCAAGTCACTGTGCTGGGTTCTATAGGGAATATATTTAGCTTTTTTGTCCCCATCAGTTTTTAGAGACAGATCGCATAGGCACAATCCTAATTCAAGGCAGTATATGCCGCATGTCAGAAGAGGTGGGCAACTGTGGCAGCCACTATCGCATATCTACGCCCAAAGCCATTCCCGGCTGGTGGTTTTATTTGCCAACACACCCTCTGGGCCTCTCCACCACCAGGGCAAATCTTAGTCTAAGCTCATCAAGGTAATTCCAGTTCTCTTGCCTGGGACTGGTTAAGGAAGCAGCAGGTGATGCAATTATGCAAATGAGAGGGGAGGTAAAGTCTTCTGGATGGGGGTTGATGGGAAGATATTCTTGGAAGAATTTCCTTGCTCTTAAAAAGGAACGCAGCGGGGCTTCCCTGATGGCACAGTGGTTAAGAATCCGCCTGCCAATGTAGGGGTCACTGGTTAGAGCCCTGGTCCGGGAAGATCCCACATGCCGCAGAGCAGCTGAGCTTGTGTGCCACAACTACTGAGCCTGAGCTCTAGAGCCCGTGAGCCACAACTACTGAGTCCACGTGCCACAACTACTGAAGCCCGTGTGCCTAGAGCCTGTGCTCCGAAACAAGAGAAGCCACCACAATGAGAAGCCCGCGCACCGCAATGAAGAGTAGCCCCGGCTCGGGGCAGCTAGAGAAAGCCCGCGTGCAGCAATGAGGACCCAATGCAGCCAGAAGTAAATAAATAAATTTATTTATTTTAAAAAAAAGGAACACGGGGCACTTCCCTGGTAGTCCAGTGGGTAAGACTTCTCGCTCCCAATGCAGGGGGCCTGGCTTTGATCCCTGGTCAGGGAACTAGATCCTGCATGCATGCCGCAACTAAAAGATCCCGTGTGCAGCAACTAAGACCAAGTGCAGCCTAAATAAATACATAAATAAATATTTTAGAATTAAAAAAAATAATAAAATAGCCTGCTTATATTAAAAAAAAAAAGGAACACAGGGAAAGGATTTTCTCTTTTGAACCTTTGACATTATTTTGTGAGCACATAATACTTGAAGTTGCCACAGTTATCTTGTGACCACAACTGCGCAGATATGATGACAAAAGCTAACATTCCCAGCCTAACAGGACAGAAAGATACAAAGAACCTGGGTCCTGGATAGGATGTTGAGCCCCTCAATAACTAGTCCTGAAACTTCTCTCCCTCTGGATTTTTCATTATGTGAGATTATAATCCTTTTATTGTTGGGTCATTTTGAGTTGGGTCTTCTATTGCTTCCTGCCAAAAGTATTCTAACTAATATAAAAGCTTCATGCAATAGTTCATAGAAGAGTTTAGTGAAATAATAATAAAAATATTAAGACCCTTTTAAAATTGTGTAATCCCCTTTCCAGTGCAGACACTGGCCTGGGAGAGTAAAGATTCCATGCCTCCCTTCCTTTCTTTGGTTTTTGACCTTCCTCTGCCTGCAGTGCCTGGTCAACCAAACTGATCTGCTGCTTCCTTTCAGTCTTTCCAGGAGCCTTGGATGGATTTAAGCCACAGATTAAAAGTACCCAGAAGACATCTGCAGGCCTGAAAAACCTTCTTCCCTTTGACATGCAACGGTGAATGGAGCCATAGCCTGATCTGTGGATCAGAAGATATAGGTACCTTCTGATACAGAAGAGCAAGGAGGCCCACTCTGGAAGCCCAGCCAGAAGGAGCTCAACCCCAGGGCAGTCCCAAATCTTGCAGAGCCTAAGGAGCTTTGAGCTGCCCTTGTAGAAAAGGGGGTGGTACTGGGGGACTCGGGACAGGAACCAGGCCAGGTTCTGGGGGCTCCAGGGTATGAACAGGGGTCATTTGACCAGTTATTCTCTTGTGTGGGGGGCCCTTGGATCCTTGAGAGGAAAAAGCCTGAGAGGCTTTTTCTCCTTCTCTGGCCCATTTGGTTTCTTTTACTCTCCTCCACTGCTCCCCTCTCTCCCCACCCTCAACTTCTCCCTCCACTTCCATTTCTCCCTTCCCTCTCTCACTCATCTCCTCCTTCCCCATCCTCATTTCCTCCATCACCTCCTTTCCCTCTGGCCAGGTGCCAACACAACAGTGTGTGGCGGAGAGAATTCACCTGGAGAGTGAGACAGCATCTAACAGATGCTGACAATTGGCCCTCAATGGCTGTGAGATCCAACAGGCTCGCTCTGAAAGCTCAGGCCCAGCCAGACCCAGCTGTCAGATGAGTACCTGTGCGGCCTGCAGGCAGAGGGCAGACAGGGCCGTTTGTAGGGCATCAGACGCTTTGAACTTGTCCGTTCAGCTGCCACCTGGCCTCTCCCCGCAGGAGGTGGGGGGAACGTAGATGGCAGAGTGCTATGACTGCAAAAAGGAGTCTCCTGGTGGCTGGCCTGAGGGGCAGGAGCCCTGTCCTGTCTCATCTCAGGCATGAGCATGAGCTCAAGAAATTCGTATCAGGCACAGTCTCTTATAAGAGACCTGCAGAATCAAGTGGAGACCAGGGTGAGAGGCCCGGGTTCTATTCTAGTAAGCGGTGTGACTAACTCTTCTCCTTCTCTGTCACGCTTACCCAGTAGCCAGAACCACTGCCTCGCACCATAACGATATCTAGGACAATGGAACTAAGCCACTAGAAGGAAGGTTGTGGACATTATGACACTTCACCCCTAAATGCTCCTGCAGGCACCTCCTAAGAACAAGAATCTTCTCTTATACAACCGCATTCCCGTCTTCACACCTAAAAGATATGTCCATATCCCAGAACCAGTGAATATAACCTTATTTGGAAAAAGGGTCTTTGCAAGATAAGGACCTTGAGATAGTCCTGGGTTACCTGGGTCCCCAAATCCAGTGACAAGTGTCTTTATAGGAAGGAAAGAGAAGACATAGACACAGAAGAGGAGAAGGCCATGTGAAGGCAGAGGCAGAGATTAGAACAATACAGCTGCAGCCAAGTATCTCCGGGAGCCACCAGAAGCTGGAAGAGGCAAGGAAGGATTCTCCCCTAGAGGCTTTGGGAATATGCCTTACCAACATCTTGGTGTTGGACTTCCAGTCTCCAGAACTGTGAAAGAATAAATTTCTGTTGTTTTAAGCCACCACGTTTGTGGTAATTTCTTATGACATCCCTAGAAAACTAATACACTCACTTTTTTAAAAAATGGCTTTGACTTCTTAGAGCCTAGGAATCATCTGACAGAATGTCCCAAATCTGAAATTGTCTTCACATTGACCTTTTAAAGTCATAAACCTGATCAAGTCATTCCTCTGCTTAAAACCCTCCAGTGGGGGCTTCCTTAGTGGCGCAGTGGTTAAGAATCCGCCTGCCAATGCAGGGGACACAGGTTCGAGCCCTGGTCCAGGAAGATCCCACATGCCTCAGAGCAACCAAGCCCATGCGCCACAACTACTGAGCCTGCGCTCTAGAGCCTGCAAGCCACAACTACTGAGGCCTGCATGCCTAGAGCCCGTGCTCTGCAACAAGAGAAGCCACTGCAATGAGAAGCCTGTGCATTGCAACGAACAGTAGTCCCCACTCACCGCAACTAGAGAAAGTCCATGCACAGAAATGAACTCAACACAGCCAAAAATAAATAAAATAAATTTATTAAAAATAAATAAATAAAAATAAAACCCTTCAGTGGCTTTTTATTGCGTTTATAATCAGCTATAGGGACTTCCTTGGTGGTCCATGCTCCCAATGCAGGGGGTCTGGGTTCGATCCCTGGTCGGGCAACTAGATCCTGCACGCGTGCTGCAACTAAGAGTCCACATGCCACAACGAAGATCCCGAGTACCACAGCTAAGACCCGGTACAGCCTAGACAAATAAATAAATATTAAAAATAAAGAAATAAATTTATTTTAAAAATAAATTAAAAAAATAAGCTATAAACCCTTTCCTCTGATTTAGAAAGCCTGTGGTCTGACTCCTCCCCATTCCTCTCATGTCACCTTCCCTTCTCTCCTCCCACCCATCTCACTCCAGCCTCACCTTTCTACAGTCCCGCAAACATGCCAAGCTCATCCCAGACTTATCCCTGCCCAGGTGACAACCAAATACAATTCTTTATCTTTGAGTACTGGATCAGGGGAAAACAGCTATGAAGGACATTATTGGGATCATTGTAGGGGTAGGGAAAATGAATATAAACTATATATTAGATAATACTGTTGTATCAATGTTAAGTTTCTTGGGGGGTTAATAGTACTGTGGTTGTATAGGAAAATGTCCTTATTCTTAGGAGATGCATGCTGAAGTACTTAGGGGTGAGACATAATGTCTGGAAATTACTTTCAAAGGAACTGTGGCAAAATATTAACAACTGGTAATTATTATACCCTGGGGAAAGATATATTGGTGTTGATAGCAATATTCTCTTTTTTTTAAATAAATTTATTTATTATTTATTTTCGGCTGCGTTGGGTCTTCGTTGCTGTGCGCGGGCTTTCTCTAGTTGCGACGAGCGGCGGCCCCTCTTCGTTGCGGTGCGTGGGCTTCTCATTGCAGTGGCTTCTCTTGTCGTGGAGCACGGGCTCTAGGCGCACCGGCTTCAGTAGTTGCGTCACTGAGGCTCAGGAGTTGTGGCACACGGGCTCTATTGTTCCGTGGCATGTGGGATCTTCCCAGACCAGGGCTCGAACCCGTGTCCCTTACATTGGCAGGCGGATTCTTAGCCACTGTGCCACCAGGGAAGTCCCAATATTCTCTTGACTTTTCTCTGGGTTTGAAAATCAAAATAAAATGGCAGGGGGGAGGGGGAAATGGACAATTTAAAGAAAAAATCTTAATCCAGGTATGCTCGGATTTTTTTTTTAAGATTTTTTTTTGATGTGGACCATTTTTAAAGTCTTTATTGAATTTGTTACAATATTGCTTCTGTTTTATGTTCTGGTTTTTTAGCAGCGAGGCATGTGGGATCTTAGCTCCCCGACCAGGGATCAAACGAGTACCCCCCTGCATCAGAAGGCAAAGTCTTAACCACCGCCAGGAACGTCCCTGCTCAAATTTTCATGTGCATTAAAAATCACCTAGGAAGTTTGTTAAAATGCAGAATTCTAGGGATTCAGAAGATCTAGGTGGAGCACTGAAATCTGCTTTTTAATGGGCCCCCAGGTGATTCTGAGTCGGGTCTCTAGGCCACACCACGAGGAGGAAGGTTCACTTAGCATCCTGTGGCCATAAGCTGCTCTCCTGTTCTCCAGTTGACCGGTAGCTGGTTGGAAGGGTCAGGCAGGCAGATGGATGGAGATGCAATTTTACAGTGAGGGCAGGACAGGAGATTGTGGACAGAGTAGAGGATAAGGGGGGAGTTGAGGACAGACTTTGCCTCCTTCCCTGGCTTTGGGCTTCTGGGGGTGCAGAGGAGGTTCCTAGAGCCCAGGGGAAGAATGAGATCAGGGCTCAGAGGTCCTAATACCAGTGCTGCTATTCTATTTTATTCACTCTTGGATAATTCTCCTCTTTATTTAATTAATTAATTTATTTTAAAGAATAGGGAAGTGCTTCTTTTTTTAAAACTATTTATTTATTTGGCTGTGTCGGGTCTTCGTTCCAGCATCCAGGATCTTTAGTTGCGGCATGCGGACTCTTAGTTGCGGCATGCGGGATCTATTTCCCTGACCAGGGGTCGAACCTGGGCCCCCTGCATCAGGAGCGTGGAGTCTTAACCACTGGGCCACCAGGGAAGTCCCCTCATCTTTAAAAAGGAGGTCATAATAAATAGTTTTGGAGCATCCCCCCAATTCCAATGTTCCTGAGCCTTGAGTGTTAAAACTCAATAAACGTGGATGGATTCCGACTGCAGACGTGTCATTCTAGCATCTGGCCAGAAGGTGGCAGCAACACACCTCTCTATTTTCCTGACTCGACAACCACGGGAAAAATTTTTTTCAGGTGCCTCTGGGTTCCCTTCAGTTTAACCAACAGCTGTTTGACATAGGTCCTGTGCTAGACACCACAGACACAAAAGTGAATAAGATCTGATGGCTGCCCTCAAATATCATATTGTCAGGGAGCAGGAGAGTCAGACATATAAACAGATTACTAGTTTACTAGCTGTGTGACGTTGGGCAAGTTGCCTAACCTCTCCGTGCCTCAGTTTCTCCAACTGTAAAATGGGAATAGTAGTAGTACCTATGTCATAGGGTTATTGTGAGGATTAAAAATGATAACACGTGTAAAATGCTTAGCATAGTGCTTGGCACATAGGAAATGTTAGCTATTGCTATATTATACAGTGAGAGAACTGATGAGATGGAGAAGATACCCAGGGTGCTCCCTAACCGGGAGGAGTGGAGCCCCCAAATGGAGATAATGGGGAAAGGATTCCACGCCGGTGGAGCCAGTCTGTCAATAGGGACCCTGCAACCAGACCAGCCTGGGAGAGCCCACCTCGAATGGAGCTGGACTCCTTCTGGCTGGGGCTCATCTGGGCTCCTGCAGGCCCAGAACACAGAACACCAGCAGGCCCTGACCAACCAGGACGTGTCTTCCTGGAGAGGAAGCCGTAATTTGTTCACTGTGCAACCTCAGACAGGCAACTTTGTCCCTCTGAGCCTCAGTTCCTACCCAAGTGATGGGAAAGGGGATCACAGGACCCGAGGGACGGTGCCAAGTTCTACATCTGAGACACTGTGGAGAGTTAGCTGTAAAGTCAGCCAGTTCAGGGGCAGCAGGGACCTGGAGCTAGGGATGCAAAGAGGAAGCAACAGGAAGGCAAAGAGATCTTGGGGAGGACATTGGAATTTCCCCAGGATGTGGAGTGGAGGTTGAGCCAATCCTAGACCTCAAGGGGCAGGGAGATGCCAGCTAACCCTTAGGTACAAGTAATTAGGGTTATGTCATTGATTCTGTGTGTCTGTTTCCTCTCTGTCACATGGGAGGGGAAGAAGGCAATCAACAGTGTTGAGCACCTACTGTGAGCCTCACAACATGCTAATCGCTTTATGCATAATACCTCATTTAGATCTCATGACACCTCTGGAAGGAAGGTATCATCATTCCTATTTTACAGATGAAGAAACTGAAGCTCAGAGAGGATATGTAACTTGCCCAGGGTCACACAGCTAGTAAGTGCCCAGTCTGATGGCCTGATCTCTTCTCCCATGACCTTTCCCAGCATTCTACCTTAGCCGCTCACTCCTTAGAAACACCCTGGGAATCTTTTTTTTTTTTAATTTATTATTTTTGGCTGTGTTGGGTCTTCGTTGCTGCACATGGGCTTTCTCTAGTGGCGGCGAGCGGGGGCTACTCTTCGTTGCCGTGCGCAGGCTTCTCATTGCAGTGACTTCTCTTGTTGCGGAGCACGGGCTCTAGAGCGCAGGCTCAGTAGTTGTGAAGCACGGGCTTAGTTGCTCCGCGGCATGTGGGACCTTCCTGGACCAGGGCTCGAACCCACGTCCCCTGCATTGGCAGGCGGATTCTTATCCACTGCGCCACCAGGGAAGCCCCACCCTGGGAATCTTATCCATAAATACCCCAGCTCCAGAATCACGAATTCATGTACCCTGCTCTCCGAAAACAACTTCCTACCCTCTCAGTGCCTCTTTCAGTTCCTTGTACTGTGACTGGTCTTTGGCCTTGCCTGGAAGTCCAGCTATGGACCTCTTTACTCTGCCAATACCCCATCCTCTCTTGTCTACACACCCCTCCTCATCCAGCTTTGAGTCCATGGCCTGTCATTTAGCAGCTCTCTTGCCAGTAACCTAAACTTCATTGCTTACCTGCCTTGCAAACCTCTGAATACAGTAGTTATTTCTCTTTGAGCTTTCGCCAGGGCAGCCAAGGACAGCAGAAGGAGGAGGGGTAATAATAACGCTGGCTAATACTTACATGGCATGTGTTATGTGCCAAGCACTAAGTGCTTCACATACTGGAACTCAATTCCTTCTCCAGCACTATGGGCTAGGTACTATTATTATCATCCCCACTGATGGGCAAAGAACATGGAGAGAATAGAGGTTAAATCACTCAACCAGACTCAAAGCATACAGCTAATTAGGTTGAGGAGCCATGATCAAACCCATGCAGTCTGTCCAGAGTCCGTGTTTTGATCAGTATACTATTTGCCCAGTGCACTGAGGCCACCCTTCCCTCCTTCCATCAGCCAGGAAGTACTGGGTTCCTGCCACCCCGGTCCAGCACTGCTCTTAGTGGGGACAGTCCAAAGGAAGTCCAGATCCTTCTTCACTGTACTTGGGGGCTGACAATTTGTAATAGTAGTAATAGTAGTAGTAATAAATTACGTTTTCAGCTTTTATTACGTGTGTCCTAAGTATTTTTCATGTATTTATTTAACCCTCTCAACAACACTGTGAGGTGGAAACTACAATTTTCCCCCTTTTGCTGGAGCACATGAGAGGACATAGTAATGAAACTACATTTGTACAACAGAGTGTTGGAATCAGGTGGGAAGCTTGGTAGCTGGATGCCAGAGCCCTGGCTCTTAACTGGGACCCTTTCCTACTTTTCTCCGGCCACAAGACCTCCCAGGCCCAGCTCTTTCTGAGGACGGGGGAGGAGTCTTCTCTGCATTGCCAGCAGGCCTGGTTCCCAAACCCAGGCCAGACCCTGGCCTTACAACTCCCAGACCCCTACCGAGGTGGTCCTGGTTCCCTCTACTCTGAGGCTTCTGGGTGGTGAGCTGGGAGCTTAAGCAGGGGAGAGGATGGGAACCCCACTGGTAATTCCCCAGGGCCAGCCCTAGAGGCCTCTACTCTGAAAGGCCCAGGTCTGCCAGCAGTTCCCTGTAAAAATAAAGCCTGAGCTCGTCCTCCCCAGGCCTTACCTGTCCCTTTGCGTGAAGTACCAGCTCAGACTCCCAGTTTGTACCCGGAGGACAGCAGGCAGGGCAGGGCAGGGCCTAGGCTGGAGTGGATGGGGCTTCAGTGGTAGCTGGGGCTCAGAGCCCAGGGCTGCAGCAGAAAGCACTTAGCTTCCCCACTCCCCTCCTCACACCTATCAAGCCCCCTCCCCCTAACCCAGGCAGGACCCTACCCCTCCCCACTTCCAAGAGTTAGCGGCAACCCGGCCTGGTTTAGCCATCCCACCCCTCTCTCCCATCCTCCCTCTTCCCATTCCCCTGGCAACCAAACCAGATTCATCAAGGAGAAGGACCTGGCAGCTGTTCAGGGAGAGACTAATAGCCCAGAAGGAAGGAGGGGCCTGGAGAGGAGACGAAGGCTAAGGCGGTAGGGATGTGAGCCTAAGGGCGTTGGCCCATCTCAGAGGACACACAAAGGCGGGGAGGCCCCTCTGCCCTGCAGTGCTGAGGGGATGGCCAGCCAGGGAGCCGCCCTCCTCATCCCCTCAGCCAGAGGTGCAGCCCGGAGTCCCAGACCTGTTTCCCCAGACGCCCAGCTCTTGTCCTCAGGGCCGATCCTACGCGGACCTGTCCTTACTGGAGAGCCCCGGAGTCCCCAGCAGCAGCAGCCCCTTAGCTCCTGGCAAGCCCAACAGGCCTCAGCACCTCGACTCCTGCAGACCATCCAAGCTGCCTCTGTCCACTCCTGGGCAGCCCGTGCCTGCGTTCTGGAAGCCGTTTGACATGCAAAGGCCAGACATCAGCCTCCCTGCTAACTCTGGGGTGGGGGAGGGTATGAAGGGCCCTGTGGTTGGGTGTGTCTAATGTGCGTGCACATAGGTGCGCGGTGCCATTACGCATATGCATCTGTGGCTCTGTTCTGGGCCTTCTTCTCCTCTTTCAGTCCCTGAGCCTACGGGGATGGGCACTTTCTCTTTCCCCTTCTCTCCCAATCCAGCCCTCCTCTCGCTGGGTACCTGCAGCTCCTCAGCACTGGAAACCGGCTCCTGCCCGTGTGTCTATCTCTCAGCCTTGGCAGCAGCTGCTACCCTTCAGCCCCCTCCCTTCCTCCTTCAGGAATCGCCCCGGTTCCTGTAAGGCCCTGACTGAGCAGCGGTGGGTTGGGGGAAGGGAGTATCCAGTAAAGCCAGACAGCACACGCTAGCTCACTCAGTTCAGCCTCCGGCATGGCACAGACCCTCCCAAGTGGGACCCAGAGCTGGGCCTAGTCACCCTGAGCCCCCTCTGATGTGCCCACCTTGCTGGGGCCTGGGGTAGATTTGGGATCTGTGTCTTTAAGGCTGAGACATCAGCAGGCAACCTCCTGGCCAAGTGTCCAGGGGAGGGGGAGGGGAAGAAGCAAGTCCATTAGCAGCAGAGCTGGCGCCAGGCAGCAACCCTTCACAGAGCCCTGGGGATTTCAGGGAGAGCAGCCCTTCCTCACCCACCTCAGCTGCCTCTGCACTCCCGTCCCCCAGATCTCCCTGGGTGTGGTGACAGAGGGGGCAGCTGACAGCATTTGAAAGCAGAGCCTAGCCTTCAGGGGCCATGTGGAGGTACAGCCTCTGGGGCCTAAGCCAGGCCAATTCTCCCTGCACCTGGGCTGCGTCCTCCCTGCACCTGGGCTGCGTCCTCCCTGCACCTGGGCTGCGTCCTCCCTGCCCACGTACCAGAAGCCTGCCCTTTAACATACAGTCCACCTAGCCTCCAGTTTTTACCAGCTCTTTCAGGCAGGGACCCCAGTTCCAGTGAGGCCCTCCCACCCTAGGCTCCAGCTCCGGATATTTGCTGGAAGGCACTGACCCCCCCAACACCCGAACCCCCCCCCTCCCGCCTCCCTGTGGCCTGTGGTGGCCATCCCTGTCTCCTTCCCCACCACGAACTGGGGAAATCAAGTAGGCAGGGCGCGGGCAACCAGGGAGGGAGGGTGCGGCGCTCCTGCAGCTCCGCAGGGGTGGGGCGTCCCCCTCCCCACATAGCCCCACCGTCAGGCCAGTGGGAGGAGCAGCCCATGCCCCCCCTGAGCCCGCAGGGCTATAAAGCCGCCTCGCAGCGGTTTGCGGCTCCTTCCCAGCGCCCGGACAAGCTCTGTCAGCGGTGACTCCCCATCCTCGGCCGCCATGAGCCACCCGTCGGGCCTCCGGTCCGGCGTCAGTTCCACCTACTACCGCCGCACCTTCGGGCCACCGCCCTCGCTGTCCCCGGGGGCCCTCTCCTACTCTTCCAGCTCCCGCTTCTCGAGCAGCCGCCTGCTGGGCTCGGCGTCCCCCGGCTCCTCCGTGCGCCTAGGCAGTTTCCGCAGTCCCCGGGCGGCCGCGGGCGCCCTCCTGCGCCTGCCCTCGGAGCGCCTCGACTTCTCCATGGCCGAGGCCCTCAACCAGGAGTTCCTGGCCACGCGCAGCAACGAGAAGCAGGAGCTACAGGAGCTCAACGACCGCTTCGCCAACTTCATCGAGAAGGTGCGCTTCCTGGAGCAGCAGAACGCGGCCTTGCGCGGGGAGCTGAGCCAGGCCCGGGGCCAGGAGCCGGCGCGCGCCGACCAGCTGTGCCAGCAGGAGCTGCGCGAGCTGCGGAGGGAGCTAGAGCTGCTGGGCCGCGAGCGAGACCGGGTGCAGGTGGAGCGCGACGGGCTGGCGGAGGACCTGGCGGCGCTCAAGCAGAGGTCAGGGGACAGGGCCGGGGCTGGGCGGCGGCCGTCGAGGCGGCCGCCAGAGGGAGTGGCCCGCCTTATCCACCTGGGCGTGTGCAGGCAGCATCCTCGCCGGCGGGCAACACCCCCAACCCCCGTCTACCACTTTGCTGAGTCTCTGGGGAGGGGAGGAAGGGGGAGTTACTATGTCTCCCCTGTGTATAAAGGGGCCACATCTCAGCTCCCAGCAGGTTAAAGGGAAATATAGGGCAAGTCCATCAGGCAGCCTGAAGGCCCCTCCTCAGAGTCCTGGGCAGTAGCAGCCTCTGACCCAGATCCTGGGGGTCGCGGTCTTACGGCTGGGCAGTGACCCCGGAGCTCAGCTTCTGCACACCCCTCCCACCAGGCTGGAGGAGGAGACTCGCAAGCGCGAGGATGCGGAGCACAGCCTCGTGCTTTTCCGTAAGGTGAGCTCGGTCTCCCCATTCCTACCCCCGGCCTGCGTATCCAGGGTGGCATCTGTGGGCAAAGGGAGGCGACCAGAAGCCTCCAGAGGCAGACAGGGAGGGCCAGGCTCTTCGTCGACCTAAGCAACCCCTCCCTGCTCTCGAACCCCTACTGCCACCCCGTGAAGGACGTGGACGACGCCACCCTGTCCCGCCTGGAGCTAGAGCGCAAGATTGAGTCTCTGATGGATGAGATTGAGTTCCTCAAGAAGCTGCACGAGGAGGTGGGTGGACCCGGGTGTCAGGAGGTTGGGGGTGGTCTCATTGGAGCTGGAGTATAAGCTCTGGAAGAGACTGGCGAGTGGACCTGAGGAAGAGAAGTGAGATTCGTAGGGTAGACGCAGGCTCTCAACCCCCTCTACAGGTGGTTTGACTCACACCCCTGCGCCGCCTGGTGGCGAGCAGCGGAGCTGCACCCCCGTAACCTGGCCAGAGGCTTAGTACGGGCGTGGCGCGGGCCGTGCAGTACCAAGCGCGCTGCACTCCCTAGCGCCCCCTTCTGTTCATTCAAGTGTTTCTTCTCTTTTCTGTGCGCCAACCGCGCGGCCCGCGTGGGATCTGCGCGATGAACTCGGCCTCTCACCCTGGGCGGCAGGAGCTGAGAGACCTGCAGATGAGCGTGGAGAGCCAGCAGGTGCAGCAGGTCGAGGTGGAGGCGACCGTGAAGCCCGAGCTGACGGCGGCGCTGAGGGACATCCGTGCCCAGTACGAGAGCATCGCAGCGAAGAACCTGCAGGAAGCAGAAGAGTGGTACAAGTCCAAGGTGCCAGGGCACGGGAGGGTTTGGGAGGACCTGGAAGCGTGGAGAGCTGGGGAGAGGGCGCATCTGGTCCACTCACGTCCGGGTTGCCCCCCTGGCCGCAGTACGCGGACCTGTCTGACGCCGCCAACCGGAACCACGAGGCCCTGCGCCAGGCCAAGCAGGAGATGAACGAGTCGCGACGCCAGATCCAGAGCCTGACGTGCGAGGTGGATGGGCTTCGCGGCACGGTGAGTACCAGGCTGCGCGCCCCCGCCCAGGGGGTGGAGGATGAAGGCTGCTCCCCCCATTGACGCCCCCTCTTCACCCCCAACCCCCAGAACGAGGCGCTGCTCAGACAGCTGCGGGAGCTGGAGGAGCAGTTTGCCCTGGAAGCCGGCGGGTACCAGGCGGGCACCGCACGGCTCGAGGAGGAGCTGCGGCAGCTAAAGGAGGAGATGGCGCGACACCTGCGAGAGTACCAGGAGCTCCTCAACGTCAAGATGGCCCTGGACATCGAGATCGCCACCTACCGGAAGCTACTTGAGGGCGAGGAGAGCCGGTGAGAGGCAGCGGGTCGGATAGGGTTTGGTCAGGGCTTGTGGGGGAGAGGCCAGCGGCTCACAGGAGTAGCTGACCGAGTGCTTCGCCCCCAGGATCTCCGTGCCAGTCCATTCCTTTGCATCCTTAAGTATAAAGACGACTGGTGAGTCTTTCACGTCTGACTTCCAACTGTCTGTCCCCTTGTCTATTTCTGCCCTGACTGGACTCTTACTCTGGCTCTGCTCAGGGATTGGTTCTCTCCGTGAACTTCTGAGTCCTGGTCTACACTCGCCTTCGCTCCTCAGGCTCTGCCCCTCCCCGCCCCTCCCTCACCTCCCAGACGGAGTGAGGGCTTAAAACAAGAGAAATCCCAAGCCTCCTCCCTTCCACCTCTCATCTTGCTTTTTCCAGTGCCTGAGGTGGAGCCTCCCCAGGAGAGCCACAGCCGGAAGATGGTTCTGATCAAGACCATTGAGACCCGGGATGGGGAGGTAAGATGGGTCACTTGAGCGTAGGACCCCATCATTTCTCGTAGTATTTCTGAGCCCCAGCCTGGCTGCAGGTAATCTTAGGGTGTTTGTGGGTTAGTGATTCTTGGGGTGGCAGTGAGACAGGGAGATGGAAGTGGATGGTCAGACTGGAGCCTCAACTGGTTATGCCAGGGAGGGGGGACACCGTGCCACAAAGGAGCTGGAAGGAGGGTGGTGCTGAACGGTTTGTGCGCCTCACATGCCTCGGCCCCCAGCAGGTGGTGACAGAGTCTCACAAGGAGCAGCGCAGTGAGCTGGACAAGTCTTCTACTCACAGCTACTGAACCTGTTGGTCCAGAGCTCCCTGACCCTGCCCTAGACCTCTAAGCCCCAATCCTAACACCGGTCCCGAATTAGTCTCCTCCCCCTCTGCATGTGCCCACCAGTTGGCTCCAGTCACCCCTTCCCTGGCCGTGGCCAAACCCTACCCAGCACCACAGCTGGGCCTCTCCATGCCCACAGAGACATGATCCATATGTTTCTCATTTCTTATCTTGGTAAGAGTCTATATGTTCCCCCATTTCTTGTCCTGGTAAGAATCTATATGTTCCCCCATTTCTTGTCCTGGTAAGAGGCCAACCATCCCCAGGATGAGTCTACTCCTGCCACGACCCCAAGATTAGTGGGTGGGTCAGGGTCTGAGTTTCACTTTTAAATCAAATAAAACTGCTATCAAGGGAACCCTCTCCAGTGGTGATCATTTTGTAATGTATAAAAATATGGAATGACTATGTTATACACCTGAAACTAATATAATATTGTAAGTGAATTATACTTCGATTTTTAAAACATCATAAAATAGTAATGGGGGCGGGGCAGGGGGGACCCTCCCTAGTGCACTTGTGTCTGTGTCATGGGAGCGTCAATGCAAAGGAGGCTCAGCGGTATATTCCCCCTGCCTCAGGTCATTTCTCTTCTGACTCCCACTATCTCGGCATCTATGACTCCTGTCTGCCCCTCTGGTTTTCCTCCTACCTCTCTGTCCATTCCTTCTCAACTTCTGTGCCCCATCTGCAGCCCCAGATGTCCGAAGCAGAGCCCCTTACCTCGCTTTACACCTTCTGCAGTCACGTTCTTCCTTCTGGATTCCCCGCCCTAAGATGAAGTCACCACTAGGACTTCCGTGGCCCCAATTAGAACTCACCTCATCTTATACTCCTTTCTTTTCTTCACCCACCCCCAATTCTGTTAATTCTACTTTATAACTCTTTCAAGGCTGTCTGGTTCTCCCCGTCTCCACTGCCACCACCCTAGTCCAGGCCACCATCATCTCTTTTTTTAAAAAAAAATTTATTTATTTTTGGCTGCGTTGGGTCTTCGTTGTTGCGTGCAGGCTTTCTCTAGTTGCGGCGAGCGGGGGCTACTCTTCGTTGCGGTGCGTGGGCTTCTCATTGCAGTGGCTTCTCTTGTTGTGGCACACGGGCTCAGTAGTTGTGGCTTGTGGGCTCTAGACTGCAGGCTCAGTAGTTGTGGTGCACAGGCTTAGTTGCTCCCCGGCATGTGGGATCTTCCTGGACCAGGGCTCGAACCCGTGTCCCCTGCATTGGCAGGTGGATTGTTAACCACTGCGCCACCAGGGAAGTCCCACCACCGTCATCTCTTGCCTGGGTTACATTGTCTGCCTCAGTGGTCTTTTCCCCTGGCCTGGCCCTGCCACCCACCTAAACCTATTCAGCACACTTAGCCAGCAGATCAATTCTGCTGCCACCACCCCACCCCTTGCTTGAAAATGTCTATTTCCATGCTGTCCTCCAACTCCATTCCATCCTACCCTTGCCTTGAAGTCAAAATTTAATTCTGAATTTAGAATGATCTTTTTCACTCAATTATAGTGCTAGGTGTAGGGAGTAAGCCAGAGTCCCTGCTCTCAAGGAGCTCACAGTCTGGGTGGGGGACATAGATAAATAAGCATACAATTCCAACCTCGCGATGAGTGATGTGATTGGGATAAGGAGATGGTGTTCTGGAAACATGAAGAAGAACACCTAACCCAGCCTTAGGGTAGAGATGGCTTCCCAAAGGAGGCACCATCACAGTGAGCGCTGGAGAATGAACAGCAGTTACTCAGGTGAAGCAGGGAGAGGAAGAGGACTTTCTAGGTAGATACATCAGCCAGAAGACAAGAGGGAGCATGTCTGGAAAGTGAAAGTAGTTCTACGTTGCTGGAATGAAGGCTAGAAAGGAAGGAATTGCATTGAGGTTGGAAAGATGCAATGAGGGCCAGGTCACCGAGGGCCTTATAGGACATATGAAGGCACTTAGAATTTATTCTAAGGAAAAGGGAAAGAAAAGGGTTTAATGGGTGAAGTATTCAGAGCTGCATCTTAGAAAGGTCACTCTGGCTGTGGTGTTCAGACACAGTTGGAAGGAGAAGGAGGACCAGTTCAGAGACTGTGCAGTGAAACATGCAAGAGATGGTGGTGGGCAAAGAAGTGGATGGATTTGAGCACTATTCAGGGGGTAGAATCTGCAGTTCCTAAGTGGGGATTGTCAGTGTGAGGAAAAGGGAAATAGCAAAGATTACCCAAGGTTTTGAGTTGAACACCCAGGCAGATGGTGGGACTTTTCACAGAAACAGGGAAGATTGGTATAGGGAGACAAGGGGGCCCAAGACAACAACGTCAGTTTTAGACTTACTGAGTGTGAGATGCCATGGAATGCCAAGGGGAAGGGCTGGCAGGCATTTGTGTCCACAGGTCTGGAGTTCAGGTGTGATGGAATATTTTGAGATGCTGAATCTATCAGGATGCTTTCTGCTACAAGTAACATACAACCTCATTTTTAAAAAAAAGAAAGTAAACTACTTCATGTAACAAGGAGCCAGAGGTAGGTGGGCTCTGAAGTTGGTTGATTCAGCAGCTCAATAATATCACGGACCCAGGCTCTGTCCATGGTTCTGTTCAGCCTTCCTCCTCGGAGGGAAGTTTCATCCTCGGGATGGTTCTCCTCATTGTCTGAAGGTGGCTGCCAGTAACTACTGCGTGATGCTTCTGTCTTCATATTCAGTGGAAGAAAGAGAAACCCCTCCTCCCAAGGATGAGATATAAGTCCTTTCCTTCAGACCGTCTGGCAAGGATCATTGGTGTGTCCGCTCCTGGAGCAGTAACAGTCATCACTGACTTGGGCTAATTGTCTGGTATGGAATGGACATTGGGGATCAACCACAATGTCCATTGCAAATATTACTCAAGCTTCCCACCATTTTCACCCTCCACCCCTTGCCTTCTCTCCTTTTCATTCAATAGCATTTCTTATCTCAGAGGAGAAATGTCACTGAAGAAAAGCAGACAAAAGCTTTGGAGTTTCAACGATTTAGATTTTCAAGTGAGCAAAATTTCCAGTTTGGAAACTTTCACATCAGAGTCTGTGGCCTATGACTTGTACTGGATAGAAGGAAGAGTTTGAGCTGCGTTTCTCAGGTGTCCCACATGAGAAAAAAATGAAACCACTCAAGAACGGTGTATTAAGTGAGAAAAGAGAAGTGCCTTGGGGAGACTCGTAGAGGAGCAGAGGAAGTGAATCCTGAGAATTAACTGGCAGAGAGGTAGGAGGCCTCAGGAAGCCAGGGCAAGAGAGAGCTTTCCAGAGGGAGTGGCTAGCTGCGTCAGAGGATGCTGGGAACCCAGGTTAAGTAACAGGTGGGAAATGTGGGATTTATCAGCAAGGAAGATGTTAGACCTCAGTGAGGGCAGCTTCAGGGCAGGGTAGGGTCAGAGACAAAACACGGTCAACTGAAGAGCGAATGAGAGATGGGGAAGTGGAGAGCAGACTACTCTCATGAGATGTTTGATTGTTGAAAGAAAAGAAAGAACCAGAGCAAGAAAGATCTGTGTTGGAGAAGTGAAATTTTGAAGAAAGGAGAGACTGCACCAATCGTTTTCAAGCTGCGGGTCATGAAACATTGTAATAAAAATTATTGGGTCAAGACAAACATTTTAAAATAAAAAGAATAGAAAACTTTAGGGTATGGTGAAACTGTTATTTTCAGTGTATGTATGTGTGTTCTGGGTTTTCATGTAAAATACATTTTTTTATCTTGGATCGCAGGGGGGAAAAATTGAAAAAGCCCAGACTTGAACGAGTTTAAGTGCTGGGGAGAATTGAAAGAATCAATTTGTCACGCGTGGATCCAGCCACCTATTGAAATTATACAACCTCAGACTTGGCTGTGATTGAAGAGTTTTAGGAAAACTCAAAATCCAATTCTAAGAAAGCGATCTGATGTTAACCTCAAGAAGACAGGGCTGGGATTTGATTGTGATTAAGAAAGCCTATACCGTATTGACTTTATTGTATTCTGCTTGTTGGAAGAGGGGAAGTCGTTTTCATGTCATCTGTAAGAAGGTCACCTCAAAAGTGAGGACGTGACCACATTTACTTAGCAGTTCCTAGAGCGAACCAGTTGTGGTGGGTATCCTGGACCCCAGGGAGGTGCCCACTGTTGTAGTGGAATAATTCCTTAGGGGCCACCTGCCGTGCGTGGAAAAGGGGGTTCAGTTTTCTGAGTTGCGAAGAAGAGAGACTAAATGAATATCCCAAGCAAACGGGAGTTCATTGTGAAGTTACACGTAGAAATAAGGGGGACAAGAATTGCAGCTGCCTGGGGTGGAGTGGGAGTCATTTCACAGGAACCCAGAAACACCCGTGTGACACGGGCTCTGCAGCCCCGTCAGGCTTCACGGAGCATGACAGGTGACAGGAAGCTCCATCCACGGCAGGAGCACAAGGCTCCCTGACCAGTGCTCCTACTGCTTCGACTGCTCCTGTCACAATAAGCAAATGACCTCACCCTTTGCCCTGGCTCTTGCTGACTCACAGTTTCTTCTTACTCGTGGCTTCAATTGTCCTACGGTTTCCATGACCAGATAGAAATTGCGCAAGCCGAGAAGATGGTGGGTTTGTGCCCCCAAAGAACCATCTCGCCCGAGTTAGAATTCAGGCTCCTTTTATACTAAAAGGGGAGGGAATAAAGTCAAATGCTTCCTGGTTCCCATCTGCCTCATGAGGGGATGTGTTCATTTCTTCCTCCCTGCAGTCATTCACAGGTGGACCTGGTCAAGATGTTTCCTGTGAGCTAAACAAAGGTATTTTAGCTTAATGCTCATTACCTGGGGAGCAGGGTTCCCAGAGATGGGCCATTATGTATAATTTAAGCTTATAGGCAACATCCCTTTAGTGATTAACTTGTCATAGAATACAAAAGGTTCTTCCCTCTTCCAGTTAGAGTGATGGAAGAAGGGGTCACAAGCTAAGGAATGCTGGCAGCCTCTCGGAGCTGCAAAAGGCAAGCAAACAGATTCTCCTCTGAAGCCTCAGAAGGAATGGAACCAGACCAAATTTTAGAATTCAGACCCCCAGACCTGTAAGAGAATAAATTTGTATTGTTTTAAGCCACTAACTTCGTGGCGATTTGTTACAGCAGCAATAGGAAACAAGTATACAACCCGACATATTTTATAAGCACACATGCATAGGTAAGAACTTACATCAATCACATTAGAGTGGTGTCTATGGGGGAGAGCAGACAGGGAGTAAAGGGGGATTGATAGAATAAAACAAGAGAGGTGGCTTGCACCTCCCCATATTCGAGGTCCAGCAAAGACAAACAGAAGCAGGTCGCTCTGACTGCTGTATAGAAAACAGGTTGGACGCTATGACAGGCATAGCAGATATTCTGAGCATTGGCCGTTTGAAAGACTTTTATGATATAAAATCAGTCTCCTTGTACCTCGATTCTGTGAAGGTGGTGCCCTGAGGAGCAGGCATAAATATTTTGTTCACCAGAAGGCATATCGCTCATGGTAAATCACTCAGTTTCTCTTACAAATTCGATGAGTGTGACTCCAAGATCTACTCTGGGTAGCCTGACAAACTCAAGTTCCCAGGTTTGTGAACTTGGCCCTGGACTGTGCTGACTACCTTAAAATCATGTAAAGCCACTGTGCAGCCAACCTCCATCCTTCAAACTTCAGCCTTATTCCTCCACGTATCCCAAATGTGTGATAAAGGGCCTTACACACAGTAGGTGCACAATGTTTGTCAGTGGCCATCCCTGCTAATCTAGGAGTCAGGGTCCAGCACATTCACAGTACCTGTGAGTGGAATGAGGGGACTGTCCCCTTCCTTCCAGTCAGACCATCTTTCTAGTTTTATTTCCTACTATCCTACGTTCCATCTATCCCTAAGGACTTACCCTCATCTGAACACTCCAAGTTTCCTTGCCTTTGCAAGTGCTGTTCCGAGTGACTAGAAGAGCCTTCTCTCTTTTACAGGAAGTTCAAATATTACTTCTTTTTGGAGGTCTTCCCTATCTCTCCAGGTATTCATTTGATCAATTATTCATTCATCCATTGACTCATTCAACAAATAGTGAACACCCTTACAGGCAGGCACAATGCAAGACATTGAAAATATAATGTAAGCCAAAAATAAAAGGTCACCACCTTCATGGAGGTCTAGCAGGAGAGATCAGGTTTAATAAACACGATACATTAGGTTCACATTGGTGAATATACAATTACCAACTGAGATACATGCTCTGAGGAAACACTGTTCTTTGAGAGCACACAACTAAGGAAACTTTTTTAGATTAGGGTGGGTTTTGAGTGGAGGGGTTCAAGGAAGCCCTCTACAAGAAAGTAACAGCGAACATCCATTTGGAGGCATGAATAGGCAAAGTGGAAGGTATTGCAGACAGAGAGACTAGAAGGAACACGACAACTTTCAGGGATTGGAAATGGCAATGGAGTTGAAAAGCAGAGAACAAGGCGGAAAGTGGTACAAGATGGGGAGTATGAGTGGGGAGAGGTCAAGGCACAGTGGTAACATGACCAGATTTGTATTTTGGAAAGATTACTCTAGCTGCTATATGGTGAATGGATTATTGTGGAAAGCAAGAGGGAATGGAGGGTGGGAGGCTTTTGCAATCCTCTAGGTGAGATTAGGGTGGAGATAATGAAGAGGAAGAAGGTAAATGAAATCCAAAGGTAATGAAAAGGTGTGAAGGAGAAATTGGAAGGGGAGGGCTTGTATAATAGGAAGCACAAGTCAGGGAGAGAATCTACCAGAGTCCTGTACGCTTGAAACCATCGCCCATTTCCCATTAGAGGTTAACCCCTTCCATTCTAACCAGTGTTCTAGGTTCCCTCATTTTCACACCCCTGCCTGCCAACGGTCCTCCAGGCCTGTGGTGTTGAGTTCCAATGACACTGTTTTGAGCCTTGTTTTCTTATCTGTGAAATGGAGACCACACCTCACCATTCGTAAAGGTGGAGTGAAAAAAGTGATTGTTTCTTTTTATTTTTGTTATTGTTAGCCTCAGTTCAATTTTTTCCAGCCCTCTCCGCCCGTTTGGAGGCAGTTCCTCGGCCTAGGCACAACGTACGGTCGTTTCCTACAATGTGTCTGGAGCGGAGTCCCCACAGCTTGACGCCGAACTCTGATCAGAGTCGGGTGAGCGGTTCGGGACAGCCTCCAACACCGTCAGTTAGCCTCATTCAGGACACCAGCCCTTCCCACAATGCCGCGAGACTGCACCGTCCCGCACCAGTCCCGAGACCTCGCGAGAGTACCCAGCGCCCGTTGTCTCTCAGACTCCGAGCCCACGCCTTCGCCGGCCTCAGAAAGGTCTCCTTCTTCTTCTTCCACCCCGCGCTCCGCTCTCGGATTGGCTGGTTGAGTCGGGTCAGTTTTTTTCCTGGCCAGAAAGCGGCTCGACGACTAGTCCTTCTCTTGGCCTCGCCTCCGAAGCCTGCGGATTGGACAGCTGAATCCTGTGACACACGCCTCCGCAGGAGCGCAGACAAGCCAATCAGGAGCTTGGCGTATTTTACAAACTGGGGAAGTATCTGCAGCAGAAACCGAGAGAGTCCGGGGAAAAAGCGAAGCAAGTGAGGGCGACGCTGAGGGGTTCCGGGGGAGGTGCGGCACCGGGATCTTGGAGAGAATGAGGGCTTCGGGGGCTCGTAGGGAGGAGAAGCAGTTTGGGGTCCTGGGGCTAAAGAATAGGCTCAGAGGGTTAGGAGGAGACCCCCAGAAAAGAGGCCTTGCAGGCGCCGGGTCCTCTGGGCGCATGGATTTGGGTGGAGGTGGGAGTATCAGGGATGTCAGGACCGAAGCCCCGAGCTGGCTGACCTTTGATCCCTGATCCTGCCTTCTTCTCCGTCTCAGTTGTAGTCGTCATGACTACCCTCCAAGCCACGAAGGATCCTCTCCTCCGGGGTGTATCTCCTACTCCCAGCAAGATTCCCGTTCGCTCTCAGAGACGCCCGCCTCTCCCCACAGTCAAACCCAGCGCCCTGGACCAGGAGAACCAAGATCCAAGGGTAAGAGGGGTTGTGGGGGGTGAAGACAGTAGCTACAAGGACGCAGCACACACCAGCAACGCACCCCAACGCTGAGCCCCAGCTTTTTGTTCTCCCTTCCCTCAGAGATTGGTGCAGAAGCTCAGTAGTCAGCGCCCTCTCGTTGACTCAGCAGGCCCCAGGCCGAAAGCCACACATCAAACAGAGCAATCGGAGAGATTGGTGGGGAGTACTCAGCTTCGGAACCCCTTGGAGGAGCTCAGGCCTAGCCCTGGGAGACAAAATGTGGGACCTAGGCCCCCTCTCCAGACAGGTACCTGTTGGAGGCTTGAAGACAGTTTCTTTGGCTGGGTAGGAGAATTGGCTGGTGGCAGTGGGGTTTGGGGGCTTTGCATTCCCGGGTCTCCTGCTTACTATAATTCCTAGTCCCTGCTGCTAGAAAGCTCTTTGCTCTTAGAAGCCCTTTGCTTTCTTCAGCAAAGCGTCATCTCTTCTAAAGCCTTTTCCGCCTCTCCCAGTCGTAATCAATTGCTCTGTGTTCGCATGCTTTGCTGTACTTCTTTTATAACATGTCCATACTTGGACTTGAGTCTGTTACCTCTCTATAGTTTGATGATAGCTTTCCTGAGTATGGGGGCTTTGTCTTATTTGTCTCAGGGTGTCAGTGCCTAGAATAGTGTCTTACACAGAGCAAAGTCCTATGAATGTTTGGTGAGCTGAGTTCAGTTATATGAGTCTCTTCGGCTCACTCTTACACCTCAAGGTGACTCTGCTGGGCTCCCTGACCCCTCAGCCTCCCCGCTTCCTGTTCCTTCTCACCTTTCCTTCTCCTCTTCCCTTGCAGAGGCTCCAGGGACCATAGAGTTTGTGGCTGACCCTGCAGCCCTGGCCACCATCCTGTCAGGTGAGGGGGTGAAGAGCTGTCGCCTGGGGCGCCAGCCCAGTCTGGCTCAGAGAGTACTGGTTCGAGGGAACCAGGGAGGCACCATCCGGAGGCGCCAGGTAATGAGCCAGGATAGGAGGAGATCAGGCTGGAGTAGGCTGATGAGGGAATCCTGAGCCTGTACTGATAGCCTCTCTTGGGGTCCTAGGATGCCCGGGCCTCTGCATACTTGGCTCCCAGAACCCCCACCCACCGACTGGACCCTGCCAGGGCTTCCTGCTTCTCCAGGCTGGAGGGACCAGGACCTCGAGGCCGGACCTTGTGTCCCCAGAGGCTAGAGGCTCTGGTGAGTGCCCTTGAGGGGCTGATACTCAGTGCTTCTGGGAACTCCTTCCAAGGACAGAGCTGGGCCTTAGGAGGGAAGGTACCTCATGATGAGCCAGAGGGTTGGTATGGAGGCCGATGGGGTTGTTGGTGAAGCCTGAAGGTTTGAGACCTACCTCTGATTCTGTTTTTTCTCTTGCTCCTATGGCTCAGATTCCACCTTCAGGACCTTCCTCTCACCCCTCTGCTCCTCCCGGTTTCCAGGAGCTAAGAAGAGAGACAGGTGGCAACAGCAAGTGAGGAGAGGGTCATCTGGAAAAGAATGATTCAGTGTCTGATACAGGGGTCCCTCAGAGCTGGGGCCTTCCGGTAGCTTTAGGACTTCCCAGCAGCCCAGGGCGGAAGGGGGAAATCTGTGAGTGCTCAGGGTGAGCCCTTGCAATAGGGGTCAGGCCTTCACAGCCAGGCCTCAATATGACATCAGTTTCATCAGGCTGTGGGACAAGGAGGGGACAGAACTGAGAGGTACCATCTCTTTTGTTTCGTGGCCAGAGCACAGACCGTGGCAGTAAATGGGATTTGGGTTTGATTTCTGACTCTTAGTACTTATGATTTGTGCAAGCTTGCCTTACCCTCCGAGCTCCAGTTTCTTTTCTTTTCTTTTTTTTTTTTTCTGGCTGCGCCACTGCGTGGATTGTGGGATCTTAGTTCCCCAACCAGGGATTGAACCCGGGCGCTTGGCAGTGAAAGCGCAGAGTCCTAACCACTGGACTGCCAGGGAATTCCCACTTCAGTTTCTCTAATCTGTCAAATGAGGATAATGTTTGTATTATCATTTGAGGTTATCGTGAGAATTAAATGAGATGATGTTTGAAAAGCACTTAGCACAGGGCCCAGCTCGTACTTGGTACTCAGTGACTGCTAGCTGCTGTCCTTATCGCCATCAGGACTTCAGTGAGCCAGGCCTCAGGATTGCTTCTGGAGACCCTTGTCAAGCCTGGTGAGTGTGTCTGGCCATGGGGAGACAACAGGGGCAGGGGAGCTGCTTGTAGGGAGCAAAACAAGAGAAAGCTCAGCAGGCTGTGGCGGGAAGCCCAGATCAGAAGGAGACAGAGAGGAAGAGATCTTCTTGATAGGCCAGAGGTTGGCCCAGTTGCACTTGTGTCGGAGGAGGTGGTCCCCGTCTCTACCCTCTCTCTGCCGCTTCCTGTAGGGTTTACCTTCCACTCACTGTTCGGTCCTCAGCCCCTAAGAGCCATCACCGCACCCCTAGCCCACTCAGGGTATTCAGATTAATGATTTACTACTGAAATAGTGCTGGCCTGCAAAGGGATGCTGGATGGGTCCCCACCCCTGATGGTGCAGTGGGGGCTGTCAAACTGGCATACCCTAGTCGGAGGTTGCAACCTCCGACTAGGGTTGCAGGGCCCTGTGCCAGACTTTGATGTGTGTTCCAGACACTGCAGCAAATTTCCTGTCTCCTCCTAGCTTCCTCTCTCCCTGAAGGAGAATATGAAGTTGTCACTCACTCAGATGAAAGAGGAGGGGGCCCCCTCGGTCTGGCTCAGCGAGTACCATTAAAAGAAACCCGAGAGACAACACACACCAAGGTGAGCTGGGACCTTCCTCCTCTGTGCTGGGGGAAGGGCACAGAGGAGATGCAGGGGGGGATTCCCCAGCAGCAGCGGCACTGAGGATTGTGGGTAGAGCCAGGCAGTCCCAGCCTGGATCTCAGCATGTTAACTGGGCCCTGGTTTGCCCTAGATGGACCCAAGGCCCTCTCCAGAGTGGTACTGGCCTCTGTTTACCAGGTGTCCGGGGCCTGCGAGTGAGAGGTCACAGTCTGGTATACATTTGTATCACCATCAGATCAGTGCTGAGAGTAAGACAGATCTGAGAGTTCATTCTTTCACTCCACAAGGGTTTATTGAACAGCTACTGTGTGCCAAGCAATGTTCTAGGTTCTGGATATACAGTAGGAAATAAGTTCACATTCTAGAAGGGGGAGACAAAAAATAAACACACGCGTAAAATATATAGTAGGTCAGATGGTGCTAAGTTATCTGTTTAAAAAAAAGAAAGTAAGGCACTGAAAGGGAAGGAGAAGTGGAAGGGGGTGATTGGTACTGTAGTTTCAGGTAGATCGGTCAGGGGAATCTCACTGAGGTGCGGCCAAGTGAAGAGCAGAAAGAGTTGAGGGAGTGAGCCATGCAGATAATCTGGGGAAGAACGTTCCAGGCCACAAGAACTGCAGATGCAAAGATGGTGTGTTTAAGGATCAGCAAAAAAGCGAGGCTGAAGCAGAGTAAGAAGGAAAGGAAGTGAGAGGTTAGAGCAATGACAGAATCAGGTTGGGTAAGGATTTATAAAACAGCGTAAGATCTTGACTATTACTTGGAATGAGTGCAAAGCCATGGGGAGGGGGGATGAACAAGGGAGGGACATGACTTGATTAGATCTCAAAAGAATCACACTGGCTGCTCAAGTGAGGACAAGAAAGAGCAATGCCAAGCGGGAGGGATCACTCTTCCACCTTGTTCTCCACAGGACGGCCGTGACTCCTGCCTGATGCCCTCCCCTGGCCAAGTGATACCACCTGCCATCACCCGGCCATCACCCTTTGGACGGGCTCAGCGTGTGCCTTCCCCTGGCCCCTCAGCTCCAGTTTGTATCCACAACTCCTGGGGGCTGGGATCACTGTGAGGTCTCGGTTTTGTCCCTGCCCAACCACACCCATCTCTCCCCAGACCTCATATTCAGTGTTGCGGCGTCTCGCCATCCGCCCCAAAACCCAGTTCACACCCCTTCCATCGGCCCCCAGAGCTCGGCAGGTGAGAGAGGGCAGGGGAGGTAGCTGGCTTAGGCCAGGGCTGGAGGAGGAAGGGGATGGATGGGTACAGGGAAAGTCATGGCATCTCACTTCTGTCCCAGGCCCAGTGGTTGAGTGGCCTCTCCCCTCAGCCTTGCCCCGAAGAGCCTGCCCTGCCCTGGGTAAGTATCTGAAACCTTCCCATGCTGAGCTTCCTCGCTCTGTCCCGTTGGCCTGAGGCCCAGCAGTTTTGAAGCAAGTGGGCTCTCTGGAAAAGCTGCCTAACTCTCCAACTCTCCCTGCTTCTCTGCTGCCCCTCCTGATCCAGGTCTAGGGCCACTCAGTCAAGGCCCTGATCCCTTCCTCACTAGTTTGAAGACTCAAACTAGTCTTCTTCCTACTCCAGCCTGGCTTCCTCACGTGGCCCCTCTCCTCCCATGTGGCAGGAGCAGATTGCAGTCCGGTTATTTGACCAGGAGAGTGGCATAAGGTTGCAGGAGGGTCCTGGGAAGCCACCCGTGTCAACTCCTTATGGACCCCACCCCAGTAGAACCCCCAACCTCCAGGAGCTGAAGCTGCAGGTGGGCTGGTGTGGGCAGCAGCTTTGATGCCCGATGGCCAGTGACGGGGCTGGGAAAGCGAGAAATGGCGGGGGTGGGGGTGGGCATGGAAATAGGACAGTGTGGGTACAAGACTTGCACCCACTTCTTGACATCACACTCTGTCCCACCCACAGCGCATCAGTATCCTGCAACAGCTTTTGCGACAGGAGGTAGAGGGGCTGGTGGACGGCAAGTGTGCCCCCCTTCATGGAGGCTCCTCTCTGGATGTGGTTGAACTTCAGCCCCTGCTGGCTGAGATTTCTAGAACTCTGAATGCCCCAGAGAATAAATCTGGGGCTTTTCATCTTCCTGGAATGTTACAGCACTCTGGGTTGCCCAAACCCTACCTTCCAGAGGGGTGTGGGGAACCAGAGCCCTGCCCTGGAGCAGAGCCCGAGGTAGCTCTGCCCTGCCCTCCAGCAGAACCAGGGCCCCCAGAGTCCTACCATAGGAGGGGGCCTGAGATATCAGAGCCCTCCACCCAGGAGGCTTCAGAGCCCTGCCCTCTGGGAGAGCCTGGACCCCTTCAGGCCTGCCCCCAGGGGCAGACAGGACTCCCAGAGCCCTCCCCTAGGGTAGAGCCTGGGGTATCAGAGGCCTGCTCCCTGGAACCCAGAAGTCCAGAGTCCAGCCCATGGTCCTGCTGCAGTCAGTGGGCTCCAGCGACCACCAGCCTGACCTTCTCCTCCCAACGCCCACTTTGTGCCAGCCCCCCTATCCACTCACTCCAGTCTCTGAAGCCCCCAACAGGCCAGGCAGGTAAGGAGTTGGTTGGAAGGGGTTGTGAACAAAGGAGGTCCTCATCTCTCGCTGGGAGCAGGGCCTGCCCTGCACCAGGTGATCCTACGCTTTCTTTCCCCTACCTCCCTTGCCCCAGTCCGGCTCTCCCACAGGAAGAAGTGGGGGGCTGCACCTTCAGCCCTGTGCTCCTAATTGGCTTGGCCCTTGGTCGCGGAGTGGGAAAGGGCAGTATATGGTGGGAGTCTAGGACTCCAGAGTCTGCCCTGATCTCTCTGTGGCCTTTGGCCCTCAGGCCCCAGCAATCTGGCCCCTCGAACCCTGGCCCTGAGGCAGCGCCTCAAAGCATGTCTGACCGCCATCCACCACTTCCACGAGGCCCGCCTGGACGACGAGTGTGCCTTCTACACCAGCCGAGCCCCTCCCTCAGGCCTCACCCGGGTCTGCACCAACCCTGTGGCCACATTGCTCGAACGGCAGGATGCCCTGGTGAGCCTCCGGTCCACAGCCAGCTGTGCCTGTGGGAAGTAGGAAGTAGGGCAGGGGGCCATCCTCGGCTCCTTTACAGAGGTCAGGGGGAAGAGCTGGCTACAGTTCAAGGACGGCTGGGCTGTGACGAGGTCGGGGGAAGAGCTGGTTACAGTTCAAGGACAGCTGGGCTGTGACGAGGTCAGGGGGAAGAGCTGGTTACAGTTCAAGGACGGCTGGGCTGTGACGAGGTCTTCTCTCTCCCTAGTGTTTTATTCCAGTCGGTTCTGCTGCCCCACAGGACTCTCCGTCATGAGGCATACGCCTCCACCCACTCCTGTCCTGCCTTGCACCTTCCTTTTAACCCTTATTTATTTTCCACACCATGTACTGGGGGCTGACACCCTTTTGTCCTTCAATAAAGTTTCTAAAATGTCCAAATGTCTGTTTTCCTCCGGTCCTACTTAGGCCAGCTACTGCTGTTTCTCCTCAATTGTCCACATGGTGGCAGTGTCCTCCAGCTTAGAGGCCAGCCCTGGGTTCTCAGTCTTCCCCAGGCTCCCTCGCCCAGAAGCTGTCCAGGTCATCCCACTCCTGCACACCCCACCCTCCCAGCAAGCACTATGAGTGAGTGTTTTTTTTTGGGGGGGGCGTGAACGTGGGCCTTTGGGGAGCTGCTTTTCTCCTTGCTCCCTGAGATCTTGGCCGCTCCCAGGAGCCGTCAGCAACTCCTGCATCGCCTAGAGTTCCCTAGAACTCTCCCCCTGCATCAGCAGAAGCACCAGACCCATACCTCTGGAATCCTCCCTTGCTAGTGTCCCTCTGGTTGGCGTCTCCCTACAGTGTAAGGCCTCAAAGCTCTCCTGAAGCTGATACCCTTCCCCATATCAGAGTAGAAACCCTGGGCTACTCCCCTCCTCGGCTTCCCCAGAGGCAGGCCTTGCCAGGAATAATGAAACCTTTGCCTCTGGCAGAGAGTGATAGGGTAGGGGTCCTTGAGAGGAGTGAGGAAAGGGTCAGCCACTCTCCCCCACTCTGTGCACCGAGTTACGAGGCACACACATTCTCCCACTTCACTTTATTGGAAGAGGCAACAGCAGCTGTAGCCCCAGGGCCTAACCCCCGATGGGGGTGAAATGGGGACTGCAGGATGAGTTTTAAATGCTAGGAAAGAATTTCCTGGTTCCTCCAGTTCACAGGGAGGCTGCCAAGGCTAGAGCCTGAAGCCTGAAAATGGAGATGAGGGGAGGAGGGGATGGCAGAGAAGTTGTCATGACAGAGGACCAGCGCCTACCCACCCTGATGTCTCCTCCCGCCTAGAAGGGCTCCTTCTGTTTCTGTTCTCTCCCTCCCCAAAAGCCAGGGCTTCCCTTCTGTTTTCTGCTTTCCGTGCCTCTGTGCTGCAGTTAGTGAACCTGTTTCCTAGCTCCCGAGAGAAGAGAGGGCCACGACCTGCGCCCCCCTCCTGGCCCGGCTTTCACAGGCATGTGCGCGGATGCTGGTGGTCCCTTCCCAAGCCGCTCTGCTCCTCCGGCCGGTTTCCTCAGCTCCCCAGCCACTCAGTTATACCCCGGAGCACCAAGAGTCCGCCCATTAAAGGCCACCTCCGGGAGCGGGAGGGCCCGTCCCACCCCCAGTCTCTCAAAGGATGGGGTGGCGCCTTGGGTGGGGCAAGCTGAAGGTGGGTGAGGGGGGGAGCGGAGGGGTGGCGGGGGATGGGGCCCGACTCAGTCCGGGTAGATGATGAAGCCAGAGAAGGTGCTGTACTTGTTGGTGTTACCGCCGTGCACCTTCCCGCCGTCCAGCTTGATGAAGACTTCATCTCCCACATCCAGGTGCAGGATGACGCTGTTGCTGGCATAGTCGTAGTTCTGGTCCGCGTCCTGTGCAATGGCGCTGGCCCGGACCTAGAGAGGGGGAACAGAACAACCCACTCATGCCCTGTGCGGAGCTGGGGTGATGAGGGGTCGGCCGAGGAGATGCAGCTGGGCCTGTGAAGGTGACGCGAGGGTAGCAGGCTGCAGGGTTTGGGAAGGACAAGGTGCTTCGCAGGCACTGCCATTCACTAGCTGCTGGGACTCGGGCAAGTTTCACGCTTTCTGTGGTCCTTAATTTGACCTATAAGGTAGGAGGTAGTAATAGAACCTACCTCCTCAGGTTGTTAGGATTAAATGAGTTACTACGTGCGAAGTGTGTTACAAAACAGCGCTTTGCACAAAGAAAATGCTATATAGGTTTTGCTATTATTCTTATTTAAAAAATAAAATTAGACTGTAGGATAATTTTTAAGATTCTGAACCCACTCGGACCTTCTAAACTTGTGCTCCCTTCCCCCAGAGATAGGGCACAGGTGTGTCTGTGCGTGTGTAAGCAAGGGTGCAGGCTGTGGGAAGATGCCATGATGTAATCCTCCTCGATTGTCCCTCCTAGTGCCCGCGGGCGCCCCGACGTGGGGGTCGCCTTCCGCCCAAACAGGTAGTGCCTCTTCCCCTCTGGCCTCGCTGCTGTAGGTCGCCTCACCGACGCCTTAGCGTCGCAGCCAGCCCCCTCCCCAGCCCCCCTCTTCCTGTCCCGAGGGGGCTGGTTATTAACTGATTAATTATTCATCATTATTCTAATCACTATTTACCGTGCCCAAAGCCGCAGCGCCCGCACCGCGGAATACAGTGTGGGAGCCACGCGGCCCCCGCCCCCTCGGGAAGCGACGCACTCTAGATACATACTCCCCCCCTCCGCCCCTCACAGACACGCCACACAGACCACACACACCTACTCAGTGCCACAGGCAAGCAGCCACCTCTCTACTCTCACACCTTCGCACCCCGCACCCACAGACACACTTGAATCACGCACACACACGCTACAGTCTTACACACATACACTCTCACTCCCTTTCCCTGGGCTCCTGGGGCGGCCCTGCTGGGGGGAGACCTCAATGTAGTGCCTTCGGTTCTTGGAGCGGAAGGGTGCTGCAGCGGTAGCAAGACCTGGGGTTCGGACAGGTGGGATAAGCAGGCCTGACGCGCCACGGTCAAATCACCCCACCGCGCACGGGGCGTTCAGAGGTCACAGCTCAGCCCTAACCTTACACCCTGCGGCTTGCGTGGCCCAGGCACATTTCCCCAGCCCCACCCCTGTTGCCTCTGGCTCCCCCTAAGCGTGTCCTGGACCTTGAGCTGAGTCTTTGGGACTTTTCTTCCAAGCTAAGGCAGCAGTGACTCCGACTCTGACCACAGGAGCAGGGACCAGGCCGGGGTCCAAGGCTTCTGCTTTATCTGTTCTTGCCTCTTCCCTTCTCCCAAATTCGTTCCTGCAAGCCGCCTGGCTGGCCCCAGTGCTGCCTCATTTTCCACCTCTGCCTATGGACTCAGTATTAGCTGAGGGTAAGGCCCACTCTAGAATTGACCTCAGGCCCTGGGACTAGTAATAGAGTTGCCTGGAAAATGAGACAGTGTTTTCTTTCTTTTTTTACCTCCTCCTTGAAAATCCAAGCTTAATGACCCCCATACGGGAACAGATACCAACTGCCCACGGCGTGATACCCGGACTCCATTCTAAGTCGAAGGAGCCAGACTCCGGTAACTTGCCCATCAAGTGGCTGGGTAACCCAAAGGCCAGGAGGGCTGCCCAAGACAGGTGAAAAGAGGCTAAGAGGCAGGGTGAGATACCAAAGAGGTTTGCTGTATAGTTGCCTATAGTCGGAGTGTGAGGCTCTGAGTTTTAATTCTGACACCATTCCTAATGTTCCATAAGACCCTGGGCAGGTCGTTTTCTTTCTCTGGCCCCCCAATTCCTTTTGGACTAAATGAAGCGATTTCTAAGTTCTTGGCAATGTGGCCTTCTTGGATTTAGTGACGGTGTTTGGGGAAGAGGTTCGGGTTGCGTAATAAATGCAGGGAGAATTAGAAAGCTACCTTGTCTGGGGCTGGGTGGGAGAGGGGCAGCTCACCTGTCCATTCTTCATCAAGTCCGCCCACATGCTGGTGCCGTCACCGCCGCGCATAAGCACATGGTAGGCGAAGAAGTAGACACCTGGCATGGGGCAGGTGAACTTGCCACTGGCTGCCTCGTAAGCGTTGCCCACGTTGGTCACCACGTCGTCGAAGCGCAGCACTTCGTAACCTTCGTGTGGCCGCCGCAGGCCAGCATAGAAGGCAATTCGAGGCACGTAGCCGGCAGGGGGCGCTACCCCGCCGGGGCCTGGGCCTGGAGGGCCCGGGGGACCTGGCCTGCCCGGCTCTCCTGGAGGTCCTCTGGGACCTGGTGGTCCTGGGGGCCCTCGCAGACCTGCCTTCCCGCGCCGGCCCACCTCTCCCTTGGCGCCCTGAGGGAAGGGGGGTACGGAGGCGGGCGCGCCGTCGGGTCCTGGGCCTCGCGGCCCGTGGGGGTCGCACACCATGCGGCAGCGACCCAGCATCTCGTAGTGCGCCGGCCCGCGGGAGCTGTGCACTAGCAGCGGAATGGCCACCAGCAGCAGCAGCACCATGGCCACCCCGACGGCCGCGCCCGCCACCCTCTTGCGGCGGCTCAGCCGCGACGCGGCCAGGGCCAGCAGATCCTCCTCACTCTTGGGTGCAATGGTGGCGGAGGCCCGGGGCTTTCCGCGGGCGCCAGAGGCGGTGACCGGGCTCGGGCCTGGGTCGGGATCCCCCCGACGGCTGCGCCCGGCCCCCCCGCCCCTGTGGGCTCCCGCCTCAGTGGTGCCGTTCCCCAAACCTTCCGTCAAGGCGGAGGTCCCCCCGTTGTTTGGACCAGGGACAGCTCCCGACAGTTCAGAGTCCGTGGTCCTCTATTACCCTCTCGTTCAGTCTAACGTTCCCAGGCGCCTGAAATCGGTGGCTTCTCGGACGGCTGGTTTCTTACAGATCTAGGATGCCTGCCCTCCGGACAGCTGCTTTCTCGAGGATGGCGGCGCCTAGGTCCCAGGCTACCCAGACGGATAGCTCCCGGCCGGAGCTGGGACTACTCTCCGCGCTCTGGACGTCCGGGGCTCTGCGCTGCGGGTGGCGCCCACCGGACGCGACCTCCTCGCAGGTTTGCGCTCTGGCTCTTGGCGAGCCTTGACCCACCTTTCTACCCTAGCCGCGGCCCCAGCCCCTGCTGAAGCCCTGGCCCCGCGTCTCTCTCCAGCTAGCGCTCTCCCTCTCTGCGTCCCTAACCTTCCTTCCCTCCCTCCCGGAGCGGCAGTGCGGGTGGTGTGAGCCGCGACGCGGCGGGAGCCGCTCTAAGAGGCCGCGGCGGGGGGGGCGGGGGCGGAGCGACCCCTGGCGCCCAGAGAGGGAAGCGTGGAGGCGGGGCAGGCCACGGCCCCCACCCGCGTCCCCCCAGCCTCTCGGTTCCTGACCGGCTCTAAACCAATTCTGCAGGGATTCACTGCCCTCACCCTATCCTTACTTTCACCCTCTACCCTGAGTTTGGTATTCTCAGAGCCCGGAGGAGGCCAGAAACGGGGATGGGATAAAAAGCGGTGGAGATGCACACACACAGAAGACAGACGTGGATTCCAGAGCTAAAAAGAGCCCTCCCCGGCTCCCCCCCTCAAAAAAAGAAAAAAGAAAAAAAGAAAAAAGCCCACGAGCAAACAACAAGGACTAGAAAAAAATAGAAATTCGCCACTCAGTGCCCGTGACCGAATAACATATGGTAAAGGGTTCAACGGGTACGGGTTGGCCTGAACTGGAAAAGGCAAATCTCCAGGCACCTCTACCCTCGACCCCCAGTGTTGGCGGAGGGGGCCGCAGAGCAATCGAGAGAGTGAGGGAACAGAGAGAGTGAGAAAACAGACCAGCCTGGGAAAGCGAGCAGGAAACCGACAGGAAAGCAGAGGAGCTACAGAGAAATCAAAGGGATGCAAAGCCAGATAGAGACGCAGAGACAGAGACAAAGCTTGAAAAAGAGACTAAATGACAGCCCCAGAGGGGGAGAAGGAGAGACAGAGAAGGAGAGAGAGAGACAGGAGCCAAGACAGGTTGACAGATCGAGAGAGAAATGTAAATGGCGCGCTGCAGAGAGACACCCAGGTCCGTGTTCGGACTCCAATGTGACATATCAACTGTGGGGACGACGCGGAGGCGGGGCGCTTCTTGGAGCAGTGTGGTAGGCTCTGGGCCTGTGCATTGTGACAGTGTGCTGGCAAGTGTGGACGTGTCCATGGGACCCTGGCCTTGTGTGTCCCTGGGTGAGTGGGATTGTGGATTGTGGATTGCCTTTGTGTATGTATGTGTGAGGGCTGTTTGAAGGGAGGTTTTATATTTGTCTTCCTCTTAGTCCCTAAATGTGGAACCCCATGAATGTCATCTTTCTTATCTCAGGACTGAAGAGTAGAGAGTTTACTGGGGAGAAAGAGTCAGAAGGCAGCTCTTGCCCTGGCAGCCCAGCCCAGTCCCACCCCTGCTCAGGTCCCAGACCTTGTCCAGCCCCAGGATCTCTGCCCCTTCACCCTTCCACAAAGGGCTGTGGTTAGATGGAAACTCAGAGAAGTTGGACCCCACATAATAAATGTTTGGGGGAGGGATTTGAAATTTGAAATTGGTTATGCAAAGTAATATAACTAAAATGCAGTTTCAGTGCTAGGCACCCACCTGTGAGGGGTGGCTGTGTCTGTCATTCGGGTGACCAAGAGGAAACACAAGCTTTGATAGGTCCCTCTCTGTGAGGGGTCTGCATCCTTCCTCAGGGTCTCGCCCCTCTGGGAGAAATTTCTTGCTCACAGGGACTCCAGGGCCAGAGGCCTGGAGAAGAGGTTCCAGGACTGGCAAAAGTGGGGTATTTGGAGGCCCTGGAGGTGGACAACTGCAAAGGATCTGTTAGAGACTAGGGTAAGCCAGTACTGTAATGTATAAGAGTACATTATGTAAAATGGAGAGCACAGGGCACATCAGGGCATAATTATTGGGTGGGAGATGATTTCCTCATCTCTTGTTTCCTGTACTCCTTCCCTGCCCCTCCCAGCCCGTAATGGTGCAGGAAGAAGGAGGTTGCTGAGGACGGGCCTGTGTGGAGGGAGGCCCCTACATGCTTGAAAGGGTTGGGAGAGAAAGGATTGGCAGTCAGTGGGGGTGGGGCCTCCTCCAACCATAAATACAAATTTTATTCAAGGTCTTTGTTGCCATTTGTCTTCCTCGGGGGGCTGAGGGCCATGTCGGCCCGTGCATGTCTAATTCCGAATCTGCTCCCCTAGGCTGGATGATGGATGGATCAGAGAGGAGAGCAGGCCAGGGCTCACACTGACCTCACCACCCGATCCTCAAGCCTCATCGGCCCCAGGTCCTGCCACCCCTCTCCCTCCTCCTCCCCCCTCTCCTGCCACCCACTCACTAAAGGCCCTCTCTGCTCAGCCCCGCTCCCCACCCCTCTCTCCTACTAACCAAGGCCCTCTTTTTGAGCCCCTCACCTCAGCCCCTGTCAGGTCCTAGCCCTCTTCTCTCGGAGCTTCCCTTCTCCTCCCATCCCCAGCCCAGGCTGTGAGCTTCGGTGACCAGCAGGGCTGCAGGCGGTAGCGGGTGTGTATGGTGGGGGAAGCAGGCTTAGCTCACAGGGAGCTGAGGGGCCAGCTCCATGAATTTATTCATGTTCTGTTGCTCTTTCCCCACGCTCTGGAATGAAGCTGCCAGCTCACCAGGTCCTTACTGCTTCCTCTGCAGCTGTCAACATTCGGCCGAGAAGGGACCTGGGTAGGGTCAAGGCCAGCTAGGGTCAGCTAGGCCAGCTCCTGGGGCCAGAAGCCAAGTGTCTGGGCTCAAGAGGAAATACTGGGGCCCAGGCTGGGGTCTGGGACAATTTACCCAGAGCTCCTTGGGCAGCCAGACTGGGAGGCCCCAGGGAGGTTGTGTGGTTGGGAATGGGAGGTAGGCAGAGACGTGTGCTGCAGGACATAGAATGGGCAGTGGAGGAGGGGAGAGGAGAGGAAGACTGAGTTCGCCAGCCTCCCCTATTTAAAAGCACAGCCCAGACTGAATCCTGCCTTACCCTCTGCCCTTGACTCTGCACTAACCCTGACCCTAATCCCAAAGTATACACTTGACTCCTCTCCAATCCTAAAATGAATCCTAACTCCATAACCTGACTCTAAATAGAACCCATCCCGACCTGTCCTGTCCTGGAACCTAGGGGTCTCCCAAGAATTTCCCCCAGGGCTTAGGGCCAGGTGTGTGTCAGAGTTCTGAGGACCAGACTTTAGATTAGCATGTGATTAGCATATGATTTGCATGTGATATGTGCCTTCTACTCTGAGGAAGTTTTCTTGTTAAAATTTTATGAAGTCTAGCGGAAAGGTCCTGGCTCCTTGAAGTTTTTCTCTTTTTGTTCCTTCTCCCACACTCCTTGTCACTGACCCAGACCCCTTCAAGGGAAGAAAGGGGGTGAGGAAATGAGCAGTAGAAAATTCATGGGAGGAAAGATCCTGGTAGTGTGATCTACCCCTGTCACTTGCAGTATAACCTCCACAAGCCTCAGTTTCCTCATCCATAAGAGCAGAGGAACCAGCTGGCTGACGTTACATTAAGATCTAAGGAAATGCACTCCACCGCCCGCCGCACCCCGCCCTCTCTCCTTCCTCACCCTTCAGGGCCGTCCATAGTGTGGTTCTTCTCCACTTCCCTCCACCCCACCCATACACACACTCTGGCTCTCAGCTCCTACATGTAAGATCACACAGAACTGGAAGCAACCTGGGTTGCCTGGTACCAGACCCCTGGTATGAAGAGAAAGGAAAAATGCCCACCTGAGAGGAAAGGGAATAACATGGATAGGGAAATAACATTATTGCGTGCTTACAGCATTTTAGGGCTTTTACTTGAGAGTTACTGCATCCTCGATGCCTCCCTGAGAGGATGTATTGTCTCCATTTTACAGATGAGGAAACTGAGGCCTGGAAATGAGAAATGCCTTGTCCTGTATCACTTTGTAAGTGGCAGCCCTAGAACTGGAGTTCCGATCTCCTGGCTTCCTTCTCACTGCCCTGGAGAAGAGAAATGACACCCAAGGCAGTGGAAGGGTGAGAGAAGCAGGACTGAAGTGGGGAGAGAGATTTGAATTGGTCTCAGGGGAGACCTATGTGTGTGAGGCCAACGGGGCAGGGCCTTGGCTCAGGGTGTCCCCCATCCCCCACCCCCAGCGCTGACACACAACAGGTGCTCGGCTGTTAGCTAAAGGATGTCGGCCGAAGTCAGCTGCGGAGAAGAGCTGTTCAGTCCGAAGAGGAGAGGGAAGAGAAAGGGGAGGGAGAGGGAAACGAAGCGAACTGCAGAAAAACGTGCTCAAGAGGCCAAAGGTAGGAAAGCTGGCCAGAGGGCTGAGGACAGCTCTCCACTCGCCACCGGTGGGAAAACAGTAGCGGCCCAAGAGCCCGCGCACACTTTGCCCTCTGGCGCAGAGGGTCGACAGGCCCCAGCGAGCGGCGAGGGAGCAAGTATGCCGCCGGGCCCAGGGCTTCTACTCATCCGCCGCACGGATCCCCTGGCACGGCAGCTCAGTGCAGCCTGAGGTTCTAAGGGCCGCCGCCAGAGCCCACGGGGCTGAGAACAGGCTCCTGGCTCCACAAGGAGGGGCTAGAGATTGCTTCCAAGGTATCTGTCAGGCCAGCCCTTGACCCCTGGCCAGGTGCGGCTCCCCGCCATAGCCTCTCTCTCCACCCCATTTTGCTCCCCTCTCCCCGCGCCGTCCACCAACTCCAGCCTGCAGTTAATGAAATGTGGCGAGCGGCCGCACAGACAGCTGTCAGACCCCTCATTTCTCCTCCGGGATATTGGATCACGCCTTGGGAGACCGACAGGTGAGCAGAGGAGAGGTGATGCGGGGAACGGAGGGCTGGGCTCCGGCTGGTGGGAGTCCGGAGCGCAGGGGGCAGCGCCAAGCTGAAATCTTCGAAGGCCCTGCGAAACGAGGTCGGCCGTAGCATGCTTTCTGCCCGGGGCCCCTAGCTCTTTCCTTTTCTCCATCAAGCAGGAGACTTCACACACCCCACAGCCACGGCGCCCTGACCCTCGTCGACCCGGGACTCCTGGTCCCGCACCCTAGAAGATCTGCCCCCCCTTGTGCGCTGCGCATAGCGTCTCTGAGCCGGCGGCCGCGGCCCGGTGCTTCCTCCCACCTCCTTCCATCTCTTCCTTCTTTCTCCCCCTCCTTCCCGAGCTTCCTCCCCGGCGGCCGCGGCCTTTATTAGGGATTCCGCGGCTGTCGGTCCCGCCATCCATCCTGTCCGCTGGCAATTAGGCGGCCAGACAAAGAGCAGCTTCGGATGGATGAGGGTCCCGGCGGATCGGAAATGTGAAGGGTCAGCGCTGCCGCCCGCGGCGCACCCCGCTCCCCCTCCGCATAATCACCGGCCGCCCGTCACTCAGCCGGCCTCCCGGGGAGCTCCGGGGCCCGGGCTGGGGGAGGGCGAGGGCGGGACTGCAGCCTAGGTGCCTAGGGCATGGCGAAGGCGGACCTGCAACAGGGGCGCCTCCTGCTGGAGAATGGAGGACTGCGGGAGGCCGGAGGTACCTGGAGGAGAGAGAGGGCAGGACATGGCCCCCCCAGATCCCTGAAGGCGGACTGTGGGACTGCTGCCTGGGGGCTTCCTGTACAGAAGCGGGGACTTCAGCTGCGGGAGAGAGGAAGATGGTGGCCAACGCGCCCCCTGCTAGGAGGCTGCGGGACAAAGCCTTAGGGCCTCGGATCTGAAGAAGTGGAACCGAGCCCAGGACGAGCCCCCTTAGGGTCTGTAGCCTGGTGCGCCTCCTATTGGAATAAAATGATACTGCGCTTCTATACCCGGATCTCTTAAGTGAAATCCAACCCATGCACCTCAAATCCAGAAAAGCTGCAAGGCTGGGCGAGCCCGAATGGAGCCAGAGGAAGTTCAAGGAGTCCGGTTTTTACTGCGGGTTCTTTGGCGCTAGCTCCCAGCTGACAAATCAACATCTCAATCTGACAATTATTAGTCGAGGTGGGGGGAGACGGGCTTTCGCCGCCTGGGCCGCTTAGCCCTCCCTGAGGGCGGCAGAGAGGTGGGCGGTGCTGGCAGTGATGAACGACTTGGGGGGGGGGGCCAGGGCCCCGAGCGCGCATTCATTACTCGACTGACAGGCGGGCGGCGGGCCGGGCGGGCCGGCCGGGCCGCGAGTGGACGTGCCGGGAAAGAGGCAGTGGCAGGAAGGAGAATAAGGGAGGCGTATAGCAGCCCCACTGCCCCGTCAGCTCCCGGTTCTTCACCTCGACCCTGGTACTTACTTGACTTCCTTAAGCTCAGCCTTTTACCTGTTGGAGCTGGCCATGGTTGAAGAATTTGGGGAGCGAGGACGGGGACCTAAGCCCTCTGCTTAGGTTAGGCGATTGAAGATCTAAGATGTCAAGACAGGGTGTAGACAGGCTTTAAGACTAGGCGCTTGTACCTGACCTAGGAGGAACCGTGCATAATTGCGCACGCAGAGGTGGCGTGTTGTGACAGGGATTGATGGGTGTGGGTCGCGTGTGGGGGTCAGTGATTGTGTGTGTCAGTGTTAGGGACGTGTCGGCCTGATTTTGTCAGTGGAGGTGTGTGCTGCGTGTGTCTGAGGATGAGCTACCACCTCTCCCCGCGTGACTGTGCCCCCCACACACATTTGCTGTCAGCTCTGTCTCCAGTTCTGTAGGAAACAGTAATGTGCACGGTGACAGCTGAGGTGTGCTGCCGGGGGTGGGGCAGGGGGGATAGATGTTAACTGTGAGGGTGCTGGTTTGGACAACTGCTCCCTTCCACCACCTCCACCCCAACATCATCCCTTTCCCAAGCTTCCTGAAAGTAGTGGATGGCTTTTTCCAAAGTCTGGAGACCCAGTTGCTAAGTCCCGGGGAAGGAAGTGTTTACCACCAGAGTTTTCTACAGTCCACATACATACCCACATATACACAGTCGCCATCACATATACAGTCTCCAATATAAGATGTGAGCCACAACCCATCTGGCTTCCCCAGGCTGGTGGTGGACAGAGAGGAAGAGGTAGATCTCAGGACAGGAAAGGGCAGACCATTAGACCTCTCAAAGAGCACATCTCTTTGGGGCCTGGGCTATTGCTTCTAGGACGCTTACCTTTTGGATTTCAGGTCCAGTTCCTAGTGGACACCTTGGGAGGATAATGCTAATTATATTCGAATTCCTTCCCCTAATAACTCTCTTTCTCCACCTGGCTTTGTCTCCACTCTCCTTCCCCACTCTCAAACACACCAAAGGGGGACCTTCCCAGTCCTGAATCTCCTGGGTCTATAGGGCAGGGAGTTGAGGCGATTCTGGGTCTCTGGTCCCCTGTTTTGTTCAGTGTGTCTTTGAGCCACCTTCCCTTTGCCTTGCTCTTCTTTACACATAGGGTATCTCTTGGAGCCTCTGTATCTTTGTGTCTGCGCCCCTCCTTGTGTCTGTATGTCTCTGCGTTTAGGAGTCTCTTCCAAATGTGTCTCCCTACTTTAGAGATCTCTCTCTGTTCCTCTGGGGCTTCTCCCTCTGGGAATAGCCCAGCACAACAGCGAGGCCCATGGGGATGGGGAAGGCCCCGTAGGGCTTCCTTCCTGCCCCCATCCAGAGGGGACTGCAACCTAAGGATGGCTAGGTAATGTCAGGGTCCGGCCACGGCCTGGGCCTGGTAGCTTCTCATTCAGGGCACAGGCACCTGGTCGATGTCCTGCTATCCGCCCGCCCCCCCCCCCCCATTCCCAAGTCGTCCTCCTCCAAGCCCCCGCCCCCTCCACCCGCCTGGAAAAGGCAAATTTGACATTTTTAAATCCCGAGCCTTAGAGGGATCGATGCGGCCCGGGGGCCCCGCCCGGGGTCGATATTCCTGATTGGGAAGCGGCCGCTGAGCGGAGCCGGAGTGTAAATCACCCGAACTGGGGGAGGGGGCGCGGGAGCCAATAGCTTCCCAGGCTTTCGGAGCTAGACGAGGTCCCGGCCCGGCCCAACCCCAGGGCAATGGAATGAGGAGACCGATAGACCTTAGAGACCGAGAGACAAGCCCGCCCTTGGGCTCCCCACTCTCCAGCGCAGCTCTAACTCTGCGGGGCGGCTCTGGTCTCGCTTCAGCGGCCACCACCCTCCGTTGCTCCTGGAGCCGCCGGGGAGGCCGGTGTCGGAGCCAGCCATGCGGCGGCTCCTCTCCGGCCGCTCCCGCGGGGCCTGGGCTTCAGCGGCGGCTGTCACGAAGCTGACAGGCCAGGCCGACCGGGAAGGGGAGGGTGGCGGGGGAGAGGTGGGGGGAAGGCTGGCGCGGATCTGGCTCACAGTGGGCGCGCAACAGATGTTTGCGGAATTGAGGGACAGCAAGGTGGCGTGGGCACCGAGCGGCGCGGAGCCGGGGCTGCAGGCGCGGGCGGGGCGGGGGGCGGCCCAGACCTGTCGGAGCTGAGAGTCTGGCCATCCAGCGGGGATGAGCAGGCACCCGAGGGCGCTCTGGGGAGGCCAAGCTGGATAGACCCCCTCTCCATGTGACCGGGGTAGCAGAGAACAAAAGAGAATGGGGTGAGAAGGCAAGTTCGGGCCCCACCTACAGCCGCCTCCGCCGCTCCTGCCCTCCAAGCCTCTCAGTTCTCTCTTGGGGAAACCGAGGCAGCCGAGGCTGAGAAGGGCCAGGAAGGTTAAAAGCGATGTTAGCGACGAGGCTGGGGCAGCAACCAGAATTCCCGCGTGGGTCTCTGGATTCGCCTGCCCGCCCCGGGTCCGCCCTGGGTAAATACACCACCACGTCCCCACCGCAGCTCAGACCCTTCCTTCCCGCTTCAGCTTGTCAGATCCTTCGCCGGTTTATAGAACAACAATTTGGGGAAAACAATCCGGGCCGAGTGACGGCCCCGTAATTGTGACAAAGTGAGTGCGGGCGGCTGGAGAGAGCGCTAGGGCGGGAGCGCAGCGGGGCGAGGCGGAGGTAGGGGCGCCGCCAGCTCGCCCTGCCGCCCCCTCGTTCTCATTCCGGTCATCTCCCATCCCTCTCCTTGACTCTTCTCCAGTTCTTTTTCTCTCGGCTCCCCTCGCCTCCCTTCGCTTGTTCCTCCATCGCTCTTCCCTTTCCTCTCGGTAACGGCTTTTCTCCCGCCCCCGCCCCGCCGCAGCCCCTCCCCCGGTGCGCTTTTTCCTCTTTCACTTCTCCCTCTCTCCTCCGCCCTTCACTTGTTTCTCCATCCTCTCCTCGTGCTCAGTAGCCCTTGGGGCCCTGGCTCCCACCGCACAATCCGCTTCTCTCCCGCCCCAGTTCCGGCTTCCTGATGTCAAGCCCTGAGCCTCCTCCCCGGTCCTCACTTTCTGGGAGGTCAGCTCAGCCGGGCACACGGGGGTTCCTCCTGCCTCACAGCCAGGGGCGCGCGGCGGCCCGGGGGCCCAGGCGGCCTGCGTTTTCTCTCCCCCTCCCGCCGCTGCCTCTCCCACCCCTCTCCCCGCGCCCGGAGTCAGTTTGTTTGTCCAGCGGCGGCTGCCGACGCTGGAGCTATTTGCCGAGCTTAGCGCGCTGCTGCGCAGTGCCTGCCCAATTAAGTCTCATTCATTATTCAGCGCCCCCGTCCGCCCCCGCCCCCCAGCTGGCGGCTCCAGTGTCGCTTTGAGGCCCCTCCCAGCCCTGACCCCTCAGTGAGCCCTAGGGGGCAACATGGGGAGCCGCATTCCCTCGCCGGGCGGGGATAAGGACTGAAGGGGCTGGGAACGTAGGAGGGGACAGAAGCATTCGGCCGACTGCGGGGAGGCAACATGGGTGAGGCCCACCGCAACCCCAAGTCAAAGCTGGGGGACCTTGGAGATCCACGCTTTTCCTTTACAGAGGAGGAAACAGGCCCAAAGAAGCGGCCAGACTTGACCGAGGTCACGTAGCAGGGTTGGAGCCCACGACATTAAAATGAAGGCATCTTGAATCCCAGTTCTATTCCAGCATCGAGGCGTGAGGACGCAGACTATTCTCCTCGCGGGGAGGCCCTCACTCCCATCCCTTTTTGCTCCTGGTTCTCCCTCTCGCCAAAGTTAGCGACATACAGCTGATTTGGGGTTCCTGGGGGAACGGGAGGCTCCTCAGGTCTCAGGCTCAGATCTAGACGTAGTGCCCCTGACTGGCAGGCCTGGAGGCGGGGCAGTGAGGCGAACTCAGGGGGAGAGCCCCTCTCTGCAGCCTGTCCACTGGTGTGTCTGCCTTAGGGGAATTGGAAGTGGAGCCATCCAAGACAGCCTTGAACGGCAGTGGAACAGGGAGAGAGGACTGCAGCCTGCGGCGAGGGAGGAGCCACCCTCCCATTTGCGGGGGTGGAAAGGGGAGATCAAGGGCTTGTTTTTGCTTTTATAGGGGACCGCCCTGGGCTGCTTTGCCCGGGCATCTGGACTAGGTGAGTCTGGGGACCCGCCCGGCACCTCCCGTCCGCGAGCGGCAGCGCCACCTGGCGGTCGTGGTGTCGCTGTGTAGGCGCTCTCGGCCTGGAGTGGGCCCTGCGCCAGTCGGGGTGAGCCTGGGAAGGCGGAATACGCCGGGAACACCTTAAACCGAGTTTACCCGAGCGGGCGGGCGAGAGGAGCCCCAGCCTGAAAGGTGATCCCTTAGGGGCCAGGGAGGGCCTTGGGGAGGGGCCTGGCCAGGACGGCCCGACTTCCGTGACACAGCAAACACAGAAAGACAAAGTCCATTTGGATGGAAGTGGGAGCGGAAAGAGAGGGGCCATTTTGACTCTGTGGTCAGAGGAGATGACTGATCTGATGGGGTCTGGGAGCCGAGGTGCCCAGGTACCGCTGCTCACTCTGGGACTAGCGGGTGCTGGCTGGTGGTCAGGAGGCCCGCTCTGCGTAGAGGGAAGAGACTAGCAGGGGCACTTTACGTCTGGTTTGATATCCTGGGGATTCATCGGGCCGCTGTGGAGAGACTTTACAAGTTTGCCCTGGAAGGAGGTGGTTGAATTGCGGGGTGCCAGGGTCTAGGTCAAAATGTAGTTTTTCAGAGCTGGAGGGAACTCAGGACTTCTTTCAAGGTTGACTTGTGGGAGGATGTCCTGGTCTGGAGAGATGGGAGGCTGGAGAGGGGCTAAAATCTCCGCCAAGTGTGTGAGGGCAGCCACAGGCGGAGCTGGGGCCGGGTGGAGCGGGCTGTGTGGCAAGGGACTTTTAAAATGTGTAGGAACTTTCGGGAACATTGTATTCACTCCGATTCATTCCACCTCGGCCCCCGCACCCCACTGACCAGGAGGTCAGTGGTCTGAGGGAAGGTCTGAAATTTAAGCTCCTGCTTTTTATTGTCCGTGTGCTGAGTTCTCAGTTACTCAACTGAAAGCATTTCAAACGTTCTTCTCCCCTAAATTTGGAGTCACTGTGGTTGTAAAACACAGAGATGAGGTGCTAGACCTAAGGGTATGGGAGAACCACAATTTCAGGGACACTCAGGAAGATCTGGACTTGACTAATATTGGAAGGAGAGATGGTTACTGTGTGGGGACCTGGATATAATCTTATGACTGCTTTTTTCCATGCCTTAGGGTCTAAGGATAACTCTGGACCCGTGACTGCCATGATTCTCACAGATGATCCCAGATTTTGGCATTCTGAGCAATGGCAGGTACCACTGGACTTGTTCTGAGACCCTTCTCCTAGAGGATGGCCAAGGGGCTCCTGAGGACCTATGCCCTCTGGGCTGTAGGGGGCCTTGCTGGGCTCCATCACCTGTACCTTGGGTGGGACAGCCACGCACAGCTCTGGATGCCCCTGGGGGGCGGGGGGGGGGAGGGATGGCCTAGGCTGACTCTGGGAATTCTGGAAGCTCCCGAGCTTTGTTGCTCAGGCCAACAGACCCCAGCGGCAGAGGCAGAGTTCAGGAGGGGGGACACACCCTTTGAGTCCCATTCACTTTGCTGCCCAGGTGATAGTGGGCATTTATTTTGGCCTTGTGGCTCTCATTAGCCTCTCCTTCATGGGCAGCTTCTATATTGTGGGCCTCCCACTGGCAGCTGGCTTAGGGGTTTTGCTGATGGCTGCTGTTGGTAACCAGACCTCAGACTTTAAGAACACTCTAGGAGCAGCGTTTCGTACTTCCCCTATTTTCTATGGCCACCCCATAGCCATCCTGCCCACCAGCTTGGCTGCTGGCATCACAGCCCAGAAGCATCGCCTCTACAAAGCTTCAGTTGGCTCAGAGATGCTCAGTGTGCGGCTCTACTGCCTGGGCTTGGCTTACCTTGCTTTCACATGCCCGCTAGCATACAGTGCCCTCTGCAACACGGCTGCCGCCCTTAGCTATGTGGCAGAGACCCTTGGCTCCTTCTTCAGTTGGTTCAGCTTCTTCCCCCTCCGTGGGCACCTGATGGAGTCTGTCCTCCTTCTGCCTTACTGGGTCTAGAAGCTGCTGGTGGGAGATCATGGCTTCAGCAGCGGCTACTTCCAAGAGTGGTAAAAGCTCTATGAGTTTGTTCACAGTTTTCAGGATTAGAAGCGTCAGTTGGCTTACCAGGTAAGTTTTCTTCCCTCTCGTTCCTGTCTGGAATGGCTCCGGAAGTGAGGCTAAGCCTTTTTTGAAAATATAAATTTATTTATTTACTTTTGGCTGCCTTGGGTCTTCGTTGCTGTGTGCGGGCTTTCTTTAGTTGCGGTGAGCGGGGGCTACGCTTCGTTGCGGTGCGCGGGCTCCTCATTGCAGTGGCTTCTCTTGCTGCGGAGCATGGGCTCTAGGCTTGTAGGCTCAGTAGTTGTGGCTCATGGGCTCTAGAGTGCAGGCTCAGTAGTTGTGGCGCCCGGGCTTAGTTGCTCCGTGGCATGTGGGATCTTCCCAGACCAGTGCTCGAACCCGTGTCCCCTGCATTGGCAGGCGGATTCTTAACCACTGTGCCACCAGGGAAGCCCTAGGCTAAGCCTTATTGGAGCAGGTACCCGTAATGTGGAAGTCCTGATTTCATGTCTGCTGGGTCAGCCCCCGGAAGGGTGTCCTGGCTTCTTTGGGCTTCTGTGTGCAATGGGTGAAGGTTCAGAGGCTCTAACAGGGAGTGGGGAAAGATACATGTATATTATTTACTTTTTATTGAGGTATAACATATATAGAGTACAATAATTTTATATAGATACCTATGTAACCACCACTCCAATGAAGGTATGGAATATTTCTAGCACTAAGAAGTTTCGCTCATACCCCTTCCCAATCTATCCTCCTTTCCTGGGAGAAAACCTCTATTCTGACTTCTATTACCATAGATTAGTTTTGCCTATTCTTGGGCTTCATATAAATGGAATCACTCAGTGTGTACTCTTTTGTGTCTGAGTTCTTTCATTCAACATTATGTTTGTGAGATTTATTCATACTGTTGCATGGGATTATAAACTGTTTGTTTTCATTGTTGTATAGTATCCCATTGTATGAATATACCACAGTTTATCTATCCACTTTTGTCAGTGAACGTTTGGGTGGTTTCCAGTTTGGGACTATTCTGAATAAAGCTGTTATAAACATTCTTGTACATGTCTTTGGTGGACATATATGCTTATTTCTCTTGCAAGGAGGAGATCTTGTCAGGGATGCCAAGTTCCAGGTTGGAAAATGAGCATCTGTGATTAAAAGCGAATCCTGGTTCTTGCCATGAGATCCAGAGGTTGTCCATGTTTCAAAAGGCTGGAATTCTAATCTGAGGTTCTGTGCCTTTCCCACCAGCAAGTGGAAGCCAATTCCAGCCTGATTTAGGAAGGGAACAAGGAGAGGCTCAGGAGCCCTGACAACTTATGAGGTTCTAATTTGTTAGCTTGTGTCTCCCTAAGGTTTTGGGTCTCTCAGAAGGGGCAACAAATGAAGAAATACATTGCAGATACCTGGAGCTCGTGAAGACCACAATTGGCACCAGGTGGAGGAAGCTCAGAGGCACTTTCTGGAGATCCAGGCTGCGTATGAAGTCCTGAGTCAGCCCAGGAAGCCAAGGGGATCCTGCAGGTGAGAAGAAACTTCCCTTTGAGGATGGACTCTTCCTGGCACAGCTGAGCAGCTTGTCCCAGCCCAGCTTTGCCCACATGAGGCATCCCAACAGTGTTTAAGAAGCTGTCACTTGCAGTGGAGATGAGAAAACCTTAAAGGGGTGAGAAAGCTTTTGTGGTAGAAGAATGTGTTTATGTTTTGAATTTCTGAATTCTTGGCTATCGTATTCCTGATTATTTTTTCTTAAAATGAGATAATGCAATGATAGACATATTATAAAACCAATAAAATATCTTTTAGAGTCTATACCACATTATTTCACCCCTGGTACATTGATGGATGATGGAGGAAGTTTACTTAACAATTTTTTTTTTTTAATGTGCAAAGCACTGAGTTAGGTGATTGAAGAAAAATATAAGGGTTCTAATATTTCACAAGGTGTCCTGTGACAAGAGGGATTTGATCTATTCTGTGGGCTACCAAGGGGTAAGACTGGGGTTAAGTTTCAAAATTTCAGAAAAAGATTTTAATTCCATTTATAGGAGAACTTCCTAGGAGCTATACTTTTCCCAAGAAGGAACAAGCTGCTATGGGGTAGGGGGGTAGGGTGTAATCCCCCTATCACAGACTCTTCTGCTTGGTGTATTGTGGAGAGCCCTCAAACTTTACACAGGTGGTTCGACTGGCTGAATTGTCAGGTCTTCCTGAAACTTGGGATTTGATTCTGAGCTACACACCTTGCTCCCTCGTTGTTTACAGTCCATTGGGGGATCATAACACAGGTACACAGATATCAAAGTCTGCCCCATTCAGTGTTCTGAACTGTGTCCTAAGAGGTGTAAATAGAATGCATTAGAAAATTGCAGAAGGAACAGATGACACTGTTTTATGGGGACTCATGGGAAAATGCATGATTTTATATCTCATATGGCTTTATGGGGACTTTGGGGAAACCCTAGGGAACCAACAACTTGAGAATCTCAAGGGGGCCTTATTTAATTCCCAAGTGTGGAAGGAACAGCCCAAGATGCCTCAGTTTGCAGAGGAAGACTGGAGACCAGGAACACGATGTTAAAATTATGTACACTTACTCCAGCTTTCTTGCTTTTCTTTATTTGTGTGTACAACACTCAGTCCTTTTCTTTTTTCTGGAAGTTAACTCTGAGTGGTATATGTATTCTTTTTAAAATTTATTTTATTTGTTTATTTATTGGCTGCGTTGGGTCTTCGTTGCTGTGCGTGGGCTTTCTCTAGTTGTGGCGAGCGGGGGCTACTCTTCGTTGTGGTGCGCAGGCTTCTCATTGCGGTGGCTTCTCTTGTTCGGGAGCACGCACTCTAGGTGCGCGGGCTTCAGTAGTTGTGGCACGCGGCTCAGTAGTTGTGGCTCACAGATTCTAGAGCGCAGGCTCAGTAGCTGTGGCGCACGGGCTTAGTTGCTCCACGGCATGTGGGATCTTCCCGGACCAGGGCTCGAACCCGTGTCCCCTACCTTGGCAGGCAGATTCTGGACCACTGCACCACCAGGGAAGCCCCGGTATATGTATTCTTAAAAAGTAAAATTATTTTGGCTAGTTTTCCCTACTGATTAAAAAAAAATGGTCAGGTCAATTGAGAGGAATGAAATTTGTAGATGTGTTTTTTTTGCATCCATATATAAAAAAAAATTTGCCAATGAATTTATATACCATGATTTTAAGACCAAATTAGGGACTTCCCTGGAGGTCCAGTGATGAAGACTCCACGCTCCCGATGGAGGGGGCCCTGGTTTGATCCCTGGTCCGGGAGCTAGATCCTGCATGCCGCAATCCCGGTGCAGCCAAAAAAAAAAAAAAAACAAATTAACTTTCACACTTCTTTTTTTTACTATTAATTTACTCAAATGTTTCATCATATCAAGTTATTTTTGTTTTTTTGTCAGTATTTTTAAATTGAAGTATAGTTAATTTACAATGTCACACCTTTTTAAAGTCAGAAATTGATATACATTTCCTTTGAAGAACATAATTTGTCAAATTATCATGTGGCATTTTCATAGGCTATTAATTAGTAATTTATTAACATGTTATGTAGTACTACATCTGCAAAATGTAAATATATTAAAAACAGTCTATAAGGAAAAAGAAACAAAAGAGTGATTGAGGTTTTACTTGATTTGGAAAATTATTTTACTGTCCTCAAATTTTCTTACGAGTTTTTGTTATAAAAATATATTTTAATTTATTCAAACAGGAACTATTGATGAGCAGTTTCTATTTTTTCAACATGAGCAACGCTACAATGAATATCTTTAAATATGTGTATTGGTGCTTTTTGTTTTTCTAAGGCTAGATTCCAATAAGTGATAATGCAGGGTCAAACAGAATGTATGCTTTACATTTTGATTGATACTGTATCAGGTTACTTTTGGAAAAGACTGTAAACAAGCTACACTTCCACCAGCAGTACAAGTGGGCCTTTCTTTGTAACCGGTATGGACTGTTATCTTTCTTTTAATTTTTTGCCAACATGATGGGTGAGAAATAGTATCTGATGACTTCAGTTTGCCTTTCCCTGACTCCAAGTAAAGTTCAGCATCTTTCCAAATGTTTATTGGGCCCTTGCATTTCCTCTTCAGTGAATTGCCTGATAATTTCATCTACCTTTTTTTTTTTTTTAATTGTGTTCCTGTTTGTCTCTGTGAAATCTATTTTCTTGGTATCCTTGCTTGTTAGGAACCTTAGCCCTTCATCGTATGTGTTGGAGATATTTTCCCCCAGTTTATGGATGGTCTTTTGACTTTAAGCTTGGGTTTTAGAGTCAGGAGGATTAGGATTAGGATTTGAATCTGGTTCCATGATTTTTTAGCTCTGTGATCTTGGGTTTCTTTAGCCTCTTAGAGCCTTAGTTTCCTCTAAAATTGAGATAATAGTACGTACTTTTAAAGAGTTGCTGTAATATAGAAGCTAGCACATGTAGAGTAAGCAAATATAACTAGTAGTTCCCTTTCAAACTCTTTTCAGCCTATGTAAGGAAATAGTGCTTGAGTGTCTAGTGAGTTACTGGTATAGAATGAAGGTTCTACCTGTAAGGATGAATTTTCCTAGAGTGTATTAGTGTATTTTGTATTAAAAAAAGGTCCTCTTGGCTTCCTGTAAATCTGTGTATGAATGCTTGCAAATAATGGTTAGAAAGAAATAAATAGGAATGATGGATTGTATTGTGATGGTAGGGTTACAAGTGTTCCCCTCCCCTTCTCTAGACTCTCTAGTTTTATAATTAAGAAAATTCCAGGACTTCCGTGGTGGTCCACTGGTTAAGACTCTGCGCTTCCACTGCAGGGGGCATGGTTCGATCCTGGTCGGGGAGCTAAGATCCAAAATGCCTCACGGTGCAGCAAAAAAAAAAAAAAAAGAAATTTCCAGTCTTTCTTAGCTGTTTATGGGGAACCAGGGAAGTGGTTTGGGTTTGGTCATTCTCGGACTATCATTTTAAAATGGGGCGGAGCTCCTCTGGGCCAGTGATTATAGCAGAAGGCCTCAGAATGCAGCAACTCTGAGGGTAAGATGAATTTAATGGGAAGGAGATGGGGAACTGCTTGTAAGATGGCCCTTTTTACCTGCAGATTCTCCTTGCAGAATTCTTGTCATCCTTTGACAGATTCATTTCAATTAGGGAGGCTGTTCCCTGACATCTGGAGTCTCAGTCCTTCTATGCTGAAAAGCAGGGGTATTTATAGTTTATGAAACGCTGCAGCATAGGTCTGCTGCCCAACTCTTACCCCCATTGGTCACTTCAGTGTGGATTGGTATGAAGCTTTCCATAGGAGAGAGTTTGTGGGTGTGGGCTGGGTTACTACGTAAGAAGTGAGAAAGAGGTTAAAGAATGTTTACCTCTTAGTAGGAAAGACTGTTTGATTAAACCATCTTTGGATTTCATCTTCCCTCTTGTCCTGGCCTGTGAGCAGGTACTGAAATTGAGTGCTTCCCAGGATTAGGCTACCTACCCACCCCCAGAGGACATGTAATAGCCAGTGGTGTAGCCCAGCCATTTTTTGAAAACAAAGAAATGGCACAAATCATATGAATTTAGAACTTTTGGAAGGAAATTCTGCTTTGCTACCAGCCCTAGAATATTATAATCACTAAGACTTTTCTGGGAATGTGCTTCCTAAAGGACCTGACATAGTGAAAATCAGCTGAAAGCAGAAATTCACTATAATATAATTATTTTTAAAAAACGAACTAAGATATTAGCAAGTGAGAGGTCTTCCTTATTCTCTACCTGGGTTGATGTAATGAAATCCAATGATGCTGTACTCTCCCACTCCCACGAATAAAAAGTGTATAGACCCTTTAAAGAGTTGGAAGGGAACTGAGAAGGCCTCTACCCCAAGTACCTATCCATAGCAGGATCTTGAGAATAACCTGCCTCAGAGATGACCAATTCTGGCTTTTGATTTAATTGGAAATCCTCTACCTGTCCCACCTTTTGGACATCCTTAACTGTTGTTCTTTTATTAGACTGAAATTTGCTTCCCTGAAATTTCTTTCTAGATCTGCCATCTCTCTCTCTCTCTCTCTTATTATTATTATTTTGGCTACGTCACGCCGCTTACTGAATCTTAGTTCCCCGACAAGGGATCGAACCAGGGCCCATGGCAGTGAAAGTGCCGAGTCCTAACCACTGGACCGCCAGGGAATTCCCTAGATCTGCCACGTCTTGCTGCAAAGAACAAAAACCAACAAAAAACCCATTCTTGATAAGAACCTGCCCTTCACCTCATATCCTTCTAAAGCTTTCCTTTTCTAGATTAAACATTGCCTTGTTTAAGGAAGCATTGTAATTTGGTAGAAAGAGGATGGGTGGAGAAGTGATGGGGGTGGGGGGGGTTTGCTTCTGCCTCTTGCGTGAACAGCCTGCTGACTTCGAGGAGCCACTTCACCACTCTGGGCCTCAGTTTTTTCCTTGTAAGGTGAGGAAATTGGACTTAGATGACCTTTAAGATTGCTTTCCACACTGGATTTTGGGTTTCTAACTGTTCGACTGAAGCTTGTGAGAAATGGTTTGGTTTTTCATCTCTCTGCCCTCTTGTGGACACTGTCTTGGGAAGAAAATAAAATATTTAATTGCTCAAAGAACAATATAATGGCCACCCCCCTATCAAAAATTCACCTGTATCAAACTTTCAGTTTTCATTTATTCATGATGTCTTTTAGTCCTCATCCATAAATGTACATATCATATCAGGAATATAATTTTATAGTTTTTTCTCCTCCCTGAATCATAAGCATCATAAGCATTTATATATATTACTAGGAAGACTTCATATATATATATATATATATATATTTTACTGAGATATAATTCACATCACGTAAAATTTACCCTTTGAAAGTAAAAAGTTAAGTGGTTTTTAGTATATTCATGAGGTTGTACAACCATCAACCTTAACTGCAGAATATTTTTACCACCCCAGAAAGAAACCCCATACATAGGGACAATCATTCTCCATTCTCTCCTTGCCCCCATCCCCTGGCAACTATGAATCTACTTTCTGTCTCTATAGATTTGTCTATTCTAGACATTTTATATAAATGGAATCATAAATGTCTGCTTTTCTGTCTGGCTTCTTTCACTTAGCATAATATTTTCAGGATTCATCCATGTTGTAGTACGCATTATTATTAAATATTTTTAATTTTTTTCAAATAACATAATTATACTGAAATGCTGTATAATATTACCTTCTTGGGAGACATTTAAGCTATATATACACACAAATATACACACACACCCACATATATATATTTGTTGTTATAAAGAATGCTGCATCGATATTTTCATGCTTCTAATTCATCTAGTCTCTTGAATTATTTCAGAATAAATTCCCATGCGTGGGATTACTGGGTCAAAGGGTATGAACATTTTTATGACTGTTGTCAATATTGCTCTTAAATTGTGGTGCCCAGAACTAAATGCAATTCTCAGATGTGTTCAGACAGAACAGGGTTCTGTGGAGCTATTAAGTTCTCAAGGTCTGGACAATATATCATCCTTTAAATCAAGCAGTCTAAGAATTTCTTAGCTTGTTTTTTGAGGGGGTGGTTTGCTCATGGAGCTTATAGCCAACTAAGGCCCTTAGGTCTTTTCCTAGGCTCTGTGTCTTCAAGCTGCGTTTGCACCTACTCTAGGACCTAGGAGGCTTTTGAGGACTCCCTGGATGGAATTTCTTTCTTTCTTTCTTTGTTTTCTTTTTTCTTTAGCAGTGGGTGGTCCTAACAAGCTAGCAGGAGGTCTAGGTTTACTGCAGTCTTAGCTGAGAACTGCAGGTGGCGCCTGAAGGCTGTCACAAGGGTAAAATATGTCCACTTTTTTTTAGAATCTGGTAGTGGTACCTCCTTAGTTGGTTCATTACCAGAGTTCAGTCCCTTCCTTTTGTTGGGAAGGTGAGAGAAACTGTGAAGTTGTCTTTGGGTGTTATTCAGGTCAAACTCCAAATGAAGTGTGTTTTCTAGATGTCATTTGATCTCCCCAGAAACTCTGGTGAAATCTCATGTTAGAGCTTTGCTTGAACACAAATTTCATGCCAGTTCACACCCTGAGAAGCTGCTTTTTTGGTTTCTCTTCATGTTCCTTGCCATCTTTTTCTCTTAGTCATTCCAAGGGATTGAAACTTGTTCAACTAACTGGTTTTGTTTGTTTGTTTTGCTAAGATGGGTTTTGAACAACAAATGCAGAATATTTACATAGGGTTCCAGCTAGATGCGGTTTCATTTCTTTCCTTCTTTGGCTGTGTCGGTCTTAGGTGCAGCACGTGGGATCTTCGTTGCTGCGCACAGGCTTCTCTCTAGTTGTGGCACGCAGGCTCTAGAGCATTACAGGCTTCGTTGCCCCACGGCGTGTGGGATCTTAGTTCCCAGACCAGGGATAGAATCTGCGTCCCCTGCATTGGTAGGCAGATTCTTAACCACTGGACCACCAGGGAGGTCCCCCCCCTTTTTTTTTTAATGACTTTAGTCAATGTCAATTTTTTTGGTTAATATTTATTTATTTATTTTCCTTACTTTTTTGGCTGCATCGGGTCTTAGTTGCAGGACGTGGGATCTTCCTTGAGGCATGCAGGATTTTTCCTTGCGGCACGTGGACTTTTTGTTGTGGTGCTCAGGCTTTTCTCTAGTTGTGGCATGTGGATTTTCTCTCTCTAGTTGTGGCACGCAGGCTTCAGGTCGCGTGGGCTCTGTAGTTTGCGGCACGCAGGCTCTCTCGTTGAGGCACGAGAGCTTAGTTGCCCCGGGGCATGTGCGATGTTAGTTCCCTGACCAGTGATCGAACCCGCGTCCCCTGCATTGGAAGGTGGATTCTTTACCACTGGACCACCAGGGAAGACCCGAGGTTTCATTTCAATAGTTTGTTCCTTTCTTCCTTTTCCTTTTCCTTTTCTTCCCAATTCTCTTCTTTCTCTCCACCTCTCATCCATCTGCTTACTTGCAAACTATTATAACTTTCAGCAAGACCTTGGATTTTCTAGATTTAAACCTCAGTGATAAGTTTCAATAGAATAGAGAAGTGCCCTGTGTGGGAAAGTTGGAAGGGAATGATTTTAACCCATTCTGGCCAGACCTTAGGTCCATTTCTGGGCTAAGAAAGGCTGTGGGGAACATTCTCTGCTGTGCAGTGACTAAATTAGCATGAGAGCCTGGCTTCCAAGCATCACTTAAAGGGGCATTTTCCTTACCATCAGGAGGTCAGGCACCTTTCAAATGATTTAGTATCAGGAAAGGAATGGGGAGGGTATAGAGGAAATATAGATGTCTTCTATTCATATATTTCCCAATCACAGATCTGAGGGCCAGTGAGGCTCATGTTACTCCCCCACCTCTCCTTCCTACCCATAACCGCCAGTTTGGACTTGGCTTCTGTTGCTACTTTCTCGTTTTCATTCCTGGGGTCCACAACAGAGAGTGTAAGTTTACTGCTTTTCTGTGTAATTTGGGTTGGAAAGCACTCGCTCATTTTATATTAAGTGACTGGGAACTCTGCCTCTTAGCAGGTGATTTTTCTTGTACAGCCAAGAGACTGATCATTTCAGACCCATCTCCCTTCAAACTCTAATTCTTTTCCAGCAGTGTGTTTTTTGTTCTCATGTTTATGTCTTTGCTGATGTCACTCTTCTTTTCTATAATCCTTTTTCCCCTCTGCTAATCCAAATCTTTACACTTCTTTTATGATCCAGCTTAAGGTTTATCCCTAAGTGATGCCTTTGCTGATTAAGTCCATCCCCAGTAATCTTTCCTCCTTGAATTCCTTCAGCAGTCTTGTCCAGTTTGTACCATTCTATCAAGCATTTTCTTACATGTTGCAATATAATCATTCTCTATCTCACGTTTTTAAGTCTTGTCTCCTTGACTATACCAAAGGCCCTTGACAGCAGGACTGTCTTCTCTCAATGCAAATAACAGGACATTTACTAAATATGGTAAATTGCTACTTAAGAGAGTCCAGGTTTTTTGAGCATGAGCCACCCGTTTCTTTGCTTGGCCTTGCAATAAACCTTTCCTCCAAAAACCAAACAAACAAAACCCCCCTGCTATTTAACAATTTAGAGCCTCGGTTTCCTCATTTGTTAAATGAGGACAATGATGCTTGCATCACAGGGTTGTTGAGACATTCAAATGAGATGTGTTGAGGGCACTTTCTAAACCATAAAACATTTTACAGAGGGTGGCATTATCACTTTAAAAAGTGGTGACAGACTGTATAAGTGAAAGAGCATGCTGAAATTCCATGCATGAACTTTCAGTAAAGCAGTATTAGTTATAAATCTCACACATAGAAACAAATTCAATTTCAAGTTTTTAATGAACCTGCAAGGCACTTTCACTGAACTGAGTGTTTCAAATCTGAGTTTTGGTTCTGACATTGCCACTAATTTCATGATTTAACAATTCAACCTTTGACAATTTAAGGCCTTTTGCAGCTCTAAACATCTGATGCACAACTGAATTTGGGTATGTTACCCATGTCTTTGAACCTCAGTTTTGTTATCTATAAAATGGGAAATTACAACCTAATCAAACCCCCCTTTTTTTTTTTTTTTTTTTTTTGCGGTACGTGGGCCTCTCACTGTTGGGGCCTCTCCCGCTGTGGAACACAGGCTCTGGACGCACAGGCTCAGCGGCCATGGCTCACGGGCCCAGCCGCTCTGCGGCATGTGGGATCTTCCCAGACCGGGGCACGAACCTGTGTCCCCTGCATCGGCAGGCGGACTCTCAACCACTGAGCCACCAGGGAAGCCCCAGGGAAGCCCCAGGGAAGCCCCATCAAACCCCTTTAATAAAACTTTATAAAGTGGCTGTTCAAAGAAACATTAATCCTGCACAAAAAGTTTCCTTGGGGGAAAGCTGCACACTATATACTACATTCCCTTCAATATTTTTTAAAATTAATTTAAAATTAATTAATTATTATTATTTTTTGCTGCGTTGGGTCTTCGTTGCTGCACGCGGACTTTCTCTAGTTGCAGAGAGCAGGGGCTACTCTTTGTTGCGGTGTGTGGGCTTCTCATTGAGGTGGCTTCTCTTGTTGCAGAGCACGGGCCCTAGGCCCACAGGCTTCAGTAGTTGCGGCACGTGGGCTCAGTAGTTGTGGCTCTGGGCTCTAGAGCGCAGGCTCAGTAGCTGTGGCGCACAGGCTTAGGTGCTCTGTGGCATGTGGAATCTTCCTGGACCAGGGATCGAACCTGTGTCCACTGAATTGGCAGGCGGATTCTTAACCACTGCGCCACCAGGGAAGTCCCTCCCTTCAATATTAACAATGCACATTATCATGTTAAATGCTCTGGGAAGTAAACCAATTTATTTTTATTTTACCCAGTATTTCCCAAACTTACTTGGACCTGGAATAGTTTTTTCAGATAACATCTATTCAGCATCCCATGAAACTAAATTTCTAAGACACACAGTGTGGACTGCCAGCATCAATATTCTTAGGTATCAGAGGTAGTCCAAGCAAAGGGAAAAGTACACCCTTATGAGGTATTCTCTGCTGGTCTTCATGCTTGTTGTGGTTTGCAGCTTCACCTTTAGTCAACAGAGACTTTAACTTCAGCCTCTTTTTTGTCCCCTAATAAAAACATGGAATCTGACAATCCATCACTTAAGATACAAAATATCAACTCAAAGAAAAACATGATAAAAGTTCTGATCTCCAGAATCTATTTGAAAATATTTTAAATTAGGTCGTGTTAATTTCTGCAGAATATATCTGCCAAGGTGACGACTGTGTCATGACTTACCTTTAGTTCTAATTTTGCCTCAGTCATTAGGTAACCTGGGATAAATCAATGCCCTTAAGCCAAACTAAGACACATGGATGTTATTTCTAAATAGTCTTCTGTTGTAATCCATAGCAGTTACTCTAATCATTTCAAAAATTTGGTTGTTTTTGTGTTTTCTTCAGAGTAGGTCACAGTATTATATGTTGAATTTATTACAGCATTTCTTTTCCTCCAATATAATTTATAGGCAGCTTTAAAACAATTTGCCACTATTTTTTTTTTTTTTTTTTTTGCAGTACGCGGGCCTCTCACAGCCGCGGCCTCTCCCATTGCGGAGCACAGGCTCCGGACGCGCAGGCCCAGCGGCCATGGCCCACGGACCCAGCCGCTCCGCGGCATGCGGGATCCTCCCGGACCGGGGCACGAACCCGTGGCCCCTGCATCGGCAGGCGGACTCCCAACCACTGCGCCACCAGGGAAGCCCCCAATTTGCCACTATTTTAAATGCTTACTTTGTTTTATTGTGAAGTATAGCATATAAAATGGAAAATGTGTATGTAGTATAAAGAACAATGATAAAAATAATCTTTATAGCTCAGGTTAAAAAGGCATTTTTGAAACATTTGCTCAATGTCCTTTTAGAGAGGTTGAGTGCTGCTTGGAGAAAGGGCGAAGGTGGACCATGATTGCAGTACCCCTCTTGCAAATTCCATTCAACAAAACATATGCTCTGTGTGACCCACCCTTCTCGGAGGGCCACTGTTTCTTGAGTAAAATCCTTGTGAAGAGTCTACCCTTACTGTCAGCCCAGGGACTTAGCAAACTGTTCCTCTCAACAACACTCAGAACTCTCTCTTAGAGGAGATATGATTCCATCTCATTCGATTTCCAGTGATGTTTTGACAGCTCTTATAGATCTGACCTAGGCATGTTCCTTTATCCACCTCCCTTCTTTTTGAGTGGCATATCCACATACAAAAATTCTCTCCCATTAGATCAGGGACTCTCTTAGGAAAGGCGTTATGTCTTTCCTAATAGACTGTAAGGTTTCCAAAAGTGGGGATTTAATTTTCCTCCCAAAGAAGAAACTATTGGCTTGGCAAGCAGCATCAGGCCCTCTAATGAAGGCGTTCCCCAAGTGACTTTTGGTAGGTGAAACCAGTTATGGAATAAGATCTTGGATCCTATTGGTTCAGGCCCCATTCTTTAGTATGAAGTTTTCTATTAACCAGGGTAATATTATCCCATTCCTACACTGTATGTTCCTATACTACCTTGCACTTTTCTGTTTCAGCACTTATCACATGTTATAGTTAATTATTTACTAGCTTTTATCCTCCATTACAACTGGATACTCTCCTTGAGGATAATGATCTAGTTTTGTGTTTTTTCTTAATTTTATTTATTTATTTTTGGCTGTATTGGGTCTTCGTTGCTGCACGTGGGCTTTCTCTAGTTGCGGGGGCTACTCTTCGTTGCGGTGTGCAGGCTTCTCATTGTGGTGGCTTCTCTTGTTGGGGAGCACGGGCTCTAGGCACAAGGGCTTCAGTAGTTGTGGCGCACGGGCTTAGTTGCTCCGCAGCATGTGGGATCTTCCCGGACCAGGGCTCGAACCCGTGTCCCCTACCTTGGCAGGCAGATTCTGAACCACTGTACCACCAGGGAAGCCCAATGATCTACTTTTATTCTTTGTAAGTGACCCACACCTAGAACAATGCCTCCCACTCACTGGGTGGTCAATTTAGTAAATGAAGAGAGAGCAGGTATTTGGATGGTTTTCTTCTATTTGAATCTTTGAAAGAAGATTCAATAGTAAGGAACACATGGTGTAGTGCCCTAACTAGTTGGATGACCTAGTCTTCTGTTTCTTTAGATCTGTAAATGATATATGGTTGTATTAGGTTAGGCATTATTAACCAGGGGCCAGTGGGCTCCAGAGGATTTTTGACCCTTCCACTCCATGCGAGGTTAAAAACCAAAGGACCAGATGACTTTGTAGAGATGTACTAGTACTGCAACTCCAACAACAAACCTGTGGAAACCAAAACTACATTGTGACTGTGGTGTCTGTACACACTCATATATACTCTCTGGCTTGTTGTTGGTGCCTGTCCAGAGCCCCTTATGCTTTGGCTTCAAAAGATAAGAACATGGGGACAGATTCTGATTAACCTTTTCACTGCTGATTGTCTAAATGCCCAGCCTCTAGCCACTCCCAACAGATCGCTGACCAGTTGGCAGTGGGGTGAGTGCTTCATACATGGAGGACACTGGCTGGAAAGGCGCGCAAATATTAGAGATGGTTCTGGCCCCGCCCGGGGTGCTTGGGAATCTAACCACGAAGACAGAAGCGTATTTAACAGAAAGATTCGGGCAATGTGACCACAGCCGCGTAGGGGGATGCAGACAACTTAGTATGCCAGAAAACCGACGCAGAAATGGACTTGGGCAGTGTGCCTGGCGGACTAGGCTGAGAACCCTCAAGTTACTCCCGAATTTATCTTGTGCCGGGCCTGGGAGGCGCATCCTCCCGCCACCACTCCGCATCTGCCTCTATGGATTCCCAGGAGGCTGAGCGGCTGCGAAGTCCGGACGTCCGGGCGTTTTCCGCAGCTGGTGGCTCTGAAATGGACTTTTGGAGTAAAACTTGGGTCGGGAAGGAGGCAAAGTGGAAAATGGTGTTAAGTCGTCGGGGCGGAGTCGTAGTGCCGAAATGGACAGCAGCCTGGGAGACAGAATCCCGACCGGGACCTAGTGAGAAAAGCCCCTCAGAAAGGTTCCCCTCCAGGCGTCTGCCTTCGGCAACCTCCGGGGGAGTTTCGGCTCTTTCCGGCAGTTCCAGCTCGGGCCCTCCACTCCTAACGCGCGCTGTCTCCCCTCCCCACGCCGCCCAGCTCCTTCTGGGCACTGGCCATTCTGCACGCGGGCGCGAGCTCGTGTCCCACCCGTCCCCACTTCCATCTAGTTGGTTCCCGACCCACTCTTCCAGCCCCTTCCCTTTGTCGTTCTTCCCAATCCCCAGCGACGCCTGCGCTCCCTGAACTCGGGCGCGCGATCTGGCGGGCGGTGCGAGGTGCAAGGGACCCGGTCACGATAGGAGCGGCAACCCGACGGACTGGAGGCGCCCTCAGACCCCGCACCTCTCCGCGCGCAGATCCCCGGCTCGCGGGCCGCCTCGCGCCCAGGCCTCGCTCGCGCGCCCGTTGGCTGCAATGGCCTCGAGCTCGGCGCGCCGGGGTCGCGCCGGCGCGAGCACGCGCCCTGTGCGCTGGCTGGCTGGCGCGCACGCGCCCGAGTGGGCTGCAGGGCGGGGCGAAGAGCTCGAGCTCCGGCGAGGTCGGTGTGGATCGGCTGGCCCTCCGGGCCTGAGCCGTGGCTGCGATTCCCAGCCCGCCGCCCGGCAGAGGAGGAAAGAGAGGAAAGGGGCGGTTGGGGCGGGGCGGCGTCCGGCTCCGGGAGAGCTGGGGGAGGAGCGCGGCGGCTACGGCGGCGGCTCTAGAAGAGGAGGAGGCGGCGGCGGAGGAGCTCCTTTCCTCTTCTCAGACCCGGGAGCGTCCCGGACGCAGAGCCGGAACTGGGGGACACGGCGACTGCGGGGGCCTGGGGTAGGTGAGGCTGAGGGTGCTGGGTGGAGGAGTTGGTGGGGGATGAAGCGGGGCACAGAGGTGCAGAGAGCGGGCTTGAGGGAAGGCACAGGGGGAGGGGGCAGTTGGTGGGGGTTGGGGTACCGAGAGGAGGGGGACGTGAACCCTTTGGAACCTGGAGTGCCCAGATGGTGAAAGGTTTCTGTGGTCAGTGGGGCGGGCCGAAGCACACGGGTCCGAGTTGGGGGGTTTCCGGAGGCATAGGCCAGGGAAACAATGGAGTGAGGGGGGACTCTGATGTGAGCGTGTGTGGGGTACTGGATTTTAAGAACCAACGAGAGATCGAAAGGAATGAAAGAATGGATCATTTGGTATGAGAAGTACGATGAACTGGGAATTCAACGGGGATGCGTAAGGTCATCTGCGTGGGTGTCCGACGTATTTAGGATTTGGGGGCAAAGTGGGATTTAAAAATAAGAGATAGGGGGGCATTCTTGGAATGGGGGAGCGGGAAACGAAACGGAAAATAAAGCAAAGTGGGGCAGAGACATAAAATATATGTGGTTTGGGCTTGAATTAAAGCAGAAGGATAAATCCAGTTAGAGAGTATAAGTTAGGTGGACTGGAGTGGCATTTTTCTCCTAATTCATCCAGGATGACTGGGTTCTTTTAGAAGGTGGATCTTTCTCTGGCATGTCCCTCTGCCAACGAGTACAAGCCGTTCTTTTAATAATTGGTTATCATTTATAGTTCATTTCATTGATAAAGCATGCTTGTAATATTTATTTTCCCTCTCTATGTAATTTACCTGCGGTTAATGAAGCAGGAGAGGACAGATCACTAAAAATAGGCATCTTGCTTTGAGTTTGGTCATTGATAATGTAGAGTGTAGGGTGTTTGGTCATTGATAATGCAGAGGTTAGAGTGTTTGGAGGAGAACCAAGAGTTTGTTTTCATTTAGACTAAAAGGTGATGAGCAGACTTGATAAAATCTAAGTTATCTGTACTTTGTTAGAATTACAGTTTCTCACTGAGAAATGAGCATGTACCATCTGCTACTGGTTTTATGCTTGTGGGGGAGAGTTTGGATTCTGCCTCAAGAAATTCTTGATGCTGATTTCAAATTATCAGGCTGCCTTGTACCTTCCAGTTTGAATTAAGGTGATTTGAAAATATTGTGGGAAAGTATATTTGGGGTTATGATCTTTGCATTTCCTTGATACTTGGATTTCCAGACCAAATTTTGAATGGTACTAGGTACAAGATTGCTGATTTTGAAATTGTAGTTACCATTATGTGTTCATAAATAGTACACATTAAGCTTTTTATTTTGGGGAGCATTAACGTTTTGCTGACTCATCTAAGATATCTGCGAAGTTTTCGGTTTACATTTCTCAGCTAGGTCTTGGATAGTGGCATTATACTATTTTATAAAAGTCCAAAAATAATGATCTAAATGTCACTTTTCTTCTATGTTATAAAAACTGAACAAAGCAAGAAGTGAGTGCAGCTTCCTCATTAGTGATAATGAGGCTCTTTATTGACCTCTTACGGTAGGCTAGGCAAGGTGCTAAGATTGTTTTGTGTGTATTATCTCATTTAATTTAATCCTCACTATCATTTCCTATTTTATAAATTAAGAGATTAAATAACTTACTAAGGTCACAAAACTAGTAGTAAGTAAAGCTGAATTCAGACCCAGCTCTGTTTGATGCCTTCTTTAAATCTTTCCTGTTGTTCTGCCTGCTTTCTCCTCCTGATCTTGGTTGAAGTACAAGCAGCATGAATTGGTTGAAACCTGGGTTTGATACAGTGATTTAGGCAAAGATTGGGTTGATGGGCTACATCTGTAGAGTTTATGGAAGGTTTATTGCCCCTGTGATTTAACAAATCTTTGGGGGCCCAGATAATAGGCAAAAACATATTCTTGCTAAGGGTTTGTCCTGTGAGCACACTTAATTTTCTGTTCAGTCTGGTGTACTGCTGAAGTACTGTGCATACGTGGCACTCTTCCTTGTAGAAGTCAAGACAGCCAGTTGTGGAGCCAAAACCAATTAACTCTGGAAAACAGTCGAAAACTGCTGAGTGCTCAAGTGCCCTCCAAGCACCTGTTGAGTCCACAGTTGGTACTGGCATTATGTCTAAATATAGACGGGATCCTCTTAGAAACCAGGAGTAAAACAACTAGAACCGAGAGAAACAGCTGGGGCCTGAGGGAGGAGCCAGAGCTTAATGGCCACAACATCAGCATAGCCTGTGGAGGCTGATCCAGGAGCAGCAAAAGCTACAGATACTAGTGAATTGCAGGAGGGGAGGGAATTTTGTTGTTGAGCATTTAGGTATTCTAGGGACTGAACTCACTGTGTTTTATATATATTACTTTATTAGATCTTCAAACAATCCTTATAAGGTAGTTGTAAGCATTTTTCTCGTATTTCAGATGAGGCTTAGAAAGGTTAAGTAACTTCATAATGGTGGTGAAAGAAGTTTGTATTTTTATTATTATTATTATTGTATTGCTGCTTGCACTTTCCATTGTAGAGCCACCATATTAAAACTGGGAACTTAAAGTCACTCTTTAGGATCCACTGTGCTTCTTTGTTAGAAGTAAAACTGATTATTTCAGTCTTGCTGCTTACATTGGAGCCTGGAAGGTAAAGCTTATATTTTTCTGATTTGATTGTTGGGAAGGGGAGCCCATTCATTATTTAGCAAACAACCTCCTACAGAATATAATTCACCTTCTAATATATCTTCTCATTCATATATACCAGTATATGATATTGATATATATATATCTGTAGCAACATGAAAATGGCATGTCCATCCCTCCTATTCTGAGGTCTGGACATTCAGGCAAGTCATCTAGGCTCTGGAGGATGACAGTGAAGCATGCTTGTTGCAGACTCTTACCACTTTTCTTGATATGTTTTTGCCACAAAGGTTTGACCATCATTCTTGCTTGGTTACTTAAAAAAAAAGTTGTGGTAAAATACACATAACATAAAATTTGCCATTTAAACCATTTTTTAAGTCTACACTTCAGTGGCATTAAGTACATTCATATTGCTGTGTAACCATGACCACCGTCCAACTCCAGAACATTTTTATATTCCCAAACTGAAACTGCTGTTAAACAATAAGTCCCCATTCCTCTTTTCCCCCAGCCCCTGGCAACCACTATTCCACTTTCCATCTCTAGGAATACTATTATTCTAGGCACCTTACATAAGTGGAATCATATAGTATTTGTCCATTTGTCTCTGGCTTATTTCACTTAGCACAGTGTCTTCAAGGTTCATCAGTGTTTTAGCCTGTGTCAGAATTTCATTCCTTTTTAGGACTGAGTAATATTCCATTGTAAGCATATACCACATTTTGTTTATCCATTCATCTGTAAATGGACACAGGTTGTTTCCACCTTTTGGCTATTGTGAATAATGCTGCTGTGAACATTGGTATACAAATATATGTTTGATATCTGTTCATATGGTAATCCTATGTTTAATTTTTTGTGGAAGTTTGGTGACTTTTAAACGGTGGTTGTAGTGTGTTCACCTGAAGGTAGTACTTGGCCTTATGTTTGAGAGCTGCTGTTTCCTCTGCTGACTTTCTGCACAGTTTGCCGGACACTTGCACTGGAAATGATTCAAAAGGAAATGATTTATCCAGTGTTCATGGCTCTCTCTTAGCTTCTGTCTAATTATATTTATGTGTCAAGACATCTGGCAAGCACATGAAAATACATTTCAACTTAGCAATAAAAGTACTTTTGAAAATCGTGTAGATGGTTCAGTTGATGAAGAAAGTGGGAGTTTCTGTTCTAAAGTATGAAATGTATCCAATGTGGAAGGAACCATTTGTTATATACAGATCTTTCCAGTCATACCTATAAATGTGGATGATCATTTTAAGAACGTTATTTGTGTGTATATTTGAAAAATGTGTCAATAGTGTAGAGTATCTTCAGTTCACTTTGCTGCCTTTGATTGAAATTTAGGGTGCTTTTTTTCATTTTAAAATGTTTTACATGTATGAGCTGTTGGTTATTGCTTACCAACAGAAGGGATATATTGCTTATATCCCTTCTTTATTCATTGAAAAAAGTTTGAGTGCCTACTATATACTTTAAATATTTCAAGAAGGTAGCTGTAATACAGGAAGTACTGTTTGAGTCCATTTTTTTCTCCTTCCCTGTATGTATTTGAGAGAGAGAGAGTTGTCACATAGTACCAGATATAATAGATTGAAATATTTGCAGGCTGACAGTGAACTGTCTCTTAGGATGGGTCTAACCTCCAATTTCATTTTTTCTAATTGTCGCAGGAGGTTAATTACACCTGCATCTTGCTCCTTGAGTTACTGGGTTACAAAGGGACTTCAGGCTCATATGCCGTTTTCTGGGAGCCTCATAGGAGTCTTAGTGAGCTCACACTTACCTTGGAGGTGGTCTGTTGGTTCTGAAATATTTTTCCAGAAGATTTAAAGTTTATATACACTTTAGGTTACTGATATTAAGGATTGGCCAGAAGCCAGCATTTACTCTCTATGTTCAAATCCACCATAGCAGCTGGTTGTGGTGAGTTCCTGAAATATACATCCATCTTCTACACAGATTCTGCAGCAGCAGCCCCAGACCCTTAAAATATTCTGTAGGGTCTGAGAACATAACCATCAGCTTAAAGGCAGCTTCTGCAGTCATTGTCCTATGACTAATTTGTGGTTAGGGTTACACAGGGATTCTTACTAGTTCAGACCTTAAATGACAACCTTGGATTGTTGGTAAGGATTTTTATATTACTTAATTAACAAGATGACATGATTACTAGTTGTGGAGTGTGTGTGTGTGTGTGTGTGTCGGTGTTCATTTTTAGAGTTGGCTAAAGGGTGTTGGGACTGAGAAGTAGGTTTGTGATGAGGCCATTATATGATTATAGATGGGTCATGTTAGTAAGTGAAGATATCTTTCGTACCTGAAGATGCTGCCAGTGAGGTTACTTCCTGTTGACGTGTATAGAACTGCAAAGACCTGTTTGTAAAACCTACAGTCTTTCCTCTCTTGAGTACATGTGATCTGTCCAGTAGTAAATGATCTGCTGCTGTTTGAAGGCTACCATCAGTAGTAGAGCAATACTTTTCTTTAAATTATCTACTTAGTCTCTGATTACAACATGTCAGTGTGGTCAACCCACTGCTGGCTCTTCCTGGCTATCTTCTACTGTTACATTGATTCAGAATGTACGGTAGTGTGTGGTGGAAGTGACTCTTCTGCTCACTTTGGTTATCCTCTTATATCTTTGTAGTAAATTGCCATCATAGCCTACCTTCATATGCTGCACAAGTGCTCAGGACAAGGATCTCATCATTAGAAGCTCCGTCACATTTGATGAGAACAGTGAAACTCGTTTATAACTATGATGAATGACAGGAAATAAAGGTGTTGCAGGACCTGAATAGTAGGTGGCACAGAACCACCACAGACTAAGGCAGCCATTTAACTCAGATGCAAACTTGATGTTTTGTTACATCTTAGTAGTCAGGACACACTAGGTTTCTTGAGATGGTTATCTAATTCCTTGTTAAGTTGACAGTACTTTAAACAAAGCTTGGTTGGGTAATCTTTTTCACCTCTGTCTCGATTCAAACGTTGTATTTTATGGAGGTCTTTTTTTTTTTGGCTGTGCTGTGAGGCTTGCAGGATCTTAGTTCTCCAGTCGGGGATTGAACTCGGGCTCCAGCAGTGAAAGTGCTGAGTCCTAACCACTGGACCGCCAGGGAATTCCCTGGATGTCTTTTAAAAGTTATTTGAGGGCTTCCCTGGTGGCGCAATGGTTAAGAATCCGCCTGCCAATGCAGGGGACACGGGTTCGAGCCCTGGTCTGGGAAGATCCCACATGCCTCAGAGCAACTAAGCCCGTGCGCCACAACTACTGAGCCTGCGCTCTAGAGCCCGTGCTCTGCAACAAGAGAAGGCACCGCAATGAGAAGCCCCCACACCGCAACGAAGAGTAGCCTCCGCTCGCCGCAACGAAAACCCAACGCAGACAAAAATAAAATATAAATAAATAAGTTTATTAAAAGAAAAAAAAGTTCCACCTTCTGGAGGGTGAAGTCTCAGAATTTGGACACAGGTTTAAACCTCCACAGTAAATATTTTAGGGCGATATTTTGAGTCTATGCAAATATACTGTTTCTCTTAAAAGATCACCTGTTAATTTTAGCATTCATCAGATCTTGCCTGCAGCAGTTATTACTATGGTATCCTAATTGTTATTTTCTGTTTCTCTCATTACTTCTACATTTATTAATTAGAATTTTTTTGTAAAGAGACTTGTACTTTGTCCCCCATTTATTTATTTAATAATTTATTTACACATTATGGGCTCATGGATATTTATTATTCTTTGGATTATAACACTGTTTACTTTGCTGCTCACTAAATTACTTTAAAAAAAATACCAATTTGCAGTCCTACCAGTAGTTGTAGGTAACGAACTTATACACTTAAAACATTTGCTATTATCTGATGAATTAAAAGTGTTTTGTGGGCTTCCCTGGTGGTGCAGTGGTTGAGAGTCTGCCTGCCGATGCAGGGGACACGGGTTCGTGCCCCGATCCGGGAAGATCCCACATGCCGCGGAGTGGCTAGGCCCGTGAGCCATGGCTGCTGAGCCTGCGCGTCCGGAGCTTGTGCTCCGCAACGGGAGAGGCCACAACAGTGAGAGGCCCGCGTACCAAAAAATAAAAAAAAAAAAAGTGTTTTGTTTTTCTTGATTAAACATGAGGTTGAGTGTGTTGTGTATGTTTATTGACTATATTTCTTTGTAAAATATCTTTTTTATGTACTTTGCCCATTTTTAAATTGTTTTTTTTGTTTGTTTTATAGAAGTTTTTTATAGTCTGGGTGTTAATCTTCTGTTAAATATGTTTTTTTCCCTTTAGGAAGGAAATTTTTCCATGTCTCATTTTTAAATTATAAGAGCAATATGCTTATTGTAAAACATGTATAAGGTGAAAAGTGAAAGTCTCCTCACCCTCTCTTCAGTCTCATTCCCCATACATAGCATAGTACTGTTCTTGCCCCACAGGCTAACAGTTTGGTAACTTTCCTTCCAGAACTTTTTCTGTATAGTTGCGGAAACATATGTATGTGTTGTGTGTATGTACACATATATGTGTGTGTATGTGTTGTGTGTGCAAGTGTGTGTATATATATATATAAAAGCATGCAGTTTTGATAAAAATCAGATCATAGAATATTAGTTCTTCAATTCTGCTTTTATCGTAGATTTAACAAATCATAGAATCCTAATATGTTGTAAATGTATGTTTCAGTGTCTTTCTCTCACTAGATTATAAGCTCCTTTGTATAGAGACTATGATTCTTCCCCCATTAAGGTATTCTTCTTCTATGTAAATGGCACCGCCATCCAACCATTTGCTCATGCCAGGAACAGTTCATTTCTTTAACAAAGTATCAATATTACTGAGTGCCTACTATTTTTCTGATCTGCAGGAGTGAACTAAGCATAAAAATCCTTGCCTGCGCGCAGTTATACTCTAGTAGGGGAAGGCAGATGTTAAGCAAAGGAGTAAAATGTTTAGTATTTCAGTTGGTGATAACTGGTATTGAAAAGAAAAAACTCAAAACAAAAAACAGGAAAGGAGACAGAGACAATGTGTGAACATGTGACTGTGTGACTGTGTGTGTGTGTGTGTGTGTGTGTGTGTGTGTGTGAGAGAGAGAGAGAGAGAGAGAGAGAGAGCGCGCGAGAGCACGGGAAAGACAGAGACTGAAAGGCGGTAAGGGAAAGTCTTGTTGAGAAAATAATATTTGAGCAAAGACTTGAAAGTCATCTTTGATCCCTTTCTCTTCCCCATACCTCGCATCAGATCCATCTCCAATTCTTGTTGATTTCATCTTCAAAATGTATCTCAAACCCACCATCAAGTAGGTGGATTGCTTTGGCAGTAGGAGTTTGTGAAAGTTTTCTTCCGTTTTAATATTCTCAGTGAGTAAGGAATCAAAATGCTCAGCTGAGAGTGAGGGTGGGGAGGAGGTGATGGAGGTTTGGAGAGTGGAGAAGGTGTGAACTTGATCGGGAGAGTGTAAGAGTGGCTGCAGCAGGGAAATGCTGTATGATTGCCAGGTGGCATTAAGGATCCCTCCAGGTTTGTGGACATGAATTTAAAGTGAGATTAGTCAACATGTTTTTTTCCTCCAGCCACATTCAGCTGCAGGGGTGTATGTTTGGAGTGGATTTAACCAGAGAAAGGTTTTACTCAGATCGTAGAACAAAACATGAGAGGGTCAAGGCAATGGAGAATATGTGTAAGAGAGTGATTGTGATAATACACTGTGGAATTTAAACCAGGTCGGGAGGGAAGGGAGGACGTGAAGTTGCCAAGAGATGGTGAAAAGCTGGTATAATCAGTTAATTGAATGTTGTGGTGGAATCAAAAGATGTTGGAATCTGAGTAGGTGAGAGACGGAGCATGGTTATGGAGGCATCATTGTGGGCTGTGTAGGTGAAGGACAAGATCATTGGAAGCAAGGAATTCAAAGAAGTGAGATAGGAATTCAAGGAGATGAGTGTTAGAAAGATTATCTATGTGAAATTGAAATCACTGAGAGTTAGGACAGGAACAGTGTTGTGGAGAGTCACAATGTAGGGTTTTCCAGAGAGAAAGAATCCGTAGGGGGACTTCCCTGGTGACGCAGTGGTTAAGAATCCACCTACCAGGACAAGAATAAAGACGCAGATGTAGAGAATGGACTTGAGGACACGGGGAGGGGGAAGGGATAGCTGGGACGAAGTGAGAGAGTGGCATGGACATATATACACTGCTAAATGTAAAATAAATAGTTAGTGGAAGCAGCTGCATAGCACAGGGAGATCAGCTTGGGGCTTTGTGACCACCTAGAGGGGTGGGATAGGGAGCATGGGAGGGAGATGAAAGAGGGAGTGGAGATATATATATATATATATATATATATATATATATATATATATACACACACACACATATAGCTGATTCACTTTGTTATACAGCAGAAAGTAACACAACATTGTAAAGTAATTATACTCTAGTAATGATGTTAAAAAAATAAAAACGAATCCGCCTGCCAATGCAGGAGACACAGGTTCGAACCCTGGTCCAGAAGATCCCACATGCCATGGGGCAGCTCAGCCCATGCGTGACAACTACTGAGCCTGTGCTCTAGAGCCCATGAGCCACAACTACTGAGCCTGTGTGCCACAACTACTGAAGCCCGTGTGCCTAGAGACTGTGCTCTGCAACAAGAGAAGCCACCTCAATGAGAAGCGCCGTGCGCAGCAACGAAGACCTGACACAGCCAAAAATAAATAGATAAATTTATTTAAAAAAAAGAATCAATAAGGTACATCTGTATCTGTATCTATATCTATCTGGAGTAAGGTTTATTATAAGAATTGGCTCATGCAATTATGGGGGCTGAGAATCTGGGGGCTGGAAGCTGGAGACCTAGCAAAGCCAGCAGTGTAAATTCCGGTCTGAGTCTGAAGGCCTGGGACCCAGGAACACTGATGGTTTAAGTCCAAGTCCAAAAGCGGAAGACCGATAGCTCAGCTCAAGCAGTCAGACAGAGAGAGAGAGAGAGAGAGAATGAGAATGAATTCTCCCTTCCTCTTTCTTTTTATTTTATTTGGTACCTCAGTGGATTGGATGATCACCTGCTTTACTCAGTCTGCTGATTCAAATGTTAGTCTCATTTGAAAACACCCCCTCAGATATATCCGGATATGATGTTTAGCCAAATATCTGGGCACCCCGTGATCCAGTCAAGTTGACACATAAAATTAACCATCACAGCCTGGTAATGGGTAATAGAGTTTTCACATGATATTCAAAGTAGAGGTTTTTTAGGGAAGACAGAAGGAGACTAATTTGGAAGCATCAGTGAGGAGCAAGGAGGGCACTTCCCACCCCCAGGTCCAGTGGTATGAGGGGTATGGGAAAAATAACTTTCACTACTTGAGGGCTGCAAGGGAAGTATGGCCTCAGAGGGGAACCAGGTTTCAATTAGGATAAGAAGTTGAAGAGTCCAGAGTAGAGGTTGGAAATGTTGGGCACAAGTGGAAGGGTTTCAGAATTTGGAGAGAGGTGTGTGACACATGGGGACAGAGCAGGGAGTGTGTAGGACTAACTGTGTGGGGATTAGAACATGGGAGATGAGAGGTCTGGAAGTCTGGGGTTTCTTTTGATGGACAATATAAAGATAAAGAACATTAAAAGGTTAGGCCTGGTAGATAGCACGCAGATAGATACTGGAGGTGAGGGTGTGAGTGTTAGGAGGGAGGGAAGGGCAAGGAGTCCTGAATCCTGGTGAAGGACGTTCTTTTAAATTTTTAATTAAAAAAAATTTAATTTAAAATAAAAATTGTGTGTATTTAAGATGTACAACATGATATTTTGATATACACGGTATATCACAGCAAAGTGATTACTATAGTCAAGCTAATTAACATATTTTCTCACATAGCTAACATTTTTTTGTGTGATGGGAGTACCTGAAATCTACTCTCTTAACAAATGTCCAGTATCCAATACAGTATTACAAGCTGTAATCACTATGCTGTACGTTAGATCTCTAGACTTATTCATCCTACATAATTACAGCTTTGTACCCTTTCACCATCTCCCCGTTTGCCCCACCTCCCTGCCTCTCATAACCACCATTCTACTCTCTGCTTCTAAGTATTTGACTTTTTGAAAAGGATTCCAGATATAATGAGATCCTGCAGATTTTTTCTTTCTGTGTCTGGCTTATTTCACTTAGCATAATGTCCTCCAGGTTCATCCATGTTGTTGCAAATGGCAGGATCTCAGGAAGGTCATTTTTCTTCCAAGTACTTGGACCCTCTTAAATATCTCTCCATGGGGGAGAGGACTGTTTCACTGCAGGAGTAATGGGTACTCTTTTGATGAATGCTGTTGGCTCTCTCTTGATGACTGCATATTAATGATTTTTGCTTTAAGTCTTATTGTCTAAAATTAATATTAATTAATGAATAATACTAATATTTCTTTTGATTACTATTTGTATAGCATATCTTTTAATTTTCCTGTAAATTTTCTACCTTTCTGGCTCACTTTGCTTTAAATGTATCTTGGTAATCTGTGAATAGTTGGGTTAAAAAAAAGCCAGTGTGACAACATTGTAAATCAACTCTACTCCAATAAAAAATTTTTAAAGATCATACAATAAAAAAAATCAGTCTGATAGTCTGTCTTTTGATAAGTTTAGTCTTTTCATATTTAATGTGATTCCTGATACTTCTAGACTTATTTCTGCCATTTTAGTTTATACCTTATTTTTTTTAAACCATGCTGCTTATTTGCTCTCATATATATATATACATATATATATATATATATATATATTCTTTTTTTCTTTTACTGATTTTCAAGTTGAACATTTTATGTTTATGTATTTTTCTTTTTAGGAGTTAACCGTTACATTTTTAACATGCATACCTATTGAACTCTAAAATTAGTATCTCTGCCTTCCTGAACAATACAGGAAACTTAGAATGCTTTAAATCCCATTCCTTCTCTCCACTCCAGTCTTGTTTTTTTTTAATATAAATTTATTTTATTTATTTTATTTTTGTCTGCATTGGGTCTTTGTTGCTGCAAGTGGGCTTCCTCTAGTTGCAGCGAGCAGGGGCTACACTTCGTTGCGGTGCGCGGGCTTCTCATTGTGGTGGCTTCTCTTGTTGCGGGGCACAGACTCTAGGCGCTTGGGCTTCAGTAGTTGTGGCATGCGGGCTCAATAGTTGTGGCTCATGGGGGTCTAGAGCGAGGCTCAGTAGTTGTGGTGCACGGGCCTGGTTTATCCACGGTATGTGGGCTCTTCCTGGACGAGGCCTCGAACCCGTGTCCCCTGCATTGGCAAGCGGATTCTTAACCACTGCACCACCAGGGAAGTCCTGGATCTTTACAACTTTTGCTGATGTTATGTGTGTTGTACTATTTTATGGGTTTGTTTTTTAATGGATGAGGGGACTATTTTATTTATTTATTTTGAATTTTTGTATTTTATTTTTTTATACAGCAGGTTCTTATTAGTTATCCATTTTATACATATTAGTGTATACATGTCAATCCCAATCTCCCAATTCATCACACCACCTCCCCCACCACTTTCCCTATTTTATGTTTTAATTTGCATTCTCTCCATTGTTAGTAAGTTTGAGCATATTTTAATTTGTTTATTGTCATTTACTTTTTCTCTGTTGTAAATTATTTGTTCATTTCTATGGCTTATTTTCCTATTGAGTTGTTTGTTTTTTTAAATACCTATTTATTTTACTTATTTATTTTCCTTACTTTTTGTCTGCATCAGGTCTTAGTTGTGGCACATGGGGTCTTCATTGAGGCATGCGGGTTCTTTTGTTACGGCGTGCTGTCTCTTCATTGCGGCGCTCGGGCTTCGATCTCTAGTTGTGGCATGTGGGTTTTCTCTCTCTAGTTGTGGTGCGAGGGCTCCAGGGCGCGTGGGCTCTGTAGTGGAGGCGCTCGAGATCAGTAGTTGTGACGCACAGGCTTAGTTGCCCTGCAGCATGTGGGAGTTTAGTTCCCTGGCCAAGGATCGAACCCACGTCCCCTGCAGTGGAAGGTGGATTCTTTACCACTAGACCACCAGGGAAGTCTCGGTTTTGTTTTAAATTGAGTTATAGGTATTAGTAACACATGTGGATACTAATCCTGTGTCAGTATGCATTGCAGTTATTCTCCTAATCTGTGGCTCTTCCTGCCTTGTTTTTTTTTAATAAAACAACTTCATTGAGGTGTAATTGACGTAGAATAAACTACATGTGTTTAAAGTGGACAGTTTGATAAGTTTTGACATATACCTGTGAAACTGTCCATTACCCCCCAAAAGTTTCCTTGTTTCCTCTGTCATGCCCTTTCTCCCCTACTTCCCTCTCCCCTCCCCCAGGCAATCATTAATCTGCTTTCTGTCACTCGATTGGTTTGCATTTTCTGTTTCATATAAATGGAATCATACTGCGTATACTAATTGTTTGTGTATGGGGGTCTGGCTTCTTTCACTCAGCTTAATTATTTTGAGGCTAACCCGTGTTTATGGTTAGTGTGTATCTATTACAATTTTTTTTTATGCATTCAGTAGCCAGCTGATGGACTTTGGATTGTTAGCAGTTTTTAACCACTACAAATAAAAACTGCTGGTGAACATTTGTGTGCATGTCTTTGTATGGACATTTATTTTCTCTTGGATAAATACCTAGGAGTAGAATGGCTGGGTCGAATAGTTTAACTCCTTTAGTTTTTTAAGGAATTGTCAAAGTGCTTTCCAAAGTGGTTTTGTCATTTTTACACCTCTATCAGTCTGTGAGAGTTCCAGTTGCTTCACATTTTTGCCAGTACTTGATGCGGTCAGTCTTTTTAATTTTTAAAAACTTTAGTCCTTCTAATAGTTGCATAGTGGTACCTGATTGTTTTAATATGCATTTCCCTGATGACTAAGGAAGCTGAACTGCTTTTCATGTGCGTCTTTGGTGAAGTGTTTTAAAATCATAAACCCATTTAAAAAATTGAGTTGTTCATTTGCTAATTGTTGTTTTGAGAGTTCTTTATTCTGGATACAAGTCCTTCATTGGATATATGATTTGCAAACATTTTCTATCACTCTGTGCATTATCTTTTCTCATAACAATGTCTTTTCAAAGAACAAAAGTTTTGTGCTTTTGGTGTCATGTCTAAGAAATCTTTGTCCAACCCAAGGTTAAAAAGTTTTTCACTTCTGAGTTCTTCTAGGAAACTTAATAGTTTTAGGTTTTACATTTAGATCTGCAATCCATTTTGAATTAATTTTTTTATATAATACCAAACTATGGGTGAAAGTTCATTTTTTGCATATGGATATCTAATTTTTCAGTACCGCTTGTTGGAAGACTAAATTGCCTTTTATCTTTGTCAAAAATCAATTGTCTGTGTATGTGTGGGAATGTTTCTGGACCCTCTATTCTGTTCCACTGATCTTTGTGCAAGTACTACATGGTCTTTGATTACTATAACTTTATAATACATCTTGAAATCAGGTATTGTTCACCCTCCAACTTCTTTTTCAAAGTTGTTTTGGCCATTCTAGTACCTCTGCATATTCATATGGATTTTAGAACTAGTTTGTCAGTTTCTACAAAAATGTCTGCTGGGATCTTGGTTGAAATTGCTTTAGCTCTATTAAATCAACTTGGAGAGAATTGACATTCTAACAATATCAAGCCTTCCAGCCCAATAACAAATATATGTCTGTATATATATCCATTTATTTAGGTCTTTAATTTCTCTCCACAATGCTGTGTAGTTTTCACTGTATAGATCTTTCACATCTTTTGTCAGATTTATTCTTTTTTTTAATTGTTGAGTCTTTTTAAAAAATTTTTGTTGGAGTATAGTTGATTTACAGTGTTGTGTCAGGTGTACATCAAAGTGAATCAGTTATATATATACATATATCTACTCTTTTTTAGATTCTTTCTCATATAGGTCATTGCAGAGGACTGAGTATAGCTCCCTGTGCTATAAAGTAGGTCCTTATTAGTTATCTATTTTATAGATAGTAGTGTGTATATGTGAATCCCCATCTCCCAATTTATCCTCCCCCCCTTTCCCCCCAGGTAACCATAAGTTTTCCACATCTGTGACTCTATTTCTGTTTTGTAAATAAGTTCATTTGTACCATTTTTTTAGATTCTAAGTATAAGCGATATCTTATGATATTTATCTTTGTCTGACTTACTTCACTCAGTATGACAATCTTTAGGTTCATCCATGTTGCTGCAAATGGCATTATTTTGTTCTTTTTTATGGCTGAGTAATATTCCATTGTATATATGTACCATATCTTCTTTATCCACTCCTCTGTCGATGGACATGGTTGCTTCCATGTCTTGGCTATTGTAAATAGTGCTGCAATGACAGATTTATTCTTACGGGTATTTTTTTTATACTATTTTTTTATACTATTTGTTTTGTTTTTTTGTTTCTTTTTGTTTTTTGGCTGCACCACGAAACTTGTGGGATCTTAGTTCCCCAACCAGGGATCAAACCCAGGCCCACAGCAGTGAAAGCATGGAGTCCTAACCACCGGACTGCCAGGGAATTTCCTGTACTGTTGTGTTTTTAGTTTCAGTTTCTGATTGTTTATTGCTAGTTATAGAAATACAGTTGATTTTTGTGTACTGATTTTGTATTCTGCAACCTTCCTAAATTCACTTAATCTAGTATAGTTTTTTTGTAGGTTTCATCAGACGTTTTCATACAAATAATTATGTCGTCTATGAGTAAAGACAATTTTACTTATTTCTTTTCAGTCTGGATGCCTTTTAATTCTTTTTCTTGCCTGATTGTGTTGGTTGGAACCTCTAGTACAGTAGTAAAGAGAAGTAGTAAGAATAGATATCCTTGTCTTGTTCCTGATCTTAGGGGGAACCCTATCTTATTTTTAAACCTTCTTTTAAAATGTCTTTTTCAGGTTGTTATATTATTTCTTATTCTTGGGGTGCAGTCTCTGATGGCTGTATCAGCTGATTTCCCTGTGGGAGGTTTGTTTCTCTGTGTTTGTTTTTTCTTTTTTTTTTTCTTTAAACACTGAACTTGGGAATTCCCTGGTGATCCAGTGGTTGGGGCTCCATGCTTTCGCTGCTGGGAGCCCAGGTTTGATCCCTGGTTGGGGAACTAGGATCCCACAGGCCACATGGAGCAGCCAAAAAACAAAAAAACCCACAAAAAACAAGAAAACTGAACTTAAGTCCTGTGTGTCTCAGATTGTGGAATCATCTCTACTGTACAGTTTTTCATTTGCTCTGTTGTGGTCCTATTTCATTCTTTAGTTCTGAACCTTATTTATGATGAAGTGTCAGATTGAGGTCCTTGTACCATACGTGTAGTGTGAATTTAGACTTCACATCTGTGAATGATGCAGGCCTGGGATCCATTTTCTTCCAGGTAACCTTTTCCATCTCTAGGCGCAGGTGCAGTGCTTGCTGTTCTCTCAGTGAGCCGAGTGTTTCTATTTCCTGTTTCATGGATGGAGTAGACCTTTATGTTTCTTGAATTTATAGCCAGTTCAACTTGTTGGCTTGGCACAGGGACTATGGCCTAGATTCCTTTGCAGTTCGTAGGCATTAAGGCATCTGTCTGGTTTAGATATTCCTGTGTATCATTTGGCTTCAGCTCTGGACTACTGTAATAGCCTTGTTTTTTTTGGCTGGGCCACACGACATGTGGAATCTTGTTCCCCAACCAGGGATCGAACCTGCGCCCCCTGCATTGGAAGCGCAGTGTCTTAACCACTGGGCTGCCAGCGAAGTCCCCTGTAATAGCCTTTTAAATGGGCCCCCCAGATTCCACTCTTAGACGCCTAATATCCATTCCCGACACAGTGATCGTTTATTTGATTTAAATTTTAGTGCCTGTGTTGTCACCTTCCTTGGACACCATTCCTACTCTCTGGTTACTCTGGCTTTTTATTTTCCCTAATGCCCTGGTCTCCCACTCATGTCAGGGCCTTGTACAAAGGCTGTTCCCTCTGCCTGGAATACTCTTCACCATCACAACTCTTTTCCTTGCCATTGCCTCTTCATCTTTGGTTCTTATCTCAGATATCACTCTTGATTTCAGAAGTCTTTCCTGACCCCTCAGATTGGTTCAGGTTTTCCTGTCCTTGTGTATCTCATAGCTTTATTTATTTTTATTTATTTGTTTTGTTTTTTTTTTGCGGTACGCGGGCCTCTCACTGTTGTGGCCTCTCCCGTTGCGGAGCACAGGCTCCGGACGCGCAGGCTCAGCGGCCATGGCTCACGGGCCCAGCCGCTCCGCGGCATGTGGGATCTTCCTGGACCGGGGCACGAACCCGTGTCCCCTGCATCGGCAGGCGGACTCTCAACCACTGCGCCGCCAGGGAAGCCCCATCATAGCTTTATTTTAATGGCATTTATCACAGTTTCTCTCAGATATAAACTGTCTGAGGGTAAGGACTTCGTCTTGCTCATCACTGTATTTCCAGCACTGACAAGAGTGCTTATACAGGTAGATATACAAAAAAGATTGTTAAGTGGATGAATATATTCACTGAGTAATTTCCTCCATTAGACTGTAAGCTTCAAGAGGGTAGGACATTTTATTTTGTTCACTAGAGTATTTCTCAGCGCCTACAGAACCTGGGATATTATAGGTGCTCAATAAACATTTGGTGACTGATGAATTGAATGAATGAGTGAGAAAAGTAGTTTTAAATAAGGATGGAGGCCAGAGTAAGGTCATTTAATAAAGAATTTTATTTGCAATGCTGAGAAGCTTAAATTTTAGACTCCTTGGGGAATTTTAAGCAGGAGAGTGACATATGCAGGCTTACATTCAATCTAGAAGGATCCCTTCAGCAATTATGTGGAGGATAGTTGGAACATTATAAAGCTATTGCTGTAATATAGGAAAGAGATCAAGCCCTGATACAAGGTAGTTGGAATAGAGAAGACAAATTCAAGGAAATTTAGAAATGCTGTATGTTAGATTAAGATAATGGCTGGATTAAGGTAGGGGAAGAAGGGGAAGAATCTAGCATCACTCCCTGAGTTTCTTATTTGGGAGACCACCTAGAGTAGGCACTCTAAGAAGAAGGGCAGGTTTGGGAGTGAATGAATTTAATTGAGATGTTAATTTTTTTTTAACATGGGAAATCTGGATAATTTTATTGATTTTTGGTAGATTTAGCTGGATTATGGATATTCTTTTTTTTCTCCCTCACACATACTTAATCCTTTATGTATAAATATACAAAACCTACCACCCCTTGTTTTTTAAGAAACTGATTTGAGTTAAGCAGTTCTTTTACTAGGGACATGTTCCATTTGAGTTTCCTGTGGGATATCCAGGTGGAGATGTACATAGGTAATATGGAGCTCAGTTGAGAAGGTCTGTTTCTGTACTATTCCTTATAATTTCAGTTAAAACAACCTGATGGGCACCAACACCCATACATAGGCGCGAACTGGCGTGTCCTTGGGCTTAGAGAGCGGGACGTTCAGCTTGCGAGAGGGAACCTCTTAGTTGGGTACGGAGAAAGAACGATTTAAAAATGGGTAATGTTGAGAAGGGCAAGAAGATTTTTGTTCAGAAGTGTGCCCAGTGCCATACTGTGGAAAAGGGAGGCAAGCACAAGACTGGGCCAAATCTCCATGGTCTGTTGGGGCGAAAGACAGGCCAGCCTGTCGGATTCTCTTATACTGATGCCAACAAGAACAAAGGCATCACCGGGGGAGAGGAGGCGCTGATGGAGTGTTTGGAGAATCCCAAGAAGTACATCCCTGGAACAAAAATGATCTTCGCTGGCATTAAGAAGAAGGGAGATAGGGCAGACTTGATAGCTTATCTCAAAAAAGCTAATGCGTAATCGTTGGCCACTGCCTTATTTATTATGAAACAAATGTCTCGTGACTTTTTATATGTACCATATTTAAATTGATCTCATACACTAGAATTCAGATCATGAATGGCTGATGTAATATTTTTGTCCTGATTTAAATAACGTTGGCTTGTGGCTAAACAAATATGGTCAGCTTTTTGAATTTTGATAGTAATTGCGGTTCAACAAGTACTCTCACTGCTTTCCCTTTCTAAAGAGATGATTAAACTTGAATAAGGAATGTTAAACTTTTCAGGGATATGGTGAAGCCTTCTCAAACCCTATAGGAGATTGGTTTTATATTTAGATTTCTATAACTGATTATATTAATATATTTAAATATTGAGAAGCTCCCTTCACTGTCTCATAGAACAGCAAGAGTCACCTGTGTTTCAAGCTGTGTTCATTTGCCTGTTAAAGCAAGGGCTGAAGGTACGATAACAATGTCCACTTTATCTTTTTGGTCTTAACTATGCCAATTTAATTATTTTTATTTATTTATTATTAAAAAACAAAAAAGATTATTATTATTATAAAAAAAACAACAAAACCAACCTGATGATTTTGACTTTTTTTTTTATAGTTTTTTTTTTTTTTTTTTTTGGCCTAAGGCATGTGGGATCTTAGTTCCCTGACCAGGGATCAGGGATCAAACCTGTGCCCCTTGCAGTGGGGGCACAGAGTCCTAACCACTGGACTGCCAGGAAATTCCCTACTTTTTCTGTCTTAGGCAGTTTCAGCATGCTTTGTCTCCCGTCTTTGCAAAACTGTAGTAGATTTTTCTTGCCTTTGTTTCTGTCCTTCTTGTTTGGCCCTTTGCCAGGTAAACTTAAGGGATTGCTGACTTCTGACTCCTGCATTATTCCCATGTCCACATACATTTTCCTCTCTCCTCTCTTTTTTTCAAAGATCACTTAATTTTTTTCCTTTTAGGGTTCTTTTCTTTTTTTTCTTTTAAATTTATTTATTTTTGGCTGCGTTGGGTCTTCGTTGCTGTGTGCAGGCTTTCTCTAGTTGTGGCGAGCGGGGGCTACTCTTCGTTGTGGTGCGTGGGCTTCTCATTGCAGTGGCTTCTCTTGTTGTTCTTCAGTAGTTGTGGCACATGGGCTCGGTAGTTGTGGCTTGTGGGCTCTAGAGCTCAGGCTCAGTAGTTGTGGCGCGGGCTTAGTTGCTCCGCGGCATGTGGCATCTTCCCGGACCAGGGCTCGAACCCTTGTCGCCTGCGTTGGCAGGCAGATTCTTAACCACTGCACCACCATGGAAGCCCTAGGGTTCATTTTTATCAAAGTTATATGTATACATAGTTTGTGGAATCGAATAGTTCTGTAAAGTTTGTTAAAACATAAAATACCTTTTCCCCTTTATTTCCCTTCAGAGGCACTTTTAGAGCTTTATTTAGTTAATACTTTTTGGTATTTATCTCCATTTCTCTAAATAATATGCTTATATTGCTATTTCGGTACCATCAGTTGTAAGATACACCATAATTTTATGTACTACTAAAAAAGAGAAGTAGGCCCAAGATGGGTAATCTGTAAGAGGCCCTGCTTAAAGCTGGGAAACTACATGAGAATATAAATGAGAAGAAGCCCACCACACAGAAAGGGACAGCAAGGCAGCTCACCTGTCTCAACCCTGGCATTGTGTAGGAGGGGTAAAAACTTTCTTTGGAATTTGAACTGGTGTTCAGTTTGAATTCACACTACCTATGTTGTACCAAAAACTCAAGCAGAGATTTTTAATTAGAGATTGTTTGAGGTTGGTAGTGTCTTAGGCACTTAGAAGAAACAAATAACAGTTGTCATGAGTAGTGTCTGGATTTCAGAGATGTTAAGATATGAAGAAAAAAAAAAAAGGCATCTTAGAATCAGTGAAATATGGTTCCATGTGCCAGACACTGTTCTTTCTTGTTCTAGGAGTTTTGCTGTCCTGGAGAGCAGAGAAATGGATACATAGCTGGAGGGGAAACTGGAGTTAAGAGTTGTCTTTTTAAAATGGGAGCAATCATTATACACCTGAAACTAATATAATGTTATCTGTCAATTGTACCTCAAGAAAAAACTAAAACTAAAATGGGAGAAGTAAGAATGTGTTAATACAATGCCAATAGAGATGATCCAGTAGAGAGGGAAACAGTGCTGATGCAGAGTGAGAATGAGGAATGACTGGGCAGTGGGGTTTGGGATCTGGTATCCAAGTGGAGGCATTGGCTTTAGACAGGAGCAGTCAGTTCATTCACAGTAAATAACAGGAGGGAAGAAAAGGCAAATGGGAACCGGTGGTGGTAGTGGTGGAGATTGCTTCCTGTTTCACTGAGAAAATGGAATGAAGGGCAGCAGCTGGGAGTGAAGATGGAGAGGTGTTGATGGCTTGAGGAGGAAGGAAATGACATGAAATGGACCTATAGCGGGGTGTGGGAGAACGAATGGATAGGGCAAAAGTTGTAGGATTGTCATGCTGAGCTATGAGACCATTTAAAGTCAGCAATTGTGAATTTTAAGTGAGACTGTTTGGTATAGGTGTGTTTGTTTTCATCTTTTTCTTTTCAAAGCCATGTTTGGTTGCTTGTTGCAGGCGTAGCGTAGAGATAGATACAGTTGTATTTTTTACCATGTTATTAGGGAAAAATTTAAATACACAAAAGAAATAGAGCCCTCATGTACTCATCACACAGCTTCAACACATATTAACTCATGGCCAATCTTTTTTGCTTTTATTTTTTAAAGTCTTTATTGAATTTGTTACAGTACTGCTTCGTTTTTTTTTTTTACGTTTTAGTTTTTTAGCTGCGAGGTATGTGGGATCTTAGCTCCCCGACCAGGGATCGAACCCTCACCCCCTGCATTGGAAGGGGAAGTCTTAACCACAAGACCGCCAGGGAAGTCCCCCAATCTTGTTTTATCTGTTGTCTTACCCACTTCCATCCTTTCTTATTATTTTGAAGCAGTCCCAGACATCATATTTTATGCATAAATATTTCATATTGTATCTCTAAAAAATACGGACACCTGCAAAAATAATACCATTACCACACCAAAAAAATTTATAATTCCTTAATATCAAATATCCTATCAGTTTTCAAATTTTCAATTGTCTCTCTCTCACTCTCTTTTGATTTTTTTAATTATTAACTCAAAAAAGCTTCATTTTAAAAATTTAGTTTTCTGACACTGTGTTTCTGCCTTTAACACTTTCAGAACGATTTTCTGCTCCTCAATAAGAAAAATACGCTTGATCCTGCCATGGACACATTTAGTACACATGGAACCACAGTAGGCCCTGCTGACATGTTTTTTCATTTTAGACAACCTCATAAGAACTTCAGGTCTCACAGCACAAACTCCTAGAAGTTGGCCCGGGTACACGCCACATGTGGATTTTGGTGCTTTCCCAACCTTTTTGGTTTGAAGGTAAACAATTCTATTTCCAGGGGTTTGGGGCAGCCTAGTTCTGTTAGAGGCTGTATTGTAGGATAGTCTACAACGGTATGTCAAATGCCGGACCACTCTGAATGCCTCTAGATACCGTCCCTGGAAGAGGAAAAAGAAAGCTATTGTGAGTTCAAAAGTCAGATATGACGTCACTTGTCTCTTGAATGTCCTAAAGGGTTTAGTTGTTTGACAAGGAATTATATTTAGCAAGGGTAGGTGTTTTGCCAGGCAAGTATGATAAAGTGTGGGAGGGTGCAAAAGTCTGAGATGCAGGAAAGGGAGTGATTGTAATGATGGACCTTGAGCTCTAAGCTAAGGTAGGACATGACAGGAGAGGGGGTGGGATCAATTGCTTGTAAGTTCTGTTGAGGTCAAAGTGTTCTTGGAGTTGGGGTGCTAGAAGGAGCAGTCTGCAAAGATGGGAAGTGGTGATTGGAGAGTGGGATGCAGATGAAGTGGAGATCATGGAAGGACTGTAGTTATCATATTGACAAGTTCTAGGATATTGACTAAGGGAGTGAGTGGCTAAAGTAGGGTAGAGGACAAGATCATTGCATGTGAGGAGGTCAAGGAACTGAGAGGTCAGAGTATCACAAGAGTCATCTAGGTGAGCATTTGAAATCACCTGGAATTATGACAGACCAGTGAGGTAGGAACCAAAAGCTTTGAGGCTTGAGAAGAAGTGACCCAGCTTATCCAGATAATTGTAGCAGAGGGGTGAGGAGGTGGAGGTATGGTCTGACAGGGGCTTTTTTTGGGAAGGAAGAAAGGGGAATAACCTGGAAGCAGAAAGAAGGTACAAGGTGAGTACCTCCTTCTTCTACCCCCAGGCCCAGTAGTATAACGGGTGTGGGAGAGAAAACAACCACAGATAGGACTGTAGAGAGAGCAGTGGCCTCAGCCGTTAGATTTCAATTAGAGCAAAAAGGTGAAGGGACCATTCAGACAAGAGGTTGAAGACACAGGGGATTTTGCTGATGAGTTCCAGAGGATATGATGGAAGGATTTCAGGAATTGAGGGACGAGTGGGAGAGGGGGCTGGTTCATGAAAGATGATGTACTTAGCCATATGGGGATGAGAGTTGGAGGATTTGGAATGACTCCAGAGTCCTGGGTTTCTTGTAGTGAGTGATATAAGTAGGGTTAGAGATCATAATGAGATTAGTCTTGATGTTTCAAGGCAAATTGTAGTATAAGTAGATGCAGGATAGAGATATGGGAAGAAGCTGCAGGGTAAAAGGGTTCCTTGACTACTGGTGCTGGTGTAGAGGCTGGGGGGATGCAGAACTGGAGCTCTGTTACTTGCTTTCTACTCCTGGGGCCAAAGTGATCTGCAGTAAAAAGCTGTTAATCCATCTCTTCAAAAACCAGCATTCCCTGTTCCATTTCCTGTTGTTTACCTTCCCTGCTTCTATTCTCTCCCCTTTCTTACTGAAAAGTAGAATATTTGGATGTTTTTAGTACCCTATTCTTAAATATCCTACATATCCTGGAAACTGGTAAATGACACTGTTACTAGCTTGCTGGGGAAATGACAGCACGATTACAGTAAGGAAGTGGGGAGGTGTAGCTTTAGAGTTGGAAAGGGAAGGGAGGGAAGAGGTTTCAGGCAGAATTAGCTTTCAGTTCCTTCAATCGGGCCAAGGAAACAGAGGAGTTAGAAGAGGGAAAGAGTTTGACCTGTGTCCTGGGAGGGGAGAGGAAAGTACTGTTTGGAAGGAGAGAACAGATCCTGTCAGTACCCAAGGATCTGTGTCCTGACAGGTTCCTGAAAGAGCTGTTACTGGATGGGAGACTCAACTATTGCTGGATTCACTCATTTCAGTGGACATTTCCTAGCATCTACTATGTGCCAGGCACTGAATTAGATGCTTGGGAGATCATGTGGAACAAGTAGACAGGTTCCTCCTTACCTGGATTTACAGTCTAGCGGGAAGGACAGTTAAACAGAGATTACAGTTTAATGTGAAGGCTCTGATAGAAGTAGTGAGGGCTTTTTGGAAGCCTGTAGAAAAAGCACTGGATCAGTCTCGGGGGTAAGGAGGGGAAGAGTGCAGGTTCTTGAGTTAGTGACATCTGATCAGAGACCTGAAAGATGAGTGGGAATTAGCCAGGCAAAGAGAATAGGGAGGAAAGTTACATGTCCAGTTACATGTTTGCCTCTGCAGCTCCCAAACCTTATCTTAGCCAGGGGAACAGGGCACAGAATAAGCTATTCTGATCACTGTCTTTATCCCCAATATTCCTGTACAACAGAGGTTGGCAAGCTGCTGCTCATAGGCCTGGCCTGCTGCCTGTTTTTGAATGGTCGGCAAGCTAAGCATACGTAGTTAGCAGCTCAAACTGTAAGCCAAGAATGGTGGCAAAATTCAAACCCAGACGTCTTAGTCCCAAGTCTGTTTTCATTCCACGGATCACATTGTATTATAATTAGTTGTTTATGTTTTTATCTCTCAAGAAGAGACTTGAGCTTGAACCATGGCTTGCTTTTTCTTATATCTACCATTTCTAGCACAGGGCGAGTCCCAAGTAATGTTTATTAAATGACTTTCATGTGTATAATTTTATCTGCTCCCTAACAAATCCTGTGAGAATAACACATACATAAAATTTTCAAATAAATTATGTTTACTCTTTTAAATACCATTTCTTCCATTTTTATTAGCAATATTTAAAAAATATGTCATTTAAAACGTTAATAACATTAAACGTCGCTAAAGATAATTAGAAGTATTTTGTGCTATAACAAACACTTTCAGGAATTGCTGACTTAATGACATATATGTACAGCTGTTTGTTCTTACAGTAAATGTACGCGGCCTTCCGTATCTGTGGGTTCTGCATGGATGGATTCAACCAACTGTAGGTTGAAAATATTAAAAAAAAAAATTCCAGAAAGTTCCCAAAAGCATAACTTGAATTTGCCACGGGCTGGCAACTGTTGACATAGCATTTACGCTCTGTTTACAATTAATTTACATAGCATTTTCATTGTATTAGATATAAAAATAATCTAGAGATGATTTAAAATATCCAGGAGGATGTGCATAGGTTATATGCAAATACTGTGATGATTTATATAAGGGACTTGAGTATCCGAGGATTTTGGTATCTGCAGGGGTCCTGGAACCAATCCCCTGAGTGGATACTGAGGGACGACTGTAATCTTGGAATGCTGGATATTTCTAGTTTTTGTCAGCATTTTATAATTTCTATGTATTCCTTTGTCAGCTGTCAGTTTTAGCTGCTGTCTTCCACCCCCTGGCACCACCATTTTAAATTTGCTGCTTCTATCATTTATGAATTCAGAAACTAGAAATCTAATCTTATTAAAACTGTGTATAAAGTAAGTAAATAGTCTTGGGGATAATACCTGTGAGTAAAGTGAAAACGAGGTTTCACTTTTTAAAAAAATTTATTTATTTGTTTGTTTATTTATTTATGGCTGCACTGGGTCCTTGTTGCTGCACTTAGGCTTTCACTAGTTGCGGCGAGCAGGGCTACTCTTCGTTGCGGTGCATGGGCTTCTCGTTGCAGTGTCTTCTCTTGTTGCGGAGCGCGGGCTCTAGGCGCACAGGCTTCAGTATTGTGGCTTGTGGGCAGGTGCAGTAGTTGTGGCTCACGGACTTAGTTGCTCTGCAGCACGTGGGATCTTCCTGGACCAAGGATTGAACCTGTTTCCGCTGAATTGGTAGGCAGATTCTTAACCACTGCGCCACCAGGGAAGTCCAGGGGTTTTATTCTTAAGGATTTTATAACCCAGTTGGAGAGATCAAACGTACTGGGAATAATCATAATGTAAAAGTATATTAACTCCAAATTTGTATATCTCATTGCCCACCTAACATCTCTATGTGGTGTCTGTTATACATCTCAAACTTAATATGCTTCCCCCAAGATTTTTCCCACAGTCGTCCCCATAACAGGAAATAGAGACTCTCCTGGTTACTCGAGCCTTAAACCTAGTTGATGCTTTTCTGTCTGTAACATTTCACATCTAATCTAGTTTTACCTTTAGGATACATGCTGAAGCTGATCACCGTTTCTACTGCTACCACCAAAATTCAAACTGCTGTTCTCTCTTTCCTGGATTATTGCATTAGCCTTCTGACTGATTTCTCTACTTCTGCCCTTATCTCTGTACAGTCTGTTCTCAGCAGACATCCAGAACAATCCCCTAAAAAGTAAGTCAAGTCGGGTTGTCACTCCTTTGCTCAAAGCCTTCCAGGGGCTTTCCATCTCAGAGTAAAAAACAAAGTTCTGACAGTGGCCTTAAAAGATTGTAAAGAACCTGGCCTCAGCTTGCCTCTCTGGCCTAATTTCCTATGACTCTTTCCTGTGCTCACGTCCCTGTAGCCACAGTGACATCCTTGCTGTTTTTTTTAAGATGCCAGGTTGTTTCTTCTTCAGAGCCTTTATACTTGCCATTACCTCTTCCTGAAATGCTTTTTCTATGGAGGTAGCATGGCTTTTCCTTTCTTTAGGTGTTGGGCTCAGATGTCATCTTATCAGTGAAGTCCTGAGTGTCCTTACCGCCTTGATCCTGCTTTACTTTTCTCCATAGCACTTATTAGCATCTGACAGGCTGTGTGTATTTTAATTAATTAATTAATTAAAAAAATTTAACTTTACTTAAAAAAATTTGTTTCACTGCTGTCTCCCCATAGGCATAGAACAAGGGCTGGCAAGCTAAAAATGGCCTGCTGCCTGTTTTTGTAAGTAAAGTTTAATCAGAACATAGCCATGCACGTTCATTATTGTATTGTCTGTGGCTGCTTTCACACTACAACAGTGGAGTTGAGTGTTGCAACAGAGACTGTAAGGCCTGTAAAGCCTAAAATATTTGCTGTCTGGCCCTTTACAGAAAAAGATTGCTGACCCCTGGGCTAGAACAGTGTCTGGTACCTAGTGGGTGATTGAATGGACATAATGTAAGTGCTCATTGTCAGGGTACAGACTGTACATTGCTACTGAAGATATAGATTAATATTTCAAAAGTTGTTATTAGACTTTAATAATTGGGGAATATGTCAATCAATAATTTGTTCGAGCTGAAGTCCTTGAATTTATTATGCTCATTACTACCTGATAGCAGAGATGTGCCGACTTTTTGAAGGCTACACCTAATTTGGAGTGATAGTGTTCCAGAGGCACAAGGACCTTTATTTTTAAAGTTTTAATTTTTTTTGCCACACCACTCGGCTTGTGGGATCTTATTTCCTCGACCAGGGATTGGACCTGGGCCCTCGGCAGTGAAAGCTGGGAGTCCTAACCACTGGACCTCCAGGGATTTCCCCAAGGTCCTCTTAAATGTAACCTTTTATAATAGTGCTACAGAAAGGACTGTAAATAATGAGTAGGTGGTAGTGTTGGTTGCATGCTGTGAAAAACATGAACTTAAATAAATGGATATAGCTCTCAGTCATTTATGCTAAAGGATGGGCATATGGAATAGATAATAATAATAATATTTGACTTTGGAATACATTTTTGGATTGCAAATGGATTAACCTGATTATTCCAGGTACTTCTAATAGTGTTTTAAGTAGCATAATAAAATCAAACTGGAATAAAACCAATTCAGAAGAATCTGGAAAATTGTATTGCTTCTGGCATCCTGTCTTTGTCCAAATCTTATCTTTCTAAAAGCTGCATCCAGTGGATAAATAATATCAGTCACACAAAGAACCTGTGTGGAGAGGTGGAGAAGATTTTAGAAGTGTTTTGTTTTAAAAGGCCTTTACTGGAACTGATCTCAGTGTAGAGGAGGAGTCTTAAATCTCCTGCTTAGTGGACTATAATACTGTATGCTGAAAAAGCTAAGTTAAAAACGATGAAGAATTATAGGGTCAGGACTGGAAGAACCTTTTTTTTGTTAAAAACGAAGAATTATAGGGTCAGGGCTGGAAGAACCTTTTTTTAAAATTATTTATTTATTTATTTGGCTGTGTCAGGTCTTAGTTGTGGCACGCGAGCTTCTCTCTAGTTGTGGCGCGTGGGCTCTAGAGCCCGCAGGCTCAGTAGTTGCAGCGCATGGCCTTGGTTTCCCTGCAGCATGTGGGATCCTAGTTCCCTGGCCAGGGATTGAACCCGTGTCCCCTGCATTGGAAGGCGGAATCTTAACCACTGGACCACCAGGGAAGTCCTAGAGCTGGAAGAAACTTTGTCCAGTAAATATTTGAATGTGCCCTAGCCACTTCGTTAGACACAGATACAGAGGTGAATAAGACAGTCACTGGCCTCATGAGACTTATTATCTAATCCTCATCCCCAGTCCGCACCTCACCTCATTTTATGTTGTGTGATGGAAACTAAAGCTTGAGAGATCCAGGACCTTGCCAAAGGTTATGTAGCTCATTACTGATAGAATGGAACTAGAATGCATATTTCTTATATGGGGAATAAAAGCAAAATATTCATTTATGCAGAGTTTCGAGTGCTTACTAATGTGCTTATCCCTGTACTAGGTGCTGAGGGATCCAGTGGTAAATATAATGGCCCCATCTCTTTGATGTAGAGCTTAAAGGAAATGTTTTGGGGAAACCAGAATTTTTCCCATTATATTGCATTATACTGTGTACAGTCTTTTATCTCATGGAAAGGTTAGGGGCTCTCAAAAATTCATTCTTCAGTGTGACTTAGTTGAATGCGTTTAGTGTTTTTCTGACACCTGAAGTCAGTTTTATTGAGGGACTTTTGAATGAGAAAGGAAGAATTAGGTAGTTGTGGACTCTCTGTGGAAGAATGACCTTTACTTATTCCACAATTTGTATAGAGCCTAAACTTCTGCCCTGTGAGCAAGAGAGAGTCTTTCTTCTCCCTTTGTATTAGATGACTTTCTGCTATCAGGACCCAGAACCCAGACTGATATTTAAAATCAGCCATGTTATGGGTTAAATAGACTTCTGCACAGTGACCTTCTCTTTCCTTTTAGTTACCCGAACTTGGGTATATGTAATGTATATGCTGGGTATGTGTATACTTGGGGGTATACGTATTACTCAGTGTTCAAAGAATCGTATCTGAAGCAGAACATATATTTTATTCTTTAAAAGTTCTTCTCAAAGTGATTATATTTGATTTTTTCTTCTCAATGCTTGCTTGCTAAAAAAAAAAAAAATCAAACCTGTGACAGTCTAGGAAAGAGTGAAAAAAGGTGAATTAAACTGCTGCTAAATAATTTAGGATGTTTTAGTTATTTGTTTTCATAGAGGATTAAGGCTTTTTTCCTTAAAATGTCTAGTTGGAAGTGTTTATACAATGGAGAAAGTGGTTACATTTTCAGAGTAAGTTATCTTGACCTCAGGCCTCTTTGCTCTTCCTATTCCAGAGTCCCTTCTGCCATTCTGCGAGGTCCAATTAGTTCTTGGCTCAGCTGTTTTAGTTTCACTACAGAAGTTGAGCTTAACCATGTTTATAATCTGTGAACATCATATTCCATTGTTTCTTTTAAGAGCTAGAACGTTAAATTCCCTGCCAGTGATCTAAAACATATTGAATTGTATATCTTCAAATGCAAAAGATTTATTTTCTCTGAACTTAGATCATGGCATTTAGCAATGAAGAGACCTTAGAAATTGTGGTTATTATATATTAGTGACGATTATTCTAGTTCTGCTGCACGTATAACCACTTTTTAAAACACTACACATTAGTGTTATGTTGCAGAGGAGGTAGTATGACTACCAGTCTCAAATTACTTAATTATTAAAAAACATTTGTAAAATAAGTGAAATAATATGCTAGGAAGCAGCAATCTATTTGTGTGTGTGTGTGTGTAAATGTAGGTGCTTTCAAGTAACGTGTAAAGTTAGACTGACATACAGTTTGAAACATAGTACTTGTCACATTGTAATTGTATACATTTAAATCAGCCATGAAAATATTTTTTACCGTGGTCAAATCAAATATTTCTACTGTGGGAAGAAGAAGGAGTTGGGGGCAGCATAAATATTTGGTTGGTAATATAGAAAGGCAGGCTAAGTTTCACCTCCTAACATTTCAGGCTAGGGTCTCCAGGCATGTTGTTGCAGTTATCTATTGCTAAAGAACAAAACCACTCCAAATTTGGCATAAAACTTATGGTTCTGGGCGTTGACTGGGCTCAGCTAAGTGATTCTTGCATGAGTCCTCTTATGTACTGGTAGTTAGATGGGCCTGGGGTTATTTCGGAGGCTTCCTACCAGACTCACAAGCATGGCACTTGAGCAGGGAAGTCCAAATAGGTAGAAGCTGGAATAGTTGGGGATCCTTGATATCTCTCCCTATTTCTGTATAGTCTTTCCAGCATAGGGGCTTCATGGTAGCCAGACTTCTTACCTGGAGGCTTAGGGCTCTAAAAGTACTTGTTCCGAGTAAGAGAGCCAGACGGGAACTATATTGTCTTTTATGACCTAAATTCAGAATCAGTGTCAATTTCCACTGCATTTTATTCATTAGAAGCAAGTCACTGGGGCTTCCCTGGTGGTGCAGTGGTTGAGAATCCGCCTGCCAATGCAGGGGACATGGGTTTGATCCCTGGTCTGGGAGGATCCCACATGCCACCGAGCAACTAAGCCCATGCGCCACAACTACTGAGCCTGTGCTTTAGAGCCCGTGAGCCACAACTACTGAGCCCCCGCGCCGCGCTACTGAAGCCCACGCGCCGCAGCTACTGAAGCCCGCGCGCCGCAGCTACTGAAGCCCGCGCACCTAGAGCCCGTGCTCCATAGTGAGAAGCCACTGCAATGAGAAGCCCGCGCACTGCAACGAAGAGTAGCCCCCGCTCGCTGCAACTAAAGAAAGCCCGCACGCAGCAGTGGAAGACCCAACACAGCCAAAAATAAATAAATTAAATAAATAAATTTATAAGGAAAAAAAAGAAAAAGAAGCAAGTCACTAAGGCCAATCCACAGTCAAAGGGAAGGGGATTAGAGTCTACCTCTTGCTGGGAGGAGTGTCAAGAATATGCAGACTTATTTCAAAGCCACTTTAGTCTTCTCTCTGGCTACAAATTACAGTATTTATCTTCCTCCACATGCAAAACACAAGCACTCCTTCTCAAAGCCTCCAAAGTTTTATCTAGTACAGCATCAGGCTCAGGCTAGAGATCCAGGATCTTGTAATCTAAATCAGATCCAGGTGCAGATAAGGCTATTTGGATATATTAGTTCCTTGGGTATAGCTCCTTGAGTACCCTTGCCTTCACTTTGAAGACCTGTGGACTAAAGAATCACCTTATCTTTCTCCATACCCAGCCCACCCAATATGCAATAATGGGTGGGCCTAAGATAACAACTTTAGACACTCCTGTTCAAAAATAAAGAAAAAATGTAAGGAACACAATAGTCACCGGTCCATACCAGTTCTGAAATCCAGCCAACATATTGCTAGTTGTGTGATTAGGGTTCAGCCCCTACTGCCTAGGAACCATTCCTCTACGGCTCTTGGTTTTGCCCTTTGAATTATCATTCCTTTTCCATAAAATGTATTCTCTGTTTGCATGTAAGTAATTTTCCCAGCCTGTTTCCTGCCCACGGAGCTTCGGGCAGGGTGGGGTGGGGGGTCCCAAAAGCCTTTTTTTCATTTTGTACTGTCTCTGTCCTTTTTAGTCCAAGATGACAATGTTTCTGCACATAAAATTCTCTGTGACTCTTACTGAAGGGTTCACTGTATTAGACAAAAGCCACATTTACACATTGATATAACCCCTTCTCTCCCTTAGGTTTTGTAGAGGAGAAAAAAGTTTTCCTTGACCCTCTTAGGGTCCCTGGCTGGATTTGAAAATTAAACTGGCAAAGACTGATTAAGAGGAGAAAAGTATACAAATTTATCTGATGTAAATTTTATGTGAAATGGGAGATGTAAACGAAGACTCAAAGAAATGTTTGAACCTGAGTATTTTTATGCCAGGTTTAATGAAGAGTGGACAGTGTGGAGAAATGATAGATCAACGAGTATGAAGTAAGTGTAGTGAACTGGGGGAAATATAGCAAGGCCTGTTTGTTAGGATTCCTTTCCTTGTCCCTTTGTCTTTGGAGATACAGATGCTCCCTCCTTCCAGGTATAGGGAGGGTACCTCTTACATGAGGGTTTTATGACTTGTTTCAGGGGAGAAGGTGGGGGGAGACCCCCACAGAGTGACCTTCCTCGTTCTGATCTTTTCTCAAGATTCTTCAGCTTAAAATATTCAGTATGCTAGGGTGCCATATTTTGGGGTGGCATGTCCTGAACCCTGTCAGCTTCCTTTAAGCCTTTTGTGGGACAACACCTTTAATATTCTCAGAAGACCTTATGTTTGAAAGCATCTGTGAGACTCCACCTTAAAATCTCTTTGGAGTCCTAACTAGGGGTAGGCAGACTATGGCCAGTGATCTAAGATTTGTTTTTACTTTCTTTTTTTTTTTTTTGAGCCACGCCGCGCATCTCGCGGGATCTGAGTCCCTGACCAGGGATCGAACCCATGCCCTCTGCAGTGGAAGCGTGGAGCCCTAACCACTGGACAACCAGGGAATTCTCTGTTTTTAAATTTTATTTTTTTAAATTTTTATTTATTTTATTTATTTTTGGCTGCGTTGGGTCTTTGCTGCTGTGTGCGGGCTTTCTCCAGTTGCGGCGAGCGGGGACCACTTTTCACTGCGGCGCACAGGCTTCTCCCTGCGGTGGCTTCTCTTGTAGCGGAGCACAGGCTCCAGGCTCAAGGGCTTCAGTAGTTGCAGCTCGTGGGCTCCAGAGCGCAGGCTCAGCAGTTGTGGCACACAGGCTTAGTTGCTCCGCGGCATGTGGGATCTTCCTGGACCAGGGCTTGAACCCGTGTCCCCTGCATTGGCAGGCAGATTCCCAATCACTGCGCCACCAGGGAAGCCCCTGTTTTTACATTTTTAAAGGGCTGTTGAAAAATAAAAGACGAATGTTCAACAGAGACTGTGTATGGCCCTCAAAGCCTAAAATATTTATCTGGCCCTTTATGGGAAAAGTTTGCCAACCCTTGGCCTAAACAAAAATTTAATCTTTAGGCCATGTTTCCCTGACACTGCCTTGGATTTGACCTTTGCCCAGAGGGCATTTCTTAATTTGAGAAACGTTTGCTATATGGGGAGCCTGGGAATAAGAAACATTTATTTTTGGACCTAGCAAGTCCTGACTCCTTTGTATGTCCTCTATATTCTGCTTGAAAATTATATAATTCCTTCTTTTCTTATCTCTCTCTACCTGTACTTTGTGGCACACAGCTTAAAAAAAAAAGCAGTTGATACTTTTGACATTCTGCCTGGAAATCTCTACCCAGATCCATCAGTTCATTAGTTATATTTTCTATTTTTCACATTACTGCAGGTGACAGCTTTGCTAAACCTTCCACCATTATCTAATAAGATTCTCCTTTCCTATAGCTTCTAATAAGGCTTTCCTCACTTCCTTTTTTTTAAATGTTTTTTTAATGATTATTAAATTTATTTATTTATGTTTGGCTACCTTGGGTCTTTGTTGCTGCGAGTGGGCTTTCTCTAGTTGTGGCTAGCATGGGCTACTCTTCGTTGCAGTGCGCGGGCTTATTGCAGTGGCTTCTCTTGTTGCAGAGCATGGGCTCTACGCGCGTGGGCTCAGTAGTTGTGGCTCGTGGGCTCTAGAGCGCAGGCTCAGTAGTTGTGGCGCACAGGCTTAGTTGCTCCGCGGCATATGGGATCTTCCTGGACCAGGGCTCAAACCCGTGTCCCCTGCATTGGCAGGCGGATTTTTAACCACTGCGCCACCAGGGAAGTCCCTCCTCACTTTCTTTTAAGCCAAGGATTAGCAACCTTTTTCTGTCAAGGGCCAGATCATAAATATTTTAGGCTTTTTGGACCTTATGATCTCTGCTGTCATAGTGAGAAAGCAGCCATAGACGTAGACAGTATGTAAGCAAATGGGTGTTACTGTGTTCCAATAAAATTTTATTTACAAAAACAGGCAGCAGGTTGAATTTTGCCAGTAGATTGTAGTTTGGTGATCCCTGTTTTAAGTCCTTGTTGACAGCTTCCTACCAGTGTCCTTAAGACCCTTCAGGCTTTCACTAACACTTTCAAGGCCCTTCTTGCTTTCTCCTGCCATCCAGTCCCAAAGCTTAACATTTTAACTTTTTGTTATGGAAGTAACCTACTCCCTATACCAAAGTCTATTTTGGTTATCTTTTGCTTTGTAACACACCATGCCAAAATTGAGTGATGTAAAACAACGCTCCTTTTATCTTTCATGATTCTGATGTTTGGGCTCAGCTAGCAGTTCTTTCTCACGGTTTCTCATGAGGATGCAATCAGATGATAGCTGGGGCAGGAATCATCTAAAAGACTTCCTCACCGAAATCTCTTACGCAGTTAGAGGCAGATGGGGTCATCTCCAAGGATTCCTCATTCACAAGTCTGGTGGCAGAGCTCGGAAGACTGAAACAGCTGGCACCCCTCGGACGTCTCTAACCCTCTGAGGCCTTGTCCCATGTTTTCTCCAGAATCAGGGATATAGGGTGGCTGGATATCTTATATGGTAATTCAGGACTGCAAACTTGCCTGAACTGGGAAGGCACCAGGCAGAGATTTTATCACCTTTTATGACCTAATTTCCGAGGTTGCTCAGTGTCACTTCTGCTTCATTCTCTTTGTGGGGAGGAGAATTGGACCCTACTTAATTTTTTTTTTTTTTTTTTGGCTGCGCCATGCGGCTTGCGGGATCTTAGTTCCCCAACCAGGGATCAAAACCAGGCCCCCAGCAGTGGAAGTGTGGAGTCCTAACCACTGGACCGCTTGGGAATTCCCAGACTCTGTTTTTTTGATGGGAGTAAAATCAAAGAATTTGCAAAGATGTTTTAAAACACAAAATGCGCCACACATACACCTATCAAAAAATTTTGGAAGCTAGCATATAGTGGGTCACACTTTGTTAGGGCAGGCTTTCTCTTTCCTGTTCATGGGGATGGTGGAAGTAGGAGATCACCTCCCATGATTTAATGTTGAAGAATGGATTTGTCAAGAGCTGTGGAAGGAGGCTTCACAGTAACAAATACATCTTTTCTTCAGTAGAGATAGGACATGGGAACTTTGGACTTGGCATTTTTTTCTCTTTCTCTTCTTTCTTCTTTGTGAGAGTAGGTATAACAGTGCCTCCATCCCCAAAAGAGAAAACAAAAGGAACAAAGAAAGAAAGAAGAAAAACTCTCAAACTATTAAAAAGTCTGCCACAGAGATTTGTTTGAATCGATTAATAACATTTTTCCAAGGGTTAAAGAGTATGTGTACCTGTTTGTCATTTATACTTTCAGTTGAATTTAGCTAGCTTTCTTAAGAGATACCTTTAAGGGAGATTTTGAAAAGGGGGTAGGTGATAGAAGTAATTTTAAATTTGGGGACTCTAGAGCAGGTGGTAAAGCAGGCTATAAGAAACTTTGAATAGCATTAGGGAATGGTCTTTAGAAGCACTCTACTGCCTGACCCCATCTGAAGAGACTTTGCTCACCTTAGCACAGTGATCTGGCTCCGGAGGTAAAATATTTGGAAAAGTTGGGGTATCTTATATATTTGTAGAGGCTATTGTGTTATTTTTTCCTTTCTCTCTAGATGAAAAGAAGGTGGCAGTGAATATATTTTGCTTTATTGTTTATGGTCAACCAGGCAATGTGAATACTGCATTTTTGTGTTCTTCCCACTGTTTTCTTTTTCTTCCGGTGTTTCTTTTTTTTCCCTTGCTCTCTGGATTTGTACATCATGAGAATTTTTTTTTCTTTTTTTTTTTTCATCATTAGAAATTTACCCAAATTCTCTAATGATCTGAAAAAAGAAGATGGCTTAGTGAATAGGAAGTTGTTAAAGAAATAGCTGCCTGCCATATTGCTCTTCCTACTCTGGGAAGAAGAAATGCCTGTATTTAATCATCTACCTTTTTTTTCCCCTTGGTATCCAGATCTATACATTGTTGAATTGGGGGTAGAGAGAAAAGCCTATTAACTTTTATCTTAACCGATTCGGTTATTTTCTTTACTTGGTATTTGAACAATACTCTTACAAAGCTTTAATAGAATCCTACAACACATGCTCGAGGTTTAAGAGCCTCGAGAAGCGTCAGAAAAGTTTTGGAAAGAGTTACATTCCCAAGGAGGAGGACAATACGTACCTTGTTTTGAATTACTGAAAATGGGGAAGACTTCCTACTATAGTTCTTTAACTTCAGTTGCAACTTGGAAGTGGTGACATCTCTTTTGGGGCCTGGCATTTTGTACCTTTTCCAGTTGTTTTTTTTATCCGCATTTTCTTTACTTCTAATTGACACACATTACCATCTGAAATGTTCCTGTTGGTTTGGAGGGAGTAGAGATGGGGAGGGAGAAGGAAGAGTTAACTTTTCATGTGTTTTAATCGGCCAGTATTTACTTAACTAATTTCAACTGGATGAAAACTTATCTTTTAGATTATTTAATGCATGATATGCTACATGCATTATCCATTCATATTAAGAATTATAGGGCTTCCCTGGTGGCGCAGTGGTTGGGAGTCTGCCTGCCGATGCAGGGGACACGGGTTCGTGCCCCAGTCCGGGAGGGTCCCACGTGCCGCAGAGCGGCTGGGCCCGTGGGCCATGGCCGCTGAGCCTGCGCGTCCGGAGCCTGTGCTCCGCAATGGGAGAGGCCACAACAGTGAGAGGCCCGCGTACCGCAAAAAAAAAAAAATTATAGTAGCATGGATTTATGAATGGCATGGGCAGCAAATTATTTCCAATTTAAATTGCTCTGTTCATTTTTGGATAAAATAATTACTTGCTAGAGTAATATTTTTCTGGCATGTTACAAGCCGTGAAAGTGGTTTGGAAGATCTCAATGAATGCTGAGTGTAAAGATTTTTGGTGCAACTTGATTTTACTCTTTCTTTCCTCAGAGTGTCTGGGGATTAGTTTGATCCTGAGTGAGGATAAAAGCTGCTTCCATAGAGACTACTGGTTTCAGAGCTGTTTTAAATTTGGGACTTGGAAGCCAGAAGATCTGAGCTTCCCGCTGCATTAATGAATTTAAAATATGTTGTTGATTTAATGTTTGGTTTGTGTATTGATTTATGGCTTTGGCTTCTTTAAGCTGTTTATGTATATTTGAATCAAGTTAGTTAAAAAATATTTAATTTTTCATGTGACATACGCCAATTGAAGACAACCATTATTTTGAAAACAACAAATAAATGTATTTAATATTTTTATGATTGTACAGTTGTTGACTGGCAAAAAAATCTTTTGGAGCAGAAAAAGCATTTGTCAAATGTAGATTTTTAGCTTAATATGAAGATGTACCATCTTTTTTTTAAAATTGAATGTAAATTTTATTTATGTATTTATTTTTTTAATTAAATTTTTATTTTATATTAGAGTATAGTTGATTTACAATGTTGTGTTAGTTTCAGGTGTACAGCAAAGTGATTCAGTTATACATATACATATATCCATTCTTTTTCATATTCTTTTCCCATATAGGTTATTACAGAATATTGAGTAACCATCTATTTTTTTAAGTGACTATAATTAACAAAAGTAGTTCAAACAAAAGATTCTAAGCGTTTCTGAAATGATGGAACTGTTCTTGAGACAGTGCTTTGTTTACACTATGCATTAGGGGAAAAAAGCAGCTGGAAATATAATTTTCAAAGAATTCTTTTGTGAATTATGGGCTCTTTCAAGAATGATCAACAATGACTGTGCTTTTTAGAGTCTTAAATTTCAGAACTGGGAAGAGATGGGGCCTAAGTTTTGTCTGGCCTTCCTTAAATATGTGTATGAGTGGAAAAGGATGATTCCTTCCCTTGAGCTTTTGCATTAAAGTTTTCATCTTCCATGGTATATACTACATGTTGTATAAAATTCATTGTTAAAAAGTTAGACAGAATAATGATTTTCATATAAATGTAAAATGAACACATGTAAAAGATGTTATTTAACTCATTAATTAATGGGAGAACCTGTAAGGTGTTAAAAGTAGTTCAAAGGAGAATTCAAAGTACTGCACGTGTATAGCATCAGGTGTGCTGAAATGAATTTACAAATCTATGCAAAACTGTCTTTTTCCATAGGGACATGGGGAAAATCATTCCTCTCTCACTGGACAGAATTTGTTTGTAAGTGTATGGACAAGAATCCTTTGAATTGCTATCATTTAACTATAACTTGCAATTATAAAACAGCTCAAATGTCATGAAGAATGCAGACCTTGTAGAATCAGGTAACTAGGGAAGGTGCACATTACACAGTGCCTAGTTTTCCACTGAAGATGCCAAGTGATCTTCTTGGTTCATTTCAAAGCCTCTCACAGTCTTTCATAAAAGAACAAAATAAATGGGTCTACATTCTGGTTTTTGACAACCATCCTATGTCTGTTAGTCTTAGGGACTTAACTCTCATTCCTTGTAAATAAAGTCAGTTTTCAAAATGAAAGAAAATGAAGTTATTCTTAGAGGATATTTTCTGGTATTTTGATCAACATTAGAACACTTACTCAGGTTAGTGTTGAATTTTGGACCATTGGCAGATACTTAAACTGTAGCTCCAAATGGTTAGGTAGCAAGTTCAATGAGACTACCAAGTGCATAATATTTTGTAGATATTCAGTTACTAAAGAACAATAGTAATAATTTGAAGGAAAGTGGAAGTCTCCTGCCCAATTTTAATTCTTAAAAGTGTATATTATTACACCTTTAGCAACTTCCCAATGTTAAATACTTTTTACCTGGGCAGTTGAACCCAGGGGGAGAGGGCACAAAGTTGGCATTATCTACTCCAAATTCATGCTGTCTGCTTCTAACTGGACCTTTGCTGCTTCATGACCTTTTTATTCCTCTCATATGTATTCTCTTGCACTTTCCTGATTTTGAAGCAGCAGTGTGGTATCGTAGAAAGAGATAGAACTTGTAGGCTTATAGACCTGGGTTTGAATCACCACCCTACCACTTACTAGCTGTTAGATCTTGGGGAATTCTCACAGTCTCAAGTTCTTGAATTAAATGAGTCATAAATACTAAACAGGATTACATGAAATTTGTATATAAATGATGTAATAGCACATGGTAGGCAGTAAGTATTAGTTTTCTTCTCTGTTCTTCTCAGGCCTTCAAGCTTCCCTGCTTTCTCTCCTCTTGTTTCTATTACTGAAATAATTGGAGTCATTTGGTATGAACTTCCTCATCTTCCCCTCTTCTGTCTCTATACAGAGATGTATTATCTTTCTGTGTTTTTTGTTTCAGAAGTATGTTTCTTTTACCTCACAAGGTTTTTGTGAGGATTAAATAAGATAATGTGTATGAAATTGCTTAGTACATCTCCTAGCACATATTAGGCATCAAAGGAAGATTAATTGGATCTGAATGTAAGGTTAATTTTATCTTTGATATTACCTCTCCTTTAGGTTATTTTCTACTTCTGTAACTATTACTCTTCTTTGTAGTATTTTTTATTTTTTTTAATTTTATTTATTTATTTATTTATTTTGACTGCGTTGGGTCTTTTTTGTTGCGCGTGGGCTTTCTCTATTTGCAGTGAGCGAGGGCTACTCTTCGTCGTGGTGCATGGGCTTCTCATTGCGGTGGCTTCTCTTGTTTTGGAGCACGGGTGCTAGGCATGTGGGCTTCAGTAGTTGTGGCACTTGGGCTCAGTAGTTGTGGCTCACGGGCTCTAGAGCACAGGCTCAGCAGTTGTGGCACATGAGCTTAGTTGCTCTACGGCATGTGGGATCTTCCCGGACCAGAGCTCGAACCATTGTCCCCTGCATTGGCAGGCAGATTCTTATCCACTGAGCCACCAAGGAAGCCCTCCTTTGTAGTATTAATATGTTTGATTTTTCCTTCTCCTCTTTTTTTTTTTTACATATACATACATCCACTCTTTTTAAAATTATTTTCCCATAAAGGTCATTACAGAGTATTGAGTAGAGTTCCCTGTGCTATACAGTAGGTCCTTATTAGTTATCTGTATTATATATAGTAGTGGGTATATGTCAATCCCAGTCTCCCCCCACTTCCCCCCTGGTAACCATAAGTTTGTTTTCTGCATCTGTGACTCTACTTCTGTTTTGTAAATAAGCTCATTTGTACCTTTTTTTTAGATTCCACATATAGGTATAAGTGATATCATATGATATTTGTTTTTCTCTGTCTGACTTACTTCACTCAGTATGACAGTCTCTAGGTCCATCCATGTTGCTGCAAATGACATTATTTCATTCTTTTTTATGGCTGAGTAATGTTCTGTTGTGTATATGTACCACATCTTCTTTATCCATTCCTCTGTCGATGGACATTTAGGTTGTTTCCATGTCCTGGCTACTGTAAATAGTGCTGCAGTGAACATTGGGGTGCATGTATGTTTTCAAATTATGGTTTTCTCCGGGTATATGCCCAGGAGTGGGATTGCAGGATCATATAGTAGCTCAATTTTTAGTTTTTAAAGGAGCCTCCATACTGTTCTCCATGATGGTTGTACCAATTTACATTCCCACCAACAATGGAGGAGGGTTCCTTCCTTCTCCTCTTTCAAAAAGCATTCCTTTTTAAGGGGTAAACCCTTGAGGGGAAAACCCCTTTTGCTTGGCCTTGCTAGAACTCTGGCTAATACTCTATTTCGTTCATTCCTTTATTGTCAGACTGCTCAGTTGAGTAGGTAAGGGGTTTGGCTGCCACTTTTCCACCACCTGCTCTCATTAAACCCCTGCATTCTGATATACCATAATTTTCCCCTGAATCTGAAACAGCACCCTCTCAGTCAGACTCACACAAGGCTTAGAATGTAGTAGGCATTCAGTGAATATTAGTTGAATAATGAATGAAATGAGAAGGTTTAGAGTACTATCACTGAGGGCTCTCTAATGCTTTCGATCAATGCTTTTAAAGAATTCTGGTAAGAAACCATTATGCCGGAATTCAGTCTAACTGGATGCTAATGTCTAACAAGAATTGTTTTTTTTCAGAAACCCATGGTTTGTATCAGATTCCAGGAAGAAATTTTACTTACTGTGTTTTAGAGAAAGTTTAACTCTCAAGGCAAATTTATTAGCAAAGTATCTTTTCTGTTTTCTTCTATCAAGAGCACTCAGACCATTGTTTTTCCAGTTCAGTGGTACTCAGACCTTGGTCCTTGAGCCCCAGGTGGTCCTTTCAGCAACTGTCTTCTTCTGAGACCTTTATTGTATTAACCAGACTATGCTGAGATAGGGTAACTATGCTGCCATTTTGTTAACAATAATAGCTAATATGGCACCAGAGGCGTATTCTTTTATTTTATTTATTTATTTATTTAATTTATTTTTGGCTGTGTTGGGTCTTAGTTGTGGCATGAGGGATCTTTTGTTGCGGCGCGCGGGCTTCTCTCTAGTTGCGGTGCATGGACTCCAGAGCACGTGGGCTCTGTAGTTTGCGGCACATGGCATGTGGGATCTTAGTTCCCGGACCAGGGATCGAACCCCCGTCCCCTGCATTGGTAGGTGGATTCTTTACCACTGGACCACCAGGGAAGTCCTGGCATATTCTTTTAAATATAGCATCTCAGCTTTGGTGAATTTGATTTCTCTTTTGCCGTTTTAATAAGTAGACTTGTTTACAGTTAATTTTTTTTTTTTGGCCACGCATCTGGTGGCATCTTAGTTCCCCAACTAGGGATGGAACCCATACCCCCTGCAGTGAAAGTGCGGAGTCCTAACCACTGGACCTCCAGGGAATTCCCTACAGTTAAAGTTTTAGCTTTATCTATCTAGTAGATAGTATTAGTTTGCCAAAAGTAATTAGAGCAAGCTTTCTTGGATTATAGTAGAAGTCTTATTCAGTACCATCCAATCTTACAGTTTACTATTAACTGAAAAAATTGGTTAAAGCAAGATATAAAAATGACACATACATATCATAAGCATTTTATTTTTGCTTAAAACAAATAAATGTACATTTGTTCACCAACCTTTTTTTTTTTTTTTTTGCGGTATGCGGGCCTCTCACCGCTGTGGCCTCTCCCGCTGCGGAGCAACAGGCTCCGGACGCGCAGGCTCAGCGGCCATGGCTCATGGGCCCAGCCGCTCCGCGGCATGTGGGATCTTCCCGGACTGGGGCATGAACCCGTGCCCCCTGCATCGGCAGGCGAACTCTCAACCACTGCGCCACCAGGGAAGCCCTTCACCAACCTTTTGATATATTATGTTATGAGTCTGCTGATGAGAGTTCTTCATCTATTTGGCATTAATTGCAGCCCATGATGCATTGCTTACAACTTCCAATTACAGTTTTTCTAAGTGGAGTGAGAACTCTTAAAGACTTGAAGCAATGAGTATAGACTCCTCCTAGATTTCTGATTTTTCCCCAAGGTTATTTATGTGTCTCACCCACACTTAAGTTGAGGATTTTTTTTTTTTAATATTTGGTTGCACAGGGTCTTAGTTGCGGCACGTGGGCTCCTTAGTTGTGGCATGCGAACTCTTAGTTGCAGCATGCATGTGGGATCTAGTTCCCTGACCAGGGATCGAACCCAGGCCCCCTGCATTGTGAGCGCGGAGTCTTATGCACTGCGCCACCAGGGAAGTCCCGAGGGCGGTGTTTCAAATGATTTATATTCAGTCTTCCAGAGCCTTCAACTTAGTTCTCAAAGAAATAGCAACTTTTCTTACATTCGTAGTTCATTAATGTATTTAGTATTTCATTACAATCATGTAATTGTAATTATGGACACAACTGGAATTAAGTAGGTTTGAGAACAAATACATCAGACTCAGTATAGTATAGGAGGAGCAGAATGCCGCAATGTCAGTGTTACCTGTTAGCTGCCAGTGTTCAGCCAGGGATATTGGTCAGTGCCTGGCAGAGGGAATGAAGAGTATCAGTTAAACTGTGCCGTTAAGAGGCAAAAGGATGTCTTTAGTTTATTTTCTTTTTTGTTAAAGTTTTATGTAATATACATAAAGTAAAATGCAAAATGCTTAAGGGTACAACTAGATGAATTTTTTCACAGTGAACAGACCTGTATAATAAATACTCAGATCATAATAGAATAGTACCAGGATCCTAGAAGCCTTCCTGTACCCTGACCCAGTTTCTTTCCCACTACTATTGTGACCTCTATCACTATCGATTAGTTTGGCTTATGTATGAACTTCATATAAATGGAATCATACAACATACACTCTTTTGCATCTGACATTTTTCTCTTAGCATTGGTTTTTTTTTAAACATCTTTATTGGAGTATAATTGCTTTACAATGGTGTGTTAATTTCTGCTTTATAACAAAGTGAATCAGCTATACATATACATATATCCCCATATCTCCTCCTTCTTGCGTCTCCCTCCCACCCTCCCAATCCTACCCCTCTAGGTGGTCACAAAGCATGGAGCTGATCTCCCTATGCTATGCGGCTGCTTCCTACTAGCTATCTATTTTACATATGGTAGTGTATATATGTCTATTAGCATTGGTTTTGAAATTGATCCATGTTATGTCAGTAGCTCATTCTTTTTCTGTATTGCGGTATATAGTATTCTTTTCTGTAAATACACCACAATTTATTTATCCATTCTGTCATTGATAGTTGTCTACATTTGTTTCTAGTTTTGGACTCTTAAAAATAGTGCTGCTATAAACATTTTCGTACATGTCTCTGGTGCACATATACATGCATTTTGTTGAGCATATACTTAGGAATAGGACGTCTGGTTGTAGGATATGCTTATGTTCAGCCTTAGTAGATTTTACTAAATAGATTTTTACACTCCCACTAGCAGTGTGTGAGAATCAGTTATTCCACATCCCTCGATGGCCCTTTAAAAAAAAACTTTACCATGTATTTTTATCATTTTGTTTATGTCGTGTATTTGGTTTTAAAAAATATCATATAGAATATTCATGAACCCACCATTTAACCTGAGAAGTTTAATATTGAATATTGACAGTCTTACATGTTCTCCTCTCGCCTTTCAAGGTAAATACTCTAATTTTTTTTTTTTTTACTCTTTCCATTGCCTTTTCAAAAAATAGTTTTATCAGGTGTATGTGTGTGTCTAAATAATATATTGTCTAGTGTTAGTTGTATTTAGTTTTTTTTTAAAGAATATGTGTATGCAATCTGGGAATTGATTTTCTTTTCTTTCTTTTTTAATGCTTTACATTATGTTGCTAAGATTTATCTATATTGTTGTGTACAGTTGTAATAGTTGACTCATTTTTCTCTGCCATATAATACTTCATTTAGTGGATTCATCACAGTTTATTCATTTCCTGTTGATGACATTTGGGTTGTTTCCATTTCTTACTGTTATGAATTCTACATGTTTTCTGGTGTGCCATGAGCAAGAATTTCTCTTGGTACTTAGGAATGTAATCTCTGGGTCATAGGATTGATAAATGTTCTAGTTTACAAAATAATGCCTATATTCCAAAGAAGTTATACCAATTTATACCCTATCATCAATAGATCAGAGATGAGAGCCTTTTCATTATGAGAGAATTTAAAATTATAACCTCAGTTACTTTTAGAGATAGTTACTATTTACATTTTCTGTTTTTTGCCTGTGTTTGGTAACGTGTTTTTTAAGAAATTTGTTACCTACGTTTTCAAATGTATTGACATAAGGTTGTCTCTATTTTTGTCTTGTATTTAATGTCTGTAAGATCTATACTTTTAAAAAAAAATTCCTGATATTGATAATATTGATATTTGTGCTTTCGTGCTTTTTTTTCTTTTTCCCTTCTTCTTTTAGGAGTTTCTTGCTGGGTCAAGCAGTCAATTTTTTCTTTCATATTTTTTTTTCTTATTGCATTAAAATTTTTAAAAATCATGGTAAAGCACACGTAACATAAAATTGACCATTTAAACCATTTTAAAGTGTACAGTTCAGTGATGTTAAGTACATTCACATTGTTGTACAACCGTCACTACCGTTCATCTCCAGTTGTACAACTGTCACTACTTTTTCATCTCCCCAAATTGAAACTCTGTACCATTAAACAATAATTCCTCATTCTCCTACCCCACAGCACCTGGCAACTTCGCCTCTATGAATCTGACTACTCTAAGTACCTCATATAGGTAGAATCATATAGTATTTGTCTTTTTTGTGACGGGCTTATTTCACTAAGCATAATGTCCTCAAGGTTTATCCATATTTTAGTATGTGTCAAGTATTGGCACATAGTAATTTATCTTAAATACTTATTAATTGATCAGTTAATAATTTTTTCAAGTTAGAAGGTATATTGGAAATCACTTTTTCTATTTGCGTGAAATTTCCCTTTATGGATTAGAATCAGTGAATATAGCTCTTAATTGCCTTATTTTGTTTTTGCCTAATAGCTGCCTCCATTCCCTTGTGCTGTTGGTGCATCTGTGCTTTGGGGAGATGGGAGGAATGGAGTTTATATGTGTGTGGAGGGGGTGAGGATTAAATGATCAGTATTGTTTAAAACCATTATTGAAGAATTTATACAGCTGAGGATAATTTGGCTTGATTGGGCTTGGGTTACAGCCACCCGCATGAGGAGGAGGGTACAGACAACTCACCACGCAGCTAGCAGTGAAACAGGAAAAGACAAACTTGTATGTATTCCTGCTCTGCTCCTTTTGAGCCCCCTCTACTCCCACACTTACAGCTGCCACTGATGACTAATGTTAAGCAATTTGGAGGGTCCTGTGTCTTTTAATAGTAGTAAGAGGAGTTGTGCTATCACATGGTTTCTGATTTTCCACCTAGAATGTATTTTAAATTTCCAGAAATTCTATTTTATTCCAATTTCCAATTCTGTGTTGTTCCAATTCAAGGTTTATATTTTAAAAAAAGGAATTTATTGGTTTTTCTAAATGAAAATTCCATTTTCCAAAATAAAATTTGTGGTGATCAGACCTTATTATTATGGGAGTTTTGGGGTTAGAATGACACATGGATTGGAAAGTTAGTGCCAATGAATAAAGACTTTGTTGAGAAAACAGACTTATGGAAATGTCTCACATTCACCTTTTTGACCTAAGGAAATCATCTCCTTTGTTCCTAATTATTTTTTAGAATATATCATTGCATTACTTTGGGTCTCTCTCCTTTTTCTTTTTTTTCTTCTCTTTCATATTCCTTTATAAAGCTAATGAGAATAATTATTGGCAAAAATGATATTGTGGAATAAGAACTCTTGGTTACTTTCTCATAACCCAAACCTTTAAAAGTCAGGAAAAATATTTTTATTTGGAACTCCCCATTTTCTTGTTTTTGGTTGTTATTCTGCAGGTCTAGAAGTTAGTGTTTGTAGGTTCTTACTGACACATTTCTTGAACCCGTTGATTGGATTTCTAAGTTGAAACAAATGTTATTTAGGTTAAACTGAGGGTTTTCAGCTTTGGTTTAATTTACTAGGAAGGGATCTTTTTTAAAAAAAGTATTACAGTTTTTTTGAATAGATAAGATGCTTGTATGGTTCCAATGCCAAAATAGAAAAAGGCCAATTGAAAAGTCTTTCTTACCCGAGTTTCCTATTTTTTCAGTTTCCATTCCTCAACGGATCATCACTGTTGCTAGTTTCTTGTTTATCCTTCCAGATATACAATATTTATGTATATATGATAGTATAAATATATTCTCCCCATCATATTCATTTAACAATATATCATATCAATACGTAAGAGGACGTTCTCTTTCCTCAAAAACATTTGCATAGTATCTCATTGTATGAATAAACCATAATTCATTAAACTAGCGTTCCATTGATGGACAATTAAGTTGTTTCCAATCTTTTGCTCTAATAAATATTGTTTCATTTGATAACCTTGAACATACCTTTCCACACATTTGCAGATATGCTTGTAGGGTAAATTCCTAGAAATTCTTTTGCTGGGTCAAATAGTATATGTATTAAAAATTCTGGGGGGGGGGGTATAAATTTATTTATTTATTTTTGACTGTGTTGGGTCTTCGTTGCTACGCCTGGGCTTTCTCTAGTTGTGGCGAGTGGGGTCTACGCTTCGTTGTGGCGCGCGGGCTTCTCATTGTGGTGGCTTCTCTTGTTGTGGAGCATGGGCTTCAGTAGTTGTGGCTACGAGGGCTCAGTAGTTGTGGCTCGTGGGCTCTAGAGTGCAGGCTCAGCAGTTGTGGCACACAGGCTTAGTTGTTCCATGGCATGTGGGATCTTCCCGGACCAGGGATCAAACCCGTGTCCCCTGCATTGGCAGGCGGATTCTCAACCACTGCGCCACCAGGGAAGTGCCTGTATTTAAAATTTTGATAACTACTGTCTAGTTGTTTTTCATAGGTATTGTACAAATTGACATTCTCACTTAGATGTGAGGTAGCTTGTTTTCTACATAGTCTTACTACCAGTGTGTGTAATCATTTTGGACATTTGTCAGGGTAAAAAACAGTGTTTTAGTAGTTTCAAAGTGCATAAAATAGGCTAAGTACTTTTTAATCTAAGTATAAACGTGTAGTCCTCCCTCAGTATCTGCTGAGGATTGGTTCCAAGACCCCCCACAGATACCAAAATCTGCAGATGCTCAAGTCCCTTTATATAAAATGGCATAGTATTTGCATATAACCTAAACATTTCCTCCTGTATATTTTAAATCATCTCTAGATTACTTATAATACCCAATACAATGTAAATGTTATGTAAATAGTTGCTGGCGTGTGGCAAAACCAAATTTTTCTTTTTGGAACTTTTTGGATTTTTTTTCCCTTGAATATTTTTGATTTCGGTTGGTTGAATCCGAGAATGCAGAAACTGCAGATATGGAGGACTGGACTGTACATGGTATAAGAAGTCAAATAGTGGGCTTCCCTCGTGGCGCAGTGGTTAAGAATCCGCCTGTCAATGCAGGGGACACAGGTTGGAGCGCTGGTCCGGGAAGATCCCACATGCCACGGAGCAACTAAGCCTGTGCGCCACAACTACTGAGCCTGCGCTCTAGAGCTTGTGAGTCACAACTACTGAGCCCAAGTGCTGCAACTACTGAAGCCCGCACGCCTAGAGCCCATACTCCACAACAAGAGAAGCCACCAAAATGAGAAGCCCATGCACCACAACGAAGAGTAGCCCCCACTCACTGCAACTAGAGAAAGCCTGCGCGCAGCAACGAAGACCCAACACAGCCAAAAATAAAAATATATATATTTATATATAAATATATGGCTTTTAAGCCCTCCCTTATCCACTCGCTATACTGCGTCTATACTAAGGCTATATATTCAACCTCTGGAGCATGTGCTTTGGCTTGGATTTCCATGAGTAGTGATGGATTTATGCTAATCCATCCACATTTAACATTTTTCATCGCTTTTTCTTTTTTTTCCAAATCAGTATATTCCTGAAAATTAAGAAAAAAATTAAAATATGTAATATAAAATTTACCATCTTAGCCATTTTTAAATGTACAGGTCAGTAGTGTTAAGTATATTTACATAGTTGAACAGATCTCTAGAAATTTTTTGTCTTGTAAAATGGAAAATTTCTGCAGGCATCTCTTCATTTTATTGCACTTTGCTTTATTTTACTTTGCAGATATTGCATTTTTTACAAATTGAAGCTTCGTGGCAACCCTGCATTAAGCAAATCTCTCAGTGCCCTTTTTCCAGCAGCATTGCTCACTTTGTTGTCTCTGTGTCACATTGTGAGAATTCTCCCAATATTTCAAACATTTTCATTTTTACTGTATTTGGTTTTTTTTTGGTCTCTCAAAATATTTCAAGTAGAAATTGGGAAGACAACCAAATGTAAAATAGTTAAGTAAAAAACCTTGACGAATACACTCATTTGGTCATCAAAATATAAAAAGCTGAAAATAGTATTACATTAGGTACCTTGATTGAAAACAGTGTTATTCTATTCAAGTAATAAGCCCAAAGCGGTCCCCAACTAAGAGTTAAAGCTTGTCTCTCTATTCATACACACAGCCCTTAGACAAGAATCATATATGTTTTTATCCAGAATGGTCCCTCCACCCAAATCCTTGTCTTTTTATTTTTGTTACTTTTATGGAAATTATTCAGTGTGTTTTTCATAAATAAATTTTGTTTTCAGAATGCCAGTAAGCCACCACATCAACCTTGGACAATATCTGAATCATTTTTACAAAAGTGGAAATAGCCAAATAAAGGGTCTCAGGTTAAGTGAGAGGCATGGGTGAGTTATTAATCGATATGGACTAATCTGTCCTTTGATCAGCACAGTGACATTGCTGAACGTGCTTTGAAAGTTGGCCCCACCTGATAACACCCCATGTGGACACAAACCTCTTGGTCCTAGAATCCCTTCTCAAAGGTATAAATGAGGCACAGAGAATCACTAGTAGAAGGATGAGTAAAAGCTGAGTCTTGCCAGAGTGGGGTGCTGGCAAGAGAAAGTCAGGTCCTTGTATACCCGGTTGAAAGGCAAAGTGTCCTGGCGAGGCTGTCCCCAAGGGCTGTCCTGCAGGGCACATGTGAGGTGGGTCTGGTGTAGGAGAGACAGACTTATTGGGATGAAGGGCACCCAGCATCGTCCGGAGAGTCAGGGTTGGGGAGCAGACCCTTACCACCAAGGCCACCGCGGACTCCGGGTTGCTGTCCTGGGTTTGTCAGCCGGTCTCTGCCCTTTCCTCCTGGGCTGTCTTCCTCCTCCTGGCACTGAAGGTCAGAGGGCTGGGTTTTTCTTCGTGCTCCTCATCTGAATCTGACTTGTCACTGTAGAGGTGAATGGTGGCTTGCATAGGGAAACTAGCCAGCACCTTCACCCCGGAACTCTGCAGATACTCTTGATGCTTAGAAAGAGGTAAATAAAGTCTTACAGGATGCTGAGACCCAAAGGCTCCCCCTTCAATCCAAAGGTTTGTTGGTCACCTCCAGGCTCAAGCTTAACAGTATTTGATAAGCTCCTCTTCCTCTTACTGTTGTCATGATGTCCCAAGCACTGTGAGGGAGCCCAAGATGGAAAGATGAGTCGGACACAGTCCCCCAGTTCATGCATTTTAAATCTCGCTTCCAATTCTGCTGGGCTCAGCATCCTGGGGGTTCAGGATCCAAGGTCTCCATGGTGTTTGGCTCTTGGCCCTCGAGGTGGCGGTGGTCCCCGGGGACCGTCCCCCCGGGGCAGTGACAGACGCGTCCCCGCGCCTCCCGGGCTCCGGCTGCCACCTCAGGTCTGATGGTGCCCTCCGAGCCCGCGCCCTTCCAGCGGCGCACACGACCGGCCGCGCCTTTAACCAGTCTGGCGAGGGCGCTCACCCTACTGTATTTGTTATGGTGATCTGTGATCAGTGATTTTTGATGTTAGGACTGTAATTGTTTTGGAGCGCCACAAACCACGCCCATATGGGAGGCAGATTTAATGGATAAATGTTGTGTGTGTTCTGACTGCTCCACCAACTGGCCATTCCCCTGTCTCTCTCCCTCTCCTCAGGCCTCCCTATTCCCTGAGACACAACAGTACTGAAATTATAGGCATACTTTGTTTTATTGTGTTCTACTTTATTACACTTCGCAGATAATTGCATTTTTTTTTTTTTTTACAAATTGAAGGTTTGTGGCAATCTTGCATTATCAGATGATGGTTAACATTCTTTTAGCAATAAAGTATTTTTAAATTAAGGTATGTACATTTTTTTAGACATAATGCTATTGCACACTTAATAGACTACAGTATAGTGTAAACATAACTTTTATATGCACTGGGAAACCAAAAAAATTTCTGTGACTTGCTTTATTGCGATGTTCACTTTACTGCGGTGGTCTGGAACTGAACCTGGAGTATCTCCAAGGTATGCCTGTACCTGTGAAATCACAATATCCCATTTCCCTCTCCCTACAGCCCCTGGCATCCACCATTCTACTTTCTGTTTCTATGAATTTCACTACTTTAGATAACTCATATAAGTGGAATCTTACAATATTTTTCTTTTTTATGACTGAAACTTCATTTAGCATAATGTCCTCAGGGTTCATTTACATCGTGTCATGTATCAAGATTTCCTTCTTTTTAAAGGCCAAATAATATTCCATTGTATGTATATGCCACATCTTGTTTATCCAGTCATCCATCAATGGACATTTGGGTTGTTTCCACCTCTTGTCTATTACATTGATAAATAGTGCTGCGGTGAACATGAATATGCAAATATTTCTTCGACATCCTGCTTTCATTTCTTTTGGATATATACCCAGAGGTGGGATTGCTGCATCTTATGGTAGTTCTATTTTTAAGTTTTGAGGAAGCTTCATATTATTTTCTATAGTGGCTGCACCATTTTATATTCCCACCAATAGTGCACAAGAGTTCCAATTTCTCCACATCCTCAGCAACACTTATTTTCTGTTTTTTTTTTTTTGTGTATGTGTGTTTTTGTGTTGTTGTTGGTTTTGGTAGCAGCCATCCTAATGGGTATGAGATGATATCTCACTGTGGTTTTGATTTGTGTTTCTCTAATGATGAGTGATGTTAAGCATCTTTTCATGTGTTTTTTGGCCATTTGCATATCTCCTTTGGAGAATGTCTGTTCAAGTTCTTTGCCCATTTTTAAGTTGGTCATTTATTTTTCTGTTGTTAAGTTGTAGGTGTTCTTTATATCTACTGGATATTAACCTCTTATCAGTTAAATGATTTACAAATATTTTCTCCCATTCCATAGATTGCTTTTTCACTCTTGATTATTTCTGTTGATGTACAGAAGTTTTTAATTTTCACATGGTCCTGTTTGTCTATTTTTGCTTTTTTAACTGTGCTTTTGGTGTCATATTCAAGAAATCATTGCCAAATTCAATGTCATGAAGCTTTTCCTCTGTGTTTTCTTCTAGGAGTTTTAGATCTTATGTTTAGGTCTTTAATCCATTTTGAGTTGGCTTTTGTATATGGTGTAAGTGATGGGTCCAGCTTCATCCTTTTGCATGTAGATATCCAGTTTTCCAAACATCATTTGTTGGAGAGACTATTCTTTCCCCATTGAGTGGTCTTGGTGCCTTTGTTAAAAATTATTTGACCATACATGTGACAGTTTATTTCTGGGCTCTGTATTCTATTCCATTCATCTAAATTCAGTCTTTATGCCAATACCATACTGTTTTGTTTTGTTTTTTGTTTTTGGCCGCGTTGGATCTTCATTTGCTGCATGTGGGCTTTCTCTAGTTGCGGCGAGTGGGGGCTACTCTTTGTTGCGGCGCCCAGGCTTCTCATTGTGGTGGCTTCTCTTGTTGTGGAACACGGGCTCTAGGCGCGCGGGCTTCAGTAGTTGTGGCCCGCAAGCTTAGTTGCTCTGAGGCATGTGGGATCTTCCCGGACCGGGGGTCGAATCCGTGTCCCCTGCATTGTCAGGCGGATTCTTAACCACTGCGCCACCAGGCTAAGTCCCCAGAGTCTACTTTAGATTAGTACTAGTTTAATTCTATAAGATAGCTTGTCTTTCTCCCTCCTTTGTGTAGTTATTGTCATATATATCGTCTATATTTGTTATAAACCCAACAGTACAGTGTTGTTATTACTGCTTTATACAATCTTGTCTTTTAAATAATTTAAGAGAATAATTTTTTTATTCTTTTTGTATTGGAGTATAGTTGCTTTACAGTATTGTGTTAGTTTATACTGTACAGCGAAGTGAATCAGCTATACGTGTGTGTATATATATATATATGCCCTCTCTTTTGAATTTCCTTCTCATTTAGGTCACCGCAGAGCATCGAGTAGAGTTCCCTGTGCTATACAGTACGTTCTCATTACTTATCTATTTCATACATACTATCAATAGTCAGCCTCAATTTCCCAATTCATCCAACCCCCCACCCCCACTTGCCCCTTGGTATCCATATGTTTGTTCTCTACGTCTGGGTCTCTATTTCTGCTTTGTAGTTAAGATCATCTATACCAGTTTTTTCAGTTTCCACATATATGTGTTAATATAAGATATTTGTTTTTCTCTTTCTGACTTCACTCTGTATGAGAGAATAAAATTTTTAAAACGCATTCTTTTATATTTACCCATATATTTACTTTTTCCAGTGCTCTTCATTTCTCTGTGTAGATTTAAGCTACCAGCTGGTGTCAGTGGATTCTCTGAGTTATTGGGGATGTCTTTATTTCACCTTCATTTCTGAAAGACAGTTTAGCTATCTGGATACAGAATTCTTGCTTGACAGTATTTCCTTTCAGCATTTTGAATATGTCATCTCGCTGCCTTCTAGCCTCCCTTGTTTCTGATGAGAAGTTAGCCACTAGTTATATCTTTGCTTCCCTGTAAATGATGGGTTGTTTTTTTCTTACTACTCCCAAGATTTTCAGTTTGGGGCTTTCATCAATTTTACTACATGTCTAGGTACGGACTTCTGTGTTTTTGTAGTTGTGGTTCATTGAGCTTCTTAATGTGTAGATTAATTTTAAAAATCAGTTTGTATTGTTTTTGGTCACTTCCTATCCTTTCTCTCCACTTCTTCTGGAACTCCTAATTTGTGTATGTTGGTACACTTGTTCCACAGGTCTTTAAGGCTCTGTTTGTTTTTCTTTATTCTTTTCTCTCTCTTCAGATTAGATAATTTCTATTGCTCTTTCTTCAGGTTTATTTTTTATTCTGCTGTAGTATTCAACTCTAGAGTTCCATTTGGCTCTTTTTTATGATTTCTGTCTTTTTGTTGAGATTTTCTATCTGTTTAAGGCATTGTTCATATAATTTTCTTTAGTCTTTTAAAGCACTTTGACGTCTGTGTTTGCTAAGTCTGGCATTGAGCCTATACAGGGATGTTTGCAATCACATGGGGTCGTTTTCCCCTTCTCAGTTTGGGTCACACTTTCTTGCGTCTTTACATCCCATAAATTTTTGTTGAAACTGTGGACATTTTACATAATATGTTGTAGCAATTTTGGATTCTGATTTTTTTCCCTTTTGAGGGTTCTTGTTGCTTTGTTATTATTGTTGTTTTTTAAGTAACTTGCCTGGACTGAATCTGTAGAATCTTTCTCCTTGGTGTGTGACTGCTGATATCTGCTCAGTTTTGTTTCTGTTTTTTTAATTTCTGTTTTAATTTTTAAGTTTGGCTTCCTGGAGTGACACCTGTATCTGCATTGCTTAGTGGTCAGTTAATGATTGGTCAAAGATTGTACTAAGCACCTTGAGCCAGTAAGGCTTCCTCTCTCTGCTGATCATTGTGTGTGTTGGAGAAGCTCCTTCAAAGTTCAGACAGTTTAAAAGTCTGCCCTAACTTTTACTTTCTACTGGGCCCTTTTGTGTCTTTTCTGCCTGTTTATGCAGGCTCCTGGTGGACCCTTTCCAATCTCTCCAGTGCAGATGTGTAGAGCATTTATCAAGGTCCCTTAAGTTTCGTTTCCAGATTTCCTTTTTTAATTTCTGTCTAGTCTGCTGGTCCATTGCTTGCACTGACAGCAACCTCAGGCTCGCTGAGCCCTTGGTCTTGCTTTTTCATTTGTCACCAAGAATGCAAACTCTTACTGACAATGCGGATAGGCGTGGGGTTTTTCTGTGCTTTGCTTTAAATCAAGTCAGCCCTCTCTGTCAGTGAAGCTGCTGGTTTTCATGGCTTTCGCCACCTTGGTAGAACTACCTTTCCCACTGACCTCTGGGGATGGGAGTAGCTTTAGGCAATAATGCCACAGACTCTCTCTTTTCTTACCCCAAGTTCAATAGTTTCTCATGAATAACCACAGAGAAGGTAACATTTGAGAAAAGACCTGAAGGAGGTGAGGAAGTATCCATGTAGATATCTAGGGGAAGAACATTCCTGGCAGAGGCAACACCTTAAGGGCCTTAAGGTGAGAACATATCTAAGTTATAAAAGGGACAGTAAGGAGGCCAGTGTGGCTGGTGTGGAGTACCTGAGAGGAAGAGCAGTAGGACGTGAGGTCAGAGAGATAAAGCAAGGATGGGGAACAGGGTGTTAGAGCAGGTAAGACCTTTTAGGCCACTCTAAGGGCTCTGGCTTTTACCTTGAATGAAATGGGGAGCTGCTAGAGGGCTTTGAACAGTGGAGTTGGGACACAATGTCTTATAATTTTAAAAGCAGCTATGTGAAATAGAAGCCAGAGAGTGGCAGAATAGAAGGCTCAGGATGCCAGTTAGGAGACTATTACAGTCTTGATCATAGCAATGCAGGTAAGAAATGATTGTGACTTAGATAAGGGTGGTAACAAGTGGTCCAGTTCTGGTGTATGCATAAGGTAGGACAGATAGGATTTCTTTTGATGGATTGGCAGTGGGGAGTGAATGATACTGGTCCCTTATTTTAAGGGGCTTTTCCTGTATATTATCTGTGAATGTTTTTTCTGTTCCCTTTATTGAGTCCTATGTTTTTTGAGTTTATTATATTTATTCTAATTATCCATAGATTGGATCATTTTTATGTTCTAATATTATCTTCTAATTGCTTTAATATCTGTTTGTTTGTTTGTTTTTTAATTCTGAAAGCCTTTCTCCACTCCGTTCATTCTGTTTTCTCTGTATCTCTTCTGTTTCTTGCTGTTTCTGACATCTTATTGAACCTTTAATTGTGGTGTTTTGTTTTTCAGGTTTTCTTCAGCTTTGGAGACATCTTTCTTTTCATTCTATTTATTCTTATTCATTCTTTAATTTATTTCTTAGCTCTTATTTTATTGTATCTAAATTCTTTTTTTAAATTTGTTTTATTTATTTTTTTTGGCTGCGTTGGGTCTTCATTGCTGTGCATGGGCTTTCTCTAGTTGTGGTGAGTGGGGACTACTCTTCCTTGCGGTGTGAGGGCTTCTCGTTGCGGTGGCTTCTCTTGTTATGGAGCACGGGCTGTAGGCGTGCGGGCTTCAGCAGTTGTGGCATGAGGGCTCAGTAGTTGTGGCTCACAGGCTCTAGAGTGCAGACTCAGTAGTTGTGACATATGAACTTAGTTGCTCCGTGGCATGTGGGATCTTCCCGGACCAGGGCTCAAAACCATGTCCCCAGCATTGCCAGGCAGATTCTTAACCACTGCACCACCAAGGAAGCCCTGTATCTAAATTCTTTTTCTTTTTTTTTTTTTTTTTGCGGTACACAGGCCTCTCACTGCTGTGGCCTCTCCCGTTGCAGAGCACAGGCTCAGTGGCCATGGCTCACGGGCCTAGCCACTCCGCGGCATGTGGGATCTTCCCAGACTGGGGCACGAACCCGCATCCCCTGCATCGGCAGGCGGACTCTCAACCACTGCACCACCAGGGAAGCCCAAAGCCCTCTACATTCTTATTTGAAGTATTCAAATAAGTATTCAAGGGAGAATCTGCTTTTGGTTTTGCGGGATTAGATTGTTTTCCAGGTTGGGTTCTTCATCTGCTGCGTAGTAATTTCTTCTCTCTCGTTGTCTTTCTCTTTTGTTATTGGATATTTGATAGTTGCTGTGTCATTTTTATTGATCTTCTTTATATTTTATGTGGAACAGTTCCGTTTATACCTTTTATTTGAGAGAGATCGTTGAACTATCCTTGATATGTTTCCCACCTAATTTGAGACCTATCCCCACCCAATCTTGCTTATCAACTATGGTTAGTGGTTGATTGTTGCTTTCATCCTCTTTTCAAGTTAAGGGCATGAAGGTAGAGAAGAGCTTGCCATTGAAGAGTTTAATCATTTTTGGTGATTTGAATTCTGTTCTTTTTTCTAAAGTCTCATAAAATGTTTTCTATCAGGCCTACTTTATCCAGTGGTAAATTCCATGTATTAACATAAGCTTTGCCAGATTCTCCCAATGTGGCTTAATGCCCTGGAAGATGGCAAGCCAAGGAGGTTCAGCCTCCTTTTCCTGAGGTCCCATAGTGGTTTATAGAGTTTTGTTTTCTTTTTCCACACTTTGCGGCTTGTGGGATCTCAGTTCCCCGATCAATGATTGAACCCGGGCCCATGGCAGTGAAAGCGCGGAGTCCTAACCACTGGACCACCAGGGAATTCCCTAAGAGGCTCTTACTCTTGATGGATTTTTTTTTTTTTAAACTTACCCATGACTATCCCTTTCATTCTCCTCCTTCCACATTGAAAAGTATTTCATATAAGATCACTCTCGTTTCCTTCTTGGGTTGCATTTTTAAAAACGTTTATCCTATCAGGTGTCCAGGTATAAGAGTTCTATGATCCTCCTCATGCTTTCTTTACCCAGAAATCTTGGACATGTATTTTTATTTATTTATTTATTTATTTATTATTTGGCTGCATTGGGTCTTCGTTGCTGCACACAGGCTTTCTCTAGTTGCAGCAAGCGGGGGCTACTCTTAGTTGTGGTGCGTGGGCTTCTCACTGTGGTGGCTTCTCTTGTTGCGGAGCACGGGTTCTAGGCACATGGGCTTCAGTAGTTGGGGCACACAGGCTCAGTAGTTGTGGTTCGTGGGCTCTAGAGCGCAGGCTCCGTAATTGTGGCACGTGGACTTAGTTGCTCTGCGGCATGTGGGATCTTCCCAGACCAGGGCTCGAACCCGTGTCCCCTTCATTGGCAGGCGGATTCTTAACGACTGCACCACCAGGGAAGTCCCTGGACATGTATTTTTTAAATGTTCAGTAATATGGAAAAAAAAGCATTTGTATCTTTGCAACTTATAAAAGCTTTCTGTAGTATTGACTAATCCAAATTTTGATGTTTGAGTTTTCCTTATCAAATTAAATTCCCCTTATCCTCTCCCCTTTCCACTCACCGCCTCCCCACCCCAAGTGTCTTGCAACTATATGTGAATTGGGAAACTTGAGGAGCGGTTAGATAAAGGAAATTCTAGAAGAAGAGAAAAGACCCTTGATTTGGACAGGAAGAGCAGGTGGTAAGAGAGATCTTAGGGAATGATAAGAAGTAATTATTTTAGTCTGTGAGGCAGAGATGGGGATAAGATTTTTTTTATATCTTTATTGGAGTATAATTGCTTTACAATGTTGTGTTAGTTTCTGCTGTACAACGAAGTGAATCAGCTATAAGTATACATATATCCCCATGTCCCCTCCCTCTTGCGTCTCCCTCCCACCCTCCCTATCCCACCCCTCTAGGTGGTCACAGAGCATCGAGCTGATCTCCCTGTGCTATGCAGCAGCTTCCCACTAGCTGTCTATTTTACATTTGGTAGTGTATATATGTCAGTGCTACTCTCGCACTTTGTCCCAGCTTCCCCTTCCCCCCTCCACGTCCTCAAGTCCATTCTCTACATCTGTGTCTTTATTCCTGCCCTGCCACTAGGTTCATCAGTACCATTTTTTTAGACTCAATATATGTGTATTAGCATACGGTATTTGTTTTTCTCTTTCTGACTTACTTCACTCTGTATGACAGACTCTAGGTCCATCCACCTGTTACGTTTCTTTTTATGGACACTTAGGTTGGGGATAAGATTTTGAGTTAGATACAAGCTAAGAAGAATAAGAAAACATGCTTTCTGAACTAAGAAGATGGTTTGATTCTAAGATTAATGTTTCTTAAAGAGCAAAATATTGCTTGTTTTTAAGGTTTACAGTGATTTCTTATTTTTTGAGAAACTTTTTTTTAAAATTGAAGTATAGTTGATGTAAAATGTTGTGTTAATTAAAATATTGCTTTTTATAACTATATTCTTTCTAGAGTACTTTCTTTTAATAACTAGTTTCATTTAGAAAAAGTGTAAAATAAAGCCTGTGGATATCTCTTAGAAATTTTGTACAACTGTTACTCTAATAGTGAATATGTGTGTGTGTGTTTTCCCCCCAGAATCTCCCTGGAAAAAGAGACATGAATGTCTGCAATGATATTTCCTGACAAGAAGTTGATACGAGAGAAGAAAAGGAGATCGACAGCTAGTGAACAGAATTTTGAATAACCAGGATTTTTATATTTATCACCTCCAACTACAGCCTTCTGTTGCCTGTTTTTAAATCAGAGATCACTACAATCAGAACCAAGACAAGGCAAAAGGATACTTTTCTTCTGGATTTTTTGAGATTAAAAAAACCTGAAATGTCTAGGAAACAAAACCAGAAGGGTAAGATTCCATGTGGGCATAAATTGTTAAAAGCATAGTTGTGGAGTAATGATCACCATTTCTATCTGTACATAGTTTTGAGTGTTTTGAGTGATGTCATGCTTTTCCTCACCTAGTGCAATACTACTGATAGTTATAACTTATCTTTCTGTCATGACTGCACAATTAATTTTAGAAGAGTATGGAACATTCACAGCTTTATCTGTTGTGCCTTTAACTACCTAAGGATTTGTGGATATTAGATTATAGCTTTTTGTGTTACTAGTTTGTGAATTAATTCATATAACAATTGCTTTTCTACTCTTATAAACTTACTAATATACTTTTAGGAAAGCCAAATGCATCTTGAAAGTGCACTTTTTGGAGAGTGAACATATGTTAGAAGAGGTAGGAGATAACTTACTACAGGATATTCTATATCCTGTGAGTTGATGTTTCTTCGGAGGCAGGAAATGAAGCAAGAGTAAATGCTTCTAGTCATCGATTCCTTCTTTAGCTTTCTTTCTGGGATTATGACTCTAGCTTTTTGTATAAAGTAAAATATAAGTTGCAAAGAGTCAAGAAATATCAAGAGTACTTATAAGGAGGAAGGGACAACAAAGACGATGAAGTCACTTTTTCAGCTTTCCAAGAATAGCTGCGAAAATGTAAAGGGACAAATAGCACTAGAACTGTCACACATAACTGGAATATGTTTGTTAAAAGAATGACCATAGCTATCCTGGATTTTTTTCCCCTCAATTTAATTTTCAATGTAAAGTTAATGTTCTTTAATTCAAAACAAAGCTGTAGACCCAAGGAAGGGTCTGCTTCCTTGGAAGGAAGGAAATGCTTAAAAAAAATTTTTTTAATGGAGTATAGTTTATTTACAATGTTGTGTTAGTGTCAAGTGTACAGCAAAGTGATTCAGGTATATACAGACACACACACACACATGCATACCTACTATTCTTTTCCATTAGGTCATTATAAGATATTGAGTATAGTTCCCTGTGCTATAATTAGGTCCTGTTGTTTACCTGTTTTATAGGTATAGTAGCGTGTATCTGTTAATCCCAAACTCCTAATTTATCTCTCCCCACCACTATCCCCTTTGGGAACCATAAGTTAGTTTTCTACGTATGTGAGTCTATTTCTGTTTTGTAAATAAGTTCATTGTATCATTTTTTTAGATTCTACATATAAGTGATATCATACGCTATTTGTCTTTCTCTGACTTACTTCACTTAGTATGATAATCTCTAGGTCCATCCATGTTGCTGCAAATGACATTATTTCATTCTTTTTTTATGGCTGAGTAGTATTCCATTGTGTGTGTGTGTGTGTGTGTGTGTGTGTGTGTGTGTATCACATCTTTTTTATCCATTCATCTGTTGATGGACATTTAGGTTGAAGGAAATGCTTTTAAACTTAATTTTGACTGGCCAAATCAAAAATCTCATTATACGAAAACAATATACCACAGCTGCTTGTGGTTTTGAAAGCTGTAGTTTCATTGTATAGAAAACCTGTATAAAGAAAATCTGAGATCTAAGGAATGGTTAGATTACTAAAGAAGCTGAACTCTTCTGTGGAGTGAGACTTATCAACTGAAAAGTTTTTAAAATTTCATCTAAAAAGTTTAATATTTAATTTTTCCTTAAAAAGTTGACTTCAGATTGCTTTGACCTTTTAAAAACTATAGAGTCTTTGTTTATTTCATGCCTGTGTTGTTCCAGAGCTATAAAAGAGTATCATTGCTTTCTATAACTGCTATCCAGTTGCTGTAAAATGAATATAAATTTTAGATCACATCATAGGCATTAAGTGCTAACAAATTTCGATTGAACGTAGCCTAGATTTACACTTAGTTGAAACAAAAGAAAGCTTATATGTTGTTAGGACTTTCTCTGAAACAAATATATACATATATATAACATATTTGAACCCCCCAAAATACAAAATACTTATAAAATTCTATCTCATTTAATTCATTTATATATTTAAAATTTCATAGTTTTGGGTTTTATTAGTCCAAATAATTATACTCACTTTATCAGCTTAGTTAAAATACATTAAAAAGATAGATACTATGGTAGTTTCTGTTCTCTAGTGACAACTCATTTACTAAGTGTCATTTTGTAATGAGTTATGTTTTTATTCCACAGTAGACCATGTTTCCATATTTTCCTATATCAGTAATACTGGTAAATTTCTTATTTAATGCAATATTTAGTGGAGTTAAACTTGTATGGCTTAAATTAAGGTCAATTTCAGCTGCAGCCATTGATTGCTCTAAGCCTTTTAGCCAACACCTAGCAGAAGTCAGATCAGTGCTTCTCAAAGTCTGATCTGTGAACTAGAGAAATATTTTTAAATGGAGACTGTTTAGAAACTTTTATTTTTTTGATGTTGACCATTTTTAAAGTCTTTATTGAATTTATTACAATATTGCTTCTGTTTTATGTTTTGTTTTTTTGGCCGCGAGGCATGTGGGATATTAGCTCCCCGACCAGGGATTGAACCAGCACCCCCTGTATTGGAAGGTGAAGTCCCAACCACTGGACCCCCAGGGAAGTCCCTAGAAACTCTTATAGTGATTTGACAGTGCTGTAACATCCAGACCCTTTCAAAACAGTTTTATTGAGGTATAATTTAAATACTATAAAATTCATCAATTATAAATGGACAATGTTATTATTTTTAGTAAAAAAAAAATTTTTGGCCTCGCTGTGAGGCTTACAGGATCTTAGTTCCCCGACCAGGGATTGAACCCAGGCCCTCGGCAGTGAAAGCACTGAGTCCTAACCACTGGACTGCCAGGGAATATCCTGTTTTTAGTAAATTTATGCAGTTGTGCAACCATCACCACAATCCTATTTTAAAACACCTTCCTCACCCTCAAAATTTACTCTTACCTGTTTACAATCAATTCCTGCTTTCAACCCCAGGCAAACACTGATCTACTTTCTGTGTCTTTAGTTTTGCCTTTTCTAGAGATTTCATATAAACAGATTAATACCATATGGTTTTGTGTCTGGTTTCTTTCACTTAGTGCAATGTTTTTGAGGTTCCTTAATGTTTTTTAATGTATCAGTAGCTTGCCCCTTTTTACTGCTGAGTAGCGTTAAGGTATAAAAAGGAAAAACCCTGTTTCTTTTTACACTCTGCTACTCATGATGTTTATGTGACCAGAAGTGTGGATGTTCTTCCCACATTGACCAATTCTCTGATACCAGCTGGGTGTCCCTACAATCCAATTCAATTCTGACACTGTCTACTTGGAGTTAGCATTAAATCCCACAGGTTAAGGGCTCAGTCCCTCCCACTTCAGACACCAATCATGAGTAGTGGATTCCCAAGTTATCCACCCCTCTGTCCAACTTGGCTACAAACGGGTGGTTTCCACGACCCCCTCCTCAGGTTCAGTAATTTGCTATAATGCTCACAGAACTCAGGGAAACACTTACTGCTTTTACTGGTTTATATACATAGAAGAGAATGTGATAAAGAATACAGATGAACAGCCAGATGAAGAGGTATATAGGGTGAGGTCTGGAAGGGTGCCCAGTGCAGGAGCTTCTGTCTCCATGAAGTTGAGGTGTACTACCCTCCTAGCACATGGATGGGTTCACTAACCTGGAAGCTCTCTGAACCCCATACTTCAGAGATTTTTTTCAAGGTTTTATCACATAAATGTGATTGAGTATTATTAACTCATCTCTAACTCCTCTCTTTTCCCTTACCCAACGGATGGGTGTGGGGCTGAAAGTTCCAAGCCTTAATTATGGCTTGATCTTTCTGGTGACCATGCCTCCATCCTGAAGCTGTCCAGGAACCCACCAAGTTGCTTCCTTAGAACTAAAGATGCTCCTGTCACCCAGGAAATTTCAAGGCATTTGTGATCTCTTAGGAACTGGAGTCAAATACCAAATATTAGAACAGAAGATGCTCCTAGCACCTTTACAGCTTAGGGAGTTACAAAGGTTTTAGGAGTCCTTAGCCAGGAACTGGGGATGAAGACCAAAATATTTATTTCTTATTATACTACAATATCACAGGTTGTATCACATTTTGTTTATCCATTTACCAGTTGATTATTCATTTGGATTATTTCCAGTCTTGACTATTATGAACAATTATAAATTATGAACATTTGCTTACAAGTCTTTGTGTGGACATATGTTTTTGTTTCTCTTGGAGAAATACCTAGGAGCAGAATTGGTTAATTTTCAAAGAAATTGCCATGCCAGACTGTTTTCCGAAGTGGCTGACCATTTTATAATGCCACCAGCAATAAATGTTGGTTTTGGATGCTTCATATCCTTGCCAACACTTGGTATGGTGGCTTTTTTATTATAGCTCTTTTACTAGGTGTGTACTGATATTTCATTGTGGTTTTGATTTGTACTTCCTTAATGACTGATAATGTTGACTATTTCTTCATGTGATTATTAGCCATTTGTATATCTTTTTGGGTGAAATGTCTATTTAAATTCTTTATTCATTTTTACAAATTGGGTTGTAGGTCTTCTTCCCCCCCACAATTTTTTTTTAATTGAGGTATAGTTGATTTATAATATTATATAAATTTCAGGTGTACAACATAGTGATTCACAATTTTTTTTGTGTGTGATTCACAATTTTTAAAGGTTATACTCCATTTATAGTTGTAAGAATTTTTTATTCTGAATACAAGTCCATTATCAGGTGCATGATTTGCAAATATATTTATGTATTTTCCCAGTTTGTGATTTGTTTTTTCATTTTCTTAATGGTGTCTTCCCACCGCTCCACCCCCCACCCCACCCCCGCACCATGTGGCTTGTGGGATCTTAGTTCGCCGACGAGGGATCGAACCTGGTCCCTTGGCAGTGAAAGCGCAGAGTTCTAACTACTGGACCGCCAGGGAATTCCCAATGGTGTCTTTTTAAAAGCGAAAGTTTTTAATTTTGATAAAACCCAGTTTATCTTTTCTTAAAGTATAGTATAATAAGTAAGGTGTAGAGTAAATCCTCCAACCTTTTTTCCCCCAAAGCTTTATTGGCTATCCTGGTTTCTTTATGTTTCCTTAGAAATTTATAATCAGCTTGTCAATTCATACAAAAATATCTTCTTGGAATCTGATAGAGGTTGCATTAATCAATAGATCAATTTGTGGAGAACTGTTATCTTAACAATAGTGAGTCTTTCAATTCATGAACATAGCATATCTCTACATTTATTTAGATCTTACTTTCTCTCCGTAATGTTTTATAGATTTAAGCGAACAGACCTTGCAGTTCCTTAGTTGAGTTTATTCCTAAGTAATTTATTCTTTTTTTAATTTTGGTTGCACCAGGTCTTAGTTGCAGCAGGTAGGCTCCTTAGTTGCAGCTCGCTGGCTGCTTAGTTGTGGCACATGAACTCTTAGTTGAGGCATGCATATGGGATCTAGTTCCCTGACCAGGGCTTGAACCCGCGTCCCCTGAGTTGGAAGTCGGATTCTTAACCACTGCGCCACCAGGGAAGTCCCAGTAATTTATTCTTTTTGATGCTGTTGTGAGTGAGACATTTGATTTTTGTTGTTGTTAAACTCACTTATTAGTTCAAGTAGTTTTTAGTTGATAACTTAGATTTTCAATATATAATGCTGTGTCCTCTGTGAATAAAGTTCGTTTTCCTCCTCTCTTCCATTCTAGATGACTGTAATTTCTTTTTTCTTGCCTTTTGCATGGGCTTGAACTTCCAGTATATTGTTGCAAAGAAGTGTGAGGGCAGGCATCTTTGCTTTGCTCTCACTCTTGAGGAGAAGCATTTAGTCTTTTACCATTAAGTATGATGTTACCTGTAGGTTTTTCCTAGATGCCCTTTATCAGTTTGAAGAAGTTCCTCTCTCTTCTTATCTTGCACCTTGCTGAGTTTTTACATGAATGGGTATTGGGATTTTGTCAGATGTTTTTTATGCATCTATTTCAGTGGTTCTCAAACAGGGATGATTTTGCTGCCTAGGGGATATATGGCAATGTCTGGAGACATTTTTAGTGGTCACAGCTTGGGGCTAGGGTTCTATTGGCATCTAGTGGATTTAGGTCCAGGATGCTGTAAACATTCTGCACTACACAGGACAGCTCCACACAACAAAGATGTGCTTGGCTTTATTTAAAAGTGTCAATACTGCTGAAGTTGAGAAACTCTGATCTATTGTTATGATCATGTGTTTTTGTCCTTTATTTATATAGAGCATTATATTAATTAATTTTCATATGTTAAACCAATTCTGCATTCCTGGTATGAATCCCACTTGGTCATAGTATGTATCTTTTTTTATGTTACTGGTTTCTGTTTGTCATAGATTTCTACACCTGTATTCATGAGAGATATTGGTCTGTAGTTTTCCATTCTTGTGATGTGTTTGTCTAGTATATGATTTGTTCTGGAGAATATGCCATGTGTGCCTTAAAAGAACGTGTATTGATTTGTTGTTGGGTGGAGTGTTCTATCTATGTCAGTTAGGTTGGGTGATCATGATGTTCAAGTCATCTATATCCTTACTAATTTTCTGTTTACTTGTTCTGTCATTTACTAAGAGAAAAGTATAGAAATCTTCAGCTGTAATTGTTGAATTGTGTATTGTTCCTTTCTACTCTGTCAGTTTTTTTGTTTGTTTGTTTTTGTTTTTGTTTTTTGCAGTACGCGGGCCTCTCACTGTTGTGGCCTCTCCCGTTGCGGAGTACAGGCTCTGGACGTGCAGGCTCAGCGGCCGTGGCTCACGGGCCTAGCCGCTCCGCGGCATGTGGGATCTTCCCATACTGGGGCACGAACCCTTATCCCCTGCATCAGCAGGCAGACTCTCAACCACTGTGCCACCAGGGAAACCCTATTCTGTCCGTTTTTAATTCACATATTTTAGGACTCTGTTATTAAGTGTATATAGATTAATAATTGTTATATTCTGCTGATGTATTGATTTTCTTATCATTACAAAATGTTCTTTTTATCTCTAGTAATATATTTAAAGTTTTAGTTTTTCTGCTAGTAATATAGCCGTTCCAGCTCTCTTACAGTTACTGTTTTCAGGGAATATATTTTTCATCCTTTTACTTTCAATCTGTTTGTGTCTTGGAGTCTAAGGGGTGTCTCTTGTAGGCACCATATAATTAGATCTTGCTTTTTATCTAGTCTAACAACTCTACATTTTGATTATTTAGTCCTTCACATTGAAAGTATTTATCAGTATGATTGGGTTTATGCCTGCCATCTGTTGTTTTCTATATGTCTCATTTTTATTCCTTTGTTACTCCTTTATTTCCTTCTTTTGTGTTAAACATATTTTTTAGTGTTTTTTTTTTGTTTTGGCTGCGTTGGGTCTTCGTTGCTGCACGCAGGCTTTCTCTAGTTGCGGCAAGAAGGGGCTACTCTTCGTTGTGGTGTGCAGGCTTCTCATTGCAGAGGCTTCTCTTGTTGCGGAGCATGGGCTGTAGCTGCGCGGGTTTCAGTAGTTGTGAACAGGCTCAGTAGTTGTGGTGCACGGGCTTAGTTGCTCTGCGGCATGTGGGTTCTTCCCGGAGCAGGGATTGAACCCGTGTCCCTTGCATTGGCAGGCAGATTCTTAACCACTGTACCACCAGGGAAGTCCCTCCTCTGATTTTTTTAAAGCTATTTTTAAAATAGTTATTTTATTAGTGATTGCTCTAGGTTTCAATATGCACCTTTAACTTACCACAAGCTACTTCAGGCTAATACTGACTTAATTCTGGTAAAATACAGTAACTTTGTTCTAGTATAGCCTCATTGCCTCTCCTGTTTTGTTTTGTTTTGTTTTATTCTTCTTTTTACAGGGTAATTTTATTTTATTTTGTTTTAAATTTTTATTGGAGTATAGTTGATTTACAATGTTAGTTTCAGGTATACAGCAAAGTGAATCAGTTATACATATACATATACACTCTTTCTTTTTTTAAGAGATGTTACTCTTAATCTGAAAATAGTACTTCAAGACCAGTAAGAAGTACACGAATCATCTATTAAAAACATGGATAATATATGTTAAAAAGCAGTTCTCAGAAGATGAAAAGCAAATCATAAATAAACATATAACAAGCTAGTCAACCTCTTTTATACTCACAATAAGAAACTGCTTAGCCCATGGGCTTTGCAAATGTTAAATGATATAACCCAGAATTTGAGATGATGTGAAGAAACAGACTCTTGTTTTTACTGGCTAGAGTGTGAATTGGTTACATCAGAAGAGTAGAAGCTTTCCATGATCCTGAAAAGAGGCTTTTTAAAAAATTAATCCTTCCCTACCAGATGAGGTAGGGAATCCTTCCCTATTCTGCTGAATAATATATAAGCCCTAGTTTGCTGTCCAAACATTTGTTTCTTATTTTTTTTTAAATGCAGTAAAATAAATATGATAAACAAGCCTGGGGAACTGGCTTCAAAACACATGGAAAGCCGTGCAAGAATCACAGCAACATTTATAATCAGTTGTTGCAGACATTAAAACCAAAGCTGAGGCAAGACTCATCCTCAGAGGGCTGGAACCCAAGCCAGGCTTGTCATTTGTGACTTCCACCTTGGCCTGAGTGAAGATGTAGACACGTTGAGAATGAACAGAGTATTTTCAGTCAGAAAGACCTGAATTGGGGACCCATTTCCCTCTCAATGGGAAATAATAATAGTTTCCTTTTTTAAAATTAATTAATTAATTAATTTGGTTGCACCGGGTCTTAGTTGCGGCAGGCAGGCTCCTTAGTTGTGGCAGGCATGCTCCTTAGTTGTGGTTCCAGGGCTCCTTAGTTGCAGCTCGCTGGCTCCTTTAGTTGCGGCATGTGGGCTCCTTAGTTGCGGCACGTGTAGTAGTTTCTATTTCATAGCAGTGTTTGAAGTTCAAGAGATGACAGTGTACAGAAATAAGATATGCATGTGTCATTTGTTTAGATATCATCTCATGAGTAATACTATTTAACACAAAATATTTGGAGACACAGTTCTAAGGGTTTATGTATATTACCTTGTTTAATTGCTCACAAAAATACCCTCTAACGTAGTTACTTTTCTTATCTCTGTTCTACAAGTGAGGAAGCTGAGGCACAGGGATATTAAATTATTTCCCCAACGCCTCAGAGCTACTAAGGACCAAATCTGGAATTTGGTGCCAGACTGGGATTTGGTATCCTTAAACAGTCTGCTGTATTGCTTCACTTGCCAGGCTTACAATAATAGCTTCATAACCAGCTTAGCAAACTGCAGTTTCTCCTTCTGTTTTGTACTATTATTTTCACATATATCTATGTATGATATAACTATATATGATAATTATGACAATATCATGTTATTTATTGTTTTAAACAATCTTATACCTTTGGGAGAAATTTGGAGAAGAAAAGAGAAAAAAATATATACATAGTCTCTTTTTTTTTAAATTAATTAATTAATTTATTTTTGCCTGTATTGGGTCTTTGTTGCAGCGTGCGGGCTTTCTCTAGTTGTGGCGAGCGGGGGCTACTCTTCATTGCAGTGCACAGGCTTCTCATTGTGGTGGCTTCTCTTGTTGTGGAGCACGGGCTCTAGGCGTGGGGGCTTCAGTAGTTGAGGCACACGGGCTCAGTGGTTGTGGCTTGCGGGCTCTAGAGCGCAGGCTCAGTAGTTGCAGCACACGGGCTTAGTTTTCTCCGCGGCATGTGGAATCTTCCCGGACCAGGGCTCGGACCCATGTCCCCTGCATTGGCAGGCGGATTCTTGACCACTGCGCCACCAGGGAAGTCCCCATAGTCTCTTACATTTACCCAAATATTTACCATTTTGAGTACCCTTAATTCCTTCCTCTGGACTTGAGTTCCTGTCTGGTTTTATTTCCTTTCAGCCCGAAGAATTTCCTTTAGTTTTTCTTGTAGGGCAGATCTGACAGGAATGGATTCTTTTAGCCTTTTTAAAAGTCTGGAATGTTTGTATTTTAACCTTCATCTTTGAAGGATAGTTTTGCTGGATATAGACTTCTTCTTTGACATTTTTTTTTCTTTTAGCACTTAGAATATGCCATTCCACTGAATATGTCATATTATTCTTTGTTTGTGATGAGTGATTTTTCTACTGTTGCTGTTAAGATTTTCTCCTTGTCTTTAACAGTTTGACTGTGATACAGCTTGGTATGGCCCTTTTGGGAATTTCATCAAATGTTGGCCATAATTTCATCAAAAAAAATTTTTTTTCTGCTTCTTTCATTCTCTCCTCTCCTGCTAGGAATCCTGTTATATGTATAGTGGTAAGCTTGGTGTTATCCCACAGGTGATTGAGGCTCTGTTCATTTCTCTTGTTTTTTTCCTACTTTTCAGATTGTTTAATTTCTGTTGATTTCTTTCTTTCTTTCTTTTTTTTTTTTTTTTTTGGCGGTACGTGGGCCTCTCACTGTTGTGGCCTCTCCCGTTGCGGAGCACAGGCTCCAGATGCGCAGGCTCAGCGGCCATGGCTCACGGGCCCAGCCGCTCCGCGGCATGTGGGATCCTCCCGGACCATGGCACGAACCCGCGTCCCCTGCATCGGCAGGTGGACTCCCAACCACTGCGCCACCAGGAAAGCCCATCTGTTGATTTCTTTTAAACTTCACTGATTCTTCTGCCATCTCAGATCTGCTATTAGGTCTATGTAGTAAGCTTTTCATTTGGGTATTGTATTTTCAGTTAGACTTTCTTTTTAGCTCCTTTTCATAGTTTCTGTTTCTCTATTGAGATTCTCTATTTGCTGAGTTGGTATGACCATATTTTCCTTTAATTCTTTGAATATATTTATATTAACTGTTTTGAAGTCTTTGTTAAGTGCACCAACTGAACCCTCTCAGAATAAGTTTCTATTGACAGGTGTTTGGGTTTTTTCCTGTATATGAGTGAATCTTCCTTTTCTTAAAGCTTTTTTAAAAAGTGGATAGTTTACATAATATATTGTGTTAACTCTGGATTGGTATTAATTTTCGGAGGGTATTTAAAGAATTAGTCTGGACTTAAAACTGAAGAATCTACCTCCTCCATGTGTACAGCCACTAATATATCTGCACATTTTTAAATTCTAATTTTTATTATTTATTTATTTTATTTTATTTTTTTGCGGTACGTGGGCCTCTCACTCTGCGGCCTCTCCCGTTGCGGAGCACAGGCTCCGGACGCGCAGGCCCAGCGGCCATGGCTCACGGGCCTAGCCGCTCTGCGGCACGTGGGATCCTCCCGGACCGGGGCACGAACCTGCATCCCCTGCATTGGCAGGTGGACCCTCAACCACTGTGCCACTAGGGAAGCCCCTGTAATTTTTATTTTTTAGCTTTGTTTTTTTATGGGTTGTCCCTGTGTCTGCAGTGTTCAGTGCTCAGCCAATGATTTGGACCAAGGTTGTGCTCAAACATCTCAAACCTTATAGACTCTTATCCTCTGCTGATTGATCTATGTGCGTTGGGGAGCACATTCAAAATTCAGACAGTTCTCAATTTTGCTTTGACTTTGCACTGGTCTCCCCTGTACATGTACAGAGTTTCTCATTTAGTTAGGGATGTGTAGAAAGTTTATCTAGCTTTTCATTTTTCTGTTTTTTTTTGTTTTTTTTTTTTTTTTTTTTGGCTGCACCATGTGGCTTGCAGGATATCAGGTCCCCAACCGGGGATGGAACCTGGGCCCTCTGCAGTGAAAGCATGGAGTCCTAACCACTGGACCGCCAGGGAATTCCCTATCTAGCTTTTCTATGGCTCTTTCATTTCCAGGATTTCCCTGTTAAATTTCCTATTTGGGGCTTCCCTGCTGGCACAGTGGTTGAGAGTCCGCCTGCCAATGCAGGGGACACGGGTTTGTACCCCGGTCCGGGAGGATCCCACATGCCGCGGAGCGGCTGGGCCCGTGAGCCATGGCCGCTGAACCTGCGCGTCCAGAGCCTGTGCTCTGCAACGGGAGAGGCCACAACAGTGAGAGGCCTGCGTACCGCTAAAAAATAAATAAATAATTTCCTATTTGTTTACCACTCAGCCAACCAAGACTCCAGCTTCAGAGTAGCAAAGCAGCAAGTTTTTCTATTCATTTCCTACTGAGTTCTGCACGTGAGCTGATGGAGCTGTGAGGTTTTGCCCTCCTCTCCAGATCAAGGTAGCTTTCTTTGGCAGTAAAGCTGCTGATTTTCATGGTTTGCCCTGCCCTGATAAAGCTGTTGTTCCCCAGGGAGCTGGAAATAGGAGAATGGGAGCAGTCCTAGGCAAGAAGGGTACAGACTCCACTGTTTTGACATAAGGCCCTGGCAGGTTCTTAGTAATTTGTTGTGTGCCTTTGGTTGATTTCCATAACCCTGAAATGGTTGTTTTTGGCAGTTTTGTTCAGTTTAATACTTGCGTTTTAAGGAGAGGACTTGCTGAACCCCTCATGCCATCCTAGCCCTTCAGCCTGGTTTTATTGTATTTTATAAACGCATTGGTCCTCAAAGGATTAGAAATTAAAACAACAGCTAGTTCTTTATCATAGATTGTTTGGCTAGCACTGAGTTAGGTAGTGGCAACAGAGGGTGGGTCTTTAGACCTTAAATGGTCTACTGGTTCATGTGGCTTACTAGTTAACTAGGTAAGAAATGTTTCTGCCAGAAATCTCCTGTGGGCCTTACCCTTGGTTTATGTGTACTGTTTGTTGGACACCTAAATGCCAAAAATCACGAGATAAACAAAAGAACCTGTGAGTAGAACCTAAGGCAAATATTTGAGAACCTATCAGGTTTATAATGTGAATTTATAGTGGAATAGATATACATAACTTTTTACAGTTTTCTGACTGATCTCTGAATCCAGCACTGGATTATAGAAGGCCAACTCTAGGGGTAACCCAAGGTTGGGAATATAGGCTTAGTTGTGATTCCCACAGGTTACTAGTGTATCTTATATTATTCCTAATTGGCCTTTAGAGACTAGAGAAGGGTGAGACCAAACGTTGTAATTTTTTAAATATTTTAAGAATACTGATTTTGTCAGATAATTTTGTCTCTCAAACTTAACCATGTATCAGAATCATCCTGGATATGGAAAAAAAAATTCTGAATCACTATCTCTGGGGGTGGTATATTAGACTCTTTTTAACAGTCAGGTTTGCTAATATTGTTCTAGACGTAAAAACTGTTTGCCTATCAGTGTCTAACTATATCAAGTTACAATGATAAGAACAAATTCATAAGTAGTTTTTTTGTCGACTTCATCTTGCATTTAAATTTGTTTCTCTCTCTTCCTCTTTTCTCCTTTGTAAAACTATTCAGCTATAAAATACCTCCACATTTGATATTTAAACCTCCGAAACACTAAAACAGCTCACTCAAATTTCATAGTTGATCATGAATGACCATTTCTTTATCCTGTGGTACTTTTCATCTTATACGGAGGTACCTATATGTTTCTCTCTTCCCCTCCTCTCCTCAATTTTTTTTACCTTGTAAAACTGAAATTCTGTACTCACTGAACTGTAACTCCCTATTCTCCCTTCCCCCAGCCCCTGACAGCCACCATCCTACTTTCTGTCTCTGTGAGTTTGACTGCTGTTGATAACTCATATAAGTGGCAGTCCCTTGGGTGAAGCAAAGAGAATAGAGCAGCTGAGAAGCTGAATGCTGACAAATCCTGGAGCCAAGTGGACTGCAGTTGATATAGAAGGCCTTCTGGGGTGTGAGGGGGCACTTGTGATCCCCTATGCTCTGGGATAGGTTTGAGGTAATGTAGGTGCCTTGGTACTAGCAGACAAATTCTCTCTGGAAGAAGGTAACCTCACAAATTACTTTTACCATAAATTTTAAAAATAGAGTGTTTAGTATACAATAAAACATAATTAGAAACATGAGGCAATGAAATAATAACAATATGGAACAAGAAACGGTAGAAATAGAAATGATACACAGGAGACCCAAATATTGGAATTATCCAAAACAGACTTAAAACAGCTATTCTTAAAAGGTTCAAGGAAATAAAGACAACTTGGAGAAATTCAGCAGAGAACTGGAAATCTTGAAAATCCAACAATCTTGCAAGGATCACATGAGCTAAGTTCTCAACAGAAATGATAGAAGGCAGAAGACAGTGGAATGATATCTTTAAAGGGCTGAGTAAAAATAGCTGCCAGTCTACAGTTCTATACACATCATCTACAGTAAAAATATGCTTCTGGAATAAAGAGCAAATAAATGGTTTGAACAACAACAGAACACCAAAAATGAACCAAAATAGAAATCATCACTACCAGAACCCCATTGAAAAAAGTACTAAAGGTATTGAATACAGAAGAAAGACTACCCAGTTGGAAAGTTGGAGATGCAAGAAGGCACGAACAGCAATGAAAACCACAAATTTGTGGGCAAATCTAAATGAATATTGATTGTATGAAACAATAAGAATGTTTTATTAAGATTTAAAAATATATAAAGAATAATACAAAATCGATGGCCCATAAGTTTGGAGGGGCATAAGCTTTCTTGCTTTGTCAATGAAGATGGTAAAGCTACCAACTAATATTAGAATTTTCAAGTCAATGATAGATGTTATAATCTCCAGGAAAACTATTAAATTGAAAGCATAGTTACTACATGCTACAACACAGATATACTTTGAAGATATTATGCTAAGTGAAATAAGCCCATCACAAAAATATAAATACTGTCTGATTCCACCTGTATGAGGTATCTAGATTAGTAAAATTCAGAAAAACAGAAAGAAGAATGATGGTTGCCAGGGGCTAGGGGATATGGGGTGTTGTTGAATAGATAACAGAGTTTTAACTTTGCAAGATGAAAAAATTCTGGAGATTGGTTGCACAGCAATGTGAATGCACTTAACACTACTGAACCATATATTTAGAAATGGTTAAGATGGTAAATGGCTTTTTTTTTTTTTTTTAACCACAATAAGAAAAAAATAGTGACTAAGCAAAAGAAAACTGTTCTGGATATGGATGTATTAATACCAGCCAAAGTAGACTTTAAGGCAGAAAAGCATGATTAGGGATAAAGGAGGAGCAGTTCATAATGATAAAGGATTTAATTTAACAGAAAAATTAATTCTAATAACAGCTTTAAAACAAAAATTGACAGAATTTAAAGAACTACACAAATTCACAGTCATAGTACATTCTTTTTTAAAAAATAATTTTTCCTCTGAATTTTGCAACTCTATCCTAAAATGACTGTTCCTCATATTAGACAATTATAAGGATACATAAAATATTTTTTAAAGTAAAAAAATAAAATAAAAATAAATTTTCAAAAATTTATTTATTTTTTGGCTGCATTGGCTCTTTGTTGCTGAGCGTGGGCTTTTCTCTAGTTGTGGTGAGTGAGGGCTGCTCTTCGTTGTGGTGCGTGGGCTTCTCATTGTGGTGGCTTCTCTTGTTGTGGAGCACGGGCTCTAGGTGCGCAGGCTTCAGTAGTTGCAGCACACGGGTTCGGTAGTTGTGGCTCGCGGGTTCTAGGGCCCGCGGGCTTCAGTAGTTGTGGTGCGTGGGCTCAGTAGTTCTGGTTCGCGGGCTCTAGAGCACAGACTCAGTAGTTGTGGTGCATGGGCTTATTTGTTGCGTGGCATGTGGGATCTTCCTGGACCAGGGATCGAACCCATGTCCCCTGTATTGGCAGGCAGATTCTTGACCACTGTGCCACCAGGGGAGTTCCAGTCATAGTACATTCTTAACACAGATCCCTTAGTAACTGATAAAACAAGCAAATGAGGGATTAATAAGGATATAAAATATTTGAATCATATGATTAGCAAATGTAATTTGCTAATATTTAATTGCCATATGTAGAACAGTACCTCCAACAACTGTTTGTTTATTACTTTCTTTTCCAGTGCATCTAGAACATTTTAAAAATTAACCATATACTGGGTCATAAAGCAAGCTGCCACAGTTTTTAGATAGTTAAAATCATACAGGTTGTTATGCACACAGTACATTTAAGCTAGTTATCCAAAAGATAATTAGAAAGTCTCCAAATGTTTGAGTATTAAGAAATATTTCTAAATAACAGTTGGATCAAAAAAGAAATCAAAATAGAAATTAGTATTTTAAACAGAAAAATAACAGAAATTTATATATAAAAACTTGTAGGATACAACTAAAACCATGCCTAGAGAGAATTTTTTTTTAGCTTTAAGTGTCCAGGCATATCTCGTTTTACTGTACTTTGCTTTATTGCATTTCACAGATACTACGTTTTTTATAAATTGAAGGTTTATGTCAACCCTGTATTGTCAGATGATGGTTAATAAAGTATTTTTTAAATTAAGGTATGTACATTGATTTTTTTTAGACATAATTAGACATAAATGTGCATAGACTACTGCACACTTAACAGACTACAGCATAGTGTAAACATAGCTTTTATATGCATTGAGAAACCAAAAAATTTGTGTGACTCACTTTATTGCAATATTCACTTTATTGCAGTGATCTGGAACTGAGCCCGCAATATCTCTGAGGTATGCCTGAAAATAGTCGGCAAATCAGTGAGCTAAGTGTCCATCTTAGGAAGTTAGGAAAAGAAAAACAAATCATCAAAAATGTAAATGAAAGGAAATAAGATGATCCGTGAATAATAGAGTTCTAATATTTATGATAGTTCTTTTTCTTGCTTTATTGTAGTTGCTAGGACCGCCAGATGACTAGGAGTAGTGAAGCAAGAAAGTTAACTATGTGAGAGGATGCATGTGTTAATTATCTTGGTAATCATTCCACAGTGTATAAGCATATCAGGTCATCACACTGTACACTTTAAGTATATACAGTTATATTTGTCAGTTATTCCTCAATAAAGTTGGGAAGAATAAAGAAGTAATGAAGCAAGCATCTTGTCTTGTTTTCTGGTCTCAAAGGAAAAGCTCCCTCAGCATTTCACCCTGTGTTGATGTTTGCTGTGGAATTTTTGTAGATACCATACATGGAAAGTCCAAAAGAATCTAAACTACTAAAATTAGTGATTTTAACAGTGTTGCTGAATATAAGATCATTTTACAAAAAGCAGTCACACCTATTTATATCAGCAATAAGTAGTTAGAAAATGAAATATAAAAATAGATGCCACTTACAACTGTACCAAAAGTATAAAATAGAAAGAAATTTAATTAAAAATGTGTAAGAACACTATCAGAAAATGATAAAGCATTATTGAAAGAAATGAAAGAACATTTAGATAGAAGGATGTACCATATTCATGGATTGGAAGACTCAACATGGAGTCAAATCAAAATGGATTTATAGATTTAATGCAATTCCCATTAAAAAAAAAAACATTATTTCTCTGTAGCTTGACATAGTGATTCTAAATGTATATAACAATGCAGAGTGCCAAGAATAGCCAAAGAATTCTTGATGGTCAGAGAATTTGCTGTGTCAGATGTTAAGACATCATAAAGCTACAGTAATTAGGACTATATGGGATAGGGACTTACCTGGTGGTCCAATGGGTAAGACTCCGTGCTCCCAATGCAGGGGGCCTGGGTTTGATCCCTGGTCGGGGAACTAGATCCCACATGCATGCCACAACTAAGAAGTCCGCATGCTGAAACTAAAGATTCCACATGCCGCAACTAAAGATCCCACATGCCGCAACGAAGACCTGGCACAGCCCAGATGGATGGATGGATAGATAGATAGATAGATAGATAGATAATTAAAAAAAGACCATGTGGGATAGCCTTAAAATAGAATCATAGACAAATGAAACACAGAGATCTAGAAACACAGATCTAGAAACAGATCTATTCATATATGGAGTTTTGTTCATTTAAAAGGTAATACTGAAGAGCATTGAGGAAAGGATGGTCTTTTTTCTGTTCTGAGACATTTAGAAATCCATGTGGAAAAAATATATAACTCTTGTTTCTTACTTTACTGCGTACCTATAAATCAATTCCAAGGTTTAGGTTATAGACCCAAATGTGAATGGCAAGATAACAAAGCTCATAAATGATAATTTAGAAGACTATCTTAGGGCTTCCCTGGTGGTGCAGTGGTTAGGAATCCGCCTGCCAGTGCAGGGGACATGGGCTCGAGCCTTGGTCCGGGTGGATCCCACATGCCGTGGAGCACCTAAGCCCGTGCACCACAACTACTGAGCCTGTGCTCTAGAGCCCGCGGGCCACAACTACTGAGCCCACGTGCGACAACTACTGAAGCCCATGTGCCTAGAGCCCGTGCTCTGCAGCAAGAGAGGCCACTGCAATGAGAAGTCCACGCACTGCAACGAAGAGTAACCCCAACTCGCCACAACTGGAGAAACCCACGTGCGGCAACGAAGACCCAATGCAACCATAAATAAATAAATAAATAAATTTATTAAAAAGAACAATATCTTCAAGACCTAAGAATAAGAAAGACTGTTTTTTTGTTGTTGTTACTTTTTTCCTTAATAGCATTTTTAAAGTGTTTTAATAGACTATTTTTTAGAGCAGTTGTAGATTTACAGCAAAATTGAGCAGAAGGTAGAGATTTCTCATATGCCTCCTGCCCCTACACATATATAGCCTCCCCCATTATCAACATCCTTCACCAGAGTAACACATTTGTTACAATTGATGAACCTACACCAACACATCATTATCACCGAAATTCCATAGTTTACATTAGTATTCACTCTTGGCGTTGCACATTCTTTGGGTTTGGACAAATGTACAATCACATGTATCTACTATTATTGTATCATTCAGAGTAGTTTAACTGTCCTAAAAATCTTCTGTGTTCTGCTTATTCATCTTTCATTCCCCTCACCTCTGGCAACCACTTATCTTTTTACTGTCTCCATAGTTTTGCCTTATCCAGAGTGTCATATAACTGGAATCATACAGTATGTAACCTTTTCAGATTGCCTTCTTTCACTTAGTAATATGTGTTTAAGATTCCTCTGTGCCTTTTCATGGCTCATTAGCTCATTCCTTTTTAGCATTGGCTAATATTCCATTGCCTGAATGTATCACAGTTTATCCATTTACCTACTGAAATACATCTCAGTTGCTTCCAATTTTTGGTAGTCATAAGTAAAGCTGCTCTAAACGTCCACGTGCAGGTTTTTCTGTGGGAATAAGTTTTCAGCTTCTTTGGGTGAATACTAAGGAGTGCAATTGCGGAATCATAGGGTGAGAGGATCCTTAGTTTTGTAAGAAAGTGCCAAATTGTCTTCCAAAGGTAACTGTACCATTTTGCATTCCCACCAGCGATGAATGAGGGTTCCTGTTGCTCCACATCCTTGCCAGCTCTGGTGTTGTCAGTGTTCTGGATTTTTGGCTAGTCTAAGAGGTGTGTAGTGGTTCTTATTTTAATTTGCATTTCCCTAATGACACATGATGTGGCACATCTTTTCATATGCTTATTTGCCATCTATATATCTCCTTTGGTGAGGTGTTTATTAAGGTCATTGGCCCATTTTTTTAATTGTGTTGTTTCTTATTGTTGAGTTTTAGGAGTTCTTTGTAATTTTGAGTCTTTTGCAAATATTTTCTCCCAGGCTGTGGCTTGTCTTTCATTCTCTTGACAGTGTCTTTTGCAGAGCAGTTTTTAATTTTAATGAAGTCCAGCTTATCAATTCTTCTTTCATGGATTGTACCTTTGGTGTTATATTTAAAAAGTCATTGCCAAACCCAAGGTCATCTAAATTTTCTCCTAAGTTATTGTCTAGAAGTTTTACAGTTTTGCATTACAGTTGGGTCTGTGATCCATTCTAAGCTAAGTTTTGTGAAGGGTATAAGGTCTGTGTTTAGATTCATTTTTTGGCATGTGGATGTCCAGTGGTTCCAGCACCATTTGTTGAAAAGACTGTCTTTGGTCCATTGTATGCCTTTGTTCCTTTGTCAAAGATCAGTTGACTATAATTCATATATATGGGTCTATTTCTGGACTCTCTATTCTGTTCCATTGATCATTTTGTCTATTTTTTTCACCAGTACTACAGTCTTGATTGCTGTAGCTTTATAGTGTGTCTTGGAGTTGGTTAGTATCAGTTTTTGAGCATTGTTCTCTTTCATATTATCGTGTTGTCTATTCTGTGTCTTTTGCTTCTCCACAGAAACTTTAGAAACAGTGTGTCAATATTCACAAGATAAATTGCTGGGATTTTAATTGGGTTTGCATTTAATCTGTAGACCTAGACCAAATTGGGAAGAACTGAAATCTTGACAATACTGAATCTTCCTATCCATGAACATAGAATATCTCTCCATTTATTTAGTTCTTTCATTTCTTTCCTCAGAGGCTTGTAGTGTGTAGTTTTCCTCGTATATATCTTACACATACTTTGTTAGATTTATACCTAAATATTTTTTTGGTTTGCTAATGTAAATGGTATTGTATTTTTAATTTCAAATTTCACTTGTTCATTGCAGTTATATATTAACCTTGTTTCCTGCGACCTTGCTATAATCACTTATTCCAGGAGTTTTTAATAACATTTAAAAATTTTTATTATAGAAATTAAAAATTTTTTGTATAAAAGGTAGAGAGAATAGTACAATGAACTCCCATAAACCCATAACTCAGGTCCGTAATTAACAACACGTGTCCACCCCCAGTGAATTATTTCCAAGCAAGTTTTTTTTTTTTTTAATTTATTTTTTGGCTGTGTTGGGTCTTCGTTGCTGCACGCACACTTTCTCTAGTTGCGGTGAGTGGGGGCTACTCTTTGTTGTGGTGCGTGGGCTTCTCATTGCGGTGACTTCTCTTGTTGCAGAGCACGGGCTTCAGGCGCACGGGCTTCAGTAGTTGCAGCACGCGAGCTCAGTAGTTGTGGCACACGGCCCTAGAGTGCCGGCTCAGTAGCTGTGACACATGGGCTTAGTTGCTCTGAGGCATGTGGGATCTTCCCAGACTAGGGACTGAACCTGTGTCCCCTGCATTGGCAGGCGGATTCTTAACCGCTGTGCCACCAGGGAAGTCCCTCAAAGCAAGTTTCTGACATCATCTCAGGGAAGGACTTTTTAAATAGATATAAAAATCACTAACCAAAAGAGAAAATAATTAATGTCAATGTATTATTACATTAAAATTTAAAACTTCTATTTATCAAAAGGCACAGTCAAGAGAGTAAAAAGGCAAGTCACAGAGAAGAAATTTGCATCATGTTTCAATGATAGAAAACTAATACAGATCAATAAGAAAAAGACAATTCTCCCTCCAAAAACTGGGCAAAAGTAGGCATGTCAGGAAAGAGAGTATTAAAATGGCTAATAACATATATAAAGGCACCGAGTCTCTTTAGAAATGAATGAAATGCAAATTGAAACCAGTAGTAGTGAGATACTACTACTCTTGCACTAGTAAGGCTAAAATTAAAAAGAGTAACAGTGCCAAGAGTGTGAGTATGTGGAGCAGTAGAAGTTTTTAAAAACCTCTAGTGGAAGATTAAATTTGTGCAGCTACTTTGAAAAACTTTTTGATATTATGTATTAAAACTGAAGATATGCATACCCTATGACTTAACTTCTGTTCCTGGGTATACTCAAGAGAAATGCATTTCCAGGTACACCAAGAGACTTGTACAAGAATATTCAAAACAGTGTTGATTGTATTGTCCCAAAACTGGAAGCGACCCACTTGTCCATTACTAGCAGGATAGATAAACAGACCATGGCATACTCATACAATGAAACACTTTTAACAAAGAAAGTGAACAAACTACATTTACTTGCAAGAACACGCATGATCTTACAGTGTTGAGCAAAACAAGTCATGCACCAAAAATAAAATATGTACGGAATTATTCCTTTTAAAAGTAAAACTATACCCTAATATTTAGTCAAATGTGCTTAGGCGGTGTCAACTATAAAGAAAAGAAGTTTGGAGCGTGGTTACCTTTGGCAGATGGGAGGAGATAATGATGAAGGGGGTCATAAGGAGGACTTCTCAGGTACTAGCGTTTTATTTCTTAACTGGGGTAATAGTATTTGGATGTTTATTTTGTGGTAAATGATCAAGCTGTAATACTTTTATGTGTGTGTACACTGTAAATGCACATACACATAAAGTATTCCATTCTATAATTGTAATTTCATATATAATAATTCCATATATTTCACAATAAAATTTTTTTAAAGACACTTCATTAAGGTAGAATGGGTTTAAACAAGCGTGCTATTTAGGTAGCATGTTTCTTACATTCACAAGTATAATGCTTAAAAGCTAGTGTCCACTTTGTGATAATTGTAGCAACTATTTAGAAATAGAAATATTTATAAACAAAGTAGATTATTGATCCATAAGTCAGTTTAGGAAAGAAAAGCTGACAGATTTAATTCTTATTTGCGTGAAGGTTAATGAATGAAGAGTAACAGATTTTGCGGTGCTGTGTATTATGAGAAAAGTCATCGTTTTGTTGGAGACAGAAGCATGCAATTAGGATTGCCTTGTTCATTTCTGTACTTTGAAGCAAGGGGGATGAGATGGGGTGGAGAGGGAAGACAGTCACTGTTTTACAGTACTAGAAGGAACATGCAAAGCAAAGTCTTTTATAATGACAAACAGAATATCTCTCAGATCTAAACTGAAATTAGTTCTACCACATATGAAATGAAATGCAGTTAAAAAAAAAAATCGCTCCTCCTTACTCTCCTTCAGATTCTCAGGAATTCTGCCAGCTAGTGTGCACTGATTTAGTATTTGAAGGTTTGTTTTACTTTTAAATATCACAGTTCATAAGTGTTTTAATTTTTTTGACTTATGAAATTGAGTTTCTTTCCTGGATTAGCTGGCAGAATTCTTGAGAATCTGAAAGACCATGAGGAATAGGAAAGAATTTAAAAAACAAAAATAAAAACCTATGCATTCAACTCACCCAGTGCACGAAATAAGCCCAGAACTATGGTATATATTGTAAGGACATCCAAGAGTAATGATCCCATAACATAGAAGATCCATTAAACAGAGAAATATTAGTGGAACCTAAAAAGAGGGTTTGACTTGTAAGAGACTGCATATAGGCCCTTAGCAGTGGAAAGTATGTTTTTCTTCAGACTTAATGTTTTTCTTCAGACTCAGCTCACACAGAGGCATATTAGAAGACTTGATTTATTCGCAGACTGACTTTCTGCTTTTTAGATTATCTAGTTTCCTTGATTCTCCCCCCGCCACCCCCGTTTTTACTGGCTGTTCATCTTTTAGCCACATCACAATTTATTTCTTCCTTTCACAAAAGGCTGGGAGAGATTAACAAGTAGAAAGGTAAAACTCAGTCCGTCCTTCTCACTGCTTGGAAATAAAGAAGGTCTTAACTAGATATTTTACTTTTTATTCTATTTTAGTGCCGCTTTCCTTAAAAAAAGCCTTGAAAGTTGGCTGTAAACAGATATCAAAATAATTATCACGTGGCTTCATAATTTTCGAAGTAACTATTTGAATTCATGTCATCCCTGGAACTACATACAGAGTTTTGCATATAAAACATTACCTCGGAGATAATCTAGAATCAGCAAATAACATGTACTGAGCTTAGTAATTAAAGATTTGAGTTCTTTATTTTAAAAAAAATCACAGTTTTTAAGTGCTTTAAATTTTTTTGACTTGTGAAATTGAGTTTCTTTTTTGAAACAGCTGGCAGAATTCTGAGAATCTGAAGGACAGTGTGGAGTAGGAAATAATTTTTTTTACTTATGCATTTTATTTCACATGTGGGAGAACTAATTTCAGACTAATGAGAGATGGCATTGAGACAGAAGAAGTTTGGCATTAAAATCAATATCATTGTCTCCTGGCTATTCTCTAGAATACGTTACTAAGACAGTTTTGAAACGTGACCTGAATTTCCTATCTACCATTCAACCATCGAACCTTTTAAATAATGAGACACTCAAGAACTTTTGGAACTTAAAAAATAGAAGCTTATTCTGTTGCATCTGCGTGAAACCTGGGAAAATCTATTGGTGAGAGTAAAGTAGGGTTTAATTGCTTGCATAATAAAACCCGTGACTTCCCATCAAGCTCTGCCTTGAAAAATCAGAACTTATTCTAGATGTTAGGAAATTTCCCAGTGTAAGAGCTTTGTCTATAAAAAGAGGCACAACGTACTTCAGAATGTAGCTGAAGAAGCACTCAAAGGAGCAAAGTAAAGAAAAAATTTAATCAGCTCTTAAGACTAGATGGCAAGGGAATTCCCTGGTGGTCCAGTGGTTAGGACTCCGCGCTTTCACTGTCGAGGGCACAGATTCAGTCCCTGGTTGGGGAACTAAGATCCCACAAGTTGCGCAGTGCGGCCAGAAAAAGAAAAAACACTAGATGACAAGTGAAAGCAGAAGCAACAGGAAGATAAAAGGCTGCTTTCTTTCATTGAAGACCTACTTAGCAGATTGATTGGTAGTTGAAGTGTGGATTTTTCTGGACACTGAAGCCACATTAGTCATCCGAAATGGCTAGGAAGACCAATCGATGAGACTCCTTACAACCTACTAAGAGGACTGGCAACTAGGATGGAGCTTTCTTAAATAACTTTTAAACAACTAAACATATAAAAGTGCTAGCATTTCAGAAAGCTACACTAGTGTACTATAGTAGAATTACTTAAAGCAAACTAGAAATCTTACAAAATGGCATTTTGACATAGTTGCCTTTCTAAATTTCTCATCTCTGATTTGCTTCCCTTTTAAGCCTGAATCCCCTTTATTTACACATATCCCCCCTTTTTAAATAAGTGTCTTATTTCTTACCAAAACAGTCATAATTCTTCTAAGCTTAGAAGGTAAATTGACAGAAGAGAGAATTACCACCTAGGAAACTGAAATTGGTGGCATCTTCAGTTTTGAAGTTGTGAATACACTCTAGGCTTTAGCTAGTAGTGCCTGTGACAATAACTTTCTTTTCCTTGCACTCACATTTGTGCAACATAACCCCTGTCCCTATGTTTGCCATTAGTGCCCATGAAGAAACTGAACTCCACTTGTAATTTTAAGGGTGATTTATATGTGGATTATTCTCAAAATTGGCAAATTTTTCAAAAAAAGCAATTGCAAGAGACTAGTTATCTTCTTTTAGGTGGTTGAGTACTGGCTGTGTTCAGTCTAAAGGAGAACTTCAGATTGTTTAATTGTTCATGAGATACCACTTCTGGCACTTAGCCTCTGCTTTTGAGTTTGCTTTTTAATTTTTAAAAGGAAGTTGATACAGTTTGGGAAAATATGACAAGTTATCATCACACTTGTTAGGTTATCTGTATGTCTAGGGTTCTTCACCTCTGGGCTTACCTGCACTTAATTGGCTCTTAACTGTATGGCCTGTCTTTGGCCATGGTGAAATGTGAATAATTTTGTAATCCAACTTGTTTCATGTATGTAGGAGGAACATCAGTGAGTAATAACAAAAATCTGAGATCCTCAGAAGAAAGGTGATATACCACCTTTTAGTTAAAATAATGGCAACTTGAGAACTAGTATATTTGATGAGTTGTGGCACTTTGTGTGTAGCATAAAACTTGGACTCTGTCCTTGGTTCTGCAGTAGGTTTCTTACTGTATGAGTTTGGGTAAAGAATAGTAACATGACTGACTTTTCTCATCATTGTAAAGTGAAGAGAAGGTATTCTGGAAGGGATTATATTTCCACCTTTCTCCTCACTTGTCAGATTGGATAATATAATAATTTGCCATCATGTCAATAAAAAAAATACATAAACAATCTAAAACCATGAGTTTTTAGTTGTTAAATTCAAAGACACAAATGCATTAGCCCCTGTAAGAATCCTTAGACTTACTCCATGTCTGGGTTGAGCCCCCTCTATGCTTCTCTCTACTGTAAGCAGCCTGGAATTTGGGGGAACAGACTTTTCCATGAAGGAAACAATCTTCTCATTGATAATCAGATTTAATTCACTTTAGTACTTTCAAAGAGCCTTACCGCGCCTTAATAATATTAGCTCTGCTAAATCTTTTTAGGTAGGACCCTAAATAGTAAAGCTTTCAACAATCTCCACCTTGGGCTTCCCTGGTGGCTCAGTGGTTAAGAATCTGCCTGCCAATGCAGGGGACAGGGATTCGAGCCCTGGTCTGGGAAGATCCCACATGCCGTGGAGCAACTAAGCCCGTGGGCCACAACTACTGAGCCTGCGCTCTAGAACCCGCAAGCCAAAACTACTGAGCCCACGTGCCACAACTACTGAAGCCCGTTTGGCTAGAGCCTGTGCTCCGCAACAAGAGAAGCTACCGCAATGAAAAGCCCATGCAGCACAACAAAGAGTAGCCCCGCTCACCACAACTAGAGAAAGCCCACGTGCAGCAACGAAGACACAACGCAGCCAAAAAAAAAAAAAAAATCTCTGCCTCAAAATAGTGTTATGGTGGGCATCTAGTATATGTATTTAGTACTGTGCAATTTAATAAGCTATGCATAGTTGCTATCATTATTAGAGAGATTGTTTATTTTTACTGGTCTCTTGCACTAGACTATAAAACTCAGAGCAGGAACCATAGACGTCTTGTTTGCCAATGTATCCTCAATGCCTAGGTTGGCTCATGGTAGGTGCTTACCAAATATTTTTTGCAGAGATTAATTTGGAATCTCAGTAAGGGATCCTTACATTTAAAATTTTACATTAGAAAACAATGCTATTTTCTTTTCTTAACATTCTTTATAATTAGAACTTAAATTTTTTTAAATTGTGATAAAATTTACATGACATAAAATTTACTATTTTAACCATGTTTAAGTGTGCAGTTCAGTGGCATATTTTCACACTGCTCTGCAACCATCACCACTGTCCATCTCCACACTTTTCCAACTTGCAAAACTGAAACTCTGTTATCTGTTCAACAAGATCTTGCTTTCCCCCTTCCTCCCCAGCTCATAGCAACCACCATTCTACTTTCCCTTCTTTTAATTTGACTCTCCAGTCACCTCATATGAGTGGAATCATACAGTATTTGTCCTTTTGTAACTGGCTTAATTCACTTAGCATAATATCTTCAGGCTTCATCCATGTTGTAGCATGTGTCAGAATTTCCTTCCTTTTTAATGCTGAATAATATTCCATTGTGTATATATATACACACCACATTTTCTTTTTTTTTTGCAGTATGAGGGCCTCTCACTGTTGTGGCCTCTCCCGTTGCGGAGCACAGACTCCGGACGCACAGGCTCAGCGGCCATGGCTCACGGGCCCAGCCGCTCTGCGGCATGTTGGATCTTCCCAGACCGGGGCACGAACCTGTGTCCCCTGCATTGGCAGGTGGACTCCCAACCACTGCGCCACCAGGGGAGCCCCACACCACATTTTCTTTATCCATTCATCTGATGATGGACATTTTGTTTCTTCTACCTTTTGGCTGTTGTGAATAATGCTGGTATGAACATGGGTATACAAATATTGGGTTGGCCAAAAAGTTCGTTCGGGTTTAAGTAAAACTAAAAGACACATTTTTCATCTTCACCAAGAATTTTATTGAACAATGTATTCACTAGCCGAATGAACTTTTTGGCCAACCCAATATTTGTTCAAGTTGCTGCTTTCAGTTTTCTGTGTGTATACCCAGACGTGGAATTGCTGTATCATATGATAATTCTATCTTTAATTATGTATTTAAGGAGTCACCATATAGCTTTCCACAGCAGCTATACCATCTTACATTCCCACCAGCAAGGTATGACGGTTCCAGTTTCTCCACATCCTCACGAATACTGTTTTCTCTCTTCCTTTGTTCCTTTCCTCCCTCCTTCCCTTCCTTCCTGCCTGCCTGCCTGCCTGCCTGCCTTTCTTCCTTCCATCCTGAGAGTTGTGAATAATCAGACATTTTAACCAAACTAATTATGAAACATTGAATACAATATGGTCTTCAGGTTAAATTATAAATTAAAAACAGAATTAGACTATGTTTCAAAGTTGGTTGAGATATGTGTTCAATTACAAAGAAGACATACAGATAGATGGCCAACAGGTACATGAAAAGGTGCTTAACATCACTAATCAGGAAAATGCAATCAGAACCATAATGTGATATCACCTCCCACCTGTTAGAATGGTTATTATCAAAAAGACAAGAAATAACAAGTGTTGGCCAGGATGTGGAGAAAAGGGAACTCTGTGCACTGTTGGTGGAAATGTAAATTGGTACAGCCACTATGGAAAACAGTATGGAGGTTCCTCAAAATATTAAATATAGAACTACCATATGATCCAGCAATTCCACTTCTGGATATTTATCCAAAGAAAGCAAAAACATTAACTCGAAAAGACACATGTACCCCCATGTTCATTGTGGCATGATTTACAGTAGTTGAGATATGGAAACAACCTAAGTGTCTATTGATGGATGAATGGATAAAGAAAATGTGGTGTATATATTACAGTGGAATATTATTCAGCCATAAAAAAGAAAATCTTGCCATTTGTGACAACATGGATGGACCTTGAGGACATTATGCTAAGTGAAATAAGTCAGTGAAAGACAAACCGTATGGTCTCACATAAATGTGGGATCTAAAATTTGAAAATAAAAGAGCTCATAGATACAGAGAACAGATTGGTGGTTACCAAAGATGGGGGGTTGGGGGAGGACCAAATGGGTAAAGGGGGTCAAAAGGTACAAACTTCCAGTTATAAAATAAATAAGTCCTGGGACTGTAATGTACAGCATGGTGACTATAGTTAATAATACCGTATTGCTTGTTTGAAAGTTGCTGAGAGAGTGTATCTTAAAAGTTCTTACCATAAGAAAAAAATTCTAACTATGTATGGTGATGGATGTTAACTAGACTTATTGTGGTGATCATTTCACAATATATACAAATATCAAATCATTATGCTATATACCTGAAACTACATAATATAAAGTTACATATATGTCAATTATACCTCAATTTTATTTTATTTATTTATTTATTTTGCGGTACGCGGGCCTCTCACTGTTGTGGCCTCTCCCGTTGCGGAGCACAGGCTCCAGACGCGCAGGCCCAGCGGCCATGGCTCACGGGCCCAGCCGCTCCACGGCTTGTGGGATCCTCCCGTATACCTCAATTTTTAAAAAAACTTGCTCAAGTCTGGTTTGATATATGTGATAGTCAGATATTTCTGTGTTATCCTCATTGACATAACTTTTGCCTGATTTTTGAAGGCAGTGAAAACAATAACAAAGCCTGCAATATTTACAGATATGTCAGTGATCCTATAAATAGTATACTTTTCCCAAAATGTTCCTAAATCTGTGCTATTTGAAATAATTCCAAGAAACCTGTGAGATGGTTCCTGATAGAATGAGATAAATGATAATAAGAAAGCTCAGTGTCAAGGGTTCCTCATATCCTTTATGAATCTTGCCAGAGTATAGTATTTAACTTCATTTTTTTTTTTTTTTTTTTGCTGTACGTGGGCCTCTCACTGCTGTGGCCTCTCCCGTTGCGGAGCACAGGCTCCAGACGCGCAGGCTCAGCGGCCATGGCTCACAGGCCCAGCTGCCCCGTGGTGTGTGGGATCTTCCCGGACTGGGGCACGAACCCGTGTCCCCCGCATCGGCAGGCGGACTCTCAACCACTGCGCCACCAGGGGAGCCCTAAGTTCATTTTTTTTTTCTTTAAAAATTTATTTCTGATAGAATATACATGACCTTCTATCATAGAGTAGTTATAAAAGGATGAGACCCTGCCTTATTTCCTACCAATGGAATTAAGTAAATCTTAGGCTTTCTTTGCATGAAAAAATAAGAGAATTGTTAAATCACTAAATGTTGTTGGTGGGAATTAAAAATGACTTTCCCTGTCATGTTGAGAGGCACTTAAGCTCCAGTTCATTGAAGCAGGGTTTTGAATCTACTTGAGTTGTTGGTTTAAGTAAAAAGAGGCAATATTAGCTGGTGAATAGACAAGTTAAGATGTTAAATTATTGCTGCCCTTTTTGGCGAACTCATGATTTAGAATATAAATACAAAATGGGCATTTGTGCCCTGGGAGGCTGACTTGTACAGACTACAGGTCAGACTACAGGTTTCTTGCCCTTGGGCTTCTGGTTGAGTTTGGCTATTGGGCAGCATAGACAGGAGACCAGAGGCAAGGAGGAGAGTGAGGTAGGAGTAGCTGTTCCCCCAGTCTTTCCCTGAGGGGTCACTGTGGGCTTACTGTGTCCTTTGACTAAAGGACTATTATCCTGTGGCTGTCTCCACACCAGATGAAACAAAGATGAAAGAGCCTGCTCTCTCTGGGTTCCAGTAATTGCTCCCTCCTTACCTTCTTTAAAACCTCCAGTAGCAATATACGTTGCTATTATTAGCCAAGGAGTACTGTGCTCTATCTTGTGGTTTCCCTACTCCCTACCAGCACCTTCGAAAATAGTCCCTTCATTAAACTCTTCAGATTTCCCAGTCTAAGTGTGCTGTTTGTTTCCTGCTGGGATCCTGACTGAAACAGCTGCTTTATGTATTTTTTTTAACATCTTTAATTGGAGTATAATTGCTTTACAATGATGTGTTAGTTTCTGTTTTATAACAAAGTGAATCAGCTATGCATATATATATATATATCCCCATATCTCCTCCCTCTTGCGTCTCCCTCCCACCCTCCCTCTCCCACCCCTCTAGGTGGTCACAAAGCACCGAGATGATCTCCCTGTGCTATGTGGCTGCTTCCCACTAGCTATCTGTTTTACATTTGGTAGCGTATATATGTCCATGCCGCTCTCACTTCGTCCCAGCTTACCCTTCCCCCTCCCCATGTCCTCAAGTCCATTCTCTACGTCTGTGTCTTTATTCCTGTCCTGCCCCTAGGTTCTTATGCTTTATGTATTTTTAATCATTATCCTAACTGGTATGCCAAATAAACCCTAATAATACTTATGCTAATTTGAGGGGGCAGTAACTGAAGGTGTTTGCAGAACTACCCTTTGTTTTCCTTGCACTTGGTTTCATCTAGCATGTTGTTAAAGGAAAAAAAAATAAAAAGTGTTAGATGATGTAGAAATTAGAAATACGAATAGTTCATTTAAATATAGATTCCAAAATGCTGTTTTACCTTAAGTATCCCCTCTTTTCCCTAAAAGAGATTGGTGGTTTGATTCCTTAGTAAGATTACTGATGTCCTTTGTATCATCTCAGTGCTCATTAATGTGTCTTTGGGAGAGAGTACAGTTGACCCTTGAACAACATGGGGGTTAGGGGTGCTGACCCACAAGTGCAGTGGAAAATCCTTACAATTGGGCCTCAGTGTCCACAGTTCTGCATCTGTGGATCCAACCAACCGCAGATTGTGTAGTACTGTAGTATTTACTGTTGAAAAAAATCTGTGTATAAGTAGCCCCAGGTGGTTCAAACCCATGTTGTTCAGGGTCATCTGCACTTACAACTGTCAGGTTATATCATCTGGATAACCTAAAGCAGTTCTGAGAAGGTTGCTGGGTACTAGTATTTTGGCTATACAAGATTTTTATCTGTACTGTGTCTCTTTTCAATTAATAAAGATAATTGGGAGTTAACCATATTATGTCGTCATCTGGAAAACTCAGGCTTTAAATACTGAGTTTGTGTAAATGTGACCTGATTTTTCATTCAGGGAACAATCATGATACTGCCAATATTACAGAGGTTAAATCTAACTTAATTCACAGTTCAATGGTAATTGGCAAACATAGTTTCTCTTTGAATGACATTGGCTCTATTCATATCCTCTTTTCCACTTTTAGTACCAAAATATTGTTATCATTCTAACTTATAATTATCAGTCTTCCACAGCAACTAGGAGGTATTTTAAAACACAGGATAACAACTGAGCTGTAAAAGAGGCTTTAATTAATTGGGACAAAGTGAGAGAGTGGCATGTACCTATATACACTACCAAATGTAGAACCAATAGCTAGTGGGAAGCAGCCCCATAGCACAGGGAGATCAGCTCGGTGCTTTCTGAACACCTAGAGGGGTGGGATAGGGAGGGAGGGAGGGAGACACAAGAGGGAAGGGATATGGGGATATATGTATATGTATAGATGATTCACTTTGTTATAAAGCAGAAACTAACACACCATTGTAAAGCAATTATACTCCAATAAAGATGTTAAAAAAATTTTTTTAAAAATCTGAAATAATAGTAAAAGAATTTGGAAAGCGCACTAGTATGTTACTGTATTTTTTATACCCCCATCTTATTCCGTTCAGACTGCTGTAACAAAGTACCACAGACTGGGTAGCTTATAAACAACAGAAATTTACTTCTCACAGTTCTAGAGGCTGGAAATCTGAGATTAGAGTGCCACCACGGTCTGGTGAGTGCCTTCTTCTGGGTTTCAGACTTCTCATTGTGTCCTCACATGGTGGCAGGGGCTAGAGAACTCTGTAGAATCTTTTTTATAAGAGCACTTATCCTGGGACTTCCCTGGTAGTCCAGTGGTTAAGAATCCGCTTTCCAATGCAGGGGACGCAGGTTCAAACCCTGGTCAGAGAAGTAAGATCCCACATGCCGTGGGGCAGCTAAGCCCACGCGCCACAACTACTGAGCCCTCACACTCTGGAGCCCGCACTCCGCAAGGAAGAGCCCACCGCAGCCACATAAGTAAATAAAATTTAAAAAAAAAAAAAGAGCACTAATCCCATTCATGAGGACTCCACTCTCCAAAGGCCTCACCTACTAATACCATCACTGTAGGATTTCATATATGAATTTGGAGGGGAGAACACAAACATTCAGACCACAGCAACCCCTTTTCTCAAAATTTCCCCTTTTACTTGCTTTGTTGAAATTCTAACCCCCAAGCTACTCCCAAGTATGGTGCATGGATCTGCAATGTTGATACCGTTTGGGAGTAAAAACCTCAGGCCACACGCCAGACTCCTGAATCAGAACGTGCATTTTAACTGGAGATTTCCCCAGATGTTAAATATACACATCAGAATTTGAGAAGCACTCTAACCATGTCCTAGGATCGCATCTCATTAGATTAAAACAAAGTTGTCAAGTGTTAAAGCTGAGGTAATTTGTTGATCATATAGTCACGGGTAAAGAAACTGATTAAATTCATAGATAGCCTTCTTTATAAGTGCAGGGAAGCCAAACTCTTTTCTGTAATTACTTACATTGAACTAAGTTTTCCCATTTGTGCTGGTAATGTAAACTCAAGTACATTGCTTTATCAAGTATTATATTGGGAACACAAACAAATGTGTTCATGGAGTTCATAGTCTAAGAACATGGTGTGTGTGTGTTGCAGTCTGGAAGATGGAAAGTACTTTTATGTGTTGTTGTTATTAATGCCACAGAAGCTCTCATTCTCACATTTTCATATTTGTTAGTATTAAACTTTACCTTGAGGAGCTATTTACTAGCTACTTTACTTTAGAGGGTCTTTTAAATTAACATAAGATAGTTAACAAAGATACCAAGGATTACTGGACAGTCTAATATAGGTGATGTACTTAGTGTTTTTCTCAAGCTGTGACAGTTTCTATTAAAATAAAATTAATTTTATAATTTTAATGCAAATGTAGTTATCAGTTATCTATATAATAGAATTTGCAAAATAACAACTAACTTCTTGTTAGCTGTCTATGGGAGAAAAGCAGCTAGTATTGGCCCTTCCATTTTATGGGATGGATTATGTGTTAGCTTTGGACCATGTTGAATATATTTTTTCCTTCTCATTGTTTCAGATTCATCAGGATTCATTTTTGATTTGCAGTCCAATACTGTACTGGCCCAGGGAGGAGTTTTTGAGAACATGAAAGAGAAGGTATGACTAGTTACTGTGGATAAGAAACTTGAATGTTTTGTTAAAATTTAGATACTAATAAAATCAATGGCTATACAAACTCATTAAGAAAGTGAAATTTTAAGAACAAAACTGTATGAATGCCACTGTATATCAGAGAGTAACCACCATGAAGGTTTTGAGGAATCAGAGCCTATACGTGCAATTTGCTTTGCATGTATACATATACATATATTTATTCTAAATTCTCTTGAAGACATCTTATTATTAATTAATTAATATTATAACAATATTTATATGGCTAAGTGTGTATCTCATTTAGCAACATTCTTTTTTTTTTTTTTGCCATACGCGGGCCTCTCATTGTTGTGGCCTCTCCCGTTGCGGAGCACAGGCTCCGGACTCGCAGGCTCCAGACGCGCAGGCTCAGCGGCCATGGCTCACGGGCCCAGCCACTCTGCAGCATGTGGGATCTTCCCAGACCGGGGCACGAACCCGTGTCCCCTGCATCGGCGGGCGGACTCTCAACCACTGCGCCACCAGGGAAACCCTAGCAACATTCTTTAAAGAACAATCTGAGTAGGATCTTCCCTTTTTTTTTTAAGACAACCCAATTTTTATTTTTTGATTTTTATTTATTTGGCCATGCCGGGTCTTAGTTGTAGCACGTGGGATCTTCGTTGCGGCACGTGGGGTCTTTTAGTTGCAGCATGCGGACTCTTAGTTGTGGGATGCAGACTCTTAGTTGCGGCATGCATGTGGGATCTAGTTCCCTGCCCAGGGATCGAACCCGGGCCCCCTGCATTGGGAGCATGGTGTCTTAACCACTGGACCACAAGGGAAGTCCCAGGATCGACCCTTTCACTTGAAGAGGATTTTTAAGTCCAGGAGACTTTAGAGCAAGAAGAGAAATAAATTTTCTAAGTAATATACCTTTGGAAGAAAAGGTTGTTTTTAGTAATATAACCCTTAATGAGCTATACTGAGAAAAACATCTAAAAAAAAAAGCTTTATGTGTGTTCTCTGTCTTATTTAAAAAGTATATTGTTGATTATGGAGTCATAGATTATATATTGGTTCAGTAATATAAACACTTTCACATTTTAAGTTATCAGAATTTTACCTTTATCATTGAATCTGTTATTTTTGCCTGAAGCCCATTTTCTAGTGATCGGTGCTAAGTTTTTTGCTCATTTCAAAAATGTATATTACAAATTTGCCCTCTTTGTATTATAGATTATATACCTTCCCATTTGTGTGGTTTTAAACCTTATCATTGTTCAATTAAGCCTGAAACAAAAAAAGTATAGAATGATATGAAAACAAGTGTACTAAGAAAGACTTAGGTTCTAATACAGATTCTGCTAATTATTTGAACAAGATACTTTACTTCTCTTCGTCTATAAAAGAACTTCCTTTTCAAGCAGTATGGCTGACTAGATACCCTGAAAACATTTCTAATATACAATGCTTACAAATACAGAATGAAAAATAACATACATCATTTTAAATGCATAGATGGGGAATTCCCTGGTGGTCCAGTGGTTAGGACTCTGTGCTTTCATTGCAGAGGCCCTGGGTTTGATCCCTGGTCGGGGAGCTAAGATCCTGCAAGCCACATGGCACGCAAAAAAAACAAAACAACCCAAACCTTTTAATACTATATTTGAACTTTTATTATTATATATGAACTTATGTTGTAAGAAACAAAATTTCCTAGCTCTATCCACTGAAAGGACCTAGAAATAATGACTCCCTGGTAGCAATAAACACACCTAGCTCTTAGATCTTGGTTTCTAACTACCACTTTCTACCAAAAAGAATCAGGTCTTCTTGAAAAAATAACCAATTTCACATTGTGCAGTAAGACAAGAAATGAAAATTATAAGGATTAGAAAGGAAGAAAAAAAAACTGCCGTTATTTATAGACAATACTCTTGTCTACATAGAAGAACCAAGAAAGCATCAAATTATTAGGAATAATGAAGTCATCAAAATAGCTGGATATAAAATCGATATACAAAAATGAAAATAGAATATGCAATTATTATAAAGTATTTTTAATCTCAAAAGATATAAAATACCTTAAAATACCTTAGGAATAACTGACAAAATTGGAATTCCCTGTTTTAAAGGGAAATTTGGCATTTCTAATGAAATTGTAGATGCCCTACTGTTCAGGAATTCTACTAGTGGTTATATACAATAGAGGCATCCTCTCACTGTTCACAGAAGACCCTTTTGTTTTTTGTTTTTTTTAACTAACAATTTGCTAAACATTGTCATAGGCACTGAGTATTCAGCAAGTAAGCATAAGCATAGGAATATTTATTATAACATTTTTCATAGTAACCAAACACTGGAAAGAACGTAAATGTCCATCAACAGGAGAATGAATAAATTAGCTATATTCATACAATGGAAATGCTATGTAGCCGTTAAAATAAATGAATAAGATGCATTTATCAACATGAAAAATAAATCTAAAAAAATTGTTACATGAAAAAACAAATTGAATATAGACATGTACGATATGATAATATTTATGTAATGCAAAACAGTAATATGGATTACCTGTGGATACATACATACATCATAAAAGTACAAAAACATGTATCAAAATAACACCAAGTTCAAGGTAGAGATCTCTGTGGAGAGGAGGGAAATGGGGTTTAGGAGAGACTTCATGGGCACTTCAGTTGCATATATTTTATTTTATTAAACTGGCTGTCATATAGTGAGTGTTCATTATGTTTTATATACCTGAAACAGTTTATAATAATTTAAATTATCTTTAAGCATTATTATACAATTAAATGATATGAAGTAAACGTTTTGAAAAATGCTGTACAAAAATCTGTTATTGTTGGGCTTCCCTGGTGGCGCAGTGGTTGAGAGTCCGCCTGCCTATGCAGGGGACACGGGTTTGTGCCCCAGTCCGGGAGGATCCCACATGCCGCGGAGCAGCTAGGCCCGTGAGCCATGACTGCTGAGCCTGCGCGTCCGGAGCCTGTGCTCCGCAACGGGAGAGGCCACAACAGTGAGAGGCCCGCGTACCGCAAAAAAAAAAAAAATCTGTTATTGTTGGTGGTTCGTTAAACTTCCCACCTTTCTCTGTAGTTTGCTAAAAATGAGGAAATGTTGATGCTAAATTAATACCTGATACCTAAATTAAACCACCCTTTCTTGAAACAAAATCTGGCACAAATCTTTTTTAATTAATTAATTAGGTTGCACTGGGTCTTAGTTGCGGCATGCGGTCTCCTTAGTTGTGACATGTGAACTCTTAGTTGCAGCAAGCATGTGGGATCTAGTTCCCCGACCAGGGATCGAACCTGTGCCCCCTGCATTGGGAGCGTGGTGTCTTAACCACTGTGCCACCAGTGAAATCCCCTGGCACAAATCTGTTTCTAGAAATGTTCTGCTTTTCTAAGTTTTGAAATTAATTTTTATGTACTGTTATCACTCATCTATTAATCATTCCCAGTGAGTTGGTTGTATGTACTCACACTGACACTAAAGAGTGATATATCTTGTTAAAAATGAAATGGTACCCTTTCTGTTATTCTCTGTATGAGATCTCAGTTTCCAACTGACCTACTGATATTAGAATTAAATGAACTTGTCTTCTTTTCCAGATAAATGCAGTACGTGCAATAGTTCCCAATAAGAGTAACAATGAAATTATCCTGGTTTTGCAGCACTTTGATAATTGTGTGGACAAAACAGTACAAGCATTCATGGAAGGTAATCCTAGCTCAATATTTTTATAAGTTTGTATTTGTTCAAATAGAAGTTGCTTCAGCATTCTATAACATTCATTCGGCAATCTGGTGTTTCATAGATGATATAGCAGACGCCATGATAACATAACATACCATGCCATTTTTAAAGATATCTCTTAAAGCTCCCTATTTCAGCCCTAGAAGTAATTCGTTCATAAGCTATATAATACCTGGAATAAGAGACAAGCTGAGAAGACTCCATCATTTTATTCAGAACGTTCTCTAATGGTAGTTAAGAAGAAATTAGGTGGCCAGTGGTATAAGGGACTTGATTGGAGTTGGGTGTAATAAGAATTGAAGAAACAATGACAAAGTAGTGGTCCAGTAGCTCAGCCACAGATGGCAGATTCAGGGACTCAACATTCTTTTTCATGCTCCAGTACCATTTAGTCTGGCTCTGGCAAGTGATTCAAATATATGGGTTTGAGTATCCTTATCTACCATACAAAAAATGGTAGGCTTAGCCAAGCCTTCTGATTTATAGAGTTGAGGAGTGTTTTACAAAATTCTTTCCACATAACTTGTTTGGGAAAAACTGCCTAAAGCTATCGCATCAGGGAACAGTGACAGCGACATCAGAATAGGTCTCCCCGTTTCTCTTTTTCTGAATTTACCAGTATAGAATAAACATGTCCAAATACTGTAAGGTTTTTCTTCGTCTTCATCTGTTTTCTTTATAATGTTAGTATTTGGGTCTAGGGTAGTATACAGTTCTCTCTGAAACAGTGTAGCTAAGGTGGTGTGTAATCTTCTGGAGGAGAGAGGATACCGTACTTGGGCTGAAACCAGTCATCTTTGTATTCGGTCAAAGATATATAAATAAAAGAATCTTTAAAATGGTCAGGCTACATTAGTCTCTTCTTGGAAGAACTTACTGAGGAAATTGAATGGAGAAGGGGAATCTAAATGGGCAGGTATTCTAAAAGGTAAGCATGACATGTTTATCTCATTACATTAGCTTAGAGACTTGAACCTTAACTTTTCCTATTGGGAACTTTGGAGATTTTCCAGCAGTTACAAAATTCGGGGACACTAATTCCTGCTTGAGCATGCATGTGGTAGGAGAAGAAATATGTAATTGGTTTCTCTTACAGGTAGTGCCAGTGAAGTACTCAAAGAATGGACAGTAACAGGCAAGAAAAAGGTAAAAATGAATTAAATTTAGAAGTGTGATATCAATATTTGTATTATAAAAAAATTTAAGCTCTGCCAAAATATTTGGAAGATTTACATATGCATCTTCAGCTTCCCTGGTTAAGAAAAGTTTTCTTCTATGACACTGAAACACAGCTATGTACATAGAATACCACACAATCTCCTCCACGTGATTTTGGGCAGGAAGCAGAATGACTCTGCCATGGTGCAATTGCAGAGGGTATTAATATTATTAATATTAGGCAGGGGTGAAACTAGAGAGCATGTCAAGGAAAGCAGAGGTCCTCTAGAGAAAGTGATCTAGTCCAGCGGTTTTCAACATAATTCATATCACAGGTCAGTTAAAATAGTTCAGCTTCTTAGGTCAGACCACTTGTGTTGTGATCTCTGATACTAATGAGCTTTGGCTTAAAGCCTAAAGAGGGGCTTTGCTACTATTAGCTATGCGGAGGGGTCTGATGGTCCAATTCAGGGAGGTAGAAGGCACTTGGGCCGTGGAGTCAGTCAGAACTGGATTTATATCCTTTTTCACTACTTACTGGCTTTATTTCCTGGGAATATTGTTTAACCTTAGTGTGCCTTATTTTGCTTATCTCTAAAATAGGAAAATAATATGAACAAATGCAAGTACTTAATACAGTGTCTAACATATTAGTTCTCCTTATCCACTTAAAACCAAAGTGCTTTCCCCAAAGGATACTAGCTGGCCTCAGAATGCTTCCCATAGCTCTTTACTCTAAATCTGGTTCCTTTAGGAAGTGCTTGAAGTGTGAATTTCAATCAAGTATCTCTATGAAATCTCTTTAGGGTCTATATTAGGTTAGTGCTGGAGTACTGGAATACTTTCTTGATGACTCCACATCACTTCATTAGGAGTTCTGTTAAGTATTGATTAAACCAGGCCTGACCCCAATGACCCTTGAGAATTTTTTCTAAGAAGAACTTAATACTACTACAGATTCCCCTGAAGCTCTCCATACCTGTAGCTTTGAGTATTTGCTTAACTTCTTCCCATTGCTTTCACCTAACGTGAGTGTGTGTTCTGGAGAACAGCAGCTTATTAATTTATTGGCCCAGGATAATAGGTTATTAGTGATGTGAGATATGCATGAAGCTGGAAAAGTATGTGTTGGAGACATAAATTTCTTAAAATTTGGAGAAAGAAAAATGGCTTCAGTTTGGCAGTCCCAAACGCCCAAATCTAGTTCAGTTAACTGCTGGGATTAGTTCAATAGGATGTAACCATGAACAGTTACTGGGACAGGTATTATATATATAGGACAGTGATATGAAAACTCAGCCAGTTCACATGGGAGAAAGTATTTAAGAGAAAGAGAGATGAGAGCTGTGGAGAGGAAAAAATTATATCTAGCGTTACATTAGTATTCCTGTTAGGGCCATGAAAGGGGTTTAGGGTAAAATTAATTCAGTCATGTCAGTCTAGCCTTAGAAATAGAATTAAGTATTTCTAGTAGAGCTGTGGTTTGACAAAATAAAAGGTAAAGGATTTTTGTTTTAATTTTAGTATTTGCATAGGTAATATATTCATGTGGCTCAAAATTCAAAGCTATAAAAGTGAATATACTGAAACATCTTTATCCCTGGGGATAGTTCCCAGCCATTTGGTTCCACACACCAGAGGCAAACTGTATTATCAATTTCTTACGTATCTTATGGGATATTTTATACGTATATATAAGCAAATATGAGTATATATTCTCCTCTTTGCTTGCTCCTTTTTCATGTAATATATCTTGGAGCTTATTCCATGTCAATATATAAAGAGCTTTCGTGGTTTTTTTATGAATGTATACTCATCCTACTGTTTAGATGTACCATAACTTACTTAGCCGTTCCTTTATTGATCAACATTCGGGTTGTTTGCAACCCTTTGCTATTATTAACAATACTTCAGTGAATAACCTTGTACATATATCATTTTGCATGTGTTAGTATCACCTAGGATAAACTCCTAGAAGTGGAATTGCTGGGTCAAAGTGTATATGTATTTGTAATTTTGATAAGTATTACCAGATTGCTATAGAGAGAGTACCACTTTGCACTCCCACAAGTGATATATGAAAATGCCTGTTTCTTTATTCCCTCAACCCTACAGTGTTATGAAACATTTTGAACTTTGCTAATCCAGTAGCTGAAAAATGATATTATAGTGCAGTTTTTTTCCAAATGTTTTTTTACTGTGGTAAAATACACATATAAAATTTACCATCTTAACCATTCCAGATCTCTCTCTCTCCTTTTCTTTTTTGTTTTTGTTTTTGGCTTTTATTCTAAGTTAATATCTGGACTAATATGCCAACGAAGGGTTTATATTTTACTTCTTTTTTTAAAAAAATTGAGATAACATACCGGATTGACATATACACACTACTATATATAAAATAGATAACTAGTAAGAACCTACTGTATAGCACAGGGAACTCTACTCAATACTCTGTAATGACCTATATGGCAATAGAATCTAAAAATGAGTGGACATATGTATATGTATAACTGATTAACTTTGCTGTACAGCAGAAACGAACACAACTTTGTAAATCAACTATACTCCAATAAAAATTAATTTAAGAAAACTTGAGGGGGCTTCCCTGGTGGCGCAGTGGTTGAGAGTCCGCCTGCCGATGCAGGGGACACGGGTTCGTGCCCCGGTCCGGGAAGACCCCACATGCCACGGAGAGGCTGGACCCGTGAGCCATGGCTGCTCAGCCTGCGCATCCGGAGCCTGTGCTCCGCAACGGGAGAGGCCGCAACAGTGAGAGGCCCGCGTACCGCAAAAAAAAAAAAAAAAAAAAGCGAGGTATAATTGACACATAACATTATATTAGTTTGAGGCGTACAGTATAATGATTCACTATTTATATGTATTGTGAAATGATCACCACAATAAGTCTAGTTAACATTCAGCACCATAATGGTATCAAAAAAATTTTTTTTGTCATGATGAGAACTCTTAAGATCTACTCTTAGCATCTTTCAAATATTCATTTCCAGAACTTTCATTTTATAAAACTGAAACTCTATACTTATTAAAAAGTAAGTCTCATTCCCACCTCCCTTCTGCCCCTAGCAACCACCACTCTACTTTCTGTCTCTATAATTTTGACTACTTTAGATAACTCATATAAGTGAAATCATACAGTAATTGTCTTTTTGTGCCTAGCTTATTCAGTTAGCATAATGTTCTCAAGTTTCATCCATGTTGTAGCATATTAGAGAATTTCCTTCCTTTTAAAGGCTGAATAATATTCCATTGTATGTATGTATCATATTTTGTTTATCCATTCAACCATCAATGGACACTTGGGTTGCTTCCATGTTTTAGCTGTTGTGAATAAATGGATGTACAAATATGTCTTCGAGACCCTGTTTTCAGGTCTTTTGGGTATATAGCCCAAAACAGAATTGTTGGATCATATGATAATTCTAATTTTTTGAGGAACCACAGCAGCTGTACCATTTTATATACCTACCAGCAGCGCACAAGAGTCCCAGTTTATCAACAGCCTAACACTTGTTTTCTGTTTTTTCTGATAATAGCCATTCTAATGAGTATGAGGAGATATCTCATTGTAGTTTTGATTTTCATTTCCTTATGATGAGTGACATTGAGCATTTTCATGAGTTTGACCATTTGTATATCTTCTTTGGAGAAATGTCTATTCAAGTCCTTTGCCTGTTTTTTAATCAGGTGGTTTTTGTTGTTGTGGTTGTTGAGTTTTAAGAGTTCTCTATATATTCTGGATATTAATCCCTTAGATATATGATTTGCAAATATTTTCTCACATTCTGTATGTTGTCTTTTTTCTCATGAAGTCCAATTTGTCTGTTTTTTTCTTTTGTTAACTGTGCCTTTGATGTCATATCCAAGAAATCATTGCCAAATCCAGTATTGTGAAGCTTTTGTCCTACATCATTTTCTTCTAACAGTTTTATTGTTTTAGGTCTTACATTTAAATGTTTGATCCATTTTGAGTTAATTTTTGTGTAATGTTTTAGGTAAAGGTCCAACTTTGTTCTTTTACACGTGGACATTCCAGTTTTCCCAGCATTATTTGTTGAAAAGACTGTCATTTTCCCATTGAGTGGTTTTGGCACCCTTGTCAAAAATCATTTGGGCATATATGTGAGAGTTTATTTCTGGGCTGTCTATTCTATTCCATTGGTCTATATGTTTGTCTTTTTTTTTTTTTTTCTTTTTTTAAGTTTTTTGGCCACGCTGTGCGGCATGTGGCATCTTAGTTCTCTGACCAGGGATCGAACTCGCTCCCCCTGCAGTGAAAGGGCAGAGTCTTAACCACTGGACCTCCAGGGAAGTCCCTATATGTCTGTCTTTATGCCAGTACTACACTGTTTTGATTATTGTAGCTTTGTAGTAAGTTTTGAAATCAAGTTGTGTAAGTCTTCCTGTTTTGTTCCTCTTTTTCTTTTCTTAAAAAATTTTTATTGAAATGTAGTTGATTTACAGTGTTGTGTTAATTTCAGGCATATAGCAAAGTGATTCAGTTATACACACACACACATATACTTTTTTAGATTCTTTTCAATTGTAGGTTATTACAAGATATTGAGTGTAGTTTCCTGTCCTTGTTGGTTATCTATTTTATATATAGTCGTGTATATATTTTAAGCCCAAACTTCTGATTTATCCCTCCCTGCTCCCCACACCTTTCCCCTTTGGTGACCGTAAGTTTGTTTTCTATGTCTGTGAGTCTGTTTCTGTTTCATAAATAAGTTCATTTGTATCATTATTTTAGATTCCACATATAAGAAATATCATATGATATTTGTCCTTCTCTGTCTGACTTCACTTAGTATGATAATCTCTAGGTCTTCTTTTTCAAGATTGTTTTGGTCCCTTGAGATTCCATATGAGTTTTAAGATGGGTTTTTCTATTTCTACAAAAAATATCATTGGGATTTTGATATGGATTGCACTGAATCTGTAGATCACTTTGGGTAGTATTGACATTTTAATATTAAGTCTTCCAGTTCATGAACATGTAATGTGTTTCCATTTATTTATGTCTTCTTTAATTTCTGTCCACAGTGTTTTATAGTTTTCATTGTACAAGTCTTTCACTTCCTTGGGTTAACTTAATTCCTAAGTATTTTATTCATTTTGATGCTATTGTAAATTGATTTATTTTGTAATTTACTTTTTAGATTGTTAGTTCATGTATCAAAGTACAACTGATTTTTTTTTTTGATTCTTTGGTCTCGCCCCCACTTCTTATTTTTATTTTTTATATTTTTTTATTTTTAAATATTTATTTATTTATTCATTTATTTATTAGGCTGCATTGGGTCTTAGTTGTGGCATGCAGGATCTTCGTTGCAGCACATGGGATCTTTCACCGCGGAGCGCAGGCTCTTCATTGTGGTGTGCGGGCTTCTCTCTAGTTGTGGTGCGTGGGCTCCAGAGCGTGTGGGCTCAGTAGTTGCAGTGTGCAGGCTTAGTTGCCTCACGGCATGTAGGATCTTAGTTTCTTGACCAGGGGTTGAACCCACGTCCCCTGCATTGGAAGGCAGATTCTTAACCACTGGACCACGAGGGAAGTCCCCAGAAGTACAACTGATTTTTGTGTGTTGACATTGTATCCTGCTGCTTTGCTGAATTTATCTATTTGTTCTAACTGTGTATGTGTGTTTGTGTGTGTGTGTGTAATCTTTAGCGTTTTCTGCGTATAAGATCATATCATCTGCAAACATATTTTACTTTTTCCTTTCCCTCTTAGATGTCTTTTATTTCTTTTTCTTTCCTAATTGCCCTGGCTATAACTTTCAGTACTGTGTGGAATAGAAGTGGCAAAAGTGGGCATTCTTACCTTGTTCCTGATCTTTGAGGAAAAGCTCTAGTCTTTGACCATTGTTCACTGTGGGTCTTCATATATAGCTTTTATTATGTTGAAGTAGTTTTCTTCTAATCCCCATTTTTTAGTGTTTTTATCATGAGAAGGTATTGAATTTTGTCACATATTTTTTCTGTATCAATTAAGATGATCATGTGGGGTTTTTTTCCCTTTATTCTGTTAATATGGTGTTTTACATTGATCGATTTCCTTAAGTTGAACCATTCTTGTGTTCAAGGAATAAATCCTACTTGGTCATGGTGTATAATCCTTTTAGTATGCTGCTGAATTTGGTTTGGTACTGTTTTGTTGAGAATTTTTGCATCAATGTTCATAAGGGATATTGCTTTTTTTTTTTGCGGTACGCAGGCCTCTCACTGTTGTGGCCTCTCCCGTTGCGGAGCACAGGCTCCAGACGTGCAGGCTCAGCGGCCATGGCTCACGGGCCTAGCTGCTCCGTGGCATGTGGGATCTTCCCGGACTGGGGCACGAACCCGTGTCCCCTACATCGGCAGGCGGACTCTCAACCACCGCGCCACCAGGGAAGCCCAGGCATATTGCTTTGTAGTGTCTTTGTCTGGCTAAGTCTCAGGGTAATGCTGGCCTCATAGAAAGAGTTAGATAATGTTCCCTTCTCTTCAGCCATTTTTTGTTTTGTTTTGTTTTTGTTTTTTAAAGTTTGACAAGCATAAGTGTTTGGTAGAATTCACTAGTGAAGCCATTGGGTCCAGCACTTTTCTTTGTCAGGAAATTTTTGATAACTGATTCAATCTCCTTACTAGTTAGATTTTCTATTTCTTCATGATTTAGTATTGGTAGGTTTTGTGTTTCTAGGAATTTAAACATTTCATCTAGGTTACACAATTTGTTGGTATACAATTGTTCATAGTATTTTCTTGTAATCCTTTTTATTTCTATAGAATTGGTAGTAATGTACCCACTTCCATTTCTTATTTTAATAATTTGAATCTTCCTCTTTTTCTCTTAGTCCATCTAGCTAAATGTTTGTCAATTTTGTTGATCTTTTCAAAGAACCAGCTTTTGCTTTTATTGATTTTCTCTACTTTTCTGTTCTCTATTTCATTTATCTCTGCTCTAATCTTTATTATTTTCTTCCTTCTGCTAGCTTTGGGTTTACTTTGTTCTTTTTGTTTATATTTTTCCTTGTTCCTTAAGTTGTAAAGCTAAGTTGTTAATTTGAGATCTTAGTTTTTTTGTTGTTGTTTATTTTTTATTTTATTATTATTATTTTTTTGAGATCTTAGTTTTTAATGTAAGCATTTTTAAATTTCTTCCTTAGCACCGCTTGTAAGTTTTGGTATATTGTATTTTCATTTTCACTTATCTCTAAGTATTTTCTAATTGCCCTTGTTATTTCTTCTTTGATCCAGTCATTGTTTTAAAATGTGTTGTTTAATTTTCACTGTATCGTAGATTTTCAAGCTTTCCTTCTGTTATTGATTTCTAAATTTATCTCATTGTGGTCAGAGAAGACACTTTGTATGATACCTATCTTTTAAAATCTGTCGAGACTTCATTTGTGCCCCAGCATATCATCTATCCTGGAAGATGTCACATGTGCACTTGCGAAGAATATGTATTCTATTGTTGTTAGGTAGAGTGTTCTGTATATGTCTGTTAGATCTATTGGGTCTGTTGCATTCTTTAAATCCTTTATTTCTTTACTTATCTTCTGTCTAGTTATTCTGTCCATTACTGTGAGTAGGGTATTGAAGTCTCCAAGTATTATTGTAGAACTATTTCTTCCTTCAATTCTGTCAGTTCTTGCTCCATATATATAATTTTTTTAAGATTTATTATTTATTTATTTATTTGCTTACTTATTTTTGGCTGCATCAGGTCTTAGTTGCGGCATGTGAGATCTTTGTTGAGGCATGCAGGGTCTTTCATTATGGCGCGCAGGCTTCTCTCTAGTTGTGGCGTGTGGATTTTCTCTTCTCTAGTTGTGGCATGCAGGCTGGGTGGGTGGGCTCTGTAGTTGTGGCATGCGGGTTCCAGAGCACATGGGTTCTGTAGTTTGCAGCACGCAGGCTCTCTAGTTGAGGCGCACAGGCTCAGTATTTGTGGCTTATGGGCTTAGTGGCCCCCTGGCATGTGGGATCTTAGTTCTCTGACCAGGGATTGAACCCGCGTCCCCTGCATTGCAAGGCAGATTCTTTACCACTGGACCACCAGGGAAGTCCTTGCTCCATATATTTTGATGGTCTCGGTCTGTCAGGTGCATAAATGTTTCTAATTATTAAATCTTCTTTCTGTATTGAACTTTTTATTAATGTGTAATGTCCTTCTTTGTCTCTTGTAAGCTTTTTTTATTTAAAGTCTGTTTTTGTCTGATGTTAGTCCAGCCATCCCTGCTCTCTTTTGGTTGCTATTTGCATGGAATATATTTTTCCATTCTTTCACTTTCAATCTATTTGTGATTTTGAATATAAAGTGAGTCTCTTGTAGGCAGCCTATAGTTAGATAGTGTGTTTTTATCCATTCTGCCATTCTCAGTCTTTCAATTATAGAGTTTAATCCATTTGCATTTAAAGTAATGACTGATAAGGAGGGACTTCTTTCATTGTGCTGTTTGTTTTCAATGATTTTAGATTTTTTGTCCCTCATTTTCTACATTACTGTATTTTTGTGTGTTTAATCAGTTTTTTGTAGTGAAATGGTTAAATTCCTGTCTCGTTTCCTTTTGTGTATAAGCTGTAGCTATTTTCTTTGTGGTTACCATGGGGACTCCATTTAACATCCTAAAGTTATAACACTCTAATTGAATTTATACCAACTTAACTTCAATAACATACAAAATTTTTGCTCCTTTACAGCTCCATCCCCACCCTTTTTGGTTGTTGATGTCACAAAATTACATCTTTATACATTGTGTGCCCAAAAATATAAACTAATAATTCTTTTAAATGCATTAGTCTCTTAAATTATGTAGAGAACAAGATCTGGAGTTACAAACCAAAGTTGCAGTAATATTAGGTTTTAAACTGATAGTTGGTTGTTTTTATTTATGTATTAGTCTTTTAAAATCATGTAGAAAACAAAAAGTACAGTTACAAAACATTGTTACAATAATACTAGCTTTTGTAATTGCTCATGTATTTTACCTTTATCAAGTTCTTTATTTCTCCATATGCCTTCAAATTACCATCTAGTGTTCTTTCATTTCATGTTACAGGACTCCCTTGAGCATTTCCAGCGGGGCAGGTCTGGTGGTTATGAACTCCCTCAGCTTTTGTTTATCTGTGAATGTCTTAATTTACCCCTCAGTTTTGAAAGACAGTTTTGCCACATATAGGATTCTGGGTTGACAGGTGTTTTTTTTTTTAGCACTTTGATTATATCTGCCTTCTTGCCTCCAAAGTTTCTGATGAGAAATCTGCTCATAATCTCACTGATGATCTCTTGTGTGTGACAAGTAGCTTCTCTATTGCTTTCAAGATTCTCTATCTTTTTTTTTTTTTTTTTTTTTTTTTTTGCGGTACGTGGGCCCCCCACCGCTGCGGCCTTTCCCGTCGCGGAGCACAGGCTCCGGACACGCAGGCCCAGCGGCCACGACCCACGGGCCCAGCCGCTCCGTGGCATGCGGGATCCTCCCAGACCGGGGCACGAACCCGCGTCCCCTGCATCGGCAGGCGGACTCCCAACCACTGCGCCACCAGGGAAGCCCAAGATTCTCTATCTTTTGAAAGTTTGATTACAATGTGTCTCACTGTCTCTTGGAGTTCATTAAGCTTCTTGGATGTTTACAGTCATGTCTTTCACCAGATATGGGAAGTTTTCAGCCATTATTTCTTCAAACATTCTTCCCTTTCCCTCCTCCCCTTCTCCAGTTTACACGATGCTATGTTGGTTTGCTTGATAGAGCCCCACAGGTCCCTTAGGCTCTGTTCACTTTTCTTCAGTCTTTTCTTTCTCATCCTCAGACTCAATAATTTCAATTGTGCTATCTTCAAATTCCCTGATTCTTTCTTCTGCCTTTGAATAATCCCTTTAGTGATTTTTTAAAAATTTAAGTTATCATACTCTTCAGCTCCAGAATTTCTCTTTTGATTTCTTTTTAGGTTTTCTAATATTTCCATTTTGTTCATACTTTGTTTTCTTGACTTTTCCCACATCTTCCTTTATTTCTCTGAGCATCTTTAAGACTGTTGTTTTAAAGTCTTTAAATTAAAAACAAAAACAAAACAAAAAATGCACTAGGCATTTGAGGAAAAAAAAATTCTCATTACAGAAACTGCTAGGTTAGGAACATATTACGAATCCAAGTTTACATAATTAAAGTGAATCTTTGGATGAAAAACTAAATAAATTCTTTAATATATCTCCCAACAGGTCGTTTTTAGGGAAAGTTTCTGTTGATTTATTTTTAAATTTTATTTATTTATTTTTTTTGTGGTACAGGGGCCTCTCACTGTTGTGGCCTCTCCCGTTGCAGAGCACAGGCTCCAGATGCGCAGGCTCAGCGGCCATGGCTCACGGGCCCAGCCGCTCCGCGGCATGTGGGATCTTCCCAGACTGGGGCACGAACCCGTGTCCCCTGCATTGGCAGGCGGACTCTCAACCACTGTGCCACCAGGGAAGCCCTGTTGATTTATTTTTTTCCTTTGTATTGGCCACACTTGCTTGTTTCTTTGTGTGCCTTGTGATTTTTTTTGTTGAAAACTAGACATTTGAATCTAATAATTTGATCACTCTGGAAATCAGATTCTCCCCCTTTCTCCAGATTTGCTGGTTTTTGTTATTATTATATTTTTAAATTGTTGTAAGCTGTCTCTGAACCAAGGGTCAGCCTAAGGTGTAAACTTAAGGTCTTCTCAGGTCTTTTCTAAGCCTTTCCCTGGGCATGCATTGGTTACTTTGAAATTTTTTCTGTATATGAAGTTGTTTTTGAACGTCCTAGTCTTTGATGTCCGGCTCCCAAAAGGGAATAAAGAAAAATGAAGTGGGGAGGAAGGGGACCACCCCTTTAATTCCCCTGAAGGTCACTTCAGCCAGAGGGGTAGGGGCTTGCAACAGTGGGAGGAGGTACAACAACAGTGGTTGCCTACCTCTTTGTCTCTACCTTTGTAATCAAAAGCAGCAGTCAGTGATCACAACACAGATCCCAGATATTTGAAGGACAGGTTCCTTTTTGACTACCCTCGCTTCAGCAAGCTACGTGCCAGCTGTTCCAAGAACAGGTGCACAGCTGCCTGTTCCCTAGCTGGGGGTGGGAGGGTGAGAATCTGCTACTGAGCTCAGAACTGAAATTGCCTGAAATTAACCACAATTTACCATCCAAGTCTTCTCCTGGAAATTATAAGCCTTCAATAGACTCCAGAGTTCCAAAATAGTTAGACAGATTCTGCCAGTGTAATTGTTGTCTAGGTGGGGAGACAGATTTCTGATGCAGCATCCTCTGCAGTGCAGATTTAATTTGTCTTTATTAGACTGAAGTTTCACTTCATTCCACATGTTTATATCCTACACCACTTTTTCTGTCGGGTTATTGTTTTGTTTGTTTTTTGTTAGAGCTCTCTCTTTATATTTAGCTCTTTGTATATATTACACATTTTTTCCCACTTTTTTTTTTTTTTTGCGGTACGCGAGCCTCTCACTGCTGTGGCCTCTCCTGTTGCGGAGCACAGGCTCCGGACGCGCAGGCCCAGCGACCATGGCTTACGGGCCCAGCCGCTCCGCGGCATGTGGGATCCTCCCGGACCGGAGCACGAACCCGTGTCCCCTGCATTGGCAGGCGGACTCCCAACCACTACGCCACCGGGGAAGCCCCCACATTTTTTAATTTATCTTTTGATCTTTCTTATGGTGGGTTTTGCCATGCTTTAATATTTTATTTTTATGTGTCTGAGTTTATCCAAAGTATCTTACATAGTTATGTTAGTCAGTACTTGAACATATACAAAAATGTGTTCAGTTTCTGGAAGAGCAAATGAGAAGTTGGTAACATTGGTTGCCTTTGGGTAGCTGGAGTTACCTCTCTGGATTGTGGGGGGTGTTCTTTTTCTTTTCTTTTTTTCAAATCTTTAATAACCATTAGAACAAAAAGAAGAAAAGCAAACCAAAACCTGCAGCAGAACCAAGTAACAGTATCCCAGATTCCAATAAACTGGTTTCCATTCAAGAGGAACAGTCTGCGCCTTCCTCAGAGAAAGGTGGTATTAATGGTTACCATGTCAACGGTGCCATCAATGATACTGAATCTGTGGACTCACTCAGTGAAGGTATGGAGGCACTTTCAATAGATGCCAGAGAATTGGAGGATCCTGAGTCTGCCACACAAGATATGCTGGATAGAACAGGTGAGTACATTAACAACAGGTCTTTGAAAAGTTCCATTCTATTGAAAAATACAGGGGCTTCCTGGTTGAGAAACCAATCAATAAATTAAATCTAGTTAGTCTTTTACTTTTTAGTTTTGTTACCTCTCATGTGAAAGAGTCACGTTTTATAATTATCAAAGGCCTAGAAAAATATAATTCTTGTTCCATTGTCTCATATTTTAATTTTAGTCTAAATCAGCCTTATGGAAATCTTCTAATTTAATAGTCCCGTAGTACTTAGAGATTACAGAACATGACCTTAAGGTGTTTTTTTAATTTCACACTTATTAAGGAAAATGATGATGATGAGTTTTTGTTGATATTATTATTCTAAAACCCAACGCAATGAGGAATATATAAGCATAACTGTAATCCCATGGCTTTCATTAGAAGTAGACTGTTGGTTTTTTTAGTCCCACATTTGTTTTTTAGTAAAGAATTAAGGTTAGTTTTATTTGTAAATTCAGGTATCTTGTACATTTTGTTTCATTAACCATTTTGATGAGTGCTGGGAAGATATTGGGAATATATTTTTTAAGATAGGCTTTTTAATTACTTGTTTGTTAATCCAGTTCTACTTGCTCTGTTGCTGCTGGCTTTATAAATGTAATGCCAATTTTAAAATTATGCTGTACTTTTCAGATGTTCTTTTATTGATTAGTTCACATGCACACACACACAAAGACTTAGAGAAAAACATAGCACCTCAAACAAACCAAAGATAGTCAATGGCTTTCATTTTCTTCTGAACTAGCTTTCCTCTCATTTCCTAACGCTTTGCCCTTTCTATTCCCTAAAGCTTTTAAAACCCTTCTTTCCCTGGGACAGTGTAAAAATCTTTTCCTCGACATAACTTACAGAAGCTTGTCAGAAGGTGGTGATATTGACTCTCTTCACTTTCTTGTGCCCAGAACTACAAGGAAGTTACCAAGGTACAGGGAATGAGCTAGCCTGTCTGGAGATGGGTTCACAAAGCACCCTCCTCTTCAGTTAGGATGCCTTTTAGGGCTAAGCCAGATAACACTCATAGCCTCACTGACTCTGCTCTTTGTTCTATTTTGTCAGTTGATTCTGTTCACAACCTTTAAAGAGGCATCGTTTTGGCGCATTTTTACCTTTTTTCTTTGTGTATATTTTAGACTGCTTGATTGACCCCTAAATTGTGCTCTAATATACTGGCCGCTTCCTTTGACAGGATCCATGCTGGAGAATGGTGTCTCTGATTTTGAGTCCAGGCCTTTGACTGTGCACTCTGCTCAGAATTCTCAACAGAATAGAAATGCTGCCAAATCTCTCTCAAGACCTGCCATAGGACCTCAGCTTTCAAATCTAGGAATGGAAGGTGTTCCACTCTCTTCCACCAACAAAAAGCTAGGTAAGTCAGAGGCCTTCCTTTGAGAGAAAACAATAAAATCTGTGTTTTTAGCTCAAGAGGGCAAATTATCTTTGTTCTCATAGGTAAGGTTTCAGAATGGGCAGCAGGTAATACTTTTTCTGTTTTCCAGGCAGTGTCTACCCACCCTTTCCCCGTTTTGTGTACACAGTTGGAGTCTGATAGTAGTTTAGATGCTGTACAGTCTTGCTACAATAATGGGGATCGTTTTTGTGAGCGAAAGTCAAGGATGCCAGGATGACTTTTCTGCTAACATTAACGTGTTTGTTTTATTTGCTTTACTGCAACATTTCTGTGCTATTTCCTTCACTTTTATGTCCTGGTTGACTCAACAGTAGAAAGCTCTGCCATCTCTGAAATGACACTTTGAAGAAATATTTTAATTTCTCTTCACCACTTCATGCTCTTACTGATACCTGTAAGACTATAGCTTTAAACAAGGTCATTTTCTCTTAAGCATTTACTTAGCATTGACTGATGGTAGCCATTTGCTTTTCTTTTAAACTATAACAGTTATTTAAATAATCAGCCAATAATTAAACAGATTGAGATAATAGCCCTTCTGCCATACATCTAAGCATGGCAGTCCACTCACCTGAACAAACGAAACAGAGAAATGTAAAAGACACTTGTAACCTGTAGCTCTTTATTGAATTATTTATTCCACATGAGCCAAACTTAATTAGCAAGGCTCTCCTTTTTCATCTTTCTAATATAGTCCTCAACTTGGTGCAGAAAGGCAAGTCTGAGACTGTTTAGTCAAGCAAAACTGAAGGCACAGGGCTTGAAAGCTTTTAGGTAGATGTTAAAGAAATCAAGTTGAGATGAGGAAGGATTTAAATAAAAAATTGAAAATCTGTATCTTGGCACATTATACATTTGTTAGATCAGTTATTCCAACTACCAGTTGTAATAATTTTGACATTGGTGAATATAAAAAGGTTAACAGAACTCTCAGAAACTGGTTAAAATGTGTTGGGCAGGTAAATGTATTTCATCTTTATCTCCAGTGTTGGCTTACCCACATACAATGCTTCAAACTGTACTACCGAGAAAGAACTTTATCAGTTTTGTAATGTCTGCATGGTGAATTGTATTCCACTAAATCCTGTTATTTAGAGAGTTTTGAAAATTTGGTACCTACTGACATAGGTTTTCTTTTAGTTTTTTTCTCTCTGTGTTTCATTTCATTTTGGATAGTTTCTACAATTGACGTCTTCAAATTTATTAATCTTTTTTTCTTTAATAGTTTTTAATCTGCTGTTAATCCAATCCAGTGTAGTTTTCATCTCAGACATTGTGTGTTTTGGTTTTTTTTTTTCATCTCTAGAGGTTCAGTCGGGGTCTTTTTAAATATCTTCCATGTCTCTCCTTAACGTGCTTAGGCTTTTCCTCTACCTTCTTGAACATATGGTATCTGATTACATTAGCTCTTTTGATGTCCTTACCTACTTGATTCTACATCTGTGTCATTTCTGCACCTGTTTCTATTCATTGATTTTTCTCTTCATTATGGATCAGTCATATTTTTCTGCCTCTAGTAATTTTTTATTGGATGCCAGACATTGTGAATTTCTCTTTGTTGATTGCTAGATATTTTTGTATTTCTTTAAATATTCTTGTGATTTATTCTGGGACTGTTACTTGGAAACAATCTGAAGCTTGCTTTTTTAAGCTTTGTTAGATGGAAATAGAGCAACCTTTAGTCTAGAGCTAATTACTGAGGCAGTACCCTTCTAAGTACTCTACCGGGTACCCCACTCTGGCTGGTATGAACATGAACTATTCCTGGTCTGGGTAAGCTCTGAGGATTATTCCCCCTGCTGCTTTCCAGTGGTTCTTTTACCCGAAACATCGGGTAGTTTCTGCACACCCATGCACTCAGAATCCTCTGTAGGTCTTTGTACAATTTTTTCATTTTTGCGTAGCTTTCTCCTCTCCAGTATTCTGCCCTGAGAATTCTAGCCACCTTGGCCTCACTGAATTCTCAACTCTGTCCCCTCAATTCAGGGAGACTTCCAGGCTCAGTTTCGGATTTCTCCTCCTTGCATTGCAGCCTGGAAACTCTCTTAGGGCAGTAAGTGGGGGCAGTCACAGTCCTCACTTCTTTTGTGTCTGTTTTCTTCGCAGGGGGGTGGGGGGTAGTGGGTGAGAAGTACTCTGCCTATTGTTCATTGTCTGAAAACCACTGTTTCATATATTTTGTGTGTGTCTGAAGTTTTTTAAGGCAGGAGGATAAATCCGATTCCTACTACTCCATCTTGTCTACAGTACTTAATTAAAAAAAAAAAATCTATGAAAACATTAGTTTTTTTGTTGAGGAGTGTGGCCATTTAGGAAGTATTCTTAGTCCATGTGACATTTGTTACGTTACATGCTTAGGTGTTCAGATCCAGCTTTCAAGTCACCTGTGCTCCTTTTTTTATTGGGGTTTTTTCAAGGTTCTAATATTGAAAAATCTGTGAAAGACCTCCAGCGCTGCACAGTGTCTCTTGCACGATATCGAGTTGTAGTTAAAGAAGAGATGGATGCTTCCATTAAGAAAATGAAACAAGCTTTTGCTGAATTGCAGAGCTGGTAAGTTACGTTGCTTTTGATATCAGTAGCAGGAAAATGATCGTTTAAAAAAGATGGTTAGTCATTCACCAAATTCTTTAATTCCAAACTCTTAACTACTCTACATAGTGGAGAAAGACTTAAAAATCCTATGCTGTGTTTAGCTTTCTGCTTCATTCTACTTGTGGTCACAGTGTGGGAATGAGTGGTAGAGAGAACTCATAATGCTTTAGGAATGGGCCTAAATTAATATTAACATTGTTCGGAAAGGGACAAATAATTAAAGAGTAGGTCATGCATCCTTACATTAGGGTCTGTCTTTTAAACGAGGAATCTGTAACCAATGACATGATGTTTTTGAACAAAGTTATAAAGTAGAAAAGATGTCTTTGTTTTCCTAATGCATCCCACCCTAATGGTCTCTTCTGTGCCCTATTATTAATCATTGATTTATTTTAATTTTGTGTTTTTTAAGCTTGTTTTTAAAAATTCTATCTTAAAATATATGTGTTCTGTAGGGGAAATAGGGTTTAGTAGTTAAAGAGGTTTGAAAATACTTAAATTTTTTTTTACTACTGGACTTCTTAATGCCTTTTCAGTGCTAATCTGCATTGTGAATTTACAAGAGGGAGCTATTTATCGAATATATTTGATTATAGATTAGAGAATCTTTGGGAGGAGAAATATATTCTAATTTTTTTCTAGAACACTGAAGCTGTTTTAACTATTAGATAGTAAAGTGGTAACTAATTTTTAAACCAAAACTCCTTTCGGGGGGGGTATTTGCATTTTATAAGGGACTTTTTTGAAAATGGAAAAGACCTAAGGACCAAATTAAGTAAAATGATAGGAAGACAAGCAGCTAGGTTGATATTTGGGGATTTAAGACTGTCCATTCTGCTTACTTGTAAAACTTGCGTGGATCTGAAATGTGAGAGGAAGTTTTCATGAATAGGGAGGACCTACACCACTCTTCCTCCCAACCGTCCATCCGTTTTCTTGCCTGTCTGTGGGCTGTTTCCTGAGGTCATATTCAGCCATGTCTCTGTTCACAAACTTAGTCTGGTCACTTCATGCCACAGCAGACAAAAGATAGAGGGAGCGTGGGTAGCCTCAGTCCTCCTGTTCTGTGGAATTGAAGAAGGGAGTGAATTAACAAAGATGTAGAATAAAGCCTCCAGAAAGTTGCTGACCACGGCTCTTATCATTTGCAAAGTGTAGAGAGGTCCACGAACCAAAAAGTACTTTTAGGATAATTCATCTGCTAGTCTACCCATGCTTTGTCCTGAATCCCAAGTTTCCCCTTTCAGGTTTTACAGCTAGAAATTCAATGTCATATCTTCAGTTTTTCTTCTATACATTTTTGCTCTAGCCAGATTACTCGTCTCAAAACTTAACGTACACATTTCCTCTTCCATATACTAGTTAAGGCCATTTTTCCAGCCTAATAATGCTCTCCTATATTTTCTGCTTATCTAAATCCAACCAATTCTCCAAAATTCACCTTTAATAAACTAACTTCCCCTGGAAATTTTTCTAGGTAGCTGATTTCTCCTCTCCCTGACCCTCTGGGAGGAAGCCCCGTGCCCTTTGCTCTGGATTATTATCGTATCAGATATTGTTGGCTCAAGAAAAGAATAAAGAGCTAAGAGCAGAGCATCACAACTTTGCCTTGACAAACCTCCGGTCTCCATGATTATTTAGTTTACTGATTACTTAGCCACAGGATCTGATTCCATTCAGAACCAGCCTGAACCCGGAAATACAGTTCCGGGAGAGAGATTTGTGAGTCCTTGTTGACTTGGAACCCAGTCAGGGGGAGCCTCCTTTAATAAATGACAAATGAAATGGTTTCCTGCCTAGAAACTGTGTATTTAGGATTGATTAGCCGGCGTAGAAACCAGGTCAATTTAACTTGAGGAAAGACATTACCTGCCCTTTCCTGCTGGTGTAAAGCCTTCTCTCTGGATGATTGGGTTTTTAAACTGGCTTATTTCAATGCCCCTGTAATTTCTACGTCAAGATATAATTGGCAGGTGAGCTAACTCCCTTTGGCACTGAACCGGAGCTTGGAGTTAATGTCACTTGGGAAGCCATTTTTTGTGTTGGTTACAGTATAAAAGAAAAGAAACGCGTTCTAACAAATTTGCAACGGTAAGATTACATTACACCTGACGGGGCATTAGGGGAATTATGCCGATAACTGCTTTCCCATCGAGGCCAAATGAAAGCTGACATTTACCTGTGGGAAGGTAAAAGCAGAGGCGTCCCAGGATGTAAAACGTCAAGTCTGTTCTTATTGGTGATCCAGTAATAATCATCTCTAGACCCAGGTTTACTTTTCTTGTTAATTAATAAAATTTGTCTGACACATTGTTGGAGCTCCTAGCTGACAAGTTTAAGGCTGTTAAGGAGTAGGGCATGAAGTAGAACATGAGGCTGGAGTGTGTAAACAACTTCGGACAGTTGTCATAATATGTGTCGGTGAAAGGTGCCAACAAAATACACACTCAGCCTGCCTTTTAAATAAAATTTCTGTTTTATTGAAAGTCAAAAGGTACTTACTAAGAGGAGAAAATGGGTAATAAATTTGGGATGCTACAGCACATAAAGTCAATGTACGCCTGTGCTTAAGACTGAAGTTTTTCCTGGCTGATTCCTCATTCACCTTAGAAAAGTTATTTCCTTTTATTTGAGCTTCTCTTTTCTTCTTATAATAAACTTAACAAAGGCTTTTAGATCCTTAAATGTAAAGCCCATCAATAGAGATGCTGAAAATTTAGAAAATAATTTTATGAAATTTCAAAAATGTCTAAAAACCATAGAAATAATTTTATGGGCTACTGTTATAATGTGTTATCAGAAAGGTACCTAGCACTCTTTAGTTTTAAATTATTCTTCAGTTTTCACATGTTTAGTACATTGATATCTTATTTCTACTAGCTGCCTCCATGGTTCTCAATATTCTTTGATTTAAAATTCTAACCCTTTAACCATCTGTGAAAATAACTAAATACCATACGAAGATTACTTGACAGTACCAAACATGTTCAATCATACTATCTGATTTATTCATCCAGATTTCTGTCCTGTGCAGAGGGAACTTTATATTTTACTTTACTATTAAAAGGAATTTGAGTCTTAGGTTAAGCTATTTGCCTAACATGACATCGTAAGTTGCAGACTCAGTATTTGAATCTGTGTGTTCTGACTCCCAGTAACCTATGCTCTTCATCCTACCCATCACTGATGGCTCACTTCCCCACTAAAGCTTGAGAAGAAGGCTAGAGACTCTTGGTGCATATCTCATATGTTATCTCCTCCTCAGCTTAAAGGCTGTGTAACAGAGAAACCCCACTGCAGGGAATTTAGGGACTAAGGAATTCAGTTGTTATAGAATAGGGTTAGAGTGAAGAGGACCAGGATTTTGACTGAGCCTATGAACATCTTTAAAGGATTTTTTTAGTTCAATAAAACAAAACTATAAGAAGGACCATTCCATCCAAAATATTTAATGTTCTTTTTATGTTGTAATTCATAAGGGCCTAAATCACTCTTCTTAAGTCACAATTTGGAGTGACTTGCAATTCAGTTATTCTTCAGGTCAGATCTTAGTTGTGGGAAAGGCATGAAGATTTTAAGAGAAAGGTTACTGTGGAGGGGGTCAATTAGAAAAGATTTCTGGGAGGAAATGAATCATTATCAAGCCTTGAAAACGCATGGAATTTACACTGGCAGAAAGGGCGGGGATCCTTTAAGAGATATGATATAAGCGAAGGCATAGAAGGGACATGTAGGGACTTCACAGTGTAGCTAGAGCTAAGGGGCAATAGTTGAAAGTAGTGAGAGATAAGTCAGAGGCTAAAGTAGAAGGAGAGCGTTTGATGAAGGAATCTGAATTTTGTTTTTCTTTTTTTTAAAGTTTCCTTTATTCCCTCTTATTTTTACTATATTTCCCATAATTATAACAATTGTTTTTAAAAAATAGAAGTCATATAACTCTACCACCTTAACACATAATTAATTTTTTATTTTTTGTGTTCCCTTATCTATAAGCATGCGTGATCTTAATAGATATAATCATAGTGAGATTGTAGTTTTGTAGTGTATTCTTCTCACTTAAATTATCTTTGATTCACCTTTTTATAACTGCCTGCACTGTGTTAGTATGTGTATGTGTTTATTTAAGAATTTCTAGGGACTTCCCCGGTGGTCCAGTGGTTAAGGCTTCACCTCCAATGCAGGGGGTGCAGGTTCGATCCCTGGCAGGGAGCTAAGATCCCACATGCCTCACGGCCAAAACACCAAGACATAAAACAGAAGAACAAATTCAATAAAGACTTTAAAAATGGTCCACATCGGAAAAAAAAAAAGAAGAAAAAAGGGACTTCCCTGGCGGTCCAGTAGTTAGGGCTCTGCGCTTCCACTGCAGGGGGCACAGGTTCAATCCCTGGTCCAAGAACTAGCATCCTGCATGCTGTGAGGCGTGGCAGAAAAAAAAGAATTTCTAGACAGTGGATCTGGAACGTATAATGATTTACCAGAGTAATATGAGGGCATTTTACTAAACATATTCTGCTGAAACTGAGAAATCAACATGAGTACAGAAATAAGAATAATTGCTGTTGCCATTTATTGAGGTATTGTATGTCAGAAACTTTTATGCACAATATCTATATATAACAATATCGTTTGTAATATTATACTCATTTTATAGATGAAAAAAATGGGCACAGAAAAAAAATAATTTGCCAAAAGTCATACTTGTTATTAAGTGATACTTTTCCACTATATCATGCTTCCTTTTTTGTGTCTTACCAGGTATCTCTGTTTGCCTTTATTTTTTCAGTCTTCGCCTTCCTAGTCCATATATGTCTCCCTTTAGACGTTGCTATCATATCCAGAGAGAAGGTTCAAAAAAACAAATCCTGGTTTAGGATCAAGTCAGCCACTCGTTATGTGGCTTAACACTCCAACTATTTTTCCTTACCAGCTAGAAACTTGAACAATGAGCTCCTTGGTAATCTAGACTGCTACTGTTTCTTTTTCCCAAAACATATTGTAAAATATCATCGAATCATATGGTCTCTAGTATTACTGTAGAATCGAGATGCTTTGACCACTGGAGAAGAACAGAAAGAAAGGTTTTCCATTAAGGGCCTGTCCCACAAGAACAGCTTATATCCATCCACATTCTAACGTCTTAAAAGCTACTTGAGATTCTTGAAATATGAAAATTACATTACATGCTTTGTAAAGGCCTCCTAACAAAGAGGAACCGAGTTTTCATAAGATTCAAATTTGATTTAATAAGCTGATTCTTTCCATTCATTTTACCCCAATTGTTCAGCTCAACAAAATGACCTGGCTGCCTAACTGGTGTTTGTTGTTTCTATGTTGAGCCCAGATGTGTGTACCATACTCATAAAACCAGTGCTGGGAATACGGCGTTTTATGAAACACTTGAAGCATCATTAATTCTCTGCTCACAAAAACTACTGAAAATTCTCTTTTTTGGTTGTTTTATCTGAGAAGGGAGAAGTGTCTTCAGAGAAATAAAGGTGTTTGCATTGGCTTTGCTTTGCTTGGATTTCTGCTTTAGTGGAATTAGAATAAATAGGTTTTAGGTTTTCAGCAAATAAAATCAAGTTCAAATGTTTTGTAAGAACATTATTGAGCGGTTTAGAGTATAAACGCTTGAAATAATTAGCTGGGTCAGGAATTGCCGGAGTCGTTTCTATTATAACATTGTTTTCTAATGCAACAACCATAAACAAATGACGGTTCACAGTTTTTTGGTACCAAGGAATTACTGAAGGCAATAGCTTTAATCAATAAGCTACATGTTAAATATATTAATTAAAGGGCTTGTTTCAAATGATGGATATATAATGTATCTTAGAGATATTAATGGTGATGCTACGGGAACAACTACTCTGACCAACTAAATTACGCAAAAGCTTTAGAATAAGTTGAGGAAATGTGAAGATGGTAAAAAGTCTTGGTAAGGAGAGAAGGAAATAGAGAACATTCAGACATTTACCAGTCTTTTTCCTTAACAGTGACAAGACATCCAAAACCATCTTTCATGGTCAAAGAAAGGATATGGAAATTCTCTATGCTGTATGAGGCCCAGGCTTAATAAGACCTAGTGTCTTTCTAAACAGAGTCCCAGCAATATTTAGTGGATTTTCATTATCAGTTTCTGAGTCCAGTGTTCTCAGATGCTCATCATCATGTATTTCCATTCAGGAAAGCCTTGACAGAACAGTTGCAAGCTTAGTACCCTCAAGTACTGAGTAAGAAAGGTAACAGAAAGTCTGGCAGTCTGAATGAGCCTTTCATCACTCTCTGAGAGGACTCATTGCTTGTAGCTATGGCATCTGAAAACTATTACCTCAAACCACAGGTACTTTTGAATCTCTTGGCCACAGATCCATACTGGGACCGCCATACAGCTTAGAACAAGTGGAAACTTTAGCTTAAGTTTCCTCATTGTCAGAAAGTTGTATTACAGTAAATTACTATTTTTAATTGTGAAAAATGCCTCTGCTATTTATCTTATGCTTAGCCTACTTCCCACCTTTGCACTCTTCTCACCTTCTCTGTTTATTTTGTGATGCGCATGTTTCCGCACTTAAACTTTCAATATACAGAAAAGTTGAAGGGATAGTACAGTGATCGGTGTATTTGCTCTGTGTGTGTGTGTGTGTGTGTGTGTGTGTGTTTTGGTGGAACCATTTGGAAGTTGCAGACATAACATGGCCATCCCTAAATGCTTTAGTATTAATTACCTAAAATACAGTTATTCTTCTACACAACTGTAATACATTATGTGATGTACTTTTAAGAAAGTTCTTAATAGTGTTTTGTGTTGGTGTCAGCCTATCTTTAGTGACGCTCTCAGCTAGGAATGCCTGGGGGCACTCACCTGGGCCCCTATGAGCCAGTGTTGTGGCGGACTGACCCTTGTGGTTCTTACGATTGCCACATGCACCTCAGCAACAACTCTCAGGGCATTTTGAAGAAAAAAACAAGGTTTATTACTCACAAGTCGTGGAGGCTACATGGCATGCCTGGAACCACACAGCAAAGTGTGCCTAAGGAGAGTACAGACCTGGGGTCATGCCTTTATTGGGGTTGAGGGTGGGGTGCCTAGGGTTTTGCGGGTTCTTTATTAGTAAATTTAAAACATAAGAACAAGAAAGCATGGGAAGGAAAAGTAGGATCACTCCAGTGGGTCAGTTATCTGGGTCTCCCAGGGCCTTCTAAAAGGGGAACCTCATAGGTGGGGTGGCCTGGCTCTATGAATGTCGGCAACCGAAAGCTTAATGTTGGGCACTTACATTATAACCAAAAAAGCTAATCGTCGGGCACTTACACTACATATGATTTAACATTTATTCATTTTTCCATTTTAAAGACTTGTAAAAAATTTAATGAAAAATTGCCAAGATTCATCAGGCTTTTCTCTGAGAAAATATCCCAACAGTTAGCCAATAGATTCCTCTGTTTAATGCTTGGCTGACATCACAGGACCTTTCAGTAGGTGTTATCAATAGATGGTAACATGACAAACAAAAAGAAATAGAAGTGCTTACTGCTTTTCAGTGTTTTTTTGGCATGAAAGGGTAAGCTTTTGTTTCGTTTTTAATTGATGTGGTCATACGGTTGCTCACACACTGCCCTGTGAATTTCTTAAGAAATGAGTTATTCAAGAGACAAAGGTTATGTAAATGGATGCTAATCATTCTTGCAGGGAAAAAAAAGTACCATCGCGATGTAGTAGCTCATACTGACACAAAAAAGTCTTATTGTGACAGTGCAGAACTTTTTTCCTTGCTGAAAAAGTATCATGTGACATTCTACTTTTTCATAATAAAGGTTGTTAAGCTGCAAAAGTCTTACTTGTTTGCTGAGCTCTTTTAATAAACATTTTGCAAGCTTTGTCAGAGACAAATTTGTCATCTGATGGACACAGTGTCTGCATCTTAAGGTGATTCAGCGGCAGAAGAGGTAATGATAAACTCGAAGCCTGGTAGCTCCTGTCTCAGATGTGCTTCTGTTTTGCCTTTTAGGTATTCCAAATGCTGCTAGAGTTCTTGGAGCAAAATATTTGCCAAGGTTTGGGGAATGCTTTCTTAGCAAAAGTATTGCTACCCTATCACAATAGTTGTATCTTCTCTCTAGTCTGGTGCTTTGGGATTAATAATGCCAGCCAAATTTGTTTCTTTACAAGTCTGTGTATTAACATCATGCGTAATGATTATCAAACCTGTGTTCTCCAGCACTTTACTGTAACAGATTTTGCTCCTTGAGGAAATGTCCCTGCCTTATACTTTTTTGTATATCTCACTATAGTCTCCATATTAACTACCTTGTGCCAGCATAACAACATATTGAGCTAAATTGAATTAGACTGTGTGTGTGTGTGTGTCTATATGTGTGTGTGTGTGTGTATATATACATATATATATATGCACATGTGTGTGATTAGTTTTACAACCAGAAACAAGAAGAGAACTTTTATTAACGCTGTAGTTATATTCCCACTCAAAAGGAGAAATTAGAATGAATTTCAAATATGAAGAGATTTGGAACATTTCCTGTGTGTGCAGGTATTAAAGTTTTAGTTTTGTGTTTTTGTTTTTGGGGTTTTGTTTGTTTGCCACCGCTAAGCAAAACTGATATGGTAAGGAAAATTATTTTCATCCAGAGGTTTAATCCTAGGGCAGCCTATTATTTCTTTATATGTTCGCTGAAGGTGGTGGGCTCTTATCTAAGAACATAGAAAAGCTTTCCCATACAAACCGTTTACATTTGCAGTGGAGAAAATTCTAATTGACCATTTAATGTTCTTTTTCTGTAAAAAGCCTTCCAGAAACCTTTGATTCCATCTTTTCTGGATTACTATTAAACGTTTACCTGAAACCAGCACAGTATATGTATGTCTTTTAACTACTCTGCATTCTTAAGACTAAAGCACCAGTGGACTTGGTGCAACTGTGCTAAAATGTTGAAGAGCTATAAATCCTAATCGTGGGTAAATTTATCCTGCCCTAGCAGGAGTGTTGCCTGGTAAAAATTCATTAGAAGCAAAGCTGTCCAATTTTATAGACCAAAATATAAAATAAAAAGTATGCACACATGTAGAAATATGTAATTTCCATGAGGACTTCCGCTTTAGCACAACTTACCGAGAAATGTTTTGTAGCTTGCTACTGCCATCTACTGGTTCTCAACTCTTAGATGAGTAGCTACTGGTTTACTGTAATATAGAGAAATAAAAGGGAATTAGGTTTCTTTATTGGAATCTTTCAAACAGTCTTTGCTGAGGGTGAGATAGGATTTTCATGTGGTATATACAGTGTTTATTTTGTAGTATGCTTTTAGGGAACAAACTCATAAGTCTTTCTCCACTATTAACAATGTGCTGTGTTCCTGTTTGAGTTTCTGATCAAACCTTTTTTCCCTTTGTCATCCCTTCCTAGTTTAATGGATCGAGAAGTGGCATTGCTTGCTGAAATGGACAAAGTGAAAGCTGAAGCAAGTAAGACTGATCTTTCTTAAAGCTATTACCTGCCTCTCAACCCCCATAATGAAAGCTCAATATAGATGCCACAATAAGAGTTTATATATTTGGTTAAACAGTCTTGAGCAGTTGTACCATGCTGGCATAGGAATCCTTTCAGGTGAAACAACTTTACAAGAGCCTGTTTTTCAATAGTGCCAAATTTTAATATTTTGAATATAGAGTTCAGAGACTACTTCATGGTGTCTGCCACCACAGCACCAATTAAGGGAATTAAGGAAAATAAAGTATCTTGCAGGTGCCTGGGTTTTACTTTGTTTTTTCCTCCAGTGATTGAACAATTCCATTGGATTTCTTTCTACTTGGAAAAAAACCTTTGGCATGTTCAGGGGAGACGTCACCAGGTTGCCTACAATTAGTGTATACCTTCCTGTCATTACCTCTCTCAGAACTTCCTTTGTTTTCTCAGGTTGTAGAAACCTCACTCAGTGTCTGTTATCATTGGGTAGGGAAAAAGTCAATTAATTGAAGGTTCAGATACTCATGACGAGGGTTCTTTGAAAGCTTACTAAAATGGAGTCTGGAGGAATAGTCTAACTTGGATAATTTGTGGGGTTTTATACAGAAGAACGAGATATCTGTTTTTTGTCATTTCTATTAAGGGTTAGGTTAAAGATACACAGCTATATGAAAAGAAAGGAATGCCAACTGCACCTTGTACAATGGCATTGATTTGGGACTTTTCAACAGTTTTTCCTTCGTGCATTGAATGCCAGATTTGTAATTAGGAAGGTTGTTTCTTTTAACCGACTCTCAAACTGGTGAGAATGGAAATAGGTTGAGATGATGACTCACAATTAAATCATTTGTGTCTGTGGTCATGGGCCAGAGGAGGCAGCTTTGAAGCACTGAGCTGAGTTCAGTTTTGATCCATTTTAATGAAATTTTAAGTATATAACAGAGATGCTATCCATTGTTTTTCAGAGGTGAGATTTCATTTAAATTGAGTGGTATATCCTGAAATTTCCGGTGACAGTTTCAGTCCATTCTTGTACCTATGTGTTCTCTTTTTGAAATTGAAGTTTCAGAGAAAATAAAATTAGTAAGAAGACATAGCCCCTAAAAAAAAAAAAAAAGACATAGTCCTTAACTGTTGAGAAGAAGGTGCTTTTTTTTTTTTTTTTTTTTTGCTACATTGGGTCTTTGTTGCTGAGCGCGGGCTTTCTCTAGTTGTGGTGAGCAGGGGCTACTTTTCATTGCAGTGCGCGGGCTTCTCATTGCGGTGGCTTCTCTTGTTGCGGAGCATGGGCTCTAGGCGCGCGGGCTTCAGTAGTTGCAGCAGGTGGACCCTAGAGTGTGTGGGCTCATTAGTTACGGTACGTGGGTTCCAGGGCGCGTGGGCTCAGTTGTTGTGGCTCGCAGGCTCTAGAGGGCAGGCTCAGTAGTTGTGGCGCACGGGCTTAGTTGCTCCGCAGCATGTTAGATCTTCCCGGACCAGGGCTTGAACCCGTGTCCCCTGCACTGGCAGGCGGATTCTTAACCACTGCACCATCAGGGAAGTCCGAAGGTGCTTTTTAAAATACATCTTTTATAGAAAATTTTGAACATATTTCAAATAGAGAGGCTAATATAATTAACCCCCAGCACCCAGCCTCAACCAGTTATCAATTCATGGTCAATCAATTATCAAATACAGTCCACCTCTCTCATGCTAAAAATCTTAGTTCTCAATGACACTAATGTAATTACTCATTTACCAATAATATCAAAAAGGTGTTTCTTTTCTTTACATATTATAGTTTATTAATTATACGTTCATAGTACTTCACAATTGAGAGTTTTTTCACACTCATTCATATGTTATGTTAATATCAACCTTATGGGAGAGTTAGGTTTTTGGATTTTATTTTGTTTTATTTTTTTCATTTCATAAACGAAGAAACAAGTTCCTTGGAAAAATGTGAGTTGTCATATAAGGTCATATAATTAGGCCCTCTGAGTTATATGATATGTGTAGAAATCTTTACTTGACACATCTTGAGATCTGTAATTTTATCTTAGAATCCTAGAATGCTGGAGCTGAGAGAAAGTGAATTTGATACAAATGGCAAATAGGTTTTATCTTGGGAGCCAGACCAACAGATCATTTGTATTTGTTGGGCCTTTGTATTGAGAAACTTTTGTATGCATGTTCCTAACTTACTGGGAAAGTGTGCCCTTATCGGTTAACCAGACATGGGCATGAGCAGCCCATGGGTGGCATATATGTGGCAAATAGGACTAAGTAAACTTGCTAAACACATTCAGCTTTACACCTGATGTAGCTCTTTAAAAATTCTATTTTTTTCTCACGTAAATTTGGCTAGTTTCTCAGTAGGTTACAGGATTCTGTGTATAAGTTAGGAATTGAGTTTGACTGCATGCCATGGAATGGCCTAAAGAAATGTGAGCTTCTTTTTCTCTCATGAAATGAAAGGTCCAGAGGTAAGCAGTCCAGGGCTGTAGGGCATCTCCAAAATGATATGAGGGGACTTCCCTGGTGGCACAGTGGTTGAGAGTCCGCCTGCCAATGCAGGGGACATGGGTTCGAGCCCTGGTCTGGGAAGATCCCACATGCTGCGGAGCAACTAAGCCCACGCGCCACAACTACTGAGCCTGTGTTCCAGAGCCTCGAGCCACAACTCCTGAAGCCCGAGCACCTAGAGCCCGTGCTCTGCAACAAGAGAAGCTACCACAATGAGAAGCCCACGCAGTGCAACGAAGAGTAGCTCCCACTCACCGCAACTAGAGAAAGCCCAAACACAGCAACAAAGACCCAACGCAGCCAAGAAAATAAAATAAATAAACAAATGAAAATTCCTCCTTCAAAAAAAAATGCTCTGGGTAACAAAGCAAATTTTAACCTTCCTTAGATTAAATATTAGCATTTATCCATCTCTGTTAGTGTAAACCTTTTAATGCTTTCAAAATATAAGAACTCAGGGAAAACTCTGAGTTTTCAGATGAAACACACAAATAAGGCCAATTATCAGTTAAGTCTACAAAACGAAAAATGGCATTTAAACGCACAGTGGTGTCTAGATATCCTTGATACTACTATTTAAATAAATAAGAACTAGGTTTCGTGCAATTACAGCTACTAAAGTTAAATCAGAATAAAAACCAAGTCCTGGGCTTCCCTGGTGGCTCAGTGGTTGAGAGTCCGCCTGCCGATGCAGGGGACACGGGTTCGTGCCCCAGTCTGGGAAGATCCCACATGCCGCGGAGCAGCTGGGCCCGTGAGCCATGGCCGCTGAGCCTGCGCGTCCGGAGCCTGTGCTCTGCAACGGGAGAGGCCACAACAGTGAGAGGCCCGTGTACCGCAAAAAAAAAAAAAAAAAAAATGATATGAGGGACCCAGGCTTCTCTATCCTTCTCCCCAGCCATCCTTACATTGTGCTTATGGTCAAAATATACATCCTACGGCTCTAGTCAGGGAAGGGCAAAATGTTACATGCAGGCTAAGACTCCTTTAGAGAGCTTTCTAGTAAGCCTCGCCTCTGAATTCTGCTTAGATCTCAACGGCCAAACTATACCACATGATACAGTTATGTGTAGCAAAGCCAGGAAATGTAGCTTTTTTTTTACCTAAGCACATTGGTACCCAACAACATTAGACTTCTGATAGAGGAGAATGGATATTCAGTCACTAACAGTCTTTGCTACAGTCTACCCCTCAGCTACCCTGCAGTCCTCTTTTTTCCAAAATGAGAACACACTCACCTCCTTCTTGATGGCAACACCTCCACAGTCTCCTCTAGTTCACGTATTCAGCTGAAAGTCCAGGACTTCTGGGTAGTTTCAGATCTTCCAACAGCTCTGGTTATGGTATATTGTGGTCTGGCATTCCATAAACTGAAAGAAACGTTATTACATAGATAGGGAGAGAAGAGGATAATTATAGTAAAAATTCCCACTTGGACATGCAATGATCAAAGCTTACTGGACAGGAATAGTAGAGTCCCTGCCCCAGTGGTAGAGAAAGTTCCTTGGTTCATTTGGCAGCCCCTAGATCTGCTTCCTGAGAGAATTTCTTTTGCCCTTTGTCCTCTGTAACCCCTGGCTTCCTCCTCTGAGAGAATGTTTATTGTCTGTCATTCTTCATGGCCATACCTGAGTTACACATCTGGGAGCAAGCCAGAGAAGATGCTTCTTGAAAGGCTGTAAATAATCTAATGTCCATCATTAGGGAACTTGGTAAATAATTGTTGTATATCCACATAGTAGAATACTAGGTGGCTATTAAACAGAGTGAGGGGAATCGAATGTATTACTAAGGAATGAACTTCAAGACATAGTAAGTAAAACCAGCGAAGGTAAAGGAGGGACCATTGTGAGGGGAAAAAAGAGAGAGAGAGATTGTATATGCAGAGAGTATAATGGAAAGTATATATAAGAAATTGTTACCAGTGGTTTCCTCTGAAAGTCAGAAGTAGGAGGGACGGTTTTATTTTTCATTTTATACCCATTTATTCTAGATGTATTCTTTACCTTGTGCATATTTTTGTTTTAATTTATATGCGTCTTGATAAAATTTTTTTAAGTGGGAAGAGGAGAAAGAGAAATGACAAGTGATGTATGAGTCTTTATGATTCATAAAAAGCATTTACCATGTAAACTGCCTTCAGAGTCCCTCAAGAAGGTGGAAACTGGACCTTTGGTATTTTCACTTTCTGGATGGGTGGGCAGCTAAGCCTTTGGCTGTCCAAGTACATCCTGCAAGGCCTATACTTCTAGTTCTTCTTTGTCCTATTTAGCAGACCGTAAGAGTCATGCTCCCTTTCCTCTACAGTGGAAATTTTGCTCAGCCGTCAGAAGAAAGCCGAACTTCTAAAGAAGATGACTGATGTGGCTGTTCGGATGTCAGAGGAGCAGTTGGTTGAGCTCAGAGCTGATATCAAGGTAGAACCTCCTTCTCCTTTCTGCCTTTCTTCTTACCCTCAGGGACTAAAGTGCTGTATCTAATATATTTAACTCATGATCTCCTCTTCCCAAACCTGGCCCTTTTCCTGGCCCTTTCCCTTTCTCTGTAAATGGTACTGTCATCTATCCAGTGTCCAAGCTGGAAACCTTAGGGAATCTCTCCTTTTCCCACAGTTCAGTCTATCAGCAGACCCTGTCCCTTTGACCTTCAGCGCAATCTCGGATCTGACCTTTTCCCTTTGTCTCCACCACCACCATCATGATCAAGCTACAGTGATCTCTTGCTTGGACTTTGTGGTAGCCTCCTAACTGATTCCACTCCTCCTCTTTGCCACTGCCCTGGCCTCCCCACCCCTTCATATCTGTCCCTCGCATTACAGAACTTACTTCAAACTTCCCATTGCTTTCAGGATAGGCTATAATCCTTAACGGCCTGTAGGGCTCTGTATGGTCTGGCCCTTCTGCCGTGCTTTGCACAGCATCCCCCTTGTCCCCTCTGCTCCAGCCATACTCGCTCTCCTTTCCACAGGCATACCCTGTTCCCTCCTGTGAGGGCTGCTGCACATGCTTTTCCATCTGTCCAGAACATTCTTTTCCCTCCCCCTGCCACTCCCAGCACACATCTCACTCCTGACCTCATCCTTCCTGACTTTCCTGACGTGTCCCCCCTGTTTTGTGCCTTCCTAGCACACTTATAATTGTATGTGCATTTGATTAATCTGCCTTTCCCACTCGATAGTGAACTTTACAGTGACAGGAACTGCTGTGTCTCCAGTGCCCTGGCACAATGCCTTGGCACACAATAGGTGTTCAGTAGATAGTTAAATAGTTGGTTGGTCAATTCTGATTTTATGAGAGAAAAATGAGCAATTTGAGGTGTTGATTATATTGTAAACTGTTTATAAAGATTACTTGGATTCCACACTCAGATGTCTTAAATTCTTATATAAAGAACAGTGTTTCTGAGACTAAGATGGGAACGTGAGAGAGGTTGGGTTATTCATGGGTAGTTGTGGACACTGACATTCTAATTAATTGTTTCTAAACCGTGAACTGTATGGCCTTCTCTGCTCCTGTGCCCTAACTCTGCTCTTTCTGAACGTGTGAGATTTATTGTCATATTTAAGAGGAATACATGCTGGGGAGGCTATATAACAGCCTTTGTAAAATAAAAGCATAGTTGGAAGATCATCTGAGACCTTACAGGCATCCCTGTTACCATCCTGACCCAGTCTTTCACACAAACCTATGTCGCGTTATTATTCTCTCACTCCTTCCCCTTAGTCTATATTGGGGAGAAATAGTGAAATCAACAATGCAAGTTTTAAATTACCGTTTTCTGATTAACTAAGACTATATTGCTAAATTTTATAGAAAGTCTTCCTCGCACTGATGCCAGTCAGTCTCATTCAACTATCTGGGAGAAGCCAGAAACCCCTTTGGAATTAGATAAGAATTCTGGCTCTCACAGGCTTCATCTGTTCCCCTTCCCACGTGGTTGAAGAGCTGCTAGAAATATTTCTGCAGGCTGACTAAGGATCTGTTTCTCTCCACGTTTTCAGTGTACTGAAGTGGGTGCTGTGCAATTTAAATGTCTTATTTCCAGATCATTTTATTTCCGTCATTCCTGTTATGTCTTTGGCTCAGGAAACCCTAGAATGTGTTTCAGAATTAATCTCAGACTGATATTACATGTCTGAAGGCTTTGTTATAGAGATTCTTGTGGTTTCCTAAGTCACAGTATACTCTGAAGCTTTAGGACTTCAAGTCCCAGAGGTAATTTTCATTTCTCCTCTCCCGTTTATTGCTTCTCGGTGCAGCCTGAGGATTCTGATGCACTTGATTCCACCCCTTGAAAATCCAAAGTGGAATTAGGCCACCCCCGGTTAGAGAACTGCTCTGAGTTCAGTTCTTCTAAATTATATCTAGGCCTTTAACTTTTCTTTCTTACTCTCTTGTACATCTGAAAAAATGATTCCAGACTACCTTAGAAATGGTTTATTGAAATAGACCCCCAGAAGCACTTTATTCCTGACATGTTTCTAGCCCCGCTATTTCTATAGTATAGTTAGTTTTTGACCCAAGGGGATGGTTACTTCTCAGCTCAGTCTGCTTAAAAGGATTAAATTACTTGCAGCACAAACTCTTCTCATTTGCAAAGCTGACTTTTCACATGAATGATTTTCCATCTCAAGAAATTGTTCCTATTACAAGGACTAAAAAATCCTACTGTATAAAGCGGTTGAAGTGGGTTTACTAAGGAAGTTTATATTAGAGAACACCAAATCATCTATTTAAATTAAGGAATCATTGTTGTAACTTATGAGCACTTCCGCTGCCTCTGCCTGTGTATAAAATGGAACAATGGGGAGAGTAGCTAACAGTGGAGAGAAAGGTGGTCCTCCATCATGAGTTCCTTCTTTCTCCAGAGTTTCTCTTGATTTTCACCTAATGACCATTAGCATTTCATAAAGCTCCCAAATGGACTTATCTTCGGGCCCTTAAGGAAAATGACTGAATTTTGTCCATCACCCAGCATTGGTAATATGACGGCCATGTAGGTAATGAACTTTGAAGCACAAAAAGAAAACAATTGAAAGTAATTGTTTCATCTGTTTACAGCAAGCTATAAATCCCACATATATTGTTTGTCTCACTGGAGGCTTTTCTTTGTCTTTTCTCCAGCACTTTGTTAGTGAACGTAAATATGACGAGGATCTGGGACGAGTGGCCCGATTCACCTGTGATGTAGAGACCCTAAAGAAGAACATAGATTCATTTGGACAAGGTGAGGTGCTGAGAGATTCAGGGCGCCGGAGATGGTGATGAGAAGACCACCCTCTACTAACTAGAAACTGAAGTGCCGATTGGCTTCTCCCCTGATTCTTCCTCAGTCCCTCTTGGGTTTTGGTTTGTTTGCTTGTTTTTATGAAAAGGAACTCTGAGATACTTAATAAGTCAGTGGACACAGATGCTTTGAGCTCTGAGGCTAGGCATTTTCCAGCTCCCTAAACTTGCGGTCATATTTCTTCATCATTTCCTGCTGAGCTGAGAGGTGTTTGGTATATAGTATAAAGAGCACGTGGCCCTGGAGTCAGACCAAGTTTGAATCCTTGCCTCTGCACTCTACACTGGGCCGCTCATTTTACTCCTCGGTGGAGATAGCAATACCTGCTTTGCCTAGCGCATAATAGGTGTGTGTGGAGGCGGGGCACGGTGGTGCCTCTGTGGTGAGAGCCTGTAGCGACACATCAGTCAAACCCAGACCCCGAGCTTGGCTCCTACGTTCTTTCTGTCTCGGTGTGAAAGTGAAATAAATGTTGGACCTAGCGCAGTGATTGTGAGTTCAACATTAGCCCAGGCTTAAAGCCAAGGAAAAACATCTATGGGGTACTTTTAGACCGTTGAATTCTGACAAAACTTGAATTGAAAATATTAGTATTTTTCAGCTAGATTGATATTTTGAATTTGGAGTTATTTTTGCAGAAAGAGCCTTGGGAAGATAGATATTTGTTGTAAAGACTAGTTCTGTTCATATGTAACTCATCTTGCCTCATTCAAATTTTTAAAAAAGAATTTGGCTTTTTATTTAACTTTTTCTTTCTTTTTGAAGTCTGTACTTTAGAATGTTCCTTGCATAGGAAAGCGAACATATGGCCCGTACTATTGTTCCTAGGCTTAGTCAGCCGCTGGAGCCAAAGCCAGGAGTTTAGGTGGTAGGAAACGCCAAGAAGTCATTAGTTGGTGGGGGGATGGGCCACTTACAAAGCAGTGGGGATTTGGCAGGGGTGGAGGAAGAGGGCAGAAGGGAGATTTTCCTTCCCGTTACCTATTTCTAAGCTTATCTTTACAAATACTCAGATAGACAGTCCTTTATCCTAAATTGCTCATTGTGAGATGGAGAAATAGGGAATACGTTACCCACCATGCTCTTCTATCGTCTGACCACATATCGCTCACATTTCTGTCTCAGTGTCCCATCCAAAGAACAGCTATTCAACCAGATCTCGATGTAGCTCGGTGACATCTGTGTCTTTGAGTAGCCTGTGTGATGCCTCTGCTGCTTCCTCTTCCACCTGTGCCTCTGCTCCCAGCCATACAAGTGCTAACAAGAAAAACTCGGCACCGGGGGAGACTCTTGCAACCACAGCAAACTCCAGTGGCCGGCCCTACCAGCCTCATCGAGAGGTAACCTAGCTTCCACACTGAGCAACTTACGAAGAAATGCTGCCAGTTTGTCACAGCTTCAACACTGACAGCTCAGTACATTACCTTCCTCTCTTTATGCCCATTCCACACCTATTTTGAATCCCTCCAGCCTCAGTTATTTCCAGAGAAAGCATTTGGTATGTATGTTCCAAATCACCAGCCAGTTTAGATTTCCTGTCGCCAAGACTGCTGACTTTCTGATGTTGGCAGTGATCCTAGCTTTGTAGGTAGTAGTATATTGCCTGGTAATTGGTCACACTGGGAGTCATGTACCCATCTTGAAGTAGAAAAGCAGCACCACTAGAAAGTTGAAGTATAATCCATAGTTTCTTTTCCTTGGGTCGTTTTTTGTTTTTTGTTTTTTTCTGCGGTACGCGAGCCTCTCACTGTTGTGGCCTCTCCCGTCGCGGAGCACAGGCTCCGGACACGCAGGCTCAGCGGCCATGGCTCACGGGCCCAGCCGCTCCGCGGCATGTAGGATCTTCCCGGACCGGGGCACGAACCCGCGTCCCCTGCATCGGCAGGCGGACTCTCAACCACTGCGCCACCAGGGAAGCCCCTTTTCCTTGGTTTGAAGGAGATACATAAGAGCAGTCCAAGGCAGTGCTGTCAGTAATTCTTCAGACTGGTATTACATTGGAATTGGAGGACAAAAATAAAATGCTATGTCATAAGCTTTCTGGGTTGTGATGTGAAAGGTATGTTAAATGTCACAGCAGCGTGATTTAATCTGTGGTTCACGATATATAGCAGAGTAGATCATAGTGATGTTTATTTTATTATTCCAGATGTTCATTATCTTTACAAATGGCTTATGATCTACAAAACTCAGACGCGTGATAAGATACTTGCCCAGCTGAGGGCTTGTAACAACCTCAGAGGATGCTCTTTCCTCCTTTTCTGCCCAGCTAAAGAAAAGCTCTTCAGTGGAGAAGAGCATAGGGGTGAAAAGCAGGGGGTAAATAGTGAATGATTTATTAATTCTGATTAGTGTCTAGATTGGATTGGCTGATCAAACTCTGTGGGTTTTAAGAGAGAACTGAGTCCCAAGCCTGGGCTACCGCTATTAGGCTTTCAGAATACTCCTCAATAAACTGAACTGGAGCAAACGGGGTGCCCTAATGCCACAGTGCTCTGAACATTGTCTTCTTTTATCCTTAGGTATTGCCGGGGAACAGACGCGGAGGACAAGGCTACAGGCCACAAGGCCCAAAGTCCAATGACCCCACGAACCAAGGACGACATGACAGTGGGGGTCGTTACAGAAACAGCTCGTGGTATTCATCCGGTTCCAGGTACCAGAGCGCTCCATCCCAGGCGCCAGGAAACACTAGTGAACGGGGCCAGACTCACTCTGCAGGGACCAATGGAATTGGAGCCAGCATGGAGCCCGGCCCACCCAAGCCCTCATTCAAAAAGGGGCTCCCCCAGCGCAAACCCAGGACCTCTCAGCCTGAAGCCGTGAACTCTTGAGGGAGATTCCAGCTGGCCTGTCTCTTCTATCCCACACAATTCAACTTGGTAACTGGACTTTAGGAAACTTGTAGTTAGATTTAATGACAGAAAGAAGTTTGCGCCTTCACTTTTAATGCCATTCTAAATATTTTGGTTCTTCTCTCCTCATTTCCGCTTTACCATTTTTTTTTTGGAAGGGAAGCTGTTTTTTCCCTTGACCTTTCCCAGTGATATGGATTGATTCTGACTGTTCATTTCCCCCAGGAGTCACCGGCACCTGTTGCCAGGTTTCCCAAGGGTACGCAGTGTTCTTCCCAGTACCGCAGGCCTTTCAGGGGCCTGAAGAGGCCTTCCTCAGCAACCCCTACTGTCCAGGTTTTCAGGAGGAGATGGGTCAGGCAGCTGGTCTTGCTGCCTTTCCAGTCTAAGCAGAAGCCACACTTGCCAGTCAGGTTCCCTGTAAACAACAACGTGACCAAGGGAGGCAATGAGGGGGTTGTGTACTGTCCAGGATTAACCAGAGAAGGGGAAACTGAATGGGTGAAAAGGAAAGAACACTAGGAAACATTTGAGAATCTGCCTGTGCTCCCAGAACGTGCCTGAGATTGACACTCAGATCGGGGTTTCAGCCTCTTGCTTGGCACCATAGCTTAGCCTGCAGTTTCTTCCAAATGCCCCAGCCTTGTTTCCTATTACCTTAGACTGCAAACCAGTCTAGGGAAGTCTATGGGAAAGTAGCATTTAATTAAAGGAAAAAAAAAGTCTTTCTTCGTTTCAGTGTTTGAAGATTTTTGTTGTTGTTCTCCCTCTTTCCTGATTCCTATTCTGACCCTGAACCAAATTTATAGCAATATAATTTGTGTTAATCTAAGGTGTTAACCATCAAAAAATTGCCTCTGTCAATCTTTAGAGTTGAATAAATAAAAACAACTGCATAAACGGTCCCACGTTTGTTTCACAGCAGGAAGTGACTTCATTTCATTACCTCTTTTTCTTTGGGCCTCATGGGGTAGAAGTCACTCGAACAGCTTGTTCGGGGCTTAAATGAGGGTGTCCAATTCCTAAGTCATTTGTCCACTGCTTACCTTCAGAACCAAATGAAATGTAAAAGCCAGGATGAGCAGATGCAGCGGTTCCTCTTGGGAAGAGGTCTGTAGGAGAGGGAATGGTGACTTTCTGAAGGAGAGCCTACCAGTTCAGAAAACCCACAGCTGCCAACAGCTCACCCAGGCAACCAAAGGTTCTGTCCACACCCCTGTCTTCCACTGCCTGTCCCTTCACAGGAGTAGTGGATATCACAATGTAACTGGGTTCCTGCATGTAGCAGGCGGTGCTGGTGCCAGAGTGCCACACCCACCCCAGCCTCTATGATTTAATAACAGCAGAGCTTTTTCTTCCCCAGCATTTGTTCTCTCAAGGCTGAAGCCCAGGCTGTAAGTGGCAGTGGTGCAGAACACTTAGCTGCCTCAGGGCTTCCCCTAGCTCTTTGGCTGAAGATGAGCTGCCAGGGTTCAGGTTGGCTGCACAGATTGAGAAAGAAAGAGAGAAAAAGTGTGTGTGTGTGTGTGTGTGTGTGTGTGTGTGTGTGTGTGTGTGTGTGTCTTTCAGTAAAGAAAACAATAGTCAAGGAGTACTAGGAAGCCATTTTCTAAGGGGCTGGCCACCTCATTTGGGGGAATTTATCCAACATCACCATCAGCCTGCTGTATCAGGAAAAAGCCCTGCTTTTCTGATTAATTGCTTACCTACACTTTATAGGAAATCCAGAGATTGAAGTGGCCTTGAAGAATTATGAGGTCTATGCCCGTATCCAGGTAAGACTGTATTTAACCACCTAAACAGATGGGAAGCCACATGTTTGTCAAAACTGCCTTGAAGTTGAAGTTAAAATCTCCTTATAGAAAAATACTTGAAGACTTTTTCTATGACCACAAAAAGTTTGAAAATTATGACTTTTTTTTTTACACATTGTTTTTAATTACAAAAGTAGCATTTAAAATATCAAATAATACAGAAATATAAAAGGAAAAAGTAAGTTTTCCACTTTTTCATTCTGTTCCTCAGGGGTAATAACTGTTAATAATTTGGCATATATCCTTATAAACCTTTTCAAAGCATATATGTGCTTATACACATAGATATGTAGGCTTTTTTAAAAATAAATTTATTTATTTTTGGCTGTGTTGGGTCTTCCTTGTGGTATGCAGGCTTCTCACTGCGGTGGCTTCTCTTGTTGTGGAGCACGGCCTCTAGGTGTGTGGGCTTCAGTAGTTGTGGCACATGGGCTCAGTAGTTGTGGCATGTGGGCTCAGTAGTCGTGGCTCGCAGGCTCTAGAGCACAGGCTCAGTAGCTGTGGTGCACGGGCTTAGTTGCTCCGCGGCATGTGGGATCGTCCCAGACCAGGGCTCAAACCTGTGTCCCCTGCCTTGGCAGGCGGATTCCCAACTACTGTACCACCAGAGAAGCCTGATATATAGGCTTTTAATTTTTTGTTTTGTTTTTTACAAAAAAGGGAGCATACTATATGCATCCTACAACCTTTTTTTTAGATATGTCTAAACCATAATTCATTTAGGATCTCACGTTGTAGATATTCTCCTAAATTTGCCATTTGACTTTCTTCAGTGAAGAGAAGTGAGATTTACCTTAAGTTTGAACTGTGCAGCTCATTCTTTGCTCCCCACAACAGCTCTTCCTTCCAAGAGGAGGGAGGCTCTGTACCCTGGGCAGTTCCTGCTGTGTGTTCAGAGACAACCTTCCTAACCATCATTTCTCCTTCCCTTTCCATTTCCTCTTAGAGATCAATGTCCTGTCCTTTCCCAGCCTGAGAGATAAGATTGAAAGTTCAGGTTTACCTTTGTCAGTTATGTGCCACTTGAGAGAGAAAATTTAAATTAGCGTGGCCTCATTATGAACATCAAATATTCCGTAGGCCCCTTATTTGCGGCAGTTTTTTAAATTCACTTTTTAAAAAAGTAATACAGGCTAATTTTGTTAAAGGTACAAAAGGATACATGATGTGAAAGTGAAAAATACTCCCCTACCTTGTCCCACTCCCTAGAAGAAATCACTGATAAGTTTCTTGTTTATCTTTTCACAAATTTTCTAAATCCAAACATGCAAATATGTTTTTTCTTTCTTTTACATAAATGGAAATTATATTATGTGTATTCCTGAGCAATTTGCTTTTTTTTTAACTTGTCCTCACTTTTTTTTAAAGTATTTATTTATTCATTTGGTTGCACCAGGTCTTACTTGCAGCACACGGGCTCCTTAGTTGTGGCATGCAAACTCTTAGTTGTGGCATGCATGTGGGATCCAGTTCCCGGACCAGGGATCAAACCTGGGCCCCCTGCGTTGGGAGCACAGAGTCTTATCCACTGCGCCACCAGGGAAGTCCCTGTCCTCACTTTTTATAACTAGTTTTTGTTTGGTTTGAAGAAAAATCAATATATGTAAATGGTTTTAAAAAAAATAGTTCAAAAGGATATATGATGAAAAGTAAGCCTCCATCCCACTCTGGACTATTTATTCCCTCCCCAGAGGCAACCACTGTTAAGTTTCTTGTTTATCCCTCCAGAGGTTTTCTGTATTTATATACATATATCAGAAGAATGTATGCTGCTTAGACCTCTTTCCATGTCAGTATACGTAAATGTACCTTGTTCTTTCTATGGCTGTATAGTATCCCATTGTATAAATTTATCATAATTAGTTTTACCAGTCCCTAATGATGATTTTCAGTTTTTTGCTATTATGTGTATTGATGAAATGAGCATATTTCGTCAATATAATACATACATCACTCATTACATGTGAGAGTGTACCTTTAGGATCAGTTCCTAGGAGTGGAGTTGTTGGCTCATACAGGTATTGATAAAGTACTCTTAAAAGGTGCATGGATTCTCACCAACAGTGTTTGGGAGTGCTTTGTACAGCTGCTGAGCTGGAAGCTAAGGAGAGAGAAAGATAACTAAAACACAGCCCTCTGTGGGGCTGATAAACTAGTTGGGGCAACTGACACATACAGATAAAAGAGTGCAAGGTAATAGTCTTGCATGAAAGAGCCTTGCTGTCTTCTGTGAGTATGATGGAGAAACACTGCTCGCAGGGCCTGTGCTTGAACTTGAACCATACCAGCGGTGATCAGGCATTTGCTCAGTGGTTTATAGACAGGGTGACCTCGTATTTCAGAATCCCAAACCAGGGTACAGTCTTGTGAGTATGAATGTATGTATGGGAAACAACAGGATAAACTACTTTAGGTTGGGAGTGGCCTAGAAAAGCCAGGACACATGGTTATCAATCTGTGAACCTCTGCTTTGGAGAAGGTCAGTAGAGTAATGGCTTGTTGCCCTTGGAAATCCTGCCATTTGACCTAACAAAATGAGGGTTTGTCTTGCTTGATCTACAGGATTCATCCCACCTGGAGAGGATGATATGCGTACGGAAGCACACTTAATGGAAGAAATGGGTATCCGAGATGGCACATGTTTGAAGGTCAGCAACTGATACAAGGAGCTGTTTTGTCACTATTTTAACCAGTTCAGAGTACCAGACCATAATGCTGGTAGCAGAACATCATACCGTAAAGTCAGCCAAGCTGGACTTCTGGTGGCTTTAGCCACCTGCGCACATTCTTTGCTTCAAACACTGAGGCACCTGCTGGGTGCCAGGCACTGTGCTGAGTTCTGAGGCAAAGATAAATGGTTCCAGCTCTTTCCTCAACCCCTTTGCAGGTGAAGGAACTAGAGCTCTTAGAGCTCAGCAGGGGCTGGTGGCTGGGCAGTGTGGTAGAGTAGAAAGACCCTGGACTTTTGAGACCGATACTTGGATTTTAATTCTGGCTTCACAACTTGGTAGCTATGTGACCAACTAACCTTGGGCAAATAACGTAACATCTTTGAACCTCTTCTTGAACTGGGAAGTGGAGACTGGTAACTACTTCATGGAGTGGTAAGGTAGGTGTCAAGCAGGTGCTGACAACAGTACCCTGGTGTCCAAGCTAACCTGTGACTAGTTCAACGTTCACTCGCCATAACTCCTTTACTTTTCTGTCTCTCGTGCCCTGTTAAAAAGTGCATGAAGGACTTCCCTGATCTCCAGCCTTACAGACCTAATTAACCAAAAATAAAAATAAAACCAAAAATAACCAACAAAATAGAACGAGAAATTAACCAAAAATAAAAAAGTAATACTTCAGTCACCCTATTCCTGCTGCCGCTTTTCTCCTCTGAGTGCAGATCCCCCCAGCATGGTGAGCTCTGTGCCCTCTTGTCCTGACAACTGTCAGGAAAGCCACCCCCACTCCCGTTTCTGAGCTCTTTGGGTGGCACAGGCCTGATGCTGACGGCACCAACATGGGCAAACAGGGAGCAAGGCTGTGGCAGGGTCCGAGGAGAGCCAGGGAACATCGTTTCCATACAGGTGCTGAGGGAATTTTGTTTCTAGTCTGTGACTCCCTACCAAGGGGAACCGCTATCTGAGGATTTTTCTGGGTGAGGAAACTCACGCACCATCACCACCACCAGCAAAACTGTTCTCCAGCACCCCCCCCCCCGCCCCTTCACAGCCGTCAAAACAGCAGGAACAAATACCACCCACTCTGATTCCCCAGGGAGAAGTCAGGTCTCCTTTTTATGTCTCTCTTCAACTTAACCCAGTTAGGCTTTCTCTGTAACTAGATTTCAGACAAACCCATTTTCTGGTGCTGCTAGAACACGCAGGTTGAGAGACTGAGAAGATTTCTCAGACTCCCTCCCTTGCTGACTGCAGGCAGGACTGGTAAACTGGCCTTCCGGCAGGCGGGGCCCACGGTCGACTGCAGCGTATCCCCACGGCCTGAAGTCCTGTGGCTGTTCACAGTGGGCACTCATCAAAACGACCACACCGTCCCCTTTTAATAGGCTGTTTACCGAAGGATAGGACAAGGCACCCCAGCGTTGTGGCGTGGTAGCAAACTGCTGTCAACCTAGTTAACTCCCGGTTCAGATCTCTTTCCTCCACTTAACTAGCCATGCGATATACAGTAGCTTATCCAGGATTCCCTTTTAGAAAGTTTACTGTGGTTTCCTCACACTAGCTAGGATCCTCCACTAAAAGAAAAGGCATGGCCTAGAATGAGACAGCTGAGGGGCGGCCAAGTACTGGAGGCCTCAGAGTATTCCAAAATGGTGTGTTTGTTTTGGTGGGAATGGGGAACCTTCAGCGAGGCTTCATGCTGAGCTCATTTCTGGGGTCCCAGCACCCAGGGGCAGGACAAGTGCTCGGGGGGACTCTCAATAACAATCACAACCATTTACTAAGCTCATCTCACTCTCTCCACAATCCTCTGAGAAAGGATCATTTCACAAATGAAGGAACTAATGCTCTTCGAGATGAGCGCCCGTCCCCCATCCCTGCCCAGGGTCACACAGTGGCAGAGCTAGAATTGAAACCTAGACTAGTTTGACTTGAAAGCCTGAGATTCCCCACCACACCACACAGCCTGAGAAGGAGAGACAGACCTGGGGACCTCCAGGAATGAGGGTGGAGAGAGTAGGAAGAGGAGAGGAGACGGGAGGGGCCCTGGACTCTGTTCCTCGACAGCCACCTGTTCTCACCGGCTGCACACAGCAACTGACTCCGCCTGCACTTGGGAGGGGGGCTTTTTCCATCTTTTGTGTCTTGAGCGGTTTTTTCTTGCTTTGCTCTTCCCTCCTCTCTCTCCTTGTTCCTTTTGTAGATAATACTCCCACAGGCCTCCCACGGCAGCTCCAAAACGCAGCCTCCTGAGTTTCTCCTTGTTGACAATGGCTCTGAGCTATCTCTGAACAGGGCTCCTTCTCAACCTTCCCTTCCCTGTGACTCCCCACTGTGGCCAGTGAGTCAAGAACTGGGGAAAGGGGAGAAGAAGAGGAGATTATAGTGGGGAGCCCAGTGGCCCCTAACCTCCCCACACACACCCTGCCGTGCCCTGTTGTCTACACGCGCGCGTGTGTGTGTGTGTGTGCGCGCGCGCGTGTGCACGCGTGCATGGGGGGTGGGTGCGGGGGTTGTGGGGGTGGAAGGAGGAGGCAAGGAACTCACCATAAGCCAGGTCTGGCAGGAAGACCCGAGGGACTAGGTAAAGTGAAAGAGTGAAGTGGGTTGAGACCTAGACACTCATCTAGACGGAAAAGGCACCTTAAATCAGGCCAGGCCAAAGCAAAGGGTCAGTGGCTGCATCTCTACCCCATACACACTTTCACACAAATTCTCTGAAGGGCAATGGGGGAAGCGGTTTAAAGCCCAAAACATTGCTGTTTCATTCTGTGATAAGAAGAGTGATCATGACATTCAATAAACGTTAGTGTATTTTCTTCTCCCAGAAATGGGGACCAGAGCACCAAAACAGTGACACAGGCATTGTGCCTGGAGCTTCTGGAGGAGGCAGTGCATCTTAACCTCTCCGCCTCGATGTTTTCATCTGTAAATTGGCAATTATAACAGTGACTACCTCACAGAGTTATGATAAAGGTTAACCGGATAATCCAAGGAAAGCACTTAGCACAGTGCTTTGACACCAAGTCGATCTCAGCTATGGTGGTTCTTTGGGGCACCCCACGTATTCTGTCTACCGCCTGCTCACCCTGACCCAAAGCATATGGTTTGGCTTGATGTTCAAGACCAGCACAGGCGGAGGAGATTGAAGACTCAAAGTCTGAACACTTGGGCTTCCACGGGAGGGTCGTCTGGATCTGATGCACACGCCAGATGACCAGTCCTTGTGAGTGCCACACAGCTAGCCTGGGGTTGTTTCTGAGTCCTCACAGCGGGAGCCAGCTATGCTGGAGTGAGGCAGACTCTGGACCTGGGGTTGGGAGTGTGTCAGGGTTGGAACCTTAGCCACTTACCACCTTGGTTACCTTGAGCGAGTCTCTCCTCTCTCTCTGCCTCTGTTTACTCATTTGTGAGATGGAGAGGAAGTAGCATCTACTCTGCATGTTTCTCAGGGCTCCCATAAGATCCAAAATCAGATAATATTTACATGTTGCAAATGTCACACGCTGTTCTACATCCTTTAATCTTTTAATCCTCCTAACAACCCTCTGAGGTAGTTATTGTTCCCGTTTCACAGAGGAGAAAATTGAGTCATGCAAGGAAAATCACAACAGCAAGTGGCAGAACTATATTCGAACCTGGGTAAGTAGCCTTGTTCTCAAGTTGGGTGCTTTCCCTCATAGCCTCATCCTTTCTCTCAAGGTGAGCCGATTCCTAAACTGCAGCCGCTCCTCAGCAGAGCGCTTGAACGTCGCCTGGAGGGGCAAAGATGAGTCGTTGGGGGAGGGGTTACTGTGCAGCCCTGGACCCATGTGAGAGAGTGGGACGCTGGGGACTGGGGGAGGGGGACGCTTCCTCTTCTTCCTGCCCAAGCACCAGCTCATTTTAATACAGGTGCCTGGGGCTTTGGCCCTCGTCACAGATGAGGGGTGGGTGGAGCGGGTGACACTCCTTCCTTTCCGATGCTGCTGACTACGGTTGTGTCTCCTAGAGGGGTGGGGGCGCTGAGCCTTCCGCATCGCTCGTTCGGGAACAAATTGCTGTTTTGGCCACGGCGGTTCCTCTGGGCGCGGGCGGTAGCCGCGCTCGCTGGCAAATCGTGGGAGGGAGGAGGAGCGGCGCTGGCAACGCGAGGCTGCTGGGACCGACGCAGCGCTGGAGACCAGTGAGAGACTGCCGCCCAGGGCCCGGCTCCGCACCGCCCGCCGGCCCCTCCTCCCCACCCCCTCGCTGGAGGTGGGGGTCCCTGCAGCCCCCGCTCCCTCTTCAGCGCAGAGCCTAGTTCTCTAGGACTAAAGGCGCTAGGGGCAGCGGAGACTCGGTCCTCTCATTCCCCGCCCGCAAAGACCCACTAGCGCACGGTTAGGAAGTTTCCCCCGGCGTCTGACATCTACTGTACCCTGCCTGTATTTGCAACCTGACCCTTCAGCGCAGCCTGGGAGCGGCAAAGGGGGACAGAGAGAAACACAGGGGCAAGACAAAGGATCTGGGGCGCCCCCATCCCCACACACCTCATTTCCACTTTCCACCCCTCCACCTCCCGGGCACACACGGAGAGCGTCGTCTAAACCCTATTTCCAGGACTACCCACCCTCCTATTTCCTGGCAGCTCCAGCCAGCCGCGGCGTCGCTTAGTGACGGATCGATCCATTCCCTGGAGGGTCAAGTTGAGGCTAAGAAAGGCTTGGATGCCTAAAAGCTGGGTTTAAACCCCCTCCCCCAAATCTCCTTTTAGACTTCCCCTGCCCCAACCTCCGCCAACCACCGGTCTTCACCACCTCCACCTGCTGGCCCAGCCCCCTTTCCCATTACATTTTTCTTAGGGGAAATCTTCTAAACCACGCACCCCCCGCTCATCCCCCGCCTGAGCTCTCCTCAGGTCCCTCCGGGGGAGGAGAGGCTGCCAGGCTCTCTGAGAACCCCCATGCTGCAGAGAAAGACGCCTCACCCCTGCGGCTGAGTCTGCCCGAGCGGGACCAGGCGCTTGCCCGTCGTTCTCCGAGGGGCGGGCGGGGCGGCTCGGGGTGGCCCGGGCGGCCTGCGTGGCGCGGGGAGGGAGGGAGGGCGCCGCTTCCCCTGCCCCCACGAGGTCCCGAGGGGAGGGGGGAATCCCTCGGCGGGAGGCCTGTCCCTTTAAGGAGGCAGCCCTGCCTGGGTGTGCCCCGTCTCCATGGTTACCCCGGTGCTGGCTGCGGGCGCCGGAGGGAGGGAGGGAGGCTGCCGCTTCTCCCCGACAGAAGGAGGTAGCTGCGGGGATCTGGTGCCCAGCGGAGCCCGAGCCGGAGCCGACCCGCAGCCGAAACGGGAGCCGCTGCTGCAGCCACCTCGAGCCGAAGGTGCCGAGAGCACAGAGGGCGCGGAGCCGGGAGTCCGGGAATCGTGGGCGGCCAGGGCGCGAGGAGCCGCGCGCCATGCTCCGGGCCCCGACGGCGGGGACGCCCCCTTGCGCGCGGGCGGCTGGCGGGACCTGCGAGTCCGGGGTGGGCATTGCCCCCCGACGGCTGCGCTAGGGGGCGCGGGGCCCGGCGGGGGGCGGCCGAGTTGGGCGCCCTCCCCCGGCGCTGAGCCCCCTCGCCCCGGAGGGATGGGGCAGGCGGCCACAGCCGCCTAAGATGCCGGCCATGCGGGGACTCCTGGCGCCGCAGAACACCTTCCTGGACACCATCGCCACGCGCTTCGACGGCACGCGTGAGTCCCGACCCTCGCCCCACTGGCTCCCGGACCAGCTGTCCCTGGCCAGTGTTCCCGTCAGTCCTGCACCCAGACACCTCAGCCTGGAGCCCTCCTGCTCTCGCCCTCTCTTCCCTGAGCCCCACTTTTAGCTGGGACCACCGTCTCCTTCCAGACGCCGTTTCCGAAAAATTCAGAGTCAACACTGCCCCGGGCCAGGCAAAATGGCTAGAACTCTCTGGGTTTGGGGGCCGGTCATGTCGTCTGTTCCTGGGGTCGCGAACCCCGACCTAGTCAGTGTAACCTATCCCATCCCTGCGTCTGGCGCTATCCCACCGAGACTACCCTCGAACTGGCGGGTTGGGAAGTGAGGCAAGGAAGCGGTGCTCGAGGGACAGCCTAGAGGCTAAAAAAACAGGTTTAGAAAAGAGGTTTGCAAACCAAGATAGAGTAGGCGGGACTCAGGAGAGCACTGTTAGTCCAACCTCACCTCACCACCTAAACCCACCAGCCTAAACCCACTGAGCCCTCTAGCCCCAAAAGGATAGGTTTGGGGACTCCCACTAAGACTGGGGAAGTTTGGAGAAGGTGACCAGAGCTTCTGGATCCTGGCTTTCCGGGGCTCTGAGCACTGGGAAAGTCGTGAAAGCCCCCTCCCTTCTCCTCCTCCTTCAAACTCACCCCCAGTGGGGCTTCCCAGCTCTCTGCCTCTGTCTCTGGTTCCTGATAGGGGTGGAAGCCCATCTCTGAGACCATCCCCACCCCAGGCTTCTCCATCTGCTTTGCCTGCACTTGGCTCCCGCAGCCTGCTGATTCAGCGCCCCCCACTACCCAATACACTCCTGGCTCCAGGCTGCCAGAGCTCAGCTACCGTTCTTACACCCCCATTGTGGATCACATTCACTAATTCCTGAGCCAGGGGCTCAGGCAACTGGGGCTCAAACAGAGTGCAGAATAGATGGTGGCTTGGATTGCCTCTCCGTCCAAGTGTGTCTCGGTGGGAGGAGCCAAATAGCCAACCCGAGTACCTGGCTGGTGAGTGAACCTGGCAGAAGCTGGCGGGGCGGGGGGAGGGGGGCTGAGGCTGGCCTAGAACTGGTCCTGCAGTCCTCCTTTGGATATCCCTAACCCCACCCCTTACCCCAAGCTGCTCAGGTCACACTCCAGAGGGCACAGTACCCACACGGGGCTGCATTCACCAACCTCAGGGCTCACACATGCCAATTCTTGAATGCACTTATACACACGATGCTAGGAGTGGGACCTTGCAGGGCACCGACACACAGGTGACACTCTAATTCCTGTTCATAAACAGCTCCTGTCCTAACCCTCCCCCAACTCCCCATCCCAAACACTCACACACAGGATTCCTGGGATTTGTAACACCTACCCTTTGATTGCAGGCAATTGGGAAAGGAGGGGTAGTAGACCCTGTGCCCCTTCACCCCACACCTCCTCTGAGGGGTGCTCTCTTGCAGATAGTAACTTCGTGCTGGGCAACGCCCAGGTGGCGGGGCTCTTCCCTGTGGTCTACTGCTCTGATGGCTTCTGCGACCTCACGGGTTTCTCCCGGGCCGAGGTCATGCAGCGGGGCTGTGCCTGCTCCTTCCTCTATGGGCCAGACACCAGTGAGCTCGTCCGCCAACAGATCCGCAAGGCCCTGGATGAGCACAAGGAGTTCAAGGCCGAGCTGATCCTGTACCGGAAGAGCGGTGAGGGGCCGCCTGGCCAACCTGCCTTACTTTCGCGGTCTCACCCAGCCTGGTACCCACCCCATCCACAGTCCCTCCTTTCCAATCCCATCTTCTCCACCTCCCCATCTCATCCCATCTTCCCACATTCCCCTCTCCTCTTTCTCCACCCCTCCTCTTGTTCCTGGCCCCTCCTTTCTTCGGTCCTCACCCCAATCTCAGCTGGTACTCAATTTCCCATCTTGGATTTCCCACCCCAGCAGAAAAATGTCCCCATCTTACTTAGCAGGACAGATCTATGAACACACATGTCTGACTGTCGTCTCTGCTCTCCCTTGCCTTCCCCTGCCCTGTTGGATCAAGTCTAAGTGTCCTAAGTGGAGCTGGCATGTGCCTTGACCAGGGGTGTCAATGGCCCCTCTGTCACCTTGCCTCGGACGGAGAATGGGAGCTGGGCTGAGTCTGTCTTTGTGCCCAGGGCTCCCGTTCTGGTGTCTCCTGGATGTGATACCCATAAAGAATGAGAAAGGGGAGGTGGCCCTCTTCCTGGTCTCTCACAAGGACATCAGTGATACCAAGAACCGAGGGGGCCCCGACAGCTGGAAGGAGACAGGTGGGTGCCTGTGGGGCTGCCGACTTGGCTGCCGCGGCTGGGGTGTTGGGTACCTCAAGCCTTGGCGGGGCCATTGTGGGCCCCCCACCCCGCCTGCACTCGCGGACTCCCGCTCTGCTGGCCGAGGAGCCTGTGCTGCTCTCATCTCCCCAGGCCCAGGTACGGAGAGCTTGTGGAGACAAAGTTGGACTTTCAAAGTCAACTTTACTAAGAAACTGAAAGAAACAAATTCCACTAGTGCCCGTGAAGTACCATTTTCCCACCAATTAGTGAGGCTGAGCACAGACCCACCTGGTTCCTTGTCCTCATGCAAACCTGTCTGGGGAGCCCTGGCCAAAGCCCTCTTTTAAGTCCTTGTGGTCTTTCCCCTCTTGCATCCTCTAAGGGCTGGGGGTGGCCTTTGGACAGCTCACAAAGCTGTCATCAGAAGCTGCTCCAAGGCCTCTTTGCCATTTGGGGGTGTTGGGGGTGCTCTCTGTTCCCCATCCCCCACCCCCAGCCCTGGGCAGCCTCGACTCTGCCCAATGGCCTCCTGCTAGCTCTGCACTCCCCCACCCTGGGAACTACCTCCCACTCCCCTCTCTCAGGCCTTTCCCTGTGGTGTTCCTCTCTTGCCTGGATCCAAACCTCCTTCTCCTAGAAGCAGGCACTGGGGGGAGTGTCTGTAAGCACCCCCAGGACTGCCCGTTGCTGGTGTTGGCAAGTGACCCCAGGAAGTGAGAAACGCTGGTGCCCCCAGCTCTAAATAGACTAACTAGGCAGTGAGCCGGACCAGCCCGTGGGCCAGCAACTGGTGTCCTACCCGCAAGCCCCTGGACTGAGGCGTGTGAGCGCTTCGCCCATCATTCTCTCCCGCCCCTCTTCTTTTGCAGGTGGTGGCCGACGCCGATATGGCCGGGCAGGGTCCAAAGGCTTCAATGCCAACCGGCGACGGAGCCGGGCTGTGCTCTACCACCTGTCTGGGCACCTGCAGAAGCAGCCCAAGGGCAAGCACAAGCTCAATAAGGTGGATTGGCGCTAGGGCGTGTGTTTGGGGGGTGGGGCAGGGTAGGGGCCGGTTGAGGAGATGGAGAAGGGGAACCAAGCCCACCACAGAGAGAATGTCCAGGGGGCTACTCAGGCCCCACCAGCACTTTGGGGCTTGTGGTGAGAATGTCACATGCCTCATCTGTCGAAGGTATGGCGGAGAGTTTTGGCCCTGGCTCAATCTTGGCTCCTCCCCTAAGCAGCTGTGTGACCTCACCTAAGTCACTTGAGCTCACCAATCCTCAGTCTTCTGACCTATAACAAGGGGACTCTGATGCCTGTGTCAGAGGTCGTTCTGAGAATGCAGGGAGAGAAAGGAGGCAGATGCCTGTCCCAGACCCCATCCAAACTCAGTCTGTGCCAATTTCCTGTTCTCCCTGCCTGGACCTGCCCTGCCTCTCATTCAGGGGGTGTTTGGAGAGAAGCCAAATTTGCCCGAGTACAAAGTCGCTGCCATCCGGAAGTCACCCTTCATCCTGCTGCACTGTGGGGCACTGAGGGCCACTTGGGACGGCTTCATCCTGCTCGCCACCCTCTACGTGGCTGTCACCGTGCCCTACAGCGTGTGCGTGAGCACAGCCCGGGAGCCCAGTGCCGCCCGTGGCCCTCCCAGCGTCTGCGACCTGGCCGTGGAGGTCCTCTTCATTCTTGGTATGTGTGCTCTGTGCCTCCCACCCCTCCCTGGGCCAGTGACCCCCCGGGCTTTGATGGGGATACTCTGCATGGCTTCTACTGCCCCCCAGTGTCCCCCTTGCCCTCCCCCGTTTATGACCTGTGGGCCTTGAAATCAGACCTAGGCTCCGAATATGTCTTCATCACTAATGGGTTACTTGGCCCTGAGCTAGTCATAGCCTCTCCAAGCTGGTTTCTCCCTCCATCACATAGGCACAGTATCCACCCTCTGGCTTACTACGAAAACTAAGACAATGCAGGTAAAGGGCCCAGGACAGTGTTACACACTGAGCAGGTGCCCAGGAAAATGTGGCTCCTCCCCACCGGTGCTGACTCCCGCCCCAACTTCCCCCAGACATTGTGCTGAATTTCCGCACCACGTTCGTGTCCAAGTCGGGCCAGGTGGTGTTTGCCCCAAAGTCCATTTGCCTCCACTACGTTAGCACCTGGTTCCTGCTGGATGTCATTGCGGCGCTGCCCTTCGACCTGCTACACGCCTTCAAGGTCAACGTGGTCAGTGCGGCTGGGCTGGGTGGACTTTGGGGCAGAACGGGGGGGGCCGGCCCTGGGGTGACCTCCCCCTCCCCCCACCTCAGTACTTCGGGGCGCATCTGCTGAAGACGCTGCGCCTGCTGCGCCTGCTGCGCCTGCTCCCGCGGTTGGACCGCTACTCGCAGTACAGCGCCGTGGTGCTGACGCTGCTCATGGCCGTGTTCGCCCTGCTCGCCCACTGGGTGGCCTGCATCTGGTTCTACATCGGCCAGCGGGAAATCGAGAGCAGCGCCTCCGAGCTGCCTGAGATCGGTACTGGAGGCTGCCTCTGTGTGTGTGCGTGTGTGTGTGTGCGCGCACGCGTGTGCGTGTGTGTGTACATATGTGCCCAAGGAGTCTGTTCACTTGAGGGTGCGTGCGTCAGGGAAATGTGAGTCCAAGTGTGTGTCTAGCAGGGGATGTCCGTGAGCTGATGTAAGGTAGCAGAGAGATGTGTGCAAGTCTGCATGTGTACATGCCCACAGGTGTGTATCAGGGGCATGTGTGCCAGTAGGTGTGTGTTTGTAAGCAGAATGAGGGGGCTGGCGCGTGTGTGTGCAGGTGGGAGCGTGACAGAGCCACCACCTCGAGGCAGGCCTGCTCTCCTGCAGGCCCACGTTGTGGAGGAAGCCTGGTGGGCTGCCTGGGGGAGTCTATTCACCCATCATGGCCTCCTCGTGGTCAAGCTTGTGCCACATTCACATTCGCCCACTGCCTGCCCCGCTGGGTACCCCACCCCTCTCAGAAGACCTCTCCAGGGTTGCTCCGATGCCTGGCGCTTTCCGGCCACCTTCTCAAAAGCTCATCCCCCACCATCTTGGCCCCTAAGGCCCCTTGCCCACTCCTGTCACCTCCGGCAGCATGGTTCTCAGCTGCTTCAGCCCTTCCCCAGCCCGAAATGCAGCCTTTCTCTGCGTCCCACCAGCGTCTTCACTCTCATTTCACCTCCCCTCTCGCAGCTCCTCTCTCTGCTCACCTCCCACTCACGTCTTAACTCCTGCCAGGAGGGCTTCCACCTCCACCTCTCAACCCCAAATGTCACCCTAAAGGTCACAGTGACCTTCTGGGGCCAAACTCTTATCCCTTTGAAGTCCCTGTAGCACCTGACCCTGCCAGCCATCTCTCTGCCCTGTGAGGAGGCCTCCTCCTTCCCCGGCCCCCCGCCTTGCTCTCCCTGGGCGATTCCACTGGCACCACGGTGTGAACATCTCAACTTCCATCCTCTCTCTCTGTCTCCAGACCGTTCTGTTCCAACAACGTCTAACTCTCCACGCCCGCAGATCCAAAATTGGACACACCTTCTTCCTCCCATGCCCTCCAGCCCTCTGGCAACTTCCCCGTAACTGGCCTTTAGCCCCCGTTTCCAGTCAGTGGGCAAGAGCCCAGCTGCTCAGATGCCCCCCCCCATGACTGTCTTCTCTTGATGGGGTCGGTCACCAGGAGTCCAGGTTGGCCTTAGAAACATGCTCTGATCTGTTCCCAGGGACGAGGAGACTCCCGCTAATCCTCCCTCCCTCGCCAAGCCCACGGAGACTGGTGTGTAGCCCAGAGGCCCACTTGGATATTCCCCAAAGCTCTAGCTGCTGAGCACAGGAACCAACACGTTCCAGGCAGTATGTCAGCTCCTTGGCGCCTGCCCTTCCCAGAGGAAGGCTGTGGCGGAGGCGGCTCTGGGGTCAGACGCCCCCGACGAACATGCTCAGAGGACTGGGAGATGGGTAACAGTGATGCAGAGCCCCAACCCCTACGTGGGTGACACACCACATCCCCAGGTCAGTCCCCTCCCCACACACAGCCCAGACACCCAGTGTCTTGCGTCCATGGGGATTCTCCATTCTGACCACGTCACAGGGGCAGCTGAGCTGACATGAAGAACACCTTTGGCTCCCAGAGGGGCTCTGAGCCCCTCCACGGAGAGCATGGGGCTTGTAAGGGGCGGGCTGACTGTTGGACAGATCACACCCTTGAACCCTAAGTTCCAGAGGGGCTAGTTCACATTAGGGGAGTTCCCAAGTCCTTCACATCATCATCTGCCCCTTCTTTCTCCAGGGAAACTACCCCCCAGCTGGGTGGGAGCCACACCCAGACCTCCCTAAGTCCACCTCGGGAGGGATGTCCATGGGTGAGGGTGGTGTCTCTTGTTGGCCCAGCTCTGTGTGGTGGGAGGTGCCTTCCCTTTGCCTCCTTGCCTTGGTTCTACTGCTCCACTGCCCTGGTGTGGACATAAAGTTCCAGCCCCAGAATCCCATTAGCCCCGTGGAGATGGGCTGGATTTTCAAGAGTGTGCTAAACACTGAGGGAGGTCGCTCAGAGCATTTCTCAGTATGAAAGCCTCCAGAACGGCCTCTGCCGCCGACACGCAGAGGGACCATCCCGCCACCAGCTCCAGGGGCTGCCAATGCCCCGTGACCAAGACTGAGTGAGGAGGGACCCCTCTGCATCCTGCCCTCACCCTCCTGCTTCTCCACCCTCCAGCCCCCTCCTCACCCAGCTACGGCTTCACCTCAGAGGCCCAACTAAGTAACGACTGAAGGGTTTTGTGTACTTCCTTGCGTTCTCACAGCACATCTCAAATAACAGGAGGGTGAGTCCTCACCTTGGCTCCGGACTTTACACATCCCCCCAACTCCTTAGCCTGGAGTTTGCTCCCTCAGTGCGGACCCCACATTCTAGCTAAGCCAAGCTGCTCGCCTGTACTTGTCTCCAGCTCTAGGTTTAGCCCACACCTTTCCCTAGATCAGGAATGACCCCCTCTCAGTTTGTCTCAAAACTACCCATCCTCTGAGACAAACCACCAGTGTCCCCTTTTCCGGGAAGCCTTCTAGCTCTAGCCAATAGCACGTGGGTTTGAGCCCCATCCCGGGACCCTCGGGTGCTGTGTACCTGTGAGACGTTTTTGCAGTAAGCTTCTGGGGGTCCCCCGGCTCCTGGCCCACGTGTGAGATTGCTGAATGAATGGGTGTGTGGTGGGAGGAGGGGTGTGAGGGCCACAGAGAGCAGCAGCATGTGCGATGTTAGGGTGAGTGTGGAGTAGGGAGCTGGGGAGGGGCACGTGGAGAGGTGGGTCCCACCGCAGCCTGTGATCCTGAGCCCACCCTCTGGACTTCTATGCTAGATCTGCTCTCTCTCCCTTGCTCCCCATGGCCCCCAGCTCTGCCAGGACCCCTGGGACCTCTGTGGACCCTGGGAACCCCCATCTAACACCCTAGAATTCCCACAGCCCTCCAGCTGGGCTGAGTAACTCTGGGCGGCTGTGGGCTCCTGAGAGACCCCAGTACGCAGCCCCACCTCCTCCAAGGCCAGACCAGAGAATGGGGGGTTGATGAGACTGGGGCGATCTTTATTCTCCTCTCAGTGTCCCAGGCTGGCTTGTGTCTGCGTGTAGAGAGCTGTGTGCACGGCGGTGGCCTGCCTGTCTGTGGCCTCTGAGTGCACTCACCTGTGTGCTCGTGTCCATGCAGGTGTGTCCCTCTCCTACCTGGGTGTCAGTGTGCAAGCGCCCGCGTACCCTTGTCTCTCCCAAGTGTGCACAGGCCGTGGCTGTGCTCCTGGGACTGTGCTCACACACGTGTGTCCTTGTCCTCTCGACTGCGTCTGTAGCCTTACTGGTGTGTGCACACGTCCACGTCGGTGTGCCCGAGAACGCGTGTATGAGGTTGGGTGGTGTGTGTGGTTGTGGGGTGGGGGGGATGAGGCTGAATCGGGGGCGGCTTCCCGGAGCTCAGAGAAAAAGCAAGAGGAGTCTGGGAGGACAAGGCAGAGGAGGCGGCCCTGCGGATGAGGCTGTGGCTGGTGCAATGAACCCCCCAGTCCCTCTGCCCCCTCCAGCTGGGCCCACCGCCCCGGGATTAGCGCCAGCACAGGGAGGAGGGTGCAGAGCTCCTCACTCCAGCCTCGGCACCCAGAGACACCGTCTGGGGAGATGACAGTCTCGACCTCGTGTGCTTGTCTTGGGGAGGGGGGAGGGGGTGCACAGGGGCACGCCGGGCTGGCAGAGGAGGGACGGACATGGCAGGAAGCCGTGGGGGGTGGATTTGCAGCCATGTGTGTCCCCCCCCCGGGGGTACCAGCAGGCACACCTGCGCCCGCAGTGCAGCAGTGCTGTCCTGCCCCCTCCCCAGGCTGGCTGCAGGAGCTGGCCCGCCGACTGGAGACCCCCTACTACCTGGTGGGCCGGAGCCCAGCTATAGGGAACAGCTCTGGCCAGAGTGACAACTGTAGCAGCAGCAGCAGCGAGGCCAACAGGACGGGGCCCGAGCTCCTGGGCGGCCCCTCACTGCGCAGCGCCTACATCACCTCCCTCTACTTCGCACTCAGCAGCCTCACCAGCGTGGGCTTCGGCAACGTGTCTGCCAACACGGACACGGAGAAGATCTTCTCCATCTGCACCATGCTCATCGGCGGTGAGGCCTGCCCCGTTCCCAGTCCAGGGCCCTCTCCCCGACTCATGCCCTGGGCCACCCCTCCCTCCCCACCTCCCACAGAGCCCCGAGGTCCTTCCCAGAGGTGCTTCCGCCTAGGGGCCCCAAGGAACCCGAGCCCAGGGCCAGGAGAGCCCACCTGGCCGCAGGACTCCACCCCACACAGCGGCCGGGGGCCTTGCCCAGCGCGGGGCTGCGGGTGGGGAGGACAGATGTGTCCCGCACGGTGTCCGGCCGGGCCAGGCTGGTCCTGGAGGTGACCCCTCTCGCCACCCTCCCCAGCCCTGATGCACGCGGTGGTGTTTGGGAACGTGACGGCCATCATCCAGCGCATGTACGCCCGCCGCTTTCTGTACCACAGCCGCACCCGCGACCTGCGCGACTACATCCGCATCCACCGCATCCCCAAGCCCCTCAAGCAGCGCATGCTCGAGTACTTCCAGGCGACCTGGGCGGTGAACAACGGTATCGACACCACCGAGGTGCGCAGGCCTCCAGGGCCGGCCCTTCCTGCCTTTGCTCCTTCAAGGAGTGTGCGCTCGGCCTAGAGTCCCAGGAGCAGCGGGCTGGAGGGCAAGAGATGCAGAATTCTGACCCCCCTGCCTCCGCTCTGTCCTGGGCGGCCAGCGGCAAGGAGCAGAAGGCAGCCGGGCCGGCTCGGAGGCCCGTCTCCACGCTCGCTAGGTCTAGAGGCCCTGCTCACTGCCGGCCAGGTCTAAGGCCGGGAGGGGGAAAGCAGGGCTGCCCATGGGGGGCGGGGAGGATAAAGTGATTGAGAGGGAGGCAGAGGCGGCCCCCCTCACTGATTGGACCCTGTGTGGAGCTGGATGCTGTGCGAGTGGGGGGAGGGGGGAATCAAGGCCCCTCCCACGCCTGCCCTTGCTCTGAGGCCCTCGGGGTGGAAAGGGCTGGCGGGAGGCTGCCTCCCACTCTCCACCCTAACCTTCGGCACCTGATCCCACCCGCAGCTGTTGCAGAGCCTCCCGGACGAGCTCCGCGCAGACATTGCCATGCACCTTCACAAGGAGGTCCTGCAGCTGCCCCTGTTTGAGGCGGCGAGCCGCGGCTGCCTGCGGGCGCTGTCCCTGGCCCTGCGGCCCGCCTTTTGCACGCCTGGCGAGTATCTCATCCACCAAGGCGACGCCCTCCAGGCCCTCTACTTCGTCTGCTCCGGCTCCATGGAGGTGCTCAAGGGCGGCACCGTGCTCGCCATCCTAGGTTTGTGAGGGTGGGACGGAGGACGCCAGGGCTTGCGGGGAGGCGGGTGGAACCAGGGCCCCATCTGCAGAAAACGCGGAGAGAAGACGCAGGCAAGGCCACCAGGGAGAAACAGCCAGGGTGGGGTCAGGAGTAGCCATGGAGCCCTGGGCAAAGCTCAGAGCGGACCCAGTGACCACAAGGCGGCAACACAAGGTGAACTCAATCTCACGGGTGCTGTAGGCCAGACTGAGCGAAGGACCAGCCTTCGGTCTGTGAGGGGACGGAGGGGAGTACTTCCTGTCAAGGAGGAAAATCAAATGCTAAGGAGGAAAGTGCTGGAAAGAGTGTTCAGGCAGGAGAAAGGGAGGCATGGACGCCATTTTTGTTTGTTTGTTTTATTGGCGGTACGCGGGCCTCTCACTGCTGCGGCCTCTCCCGTTGCGGAGCACAGGCTCCGGACGCGCAGGCTCAGCGGCCATGGCTCACAGGCCCAGCCGCTCCGCGGCATGTGGGATCTTCCCAGACCGGGGCACGAACCCGTGTCCCCTGCATCGGCAGGCGGACTCTCAACCACTGCGCCACCAGGGAAGCCCTTTTTTTTTTTTTTTTTTTAATTTATTGAAGTAGAGTCGATTTACAACGCTGTGTTAATTTCTGCTGTGCGGCAAAGTGATTCAGTTATACATATATATATATGTTCTTTTTTTATATTCTTTTCCATTCTGGTTTATCACAGAATATTTAATATAGTTCCCTTTGTTATACAGCAGGACTTGTTGTGTATCCATTCTATGTATAATAGTTTGCATCTGCTAACCCTAACTCACAATCCAACCCTCCCCCACCCCCCTCCCCCTTGGCAACCACAAGTCTGTTCTCTATGCCTGTGAGTCTGTTTCTGTTTTGTAGGTATGTTCATGTGTGTCATATTTTAGATTCCACATATAAGTGATAACACGTGGTATTTGTCTTTCTCTGTCTGACTGACTTCACTTAGTATGATAATCTCTAGTTCTACCCACGTTGCTGCAAATGGAATTATTTCATTCTTTTTTATGGCCAAGTAGTATTCCATTATATATATATATATATATATATATATATATATATATATATATATATATATATATATATATACCACATCTTCTTTATCCATTTGTCTGTCGATGAGCATTTAGGTTGTTTCCATGTCTTGGCTATTGTACATACTGCTGCTGTGAACATAGGGGTGCTTATATCTTTTTGAATTAGAGTTTTGTCTGGATATATGCCCAGGAGTGGGATTGCTGGATCATACGGCAACTCCCTTTTTAGTTTTTTGAGGAACCTCCATTCTGTTTTCCACAGTGGCTGCACCAACTTGCATTCCCACCGACAGTATAGGAGGGTTCCCTTTTCTCCACACCCTCTCCAGCATTTGTTATTTGTAGACTTTTTAATGATGGCCATTCTGACCGGTGTGACATGGTACCTCATTGAAATTTTGGTTTGCATTTCTCTAATAATTAACGATGTTGAGCATCTTTTCATGTGCCTCTTGGCCACCTGTATGTCTTCTTTGGAGAAATGTCTGTTTGGTTCTTTTTCGATTGGATTGTTTGTTATTTTGTTGTTGAGTTGTATGAGCTGTTTGTATATTTTGGGAATTAAGCCTTTGTCGGTTGCATCGTTTGCAAATATTTTCTCCCATTCCATAGGTTGTCTTTTCACTTTGTTTATGGTTTCCTTTGCTATGCAAAAGCTAGTATTTGATTAGTCCATTCGTTTATTTTTGCTTTTATTTCTATTGCCTTCGGAGACTGATCTAAGAGAACATTGATACGATTTATATCAGAGAATGTTTTGCCAATGTCCCCTCTAGGGGTTTTATGGTGTAATCTCTTATGTTTAAGTTTTTGAGCCGTTTTGAGTTTATTTTTGTGTATGGTGAGAGGGTGTGTTCTAATTTACATGAGGCTGTCCAACTTTCCCAACATCCCTTGCTGAAAAGATTGTCTTTTTCCCATTGTAAATTCTTGCCTCCTTTGTTGAAGATTAACTGACCGGAGGTGTGTGTGAACGCCATGCTTATTCACTGCAACCTCCCCCCCCCCCACCCCGGCCAGGCCCAAGAGGGAAGATGCTACTTTCCTAGGAAAGGTCCTCGAACAAGCCCAGGGTTGCGATGGGTGACAGCAGAGCTCAGACTCTGAATACACTTCCCTTCTTGGCAAAAGAAAGAGGTGAAGATGAGGGATCAGTTCCCTAGACAAGGAAGGGGAGATTGCAGTTTCAGAACTGACATGATAATAATGCTGGCCCCAGGGGTCCCGCAGCGGGGTCAGCCCTGTGTCCCGGCCCTTACATGCTTCAACTCACACAAACCTCACAAAACCCAGTGCGGAGGAATGATCGCTATTCCATTTTGCATAGAAGGGAACTGAGGCTCCAAGAGGTTAATGAACAGGCAGGCTAAGGCTAGAACCTGGTCTGCTAACTCTAAACCTCAGGCTTCTTAACACTGTGTTCTTAGGCGCTCTGCTCTGGGGAGACTCATCCCGCAGAAAGGGCGCGATTTCAGGGTAGTGGGCAACACGGGGCTGCAGGCTCCGGGGCTGTGGGAGGCTTTCAGCAGGGACCCCAGAGGGTGGGGATGCTGTGATCTGTGTGGGTCACGGAGGGCCTCACACACTGATGGAAGGCGCCAGGACCACAGCCAAATCCTCAGGCAGCAGCACTTGCAGACTCCCTGTGGGGACAGCTGACGCCTGGAGGGGCTGAAGCCTGTCATTAACCTGGAGAACCAGCAAGACCACACGCCCAGCAGCGACTGTGTGTCCATCCTCTCTTCCTTGAGGAGGATGGTCTTCCAACAGGAAACAGAAGAAAGAAATACCATGCGAGCTGAGAGAGGTGTCGTTCATGAGTTTGACTTCTCGCCCTACGTGGAGTTAATGCCAGGACTCTGAACAAACGGAGTTATGGCCACTCACATATGGCTGGCAGTCCTTGAGAAATGATGGGGAACTGGAGAGATTCAGAAGGGCAAAAAGGCAGATTTTGACAGTGGCAGACTGGTCACTCCAAAGCAAGATTGTCTAGTGGATTATTAAGCAGATGGTTTTCAGCTGGGAGCTGAGGAAGCAGCGTGGCTGGGAGCTGGCATGGGTCCTGAAAGAATCTCTCTTCTCTGATGCCAGGCACCAGGTCTCAGAATATCCACGTTCGGTATTAAGACAGCTTCACGGGTGGCCACCGCCTGTGCCGTGGCCTTTGCCTCCAGAATTCCCCAGCACTGGGACCTAAGCCACCTTTGATCCATCCTGTCCCTACCCACATGTTCCGGATGAACTGTTTCCTCTGTTGACGTGGCCCCTCTGGATGCCCTGGTGGATGCCTGGTTCCCCAGCCCTCATCATGGCCTGGTTTTCTGCTTTGCCTTCACCCCATCCCCCACCTGCCTCCTTAGTTGAACATCCAGGTGCTTCCTGCCTTCTCCTTGCAGCTAAGGCTCACGGCACATCTAGCAGTGTCATTTCTGGCCCTTACCTCTGTGTATGAACTAACAGCTAAGTGTGCAAAGTTAGTTGGGGAGGAAAGAGGCAGGACGAAGAGAGGTGAGCTGGGCGACGGTGCAGGGAGGACCTTACAGGCCTTGAGGAGCTGAGCTGGAGGCTGTGTCTGAGAGGCCAGCCTGGAGGGCAGGCTCTGGTCCCTGAGACCAGTGGTATGGAACTCCGTCCTCGGTCCTGTCCTATTTCTCGGTTTTATCTCCCCTCTTGGATGAAGACAAGAAATACATACTTATCCTATTTCCAGATGACACACGTGAGGACAGAGAGCTCATTCATCAGATGATCACACTGAGATGCAAACAGCTCTCCGAAGGAACCAGAAGGATGGCCTGAAACCAAGAAAATAAGATTTAACGACGATGCGTTCTGCACTTAAATTTGAGCAAAAGTCCATGAACATTTAGAGGAGGCCTTTAAGCTCAGTGAGTTCTGCTGGCAGCGTGAGGCAGCCCACAGCGGGGGTGGCAGCGAGCCATCGTTTTCCTTAAGGATGAGGAAACGCTGTCTAATCTCGTGAAATGTCTGGCCGTGGGTTGAGCTGCCTTGTGAGGGCCGTGAGTGCTCTGCCCAAGCCCTGGTGGCATGCCATACCTCTTGGGAATGATCGATAGGGGACTCCTTTCGGGAGGGAAGGGAAGGAAATGAACTTTGATTGGCCATCTATGTGTCAGGCACGTTACCTACACTAACGTATCACCATGTCCCTGATTGGAGACATCCTATTTCATCGATTCTAAGTCACACATTTTTTCCCCACAATTTAACATCTCTGAGATTAGGATGCGGACTCGAGTTGATGCCATTTTACAATCGCTGTCAGCCAGGTGGCAGTCTCAGCCGGGTGGTGGGAAAACCCTCCATTGACACCTTCTGGTAAGATCGCGAAAGCACCACAGACTCAGTTCAATGCAGGATCTCTCATATAGATGAGGCACCAGGGCTCAGGGCGGTGAAATAACGCGGCCCCCTGCCTTTTTCACTGTGCCACACAGCACTAACTTGCTGGTTCCACATACTGGTTCCTGGACACGCTCTGAGTCACCTGCAGGGCTTAACAATTGTGGGGTCTCCAGTAGATATTATGACTCTGTAGGTAGTGATGGGCCCCGGGGAGTCTGGTTGGTTTAACTTTCCCGGAGGATTCTGATCCACAGGCAACCTGGGAATCACTAGAACTGGTGTCTCAGCTCTGAAATTTGGGTTGTTTCAGCACAGTGCTTTGATCCCAAATGTGCCTGAGCACCTGGGTCACAGTGCTCTTCACCCCGAGCCTGTCTGAGGAGCCAGTGAGGCAGGCAGCAGGGGTCAGCCAGGGCCCGGGCCCCACTACTCCCCACCTGTCCTGGCTGGAGAGGCCCCACTCAACCCCCATCTCGGCTCGGGTGGCTGAGGGGCAGGACTTGCTGACCTCTGCTTCCTCTTCCCAGGGAAGGGCGATCTGATTGGCTGTGAGCTGCCCCGGCGTGAGCAGGTGGTCAAGGCCAACGCCGATGTGAAGGGGCTGACGTACTGCGTCCTGCAGTGTCTGCAGCTGGCTGGCCTGCACGAGAGCCTCGCGCTGTACCCCGAGTTCGCCCCCCGCTTCAGCAGGGGCCTCCGAGGGGAGCTCAGCTACAACCTGGGTGCTGGCGGAGGCCCCGCAGAGGTGAGGGTGCGGGCAGAGAAGGGGTTTGTGGGAGTGCCGTGTGAGCACCCCGCACGTGGTGGTGGTGGGGCTCTACGCTCTGCTGCCCCTTCACACTCTCACACTGTCCTTTAGAGCCCAGCCCAGCTCTGCTCAGCCGCCACTCCCAGCTCTGCCGGCCCATGAGACGGCCCGCGAGTCCAGCGGTACCAGACAAGGAGGCTGTGAGGTCACAGATGAGGGGTGGTGCCCATGGGTCGGGGCCAGGCAGGCCGCACACTAGTCTCCAGGCCGCCTCTGCAGAGAGCCCTGCAGTGCCCCCTGCTTCTTCACAGTGACACAGGACTGCTCTGAGGGGCTTTTGAATTTTCTTGCCTTATCTTACTAATTCCAAACCGGTTTTTGGTACCAGGTCCTCCTGGATAGTTCAGTTAGCCTCAGGGACCAAGTAGAGGGACAGCGTGTCCACACTTGGCTAGCATTTTGAGGGACAGCAAATGCCTCCGGGGCTTGGTGGCTTTGTGGTGGCAGCAGAAAAGCACCCCGTTCCCTTGCCGAGTCTCTTCCTTGGGAGGTGGGAGACACTGGGCATCCTGTTTAACAAAAACAGCTCCTCCTGTCTAGGGCGATGAGACCAGGTCGGGGGGGTGGTGAGTGGGACATAGCGGGAGCTCCCCATGATGATTCCTTGTCCCCCACTATCCCCAGGTGGACACCAGCTCCCTGAGCGGCGACAACACCCTCATGTCCACACTGGAGGAGAAGGAGACAGACGGGGAGCAGGGCCCCGCAGCCTCGCCAGCCCCAGCTGATGAGCCCTCCAGCCCCCTGCTGTCCCCCAGCTGCACCTCATCCTCCTCGGCCGCCAAGCTGCTATCACCACGACGACCAGCACCCCGGCACCCGCTGGGTGGCAGAGGGCGGCCGGGCAGGGCAGGAGCTTTGCAGGCTGAGGCCGGCCCCTCTGCTCACCCTCAGAGCTTAGAGGGGCTGCGGCTGCCCTCTGTGCCATGGAATGTACCCCCAGATCTGAGCCCCAGGTGAGCGAGCTCTGGGCCACTAAACTCTGGGCAGAGCTGCAGTGATAGGGCTGGGGCCCTGGCCAGGCACACCCCTGCCCTGGATGCCCATCTGTCCCTCCAGCCTCCTCCAAGAAGCCTTCCTTGACTCCTCCTCCTCCCTGCTGCCCCCGTTCCACCATTCATGCCATGCACTGCTCAGAACTCTCTTGCTGTTTCACCTCATTCAAGTTTGAATCCCTAGTGAAACTGCGAGCTCCTAGAGGAAGGGACCACGTGTTACCCCTCGCTTGGGGCCCCAAGCCCCCGGCCCAGCTCCAAGCTTCTGCAGCCTCTGCGGACAGTGGGGCATCTTGTCCCATGAAACACTGCAGTGGCTGTCTGTCAACTGATTTGTTGTTCTGTGTCCACAGGGTAGTAGATGGCATTGAGGACGGCTGTGGCTCTGACCAGCCCAAGTTCTCTTTCCGGGTGAGGCGGTCTGGCCCAGAATGTAGCAGCAGCCCCTCTCCCGGACCAGGTACTGGGGCCCGGGTCCGGGGGGAAGTTGGCAGGGCAGCCTCTTTGCCCTGGGAGCCTCTGAGAAAGTGGCAGGGCACAGACTTTGGGTGCCCTCTTGCCCTCACCCACCTGCATGGTTTGGGCAGGGCAGTGGGTAAGACCAGCACCTTGGTGTTGGAAGGTAGCTGGAATGGAGCTTGGTGAGATCTCTGCTGCCAGATCTCTGTGTGACCTCGGTTCTCACCCCAGCTTCCCATCTGTAAAAAGGTGGTTGTGCATGTTAAATGAGATAATGGTGCTGAAACCCTCAGCACCGTGTCTGGCCCACTGGGGGGGATACAGGACTGGGGAAGCAGAGTTGGAAGTGGCCCCTGGGCAGGCCAGGCGGCCCAGGTAGTGTCCCCTTGCCTGGAGGACAGAACAAGAGACAGGCACAAAGGCAGCTTCCTGAGGGAGAAGCACAAGCCAGTGTGCCCGAGGCCCCCTGGCGGTTTGCACAGAATTCAGCAACTCAGGTAAGGCTGTAAGTGGCTGTTCCTGGCGGCAGCAGGCCTGGCCAGGCCAGTGTGGTCTGCGCTAAGCGGGCGGAGGCCTGGACCCCACCCTGTCTTCATTCACCAGCCCTGCCTGGTAACCCCACCCTACTGTCCACAGAGAACAGCCTGCTCACTGTCCCCCTTGGGCCCAGCGAGGTGAGGAACACAGACATGCTGGACAAGCTTCGGCAGGCGGTGGGTGAGGGGCAAGGGTGGGGGCGCCTGCTGTTGTGAGGTCCCCACCCCACTGACCACACCCTCCTCCCACCCTCCTCCCTTCCCTGCAGGTGATGGAGCTGTCTGAGCAGGTGCTGCAGATGCGGGAGGGGCTGCAGTCCCTTCGCCAGGCTGTGCAGCTCATCCTGGCACCCCATGGGGAAGGCCCATCCCCTCGGGCGTCAGGAGAGGGGCCCTGCCCGGCCAGCGCCTCTGGGCTCCTGCAGCCTCTGTGTGTGGACACTGGGACGTCCTCCTACTGCCTGCAGCCCCCAGCTGGCTCTGTCTTGAGTGGGACCCGGCCCCACCCTCGTCCAGGGCCCCCTCCCCTCGTGGCACCCTGGCCCTGGGGCCCCCCAGCGTCTCAGAGCTCCCCCTGGCCTCAAGCCACAGCTTTTTGGACCTCCACCTCTGACTCAGAGCCCCCAGGCTCAGGAGAACTCTGCCCCGAGCCCAGCACCCCAGGCCCACCGCCTCCTGAAGAAGGGGCTAGGACTGGGCCCCCGGAGCCCATGAACCAGGCCGAGGCTGCCAGTACCGGAGAGCCGCCGCCAGGGGCAGGGGGCCTGGCCTTGCCCTGGGAACCCCAAAGCCTGGAGATGGTGCTGATTGGCTGCCACGGCTCTGGCACAGTCCAGTGGACCCAGGAAGAAGGCACAGGGGTCTGACCGCCAGCCCCAAAGCTGCTGCCAGACATGCTGCCATCTGCCCAGCTTCAGGGTGGAGGAAGGGTGGCAGCCACCCCGGGACTCCGTGCTGCCCGCTGGCTCAGGGCAGGGAGCTTGAGAGCAAACAAACAAGGGCCTGGCCCCGGATTCTCACAGGGAGGGCTAGAACTTCTTCAGCCGCAGGCCCCAGGCTAGGAATCTTTGGGCTCCTACTCCTGGGGCCCTTCCTCACCTCAGCCTGCTCCTCTGACGTCTCATCTCCCTCTGCAGGCTGGGGGACAGTGGCCTGAGGCCAAGGAGGGGTTCTGCTATCCCCTGCATGTGCCCCTGCCTCACCTGTCCCCACATTTTTTATATTAAAAAAAGAATAATAAAAGAAACTACTTGGGAACTCAGTGCTTTGTATTTACAAAAGAAAAATAATAAAGGAAAAGTCTGAAGCTAACCAGCTGGAGACACGGAACCAAGGTGGGCGTCTGGGGGAGAGGGTAGGGGCCTCTGCAGAGAGAAGGCGAGGGGCTCTGGCACTAAGGCAGCCTGAGGGGCCCAGCCTCTAGGGGCTTCCCCAGGGCCAGCCCCGCCCTCCCGCAGAGGCTCAGATCAAGGGGCCAGGAGCTGAGTCTCCCGCAGCCCCCTCTGGTTTTTCCAGGAGCCTGAGTTGCCAGCTCCAGGGGTCTGGGAGGGCAGGGGAAACTGAGGCCAGAGAGAGCCCAGGGTTCCTGCCACCACTTCTCACTGTGGTGTGATCTTGGCAGCCTCGGCCCGAATAAGGGCAATGAGGTCCTGGTTGATGAGGAAGACGAATCGCAGGCTGGCGATCTGCGGGCGGGAGAGAAGGTGGCTAAGGACGGGGGTGAGACTGGGGGCCGGGGCAGGCCCACACGCTGCCTCACCACACCATGGGGCTCATCCCGGCCTTTCCACCTCCCCCCCAGCTCACCTCCACCACGGAGTTGTTGCTAAGGCGCCATTTGGAGCCACACAGCACAGGTCGTCCATCGATGTAGATGGGCCGCCGGCCCTCGTTGGCAATGAAGAAATCACCGTTGTTCTTCAGCTTGATGACACCTATGGGAATAGAGAGGAACGGGGGTATGATGGGATGGGGGGAAGGCCAGAAGAGGGCCTGAAACCCCCATGTTCCCTCTGCTTCCTGGGGCCGCTAGAAGGCACCCAGGACTCCCAAGTTAGAGATCTTAAAATGCCAGCTCCTCAGCCCCACCCAGTCCCTGAGGTTCCCACGGAGACCAAGCCCCAGGGCTGGAGGGCAGCGAGAGGCTGGGAGCAACATCCTCACACTGCTTCCCGCTGGTACCTTGCTTCCGGGAGATCTTCCAGGCCGGACCCTCCAGAGACAGGTCCACGTCAATCTGGTTATCCTTGGTTGCTCTGCCTAGGGTGATCTGGGGAAATGGGGCAGGTGAGGGCTGGAACCTGAGGAATGGGGAGGAGTCCACACAGGCCCAGGAAAGATGAGAAATCAGGGACCAGACATAGAAAGGGCAGTGAGGGGAAGATCGATGGAGGAGGGGAACCTAGGAAGGGGGAGGTAGGGGTGGGGATGGGGATGAGGACAGCGAGGGCTGGGCCGGCCTCACCTCTCTCGAGCGCATCAGGTACCGCACCATGCGGCCCCGCAGCACTGCCAGGGTCTGGTTGTCAAAGTCCGGAGAGCTCATGCCTGGGGGAGAGCAGCTCATGTCAGAGAGGAGCCCACTCTTGAGAGCCACAGCATGGAAGGCAGGGAGCCAGGGCAAGATCCACTAAGGGAAAGGAGCCAGAGGTCTGGGAAACGAGGGTGAACCCAGCTAAGCAGCCAAGGGGGCGCAGGGAGGGGCGACGGGATTTGGAGCACGACCCTGCTGGTCCCCCGGCCTCCTCACCTGTGATGCTATCTACTAGCACCTGCCACTTATGCAGTTCCTGTTCCAGCTGCCGAATCTCTCGTTTCTGACGCCGGTCAGCCACTGTCAGCTCTGGGGTGAGGTGGGGTGGTAATGAAGGACACGCTGAGGTAACCAGCACCTTGTACTGTTTCTCTCTGTTCCAGCAGGAGCTCCCACCCCCTCACTGTCCCCACCAGGGCACACTCACCATGTTCTAGGACTTCATCTCGCATTTCCCTGGGGGGCGAGAAGGGAAGGATGAATCAGACTCCAATTTGAGCTCACCTGCCATCACCATTAGGTGCTACTGGGCTCAGTAGGATCCCTCAGTCCCTCAGCCCAGTGGTCCCGTGGGCTGCTCCTCTGGCCTTAGCCTAGCTTCCCTCCCTGGGGTGGGGGTAAGATACAACGGGGGTGGGGGGCCGGGGAGGGCGCTTAGCAGGGAGACTAACAGCTACAACTGGAGCTCCAGGCCGAGTCTGGGCTGGGCTCCGTTCCCTGCAGCAGGAGAGGCAGGGCCAGGCAGCACAGGGAGCTCTGTCCTGCGGAGACACTGGGGCCCTGCCTGTGGCCCCAGCCACTCACTTGAGCTTACTGTCATCAATCAAGTCCTCTGCGTCGGAGAAATTCAGCACTTGGTCCCCCTTGGGCAGCGGCTGCACTGAACGAAGGACAGAGGGAGGGTCAGCGCCAATGCTCCTACTCAACCGCAAGCTGCTGAGCAGACAAATGAACTAAGAGGACAAACTGTAAAGACAGCCCATGGGGACGGCCTCGTGCTGAAATCAACAAAAGTTAACCTGATACAGGTAACAGCATGCATGCAGATCAGACTGCACGCTACTTTGGCACAAAGCATTCCTGGGGTTTGCTGGGGGGCAGAGGTGGTTCTAGAAAGTGAAGGGAATTAAAATTGACCTTTGGGGCTTCCCTGGTGGCGCAGTAGTTAAGAATCTGCCGGCCAACGCAGGGGACACGGGTTCAAATCCTGGTCCGGGAAGATCCCACATGCCGCGGAGCAACTAAGCCCGTGCGCCACAACTACTGAGCCTGCGCTCTACAGCCTGCGCTCCACAACTACTGAAGCCCGCACGCCTAGAGCCCATGCTCTGCAACAAGAGAAGCCACTGCAATGAGAAGCCCGTGCACTTCAATGAAGAGTAGCCCCCGCTTGCCGCAACTAGAGAAAGCCCGTGTGCAGCAACAAAGACCCAACGCAGCCAAAAATAAATAAAAATAAAATAATAAAAAAAAAAAGTTGACCTTTGCACGCTCTTTTCAGTGTGCGAAGAGTTCTCACTTACAAAGCCTTGAACTACATAGGGAAGGCATTACTATTAGCTGCACGTTACAGATGAGAAAACAGATACAGGAGGAAGGGTTAAGCTATGTGACTAGTTCAGGACACAGCCAGGAATCAAGGCCTGCTTCCCTGATTGCAAATCCAAACTGCCTCTTCTACCACATCACATGCTCCCAAACATTTTCTGCCACATTCGGCAAAGGGCTGAGAGGCACGTGCCTGTCAAGTCTCACTCAGGATGTGTCAGAAGGGAGCCTTAAGCCAGTGTTTTCAAATTGTAGGTCATGACACGTTAACAGGTCATGAGATTCACTTTTTTCCAAAAAAAAAAAAAGAAAGAAATGGAATGCAATAATATCAGAATCCATCAGATGTATTCAGGATAAATATTGTTTTATGAAAGTTTTTCAGTTCTTTTCTGGTCAAAATGTAAAAGCGATTGGGGTCCCCAAATCTGAGAACTCCTGCCTTAGTGTCAGTTGTTCCCAGGGCTGCAGCATCTGCTCAGCAGCAGCTCCGACTAGCTAGTGAGACTGCTGGTTGAGGAGTTTGACAACCCCTGAGGTATCATCACTGCCAGGGAAGTGAGGGGGGCTGCATAGGAGCCACAAATGCTCCACCACCACCACCCTCCACCTTAGTTCAGACTGTGGGGAGATGGGGTTGGGGCAGTCACCCTGCCAGAATGCCTGAATCCTACCAACCTAGTATTCAGCTGACTTGATAGGTAAGCAGTGTATACTCCCTGTTCCTAGGGACTCCAAGCATGAAATAGCAAAGGAGAAATCAAATATCCACATAAGACGACCCTTGAAGAGAAATATTATACCTTTACGTTAACAAATATACACAATAGGGGCTTCCCTGGCAGCGCAGTGGTTAAGAACCCGCCTGCCAATGCAGGGGACGTGGGTTCGAGCCCTGGTCCAGGAAGATACCACATGCTGCGGAGCAATTAAGCCCGGGCACCACAACTACTGAGCCTGCGTGCCACAACTACTGAAGCCTGCGTGCCTACAGCCCGTGCTCCGCAACAAGAGAAGCCACCGCAACAAGAAGCCCACGCACTGCAATGGAGAGTAGCCCCCGCTCACCACAACTAGAGAAAGCCCGCGCGCAGCAATGAAGACCCAATGCAGCCAAAAATAAAATAAACTTGTTAAAAACAAACAAAAAAACAAATATACACATGGTAACTTTTAAAATAGTGACAAAGGAGCTAGCAACAGCAGCAAAAATAAACTTTATCCAGTGTCTGTTCTCTCTGCAGGAGGTCAGTGATAGCTGAGCCTGAGGCAGCAGCAGATATCTGGAATAAAGACGGCTGCCCACTGGCACTAAATTGCAGAGATCCTCAGGAAGGAAAGATGGGGCCTCCCCTGACAAGATTTCCTAAAATCCTCTGGTAGGAATCTTTTATTATCCAGAAGCTGCGGGGCCTAGCGAGTAAGGTGACAGGCAGAACTGAAGCTTCATTTTCAGAACAGTATGAACAACTACATAGTAGCCAACGTGCAATAATCTTTAGGAAGTAAAGTGTGCTTGGACTGTGAAAGTCTGACCCTGAAACCCAAATCTAACTGAAGAGCTTCCTGCAGGTTAATCAGACTGCTTTCCTAGTATCTGTTATTAGGAGAGTGAGAGTTTTGCTGGTGAGGGAAGAGAGGAAGCTTTCTGGCCCTTGGGAAAGGAGAAAGACAGGCGGCCTGGGTTAAAGTCCCTGTAGGGATTTGGGAATGGCCTGAAGACAGCCCCACAGCACAAATGCTTGGTGGAAGGAGAGGCAGTGAGGAGTGTGGAGAGAGGGAAGAGGCAGAAATCCTTAGAGAAAGTGGGTGGGAAAAGGGGACAGGTGAGCGGTGAAGGGACTTTCACATTTTACTCATGTTTGAATGTTACTTGTGAAGAATATACTATTATTTATGTAATGGTAAAACATGTCAAAAAAAACCAAAAAAGTCAAGAAGTGGGAGACAACTCTGCCATTTAGTCTTTTTGTTCAGGATTCTAGGCAATTTTGGCTACCCTCACCATGATCCTAAGACCATTCCAGTCACTTTCCCTCCCTCTGGAAGGAAGTGGTTTTTGCTGCAAAGAGAGACGAACAAGACACTGGGGGCCACGGAGGGATTTGTTACAGGGCACCTGAGGGCAGCTGTGTCCAGCCCCCTTCACACTCACACTCACATACACGCACCCTCACTCTGCCAGCTCCTGGGCCCAGTTACCTGTCTGGTCCTCCAACAGGTAATACTGCTTCATGAGCTGCCAATGGGCCTGCAGAGCCTTGGCAGTACGGGCCAGGTAGAAGGCATCAGGGTGTCTGTGCAGCAGGTCCTGGAAGGTCTCCAAGGTGGGCTGGCTGGTCTGGAGGGCAAGAAGCACACTCTGGGCATCTGGGTTTCCTTGCTCCTGTCTCTGCTGTACCATCCGTGCCCCCTGCCCCAGTCCCCAGAAGGAGGTGGAAAAAGTGATAGCTACTGCCGCCCAGGAAGCCAGGCTTGGCTCTCCCTGAGGACCCGGTCCACAAAGGCCCTGCAGGTGTACGTGCGTCTCCAAGCAGTGGAGCCTCCCTGCAGTCAGTTTTCCAGGTTAGCCGGCTCCTGCCCTGCCCCTCGGCATTACCAGCCCTCAGCCTTACCGATCCCACTTTGCTCAGCAGCTGCTCTTCAGCCTTGCTAAACAGGGCCTTGCTCTGGATGGCGGCAATGGCCTCTGGGTGCAGCTGTCTCATGGCCTGGCAGGCCAGCCTGGGCAGGAGGGAGATAGAGGACAGGGCAGGGTTGAAGGAAGGGTGTCAAGCAATCTGGGGTTCCTACTTCTCCAAAGCCTGCAGGCCTCTGAGATCCAGAACTCAAAGATCCAGGCCCTCTACAGGAAGAGCCCAAGGCTTTAGCACAGGACCTGTGACCTCGTGCGTCTGCCGAAAACATCAACAGGCAACTCAGAAAACTCAGCTTCCTGTGTTCAACCCCGTGAAGAGGCTCAAGGGCACAGCTGCCTACAGGCCAGTCCGGAGGGAGATCCTGAGACCAGCTGCTGCTCCTGCCCCAAGAACTTTCTCCATACTTGGCCAAAGCTGCCACCCACTAGCCACCTCCTCTTTCCCAAGCTGTGCCCTGTCCATTTCCTGGTATATCAGGGCTGTGGCTATAGCTTAAGTGGTGACAAGGGCTGTGGAGTAGAAGATGGGTGTTAAGCATTCGACCGAATTCTGATGATATCAAACGAAGTGACTGAGAAGGAAGAGTGTGTGTTGTGTGTGTGCATAGGTGTATTTGGACTGTTGGAGCTGGAAGAGGCCCTGGTGCTCTTCTGTTCCAACTCCTTCTTCTGGAGGAAGAAACTGTGGGAGGTCAGTGTGGGAAGGCTGGGAGGTGACCGCCCCAAACCACAAAGCACACGGTGGTAGAACAGGGCTCCTGGCACTCATGTGGTGTTTTCTCTCATGCTACTTCCTTGACATCCAGCCTGGATTAGCAGGGTTGGTATCAGGAAGCAGCTTCCCCCTGAAGCCTGGCAGGTCTCCAGTATCATCTCAGAAGATACAAGACCCCAAGGAGCCCTGCCTCCCAGGCCCCTCCCCTGTACAATTCTTTCTGTTCAGGAGCCAAATTCTGGTGTCCCCAGTACCGCGCCGCTGCTGGGGCCAGCCCACTCACTTGGAGATGACAGGATCGTAGAGCAGGGCGTACCAGCGCTCCTGGACTTCCCGCAGGGTGAAGCGGCAGCTGAACTTCACGCCCAGGTGGACAGATGTCAGGTCATTGGTCTGCAAGGCCCCAGAGTGGTTTGCTCCAGCCTCAGAGCTGGGAAGAACCCTCCCGGGCCACCTACAGGACACTGCCGGGCTAGATGGGGGGCTGGGAACTGGAGGCTGTGGGGAGAAGGCAAACACAACCCCTGTGGTGGGAAGCACTACCTGCAACACGGCATTGATGAGCAGGAGGTCGTCCGCAGGCTTCCAGCGGCCCAGATCCTTGGTCACCTGGAGTGGCTGTTTGCTCTTCTTCACACGTTTGGTGAGTCCAGGGGCTGGGGCTGGGCTCGGCGGCACAGGGGTGCTGGGGGCCTTGGACACCTGGGCAGAGGGCAGGAGCAGAGTGAGCTCATCAGGGCAGCTAGGGCTTCAGGCCTAGAGCTTCGCACACTGTGTGGCAGCTCCAGCCCCACCCAACAACAAGCCACAGGCAGGGGGCCTAGCTTTCCAATGCCCATCCCTCCCCCTTCCCGCCCCCATCAAAGTACTTCTACACAGTCCTTGACCATATGGGGTCTTCTTTTTGCTGGTGGCGCCCCCCAACCCCAGCATGGAGGGTGGGTGGGGAGGATACCAGGAAAACACTCTTGCTGGTACAGTGTCTGGGGCCAGAGCAATGCCACCTGGGGGTTATTTTTACAGCCAGCAATGCTCGGAACAGGCTGTCTGCTCCCAGAATAGATGCATGCTCTGTGCCTCCCACACAGAATGTGACACAGGATGCACTGACAGGGTGGTGATGGGCGCAGCAAGAAAAGCGGAGTAGCGAGAGATGGGCTCCCAGGAGGGAGGCATCTGAGGTGGGCCGGGGCAGCTTGATCCTCTCACAAGCCTCCTCTGCAGGGCTCTTGCCAGCTGGCAAAGGTTGTGGGGAAACACAAAATCTGGCACTGGCCCCCACCCCTCTCCATTCCCCACGTCTCCCAATCCTTACCTTCTTCTTCTCACTGGAGGAGGGTTCACTCCCCGAACAGCGCCCTGGTTCCACCCCACTGGCCCCCTTTGCCCGGGTAGAGGACTTAGCCAGGCTGCTCTCCACCAGCTCATCGTCAAACTTCTTTCTCTTGATGAACCTGAGAATAGTCCTACCCAGTGAACGCTCTGTGCCCCATCCCCGGTACCCACTCACACACACCCAGCCCCCAAAGTAGAGCAGGTTCCCAGCAGGTAGGATGCTAACTGCTCTGGCTCAGTGGATGGGGCATGGAACTGCTATGCTCCACCCCTGAGATGACAGTGTACTGTACCACAAAGATTTCCTGTCCAAAACCTAAGATCTCCCTCCCTTGCTCTCAGTCTCATTGGGAGGGACTTAGTAGGGACAGGAAAAGCACAAGAGTCTGCCAACAGTTGGGCTCCAGAGGGGCTCAGGGAGCCATTCCCAACAGGGGTGAAGGCATGCAGCAGTCTCAGCCTCTGGCCCTTCAAACCCTAGTACCTGGAGGAGCTTCTCCGTTTAGGGATGGTGCCCAAAGCCTGTGAGGAGGCCCGCTTCTGCCCTGCCAGTGACTCCTCATCCTCTGAGCGGCTGGCAGTGCCTGATGCCATCAGGGATGAATCTAGCAGCCCCTGAGAATCTAGAAGAAGAGAAGTGGTGAACCCAGGCCTCCTAAATGCCTAGCAGAGCCCTGAGCCTCTGCACATGGGAACCCTCCTCAGCCCCCCTTCCCCTACCAGCCCTCTTGGTCCCTCCCCTGCTTCCTTGACACTTGAAGTTTTAAGGTGGGAGTTCCTTGGCCATCCAGATCCCATCTGGGCCCAGACCTTCCACGCTGGGCAGTTCTCCCGGTGCCACGTGTCATGTCGTGCAGCACATGGTGCTCAGGTCAGACTGGTGATGCCGACACACCGGGCTCTGGGCATAACTGCTCCCTCTGCCATCAAAATGCAGCCATGCCAAAGAGCGTCAGCTCAACAGCAAGTCAGTCAACTGTGGCCTCTGCTGAGAGGTACGTGGGTGGTGCTGGCCCAGGGGGAGGTGGCAATGCCCAGCCAGGACCGAAAGACACACGTGCCAGGCACGGGGTGGAATCAGCAGATGCTTGGCGCCTGAGCGTTTGGGGAGCTGGCCCGGCCTCATACTACCTTTGTCCATCCTCTCACAGTCCCAAAGCCACTGGTTCCAAACCACAGGGCTAGAAGGAAGGGTCCCACAGGTTCATCCAAGGATTCTGACCAGGTGAGCTTAGAGGCTGAGAAGAGATTCTGCAAAGGAGAAATGAGGCTCCCTGAGGCTCAGGTTTCGAACTGGCCAGCTTCACCTCCTTATACTGGAACAGGTCCCCAGGATCCCATAAGCTAGGGAAAACACCAGGAGAAGAGACACAATATATTCTGCCAATATGACCCTGATAAACCAGTAGTCTTTCGAAGGTCACCGACATCTCTGAGACAGTGATAAAAGCTATGGACCCTAGAAAAATGTACACATTAGAGTGGTTCACAAACCACTCTAATTCTACTCATAGCCCCTAGGTTAAGGGCCTTGACTATAAACTAGCAAGAAACAAGGGATTCTTGGCTCACTTTTTGTCAGCTGCCCATTCAGCTCCCCTCCCAGCCCAAAGCAGGGAAAAGGAAACGGAGATTGAACTCCCACCAGTCCATCTCACTTTTTTCATCTGAAGCTCTGGCTGAAGATTTAATGGGTGGTACCTCGTGGAAGCTAAAAAACGCGGCTTGGGAACTGAGCAAATATCAACCACCCTGGGGGGGGCCCTCGCCTAAGCCCGGAGAACTCAGGTAGTAGGGACTCTGCGGAGCGCGCCGCTTCGGAGAGTCCCGCCCCTTCTGACCAGGGCGTCTCTCCGCGCAGCGTTCTAGCCCTGCCCCCAGGTGCGCTCCTCGCGCCGTACCATTTGATACGGCTGGGAATCTTGCCACCTGGGGAGAGGGTGAAGGGCCCGATTCCGCGGGTAGACTGGGGCAGGGTCAGCGCCGCCTGCCTTCTCCGGCCCTCCACCCCTCGTTCTCCCCCCAAGGGCACACCCACAGTAGGGGATTAGTCCAGGTCTGTTTCACGGGCTCGGGATAGGAGTGGTGACGAAGTCAGCCCTGCAACGCAAAAGCAAAGCACCGAGTGAACCCCGATGCCCTCGCAGCCTTGGTTTAAGCCCCACGGGCCGGTGGCGGGGAAAGGGTGACTCCCAGACCAATTCTCACCCCACCTTCGGCATGCCACCTTTGCGCATGCGTAACTTCTAGGACCAGATTCTGGCCCGGTCCGGCCCACGCATGCGCAGATTATCGGGGCGCTCCCGGGGCGGGGCCCCAAACCTGGCGGGGTGTCGTCCCCAGCGGCACTCTGGAGAACTCCATTTCATCCCCAACTCTGCTCAGAACACTCAGAGGCGAACCGCGAGGTCTCACCATTCCTAGGCTGCCAGCTCCAACAATTTCTCCGCGGCGACGGCAGCAGCCGCAGGGCCAAAGCCGGCTTCCGTGAGGCCCGTCTACTTCCGGGTCTACGAACTAAGGGCTGCGCAACCCCTTCCGGTTCACCCCGGTAACTTGGGTAAGGGGGCGTGGCCGTGGCCGTGGTAGCGAAGGTGTGGCTGTTTTGTTAACAGCCAAAATTAAAGGCTTTCCCAATTGGGACAACATATAGGGAGGCGTCAGGGATTATAGAATCCAGGTTGGAGAAAGTGATTAAAGGGAAAGGCGAGACTTGGGGCAGGATAGCCTGAGTAGCGAGATGAGGCAACGCTGGAAGGGGCTGGCCCGAGGGTGGGGCCGGGCGGCCGACTAGATTTCGGCTTCCGAATCTTGCGGCCTCCTAAGACATCTAGGACTCTTTGATAGTTTCTCAGGACCAATTATGGATTGTTTGATTCCACCAAAGGTTTTAGAGAAACTACTCTGTGGCAGGCCCTGTGCTAGGCACAACACGGGGAGATGATGTTGAGCTCCCTCTAGCCGGAGAGATGTGACATATAGAAGGGGCAGGGAGGTTGATGTCTAAGGAACGGAGGGAGGGTTGTAGGCCGCGGTTCTAGAAGGTAGAGGCCCTGGGAGAAGGAGTGCCCTTCCCATCAGCCCGACCCCACCTGGATTCCTGGAGGCAGCTATGGGCCCCGGGAGGTAAGACGACCCAAGGATGCACCTTCAGAGGAGAGTGCCCTGGAGATGGGAGGACAAAACTACAGGAAAAGTTGGGAGTTTGGGGGTGTGAGAGCTGTCTTGAGAAACCAGAAAGACTGTCCTCTAAAAGAGGGTTTCTATTTGTTTTATGCTTCCTTGGAGGGGCACAAAAGGGTAATAGCCTTAGAGAAACATACTGCGGCTCAGAATAAGAAAGATACAATTCCAAAGCTGTCCAGCAGCTAGGGTGGTCCCCTCAGTGGAGGTGTCAAGCACACATCACCTGGACATTGCCAGGCGATTCAAGTGTCAGATGGGAGGCTAGCGCTTCTGGCCCTGACAGTGTATGATAGCCTTCTGCTTCAAGAGTCCCGTGTTCATTTGTGATCTTGCTTAATGAGTATTAACCTATTTTATTTCCCCTGAAAGATTGTGTTTTCTGATACAAGGTGTGATGGACTATACTAGATATAGCATAGTAGCTATACTAGGTGAGAGTTATCAGGGAGGTCTCTAAGGAGGTGACAATTGAATTGAGATTTGACAGCTGATAAGGGACCAGTTAGGCAAAGAGCTGGGCTAAGATGACCTAGTCAGAGGGGACAGCATAACTCCAAAGCAGAAAAGAGCTTGGTGAGTTTGAGGAGGAGGAAGGAGATTAGTGTGGCTGGAACAGGATGATCAAGAAAAAGAGGGAGGTAGATGAGAATAGAGAGGTCATCAGGGCAGATCACATTAGGCCTTGTAGTTCATGGTATAGATTTTGATCTTTATTCTTTTTTTTTTTTTTTTGCGGTACGCGGGCCTCTCACTGCTGTGGCCTCTCCCGTTGTGGAGCACAGGCTCCAGACGCGCAGGCTCAGCGGCCATGGTTCACGGGCCTAGCCGCTCCGTGGCATGTGGGATCTTCCCGGACCGGGGCATGAACCCGTGTCCCCTGCATCGGCAGGCGGACTCTCAACCACTGAGCCACCAGGGAAGCCCCCGATCTTTATTCTTTTTTTAAACAATTTTATTTATTTATTTATTTATTGCCATGCCGCACAGCATGCAGGATCTTAGTTCCCCCACCAGGGATCGAACCCATGTCCCCTGCAGTGGAAGCACAGAGTCTCAACCACTGGACCCCTAGGGAAGTCCCCTTGGCCCTTATTCTTAACGCATTAGAAAGCCCTTAAAGTATGACAAGCAAAAGCATCCATCCTGTGATATGATTTAATGTTTTAAATGATCCCTTTGTCTACTTGTGGAGAATGGATTGTAGGGGGGCAAAAGAGGAAGGAGAGAGATCAGATGAAGAGGCTATTGTAGCAATCCAAGTGAGAGAGGTAAACTCAGGGGGTTTAGCTGGGTTGTGGGGGCAGTAAGATGGGCAGAAATAGTGACTTTGATGTGTATTTTGCAGGTAGAATCACAAGGACTTACTGATGGATTGAATATAGGATATGAGGGAAAAGGAAGAATCAAGGATAAGATCTAGATTTGGGGCCTGAGTACCTGGATGGATATGAGACAACCCCCCCTCTTTAGAATATATCCAGAATCTGGTCATACCTCACCAGCTCCAACACTATTTCCTGATCCAAATACCCTGAATTCACCTTCTCTCACCTGGACTATTGCAAGAGCTCCCTAACTAGTCTCCCAGCATTCATCTTTACCGCCTCTCCTCCAATTTCTTCACAGCAGCTAAAAGAAATGGAAATCCACTCATATCAAGCCTCTGTTCAAAATCCTCCATCATCCTTGGAGTAAAAGCTCATGAGGTCATGACCTCATCTCCTGCTTCTCTCACTTGGTCTTTTAAAAGTTTCAGTCCCCATCCCCTGCATTCTGTATCCCTTCCCTGCTTTGTTTTTTCGTTAGCATTTATTTTCTCCTAATGTGTGATGTAATTTACTTATTTTTTTCCTGTTTATTATATGTCCCCCAGCAGTAGAATATAAGGTCTATGAGGGCAGGGGGTTTTGCCTGTTTTGTTCACTGCTATAGTAGGTACTTAATAAATATTTGTTGAATAAGCATGTTAAATAAACCTAGGGGAAAGGGGAAGTCTGTGGGAGGAGGAGGTTTGTATAGGCGCAGAAATGAAGAGTTCTGTTTAGACAGGTTAAGTATGAGATGCCTGTGAGGTATCCTGGTGGAGGTGTTGAGTAGAGAGGTGGGCACACTAGTCCAGTCACGGAGGAGACCTGGGCTGGAGATACACATTAGGGAATCATTCTCATGAAGATAGTGCCAATGCCTAGGGAGACAGTGTAGACAGAGAATAGGAAGGTCCAAGACCCATGGCTGGGGCACTCCAACATTTAAGTTAAGGTAGAGGAGGAGCCAGCAAAGGAACAAAAAGAAGAGTGTGGATAAAAAGAAAACTTAGCAATGGCACCAGTCATCTAACCTCCAGTTAACTGTCCCTGGCTCCATGGTAATCTTTCACAGTGCAGCACTATCCCTGGGATAGACGTGGCTTACCGTGGAGGCCACGATCATCATGGTTTCTCCTGGATCTTTACTCAGGGCACCAGGCTCCTTCATCTGGGGGATTAGGACATGGTGGTTAAGAATACAGGCTCTGCCTGACTTTAAACCTTAGCTCTATCACCTACCATCTTGTGACCTTGAGAAGTTAATATATTTCTTTGCCTCAGTTTGCCATCATCTGCGGGGAAATAGTAGTACCCACTTTGTAGGATGGTTCTGAGGAGTAAATCACTCATTGTTTAAACAAGTACGTTGTATATAGCAAGTGCTTAAAAAATGTTAGCTGTTGGTACTGTTCTTAGGGCTTGGGTCTTGGTGTCTCCTGCCAGGTGGTCAGTCTAGGACCCAGACTTTGATAGCACAGCCCTTCCCGGCTCCCATCCACTAGAGCAGGACCAGTTTTTCTTTCACCTAAGGCTGTTACCTTCTGGGCACTTGGTCAGAGGACACAGGATCTCTCTGCTGTTGGCTCAAATATACCTTCTTAGGAAGGCAAGTTTAATAAAGCTGTTGATCAGTACAAAGTTGCCTTTGGATTCACAATGCATTTTAAGTCAACATGAACTCTACTTGATATCTGTACACCTTTTTTTTTTTTCTCTAAGGGAGGAGAAACCATTTGCAAAGGATGAGTCTCATATACAGACTGAATCTCTCTGAAATATCAGTCCCCAAGGTAGAGAATCACAAACTTTATGAAACATCCAACTTATTTAACATGACAAAATGTATATATCTCAGTCCGAAAGCCAGAATCACACTTAATGAGGAAACCTAAATTATTCCCATTGAAGTTAGGTATTCCACAAGGATGGCCCCTGTGACTATTTTTATTTAACACTGCTTTGGAAGTACTAGCCTACTTAATTACAGAAGAGAGAGGAATGAGATAAAAAAAACTAGAGAAGAAGAGGTGAAATTACCATTGTTTATTTATGATATAATAGCCTAACTGGAAAATCCAAGGATATCAACTGAAAAACTAATACAAATAAGACATTTTAGCAAAGTGGGTACAAATTAATTTATAAAAAGTCAATAAACAACAGCCAATTAGAAAGTATATGAGAATAAAATGTATCATTTACAATAGCAATGAAAATGTAATGTAACCAAGAGTAATCTTAACAGTGTGCTGGATGTAGGTGCCCAAAACTAAAAATGCTATTGAAGGACACAAAAGGAGACATGAATAAATGGAAAGGCATACTCTATTTTTGGGTTGAAAGACTCACTGTCATAAAGACGTCAGCTCTCATTAATCTATACATTTAACACAATCTAATACCAACAGACTATATAACCTGAATATAAAGTTCATACGGAAATTTTTGCATCAAGAATAACCATGAACATTCTGAAAAAGAAAGTTAATGAAAGGGGAATAGCTCTATTGGATATTAAACCAATGAAAGCTACAATATCTAAAATAGTAAAATCCAGAGGACACTAGTGCAAGCATAGACAATTTGATCAAGAGAACAAAATAAAGAGTCCAGAAATAGACACAAGACATTTAAAATGTTAGTATATGATAAAGATGGCATTCTCTATCAGTAGGGAAAAGATGGATTATACAGTAAGTGGTATTGAGACAATTGTGTAGCCACCTGAAAAAAAATAATGTGGTATCTCTACTTTAGTCCTTACGCTAAAATAAATCCATATGAATCAATTGTGTTTAAATAAATGTAAAATAGTAAAACTATAAATTTATATGTTGTAGTGGAGAAAATATCTCAGTATAGCACAAAGTTTCCCAAAGCATTAAAAAAGACAATTCTGTCAACATAAAAATCTATAATTTCTGCAGAGCAAAAAACACCATAAACAAAGACAAATGGCAAACTGGGGGAAATATTTGCAGCTCATACCACAGACAAAAGGACTAATTTTCTCGGTATATACAAAATCCCTTCAAATCAATATGAAAAAGAACAAAAATCCAATAACAAAATGGGATGGTTAACATAAAAGGAAAGATAAATGGCTCTTAGACATATGAAAAAAATGCTCAATCTCATACACAAGAAAATTGAAACTACATTTAGATATCATTTTTCACCTATAGACAGGCAAAAAATCCAAATGTTTGACAATATGCCCTTGGCCTGGTTATGGAGAAACAGGCCCTCATATATGTTACCGGTAGAACCGTAAATTGTCAGTACTTGCCAAAATTACAAATGAATATAATTTCTAATCCAGTATACTTTCACACATGCAAAATAAACTATATATAACAACAATAGCATTATTTACGGTAGCAAAAATTTACAAACAATTCAAACATCTATCACTAGAAAACTACTTAAATAAATTATGGTCCACCATACAATGGAATATCATACAGCCAGGCTGAAGAGCTGTCACACAAATCTTTATAGGCCATGATTAAATTCATGAAAAGCTATTAAAAAGTTTTTAAACGAGCATGGTATGAGATCTGGAGTTTAGAAAGATCTCTCTGGCTTAGTATGGAGCATAGACTGACAGAGCAAAACTAGAGACAGGGAGATCAGTCAGTAGCCTAAATTAGGGTAGTCACCAAGGAGAAGACACATAAAATGTAGACTGGGGGCTTCCCTGGTGGCACAGTGGTTGAGAGTCCACCTGCCGATGCAGGAGACACGGGTTCGTGCCCCGGTCCGGGAAGATCCCACACGCCGCGGAGCGGCTAGGCCCGTGAGCCATGGCCGCTGAGCCTGCGCGTCCGGAGCCTGTGCTCCACAACGGGAGAGGCCACAACAGTGAGAGGCCCGCATACCGCAAAAAAAAAAAAAAAAAAAAAAAAATGTAGACTGGATAGGGCTTGATAACAGACTGGGTTTAGTGGTACAAGAGATGAGGCACTGATGATACCCTGGTTTCTGGCTTTGGCGGTAAATGGAGAGTGATAGTTATGCATTGAGATAGGGAGCATAAGTGGAGAAGCTCGTTTGGGTAAGAAGGAAAGATGATGAGTTTTATTTGGATGAATTGAGTTGGAGGTGCCAGTGGGCAATCAGTTGAGATGCTTGGTTGGGTGTTTGGGTATACAGCTCTATGACTCCGGGGAGAGATTGGGACTAGGGATAAATTGGGGAATCGTCATCATATAGCTGATGTTTGAAGCCAAAAGGGAAGATGAAGTCATCTTGGGATATCCTGACGCATGAGGAGAGTGTCCAGGCCCTGAAGCGACCCCTGGAGTACAGGCAGAAGACTGTGCACCCCTACTAGAGCCAGAGGAGTGTGGGGAACAGGAGGGAAACCAAGTATCACATGACAGAAGCAAGGGAAGACTGTGGTAGCGTTTTAGTGGTCCATGTCTCTCACTTGGTTATAATATCCTTAAGGACATAAACTGGGTCTTATTTTTGTTTTCTCCCTGTCTGCTCCATCCCCACCTTCAGTCAATACAAGGTTTTGCACATAATCGAAATGTCTGTGAACAAAATAAGGGCATGAATGAGTAAATCCATTCAAAGCTGGGTCTTTACACTACTTTAGTTCAAATCGTCATTACTGTTCCTCTGATTGGTCTCCCTGCATCCATTCTCTAGCCTCTCCACATTGCCACGGCTGCCTCTCTAAAGTGCAGATCTAGTAACATCACTCTTTTCCTTGAAAATCATCAGTGGCTTTCCACTGCTGAGGAAAATCCTCAGCTTGGCCTTCAAGCTCATCCAAACCCAATCTCAGCCCAGCTTTGCTCCTGTAACACCTGGCTTCTTACCCATGAACTACGCCACACTGACTACTTTTTGGCCCGTAAACATGCTCCGTGCTTATAGTATTCTACTCCCTCGGATTCCCCACCCCCCTGCCACCTGCGTTAGTTCTATCCATCCTTCAGCTTTCTGTTGAAATCCCACTTAGACCTGAAGGCCTTTCCAGAGCCTCACTGCAATGACGTCTCCTTCTCCTGTTCTCCAATTATTTTGCATCTGTATTATATCACCTGCCCTGTACTGTATTTGTGTTCGTTACATATGCCAGCACCCCCTATTTACTACCCTGTCTCCACACTGGACTGTGAAAAGGGATTGTGTCTCAGTGTCATCATTACATCCAGCCTTCACACAGTACACTAAGTAATTGCTGAATAAGTGACGGGTGGATGGGTGGACGGTAAGTCCTTGGGAGTACAAGGACCTAGTTCTATTTATTTTTATTCCCTCTACAGTGCTTTGCATGTGGTGTGTACCCTATGTTTGCAGTAAGCTCCTTAGAAGTTTGTTTTATTGACTTTTATACTCTTACTGCCTAGTACAGAGCATAACATCACAGTGGGTGCTCAATAAATGTTTAAGGACTCAATAATTACTCATTTAATTTGCTCTCAGTAGCCTCCACAGAGGCCAATGGCTTTGGCAAACAGTGTTTGGTATGTGCTTCTTGCCAGCTCTGACAGGCTGCCTTTGCAGGCCATTGACAAGCTATGTCATGTAGTATGGCTAACAGACCGAATTAGGGCTGTCACGATGGTTAAGCGTTTAACACAAAGAGATGTGGCTCTCCAGGCAGAAACACAGCCTGGAAGAAGCCTCAGAGGCAAGAGCAAGGCAGCTCAACTATGGAGGGATGGGATCACTTATTCCTTAGAGAAAATTCTGACTTGGTTTCTACTATGTGCACAGCACTCTGTACTGGGGGCAGCTACAGCTGTGAAAGCAACTGGGCATCTGCTCTTAAAGAGTTTAAGATCTGGGGGGGATGAGGACAATAATCCCAGAACAAAGACAAGATGACCATTGCTGGAAGAGATGCATGAACAAAGGTTGAGAGAGCCTCCAGGAGAAGGGGGCATCTTAGGGAGGACTAGGAGAGGCATCTTGGTAGGGGGAATAGCATTTGCGCTCATTTCCTAAACTTTCCTGAATGCAAAAGGAATTGTCAGTGTTCAACTGGTCTCCCTGTTTCCCCCTTCCCAGACTTCAGTCTGTTCACATCACTATGGCCAGAGCAATGCTCTTGAAGGTGAGGTCCGATTATGTCACTTCTCTGCTCAAAATTCTGCAATGGTTTCCATTTTATTCAGAGTAAAAAATGGCTCCTGGGGGCTTCCCTGGTGGCGCAGTGGTTGAGAGTCCGCCTGCCGAAGCAGGGGACACGAGTTCGTGCCCCCGTCCGGGAAGATCCCACATGCCGCAGAGCGGCTGGGCCCATGAGCCATGGCCGCTGAGCCTGCGTGTCCGGAGCCTGTGCTCCACAACGGGAGAGGCCACAACAGTGAGAGGCCCGCGTACCGCAAAAAAAAAAAAAAAAAAAAAAAAAAAAAAAAAATGGCTCCTACTCTTTCAGAGTGAAAATAAAGTCCTTACCGTGGCCTACAAGGCCTTATGTGATCTGTCCCTCCAGTCATTCTCCAACACTTTCCTTGCTTTTCTCCTCCCACTCACTCACCTGGCACCAGTCACAATGGAGATACGGCCATTCCTTGACTATGCCAGGCATGCTCCCACCTCAGACTGTTCCCTCGGCCTGCATACCCTTCCCCAGGGCTTGCTTCTTCATCTCCTTCAAGTCTTTACTCGAGTGTCATCTCAGTGAGGCCTATTTTATGCCCTGTTTTAAATGGTGACCTTGGGACTTCCCTGGGAGTCCAGTGGTTAGGACTCGGCGCTTTTACTACCATGGGCATGGGTTCAATCCCTGGTTGGGGGACTAAGATCCCAAAAGCCTAGCGGTGCGGCCAAAAAAAAAAAGGTAAACTCTACATTCTGGTACCTTACCCCTCGTTGAAATTTGTGTTTCTCCATGGCATCTTTTACTATCTGACATACTGTGTATTTTACTAATTTTTTATTTGTCCATTTTTGCCCAATAGAATGTAAGCTCTGCGAAATCACTTTAAAAAAAAAAACAACTATTTTCTTCAGCACTGTATCCCTAATGCCTACAATAGTGCCTAGTATTAGTTACCCAATAGGTATTTGTTGAATGAATGAGGACGTGATACATGTTTGAAGAAGTCTTCAGGTAGGGCTTTCTGGAGGAGTTCCTAAAAAATAGTTGCCTGAAGAATCATTGACAAGGAGAGATCTCTGAACTGCACAGCTGAGGACCCTGCTGGGGGTGAGTGGTCAAGCGAGGAGGAAGTGGCCCTAGGCTGAAGCCACCAAGAATTACATGCAGGATCCAGATGTCCAAAGGATGGGTCAGGAATCCCTTGTCTCATTCCCCTAATCTTTGCCATACTAGCTTTCCTCACTCAGCCAAGCACCTTCTCAGATGAACTCCACCCAGCTTCAGCTGTGTCCATCCTTCAGCGGTTCCGGTACTTTTCATTTGGCCCTCTTGTTCTCCGGGCCAGCCGAGGCCCTTCAACAAGCACTTTGCTGCCTCCTTGTGGCTCCTGCAGGAAAGGGACTCTCTTCTGAAAGTGAGGTGACAGAGGCCTACACAGGGACTCCTCGAAAGGGGGCTGTGGGAGAGGAAACCTGAATCTTCTTGACCCCCATGGAGACCCTGAATTATTGGCAGCTGCCCTCCCGCCCACAGACGTTACTGCTAATAGCGACGACCGTCCCCTCAGCAGACAGCAGAGCCCTGACAGGTATGCCAGCTGGACTCAGCTTTGGTTGTTCCAGGTTAGGTCACCTTTGGGGGAAGAAATCTATTTATTTATTTAGCTGCGTCATGGGATCTTCGCTGCAGTGCGAGGGCTTCTCTTTAGTTGTGGCTCACGGGCTCAGTTGCCCTGTGGCATGTGGGATCCTAGTTCCCCGATCAGGGATAGAACCCGTGTCCCCTGCATTGGAAGGCAGATTCTTAACCACTGGACCACCAGGGAAGTCCCCTGGGGAAAGAATCTGAGGCAACAGTCAGATCCCAGGGCCTACCTTGAGGGGCATTCAGGCCAGTCAACTAGTATATCTAGCCTCTACCTACTCGGCCTCCTCCCAGCTCCCAGCCAATAGTTTTTAAGGGGTGAGGCAGCCACCAGCCAGATCAGGGCCGGGTGTGTGTAAAGAGAGGAGGGGGCTGGGTGTGACACGAGTAGGAAGGCTGGGCACTGTGGAGAACTGGAGCCCATGCCCTGGAGGACACTGCTTAGCTGAGCCACTGCTCAGTTCCAGCCCGTTACTGTTTCTGTAGGTAACTGAAACCCACCTAAGCTAATATCAGCCCCTAAACAGGGGAATGTCCTGGAATACCACTGGGTTATCTTGTAGACCTACAAGGCAGGGATACAGCCAGGCCTCAGTAACCATCTGGCTGGCAAAGTTTCTGATGAGACGACTTCTTACTTTCCTATGTAATTTGTTTTTCTTTCTGGCAGCTTTCAAGATGTTCTCTTATCTTTGGTTTCAGCAGTTAAGACTATGCTATGCTTAGGTGTGTTTTGTGTTTATCCTGTTTGGGGTTCTCTGACATTCTTGGATCTGTGGTTTGTTCTCTTTCATTAATTTGGGAAATTCTTGGTGATTATCTCTTCATATATTTCTTCTGCCCCATTCTGTCTCCCTTCTTCTAGGACTTCAATTATGTGTGTTAGACCATTTGTCATTGGCCCACTCAAGTCGGTGCTTAGTTTTGGGTTTGCTCAATTGTTCCTTTGTTTCCTCTTTATGTTACAGTTTGTTTACATTTCTTCTGACTTAGCTTCAAGCTCACAGATTTTTTTCCTCTGCTTTTGTCCAGTTTGTTGATTAACTGGTTGAGGGAATTGTTCATCTCTGATATTAAGGTTTTCACTTCTAGCATTTCTGGTTTTCCATTTCTTTTTTAGTTTCCTATTCTCTTCTCAAATTCCCCATCTGTTCATGCATGTTGTTCACCTTTTCCACTAGACTAGATCCTTTAACATGGTAAATATAGCTATCTCAAAGTCCCCAACTGATAGTTTCATCTTAGCCATGCTCATATTCTTTTTTTTTTGCGGTACGCGGGCCTCTCACTGTTGTGGCCTCTCCCGTTGCGGAGCACAGGCTCCGGACGCACAGGCTCAGCGGCCATGGCTCACGGGCCCAGCCGCTCTGCGGCATGTGGGATCTTCCCGGACCAGGGCATGAACCCATGTCCTCTGCATCGGCAGGTGGACTCTCAACCACTGTGCCACCAGGTAAGCCCTCTTTTTTTTTTTTTAAAGAAGATGACTCCTCCAATCATAGTCATGCTCATTCTTTTTCTGACTTTTTCTAAGTTGGCCTCCCCAGCACATGGAACACACCAGACCCTGCATGGCTTTTGCCTCCCTGGTTCTTTGGTTGGGTTGTTTACAAAAGGTTTTTATCCCTTCCACTTCACCGATGTCTCCATGAAGGTCACAGTCAGGGCTAAAGTAGACCCTTCTCTCATGCCCCCTTTCACATTAGTGTTGATTCCTCATCTTGGAGAACCCTGAGGCCATGAGCCATGTAAGCAGAGATATGGCCAACTCCCAAATCTGGCTTGAAGAAATATGCCAAGAAGTACTCCTTCTCATGCCCTGGCTTCCCCAAGTTTTTTTGAGGCAATATCTTGTTTGACCAAATACATCAACTTTGCTCTGAAAAAAAAAAATGAGGTTCTTGGATAGTATTAAATAACCTCATTACCAGAAAAACACCATATACTATATCTATATATCTCCTTGGGTTTCAACCCAGCTTGGCCATCTATCAGACACTCTGCTTGTTTGCCAGAGAGCTTGCTAGAGGACAACCAAAAAGTCAAAGTCCTCCATCACCGGGGCAGGTTTAGCTGCTGGGCACCTTAATTTAAGCACAGTGCCGAAAGCGTACGGAAGCATCTGAAACCTTTAAAAATGTCATTGGTGAGACTTCCCTGGCGGTCCAGTGGTTAGGACTGCACGCTTCCACTATGGGGGGCCCGGGTTTGATCCCTGGTCAAGGAACTAAGATCCCACATGCCGAGGCTTAAAGAATAGATAGTAAAAATAAATAAATAAATAATGTCATTGGCACCAAAATACAAAAATATATGTAATTAAATGTTTATAAAACACAATACTGTCAGTTTCATTATTCTGTCAAATTTAATATTCAGAATATTCTCATCTTATTTACAAAACTTGTTAGATTTCATCTCTATGCATGATGATTGCTGAGAAGTCACAGCCAACTATACATTAAAAAAACTTACTCATAGTCGTTTAATTTCCAAAGCAAAGTTATAAAATTCCCTTCCAATTATTTATAAAGCAATACATATAGTATGAGGGCATTTTAATATGTTGGCTACAGTGGGGTAAGGCCTCCAGAAAATAAGCCTGAACGGCTAGACATGGCCCTTCCCTGCCACAGCTGTCCCATGTGTGTGACCTGCATCAGAAACGCCTCTCACCTTCCTCCCTCCGCCAGGCTTCCTTGTGATACGTTGAGCTGTGGCTCAGAAATTAAATCCTACTCTGGCATCATCCAAGGGCCATCAGTTTGCATCCAACATCCTCCTCTTCCTTCCAGAATTTCAACCGTAAGCAAGGATGGGTGTTCCATTCCTAAGAAACAGAATCACTGGATTGTGGGGCCTCTGAGAACAGGGTAATTTCCTAGCTAACGTTTTATCATGCCTGGTCCCTAGGTCTGGTCTGGCTAGGCGGGAGGAGGGGGAGGGGAGTGCAAGGGAGAGTGAGGATGGGGCGGTGCTCGTAAGCTGTATGAACCAACCAAAGTAGTGTCTTCCCTGAATTAAGACAATTAATTAGCGGACAGGGATGGCCTCCTAAGCCCACACCATCTAGATTTGGAACCTCCGTGTCTCTATTTCTTCCATCTTTGTCCTCACTTCTTAGAGATGCACTCACCTTTGCTCCCACACCCAGTCACACCTGGCTCTGACTTGTACTCAGTACCTTCTTCTGTTCTTACCTTCTGAGTTTCACGCTCATCATCAGTATATCTGTTACGTATTTGTCTGTCTCTGATTGATTTTAAGAGTTACTGAGCCCTGCTGTGTGCAAGGCACTAATTATGGCCGTCTTGGCTGGTCGGCTCCCAGAGGGCAGACACAACACTGGGGGGATCCCTGTGACTGATGTCTAAGTCAGTGGCCAGGTGGTCATGCATCTGGTTTCAAAAATGAGTGAGTTGAGGAGGTGTGGGTTTTAGCAATGAGGCAGAAAATTTTAAAAATAAACACATCTCTATTTTATTAAAAATGTACAGTTTGGGGACTGAAGGAGAAAAGTAGTGTTTCTCAAAGTTCTAGGATTACTTAGCAGTACCCAGAGTGTTTGTTTAAAAACACCAGCTGGGAATCTGCATTTGGAACAACTTTGAGAATCACTGGCTAAGGCATGGAGCAAGGACCGCAATTGTCTCGATCCTTCTGGCTTTTTAGGGTTCCGGGGAAGGACTCGTTTGACTTTTTACAAACAAGCTCAGCTGGCTCCTCTGGGTGTTCCTGGCCTTCCTTTCTTTGGGTCACTGAGGCACTGAAACAGTTAGTACAGTTACCGGTTGGGAAACAGATGAAACAAGGCCCTGAGATGTGAGTACCCACCCAGCCTACCCGAGAGCTTCCCTGGTCGTCTCTGGGAGACCAGTCCAGGGCTGGGCCCAGACTGACCCAGATGTGGAACTGCTTAACACAACATTTCTGCCACATCCCAGGGGCTCTGCTTCTTTTCTTGTGACTCTTCCTCCCGTTTCACGTTACAGAATACTCCCTCTTCCCTCCCCTCACTCTTTCCTGCTCCTTCCTACCCATCCACGTTTCTTCCTCTCCACCCCCATCTTGGTTGCTTCCCAGAAACCAAGTTATAAGCTCTCTCTTCTGTCGGCACCACCTTGGAAGTCTGTGAATCCATAATCACTGCATCTCAGCACACACGTGTGAACCATCGTGTACTTTGTGCAGAAATCGGCTCTGAGCAAGGGAGGGCAGGGCAGTTAGAGTCGAGGTTAAGATACTTCTCCAACTGCAGACAGCGCTCGGTGTGTACAGGCACATAGCTATCTTACCTGTCAGACAGACAGCCCAGGGGAGACACCTGTAAGACAAAGCAGAAAAAAGATCTTGGAGAAGGGCGTCTGCTGGTTTTTGAAGGACACGGTCCCAAATCACAGAGGGAAGATTAATAGCCCTTCCCCACATGCTGAGAGGACACCCCGGCGGGCGTTTGATGAGACAGGTTGCTAACGTCAGGCAGACCAGGAGAATGGGACAGTCGGTGCGAGGCTGGCCCTAGTTATGAAGCTAGCTGGTGCTGTGAACTGGACAACTTGGCCATGGGAGCTGGTCAGGTCAGCAGGATAGTGAAGAGATGAGTGACCTGGACCCACACAACAGGTGGGCCTGCAGATTTGAGGTGGGCCAGGGGCAGGCGGCCAAAGAGAGGGTGCCCTTTTGGGAGTGGAAGCAGTGTGTCTCCAGAGGTGCACACGCACGGAGAACGCACAAAGAAAGCAGCACGACCACCACGCTAGGGCAGCAGTAGCCTGGGCAGCGGCAGATTCTCATGCCACAGCAGCAAGATCCCAAGACGATGGAGGCAGCACCCACACTAAAATCTCGAGGACCAGCTTGACACACAGGTAGGTGGTACCAACCTGGCATGTGGATAAAGAAAACAGAAACAGCAGGGCTTGGTCTCTACACCTGGTAGTGTGATAAACTGAAAAAACTGCTGTAGAGTTTGAAAAAGGGGAAGAAAATTGTATTCACCTAAATTCCCCTGGAAAGGAGAAACTGTCTTTGCTGGGAACAATATTTTGATTAGTGCTTAAGTCTGAAGCTGAGATCCCAGTGGCAGCATGGGTGTAGGTGGGACAGCTCTGCATGAGAGACGGGAAAGAGTTTTTGAATTTTGCATGTTAAACCAAAGAGAGAGGGGAAGAAAGGAGGCTGCTCTTCGGTACTGTTCACTGTGAGTCCCTTTCCCTATCACCCCGCTAAATTTTCGGAAAGTTATGAAGATCGTGAAATGCTTGGGGTCAAGTGGAGCGTGTATACTTGATACTTATGTGCACATATTCACGTGTGCGGGGTTGGTGCCTCAGGTTGAAACAGATGACGAGCAGAGCCCAGGCACTGGCAGGGATGCAGAGGGAGAGAAGGCGCTCAGAGAGGAGAGATACCACTATGGGGGTGCTAGAGTCAGGGGCAAGTTTAGCCAAATCTCAGCAGGTGCGGCCCCAGTTGATTTCTGGGTTACTAAATTCTGCCAGTGTTGTTTTTGGTTATTCTCAGTTCTGTTTGCTGTATCCAAATCAACTAACAACAACAACAACAACACACACACACACACACACTTGGAAACTCTTCAGGAACTGAAAACCAGGTATCTATGTACTAGGTGGGCTATAATGTTGATGTCCAGCTGGGACTCTCAGGCCCACTTCAGAGCGGAATCACAGCCAAGGACCAGCCTCCTTTGATGTTGCCGTGCCACCCCGTCTTCCCTAAGTTCCTGTCGAGAGGATGAGGGCGGCAGCAGCATCTTGCAGCCTTGGTTCTGGTTAGGTCTACACTGGCAGGCATCAGTGCCCTCTCCCTGTCAAAGATATTATTGATTGTTCCCCAACCAGGGATCCAACCTGGGCCCTGGCAGTGAAAGCACCGAGTCCTAACCACTAGACTGCCAGAAAATTCCCATCCCTGTCAAAGATCTTTAACTGGGGCAGGGGCAGGGCCACAGGAGGCAGCTGGGGTTAGTAATCTAGAAAGGCTCCTTGAAACAGCCTTGAGTCTTCAATATTGACATCTTCAAGCCAAGAGAGGCAGAGTTGAACCTTCCTAACCAGAAAAGTCCCTTGTTGGCCCACTGAGTCCTGCCCGCCTCCCCTCAGCTGCTCTTCCCAGGGGCAGTTCTTGAAGGCAATAAGGAAATGACAATGCCAAAGACGGGCCCAGTTTATCCTGAGATTTTTGGTCTCTCTCATCTCTCCATACCTGCACCTGGCTCTCCTTGAGAATAACCCCCAGGCCTAGGGCAAGAAACACCTCTTGAGCAATTCACGTGCAGCCCAGGAAGCAAGTGGGAAGGAATGACTTCTGTCGTGATCTTCTGAGACGCCGTGTGGAGTCCTTTGAGAGAACTAGAATGGTGCTGGCGTGGGGACCCAAGCTCATGGCCAATGAGGCAGGTAAGCATCTCTCTGTCTGATGTGGTACAGTAAATGAGGTCATTATTAATGTTTGGAAAGATAGCTGTTGGACACAGAAGTGTGTACCCTTGGTGGGCAGATCTCCCTGAATCCAGATTAACCGTCCAGCCTTGCATCTTACCGGGCCATGAGGGACATCAAGCTTTTGTGGTAGGAGGAATGCACATCCAATGCCAACAGCCGGGGAATATCTGGGTACCCCCCAGCTGGTCCCAGGACAGGCTGGTGGGGGTCTTCTTTTCTACTGGGTGACTGGAGGAGGCCACATCAGTCTTCCAGATGGCCTCCAGCTGGTTCCCCTGTTGGCTGGGGTGTGAAGGTTGATAGTGTAAGAAGAGATGAGGAGGTCTTTACAGAAAGGGAGGGACTGGGAAGCAACAAGCTCTGCAGGGTTTTCTTCCCTTCTCAAATAGTTGTCACTGCCTTCCTTGCCGCATCTCTTCCCTTCCCAACTCTAAATCTCACCTCCTTGGGTCTCCTCTAGCTGAGGAGCTACTGGAAGAGGCTGCCGAGACAGCCCCTGTTCCTCCAGGCACATGCCCTGGGCCTGAAGCCCTGAACTGGCCACACCAGGGGGGTGTGGATGTGTCTCTTCTTGGCTGCCCAGAGACTCGTGGTGTCTCTTTGAGCCCAGGGGTCACGTGGTGGGAAGGATCAGGTTGATTTACATGGATGGACCAGTGGCAGGTGCCAGACCAATGCTCAGGGTGGAAATGGTTGTAAGTTCTCAGCTGTGGGTCCCAGGAGTCTTTCAGTTGCATAGTTTGAAACATACTTGGTCAGGCTGTGCCATGAAGCCCACACACCACATACACACATACCCCCATCTGGGCCAATGGCCAGAGCTGGGCAGGCCGCTGAGAAGCTAGGTTCCTTGCAACTCATGGGGTGAGCTTTGCCTGTCTGTGCCTTCACTGAGCTGCCAGCCACCCCGCCCCCGCACCACGCAAGTCTGGTCACCCCTGCTCCCTGCCTCCCTCACCCACCTAGCCAGCTGCCCCTGGCTTCCATGCACCTACTGGGCCATCCGCAGGGGCACACATTGCTGGTGCTTGGTCATAAAGAGCTCCAGGTGTCGCTTGCAGGAGGGGCTGCTGGAATGGATGTTCCGCAGTAAGGATGGAGGAGGCTTGCTTTTCCTTGACTTTGGGGAGGTGACCACAGGGGTGTTCAGGTTAATGTTCCACTCCTGCTGGAGCTAAGAGGAACCAGCAGAGAGGCATCAGAGAGAAAGGAATTCATCCTCTCTCTAGTGCCAGAGGAGGCATTGCCTGACTTGGGGCAGAGCAGAAAGGGTGAGGCCCAGGGAATGCCTCCAATTAGGTTTGCCTGGGACCTCAGGGTATTGCATTTCCCAGAAATTCCTTGAATTGTTCTTTGCTGGTTTAGTTCCTGTTTTCTCCTTTGCTGTGGAGAATCTGGACAATGGGCAAAACAGCAAGGAAAAAACTAAAGGAAGCCAGAGCAGCTGGAACTGTGAGAGACTCGTGTTACCGGGCCAGGCTGTGTCAGGAATGCTCTCCGTGTCTTGTCATTCAGCCGCTGCCCTGGCCCTGGGGAAGGAGCTGGAGGAACCCTCACAGCCATCTAAAGAATTATTATATATATGGTCCCTTTCCTTCTCAACCTCAAAACCAATTTAGCAAGTCAAGACACCTACAGCAGGTGATCAGGACTAATATAAGGTGACAGGAAACTGAATTGGGAGACATCCCCATGGCCAAGGCTCTTCCAACTGCCTTATGCCGGCACTTACACTGAATCCCTCAGGACACTCCTTCCCCCAGACTCTGGCCGTGGCTGCTCAGGACTCAGTGGGGTAACCTCCTGGCCCAGCCCTAGAGGAGATCTCAGCAGATTCTGAGTCACTGCTGCGGGATTCTGCAATCCCTCCAAGCCATCAGCTAGCCTCCTGTGGACCATGTCAGCACTCGCTGCTTTTCTGACCCTGGTAGCAGGGGAAAGAGTAGAGGAAACTGAAGGCAGACCTTAGAGAATAAAAATAGGTCAAACCCAATGGATTAAGACTCCGAATGACTTTGGACTCTCAACAGCAACACCAAAACCTAGAAGGCAATGAATGAGCAGTGCCTTCAAAATTGTGAGGGAAAATGAATTCTAACCTAGACTTCTGTATCCAGGCAAACTGTCAATTAACAGTCAAGGGTAGGGGGGCTTCCCTGGTGGTGCAGTGGTTAAGAATCCGCCTGCCAATGCAGGAGACACAGGTTCAAGCCCTGGTCTGGGAAGATCCCACATGCCGCGGAGCAACTAAGCCAATGCACCACAACTACTCAAGTCCATGTGCCTAGAGCCCATGCTCCATAACAAGAGAAGCCACTGCAATGAGAAGCCCGTGCACTGCAATGAAGAGTAGACCCCGCTCGCCACAACTAGAGAAAGCCCGCACGCAGCAACGAAGACCCAATGCAGCCAAAAATAAAAAAATAAAATAAAAATTTTTTAAAAAAGTTAAGGGTAGGGGGCTTCCCTGGTGGCGCAGTGGTTGAGAGTCTGCCTGCCGATGCAGAGGACACGGGTTCGTGACCCGGTCCGGGAGGATCCCACATGCCGCAGAGCGGCTGGGCCTGTGAGCCATGGCCGCTGAGCCTGCGCGTCCGGAGCCTGTGCTCCGCAACGGGAGAGGCCTCAACAGTGAGAGGCCCGTGTACCGCAAAAAAAAAAAAAAAAAAAAAAAAGTTAAGGGTAGGGACTTCCCTGGTGGTGCAATGGTTAAGAATCTGGCTGCTGGGGACTTCCCTGGTGATCCAGTGGTTAAGACTTCACCTTCCAGTGCAGGGGATGCAGGTTCAATCCCTGGTCAGGGAGCTAAGATCCCACATGCCTTGCAGCCAAAAAAACCAAAACACAGAACAGAAGCAATATTTTAACAAATTTAATAAAGACTTTAAAAATGGTCCACATCAAAGAATCTGCCTGCCAATGCAGGGGACACAGGTTTGAGCCCTGGTCCCAGAAGATCCCACATGCCGCAGAGCAGCTAAGCCCGTGCACAACTCCTGAGCCTGTGCTCTAGAGCCCACGAGCTACAACTACTGAAGCCCATGCACCTAGAGCCCGTGCTCCGCAACAAGAGAAGCCACCGCAATAAGAAGCCCATGCACTGCAACGAAGAGCAGCCCCCGCTCGCTGCAACTAGAGAAAGCCTGAGTGCACAGTAACGAAGACCCAATGCAGCCAAAAAAAAAAAAGTTCTACCTCGTAACAACAAAAACAAAGCACAAAAAAAAAAAAAGGGCTTCCCTGGTGGCGCAGTGGTTGAGAGTCTGCCTGCCGATGCAGGGGACACAGGTTCGTGCCCCGGTCTGGGAAGGTCCCACATGCCGCGGAGCGGCTGGGCCCGTGAGCCATGGCCGCTGAGCCTGCGCGTCCGGAGCCTGTGCTCCGCAGTGGGAGAGGCCACAACAGTGAGAGGCCCGTGTACCGCAAAAAAAAAAAAAGAAAAAAGAGAGAGAGAGCAGGGGAGCTGTCCCCAGAGAGAAGAAAAGGGAGTCGCCAGCACGAGGGTGAAGAAGACAGCTGTGACCAAGCCTGGAGAGCAAGCAGATCAGACAAGAGCAGGACAGGGAGACCCACAGGGGACGGAGAATCTGAGCACAGAGTCAGGACTGCAGGCTCCAACTACCTCCCCTCCAGAAGAAGCTTTCTTGTCCAGCTCCTTTGGAGGGTTCCTCCCTCTCTTGCTCTCCCCATATATAGAGATTGGAAAACTGGCCTTCCTTACGCTCAGGCTGCCTCCTGCCTTCCCCTCTTCCTGGTTCAGAGGCTTTAATCTGCTCTCTTACTTCCCAACTGCTCTCCCACGCCCAGGTACACCCCACAGCCCCATGGCTCCACCCTGGTCCCATCCCTGCCGGCTGTGCTGACCCCTGAGAAGGTCGCCGGGTGGGAGGCCCACCTTGGGGAACATGGTCATCATGCTGCTCAGGCACTCTCGGCGCTTCTCCTCCAGGTCCCTCTGCTTGTCTGTCCAGGCCTGAAGCTGGAGGTTCTGCAGGCGGTCGACGTTTTCCAGGAAGAGGTAGAGGTTCTGGGCCTTGTAGGCAGCCCCAGCTTCTCGCACAACTTGTACGTGGTTGATCACTTCTTGTCTGGGAAGAGAGGGAAGTGATTTAGTGGGTGAAGGAGACTCCTCCTGCCCCCAACTCTCTGTTAACCAGAGATGACTCTGTGTCTGTGAGAGCTGGGGAAAACAGGGAGCAGAGAAGCAGGAGGTGGTGTCAGGTGAGGAGGCTCGGGCTGGGCTGGAAACAGGAATAAAAGTAAGGCAAATGGGGGAGCGTGTTAGGCGGGTTACAGACAGGGCAGTAGGAAGACAGGAAGAAAGGCTTGCAGGAAAGCTCACTAGAGGGAGAGCAGTGTGTAAGTGTTTGACCTCCCACACCTTCAGGGCTGCCCAAGGCTCCGAGGTCAGGTGTCCTTCGCAGGTACCCTCCCTCGGGGGGACATTGTCCAGGCCTGGGGTGATTCTCCCCATCCCACTTGCCCCAGGCTCCTCCTTTCTCACTGGGTTCTGGCTCTGCCCATGTATTGCAGCGGTGGGTGGGTGCCGGTGGGTGCCAGGGAGGACCTACCGGAGGCTCTGGAAATGTCTGTAGAGGATGTACTCATGGCATAGGCACCACAGCTCGAGCGCGTTCAGCTCCACGGCGGTGGTCGTGAGCTCCCGCACCTTGTTGCGCAGGTAGTGGGGCAGCCCCAGCTGATCCTCCTCAGTCAGGAGCTGCAGGTTCTTCCTCTGGGCCTCCACATCCACGTGGTATACCTTCCCCTTCAGAGTTACTGGGGATGTATGCAAAGGGGGCTGGGCCACTTCTCGGAGGGATGTCCCCGTGACAGGAAGGGAGGCCGTCTTCTTGGGCTTCGTGGGAACACAGCGGGCCCGTGGTTTCTGAGTAAACTCGGCTGAACTCATGGTCCTCTGGTTTCCGGGGGCAGGCTGCTGGGTCTTAGGGGACCTGGGCAAGTGTGGCCTCCTGCTTTGGTGAGCAGATTGGGCCTGGCTTGAGGGAGGTGCCAGTGATGCCTCCTCCAAGTCCCTCCATCGACTGGTGGGCATGAAGCCCATTCTCTCCACGTCCTCTCCTGTCCGCTCCGGCCCCCTCCATGGGCCCCCTTGCTCCTGGGCCAATCTCCGCTGCCACCCCCTTGCTGCTTCCCCCTGCTCCCACTGCTGCTGCTTCTCCCGGTGTCCCGCTCCAGCAGGGCCCACTTCTCTTGCCACTGCAGCCACATCTCCTCCTCCAGCCACTGCTGCCTTCGCCTCTCCCAGCTGAGTTCCTCTTCCCAGTGCTCTGCCTTGCTCTCCAAGGCCACCTTCCTAGAGCTCTCTGGGGACAGCTGCTTCTGAAAATGGGACTTCATCTGGAGTCCTTCCTTCTCCTGGGTCACTTCCTGGAAGAAGTCCTTCTGGTCTTTGACTTTGTGGCCTGGGCTTTCTGCTGACGGTCTTTCCCATTTCTTAGGAAACTTGTGATCCACGGAGGATGGCAACACAGGCTGAAGATTTTCAGTGTCCTTGCTGCTGTACACATCTGCAGTCCTTGAATGCACAGTCATGGTGGAAAGTGGTTGACATGTGGAAGGCCTAGCGCTACTCTCCCAGGTCATGGCCAGGTGACTTGGGGAGAGTGGTGAAAACTGCTCCTCCTTCTTGGGCTCCTGTTGGGTTTCCTCTATGACTGTTTCTTTCTTTCGGAGGGCCTCTTTCTTGGCAGGGGCTGGCGAGTCAACCAAGATCTTGACTGAGTATTCTGCTTGACCTCTAGCAGACTAAGCCTTGTTCAGCTGGAACTCTAAGGCACGCTTCCTCAGGAGAAGGTCATGGTACTTTCCCCCTAGAATTTCTACCTGCTTTAGTAGGGCATCTCTCTTACTCTTGAGGACTTGGAGGGACTTCTGGAAATACAGCCTCTGGCTGCTGAGTTCTTTGGTCATCTCTATTTTCAGGTGCCTGTATTTGGCCTCCAGGCTTCTGTTCTCCTTGTGCTGGAGCATCAAGGCCTTGTTGAGGTTCTCGACCACAGCAGACATGTACCTGATGGCCCGAACCTCCCCCTGGTTGAACATCGTGGAGTCCAGGAGTTCCTGCAGCATGGACTTCACCTCGGAGACCCTTATGCAGGTAGTGTGCTTGTCCTGGAGCATCTGCTCTGGGCTCAGTGGCTGAGGGCAGGATGTCACTTTTTGTGGGCTTTGTTCCCACCAGCCCTGCCAGAAGGTGTGTTTGGACACTAGGAGAGGTGGAGAGAACAAAGGCAATAAACTCCCATGGATCCAAGGATTATACTGATTCTCCACACCCTGCTTGGCCAAATTCCCATCCAACCTTCTTAGGGCTTTGGCAATAAGGAGCTGGGGCATTATATGAGGCCGGGGGAGATATTGTCAGGAGAGATCTCTGCTGGGCTCAGAGCTTGCTCAGAGCTTACCTGTCAGGGTCTGTCAGCTCCACAGCACCTGCAGGACCCAGAGGGGTCTGGACCAATTCGATCCAGTTCAACCCAATTCAACACACTGCTGATCCTCCATATTTCCCTGGAGTAGAGTGATTTTTCTAATCACGCTACTTCCCAGTCTCAATATCTCTGTTTGGCTACCTATTGCCAACTATCTAAATTCTGGAAGCCCACCTGGCACTTAGACTCTAGATCACCTGGGAAGTTGTATTTCCCTTTCCTGTTACCACTGGACTGTGTTTGTAGAGAATTTATCACGTGGTCCTGCAGTGGTTTATATTCTTTTATAATGACTAATGTCTTTTTCCATTTTGGGGGTCATGAACTCCTATGATACTTTGATGAAAGCAGGAAAATGTACATAAACACCAATTGTGCACTTTGTGTTCAAACCCATTCATATGCAGACTTCAGCTCCTCAGGGATGGTCCATGGTCATAGCTGTATCCCCTTGGATCTACTAGGTGTAGAGCTGCTGGAGGGATTATCTTAGAGCATCCATTCATTTCTCATTCAGTGAACATCACTGGCAGACAAAACACTGGCTAACTTTGGATGAGGGGCTAAAGGCAATATGGAAATTAAATGACACTGAAATCAAGCCAGCATTTAGCTAATACTGTCAGAGAGGCCATATGCTCTAATGGTTCAGAGCATGGATTCTAGAGTCAGATAACTCGGGCTTGAATCCCATCCCTACCGCTTGCCTCAGGCAAGTTTCCTAACTTCTCAGCACCTCTATTTCTGAAAAATGGGGATAATCATAGCATTTACTTCATGGGACGTAAGTAGATTATGCATGTTTAGTACCAAGCACTGTACCAGGTACCTAGAAAGTGCTCAATACCTAATCCCTAAAAAAATGAATAAGACACAGCCTTTGCCCTCCAGAAATGTATAACCTAGCAAGGACATAAATCAAGTAAACAAATAACTATATTTCAAGACATAATATGACAAGGATAGTAGGAGACATTGTCTCCTTCTCCTCCACCTTTCCTTGCTTCCTCCCTCCCCCAGCTATCGACCTTGCTTAACTGGTAAGGAACCTGGCCATGAAAATCAATGGTAAAATGATAATGTCAGCTCTTGTTTATTAAGCCCTGAGTGTGTGTTCTGAGCACAGTGCCAGATGCCTCACACCACGTGCAACCCTGTAAGGAAGACAATGCTCTCCTCACTTTGCATATGAGGAAAGTGAGGTTCAGAGAGAGGAAGTAACTTGCCCAAAGTCACACAGCTAGAAATTGGGATTCAAACTCAGGTTTGTCTGACTCCGAAGCCCATGCTCTCGAGTAAGATTAAGAAGCCAGAAAACCTATGCGTGGGGCCTAGTTTTGCCACAGGCTTTCCTTGTGGATCCTTCTCTCCTCTGAGCTTCAATGTTCTCATCTACAAAATGTGGCAGTTAGATAATCCGGGCCCATTCTAGTGCTGAGAGAAGTGACATTTCAAGGTTGAGCCATGTTGCTGACTGGCTACTTCTGGAGTAGCCACAATCGAGAAGGTTCTAGAAGGGCCTCCAGCTGAGTCTCACCAGACTGCTTGGCTCTGCATCTGGGTTTGGTTTAAGGAAAGGATGTTCCTCTAGCTCTAGCTATAAACTCCACCCTTTCTGACCTTCCAGCCTTGTTCCCCAGAACCTGCACGAGGCCACAGCTCCAGGGACCACCAACGAGGACCTGTCTCCACATCACACCTTCCTTCAGCCCTGAGGGACAGCCCAGAACTGCTCACTTCTCAGCTTGGGTCCACCACCCCAACCTCTTACCACTGACCATCCATCTCAGCTAAAGCTTTTGTTATGGAGGAGAATCAGAAAGACTCCCATAGACCCTGGTGTGTGACTTCTTTCCTTGAGATGGCATCTGCCCCACCCAGCTCCCCTGCCAGGTGCTCCTGGAACCTACTTTGTGCCCCTTTCCTTTGTCCTTCAATGAGAGTGGAGCAGAGGGAAATGAGAGACTCAATGCCTCCTTTGGTGGCGATGAGGGAGAGAGGTAACCCCTTCTCCATCACCTCGATCCATTCATCCAGGGCTTCCTCTTCCTCCTCACTCTTCCTGTTCCTGATCTCATAGGTCAGACTGTCACCTGGAGAGAGAGTGGGAGATGCAGGCTGAGAATAGTCTGTCCTCTAGGGAGCCCCAAATAGCCCTATAGGATAGGGGTTACACCAGCAGGCTTTGAGGTTGGATTGGTTTAACCTCTTATTAGCTGTATGATGTTGAGCAAGTCACTTATTTCCCTAGCCTTAGTATCCTTGCCAAAAAAGGGTTGGCTATGGATTAAATGAGATAATACAAGTGAAATGATTAACATGAGACCTGCCCTGTAGAAAATATGCATAGACATAAAACAGCACTGTTGTACTACAAAGCCAGCAATGTGCCTATCTTGTTATTGCTCTATCCTCACTGCCTAGTCCAATATCTGGACAATTAAATGAATTAACTGCAGTCAACAGCCCTGCTTAGTTCTTGGGGGCAGCTGAAGGACCACTGAACCAAGAGCTCCTCAGGGGCAGGGCAATGTGAGTAGGGGTAGGGCATATCCCTATACCATCTTCCTCCAACACTGCAGCATCCACCATACCTCACACCAGACTGAGGTCTCCTGATCGGATAACTCTGATCTTAACGGGGGTAGCATCTGGCTCCAGGGCTGCATGCAGCTGGTCCACACCCAAATGGCTATACCAGTTGCTTACAGCTGGCACCAGTGCTGTTTGGCTCAGTATCCATTCAGTACTTTGAATATCACCCTTGAGTCCCTCTATAAAATAGCTAGTGTGCTCCACAAAAAACAATTAGAACTAATAAACAAATTCAATAAAGTTACAGGATCCAAAATCAACATATAAAAGTCAGTTGCGGGCTTCCCTGGTGGCGCAGTGGTTGAGAGTCTGCCTGCCGATGCAGGGGACACGGGTTCGTGCCCCGGTCCGGGAAGATCCCACATGCAGCGGAGCGGCTGGGCCCGTGAGCCATGGCCGCTGAGCCTGCGCGTCCGGAGCCTGTGCTCTGCAGCGGGAGAGGCCACAACAGTGAGAGGCCCGCGTACCGTACCGCAACAAAACAAAACAAACAAACAAACAAACAAAAAAAAGTCAGTTGCATTTCTACACACTAACAATTAACTATCCAAAAAGAAATAAAGAAAACAATCCCATTTACAATAGCATCAAAACAATAAAATACTTAGGAATACATTTAACAAAGGAGGTGAAGGATCTCTACAGTGAAAACCATAAGACATGAATGAAAGAAATTAAAGAAGACACGTGTAAATGGAAAGATAACCCATGTTCATGGATCAGAAGAATTAATATTGTTAAAATGTCTATACTATCCAAAGTCATCCACAGATTCAGTGCAATCCCTATCAAAATCTCAATGGCATTTTCCACAGAACTAGGAAGAACAATCCTGAAATTCATACGGAACCACAAAAGACCCCAAATAGCCAAAGCATTCTTGAGAAAGAAAAACAAGGCTGGAGGCATCACACTACCTGATTTTAAGCTATATTACAAAGCTATAGTAAACAAAACACTATGGCACGGGCATATAAACAGACACATAGATAAATGGGCCAGAATCAAGAGCTCAGAAATAAACCCATGCATATACGGTCAGCTAATATTTGACAAGGGACCCAAGAACACTCAATGGGGAAAGGATAATCTCTTCAATAAGTGGTGCTGGTAAACGTGTACATTTACATGCAAAAAAATGAAATTGGGGCTTCCCTGGTGGCACAGTGGTTGAGAGTCCGCCTGCCGATGCAGGGGACACGGGTTCGTGCCCCGGTCCAGGAAGATCCCACATGCCACAGAGTGGCTAGGCCCGTGAGCCATGGCCGCTGAGCCTGTGCTCTGCAACGGGAGAGGCCACGACAGTGAGAGGCCCGCGTACTGCAAAAAAAAAAAACAAAAAAAACCCCACGAAATTGGACTCCTATCTTATACCACTCACAAAAATTAACTCTAAATTAATTAAAAACTTAAATACAAGCCCAGAAACCATAAAACTCCTAAAAGAAAACATAGGGGAAAAGCTTCTTGATATTGGTCTTGGCAATGATTTTTTTTGGGTATGACATCAAAAGCAAAGGCAACAAAAGCAAAAATAAATAAGTGGAACTACATCAAATTTAAAAGTTTCTGCACAGTAAAAGAAATGATTATCAAAAAAAAAAAAAAGAAATGATTATCAAAGTGAAAAGCCTCAACCTACAGAACGGGAGAAAGTACATGCAAACCATGTATTTAATAAGGAGTTAATATCCAAAATCTACAAGGAACTCACACAATTTAATAGCAAAAAAACAAATAATCCGATTAAAAGATGGGCAAAGGATATGAATAGACATTTTTCTAAAAAAGATATACAAATGGCCAACAGGTATATGAAAAGGTGTTCAACATCACTAATTATCAGGAAAATGCAAATCAAAGCCACAACAAGATAGTACCTCAGACCTGTTAGGATGGCTATTATGTATAAAAGACGAGATAACAAGCAATGGTGAGGACCTGAAGAAAAGGGGACCCTTGTGCACTGTTGGTGGGAATGTAAATTGGTATAACCATTTTGGAAACCAGTATGGAGGGCCCTAAAAAAAATTAAAAATAGAATTACCATATAGTCCAGCAATCCCACTTCTGGGTATATATCCATAGGAAACAAAATCACTGTCTCCAAGAGATTTCTGCATGCCCATGTTCACTGAAGCATAATTTACAACAGTCAAGACATGGAAAAAACCTAAGTGTCAGTCAGTGGATGAATGGATAGAGAAAATGTAGTATATATAATGAAATACAGATAGTCCCCCACTTATGATGGTTCAACTTATGATTTATTGACTTTACAATGAGGCGAAAGTGACACACATTCAGTAGAAGTCATGCTTTGAATTTTGATCTTTTCCCATGCTAGTGAAATATGGTACAATACTCTCTCAGGATGCTAGGCTGTAACAGCAAGCTACAGCTCTAAGTGGCCACAAAATCACAGGGGTAAACAACAGATACACTTACAACCATCTGTATGCATACAGCCATTCTGTTTTTCACTTTCAGTATAGTCTTCAATAAGTTACATGAGATATTAAACACTTTATTATAAAATAGGCTTTGTGTTAGATGATCTTGCCCAACTGTAGGCTAATGCAAGTGTTCTGAACACATTTAAGGTAGGCTAGGCTAAACTGTGATGTTTGGTAGGTTAGGTGTATTAAACACATTTTCAATTTATGGTATTTTCAACTTATGATAGGGTTATTGGGACATAACCCCATCATAAGCTAAGGAAGATCTATATTATTAAGTCATAAAACAGAAGGAAATCCTGCCATTTGCAACAACATGAATGGACCCTGAGGGTATCACACTAAGTGAAATAAGTCAGACAGAGAAAGAAAGACAAATACTGTACGATCTCACTTATATGTGGAATCTAAAAAAAGTTGAACTCACAGAAACAGAGAGTAAATTGGTGGTTATCAGAGGCCGGGAGGTGAGAGAAATGGGGAGATGTTGGTCAAAGGGTACAAACTTTCAATTATAAGATGAATAAGTTCTGGATATCTAATGTACAGCATGGTGACTACAGTTAATAATACTGTATTGTATACAGGCATACCGCATTTTATTGCACTTTGCTTTACTGTTGTTTGCAAATACTGCATTTTTTAAAAATTGAAAGTTTGTGCAAACCCTGCATTGTCAGATGATGGTTAGCACTTTTTAGCAATAAAGTATATTTAATGTTCATTGTTTTCTTAGACATAATGCTATTGCACACTTAATAGACTACAGTATAAACATAACTTTTACAGGTACTGGGAAGCCAAAACATTCACATGATTCACTTTATTATGATATCCACTTTATTGTGGTGGTCTAGAACTGAACCTGCAATATCCAAGGTATGCCTATATTTGAAATTCGCTAAGAGAGTAGATCTTAAATATTCTCACCACACACACAACAAAGGATGACTATGTGAGGTGACATGTTATTGTGATAATCATTTCATTATATACATATATATGTTTATATATAAAATAATCACATGTACACTTTAAATTTACAATGTCGTTTGTCAGTTATATCTCAATAAAGCTGGAAAAATAAAACAGCTAGTGTGAGTTTGCACTTAGGTTCTATCTTATAAAAAATGAGATGTAATAATGAACCCAGGACTTAGGCTTCATCACATATGCACCTAATATCACAATCTATTATGTTTTGGACAATGACATGCTTGCCTCTCTAGGGAATAGAGGTGATATGCTACGACATGAGTGGGACAATGTTTCACTGGAGAGGCGCTGCGATGTGTCTTTTGCGCCCTCTGCACCCACCACCCTGCACTCCCCTCCCAGCAAATGCTGACCTAGGGTAGGGGAAAGGAGGAGGCTGAGTGAGCTGGCACCAGCATCTTGGGGGGGAAGGCACCCACCCTCAGGACTGCACCCAGCCTGCAAACTCACCCCAGTCACCTAGCCAGTGGAGAATTTCATACAAGTGCTTCTCTTTAGTCTTAGCATCGTTGGAGAATGAGGTAATTTTCTCCAGCAAGATGAATCTGTTCTTGCCCTTTTGCTCTGTCTGGTGAGATTTTGCCTTTTTTTTTGAAATCATATCCTAATTCTTCCTGGAAGCGGCTGATGACACAGTTGACATTGTCCAAGATGTCTGAGAGCTGGGAAGAAATATCCTATATGGGAGGCAGCAGACTGTAGTGTTTTGGGGTGTGAACTCTGGTGCCAGATGCCATGTCCTAGTAGTGTGATCTTAGACAAGTCAGTTAATTTCTTGGGGCCTCAGTTTTCTTATTTGTAAAGTGTAGATAATTATAGTACCTGTGTCACAGGGTTTTTGTAAAGATTAAATGAACCAGTATTTGTAAAGCACTTAGGACAGCGCCTGGCACATAAAATAAGTGTTAGCTCTAATTACTGTCATTTTGATTATTAAGACCAGCTCAGGGAGAGAATACTAAAAATCCACAGCAAACATTTCTTCAGAATTTCAGAATTTGCTGGGGACTTCTGGACATCTCTCCTCACAAGGATCCAGAGGCAACGAACTAGAAAAATGAGGCCCCAAGAAACCCTCAGGATCGGAGGCTCCCGTTAAAAAAAATGCACCAGAGGCTCACGTGCAGGGTGATTTGAATCTTTGGCCATTTCCCTGTGAGTTTCTAGGGCTCAGCTTGGGGCAGTCTGACAGGTTGCCAAGAACAGACCCCAATCAGGAACTCTGGGCCCCTCCTCCTGCCCTGGTAGGACCCACCACGATGTGTCTCAGGGCCAACCTAGGGCTTCCCTGTGGGCTGTCTGCTTCCTGGGCCCATCCCTGCCTCGGGGGCAGTTTGATTCCAGCTCACCCTCCACTGAACTGTCCACAAACCCAGCTTGCTGAGGATCCCAGGACCCCTGAGGGCCCAGAGCTGGAATCTTACCCAAATCTGGGCTCAGTCCCTAGCCTCCACATCAGACCCCAACAGAAGGATGACACCCTCATCTCAAGGGGTTACCTCCTGAGCCCGAGTTAGTTGGGCAGCCTCAATTCTTGAGATGATGGCTTTCACCGACACAGGGGTCACCAACAGTAGGGGCTCGTCTTTCTCCATTTGGGATCACTCTGTCAGTCACAAAGATGTCCGGTGTCTCTGGTACAGGGGCCTGGACACACGATGTTGGCTGCTTGGGGGTTAAGGACTCCAGGGCAGCTTCTGAGTACCCTCTTCCTAGCCACAGCTCCCTGTAACTGCCAGACATCACGTTCCAACTGACCTTCTTTTCTCCAGTGACATCATGAGGTTGATTGGAAGAATGACTCCCTGTCATCTATCTGCTTGATTATCTAGCTTTTTAATCCATCATCTAATATATATTAACTTGACCTGTTGCTTTTTAAAAATCATTAAATGTTATGCTCCCAAACTAAATATTAACAGCTAAAAGTAGGAAACAGCAATTAGAAAAAGTTCTTTTCCCAAAGAACTTTTAATTAAAAAAAAATTACAGCCAATCAATAACTAATGGGAATATATTTCAATTTGCACCAGGGGTCAGGGCTTAACCAACACTGTCACTGAAGGTAACCATCAGTGCCAGAGGCCTTTCTAAAACAAATGATTAAAATGGACATCACTGTATGCCCAGGACTAGAACTTTGCCTGGTATATAGTAGGCACTTAATAAACATTTGTTGAATTAATGAATCTGTAAGTAAAAATACATATATGTGCAAATTATTCTTCCATGTTACTGAAACATTTAACAGATAAGGAATTAAACATTGTAACTTCAGTTCTTAGCAGTGCCATAGCCACTTAACAACTTGTCACCTGACACCCACCTGTCTTTTACATACTATCATTCATTCACTTATTCAAAGTTAATTCTTTCATTGCCTCACTTACTCAATGAACACTTACTGGTAACGTTCTATGTTCCAGGCATGGGGCTAGACGCTAGAAATACAAAAAACAGTGAGACCTAGTTCTGTCTTTGAGGCAGTCACACCCTGGTTTATGGATACCTGTCTATCTATACATCTGGCACTGGATGGTCCTTTAATCCCTTATGATTTCAGAGCATGTTGTAGGTTACAAATAACTTATTTATCCTTACAAACATGTAGAGCCAGCTGAGGCTCAGAGTTATGAGACTTATCTAAAGTTACAGAGCTGGGAAGTACAGACTCAGGACTTCAACCTGCTTTTCTGATTCCCAATCTGAGGTCCTTTCCCCTTTTCTCCCTTTCTCTCCCTCCCCACTTCTTCTTTCTTTTACATATAATCATACTGATAATTAGATCACAAATAGGTACTTCCCTGGTGGTCCAGTGGTTAAATCTGCCTTCCAATGCAGGGAATGTGGGTTCAATCCCTGGGCAGGGAACTAAGATGCCACAAGCCTAAATTAGGGTAGTCACCAAGGAGAAGACACATAAAATGTAGACTGGGGGCTTCCCTGGTGGCGCAGTGGTTGAGAGTCTGCCTGCCAATGCAGGGGACACGGGTCTGTGCCCCGGTCCAGGAAGATCCCACATGCCACGGAGCAGCTAGGTCCGTGAGCCATGGCTGCTGAGCCTGCGCGTCCGGAGCCTGTGCTCCACAACGGGAGAGGCCACAACAGTGAGAGGCCCGCGTACCGCAAAAAAAAAAAAAAAAAAAAGAATGAACTACTGATACATGCAACAACATGGATAATCTCAAAAGCTTTATACCAAGTGAAAGAAGGCAGGCACAAACTACCACACACTGTATGACTCCATTCATATGAAATTCTAGAGATGCAAAACTATAGTGACAGAAAGCAGATCAGTAGGTGACAGGAGCCAGATGAGGGAGAAGCGGCTGACTGCAAAAGGGAACAAAGAACGTTTCTGAGGGGAGGAAATGTTTTATGTCATGATTATGGTGGTGTTTACATGACTGTACCATTTGTGAAAATTCACTGTACCCTACACTTAAAATTGGTGAATTTTATTATGTGTAAACTATACCTCAATAAAGCTGATTTTTAAAAATGCAATGTTTTATAATGCCCAAGACTGTGGTGGGATTGTGGGCAGACAGTGCAAGGGGCTGGAAGTTAGGAGGGTATAAGGAAATAACTCTTTCTCTTTTCTCAGGTGGCAAGTCTTCTCTTTTTTCCTTCCCTTAACCCTTGGGGCTGGGATGCTCCCTCCTCCAAGCCCCTCTCCCATGCAGTTCAGGCCAGTAGCAGCTCCTTCACCACAGTTCAAGGGTCACACTAGTTGATCACTAGCCCAGAAGAGATGCTTCTAAACCTTTTTTAAAAAAGCAGCTAACCCCCTTTTGCAAGCAAAGCCTTCTGTAGAACCTCACTATCTAAAACAGATAAAAGCAATGTCTTATTAGAATACATTTGTAAGTTCAACTTCATGATATCTCTGTATTATAAAATCATTCGATATCAACAAGCTTGTTCTGACAAACCCAAAAATTTTATACGTAGGACATTTGAGTGTATATATTTTTAAACTACTGTTTTAAAAATATTTAAAATATATTTAAAGTTTCTGGGTAAAAATGGTAGATTGAACACACGTATCTAATTTTGTTCTACTAAAAATATACTAAAACTATAGCAAAGGGATTTTTTTAAGGCATAAGTGCACAAAGACAGGGAAACAGGAGAGGAGACGAGCAAAATACTTTAGGAAGCTGTTAAGCATATGGATGAGTGGTTGCTGATAGACTAGAGAAGGATGAATCCTAAGGCAGAAGTGGGGCAACCATATGGCAAATGGAATCAGTTGTGCCAGATTGCTGACCACCCCAAGAAGGAAGTCCTAAAGATGTGACATCAGAGGTTCCCTGCAGTGAAGCTCTTGGAGACAAGCCCCACCCATGTACCTCAACCCACAGAGCACAAACGCTTCTCACTGGGATTTTGGTAACCCATCCTTAAATGTGAGCAGACAACCAGGGATTATAGGACCTTCAAGCAAAGAATCTAACATGAAAGAGATCAAAACCACAGAAAAAGAAATTTGGAGAAAACAGTGATTATGCAAGAGAAGAAAACTTAAACCATCATTAGTAGTGTCAGAGATAAGCTATTGCAACATTGAAACAAAATAATATGCTATAAAAAGGAATAGCTGGAGAACAAAAATAAAGTGAGAGTAATAAAAGTCTTTAAAATATTGAAAAACTCAGTAGAAGAATAGGAAGATTTGAGGAAATCTCCCAAAGACAAAGTAAAAAAGATGAAAAGTAGGAGAGAAAAACAAGAAATGAGAAGGACCAGTCCAGCAGATCCATCATCTGAATTATAGGAGTTCCAAAAAAGAAATAAGAAAGAAAATGGAAGTGAAGAAATCACTAGTGGGATGATTCAAGATTATTTCCCAGAAGTTAGGGGCACTGAGTGCCCAGCACTACAAATAGCTTCTCTAAGACATATCACTGCCATTTTAGAACACTGGAGACGAGGAGAGGTTCAGAGAGGGGGTAGAGCCCTTGCTCCACAACAAGAGAAGCCACTGCAACGAAGAGTAGCCCCCGCTCGCCACAACTAGAGAAAGCCCACGCACAGCAACGATGACCCAACACAGCCAAAAATAAAAATAAATAAATAAATTTAAAAAAAACTGTAAAAATAAAATGTGACTGATAAAAGTTTATGGAACCTCTGAACCACTTCTGCTGTACCTAGAGGTCTCAATAATAATGTTTGAAAACAACAGGACTAGGCCCTCATTTGAGGCCATCTAGGTATTACAATGAAAACCAGATGAAGTTTTGGAATTCCCTGGTGGTCCAGCGGTTAGGACTCCACCCTTCCACTACAGGGGGCATGGGTTCCATCCCTGGTTGGGGAGCTAAGATCCCCCCACGTCACAGGGCGCTGTCAAAAACAAAAACAAAACACCCACATGAAGTTTCTCTCTACGTCGGCCCCAAGAATGACTCTCTCTTCCTTTCCTCCCATTTGTCACCTTTAATTTAGGACTTCTACTTCGTATTGGTTGCTTTCCTACCACTCCCCTGCTAGACTCTAAGCGCCTTGGAATTGGACCCAGGTGAGACTTCTTTGTATCTTCAGGACCTAGCACAGTACCAAGCACGGAGCACAGGCTCGATTAAGTGTTAATAAATAAAGGAAAAAAGAAAAACCTTTACCCGGGCCTTGGACAGAAGGTGCTCGACCTTTCTGCACCCGTATGCCTGGAGCTCTGTAAGTTACTAGCCCTGAGACGTTCAGCAGTCATTAAATAGCTTTAGGCTATAATTCCCTTACCTGTACAACATAACATTTATCTCACATCTTTATTCCTGAAATAAATTGGGCCCCTCGCCTCACGATTTCACCACTTGGTGGGAGCCAAATCTCAAAAGAAGTAACTTTGGGGTCACGTAAGAAGCCCGTGTACGCCGCACAAGGGCAGGAGTTTCCCGGGATCTGTCTGCTTTTTTTCCCCACTGCTATTTGCCCAGTGCCTGGAACACTTCCTGGCACATAACAGGTGCTCAGTAGTTGTTGAATGAGTGAATTAAAGTGCTAAAAATACGCATCGAACCAAAAAAACGCTCTGTGAAGCGCAAAGATATCCCTACATTCGGAATGAATACTTGGGTCCAGCCTCTGGTCCTGGGAGCGAGCGCGTGGGATCCAGCCGCTCCGCGCGCCCTTGCAGTCGAGCCGCGAAGGCGGAGAAGCGGCGGGCCGAGGTCTGGAGGCGGCCGGCGGGAAGGGTGGGAAGGGCGGGAAGGCAGGAGAGTCGCGGGCGCGCGCTGAAGGGTCGGCACCCAAACTCAGGCCGCGAACCGCAGCCTGGCGTCGGCCCTCCGGCCGTCACTCAGAGCGCGGAGCGGGCGTGCCCCGCGTCCCGCCCCCCGGTAGGCGGACCCCGGACCAGGAGGCGCAGGGGCGGGGCCTTGCTCTCCGCGCCGGGGGTGGGGCCGGGCCGGGGCTCTCTGGGCCGGTGGAGGACCCGGCTGGTCGGCGGGAGCGACCGGAGCCCCGGCCACCAGGGCGTGCGACCCCCCACTGGCCCCGCCTTCCCGGCTGCGGCCGGCCAATCAGAGCGGCTTTTACTGGTGGGTGGGCCGAGCCGGCCCAGCTGCTCGGAGGCTCTGGCATGGTAACGTCCCCGCGCGGGTGTGGAGGGTCCTGGGTCGGTCCCACAGCGCCCCCGGCGGCCCGGGCCTGGGCCGGGGGGGCGGGGAGGCCGCCGGGGGTACCCGGGACCCCGGGGCAGAGCTAGGGGAATGAGGGGTTAGGGAGAGAAGCCAGGGAGGGGGGAGGGGGCGGGGATTTGGGGGAGAAGGGGCGGGGGAGGCCATGATGGAGGATGGCGGAGGGTGGGGGTGTTGAGGGGAACTAGGGTTGCGGGACTGGGTGAGGAGGAGCAAGGGATGAAGCGAAGAGTGCGTTCGTGGAGAAAGGTCGAGAAAGAAGAGGGGGCGAGAGATGTGGGAACCGGTGGACTAGGGGAAAGCTGGGGGCCACAGTTTCCCCCCTGGGATATTTGGCGTGCGACATGCCCCTTACCCAGACTCAGTGCTTGAACCCTTTGGAAGCCCTGGGTGCCCCATAAGACCTCTTGGAGACCCCCTCCTTCATTTCCCCGCATTGTTTCCTGAGGTGAGGAGGGGGCATTGTTTCCTGAGGAAAGAGAGGCTTCCGGCCCCCACGCAGTGCTGGACAGTCCAAGAAATGGGAGAGCAGAGGCTCCTTGGTCCCAATCCTGGCTCTGCCGTCAACAAACTCTGTAACAACTCTGTGTGACCTTGGGCAAGTCACTACCTTGCTTTGGGCCTCAGATTTCCTATCGATTAAAAAAAAAAAAAGGAAGATGCATGGGAATGACATCCTAGATCTCTTTCTGCTCCAAAACGGGGGGGGGGGGGGGCGGTTCTTGAGAGAGTTCAGGAGAATGGGTTCTAGGACGTCGGGAAGCAAAAGAAAGACGAAGATAGAGGCTAGGCCTTCAGCTGGGGCTGCAGAAAATCCCCAGGGATGTGGGGGGATGGTAGGCACAAAGCAAGGATGGGGCAGGCTAGCCAGCGCCTCTGGAATCCTGTTGGAGGGATGGGAGAACTCTAAGTAGAGGAGGGGTTGAGACCTAACCCAAGAAAGATGAAGACCAGAAGTAACATTCTGTTCATCAGAAGGAGAGTGATGAGATGGCAGGATCAGAGAGAAGCAACGGAAGGTATTTTCTAGTATCTTTGGGGAGCAGGAGGAATAATGAGGCTGGTACAGGGGAGTGGGGACTAGAATGGTTTCGAAAACAGGGAGGGAGAGGCTGGTGCTGTTTGGGGCAGCTGAAGAAGGGCAGCAGGTAGATAATTAGAGCACAGGGTAATCAGCTGGTCTCTCAGTCTCCATGATACTTTTCTTTTTGGTGATGGCTACCTCCTTCTGAGAGGTGTGCCTCCCAGCCTTCATTTTCCAGCACAAATCCCTTCAGGGAGTGAGCTAGACCTGGCCAACCTTGGGATCCCCTGGCTGTCTGAGGATTTCAGGATTGTGTGAGGATTGGGGTAAAAAAGAAAAGAGGGGAATGAATTTGAATGTGAGAAATACCTGTGGCACTATTGTCTTTGCTGGGAGGCCGCTTTGGGGTCAGACTGCTTGGATTCCAAACTTGCCTCTGCCATTTAATCTCTTGGAACTTTGGTCAAGTCACTTGATCTCTCCGAACCTCAGTTTCTTTATCTGTAAAATGGGGATAATAACCTCTAATATAATTGCAAGGATTAAACGAGTGTTTGGCATGGTATCTGGCTCATAATAAGCGCTCAGTAAATGTTATTTTTCCCTCTTTCCATTCTCTTCCTTCTGTCTCTCCAGTCTTCTCCTTTTCTCGTTTTGTTCTTCTGAATCTTCAGTTCTGAGATGCCCCTCAGATGTGGGGGCTGAGAAAAACTGATTGTATCTGTCGGGGCCAAGGGTGGTGGGGTGTTGGGGGAAATCCTCCAACTGGCCCAGGTGAACACATGATGATCAGATGATCAGTTGTCTCTTCACTGTCTGTCCCCAGCCTACAAATGTGTTTTTGTTCCAGGGAAGACACATGATCTGCTTCTCTTTCAGCCCCCTTTCCTATATCCCTCTCTCATACAAGTTACGTCTTCAGATTCTCACACAGAAGTATAATAAGACCTGAAGTTGCATAGGCACTGCAGCAAGTGAGATAGGGGCAGGGGTGTTTCAGGAAAGAAAGGCTACACGTCACACAGGGGAGGCTCAGGGAAGGGAGGGCTTTGGAAGTTCCATAGTAATTTATGTTCATTCCATTGCTGTGTCCTCTCTGGGGAACTGTCCAAAACAGGCTAGTGTCTGGATTCTGGCCAGGGGTCTCCATTCCAAGTTAAAGATGGTCATATACAGTAAGTTTTTAAAATTGTTTAGGTTTTCCCGTGCCAGTATTTGGTTCTAGTTCACTTTCCCCAGCCACACAGACCTCTGCCAAACTGCCTGTCTCTCACATCACGGTCAGCTTTTACCCAGAGAATTTATACAAATGTACCTGGGTACATGTGCACACACATACACATTTGTCTGTTTTAGGATATTCCAGTATGCAAAAATAAGTTAAGGGGTGAGTCTGCATCTTATCACAGCACTTTGTGTGCAGGGCCCTGACTAGACACTTCAGAGGAGGCTTAAAAGGAGAAAACGCAATCCCTAAATGTAGGGAAATCCCCACCTGAGTAGGGAGACAGGCAGTCCCATGTGAAACACCCAGCAAGCATCCACAGAGTAGCATGTCACTCTGTGCAAAGTAGTGCAGCATTTATCCTGAGGTAGGAGTGTGTGTATGTGTGGAGGATAGTCATAAAGGTAACCTGAAGGAGGTGACTATTGGATCATCTTGAACAAAATAAGAGACAAAGAATAAAAGAAACACATGGAGTAATCTAACAGTTTGTGCAAAGAGGAGGAGGGGAGCCATTGAGTCAGGGTGAGCCAAGAGGAGTGTGGGATGGGTCTTGTTTAAAGGCTTTGAATGAGATGAGATGAGAGATTCTGTAGGGTGGGCAATAGGGACCCACCACTGGTTTTCAAGCAAGAAAATGTTGGAACCTTCCCAGTTTAACCACATGGGTCTCAGGGGATATGCTAGAGTGAGGAAAAGAGAACTGCTTCCTGTGGTAAGGACTGTGCTTTTAAGGGAGTAGGGCTAGAGGGCAGATTGGATCCAGCCCTGGGACCAATTAGTCCCCCTTAGTTTTTTATCTGAAAAATGAGGACTGCCTAGGGTGGTTGCCAGCATCCTCTCCAGCTCTGACATTCTGTGTTCCCTGAATAACTGCTAGACCTTAAGATGGCTTTGTTTTGTGGGATTTGCCAAGACCATTCAGTCAGTAAGTCAAGAAATAATAGCACATACTGTGTGCCAATAGGGGGTGGTGAGGAAAATACAATGGGCATAGGATATTGGAGTGAGCAAAAACAGTCCCTGCCCCTTAGAGTTTTCAGCCTAGTGGAGGTGCCAGATATTTCATTGATTCTAAGACTCACATTTTAACATTTTTGAAGTCAAGATGCATCTTAAAATCAGTGGAGTATCATAATTTAATTGGCAGCATTTGTTTTTTATTAGTGCCACGTAAAATAAGAATACAATCAGAATTGTACAAATAACTGTAAAATTCCAGTGGATAATTGCTGAAGGGGGAGGTAACATGGTGTCTGAGTGTGTAAAAGAGGGCTCTGACTAGTCCGCTGGGTTGGAGAAAGGCATTCCTGAAGAAATGATGACTGCCAGATGTGAAGGATATGTAGGCGAGTTGTGTGGGCTTGGAAGGAAGATTGCCCCAGGCAGAGGTGGATGTCTGAGGTGGGAGGATTGAGAGAAGGAGCTTAGCATGGGTGAAGTAGGCAAGGCAGTTGGGAAGCAAACGTGCCACAGCCTCCCAGACCCATTAAAGAGTTTTAAGCAGGGGAGTAACATGCGTGGCCTGAGGTTGGAGTGGGTGTCGGGAGACCAGTCAAGAGGCCACTGAGGTAGGTCAGATGAAAAAAGAGGGGTGGTAGGGGTGGAGGAGGAAACGGAGAGAAATAAATGGATTCAAGAAATCTTTAGGAGGTAAAATTAACAGGACTCATTGATGTATTGACAAAAAAGAAGGAGGTGTGGTGAGTGACTCACAGATTTCTATCTTGGACAACTGTGTGAATGGTGGCACCAGTCTCTGAGATGGGCGACCCTGGAGCCTGGGAGGACCCAAAGATGGTTACGTAGTGTCTGGGAGGTTAGAGAGGATCCTGAGGCAGCTTGGGTGGGAAAGTGTGGCACAGAGAATTGGATTTCCTCCCATGTTGATTGGTTTCTGACTTCCACGCGGAAGAAAGTTTCAGGGGGCAGGAGCAGGTCTGAATACAGGGCTTAGAATGTGTGATCCCTGAGAAAAGGTGATCCATGTTGGAGTAGTTTGACTTACCCTTCCTTCTCTTCTTAGGACAAGATGGGTGGGAAGAGAGGAAGTACAGATATTGCTAAAAGTAGAGATTAGAGCATTTTTAAATGCTGAGCCTTCATACCATAGGGATAATTGGGAAAGTAGGGAAATTGGGCAGCAGTGAGCCAGCTCCCACCTTTCTGTGGAACTCCTCCCTACCACCCCCCACCTTCCAAGCAAAGAGGAGGAAGGGCAGAGCCTTTTAGCTGCATCTCTGTGCCCTAGTTTACTTTAAAAATTTTTTTGAAAGGGTAAATATAGTCATATTCAAAGTTACAAAAGGGCAAACAGAATTCTCCTTTCTACCTGTCCCCATTCTCATTTCTTGTGTGTCATCTTTTGTCTCCAATTTTTATACAAGTAATAAAACTTTGCTGCACTTTGCTTCCCCCCCCACTTGTTTATGTATCTTAGAGATTATTCCCTATCAAGACAATGAGCCTCTTCATTCTTTTTTATGACTGCATAGTATTCCATTTTATGTTTGTGTAAAAGTCCATAGTTCCTTGCTGATATTTAGGCTATTATAGTCTTTTGGTTTTATAAATAATGCTGATATGAAAACCTTGTACACAGATATAGGGCTATATCTATAGGATGAATTTTTAGAATCGGAAGGTTCTATATAAAGAGGATTTGTTCCTTCATTTGTTCGTTCATTCACTTAATATTTGTTGAGTACCCATTATGTGCCAGACACTGCGGCAGATACCAGGAATCCAGCTTTCAACAAGTCAGATACGATCTCTGCCCTCATGGAATGTTATTATTCTCTGGTAAGGGGAAACATATCCAAGCAAACATAATAATTACGAAACTGTATATGTAAGGAAACTACAAAGGGAATCACAATAAATTGGAAGTGCTTTAACTAGAGTCAGGAAGGCTTTTTAGAGCAAGTGATAATTACTCTGAGAACTAAGTGGAGTGATGTGGCTAGCCATTAGGTGTAGGATAGGGAGACCTAGGCTGTTCAAAGCCTCATGCACTGGGACATGAATTCAGAATCTGTAGGGGAGGTGATGGTCACTGGGTGCGGGGACTGGGGAATAAAGCTAAAGAGAAGAGGGAGGGAATGGGAATGGAAGATGTCAGAGTGAGTGAGTGACTAAAGATGAGGCCAATTAGGGGAGGGGGCTGGTAGTAAAGAGAGGAGAGTTAGGGAAACTAGTACTTAGGAAGGACTAGTGACTATGTTTAGAGACCTTTGGGTTGAGTCTCTGTACTGGGTGAATTCAGGCAGGCGAACAGGAAAAGAGGCCACTTCCTCCCTGAGTACTTTGGGGATGAGAGACCTCTGTTTGCCTGGTTTAAGGGAAGCACAGCCTTGCCCACAGGCAGGAGGGTGGGTGAAAAGCCTTGGGAAGAGCCCATCTGTGCCTGTAGTAGAGCCTCCTCCATCTTTTCTTGGCTTTGGCAAAGTGGAAACTTCCAAAATAAAGATGACATTGAAGGAGCTCAGCCAGCTGGCTCTGAGCTAGCAGAAGAGAGAGCAGAGCTACCCAGGGCTCAGAGCTGGGGGCGGGCAGGAAAATGGGCTTGGAGACCCTTCCTCTGAACTTTTGTTCCTTTTTCATCCTCACCCCTCTGCTTCCCTTCTGCAAAAGCCCATCTCTTTGCCCATCCTGGGTCCTATGACTTTTCTCTCCCTCAACAGTCGGTTCCCGATTCTGGTCCCCGGCCCCCAGCAGCGCCTGCCCCCTTCCCACCGGGGCCCCCCATGATGCCACCACCCTTCGTAAGTTTTATGTCTTTCCCTGGGCTTGGCTTTTCCAGCCTGCACCCCCAACTTCTTAGTCCCTAGCACTGCTGCATCGCCAGTATGGTTTTTGTGTAATGCCCCCGTCTGTTGCCCTTGGATGAGGGATGGTTTTGTTTGGGCATCGGGGTGGGAGGAGCTGCTTTTAAGCTCTCAGTCCATAAAGTTGACAGTTCTCCCTTTGTCTTTTTGTCCTTGGGACACACAGGGGCTGGGGAAAGGGAAAGGAGAAGTGGATGGGAAAAGACCCCCTTAGTGTGAGGGCAGGGTGGGGCTGTCTTTCTCTTTCACTGCTCCTTGTCTATATTCTTTTTTTTTTTTTTTTTTGGCCGTGCCTCATGGCTTGCGGGATCTCAGTTTCCTGACCAGGGATTGAACCCGCACCCTCAGCAGTGAAAGTGCCGAGTCCTGACCACTGGATTGTCAGGGAATTCCCCTTGTCTGTATTCTTTATACAAAAAAGTCAGGCTGGAATAGCAACTGGTGGTCATCAAACTGGGGAAAAAGAGGTAGGAGGCAGGGGACTGGGGGATTTGGGACTGGACACCTGCCTCTGGCCCTGCATCTGAAAGGCCTCTTTGGGGACAGGCATTGAAGCAGTGGAGCCTTCCAGTTGCAGTCTGGTGGCAGTTCCACCTCCCTTTTCCCTCTCCCTTCCCTGCCTCAAGAAGCTTCGTGCTTGCCTGTTATACCCAGAGGGACCCCCTGTTATCAGTCTCAGTGGTGAGGAGGGAGGCGGTTTCATGCCTCTCAAACCGAAACCTTGGAATTGTCTCAGAGCCAGGGTGGAGGGGTGGGGTGGGAGCCGAGTGGCTCTTTCCTGACAGGTGCAAAGCAGTGTCTTCTCTGCTCAGGATTTCTTCCTTTCCTCATTTCCAGATGCCTCCTCCAGGAATCCCCCCACCTTTTCCTCCAATGGGGCTCCCCCCGATGAGTCAGAGACCACCGGCCATCCCCCCTATGCCACCTGGCATCATGCCCCCAATGCTTCCACCAATAGGGGCACCACCACCACTCACACAGGTAATCCTCTCCCCTGTACCAGGGCCTCAGAAAACCCTTGTCATTTTAGCTGCGGGTAGAGGTGAGAGTGGATATCTGGACTTGAGAAGCTGGGGTGGGGAGGGAGGGAACGTGGGGCCAGGCCCAGGTGGATTTGTCTGCTGAATGGCTGGAGGACAGTCTGAGGCTTGGCTAAGAGCCCAGAGCCTGGGGATTGCCTGCGGAGGCGCCCATGTGAGGGTCACAGCCCCGACAGGATCTCTCAGGACCCTTCACAGCCTGTGCTTACCTTCACCTCGGTAGCTGGTTTTTGTCTTCTTTGTATCCATAGATACCAGGAATGGTACCACCCATGATGCCAGGGATGCTGATGCCAGCGGTGCCCGTCACCGCAGCGGTAAGCACTGAGGGGACAGGAAGTAGGTTCTGCCCTGCAGCCCAGTGGGCCTGACTTGGAGCACAGGGACATGGCTTCCATTCTTTCCCTCTTCTTATTGCATCCACCGTTGGCCCAGCTGCACTCCCCACACTGAGTCCTCCTCTCCAGTCCAGCCATGTACTCAGCTCTTCTGGTTTCTCACTCTTCCCCAAAGGCACATACATTCTCTCTTTTTACTCCCCCTGCTATGCCCAGCTCCCTTAAGGAAACACACTCATGCCAGACACTGCTTACCCTCACAGAGTTAGCACTGTGGACACTTGAATACAATTTCCTCTTCATCTTCTGTGTCTCTGGAGGAAGCAGCAGTACCTGGGGATCTCTCTGTACCTTCTTGTGCTGTTGTTCAGTGTAGTAGAGTCTGGGTACGATGTGGCATTTGGTATTCACTGTGGAAAAGATGTGCCATGGAGGTTTACTCAACAAAATACTCTCACTTGAAAACGAAGAAAGGAGCTACTGTGCAATTTCCCTCTGGGGTCTTAGAGCCATGGCCCCAGAGGGCAGGGGAAGCCTGTTAGGGAGCAGAGATCCCTGGGAGCAGGATACTTGGATCCTGGCCTGGCCTGCTTCTTCATCCCCCATGGCCTGGGTCTTGGGGGCCACTGGGCTTGGCCCCAACCCTTCCCCCTCCTCTTTCTTCGGCAGACGGCTCCAGGTGCGGACACCGCCAGCTGTGAGTCTTCTGGGGGTCTGTTCCCCCCAGGCTCGGAGGTTGGGGGGGAGAGGGGACCATGGACTAGAGCCCACCCCGGATCATGCCTGTTGGGATGCCAGGGATCCTGGGATGTTGATGGGACCAGGGGATATTTATTGGGGATGGAATAAGGGAGGAATAGATGGGGATCAGACAGGGGTTGGAGCAAGGACTTAATATGTTTCCTTTGGCTTCTTTTCTAGCTGCTGTGGCTGGGACGGGCCCTCCGGTGAGTTCTTTCAGCTCAGGGGTCTCTGGGTAGAAAGGCTGAAAAGGGGTGCTAATCATTAAATTTTGGGGGTGAGGAGAAGAAGCTTTGGGAAAGGGGCCTTGACCACCATTCTGTGCACCCTCCCCTCCCCCAGAGGGCCCTGTGGAGTGAGCATGTGGCCCCTGATGGGCGCATCTACTACTACAATGCTGACGACAAGCAGTCCGTGTGGGAGAAGCCCAGCGTGCTCAAGTCCAAGGCAGAGGTCCTGAGTGGGGCTTTCTGTCCCTTCCTTTCAGCTGCCCTGACCCTTCCACGTCCTTGGCTTCCCCTGAGTCTCTAACCATACACGTGGTTCCTCTGATCCCAAGATCCCTGACCATTCCCCGACCTCCCTAGGATCTCAGGAAGTCCACCTTCCCCCACGTTGAGCCAGGCCAGGTGGTCGCTAAATACTCCTGTGTCCCCTACTCACTGGGTCCCCTTAGCTCCCCCAACTGTGGCTGGAAGGTATGCCCAGCCCACTGATGTTCCCTGGCCCATCCTCTTACAGCTCCTGCTATCCCAGTGTCCCTGGAAAGAGTACAAGTCGGACACAGGCAAACCTTACTACTATAACAACCAGAGTAAGGAGTCCCGCTGGACCCGGCCCAAGGACCTGGATGACCTGGAGGGTGAGGAGGGGGTGGGCCCAGGCAGGGGCTCTGGGTGTGGCCCTTGCTACCCTATAACCATGTTATCCTTTCCTGTTGCAGCTCTAGTCAAACAAGAGGCTGCAGGGTGAGTGACTTGCCCACCTTGCCTACCTATCCACCTGTACCTGGGGCCACCTAAGGGGTGGGAGTGGCCTCTCCCCATGATCCCTACTCTGTGGGAGGAAGAGCCAGCTCTCAGTCTCCTTGTGGAGTGGTCTGCTCTGGCCCCAGTCCTTCACAGGATAGAAAGACCAGCCAGCCCCTGACCACCTCTATCCCTGCTCTACTGGACACTGCCCTTCCGGCTCACCTGCAGGAAACGGCAGCAGCCACGGACACTACAGCCTCAGCCTTCTCAGCCACAGCCTGACCCCCCACCTGTGCCGCCTGGCCCCACCTTGGTGCCCACGGGCCTCCTAGAACCTGAGCCAGGTGGGAGTGAAGATTGCGATGTGTCAGAGGCTGCCCAGCCTCTGGAGCAGGGGTTCCTGCAGCAGCCAGAGGAGGGCCCCAGCAGGTGAGGGCTGCCCCCCATGGCATTCCAGACACTGGCCTCAGGCTCCCAGCTGGGTTCAACCCTTGACCTCTGCCAGGTTTCTCGGGAAGGGTGTGAAGATCTGGGCATGACCTCTGAGGAACAGAAAATGGCTTCCCTGGGGAGCAAGGGGGAGTGTCCTGATCACGCAGGGCACTGAAAGCTATAGGGACTGGGGGACACTGTGGCAGAGTCCCCTTTGCCCCCCAGTTCTGCTGGACAGCATCAGCCACCACAGCAGGAGGAAGAGGAATCAAAGCCAGAACCGGAGAGGTCTGGCCTCAGTTGGAGCAATCGGGAGAAGGCAAAGCAGGCCTTCAAGGAGCTGCTGAGGGATAAGGTGCTGAGAGTGGGGCTCCCAGGGTAGGCCTGGAGGGGGCAAGAGATGGGCAGGCCCCATGACCCCCGCCTGCTCCATTCCAGGCTGTCCCCTCCAATGCTTCGTGGGAACAGGCCATGAAGATGGTGGTCACCGACCCCCGTTACAGGTAGGTCTGGGCAGGCCCTCCAGACCTTGTTCATGGGGGCAGCTGAGCCAGGGATTCCCCAGGAAACCCCAAGGGGGCCAGAGTGAGGAGAGTGATAGATGGGTGAGTGTGCTGGGAAAGAGAAGCTGGAGAGCCTCCAGGAGAAGGAGGGGAAAGGGATCTGACATGAGACATTCAATAAATGCTTGTTGAATTGAATTGATTTGAATTGAATTAATTGGGGAAACAGGGGGCTGGATAGGGCAGGGGCCTGACGGCAACTTGAGAACCCCAAAGCGAAAGGGCCCAGTGTTAGCAGTGTCTTAGAGCCCCGTCTTGTCACCTCACTGCCTCTTAACCCTCCCCACATCCCAGAGACCTACCTGTCTTGCCTCCCTGTGCCCTTGGAGCCCCTGCAGCCTGCTGTGCCCATGCATGGACACCTGTTAGTTCTATGAGACCTGTCCCCAGTGTGCCATGACCCTGCTTTGTGGGCTGTGGTTCAGGCTGACTCCTCTGTCCCCATCCCACTCCCACCCTGTCCACCCCAGTGCCTTGCCCAAACTGAGTGAGAAAAAGCAGGCATTCAATGCCTACAAGGCGCAGCGGGAGAAGGAGGAGAAGGAAGAGGCCCGGCTAAAAGCCAAGGAGGCCAAGCAGACCTTGCAGCATTTCTTGGAGCAGCATGAGCGCATGACCTCCACCACCCGCTACCGGTCAGGGGGCCGGGCTGGGGTGGGGCCTGGGAACCCTGAGAGCCTGTGGGCCGTCTCTGTTCTCTGCCTGCCTACTCACGGCCCATATGCTCCACAGGCGGGCAGAACAGACCTTTGGGGAGCTGGAGGTCTGGGCTGTGGTCCCCGAGAGGGATCGAAAAGAGGTTTATGATGATGTCCTTTTCTTCCTGGCCAAGAAGGAGAAGGTAACAGTCACTGGGCTGGATCCATCAGTCACAGTCTCATCTAAGACCTTCCATGTCTTTGCTTCCTTGTGGACCCAGCCATTCACTTCTTGCTGCCCCCAGGGTCCCAGCTCCTTACTCAGAAGCTGGTGTGGCACCTACACATCCCCCATTTATGCTTTGGGCCTACAGCTCTGGGTGTGGGAGAACAGGAAGGTCTCTGAGGGCTTGGTCTGTAACCTGTTTTCTTCCCCTTTCCGGGGACATGAAGGCCTTGAGTCTGGCCATCCCAGAGTCCCCAGGCTGCCTGCCTTTCCCCAGGTATTCCTCTACCCAGGCCCACTTGAGTAGCTCCAGCCTGCCCTGCCTCACCCTGACCGTGTGGCTCCCTAGGAACAGGCCAAGCAGCTCCGGCGCCGCAACATCCAGGCCCTGAAGAGCATCCTGGATGGGATGAGTAGCGTCAACTTCCAAACCACATGGTCCCAGGCCCAGCAGTACCTCATGGATAACCCCAGCTTTGCTCAGGACCATCAGCTACAGAGTAAGCCTGGGTCTCCACTCCTTCCTGTCCCTTCCCTTTTCCTCACTGACCCCTAGCACCAGCCTCAAACCACTCCCCTACACCTCTTGCCCTCTTGGATGTCTAGGAGTCCCCAGCACTTACTCAGCCCAGAACCTTTCTGGACTCTGGAGATCCCAGAGTGCTTCGGGACACCTCCTTTCTCCCTCCAGGGTCCACTGTTGACCTGGACAATGTGTGTCCTTGGGGGAAGAGCACTGGTGTAGGAATCAGAAGACTTGGAGATGATTTTTATAGCTCATGTGAATATGGTCTTAAATTGCTTGGTAGGGTGGGCCTTAAGTGGTCACACATGTTGCAATAAGCTGCCGTTGGCCTGTCATCACAGGCAGTATCTTCAGATATTCACCTTCTGAAGTTATATCAAAGCCTGGTTGATTCCAAGTCCCATAAAAAATGAAATCTCAGTTCCTGAGATAACTGATTTCGTATGATGACTTCTAGTAACCAAATTCACAAGAGCTGAATACTTCTAATTTTTTCTCATATAATCAAGGAACCCTCCTCAAGAACCATCATTCCAATAGCTTCTCCTGCAGAGTCCCCTGCTCCCCCAACCCCACCACCCTGGGTGTCCCCAACACCTACAGGGGCAGCATCTTTGAAGCACTGGGGGTTCTGGGTCTGAGAGGGTGTCCCGCTGGTGTGGTGCCCACTGAGCCTCCTCCCTGCGGTTAGACATGGACAAGGAAGATGCGCTGATCTGCTTTGAGGAGCACATCCGTGCTTTGGAGAGGGAGGAGGAGGAGGAGCGAGAGAGGGCCCGGCTTCGGGAGCGGCGCCAGCAGCGCAAGAACCGGGAGGCCTTTCAGGTAGCTTTGCTGCCCTCTGGATCAGAGCTCAGCTCTGCCCCAGACCGTCACCTCTTCACCCATGCCCTGCCTCTTCTCGGCCAGTCCCACTGCTTTCTCTATGCCCAGCCCTGTCCCAGCTCCACAAGGCCTCTCTGTGCCTGCACTTTTGCTCCCACTGTGTCCCCTCAACCTTGGGCTGTGCTCCTCTAGGGAGACTAGACATATGCACCACCCAGAAACTGCCAGCAGAGAGCGCTCTACAAGCGTGGCTCGCCAGCTAGGCCAAGTTTATTTCCCTTCGCTGGGGAGCCAGACAGGCATAGCTAGCTTGTCCCCCAGCTTGGAGGTGGCATTGGTATTGGTAGTGGCGGGGGTTACTTGGCTGTAACACATTTGGGAAGCTGAAACCAAGTCATGGGAAGATAATGCTGCAGGCAAGTTTCCGCTGCTTTGCTTCCTGGTCCGGCTCATTTTCCTTTTAAGTCTGTCCCCTTCTGTTTTACACTCTCTGCTTTCACATTGCTCTCTGCCTCCCCATCCGTATCTCTTCATCTCTGCCTCTTGCCTGCATTTCCTCAGTCTGGGTTGTCCCTGCCTCTCTCTGCCAGCTTTTGTCTTCTTCCCCAGTCTTTGGCTCTGCCTCCCTCCCTTGCTCACTCTCCCTGTAACTGGCCTCTCCCTGCTTAGACCTTCCTGGATGAGCTGCACGAGACAGGGCAGCTGCACTCTATGTCCACCTGGATGGAGCTGTACCCAGCAGTCAGCACTGATGTCCGCTTTGCCAACATGCTGGGCCAGCCGGGTAAGGCAGCTGGGCTCCCCCTCCTCTAGCCTGGCTTTCTGCCCTGCCAGCCTCTCTGCACTCCCACTCCCTGGTCCTGTCCTCAACCCCACCCTCAAACCTTGGGAAGCTGCCGCCCGCCAGGCCCCCCTCCCTCCCTTCCCCGCAGGCTCCACCCCTCTGGACTTATTCAAGTTCTATGTGGAGGAGTTGAAGGCACGATTCCATGATGAGAAGAAGATCATTAAGGACATCCTTAAGGTGAGGGAAGCCTGGGTCTGTGGATGGAGGCAGGCTGGGTGCAGGGCAAGCTCCCAGGACAGAACTCCCCAGTAAGGCCTGTTTTGTGGGAGCATTGCAGCTCGGTTCAGGAGATAGCTACTGTGATCCTTTACTGTGCGCTGGGGACACACAAATGAATAAGATACAATTTCTGCCCATAAGGAGCTCACGGTCTAGTAGGAAGATGACATGACAGTGGCTATACAGAGGGGCAAGTGTTAAGACAGAGAATCGAAAGAATTGCCATTTGAACTGCACCTCTAAGAACGAGTAGGTGGAGGAGGGTGGAGGTCCTGGGCGTAGGGTACCACAGGAGCAAAGAGGAGCGAGCAGCACAGCTAATCATAAACTGGTAGCCCATAGATATGTTCCTTCTGCCTGTACAGAGTTTTAGAAAAATTTGGAATTTGATGCTAACATGTTAAAATCAAGAGATTACAATTAAAATCTGGATCTTCAGCGTCTCTTGGAAATTTGGATTATCTAGCAGCACTAGGCTCGTTTTGTGAGGCATTCAGTGGACTTGAGCTGAGATGCCACTGCCTTTTAGAAGGGGCCTGTCCTCCTTATCTATCCTCACTCCTCCCTGTCACCTCCGTGATGTGGGAGCGAATTCACCTGCCATTTCTGATCGCACGTGCACGTTGGAGAATTCTCAATATCCATGTCTATCAAAGGGGGAAAAGTGAGTGATGGACTAAGAGAGCCCCATGTTTCAGAAAAAGATAACAAAGAGAAGCATGTTTCTTTGTGGAAGTGAAGACCATTCTCATGGGTTTGAGAGGGCAGTGTGGATAGTGGTTAGGAGCAGGACTGTGAAGGTGGACTGCAGGGGTAGAAGTCCAGCTTAACCACTTACAAATTGTGTGACCTTGAGCAGATTAATCTTTCTGAGCATGTTTTCTCGTCTGAAAAATGGGGAGTATTCCTTCAGACTTCACCTGATTACCAAGGGGAGTAACTTGGTACCTGAGGTGGAGAGGGTCTGAGAACAAAGTGGGGAATGTCCCACTGCACACACATTTCTTTAAAGTCCTGTGTTTTGCCTTAAGAATTCATGCAGGTGTTGCATTTTAATACCATAATACTTCTCTGTTAATATAAACTTAATATTTTAAAATTACTTACCATTAGGTAAGATGTATCATAATGTCCTGTGGCTTCCTCTGTTTCTCTGGAACCACATGCCCCAGTTGGGAAGGAGAGCCCTGCCTGTAAAATTCCTTGAATGGTAAAATAAGGAATTTGGATTTTTATCTTGTAAGTAATGGGGAGCTGGGAATGATGTGATTAGCTGATGTCTTGGAAAAGCCCAGGTGGTTGTGTAGAGCAGCGCTTGCAGCCAGAGTGCTTGTATGCTTAGGGATAGGCGTGGTAGGAGGACAGGACTTGAAGCCTCAGGATACTAGAAGTGGTAGTGGCCAGTGATTAAGATAAATTCTGAGCTTGAGTCTTCCTCTTCTTACTCACTCCCAGACCGCTTTCCTGCTGCTGGGGCCATTTGCTAGAAAAATCTGGGCAGCATGGACTCAAGGCAGGGTTCGAAGCATGGGGGGTGAATAGGGAGACCAGGCAGGAGCTGCTGCAGTGATCTAGGTGGGAGTGAGCTCGGCGAGGGCAGTGGGGATGGCCAGTGAGCAGAGCTGTAATGTTCCAGTAGTTTCTGAAACTCCCTAGGTCTCCTCAGAGGGGCCTTGGGACAAGCCGGAGGGGGTGGGGGGGACTTTATGCTCCTTCCTGTATTTTCAAGTGTAACAGCTTGTTTCTCTTTTATACATTGAGGTTCTGCATAAGATTTTTATGGAAAAAAAGGTTTCTGCTGTGAAAATAGAAAGAAAGTTTAAAACCAGTAGGCTAGAGTCACGCAGAAGTAGAATTGACGCATTTTTTTGTGAAACTGAGGGAAGGAAGGAGTTGGAGATGTCAGGAGTGGATCGATGGCACCATTGGTAAGGATTAAGCAGGAAGAACAGGGCTGGAGAAAATAGGAATTCCACTTCTGGAATTATTCTCAAAAGCATCCAGGGGCAGGGAGGAATAAAGCACATACCAAATTTTAAATAGGATAATTATATAAAGTAGAAATATCTAATGCAAGAAGAGCTAAATTTTATTGGACTCTTAACTTTTAGCCACAGAGCGGCCGGTACTGCTGACAGGCCTGTGGGAGTCCTATCCTTGCTGAGTCCTGTGTCTCCACACCTCCTGAGAAAGAATCTTCTTTAGATAGTTCCTCCTTCTTCTTCCCCCTTTTGGGCTCCTGCCTATGGAAGGCAGATGAACCCAGGGCTGCCTGAGACCATCTACCAGCCAGGCAGACTGTGATGGTACCTCGCATCCCGTAGGGTAGTGCAGAGTCCTGGACTTGGAATAGCTGAAAGACAGACGATCTGGGCCTGAGAGATCCATGGGAGTGGGGTGGGGGTCTCCCAGGAAATGAATTCTCTTGGGATCTGCTGAATTTGAAGTGTCTGCGAAATATCCAGTCTAGCATGGGTCTGAAAATCAGGAGAGAGGTGGGGAATGAGATTGTGAAGGACAGTGTAGATTGAAAAGACTAACTGCAGGTCTCAGGGGAACAAGCACATGCAAGAGAGGTGGTAAAAGAGGTCAGAGACAGGAGGGGACCCTGGAGAGGGGAGCACTGAAGAAGTGAACAGAGGACGAGAAGAGTGGGGACAAGGCGTCCTTGGAGTTGACTCTTGGGACATGAGCAACCTCTAGGAGAGCAGTGTCCGTGAAGAGGGCAGAGTGAGTGCAGCACAGGCTTTAGAGTTGGGTAACTCCTGGCTGTTTATTGGTTGAGACCTCTGCAAGTTAATGTCTCTGAGCCTCAGTTTCCTAATCTGTAAAATGGGGATGATAACACGTGCAAGGTCGTGAAATTAAATAACATTTGTAGTATCTTGCTTATAGTAGGCTTAATAAATGTTTGTTTTCCTTTGCGCTGCATTTAAAGATTTTGAAACAAAGGGAAAGAAGCAGAGGTTGTTAGCTTGAGGAAGGTGGAGAGCAGAGTGGAAGGGGTGTTCCAGGTTAAGTGAGCTGTGTGCTTGACGGAAGGAGCCAGTGAAGAGGTGAGACTGAAGCTTGCAGTTCCCTAAGCGAGAGAGATTGGTATGTTTGAGGAGAAGGGCTGGAGAGCATGGGTTGAGGAAGTCCTCTTGGAAGAAGCAAGAAGAGTGCGCCTCTGCCATCAGCAGGAAGGCCGGGGCAAGTTCGAGCTGAGTGGAGGGAGAGGGAGGGAACCTGGGCCCGTGCCCCTGACCTCGCACGCCAGTGGCTCCACTTTCCACTGAGTCATCTTGGGCCAAGTGAGAGAACTCTCCTAAGCCTCTGCTTTACTGGGGTGTTTTGAGGCTTAGGTGAGCAGCACAGCGCCAGGTCTGTGTGTGGTGTTTTTAATAGTGTTTCGGGAGTTGTACACCAGATGGCCTCTATTTGTCCCATGGATGAGGTGATCTGTGTGGGTGTAGTGCTTAAAAGTAGGGGCTTTGTTGTTAAAAAGACCTCGGGCAGAATTCTCCTTCAGCCGTATATTAGCCCTGAAGACCTTGGGCAATTGGCGCTAGTTCCTCCAAACCTTGGTTTCTTCTTCTGCATAAAATTAGGATACTAGGACTTGTGTTTAAATTCAGATACGTGAGGATTAAATGAGGTAATGTGTGTGAAACACTCAGCATGGTACCTGGTACATAGTAAGCACTCAATAAATATAGCCAGAGGGTGGGACCTGCAGATGCTGGAATGCAAGGAACTTACTGAGCAGCAGGATGACCCAGCAGGGGCTCAAGCTTTAAGCCAAAGGGACAAAGAATTAATTGTGACAAACACACACACACACCCTGCACACCTGCCCCTGTGATCCAACCCCCGCCCCCAGTTCCCTGTGACAGCCAAGCCAAGGGTGGGCATGGGAGTCTTAATTGTCAGATGGTGAGGACTTGGACGACTTGGTCTCCAAGTACATCCCAGTCCTGTGGATCCCTTCCGGGGGAGGGGGCTCCTTGAGCATCCTGTAGTCTGACTCTTGCCTGCCCTGGAGGCCAGCCAGCTTCAGGTTCGGGCCTGTGGTGCCCCCTGCTTCATGCGCTGCTGTGCCCACAGGACCGGGGCTTCTGCGTGGAGGTGAACACAGCCTTTGAGGACTTCGCCCACGTCATAAGCTTTGACAAGAGGGCTGCTGCGCTGGATGCAGGCAACATCAAGCTGACTTTCAATAGTGTGAGGGGCCACGTGGGGTGGGGCTGTAGCCAGGGCTCCATTCTCAGACTCGTCCCTCACTCTTGTTCCGTGCCTTCTCACTCACTGCCCCAGTGTGACTCTTCCCCCAGTTCAGGGAATGATAGTAGGAGCCCAGGCTCCAACTTCCCACCTTTTAAGGTATGTCTGGGTGAGTCGGGGCGCCCACCCTTCTGGGTGACTCTGTTCTGTGTCCCGTCTGCCCTCAGCTGCTGGAGAAAGCAGAGGCGCGGGAGAGAGAGCGGGAGAAGGAGGAGGCACGAAGGCTGCGGCGCAGAGAAGCTGCCTTTCGAAGCATGCTGAGGCAGGCTGTGCCTGCTGTGGAGCTGGGCACTGCCTGGGAAGAGGTCAGGACTGCAGCCTGGCACCAAACACCACCCCCTCAGTCCTGAGGGCAGCGGTGCTTCTCCACCACCGGGGGCCCACCCCAGTCATAGCACAGCTCGGGGCCAGCTTCGGCTCCCTTCCTTCCTCTGCCCCAGCCCTGCCCTGTGCTCATGGCGGCATCATGCTGTGCTGGGGCTGGTCTGATCAGCAGTGCTCTCCTGTTCAAGGTCCGTGAGCGCTTTGTGTGCGACTCAGCCTTTGAGCAGATCACCCTGGAGTCGGAGCGGATCCGGCTCTTCCGGGAGTTCCTGCAGGTACTGGAGGTGAGGCAGAGCTTCTCTTCCTCTGCATCTGCCCCAGGCTCTTGAACACCTGCGGCTAGCTTAACGGAAGCCTCACCAGGGCTCTCCTTTCCCGGACAACTAAGGAAGGGGAGGTCTTAGGGTACCCTGGATAGACCTAAGGCCCTAGCCTCAGAAGAGGAGGCAAAACTGGATTGTAGAATGCAGGGTCCTTCCTGGGGCTAACCTTCCTCTCCCCTCCCTCTGCCTCCACCAGACTGAATGCCAGCACCTCCACAGCAAAGGCCGGAAACACGGCAGAAAGGGCAAGAAGCACCATCGCAAGCGTTCCCACTCGCCCTCAGTGAGTTGGCGGGTAGGAAGGATGTGGGGTGAGGCTGGATTGTCTGGGGGAAATAAGAGCCACTTTTCTTGCTTTTCTCCTACATCACCTCCCCTGGAGGAAGATGTGAGGATTCCTTTGGTCCTGGATTCTCCTCTTTGTCCCCAGTTCCCATACTTGAGGGCCTCTGGAGCCCAGGTAACCTCTGTGCTGACACGTGTCTGCCCATCTCCCCAGGGCTCTGAGTCAGAAGATGAAGAGCTGCCCCCACCATCTCTCCGGCCCCCCAGGCGGAGGCGGCGGAACCCCTCGGAGTCAGGCTCTGAGCCCTCTTCCTCACTTGATTCTGTTGAAAGTGGGGGTGCTGCCCTTGGAGGACGGGGTTCCCCATCCTCCCGCCTTCTCCTTGGATCAGGTAAGCAGTTGGGAGCTGGAGAGGAGGCCTTCGGGGAGCCCCACCCTCTGAGGGTAGAGTGGATTGGGACGGCTGCACCTGTCGGAGAGTAAGGAGAACTTCCCGTCCCTGCCCAGGCAGGAAACGGAGAGAAGGAAGGAAAACTGGACTGAGACTTCCTCAGACAGGTCCCTGTCTGTGAAGAATGAGCAGAGAAAAGGATGAGGCCTCCCTTCTCCCAAGGGACTTAGTGGGGATTTTTCTGTCTCCAGATCATGGCCTTCGGAAGGTCAAGAAACCAAAAAAGAGAACTAAGAAGAGAAGACACAAGTCGGTGCGTAGAGAAGGAACTTCCATCCAAGGCCCTGCTGTTTTATGAGATGTCTTCACCCGCCTCCTGGGCTGTTCTCCACAGGAACTGAGGAGGCGGGCTCTGGGCTCTTACAGAACAGTCCTGAGAGTGAGACAGACCCTGAGGAGAAAGCGGGCAAGGAGAGTGATGAGAAAGAACCAGAGCAGGACAAGGACAGGGACCTCCGGCGGGCAGAGCTCCCTAACCGCTCCGCAGGCTTTGGAATCAAGAAGGAGAAGGTGAGAGGCAGGCACCCGGCCCCAGCCCAGTCAGCGCTGTGCCCAGGCCTCGGCAGCCCTCGGGGGGAAGCTGTGGGTGAGCTGTGCCTTTGCTCCACCAGACGGGCTGGGACACGTCGGAAAGCGAGCTGAGCGAGGGTGAGCTGGAAAGACGGCGGCGGACGCTCCTGCAGCAGCTGGATGACCACCAGTGACCTGATGAGGCACCGTGCCTCGGGTCTGTGTGAGGCTGTGGCCTAGTTTACCCTCGCTGTCTACCCCAGACTTCTTCCTTAGTTGGGTCTGTGTCCGCTTTTCCTCAAGTAGCCCCAACCCCAACACATCATCGCCAGCACCTCCCAAGGTTGCTCGCGGTGTTCAAGGGTCCTCCCAGCTTCCCGGACAGCTAGTGCGGTCCCTGCCCTCAGCCCCAGACCAGCGATTGGTGGTGAATGCCATGTGGGTGGGTGGTGCCAGTAATGTGAGAAGGGGCCCCCAGGAAGAGTGACAGGCTGGTGGACACAGCCTGGGTGGCAGAGGGCGGGGTCCTTACCCTCTAGCATCAGTACCTGCTCCTGCCTGCCCGGGCCCCGGGGCCCAGTGTATGTGTGTTTCGTTTTGGTTTTGGTTTTGTTTTTTAAATAACAATATTTATAACGTGCCCAGTGGCTCTTTTGTCTTCTCCCCGTGTGCTTGCACTGGGGCTGGCTGGGGCTGGCTGGGGCTGGACAGGTGCCCGCATGGCCAGCAGGGGGCACTGGTGCCTCACGGCAGGCCTGCCTCCCTTTGTGTGGCTGGAGCCCATCTAGCCAGGTTCTCCTTCTCCAGGCTTCCGCACTCACCTCCCCCGAGCGTGGCAGCTCTGCCCAGCCTCCTTTCTATCCCCGTGGTTCGGGTCAGCCTAAAGGGGCAGCTTAGCCCTGCCGCCACACTCAGAAAGAGGAGACAGAGTCAGGCCTGGTATTTCAAGCCTTTGTTGAGAGAAGGAAAGTCTGGAGTTTATGTACAAGAGAGAAGGAAGTGGTACATGTACAAAAAGGAGTGGGCCCCTGTATTCCCTCCCAGGGGCCGAGAAGAAACCGGCAGGGGACGGAGAAAATAGCTAAGACCGACATGACCCCGCCCCTGCCAACAAAACCTAGCTGGGGGAAGAAGGTGAGGACGTTCTTGGCACACCCTTTCTCTAGGCAGAGAAAACTAGTCCTCTGCCCACCTCGGCAAGGATAGTCAGCCTAGAACGCAAAGGGCCAAGGTCAGGGAGCATGGCATCTCTCCTCTCCCCTTATCACTAGGGCACACTGCCCAGGCTTAGGAGAGACTTGCTCCTGGTAAAAGACGATCTGAGACTGGCAGGGCCCCGCCCCAGGGCTCCCTAAGCTTGGACACTTCTAGATCGCAGCTGACCATTGGGTTGCAAAAAGTAAGGGGGAAAAAAGAAGGAAAAAATTGTTTTCTCCTCTCGTCCCTCTGGCTCTAGTTGTGGTGGGCCTAGGTGCCCGTTCATAGCCTAAAGCTGGAAATGGTTTTCTCCAGCCCTGAGCTGACCCTTGAGGAAATGATGTTGAAGACCTTGGGAGCAAAGTGCAGTACTGGAGGCACCAGGGAAGTGCCAGGCCCTGAAAGACCTAGTGCCCACAGTGGCGGCAGGCAAGATGCAGCTTTGAGAGCTAGGGTGGACACTGGGTTGAGAGCAGCATAGCCCTCTGCTGGGCCCTTGGCCAATTCCAGGGCTTCAGGTCTACTGGTTGGACTTGAAGGACTCAGGGTTGAAGTGCTTCTGCCTCCAAGAAGGTCTCAGTGGGGGCCTGGAGCCCGAGGGGGGCCAGCAGGCGGTGCGGCACTCCTGGCTTGGTGGCGAACGACAAGGGGCTGGTGGTAGAGGCCTGTAGGGGAAACAGAGGCCTGTGAACAGGCAGGGAGGCTGGACCAGGCCCACCTTCTGAGGGCCCAGCCGCACAGGCAGGGCCAGCCAAGAGCCAGCCGTGAGGTCGATGAGGGAGAAGATTAAAGACAGACTGGAGGGGATGGTCAGGGAGATTTCTGGGGCGGGCTCTGCACATTCAGAAGAACAGGTGGGGGTACTAGAGGCCACTGGGGAGTGACAGAAACAAGGTGGACTCAGCAAGATCTAGAAGCTGGGAAGAGACCCCAGGCAGATTGGATATCAGGAAACAGAGGTCAAGGGTCATCTGATGCCCCTGGGCAGAAGCCACTGCCAGAGCTCTTACAGGAGACAAGGACAAATGATACCTGGGCCCAGGACCAGAGACTCTCAGCCTCTGTGATCAGCGGCGGTGGCGTGCCTGGTCCTGCCTGTTTTGGCAACTCCCTACCCCTTAGGTCTTAGTAGAAGCCAGACAGCATTAGTGGGAGAGATAACCACTTCCCTGAGGGCACATGCAGGGGATAAGCCATGCTTCTCAGAGCATGGGGCATGCAAGGGAAGGAGTATGTGTCCCCATCACCACGGGGCTGCCAGAGGATGGTTCCAAGTCATGCAGGAGAGGAGGCGCCTGTGGGACCCAGCAGGAGTCCTGGGAGGTGGGCATGCAGAGAGGGCAACTGTGGTGCCCAGTACCTGTCAAGGGCCCCAGCCTTGGGGGTTAACAGTTTGACTCATCATGATGGGCTGCATCGCAGAAGAAGCGTGAGCCCCGCTTGGCAGTACGGGCCGTGAAAGGGACACTCTTCAGCACTGTGGCCCAGGAGAGAGACACAGTGGTCAGGCCCCATGGGGGTGGGGTAGGAGGAGGAGGGCCCAAAGGGCTATGGTTGGGGTTTGGGAGCTGGGCCCAGTGGCCAGGAACCAGGGATGGAAAAGGGCCCCACCTGTGATGATGTCCTCAATGGTACCATCCTTCCCCTCGTAAACAGGCCGGTGCTCCTTGGCCTGGCGCCGCCTCAACTCTGCAATTAGCTCCTGCTGTTGCCACTTGTTCCGCTGCGATGGGGTCTAGAGCCGAGCATTTGAAGAGAAAGGGAGTCACCGCTAACGTACCACGGGGCTGGTTCCTGCCCCGAGATGCAGTCTGAGGATGCCCTTGATTGTGCTCGCCCGCCAGCCCAGCCCCCATCATTGCCTAGGAATCCCCTCCCATAGCCCCCCTCTCCATCCCTCTGGACTCCATCATCAGGCCCTCTGGGTGGTCTGTGGGCTGCAGTTCTCCATCTCCTCTCCAGCTCTCTGCTCCACCCCCTCCTAATCCTTTGCCGTGTTTTCCAGGCCCCAGTTCTTGGTCCCACCCACCTTGGCATCCAGTTTCTTGGCTTCCTGAGCCAGCTGCTTCTCCCGCATTACCTCCTCCTGCTTCTTGCGGGCTTCATTCTCTTGTTCTGCTTCCTAAGAACCATGAAAGATGGTGTGTGTGTGTGTGTGTGTGTGTGTGTGTGTGTGTGTGTCAGTCACAGGGGCTGTGAGCTGTGAGGGGAGGGGCTGACACTGAGGGTGGAGAGTGGGTGTCAGTGGGACCAGCAACCCCAGGTGGCCACTCTCTGGAGGGGCACTTCCTGCCCCAAACAATGACAGGAAGGGCCTGGGCCCCCACCCTGCCCACCAGTTCACAGCTAAGAGGCCTGTGGCCAGCTTCCATCGCTCCCTCGCAGGACTCAGAGGAGGAGACGGAAAAGGCCCAAGCCTGAAGCCCAGCCCTCTCTCCCCCTACCAGTTTTCTCTCAGCCAAACTCCTCTTTAAAAGTCTCTCTTCTGCTCACCTTGTAAGAACGAATGAATCGGACAAATACTGGGAAGAATACAGAAGGAGGCGTGGTCTTGGGACTCTCACCAAAGTAGCGCACAACAGCATTGTAGGCCTCCTGGGGAGGGGGTGGGCAGAAGGGGTCAGCCTGGCGGGGAAGGAGAAGCCCGGCTCCCAGCAGGGGCAGGAGGCCCACAGGAAGCCGCAGCCCCCCACAGCTCCTGTGGGAGGGCAAAGAACTAGGGGCTCGCCAAGCCCCCTAGAGTGCGTCTCCAGAGGCAGCTGCCTGCCATCCCCAGCGCCCCCTCTCCCCACGATCAGCCAGCCAGCTGCTTGACAAAAGTTCTCTGACCCAAGAACCAGAACTAAGCCCGCCAGAGGCTCACGGCACCTTGGCCCCAGCCTCTCCCACCCACCTCCACCCTGTGCTCACCTCGGCTGTCTTGGCATCGCGCTGGAGCTTGTCCAGTTTGCCTTCGTTGGTGCTAAGGAAGCTGCGCAGGACGCTGTTGTCATGTATGCTGCACTCCCGCCGAATCAGCTCCATGCCCCGGCCCAGCTCCTTCACGTCTAGCAGCACGTTCTCCAGGGACACTGTTGTCACCAGAGCCCGGGCTGAGGACTACAGCCAGCTCCAGCCCTCCCGCTCAGCATGGGCTCACTCGGTTCCTCACGCCCCCCTTCCAGAGCTACCAGCGTGGACGGAGAGGGGCAAACCAAGCTAGCCAAGCTCTCACAGGGGCAAGGAAAAGGAAAAGAGGCCATGGGCTCATGACCCCCGAAGGTAGCAAGGGAAGGTGAGCCGCAGACTGCTGGGCTCCAAAACAGAGCTGCCCCAGGCCTGCCCCAGTTTCACGAGGGGGGCAAAAATAACAGCCACCCTATGTCTGTGGGGGGCTTTATGGGTTTTCTAAGCACTTCCCATACATCATAGAGACACAGGCTCTGGGGCCAGCTTGGGGGAGTTGGCAGTGAAGAGCCACCGCTGCCCTTCCCTTCCAGCTCCCACAGCACCCAAGTGGAAAGGGCTGGGTGGGGCCTGGTGCCTGTAGGAAGGCTCCCTCTGGGGTGGCCCCTGCCCATGGCCCCAGCGGAAAACTTTGAAGTGGTCAGAAAAAAGAAAACAAAAGCAAGAAAGAAAGGCACCCAAGTGCTCCCCCTCCTCATAGCTTCCAGGGATTGTCCTGAGCTGGACGCGAGGCAGGCTCCCTGGGCCAGGCTCCCCTCACCTGCCGCAGCTTTCTCCACAAAGTGCAGCTCATGCCAGAAGTTAGCCAGGTCTGGGTATTTCTCCTTTACTGTCAGGGCGATGAAATGCAGCAGTGTCATCTTCCTGTCAGTGGACTTGGTGTCCAGCAGCTGGTAGAGGGGGACAGCGGTCAGTGCAAGAGGGCTGAACACCCTGGCGCCCCAGCCGCTGCCCCATCCAGCTTCCTGGCCTCTTGCTGTCCCCACCATCTCACCAGATCCAGGCTCTGGAGCTTGAAGCCATACACAGCTCCCCGCTTGCTGCTGTTCATGTAGTTCCCCAGGGCAAGTATGATCTGTCCAAAGGAGGCACGGGAAGAACTCAGGGCAAGACCCGAGGGCTCCTTCCTCCTCTCTCTATAGCGCCAGGCCCCCACCCAGGACCCGGGAAGCCCCGGCACCTCCATCCCCAACCTCTCCCCACCTCCAACATCTGCTTCAGCTTCTGCGAGGACTTGACGGAGGCAGAGGCTGCAATGATGGCGTTGAGTTGCTGGAAGGCAAGATGAATAGCTGAGTGACCCCATGCCGGGATGCGGCAAAGTCAGGGAGGGGCTGGCAGGGGAGGGGACTAGCAGGTAAAGGGCGGAGGGGCGGCCGCAGACAACCATGATACAGGTGGGGGCCGTACCGGCGTGAGCATCTGCAGGTTGTCCTGGAAGTTGCCCAGGAAGGCCATGCCAGCCATTCGCTGGGTCAGCCGCTCCACCTTGCTGAAGAGCAGCATGAAGCGGTCCTCGGCCGCCAGCTCCTCCAGGGGCTGCCGCTCCCGCTCGTATTGCCGCAGCAGCTTCACCTCAGCCTCTGTGGGCAGGAAGCGCATCAGGCACTCCACGAAGTCCACGGGTAGTGTCTGGAGGTCAAACCTGTGTAGGAGGGAGGGACCACCTCAGGTCTTGCCTTTGCCCACATTATCTGTCATCCCTTCATTTTCCAGCTCCTACAAGGACGGAGGGTGGGGTCTTGAGCACCACACAGCCAGAGGCAGAGGACTCACTGTCTCACCTCCAGTAACTCCAGGGCTGGTGTTACTCAGCACCAGTAGCAATCCTAGGGTCACATTCCATGCCCTGTTTAAGAACCCTTCAACGTCTTCCCTCTGCAACTAGGGAGAAGTCTTAACACCCGGACGTGGCTTACGAGGCCCAGACTGCAAGACTTCTGCTCGCCTCTCTACTCTGTCTCTCCTACTCCCCTCCTTACACTAAAGCCAGAGTCAATTTTCAGTACTCAGGGCACCATGCCTCTCCCTCCAGGCCCTGACCTGGAGTTCATATACATCCTTCAGGTTGCAAGTGAGACATCACCTCCTCCAGGAAGCCTTCCCTGATCACCAAGCTCAGCTACCTAGCCCTCCCTGTTCTCCCAAAGCTGCCTGTACCTCCACTACCTTGGTGTTGTCACCCAGTGTTACTGGACTGTTCCCATTAGACTGGGAGCTCCTTTTTTTTTCTTTTTTTTTTTTTGTGGTACGCGGGCCTCTCACTGTTGTGGCCTCTCCCGTTGCGGAGCACAGGCTCTGGACGCGCAGGCTCAGCGGCCATGGCTCACGGGCCCAGCTGCTCCGCGGCATGTGGGATCTTCCCGGACCAGGGCACGAACCCGTGTCCCCTGCATCGGCAGGCGGACTCTCAACCACTGCGCCACCAGGGAAGCCCTAGGCTAGGAGCTCCTTGAATGAAGGTCCGGGCTGACTCCCCAGCACCTCACACAGTGCCTGGTACACAGCACAGATGCAGTAAATTCTGGCCAAGCCACTGGATGACTGAGGGAGTTCTGTCAATGCCCTGGAATCCAGGGAAGGCTAGGATCCTAGGTGGAGATCCTAGGTGGGTTACCAACTAGCTGGGGACCAGGGCAAGGTCAGTGGGAGCCTCACGTGTGGATGGCCCTGCAGATCTCCTCAGCTGAGCGGCCAGCCTTGCGGAGGGTGATGGCCAGGTTCTTGGCACGATTGGCTTCCAGCAGGGTCACCTTGCTGGCAGCCTTTTGTGCTGTCTTGTTCTTGGAGCAGATGAGGTCAAGGGCAGGGCCCTGGGCTTTTGTCTTGAACAGTTCTTCAAACTTGTCCAGATCCAGGTCCTGGCAGGAGTTGATGAGAAGGGAAAATGCTGTGGCCTCATCCTACAAGAGGACCCGCTGGCAGCACACCAGCATCGGCTCAGCTCTGGTACATGGAGGGCTGAGTCTGAGGGCTCTTCCAAAGCCAAGAGATCTACCTTAAAGGGCAACCTGGGCCCCAGCTCCCAACCCCAGCCCTGAGGGCCCCAGGCCCTGCTACCTCCAAGATCTTCTCATCATCAAGTTCGCTAAAGACAGTGCCGCTGATCTGGTTGGGTTTCAGTGCTGTCCAGTTGAAGACAGGCAGCCGGAACTTGGTCTTGATGGGTTTCTTAATGCGAATGGCTAATTTGGAAGGAGGATCAGTGAGGCAGGAGCCAAGGACACACTCCCTCGGTCCCACTAGCCCTGCCCAGAGCCCTCGGGACACTCACCTGACAGGCCTACTGTCAACACCACAGAGGGAGCAGCGCCGGGGAGAGGTGGGGCTGGGGGACACTTGTCTGGGAAAAGAAGAAATAGCACAGTGACCCAGGGGCCAAGAGACTCCCCTCTGTCCGCCCTACCTGTCCTTAAAGACTACCAGGGAAGGAGGCTGCATGAACTCCCTGCCCAAGTGGCTCCCAGGGGTCCTAACTGACGGGGCAGGTCGTGCGGTCTCTGACCCACTCTCCCCTGCTTTGGTCTAAGCCCTCTCCTTGGAGGTCTTCAGAGGAATCGGGAGCAGCATCTTTACGCTCCTTAAAACAGATCCACGTCTGCTCATAGACATCCCTTCCCTAGTAATCTGAGCCTCCCTCAGATTCTAACCCTCCCTCAGCCTCTCCCACCTGACTTTACATCCTTCCAGCCACATCCCCAGTTTCTCCCTGTGGAGATGCTGCTGACTGGACCTTTGGTCTGGCCCCACAATAAGGCTGCACCTCTTGCCTTTTACCAGGTAAGGGTCCTGCTTACCTGGTAACGGGGGAGGTGGAGGGGGCAAGGGAGGAGCCGGCGGCGGAGGCAGAGGTAGGGCCTCCTCGGGGGGCGGGGCCGGAACCAGGAGGTCCAGGTCGGAGGGGGGCATGCCCTCATTCAGTTCCTCAGGGCCTACCCGGGCCAGGGCCTCGCTGCCCACTGACTCTAGGTCCCGGGCGGTGGGCTCCAAGTGGCATCGGCGCTGGAAGGCCTCCTCCTTCTCTTTAATGAGCCGCCGCAGGGTGTGTACCTGGTGGCTCGTGTTCTCGTAAGTCTCCTATTGGGCAGACAGCACCATTAAGAAAAGAGCACCTGAAAGCGCAGCAGGCGATGCTCCTGGGAGTGAGACTTCCTACCCAAGGGTCTCCAGGAGGGTACTCAGAGGCAGAGAGCGACCCACGGAAAACTGGAATGCAGCAGAACAAAAGAGGGGGGCGGAAGAGCAAGCCTGCTTGGCTGGCGCCCTGCAGTGTCCTTCCTCACTGCTCCAGCCCAGTCTCACTGGTCCCTCAAGGCCCAGGTAGAAGGCTGCCCTTGTGAAACTCTCCTTAACCCACCAGCAGCCTGCTATGGCAGTCTCAGCCCTCTGTGCCTCAGTCCTGCTCTCATTCCATTTGGTTTGTACAGTCGCTCAATTGGAAGCCCCCTACAGACAAGACCCTGCCTTAGCCACCTCTGTATCCTCCATACTCCCGACTCAGCGCTTCAGACTCTTAGCAGGGGCTTGGCAGGTATGTACTGAGCTCAACAGAGCCAGCGTAATTGTATTCCTGTGGAAGAAGAGATGGGTTGGGGCATGATTTTATAACTAACAAAAAGTTAGGTGAGGGACAGAGAAGACACCGAAATGTGAGGAGGCCCTGCTCTCCAATCTGGAATACCTGGTAGATATCCTGATAAACAGCCCCAAGTACCTGGGCTATTCTGAGCCTGTTCATTGCGCTGGGCTGGGGAAGCACGTGGAGGTGCAGGTGAGGGAGAAGCAAGGGGGGTGGGCTGGCAGGAGGAGACAGGGGCTCCAGAGGTGCCCCACCTGCTCCCACCCTCCTGTGTGTGTGTCTGGCCCACTCTGGCTCCAGCTTCCCTCTCCAGCTAAAACATGGGGTGAAATCATCAGCCCACCCTCATTCGAGTGCCTCAGGAGTGAATTAATATCTGGATGCTCGAGGACTTGACATGACTGACATGGAACGAAAAGCAAGCTCCCCAGGCCCCAGCACCCAGTACCAGTCAGGGGCTCCCTTCCCCACATAACCTGGTACCTTGATGCTCTCGAGTTCCTTCTCCCGCTGCAGCAGCTGCTTCTCTAGCTCTGCCACACGCATCATGTTCTCATTCTCTAGGTCCAGAAGCTTCTCTGTGAGCTGCAGGATGAAAAGGGCAGGTTTGGGGATGGCCCTAAAGTCTGGGCACTCAGCACAGTCTGAACCCCAGTCAGGACCCAGGCCCGACCCCTCCACCCAGGGCCCCAAAGGCAGCTTGGCCCAGTGGCTTCCCTAGGTCACTCCTGTGAGCCCAGGGTCTGAGACCACATGAAATAGTGCAAGACAAATGGCCACATCTGCCTCTCTCGAGCCTGAGGCCACCTCACACCCAGTCCTGAGGTCAATGTGTGTTCCACCGCGGATGAACTAGTGTCTCAGCCAGAGCGTGCGCTAGAGAGCCCCAGTGGATTCTGAGGCTTCCCTGAGGCTCAATCGGGAGGTAAGCAGGTCAGCTCAGGATTCCTGGGACTCAGATGTCCCCACTCTCTCCCCACCCTCAACAGTGGTTCTGGCAGCAAAGGAGGACCACCTACATGGGACACATGCTCCTCCAGCTCTTCCACCTTCTCCAGGGCCACATTCTTGGTCTCGGCATCCTCCAGCAAACCCCCCACATCAAACACGTTGTCCAGGTATGCCTGGATCTGCACCTGCAGCTTCTCGCTCTCTGTGTGCCTTGACTTCTGGGGGAAAGCAGAGAGAGTAGCAGTTGGGGGAGCCTCCTCATCAGCCTCCATGACCCCTTCCTAGAGCCTAGGACCCAGGGAGCTCCTACTGTAGCCGTGTCAGATTCTTGCCCTGCGGAGCTGACTGACTGAGGAGCCCTCTGCGCAAAGGCCAGAGTCCCAGGTCACAGAAGACAGGCAGGGTGCCAGGAGCATCCGTGACTAGGCTCTTGTAAAAGAAAAACTCCTCGTGATACAGCTAAGCTGGTCCTCTTCCCCGAAGCGCCTCATCCCGTGAGGACTCCAGCCCAGCTCACCTGCAGGAACTCCTCCAGCCCCAGCTTTGTAAACTCATACTGCAGGTGGACCCGGAAGTTCATGTCCTCCACCGAGTGCACCACGATGTTGATAAACTGCATGCAGGCCACCTGGGGAAGGAGCAGCCCAGAGGGGCAGAGAGAGCCGAGACACGGAGGGGAGGCGGCTGTTAGAGCCAGCATCATCAGGCGGATCATCAAAAGGAGTAAAAAAGGTACGTCTTTCAGGGAGCAATAAGAGAATTTTAACTTAGAAAACGTCGAACTTAATATTCATTTTACGAAGACAAGTAAATTACATGAGAAATAGGTGTACATGAAGATTTGGCGGATTTCCTTTGCACACCAGCAGGTATTCCTTGAGACAACCCTACTAGCTGTATACCCTAGACTGAAGGGAAGTGAGGAGAACTGAGGAGAAGCTGGGGAAGAGGAAAGCAGCTCACAAAGGGTCCAAATCAGGGACAGTGCGGCCACACAAAGCGGCAAAGGAGGAGACCCAAGACAGAAATTGTCCTGGAGTTTCTAAAAGCTTTCTGGGGTGAGTGAGTGAGTGGATGAGGAGCGTTTGCTGAGAAGAGAACCACTCTGGGTCCTACACAGAACATCAGAGTACGCTGTCGGCTCAGCCCCGTTCTCAAGGAGTGGGCGGCCCTGCTGGGCATGCACCTGACCCAGGACCAGCTCCTCACCATGAAGTCGATGTTGCTGTCCTCATTCCGGAAATACTCCATCAGCTTCTCAAAGCGGTGCAACTCCTTGCATACCTGAACAAGCAAACTTTCTCAGTAACAGGATCTGTCCCATGCAGAACCCAAGCCCCTGAGCCCTGGTTCCCAGGAACATCCAGCAAAGGGACTGGTACAGACCAAGTGTAACCACAATTCTTTCTATGTAACGGGTCACTTGGGACATGATAGAAGAAAGCCTGGGACATGGCATCTGCTCTGGGTCCCTGAGGGAGCTCAGTAAAGCGTGTGCCCTTAGTCTGGGCTCTGGGTGCCTCTGAGTGTAGGCCAAGAAGAAACACAGGGGCCTGGTGTTGCCGAGCTATTGAAGGAAAGAGGGAGGGTGGAGGAAGGTTGGAGGCCATGGCTGAGGCAGGAGGCTGAAGTCCTAGTGGGGACGCAGGAGAGAGGCCTGGGTGCAGGAAAGCCTCTGTGCTGAGAGGGGTCCAGAGACTCCTCTGAGCCTCTGGCTTCAAGGAGGAAAAGCCATTTCCTGGCTTGAACAATGGATGCTAGGGAAGAGGTCCAAAAAGGAGGAAGAGGTGGGACCAGCAGCTGCAGCTGTATGCCGAGGAATCCTATGTTCAAGCAGATGGGGGTTTCAAAGCCAGGCCAAGTCTGGGGAATTCCAAGTAGGAGCTCCCTCTCCCCTCACCAATGACAGCCAACACCCCAGGAGGATCCCTGCTTGCCTTCTCCTCCCACTACAAATATCACTGCCTCGGGTTCTACCAGTGGGTTCACTGCCTCAGAACGGCCTGGGGAGCCTGTTAACGCACAGATGGCCAGGCCTCCCAGGGGCCTGTGCATTTAACACACGCTCTTCAGGTATTCTGCTGCACAGCAGGTTAGAACTGCTGGACTATAGCCCTCAAGTGAGGGCATCCTTCGCTGGCCAGTCAGGAGCTTTCCCGGCACAAGACCTAGTAAGAATGAAGTTTTGGTTTTGGTTTAAAAAAGCAGGGGGCAGAATACCTAGCTAAAAGCACTAGGCTGTTAAAATCCCTAGGATGTGTGAGATCACAGGAAAGAGCGCTTACCTACCTGGCTCACACCTCCTCCCCGCCAAAAACACACACACACACATACACACACACGCACGCACACACATGGGTATAGGAAACTGACCTCTTTGAAATTGTCAAAGGCAGCAAGAATGATTTCGTGACCTCCCCGTACCAAACACACGGCTGCCAGGAGCTCTAAGACAAGTGCTTTGGTCCTAAGGGGTGGAGAATGAAGATTAACACCCTAGCCCCTGACCCTGGCCACCACACAGCTCGCTTCCACAACTGGGTGAGTCCTTTCAAGAGAGTAGAGACAGCCTCGGTGGTGAGGGAGAGGGTGGGTTTGGGAAAGAAGGCAGGGGAAGGCAGGCTTTCTCCCTCCCTAAGCTGTGTAGACCAGAGGAGAGCAGAACACTCCTCCTCCAGCAGAGGTGAGGGGCCAAACCAAGGCGCTGACCTAAGCCGCAGGACCCGAGGCCAGGCGGGACTTCTTGGCAGGGACAAGTGCAGCCCAGTTCTCCAGAGTCCTGGGCAGAGCGGGGAGGAAAGGGGAGGGAAGGAACTCACCTTGGATTCTTGTTGTTGAGGCTGAGCGCAATCTCATTGACAGCGTGAGGGTGGGACATGACCAGGTTGAATCCATACTGTAGCAAAGGGAAAGGACAGGAGGAGGGGAGACCATGACGGTGGGGAAGACAGATCCCAGCCGGAGCTCCCTGACTGCAGGCCCAACAGCAAACCTGTCTTTTACAAGCTAGTGCCTTCCTAGCTCTCCTGGTGCGGGAGATGAGGCAGAGCACCCGTGGCTAGTGCTGTCGCCTTACCTGATAGTTCATGATGGCTCTGAGACAAAGGATACAGACGTGGACGTCATCCTTCTGGCTCACCAGGCGGGAGTTCTTCAGCGCCCTGCGCCCAGGGAGAGTGCTATACCTGGGGGAGAGGGGCTGCTGGTGAAGGGTCTAGAAGCACTTGCCATCACCCAGACAGCAGGCTGCCCCTCAGCAGCAGAAGAAAAGGGGGATGGAGGACTTTGCACCAGCAGCCCAGAGAGATGCAGGGGGTGCAGGTGCAGGGGGCAGGGCACTCCACTGTTTTCACCTCCCTGGAACAGGTCTTTGTCAGTTAACTATCCAGGATCCTAGCATTACAACCAGTGCCCAAACCATCCTAAGCCCAGACGTCCTCCAAAATACAACACGAGGTGTGTAGGCCTTCCTAGACCTCAAGATGGGTCCAGGAGACATTCATTTGAGGCATCCTTCCTCTTCCTTCTAGTCACTGCATCTTCAACACATTCCCTGGGGCAGGGGCATCTTAGCTCCCATCCCACATCTATGTCCTAGAAAAGACAGAGCAGACCCCAAAGGCTATAGAAGGGCTAGGGACTATATCTGACTTTGCCCCTAGTGATGTTTCATGGAAAAAACAGGAAACACAAGTGGTATCTGCTCGTGCATGACTAGAATGGGCAAAACCCAAAGAAGACTGGGAGAAAAGCATGGCTGAGAGACAGAGGCCATGGAAAGGGCCATAGGACCCAAAGGAAAGCCTCCCTCTGTAGGAGGGCTCTCAGAAATCATCCGGTCCGTCCACCTGCCTCCGGGCAGGATGGCTCTTCAGATACTACAGACAAATGAACACGCTGCAGCCTTGGAGGGAAAAAAAAGGCCTAAAGGAAGAAGTGAAGGGAAGGTGAGCGCAGCAGGTTGGGTGGGAGCTGGTCTTCGGGCAGCCGATGGGGCTGCGTGCAGAGCAGAGGGAAACAGACATGAGGGCAGGTGCTGGACCAGCTGGTGAAGACTAAGGAGCTGGGTGAGGACCAGCCCTGCCCAGAGGCCTGGAGGAACGGCAGAGTGAGAATGATGAACGGAGGGGCCCCCAGAGACGGGGAGAGGAGAGGGGAGGGCTGGAACCCCAGATGGGGTGGGCACAGCCGAGGGTGACGTACTTACCCAGGACAGATCGCTGGGCAGAGTCAAGGAGACAGAGAGGACAGACCAGAGACAGACTGGCAGGCAGAGGGCAAGAGAGCTGAGCCTGGAAGCAAGAGTGAAGGGAGGAGCATGAGCACTCACCGCTGTCACCCAAGACCTGGACGGGGACGAGGGTGGGAGGCAGGCGGGCAGAGCGAGAGCACACATACCGGAGCACAGACTGGCGCGCAGAGCGAGCGAGGCTGTTGGTGAAGGGGGCTGACAGGGCGCTGGGTGGCTGCAGGTCCTCGATGGACCTGCTCCAGGACCGGAGCTTGTCAAATGCACCATCGTCACCACTCTCCAGAGCCTCAAAGTCAAACCTGGAGCAGGAAAGGACACAAGCGCACACACAGGAGAAATTCAGTGCCAAGCCGCCTGGCGAGCCCACCCCCGCCCTTTAGACGTCTAGGGCAACAAGAAGCAAGGGCAGCAGAAGAGAAAGCGGAATTGGGCAGCAGAGACCCAACCCTGGTCAGGAGGGCCGAGGAGGGCAGAGTAGTCACCGGCAGCAACCAGGAGGGGGATCTGAGGAGATGCGGGTGCTGACTGAGGCCAGCCGCTGCCCCCCACTGGCCTCCAGGAGTCACCTCCCCATGGGCCCGAAGAGACGCGGGGAGCTGGCAGACTTTCTGCACTCCCAGCCATAGAGGGGACATCTCAGAGAAGCTGCCGCTCCCCTCGGAGAATCTGCCCTGCAGAGCAGTGGTGGGGAACAGGCCAACTGAAGGGATTACTAGGGGGCAAACGGCAGCAGCCAAAGGGGCCTCTCAGTGCCCTGAGGGTGGGGCCCAGGTGGCTCTGGACTAGGTTCACGAGGCCAGGTCTGAGTGGAAGGGAATGGGGGTCCCGAGAAACCCAGACTGGGACAGGCCTCTGTGTTCAGGAAAAGCACCATGGTCTCATCCTAGCACTGGGTTTTAATGACCGGGTTTTCTTTCCAGCCTCTACTTGAGGCTTCTGGGTTTTTCTGGTTTAGAGGCTCCTTGGGCTTCAGCTTCCCTCGGGGAAGAAATCACAGGTCGAGGGTGTGAACCGGGGTCCTTAGTCCCCACAGGAGTTGGGATGGTTTCTACGTCACTTCCTGCTTCTGGGACCAGGCATCTCCCACCACCAGCAGTTTGGGAGCGTAGCCAGGGCAAGAAGGACAGCTCAAGATCACAAACCCACAAGGCCTTCTCCTTTACATATCCCCACATCGGGATCTACCCCCTCTGAGAAACAAGCCCCACTCCTCTTTCCTGTCCTCTTCCCCCAGTAGGTCACCCAGGACTCAGCAAGCATTTCCTACAGGCTCTTCCCGCAAGGCCTTCTGCTCAGACACGCACAGCCCCAGGGTCAAAGGCACAGAGGCCGAGGCTCTCTGAAATAGGAAGCGGTATCTGCAGATGCCTGAGTGTTCCCAAGGAAGCAGGAGCAGACTTCAGGACCCTGACCATCAGATGCTTAACGGGGCTCTCAAGCAGACATCAGAGGAGTCTCCCGGACAGGGAAGCCACTTGCCAGTGGTTTCCCTCCGTGAATAATAGTATTCCCCAGAGCTGGGATGTGCAGTTTACAAATAAGTGCCTTCACTCAAACTCTATTTGGCTTCGCTCTTTTCCCCTCAACCCTTCCCAAAACACACACTCTTACCTCACCTGCTCCGAGTCTTTCTTTTAAAAACACAGTCAAAGGTACTGCTGTGGACACTACAATACTGAGGTTCCAGTGTATTTTGGTTTCAAGCAGCTGGAATTTGTTTGCTTTTGAAGCAAGATATGCTTATTTGGAAAAATAATCTACATCTTTTTCTATAAAAGCTCTGAATTTAAAAAAAATCGCTTCAGCAAATGTTTTTCATTTCTTTCTATAAAAAGAGTGAGTTTCTTTTAAGGGATAGGAGGATCATGAGCCTTGACTTCTGTAGGGACGGGAATGGGGAGTGGGCCACTCTTGGTTTTAACAGGCGATGACCTGCAAAAAATGACAAAGGCCAAACCTAGGAGAGGCATTAGTTTGAAACCCTAAGGAGATGAGGGTGAAAACCTGCTGAGGAAGGAGAACAGCCCAGGGGCAAGGACAGTAGCAAGGAAAGTGGAAGTCGAGGTTGGGGCTGAGTCCCAGAACTGAGGAGTTCCCCAGGACACGGGACTTTCAGCGCAAACACTCGGGAAAGTCACGGGCAAACCGGGGTGATCAGTCACCCGAGGGCCAACGTAAGTCTTGGGTCTGAGTCTGCATGTGCTGGCCATGCCATGAACGGTCAATATAATCCCTCTTTCCATATATTTAGGTAATTATGGTAGGGAGCAACCCCTTAAATAATAACAACTAACAAATAAAAAGCGGCCACCACAGTATAGACTATGTTCCAAATACTACAACTGCTTTATACACGTTATCATCTAATCCTTACGGCAACCCTGGAATATGGATCTCCTCTTACATAGGAGGCCCTCAGCAAACTTGCCTGAGGTCACGCAGACAGTAAAGGACAGAAGAGACCCACACCCGGCTTTGGGCTTTGTCTTAACTCGAAAGCCCTCGTTCCTTCCACTACCCCACACTGCCTTCTCCTCTGCGCTGATTCACTTCCAGCTGCCTCCAAACCCCCCATCTGCTTGCAAAAGGCTCCTGAATGCTTCACTTTCAGTCTGTGTCAAAGGTCATGCTCACTGCTCCTGGGGTGACCTGGAGTAACCCTCTCACAACTGGAGACCCAAAGTTGCTTCTTGAAGACTGAGCTCTCCCAAAGCAAACGAATCCCACAGGGCCTCCCTCCCAGAAGCCAGGACATTTCCTTGGACGGCTCCCAGCATGGCGTCGGATCCTTCGGGCTCGACTCTGAGCTCCCTTTCCACATCTCTCCTCCTGCTCCCCAAAATGCACCTTCTGCTCCAGCCACCTGGCATTCTTCACTGATCTCAGACAGCCCCTTGGCCACCTGTCCACCCCCACGCTGCTGCCCAGGCCCTCCCCTCCTGCCTGGGGTTCCCATTCCCATCTTCACTACTGCAAGCTCACCCTTCCTCGTCAAAGTAGAATGGGACCATGTCCTTCCTCATGGTTCCCCAACCCTCGTCCCAGGTGGTACTCACATGACGGAACATTGGGCAAATGACAGGTAATCCACCAGCACGTCCAGGCCTTTGTTTTCATCATTCAGAAACTCCCGCACCCACCTGCAGATAAAGGAAACACAGTGGAGGGGTCTGCTAAAGTGGATTGAGGGGGAGGAGGAAAAGGTGTCTCTGACAGAATGACACCCCCTCCTGGATCCTCTGGAACTCAGCACCAGGCTGGGAGAATTCTGAAGATCAAAGCCTGTGGCAGACCCAGCCATGGTCACGTCACCGGCCTGGACCGCCCCTAGGCGGCAGAGCCAGGGATAAGGAAAGGTACAGGCCTTCCAACACCATGTTAGCCAAACCAGCTTTCAGAAGCCCCCTCCTCAAGGGCCAGGGTCCCACTCAATCATTTTCTAGGTCTCTGGTGTCTAGCACGTGGCTGGGCGCACTGTCCTGATGCCACGTTCCTGGGAGGAATTGAGGGTTAGACAGAGCATTTACTGTAGCCCTCGTGCAGAGCTGTTCCTGACAGAAGCCAGCAGGTCCCTGACTTGACCGAAGTCTCAGTTAAAAGACAGGCAGGGAGCGTCAAAGAGAGTCCGGAACAGAGGCATACTGGGCCAAAAGGCTCTCCACCAAGTTCAAGGAAAGGTATTTTGGGAAGTAGTGAGCAGAGGAATACGTGGGACTTCAGCGTTTTGTCAGGGTGAGTCTGGCAGACTAGGAAAAGGATGCGGGGACAGTCAGGAACTCAAGTAACCCCAGAATGGCTCTGGCCACTAAGAGGGTGAACCAGGGAGGCAGCAGGGAAGACAACTAGGCACCCTAAAGACAGTGGACCGGGGCATGTTCACCCTTCTGCCTTCAGGCCTTTTGAACTCAGACATCCCTGGAAGGAAAGTCAGGAGCGAGTCCCAGGACTGTTACAGGACAGGCTCATTCCTGTCCTATAGACATACAGGACCCAGAGAGACATAAAACTCTCAGGATGAACCCTGACTCTCCTGTGCTCTGTTCCCTCCGAGTGTCCAGGTGTCCTTCTAGGCCAGCTGCGCCAAACAGCCCTGCAAGGCCGCTTCTCCCCCACAGCTGGAACACCAGCACCATGTTTGATGGCCACACCCCGGGCTACAGAGAGAGGCCGGGCCAGAGCACCAGGCCCGGCTAAGATCCGGCAGCAGGCTCTGGCTGCGGCTGACTGACACCGGAGCTGCCTGAAGTTAGCTTCCTCTCTGGGGGCCGACAGGCCTCCCGTTTCCTGTCTGTCTGCGCTCCAGCTCCCCACCCCCTTCTCATTTCCTGTCTGAGTCTACACTGCTATTTTCGGGATCTTGACACTTTGAGGAGAGGTTAAAGGGCACTTAGGCAAGGCCGCAAACCAATACAAACCAGGGAGAGGAGGAGCAGGAGAGGCTCTGGAATCCTACTTCCCAGCCCGCCCACTCCAGGCCCGAGTTCCCATCTTTGCAGGCCTGGGGCTGATCGGGCTGCTGCCGAAGCAAGATCCTCCTCTCCCTACCTTGCCCTGGGCTCCCACTGCCCTGAAGCACCCACACCCCAGCCTGACAGCCTGACAAACTCCTCCTGCCCCAAAATCCGGGACGGATCCGGGCCCTCCCACATAACTCTCCCAGAGAAGCCACAGTCCGGATGACAGGAGCTCCTAAAATGCCAGACACTAAGCTGCTCCTGGGAACCAACGACCAGGTCCAGACCTCTAGCTTGTGTGCCAACCGCCAAGAGGCCCGGGCCTGGGAACCATGCTGCTCTGGCCCCAGCTCCTGGCCAGTGGCCAGGGGGGTTGGCGCCAGGTAGAAGGGGCAGGCAGAGGGGACTGCCCTGCACTGCTCTGTGGCCCTCTCCTGAGAAAAGCGGACCCCCATCCTCACGTAGTAGGACTTAATAAGCAAGACAGGAGGGCCTGAGAGAGAAGGGAGCAGGGAGGGGTAAAGGCCCTGTGGAGCAAGGCAGGGTGGGAGATGGCGTCTGGAGCTGCCATCCGTGTCACTCTTGCTCTCTCACGTGGGGTAGCTGATGAGGCTCTGCAGTTTTTCCTGCTGTGAGCGTCACCATATAAAGGTGAAGGCTAGTTACACATTTCCAAGCAGGTCAGTTCTCAATGTCTGGTTCACAGAAGAGGTGTGAAAGCCAACTCTGGCCATCCAGCACAGCTACTGAGGCCAGGAACTGTCCCTTTCCTGTTCTTCCCTGTGCCATTTCCCCTACCACTGTTGCTGAGGCAGCTGGCTGCACACAGGTAGCCTCCATAAGAACCCCAGGCAGCCTCAGCCTGGGGAGGGGACAGGAGGGGAAGGCATATGATGTCATTTGGCTCTTTCTACCCCTGCTCTCAGGAAGCCCAGGACCCCGGGGCTGGAACCTGCCCAGAAACCTCCACCCCGAACCCAGGCTCGACTTCTCACTTGTGTAAGCTCTCAATGTTCATGCCAGGCCCCTCGGTCAGGCCTGTAGCCCTGCCTGCAGTTCTCCATCAGGTGTCCCTCACTGTCCTTTGTGTATACATATACATACACACACACACACACACACACACACACACTCTCTCTCTCTCTCTCTCTCTCTCTCTCTCTCTCTCTCTCTCACTTTCACTATATTTACTCTGGCTGGTTACGGTTTTATAAAACTGAGACCATAGCCGTCTTTCACTGTATCTCACGCATTAGCCCTCTGTCTGTTCAGCAGGTCCTGGTTCCCCACTTCTCTGGCAAAAAAGACGCATGTAGTTTCTAGGGGCCCCGTCAATGGGTTGGCAGTACCCTGGTCAGTGAATACGGAAGATGTTCAGCTCCTGGCCCCCACTGCCTTAGATCTTTCCTGGTACTTCAGGAAGCTGCTTCTGCTCATGAACTAAAATTGTCTTATAATCAAGCAAATAATCTTCTGGGCACCAAACAGTCCATGAACTAGGTAGGTCTCAGCTACCCAGTGCAACACACTCCTCCATCCCCAGCCTTCTCTGGGCCTCCCTTGGCCCAGCCCCAGGCCACAGGCAGACTCCAGTCTCAGCTGCTGTGGGAATGTCTTCCACTCAAAGCCACAGGCTGAGGACCCCAGGAGAGGCCCCAGGCTTGCCAGCAGCATCCAGTCAGCAGCTGGCAGAGCTGAGGGGGAGAAAAGCCAGAAAAGGAACCGTCTGAAGCTCTCTGGGGAAATAAAAGCCATTCAAGAGGCAAATCTGCCCTGTGGCAGGGAGATGAAACCAGGTCCTAAGAGGCCAGGTGAAGAGGCTCTGATGGTCACATCGGACTCACCCAATGTGGTTGGTACGAAGTGAGATCTCCAGCTCTCTCAGTACTTTGGTTGACTCCTGCACTCTTCTCCTGAACTTCTGTAAACATGGAATTTTCTGTCACTGATGGAGGTCCCCAAGCCAACTTTACAATACAAGCAAAAGGGGTAGAAAAGGAAAGGGAAGGCATACAAGAAGGCAGTTATAGTCTTTCCCTCTGTTACTAGCCAGCCACTCCAGGGCCATGGCCTCAGAATACAGAAACCCAACTCCCATTGCTCAGAAGCAGTCCCAACCCAAGTCAAACGGTTTGCCCCACAGGACTGTAAAGGGCAGCAAAACGGGGACTCCCTGCCTCGCACTTCACCTTCCGAGTTACGCTGGGGTCCAAGAAGCTCTGGAGTTTCTGGATGTAAGTGTGGGGAGGATTCTTCACCTGGAATCGTTCCTGTAAGGGAAACACGTGTGTGTACACAGCCACCCAAGGTTCTGAGGGGAGTGCTGAGGAAGTAGGGCACTCACAGTGTTTGATGTGAGGGGACTCCTAAAGTTATCACCTGGCCCTTAACATCATCCAAACCATAGGTTCCCCTTCTTGACTTATCCTCAGCTACTTCTCATCTGTTGCCATCTTCTCCTCCTTCAGTTAGTACTCCCTGAGCCTCAAATATTTTTCTACACTAAAAATTATTTTAAGAGCCTGCTGCTTCCTAAGAAGATGCGGGGATTACATAGCTCTAAACAGCATCCAAAATAAAGACATGATTGGGAAATGTTGTTCACTTCCTAGCCAGCTAATGGACAGTGGTTAGGAAGGTGAAAGGGAGGGAAGCTAGGCCTTGTAGAAGCCAATTTTCTGAGCCCTGAGCCCAGACTTGGGACTGGACTGGTTTTGCTGTGTTAACACAGCTTAGGAGTGCAAACACACTTTCTGCTCCTTGCCCAGGTCCCAGGCCCCCACAATCCAAGCAACCCCAAATGCTGCAGGCTGCTTTCAGCAAGATCACTGCTCCGTCCCCTTCCACACAGGGCACAGGCTCCCCATTGTGGCCCAACCCCCTCATCTGACCCAAGGGAAAACTTTTAAGCATTCTGGTCCTGTAAGGGCCTCCACAACGGAGATATCTGAAGAGTTAGGGGATGGAGAGGGTCCAGGAGAATGATATAATGCTAGGAAACAGAACCTAAAAACAAATGAAAGAAAAAAAGGAAAGGTTTAAGAAAGAGCTGACATTATGTGACCTAGAAAAGACTGAGAGATTATCAATTAAAGACACTCAGTACCAAAGGGCTACTGTTCTCCAAACCCCAGGTAGGTGCTCAACTCCTGTTAATGCAGAATTCAAGGAAATTGGCCTTCCCTGGATAAGAAGCGACCTGGACTAGGTTCTCTGAAGCATGATTCTACCTTAGGTCAAGCAGCATGACTTGGGAAGCAGAGGAGCACAATAGTTAGCACAGACGGAGTTGGCAGCCTGAGCCCTGGCTCTATCACCTACCAGTGAAAGGCAAGTTACTGAGCCTCAGGTTCTGCTTCTATAAAATGTAACAGTGCCTTCCTCAGAGGGTTTTTGTGAGGATTAAATATATATATATATATATATATATATATATATATATATAAGTGCTTGGTCCATAATAAGTACTCAGTAAATGTTAGCTATTGTGATTTTTGTGATTTTGTTCAGGGCTTGAAAAAAATTATGTTTATGACAAAACTCCATCAGAAAGTGCTGGGTAAACAGAATGCCTACACTCTGGGCCAGGTGCTCCCATACCTCCCAAGAGGTAAGGAACTAAAAGTCAACTCTCCCAGCAGTGCAGACAGGCCTGTCTGAGTTCAGAAACTCATGACTTGTGATCTTCAAAGGTGGGCAGGGGAAAGAGCAAGGCCGCAGGCATTACTTCTTGATTCTGAGCTAAGTGATAATCTCTATTTTCTCTTCTGTCTATAAACACTTTCGTGTAGGGAGAGCTTCCAGTCCTCATGTTCTGAGATTTGGGAACAGGAGACTAGAGGACTGGGGCTTCTCATTCCTAGAGGCCTGTAAATAATGGGGAAAATGCTGCTATTTGCCAGGTCTGGAGCAGAGTGAGAGAAAAATGGTGCTTTGAATTTCCCAGCCAGGGACAGCCCTCACCCTGGGGAAAGGCAGAAACAAGCTCTGCTGGGAAAAACACCAAACTCCTCCACAGCAGACCCTATACCTCAGACCTACACAAACCTCCTTGAGGCTGCTGCTCACTGGGAAGAAATCAAGACAGTTCTTTGTGGCAGCTAGAGGGGAACTTGGCCTACCAGCCCTGTCTCTGTTAGGAGAGGCGTTTTGGATCAGGAAGTAAGCATGGACTGATGCCACGCCCAGGCCAGGGTTCCTCAAGGAACCCCAGAGCTGCAGTCAATGCCCACGGTCCTGCTGCCTCGTCCAGCTCAAGACACACCCCCCACTTCTGGGCCCACTGCAAACCCCGTACCTGGTCACAGATCAGATCCCACTTCTTCTCGTTGTCATACTGCCGCAGGAGCCGGGCTTTGTCAGGAGGCAGGTTCATGGAGCTCTGAGGAGAGAACCTGAGTCAACAGGGCTGATAGGCTTCCCTTAGGCCTGGTCCCTCAGGCTTCACCCTGACACTCTGTGGCTCATAAGGAAGGCTCAGAGAGGCATGACCATCCTCCTGCTTCCCCTTCATATTTGCTTAAGCTTGGTTGAACAATGTTTTCCAAACCACAGGTTGTAGAATCAATTTAGTCAGTCAAGGGTAACTTTATTTTAAATGAAAATGAACAGATTGGTTATCAGGGGGTGGGGGTAGAGGGATAAACTGGGAGATTGGGACTGACATATACACACTACTATACATAACATAGATAACTAGTAAGAAATGGCTGTATAGCACAGGGAACTCTACTCAATACTCTGTAATGGCCTATATGGGAAAAGAATTAAAAAAAAAAGAGTGGATATATGTGTATTTATAACTGATTCACTTTGCTGTACACCTGAAACTAACACGACATTGTAAATCAACTATACTCCAATAAAAATTTTTTCTAAATAAAATTAAATTTAAAAAAAGAAAATGAACAGATTAAAATAGAATAGGATTGAAGATACCAGAATTCATTGCAAGTAGGAAGTATAAATAATGTTTCACAGACTTCCCTGGTGGCGCAGTGGTTAAGAATCCACCTGCCAGTGGAGGGGACGCAGGTTCGATCCCCAGTCCAGAAAGATCCCACATGCCACAGAGCAACTAAGCTCATGCACCACAACTACTGAGCCTGTGCTGTAGAGCCTGTGAGCCACAACTACTGAGCCTGCGAGCCACAACTACTGAAGCCTGCGTGCTCTAGGGCCTGCGTACTGCAACTACTGAGCCCGAGTGCTGCAACTACTGAAGCTCGTGTGCCATGCTCCAAGAGAAGCCACCACAATGAGAAGCCCACGCACTGCAACAAAGAGTAGCCCCCGCTCACCGCAACTAGAGAAAAGTCCCACGTGCAGCAACGAAGACCCAACACAACCAAAAATAGATAAATAAAAGTTTCATGAAGTTTTGTTTCTTTTTATGTTATGTACACACACACACACACACACACACACACACACACACACACACACAGATCATGCTGTAAAATGTGTTTCTTAACATGGGACTGGGCAAAAAAGTTTGAAAGCTACCAATCTAAAGTGGCAAGCTTCAATCGATTTCCCCCCACGGTCTGAGAGCTGAGTGGGCTTCCTGCACCACGTGTGCCCATGGGTGAATCCTGAGCCACCCACAGCCTGTGCAGATGTCACAAGTCTACCCCTTTCCCTCATATCAGGATACAAGTGAATGAGCATAACATTAACATAAAGGTAACTGCTCAAATTTTTAAGGAAATAATTTACAGAATTTCAGGACTTTAATTATTAGTATCAATTACTTATGACACAGCTCCCAATTACTTAAGACACAGTAAAGTGTCCCAACCCCTCGTTGAGACACTCTAACCTAGAGTACAGGACAGACCAGGAGTCATTTTATTTTGTTCACTACTGTTTGCTGAGTGAATAAACGAATACAAGTGTAAATGAGTAAAAGCCAAGGCATCCATGGGTGAGCTCCACCCAGGCCAGCAGCCCTACCTTTCCCTCCCTTTTACCCCTGTCCAGCCAAGGCCCTCCTCTAGCCAGTCCGGCGGCTGCCTTGGTGGCAGTCACAGCCCTTGCCTCCAAAGGCAGATCACTCACCTGCACCCCACCCCCAACTCCTGAATCAGATATGATCTCCTACCTGAAGTATCAGAGCTGTCTGATGACCCACGTGACTACCCACAAATCTGGCCTCTTCCCCTAGCATACTCAGGCCACCTGGAAGGCCTTCCTCTCATCTTTCTCTCCTTTACCTACTGCTCCAAGTTGAGCTCCTAACTCCCGGGTAAACGAAGCATGACCACTTGGTTTACCGCTACCCACTCCTTGACATCCTCATCCCTGGGAACGTGAATCGTGTGTGCCCCGGATCCCAAGGAGTCACACAGGCCCTGCATTATTCCAAAAGCATCAGGAGTATCCCGGGAGTGGGGCCTCCATTTTCTAAGAAACTAAAAGAAAATCCTTAAACACCATTTATTTCTGTTACATGTATCTATTTATTATGCATTTATTTACATACATACGATTAAGCCAGTTGTATGCTCATCTAGCTCCTAAAGGACTGTATCTATCATACGATCTCCAACCCCCAATAATGTCTAACCCTGTGACAGGCACTGAGTGGAGAGTAAGTTGATGGTAAACCTATGGTTAAGATGTCCCGGTTCTGAGCTCTGGGCCCAGCTCCTTGCTGGAAACAGGGTCACTATGGTTCAAAAAAGAAGTAGCGTTGGGATCTCTGCTCAGTGTTTAGAAGTAGAAGAACTCAGGAATACAAAAGAGGTCAAGAGAAGAAAAGAAGGGGAAGAGACCACCACTTCACACCTCTCCCCATGGTTTCTGCTGCCCTATTAACCTGCCTGAGCTTCCGCAGGCAAGAGGGGCTAACCGAATCCTCCCCACTGCCGATGTAGCAGGGATGGCCGGACGGGCAAATACAACCCCAGATGTTTCTCTCTGGAATTACTTTGCTAAGGGCCAATCTCAGCATGTCTCTGTGGATAACAGGACAGGAGCAGGAGGCCATAACAGAACAGGGACCCAAAGATCAAAGGTGGCCCAGAGCAAGTTCTCCCACCTAACCAGGGCCAGGCTTCTGCCAGCTGAGCCCAAGTGAGACCAGGCCTGGTTCTGGCTCTGTGTGCGTCCTGAGATGACTTCACTGTCATCTGCTCCTTTCTCCCAAGTCTGTGCCGTGAAGGTAGAAAACAGTTGTCTCCCTTGGAAGAACACGACCGGGCCGGGGGTGGGAGCTTGTCGCTACTGTGACAGACATCACATCCCGTCTACACCAACCTCCTCCCTCAGCCACCCACTGTCAGCTGCTGTGGCCTCAGACTTCCCCACCAGGTGAACTGGTGAGAAAACGTCCCCCCAGGGCTTCAAAGACGAAGCAGAGTCACCACCTTTGGGAACCCTAGCCTAAGAGCATGGAGGAGGAACCCCAGGGACCTGGCCAAAATTTAGATGCCCAGGAGAGAGGGACATCAGTGTATGGAAATGGGTGGCAGACGCATGAATCAGCTCCAACCACAGGCCCACATCCTCCAGTCCAGAGTTCTGGGTGGCACTTTCTGGACAGTGATGGCGGCGGTCTTCTCTGCTCCTTTGGGGCTAAAGTGTGATGGGGAAGGAGGTGGGTGGGGGAATTCCCCAGCCTGCAACACTCACAAGAAGCCCATCACTGACTGGGGGGTGGGAGCCACTGGCTAGGGGGCAGAACGAGGGCCTGGCAGTTCTCCCCCTGCCAGACTAGGGAATCGGGGCTTCTGCCTCCACCAGAAAACGTGCGTGAGGCCAGCAGGGCTCAACGTCCTGAGGAAGGGCAGCTTCCTGAGTTCCGGGGACAGCCAGGGAGCAAATCTGACATGGTTCCTTCTGGTCTCGGTCAGAGGTTTGTTTCCTTGACATTTTCCTGCCATGGTTCCGCAGAGACCTCAGGCTCTCTTGAGGCAGAAGTTGGGCTGAGTTCTTGCTAACTCCTCACTGAGATCCTTGCTGAACAGAAAGGAGGTTCAGCTGTCTCAGAGCAGGGGGCACTGAAGGTGGAATCAGACAGCCCAAGACCAACTTCAGGCTCTTCAGAGTCACAGAACCTCAGTGAGCTCACCCATAAAATGGAGATAATCTCACGACTTCACAGGGTTTTATGAGGATTAAATGATAAATATTTTGGGCCCGTATGTGTCTGGAACACACAGTTCCCTGCCCGCTCTTCCTAGAAACACTGAGTAATGTTCTGACATCCCAAGGACCTGCCCTCTGGCTCCTGGATTGTCCCTCTATCTCTGCCTCTGTCCCTCCTCCTTCAGTACTGCTTCTCCACACTCTGGGGACAGAGCAATCCCTTACCCCTCCTTTGATCCCTCTCTGGTTTCCTCGAAGCCTAGGAGGAAATGAAATACCACCATCCTTGGGGAGGGAAAGGGAGACCCCAGGGAGATGGGAAGAGAGGGGGAAGAGGAACTCAGACTGAAAGCAACTCTGGGACTAATTCCTAAATCAGAGGGAACCAGCCAGAAGTCTAATAATAAAAACCTACAACAGGAAGAAGCAGAAAGGGGTGGATCTGACGCTTCTCCGGCAAGGCCGCTCTGGTTTACTGCCAGTTTGCGGCCAGGCAGAGTGCCCTGCTCAGGGGCCAACCCCTTCCTGGGCTCTGCGGGAGCAAAAGGGCCCAGTCTCCCCAAGCGAGGCTTCCTTACTCCCCACCGGACCCCTGTTGGCCCCAGAGAAGCAGAGGAGGAGGGAGGTGGCTCTAGTCGCAGAGGTTCCTTTCCCTTTCCTGCTCTGCACCCCAGGTCAGTTAGCCCCTCCTCGTTTCCTTCCCACTGCAGGGGAAGGGAAATGCCGGTAGGGTTGGAGTTTCCTTCAAAGCTGTGTCTCCTGTGCTGCGACTCACCCCTGCCTCTGTCAGTCTCCTTGGGCCAGGCCTGGGGAAAACCCAACAAACAGAAATAGGAACCACCCAAAATTCCCAGCTGCTTCTATTGGTCCCAGTCAATCACGATAAATCTCAGGAACAGAGACAAAAATGGCACAGGTCCTCTGAGGGGAGGGAGAGAGATGTCTGAAACTTTCCTGTGAAGGGGATTCTGGAGGCTTGAGGGAAGGCAGGCGAGGGCTGTCTATTTTGAGCAAATACAGAACGCGAGCTGGTGGTTTTCTTGATGTCTTCCCTCTCAGAACCTCCTCCCCACCAAGTCCCCTACGGCTGGCCACTTCTCCCCAGTGTGGCAGCCCCAGCCGCCAGGCTCAGCCCACAGGGGTGGGGAGCCCTGAGAAGCTGAGTCTAGAACTTCCCCAGAGATGAAATGAGGCACTGTCCCGGGCACTACATGCTGCTGAGCCCCAGCTCCGGGTCACAGCAGCCAGCAAAGCCTCTCGGGCATCCACAGATCAGCCCATTATACAGATGGCAGAGGAGAATGCAGTGAGGTCCCAGGTTTGGGAGTCCAGGAGACTGCTGTAGGAGCAGCTGGAGCCCTGCGTTCCCGCCCTGTGTTCCTGCCAGGATCCCCTCACATCTCATGCCCCCAAGTCAATGGCGAAACAGGCAACACTGGGCACAAAGGGCCATGCCCAGCCACCAAAAGGACAGAGTGTTAGGAGTGGCCCGGCCTACTCTCCACGTGTCTCTCCTGGTGGGCAGTAGACGCAGCTGTGGCCAGCTGGGCACTGCTCCCAAAGGGCAAGAGCCCAAGGAGGTGGGAGGTACCGGCCCCTGCTGCCTCGGCCCCCTTGGCGGCCACAGCCAGACCTGCCAGCCCTGCGCAGTAGCAGCTCCCAGACAATGAGAGTTATTTTCAGCCAACGCTTTAACACAAGCCAGCTGGCCAGTGTGCAGGGCGGGAGTCCTCCTCCACCCAGCCGGCCCAGACGGCAGGCCCAGCCTGTTGCTTACGCTGCTGCCGCCTCTGCGTCACTGTTTGTTTATCTCGTTGTTTCAGCACAGCTCCTCCTAACTGCCCCCCAGAAGTACAATCCTGGCAAAAGGAAACCAAAAAAATCAGAGAATTTGGTCAAAGGTCCAAGAGCGAAAATTAAGAAGGTCCAGACATGGGAAGCACAGCAGTCCCTGCAAACACCCACACCTTCCCCCAGCCCCGTGACTGGCGGGAGTAATGCAGGGTAGGAAGCAGACCAGGTTGGTGGCCAGGTCTCACTGCAGCTCCCACAGACCAAGCCCAAGCCTGGCTTTGCTGCCAACCTGGGAGACAAAGCTCAGGATGGCTCTCCTTGCCTGCCTCCCTCCCATCCTTCTTTTCAGAGCTCAGGTTTGGAGAAGATAACTTGAGACAGAGTCTGGAATGAGCCTGAGCCAACTGGGAAAGGCTCTGGGAGAAGAACTATATCCTGCAGCAGAAAGGAAATCACAAGAACAGTTCATGACACTTGGCTGGAGGAAGAGGTAGCCCTGCCCGTGATGGAGTGGGATGAACACTTCAAGAATAGGAAGGGGTGGACAGCAGCAGTCACCTCCCTGGACTCGAGGCTTCCTGCCCTGGTGCTACCAAACCCCATAGCCTCAATGGTACAGCTGCCCCTCCCTCCTCACCTCCCTCCATCTGCAGCCCCATGCACAGGGGCTCATGGGTGTGACACAGCTCTAGCCACACACACGGTTTCCTCAAGGCCTAAGCTACCCTACTAGACTTATGGGTGGGTGCTCCTTGACTTAAGTCTCTGTAATGGCTTAGGTCTGGCTTTCTGGTTTTGTTTACTTGAAGCTATCACTTTGGGAACAAGCTGCCAGGGAAAAGCCAGCTTTCAGAGCCCTGTCTGGAGAACGTGCTTCTGTGGTCACTGATGACTCTATAACCAGAAATGACTTGTTGAGCAGTTACGGGCCAAGTCCCTGAGCAGCCTGGAGGAAAAAGAGATGGATTCGCCAGATGTCTCAGGCTGAGCTCTGCAACTCACACCAGGGAAGTCGGGTAAAGGAGAGGTCCTAGAAGGCCAGCAACAATCAAACAAAGAGGTGGCTTTATCCAAATACAACTATACCCCCCGAGGCCTCTTCTTCACCCTGGAACACTCCCGCGTTGGATCCTGAGCCGGCACGGGAAGTTGGCCATGACCCCAGTGCCGGCAAAGCCCCCCAGCTCTACCCTCTGCCACACTGTCGGCCTCATACCTGACATCAGGTAACCTTGGCAGGTAACCTGGCCCTGGCTAAGGACACCTTTCTGGCCTACTCAGTCAAGAAGCACACAGCCTCGGATAGAAGGACTTTTGTTAGCTAGGGGCCCCAAGCCCCAGCTTGAAAAGTCACTGCCACAGCAACTTGATCTATCTGCTGGCTCCTCAGCCCCTCCTCGCGGTTAGCCAGACCCACACAGTCCCCAGTTACGCAGAATGGAAACTATTCTGCTGGGGGCAGCTGGCTTTCCAAAGCTAAGGAGTCTTGGGGCAGAGCCTCACATTATCCCGGTAGCCAACCAAGGTCAACCCTTCTCTTCATGACATTCTGCCCTCCCGCCAGGGGAGACCTAATAGGCAGCGCTACCTCACAGAGGACACAACGTTTCTGGGGTAACATCCTACAAAAGGCATCTTCTTCTCTCTCCTCAGACCACAGCCCATTACCACTAGGACCCAGGGCGTGTCCTTCCCAGGGTCTCTCATCCATACCTTCCCTTCCCTTCCATTCCCACTGCCACCATCGGATAGGCCCTTGTTCACTCCTGACCTTCTGGGATAACCTTCTAGCTGGCATCCCTACTTCCAACCTGCATGTGGATGAAATTTCTAAACTTCCTAGCACATAAGATAAATCATGTTTCTTTTCAGTTCAGAAATCTTCTCTGACTCCTTACCATTTACACAAGAAAACCTAAACTCCTTGGCCTACTGTTCTTAGCATCTTAAATAAGAAAGAGCTTCACAGGTAAGTTTCTCCCTGGGTTGGCCCCAGCATCTCTGACCAGCTCATTCTCTCCTGGACTCTCTCTCAGAACAGCCACTCTTGCCATAGGATTTCCTTATAACTGACGTTTCCCCAATCTTCTGAATCCCTACCTATTACTACCTGACTCAAAATCCAACTCTGTGACTACCCAACACAGCTCAATCCCTCTTCTGAGCTCCAAAGCATAATCACATGTGAAGAATGATACGGCAGAGACCTGCTTGTTATCCCCAACCTCCTCTCACCTTCCTTATGAATGAACCTCCAATGTTCAGCTGAGCACTTAGCAACCCAGAATTAATATATTCCTATAAACAACAAGGTCCTACTGTATAGCACAGGGAACTATATTCAATATCCTGGGATAAACCATAATGGAAAATAATATAAAAAAGAATGTATATATGTGTATAACTGAGTCACTTCGCTGTACAGCAGAAATTAACACAACATTGTAAATCAACTATACTTGAACTTAAAAAATAAATTTAAAAAATTAAAAGAATTAATATATTTCTCATCTTCCCTAGCATTCAGGTGTGGCTATGTGACCATGTGGGATGCAAGTAGAAGTAGTGTGTACAACTTCTGAGAAGTATCATTAAAGGGAGGGAGTATACCCTTCTTTTCTCCTTCCTCTGTCCAGCTGGTTGGAATGCAGAGGTAATGGCTAGAACTTCAGCAGCTATTCTGGACCATGAGGTGACCTTGGAAATGAAGTCCAGATGAGTGAAGCAAAGAGGAAAAAAATAGCTGTTCACTGATACCATGGATCTTAACACAAACTGAATGAAGTCATATAGTGTCTTTTCATGTGTGTATTTCCTTTATTTACAATTAGAACATGAACTCCTGGAGGGTAGGGGTCATGCCTTATCCTTCTGTGAATCATGAGCAAGTGCTTAATAAATAACTGATTGATCCTGCTACTACGTCTCCCATCACCAAGTCTCTGGTTCAGTCCCTGGTTATTTCTGGAGGGGATTATCCAAATTCTTACAATTGTCCTTGCTATTTCTGGTCCCTCTCCTATAATCTGCCTAATGTGCTACAGCCCAAGTCACTTTCCTTAATGCTGCTTCTCCCTCAGCAAACTCCCACTTCTCATTCTGAGTTTCAACTCTGTCCTTCAGTTCACGCCATAAATCTAAGACACTCCCCTGACTCATCTTCTAACCAGACTCATCTTAAAGCCCGCTAGCCCACAAGCTCCTGAGCACAGGCACCACCATCACCAGCTTGTTTATCACTGTAGTAGGTGCTCAATAAAGTTTGGGCAAATTGAATTTCCCCATACATATACTCCTCTTTTTCCTGACCCTAAGGTTTCTATTCTACATTGTCCTCAGAGATCATCTCCTTCCCAATTGCCAGCCATGCGCCTCATCCAATTCACAACGGGTGAAATCCCACCTTCTCTAGCAAATCTTTCATAAGCGAGACTGGTAAGGTCTACACTCGCCCCCTAACAGCGTCTCCACACATTTACTAACGCCTTTAAAATATGTTCATGGAGTTGTAATTTATAGCTAATGTCTCTTCACCTTTTCTTGGGTGTTCAATAAATATCCTATCACAAATCTCAGAGTGGTTAAAGCACAGAATGAGGAGCCACACTGCCCTGGTACGAATCTCGGTTCCACCACTTACTAGTGTGGCCTTGGGAGACTTATTTAATCTCTATGAGCCCCAGTTTCCTCATCTATAAAATGGAGGTAGAAATAATACTTACTTCATAGGGTTGCTATGATGATTAAAGTTAATATATGTAAAGCATTTAAGTCAGAAGTAGGTAGTAAACGTTACACATAAAGCTAGCTATGCTTTTTGAGGGGGGTGGGGTTTGGATTTCTTATTCAACAATTAGCTGGAAAATAACATGCCAATCACTAAGCTAGGAGCTGGGGATATAAAAATAAATAGGACAGGATCCTTACATTCAGGAAGTTTATATCCAGAGGGCAAGGTAGACAAGCAAACCAGGGATGAGTGCACACAGCACAGCTGTGAAACAGGTGCACGTGGCACCGTAGGATCCCGAGGATGCAAAATCTAATAGAGGAGTCGAGTAAGGCTTCCTGGAAGAAATGCTATAGGATTTAGTCTTAAAACATCAAGCAGGAGGAAGGCAGGAAAAGCAATGAAGCAGGGGAAGATGGTGATATGCTAGGCAAGGACACAGCAATTGCAAGTACACAGACACACAAAACGCCATAAAAGGTCTGGGAGTCCCTGATTTACAATAATGGAATAAAAGTATATATGAGGATATTACAGCAGGCAGGGAACAGCCAGATGACACAAGGTCTAGGAAACTAAGGTAAGTAGGTAGGCATGAGTAGGATAATAATGATACTACTATTAAAATGATAAAATAATGACAAAAGCTAACATTTATTGACAAAACTTTGCTAAGAACTCTGTATGAGGGACATCCCTGGTGGTCCAGTGGTTAAGAATCCATCTTGCAATGCAGGGGACGCTGGTCAGGGAACTAAGATCCCACATGCTGCGGGGCTACTGAGCCCTCGTGCCACAACTAGAGAGCCCTCACACCACAACTAATGAGGCTGCGTGTCACAACTAGAGAGAAGCCCTTGAACTGCCATCAAGAGCCCACGCGTCGTAACAAAAGATCCGACATGCCACAACTAAGACCTGATGCAGCCCCAAAATAAATAAATATTTTAAAAAAAGAAGAACTTTATACGATTATCTCATTTAATTCTCACAAGAACCCTATGAAGTTGGGACTAACATCATTCCTATTTTACGGGTGAGGAAACAAAGGCTTCGAAAGGCAGGCCTTGGAACTTGCCCAGGGTCACACAGCCAGTACGCAATAGAGCTGAGATGTGAATCCAGGTCTGACCCTGAGTTTGTATTCCCATACAATGCCTCTTCTGAGACAACCAATTGTTTTAGCCCTTCTCTGAACCTTTTCAAATTGCATGCATCCTTCAGGATCAATACGATCAACGTTCCTCATAAAGCCCCCTCCAAACAACCCAGACCTCTGCACACTCCTTCCCCTGAACTTCTGTGGGGCTTCCTGCCCTTGCTTCCCATCCACAATTATATTCAATCATTCCTTCAATACCAAATACTGGTGTCTTCTAGGCATCATACACTGTGCCAACTGGAAGTCCTATTTTGCCTTGCGATAACTCTTGTATATTTACCAAAAAAGGGAAAACTATGGCCTATAAACGTCTACTCTGGGCCAAGCACTATGCTAGATCTTTTAATTATAAGATTTCACACAAAAAATTACTGCACTCTCATATTACTACTCACATTCTGTATTACTTCCTGAACTAGACTGTAAGCTTTGTGAGGGCATGGACTTTCCTTGACCACACCTGTTCCTAGACAAGGATGTCTGACACACAGAAAAAGCTTAATAGGTGCTGTGAGCTGCCTGTGTGGATGGCAGAGGCCAGCTGGGGGCAGCACTCCATCTCACCCAGTGTACCAGCTGGGGGCCTGGCTTGGGCTTTCTAGGCGTCTCATAAATCCAGGAGCTTATTATCAAAACATAAAACTTAATGAATCCCTTCCTACATCCAGACTACACGTGGGAGGGGCACGACTCCTGCTTTATGCCCCAGCATGAGCTCACATCTGTCACCAGTCATATCAGCTGGGGAGAGGCACTACAAGTCCTTTGTCTCTCCTTGCTTTTTCAATTGCTCTCAAATGGAGGTGCATCTCAGTGCCTCAGTGCTCCTCTGCTCTTTGGGGAGGAATCGTAAAGACCCCAGTCTGCTCTTGATCCACAAGCCACCCTCCCAACATTGTCCCTCCTCATGACTTTAAAGGCCAGAGCTTGACACAGAGGTTATGACTGCCCACACCCTACCCCATCTTTGAGTGCCCCAGCTTTTTTACATCTCATTTGATTGTCCAGCTAGAAAAACACCTCTTTGGAAGTAGCCTTCTGGGAGTTCCCACCCCAGAGAGACCCTGAATCTTGTCTGCTTCTCTCAATGTCTGGTGTCCTAGGTGCCATATTCACTTGGGGCCACAGATGGGGAGGAAAACATTACTGAGCGTCTCTTATATGCCAGGCACTTTTCTCACAAAATCTCACTTACTGTTCCTAATAACCAGTGGAGGTAAGTGGTATTATGCCTGCTTAACTGGTGAGAGAATTAAGAATCTGAGACCAACTGGCTCAAAGTCATACAGAAAGTGGCAGAACCCAGATTCAAACCCAGATATGTGGCCTCCAACAGAACTTTTGCCAGGACATGGCTTTTTCCACCATACCCTGCCATCTCCTTACAAAGAAATCAAATCTCCATTTCTAACTTGGGAAGGTCCATCTGTATTGGTCTGACCGGCTTTGGTTGATCATTAAATGGTGCCTCCCTGTCCAGCAAGACTGGGTGAAACTAGCTGAACGAGGTATGTGTGCCAAACACCTGAAGTTCAAGGTTTCTGTCTCAGAGTAAGAAGGACACCATGCAGAGCAAAAAGACAAGGGAACTCCCCTCTTGGACACCACAAGGTGACAATTCCCTCATACCTGAATGGCATTTTAAACATTCAGAGAGCTATAAATAACAGCATGGGCTTTGGAACAGAGAGGACCTAGATTTGAATCCTGGTACTTTTCATGAGACAGTGGGAAAGTTACTAGCCTTCTCTGAATCTCAGTTTCTTCATCTATAAAATGTGAATCACAATCTCTACCTCCTAGAAGAATTAAGTGAAGGGACGAAAGAATGAAAAGGAGTTTGAATAGTGCCTAGCCCAGGAGAAGGGCTCTATAAATGGTAACTTGGATGAGCTACTCCAAAGAGTTGCAGGTGACTCAAAGATAGCTTCTAAGCACATACATAAAATATAATTTCACAGTACTTTAAAATGCATAAAAGAGAGAGTATATACATGTAGCTGAAGAGTATAGGTTAAATATATTTATACGCTTATTAATTCTCTAGGTTAGAGCAGTTGCACACACGCCCCTCCAAAAGGTAAGACTGAAAACACCAACAGCCACCCAGAGGATTCACAGGAAAGCTGGGACCAGAATTTGGGGGGACAGAATTGAGGCACCGACTAACTAAGGTGCTCTGCTGAGTGATCTGGGACAATTCCTCTAAACTTTGGGATGAGATTTTGCAAAGAAAATTGTTTTTCGTGTTCCACCTTATCTCAAGTCCCTCACCTCCCCGTTGTCTCCCAACTTCTGCAGGTTAAACCTGCCGTCTGCAAACCTGAGGTTTGATCTACCACAAATCTCTGTTTTCGGCCCCCTCAGCTGACTACTCTTCTCAACAACTGTTTCTCTCCTTGTGACCTTGCATAAGTCTCAGGAGTTTTCCCTCCCAGTCCCTGAAGGTCTGTGCTGTCTGTGGGAATATAGAGAGAGGCATGAGAATGTTTTGACCCCAAATTTTATTTGACCAGTAGACACCAATGACTCTCAAATATGCATTTCCATCTCAAACTAGAAATCTGGGTATCATCCTGAATTCCTCCCTTTTCCCTTATCTCTACCTTTCCAATGTCAAATCTAATCCATCACTGAGTCCCCAAATTTAATCTTTTAAACTATTTATTGAGTCTGTCCTATCATCTCCACCATGCAAACCAGCTCTGGTTCAGGCTCCCATCATCATCACCACACTAGAAGGCCTCCCACTCGGCTGCCCACCTCCAGTTCTGATTCCCTTCCCATGGCTGCCACAATGACCCACTCACACCTCAAAATCTGACCATGACACTCTCCAACAAAAAGCATGAAGTATGGTCCATCCGCATGGCATTCAAAGCCCTCCTTACTACTCGAGCCATCCCCACCCTGCCACCACTGTCTGCCTTACACCTTACACTCCAAGAGCCCCGCGCAGCAGCGGGAGGATTCTCTGAAATACATCACTCTGCCTCACCCTGATGCCGCCACTCTACCTGCTTTCTCTTCCACACTTCTCTCCAACTCCTAATTATCCCTTTAGCCAGCAGAGACTTCCTCCTACAGGCAGTATTCCCCAAGCCCCTCCCTGTGCTCCCCAGATGTTCCTGCATGTCTATACCATTGTGCTTCCCAAGCTGAAGACTGCAATTAGATGTTTAATGTGTTTGTCTTCCCCTCCAGACTGAACTCCTAGGGGCAGACACTGTCTCAGTCATCTTTATTTCTCTGGCACTTCACACAATCCTAAGTGCTCAGTAAGTGCTTGCTGAGCGAATGAACACCGTGCTGCACTCGGGAGTCTCTGAGGGCTAGTACTGCATCCCTCTCCCTTCCTTGTCTCCAGGCGAGGAAGATGACACCTGCGCCATTCTCAGTTCGCAGCCTCCAGAGGCCCTCCAGAGTCCTGAGTAAATTTTCACCTAGCCACAGAATAAGGCTGGAATAACCTCTCTGCCCTCTCACCTCCAAGACAGTCAGAAGCAGCTAGTTGACATTACAACATTATGACACCATTTTTTACAACATTATGACACCATTTGACATTTCCCTACAGGCATCTGTAGGCAACAAGTACTAGATGGTTTCTTTACAATTCTTAGAGGGAATCAACTGAGAAGCCAAATGCCACCCAATACTGTCTGGCTGGCTACCCTTCAATTCCTGAGGTTTTGCTCACAACTTTTAACAAGGGTATTCTGGGGAAATGACAGATAAACGCTTTGGGAGCTCACCAGGCCCTGCTGCCCTGTAAAAGCATAAGAGATTCTTAATTCCTTACATACGATGCCAGCAGTAATTAGTCAAGCCCAAAGGGAGCAATTGATAGTTGCTATTGCACTGTCAGTCTGGAACTCATGCCAGATACATCAGAAAATAATCTGTAGACGTGAGCACTTTACAAGGGACTCACCAAGTGCCCTGACTGCCAAGGGCCTGAGGATAACGAGTGTTTGTGTGATGCTGATTCTGCTGAGCGGCAAGTAAAAACAAAATAACCACAACCATTAGCAAGAAGTCTGTGCAAAGTAAGGGGCCCAAGCATACTCTGGACACAGAAGGTTCAAACTAAGATGCTCCTTCCCACTTAGCTATCTTTCGTCCATCAATTCTAGAACATTGTCTGGGTCTCACTCTGAGGCTGGTTTTGAGGGGGAGTCTGTGATCCCTTCAATCTGCAAATGAACCCACATAACAGTGGCCACCACCACCCCAGAGTTCAATACAGTCCCAGGGGCAGAGGTCTGGACCTCGGTAGCCCTATGCTGGCTACTCTGGCCTTGGTAAGTTCCCCAGTCCAGAAGACTCTTAAAGGCCGATCCTTCCATGGCTGTACTAGAGATGAAATGTGCTAAAGGATAGGCCAAGGGCCACGTTAGTTCCTGGAGATCCTAAGGCCCGTGCAGAGGCCATGACAAGGCCAACATGGAGTAGGAAAGCCAGGTGACTAATATGTGGTGTGCAATTCAGTGATTTCACAACTTTGAGGTACACAGAACCAGTCTCTTACCCATCAATAATAATCCATATTTCTTGAATATTTTCACTGGGCTCCTTAACACCAGACCCCTGACTTTAAGAGGTTAGTGGTCTTAGAATATTTCAACTTAAAATTTATTGAGCACCCACTATGCCAGACACTGTCCTGGATCCTTTATATATGTTATTCAGTGCTCACCAAATCCCTAGAAGTCAATATTCCTATCCTGATTATATAGATAAAGAAAACAAGGCTTGAGGAAGCTACAGCACTGGCCCAAGGTCACAGAGCTAATAAATGGCAGAGCCGGGATTCAAATCCAAATCCACTGAGCCCCAAAGCCCCTGAAAAAGGCCTGGTGAGCAGCAGGCACAGGCAGAAGGAAGCCCTGCACTCCTTGCAGCTTCCCAGGCCAGATTTCTTAGTCCTCCTCTAGCCAAGAACACACGGTGACTTCAGGAAATCTTGAGAGGACCAGGCTTGAGGAGCCCTGGAAAGACAAGTATCTATTTACAGTCAACCAGCACCCTGCCCAGCCCTGCAGACAGTTCTGACCAGTGGAGCCGGGAAGAGGCAACCACAGGCTCCGACTGGGCCCACCTGGGCTAGGAAGCAGCCAGGCCCCTCGCTGAGCACGGACCTAAGCCTGCCCTGCTCAGGGAGCCCCTGTCCTGGGGGGCTCTCAGGAGCTGGGGTCCAGAGTCCACAGAAAGTTGTCTTCACTATTCCACTTTTCTCCTGTACTTCAACCCCTCAAACTGCCACTTCATTAAAATAGTGCCCCTCTTACTCGCCACCCCTTTACCTTCTTTTTCTTCATGGCACTTATCCCTGCTCAACATTCTATGACAGACCTGAGTATGTGTTTATTGTTGTCCCCAACAAAAACGTGAACTCTGTGGGGCAAGTCCCTTTGTCTCTTTTGTTCACTGTGGGATCCCTAATGTCTAAAATACACAGTAAACACTCAATACATTTGTGTTGAATGAATAAATGAGTGATCACTCAATCAAACATTTGAAAACTCTACTTCCCTCCAAGTGGGTTATATGAGAGGCAAGACTGAATAATGCCAACCTCCCAGGAAGCACCATCAAACCTGCTGTTGGACCCTAAATTCCCTTCGAAATATCTCCCTAAAGCTCACCCCCAGGCCCAAAAACCCTAACTCACTGCAGAGCAGGTACTCAAGGGGGAAAATGCAGCAGCGCTTAGGGAGGAGACACATTTCTCCTCCAGTTAAATACAGCCCAGGACCCCTGCAAATTAAAAGCTCCCTCTTTACTGAATCCACTCAGCTTTAGTTATAGGTCACACTTTTTATTTTTGTAACCAGCCAACCCACCAAATTATAGGCTCAGACCATGGACAGGCACACTAAACACTGGGGCCAGCCCAGCAGAGGCACTGCCCTTTCTGGCCTGAGGAGGGTGTAGGAAGGAGGGTTGAACACCAGTCAAACCTGAAAGAGCAGAAGGCACGATCACTCTGCTGGGCAGAGTTGACTGAGGAGCCCGGTCACTTCCCAAACTCCTTATCAAGGCTGATAAGGTTCCATGACCTAAGCCCTGCTCACCTTTCTTCTGCCTTCCCTGATGTCTCTTTAGCATCCTTGCTGACCAATCTGGCATCTCTTCAGTTCCTTGAAATGTGCAAAGTTCTTTCCCAGCCCAAGGTTTACTCTCTCTTCCTAGAAAACCTCTCACCCAGATCTTTACACATGGCTATAAGGATGAATGGGGGGTGGGGGGCAGGAAGGTGGAGCTGGGTCTGCAAGACTGCAGTAGAGAGACAACTAAGGAGTCTACTACAATGGACCAGGCAAGAGATGAGGATCCTCTACCCCAGCAGGTGGGGCTCCTGGCTGCCCTTCATATATCTGGCTAATTCTTCCTCTTTAATCCCCTCCCACACTGCTCTGGCCTTCAGTCTCCTCTCTCCTGATCCACACCTGTCCCCTGTAAGACCTGACAAAGTCCATGTCTTCCTGAGAGCACTGCCTGATTAGCAATCCCATGCCACACTAATCCTTCCCTAACCCTCTAGTCCTTCTGTGCTTGGAGCTGTGTGGCACCTCATCACTTCATGATCTCACTTGGTCTTCACAAAAACATGTGATTGGGCAAGACAAATATCCCCATGTTACGGATAAAATAACTGAGGCACATAGGGAGCCTCACGGATAATCTGAGGACACGCACTTGTTTTAATTCTCTAGTTGTTCAAAGTACAGTTCTATTTTGTCTCTCCAACTTGCATTATCTTCTATTTCTTTGTTATTCTCCAAAGCACTCGAGAAAGTGCTGTATATGCAGTAGGCACCTAAGACCTATTTCCTTAATAAATCAAGAAAGGAAGGAAAATGAAATGAAAGTAGAAAGTCTCTCAGAGATTCCAAGGCTGCCTCTGGCCTTCATTTAGAGGGAAGCTTTGGTTATACTCTCTCGTAACAACCTGTTCTTTGTCTCCCGAGGACATATAACTTGTAGTTAAGCATTTATTTGTTTAATATCTGCATTCCCATAAACTCCATGAAGGCAGAGGTGATATTTGTTTTTCACCACTGTATACCCAGTGCTATCACTGGCACACAGTAAATAAAAAAGGAAATACTTGTTGAATAGTGAAAGTCCTAGTGGGATAGCTGGGATTCAAACCCAAGTCTGGCTGACTCCAAAGCCCAAATCTTCCCACCACACCTCTCAGCAAAGGAAGACTTGTTCTACTTTCCCTGTGTTCTGCCGTAATGTACACAATCCCCACCAAAGCCGTACTGAAGGCGGGGGCGGGGTGGTGACCCTGGAAAGAGAAGGAGATTGTGGTTAAGGATGTGGGTTTTGGAGTGAAACTGCTTGGATTCAAATTCTGACGTCACCACCTACTAGCTGCGTGATCCCAGATGAGCTATTTAACCATCCTGGCCCTCCATTTCCTCATCTATAAAATGGAGATAATTATAACTACTCCATAGTTATGGTGATTAAATGAGATAATGCGTATAAAGAGCTTTGCCAGATGCTTGGCATACCATTAGCATGCAATGAACATTAGCTGTGAAAATGATTAGCTATCCACATTTCTGGGAGACAAGAATCTAGAGAACATAGTTTCCTTGGGGGTTGGGGCTGCTGAACTGACTTAACTTTGAGAAGCTTAGCTGCAGTGAAGCCCAGAGCTTGTTTATTCTCTTTGCTGACTTCACCTGCTAAACTGAGGCTGGAGGTGCAGCTTTCACTAGCCTAGAAATGAAACAGGCTAAAAATATACAACTTGGCTGTGTCTGGGAGACCAAGGTTGGGCCTACATTTAAGAATTTAAAATATAGCCTCAGGGCATAAGGGCATCTCTTAGGATTCTTTCTACTATGAAAACTAGTGCCAAGCTCAGTACAGGGCAGGGAACGACCTCACTGGTGTCCTTTCTCCCTGTTGCTCTCTTCTTTTGGGTCAGCGCAGAGAGTGAGAGAGAGGAGCTTTCTTTTTTGCAATAAAAGTTGAGTCATCCTCCCCTATTTTTATTCCTCCTTTTCCCTTAAAGGAGGAACAAATACATGGGTACATATTGTTAAAAAATTAATCAACTCAAAAGCTTATAGAATAAAAAAGGAGTCACTGTTCGGCCCCCAACCCTATCCATTTCCCTCCGTAGGTCACCACAGGGACTAACAGCTTGGTATTGACTGTTCCAGGCCTTTTTTCTAAACATTTACATACAAACATGTGGCTTTATAAAGCATTACATATACTCTTCTTTTAATTCCCTTTTTAGACGATTCTATTTATACATACACACACACACATATCTTCAAGATTCCATCAGCCACAACCATTTATTGAGTGCCTAGCCGGTGCCAGGTATTTGGCTGGACAGTGATAAGCATACAGAAAGTTTCCACCCTCATGGAGTCAACAGTCTGGGGAGACAGATAATAAGCAAGTAATTAAACAAATAATTTTAAAATGGAAAATAATACAAAAGAAGTTAATAGGATGCTAAGAGAATAATAAAGAAGAGAGGCCTCTCTGAGAGGTGGCATTACTAAAACTGAGCCCTGAAGCATAAACTAGATTGAGCCATTTGAAGATCCAGGGACAAGGCATTCCAGGAGAGGAAACAGCTTGTGCAAAGGCCCTGAGACAAGAAAGGAACTTGTCCTGAACTAAAGGAAGGCTAATGTGGAGGTCGGCAATCAGTAAGGTTACAGAAGTCAGCAGGAGCCAAATAATGCAGTGTTAAGGGCCAAGGCCAGGGGTTTGCTTTTTTTTTTTTTAGTGCAAAAGGAAGCCATTAAAGATTTCTAGGTAGGAAAATGATGCTATTTGACTTATATTTTAAATTTGGCTGTTTTGTGGAGAATGGCTGGGAGGATGGAGAAAGGAGCAGTAGAAGAAATTGGGAGGCCAATTGTTTGGATGTAATACAAGCCAGAGTTGACATCGGCTTGGATTGAGGCAGTGGCAGTAGAGATAGAGAGAATGGGTAGATCTGAGACATATTTTGAAGATGGAATTGGCAGAGTAATAGACTGAGTATGGAGAAGGAAGAAGGAAAAATTAAGGATAACTCCCAGTATTTGCCTGGAGTAACCAGATGAGTGGAAAAGAAACAGATATGGACAGGAAATGGACAATCAGGTTTCTCCCAGGTGTTTACTGTTAAACAATGCAGCCCTGAGGATCCTTTCCATGCACCTTCATGCCATGTATAAACAGTTCTGTAGGACAGTTTCCCGGAAGTGAGATGACCAAGTTAAAGGGTATGCACATTTGAAACTGGCAGACCCTATAAAACATCTTCTAAAATGTCTGTACCAAATTACACTACTACTAATGGTGTATTAATGTACCACTAATGACAACCATAGACATTGTCAATCTTTAAAACTTTGCCCAGATGATTAGTATAAAAGTGTATCATTGGGCTTTCCTGGTGGCGCAGTGGTCGGGAGTCCGCCTGCCGATGCAGGGGACACGGGTTTGTGCCCCGTTCTGGGAAGATCCCACGTGCCGCGGAGCGGCTGGGCCTGTGAGCCATGGCCGCTGAGCCTGCGCGTCAGGAGCCTGTGCTCCGCAGCGGGAGAGGCTGCGGCGGTGAGAGGCCTGCGTACCGCAAAAAAAAAAAAAAAAAAAGTGTAGCATTGGAATGTTCATTTCCTTGATTTCTAAGGAGGTTAAGAATTTTTTATTTAACTTTTAATTATATAACTGACATATAAATACATTCTCCTTGTAGAAATGTTAACATTATAGATAAAGCTAAATTCCCTTTGACTTTCCTGGTCCTCTTATTATGATTCCCTCCCTACATTTCAGAGGTAATCAGTGTTATTAGATTTACTTGTATTCTTCCAGAAATTTTTCTAGGCAGTTTAAAATATATATATATATAATCAAGGATTAAGCATCTTTTAGAAGTTGTGGACTTCCCTGGTGGCACAGTGGTTAAGAATCCACCTGCCAATGCAGGGGACATGGGTTCGATCCCTGGTCCAGGAAGATCCCACATGCCGCGGAGCAGCTAAGCCTGCGAGCTGCAACTACTGAAGCCCGCACGCCTAGAGCCCGTGCTCCGCAACAAGAAGCCACCACAGTGAGAAGCCCACGCACTGCAACGAAGAGTAGCCCCCGCTCGCCACAACTAGAGAAAGCCTGTACATAGCAACGAAGACTCAACACAGCTAAAAAAAAAAAAAGTTGTATTTCTAGCAGTCCTTTTAGCATTAACAAAAAATCTAACCAAAAATTTTTACTTAAGGCCTCTCCAAGTGACATCTAAGCTGAGACTTTCTCAAGGTTACTTAACCCCTCTGAGCCCTGTTTTCATCACCTGTAAAACAGAAATAAAAACCATATTCAAAAAGATACATGCACCCCAATGTTCATTGCAGCACTATTTACAATAGCCAAGGCATGGAAACACCCTAAATGTCCATCAACGGAGGAATGGATAAAGAAGATGTGGTACATATATACAATGGAATACTTCTCAGCCATAGAAAGGAACGAAATAGTGCCATTTGAAGAGATGTGAATAGACCTAGAGACTGTCATACAGAGCGAAATAAGTCAGAAAGAGAAAAATATCGTATAATACCGCTTATATGTGGAATCTAGAAAAATGGTACATATGAACAATTGCAAAGCAGAAATAGAGACACAGATATAGAAAACAAACTTATGCATACCAAGGGGGTAAGGGGGAGTGGGATGAATTGGGAGATTGGGATTTACATATATACACTAGTACGTATAAAATAGATAACTAATGAGAACCTACTGTATAGCACAAGAAACTCTACTCAATGCTCTGTGGTTACCAAAATGGGAAGGAAGGGCTTCCCTGGTGGCGCAGTGGTTGAGAGTCCGCCTGCTGATGCAGGGGACATGGGTTCGTGCCCCAGACCGGGAGGATCCCACATGCCGCGGAGCGGCTGGGCCCCTGAGCCATGGCCCCTGAGCCTGCGCGTCCGGAGCCTCTGCTCCGCAGGGGGAGAGGCCACAAAGGTGAGAGGCCCGTGTACTGCAAAAAAAAAAAAAAAAAAAGGGAAGGAAATCTAAAAGACAGGGGATATATGTATATGTATAACTGATTCACTTTGCTGTACAGCAGAAACACAACACTGTAAAGCAACTATACTCCAATAAAAATTAATAAAAAAAGAAGTGAAATAACTGCCTTACAGTACTGTTGTCAAGCTTAATGAGATAATACATGTAAAAGCATGTGGCATATCCCCGACAAATGTTGAATTCTCTTTCCTTAACCTATACAAGTTAAATCTAGGCATTTGGTGGAGACCAGAAACTGAGCCATTCCTATAAGGATGAGATGGGAGACTCCACCCAGAAAAAAACAACATTTTTAATGTTGTTCTGAAAAAAACTTTTTTTCATAATAAAGCCCCCAAAAGATCTGAATTTTTCTTCAAAAATTTTGGTATGAAATATTCTGAGCAGTCAAAAAAAGTATAGGTAATTTTTGTCTGTTTGTTTGTTTGTAAGGTAGAAAGCAAAAGGATTTAAGCATAGAAGTAACTGCTAGAGACTGGATGTCAAAGTCCTCTTTAAGGCACACCCTGGGAAGCCACAACTGCCTGGATTTTCCCAGAGACCTTAGGCCTGCTGGAGAGAGTTGTGGCTTCGGGCAGACAGTACCTCAAAACATAGGATATGACCTAACTTTTGGGCTTCACTGCAAGGATGCCACTGGTTCCCCTGGCTTGTCAAAGTACATCCTGTCATCCCTACCTGGATGTTCCTGGAGGTTGAGGGTCTGGCTCAAAGGGGAAGACCTCACCACAAAGTATCCTTAGTCAAAGTTAAATTAAGGCATCATCAGAAAATCTACAAACAACAAATGCTAGAGAGGGTGTGGAGAAAAGGGAACCTTCTTGCACTGTTGGTGGGAATGTAAATTGATACAGCCACTATGGAGAACAGTATGCAGGTTCCTTAAAAAACTAAAACTGGAATTACCGTATGACCCAGCAATCCCACTTACTGGGCATATACCCAGAGAAAACCATAATTCAAAAAGACACATGCACCCCAATGTTCACTGCAGCACTGTTTACAATAGCCAGGTCATGGAAGCAACCTAAATGCCTGTTGACAGACGAATGGATAAAGAAGATGTGGTACATATATACAATGGAACATTACTCAGCCATAAAAAGGAATGAAATTGGGTCATTTGTAGAAATGTGGATGGATCTAGAGACTGTCATACAGAGTGAAGTAAGTCAGAAACAGAAAAACAAATATCGTATATTAACGCATATATGGGGAATATAGAAAAATGGTACAGATGAACCGGTTTGCAATGCAGAAATAGAGACACAGATGTAGAGAACAAACGTATGGACACCAAGGGGGGAAGCGGGGCAGGGTGGGGGGGATGAATTGGGAGATTAGGATTAACATATATACACCAATATGTATAAAATAGATAACTAATAAGAAGCTGCTGTATAAAAAATAAATTAAATTAAAAAATTTTTTAAGTTAAATTAAGATGTCCAAGGGCCAGAGTATCTCCCTCTGAATGACAGTCAACCAAGTTTCAACAAGCTCTCTTTTTTGGAACCACCAACAGAGGCATTATTTTATCTGAACTGACAGCCCTTTTGTAAGGGCTCCATTCCCCTTACAAAAATATTGAGTACTGTTTGTGTCAAGGAGCTCTTGCAGTGGCTTCTCCTCGCCCAGCTCTCCCTTCCCATTCCTCTAGATTCAAAGTCAGGGATTCCCTAGCAGATCCAAGAATGGGTTTTAAACCCCCAAAGGACTGTATGTGTGCACAGAATTAGGGGTCACAAGTTTAATCAGATTTTCAAAAGAGTCTTTTACTCAAAAGATCCAGAAGCACTGTTCAAAAAGCTCTCAAACATATTCCCAACCTAAAAGAACGTTTACCCTGGCTTGAGGAGCTAATGGGGTTAGTAAAGGTCAGCAGTGAAGTATGTATATCCCAAACTGCTCCTTGACAAGTTTTAGGGTAGAGCCCACAGTACAGAAGGAACCAGGGAATCAGTCCTTAAACCTACAGACAGAGGTAATAAAAAGATGGATGTCCACCTCTTGCTTGAAGGTGTAATAGGAAATGGGAAAACCCAGAAAGCACCAAAAACTGTTATTCTGCCTTTACTTTTACTGCTCTTAAAGCTTCATCCCCAACTGGGACACAAGACAACGGAGGTACAGAAGAAAATCCAGGGACTTCCCTGGTGGCGCAGTGGTTAAGAACCCACCTGCCAATGCAGGGGACATGGGTTCGAGCCCTGGTCTGGGAAGATCCCACATGCCGCGGAGCAGCTAAGCCCGTGCACCACAACTACTGAGCCTGTGCTCTAGAGCCTGCAAGCCACAACTACTGAGCCCACGTGCCTAGAGCCCATGCTCCACAACAAGAGAAGCCACTGCAATGAGAAGGCCGTGCATCGCGACAAAGAGTAGCCCCCGCTTGTCGCTACTAGAGAAAGCCTGCACACAGCAACAAAGAACCAACGCAGCCAAAAATAAATAAATAAAATAAATACATTTATAAAACAAAAAAAAGAAAATCCAAAAAAGAGGGATATATGTATATGTATAGCTGACTCACCTTGCTGTACAGTAGAAACTAACACAACATTGTAAATCAACTATACTCCAATAAAAATTAAAAAAAAAAACGAAACACCTGACTTCCCTGGTGGCGCAGTGGTTAGGAGTCCGCCTGCCAATGCAGGGGACACGGGTTTGAGCCCTGGTCTGGGAAGATCCCACATGCCACGGAGCAACTAAGCCCGTGCGCCACAACTACTGAGCCTGCACTCTAGAGCCCGTGAGCCACAACTACTGAGCCCACGTGCCACAACTACTGAAGCCCGCACGCCTAGAGCCTGTGCTCCACAACAAGAGAAGCCACTGCAATGAGAAGCCCGCGCACTGCAACGAAGAGTAGCCCCTGCTCGCCGCAACTAGAGAAAGCCCGCACGCAGCAACGAAGACCCAATGCAGCCAAAAATAAATAAGTAAATAAATTTTTAAAAAACCAAAAAAACAGAGTTATCCCCCCCCCCCAAAAAAAAGACAACAGAGGTACAGATTAGTAGAAGATAATTCTCAGCAGAAGCGCTATCAGCATTTTGGGTAAGATCATTCTTTACTGTGTGGGACTGACCCAAGTGCTGTAGGATGGTTAACATCCCCAGCCCTGGGGCACTAAATGTCAGAAGTAACTCGCCCCTCCCCACTCCAAGTCAGTGTGATAACCAAAACATCCTCACTTGCCAAAAAAGCTCCCTTCTGGGACAGTACCTTCCCCAGCTGAAAACCACTTTAACTGATGGGAATAGGGGTGGTATATACTGGGTAATGTATATGCCACAAACATTTAATTGTAGAACCTTTATAGATTATAAACTATTTTCATTATGTTGTCTACTTTAAACATCTTCAAAACCCTGTAAAGTAGGTATGATCATCACCAATTTCATAAGGATGAAATTGGCTCAGAAAAATTATAGACTTTGCCTAAGGTCATCAGCTGGGGGAAAAGAAAAACAAAAAGGGTATCAAGCTGGACCAGAACCCAAGTCTTCTGATTCCAAAACTGATGTTTTTTCTTTCAAAACACCCTAAGCCTGCAAGAGTCTCAAACCAGCTACTTCCTTCCAGGACATATTTTTTTTAAGGTTTCACGGGAAATACTAGGAAGATCTAGGGACTGGCTCTCCAGCTCCCTGCAAGGAAGCTGGTAAAAACTGAGCGGAAACTAACTCTGCTCTAAACTGTAGCTAGTCCTTAAAACAAGATAACCATCTCCAAAAGTACCCAAACACAAGGCTCATGCCCAGCTCTTACTTAGAGATGGCATGAGCAATTGGAGGAGGGCTGTGACACTCTCTAGTCCAGATCTAAGTAGAAATGAGCAAGCAGGGCAAGAAGAGAGTATATTCCTTCCCCGTTAATGCTTTTAGGGACCCAGAGACAGGACCACCAGCCCATCCAGCTCTGTCAATAACCCGGGTGAGGGTGAGAAGGTGGTAAAAGAGATGGGGAGGGAACGAGGAAAGAGATGAGGACAAGAATTGAACTATCACGAGCATACAACAGCCTAAATCCTTCCTCTACTTGCAAAATTTGTCACGTAAATAATTCTGATATCCCCTCGTGGTTCTGAACATTGTTTAGAACACCCTTCAAGTACCTCAAAGTACTTTATAAACTGAGAAGAGTATGCATATTAGTAAAGGGCGGGGGAACTGCTCCACCAAAACCCTATCCAGGTCCTCCCCTACCCACCACACAAACTTTCAACCCACAACTTCGTTGTAAAGTGATGGAAGACAGAAAGCATAAGAGATTCTGGAAAGAGGATTCTGAAAGGTGAAAACAGAAGTAGAGAGGAGTGTGGGAGGCACAGACAACCAGAGTATTTTAAGGACAGAGAGGCAGCCTAATACCTTTATATCTTTCTTGGGGGACTCATTCTCCCATGGAAGAAAAACAAGATAGAAAAATGTGGCTCTGCTGAGGGAGGCAGAGAGACTGGAAATGGGAACTCAGGGATTCTAGCTGCCTAGTTCATCTCTATTCTGGAAACCTCTTCTTCATGGATGACAACCTCGAAACCCTTCAGTTCCCATGTGGTGCTATTCAAAAAGAGGGGGCCCTAGAGTACCCAGCAAGGAGCAGGGGGCAGGGGCTGTGTAGAGACAGCATCCTCTCTTATCTTTTAAGAAAAAGGTCCTTCCTCTTCTCTGAAGTGCATTTCCGAACTGGAATGAACCCCTGGCCTTTCCCTGGCGCTGCTTCAGCTCAGTGCAGACTTAGGAGAAACATTCCCCAGAATGGAGGTGACCAGCCTGGCTGAGCAGATAACACGCTGACTTCAGGCCGCCAGCGCTGCTGTCCCCTGGGCCGACTACAGTCAGCTCTGGGGCAGATTCTTTGGTCTCGACCACGGAACTGCGGCCCTGGCTCCGACCAGCCTTCCCAGGCAACCCCAGGGGCAGGGGAGGATCTGTGGTCTCATTTCCTCTCCACCTTGGCTTCTTTTTTCACTTCATTGAAGATTAGCTATTTCCACCACAACCAGTTCCTGTTCTCACCAGCTGCAGTGGTTGTTTCCCCACAGACAGAGCTATGAAGCACTGGTGTGGCTGCCACCTGGACTGTCCCAGCTGCAGAAACAGACCCAATAAGTCCTGAGCTAAAGGGCTTTTTCATCCCAGATAAAATAGCAGAGAGAAGAAATTAAGGGGCAGGAAGCAATTCCAAGAACTCTCCAGTGGATACACTGTTATCCATTTCATTATTATTTTAATCTTACATAATAGTTATATATGCTCTTTCATATATGAAAAATATTTTATAACGAACAAGTGTGGAAACATATACATTTATTACATAGAAATATGTATGTATAATAAATCCCCAGCAGAGAGCTAAGAACACATAAAAAAGATGGCCAAGTGCTCACTTTGGCAGCACATATACTAAAATTGGAACGATACAGAGAACATTAGCATGGCCCCTGCGCAAGGATAATACGCAAATTCGTGATGTGTTCCATATTTTTAAAGATGTTTAAAAAAAAAAAGATGGCCAAAACACTTATGATGAAATGTTAAAAGAAATACAAATTAAAACAAAATACCATTGCTCACTAATTAAACTGGCAAAGGTGTTTAAAGTTAAACCATGCAGTAATGGTTAGCTTATGGAGAAAGGGAGACACACTATCAGTGGAAAAGACAATGGTACAACTTTTTTAGAAGGCATACTTCTCAAAGGCCTTTAAAAGCAATTTATCCCAAGGAAATAATCAGACATGCACCCAAATATTTATGCACAGAAAATTCATCACAGTGTTAATTATAGTAGCAAAAAGCGGAGAGAGAGAGAAATATAAGGCAGTAATAAAATACTGTATTATGGAATACTTTACTAGCCATGAAATCATAAGACTGAAGAATATTTAGACAAATGAGAAAATGCTTCAAATAGTAAAATTAAAAATCAGTTTACAAAACAATATGCACAGTATGACTCTAATTGTTAAAATATATATATCAAAATGTTAATAGTAAATGGAGAGATTACAGGTGATTTTAATGCTCTTCTTTATACTTTTCCATATGTTTTATACTTTTCACACTTTTTACTTCTAAATTTGCTTACTAAATATGTCTTATTTTCATAATCAGGAGAAAAGAAGCTATCCTCAATCCTGCAACCTCCCTTTAAGGACACTCACATGAATTACTCTCTTTTTAAAAAAAATGTGGAAATATGTATTTAGGACCTTAAAAACATATCCTACAATCTAGGAAGTTCAATTTGGGGTTTCTATCCCAAGGAAAACTCTAACTATTGAAAAGGTACACCAAGATGTTCATCACAGCATTGTTTATGATGGCAAATAGAGGCAAACAACCTAAATGTCCAACAAGAGGAGGAGAGTTAAGTAAACAATGGTACATTCACTTGATGGACCATTGTACAAGCATTTAAAAATGTTTACAGTGACTATCCTGGGAAAACTAACGAAATAACAAAAGCAAAAAAAAAAAGCCATGTTGGATAAATATATGTGTGTGTACACACACACGCACGCACACACACACTACTATCACAACATTGTACAAAACCCTGTGCAGAGGGCTTCCCTGATGGCGCAGTGGTTAAGAATCTGCCTACCAATGCAGGGGACACAGGTTCGAGCCCTGGCCTGGGAAGATCCCACGTGCCGTGGAGCAGCTAAGCCCGTGCACCACAACTACTGAGCCTGCGCTCTAGAGCCTGCAAGCCACAACTACTGAAGCCCGTGCGCCTAGAGCTTGTGCTCTGCAACAAGAGAAGCCACCATAATGAGAAGCCCACGCACTGCAACAAAGAGTAGCCCCTGCTCTCCGCAACTAGAGAAAGCTCGCACGCAGCAACAAAGACCCAACACAGTCAAAAATAAATAAATAAAATTAATTAATTAAAAAAAAAAAACCTATGCAAAGACAAAAACATGGAAAGTTTTAACACACATTGTCGGGCTTCCCTGTTGGCTCAGTGGTTAAGAGTCCGCCTGTCAATGCAGGGAACACGGGTTCGAGCCCTGGTCCGGGAAGATCCCACATGCCACAGAGCAACTAAGCCTGTGAGCCACAACTACTGAGCCTGAGCTATAGAGCCCGCGAGCCACAACTACTGAGACCGTGTGCCACAACTACTGAAGCCTGCACGCCTAGAGCCTGTGCTCCGAGACAAGAAAAGCCACCACAATGTGAAGCCCACGCACTGCAACGAAGAGTAGCCCCTGCTCGCCACAACCAGAGAAGAGCCTGCACGCAGCAACGAAGACCCAATACCGCCAAAAATAAAACAATAAATTTTAAAAAATAATAAAAATAAAAAAAATAAAACACATTGCCTCCATTTGCTAAAGGAATGGAGAAAATATGGACTTTTTCCTTCAACCTAAATCATCAATCTTTTCTTCTTTCTAAATTGCCCAAACTTGTTTTTAGAGAATGAGTATTACTTTAAGGGAAAAAAGGAAAAAAGCTGAGCTTCCCTTTGAGCCATGAAAACATTCCCAAATCACAAGGAGTCCACTGCATCAGTTCCATCTCCCTCCCACCTACCCCTACACCTCCCCAATCTAAAGCAGGGTCATATGGGAAAGTCAAGGAATGAGGTTTCTCTCTGTGCCCTAGGGTCTTCTCAGTGGGGTCTCTAAACGAGGGGGTTGCTCTGACAGCTGTCAAGGGCCCTTACCCTCCCCCAAGTTCTATCCCAGCCTGAACTAATTCACCACAATCGCCAGGGCTGGGAAAAACATTTCCACCATGGCGATTTGGAACTTGATATTTAGTCCAAGTTTTTCCCAGCCCCTTTCTATGTCAAAGGAGGCCTCTCAAAGCCTCTTGACAACTAGCACCCAGGCCAGCTTAGCTCCCACATCAATGCTACACTTATAGCAAAACCCCAAGTCATCAGTCTTCACCAGGGATATGTGAAAGGAGGGGCCACGGCAGGGACAGCCCGTCACACAGCCCCACCCTCATGCCCTGAGAGCCTCCTCTTGAGGGATATCCAGGGCTTTTTCTGGCATTAGAACCTTTAGACTTTGTTTCAAATCTGTAGTAACCCAGTAAACAGAAAAATCAGGGTGCAAACACAGCAAAAGCAGACAGCTATCCTTTTAAAGCCATTAAAGCCCTCTGCCTCCCCTCTCTATCTAAGGAAAGGCCAGTACTGGCCAGTATACTAGCTTCTGAGCAACTAAGGTAGTAGACTAGTCAGGACCAAAACACAGAAGGGGGCTTTACCGGACCAGAGATCTCATCCTGGTATTAATAAAGAGGAGCTCCAATAACTGACCATCCTAAACTTCTCAGTCCTCAACAGAATAGGGGCTGCTGCCAAGACAGGGGGTAAGGAAGGATCCCAAGAAAACAGTGTAACACAGCAGCTTCACAACCTTTTTAATACCAGGACACACCTAGAAAATACTATTTGCACAGTACACAGGGTAAATGGTGGAAGCTGATCCAGCCAGACGGGACCAATCTGGGACCTGAGCTGCTGCCAGGGCTGAGGGGATCAATATCCCAGCATACCAGCAGGAAAGCCCTGGATTAGGGCACTGGGCTGGGGTAGGACTATGTCCTGCACAAACCACCTCATGGCTTCAGACGAGTTACCCAACCTCGGCTGACAGGCTGTGGGTCAGATCATGTGTCTGCACCAGAAAGCTGGGAGCCTGTGGTCTTGACTCAGCAATGATACAACTTCCCCAGCCAGGGTGTTTTTCAGGGGGGGTTTCCATAGATACAGTGGGACTGGGGAAGCCCTCCATGTAACAGCAGCAGCATATCCTGAGTCTGGCTAATACAGAACAGGGTAACTGGTTTCATCAGATTACTGAACTTAAAATACAGTTTTGGGAATACAAGTGATCTCAGATCTGAGTCACTGCTGAGAGTTACACATTTAAAAACTACCATTTACCAAGCATATAGTAGATGCCAGACTCTGCTAACTAAGTACTTAACTTCTAGTTTCATTAAATTCACACAATAACCTCATGTGGCAAATACTATTATTATCCTCATTTATAAGAGGAAACTGGGACTCAAAAAGATTAAGTAACTTGATTAAGGTCAAACACTTTTCTAACTGGAGACTGTGAGGAGCCAGTATTTGAGCCCACTTTGACTTGAAAATCCATATGCTTAACCAGGACACCAGTACATCACTTCAGCAAAACCAACAAATAGCTTGTCCGTAAACCAAATCAATCTGGGGAAGAAAATGGTATAAAAGGAGCAACCTGTCTTACTCTTTTACACAATCAAGAAAAGAAACTGATCTATATTGAGTACCTACTGGGTGCCAAGCACCTTATATACACCCCTCAATTCTCAAAATCCCACCAGGATGGTAATCATTAGCCCCATTGTACAGATGAGCAAATCTAGGCTCAGAGAGGTTAAGATGATCGCTAAGACACGGCTCCTGCTTTTTCTACTGTACTATGCTTCTCCTGACTGTCAGGAAATATACATGAGCCTGTTCCAGGGTCAAACATCCAATAGTCAGTACTGTTCCCAAAGGATACTGGAAAGGGCATGTTTTAGAAACAGAGGAAAGAGGGATCTTTAAGAGTCCCTAGCGAAGAACTCAAATCCCCAAGAAAGCATGATTTCCCTGTGTTAGAAAACTGAGGTAAAATCTCCTCCCTTCCTAAGACAGCTAATTAGCCCTGGCCTGCCCTGTTACAACTCCCCATTAGCAGCGGCTCAGGCACACAGTAACAAGACGAAAACAAAAGCCACGAGGAAACAAATCAAAACTTTATGCTGAAAGTTAGGCTTACAAGTGGGTGGTACGGTCCCCAGTCTGACCTAGGCTCTCTGGCTAGTAATCAGGATATCATATGCACTTTGTAAATATTAAGCCATTAATCTGCCAACTAAACAAATGTGTCAACCAAACTCCAGTGAGGACATGACCAACTCTGGTTCTGAGCTCTCACAACAAACAGCCTGGTAGCACCTACCTAAGGCAGCCCCCTACCCAGTCCACCTCTGAACATCCCTTTACATCCCTTTTTCTCCAATTTCTGTAGCTACCTCATGCCACTCCATGGGGGTTTTCACACCCCCACTGGAGGGCAGATTCCCTCCCACTCTTTTCCCCCAACAGTTGAGCTCTTGTTTGCAAGGGCACCAAGTCCCAGGCTCTCCTCAGCCTCTGAGATGGCCACAGCACATTAGTAATCACTGACTCACCCCATCCCCCGAGGATGGTGGGGGAAATGCAGAGGGCCACAAGACATGTGGCCCAGATCCCTTTGGCCCTTCACAGAGCTGATGGGCAGATAGGTGCCAGCTTCCCCTTGGAACCCCGTGAACCCTCTCTGATCTGGCTATGGTGCCAGTGGGCTGATGTCAGGCTCTGCACCATCGGAGAGGCCAGGATCTCTAGACAGCTTCACTGGTGCCAACAGATCTAATCTTCCTATTCCAAAGCAGATGAAATCCAATAAGGCTGCTAAGTCACAACTTAACCCTCCTCACAGGCAAAGGCAAAGTCAGCCCTTCAGGCCATAGTAACAATAACGGCAGCATTAACACTGCCTCTTAGAGAGTTCTTTGAGGAACTGGGAACTATTTCCCCAAGTTTCTCTAAGATTTACCTCTGTTAGCAAACGTTCCTTCACCTAGCTCACTTTCTTTCTCCAAAACTTCATTTTTAGCTCCGACATATTCTCTGCCTCCATCTCAGTGATACCAGCTCAGACGCTCTCTGTCCACAGAGCCACCGACATCAATGTCCAGTTCCCACATCAAAGAAGAATCCCAAAGTCAGCTCTAAAAACTCATCCATACAGATCATTTAGGAACCTACAGAAAGACTAAAAAGAAGCACAGGCAAAAAACACAAACCAGCCACTAGGGCTTAACATAAAAGGGGTGGGGTGGGGGAGGCAGGATGGTTTGTGTATTGTTTCAATTGGAAAAATACACTAGTGAAATGGCTTATCCACATGTTCAGCTCTTTTAGGCAAACCCACTGTAACTTTGCAGGATGCCTGCAGGCCGTTCTGAAAATAAGTAGAATGGCATCACTCTTTATTCCACCCCCTTCACGAGCTGCCAGTCCCCCTCCATTCCCCCTCCTCTCCCCCAAACATCTGGTCTGGGCTGGGAGTAGGACCCACTCCCTGGAAAGCCTCCATGTTAACACGAGAGGCGGTCTCCCCAGTCAGAGAACCCGGACTTAGGCTGGGGAGTGGGCCGGCCCTGAGCTTCTGAATTCCCCCGCACCAGCCAAAGGTTTAGGAATGAGAATCCTAGGGACCTGCGGAGACTGTCAGGGAAGTGAGGAGAAGTGCGAAGGGCGGCAGAAGGGGAAGGGAAGAGGAAGAAGTCTGGACCCTGGGGCGGTCCCGGGTTGGGGACCCCTCCTCCTAAGTGTCCAGCGGTTGAGGCGTCGGTTGGGAGGTCCCCGACGGGGCTGCTCAGAGGTTCCTGGGAAGGCGCTGGGGGCCGAGACCCATCGGGGGCCCTGACTGAAGGGGTGGGCCGGACCAAGGAACCCACCCGGGGCGCTGGGACCTGCGGGGCGGTAGGAGGGGGAAGGGACCAGGCTCAGCTCTCACCAGCACCAAGGCGAACCTCTCTTCCAGCTCACAGGGCTCAGGCATCGGCATTTTGCCGGGCGGCGGCAGCAGCGAGACAGAGGGAGGCTCGCCCTGGCCGCCCTCGGCGCTCTCCAGGTTGCCCATAGCGGCGGGGCCCCCTCGGGGGCCTCAGCCCCCCACCTCCACGCCCGGGGGTCTTTGGCGCGGCCGTTCGGACCCGACTCCTCCCTCAGCGCCGGCTACCCCAGTCCCGACTCTTCCGCCGGGTCGGGGGCTCCTCGGGGTCCGGCAGGAGGCGGCGCAGCGGACAGCGGCACCGAAGCGACAGGAACCACGGCCACGGCTCTGGCTCACACCCGCCGCCTCGCCGCTCTCGGCGCGCCGCCCCGGCGCTGCCCCTCCCCGCCCCCCGCGTTCTTTCCCTCCCCTCCCCACCTCGCTTCCTCCCACCCACTCCCGGCCGGGACTCCCGCTTCCCCCCCGAGCGCCGACTGCAGCCGCGCGCCTCGCGCCCCATTCATGCAGGCCCCGCCTCTCGCCCACGGGCCTCTAGGGCGGCCCGCCCCACCCTGCCCCCGCCTGCGCCCGATTGACTGCCGCAATTGCCAATCACAGCGCCTCCAGCCCCCGGCTGCCTCGCGCCTGGCGCTTGGCGCGCCCTGGCGGCCTTGGTGCGTATCTAATCACCGCAGTTGCTGCCGCGGGAAACGGCCCTTTTCCACAACAGCTCATAATGTGTACAAATAAGTGAGATATAGGGTACAGTGTGAAAAGATAACGACAAGAGAAGTAGAAACAACTAGGATGCTCAGAAGTGGGAGAGAGACCACATCTGTTAAAGAGTCATGGTAAGGGAGATCATATTTGAACTGGGCATTTAGGGACGGGGAAAACCTTAACTGACAGAGACAGGTGAAAAGGCATTTAGGAGGAGAAGACTTTACCAACGTTCAGGGGTTGATCTAGTTGGAGGTGAAAATGGAGGGGCAGGAGAAGAATGTTGTTCTGGACTAGGTCTGCTGGGTGGGTCATCATTTATGATGTGATGGACATCTGTTGTTTCTGCTGGCCAAATCTACATCCCTCTTCTTCAAGTGATAGCACCCCATTTCCTTTTAGGGAACTACATTCCCCTGTTCTCAGTCTACGTAGAGCTGAACTTCACCCCCATCCCAGGAAGCCCCATGACCCAGGCCTGGCCAGTCACAGCATTTTCTTGCTCTACCTTTAGAGACTGTTTTAGGGATTGACACTTGACCCAAGCCAGAATATAAAACTCATTTCTAAGGCTTTCGCTGGAATAATCAGGAAAGAGGCACTCTTTTCCCATTAAGGCTGCTGAATTGTGAGAATGTAAATCTGGAGCTGCTGGTAGCCAGCATGCCATTACCTGTAACACCTCAAGCCTGTTTGAGAATGAAGTCAATGCAGAGGAAAGCGAAGCTAAGAGAGTTCTAATAACATGCTGAGAACCTGACTCCAACCATTTTCATTCATTTATTCAACAAATATTTACTGAAAAGTTCATTATAGGTCAGATACTGTTTTAGGCATCGAAGATACAGCTGTGAACAAAAACAGGGATAGAGGGAATTCCCTGGTGGCCCAGTGGTTGGGACTCTGTGCTTCCAATGCTGGAGGCCTGGGTTGACCCCTGGTTGGGGAACTAGGATCCTGCAAGCAGCGCTGCACGGCCGAAGGAAAAAGAAAAGAAAAGAAAAAAAAAAGGCATACATCTTGCTCTCCTGGAATTTACATTCTGGGTAGGAGAAGAGATAAACAATAAACTAAATAAGTAAAACGTACAGATGTTAGTGATCCATGTTAATAAAAATAAAATTGAAAGGGGATAGATGTGGAAGGGGATTACAATTTTAAATAGGACAATCGGAGCAGACCTCACTATTAAGATAACATTTGGATAAAGATCTGAAGAAAGTGAGGAATTAAGCCATGTGACTATCTGGAGGAAGAATGATCCAAACAGAGGGAATGACAGGTACATACTATGCCTGATGTGTTAGAGGAACAGAAAGGAGGCCAATGTGGCTGGAGTGCATTGAGCAAGGGAAAGAGTAGTAAAAGATGAGGTCAGAAAGGTAACGAGAAGCCATATTGTGCGGGGCATTGTAGGCTGTTGCAATGACTTTGGTTTTTCTCTAAGTAGGATCAGTAGCCATTGGAAGAGTTTGAGCAGAGGAGTGACATGATCTAACTTATGTTTTAAAGGATCTTCTGGCTCTTGCATGGAAAATAAACTGAATAGAGGCATGGGCAGGAAGACCAGTTAGGTGAGAGATGATGGTGGTTTGGAGTGAGGTAGTAGCTGTACAGGTAGAGAGAAATGGTCAGATTTTCAATGGATTGAAAGTAGAGCCAATAGAATTATTTGACAGTTTGGAATGTGGCGGGCGAATGAAAGTTAACTCCAAAGCATTTGACCTGAGCAACTGGGAGAGTGGAGTTTTCATTAACTGAAATTGAGAAAGATTGTGGGAGGAGTCGATTTGGTGAGGGACAGCCAGAAAGGGAAGATCAGGAACAGTGTTTTGGCCATATTGAGCTTGATTTGCTGATTGGACATCCAAGTAGAGTTAGCCACTAGGCATTTGGGTATGTATGAGACTGGAGATCCAGGCTGGCAATGTCAATTTAAAAATCATCAGGGGGTACTTCCCTGGTGGCGCAGTGGTTAAGAATCTGCCTGCCAATGCGGGGGCACGGGTTCGATCCCTGGTCCAGGAAGATCCCACATGCTGCGGAGCAACTAAGCCCGTGAGCCACAACTACTGAAGCCCATGAGCCTAGAGACCATGCTCCTCAACAAGAGAAGCCACCGCAATGAGAAGCCTGCGCACCACAACAAAGAGTAGCCCTCGCTCACCACAACTAGAGAAAGCCCGCATGCAGCAACAAAGACCCAACGCAGCCAAAAATAAATAAACTTATAAAAATTATCAGGAGGGCTTCCCTGGTGGTGCAGTGGTTGGGAGTCCGCCTGCCGATGCAGGGGACATGGGTTCGTGCCCCGGTCTGGGAGGATCCCATACGCCGCCACAACAGTGAGAGGCCCGCGTACCGCTAAAAAAAAAAAAAAATTATCAGGACACTTCCTTGGTGGCGCAGTGGTTAAGACTCTGAGTTCCTAATGCAGTGGGCCCGGGGTTCGATCCCTGGTCAGGGAACTAGATCCCACATGCCGCGGAGCAACTGAGAGTTTGCATGCCACAACTGAGCCTGCCTGCCGCAACTAAGACCCAGCACACCACCCCCCCAAAAAAAAATTGCTTAAAAATAAAAATCATCAGCATATTGATGCAATTTAAAGCTGGTAGATTCTACTTTTTTGTAAGTCAGTCTGAGTTAGGTTTCTATTGTTTACAACCAAAAACTGAAGTCCCTGTCTTTGCAAACCATTGAAACTCCCGAAAAGCTCAGCCTCCTCCAGTCAGTTGGACAAATCAATTAACTCACATCTTATCCCCTCTCCTCCTCCCCCCACCCCAAACACACTTTCCCAATTGCTGTAGCAGACTCTTCTAGGACAGATGAGTTATAGCACAGCTGAAGACTTACACTAGACAAAAAATTTAGAATTCAAGAGAGGAAATAACTCATCAGTCATTTATTATGGATTCTCAAGGAACATGTAGCAGAAAGGAGAGACTTGACAGTAAACAGCAATGTATTCACTTTGGTGCAGTTTCTTGGTCCCAAACCTTTTATTTGTGGTTTTATTTGATCACCAAATATACATACTCTAGGGTCTTCTGGAGTCTGCTAGATTACGTCTTTCATTGTTAACTCTCTGCTCACCCACCTTCAAAGCTTTCTTACTTTATACAGATAAAGCCGAAACTTAATCTGGTATTCAATGATCTGTATCATCTCCAAACCCCAATGCCTCTTCAATCTACTTTTCCTATCTTACCTGGCTCTACTATTCAGAAACCCTTTGCTTCAGCTGGAAAGGTCCATCTCCTAACATTAGCTGTGCATTCTTATGTCTTCAGACGGAATAATGGCTCCCCAAAGTACCACATCCTAATCCCCAGAACCTGTGAATATGTTATTTTATGTGGCAAAAGGGACTTTGCAGATAAGATTAAGTTAAGGATCTTGAGATGAGAAGGTTATCCTGGATTATCTGGGTGGGCTCAAGGTAGCCACAAGGGTCCTTAAAGGGGGAGGCAGGAGGGTCAGAATGAGAGAAGGAGATGTGACAACAGAAGCAGAGGTTAGAGTGATGCAGGGTCACCAGCCAAAGAATGCAGCAGCCCCTAGAAACTGGAAAAGGTAAGGAAGCAGATTCTCCCCTAGAGCTTTTAGAAGGAACATAGCCCTAACACTTTAATTTTAGCCCTGTAGGATCTGTTTTCAGACTTCTAACCTCTAGAACTGTAAGATAATAAATCTGTATTGTTTTAACCCACTAAGTTTGTGGTAATTTGTTAGAACAGCAATAGGAAACACATACACTCCTGCTGTGTCCCTGATCTGTATTTCTGCTTTCTTCTGTGCAGCCTATTCAAATCCACCCCCACCCCAGGTTCAGCATAATCTTTGGTATTTAACAAAATGCAACAAACTCTATTGGATGCTTATCACATGCAAAGCATCTGGCTAAATACCAGTAGATAAAGAAGGCAAGGTACAAAGATGAGTGAGAGACTCGCCCCTCCGCACTTCAAAAGAGCTCAGAGTCTGGAGCAGAGGAGGTAAGGTAGAGAGGAAGAGTATGGATGAAGTTTGAAGGCACCAGATAGGATAATTGGTGTTATTTTAGTGGATACCAGCTTTTAAATCCCATCCTGGATTTCTCCCAGATTTAAATGATCATAATTCTTATTTTCTCTACTTTTCCTTTGGAACTTAATTCAGTGATATTACTGAGAGTCTGCTACATGCAAGACACTGGGCTAGGTGTCATGGAGGATACCTGATAACTCGTGGTTCCTCTACTGCCTTTTTTGCTTAATTTTTTTGTGTATGTCTTGTCTGGGCTGTGGGTTTTTTTGGTTTGTTTATGTAAGACATGCGTATGCAGTACCTGCTTTGTTTCAAGTACAAAAGAAGATTCAGTGATGAATAAGTGTCTTTCTTTCAGGTTCTCAGAATCTAGTAGGAAAGACTCTGAAAATAGTGTTTACAAAACAATGTGGTAAGTTTTGTAATAGAAGGTTGTGCAAAGTGCTGCCTAAGCCTTCAGGGAGCAGATGACATTTGATCCAGGGCTGAAGGATAAAGAGAGGTGCCAGTGGAAAAAGTGAGACAGTGTGAATGAGAAGGTGATGGAAGGAAGGGTGATCAGGAAGGGGAAAAGGCATTTCAGGAAGGAGGAACCATACAGGTGAAAGTGGAGAACTGTGAAAAGAGCACAGAATGTCTGAGCAATGGTAAGAACTTCAGTGAGGCTGGGGCATAGGGTATATAGTGGGAGGACAGGAGACAAAGCTAGAAAGGCATGGGAATCAAGTTTAGAGGAGTCTCATGCTCAGCTGAGTCTTTTATGCTGTAGATATCCTGTGTCCTAGTCAGTTTTTAAGTATACTCTTTGGAAGGATTCCTTTAGCAGCATTTGAGAACACAGAGAGGTCTGCAGAGGTGATACGGAGAAGACAAGGGCCTGAACAGAATCAGGATGGGGGATGAAGAGAAGTAAAACAGGCTGGGGGGGCGGGGGGGAGGCAGAGATTACATTAGTCTGCTCAGGCTGCTGTAGTAAAATACCAGAGACTGGGTGTCTTAAACGACAGAGATTTACTTTCTCACAGTCTTGGAGGCTAGAAATCCAAGATCAAGGTGCCTTCAGGGTTAGTTTCTGGTGAGACCTCTCTTCCTGGCTTGTAGATGTCTGCCTTCTTGCTGTGCCCTCACCTGGGCTTTCCTCTGTACTCATATGGAGAGAGGGCTCTAGTGTTTCTTCCTCTTCTTAATAAGGACACCGTCCTGTCAGATTAGCACCCCACCTTTATGACCTCCTTTAACCTTAATTGCCTCTTTAAAGGCCCTGTCACCAAATACAGTCACATTGTCCACGTACAAATTTGGGGAGGACACAGTTCAGTCTATAACAGAGATATACCTGCGACAGAATCAACAAGACTTAGGTACCTACTTGATAATAGTGACTAATATTTTTATAGTGCTTTATAATTTACAACGTTTTTTTTCACATCCACTATCTGGTTTGACCTTCACAACACTGTGGGAGGGAGATACTGTCATTATCCTCATTGCATAGATGAGTAAACAGACTAAAAGAAGTTAAATAATATGTCCAAGACCTTATAGCTCATAAGCAGAGACCCTGGCACAGAACCTGGCTGTGGACTCGGAATCCCATGCCATTCTGATTCTCTTGTGAGAAGTGAGGGGTAAAGAGGACTGAAAAGTTGAGGCCAGCTTGAGGTTGCCTTACCCTTATTCTCTAGGGAAGCCCAGAATCTCTCTTAGGTCAACTGCTTCCACCCCCTTACTCAAAACGCTTTCAAACTCCTACCTCCGCCTGCTCCCTCCCCATCTAGGAGGCGCCTACATTATCCCCAGCCGCCTCCTTTAAGGTCTTTAGAGACACACATCTGCGCTCTCCTTCTCTCTCCTGGGGAGGTGTGTGTGTGTGTGTGGAGGGGATGTGAATAGACATTTAAAACTTTTGATAATAAACTGATATTGATAGAAGGATCTTCCCCTTCCTCTTGGCTGGCTAATTCTTATTCATCCATCAAAACTAGGCTTACAGGTCACGTCTTTCATGACTTCTCCAAATTTGATGAGAACACGTCTATGAGCACATAGTTTCCTAATATATCTCTATCATCAGATCATGAATCATCAGATTGTGTAAGCTCCTTCAGGGCAGGCTGATATTCCCAGTATCTAGCAACAGCGCCCACTTTGTGTCTGTTACATGCTCATTGAGCAAATGAATGATTGCATACATTGTGACATTCTTCCCACACCACTGAGCCCTTTTACTCTTCATCATTCCTCTCAGATACAGTCTGACTGCTTGTATGACTGAGGGTTCAATGCAGGAAACAAAAAAGCCCTCCAAGTAGTACAAGGATAGCTCTAGCAATGAGCTCCAGAACATGATAGAAGTGCTCTGTCGGGGAAGGTGCTACCTCTGCCACAGTCAGAGAGGGCGGGGCACCTAGAGGTTTCCACTGATGATGGGGCTTGAGAACAAGTGGTTGCCAACTGTGATCCAAGGATCTGGAATCTATGATCAGGACACTGCCGCTGCTACACTCTAATGCAACCACCTCTCAATATTTGCAAAGCTTGAGACATCATTGGATTACCGCAGTAGAAATAGATCATATCTCTATGGGCTTGCTTGCCTGGAGAAACAGCCCAAGCAGCAGCATGATGGCCTTTGTCTCACTTCTGCCTTCTAAATCTCACCCGCATACATCTGACTGGCTACAGGGTATTCTGAGAAATATAATCCTTATCTTTTCAGCCTCTGCAGTATAAGAAAGCGCACTAGAAGGAAAATACATGCTGGGAATGTGGGAATATATGCTGAATGCTAATAAACTATATCCACTACTCTGCTTGTGCGAAAATCCACCCAATGTCTTAATCACCCGCAACTGGGTCTCTTCCTCCTCCCCCACCCCCCTTGCCCAGGGCCCCCCCTGGTGACTGTCTCTGGCCCTGTCTCTTCAATCTTCTCCTTCAGGCTACAGTTTGCCCTTTTCTGTGACCTGGGTGAGGCAAAATTTCTTAGTTATCCTTAGCACAATCCTTAAAAAGACAAATGGATATACTGGACTTCGTCAAAACTAAAAACTAATGCTCTTTGAAAGGCATTGTTAAGAGAACTAAAAATAAGGCACAAACTAGGAGAAACTATTGCAAATCACGTATCTGACAAAGGACTTGTATCCAGAACATAGAAATAGCTCTCAAAAATCAATAATAAGAATGGGACTTCCCTGATGGTCCAGTGGTTAAGACTCTGCGCTCCCAATGCAAGGGGCCTGGGTTTGATCCGTGGTCGGGGAACTAGGATCCCACATACTGCATCTAGAGAAGCCCGTAGGCCACAGCTAGAGAGCCCGCGTGCTGTAATGAAGACCCAGCACAGCCAAAATAAAATTAATTAATTAATTTTAAAAAAACAAAAAATGTTTTTAAAAAATCAATAATAAGAAAACAAACAGCCCAATAAAAAAATTGGGCAAAAGATTTAGAGGATTGTTCAGCAAAGAAGATATATGGATGACAAATAAACACATGAAAAGATATTCAACATCATTAGTCATTAGGGAAATGCAAATAAAACCACTATACATACACCTAAAATTCAAAAGTCTGATCTGAGTGTTGATGAGGGTGTGGAGAAACTGGATTTCTCATACGCTGCTGGTGGGAGTGTAAAATGAATGGTGCAAACACTTTGGAAACAATTTGGCAATTTTTTAAAAAATTAAACATATATCTACCATATGATTCAACCATTCTACTCCCAGATACTTACCCCAGGGAAGAAGAAACAGATGAGCACAGAAAGACTTGTACACAAATATTCTTGGCACCATATTTATAATGACAAAAAGAAAAAAAACCCACAAAAAAACTGGAAACAAACCCAGAATTCATCACCAGGTAAATGAATAAACAATTCATGGTAATTCATACAATGGGATACTTCTCAGGAATAAAAAGAAATGAACTATGGTACCACACAATGAATGAATCTTGAATTTATGCTGAGAAAAAAGAGGCCAAAGAAATAAAGTATATATTGTATGATTCCACTTACATAAAATTCAAACTAATCTATAGTGATAGAAAGCAGAAGTGGTTGCCTGGGGATAGGGGAGGGTGAAGGCAAGAGAGATTACAAAGGGGCATGAGGGGGCTTCCCTGGTGGCGCAGTGGTTGAGAGTCCGCCTGCCAATGCAGGGGACACGGGTTCGTGCCCTGGTCCGGAAGATCCCACATGTCGCGGAGTGGCTGGGCCCGTGAGCCATGGCCGCTGAGCCTGCGCGTCCGGAGCCTGTGCTTCGCAACGGGAGAGGCCCCAACAGTGAGAGGCCCACGTACCGCAAAAAAAAAAAAAAGGGGGGGCGTGAGGGAGTTTGGGGGAATAATGGATATGTTCATCATCTTGATTATAATGATGGTTTCATGTCAAAAACTCACAAAATTATACACTTTAAATGTGTGCAGTTTATTATATACCACTTATACCTAAATAAAGTTATTTAAGTATTAAAGCAGAGACATTTGGACTAGGGAAAAATACCCTATACTCCTTGTGTATATTCACTTACGTGATTTGTTGTTGTTTTTTGCCACACCACGTGGCTTGCGGGATCTTAGTTCCCCAACCACGGATCAAACCCACCTGCCCAGTCCACCCCCCCTCCCGCCCCCCACCCCCTTCCCTCCGGCCCCAGCAGTGAAAGAGCGGAGTCCTAGCCACTGGACCGCCAGGGAATTCCCTCACTTCCCTCACTTATGTGATTGTTTGATGTCTGTCTTCCCCAGTAGAGTGAAAACTCCATAACGACTGGGGCCGTGCCTATTTACATCTCTAGTGTTTAACATAGAATCTGGTGCATGTTAGGGATTTGACAGATATTTGTTGAAGAAAGAAAAGAGAGAGCGAACAGTTGAGAATAACTCCAAGTTTTAACCCTGAGTGAAAGAGAGAATGCGTTGTTGTTGATAGATGTGGAGGAATGAGGAGGAAGGGCAGAGATGGTACAGTCTGAGAGGGTGAAGGGGAGCCAGGTAACGCTGTGCCAGCAAAGCCAAAGGAACACGGAGTTTCAGGGAGGAGAAGAATTAGGAAAAGGCCTTTGGATTTTTGGATTCAGCAGTTAGAAGGCATTGGCTTCCCCGAAGAAAGTGACTTCAGACAGAAGCCAGGTTGTTTTTCCTTCCAGTCTTCCCCAACCACAAAACACAAAACTTCCCTATACAGTAAAATATCCATTTGGTTCCCTCCATCTTCACAAGTTGCCATTTTAGTCCAGGCCCTCATTCTCTCTCACTTTTCCTGTTCCAATAGCTTAACTCCTTTCTTGGATGCCACTCTTGTTCTCTTTTGTTAGAATGTTGGTTTTAAAACCCTAATCAGGTCATGTGCCTAGTTCTTCCACAGAATCTCCTTGTCATTTAGTTCCCCTCTTTACCCCAAGGACTGGCACCCAAATGTGTTCAAGCTATGAAACTCTCAAGCTACGTCACATCATCAGCTGGAATCAAGAATGGAAACTAGGGCTCCCCTGGTGGCGCAGTGGTTGAGAGTCCGCCTGCCGATGCAGGGGACGTGGGTTCGTGCCCCGGTCTGGGAGGATCCCACATGCCGCGGAGCGGCTGGGCCCGTGAGCCATGGCCGCTGAGCCTGTGCATCCGGAGCCTGTACTCCACAATGGGAGAGGCCACAACAGTGAGAGGCCTGCGTACTGCAAAAAAAAAAAAAAAAAAAAAAGGAAATTAAATAAGGGTATTAGTTATATATTTCTGCCTAACAAATAACCCCAAAACTTTGAGGCTTGAAACCAAAGCAACGTTTATTATCCTACAGTTTCTGAGAGTCAGGAATCTGGGAGAGGCTTTGCTGGGTGCTTCTGACTCAGGGTGTCTCATGAGGTTGCAATAAAGCTATCGACTAGAGCTCCAGTCATCTGAAGGCTTGACTACCTTTTTTTTTTGGCTGCGTTGGGTCTTCGTTGCTGCGCTCGGGCTTTCTCTAGTTGCGGTGAGCAGGGGCTGCTCTTGGTTGTGGTGCGCGGGCTTCTCATTGCGGTGGCTTCTCTTGTTGCAGAGCATGGGCTCTAGTTGCACGGGCCCAGTAGTTGTGGCTCATGGGCTCTAGAGCGCAGGCTCAGTAGTTGTGGCTCATAGGCTCTAGAGCGCAGGCTCAGTAGTTGTGGTGCACGGGCTTAGTTGCTCCACAGCATGTGGGATCTTCCCGGACCAGGGCTTGAACCCGTGTCTCCTGCATTGGCAGGCATATTCTTAACCTAACTGCACCACCAGGGAAGTGGTGTATTTTATTTTTTTCTTTTTTGGCTACGCCGCATGGCTTGCGGGATCTTAGTTCCCCGACCCTCGCCCTTGGCAGTGAAAGCACAATTCTTAGCCACTGGACCGCCAGGGAATTCCCTGGACTCCTTTTAAGATGCCTCACTCACATGGCTGTTGGCAGGATGCCTCAGTTCCTTGCTAGTTGTTGGCAAAAGACCTCAGTTCCTGACCACCTGGGCCTTTCCACAGGGCTGTTTGAGTGTCCTCCTGACATGGCAGCTGGTCATGAGTGATCAGAGAGAGAGCAGAGAGGAAGGTGCAGTGCTTTTTCTGACTTAGTCTTCCTAATCTTCATCACTTCTACTTTATAGGTAGTCCCCAACTTACCATTGTTAAACTTACAATTTTTCAACTTTATGAGGGTGTGAAAGTGATACATATTCATTAGAAACTGCAGTTAGAATTTTGAATTTTAATCTTTTCCTAGGCTATTGATATGCAGTACCATACTCTTTCCTGATGCTGGGCAGAAGCAGGGAGCTGCAGCTGCCTGTCAGTCATGTGATCATGAGGATAAACAACTAATACACTTACAACCATTCTATACCCATACAACTGTTATATTTTTCACTTTCAGTATGGCATTCAATAAATTACATGAGATATTCAACATTTTATTATAAAATAGACCTTGTGTTAGATGATTTTGCCCAACTGTAGGCTAATAATATAAGTGTTCTGAGCACATTTAAGGTAGGCCAGGCTATGATGCTGGGTAGGTTAGATATATTAAGTGCATTTTCTACTTAAAATATTTTCAATTTTTGATGAGTTTCTTGGGATATAGCCCCATTGTAAGTTGAGGAAGGTCCATATTCTATTTCTTAGAAACAACTCATTAAGTCCAGCTTGTGCCTGAAGGGAGGAGAATTAAGCTCCACCTCTTGAAGGGAGAAGTGTCAAGGAGCTTGTGGACCTATTTTAAAACCATCACAGTAAGGCAAAGAAAAAAAGATATGTTGAAGCCTTACGGAAGAAAAGATTTGTGTGATTAGTTGTGAATAGTGATTCAAGAAGTCAGTGCAGTAAGCAACGGTTATACAAATGTAGTGCCTTTCTACTGAAACCAAGTCCCCCTAAAACCGAGTTTCCCTGTGGAGTTTATGATTAACCTCTCTATCCAAAACTTTATTCCCTTTCCGGGCCCCTCTGACCTCAATCCTGTACTAACTGAGTGCTAATCAGTCAGAGTCAGATGGCTAAAACTGCTGTTGTCAATAACAGCGTTAATGACTAAAATTGCTGTTGTAGATAATATCGCTACCGTACAAACTCAGATTGTTTCTCCAGGGCAAGATGAGCTAACAGACCCCCAAGCCATGGACCACCTGGCCAGAGACTCATAAACCAGAGATACCCTGGCTTCCCAAACTATGATTAAGAAACGTCACAGAACTGTCACAAGATGATGATTAATCCCAGCCTCTTTGCTCTTCCCCTTTAAAAAGCCCCTAACTCAGAGACCGAGTGGGAAAGGATCTGAGGCTTGTCTCGCACTCCCTTACTTGGCACCCTGCAATAAATCCTTACTTTGCTGCAAATTCCCGCTGTCAGAGGTTGGCTTTCTGCGCCTTGGGCACACGAGCCCTTTGCTCTGTTTCACTACCTGCACTACATGACAGAGGCAGGACCAGGGAAAGCAGATGAAGAGGTTGGCCAAGTGTTCGGGGCTTGGAAGTGGTGATGGGATAGAAGAGTGTAGACTTTAGAGTGCTGGGAGATACTAAAGTAATTGATCTGGAACTCAGACTGAAGCTCCACAGTAAAAGGGAGAGAGCTAATTACTTCTAAGAATGAAGCATCTGTCATAGCTCTTTACAGAAATTAACTTCATCTAATTGAGTTTCAGATTCCTCATCTGTAAAATGGGACTAATAATATCTGCATTACCTTCTCCACTGAGTTGTTATACAGATAAAGTGAAATGACAGATGGAAAATTACTCTGAAAAGAGTAAAGTGTTCTTCTAATACTCTTGTTACTGTTAATCACTGCACTCTGAAAAGTTAAAAGGGACTGAGCTGATAGTAAAAAATCTTGCAAACTATATTTTTTAGTTTTTTTCTCCTGCCAGTCTTCAGTAGTAATAGCCCACAATACTGTAATTGGAAAAAGAAAGCTCAATTTTCTTCACTCCTGTCCTTCAGATGTCAGTGGAAATGCAAATGAGATCTTGGAAGTGAAAGGGCTCCTCCTGGATCTTAAACAGAATGTTAAATACTCACACATTTATAGGTGATGATGTGGATTTTAATGTGTTTTTTGATTGCTTGTTTGTTTTTTAATTTATTTATTTTGGCTGCATTGGGTCTTTTGTTGCTGCGCGCAGGCTTTCTCTAGTTGTGGCGAGCGGGGGCTACTCTTCGCTGCGATGCGCGGGCTTCTCGTTGCGGTGGCTTCTCTTGTTGCAGAGCACAGGCTCTAGGCGCACAGGCTTCAGTAGTTGCAGCACGTGGGCTCAGTAGTTGTGGCTCATGGGCTCTAGAGCGCAGGCTCAGTAGTTGCGGCGCACGGGCTTAGTTGCTCCGCGGCATGTGGGATCTTCCTGGACCAGGGCTGGAACCCATCTCCCCTGCATTGGCAGGCAGATTCTTAACCACTGAGCCACCAGGGAAGCCCTAATGTGTTTTTTTCTTGTTAGCTGCTTGTTCTCATAACCATAGAGCAGAACAAGATCAGTGAGTTTGAAGAAGGCAGTGGCATTATAAAAGTAGACAAAGAAAGGTGTAAGATTCAGAAGACGTGACCTCAGGGAAGCCATGTTTATCGCCATTTGTTGGGGAACTACTCAGCCTCCCTACAGTTAAGTTGAGAGTAGGGCCTCCAGTCGTTCCAAGTTGTCCTGCTTCTGCTCCTCTCCATCCTTGCCCTAGGCTGAGGAATTCAGCCTGCTTTTCACCTCCTCCCTAACTTCTGGGATGAAGAATCTGTTGCTGTCTTCCCACATCCTCCCCACCATTTCTTAATCTCCCTCAGCCCTTAAAGTCAAGTATAACTGCTATTTTCTTTCAAAGATTTTATTCAAAAAAAAAAAAGACAAAACTTTACAAAATTGCATTAACATGCAAATACATGCCAATTTTACAGTGAGAGGCAGTATAGCTTAACGATTAAAAGTACGGGCTTCAATGTGGTACACATATACAGTGGAACATTACTCAGCCATAAAAAGGAATGAAATTGGGTCATTTGTAGAGACATGGATGGATTTAGAGATTGTCATACATAGTGAAGTAAGTCAGAAAGAGAAAAACAAATATCATATATTAACACATATATGTGGAATCCAGAAAAATGGTACAGATGAACTGCTTAGCAAGGCAGAAATAGAGACACAGATGTAGAGAACAAATGTATGGACACCAAGGGGGGAAAGAGGGGGGTGGGGGTAGGGGTGTGGTGGTGGTGGGATGAATTGGGAGATTGAGATTGACATGTATACACTAATATGTATAAAACAGATAACTAATAAGAACCTGCTGTATAATAAATAAATAAACACATGGGAAAAAAATGATTGAGGGACTTCCCTGGTGGTCCAGTGGTTAAGATTCCGTGCTCCCAATGCAGGGGACCCAAGTTCAATCCCTGGTCAGGGAACTAGATCCCGTATGCCATGACTAAGAGCCTGCATGCCGCAACTAAAGATCCCGAGTGCCAAAACTAAGACCCAGCACAGCCAAATTAAAAAAAAAAAAAAGTATGGCCTTCAGAATGAGGTACCCAGAGCTCAAATTTGAGCTCTGTGACCTTGGGTGAACTGAGTCTTAGTTTCCTCATCCTAAATGTAATACTTGCTCCTGCCTTGTAGGGTGATTGCAAGGATTAAATTAGTTTATAATATAAAGCATCTTAAACACTGTCTAGCATACAAAAAGCAGCACACAACACATATTAACTAGTATTATTACAGAAAGCAAAGTAAAAAGAAAAAAATTAACCTATAATTACACGTTTTGCTTCTGCTCACTAATAAAAACAGACAAACAATAACGTTACAAATATGAGGAAGTTACAGGGTTTAAGAGATCTTCCTGAGGTCTTTTGCTTCTTGGTTATTATTTGCATATATGCTCTTTGAAATAATTGGAAACCCAACAGAATTTTCCTTCAAATTTATTTCTGTGGGAGGAGGTCACTTATCTTTCTCTTCTGCCATATTCCCTGCCTAGCCCTCCATCCTACACCCCAATTCTGTCCCAGGTTTAGGGCTGGCAATCATCCCAATTTGCCTGTCCTACTTTTAGCACTGAAAGTCCTGCATCCTGGGAAACCTCTCAGACCCAGGTAAATGCTCCCTCAACTTTAGGTTGGACATATACACACTGAGGATCATCAGGTGAACTGGGTGATGGCCATTTCCCTGGGCCTCTGTCCTATATAGAAACAGTCTCCTTGAGCCATTTCCTAAGAATATTTCTATGCTTTCTAAAAGCCAAGTTCCAGGCTCTCCTGGGAGGTGCCTTTTATGTAACTGAGCTTGGCATTGGTGGGTAGAATGGGAACCAAAGGGTAGACAGTGATGTGGACAAATAAAGAAGCAAGGGGGAGAAAAACAAAGTCTAATTTAGGAATCTTGTCAGTTTAAATTTCACAATGTTGTGGGACTTCCCTGGTGGCGCAGTGGTTAAGTCTCCGTGCTCCTTCCACATGCATGCCACAACTAAGAGTTCGCATGCCACAACTAAGGAGCCCAACTGCCACAACAAAGACCCGGTGCAACCAAATAAATAAATAAATATTAAAAAATTTGTTCACAATGTTGTAAAAGGATCTAGGGTACAGTGCCTATCAGATAGTAAGTACTCCAAACATGGCAGCTATGGCTGAGTGCCTTAAATCACATTTTAAGATGTTCCCTTTATTTTCCCCCTATTTTCCCCTATCAAGCAGTTAGTTTGCTTTATGCTTATTGCCTTGGGGGAAAATATGGCAAGTAGGACAGGGTTGGTGTACAAATAATGCCTGCCAAACGTTTCGCTCATTGGCAAAATACTCAAGGGTGTGGGTATAGTGTCTTGGCCAGATAAGAAAGGAGAAGGATCTTCATTTCACCAAACCATGAAGAATTTCCCTCCCTTGGATTAGAGATAGGATGGAGGGGAGGTCTGTAGGGGCCTGAGAGCAGAGGGTGAAGCAGGCAGGGTTTTTAAAAACTATTTGTTTTATATGCAAACCTTGTCTGCTTCATCCATTCGTATTCTATCTTGCTAAATTGGATTTCATTGACGCAGACCCACTCAAAACAGATGCACTGCACATACACCTAAAACAAAAAGGATTTTTTAATATTTAAATTTTCATTTTCTTTCAACTTGAAAAGTTTGGGAGAAAAAAACCCCAGAAAAACGCAGAGAATAAAAATAAATGCCCACATTCCCATTGGTTAGAATTAATGAATGTTAAGATTTCATAACTTTTTCTTCAGATAATTTCTCATAAGGATAGGATATTATACGGCTTCCCTGGTGGCACAGTGGTTAAGAATCCGCCTGCCAATGCAGGGGACACGGGTTCAAGCCCTGGCGCGGGAAGATCGCACATGCCACAGAGCAGCTAAGCCTGTGTGCCGCAACTACTGAGCCCGTATTCCTAGAGCCCATGCTCTGCAACAAGAGAAGCCACCGCAATGAGAAGCCCACGCACTGCAATGAACAGTAGCCCCCAATCGCTGCAACTAGAGAAAGCCCGCACGCAGCAATGAAGACCCAACACAGCCAAAAATAAATAAATAAAATAAATAAATTTATTTTTAAAAAAGATAGGATATTATAAATATGTTGAAACTTCCTTTCCCTAATTTCATTCACCAAGCGCTCTCCTCTGAGACTCCTATGGTCACGAATCTAATGTTTATACAGTCCGTTTTCTTTTTTAAACCTTTGCTATGTATATATTTAAGCAATACATATTATTGTTCTGGGTGTTATTTTACATAAGTCAATCGCACCATTTTGCGTGTAACATTATGTAATTTGTTTTTATTCACATTGTGTTCAGGAGGAGTCCTTGTTGATACATATAAATGTACTACATTTGTTGTAGCAGCAGCACGGTTTTTCACTGTATTAAGCTGTTTTTCAACCTTTCTTTTGTATTTTCCCCCAAAGGGAAAATTTCATTAATTATGAGTTCTTAAATGAATAACATTTAATTTTAATTTCTCCCAACAACAGAAATTAAATACTAAGGAATAAGATTTTTGTTGGATAGGATTGAACTTTGAAGAGTCACTACCACAAACCACGTCTAATTTTCGGCATCCCTAAGAACCAATTTTCACCCCTTTCAGGGTGATATTGCCCCAGTTGAGAATGCATGGTATAAATATACCGTGTTTCTAATTTTTTTCTTTCAAGAAATGTTGCAATAAATAGCCTTAGTTTTGTATCTTTATACATACGCCTTAAAATATATACCTAGAAGATATGAGGTATGTTCATTTCAGCTTTGCTGGATCTTGTCAAATTGTTCTCCAAAATGTTTATGCTAGTTTTTCATTACACCAATAGTGTATGATTTCCTGTTTTTCCACTTCTTCACCAATACTGGAGTTGTCAGACTTTTTGATTTTGTCAATCTTGTGTAAAATGGTATACCATTGTTTCAATTTGCGTTTTTCTAGTTACTAGTGAGAATGAACATATACTTTCAGTGTTTATTGGCCATTTGGGTTTTCTCTTGGGTGAACTGCCTGTTTATACCCTTTGCCCATTTTTTTGTTGGTTTGGTCTTTTTCTTACTGATTTGTAGAAAGAACACATTTATCCACGCCACCCCGAACTTGGCATAAACCAACAATTATTTGATTAGGCCTGTGGAGTCTATGAGATAGGAATTTGGATACGGCACAGTAGGGTATCAGCTGGGAAGACTTGACTTGCTAGAATCGTCTGGAGCCTGGAATCGTCTGAAGCCTCCGTTGCTCACATGTGTAACATCTGGGCTAGGATGACTCAGACGTTGGATTCAGTTGCAACTGTTGGTGGGAGAACCTTTACGTGGTCTCTTCAAATAGCTTAGACTCACAAGCTAGCAGCTGGGTTCTAAGAGAGTCTCCAGAGAGTATTCCAAGTAGAAGTGCTCCAAGAGAAACAGGCAGAAGCTGCACGGCATTTATGAGCTAGTCCTGGCCGTTATACGGCACTACTTCTTCTGTAGTCTATTATGGGAAGCAGTTATAAGCTTGTCCAGATCCAGGGGAGAGGAAATACACTTAATCTCTTGATAAGTGTCAAGCATTCAAGGCCATTTTAGAAAAACCACCCCAATTATGGCTCTAGATCCAGCAATTCCACTCCTAGGAATAGACCGAAGAGAAATTAAAACATGTGTTCCCACAAAAGCTTGTACATGAATGTTCACAGCAGCATTATTCATAATAGCCAAAAAGTGGAAACAACCCAAATGTCAATGGATGAATGGACAAACAAAATGTGGTGTTGCCATGCAATGAAATGTAATTCAGCCATGAAAAGGTATGAATTACTGATACATGCTACAACTTGAATGAACCTTGAATATATTATGCTAAGTTAAAGAAGTTAGACACAAAAGGCCACATATTGTATGATTCTAATACATGAAATGTCCAGAATAGGCAGATTCATAGAGAAAGGAAGTTAATGGTCGCCAACACTGTGGAGAAAGGGGAATGGGGAGGACTGCTCACGGCTACAGGGTTTCTTTTGGCGGTAACAAAAATGTTCTAGAATTAGGTAGTGGTGATGGTTGTGCAACCTTGTTAATATACTAAAAAAAAAAATACTGAATTGTACAAGCTCCAAAAGGAGGAATTTTATAGTATGTGAATTATATCTCATGTTTAAAATGGATTACCAAATTTATGAGCCTATACGAGGTATAATGACTTATTGATGAAGATTTAGACTAATGGATAGCAATCAGTTTATTGTACACATCAGAGGAGGTGATGGTTCTTCAGTGTCCAGGTATCATCTCTTCTTGTTCAGGTTCAGAAATCATGTTCTTTACTGTCAAATGTGTCATTGCTGTCTAATTTCATATCTCCTACAAGGAGAAAAGTAATAGTAACACTTTTTTAAAAATTGAAGTATAGTTGATTTATAATATTGTGTTAGTTTCATGTGTACAGCAAAGTGATTCAATTATATATATATTTTTTCAGATTGTTTTACATTATAGTTTATTACAAGATATTAAATATAGTTCCCTGTGCTATACAGTAAATCCTTATTGCTTATTTATTTTATATATAGTAGTGTGTTGATCCCATACTCCTAATTTATCCATCCCCCCCTCCCTTTCCCCTTTGGTAACCATAAGTTTGTTTTCTAAGTCTGTGAGTCTGTTTCTGTTTTGTAAATAAGTTCATTTGTATCATTTTTTAGATTCTACATATATGTGATATCATATGATATTTGTCTTTATCTGACTTACTTCACTTGGTATGATAATCTCTAGGTCCAATCATGTTGCTACAAATGGCATTATTTCATTCTTTTTTATGGCTGAGTAATATTCCACTGTATATATGTACCACATCTTCTTTATCCATTCCACTGTCGGTGGACATTTAGGTTGCTTCCATGACCTGGCTATTGTAAATAGTGCTGCAATGAACATTGGGGTGCATGTGTCTTTTTAAATTATGGTTTTCTCTGGGTATATGCTCAGTAGTGGGATTGCTGGGTCATATGGTAATTCTATTTTTAGTTGTTTAAGGAACCTCCATACTGTTCTCCATAGTGGCTGTACCAATTTACATTCCCACCAACAGTATAGGAGGGTTCCCTTTTCTCCACATCCTCTCCAGGATGTATTGTTTGTAGACATTTTTTTTCTAAACCTTATTCTTTTTATTTTTTAATTTTTGGCTGCATTGGGTCTTCGCTGCTGCACACGGGCTTTCTCTAGTTGCAGCAAGCAGGGGTTACTCTTCGTTGCAGTGCACTGGCTTCTCATTAAGGTGGCTTCTCTTGCTGTGGAGCACAGGCTTAGTTGCTCCGCGGCCTGTGGGATCTTCCCGGACCAGTGATTGAACTCGTATCCTCTGCATTGGTAGGCTGATTCTTAACCACTGCACCACCAGGGAAGCCCTGTTTGTAGACTTTTTGATGATGGCCATTTTGACCAGCATGAGGTGATACCTCATCATAGTCTTGATTTGCATTTCTCTAATAATTAAAATTGTTGAGCATCTTTTCATGTGCTTTTTGGCTACCTGTATGTCTTTAGAGAAATGTCTCTTTAGATCTTCTGCCCATTTTTTGATTGGGTTGTTTAGTAACACTGTTAATGCAATGCCAAGGTCTTTGTACTCTGTTTATAGTGAAACAATATAGATATTCTTGTTCCTGTAGTTCCCTTATACTATTTGTTTTCTCCAGATTATATCATTACCCATGACACCACGTTATCCACATGTCACCCATGACTCTCTCAAAAATTATTACTGTGCTTTGTTTATGGTGACCACAAATGCAAGTCTTACCCAGAATATGCAAGAAAATTTGAACAACAATTTGTTTTACGGTCATGTTAAATTTTCATTCAGAATTTTATACCATAAGCATAGAAAAACACCTCTTCTAATCATATCTTCTCTTATACTCTTTAAACCATAATCACAGCATTCCCAGACTGTGATCTCTTTCAATGTTAATGACATCCTTACCTTCCACACATCACGGATAGAGCAAGAGGAATGATATCATTTGTACATGTCTCCTTTGGCATGATTTAAGACTGACATGGGTAAGAACATTGTATCACCACAGCATTCAGAAGAAAAAGAGGACATTAGTTGGGAAGGGCCTGTTGGCACTGTGGAGCGACAGTCTCAAAAGCAGCCAGAAGTGATCTTGGAGGAGGAAGGGGGGGGCTACTCCCAGAGGACTGCCTGACATACGTCCCAGAGTCTTTGGAGGAGATGGAGTGACTACCCTGGGTGCCAGTGGTGGCGTGGGCAGGGGGTGGGGGTGGGAGTGGCTTGAGTGTAGTGATGTACAGGATAAAAGATGCCTGCTGTCATTCTGTTGTCCTCTGGTGCTGTGGACCACACACAGCTCCACAGTCAGAACACTGACAGGAGAGGATCAATACAGGGACCCATACATACAACTCAAGCCCAAAGGTTAGTAGAAAACTGTTGGTAGCCCAGAGGCCTGAGCTCTTCTTCTGTCTGACCCCCAAGTAGGCATGTCAGCATGATCCTGGAGACCCAATCTCATGCGATTCCACAAAAGAAATACTGTGCTGGCTAGCACGAGTGATCAGCTCACCAGGATGCCCTCTTGGAGTTGAGACCTGATCACAGGGCCTTGGGATAATGCCACAGGCATGAGTTTCAGAGCTCCTCGGGCATCCTGGAATTGGAGAACCCCATGAAGGGGAGAAATTGGGAAAAGGGCTCAGCAGGACCTGGTCTGGGCTGAGCCTTGATGGCACTACTGGCCCAGGTTGGTCCCAGGCACATGAGGGAGACTTAGAAAATTTCCAGGAAGGCCTTCCAAACCATGAGGCCCTCTGAGGCACAAGACCCAGGACAGGGGTCTGGGAATAAGTGTATTATTATAAGTGATTGCAACTTGTAAAGATAAGTTGTAAAAAGAGCTTCCACCTAGTTCTGTCACTGGGATTGCTCACTCTGGGAGAAGCCAGCCCTCATGCTGTGAGGACACTCAAACAGCCCTGTGGAGGAGCCCATTTGGAGAGCATCTAAGGTCTCCTACCAATAGCCAGCACCAACTTGTCACCCATACCTTGGAAGTAATTCCTCTAGGTCCAGTCAAGCCTTTGGATAACTGCATCCTTGGCTGACATCTGATTGCAACCTCATGAGAGACCCCGAGTCAGAAATGGAGGGAATAATCTATGTCATCAATGAATGAATAAACTATGTCAGTCAACACTGTACAGGACAAACTCTTAGCAACCTCTTGTTCTAGGTGGAGAATTCAATATTAGCTTGACAAAAGATTTCTTGTGGCTTAAGTATGGCAAGGAAATAGCTACTGCTGTACCTGAAAGGGCCACATCAGTACAAAGGTAAAAACTTCTGCAGCAACCTGTGTGAATTGATGACCAGGAACCAGATAGGCCCTGTTCCCAAGCACTTTAGCCCCAGAAATGTGGCAGAAATTAGGGTGGGGTAGGGAGAGAAACCTCAAGGAAGACTTAATGTATTTTCTCCCACTCCAGTGGAATAAGGTTCAGAGTAAACATTAGGTTGCACTATAGAAAATAAAATGTTTATTGCATATCTGCATTTGTGTACTGAGAATCATACCCTGTCTATTTGTATTCTTTACTGAAAAGATAGTTATTCTAGCCTTCTAGGGATTTCCCTGGCGGTCCAGTGGTTAGGACTGCACGCTTTCACTGCTGAGGGCCCGGGTTCTGGGTTCCATCCCTGGTCGGGGAGATGCGGCCAAAAAAAAAGCTATTCTATCCTTCTAGAAAGCAGTTTCCTAAATCCTGCATTCTGATTTGATCTTCACTGATCAAATGCTTAATCTAAATTTCTTCTCTTATTTTGCCAGAACATTTTCTGTCCATGGGCCTGTTTCCTTATTTGTAAAATGAGGGGCAGGGGTGGATCTATGTTTTGTGCAGTCCCAAACATCTACAATTATAAGGCTGTATTTAAGAAAAAGAACACAAAATTATGTAATAAAGTCAATATTTATTTAGAATAAGAAACCATTACAGATTTTAAAATGCTGACAAAACCACAAACATAACACAATTCAAAAAACCCACATTATTATTACTAAATTGCCTGTCAACCACTATACGCTTTTTTATCTTTTTCTACTTTTTTTGGCTGCATACTCTTTGCCTCTTCGTATGACCATGTTGTATTATTTTTATAAGATATTAAGCGATACTAGACAGATAAATTAGCAAAAAAAAGTTTTTGAAAAAAATTGATAGTGCAGAAACTTTTTTTTTTTAAATCTGTCTCAGAACTCCTTACTATAAGTTCTTGCTTCTTGTCCTCGGGGAGCTCCAGTCCTTTGATTTTCCTTGGCTTAGTTTCTTCAGGGCTGCCAGAGCAGCTCAGCCAGATAGCCACACTCGTTCCCCTCCCACCCACTGCACTAATACCCACCTCCCCCAAGCAAGGTGGATGGGGAGGTGGTCCTTGCAACCCGCTGGCCCCGCCCAAGACCCCAGGGCCACCACTTAGGCTTAGAGTGTGATTTCCAGGGTGAGGTCCGTGCGTCCGATGCAAGAATGGGGCTGCTAATTCCTCCTCGAGTTCCTGGAGAATGCGCTGAGCCCGGCTTCACTAGATTCACGGTAAATTGGCCCTTGTGAGAGCGCTTTTATAGGTGTTCTCTGAATCTCTTTCCCCCTTTAACAGTCCATGACCAGAATCCCGGGACTTCGCGGTGCTATCCCACTGCGCGTATTGGAGGCTGAATTACTTGCCCTGTGTCTTGGGTGGGGCCTGCCCCTCTTCTTTTTGTCCACTAGAGGCGGCTTTGGACCGCGACCCTTTCTTACTATGAGGGAAGAGGGCGGATATCTTTCGCTACGACGCTGGTTGGCGGCTAGAGTCTTGATCGACACGGGCGTCAAGCAAATGGCTCGGAAGTAAGCAGCCATTGTTTATGCACGTACAGCCAATGGAAAGGCAGAAATGCAACCAACGGCCAATGAGGACTTGCCTTAAGCGGAACGCGGGGGCGGGGCTTCCCTCGAGGGGCGGACGCGAGGTAAAGAGTCCGGAGCGGACCCTGGGAGAGTCAGAAGCACATCCGGTGGTAGGAGAGCTGTCTGGGCTCCTGAGCGGCGGGTCAGAAGGTACGTCTGAAGCTAGGACTGCGCAAGCCGGGAGTGAGAAATGGAAAGAGGGTTAGCAGTTGTTGCTTGAGCAAGAGTGGGAGTAGTCTCCGTTTTCGGACTGACTGCATCCTGGGGAAAGTGGGCCCTGGTCGACAACTGGACTCCGGAAAGCTAGGCGGGGAGGGGAGGAAAACGAGAACTACTACCGCGCCTGCGCAACCGTACCGGAGCGGGGGAGGGGCGGGGACGAGTCCAAGGCGCGGATTCTGCATGCTAGCGCTAGCGAAGGCTCCTTCTTGGCCTTCTTTCTCCCCCCCCCCCCCCCCCCCCCCCGCATTGCGCGTCCCTCCTCCTCCTCCGCCCGGTGTAGACGGCCCAGGCCCAACCTCGATCCCTTGAATTCAGGGCACGTCCCCCGCACCTTCCTTCCGAGGAGAATGAAAGCGAAACCTTACGGGTTTGTGGTCATCGCCGCCCCACCCGACAGATCCCTGGCCTCCTGGGGGTCCTCTTGGCCGGGCCCCATTTGGGTGAGCGGCGGGGGCTGGGACTTAGGAGGGCCTGGTCCGGCAGGCTGCCCTGTCACGGCGGGGCGGGTGATGTCACACTCCTCTGTGACCCGCGAGGCTCCTTAGTTACTTGGAAGCCAACAGCAGAGGCGGGAGGTGAGGAGAGACCCGGGCCAGGCCTGGCTTGCCAGGCCCCCAGGGCGGCCCCGCTCTGGTCTGATTGGTTACCTTTGGACAGGTGAGGTGGCTTTAGCTTTGCTTGGTCCTGGGCCTTGTGGGCGTCTTTCTCAAAGTCCGCTCAGGAAAGGCGTCGTTGGGCGGTTGTTTTTCTTTTTTTCTTGGACGTACTTGCTGGAGCTGTGGTATTTTTGTGTGTTTATTAAGTGAGGAATTGCAGCCCGGTGCCAGCCCAGGTTGCATTGCCTGCCGCATGAGCCTTTCATTGACCAAACAACAACAAAAACCTTTCTGAACTTGAGTCTCTGTTCCAGTAATAGTTAACTTGTGAATGTGTAATCACGTAGAAGAGCTGACTGTGCCTGAAACATAGACAAAAATTTCAAGGTTAAAGGTTAGTGGCGAATGGGCTTTTCTAGTTACTTATTTATTTCAAGTTTATCTTTTGGTTGTATGTGTAGTTTAAGAATTAAGTTCAAGAAAGATAAAAGTTTCATAACTACATTTCTTACAGCTTCTGCAAACACATTTCCGTAATTATTTGATTTACCCTCTTTGGTGTTTTATTATTCCTCCTTGTCTAATTTTCTTTTTGGCCTGGCTTCAAGAGTATGTTGACATTTAGATTCTCTGCCATTTTCCTCCAGTGGGGTCAGAATGGTTGAATCCTTCAGAAATGCAGTCTGTAATTTGGATTCAGAGTTTCCTTCTTCCATTATTCATTTTGTTGTGGAAACCTGGCTTAGTACCCTCTTTCTTCCCTTCTCTCCCTTCCCCAGTATTGATCCAGTGAAGTCTCACTCTCCTAAAGAATAGGAAAGGTAAAATTAATCCAGATATTTGGTCAGCATTTCCACGTCTTTTCTTGATTTATGCATATGGTTCGTACTTACTGTAGAAATGCTGAAAAATGCAGAAAAGTATAATAGGAATCAACATATGTTTGTTGTTTTACAATTTCTCTTGACCTATAGCTGAAACTATAGGAAAACTTGCTTTTCAGCTGTAGGGTGTAATAGTAGAAAGAGCACTAGGGTTGAGAGGTCAGAAGACCCCTAACCTGATTCTGGCTCTACTATTTAAAAAAATAATAATTATTTATTTATTTATTTTTGGCTGCATTAGGGGTGTTCGTTGCTGCGCGTGGGCTTTCTCTAGTCGCGGCGAGCGGGGGCTATTCTTCGTTGCGGTGTGCGGGCTTCTCCTTGCGGTGGCTTCTCTTGTTGCGGAGCACGGGCTCTAGGCGCGCGGGCTTCAGTAGTTGCTCCGCGTCATGTTGGATCTTCCCGGACCAGGGCTCGAATCCGTGTCCCCTGCATTGGCAGGCGGATTCCTAACCACTGCGCCACCAGGGAAGTCCGTGGCTCTACTATTTCAACTTTCTGATGTTGGTCAGTACTAATGTCCATTTAATGTCCATTGTAAAGTGTTTAGCACTTTACAATAATTTCACACAGATTTTCTTATCGGCATTCATTGAGCTTAGTAGAGCAGGTGTTAGCTAATCATCCTTCCAGATGAGGAAGCCTAGATGACCTTAGGTAAAATGATTTCCCCAAAGTTATGTGGTAGAATATGGCAGGACTTGTGACTCCAAATCGAGTGCTCGTGCCACTATTATGCTGCCTTTTTGAACTTACTTTTTAAACTTTAAAGTGGGACTAATCATTCTTGCCCTTTCTTCATGTGTGTGATGGTCAAAGGGAATAGTGTATATAATAAAACACTTTGAAATTTGTTTAATTTCATATAAATGCAGTCAGTGGTATTGTTATAAAAGGTACTATTGCTAGCCTGAAGAGTTTCACTTTATTTCATAAACTACCCAAGGGTATGAGTCTCCTCTGGGAAGACACTGAATATTCTCTTGAGGCACTATCCTGCTAAATTTTCCTTTGCTACTTTGACTTGGCTGTAGAATCCGCTAGAAGTGTCTTTTACTCCACCTTGTTTTCCTCTAGAGTTTCTAACCAAATTTCATGAAGTAGCTTTTATATTATACATACTCATTTTTGTTTTCAAAACCAGTATTCAAACCAAGGAGAGAAAAACTGTAGAGACTGGTTTTTAGGGCCACTTCAGTGGCCCTCTATTAAGGTAGGCTCCTCTCTGAGCCAGCGGGGGAATGTTGATTTGTCGTCGCAACACTTGATTAGATGATGGGGGTCTAGATTTACTCTAGAGACTTAAGTGTGGGGGGGTGCTTACAGGGAAAAGTGTGAGAAAAGTTCCTGAACAATTAACTGGAATCCAGAACACTTGGGAAAAAAAGGGCTTCAAGGATGAGGGCTGAGTGGGTGTGCTGTTTGTCCTAATCTATGTCTACTCTCATTTGGGCTAAATATGGTTTTATTGGGCAGGGATTGCTGGTTTATACTGGAGGATGATTATGTATTTAGGACATTGGGACCGTTCTGCGATTCAGTGTCTGTCAAACAGTTGTGCTTATAGAGAGGGAGATTCAGCAAAGCGTGTCAGTTTGATGCAAAAAATAATAATAATTTATTGAAGGAAGTAGGCATTCCATCTCCAGTTACTGGTTTGGTTCTGAGGCAGCCTCCTAGAGATTCAGGGTTACCTAATCCAGGGATTTTGGTTCAAGTTAAGGGATGGGCTGGGACATCTAGAGTCCAAATCTAGGACAATCAAAGCCCAGCCCTAGTCGAGACAGAATTTCTTGGATTTCCTGAAATCAAACTGACCTACCTCCTAGGGGTTGCAAGGAAAGCATCAAGCTAATAAACATTTACTTCATCAAATTCTCTACCACATCACATTATCACTTAGTGGTCATTAGGCTGTCTCAAAACACCTTTGTGGTCCTGGGGGACAGGAGGTACCGTGTAAATGTGCCAGAGGAGAGGCATGCCATTTAAACAAAAGTCATTTTAATCAGTAGTAAGATTTACCAGGTTCCTTCAAATTCCGGTTTATAATTTTCTTAGACTCCCCCTCCCCCCCCATTTAATTTTACTCTCTCATTTGGGTAAATATTATGCCTTCAGGATGTAGCTAGCTGTGAGTTAGTGATTCAATTATATATATATATATATTTTTTTTTAACATCTTTATTGGAGTATAATTGCTTTACAATGGTTTGTTAGTTTCTGTTTTATAACAAAGTGAATCAGCTATACATACACATATATCCCCATATCTCCTCCCTCTTGCATCTCCTTCCCACCCTCCCTATCCCACCCCTCTAGGTGGTCACAGAGCACTGAGCTGATCTCCCTCTGCTATGTGGCTGCTTCGCACTAGCTATCTGTTTTACATTTGGTAATGTATATATGTCCATGCCACTCTCTCACTTTGTCCCAGCTTACCCTTCCCCCTCCCTGTGTCCTCAAGTCCATTTTCAACATCTGCGTCTTTATTCCTGTCCTGCCCCTAGGTTCTTCAGAACCAGTTTTTTTTTTTTAGTTCCATTTACATGTGTTAGCATACAGTATTTGTTTTTCTCTTTCTGACTTACTTCACTCTGTGTGACAGACTCTAGGCCTATCCACCTCACTACAAATAACTCAATTTCGTTTCTTTTTTATGGCTGAGTAATATTCCATTGTATAAATGTGCCACAACTTCTTTATCCATTCATCCATCGATGGACACTTAGGTTGCTTCCATGTCCCGGCCATTGTAAATAGTGCTGCAGTGAACATTATGGTACATGACTCTTTTTGAATTATGGTTTTCTCTGGGTATATGCCCAGTAGTGGGGTTGCTGGGTCGTATGGTAGTTCTATTTTTAGTTTTTTAAGGAACGTCCATACTATTTTCCATAGTGGCTGTATCAGTTTACATTCCCACCAACAGTGCAAGCAGGTTCCCTTTTCTCCACACCCTCTCCAGCATTTATTGTTTGTAGATTTTTTGATGGCCATTCCGGCTGGTGTGAGGTGATACCTCACTGTAGTTTTGATTTGCATTACTCTAATGATTACTGATGTTGAGCATCCTTTCATGTGTTTGTTGGCAATTTGTATATCTTCTTTGGAGAAATGTCTATTTAGGTCTTCTGCCCATTTTTGGATTGGGTTGTTTGTTTTTTTGATATTGAGCTGCATGAGCTGCTTGTAAATTTTGGAGATTAATCCTTTGTCAGTTGCTTCATTTGTAAATATTTTTTCCCATTCTGAGGGTTGTCTTTTCGTCTTGTTTATGGTTTCCTTTGCTCTGCAAAAGCTTTGAAGTTTCATTAGGTCCCATTTGTCTTTGTTTTTATTTCCATTTCTCTAGGAGGTGGGTCAAAAAGGATCTTGCTATGATTTATGTCATAGAGCGTTCTGCGTATGATTTCCTCTAAGAGTTTTATAATGTCTGGCCTTACATTTAGGTCTTTAATCCATTTTGAGTTTATTTTTGTGTATGGTGTTAGGGAGTGTTCTAATTTCATTCATAAATGTAGCTGTCCAGTTTTCCCAGCACCACTTATTGAAGAGGCTGTCTTTTCTCCATTGTATATTCTTGCCTCCTTTATCAAAAATAAGGTGACCATATGTGCATGGGTTTATCTCTGGGCTTTCTATCCTGTTCCATTGATCTATATTTCTGTTTTTGTTCCAGTACCATACTGTCTTGATTACTGTAGCTTTGTAGTATAGTCCAAAGTCCGGGAGCCTGATTCCTCCAGCTCTGTTTTTCTTTCTCAAGATTGCTTTGGCTATTCGGGGTCTTTTGTGTTTCCATACAAATGGTGAAATGTTTTGTTCTAGTTCTGTGAAAAATGCCATTGGTAGTTTGATAGGGATTGCATTGAATCTGTAGATTGTTTTGGGTAGTATAGTCATTTTCAGTGTTGATTCTTCCAATCCAAGAACATGGTATGTCTCTCCATCTGTTTGTATCATCTTTAATTTTTTTCATCAGTGTCTTACAGTTTTCTGCATCCAGGTCTTTTGTCTCCTTAGGTAGGTTTATTCCAAGTTATTTTATTCTTTTTGTTGCAGTGGTAAATGGGAGTGTTTCCTTAATTTCTCTTTCAGATTTTTCATCATTATTGTACAGGAATGCACGAGATCTCTGTGCATTAATTTTGTATCCTGCTACTTTACCAAATTCATTGATTAGCTCTGGTAGTTTTCTGGTAGCATCTTTAGGATTCTCTATGTATAGTATCTTGTCATCTGCAAACAGTGGCACCGTTACTCCTTCTTTTCCAATTTGGATTCCTTTTATTTCATTTTCTTCTCTGATTGCTGTGGCTAAAACTTCCAAAACTGTGTTGAATAATAGTGGTGAGAGTTGCCAACCTTGTCTTGTTCCTGCTCTTAGAGGAAATGGTTTCCGTTTCTCACCATTGAGAACGGTGTTGGCTGTAGGTTTGTCATATATGGCCTTTATTATGTAGAGGTAAGTTCCCTCTATGCCTACTTTCTGGAGGGTTTTTATCATAAGTGGGTGTTGAATTTTGTCAAAAGCTTTTTCTGCATCTATTGAGATGATCATATGGTTTTTCTCCTTCACTTTGTTAATGTGGTGTATCACCTTGATTGATTTGTGTATACTGAAGAATCCTTGCATTCTTGGGATAAACCCCAGTTGCTCATGGTGTATGATCCTTTTAATGTGCCGTTGGATTCTGTTTGGTAGTATTTTGTTGAGGATTTTTGCATCTATGTTCATCAGTGATATTGGCCTGTAGTTTCTTTTCTTTGTGACATCTTTTTCTGGTTTTGGTATCAGGGTGACGGTGGCCTTGTAGGATGAGTTTGGGAGTGTTCCTTACTCTGCTGTATTTTGGAAGAGTTTGAGAAGGATAGGTGTTAGCTCTTCTGTAAATGTTTGTTAGAATTTGCTTGTGAAGCCATCTGGTCCTGGGCTTTTGTTTGTTGGAAGATTTTTAATCAGTTTCAGTGCTTGTGATTGGTCTGTTTATATTTTCTGTTTCTTCCTGGTTCAGTCTCAGAGGTTGTGCTTTTCTAAGAATTTGTCCATTTCTTCCAGGTTGTCCATTTTATTGACATATAGCTGCTTGTAGTAATCTCTCATGATCCTTTGTATTTCTGCAGTGTTAGTTGTTACTTCTCCTTTTTCTTTTTTTGGGGGGGGGCGGGCCTCTCACTGTTGCGGCCTCTCCTGTTGCGCAGCGCAGGCTCAGCAGCCATGGCTCACGGGCCTAGCCGCTCCGCGGCATGTGGAATCTTCCCGGACCAGGGCACGAACCCGTGTCCCCTGCATCGGCAGGCGGACTCTCAACCACTGCGCCACCAGGGAAGCCCCTCCTTTTTCATTTCTAATTCTTGAATAATACATATAAAAAATTAAAATACAGAGCATATGTAAATTAGGCCTATGATAAATGTCTTCTAAAACTAGATTTTTTTTTAAATGTGGACCATTTTTAAAGTCTTTATTGAATTTGTTACAATATTGCTTCTGTTTTATGTTTTGGTTTTTTGGCCACTAGGCATGTGGGATCTTAGCTCCCAGACTAGGGATTGAACCCTTACCCCCTCCATTGGAAGTGGAAGGTGAAGTCTTAAACACTGGACTGCCAGGGAAGTCCCTAAAACTAGACTTCTAAAAGGGAAAATCATCACCTGTAGCCTGTGAAGGGTGTGTTTGGAACATTCATTAAATGATTATAGACAACAACAAAAATTTAAGAAAAGGGGGAAAATCGTGCACTGAGGACATGAGAGTAATGAATTACACTAGTAAAAACAATGGTTAATATATTGAGCTGGTCTTATGTACGAAGCACTGTTCTTAGCATAAAGCACTATTCTTAGCACGAAGCACTAGTCTTAGCACGTTGTATTATCTCACTTAGTCCTCATCCGTAAGAAGTAGGGAATATTAAGTGTTACTATTTTACAAATGAGGAAACTGAAGCACAGTGAGGTTAAGTGCCAGAAACTTGCTCCATCACACAGCTAAGGAAGTAGCCAAGATTCCAACACAGCAGGCTGTGCTCTTAACCACTATGCTAGGGACATGGTTGTAGAGTCTACAAACTATTCAGTAGAAAGAACTACTAAACAAAATTACAATTCCCCCCCCCCCCACCACCACCTTTTTTTGTTTAACCACATGAGATTTTTCTTCTCTCAAGTATCAATTTGGTCCCTTTTGGGGGTGTGGGAACAGGATTCAAGATGGTTGAATTACTACAACAGGAATGAAGAATCATATAATTCGTGCACTGAATGTTTAATTAAATGTGTGAACAATGTTTCTTTGGTTGGTTTAATGTTGGTAAATTGTATACACTGAGGCAGCTTCTTGGCTGGAGCCAGGAGTCAGCAAGCTTTTCTTTGTTAAAGGCAAGGATTTTTTAAAAATGAATACTAAATGCATGATTGTTTTGCATAGCTTTTGGCCACTTGGCCATGTTTCATATGCATTGTACTTAGTAGTTGTTGGAATAAGATTGAGAAGAATTTTTTTTTTTAATTTAAGGCTTGGCTGTTGATAATATTTTGTTTTAGGACATGGGTAAGGAAGATTCTTAGAAAACAACAAGAGATTTAACAATATGTAAGAAGACAAAGATGTTAATTGATAAGAATATCTGTCTCCTCCTACCTGCCCCTGCTGCCCTTCCCTCCTCAAACAAAAGCAGACTCCAGGCATACGTAACTCAGGACAGTGTGTTTACTTGAGTTTTTCTATCTTGATAAACCTATGCAGTAAGGGTTTTTTTGTTTTTGTTTTTTTGGCAGCATTGGATCTTCGTTGCGTCACGCAGGCTTTCTCTAGTTGTGGCTAGCTGGGGCTACTCCTTGTTGCGGTGTGTGTGCTTCTTGTGGTGGCTTCTCTTGTTGTGGAGCACGGGCACTAGGTGCATGGGCTCCAGTAGTTGTGGCGCGCGGGTTCTAGAGCACAGGCTCAGTGGCTGTGGCGCATGGGCTTAGTTGCTCCATGGCATGTGGGATCTTCCCAGACCAGTGCTCGAACCTGTGGCCCCTGCATTGACAGGGGGATTCTTATCCACTTCGCCACCAGGGAAGTCCTATTGTGCAATAAGTTTTTTGTTTTGTTTTCGGGTGGCTCTGGCAGAGAGGCTGGCCTGGGGAACCACGGATGGTGACACTTCCAACAAAGCTTGAGCAATATATGCATGACAAAGTTTGACAAGTTTTGGTATCCTGCCTTTCAAAGGATGAAGGCATAAAATGAGTCTCTAAACTAAATTAAAGGAATTTGGTTATGAAACACCTGAACATTTACTTCTCATTTACAAATGCAGTGCAGGCAAATTTCCCATGGGTCTCTGAGGCACTGTCCACCTCCCTCTTTTAGATTTGAGTATAGAACTCTGGATGAGTTGGGGTCCAGGGTGAGACAGACTATTGCTGGTATCCGTTCCGTAATGGGCTTCAGTGTATGTTAGGGGGAGTCCTATAATGAATAATTTTTGAGTAACTTGTAGTATACGTTTTCCCTTTATTTTGGTAAAATATATATAACATAAAATTTATCATTTTAATGTACTTTTACATTTATTTTTATTTTTTATTTTGTTTATTTTTTTGGCCGAGCTGCACGGCTTGCAGGATCCTAGTTCCTTGACCAGGGACTGAACCTGGGCACTTGGCAGTGAAAATGCGGAGTCCCAACCACTGGACTGCCAGGGAATTCCCTGTACTTTTTTTTTAAAACCGAGATTTTCGCTTAACTAGGGGGGCCCCTCTGGAATGTTAGCCGAGTTACTTGGTTAATGGTTTTGAATACTTCAGGCCCTGTTGAGAGCTGTCTGTCCCTGGGACTGAAAATACTTTTGGTATGGGAGCTGCTATTTTTGAGTTATGAATGCAATTTAATCTTGTTCAGCTGAGTTTGCATATGAACCATTGAAACGTAGATACCTTTTCTCTACAGCTTCTGAGCACAAGTAGTTGAGGCTAAGATAGAAAACTGGTAAGTTTAGTCTATCTGGCAAAAGTTATAAGAACAGTTTTTTTTGTTTTGTTTTGGTTTTTTTGCGTTACGCGGGCCTCTCACTGTTGTGGCCTCTCCCGTTGCGGAGCACAGGCTCCGGACGCGCAGGCTCAGCGGCCATGGCTCACGGGCCCAGCCGCTGCGCGGCATGTGGGATCTTCCCGGACCAGGGCACGAACCTGTGTCCCCTGCATCGGTAGGCGGACTCTCAACCACTGAGCCACCAGGGAAGCCCTAAGAACAGTTTTAACTCATTACTTACCTGTATGTTAGTTCTTGTCTGTCTAGAACAGACCGAGAGCAAACTGTCATATATTTCCTTGATTCTAAGACCTAACTTTTTTCTCCTCTAATTTTAACAGTTCTGAAATTATGTCATATATACATCATATCATATTTATTAAATGTATATTTTATTGCATTTTTCCCCATGAAGCTGCTGCTGCTAAAATTGCTGTGTACCTTTGCATCTAGAAAATTTGGTGATTACATATTTCACTTAAATTTTAGAGTTGGTAGTAATGTTGGAAAACTGGTTTTAATTAATTTTTTAATGATTTTAAATTGCAAGGCACTAAATCATGGAGAAATTCATATTTGATACCTCTGTCCCTACCCTCACAACCTTTGATGGTTTTGGTTTTTCCATCAGCAGTTGTAAGAGAGACAGTCAGTACCCCCTTGGAAATGCCAGAGAGCAAACTGACATTCTCCCCTCGCACAGTTTCCATTCATTGGGGTCTGGTTACAGAGTGTTGCCCCTTTCTGACTAATAATCCCCAGGGTATTTGCGGATTTAACACACACACACACCCCCACACACACTTCAACTCTTGAAATTGGAAGCAAGAGGCACTCTAGCTTTGTTGTGAATACTGAGAAACTTGGCTCTGAAGGTTGCTTCAGTGCTGTTGCAAGTTCTGTCTAGGGATGTCATTAAGGCGGTTAATGGAAGCTTTAAACAAAGACACTTTCCAGGTGCTGGATTCTGCCATCCTGTAAGTGTGTTCTCTAGAGGATGGATTCATCATGGTTATGGAAGGCTTTGGTTGGCCGTGCAAAAGCCTGCAACCATTGCACCATCTAGATCAAGAGGGCCCAGAACCCCGTGACTTAGAGGTGAGAGGAACAGCTTTAGTAGGTTCTGCAGCTTCTCACTGTATCTATCCTTAAGAACAAAACTAACAATACAATTGAGGTGAGTAGGGATGTTGGTGAGAAAGGAAAGACGAAATCAGAGAAAGCAAGCCAGCCATTGTAATTGTTCCATATATGAGAGAGAGCCTCAGGAAACACGCGGTAGTGATGCTTGTGAACTCTAAGAATGGCATCTTTCCACTGGCCCAGAATTCCTCGGGAAGTCATTTTGGGGATTGTTACTTTTATTGCCTGGATTAATTTTGCTGAGTTTTGGGCTAGGTGCCGATAGAATGGGTGTGAGTAGTAGGCCTGTCTTTGAAACAACTTAGCTTTAATCCCCTCCTCTCCACTGTTTTTGGCTGATTTGAAATGAATGGGTATTATGGGTCTAATAAGAATCTGGAGGATTGATATTTAGGAAGGATGAAAGCTCTTGATTAGATTTTTAGTTCTGTAGGTTAAATGTGTTTATTTAGGATTGCATGTGAGATAGGGGAGAGAGCAAAACTTAAGATCCTGACTTTATGGTAACCTGGTTGTAGTTCAGTTTTAAAATGCCCTTTCTGACACTTGGGACAGTTGACAAGATCTGAATAAGGTCTGTAGATTAGGTAATGGTATTGTATTGTTAATTTACTGATTTTGATCATTGTTTTCAGGATATACATACTGAAGTGTTTAGATGTAAAGAGGCATTCTGTCTTGCATAGTTAGGAAAAGGTCTCCATATATTGCTATATAGAGGGGGGGGATAAAGCAGGTATGGTGACACACTAACATTTAGGAAATCTGGGTGAAGTGTGCAGAAATTCCTTGTACTATTCCCACTCTTCTGTAAGAAAGGTTCTGAGATTGTGTTTTAAAAAATTCTCTCTGCACAAATTTCTTTTTCATGGAGGAACTTTCCTCTTTTTAAAACTGTGGCTCCCTTACAGTTCAGTTCTAAATTGCATTGGGTGGGAAGTTTCTAAATGTATATTTAAAAAATGCAAGCCCTAGTGTCAGATCCAGCTTTATAATTTTTCTTCTTTATCTTTAAACTTCTGTGCCTTTGCTGAGGGAATTCTCTGGCATCTTGAAAAAATGACAAGTTGCCTTATGTTCCAGTAAGACTGGGTCCCTTTAACTAGCTTGCTAATAGAGAATTTCTCAAAGAAACAAACTGTCTTTTAAAGGGGCAGGATGGGGCTTCCCTGGTGGTGCAGCGGTTGAGCGTCTGCCTGCCGATGCAGGGGACACGGGTTCGTGCCCCGGTCTGGGAAGATCCCACATGCCACGGAGCGGCTGGGCCCGTGAGCCATGACCTCTGAGCCTGTGTGTCCAGAGCCTGGGCTCCACAACAGGAGAGGCCACAACAGTGAGAGGCCCGCGTACCGAAGGAAAAAAAAAAAAAGATGTTAAAGGGGCAGGTTATCTTCTGAAAGAATAGAAATCAAATGCTAGTAATGAAACAGTTTGGGGAGAAGAAGATGGGTTCCTCTGTCCCCTTTAAAATGGTTGTGTATGATTGCAAATGTATTCTAGAAGGAAATATATAAAAATGCAAATGGTGGTGTTAGGGCAGTGGGATTTTAGATATAACTTTCATTTTTCCAAACTTGTATGTTGCTGTTTTTCATAAGAAAGTTGTTTGTTATTTTGTGTGTCCTTGTATCTTTAAAATTACTTTTCTTATTTCCTTGATTCCACAGAGTGGAGGCTGTGTCCCACAGAATCTAGCATCATGAACATATTTGATCGGAAGATCAACTTTGATGCACTCCTTAAATTTTCCCACATGTAAGTGCTTTGACCTTAACTGTACTTTCTTATTACATTTCCCTTTATATCTTGTTTCTTTTCCTTTTCCTGGTGTATTAACTTTTGTACGTGTAAACTAACATACTAACTTTGCTAGAATCCAGAGGATCTGATAAAAGCACCCAAAGTCTAAGGGCTGCGGTGTGGTCGCTGGAAAGCCATTTAGTTATTTTAGTTTGGGTAATGATTGTTCATAGTTTGGGCATTGGGGCTTTCCTCAGCATTTAAGATTTTCTGTTTGTTAACCTAGTTTTCAAAGCATTCTTTGTTTTGTTTTGTTTTGTTTTGTTTTGTGGTACGTGGGCCTCTCACTGTTGTGGCCTCTCCCGTTGCGGAGCGCAGGCTCAGCGGCCATGGCCCACGGGCCCAGCCCCTCTGCGGCATGTGGGATCTTCCCGGACCGGGGCATGAACCCGTGTCCCCTGCATCGGCAGGTGGACTCTCAACCACTGCGCCACCAGGGAAGCCCCCAAAGCGTTCTTTTTTTATTGTACCAAAACTTTCACATATTCCCTGGGAAGAAGAAGGAAAGTTATTCTTAGCTTAGAGATGAGATTGGTCCTGGAGTAATGGCCATTATTAACATTGTTTCCTAGAACCCCCTCGACGCAGCAGCACCTGAAGAAGGTCTATGCCAGTTTTGCCCTCTGTATGTTTGTGGCGGCTGCCGGGGCCTATGTCCATGTGGTCACCCATTTCATTCAGGTAAGAGCAGTTTTCTCCTCTAGTTGCTGTGGCCCAAATCGCATTAGGAAGACACTAGCTCAGCAGGGTAGTACAAGCCTATGTCCTTCCTTAATACTTCTCAGTAGTTTGGGATCTGAACCCAGCCAGAGCCAGTTGTAAATCAGGACATGCAGAACCATTTAATTTTTCTGCCAACTCTGCCCTCTCTAGATGCTGAAAACAGGATGTTTTGACCCTGACACTGAATGGTATGCTGCTGACACACAAGACCCCCACCCACTGGGGAGAGGTCTGCGTGCTGGGGTGGTTTTGCACAGTAACCTTTTTATCTTTTCTTCCTCTTTTTTTGCCTGAATGACTGTGTAGTACTGGGGTACAAAACACTGATTGTATGATTATCAGGAGAGACAGGGTTGAGACCTTTAAGGATTTGGCCCGTTTTATTCTTTGAGAAACTCATTTTCCTTTGTTGAGTGAGAGTTTGAGTTTGGCTAGAAGCAATAAAAGGGATGGTTGAGGAATACTCGAAAAGTTTGAAGCTCACTAACCAAGACCTGTCCCTTTTGGAGTGGCCTTTTTAGTGTAAGTACAGGGGTGCAGCTTTGTTGGCATTTGGCACTGCTGAGGAGTGGCATGATCAGGCATCCCCACGCTCAGGCACCTCCTGGCACAGGCTGTGTGAAAAATTGCTCTAGACACTCAGAGATAGGGCTTTGATCCCTCGAGTTCAGACTAAAACATATTCTACCTTTTAGGCAAAAGTGGCCCTTTTGGTTTCTGGTTGTGTTTTGTTTGTTTTTTAAAGTAATATAGTGAAATATAGTCATCCTCATTATTCATGGATTCCGTATTTGTGATTTACCTACTCAGCAAAATTCATTTGTAACCCTAAAATCAGTTCTAATGGTGTTTTTATGGACCTTTGCAGCCATACACAGATTGGCAAAAAATTCGAGCTGTCCATTGCACCATGTTCTAGCTGAGGTTGAATGTGGCAACACTGCCTTCTTTCAAGCTCTCATACTGTAAACAAGTGTCTTTTTCATAGTCTATTTAGTGCCACATTTTCGGCATTTTTATAATTTTTCTTGGTGATTTTGATGTTTAAAATGGCCTCAGGCATAGTGCTAAAAAGTGCTGAGTGGTATTACTAAGTGCAAGACTGTGATGTGCCTTGTAGAGAAAATACGTGTGTTAGATAAGCTTTGTTCAGGCATGAATTACAGTGCGGCTGGGCACGAGTTCTATGTTGATGAGTCGACAGTATATATCCAAGTGTCTTTAAACAGAAAAGACATATACGACAAGGTTTTGTATTGACCAGTTGATAAAAATGTGACAGGAGGCTCGAAAGAGCTTAAACCTTTACTTCCTCCAGGAGCATTTGTTCAGTATCACTGATTCATTGCTTACAGTGGCTGTATAGAGCAGAACTACTGTGAAAACTGAGGATTGATTCTACCTTTAAAAGAAGGAAGAAACTTTGGTGTCTACATACATCCTTGATGATTTTCCTCTCTTTCTAATGCTTGTAACTTTTCCCACTTGCTTTAAAACAAAATTTTTTTTCTTATAAAACTAATGCATGTTCATTGTAGAGAATTTAGAAAACAGACTAGTGATAAGAAGGAAATATAAAACTCCATAATCCCATTATCCTAAATTAACTTAACATTTTGGTTCTTACTCTCTGTCTTAGTTCATTCTGGCTGCTATAACAGAATACCATAAACTGGGTGGCTTAAACAACAAACGTTTCTCAGAGTTTGGGAGGCTGGGAAGTCCAAGATCATGATAGGTGCTGGCAGATTTGTTCTGTGGTGAGGGCCAGCTTCTCCCGTGTCATCACATGGTAGAAGGGGCAGGGGAGCTCTCTGGGATCTCTTTTATAAGGTCACTAATCTCCCTTTGTGAAGGCTCCACCCTTATGATCTAATCACCTTCCAAAGACCCCACCTCCAAATACCATTAAATTGAGGGTTAGGATTTAAACATGAATTTGAGGGGGGAGCACAATGATTCAGTTTTTTCTGTGTGTGTGTATATACATTTGTGTGTGTGTGTGTGTTTTAAAGTGATCAAAGAGAGGTCATTCCTACTTGTTCTGCAGATTGGAATATGCTTCAAGCACTTGTCACTTCGATTCATCTTTTCTGTTTCTTGGGTCAGACTCATAATTTGACTTGGGCAGTTACAGTTGATGGACTGCCTCCAGCATCCACCATGGTCCTGACCTTGTCCTTCAAGCTTCTGGTTTTTCTCCTCAGCCCTCACTGCCTTTTCTGCTGCCTCCAGGTTAGAAGCAAATATTAGGAAGTCCAGGTGAATATTTGAACCCAATAAGGTCTCTTGCAAAATAAATTTGATACTTTCAAGTGTTTAATTATTGACTGGATCTGACAGGCTGGCCTGCTCTCTGCCTTGGGCTCCCTGGGGTTGATGATTTGGCTGATGGCAACACCTCATAGCCATGAAACTGAGCAAAAAAGACTGGGACTTCTTGCTGGATTTGCTTTCCTTACAGGTACGTTAAGGGATTGGTTGAATTTTGAGGGAGGGACACTATTTTTAGTATCTCTTTAGATTAAGGCCCAAGATATATATTTATTCAGATGCACCCCAACTGGCACACTGTACCATCCTGTCTTGTATTTGAGTGTGCCTTGTATTGCTTTCTTATTTCATATAGGTGCATCTTGCTTCCCCATCTAGAGGGCTCTTTGTGACTAGTGTCTGTGACTTCTACTTTTGTATCCAAAAATAAGCATTTGTGTGCTTGAATGAATGAGGTTTAAGAGCTTAGGTAGCATAGCTTGTTAATGGTGGACATGGGACTAAACTAGGCCAAGGATCTGACTTAGTTGAACTCACACTGGCAACTATCATAGGAGCATCTGTTCTGAATCTTGTGGACAGTTAATTAAAGTCATACATTGAGATCCATCCTACAGGGCACTTTGCTGATTCTCAAGAAAAGAATTAAAAGTGCAGATCTTCTAGAATTGTCATTAAGGAAAACAGGTCTCAAAGTACATAGTAAAAATATTTGCAAAGCAACATTTGAGTTAGTACAACTCGTTCTGAGTGCGTCTAATCTATACAGTGTTGAAGAAATTGTAGAAAGGAAGGGATTTAGAGATTAAGATTTTTAGATCAGGGAAAGCTAGTTTTTGAAGGTATTAAAGGGGTGGGATTATCAGAAGGAGAGAAAAGCCAGAGTAGAGGAGATGTTGGAGCTGGAACAGGTTGCCGCTGCACCCTCCTGTTGGCAGGTGTCCATGCAGAACCGGTCTGGCCTTTTCTTCTACAGAGGGAGTCAGCCTTCATGACTACAGGTTGTTGGCCACAAGGCACTGCTTTGCTCTTTATCCTTTTCATCTAATTCCTGATCTGGCCTACATTACAGTCTCACATCACTGCTCTTCAGAGTTTTGCAGCCTTATAATTTAGCTGGAAAATGTTTGACATGCCTGCTTCATTTTTCCTAATGTCTATTCCTACTGGGTCATCTATGATTTTCAGCCAAGGGGACAGTTGTGCAGGTCTGTCCATAAATAACTCAGTCGAGTATTTGTTCTCTGGAAAACAGTTAAGGATGGAAGAGAGAAAGATTTAATTACGTTAGTCCACTTGTTTTGTTGTTTTCTAGGACTGTAGGCATGCCCATGCTATTGATGATCAGCTTTGGGATGAGAATCCTCTTCAGAAATTGGTGTTAATGCTGTGTTCTGCGGCTTTTTGTTTTCTAGGAGTTGGCCTGGGCCCTGCTCTGGACTTGTGCATTGCCATCAACCCCAGGTAACTATTACTAGTGTCTTATGAATATACCTTCTAAATATACCTTCTAAGTATAGGTTATATACCTGTAGCCCTTGATATAATGGTCTTTTCCCTTAACAGCATCCTTCCCACCGCCTTCCTGGGCACAGCAATGATCTTCACCTGCTTCACCCTGAGTGCACTCTATGCCAGGCGCCGTAGCTACCTCTTTCTGGGAGGTATGTGTGGACTGGAAAATAGGGAGAGAGTCTCCACTTTAGCCAGAATTCTCACTAGGACCTTTCCCCTCGCCTCCAACTTGTGACTGTTGGGTTGAAATTGAAAGCCTTCATTTTGGGGGGCAAGTAAAGAATGGCCTTAATGAGATTGCTTTGCTTCGCTTTGGCTTTTCTCAAGATGGCTTTTCGTCTTCTCTTACAGGTGTCTTGATGTCGGCCATGAGCCTGATGCTCTTGTCTTCCCTGGGGAATCTTTTCTTCGGATCCTTTTGGCTTTTCCAGGTGAGATTTGCATATACCTTTGCAGCAGCCATTTACCTTGCATTTCTTTTTCTTGCTTAACCCCCTATAGCCAAGATAGACTAAGAATTCTCATCTTTGTGGGGCAGTGCTCCTGAAGACTCGCCACTCACCCTCCCAGGACGGAGCCTTCTGCTACAGGTGGAAATACAAACTGAACAGGGGTTGGACATTGCAGTGGAGATGGTTTGCTCAGAGATCATTTTTCTAAAGCCAGTCCAGCAGTGGCTCCTTGTTAAAATGATGGAAGCTCTTCCAGTGACCTGAAAAAATAAGTGCAGAATTGTACCTAGGGAAGTAATATGGTCTTCACTGTGGGCTTCAGTTCCCACGAATGTTAATGTCAGTAGGGTTAGCATTCGATGTACTTTCAAGTGGCCAAGGGCCAGAAAGAGGTATGGCTGTTTTTTCTCTACAATATCTACCACATGGTAACCTCATCTCATTCTTCTTTTGTTAGGCAAACCTGTATGTGGGACTGGTGGTCATGTGTGGCTTTGTCCTTTTTGATACTCAGCTCATTATTGAAAAGGCTGAAAATGGAGATAAAGATTATATCTGGTGAGTGTGAAACCTGGTCTTTAATGAGTATGAAGTGGAGAGGCATACTCTTCCATTTGACGACTCTTTTCTCATTCTCTGGGATGATCTTTTGCTTGGCTCCCCTTTCTTTCCACATCGGTAGGAATAAGAGTGGCCCAGATGGCACTGGCTGACCTCTGTGGCCGCAGGGGCATACGTGGTCGGATAGCCATGGCTTTGGAACTGTGCACTAAAAAGCGTCGTTTCCCTCAATTCCTGAAAGACATCAGATTTTTAAAAGTTGGACTAATAATATGTATTTAATTATCCATACTTTGAATAGTGGTTACCTCTAGGCAGAGGAGAGGGAAAGGAATCTTTCACCTTTTACTCTTAATACTGTTGTATTCTTTAAACCTTTAACAATGAGAAGAAGATATGCATATAATTTTTTTAATGTAGTAATCCTCTCAGAATCTCAACTAGTTAATGGTAGTTCCAGGGTTCAGACTTAGGCCTCTGCAGAGTCTAAATTTTCTTTTCTCTGTGCTCCATGGCTTCGCTGAGTTGAAGAGGATCTCAGACACTAGAGTTTTACTTAGTTGGTGGTGGAGTGCTGGTGAAGTTGACTCTTGGGGTTGGGGCAGGGTTTCTGTGTTCTGCACCTTTGTGGGCTTGTGGATAAAGGAAAGTGGGAAGTGCAGTTTGTGACCTGGTTCTTCTCTTTCAGGCACTGCGTTGACCTCTTCTTAGATTTCGTTACTCTCTTCAGAAAACTCATGATGATCCTGGCTATGAATGAGAAGGTTAGCACCACCTAAAGATGAAAGACTGGCTCCTGAGCTCAGCATCTATGTGTACTTAAAGCTTGAGAACTTGCTCACACTGTGTGGGTCCAGGGTAACTGTAAGGCAGGCCGCTGAGTAAGAGTTCAACTAGAAGTCTTTAGCTGTCGGAGAAAAAGGAACAAGTAAAAATCATCCTTTTTTTTTTTTTTTTCTTTTTTAAATGAATCCCTGAGATTAGTATCAAAAGGAAAAGAGCTTTAGTGGCAACAAGAAACAATCTACTATATGAGGAATTTAAAGGCTGTAAAGATAGTTGTGACTCAAAAAGATATCCTAGAGGATTTATATAATACCACCAGCTTTTGTATATATATTTTAGAAATAGGCCAGTTTTACCCATTTGTTAGTCTTAATTTTTTTCAAGAGAGGCATTCTATATAGGGTTAGTAAGTGGCAGACATCATCCATTCCAGTAGTAGGGGAACAAATGAAAGCACAGGCCTTTCTTTACAGAACTTAAGGTGGAATGTGAGTCGGTACAGTGGTGATGGAAGCAGTTGACCAGATGGGATTGGTGGTCCTCTGTCTGGTCTGTACCGCGACTGGACTGAGGACCAAGCAGGTCCTCCAGTTTCAGTCAAAACAACATCCTTTTCATCCATGTAGTGATACTCTGGGCTTCCCCCAGTGCAATGAAGAGTTCAACTGGACTGTATTATTTCGAATGCTGATTTATGCTGAGGATTTATGCTTTCTTCGCAGGCCTAATGGAAAGTTGATCTTGGCTTGGTCTTGGCCTCTCGTTTAGTTATTTTAGGGTACACCGCTGGTCTGCAGCCTTCAGTGGTTGGGATCTGAGCTGTCGTGGTTGTGAGTAGCCAGGAGTGGGTAGGCAGCCCACCTAGCTACTCATGGGGTAGCAACGGGAACAGCTGCTTAACCTTTATTCTTGTCAAGTCTGTAGCAACTTGGGAGACCACCAGCAGAAGATGGTTAAGATTTAGTTCCTCCTATACTGAAGGAGCATCTCTCCTCCCTTTTTACTGTCCGGATCCCTTCCAATCACTAACCAAAGGCAGTGAGGTATCGGCTGACTCAAGAGTTTTAGCTTAAATGTCAATGCCAGAAGTTAATTGGGTAATTTTCCTCCATTTCTAGGATAAGAAGAAGGAGAAGAAGTGAAATGACCATCCAGCCTTCCCCAGTTTGACTTCCTCTCCCTCTGCCCCTCATTTCCTCTTTGCACACATTACAGGTGGCGTGTTCTGTGATAATGAAAAGCATCAGAAAAGCTTTTGTACTTTGTGGTTTTCTCTGTTTTGAATTTTTTGATCAAAAAACTGATTAGCAAATTATAGTTTGGAGTTTGGCTTCATATTTTTGGGGTTCTTCCCCGCTCCCTTTTCTGTCATCCCCCACCCCTAGCCTCTTCCTCTGCTCAGGCAGCCAGACCGCCGTGATGAGCGGGATCTGCAGAGTCCGCCTCGCGACTGCGCTTCACCCAGTGGACCTGAACTGTTTGGTAGAGACGCCTTGCTCGGCCCTTCTTCCCGCAGCGTTGTTTGCTTTATGCGCGTTTCCTATGGGACTAGGCAGTGTGTTTTCCATTGGAAAGACGTTTGCTGGTCCCATTGCTACTCAGGCTTATTATGTCTGAGCCGCCGACCCCTGCAGAGAACATGAAAAGCCTCTTCTGGTGGGTGCTTCGCTTCCCCTGAGCTGCCGGAGTCACTGCTGCTCTGGCAGACGTGCCTTCCTGCCTTGCCGTCACGAAAGGAGTGTGGATTTGTGTGGGTTCCTTTTCCACTCCCTTGTCTGGCCCTTGGAATCTGCCTGCCTTCCATCCGTGGAGTGGGAGGGTTTCAGCACAAAGGGAAATTCTTGTCAGCATCTATGAAGTGGCTGATTATGTATGGCAAGATATAATGTAGAGTGCCCAGACTTGCCCTTTTTTTTTGTTTAGTTGATCACTACCTTGGTTACTGAGTGGCCTCTACCAGGTGGCTGTGATTAAAGGTCCCGGGAGAGGAAGGATAGAGAAGGGGCATGGCTGAGCCTCTGAGGTAATTGTGACTAATCCTGCCAGACCCAGATGAGGGCCTGTTTGGGGCAGGGGAGAGTAGTATCTCCCCCTTAACTGAGTGGGTCTTTGTTCACACCAGTGGCACGGGCCGTGACGGCTTGGGAGGCAGCGTTCAGAACAGTCCTTAGGTGCGTTTTTGTCTTATCTTGGGCACTAATAGGTAGTGTCAGCCAGAGATTTGGGGCAGTAGATACATGTCCATTTTACAGATGCACTTCAGGTTTTGGTCTGTTCACCTGTTTCTGGAAATCTGCAGCCTTCTTTAGGCAGGGGCTGGGCGACCAAACCTGCAAGACTTCTGCTTTCCTACAGCTCTGTGTTTGCAAGTGTGTGTGGGGGGGGCAGTACTAACGGGGTCACCAGCTCCTTCCCTGTGAGCTGCCACAGCCACAGTTGGCACAGAAGGTCAGGCAGCCTTGGGAGCATTTGCAGCTCTGGCTACTCACAGGGCTTCAACGTAAGGGGAACTGAGCCATCGAAAACTCATTGCTAGTAGGACACCATTTTGGCTTTCCCTGTTCACAACCAGTACACAGTTTGACCCAGTGGCTGCTGGTTCACAGTGCACCACGTCACTGTGCCATCCCGTGAAACAGTTTTGTTCCCAGGCTGTGTGATTCCTGGAGTGGCATGCCACTCGGAATGGCTCGCTGCTGCAGAGGATGCTGCCCTCTGATTTAACTGCTGTCTCCAGCCTGTGGCTTGAGACTTTACTAAAAGGGATTTCCTTCCCGTTCAGCCCCCAATAGCAACTCTCCCTACATTTGTTGATTCTCTGCTAGGCCTGAGAATCTGAGTTACATCTCCTGAAGCCAAACTCCACCTCTTGTGCTTTTTTTGCTTGGGATGAGGAGTTTTTCTTTAGAAACAGTGCCAAGAATGACAAGATATAAAAAACTACTTTTAAAGAAAATGCCTAACAGGTTTTTAATACAGTAAGCACTGTAATTATCACTTTCTTTTCGAGTTCTTTGGTTTCCAGCTCAGGCTGCATTCTCTAACTCATACTGTGAAGACAAAGGTGTTTTTGATTCAGAAATATATGGAATCTACATAGTCTTAATTTGTAAAAAATAAAGAAAATTCCTTAACCTTTCCTTGTGTAAGTGTGTGTGAAATCCAAGGCCACAGCTGAATGGGAGGTTTGGGGTGCTGTCTGACTTCTTGTTCTTGGGGCTGGGAGTAGGACAGGATTAAGTTTGCTCTAGGTATGAATAGAAATAAAGAGACCCCCCACTTGGGCCTCTCAGTCTGTAGCCCCAGCTTGCCACAGATGTTGGGGATATTCTCTGTTCCATACACAGCCCAGGCCTTTTTCTGGTCCTCCTCCTACCCAGCCTTTATCATAGGGGGTTCACGGTAGCAGCACGTGTAGTTGGTTCCAGTATACAGCCAAGCTTTGCCATTTGGGGATGCATAATGGAAAAAGCATGACAATTCACTCATTTTGCAAGTACCGTGGTCTGCAATATCTTTGGTCACCCACTGGGCCTGGCTCTATTCCCGACGGTAGAAATCATCAGTGAAAATATAAAAATCCTTGTCCTCATAGAGTTTATATATGTGATTATAAACCAAAATTTGCATTACAGTCAGGTTACTCCGTTTTGTCACACTTGCCCTCTGGTTGTCACCCTCATTGTAAACAGCTTCCTGTTACTCTGACTCCTGGCTGAGGCCCCAGCTGAGGTGGAGCAGGAAATGTGAGGTGTTTCAGGTACTATCTTTGCACCCTCAATCTTTGTAACCAGAGCAGGGCAGTGAGCTCCCTTTTAGTCTCCCAACTAGCCCATCAGTCACAAGTTAAACAGAAGAGGTTAACACACCGCTTGTTCCACGCCTAGCAGACCTGCAGGCTGAGCTAGAGCGGGGAAGGCATCGGTGGGCAGCAGAAGTGGAAGGATGTCTGTGCTGGGAGAATAGACGGTCTGTTCTGTGAAGCAGGGGATCAGATGGGGGCGTCCACTTGGTGTCAGGTAATGTGCTCCATGCTGGGGCTAGAGGTGGATATAGTTACTGCTTTTCAGTCATCATGGCGGAGCAGTGCAGGAGAGCTACATGCAGACATTAAGTTCTTACAGGTAAACACAGGGCCATGGATAACAGAGAGAGCCCTGCTCCTGGTTCAGGGAAAAGTGTGTTGGAGATGATAACCTGAACTAAGGTGGAATCTCGAAGATTGAGTCAAGTGAGACAAGGGATGAGGTTAGAAAGGCAGTGGTAGGAGTGGGTGTTTTCAGGTCAAGGGATTAGTATGAGAAAAGGCACAGGAGTGTGATTCAGCATGGGGAGTGCTGGGAGTGCGATTGCTGGGTTGTAAATTTTACGGAGCGGACCAGTAGGAAATGAGAAGGGGGGGTGGTAAACGATAACTGAGGGCCTGCTGTTTGGTGCTAAGGAGCTGGCCTTGTCCTGACGGCAGCAGAGAGCACTGAAGGGCTTCTTGAGCAAGGGAATGGTCAGATTTATGTCCTCACATCTCAGGTGACTAGAGAGTAGACTGGGGGAAAGGGGCTAGTTGAAAGGCAATTATACACTACTGCCCAGATGTGATCTCTCTCCTGTCTCACGAAAAGGAAGCAGAGCTCCTTGGAGAAATGGCCCAGGAAATGTACAAGATGAACCTGGAACATAATGTTCTGCCAGAAAGCAAAGGAGCTGTCAAAGGTGACTAGTATCATTCAGAAGGACTCGGGGGCTAATCTAAAGAGGCTCCTCCTGGCCAAAGATGGGATAATTTGAGCATCAGTAAACTCAAAAGTTCATGATATTTTTAAAATATTGGTCAGCTTTGGTGGATGCTAGAAACCAGTCACTTCGTCAATAAACAGCAGCATTTATCCTTTCTTTTCTGTATAAACTGTACTTCAGGGTAATCAAAAAGTCAGTAAAAGTTTCTCTATAGGGGCTTCCCTGGTGGCGCAGTGGTTGAGAATCTGCCTGCTAATGCGGGGGACACGGGTTCGAGCCCTGGTCTGGGAGGATCCCACATGCCGCGGAGCAACTAGGCCCGTGAGCCACAACTACTGAGCCTGCGCGTCTGGAGCCTGTGCTCCGCAACAAGAGAGACTGCGACGGTGAGAGGCCCACGCACCGCGATGAAGAGTGGCCCCCGCTTGCCACAGCTAGAGAAAGCCCTCGCACAGAAGCTAAGACCCAACACAGCAAAAATAAATAAATCAATTAATAAACTCTTACCCCCAACATCTTTAAAAAATATGTTTCTCTCTATAGAAGTACTCCAGCTATTACATGAAGGAATTATAGGATTAGTATCACTATTTTAACTGACGAAATAATGAAGCTAGGAGATGATAATCAATAGCCAACAACATCATATTAAGAGACAAGCTGACATATGCCTCCTGATGGAAGTAAGCAACACGTCCAAAAAGTTGAATCTCAGGCATATTACATTCTAGATCAAGTACCAGTTTACAGGGAAGACGGGTCAGAGGACCATGTTAAATGACATAATGGGGATGCAAGCCACAAAATCTAGTAAAACTGTAAGGACAAACCTAGATTCTTTTTTAAGAAAAAGAAAAGGCGAAGAAGGAAGAACGCAATTAAACAACAACAACAACAATAGAGGGAAAGGAACCTAGAGGTTAAGACTTACGAGCCATATCAAGAAAATGGCAATGATGTAGACCTGAATTGGATCCTGATTCAAATAAACCAACTGTAAAGGAGAGAGAAGGAGAGAGAGGGAGAACTGGGGCGACTTGAACCTGTGGTAACCATTCTCCAGGATGCCCACCACCCCTCAAGAATCCTGGCCTCCTGGTATTCATACCCTCTACGTGGAAGCAGGCTGGTACTTATAACGGGACGAATACTGCAGAACTGTGTGATTTACGCAGCTTGGTCATGAAGGGCATTGCAGCTTCCTCCTTGGCTCTCTGGTGCACTTGCTCTGAGGGAAACCAGGCATGGGATCAGGGCCGTTCAAGCTGCCCCGTGGAGAGTGCTTGCAGAGGGGACCCAAGCCAAAGCCAGCACTGAATTGCCAGCCAGTGTGATTGGCCACCTGGGAAGCGGATCCTCCAGGAACTGTCAAGCTTTCAAGTGACTGCAATCTCAGGAGACACTGAGCCGGAACTAGCTAAGCTGCTCCTGAATTCCTGACCCACAGAAACTGAGTGACAATAAATGTTTATTGTTATTTTAAACTACTAAGTTACACAGCAATAGATAACTAATACCAACACGGACTCGATAGTTGAGGATTTAAAGTATTGCTAATGCTAAGTATATAATATAATTAATATAAATACTGCTAATCATGTAATTGTGATGATGTTCTTTAAAAGTTATCTTCTAGAGGTGCATACTGAAATATCTACAGATGTATTAATATGCTGAGATTCGCTTCAAAATAATACAGTTAGGGACTTCCCTGGTGGCGCAGTGGTTAAGAATCCGCCTGCCAATGCAGGGGACACGGGTTCGAGCCCTGGTCCCGGAAGATCCCACATGCCGTGGAGCAGCTAAGCCCGTGCGCCACAACTACTGAGGCCTCGTGCCACAACTGCTGAAGCCCGCGCACCTAGAGCCTGGGCTTCGCAAAAAGAGAAGCCGCTGCAATGAGAAGCCCGTGCACCGCAACAAAGAGTAGCCCCTGCTCGCTGCAACTAGAGAAAGCCTGCGCGCAGCAACGAAGACCCAACGCAGCCAAAAATAAATAAATAATGAGGTTAGGTGGCAGCAGGGAGTGGAGGGTATAGGTGAAGTGAATGGTCATGAGTTTATATTGGTCGTAGCTGGGCAATGGACATATTCGCTGTATTATTGTCTCACCTTTTTGTACGGTTGAAATTTTCTATAATAGTTTTTTAAAAAAAGGTACTTAGCAATGGTCCAGGCAAGAGAAAAGATGGTCTGAAATAGAACAGTTGTTATAAGGATAGGAAGGTAGACAATGAAATAAAATATTCAGGAGGTGAAATGTCCAGGCCTTAGTGAATGAATAGATGCAGAGAGGAGAGAGAGAAGAATCTAGGGTAACTCTCAGGTGTCCGGACGGTCCTACCAGCCACTTGCCAGCTCTGCAAACTTGGGAGAATCAGTCAGCCTTTCTGTGTCTCATTTTCCCATGTGTAAAATGGAGGTAAAAACACACTTACCTCATAGGATGATTGTGAGGATTAAGTTAATTAAAACATGTAAAGAAAGCACTTAGTACGGTGTCTGGCACGTAGTAAATCCTCCAAGCGTTAGCTCTTCCACTGGGGAAGCCCAGGACTGGGGGTGGGATGGCACTTTTGGTTTTGAACATGCTGGGGAGGCCACCATCAGGGATTTCCACAAAGGTGCCAGGAGGCCTTTGCATATAAATCTGAAGCTCAGGGGAGAAGTCAGGGACAGACATGTGGATGATTCGGCACATTTTAAACCCATACGAACGAGTCAGCTCCTTGAACAGACACTTCACCAAAACAGATACACAAATAGCAAATAAGCACATGAAAAGCTCTTAAACGTCATTAGGTGTTAGGCAAATGCAAATGAAGTCAACCATGAAATACCACTATACACTGATGAGGATGGCTAAAATTTTTTTTGTTAATTGTGATAAAACCAAGTACTGATGAGAATGTGGAGCCGCTGGATCCCTCACACTGCCAAGCGGTGAGGTAAAATGGTACAACCTCTGGAAAACAACTGGCAGTTTCTTCTAAAATTAAACATGTATTAACCATACAACGTAGCAATTGCACTACTGGGTATTTATCCTAGAGAAATAAAAATTTGTATCCACGCAAAAATCTGAACAGAATGTTCAGAGAAGCTTTATTTGTAATAGCCAAAAACTGGAAACGATCCAAACATCCTTCAACAGGGGAATGTACAAACTAACTAATACATGCATGTAAATACATGCAGAGTAGCGATGGAATGCTACTCTGCAATAAAAAGGAAAAGCTATAGATACAGACAACTCAGGTGCATCTCAAAGGCATTATTTTATGAAGATTGAGTGAGCCCAGTGGAATTCCAGGAACCTCACCATTTAAGGAGCATATGGAAATCTTTTAAATCTGTGCACTACCCTCAAACTCAACTCCTGCTGCCTAGGTGCAGGCCCTACTGAATCTTGCCTGGAATATTGCTCCAGCCTCCTCACCGGCCTCCGAGTACCCAGCCTTGGGTCTCTCCCGTGCACTCTGCACACTATTTCTAGACGAATCTTTCTGATGGCGAGCACTGAACTTTTCAATGGTTTATTTTTGCTGTCAGGATAAAGTCCAAACTTCCCATCATACATTCAAGTCTCCTGCTTACCTCTGTCCTCTTATCTTTTAGTCCTCCAGCCATAATACACTCATATTTATGCTAGAATGTTCCATTTGATCCCTCACTGCTAGGCCTTGGTATTTTTATTTTTCTGCCTAGAACTCTCACCCACACCCACTTGGCCTCACTCATCATACCCACCCTGCAGTTCTTAGTTTTGATACCACCTCATCTAGGAAGCCTTCTCTGAGCCCCCAAGACTGGGTTTTAGCCCCTTCTGGGGTCTCCACCACACCCGGGCACCCTCCATCAGAGCACTACCTGCGCTCTCCTACGATCCATCACCCAGTGACTGGCATCACCCACTAGAACTGTGAGTCCCAAGGGCTGGGACATGCCGCATTTATCCCTGGGTCCCTGGTTTAGTTAGCTCAGTGTTCACACCTACTAGGTGCCCAGTGAATGTTCCTTGTGTGAACAACAGTGTGGGTGCATGAGGAAATGAAGGAATGAAAGGGGAGGCCCGGCGTGGGGCGCAAGGGCCCCTGCAGAGTGTCCTGACTTCAGAAGGGGCAGGAAGAGAGAGGCAAACCAGGCCCAGAGTCCCTTCTGCTCCCTTGCCAACGCTGCCTGCCTTGGGACTGGCTGTGGGAAAAGTGCCCACCCTGAGGTCCCGCTGGGGCTGGACTGGCGAGGGAGGTTCCAGGTGAAACAGACTCTGACAGGGACAGTTTATGTCCGTCCAAGTCCACATATTCATGTTCTCTGTACTTTGTGCAACGCGTGTATTGGGTGTGGGGAGAGAGTAGCCAGGATGCGGTGTGATGGTCACCAGGGGTGAAGGGAGGGGACCCTGCATCTCGTCTTCTCGCCACAGAGTGGCACTTCAGGCCTGCAAACCTCTTAGGCGGGCGCTGCCGCTATTGCGCCACCTGGTGGCCATGTATTTTCCGACTGTTCCGTAGGAAATGATTTTTTTCTTTTCAAGTTGAAGAATCTCAAACAAAGAACATATGCGGCATACTTGACTTTGAGGCTTTTAAATAACTCCTTGGATCGCTTCTGCCTTAGAGAAGGCCCCCAGTGCTACCCTGTTAGCTACCCTACGAGTTAACGACGGAAACCCGATTTTCTGGTGGCTTCCGCCACCTTAGGCCCCAGCTGCCCTCTGCTCGGACTCTTCCCTGCCCGCTCACCCTCCCGCAGGAATCATCCGCGGCGCTTACCAGAGACCCGTGTTCAACTCCTGTGCTCCTGTGGGTGGCCCTCCGCCACCCACTGCCCGGTTCCTCGATCTTCACGCCTCCCAGGGCTTTCACTTCTGGCTCATTTCAGCTAGCCTCAGAGTATAGAAGTCTACTCTTCCACTCTCAGCCCACAGCCCACAACGTCCCAGCTCTCGCATGCTCTCTCCCTTGCATTCTGGGTGCACTGAAACTCCAGTCCTGCCCCTTAACCCCTCCACTCTATCCTGCTCCTTTCAAGGCCCCTCAGGCATAACCTCTGTCTTTGTTTAATGCAGACTCTGGAGCTGGACTGCCTGGGTTTGAATCACAGGTCTTCCACAGACAAGCTTTGACCTTGGGCAGCTTACGTAAGCTCTCTGAGCCTCACTCTCATTAAAATGGGGATAAATACCTACCTAAAAAGGTTGTGGTGAGGATGAACTGAATTAATATGTGTGAGCACTTAGAACAGTGCCTGGCACACTGTAAATGCTGTGTGTGTGTTTGCTCTTATATGTTATTATTATTGCTCAGGCTGGAGCCTATGGTGGATGACATCGCCAGCCACCTCAACGAAGCCCGTCCTTGCACTAAGCCCACCATCTTCCTTTTCTAGTCCTAGAACCAGGCCTCTGCACCTGCTAAGAGAAGAAACAGGAACCACAGAAATCCCACTTTCCTGCAGATTGTGCCACTGGACGTTTCTGCTTCTCAGCCTCCGTTGGGCTCCAGCCTCCTTTGAAAAATCCTTGACTTGTCCTTACCCTGGTCCCTCTGCTCTGTCTGCAGTGACCATTCCACATCGTCACCACTTTCCCCAGGCACATGGTATGAAATTCAAAAGGTATAAAAGGTTACAGTGAAAAAAGAGTCCCTCTGTGGTAACTTGATAAACATGCCACCATATTTTGTAGTCTATCCTCTTGACGCGGGATGACCCTTTGTCTCCCACACTCTGATCCTCACAGCCCTGCACATTCCCTGCTCTGTTCCCGTCTCCCGAAACCCTTCCACTGGGTCCTCTCAAGCTCATGGCTCTTCATCAGCAAACTTCTCATGGACACAGCCTCTTCGAATGTTCCCTTTGACCTCCTGGCTCTCCCTGAGGATGCCCTCCCTGCAGACCTCTCAAGTGGGCACTGCTGTCTCTCCCTCAGCCCCTGTGCCATAAGGCCAGCGGGTGTGTAGGCACCCTCTGTACTCCTCAGTGCTTTCAGACCGTTTTTCTTCCCTAAAGTCCCTCAGCTTTGAATCTCATGTCAACGGACTATTCCACCCATCATGCCCCTCTTTTCCACTTATCTATCAATCTCTGGGTTACTTCCTCTTATTTCTTGAGGTTTTGGCTCCTGCCTCACTGTCACCCCCTCTGATGCTAATTCTGTTCTAATTCTGAGAGCTCTCAATATCTACAGAGGTAATCCTCCCAGTACTTTGGCCTCTGCATTCCATGACCTCTTTTCCAATGACCTTGCCCTCTACCCTATCTGAGCCACTCACTCCCATGGTCATCCCCTGGTCCTTCTCATTACCCATAACCGCAACCCTTCTGTATTAGTGTCCCAGGGCTTCCGTAACAAAGTGTCACAGATTGGGTGGCTCAAAAACCAGAAATTAACTTGCTCACAGTTCTGGAGGCTAGAAGTCTGATCAAGGTGTTAGTTAGCAGGGCTGCTTCCTTCTGAGGGCTGTCAAAGAAGAATCTGTTCCTCTCAGCCCTCTCCCCTAGCTTCTGGTGGTTTGCTGGCAATCGCTGGCATTCCTTGGCTTGCAGATGCCTCACCCTGATCTCTGCCATCATGTTCACGTGGCATTCTCCCTGTGTCCAATTTTCCCCTTTTTTATAAGGACATCAGTCATTTTGGATTAGGGTCCACTCAGATGACCTCATTTTAACTTGATTACTTCTGTAAGGGCATTTCCCAAGGTACTGGGGTTTAGGACTTCAATATTTTTTAAGGAGGGGAGAGACACAATTCAACCCATAACATCTCCCATTCTCCCATAATCTCAGTTTCACGCATCCCATCCTCTGACTATCACCTCTTTTCTTCCCAACGTCTTTCCAACTCATTCCCCCTAGTACTTTATCTCCAAAACTCTTTTGATTCCACCAGGACCTTCAATCTACTGATTCTACCTCCCTTCATGCCTCTCTCCTTTATTGCTCTCTCTTCCCTCTTTAACCAGTGTAAAGCCCACAGCCAGTTAATAGAATTGCTTCCATGCATGTATCTTCGATTCCCTTGCCTCTCTCTCTTTGTTGCACTTATTTGGCAAATTGGCAGCCCTGGCTAATCCAACTTGCTCCCTATTCTGTACCTAATATGGCAGGAGAAACCCCCCCCCCCCCAGCACATTCATATTAGTAAGTCTCACTTTTAATTCCTAATCACCTAAAGTGGACCCTTCACGCTGCCTGGTAATCCTGCTATATTCTCTAGCCTATTCACTAACTTTTGAGCTCCTAGATGACTACTCATTCTATCTCCTCTCTTCTCAAACCTCCAACAACTCTTTCTCCCATCCTTCCTCTTGGCCAATGACCGTGATTATTTCCTTGAGAAAATAAAAGCAATCAGAAAAGTTCTTCTGGGACTTCCCTGGTGGCGCAGTGGTTAAGAATCCACCTGCCAATGCAGGGGACATGGGTTCGAGCTCTGGTCCTGGAAGATCCCACTTGCCGTGGAGCAACTAAGCCCGTGCACCGCAACTACTGAGCCCATGCGCCACAACTACTGAAGCCTGCGCGCCTAGAGCTGGTGCTCTGCAACAAGGGAAACCACTGCAATGAGAAGCATGCACACCGCAACAAAGAGTAGCCCCCACTCGCCACAACTAGAGAAAGTCCGCACGCAGCAATGAAGACCCAATGCAGCGAAAAAATAATAAATAAATAAATGAAGTTTTTCTATAAGTAGACACCACCACATACACTCACCTACCTGCCTTCCTGTACCTGTGGATGCTGCTTAAGTACACTTGTGCACTGAAGCCCAACAATTTCCTCTTTTCTCTCCTGCATCATCAAATTTTCTCTATTTTGTCATCCCCATAAGTATAAGAAAATGCTTTAACTTCTATCTTTAAGAAACCCTCTCTTAGAGTCTGGGAACAGCAACTCCCCCATAATAATGAGCACACCCAGCCCCCAGATCTTGGTTTCTAGAGATTGTTCCCCACTGAAAGAAACCAGGGCTCTTTGGAAAAATGGCTGATTTCAGGGTTGGGTTTGCGAAGATGAATCTTGAACATGTTACACCAGAAAGTATGCACTCAAAAAGAATGATGGAGATTTGTCAAAAGACAAAACAAAACAAAAGCCAGTTTTAAAGGGATCCTACTGGCCAAATCATGGACAATTTGAGCACCAAAGTAAATAATGGTAGTAATGGATTATAAACCATTGAATAAAACAGGACACCGTGAGTCCATACTGATATAAATAAATGCATAAATAGAAAGTTTGATGAAAGTGAAATATTTACATAGTTTCAAAGTACCTTCCCACTATGTTCTGTGCTGTTTCTGCTTCATTTCCTCTGACCTCTAAAGAGATGGAGTATCCCAGGGCTTAGGACTCAGACCTTTCCTCTTCTACTCTCTTGGTGATCTCATACAGTCCCCTGGTTTTAAATAACATCCATATGCTGATGACTTACCAATTTATATCTCCAGCCCGGGCTTCTCTTCTGAACTCTAGACTTCTATAACCCACTGCTTACTCCACATTTTCCATTGGATATTGTCCAACAGACATCTCAAACTTAACACATCCAGTACTTAACTCCTGAGCTTCCCTCCCTCAAGTCTGCTCTATCCACAGTCTTTTCCATATCAGTTAATGGCAACTTCTTCCTACCAATTGCTCCAAAAACCTTAGAGTTATCCTTTATTAAAAAAATTTATTTATTTGTTTATTCATTTATTTTTGGCTGCTTTGTGTCTTCATTGCTGCGTGCAGGCTTTCTATAGTTGCGGTGAGCCGGGGGCTACTCTTCATTGTTCTGCAGCATGTGGGATTTTCCCGGACCAGGGCGCGAACCCGTGTCCCCTGCATTGGCAGGCAGATTCTTAACTGCCGCGCCACCAGGGGAGCCCCCCTCAATGTAGTTTTGCTTTGCATTTCTCTAATAATTAGGGATGTTGAGCATCTTTTCATGTGCCTATTGGCCATCTGTATGTCGGAGTTATCCTTGACTCTCCTCTCTTCCCCACATCAATTACATTAGCAAATCTTGTTGTTTATAGTGCCTCTGCCCTGGAACAGGCCCCCATCTCTCACTGGAATTGCCCAAGAGGCTTTCTTACTGGTCTGCTTCCATACTTGCCCTCTATGGTTTATTCTTATCACTCTCTAATTGCTCCCTATTTCACTCTGAGTAAAAGCCAAAGTCCCTACACTGGGCTCCAAGACTCCAAGACATGATCACTAAATCCTACCAAACTGGCTAAGAATAAAAAGTTTGATACTGGGCTTCCCTGGTGGCGCAGTGGTTGAGAATCTGCCTGCCAATGCAGGGGACATGGGTTCGAGCCCTGGTCTGGGAAGATCCCACATGCTGCGGAGCAACTAGGCCCGTGAGCCACAACTACTGAGGCTGCGCGTCTGGAACCTGTGCTCTGCAACAAGAGAGGCCGTGATAGTGAGAGGCCTGCGCACCGCGATGAAGAGTGGCCCCCGCTTTCTGCAATTAGAGAAAGCCCTCGCACAGAAATGAAGACCCAACACAGCCAAAAATAAATTAAAAAAAAAAATTTGATACTACTCAATGATGTAGAAGATAGTCTCACTTATACATTGTTGACGAAGCGCAATTTGCTAATACCTATAAAAGTTTTTAAATTAAGCATATTCTATAATGCAGCAATTCCATTTATAGGAATTTACCTTATGGAAATACACAAGAGTGGCCAAAGACACATACGCAACGTTCACTGCAGCATTGTTTGTCATGGGAAAACACGTAAACATTGCTTCCATACAATGGAAGACCGTGTAGGATAATGGATATTCATGGGCTTTGGAAAGATCTCCAAGATACATTAGTAAGTGCTGAAAGAAGCAGATCAGTAATTATAGAATAATCTCATTGTCTAATAAAAGGTCAACATAAACATACTCTGTGTGTTTGTGTGTGAGTGCATTTAAAAAGCAATTTGAGGGAGCTATCCCTTAGAGCTATCTGAGAGACTGTCTCCTGGGCTTGAAGTCCTCAGAATGTCCACCGAATAAAACATAATTCTCAAAGGAAAAAAAAAAAGTGATTTGAAAGGAATTCCAATTAACTTGGGTTATGTCTGGGGAGTAAGACTGGGAGTTGGAATATGAGAGACTTCCTCTTCCTTATATGAATATTCTATTCAATCTCAATTAGTTTTTAAACCATGAACATGCATTTTTATAATCTATGTCTTTAATAATTACAAAAGAAGGTTTTCAAAAAAGATCTTCCTTACCCCAAGATCAAAGAAATGCTCACCTATACTTACTTTAAATTCATATGTCGGGCTTCCCTGGTGGCGCAGTGGTTGGGGGTCTGCCTGCCGATGCGGGGGACGCGGGTTTGTGCCCCGGTCCAGCAAGATGCCGCGGAGTGGCTGGGTCCGTGAGCCATGGCCGCTGGGCCTGCGCGTCCGGAGCCTGTGCTCCGCAACGGGAGAGGCCACAACAGTGAGAGGCCCGCGTACCGCAAAAAAAAAAAAAAAAAAAAAACATATGTCTTAAAAAAAATTACTTATATGCTTGAATTAACTCACCCAGGACTATAGAAGGGGATACATATCTAGAATTTACTGCAGAGAATGACTGTTTCCTTTAAAAACTTTTTGATAAAGGAAACAAAACACTATTTGTAGAAAATCTAGAAGAGGGTGAAGAAGAAAATAAAAACCACTGGCAACCCACAGAAAACCTCAGTTAACATTTTGGGACATTTCCTGCAAGAGACAGGGTACCCATTAAGGTGGAATCTGGAACCTTTTTATAGTCTTTTGCTGATGACTTGATGACATTTGTGGGGGACAAGGTAGGGGGGTCTGAAAGTTTGGGCTTCTTTTGTCTGGGAAATCCAGCAGAAAGGGTCATACACAATGGTAAGGCAAACATTCACCCATTGTTCATGGAGAAAAAAGTGAGGTCACCTTAACTCTGCAAGCAGATGTTGCAAACTGAGATATGAAGTGTCCTGCCATAGTGAGGATCAAGTGGTCTTTTAGCCAAACCCTTCCCTGAAGTACAAAGAGAAATTGGTTTCCCGGGAGTGTCTTGAACTCACCTGTGTGTCCCCTGCCACAGAATTATTTCAGATGGAATATTCTGTTTGTGTGGAAGGCACACACAGTCATGTGCGCCGGGGGTGGCTTGTCTGGGCCCAGCACCCCTTGGTAGCACACTGGGGGACCTAGGGACGAGAGCTGCCCGCCTTGGAATGGTTGGTAGGGAAGGGCTGGCTCCAGGTACCAAGTATGGCTGATGCTACTCTGCCCTGGTGACTGGCAGTGAGCTTCTTCTCAGGTGGCCCACGTTGCCCTGGGGCCTAAGAGGCCACCTTGCATTTGCAAACACTGCAGGACAGAGCCCAGCAGCAGACTGAGCAGACCCTGGTGACAGAAACATGCATGGATCCTTGGTCTCAGCTTGTAGGAGGTGGAGTCCAGAGTTGAACCCACCATGCCAAGCTCCTTCCCGGAAAGGAAGTAGGATAAATATCCTGTAGGCGAACAATTCTGTTTTAACAAGGAAATGAGGTAATGCATCAGGTTCAAACAGAATGAAGGGCTTAAGAAACCAAGAAATAAAAAGTTAAGAGAAGGATGTAGACTTCTTTAAGCCCGCCTGGCAAGAGGCAGAGATCAGCAGCTTGGTAATAACATCCTTAAGCCCCTAAAAGCAGAAGGGACAGTGGCATAGCTACCTGGAAGCAGAAGATAGAAGAAAATGCGATCCTGACATTTGAAGAAAATCAAGATGTCTGACTCGACACTTCTCTAAGTCGTGTTAATTTCCTCAATGATGACATCAACTAAGGGAAACAGGAGGGAAAATGGCTAGGTTGGGAGAGGGGTGGGAAGAGCAGAGAGCTGAGGAGAAAGCTGGTCTGGTCCAATTTCCCAATCGTCCATAGATAAGGAAAACCAAGGCCCAGAGAAGGGATGTAACTTTCCCCACAGAACCAGACTCAGTGGCTAAGAAAGACTCTTGACGCCCAGTCCAGTGCTCTCCAGCCCTGCCCCTCAGAAGTGATCCAAGGCCAAAAAGGGAGGAGGAGATTAAAGTCCTGGCAGAAGAGAGCAAAGTTACACACCCAAAAAGAATCACTCCCACCAGGCTCCATCATTTCTCAGCCTTGGAAAATCACTGAATATTTATTATTTTTTTTTTTGGCTGCGCCATGTGGCATGCAGGCTCTTAGTTCCCCCACCAGGTATCGAATCCATGCCCCTGCACTGGGAGCACAGAGTCTTAACCACTGGACCACCAAGAAATTCCCCCATTGAATGTTTTCGAGCTTCAATGTCTTCATCTATGAAATGAAACAGGAGGCTGGCAATATGGTAGGTATTTAACAGGGAGTTCTTTCACTGCTCTCTGGACCATTCAGGGCTGGAGAGACACTGCTGGAAGGAGCTAGTATAAAGGGAGGCGTTAACAACCTCCCCGCCCCTGACCTTCCTTGGGCTGGTCAGAGTACAGGACAGCATCCAGTGGTATAACCGAGTTGTGAACAGGCCCAGCACTACTCCCTGTCCAGGCACCCCTTACCTCAGCTTGGCAAGCCTGTGATGTCAACAAAGACCATGTATTCAGTACAGGGCCCCCTATCTCCATGATGAACTGTCCAGAGTCCCAGCCACAAGGCCAGGGGTGTTAAGCATGCATGATGCCCAGGTGGCCTCCAGACGGTATGTCATGGGGCGGCGGTGAGTGCAGACAACGGCAGGGGGTGTGCTCTGGACGAGTCACCCCACATCTTGCAACCTGGGCCGGAAGGAGGCCTTCCCATAGGCCCAACTTGACTGGCCAGTGTGAGATGGGCTGGGGCCACCTGGGTCACCTTCAGGTCACTGTCCAACTCCACGTCTAACAGGAAATCCAAGGGCTGGAGGGCGACAACCACTCACCCCATGGCCTTCTCACGTCACACGGAGACCCTTCCACACAGCCTCATTCCTGGCCTCCCCATTCTAAAGTGAGAATTCGAGAGCCAGGGGAACTTCTGGCTGAAATCTGAGGTAGAAATAGGGGCAAGAAGCTCTGAGGAAAGCCCAAAGTCCATGGAGAGACTAGAAGGCGGCAAGTTGGAGGCCCAGTTGCGCCTCACTTCACGACAACGGGAGGTGTGGACACTTAACTCTGTCTACTCCTGGGCCCCTGAAGCTCAGATGCACGTCCCACCTGAGCTGGTATGTCCAGTGTTTGAGCGCACGCCCAAAGACGCCCTCCCCATCTTCTCTCCGAGGGGCAGCCCAGCCTTCTGCCCCACCCAAGCTCTGTGCCAGGGGAATTTCCCCACCCCCAGGCACCATTCCAGGTCTAAACAGACCCCACTTCCCCAACCCTTAGTTACCTTCTAGGGTGACTCCAGCCAGTGGCCCTGGTGGAGGGAGCTGCCTCACAAGGGAGCCTGGAGCAGAGTCCAGGGCCCTGGAGTCCTGCACCCCGGTGCCCACGCAGTCTCCACCTGCCTGTCCATCCCTGAGTCCTCCCACAGAATGAGCTGAGTCAGGGGCAGGGAGGGGCCTCCACGTTTTATTAGGGATACGGCAGAAGCAGAGGCTGGAAGCAGAGCAGCCGCGTTTTTTAACAACAGATAAATTAACCGCAGTGTGGGGATGGGAGGAGGGGGCGCGGGCGGGTGGAGACTGGGCCAGGTGCTTTAATATAAAAAAAAACACAACAAAAAAGACAACAAATGGGCCCCAAAGACATGGGGCAGGAGAGGGCAGCACCATCCAGACAGCGGGGAGGGCCAGGGCAGACAGAGAGAAGGCAACTTGACCCCTCGCCCCTGAACTCCACCAGCACGGGGCTTCTGAGGCAGGGGAGCTGCCAGGGTGGGTGGAGATGGCACGGCTGGTGGGCAGGAAGCCCAGCACCACAAGATGGCTCAGCCTGAAGTGGGAGCTGGGGGCCGGGACACAGCGGCCTCGAACCCCCAGTCCCGCAGAGGAAGAGCCTTACTCTGGGTGAGAGAAGGGACCAAGGGTGGGGTCTCTCCCTGAGCTGAGAGCGGTCATCTCCTCCACAGCAGCGGCGGGCAGTGGGGTGTGCCGGGGACCCCCTTCACCTTCTTGTCCATCTACCTCCTTGGTCCCTTCAGGGAGGGGCCCCACGGGCCCCGAGGGGGCGGGGCGTGAGGCGAGGCGGCCCAGTCCGCGGTCTCCGACGCCAGAGCGGGGCGTGGCCGCTGCAACCGCTCAGCCCTGACTCCCGCAGGAGGACAGCGAGTCATAGAGTGAGTCACTGAGAGACTCTGAGGTCTCCAGCCCCGGGGGACCCCCACTGGCCACTCTCCCTTCCTCGCCCACGTCCGATGTGCTGGGGGTGCGGCTCCCCCCAAACGCTGGGCCCTGGGGCGCAGGAGCTGGGCGGCTGGGCTCCAGGCTCCGCTTTCCGTCCACGTCCACGGGCAGGGCCTGGGGAAGGAGGGAAGGCTCGGGAGGAAGCTCCTCTCACCCCTCCCCGCCTGAGAGGCTCTGCCCACCTGACGGGGGCGCTGCAGAGGAAGCAGGCTGGAGGCGCGACTGAGCACAGTCCCACAGTCCCACCAAGGTTCCGGAAGGGAGAGAAGCCCTTTCCCCAAGAGGGGTGTGAGAAGGTGGGGGTGGGGGGTGGGCTGCCCACTCAGTACTCCTCCCGGACAGGGCTGTACCTCACCCCATGTCGTTCCCTCCTGCCCTCCAGTGCTGTTCCCTTTTCCCCTTCGGCCATGCTCACCATGGGGGTCCTGGGCAGCCCCTCCAGTTGTCGGGGTGGGCATAGGAAAGGGTCAGAGGAGCCGCTGGCTGCCCTCGCGTTGGGGAAGGTCCAGTTCTTGGCCAGCTGGACAGGAGCAGGAGGACCTGGGTCTTCACAAGGATCTATGCAGGGACAAGGGGAAGGTGGGTGGTGGGTGGAGCTCCCAGAGAGGCCCACCCCCCTGCCCAGGCACTCACCGTGGGGACAGGTCTGATGGCCCCGGTGGCCCGGAGCAGCGGTGAGCAGGGCGGGGAAGGCCGGCATGCTGGGGTGCCGCCCGCTCACCAGCAGCTCCTCTATGCCAGGCACCTCACGCTCCAGTGTGTGGGCACGGCGGGGGACTTTGGTAAGGGGTGGGGGCCGAGCTGGGGGCACCCCGGCTGGGGGCTCCAGCCGTGGTGGCTTGGTCTTGGGAAGATTCTTACTGGGGGTCCCACTGCTGCCATGGTCTGGGGGCGGGAAGGTCCCAATGCCACTGTCCAGAGTTCGAGTCAAAGAGCCACAGGCTGGGGAGGGGAGGGGAAGTCAGGGATGTGAAGCTGCAAACGGCTCAGCCCCTCTGCTTTCTTCTGGCTTTCTGCCCCTGCCCAGGTCCCACCCTTGGTCAGGGCCCCTCCTGGCCCCACCGGCTCAGTCATCCCTGCCTGCCCTGCCCCACCTCCCCTAGTCCTGGGGAAGAGGGCGGGGCAGGTACCCTATTAGGCTGGGAGGGATTTATTCCTGTGCAGCCCCAGTGCCCACTGATGCTTGGCACCAAGATGCTATAGGGCCTGGCACCTGCCGTGGTGACAGGAAGGAGTAAAGCAAGCAGGGGGTAAGGGGCAGGTCCCAGCCTTGGCCCTTGACCCTGCTGACCTGTGAAATGTGAGGTGGGCACTGGCTCAGCCAGACTGTCCTCTGAGGGCATCTCTTCCCGCCTCCCCGGCTCGCTGCTTGGCTGTACAGGGTACAGGAGACCTCAGAGCCCATTCCTCCTCCACCCTAATCCCCTCCATCAGGATCCTTGGAGTATGGGTCTGAGAGTCCTGGCAACCTGCCAGCCCTCAGGAGGCCCTCTCCCCTCCCCATTCTCCTCGGAGACCAGAAAGGCATCCAGCAGCTTCCAGGTCCCAGGGAAGGGGAGCCCTCCAGGCGGTAAGAGACCTGGCAGGGCCACAGAGCCAGGCCCTCCACCCAGCCTGCGCCCCAGGAACTTACCTTCCCAGGAGGTTTTCCGCAGCCCTGAAGAGGGCCCACCAGGCCATTTCGGGGCCCACAGGCCGGCCAGGGGTTCTTGGGGTCAGAGGACACTGGCTGGAAATCGCCATACTCAGGTTTGGGCTCCCGCCAGCTCTTGGGGGGCAGCTCTTTGCCATCCACCCTAGGGGAAGCAGTGCAGATTGCTGTGAGGGAGGCCTGAGCCCACTCACACATTCTGGCCTCCCTCCCTCCAATGGTGCTGGGCCTAGTGAGGCACCCACTGCTCCCTGCCCCTGGGGAAGAGGACATATCCCTGGTGGCTTCCCACATCAACCTCTCCTGACACCAGGAACAGGCCAAGACCCCAGGGAAAACTCCAGAGGATCAGCAGGGGCAGGGAATATGGGAGAACTCCCCCAAAGCTACTCAGGGTCAAGCCTAGAGACCTCTCCGACAATGTCTGCCGGTAGAGAGCAAACTCGGTCACATACTGGTCCACACGCGACACACCCTGCCTACCCCAGCTGACTTTGAGCGCACTTGCTGTCCAAACCACACCCTACCTGGAGCCCGATTCCTGAGGACATTCTGCCTTACCTGGCCCAGACACAGCAACCCCAAGATGGGGTAGCCCCTTCTCTAAACCACAGCTCCTTTTGCCGAGTCTGTGGCAGGTGCCAAAGGGCAAGATGGGAAGGGAGCCCTCCTTTTTCTACAGGATAGAAAACCCCGGAGGGAGAAGACCTGCGTCAGCCCAGTTAGGTACTAGCACTCCCTTAACTACTGCAATGCTGCACCTCAGACAGGCTGCCTCACCTGACTCAAGACAGTCCAAGAAAATGTGGACTGTTAACTCTTCTCAAATGAGAAACTGGGTCTCAGCAAGTTGAATATCAGCCAGCCACAGAGGGGAGCTGGGACACAAACCCCTGGCCCCTTGTTCGAGGCCCCAGTCTCTCGTCTGGGCCAGGCCGTTAACCCTCAAGATGCTTTGGTGCCATTTCATTTGACCTCCTACACCCTTTGACCTCTGGGAAGCCCCAGTTCCTGGGAAAGGCAGTCCCAACCCCAGGGATACCTGTGTAAGGAAAAGGGCCCCCAGCCACCAAGCCCCTGCCAGCTGGTCCCAGGCTCTCACCTGTTGAGCAGCTGCTGCATGAAGGTGTCCGCACCCTGGTACATGCCGGCCAGCTGGCCCTGCACCTGCCCCAGGCCTGCACCGGGCCCTGGCGCTGGTCCCCCGGGCCGTGGCCGGGCCCTGCTGCTCAGGTAGGCCTTCTCCTCCTCCAGTGCCCGGCGCAGGTCTTCCGCCTTGGCCATCAGCTTGGAGATGTTGAGGCTCTCGGCCTCCAGCTTCCGGGCTTCCATCTTGACCTCCTTCCGGAGCGGGGAGCCCCCGCCAGCCCCTTCCTTGCCCTTGGCGGCCTCTGTGCGGCGGTTCAGCGCTGGCAGCTTGCTCTTCTTAAGGCCGAACCAGCTGGCGATGCTGCTAGCGTTGCGGTGCTTGGCCTCGGTGCCGGGGGCCCGCTCCTGGCCCTGGAGCCGCAGCATGTTCTCCTCGATGCCCTTCATCACCTTCTCCTCAATGGCCGAGTGTGGGGCCCGCCCCTCAGGGCCTGGGCCTGGGTCGGCAGGGCCAGGTGCTGGGGGTGTGGGCTGGGCTGTAGTGCCGCTGCTGTCTGCCCAGGGTGGGCCCTTCCCCTTGTCAGGCTTGGGGGCCTCCTTGGTGGCTGGTGGGGCCACAGGTCGGGGCACCACCTTGGTGGGCGACTTAGAAGGCAGCTTTGTCGGGCTGCCATGGGGACTCTTATTGGGCTTGCCGAGGCTGGGGGTTGAGGTTGGCACTTTGGCAGGGGTGCGGGGTACCTGGGGGCACAGGGCCCCTGCCAGCCGGCTCTTGGCCAGCTCCACTTTGGTGAGGCAGCTCCTTGGTGAGACAGGCTCCAGGTCCACCCGGGCCCCCATGGAGTGGGAAGAGTAGACTCGGGACCCAGGGTCCCCCAGGAGCCCAGATTCCTGTTGCTTCAGGCTGCTTGTGCCTAAGGCCACAGCCCCCCGCAGGGCCCCCTTGGCTTCTGGCTGCTCAGGGGGCCTGGAGGCAGAGGGCGCTGTGTCTCCAGTGCTCTCCCCTGACTTCCCTCCTCCCCGGGCCTTCTCGGTGCCAGGCCTAGCTGGCACCCCATTCTTTTCTGGGCCCTGGGGCCCCTCGGGGCCAGTCTTCAGTTTCCCCAGGGCTGCTAGTCTGTCCCGCAGAGGTGTGTAGCCAGGATCCCCAGGTCGCCGGCTCGGCCCCTGACCAGGTTTCTTGGACGAGCTGCTGGGGGTCCTGCGGCCAGGGTGGGGAGACTCCGAGCCTGCCTTGTCCAAACTCTTCTCCTGGGCACTCTCATAGGGGCAGGATTCTGGGTGGCAAGGGCTGGAGGGGACTCCAGGGCTTCTGAGGACCTCAGGGGCCCGTGGCACCTCCAGAGTTAGTTGTGGGTAGGTGGGCACCTGCAGCGGGGATGGAGGTGGCTCTGGGGAAGGCCCCCTAAAGGTGCTCCGGGAAAGGTCCAGAATGTTCTCGTAGCAAGGAGACACCACTGGTCCCGGGGAAAGCGTAGTGGACAAGGCTGGCTGGGGAGGTCTGAGCTGTGCAGAATCTGGGGTTGTGGGGCAGGGTGACGGGCTGGTGGGCAGACCCTGCAACCCCTCTGGGGACAGCTCTCCTCCGCCCAGACCCCTGCGGGCCGGCAGCGGGGAGGGGCTGCCGTCTGAGCCACTGTTCCGACAGGGGATTCGGGAGTTCCGGGGGAGCTGGGGGCTGAGCTGGGGGCCCCCTGGGCTGGGTACCTTCTCTGAGGCTGGAGGCAGCTTTAGAAACTTGAGACCTCTGGCTGGAGAGGGCAGAAGGGGTCCTTGGGCTTCCCCGGGAGAAGGGGAGCCAATTTGGAGCTTGCTTTTCACCTGAGATGAGGAGTGAGGGTGGCCAGATCGTGAGCCCAGGGGGGCGTCCCCTGCACCCATGAACACGCTGAGGAAGGGGAGAGGCCCCTGGCCCTCTGAGGTAGCACCAAAGCCCGGCCTGTGGGCCTCCGGGGTACCCCCTCCCCAAGCTGACTTGGGGAGGCCTTTGGACTTGGACAGCTGTGAGGGCCCCTGGTCTGGGGAGGATGGCTGCCTGGGACCCGGCTGTTCCCCGCCGAGCGGGCAAGCGGCCCCGGCCAAGAAGGCCTGTAGGTAAGACTCCGTGTCCTCGAGGAGCTGGCCCAGGTTCAGCTGTTTGCGGGCCAGGGCCCCGAGCAGGGTGTCAGGGCTGGGTGCCTCGTTGGGGTCACCTGCCTCATCAGAAGAGGAGGAGGAGCTGCTGCCTGGGGCGCAGGGTGGCCCGGAACCGGTGCCCTGGGCCTGTGGGGAGCCCCTACTAGGGCCCCAGGGCCGCCCAGCACTCTCTTCCTCCCCTGGGCCCCCTAAGAGGCGCTCCCAGTGCAGCAGGCCTCCTAGGCTACCAGGACCTAGTAGCAGGTAGGGGGCCCAGGGAGAGGGTTCAGGCTGAGGTGGGCCACATAGCTCGCCATTGATGGGCTCTGGGGAGCCGGAACCCTCGCCTGGAGGCGGCCAGGGGGTGGCAGGTGAGCACAGAAGCAAGGGGTCAGTCTCTTCCAGGGCTCTCAGCACCTCCAGGATCTGGGCTTTCTTTCGAAGGAACGGGGATAGGGCCTCCAGCGCTGGGGGTGGGGCGGCCGGGGGTCCTGGGCCTCCTGGCCGCAGCTGCTGCTCCCAACACACCTTGGGGGAGAAATGGCATGAGGAGGAGACTGTGTGCAGGCCGGGGACCCGAGCTGGCATAACTGAGTATGCCAGGAACAGAGCTGGCCTGGTTTGTCTGTGTCCCCAAAAAGGAACTGATAGCTTCTGGGATATGCTGGAAAGCTTCCCCAGGAGTCTCTGAGTCCGGGTTACCCCAGCTGTCCTTCCTGGCACACCTCGGGTTGGGTGGGCACCCATCTCCCTTTCTGGTTATCTCAGCACCACTTGCTACCAGTATTTGTGGGTCAACAGGGCTGACCACCTACAACCCTGGTATCTATGTTTGCCCCAGGGGAGGGAGGCCTGTCCATTTCTCAGGCTCCAGAAAGAACACAGACTCAAGAAAGGGATGTGATGTGGCCAAGTCCTAAGTCAGTTGCTGCAGGCAAGCCCGGGCCTCCTCAGGTCAGGCAGCTGTCCTGCTGAGCTGATCCCCGTGGAGAAGCAGACTGGGAATGACTCCATTGCAAACCCTTTCCTGCTTCTCCCGGGCCCCTTCTTAGGCCCCGTCTAATCTGGTACAGTGGTTACCTACATGGGCTCTAGAGCCAGATTGTAGGGGTTCAAGACCCAGGTCCACTGCTTAACTAGTTATATGACTTTCAGCAAGTTATTTAATCTAAGCTTCATTGTATCACCTGTAAAATAGGATGGTGATTATGTTTAATCTCACAAAATAAGATGAATGAAACCAGATATGCAAAAGAATGAATGAGTAATAGTTCTGGACTGGGATAAGTAAATATGTGTATGATTATAAATTTATGCCAAAAATTACCAAAAAAAAATGAGATCCAGGTGTCCAGCACAGTGCCTGGCACAGACTAAGAGCTCAGGAAGTATTAACTGTGAGGCTCACTGCTGTACTATAACGCCTCTGCTCATGAGACCAGTGGCTGGGGGTGGGGATCTGTTTTTCTTGGTACGAGGCAGACAGCTGAGGGCTCACACCCAGCCTGGACAAGAATCTGTGCCCGGAAGCAGCCCTTCCCCTGGGACTCATTAGGAAACAGCCGTGGAGCACCGGCTGACGAGCCCGGAGCCAGCGGAGCCACAGACCACAGTGCCCAGCGCTCCTACCTCTCTCTGCCCAGCACAGCGCCCCAGAGGCAGCAAGGTGGCCGGTCCCTCAGCGGAGCTCAGGGAGGGAGAGGCTGGTGGCTCTGAAGGCAGCTGGAGTGGGACGAGTGGGATCTGCAGGGGAGAGGCGAGGTTAGCACAGGTGCTGTCCATCCCAGGTCCCTACTCCCACAGGAAGCTATGGCTTCCCATCCAGGGGCAGGGAAACATTCTTCCAAGTCTGTTCCTTGGGTGACATCTCCCGGCCCAAGGTGTGGCTCTCACCACTTGGTCAGAGGAGCCTCGGGAGACCACAGCACAGGTAGATTGAAGACGTGCAAGCCCAGGTGGCCGGAAGGTGGGACAGGGTAGGGAGATCTGGAGAAAGAGGAGTGCCCCTGGGCCAGCAGGCAGTGGCAGGCCTAACCCAGGTGTCCAGCGAGCCTCCAGGACCCTCTGCTTTTCTGAGGGGCCTCCTCCCTGATCACAGAGAGGGTGAGCCTCGAGGCCCCTTCTTGTTCTGACTACCCGTGACCCAGCATCCACGGGGTTGGCTGAGACTAAGGGAAGAGGCATTTGTTACTGGGTCCTGGAAAAGAGACGGTGGGAGTTATCACTTCTGTCTCCCCTGAATGGCCTCATGTGAAATCTCTGCTCTGAGGATTACAAAAGTAGTACTGTTTTTGGCTGCACCACACGGCATGTGGGATCTTAGTTCCCCAACCAGGGATCAATCCTACGCCCCCTGCAGTGGAAGAGTGGAGTCCTAACCACTGGACCGCCAGGGAATTCCCACAAAAGTAGTACTTAATCATGGATCACTTCTCTCTCATTCCCCTTCTGCTAGGCATGTCGACTAGATACAAGTCAGCTTTAACTCTCCCCGTCTCATTCTCCATGGCTGTTAAATCCTGTCTCTGCGGTGTCTCTGCCTCCCCTCCAGCCTGGCCAGCTGCAGCCTCTCCTGCGGCCCACGATCCTCACACCTCTAGCCTGCTCAGCATTTCAGTCTCTCTGACCTGGCTGGGTGGCTTTTCAATCTCCTGTGTACCAGGCAGCCTAAAGCATCTTTTTCTTCTTTGTCTAAAGCGTCTCTGTACTCATAGCCTCCTCTGCCTGCCCACTGCCTCCAGAGACAAGTCTGAAGCCCTCTGCCGGCATTCCGGCCCGGCCTGCTGGTCCTTCCCTGACACCATCCCCAGCTCTCTCTCACTCACTCTTTACACATCCTTTGCTCAAGTCCAGCTAGACAACTCTCGGCTCCCTAGGATTCCCTGCTCTGTTCCTTCCACAGGGAACCCCTTCTCCCAGACCCCTACTGCAGTCTTTTAAAATCTCCCATCCATCAGGGCCCAGGTCTGACGTCACCTCCTTCAAGGAACCCTCCCCAGCCCATCTCTGATGGCCTCTCTGCCCCTTGGGCTCTTGGTCAGCAGTGTCACACTCTGTAGCCCTGCCTTAGTGTCCAGCAGCCCCAGCTCTCAGCAGTTACGTTCGCTCTGCACAGGCCACAGCTCTGTCCAATTCCATATCTGTTGGCAAAGGCACTGCTCACAGTAAGAGCTTAATTAGCATTTGCTCAATGGAGCCTCCATCCTAGCGAAGCACAACTTGGAAATAACATTAATAATGACAACTAGCCACCAGTCATTGACTATCTACTACGGGCCAAGCACTAGATATTATCTCATTTAATCCTCACAACAACCTGCAATAGAGGTATTTTTATCCCCATTTATAAGGGAAAAAACCTGTGGTTTGTGTGGTTAAATAATTTACCCAAGGTCGCACAGCTAAGAATTAGATAAGTTAGGGACCCAATCCAAGTTTATCTGAGGCCAAGGTTCGTGCTCTTTCCATTATGTCATGTTACTTCTGGGGAAGATCAATCTATGGTCCCAAACCCCAAAATTCATTAAAAAATTCCCAATTCAAATCCCAGAATTCATTTAAGTAAAAAAACAAATGATTTCAGGATGATCTTCACCTCTGTTATCATCAGTCACTGAGAAGGGTATGGACAACCGGGTAAGCTTGGCTGGTGTGGGTCAGGTCTCTGGGGATTCCTGGGTCAACCCTACAGTAGGGACAGACCCAAGGCAGGGGGAGCTGCAGAGTCACTGCCGCTGATTTACCCAGGTCTGCACCGGCCTGGTGAGACAGGAGCTGCGGAAAGGCCATGGTGGTGAGACGCTTTCTCTGCCAGGGGTCAGGTTTCCCAGAGAGCTGAGGGCATCCTGCTCAGGATCTGGGGGCCAAGAGCTGCCTGGTTTGCATCACAGACACACAAATTCAGACATACACACAAGGCGTTTCTCTTCTTGTCAAGGTTGGGGTGGGTTGGCGGTGTGCTGGTTGACCTAAGAACCCCACCGTTCACCTCAGGTACCTGGAGCCGCTCCTGACCCACCCAGGTCTCACCCCATCCTTGGGGCTTCCTGACAGAGTGGACCCCAAGTGACATCTTAACTGAGCCCAGGACTTATTCCCAGTAGCCTCCTGCTTCTCGGGTCAGTGGGTGAGCACATGCAGCTAGGCATGCAGAGTCATCCAGGTGAAGTGCCTTTCCTGACCTCTCTGTGACACCAAGCATTGCCTTACACCTGGCCCCACCCCTGCCCCTGGCCAAGAAGAAGGCAACGCAGTGGCCAAAGGGGCCCCTTGGGAGCTCGAAATAATGGCATTTTCAGCCTCCACCAATCTGAAGGAGGAGGAAGCAAGGATCTTTTCTGTCAACAAGAAGGGATACCGTCCAGCTGGGCGGGGAGCACCTGGGAGGTGGGGGAGAGCCAAGCTTAAGGGAACTCACGAAGTTTCTCCCTCATCTAAGGCTCAGATCTATCAGGCTAGGTCGGCCTGCCCTGGATGGCCACAGCCCCCAGAATGGAGGGCAATGGCTGACGGCCTACTTCTGTAGGTGTCTGGGAGAAGAGAGGGTGATGATATTGACAGGGCTGGGGGGAGGCAGGAAGCCGAGATGTGAGGAAGGAAGGAGAATCTCTTGTGCCCACCTGAGGGAGGGAGCCTGCTGTGAGCTGAAGTTTCTGCTGAAACAGGGCGCTCAGCATCTGGTTCTGCCGTTCCAGGTCAAATACCCTCTTCTTCAGCTTGATGCACTCCTCCCGCAGGTCCTGCCACCCCCAGGAGGTGGAGGAAGACAAAGAGAGGATGGTGGGGAGAGGGAGAGTGGTATGAGCAGTCGCCTTCATCAGAGCAGCGGGCACTCCTGCTGGGCATGCCCTTCTCTTGCAACCTCCTTCTTTGAGGGAGCTGACCCTGCCTATGTTTACGGCTATCACATCTTCTGGGGATGGTAAATTTTCTAACGTTTACCACCCCTGGTCAGAGGTAATTCCGTTCCCTTTGGCAACTTTCACAATCCTGGAGGCAATCCCCTGCCTCTTAGAAAGCACGCGTCAAAGAAGGGCCCATATAAGGCAGAGGAAGACCTGGGGGTCAGTGGCCCACATGTCAAGAAATTACCCACACTACTTGAGTAAATATTTAGATGTCACCTTATGCTTACAACATCAACATTGCTATCAGGGCCATCGAAACCTGGAGAAACTAGCTGGGGCCAGGATAACAGAAGGATTCAAGCCCAAATCAAAGTTACCATAGCTCAGAGACTTGGCCTTACCTAGCCAAGTATGGACTGTCCAAGACAGAGAAAGGGGACTTCACTGGAGGGCCAAGACGCCATTTCCACCCTCCTCTATTCCCTATCTAAACAGGTACAGGGGTCCACAGGAAGGCCCTCCCCTGCTGTACCCAGGGCCTCCTCCCAGGGCATCTGGGCTCAGGGCAGAGGGTGAGAAAGTCTCTTGTGGCCTTTTACCTTTTGGTTCAGCAGCGCCTGCACCACATGGTTGGCAACCTGGGGACAGAAAGGCAGAGCTGAGGAAGAGCTGTCAGCCAACCCAGCCTCTGCCTGGAATCGACAAGCTATCCACCCTGTGGGGAGCATCAGTTCCACAGACCTCGTCCAGACAGCGCTCGTAGGTCTCCCGCTGGTTTTCATTGGCCTGGGCCAGTGCCGAGTTCTCTGCCTGCAGGAAGGAAGAGGAGGGCAAATAGGAAGCTAAGGGATCATTCTTCCCCCGGGCAAGTCCCTCTTGGGGAAGGGGAGGCAAGGAGCCTACTAGCTCTACCCCTGCCCCAGCTCTTGGCTCTGGTCTGATTCTGCCAGGGGGAGGCCTGCAGACCCAGGGCATGAAGAAGGCAGAGCTGAGATGGCTGGTCTTTTGTTACCCCAACTTCAGTCAGTGAGGCTGCAGGGGCTGGGGAGACAGAGCAACCAGGAGGACCGAAGGTGGGAGGTGCCAAAAGTAACCCTTATTTCCCTGGGGAGAGGGCAGAGGAGCCTGGAGGGAGGAGGGCAGGGTCTTAGGCATGTAGTAAAAGGCCTAGTTTAAGGATCCATGTCTTTGTCCCTCAACTCCTGAGACCTTTCTGTGGCCTCTGCGGCCACCCCTTTCCTAGAGCAGGGGCATGAAAGGGGAGAAGAGGGGTAAAGAAGGGAGACATTCTGGGGGTTAGAATGGCCCCCCCTTGCGCACGCCTCTTGTCCTGCGCTGGCACGCAGGCTGCAGAGCAAAGAGCAAGGAAAGGGGTTCTCAGAGGGGCTCTGCTAAAGAAACGTTCAGCTCTGCTCCAGCCTGGCAAAGCAGGTTGAAGAGGAAGGCCCCCCGCACCCCAGAACCCACCCAAGCTCCCCAGGGCTCTGGCCAGCACAGCTGCCCCCCGCCGCCCCGTGCCCCACCTCCAGCTCCCGCAGCCGGTGCAGGAGCTCCTGGCAGGTGCCCGGCTCCATGCTGCCCTCACCACCCTCTCCTGGCTTCGGGTTTCCAGGGCTCCCGGCCGGCTGGTCCATGGCCTCCGACATCAGGCCCTGGAGACAAGTGAGAGAAGCCCCGCAGGCTACTCCAGGGCATGGGGAGATGAGCGGAGGCGGAGGAGGACAGAGATGAAACTTGTCAGTATTCTCGGAGTTTGGATCAGTGTGACCCCCGTGCCACGGACACTGTAACAACTCAGGGTCAGGCTAAGATTCCTGCTCACGGGACAGATACATAGACACACTCTTCCCATCTCAAGAACAGACCATTGTTTTATAAAACCCGTAACTGCTCTCGCCCTCTCACAGGTCACACAGACGCTGGCCAGGAGCCAAGAAACCTGAATTCTCCGCTGACGCTGGCCTCAGACTGGCGCCCGGTATCCTCTCGGGCAGAGTGGGAGGTGGCCTGCAGGCCTCCAAGACTCCCTGCTTGCAGCGAGGCCCCGGGGGACCAGCCTCTGTGCATGCTGGGCCCTCCACAGGGGTCTCTTGACACCTACCCCCCTACTGCTTGGCCAGCTCCTTCCTATTCATTCTCCAGGGCCCCCACTCCAAGGCCGGGTCAGGTACTGCTCCCGCACGGCTCTGTGACTGTCCCCCAAGACTCTGCGAGGGCAGGGTCACTGTCTTCACTTCACTGTCCACACTCACACTTCTTGGTGTGATACGTGGCATATAAGAGACAGACTGACAGCTGTACAGACTAGTGTGTCATTGCCTGAGCACACAGAGCCAGGGTTCTGACCTGTATCACATTATGTGATCCCCGCACCCCCCGCCCCCAAACTGTTGCCATAGTGACTGGCTTTACCTGATTAGTCCTCACCTTCCATTTGAGTTTCAATTTCTCAGCTAGAGGAAAGTACTCATTTCCTTCCTCTACACAAATATTGCAGAAATTTCCAGTAGATGGGAAACCCTTCCTAACATAAAAGGCGGGAGGCCCCCAGTCTACCACCAGCTACTTGCCTCCCTGACCCACTGCAGCTCCCACAAAAGGGGCTTTAGCACTTTGGGACCAAGGAAGAGAGGAGCCCTTGGCAGCGATCAGGCATCTGAATGCTCTTCCCCCCCCATGGGGCACAGGGGCTGCCTCTCCCACCCCAGCCCTCCTCCTCCAGTCCCCACCACCAGCACGCACAGGCTCCACAGCCTCTCACCTGTCTCTGCCTTCTCACCCAGGCTGGCACACTCATGCAAGCAGCCAGAATGGTCACCTTGCCTGTGGAGACACAGAGGGAGACGACGTCAGCCATGCATTTATTGGGTTCCTGCGGCCTGGCATCCCGGGCCATAGGGATAAACAAGCCAGAGAAAGCCCTGCCTTTATGAGGATCCCATTCTATTGGGGGAGGCAGGTAATACCAGATAAACCAATGAACAGACACCAGGTTCCAAGAAGGCTCTGGAGGTGACAGCAAGGCAGAGACCTGAATGAAGGCTGGATGAAACCCTGGAATGGGAAAAGCATTCCAGGCAGAGGAAAGAGCCAGTGCAAACATCCCCAGCTCTCAGCCAGAGGGGAATGAACAGCCACACAGCCCTTCCAAAATTCTTCTCTAATCCTCATAACCACAAAGGGAATTAAGTGCTATTATCAACACCTATATGTGAGATGAGGAAACTGAGGCACAGGAAGCTACACCACATACCCAGAGTGCATCCTGTGTGCTGGCGCTTTCTCATGCATCATCAATCGCATCTGATTCTCCTACTGACCTCGTAAAAGGAGGGCAAGGCGGGGGTGCCAGCCTGGTCTGAAGCAGGCTCCAGAGGCAAAGGATGCTGCCCACATCATATGGCAGGTTCACAAAGCACAGTGGATGGGCCTGGGTCCCCCCTTCCTATGCAACCTCTCTACACACACGTTGTACTGTGTGCTCTGTGTAGTTAGTCCCGGTGCTCTCAGAGCTTTGCAGCTAGAGAGATCTGGGTTAGAATCTGACTCTGCAAAATCTGTTCCTCACCTGTAAAATGGGGATAAGAATACTTAGTCCAAAGGGTTGTTGGAGCATGAAGTGAGATATGTAGAGTGTCTTGCATGGACTCAATAAATGGAGGCTTTTCACGTTTTGGAGCCCACTGCTACTTCAGCGGTTCACTTGCAAGTGGACTCTGAGTCCCAGGCCCGTCACCCAGGGGATCTGAGCAGGAGGGTCTCCCAAAGATGTGAGGTGCTGCCCCTCTGCCCTGCCCTCAGGGGCCTCCTCCTCTTCAACCCCGTCCCTGCCAGCCCTCCAGCTGCAGGGCCAGCCCAGTCCTCATTCTTCTCTGCCTGATACCCTAGAAAGAGAAAGGGTAACAGCAGAAAGGGAGAATGCTCCTTTCTGGGTGGGATGGGGGAGGGAGAGAGAACAAGCATGTGTGCACAATAATGGGAAGGGGGCTTCTGAAAACCAGAATAAAAGGAAAAACTGTGTAATGCGTATTTTTTAACACTCTGCCACAATCTAAAGTCCTTTGTTATTTTAACGTCATAAAAATGTATCAAGTATAACTTCATTTTGCTCGCAACATTATCATGCATGACATATTTAGAAATGGACAGGCCTCGAAAGAAACGAAAAAAATTCAGGAAAAATCCTCCTTCCCACATACACAAATAGAGGTTAAAACCAAAAAAGGCCTCGGGTTACCTCCACCATTGGACCAGTTCCAGGCCACCCCACATCACCCATCTCTGGGCCACCATCCTCTTGCCAGGCAGAGGCTCCCACTGCTCTAGGAGAGGCCTGTCCCCACAGATCACCAGTGTCCCCTCAGCCCCCTCACCACTTAGTTCCCCAGTGGACACCTCCAGGAGTAGAGGGGCTGGGGTGGGAAATTTAAAAAAAAAAAAACAGGGGGATGAAGGAGGGGAGTAGGATGAACAGGGCAGTGTCTGGAGGCCAGAAAAGGGAAAGATAAAACAGTAGAAACCTCGAGTCTTTGTTTTCTTCACACAACAAAAACCAAACTAAGGGTGAAGGTGGTTTAGGAGGGTATCTTATTCTAAAAAAAATAAAATAAAATAAAAATAAAAAAGCATCCAGCTTAGGCATGAGGCCCAGACTGCTTTGCGTGTTGAGGAGGGCAGGGACCCAACACACCCACAAAGCCAACTACTGCCACTCCTGATCTGAGCCCCTGGGGATCCCAGGGCAGGGAGGCCTGAGTCCCACTGTGACCTAGGGGAGACCCTCCAAGGGACAAGCCCCCTAAGTGCAACAACTTGGTCATGGGGGTCGGTCTCCGTATCCTGAGCAGGGCCTGGGAGAGGCTCCGGAAATGTCGGCTGAAGGCAGGCTGTGACTCAGCCCCACCTTGGGGAGAAGTTTTCTGCCCTCTGCCAAAGTGGTCCAGCCAACTCAGGGCGACGGGTTTTCTCTGTGTCTGCAGGGCCACAAGCAGAGGGCAGGCAGGAAGCTGTCAGCCTGGGTTGCTGAGTCACTCGGAAGAGGCCTGCATTTAAACTTGGCGCTGGGGAGACAACGCACGCACGCTGTGAGCAGGGTGAGTTTGAGCTCAAGATTTCTATGGTGAAAAGAAAACTTCCTGCATCTTTACCCTCCTCTAGGGAACATTAAGATCGAGAGAGATAATACCACCTCTAGCTCCCAATCTGAGCCCAATTAGGAATTTGGCCCTTCAGAGTCTGGGTTTTCGACCCAAATCTCATGAGAAAAAACAAAAACAAAAAAAACAAAAAAAACTCAGGTCGGTTCCCCAGTGGCTGTCCCTGCAGGGTCAGTGGGACCCACCTCCCCAGGGCCGAGCACCGTCATCCTCCCTCAGGCCCCACAACTGCTACTCACAGCTTCTGTGCTCAGCCCACCTGGGGCCCAGGAACAGCCCTGGCTTGGGTTTTTCAGGATGGCCCTGGTTTCAGGCATTCCTCTGGTGGTCCCACACCATATCCCAGATGGTGGATGTGGGTCTGGAACACATGGTGCTGGCCAGGATGGGTAGGGATGGAGCTGCAGTGGGTGGGAGCTTGAGCTTGAAGGGGAGGCTTCTCCCGCCAGAACTGCCAGCGGGCAACCCCGCCCCGCAAAAGCCTGATTCAGAGGGAGGTGACCTCAGTGCTGAGGGGAGGGAGGGGGAGGAAGGGAGGAAGAGCAGAGCCTCTCTGGCCCTCCTTCAGAGACAAGGAGGGAACAGCTGCTCAGGGGGTTTCTGGCTAACCCGGGGATGAGGTGGGTGCAGCCCCATCCCTGAGTGAATCTGGGTGACCACTATCTCTTCAGCCTAGTCAGTCATGTAAGGCCCCCCAGCCCCAAAAGATGGGACTGTCCTGGCCTTTCAGTCAGCCAGATCAAAGGAGTAGAGTCTGCAGCTCCCACCCCCTCTCCAGCCAGGGCACCAGCAAGACCCCTCCCTAAACTCAGAGTCCAGGCCTGGGAGGAAGGGGCCAGAGAGATGGCAGCAAGCCTGTCCTCCAGGCTCCCTTACCCTGGCCCTTAGCCAAGGCCTTTGGGCCCTGATGAGCCCCTCGCTCACCAGCTGTTCCCCCCCCGGAGTCCTCTAGGGAAAAAAGCAAGGGGCCAGGAGGTGGGGGAGGGGTGGGCAGCTGTGGGAAGGCAGAGATGGAGCTCACTTTAATAACAGAATCATCCGTAACACAACCATTTCCCCTCTGCTCCCCCCATCCCCCAGCTGCTTTCTGAAATCCCAGTCACACCCAAAAGTCTACTTGTAAACAGCAACTTCTTCACCCACAGCAAACGCTCCCTTCCAGACAAGATCAGCCCTTGCGCTGCCCTGGGGTGTGGGGAGGAAAATGAGGACTGAGGCCCCAGGGCATTCCTAGCCTGAAAGTGGCCACCTTAATCTGGCCTAAAGCATCTTTTAGCCCTAAGTATTCCAACTGGTCTCCTCCCCACTCAGGGAAAGAGGCAGACAAGAATTTCCTTTCCTCCTCCAGACAACTGGCCCCAAGACACAATAGCCCTTCTGAGAGGCAAGTGTCCATGGGGAAGGGGCCCACTGCACCCCTCCTCCAACTTCCTCTTCACAGGCACTCCAAGAACCTCCAGACCATGGTATAGGTTCTTTCAAACTGACAGTAGGACAGTCCCCTGCCTTTCCAGGCAGGGCAGGAGGAAGGGCAGCAGTGTTACAAGCTCAAAAGGCTTATAGATTTCAATACCCTTTCTCTCTCCTCCCCCAGATCCTCAACGTTCCCTGTTCACAGCATAACCCAACAATAAAAGCAACTGCTGCGGGTGGGGAGAGGGAAGGGGCCCGGACAGACACAATGGGTTTATTTATAGGGGCACACACCAGGGGTTCTGCAGCCAAGAAGCTTAGGCCCCACTCCCAAAAGCCCAGCAGGCCCATCCCAGCCCGGCCAAGGGTACTGGAAAAAGCCTCAGACCAGAAGGCAGAAGGCTTATAGTCCCAACAATGCAATTTATTTGCTGTGTGACTTTAGGCAAATCACTCAGTTTCTCAAGGATAAGTTCCTTCATGCCAAGTGGAGGTTGTTCTAGAACAGTGGTTCTCAAAGTGTGGTCCAGGGACCCCGAGGCCCTTTCAAGGAATCTACAGGGTCAAAACTATTTTCACAATATGACTAAGACATTATTTACCTTTTTAACTCTCATTCTCTCATGAGTACATAGCGGCATTTTCCAGAGACTACGTGATATGTGATAACACAACAGATTGAATACAGAAGCCGATATGAGAATCCAGCTGCCTTCTATTAAGTCAGACATGACAGATTTGCAAAAATGAAGAACAATGCCATTCTTTTCACTATTTTTTGTTTTGGAAAATATATGATTATTTTTCATAAAATATGTTAACATGGGTTTATTGTTACTTTTGAATGAATTAAATAAATGTTTAAAACTCTCAGTTCCAATTTGTATGACAGTAAATGTCAATAGGTACAATCTATATGAATCAAAGCTCTTTGAGGTCTTCAATTTTTATATTGTAGAGGGGTCCTTAGACTCAGCAGTTTGAAAAGAGTCACTTTTCTTAGAACAGTGTGGTCCAGTAGACCTTTCTGTGATGATGAAAATGTTTATTCCATGCTGCTCAATATGGCAGCCACCAGCCACACATGGCTACTGAGCATTTGAAATGTGGCTGGTCCAACTGAGGAACTGAATTTTAAATTTAAATAGCCATATGCAGCTGGTGGCGACTATACTGGACAGTGAAGTTAGAAGATCCCTGGGATTCCTTGACTTGAGCATTCGAGGTCAATGCTTCTTTCCAGTCTAGAGTAGGGAAGGGAAGGACAGGACTTAACACTCCTGTCCCCAGGCTTTTGCTCACGCTATTTCTCACTCTCTCTTCACCAAAGGAAGGCCATCTCAGCCACATGGGCAGTCCTGCTGGCACTCTTACCAAGGCTTAGAGTTGCTCTCTCATTCTCTGCAATGACTCACACCCTCTCCAATCGCCTCAAACTTCTGGTCTACCACCTCCCCTCGCTTCCCCAGCGGATTGAAGCCAGCAGAGGAGAAACCCCTCAAACCTCCCGCCACCACAGTCCCAGCCCCATCGGAGTCCTTTGTACTTCCTTCTCTCCTCCTATTACAGCAGAGCGGCTGCCCTTTTCCCAGGCAAGGCCAGTCGTTCCTACCCCAGACCCTCCCCATTTATGTCTTCAGGGTCTACTTCCTGAAGGGATCTTTCCCATCTACCTTTACAACTTCTCAGGTACCTTTCATCTTAAAAATAATTTCCCCCTGACATCTCTCCAGATACTGCCCTCTTTTGCCTTTCACAGCCAAACTTCCCAAAAAAAAGCCATCCTCACTTCTCACTCCTTCCTCAACGTGGTCCAACTTCAGCAGTAGCTACCACAATGCTAAATCTTACAATGTTTTTCAGTCCCCATTGCCTTCTCAAGCACAAATGCCTCTGGTGGCACTTCCTGCTGGACTATGTTTTTTAAAGCTTTGAGACGTAGTTCAACTCCCACACAACTCACCCATTTAAAGTGTACAGTTCAGTGGTTTGTAGTATATTCACCGATATATACAATCACGGCCATTGTCAATTTTAGAACATTTTCATTACTCCTTAGTTACCAGCCCCTCACACCCAAACCAAGGCAACCACTAATCTATTTTCTGTCTCTATAGATTTCCCCATTCTGGACATTTCATATGAATGGAATCATACAATAGGTGGTCTTCTGTGACTGGCTTCTTTCACTCTGCATAATGTTTCCAAGGTTCATCTCTGTTGAAGCATGCATCAGTACTACATTCCTTTTTATGGCCACATAATATTCCATTGTATGGCTGTGCCACAATTTGTTTATCCATTCAGCTATTGATGGACATTTGAACTGTTTCCACTTTTTGGCTATTATGCATAACGCTGCTCTAAGCAGTGTACACACCAGTGTACAAATTGTCTGGATGGATGTTTTCATTTCCTCTTGGGTATACACCCAGCAGTGGGATTGCTGGGTTGTATGGTGACTTTAGGTTTAACTTTTTGAGGAACTGCCAAACTGTTTCCCGAAGTGGATGCACCATTTTCCCCGACCAGGGATCGAACCGAAGCCCGAGTTCCATCAACAATATGTGAGGGCTGTAATTTCTCCACATCCTCACCACTTGTTATTGTCTGATTTTCTGATTCTAAGTCATCTTAGTAAATGTGAAGTTTTTTTTTTTTTTTTTGGCTGTGTTGGGTCTTTGTTGTTGTGCACGGGCTTTCTCTAGTTGCGGCGAGTGGGGGCCACTCTTTGTTGCAGCGTGCGGGCTTCTCATTGCGGTGGCATCTCTTGTTGCGGAGCACGGAAACTAGAGCGCAGGCTCAGCAGTTGTGGCACACGGGTTCAGTTGCTCCGCGGCATGTGGGATCTTCCTGGACCAGAGCTCGAACCCTTGTCCCCTGCATTGGCAGGCGGATTCTTAACCACTGTGCCACCAGGGAAGTCCTGAAGTGATTTTTATGGTTTTGATTTATATTCCTCCGATTGATGATGTTGAACATCTTTTCATTGGCTTATTGGCAATTTGTATATCTTCCCTGGAGACAAGTCTATTCAGATCCCTTTGCCCATTGTTTAGTTGGGTTATGTGTCTTTTTACTGTCGAGTTGTAAGAATTCTTTATATATTCTGAACACAGGTCCCTTACCAGATATATGATTTGCAAATGTTTTCTCCTATTCTGTGGTTGTCTTTTCTGTCTTGATAGTGACCACTTCCTCCTGGACAACGTTTCCCTTGTCTATCACTCTCTGCAGCTATCTTCCACCTCTTCTTCTGTGTTAGTTATTTGTGAGTGTATGTGTGTATACCTTAAAAAAAAAACAAACAAACAGACATAGCAGCATGCTCTCACTGTTCTACATCATTCATTAGCAAAACAATTTAAAAAAAAAACCACACATGGTCCAGTGGGTAAGACTCCACGCTCCCAATGCAGGGGGCCCGGGTTCAATCCCTGGTCAGGGAACTAGATCCCGCATGCATGCTGCAACTAAAGAATTCACATGCCACAACTAAGAAGTCCACATGCCGCAACTAAAAATCCCACATGCCGCAATAAGACCTGGTGCAGCCAAAATAAATAAATAAATATTTTAAAAAAAAACAATCCATAGACTTTATTTGGATCTTAACCAGTTTTTCCACTGATGTCCTTTCCACTGGTATTCTATCCCAAGATCCAATCCAGGATCCCACATTGTACTTAGTCACCATGACTCCTTAGTCTCCTGTGATCCATGACAGTTCCTCGGTCTTTGTTTGTTTTGGCCGCTCCAAGCGGCTTGCAGGATCTTAATTCCCCGACCAGGGACTGAACCCAAGCCCTCTGTGGTTAAAGTACGGAGTCCTAACCACTGGACCGCCAGGGGATTCCCAGTCTTTGTCTTTTATGACCTTGACACTTTGGAAGGTAACTGGTCAGTACTTTGGAGAATATTGCCTAATATGAGTTTGTTTGATGTTTTCTCCAATGAGATTGAGGTTATGGATTTTGGGAAAGAATATCACAGAGGTGATGTGCCCTTCTCAGTGCATTCTATCAGGGGGTGTGTATACATGATGCTGAGATATCTTATTACTGGTGATGTTAACCTTGATCACTTGGTTAGGTGGCGTCTACTAGTGGGTTTCTGTACAGTAAAATGAAAACATACTTTTTCTTTTGTTAATAATAAATATTTGGGGGGAGGGCAATACTTTGTGACCATGCAAAATCCTGTTTCTGCTTAAATTTTCACCCACTCATTTTAGGGTTCATCAGTGGATCTTGCTTGCAGCAATTACTATGGTGCCCTAACAATAATTTTCAATTTCCCTCATTCCTTGTAATTTATTAATTGGAAGTTTTCTGTAAGAAAAAGCTGTCTCTTCACTCCCATTTATTTACTTAATTACATATTTGTATGAGTATGGACTCACGGGCATTATTTTATTCTTTGGATTTTAATCCAATATTATCATCACCACTTATTTTACTGCTTAAATTCCAGCTTCGGCCATGCTTTCAGGTTGGCTCCTGTGTCCTTTCAACATGCCTCCATTAAAAAAAAAACGTTTACTTATTTTTTAACATTTGCTTAGTTTCTGGCACGAGAAGATGTTCCAAGCTGATCTTGTATTTTCCCTGCCACAATCTCTTTTCCAAGGGAGCTCTAGCAGAGCAATCTTCTTTCTAAAACTGTAAATCTGATTGCGTCCTTCCTGCTTCAAATCTTCCCATGACCGCCTACTGCTTGGGGACAGATGAAAGCCCTCAACATGGCCCTGGAAGCCCTGCCCTGGGCTGGCCGCAGAGCAACAATCTTCTGAAAAGTTGTCCTGGACTGACGTGGCCCACGTTGATCTCTCTTCTTCAAGTGCCTCCTGCAGGATCAGTATTTCAAACTGTAATGCGTCCTGTTCTCTAGTACTCTCTGAGAGAAGGGGCAACTTCCATGCTGTTAGAAGGGGAGCTCCCTGAGGAGGGGCCCTGCTTATATTTCCTTTCCCCCACCCCTACTTCCTGCCAGGGCACTGCTCCTGCCAACGAGGTCCTGAACTTGGTGATCTCCTTTCATTACAGACAGAAAAAGACCAGAAAGACAGGACAGGTGAGAAGGTACAGTGGACTCATCAGGTTCCCTTAAAGATCCCCAGTGACAGCCCCCAACCCAAGTGGCTCTGAAGGTCCAGATGACAAGCCACACTGAGAAGTAAGCAAGGACATTTTCAGATTTGTCCCGAACATTGATATGACCTTTTCCAAGCTCTCAACCTTCTCCCAGGTCTCAGTGATGCCCTCTGGCAAAGGGACTAATCTATTCATTCTGCAAATATTCTGGGCAGATCACTCAGTGGGAGGTACAGTGCTGGGTATTGGGAGGCAATTGAGAGATGGGTCAGTTCTTTTCAGACTTCTTGGAGCTTTCAGACTAGTAGGGGATGTAAGACATGTAGGTAAATAGCTGTACTGTGAAGGAGGTTCCACAAGAGAAGTCTTTGAAGAACTTTAAAAATCAGGAGAGAAATATTAAGCTGGAACAGTTTTTCAGAATTTGAGCATCTAGGGAACTCAGCCTTTTTAGACAGATAGGGTTTAGCTACAAGGAAAAGGGAAGGGGGTCATTCTAGGCAGCAGGAGGCAGACGTCTCTGGGTGTGTATGGAAACAGAATGACTCAGTGCAGCTGGACTGAAGGGCATTTGAAGGTGAGTGTTTCTTGGTCCCCTGGCCCATGCCAGTTACCAACTCATCTCCTATCTCCTGACCGAACAGGAGAATCAGCATCTTTTCAACATCCTGGGTGTAACTGGAGACATATGCTGGGTCCCACAGGAGGAACAGAGGCAGAGAGGCTCCTGGAGACAATACCAGAGCTGACAACTGGAACTTCAGCTATCTGCTCTCCGATCCAAGAGAAAAAGGGCCTGGGAGGCTGCACAGCCTATTGGCTCTCAGGCTGCACCTGCAGGCCCCAAAGAGCTGGGCATATACTCAGCCAGCCCCCCATGCTCAGTCCCTAGTACTCACTCCCCCAGGCTTCATATCCTGGCCTCTTTCTTCAAAGGGAACGGGCTCTGGCCAACCAAGTGTCTTCCTGTCCAGGCAGCTTTACTGTTGGCTCAGTGGGTGCCATTTGGCCAGAGCCCATAGGTGACCTCTTAAGCTGCCAGCTCTGCTCTGGGAGGAGAAAGTAGCTCTGGTTCACCCACAATTCCGACTAGGCTCTCCTCGTTTGTGCCCATAAATGGGAGTCAGGCTTCCTTGATTCCAGTCTGGCTCAGTCATACTGCATGCCCCTAGGTGAAGCCTAGAAACCCCCGACTCAGTTTTCTTATCTGTCAAATGGGGTGATCTCCTTCTCTGACTCCTCTCTTCCCAGAGGGCATAGAAGAGAAGGATGAGATCACGTCTGGAAATGGACTGCATCTGAGAAAAGAGATCCCCTTGTGTGGGGTGGGGGATGTGGGGGTGAGGAGCCCAGCAGGGCCTTTAGGGAGAAGCCCTTGGATTTGATGCTGCCTTCCTCCTATGGGCCCCACAGGCTTCCCAGGAAAGCAAGGCGGGTAGAGAGGAAGGGACAGCAAAGCCAAGAGCTTTAGCCTTCTTCTAGCCCCGGGGACAGGAAGTGAGGTGCCGTCTACAGAGGAAGTGAGAAGCAAACACCCCCCAACTTCCCTTCAGCCTGCAGTGGAAAGGAAGGCTCTAGCTTCAGGAGCCCACAGGCCCAGAGCTGGGGAAACAGAAGGCAATGGGATGGAGGCAGGGGAGTAGGCATTTGCAGCACCATCTGGCAGAGAAGGGGGCCTCTTGTCTTGGACACAGTAAAACTCAAGGGGTCCAGGACATCCCACAGACTGGGGTAGTGGGGAGAAAAGACACCACTGAAGTCAAGTTGAGGAACCCAGCTTCCCAGGTCACGTGGTACCATTTCTGCAGCCCTGGCCCCAGATTCCTGCCCCAGCTCTGTGATGTGTCACGTGCCTGCCCCTACACACGCACATCCCTCACACGCCAAGGTGGGGAGGGCCTCTGATTATCTGGTCTCACAGTGCTTGTCCTTCTTTTGCAGCCTCCATCACAGCTGTAACTTTATAACTGTTTAATTATTTGATTAACATGGACTTCTGGGATCACCACTGTATCCCCAGAGCCTGGCACCACACCTAGTACTTAGTAAGAGCTGGCCCTAGATTGAGAATTCCTTGGTTTTGGCATCCGAATGAAGTTTGGTATATGAAGGTAAATGAACCCTGCTCCTGGCCTGGGGTCGACTGGGGGACCCTGAGGTGGGTGGTGAAGGTCAGAAACCAGAGTCCTGACATGGTGGCAGAAGAAATCTCTGTACACACAGATACTGCCAACTGGTGACAGATGAAGACAGTATATTCTATTTGCTATCTTTTGGGCAAGGGGGGGGGGGAAGAATATATACTTGTGTTTATTTTTGTATTAAAAAACCAGGGATATGTAAGAAATTAATAAGTGATTATCTATGGAGGGAGAAGGGGTGGAGCGGGGAGTAAGATTTCTCAATGTATGCCTTTTTGTATCATTTTGATCTTTGGACTATGTAAAAAAAAATCTAGTGAAAAAATAAAAGAATATAAAACAAAAAAAAATAGAAGGAATAACCACTTGACCAGGTGACTTCTAAAGCCCCCCCAGATGGGGCCATCTACTCTCTTCTTCCCACGTTAGGAAGCAAGGACCAGGCCCCAGGACAAGGGAGGGGTGAGGAGGTCTAGACAGATGAGTGTGGGGTCTGGCCAAGGAACACCAGTTTCTTCACTCTCTTTCTTCTCAGCAATCTCTCCCCGACGTAGGGGAGAGGCCCCCCCCAGCCCCCGCTGTGGTGGGCATTCGTAGCAACTAACTATTCAGAAGTTAGGGGACTTCTCTGGTGGCACAGTGGTTAAGAACCCACGTGCCAATGCAGGGGACACAGGTTCGATCCCTGGTCTGGGAAGATCCCACATGCCACGGAGCAACTAAGCCCGTGCGCCACAACTACTGAGCCTGCACTCTAGAGCCTGCGAGCCACAACTACTGAGCCCACGCGCCTACAGCCTCTGCTCCGCAACAAGAGAAGCCACCATCGCAATGAGGAGCCTGTGCACCACAATGAAGAGTGGCCCTCAGTCGCTGCAACTAGAGAAAGCCCGCATGTAGCAACAAAGACCCAATGCAGCCAAAAAAGTAAAATAAATATATCTCAAAAAGAAAAAAGTTAGTCAGGGCTACTTCCGCCTGGATAAGAGCTGGGTTCATTCTTACTCCTGGGAAGGGGGTAAGGTCTGGCCAAGGGCAGAGGCAGAGGTGGGAGCTTGAGCAAGGGGAAGGTTTGGGACAGGTAGCGATAAGGTAGGGTAAAGGACTCCTGAAGTGCCTGGGGCTTCTGCGGGCAGGTTCTGGGGGTGTCTCAACAGATCCTCACACAAAAGGGCCAGTTACAGCCCTCACATCAAGCCAGCTGGGAGTGAAATAAATCAGCCCCTGGAAGAGCAGCTGCTGAGAACCCCACGGCCACACCCCAGGAATTCCAGGGCCTCTCACATTCCCCTCCAGGAAAGACCTCATCATTCTCCTACCCAGAGGGTCTTCAGGGAGGGACAATTTCAAGCCCTGCATTATAGTGAGAACTGCAGACCAACACCCCAAGCAGCACTCACCACTCAAGTCTTGCAGGCAACAGCACAAGCAGCAGAATGAGGCATCTCTCCTTTTAAAATACCTATACTTTTTTTTTTTTTTTTAAAGCTTAGCGAGTCCTGGAGAACTCCCAGAGCTTAAGGACCAGCATAAGGTTCAGGGAGCTGTGCCTGACTGGGCTCTTCTCAGCAGCTGCTGGATTTTTAGAAATCAGGAAGAGCAGCAGTGATAATTCACCTTAATAACAACCTGGCCTCCTCAGGCCTCTTTCATCTGTGTGACTCCCAGAGTAGGGAAAACGTTAATTACCAAGCAGGTGCCACACCCCAGTGATGATGTCTTATTAATCTATCAGCACAGACTGGGAAACTGAGGCCCAGGGAGAAAGATCTGGCTCACACGGAGCTAAGGATATAGGTGCCGAGGGCCACTGGGCAGTGAGGAACTAGAGCTCCATATCTGTCGTGCTTTGGGAAGGTGCTGAAGACAAGGGCGCTTCTTTCAGAGTCAGCCAGACCTGGGTTTGGGGTGAAGGTGAGGAAGACCCCACATATGTGCCCCAAGCCCCCTCCCCAGGCTGCCAGGACCTGGTGGAAGCCTTGGCAGGGAGTCCAGGGTTCCGATCTTGAGCCAAAACACTCCTCTCCCAAAGCACTGTAAAGCAGGCCAACAGCTGCTTTGAGCACCTCCGCCACCTCTGCAACGTGCACAGGCACTATAGGCTAAGGGAGGGCTCAGCTCTCCAAATAGCCCCACGTGACAGGCGCAGTCCATGAAGTGGGAGCAGGAGGCACCTGGCAGCCAGGTGGGTAGATCAGATCAAAATCACGTCAAGTGGGGAGACTGCTTCTTTGGGACCCAAGCCCATCTCAGCAGCCCCCACCCACCTTTGGCACTGACCTTAAAATAATGAGATCTTTTCTACAGCAAGGCCTGCCTAGTCGGTCACTGCTTTAGAAACCGGCAGAGGAGGCTCAGCTGGTCTGTGCCTCCTCCAGGAGAGGAGGGGAGGGTGGTCACAGAAGACCAAATATCTTTTCCCACTGTGGCCGTGGAGGGAAGCAGCACACACCTGAATGTGGATGAAGTGTAAAGATGGAGGCACTGCTTGTGCAGATCCACCTGCAGCCTACTACGTGCTTGGTACTGTGAGAGATGCTGGGAACAGACACAACCTCAGCTCTGGGGAACCATAAGTGTCAAGCCAGGGAGCAACCAAAGACCTTGTCTTCCAACCCTCCAGGGTAGGGCCTGGGGAAAAATATTAAGGGTGTTATTCTAAGGGATTTGAAGTTGTTTTTCTTCAGCATGTTAAGAGAGCTGACCAGAGCCCATGGGGGACCCTGAGATAACACTCTGACCCCAAGGGCTTAGCTCTCCACAATATCAGGTTCAAGAACTGCCCTCTCTGCCTTAAATCTGGCCAGGCCCCCTCATGCACAAGAAATTAAGGCAGAATGGTACAACGTAAAACATTAGACCAGAGTCAGGAGCCCTGCCTCTGACACTCATCATTGTACAAATCACTTCCCCCTCTAGACTTCAGTGTACTCCCCACCTTTTTTTTCAGTTTCCCCATTTTTAACATGAGGGCATTGGACTAGACTGTCTCTAGGATTCCTTCCAGCCTGTGACTCTATGTTGTTTTGACATAGTGGCAGATCCCAGATTGATTTACATAAATTTGCATGTTCAATCAGAAATCCCAAACTCCAAGTATAGAAAATCCAATCAGTCCATTAGTGCAGCCAGACTGGGGCTAGAGGAGTCTGCCAGGTTTGGGTGAGGATTGTCAAAGCAGACAGTGGTAGTGGTGGTGAATTAGGGGAGGAGCTGGGGAAGCAGGGGCAGAAGCGGCATTTGTTCTGAGAGACGTGCTTCTGGTGACCCAAGGCTGATGGAGCCAGGGACCCCTCTTTTGCTATCAGGCAAGAGTCCTTTCTCCTCCTGCTTCTAACAGGGCCTCTGGCTGGCTGGCCTCAGAGCCACACCCCAAGAGGAAACGGCAGCCTCTGCCTAGCAACAGCCACATCCTTCACTCTGACAGGGACTCCACTGTTAACCACTTTCTGGGAAACTGACCTTCCTGGGAGCTTCCATTCTCCATCCCAGGGGTTTCTAGCAGTGAGGAAGGTTTCCTTGGGGTCTAACCTAAATACCTCCTGCTGTAGCTTCACTCTCATGGGCAGCAGGGCCCAGGGAAGAGGGCTCCTGGGGAGCTAGCAGAGGGAAAAGCAATGCAGGAGAATGCTCCACATTCAACCAATCCCACGGCCTTTTTAACCACCACCTCTCCTTTAACATCTCCCTCAGCACCTGGGAGACCAAGGATGAAAACAAACAAGAAGAACGTGAAGGTCTTTGGTTCTTGGGCTAGAGAGCAAGTCCCAGCCTGGAGAGTCTGACTCCTGAGAAAGCTCTACCCCCCAGGATGGAAGAAGGAGTCTGGGAAAGGTGGGGTTGCGGCAGTCTCTCCCTGCTGCTGCCTGGCTGGCGTGGCAGGGTCTGGGAGGCTGGCTGGGCGAGGGCAGTAGGGAAGATTCCTTACACCCCTTGCCTGGGAGCTGGGGGTGTGAGTACAGAGGTGAGGTGAGTAGGGCCAACGGGTGGGATGGGCAACAGCAGCGGGGCTCTCCTTGTCCTCTTCCCATTAACAGGGTAGATGAGTGTGCTGTACTCCCTGGCCCAGATCCTAAAACAAGTCCCAAAAGCTGAGATGCAAACTGTCTCCTGGGAATCTGCTTCCCCTGCTGGCCCTTGGCTGCCTCCTCCTCTCTCAACCGCTCCCCAAAGGCACAGCTCAAAGACTGGCCTGCCAGGATGTCTCACCAGAGGCCTTGATGGGTGGGCCAAACCCCAGCCAGCAGGAGTTCATACTCCAAGGCACCAGGGGCGAGCAGCACAGTGGCTATTCTTAGGCAGGATAAGGGAGTCTGTGTCCCTCCACCCAAGGTTCTACTCCTAAGCAGCTTACCTCTTCAAACTTAGCCACCCTGCTGGAGGACCTTACTCCCCTCCAATTTCACTCATCAGTGGAACCACACAATGTCAAAAAGTGGAAAGGAATAGTAGAGCTTTCTAATTCAACTGCTGAATTTTACACATGGTGGAAAAGAGCACCAGAGAGGCAAACTACCTTGGCTAAGGTCACACAGCAACCTATGAAGAGCAGGGACCAGAGCTTCTGACTCCCAGTCCACAGTGATAACAGCTTGGTCCTCATACACACTGGTTTCTGCTTGCCTATTGTAGAAGGGCCTTTTTCCCTGCAGCCCAGGCCATCTGCCTCTCCAGGTTCTCACTCTCTTCCAAAGGCCTGAGCTGGAGAGAGATGCTGGAGGGCTCACACCACCTCATGCACAGACCATAAACTGAAGACAAAGTTGAATGAAGTGGAGATTATCTTCCTAGACAGGGATGCAAGTGTTTCTCTGAGGTAAGAAACCCACTAACCCCACGTTGTTCTTAGAAAGACAGGAACCCAATAAATATGAGAAGTGAATTTTGTGTCTCCTTTCTTGAAAGACAAGGAGTCTCTGAGTCAGCTGGCATATCTTGCAAGAGAGGGTCTGCAACAAGGCAACTGGGCTAGGTTCACTTTCCCCAAAGTACCACCCACAGAACCATTAGACACTGACCATTAGCTACTGTCCTCCAGGACCACACCTGTCCCAGGCATTTGTTTCCACCACTATCTCTGGCAGACAACTGTGCTTAAGCAGGAGGACCTGTGGGGGAGGGAGAGCAGTGGTAGGGAGGGCATAGAAGCACTGCCTTTACAGCCAGACAACCGGGCAGCCTAAGATCCCTGGCTACTCAGGAAGGCAGGCATTTAAGAAGTAGCAGCTGGACAGGCTGGTGGATAGCGCTGAGACACCTGGAAAACCAGGCCTGTGGGAGGTAAGGGTCCTCCGTGCCCTTGGGGCAGTGCCAGGGCTGGAGAGACCACGGGGGCTGGGGTTCAGACAGCCGCTTTCCTAGTCGGCCTAGGCCAGTGGAGTGTCGAGCACAGATAAATTCTCTGCATTCTTCTGGCACCGCAGCCAGGACCCAGAGAGCCTTTCCTGCAAGAGCTGTCCTGGCTTCACTCCCTGCCCAGCCCTTCTCCCTTCCTCAGCCTCTCTTTAGTGTTCAGCCCACCCAGCTACCCTTCTCCTTCCCGCAGTCCCTCAGAGCCACTGAAGGGTCGTTCCGGGAGACCCCTATCTCTCCGCCTCCCCCCACCTCTCCCCCACCCCACCGCCCCAGGCCACGGAGACAGCAAGGAGTGCGAAGAGAAGCCAGAGGTTCGTCTCCGCGCCTGCGCTTTGGGGAGAGCCTCCCCCGCGCAACAACCCAGCACCGCTAAGCGGCACCCGTACGATGGGATGCGGGTGGGGTGGGGTGGGGTGCGCAGCTGGGGCAAGGTCAGTGCTTTCAAAGGGGGCGGTAGACCGGCCCCCGGAACATCGCCCTCTCCGGAAAGTTTCCCTTCCGGGGCCACGGAGTGTGCGCGAGGATGGCGCGAGGGGCGGGAGGGGGTGGGGTGGGGGTGGACAGAGTCGCGGCCGGACCCTTCGGCTTGAGTGAGGCGGGAGGGAGGGGAGGCCAGCGAGGTCCGGCAGGAAGCCGCGCCGCCCTCTCCGACCCAAGGCTGCCACGAGAGCCTTACCCTCCATATCTCTCACCCCCAGCCCGGGCTTAAATACACCCCCCCACTCGCCGCCCTTTAAATCGCAAGTGGGCCCAGAACTCACCGAAATCAGGTGTTGAGCTGGGCTAGGGCAGGCCGGATCCGCCAGGTCCATGGCCGCGGCTCGGGGGAGGGGGGCAGAGAAAAAGGGGGGTGCTGGGGCCGCCTCTTGATGTCAAGGCTTTAAAGGGGCCAGTGAGCCCCGCCCCTCGCTCAGACCCCGCCTCCCCTCCCGCGCAGCCAATCCACGTTCACCCTGGATACGCGCCCCTCCCAGCCCCCTCCAGATGTTCCCAGGACGAGAGCTAGGTCCGCCCGGCCCGAGCGCTCCGCTTCCGCCCTGGAGGAAAGGACCTCCCCTCCCCCCTATAGCGAAACAGACTTCCCAGACCTGGCCGGGTCGGGCCCGGTAAACCTCCCCAGTGCCGGGGTAGGAGAAGCCGGGCTGGGCCGAGCGGGGGTGGAATGGGGGGCATCTATAGCAGAGAAAACTAAGTAGGTGCACGCGGACCCGTGGGCATGCGCGTCTGCTTCTGTAGGGCTGGGCGTGCACGTGTGTATGTGATTGTGAGCGTCGGTGTTTGTAATTTGCCTTCCTGCATACGTGTTGGGTGTAAATCTAAGGGAAGAGGCTTGAGTGCCTGCTTGGCCTTAAATGCTCCCATCTCCCTTTTCTTCCTCCCAGATCGGGTCCTTCCAGCAATATGGAAACCTGGGCGCTGGGAACAGGCTCTGCACCTCTCAGAGCAGTGTTGGCCTTTTCCTCACTGGTTAAGGAGGAGGGAAGGCTGACCAGAAAAAGGATACAATCTTGCTCTCAGCCACTTGCTGTCTCAGTGGGGGCGAGTTCCTTCCCTGCTGAACTAACTGCGTGCTTGAAGGAGGAAAAGCAAACAGCCCACCTAGGCCCCAGCAGGGCCTCAGAGCTCCCTTCGATATCATTCTCATTGGTCCTTGGTTAAACAATTATTTGCCCTTGTCTGGATACCATATAATCTTCACAATCTGGCCCCTTAGTGCAGGTTCTGAAGGGGGTTCTGCAGAGAAATACAAAGGGATCCCTAGCCACAGGCTCTGCCCATTTTATTAAAATTGCTTCTATTGCGGGTATACACAGGATGTATTAAAGCACCATATTATCCAATAAATGAACATAAAAGCTCAGGGAACATAGAGTGCTCAAATTGGCTAGAATTGACCAAGAGTGCCTCTCTGAAGGAGGCTCCTTAATTTAAAATGGGATTTGAAGGGCAGAGAGAACTTGAATAGGATCCAGGTGAAGTAAGGACACAAGGAGATTCACATAGGAAAGAGCAAATTATCTGCATGGGACAGTGAGCAGATAACGTTGGTAGGGTGGGAAGTGGGAGAAGTTAATGGAGGAAGTTTTGTATGGAGGAGATCAGAATAAGGATATGGATTTGACAGGACAGGCGATTTTAAAAAGTCATTTTGGATTCTTGAGTATAGAGGTAGCTTGATGAAGACTGCCTGAGGATAGTGATTATTGGAGCCTAGAAGATATCGTGGAGGTTACTCCCACCAGCTCTCTCACCTTTGCTTTAAAACAATTTTTAAAATTGATTTATCTTTTTTTTTTTTTTTTGCAGTACGCGGGTCTCTCACTGTTGTGGCCTCTCCCATCGCGGAGCACAGGCTCCAGATGCACAGGCTCAGCGGCCATGGCTAACGGGCCCAGCCGCTCTGCGGCATGTGGAATCTTCCCGGACCAGGGCATGAACCCATGTCCCCTGCATCGGCAGGTGGACTCCCAACCACTGCGCCACCAGGGAAGCCTGGTTTATCCTTAACATACAAGAAAATGCACAGATCTTGGGTGTTTTGTTTGGTGAATTTCAACAATAATATATACACTTATGTAACCCCCCAAACAAGATACTGAACCATCACCCCAAAGAATTCCTTCATTCCCCTGTATAGTCAATTACCCTGCACCTACCAACACCCACCCTCTGCAACTTCCTGAATTTTATCACCATGGTTTTGTCTGTTCTTGAATTTCACATAAGTGGAATCATACAGTATGTACTCTTTTGTGTCTATATTCTTTAGCTTAGTAACGTTTTTGAGATTCAGCCATGTGTAGTCTATTTTTTATATCGCTGAGTAATAGTCCATTGTATGAATATATTGTAATTTGTTTATCCATTCTCCAATTGATGGATATTTGGGTGTTTCCAGTTTGGGGCTATCATGAATAAGGCTGCTCTAAATATTCTTGTGCAAAGCTTTTTGTGAATGTGTTTTCATTTTGAAAAAGCTCACCTTATTTTTTGATTATAGCTAGTGGCATCTTTGTAATCCTGCAGCACTGATTAATTCTATTCATTCAATCATCTAACATTTATTGAATAGGAATCCGTGTCCCAGTCCTGGGCTTACAACAAAAATTAGACACGATCGTTTCCTCCAAGGGCTTAAAAGTCCAGTAAAAGTCCACTAATCTGTTGCATTCCAAAACCATGGGGTAGAAAAACCTTAAGAGTCTGCCAGGCATTTCTAACTATTTTTGGATGTTTCCAAATAAATAAATTTTGGGAAGCAAACAAACCATGTAGATTATTTTTTACTTTACATTCAGATGTTTGCCCCTGTTTAATAAACACAGCTGGAACATCTGCACTTGTCAGACAAGTACCTATTCTCCTTAATTTAAAGGCTCTTGCACACTTGAAAGTTTAGACATTCAGATTTGGGCAGATTCTCTATGCTTCACAGACCTTTATCTTCACTGATAGGAGGTGAAAGAAGTATAGCTACCATTGCTCCATGCTTTCTGTCTTTGATGAGGCCCAACACACTTTAATTACCACACTTAGTGGTATTATTCACTTATTAAAAATTACACTGAAGTTCCAATGTTGGTTTTCCACCTTGTTGTATACCACCAATCATAAATTGTTCTTTACTTGAGTTATCTATGTTACAAAACAAGCTAGGCCTTTTAGGTCTCTGGTTGCTGCAAGCTGTTGGTAACAAACCAGTTTGGTGGCATGGTCTAACAGTGCAGATAGTGCTGATGAATGACTGGTAGATGGCATCTCAGAGAACCATGCCCTCACTGCTCACATCAGTACTTTGAATGGGATCCTCTGCTTCAATACTATGTGTTCCTTCATTCAGTGTTGGAGCATCTTCATTCCTCAGTTTGGCATTGTAGCCATTTGGCTACTGTGTTACATTGGTTGATGAACTGACCCCAGTTTAGAATTCCTGACATCAGGAGATGGTCAGGTTGGTAATTGACCTCTCAAAAGATTTTAATAATCTGACTATTCTCCAGGTTGGATTGACTCTGAGGGCATTCTCTTTTTTTTTTGGCCGCACCACGCAGCATGTGGGATCTTGGTTCCCCGACTAGGGAGTCTTAACCACTGAACCACCAGGGAAGTCCTCTGAGTGCATTCTTGATGTCTTTCCTGCTCACTAAGAGGAAGAAAGGAGCTGGGAAGAGGCTATTATTTGGTCCATTTGCTGAATAGGAATAGATCTTTGCTAGTGCTGCTTACTTCTACATAGGACAACATGTTCCTTGGGTTCTGACAGCATTGCCAGTATGTGCTTTGAAACCTCATACTTGGTACAGATATAATGGATCTGCTTAGGTCCTTGAACCCCTTTCTCCTCATTTTCATTATTCGAAAATTCTTATTGAGTCTTTACTGTATCCCAGGCACTGTGCATATAGTATTAGCTACCTAATAAAGAATTCATGTGGGGTATGATAAGCAATAAGATTGAAAAGATAAGTAGTGGGATGATCATACTTTATCCTAAAAGCAATGCAGAGCCTTTGAATGGTATTAAGCAAGGGGGTGTCATGATTAGAACTGCATTTTAAAAAGATCGCTGTGGTTGCAGTGTGGAGAACAGATAAGAGAGAGCAAGATTTGAGTCAGGGAGACCAGACAGAAAGTTTTTGTAGTAATTGGGAAAAATGAGAAACGATGTGCTCTGGACTAGGAAAATGATAGTGATGATGGAGAGGAGATGACTTCAAGAAATAAATAGTATTAAAGTCAGGAGGTCTTGGGATTGGAAGTAGAGAGAAGCAGAGAAGCCAAGACCTCTGGGCCAATCACTGAAATATCAAACACCTGAAGAAGAGCAGGTTTGGGAGATGATATACTCTCTTCCAAACATGTTGACAATGAAATGCCTGGGAGACATCCAAGTGGAAATGTCTATCCAAGAGGTCAGAGCTTCCCAACTGTTGTGCCTCAGGAAGAGGTTACAGATGTGCTGCATGTTGATCTTCTCAACCCTCAGAGCAGCACAAGCTCGCTCCAACAGACAGCAATCTCAGTAAGGTGGACTGCCACGAAAACACCATCATTTTCTATGCGTGCCATGATGTGGGAAATGTTGGGAAGTACTAATATATGATGATGTTGGATAAATAATTCTGAAGCTCAGAAGAGATATCTGGACTAAGACATTTGTGAGTCATCAGAACATCAGATCATAGGTGGTAACTAAAGCCAGGGAGTATGGGACTTCCCTGTTGGCACAGTGGTTATGAATCCACCTGCCAATGCAGGGGACACGGGTTCGAGCCCTCGTCTGGGAAGATCCCACGTGCTGTGAAGCAACTAAGCCCGTGTGCCACAACTACTCAGCCTGAGCTCTGGAGCCCGCGAGCCAAAACTACTGAGCCCAAGAGCCACAATTACTGAAGCCTATGTGCCTAGAGTCCGTGCTCTGCAATAAGAGAAAGCCACCGCAATGAGAAGCCCGCGCACCGCAAGGAAGACCCAACGCAGCCAAAAAAAAAAAAAAGAGAGATTAAACAAATTTTCAGGTGTTATCTGCCATTATCATTTTCTGTGAATGTCTTTTTTTTTTTTTTTTTTTTTTTTTTTGCTGTACGTGGGCTTCTCACTGCTGTGGCCCCTCCCACTGCGGAGCACAGGCTCCAGACGCACAGGCTCCGCGGCATGTGGGATCTTCCCGGACCGGGGCACAAACCCATGTCCCCTGCATGGGCAGGTGGACTCTCAATCACTGTGCCACCAGGGAAGCCCTGTGAATGTCTTTTTCTAATAGATATATAAGAGTTGGTTGTATTATAATGAAAATTGCCCTTTGTCACATGTATTGCCAATAGTGTTCCTAGTTGGGAGTTTGTCATGTGAGTTTATTGGAATTTTTTTTTTCCTTTGCCTTAGGTAGTCAAATTTATTAATCTTTTTTTTTATGGCTTTTGTTTTTTTGTGTGTTTAGGACATACTCCAATTTTTTAATTGGAGTTTCTTCTCTAGTATGCTTATGGTTTTCTTTTTACTTTAAATATTACATCCAGCAGAAACATGGATGGACCTAGGGACTGTCATACAGAGTGAAGTACGTCAGAAAGAGAAAAACAAATACCGTATAATATCACTTATATGTGGAATCTAGAAAAATGATACAGATGAACTTATTTGCAAAGCAGAAATCAAGACACAGATGTAGAGAATCGACATATGGCTTACTGGTGGGGGGAAGGGGGTGGGATGAATTGGGAAATTGGGATTGACATATATACACTACTATATATAAAATAGATAACTGGACTTCCCTGGTGGTCCAGTGGGTAAGACTCTGCGCTCCCAATGCAGGGGGCCTGGGGTTCAATCCCTGGTCGGGGAACTAGATCCTGCATGCCGCAACTAAGAGTTTGCATGCCACAACTAAGACCTGGCACAGCCTAAATAAATAAATATTAAAAAAAAAAAAGCACAAATGCCTTAACGGGAAGGGTTTCTCTTTAAAAAATAAATTAAAAAGTAGATAATAAATGAGAACCTACTGTATAGCACAGGGAACTCTACTCAATGCTCTGTGGTGACCTAAATGGGGAGGAAATCCAAAAAAGAGGGGATATATGTATATGTATAGCTGTATAGCAGAAACTAACACAACACTGTAAAGCAACCATACCCTAATAAAAATTAATTTTAAGATATTTTAAAATAATAAATATTCCATCCAGAATCTATTTAAATGGCAAAGACCACTGTTATTTTTCACTGCTGCTCAGAATGACATCTCCATTCTAGACCAGCCAGTCCTTTCTGTTTTCAATGTACAAAACACACATTCCTGTGTACCTTTGCAGAGAGGTTCCTCTCTACGTGGCTCATAGGGCATACTCCTGTCCCTCTTGTTATCATTGCAAAAGCTATACAGCTGTCCCTTGGAAGCCATAGGCAATTGGTTCCAAGACCCCAATTGATACCAAAATCCATGGATGCTCAAGTTCCTCATATAAAATGTACTATTTGCATATAACCTATGCACATCCTCCCTTATACTTTAAATCATCTCTAGATTACATATAATAACTAATATAATGTAAATGCTACATAAATAGTTGTAAGTACGATGTAAATGCTATGCTGGAGGTGCACAGCAAATTCAAGTTTTGCTTTTTGGAACTTTCTGGAATTTTTTTCCCCAAATAGTTTTGATCCATGGTTGGTTAAATCTGTGGATGCAGAACCTGCAGATAAGACTTTCAGAGACAGCTCAAATCCCATATGCTCCAAAACTCTTCCATGCCCACTGTAGTCCACAAAGATTTTTCCTTTTCTGAAGCTCACATGATCACATGCTACCATGTATAAGCCTCTCCTTTTCTCCTCAACTTTAACATAGTTGCTAAAAGAATCAAGTCTAACCTTTAGAAGTCCCGGTTTGTTTAACTGATTTTTCTTTACCCTCCACAGCAGCTAAAAGCATGCTGGGTATATGGAAGGAACTTGATAAATTACTTTTTGATTCGCCATAAATGTGTAGCATTAGCCACATGTGGCTAATAAGCATCTGAAATGTGGCCAGTCCAGAGTGAGATGAGCTGTAAGTACAAAATACACACTAGTTTTTGAAGATGGTATTAAAAAAATAATATATCTCATTAATAATTTTTATATTGACTGCATGTTGAAATGCTAATTTTTTAATATACTGGATTACATATCTATATATTTAAAGTATATCCAGGACCATTCTTCATTCTTGTCCCTCAGTAAATCTCTTGTCATGTTTGGTATTGGTTCCCAAATTAGGCTGTTTTGAGGATAGATAAAGATGATCTTTTCTTGAAGCCAAAGATATTCTTACCATCTCCAACGGCTCTCCTAGGCCATTACACAATCATTACCTTCTTGGTACCGAGACCTCATCGTTATAAGCACTATTTACACATCTTTTTTGAAACTAACAGCAACAGACTTCAAATACAACAGTTCCTCCCAACACGTCAGGTAACTGCTCAGCCAACAGAAATGTTGGAGGGAAGAGGTCAGGTTCAGATGCTGAAGGATCTCCCGAAGCTTTTACTGATCGAAGATTCCTCAGTTACCCATGTAGATGGAGCCCAGCCTATTCCTGTGGTCACTGTGGCTGTTTTCTGCCATCAGGAGTTATTTGGGACTGGTGCTGCTTGGCTTGTAGCCTAGTCTCATTGTAGTCAGAGTCCCTGTGTTAGTTTCCTGTTCCTGCTGTAACAAATCATCACAAACTTAGTGGTTTAAAACAACACAAATTTATTCTCTTACAGATCAGAAGTCTAAAATCAAGGTATTGGCAGGGCTGCATTCCTTCTGGAGGCTTCTGGAGAGAATCCATTTCCTTGCCTTTTCTAACTGCATTTCTTGGCTTGTAGCCCTTCCTTACATTACTCCAACCTCTTGCTTCTGTCATGACATCTACTGTGGTCAAATCTCCCTTTGCCCTCCTCTTATAAGGACACTTGTGATTACATTTAGGGCCAACCGTGATAATCCAGATTAATCTCTTGATCTCAAAATCTTTAATCCTTAATCAAGATCCTTAATCTACACAACTGTACACATCTCCAAAGTCCGTTTTGCTATCTAAGGTAGCGTTCACAGGTTCCAGGGATTAGGATGTGGACACTTGGGAGGACCAGTATTCAGCCTGCCCCAGAACCATATATATTTCTTTGCACTGCCTTGGTGAAGGGAGAGAGCACCAGCAGGGTCACAAGGTTTCAAAGTGTTCTTAAATTAAGATCTATAGAGAAGTAGGTAAATTCACGTCTATAATCAGTTATCACTCTGCGACCATCATAAACCTCATTTCCATTAGCAATGATCACTCTCTCCCTCCCAGCACTGCTTCCTTTAAAATGCTCTGTAGGCTGAAGTTGAACTACTTATTACTCCCTCATCTTAAAAAACAAATTATTTGAAATAGTAAGATGCATGTTTTCTACAGAGATGAGATGTTTTTCTCGTAAGTCTTTGATCTAACAGGCATGGTTGTGGTCTGTAGCATGCTTAGAATGTAACAGCACTTTAACAATCCATATTCTGCAAATTACCATCATATCCTTTAGCACATTTGGGCATAGGAAAAGGAAGGTCTTGTTATTTCAGTTGTACAGATGAGTAAACTGAGGCTCAGAAAGGTTAAATGAATTGAATAGGGTGGTCATACAATGAGTTACTGGCAGATCCTGGTTCCAAACCTGATGTTCTTTTCACTGCTCTGTTCCCAGGCCAAACTCAATCCCAGAAGGCTGAGGAGGAGCTAACCGATCTTGGGATCTTAATACATCCTAGAGTTGGCCTTGAAATCCCTACCTCCTGAGGATGAAACCCACTTTTTTTTTTTTTTTTTTTTGCGGTACATGGGCCTCTCACTGCTGTGGCCTCTCCTGTCGCGGAGCACAGGCTCCGGACGCGCAGGCTCAGCGGCCATGGCCCACGGGCACAGCCGCTCCGCGGCATGTGGGATCTTCCCGGACCGGGGCATGAATCCTTGTCTCCTGCACCGACGGGCGGACTCTCAACCACTGCGCCACCAGGGAAGCCCGAAATCCACTTTTTTGAGGTCCTACCCAGAAGTCAAAGCTAGGGGCAGATTGGGAATTCAGGGGAAGGTCAGGGTTGCTAGCAAGTCAAGGGTACAGTAAGAGGGTAGTTAGCACTTATGGAGACGTAAGAGTCTATGTTTGCTGTATGTGCCTATTTAACTGGTAGGCAGCAGCAGGGGTGCTACTGGGTACTCAACCTAGAATTAGGCCTGATTTCTGCGAGGGGAATTCTAAGAACATCAGGGATAGCTAAGAGTGGCCTGGCTGGGTCTCTTATTCCCAGGTCTGAACACATAATTTGAGGAAGCACAGTAACTCCAAAGCCCATGCTCTTTTACACTGGCTCTCTGGAGTCTCTTCTAGGTCTTGATTTCCATGACATTTCAAGGGATAGTAGCCAAGGCCCAGTCTCGGCAGCCACACTGCCTAGGTAAGCCCAGCTCTGCCACTTACAAGGTACGTGACCTTGGGAGAGTCACTTAAGCTGTGTGTGCTTCAGTTCCAACATCTGCAAAATGAGGATGATAATAGTATCTACCCCAACAGGGTTAAGGATTTTAAAAGTTATGTTGGGGCTTCCCTGGTTGGGGGCTGCATTGGGTCTTCGTTGTTGCACACGGGCTTTCTCTAGTTGTGTCGAGCGGGGGCTACTCTTTGTTGCGGTGCGCGGGCTTCTCAATGCAGTGGCTTCTCTTGTGGAGCATGGGCTCTAGGCACATGGGCTTCAGTAGTTGTGGCGCGGGGGCTCAGTAGTTGTGGCTCGTGGGCTCTAGAGCGCAGGCTCAGTAGTTGTGCCACAAGGGCTTAGTTGCTCCGCAGCATGTGGGATCTTCCTGGACCAGGGCTTGAACCCTTGTCCCCTGCATTGACAGGCAGATTCTTAACCACTGTGCCCAGTATCCTGGGCAATCTTTTGCCCAATCATATATCTCCCTTTTCTTCTCAGTACTTGAATTCGGGTGCATTTCTTTTTTGTTCACTCATATACTCATTCAACAAGTAATTCTCAGCTGACTGCCATGTGTCAGACATTGAGCTAGGCTTAGGTATACAAAACTAAGTTGGGCTTGAGGAGCTCAGTCTCCTGGTGGTGGGGAAGAGGCACAGAAACAATTATAATATGATGAGGTAAACACTGTGATAGAGGCCTCTACACAAAATCCTCACTAGAGTATAGTAACAAATGCAAACTGCTATAGGAGTTGGGGAAGATTTTTGAGAAAATGTAGTATCTGAGCCATTTTTATGACAAACAGTTGAACCACATTGCAAAGTGGGAGAGGTTGGGGAGAGAGAAGGGAAGCCGGAGTTTGTGCTAAGAAGTTCAGTGTGGCTGATGTGTAGAGGAAAGGCATGAAGACTAGCACTGTACTATACAACCTTCTGCAACAATGGACATTTTCTATATCTGTGCTGTCCAATAAGGTAGTCACTAGTCACATAGGGCTACTGAACACCTGAAATGTGGCTAGTAGGACTGAGGAGCTGAATTTTAAATTTTATTTCATTTTCCTTAATTTAAATTTAAATAGCAAGCGGCTACCTTATTGGACAATATTGGTTTAGGCACTGGATAAAGGACAGGACTCTAGGCACTAGGAAACCACTGAAGGTTTTTAAGCATAATACTAGCATAGCTAAATATTTGAGAAAGGGAACACTAGCAGCAAGACAATGGATTGGAGGGTAGAGGACTTAACATAGAAACCTTTGGTAGGCATCAGCCACATGGATGAAATAAGTGGAACTTACATGTTATTGGTAGAATTCACTGGACTTTGTGACTATTTCAATGTGGGAAGTAAAAATGAGGAGAATTAACTGAAGTTTGTAGCTTGAGCAATGGGTGGATGCCAACAATTGAGATAGGATTAGGTTTGGAATGAGGGTAATGAGTTTGCTTTTGGGGTACGTTGAATTTGAGGTGCCAAAGAACTATCTAGGGGAGTATGACTACAAAACAGGAAAAATATTAATCTGGAATTGTGAAGGTGGGGCTTATAACTATTGGGGGTTATTAGCATATAGGTAGTTGTTAAAGGTATGGGAGTGGAGGAACTCACCCCAGGAAAAAAATGTAGAAGAGGACTGGATGGACCCTAAGGAACCCTAAGCATCAAAGTGTGGTCTGTTTCGACTTGCATCATAATCATATGGCATGCCTGTTAAAAAGATTCCTCATTGTGAATGTATTTAATGCCACAGAATATACATTTAAAAACAGTTAAGGGCTTCCCTGGGGGCGCAGTGGTTGAGAGGCCGCCTGCCGATGCAGGGGACACGGCTTCATGCCTCGGTCCGGGAAGATCCCACATGCCGCGGAGCGGCTGGGCCCGTGAGCCATGGCCGCTGAGCCTGCGCATCCGGAGCCTGTGCTCCACAACGGGAGAGGCCACAGCAGTGAGAGGCCCGCGTACCACAAACAAACAAACAAACAAAAACAGTTAAAATTGTACATTTTATGTTACATATATTTTTCCTCAATAAAAATTGCAAAAAACCCCAGATCAAACCAAACCAGAATCCTGAGCCCCATTTCTGACCTGAATCACAGTTTCTAGAGATGAATCCAGGACTCCCCAGGTAATGCTTATGCAAATTAAAATGTGAACCAATTGCTTAAGGTGTAGAGAGAAACTAAAAGATTGGAAGAGAATAATGGCAGAGAATGGCAGAGAATTAAAGGGAGCGTGATTCCATAAGGAAGGAGTCAATAGTGTTGAATGGTTTCATGGCCCAGGAGGAAGACTGAAAAGAGGCCTCAAAATATGGCATTCAGGTGGCCACTGATGAATGGGAGATGAGGAAGCAGAGGTGGTGGCATGTATTCTTTCAAGGGCTTTGCTCATGTATGGTGGTGAAGAGATGGAGATTGCATAAGGCTGAGAGGGAGATAGGACACAGGAAAAGTTGGTGGTTTTGAAGGTGAGAGAGAACTGAGCATGTTGGTAGGTGGACAGGAACGTTCAATGAGGCCAAGGAGACACCAAGGGGATCCTTAATAAAATACAATTTGGGACAGGTAGTAGAGGTTGGGATCTGGAACTTAGGCAGAGGTTATTTGGGTAAAAGCTCACTGGGTAAGTTTAGAAGTGAAAACAAGGGAAGATGAAGGGGTTCAAGACTGAGGGCAAGAAAAGACTTCCTGACACAGTAAACAAAAATGGCACTAGTTGGTGGTTAGGTCACCTGCTTAGATGAATGGAGAATGGAGCAGGAATAGAGTCAAGAGCCTGCTTGCAGAAGGGTAAAAGTCTGGAAGAGTCACTAGGATAAAAGTGATCAAGAGCAGCAATATAAAAAGACTGAGAAGTAGTATTAGAGCCTAATTGAGACTGGAAATGGCACCAACCATACAATTATCCTGCACAAAATAGAAAAACTGGTTTTCCTAAATGAAGGTTTTGGTTCCATCCTCCTATTATTTAGGAACTGCTCTGGCTTCTGCTCTCTCTGCATAAAGTTCAAATTCCTTAGTAGGAACTTTTACTAACTTCTTCAAAAAGTCCAACCTCTCATTGGTGGTTCAGACTCTCTTGTTCCCTGTTCCTCCTTCTATAACATCAACTCAGAAAATAACAGGATCTTAGAGATTGTGAAGCTCATCAATCCAATCTCCCTTCTTAGCTAGGTATGTTTTGTTTTTCCATCTTCTCTCCGCCAAATCTTCTCTATCTTTCACTTTCCCTTGAAGTGGACTCATGGGTGTTTTAAAAATCAACACCTGCCACACATCAGTGACACCTATCCCACAGCACTGACGCTGTAGCCATCCAATTGTAGGCTGCATTTTGTGTAGGCTTCTCTGCACGTATTCCCACCCCCATACTGGTGTATGCCCCCCACCTCCATACTGGTGTGCTTTGACAGAGGACACTGACAAAAAAAGTCCTGAATTAACTTACTCGCTGGCATGTTTTCTGTTTTGAGCTTGGGTGAGGTTCCTTTTATTGAGTTGAAACCTCCATGGGTAGAGTGGTTAAAGGCAGAAATTTCTTTCCTACTCCAGATTCACAGGGCATTCTCAACCATACTCAAGTCACTTTTATTATATATAAAATATAATTGTATATATTCTATACAATCCCACTTCATTCATCCCATTTGTACCGGTTGGATTTTGAGTTCATAATTTAATCTTTTAAACATCTTTTAAATGCTAGTCGATGCATCTTGGTTAGTACTGTATCTGTAACTGCTGTGCTCAGCCTGGGCATGTTGGAAACTTGACCTGCTCTGGAAAGATGTTCTTCCTACCAAAGCTTCTCCTTTAGCCAGGCCAATGACTTTTCATTCCAGATTGTATTGTGAGGTTTTGTCTCATAGACAGGATGAATAAGTCTAGAAGAAGCCTGAAGGCAGATCAGATTTAAGGAGCCCAGGGAAGGGACATTCTAAGGCTAACCTGGTCTAAGTCTTCCTAAATAACCACCAAAAGCAGTCCCTTGCATATCCCAGAACCAGGGTCACTTTCTCTAGGTCATTCCAGATAGGACAGATCATTGCCTCACAGGTATATTCTCCTCAGGGATCATCCCCCCAAATGAAGAAGATACTGATTCTTTTAATTGCATGTCCTGGACATTTAAAAAGCTTCTGCCAAGTTTTAAAGCTGCCTAACTATCAGGAGTTAAGGAGAATGAACTTAATTCTTTGTATAAACCTCTTTCAATATCTCTATCCTCCCTCCCATCTCATTGTCTCCAGAATCTTATTCTGTTCCTTTCTTTCCCTTCTTCTATCAGTGATTCAGGGATCGGATGAGTCTCTGTGGCTTGTTTTGCTCTGAAGAGCAGAAGGCTTCGGTCCCAACTGGTGTTGCCAAAGCAGCATACTAATTCCATGCCATGGTCCTGGGTCAAGATCTGCACAATCTAATTAGCCATATCACCTCGGATAGCTAGGGAGCGGAAGTGGTCAAAATCATGGAGGCCCAGCTTCCGGAGACGCCTTGCAGCTGCCCGATAACACTTCCAGGGCTGTGGTTCCACAAGGAGGTAGCAGCACAGGGAAGAAAGGTGGGCCAGGAACTCCCAAAGGCCTTGGTCCCCATGGTTCAGATGAATCCACATGGTTATTGACATGCAGAAGCCAATATCAAAAACTGAGCATCCAAACTGGCTTAAGAAAGAGCTCAAGAGAACTTTCCGGGTCCTGTGATTCATGAAGTCCAGGGTGATAAAGGTCAAGCCATCAGGAAAAGGGCATTCTTTTTCAGCTCGTTCCACCAGGACTGGATCTATGTCGCAGCAGAGGAGATGGAGCTCTCTTGAGGCATCTGAGCAGGTCTCCCCATCATGTAGGGAAAGGAAATGTTTGTATAGAGCCACACTCAGATCCTAGAGGAATCCAAAAGAGCTTTGTCATTGCAGCTCTCAACCAGGGAATGGAAGAGAAACCTATATCTCTTATCCTCCCATTGAGACTGCCACTTATTCCTGGCTTTATAGGATGTAAGGTTGTTAAACTATAGCCTAAGCAGGTTGCCCCCCAAAAGTTTTCCACAAAGCAGGCTCTCAGTGCCCTCCAGGAGTCTCAGGCTGTAATGCATTATCTCCATACTTTCCTGACACTGATGGGCTGTGTGGTTGAAAGTTACAGCCCAATGGATGCAGCAAAGGAGTCCAGAGCAGTATTTTCCAGCTTAAGTAATATGCTGGTAAGCTCACTATCTTTTTCTTTTTTTGAGTATCTCAGACCCCAGGGAGGAGGAAAAGATTTCAGGGGCATAACCAGTGCTCCTTGCCAGGAAGGTGAGGAACAGAGCAAGCACCACCTTATAAAAATCTACTTCTCAGACCTGTGGTTGGGAAAGTCTGCATTCCAAAGTCTTCATTCAGCCTTCACTCTACAGCTTCAATTTTGCTACATGCGTTATGTTTCACCACCCCCTTCTGAGACTTATTCTGCTTTTGCATCCATTACCTGCTGACCTCCTTCTAGCCAAATCCAATGATTTGTGATTTTCACCATCTTAGCACCTTTTTGACTCTTAAACAAGTCACTATTTCCTTTCTCTAACTTTGACGTCTATAACCATTATAACTAACTCAAATTCATGTTCTGTTTTTTTAAGGCATTTTTCTATTCACTACCTCATTTGCTCTGCGCAACAATCCTGTGAGGAAAATATTTATGCCCTTTGCGCAGGTGAAGAAAGTGTGGCTGGAAACAATCCAGATGTCCAATAATAGTAGCATGGATTAAGACGGAATACCAGATAGCAATTAAAAAGGAAGGAATTCAGCTCAGTGCAGCAACATGGATGACTCACACAAATACATAATGCCGAGTAAAACAGCAAGACACAAAAGAAAATACATGGCAAGCATCCATTTATATGAAGTTAGAAAATGGACAAAATTAAACTACACTGTTTACGGATACAAAAATAGCAAGCTATAAAGAAAAGAAAGAAACAATAATAGTAAAAGTTGGGCTCCCTGGGTGGAGAGGGGCGTTTATGAGCAGGGAAAGGCATATGGGAGACTTCTTGGGGTGCTGACAATGTTTTATTCTTGATATAGACAGTAGTCATAAAGATGTCTGCTTTATAATAATTCATAAAGTGTGAATTTATGTTTTGTGCACTTTTCTCTATGTGTGGCATAGTTCACAAAAAACCTGTATTTTAAAAATTATGGTTCAGAGGCTAGTGACTTGTCCAATGTCACATGGTTACTACATGGCAGGATTTAGGCAACATTAAGTTCTTTCCTCCATACCAGGCTTCTCATACTTCAATAGGCATACACATCACCTAGGGATCTTATTAAAATAAAGATGTTGATTTAGTAGATCTGGGTTGGGGGCGGAGATCTGTATTTCTAATAAACTTCCAAGTCATGCTGATGCTGTAGCTCAAGGACCACATTTTGAGTAGGAAGATTATGCTGCTTAAAAATTTCTCCCCGTCTTTCTACTTATTTCTCTTCTGTCTTCCTCCTCCTATCTGATCTTGGGTGTGCCCCATGTTTGACCAGTCATTTCATCACATCAGTCCCTCCTCTACCACATCTCTTAATCCTCTCCATCCTCAATTCCCCAATCCTAGAGACCCCTGGAAGCTTAAAAAAGAAAACACAGACTCAAGGGCTCAATCCCCAAGATCCTGATTCAGTAGGTCCAGAGTACAGCCTAGGAGTTTCTAAAATTCTAAAAACAAAGCACCCCCCCAAATTATCACACATCTGTATTATGAAGCTGCTAAAAAAGACTGTAGTGACATGAGTGATCTCCAAATTATTAAATGAAAAGCAAGGTGCAAAAGAGTGTGCTATTATTTGTAAGGTGTATACTCAAGAAATTATAAACAGCAGTTCCCATTGTGTAGGAGAAGAGGATTTAGGGTCAGGAGTAGAGACTTGCTTTTTACTATATGCCCCTTTGTATTTTGAATTTTTTTTTTTTGGTCTTATCAAGTGCAAGCATCTTTTCTTAAGTGCAAAATAAAAAACTCCCTAAAGGTACAGCCAGGTTTGGGAACCACTGCCCTAGTTAACTGCAACTATGTCCTGGCCCCCAAGGTACAAGTATACTACTTTCAACTTTAAAATCTCCTGTAGTTTCCTAATGCCTTTCATGAAATCCCAAGTCTTAAACCAAGTCTCTTTACCCCTTTGATCTGCTATATCAACACAGTAGAGAAATGTTTGCAAGAGACAGCCAGACACCCACCCATCTGCTCATTCCAGCTTTTTAGCCTGTGTCCAAATGTCTCCCTCCCATTTACCAGCCCTGTGCCTACAGCCCTCAACCCTCTACCAAATTCTCTTCTGCCTAAGGCCAGAAGCACGATAAAATCTCCTCATCCCCTCCCACTCCGGGTCTGGAATGGAGTGAGGGTACTAACTTTTTGAAGCATTTGTAATCATGGGGTCAGAATGCCTGCTCCTCTAGGATATCCTAGTGGCTACAAATAGGTGTCAGAGAGACATTTCCCTATTTTGCTTGTGGTTTGACTATAATCATTCTTACGCCTAAAAATACTTTGTGGTAAGAAAATGTGGCAATGCCTTCCTCCCACAGAATACTTTATTTTTCTTTCTCGATCTTCTTCCCTGTACTCAGCCAACTGATTGCTTTTAAAATAAATATCCACTTGGCTCCAGGGTCCATTCTGCACCGTTTCACACTAATCTTAATTCCAGGCATGATTCTGTCACCCTCGGCTCCCAGTAAACCAATCCCAACCCCACGCTCCCAAACTTGGGTCTCGGGAAGTCCCCTCTCCCCCAGCCAGGTCGCCAGCCACGCTGGACAGGAGGCAAGCGCTGGAAGCCCAGGCACAGTGGCCCTTCCCACCCGGCGTTCTGCCAGGAGGCCGCAAGCGCGGAGGCGGGGACGCAGGAATTCGGAACGTAGTTGAAAACGATTCCTCCCCAAGATTCCTAAAAGAGATGGTGCTGGGACCCTAGAGGTGAGGTAGCAGCAGCACGGGGTCGAACACTACGCCTTTAAACTCATTTTGGGAAAGTTGTGAGGGGTCTGGTGCCACGCCCTGGCCGGAACCCCAGGGGATGTGGAGGCTGCCAACCTCTCGGCTCGACCGACGTCCGATCCCTCCCCCGTCACTCACCCCGGAGTTACACCCCACGTCGAGCCCCAGGATCGGCCTTGTCTCTGGACTCTGAGGGAAGAGCCGGCGAAGCAGCTCTGGAGGCAGGAGGCGGAGCCGTTGCTCTGGAGGGTGGAAGCGGGAATAATGAGGGAAATTTCCGAATGGGGCGGCCCCGGGTTCCAGAACTCGCGGTTCCTCTTCCGCTGCGGTCTCTTCAACGCCCCCGGTGGCTTGCTTCATGGACGCCGCCATTAGTCTCAGTCTGGCCTCGGGGTCGCCTCGGAACCGGAAGTCGGGAACCTGCAGGCTCGGCGAGCGCGGTCCGGGCTCCAGCGCGCCTGCGCTGCATGGCAAAGGCGAGTGACTATAAAGGCGGCCTCCCCTGAGCCAGCGCAGAAGTTTGGGGTTTCCGTTGGCGTGAGGAACCCTCGCCATAACCTGGGAGGTGGTTAGTAATATTATCCCGTTTTTCTGGTGAAACAAGCTCAGAGAGGTTGAGTGACTTGCTCAAGCTGACATAGTTTCAACTTGGGCTACCCAGAACAAGGAGTTTGTTGGGATTTGGAAGTCACTTTTGGTCCACCGTCCTTCCTTTACAAATGCATGTGAGATCCAGAGAGTAGGAATTACTTGTCCAGGGTCACACGCGAATCTGTGACGCTGGAACTTCACCCGGTTCATCCTGTGATGCCAGGAACTATGGGTCACTCAAGGTGCCAGAAGACCCAGATGGCCCTGCCTGCCACATGGGTCAGGTGGACAGGGGCAACCGTAGAGTGTGAGCTCTTGAGAGGCAAGGACTATGCCTTAAGAGCCGGTGCTTAAGAGTGCTTACCAGGCGCTAGACACCTTGCTAAGACCTTTACATGTATTTATTTAATTCGTACACCAACCCTGTGAGGGAAGAACAGTAACTAATATCCCTTTTATATAGATGAGGACATTGGGGCACAGCAAAGTTAGTAACTTGCCCAAGGTGTTGCAGTTAGAAATGATAGTACCAGGATTTGACCCAGGCACTTTGGCTCCAGAGGACGTACTTGCAGCCATTGTGTTATTCTCAGCCTGAATCCCTTATACCTGCCATAATGCCTGACCCAAAGATGCTTAATAAGTACATGCTGAATGAAAACTCAATATCTACAAATGGTATTGGGAAAACTGGTTATTCATATGCAAAAGAATGAAAGTAGGCCCTTACACAAAAATCAACTCAAAATGGATTAAATGTAAGACCTGAAACTGTATATCTGCTAGAAAAAAAACCATAGGGGAAAGGCTTCAAGACTGATCTTGGCAATGATTTCATGGATGTGATGCCAAAAGCACAGACAACAAAAGCAAAAATAGACAAGTGGGACTACATCAAACTAAAAAGCTTCTACACAGCAACAGAAACCACTGACAGTAAAAAGGCAACCTGTGGAGTGGGTGAAAATATTTGCAAGCCATTTACTGATAAGGGATTAATTTCCAAAATATATAAGGAACTCCTACAACTCAAAAGCACAACAACCAGTAACTTGATTTTTTTTTAATGGGCAAAGGACTTGAATAGACAGTTTTCCAAAGGAAGGCATACAAATGACCAACAGGTATATGAAAAGATGTTCAGTGTCACTAATTATCAGGGAAATGCAAATCAAAACCACAATGAGATAGCATCTCACACCTGTTAGGGTGGCTATTATGAAAACAAAAACAAAAGACAAGAGGTATTGGCAAGGATGTGGAGAAAGTGGAACGCTTGTGCGTTGTTGGTGGAAATGTAAAATGGTGCAGCCTCTATGACAAACAGTATGGATGTTCCTCAAAAAATTAAAAATAGAACTACTACATGATCCAGCAATCCCATTTCTGGGTATTTATCCAGAAGAATTGAAATCAGGATCTCGGAGAGATATTAGTGCTCACATGTTCATTGTGACACTGTTCACAATAGTCAACATGTGGAAATGACTTAAATGTCCATCTGCAGATGAATAGATAAAAGAAATGTGGTATATACATAAGTAGAATATTATTCATCTTAAAAAAGAAGGAAACCCTACCATATGTGGCAAAATGGATGAACCTTGAGGACATTATGCTAAGTGAAATAAGCCAGTTACAGAAGGACAATTACTGCATGATTCCACTTATATAAGGTATCTAAAATAGTCAAACTCACAGAAGCAAAGACTAGAATGGTAGTTACCAGTGGCTGGGGTGAGGGGAGGGGGGACTTGCTAGTCAACTGGTATAAAGTTTCAGTTATGCAAGATGAATACATTCTAGAGATCTGCTGTACAACATTGTGTCTATAGATAACAGTACTATACTGTACACTTAAAAACTGGTTAAGGGCTTCCCTGGTGGCGCAGTGGTTGAGAGTCCGCCTGCCGATGCAGGGGACACGGGTTCGTGCCCCAGTCTGGGAAGATCCCACATGCCGCAGAGCGGCTGGGCCTGCAACGGGAGAGGCCACAACAGTGAGAGGCCCATGTACCGCAAAAAAAAAAAAAAAACTGGTTAAGAGGGTAGATCTCATGTTAAGTATTCTTGTTGCAATGAAATAAAATTTTTAAAAAAACCCGAACTCCATACAGGATGCAAGTAGGCAACTAAAGCCAGGTCTGATTCGGGAAAACTGAAAAGGAAGAAAGAAGGGAACTGAACTGAAAGAGACCTGGTGGAGTGGAACTAGGCAAAATGTGGGCTGAGCCAGAGATAAGAAAAAAAACTGAGCTGGTAAGAAACTGTGCCGAGGTGGCAGGATGGGGCATGGCATCGGCCTAGGTAGCAGGTTCAAGTCAGCAGCCGGGATGGGCCAGAATATCCAGCAGCGTCAGCCAGGGGTCTGCAGAGTTGTGCTGACCTCTCCCCACCTGGCCAGCCATCTTCAAGGGGCCTCCAGCTTCATGAGGCCAGCGATTTGCTGAACTTCTTCCAAGGACTGAAGCATGACTCCTGCAGACAGTACCATCAGAAGTTAAAATAGGCCCTGTCCCTTTTCCTCTCAATTTTTACTTCATACTTTCATCTCTGTCTGATCTATCAGACAGAGAGGACATAAGTTAATGACCAAAAGTCACAGTGGGATTGAATTAACCACAATATTCTGCACAACTTCTAGAAAAAGGGGGGCAGGGGAGGGTGGGGGAACAGCAGCACCACCACTTCTCTCTCCAGTGTTTGACAGATTTTGGTGAGCTGAACTTACCCCGTTTTGTCACTAGATGATGCTAACACAAACACTTGGCAACCGTTAATTTCCAAAGAGCAGGAATCACCTTGCTTTTGTAGGCAGTTTTTTCTTTGCCTGTTTAAACACAGTATATATATATTTGCCAGTAAAGAGTTTAATTTCATCAAGGACATGGGCATGGTTTTTGAGTTCTCAAAACACTGTTCACCCGAAAAGAAATAGGCAACAGTCCTAGGTGGTGAATGGCAGGTTCCTCCTGACCCCGGGAGCCTCAAGAAGTAAAGATAGGAGTGGGCCTGGTAATGTTACTGGGGACCTGAAATGCCTTAGAGGTGAGCCCATAAAGAGGCATTAGAGTTTGACTCAGTCCGGGGACTTTTTGAACCTGTGCCCATTTTTCAGAGCCTGATCAGCCCAAGTGACCTGACAGTGCTCAGCTGGAGCCTGGGGCCTGAGTAACCAGCCCCAACACCTCAAATAGCTGTAGTAGCACCTAAGAGCATGCTCTGCACTGCAGTTGGCTAGATTTTGTGAAGCCTGATGCCTATACAATTGTGCGGGTGGGCAGTGCTTTAAAGAAAAAAATTACAAACAAAGATAGGTATGAAAGTGAATATTTACAATGAGAAAATAAATCACAACAAATTACAATTTTTAAAAAGCTGACAAATGCCACAAACATCGCAAAAAATCCCATAATTGATGAATCAAATGCCAGTCACATTTGAATATTACTATTTTCTTACATTTTTTGGCTGCATACGCTTTGATTGCTTCTTCACATGGTAATGATTTGAAAATACCATTTTACTAAGAGGACTAGAAAGATGATTCAGACTTATCAAATTTGCCTTTTTATTATTTAATCATTTAGAAAAGTTTCTTTCAGGTTCACAATTTGCTATTGGCAATGTCATGTAAATGTTTAGGTTTTTTATCAAATTGGGGAAAAACCTTGATCAAGTTTCTTTCATCTAGGAGCTATACAATCTCAGAGCGTTTCAAATTTTCTTGTGCAGGGACTGTGCTCTTCAAATTGACTCGTTTACTAGCCAATTTGTCTTTGAAAACCTCATTATAAATGGTGAATTATGAGTTTTTTATTATTTGCATTGATATCAGTAATTTGTGTCAAGTCATCAAAAGGTGTAAAGATAGGAGTTTTGATAATTTGTATTTTGAACAGTTCTTATCAAAAGAGAAAAGAATGCATATATAATGATATTTACTGTGTTATTGAGTATATTGCTGACACAACAAAATTTGTTTTGACTGGATGTCAATAAGGACAGGATCCTCTGCTTATGTTTTTGTACAGCTGACAAGTGGAAGAGTTTTCTTCAGACTAGCTTCTGGCCTCATACATTTCTTTTCTTTTCTTTTTTTTTTTTTTAAAGAAAATGTGTTTATTTTTTCAATATATATTCTTTTTTTAAAATTAATTTTTATTGGAGTATAGTTGATTTACAACGTTAGTTTCAGGTGTACAGCAAAGTGAATCAGTTATACAAATACATATATCCACTCTTTTTAGAGTCTATTCCCATATAGGTCATTACAGAGTACTGAGTAGAGTTCCCTGTGCTATACAGTAGGTTCTTATTAGTTATCTATTATATATATAGTAGTGTGTATATGTTAATCCCAATCTCCCAATTTATCCCTCCCCCGCCTTTCCCTCTTGGTAACCATAAATTTGTTTGTTTTCTACATCTGTGACTCTATTTCTGTTTTGTTTAGGTTCATTTGTACCATTTTTGTAGATTCCACGTATAAGCGATATATGATATTTGCCTTTCTCTGTCTGACTTCAGCTTCATATATTTTCAAAACTTGATTTTCTTCTACTCCCATACAATTCTGGTGCCAGGTGCAGAAGGACACATTTAGACCTTGATTTGAACTCTGGCCTTGCACCTTCAGGTCACAACTTCAGGTGAGTCAGCCCGGTGGGCAGATAAGAGATTCCTGGAGCTAGTCCTTCATCTGGGCATCAGGTAATAGCTGTAATAGGTCAACTATGCATGGAAGTGACTGTAAACCATGTGAATAGATCCCAAACAGAGCGTATCCCCAAGTAAACTTCCCCTTAGCTGGATTCCAAGAATGCCTGTGGCCATTCCAGTGCCATCTAACACAAGGGGAAATGTGAAGGAGGGTAAGTCAAAGTGGAAACAGCAGTCTTTTTTTTTTTTTTTTTCCCCCCGGTTCGCGGGCCTCTCACTGTTGTGGCCTCTCCCGTTGCGGAGCACAGGCTCCGGACGCGCAGGCTCAGCGGCCATGGCTCACGGGCCCAGCCGCTCCGCGGCACGTGGGATCTTCCCGGACCGGGGCACGAACCCGCGTCCCCTGCATCGGCAGGCGGACTCTCAACCCCTGCGCCACCAGGGAAGCCCAGGAAACAGCAGTCTTAATCAACTGCAATTAAAATATCTTAACTTTTTCAAATTTTGTAAAATCAAATGACCTTGTAAACACTTAGAAAAATTTCTAAGGCCTTGGAAGGGTCCTGGGTATGAGTGAGGACCCTGAAGGTTGAGTTTCATTAGCTCCATGGTAAATCCATTTCTGTCCTGCACAGAACACGTATCCAAGCACAGTTAAAATGAAGAAGTATATGTAGAATTTGAAATAACCAAGTTAGGAACTATTCACATGCATAATGGCATCTATGGCCTCCCAAGGAACCTTGCGCAGCTGACATCCTGGCCCATGGTCCAGCTCATCCTACCCTCCCATCCTGTCCCTCTCTAATCACACCCCAGAGCCTCTGCTCAGTTCCTGCTCTCCCACCTCACTCACTACCTCCAGCTGGGGTTTGGGGGGGCCTCAGAACTGATGGTTAAGCAGGAATCTATGCATATTTTAAAATATTAAATCTCTTTTCTCCCAGAAACAATGTTCCAATAAGGGACTCATACCTGGACTTTTGGAACACAAACCATCTATAAATGGAGAATTTACTTTTTATTATGGTTGAGAAACTCTGCAATTAATCCTTGTAGATTTTTAAACCACTTGGAAATAATATTCATACAATTTATAAATGTATGGATATGCAAACCTCTCATTTTCAGATGAGGAAACTGAGACCCAGGAGGTAAAGGCAATTTCTCCAAAGCTGGAACCGAATTAGTGAGGGTAGGTTAAGTGCTGTAACAAACAACCCCCAAATCTCAGTGGCTTACCACAATAAAGGTTTATTTCTCCCTCATGTCTCAATTCAATGTGAGTCAAGGGTAGGGTGGAAGGGGCCTCTGCTTCTCAGAGACTTCATGGACCCATCTAGAAGCTTTAAAAAACATATGGAAACATTAAAAAACATCTGGAAACATTTCACTGGAGGCAAATAAACACATGAAGAGTTGTGAAACATCACTAGCCATTAAGGAAATGCAAACTAAAGCCACCATGAGCTATCCCTATATATCTATTAGAACATATTGAAACATATTGAAAATAGAAAATAGAAACATATTGACAACACCAAATGCTTGAATTCTTGGATGCAGAGAAATTAGATCTGTCATGTATTGTCGGCGAGAATGTCAAATGGCACAGGCATTCTGGAAAATAGTTTGGCAGATTGTTAAAAACAAACAAACAACAACTGGAATTGGGAGGAGTGAGGATTAACTGTTCATGGATATAGAGTTTCTTTTGGGGGGACAAAATGTTCTAAAATTAGATTGTGGTGATGGTTTATTCATACCTTCTAAATATACGAAAAAAATATTAAATTGTACCCTTTATTTATTTATGTTTAAATATTTATTTATTTATTGGCTGCGTCGGGTCTTAGTTGTGGTGCGCCGGCTCCAGAGCATGTGGGCTCAGTAGTTGCGGCATGCGAGATCTTAGTTTCCCGACCAGGGATTGACTGGTGTCCCCTGCGTTGCAAGATGGACTCTTAACCACTGGACCACCAGGGAAGTCCCTAAATTGTACACTTTGAATAGGTGAATTATATGGTATGTGAATTATATCTCAATAAATCTGTTCTTAAAAAAATGAACATACACTTACCATATGACCCAGCAATCACACTCCTGGGTATTTATCCTAGAGAAATGAAAACTTATATCCACACAAAACCTTTATGAGACTGTTCATAGTGGCTTTATTTGTAGTAGCTAAAAATTGGAAAGAACCAATATGTCCTTCAGTAAGTGAATGGTTAAACAAACTGTGGTACATCTATAGCATGGACTATTACTCAGTGATAATACGGAATGAACTACTGATACCTGCAACAATTTGGATGGATGTTAAAGCATTATGCTGAGTGAAAAAAAATCTCAAAAAATACAAACTATATGGTTCCATTTATATAACATTTTCAAAATGAAAAAATCATAGAAAATGGAAAACAGATCAGTGGTTTGCTAGGGTTAGGGGGGTGGATGTGACCATAACATCGTGGCTTAATAGAGATGTTTGTGATGGTGGAATGGTTCTGTATCTTGATTATAGCGGTGGCTACATGAATCTATGTGATAAAATGTCACAGAACTATCTACACACGTTGTACCAATGTTAATTTCCCAGTTTAAGTAGTGTGGTATAATTATATAAGATGTAATCATTGAGGGAAACAGTGAAGGGTACAGGGGACCTCACCATACCTTTTTGTGACTTCCTGTACATCTATAATTGTTTCAAAATAAACAGTTAAAAAAATAAGAGGAATTATTAGAGAATCAATATAGGAAGCAGTTACACCCTCACCCTCTCCACCACCCAATGTAGCCATCTATGCCCCCGCCTGCCTCTAACCCCGGCAGCAAAGTGAACAGGGTAAAATAGAGAATCTCTGGTCTGGGGGACACCAGCCCACTGGAGGAAAGGATAACCTGCTGCAGGCTTAAGTGAAAGTTTACACAGTGAATGTTGAAAACCCCAGATTTCTCGCCCTACCACTTTCCAGATAACTGGCAGCCAGGGTTACACCCTTCAAGTGGGAGGTCTGGAGGACCTGCTTGGGGAAATTTTTTTTTTTTAATTAATTTAGTTTTTGGCTGCATTGGGTCTTTGTTGGGTCTTTCTCTAGTTGTGGGGAGCGGGGGCTCCTCTTCATTGAGGTGCGCGGGCTTCTCATTGCGGTGGCTTCTCTTGTTGCAGAGCACGGGCTCTAGGAGCACGGGCTTCAGTAGTTGTGGTGCACGGGCTCAGTAGTTGTGGCTCGTGGGCTCTAGAGCACAGGCTCAGTAGTTGTGGCACAAGGGCTTAGTTGCTCTGCAGCATGTGGGATCTTCCTTAACCAGGGCTTGAACCCTTGTCTCCTGCATTGACAGGCAGATTCTTAACCACTGTGCCACCAGGGAAGCCCTGCTTGGGGAAACTTACAGACATCTGGGGTTTCTCTAGGGAAACGGCCCAGCCAGAACTAGTGAAGCTCACAGAGACAACCCCACCACCAGCTCAGAGCTTTTTAGTGCCCCAGTCATTTTTTTAAAAAAATTTATTTATTTATTTATCTATTTATTTGGCTGTGTTGGGTCTTACTTGTGGCACATGGGATCTTCATTTAAGCATGCGGGACCTTTCACCGCGGTGCGCAGGCTTCTCTCTAGTTGTGGTGTGTGGGTTTTTCTCTCTCTAATTGTGGCGCACGGGCTCCAGAGCGCATGGGCTCTGTAGTTTGCATCTCATGGGGTCTCTTGTTGAGGCGCGTGAGCTCAGTAGTTGTGGTGTGTGGACTCAGTAGTTGTAGCGTGTGGGCTTAGTTGCCCCGTGGCATGTGGGATCCTAGTTCTCTGACCAGGGATCAAACCCCCATTCCCTGCATTGGAAGGCAGATTCTTTACCACTGGACCACCAGGGAAGTCCCCATTCTTTTTTAAATAGATTCCAAGTGTATGTGAAAGTAGAGAGAATGGTATGATTTCCATGTACCTGCTACTCAGCTCCAAAAATTATCAAACATACAGCCAATCTTATTTCTTCCATACCTGTATACTTTCAATCTGTTGGTGCCCACCCTCTTTAAAAAATAAAACAAAACAAAAATAAAAACCTTACAGCTTATTTGTTGAAGAAATTAGATATTTCATCCTGTAGCATTTCCCATATTCTGGATTGTAGAAGTCATGTAATAATTTTCTCAACTTTTGTATTCTATATGAACTCTTGGTTAGCTCTAGAATCTTGTTCAGATTGAGATTTGATTTTTGGCAGGAAAACTACTAGGTGGGGATGTACTTCCTATTGTATCTCATCGGGGGGCCCACTCTTAAAGTAGAACAGACGACCCTAGATCATCAGACATTTGAGGAAAGTCTCTAACATGAAAAATAGAGTTCAAATAGCCTGGAAACAAGTAAGTCAGAGGAGCAAAAACCATGCAGGGAGAAGAAAAATATCCCCCAAATCCTAAAATACTAACATTCTCTATGAATTAAGAGAGATATTACAACCATGAAACAAGCTAGAAAAAGAACATTGAATCCAAGTGATGGTTATGTTTATCATAAAATTCTTTCAACTTTTCTATATGTTTGGAAACTTCTCACAGCAAAATATTGGGGAAAAAGAACATTTAAAGAACAAACAGAAGCGTTGGGAATTAAAAATATGATAGCAGAAATGAAATACTCCATAGAGTAGCTGGAAGACAAAATTGAGGCAATCTTCTACAAAGTGGAGCAAAAAAGGCAAAGATGGAAAATAGAAGACAAAAGATATAGTCTGGGGACTTCCCTGGTGGTCCAGTGGTTAAGAGTTTGCCTTCCAATGCAGGGGGTGCAGGTTCAATCCCTGATCAGGGAGCTAGGATCCCACATGCCTTGCGGCCATAAAACAGAAGCAGTATTGTAACAAATTCAATAAAGACTTTAAAAAATTGTCCACATCAAAAAAATCTTTAAAAAAAAAAAAAAAGATATAGTCTGGCTTAGGTGGTCTGATATCCAAATAATAAGAGTTCCAGAAAGAGAAAGCTGAGGGAACTATCAAACTATCTGTCAAAGAATTAGCAAATAAATCAAAGAACTAGCAAAGAAATAATTCAAGAAAATTGCCCAGAACTGAAAGGCCTATCAGTTGTATAATGGATAAAAATAGTTTCCTTTCCATCCTCCCTCCCTTTCTCCTTTTTTCCTCTTATCATCCTTCTCTCCTTCCTTCCTTTTTTTCTCTATTTATTTTATTTAACTTCCCTTTGCAGTATATTTTATTACACAATTATGTTATTTTTGGTATAGAAAAATTAGTAAATCCAGATAAAACAAATAATAAACAAATACAGGGACTTCCCTGGTGGTCCAGTGGTTAAGAATCCTCCTTCTAATGCAGGGGACGCAGGTTCAATCCCTGGTTGGGGAACTAAGATCCCACATGCTGCAGGGCAACTAAGCCTGCGCACTCTAGAGCCCACGCGCCACAACTAGAGAGAAGCCCATGTGCCGCAACAAAAGATCCTGCATGCCACAATGAAGATCCCCCGTGCTGCAACTAAGACCCGACACAGCCCAATAAATAAATGAATATTAAAAGAAAACAAATACAGTAAAGTGACAGGGCACAGAGATCTGTTGTGTCTCTATACATTGACAGTGAGCTAGTAGAAACAGAAATTGAGAAAACAATTTCATTTACAATTGCAACAAAAAGAATAAAATAGCTAGGAATAAACTTAACCTAGGAGGTGAAAGACCTGTACGCTGAACACTGTAAGACGTTGAAAGAAGTTGAAGAAGACACAAACAAATGGAAAGGAATTCATGTTTATGGACTGGAAGAATTAGCATTGTTAAAATGTCCATATTGGGCTTCCCTGGTGGCACAGTTGTTGAGGGTCTGCCTGCCGATGCAGGGGACACGGGTACGTGCCCTGGTCCAGGAGGATCCCACATGCCGCGGAGCAGCTGGGCCCGTGAGCCATGGCCGCTGAGCCTGCGCGTCCGGAGCCTGTGCTCTGCAACAGGAGAGGCCACAACAGGGAGAGGCCCGTGTACAGCAAAAAAAAAAAAAAAAAAACAGCATGGTATTGGCAGAAAAACAGATACATAGATCAATGTAAGAGAATTGAGAGCCCAGAAATAAACCCATGCATGGGTTTATGGACAATTAATTTATGACAAAGGAGCAAAGACCATACAATGGAGAAAGTATAATCTCTTCAATAAATGAGGTTGGGAAAACTGGGCAGCTTAAACATGAAACTAGACTACTACCTCACACCATACACAAAAATCAACTCAAAGTAGATTTAAAGACTTAAATGTAAAACCTGAAACCATAAAACTCTTAGAAGAAAACGTGTATGTTTTCTGTATTTGTCCCTGTATTTGTTTATTATTTGTTTTATCTAGATTTACTAATTTTTCTATACCAAAAATTACATAAATTTTGTAAAAAGGCAGTATGTTCTTTGACATCAGTCTTAACAATATCTTCCTAGATATGTCTCCTCAGGCGAAGGAAACAGAAGCAAAAATAAACAAATGGGACTACATAAAACTAAAAACTTCTGCACCCTCAACAAAACAAAAAGACAACCTATCAAATGGGAGAAGATATTTGCAAATGATATATCCATTAAGGGGTTGATATCCAAAATATATAAAGAACTCATACAACTCAGCAACAAAAAACCAAACAACCTGATTAAAAAATGGGCAGAGGAGCTAAATAGACATTTTTTCAAAGAAGACCTACAGATGGCCAACAGGCACATGAAAAGATGCTCAACATCACTAACTATTGGAGAAACGCAAATCAGAACCACAATGGATATCACTTCATGCCTGTTAGAATAAATAACAAGGCAAGAAATAAGTGTTGGCAAGGAGGAGAAAAGGAAGCCCTTGGGCACTGTTGGTGGGAATGTAAATTGGTGCAGCCACCATGGAAAACAGTATGGCAGTTCCTCAAAATATTAAAACTAGAAATGATCCAGCAATCCCACTTCTGGGTGTTTATCCAAAGAATAAGAAAATGCTAACTTGAAAAGATATAAGTACCCCTATGTTCATCACAGCATTATTTACAATAGCCAAGATATGGAAACAACCTAAGTGCCCACCAGTGGATGAATGGATAAAGATTCCCAGAGTGGAATACTACTCAGCTATAAAAGGATGAAATCTTGCCATTTGTGACAACATGGATGGATCTTGAGTGTGCTATGCTAAGTGAAATAAATCAGATGGAAAAAGAGAACTACCACATGACTTAACTCATATGTGGAATATAAAAAACAAGCAAACTGTTGGTGGGAATGTAAATTGATACAGCCACTATGGAGAACAGTATGGAGGTTCCTTAAAAAACTAAAAATAGAATTACCATATGACCCATCAATCCTGGGCATATACCCTGAGAAAACCATAATTCGAAAAGAGTCATGTACCACAATGTTCATTGCAGCACTATTTACAATAGCCAGGACATGGAAGCAACCTAAGTGTCAATCGACAGATGAATGGATAAAGAAGATGTGGCACATATATACAATGTGTGGGCCTTGGTCATGCTTCCCAGAATCCACTTGTCAAAGCCCTCCTCTTCCTAGGACAGTTTATGCAGAAGTTGGGGATTGAGAAGCTTGAGAAGGAATACAATATTCCTTCTTTAGGTTTTCTCTCACTGTCTGTTTCTTGTGATAAAAAGCCAAAACAAGCCAACTGACCCTTTCAGCGTTCTACCTGGAAATCATCTTAGCCAGATCCACCAGTTCATTAGGTATTTTTTTCTATTTTTCACATGAGTGTAGATTAAAGTTTTGCTCAACTTTCTACCATGACATAACAAGGGTCTGTGTCCCTCCGGGTTTCAATTCTATTTTCCTCAATTTCCTTTGAACCTTCATATGCAGTCTCCTGGAAGCCCTTCAAGCTTTCCTTAACAGTCTCATTGAGACTTGTCAGGCATCTCCTACCACCTGGTCCCAAAATCAATGCTGTGTGTTTGAAGTTTTGTCATGGCAGTGCCTCACTTCCAGGGAACAGATTCTGTTCCAGTTATCTGTTGCTGCATAGCAAACTACTTCAAACTTAGTGTCATAACACAACAACAATTTTGTTGTCCTCACAGATTCTGTTGATTAGGATTTGAACAGGGGACATAGGGGATGGTTTGTCTCTGCTCTATGATGTCTTGGGCCTCAACTGGGAAGACTCAAATGTCTGGGGGCTGGAGTGAGAGAATCTACTTCCAAATTGGCTTCCTCCCTCACATGGCTGCCACTTGGTGAGCATGGCTGGAAGACCGGGCTCAGCCTGGTCTCTTGGCTAGAGCACCCACACATGCCTCCCTAGCGTGGTGGAAAAAGGAGCTAACAAAGGGGCACAGAGCACCTACTGTGTACAAAGCACTTCCATAGCCGGCAGAAGATAGGAGAGGGAGAAATCACCAGGAGTGTTGCAGAAGAGAAACCATACCCAACAGCTCCAGACCATTTAGCTGAGAGTCCCAAGTGAATGTGCTTTAAAGTGGCCCCAGCAGGAAAGCAAGCGCTGAGGAGCTGTGGAGCTGTGGGAAGGGGAGGCCTCTGAGCGGGGTGGGGCCTCTGAATCGTTTTCTCAGCTTGCTTCCTGTCCACCGAAGTTCAGGAGTCCAAAGTCCTCTTTGTTTTGAGACAGGGTGAGGTTCGCTCCTTTTGGCAGAGTTTTCCCAGAAAAGAAAGCAGAGACCCCAGGAGGGGTTGGGGAGGGTGGGCTGGGGAGAGAGGATCTTAGCCGTCTGTGTGTGGGGATGGGGGTAGGGGACAATCAGTGAGCGGGCAAACACAGGTTCGCTGAGAGTCGCCAGACTTGAGTGAGGAAGATGGCAGGTGTAAGCCAGGTCAGGTCAGCTCAGCCCTGAGTTCCTCAGAGGAACCTGCTAATGTAATCATCACCCCATGTGCCCTGTAATCCCACCCCCGGTCGCTCACTCGTGTATAAGCTTGGACAAGTCACTGCACCCTCTGCTCCGGAGATTCCTCTTAGGTAAAATAAAAGGGTTGGAGGAGGTTCATTCATTAATTCCATTCATTCAAAGGCTGTGTATTGACGCCGTTTGCCATAAGACCTATGAATTCAAGGGGGAACAAGACAGAGTTCATGCCTTCAAGCAGCTCAGGTCTTATACTAGGAGACAGAAGGAGAGGTTAAAACGCAGCTAGAGTGGTACAGAGCAGGAGGGGTCCGAGGAGGGAGTGGCCAGGGCACCTGGGGGAAGGACTGAGAAAGGCTTCATAGGAGAGGCAACTCTAAAAGCCGCTGTTCTTGGGGATCCTTCCAGGTACAACACAGGCTTTCCTTCTAGGGAACCAGATTTTGGGTCAAAATAAGGAAGACTCTTCTAACAGAACTGCGCACAAAAGAACAGGCTTCCATGGAAGGCTTCCTGTCGGGAGGAGCCTCTGTCAGGGCTGTCACAGGTGCAAGGATCCAAAGGGCCTCCGCCAAGGGTCTATATATATTGACAGGAGGGCCAGTGTGGAACGTGGAGGTTTAATTCTCACTGAGCTACACTAGGAGCAGCAGCTCTGGCGTGAACCCCTCACACTGCCCCCCTCCCCCACACACACATACACACACACTCCCTGAGCCATCCGAGGGGACGAGCAAAAGGCAGGCAAAGGAGAAGATTCAGGTGTCATTATTACTTTTATTCTTATCTCCTGTCAGTCATGGACCAGGAAGGTGAGGCCAGGGAAAGGAACAGCGCAGATCCCAGGAAACTTGGAGGAGCTGAGGCCTGAAGGGCTTGTTTCTGGGGGTGTGTCTCTGCCCTCGGACACTCGAGAGAAAGCTCTGGGCCTGGGTGGCACAGGGGTGTTTCCAACAGACAGGTAAACAGCGTCTGAGATACGACAGTGGCTGGACTAAAGGGAACAGCAGGAGGCTGAGGCAGAGAGTGGTCTGGGGTGATCCGAGAAGAGCAGGGAATGAAGGCCAGTGGCCAGATCCGGCCCGCAAACCTCAGGCCGCACATCTTTCTGCTTCTCGCCTGCAGAACCAGGCCCTGCTTTTCCTCAGGCAGCCACTGAGGGGCAGCAAAGTGCTTGAGTGAAATCCCAGGTGGGCCAGGGAGGGGAGAGGTGGAGCCTTTTGGAACAAGGGTGTCTGTCTGATCCTGATGCCCCCAGGAGCAAAAGACGAGGATGGCAGAACCAAGATTCCAGGGGCTTCCCCAGGCGATACAGGCGCCACACCTGAGCCTGGGAATCGGTGCTAGAGGCCAGGGACCTGTGTGTACCTCCCTGGCCCCCCCATCTACAATCCCCAGGAGAGGATCTTTTGCTCTGTTTTCCCCTCAGTAAGAGACCTCTGACCTGCATCACAGATGGTCAGATTCTCGGCTGCCTGCAGTTTTATAAAATCCAACCCACCCCTTCCTGGGCAGGGAAGCAGGCTCCTCTCCTCCTCGGCAGCTTGTGCCACCTGCCCAGCTTCGGTTTCTCTGTTTCTCGAAATCCTGCATTCCTGTTCCCCACCCTTCCTCCTTCCAAGGCCCATCCAGGTGTCCCTGGGGTGCCTCATGGCTTCAGTGCAGGTGGAACACAGGAGCCTCAGCCCTGGCTCTGCTGCCAGCTCAGCATGTCCTGGACCCCTCTCAGGACCCAGAATAAGGGACTCCGCAGCATACTCTGCTATGCGATGGCCCTGAGTTGCCCTGTCACATTGTATATTGCTGAGTACTTGCTTTCCCCTTCACGCTTTTGGAGCTCAGCCTTGGAAAAGCTGCGTAAACGCCAAATTCTGCATAAACTGTCCTAGGAAGAGGAGGGCTTTGACAAGTGGATTCTGGGAAGCATGACCAAGGCCCAGGCTGAGAATTACAGGGCAAGGGGTGGGGGAAGTAACCCCTCTAGCACTGGAACTGGAGATTAGGAGAGGAATCGAGGGGACCTCGGAGGAGAGGTGGCAACTGGATAAGGAAGTCAGCGCAAATAAATGTTCTGGTGCCTGTCCCTGCGGCACTCTGGCCACGGTCTTCCATCTTGCTGACAGGAAAACTGAATCACAGTCAGTAAGAAACACTTGCTTAATACCATGAGCCCGTTGGCAATGAGGCTGGAAATCAGACACCAGAATCCTGCTTCCCAGCTTGTGTTTAGAAGGTGGAAACTACAGAGTACAAAATCTGGTGGTGGTAACTGGGGTGGGGTGGGGAGGGAAGGCCAGGGGTGGTAATGAGGACGACGAATCCCCCGAGCTGTCAGGGCCTGACCATCCAGTCTCATTCCAGCCCCCATCCAGTCTGTTAGCCTCTCCATCACCTCAGCTTTCCTCTCTGCAATGGGGATGCACTGAGTACTACCCTCGTAGGGTTGCCGTATGGATTAATTTAGACCAGCACGCGGGGCGCATCCCTCCTGTGCTCCCAGTTGCCTTTATCTCACACACCAACACCGCCATCCATTCTTGGTTCCCTCTCTCCTCATACCCGAGATGGAACAAAACTTCAAATGCTTCTGCAATATTTCTTACAAGTTGGAAATAGGAAGGGCGGAGAGGGAGGGATCAGGAGCACCTAGATAGCATACCTAGTTATCCCCCCACCCCCAGGGGCAAACAGAGCCACCGGCATATGGGGAGAGAGGCAACCCTGGAGGGAGAGGCCAAGGAAGGGTCCAGGTATCCACTCTGAACCTCCCCGACTCCACACAGTAACTTTCCACTGGCCCAGTTAGCCGCTAGCAAGGGCAGGCTGCACGCTTCCCCCAGGTGTGGCCCCCGGGTCCACTCCCCAGCAGACTTGCAGGGGGCTGGGTGGCTGACGCACACCCTGCGTGAGATCTCAGCCGCCCAGAGGCTGATAAGGAGACCCGACCCCATCACATGGGGACCAGCTGGAGGGACTTGCCCTGGTTGTTAACATCAGCTGGACGCCTTCCAAATTGGAGAGATGAGGAGATAAGGAGTGAAACGGCGACATGGGCACTGCCAATGGAGGCCTCAGGAGGCCTGACTGGGGATAAGCCAGCAACTGGCAGAGGATGGGGGGAGGCTTTAGGAAGTGAGATGGGCAGAAAGACCATGGGGAAGGGCTGGAGGCAGGGCCGGACTCCCTCCTGATGGGGCTGGCTCAGTTGCTAGATAAGCCTCCCTTCCCTAGAACACCCGGTCCTCCAGGGCCCAAGCCCTCACTCGGCCTCAGGTCTGTGGGAGCAGCCTGGGAGTTTAAGAGAAGAGGTGAGCAGATGTTGGTTTCAGTCCTGCCACGCCTCCCAGGAGGATGCAGGTCTGGGTGAGTTAGCGGTGCTGCAGAGCCCAGGCCTCCCAGTTGGTTGGCTGCCTGCTCCCACCTCCCATGGAGCCTCAGGACAGGTCCCCACTCAGTAGCAGGGCCCCTGCCCCCACCTCCTGCCCCAATAGCTCTGTGTCACGACCCAGGAGGGTAAACCAAGGCAAGCACAGATGGTACTGGCTTCCTGCCCCTCTCTCTGCTGCAGGGCTCTGGTGCCTAGAACAAGCCGCTGGTCCCAGAGCTGAGAGAAGATAGGCAGCCTGGAACAGCCATCCTGTTCACCCACTATCCCCATCCCCCCACTGCAGAGCACCCACATCTTGTCTCCCAGTTGTCCTCTCCACCCCTTTCTTACCGAATGTCAAAACCTAACCTGGAAGGAGGGAGAGGAGGCAGGGGTGGGCACAGGACAGTGTGCCCCATAGTCCTACAGCTGTGGCAACTTCAGGAGGGATCATGGTGGGGCTGCAGGCCTCGGCCAGGCTTCCTGGGATCTTTTTCCCACCTCTGAAATCCTGCTGGGCTTCTCCCACTCATCCCTTGGGTCCTCAAACCCAGAGGAACTTCCAGCCTCGACTGTCTCAGTTTGGGAGATATAACTGGGGGGAAGGGGTGGCACAGGGGATGGTGTGACCTGGGTACCGCAGGGCCCCTGATGGCATGGGTACAAGCTGCAGAAGGTGAGGATGAGGGCTGGCTGAGGGAAGTGAGCAGGCTGGCCAAAGGCTGGGCTGGCAACTAGCTTTATATCTGGGCTGGCAGGAGCACGGGGTGGGGGTGTCAGAGGACCAGCAAGGGGGCATTCTCTGAAGGAAGGCGGGGGTGGGAAGGGCTCCTCATTCCCGGTTGGTGCCAAAAAGCTGCAGGAAGAAGGTGAAGATATAGATGATGTCTAGGTAAATGTTGAGGGCTCCAAAAATATACTCCTCAGGGCTCAGCGAGTGGCGTCGGCTACCCATCAGCAACTGGGTGTCAAATGCCAGGAACTGAGGGAAGGGGGAAGAGAGAGAGAGAGGTCAGAAGGTCTGGTCACTGTGACACTGGCCAAGGGAGCCCAGTGTCCCAGCCCAGGCCCACCCCCAATTTTGTTATCACGGGCTACCTGGCTGCTCAGTGACCCTCCTGTGACAGCCCGGAATGTGGCACTTTCCCAACACCTTCCATCCCTAATTCAACACTTATTTACTGAGCACCTACTATGTGCCAGCCACCAATGCAGGAAAGAACAAGACAGACAAGATCCCCGACTTCGTAGAGCTTAGAGTCTAGCGGGAAAGTAACTGTTAGTATGGTGAGTAACAAAGAGAAACACAAAGTGCCACAGGGGGCTGATAACGGGAACCTGACCAATGTGAGTGTGTCAGCGGTCAGGGAAGGCTTCCTGGAGGAGGGGACCTTCAAGCAGAGGCATAGTCTTCTTGCATTCCCTCAGGGCCCTACTCAGAGGATGAACGAATGCTCCATGTAACAGTGAGCAGGGAGCAGGCACTTGTTAGGTGCTTTACAGACATTAGCCTACTTTGTCCTAATAACGTCCCTATTGAGTAGGGATTCTACCTTTCTTAGAGGAAACCAAGGCCCAGAGATGTTCAGTACTTAACCAAGGTTACAGGGCTGGGAAGTGGCAAAGCCAGGATCTGCACCCAAGCAGGCTGGCTCCAGAGCCCCCTCATTTAGCCATTCTGCTCTGCAGCTTATGGGCAGCACCCAGGGTTAATGTGTTTCCTACCAGGAAACAGGCTCCCCCGAGAGCCCCAGTGACTTGCTCAGAGCTGCAGAGACAACGAGGAACACCGTGCCATGCCTGCTTTCGGGGGCTCACCACTTAGTGGGGGACACTTACAGATGATTACAATAAAACCTGGTAAATGCCATAATTAGTGCTGATTGGGCAGGAGGAAGGTGGCCCGGGAGAGGTGACACTTTCCCTGGGGCTTGAAGTATGAGTAGGAGTTTGCTAGACTAAGCAGGCCTGGGGAAGCCCTGGAGGTGAGGGCGGTGGTGTGCAGAATGAGGAATTCATTGTGGCAGGAGCAGTGGGGCAAAGGGATGGATGGACAGAGGCTGGAGCCCAGGGGCCAGAGGCTCCAACAGGGAGCAGCTCCAGCATGTGGGACATCAAGGCATCTCACCCTTGAGGGCGGGGAGGTGGGCATGATTACAAGTATGGGCTTGAAAGTCAGACCGACTTGGATTCCAGTCTCAGCTCTGCTACTCACTAGCTCTGGGATCCTGGGCCAGGTTATTTAGTCGTTGTGAGCCCGTGAGTCCACCTTGGCAGAAGGGAGGTGAGTGTGCGTGCCTCCTGAGGATGTTGTGAGAGTGAGATAATGCGTGCAAGGTGCCTGGCAAGGTGCCTGACACACGGTAAGCACTTAATAAATGGTGGCTGTTAGTGGAGTTTTATTGTTATATCTGCAGAAGGAGAGGTGCCCCCTTGAGAACTTGTGTGCGCTGCTGCTGAGACTCAGGTCTCCTGCCACTCAGCAAGGAGGCAGAAATGTCACTAGGGAAGCTGTGTAGCCTTAACAGCAGGCAAATGGAGAACCAGAGCCAGGGCTGAGGGGGCCCTGCTCCGGGCACGAGAACACAGGACCGGAGCCGGAACGCCTGGGTTTGGGCTTCTATAGCTTGGAGCCATCACCCACGTGACCTCAGTGTCCTCACCTGCAAAATGGGACAGTAATGACAACCACACCAGGGTGTGGTTTTGAGGGTAAAGGTATCACAGCATATGTGTCATCAACTATAGTTATTCTTTAGTGTCGTTTTACTCCACTCTACTCTGTTCCTTCTCAGTGTGATTTGGATTGCCAGGTAAAGTTTCCTTCTGTAGCAAGAACAGGCAAGGAGAGGGGCTGACTCAATGCTACCGGCTGCTTCGCAGTCACGGCTGCCAGCATAAGTTAATAAACTGCTGATCTGGCTTACCAATCAGTCACTTGCTTGGTTGATTTCCCAGAGCCCGGTCACCCCTGGGTGAGCTAATGAAATTGAATCTCTCAACTAGAAGGCTTGGACCTGACCCGGTCTGGGGGTGGCCTCTCCAAGGAGCCTCCTAGAACAGCCAGCTGGCTTTTCTCTTGCAGAAAAGAGGAATGAAATGGTTTCTGCCCCTGTCCTTGGCCAAGGGCCATGGACGCTTATCTACATGGGCTATCTGCGAGAGCCTGCCACAAATTTCAACCCACTGCCCAGGAACACCCATCACTGCGACCTCATGCCTGTGAGCCAGCTGAAGGCTTTCCATTCATTTATTCCCAGCAGCATTTGTTGAGCATCTACTATGTTGTAGGGAACATGAAAGCAAAAGACATGATCAGAGATTACATTACAAGCATGCACTCACATAGGGGAAAGTAACTTGATAATCTCCCTGGGTGACGAGCGCTGTTCCCTAACATGTTGGCTGAGAGCAGATATCTTGGTCATAGTTAACATTGTAGTTGGCAGCTAAGATCTCAGTTGAGAGCCAACAACCAGATTGACCACTGACACCTAAAAGGACAGCAGGGGACTTCCCTGGTGGCACAGTGGTTAAGAATCCGCCTGCCAATGCAGGGGACACGGGTTCGAGCCCTGGTCCGGGAAGATCCCACATGCCAAGGAGCAACTAAGTCCGTGCGCCACAACTACTGAGCCCGCACGCCTACAGCCCGTGCTCCGCAACAAGAGAGGCCACCATGATGAGAGGCCCGTGCACCGCAACAAGAGAAGCCACCATGATGAGAGGCCCGTGCACCGCAACCAAGAGTAGCCCCCGGTCGCCGCAACTAGAGAAAGCCCGCGCGCAGCAATGAAGACCCAATGTAGCCAAAAATAAATAAGTAAAATAAATAAATTAAAAAAAAATTCCCCAATCCTGCCAAAGTCATAAAAAAAAAAAAAGAGGACAGCAGGTGCTTGAGTTGCGAGGCAACTGGATACAAGACCCTGAAGGAGGGGCACGTGGGTCAGGGGCAAGAGGCAGGAGCTGGGCGAGGATGCTACTAACTTACATCTGAACCGTCTTTTCACACGCTAGTCCTTTATCTCACTTGCCCAATTCACTCTAGGAGGTGGATATTCACCCTTATTATTTTAAATATGAGGAAAGGAGTCTCAGAGCAGGTGAGTGACTTGCTGATGGTCATTTATCTATCTGGAACCAGATTACCTGTCTCCTACATTCCAACAGAGAAGGGGGGAGGGTGGGCTTGAAGGGAGGGAGGAAGCACGCACAGAGGGCAGAGGAGACAAAGGCAAACTTTCCTGGTTCACCTTATTGGCCAGGGCTGCACCTGGTCAGGGTCCCACGGCCATATACTCGGCCTGACCCTGCCTCGTCCAGGCTTATGTCTGCTGTCCTCCCAGAGATGAGGCTGAGAGGCTCTGGGGGAGCCATGCCATGGAAAGGGTGGCTCAGAGCCACCAACAAACAGGCACTGAATACAAAAAGCTGGGGTTGCAATGTGTTGAATCAGCATAAAAAATATACGTGGACCATGTCCATGCTACAGAAATGCCAACATAAGGGCTCAAAGCAGCACACCCAAGGCTGTTCACGGCAGCTTAGGTTCTAACAGTGAAACCCTGGAAACAAACCCAAGCTCTATTAACCAGGGGATTGTTAAGTAAACTGTGGGCAGCAGTGCTGAAGCAGAAACATCTCTGATATACACTCTTATGAGAAAAGCACAACTTGCAGAAAAATCCAAATCACATGAGCCCCTTTATGTAACAAAAAAACCTCACAAAACTATGTTATAGGGGGCCTACATAGCATATATCTATAAAATGCATATAGAGAGGTCTGGAAGGAGAGACAACTGACCACAGCTGTTATACAGCCAAATGACATTTGCTTTATCTATATCATTTAAGATTTAAAAAAATGAAATATATGAATAAGTGTATTCATACATTATATTAGAAAAAACTAAGAGAAGGGTTAAAGTAACACAAAAGAAGAGTTTGTGAACGCTGTCATTTAACTGTCCCCATAATCCCCTGGGACAGGTATTGCATGATCATCTCCATCATGGAGCTGAGACTGAGGCCCAGAGAGTATAAATGACTCGCCCACTTCACACAGCCGAGAGGACAGACAATCCTATTCTGTTTCCACCATGTGACTGACACTGCTTTGGGGTGTGTGTGTGTGTGTGTGTGTGTGTGTGTCTGTGTGTGTGTCTGTGTGTGTGTGTGTCTGTGCGACGCGCAGGTTCAGCGGCCATGGCTCACGGGCCCAGCCGCTCTGTGGCATGTGGGATCTTCCCGGACTGGGGCACGAACCCGTGTCCCCTGCATCGGCAGGCGGACTCTCAACCACTGCGCCACCAGGGAAGCCCTAAGCGTGGGCTTTGAGGATTCCAGAGAAAAGAGACTACCAGCTTTAAGCCCTTGTGCCCTCAGTTGGGTGCAGGACAAGGAGAGGGGAGCTGAGTGGAGACTCGTCTGGGGCCCATAGAAGATACTTCTCTTGTCTTCAGCAACCTGGGTGTCAAAAGTTGAAATGGCACAGACGACCTCTGCATGCAGCCCTGGGTCCTGGGGAGCACTCCCAGGTGGGTCACCACCACCAAAGGAACAGGGTCTGGCAGCCGTGTGAGCCAGAAAGTCTGGCCCAAGATAAAAGGGGAGCAGTGTGAAAAGGTATGTGAAAGAGGAAGGGCATGCGTGTGATACAGTGCTTAAGAGCACGGACTGGGAAGTCTCATAGACCTGGGTTCAAAGCTTGCCTATGACCTTAGGCAACTGACTACTACTAACAGGTAATATTATTGATCACTGATGACACGCCAGGCACTTTCTGACTGCTTTGCACATATTAATTCACTGAAAAGTCACAACCTACGAGGCGGGTACTATTATTATCTGCATTTTACGGATAAGGAAACAGAAGCACAGAGAGGTAACATGACTTGATCAGTCCACACAGCTCGAATGTGGCAGAGAATGGATTTGAACCCAGCTACTGTGCTCCAAAATCTGGTGTTCTGAATTATAAGGTTAACATTTACAATAAGGGTGAAAGCTACCATGGTAGTTGAGAGACTACCATGTTCCAGGTGCTAGGCTGTTTTCTTTTTTCTGTTCATATATTATCTTATAATGCATTACCACAGCCTTGTGAGATAGTTAATATTAGCCTCATTTTAAGGTGTGGCACAGAGAGATCAAGTAACTTGCCCAAAGGCCACAGTGGTAAGATGAGCTAGGCCTTGACTGTGGTTTGGGTGGGGTGCACGTGGCCACCAGAAGAGCCCCCCTGGCCCTCCTGATAGCACCTTTCCCGGCTCTGCCCCTGCATGCCTGTGTAGAGGCTCCCCTGCCCTGCTCCCTACGGGGACTCTGAATCACCCCTCCCTCAGTCTACCAGCACTGGGGCTGGGGGCCTTCTTTCACCTTCTCCAGGTCAGGGTGTTGGTTTGAAAGGCTTGGTTTGAGCAGGGCGTTGGTTTCAGAGGATTAGTGTCTCAGGAACTGAGACTGAGGTGAGGTCCAGGAGGGGGACACGAGCGCACTTTCCCCCCGAAGGAGCAAGTACTGGTCAATCCACCCTCCCTCCTGCCACCCTCAGAGGAATCCACTCAATCTCGAGTGGGTTCAGATGAGGCCTCGGGTGGGCATCAGGGCTGTTGTGGTGGCAGAGGGTGGGCGGCAGGACAGAGAAGGTTCTCACTGGATATTTCAGGCTCATGTAAACCACTGAGGCAAAAGAGTCTCTAAACTCTGAATGAAATAAAGATGAGTCTAAAATAAAGTGATACCCCTGCCTTGGGTTTGTGTAGCCGTTTTTACTTTTCAAAGTGTTTCTCTAACTTTGAAGAAGGCAGGGCATCTATCACAGCCCCCGCTAGAAAAGCAGGGTAAGGGGTGGGGTGGGGGCAGACTGGAGTCTCTTCCCCAAATCCCTCACATGCCGTGGGAGGATTCACAGGACACACAGATTCCCTGTTGGGGCTGAATGGAAGTAACGGCCCAAAGCCTAGCCTCAGGGTGACAGAGGCTGAGAAGGCCTCTCTGGGCCCTCCTGCTGTGGGGGGACCTCTCTAGGCCTCTATCTTCCCATCTGTGAAATGGACAGGGAGACAGAGTAGAAAGAATGCTGGGCTGAGAGTCAGGAAAATGGGGCTTTCATCCAGCTTGGCGGCCAACAGTGCATGCAAGTGTGTGTGTGTGTGTGTGTGTGTGTGTGTGGTGTGTATGTAGTGTGTTTGTGATGTGTATATGGTGTGCACGTGTATACGTGTGTGTGGTGTGTGTATGTGGTGTGTGTGTGTATGATGTGTGTATGGTGTGTGTGTGGTGTGTGTGTGTGGTGTGTGTATGGTGTCTTGTGTGGTGTGTGTGTGTGGTGTGTATGTGTGACGTGTGTATGGTATGCATGTGTGTGGTGTGTGTGTGGGTGTGTAGTATATATGTGTGTGTGGTGTGTGTGATGTATGGTGTCTTGTGTGGTGTGTATGTGTGTGTGGTGTGTGACGTGTGTATGGTATGTATGTGTGTGGTATGTGTGTAGTATGTATGTGTGTGGTGTGTGTACATGTGTGTGGTGTGTGTGTCTGGGTGTGCTCTCTCTGGGTCTCAGCGCAGGGAGGTCCCTGTCACTCTGAGGGCTCACAGTCTCAGTGTTCCTTTTCTTCTAGGAACTGAGAGCAGACGGTTGTGTGTGTCCCCTCAATGGTCAGAAGTCAATGCCCAGCACTGGAGGCCCAGCACCTCTACAAACAAAGCATCTTCCTATCCAAGCTTCACTCATCCGAACACCACAGGCTCTGATGCATCCAGTACTGACCACACAGGCTCTCCGTGCCACCCCATCCCTGACTCTGGGACACTACAGTGGCCTCCTAACTAATCATCTCTCAGCCTCTCTCCTATTCATTAATCTGGCTTCTCACTAATCTTCCTTAAAGCATAGAGACTGATGTTTCCTGAGGTCCTCAAACTGGCCAGATGGGGCAGGCAGGAGAGAGTTCTGTTCCCACTGGGCCCATCACCTAGTTTCTAAAGTCCTATTCCTGGTTTCTTCCCTAGGTATCCAGGCTTGGCTTCCTGATTTAATTGGCTGGGAGGCTTAGCTTCCCCAAAGAAGGACCAACCCTGAGGCAGAGCAACCTGCCCAGAGTCATGCAGGCAAAGAGGCTCAGTCCCTGCAGGAAAGCAGCTGGCCAGGCCCTGGGCGCCACCTGTGCTCCCTCGCTCGCTCGCTCTCTCTCTCTCTCCCTCTCCCTGCCTCAACCCTCCTGCTCTGTCCAAACCCCTCCACCTTGCCTCATCACCCAGCCCAGCCCTCATGTTCCTCTGCCTCACTTTCCATGGGCTCCTACAGAAAAGCACTCCAGGAGAGGGCACTAGACGGGAGAGGAGGATGGGGCCAGCCTGAGGCCAGTACCTTTCGGCTGACTCACCCACTTCCGTTGGCATCTGAGTCTAGTGCCTAGAGGGGGGTTACGTGGTAGCGTGAGGGAGAAAACCCAAGCTTCTTGAGAACGTGCCAAAGCCAGTCGGAGTGAGGCCGAGGAGGGGCCCGTTCCTGCAGGCAGGACCACGGCCCTAAGAGGACTTGGCTCCCCACCTCCCCAGTCTCAGACTAGTCCATCTGGGTGGCCCTGCTCTCAAAGATGGCAGGGTCCTTCAGGGGAGGGGCTGAGGTCTCTAGGAGACAATCTTTTGCTGCTCACAGCCCTTCCAAGGCCCAGGCTGCTGGGGGTTGGGGTGGGTCTCACTGGGATCTGGGCCCTCCTCTGACACTTCTCTTCCCCCTTTTCTCACACATCCTCCTCGAGGCAGCAAGGAGGATAGGGATCGCTGAGTGACATTCTTGCCTAGCTGCAGTGCGGGAATGGCCCCTCATGGTGCTGAGAATTCTCCATCGGCTAGGGTAGGAGATGCCGGGATGGGCAGATGGAGAGACCAGGGGTGCTGGGCACTGATTCTGGGGATGGATTGAAGCTACAGGACCACAGATTCTAAAGGACAGAAGTGATGCTGGAAGCAGGATCAGATTGAGGTCAAGGACCTTCTGACTTGAGCTCAACGGGGAGGAATGGGGACCTTAGTTCTCATGGGGCTGGGCCTCTGTGGGTCTCCATCCATCTGACACTGAGACGAGGGAGGGGAATGAGTCTAGCAGCCCCTCCTGAACTCTCCCCACGCCATGGGACCCAGGGGACGGCCTGCAGGTCGTCCCTCCTTTGAGCCAGGTGGCAGAGGGCAGGAGATGGGACTGGGGCATTGACACCACGTGCTCCCAACCATTGTTTACATAACCTGCAGGATGAGCCCCAAACTGTCAGAGCGTTGCTCTCCTAATGAGACATTAACAGGTAATTAGGCGCAGTGGTTCCTCCCCACCCCCCCGCCCCCCCCGCCGTGACTCACAGAAAACTGATGCTTAAGTCAGCTATGCACCCATGCTTTCTTTGCCTCACTCTGACAGCGCCTCAGCCGGACCTGGCCTCTCAGGCGTCTGTTCATTCTGCAAACATCCAGGGGTGCCTGCTGTGCGCCACGCACTGTTCTAGGCACCACGGATGCAGCGATGAGCAAGCCAGACCCAAATCCCTGCCTTCAAGGAACTTAAATTCTGCTGGACGGAGACAAACAATAAATAAACCAGAAAAATATGTAGTATGTCAGAGGATGAGACGTGCTATGGAGAAACGGGGGTGTAGGGAGCAACGTGTGTGCGTGCCTGCATGTGCGCGTGTACACACTCAGCACAGGAGATTGTAAATAAAGCAAACACTTGAAGGAGGGGAGAGAGGGAGCTGTGAGCAGATGGGAAGGAACAGACAGAGGCAACCTCGGGTGCAGGGGCCCCGGGCTGGGAGTGAGCCTGCCGTCCTCAGGAGCAGCAAGGATGCCAGCGTGGCTGCCACAGAGTGGGCGACGGGAGGCTGTGAGGTCAGGGAGGGCCTGCAGGCAGTGGAGAGCGATTGCTGGAGGCCAAGCGGAGGAATGACCTGACCTCATCAATGTTTAACAGGATCACTCTAGCTGCTGTGGTGTGGGACACAGACTGTCGGGGCAGCACCCGTGGGAGGCCATTTCAAGAATCCAGGTGGAAGGTGATGGCGACATGGACCAGGAAGTAGCCGTGAAGGTGGAGAGAAGCAATCAGATTCTAGATAGAAGGTGAGGCCAACCGGATTTGCTGCTGGGCCAGTTGTGGGGCGTGGGGAGAGTGAGGAGTCGAGGTGTCATCAAGGCATTTGGCCTGAGTGACTGAAAGGATGGAGCTGCCACTTACAGCAACAAGGAAGGCTGTGGGAGGAGCAGGGGTTCAGGGGAAGAGCAGGAGCTCAACTCTGTGCACATTAAGTTTGAGGTGCCCATTAGATTTCCAAGTGTGGACACGGAGTAGGCAATTGGCAAGTCTAGTGTGGGATTCCCAGCTAGCGATGTAAAATGTAGGGTCATCATCATAAAAGATGGTATTCAAAGTCTTGAGACAGTCTGAGATCCCCTAGGGAGTAAGTGTGGACGGTCCATGGCCCCAGAGTCCTCCAGTGCGACCCGGGAAGCAGGAGGAAAACCAGGAGAGCTGATGCCTAGATACCAAATGAAGAAGATGCTTCTAGGGGGAGGGAATGAGCAATTCTATCAAATGCTGCTGAGAGTCGAGCAAGATAAGGACAGAGAAATGACAGCTGGATTCAGTCACAGGGAGGCCACTGTGGACCTCGGAGAGAGCGTTTTTAAGAGGGTAAGAGAGCATGGGAGAAGGACTGAGTAGGAAGAAGGGAGGAAGGGAGGAGAGGAATTGGAGAGAGTGTAGATTCCATTTTAAGGAGCTTTGCTCTAATTAGGGGGGCTAGAGGGAGATATGGGTTAAGAGTGTTTTGTGTGTTGTTGGTTTTTCAGTTGGGAGAAATTACAGCCTGTTTCCACGCAGATGGAAATAATCCAGTAGCGAGGGCAACACTGATGGTGCGAGAGAGGGAGGGGGAACATTGCTGGAGAGATCACCCCAGCCTCTCCCCACTTCAAGCCAACAGAAGTTGTCCTCTTTGAGAGGGACAATGGGGGTTCTGGCAATGGCACCAGGCTGGGCACAGGACACCTGGGTCCTGTCCTAAATCGGCCCCTTCCTGGAGGTGGGACCCTGTGCCAGCCCCTTAACACCCGGGACTTCGGATGTGGAAAGCGGGTCTTCACATGTAGAAAGCAGGTCTAACAGCAGCACTACCTCCCTCCCTGGGTTGTGATGGAGATCCAGTGAGGTAATAGGTGTGAAAGTGCTTTGTAAAATGTAAAGGGTGGAACAGATGGTTGGGATTATTTTTATTATTCTAATAATGCAAGGGGTTATTAAACGAATTTAAAGGATTACTGTTCATCCAACCCAACTTGTACACACAGCCTCCCCGCATAGCTGACACACGTGCTGTGTCCTGATCGGCGCGAAGCCAAGTAAACTCCCTGACCCTCCATCAGCGCTCGCCCTCCTCCCGCTCTGCCCGGCACGGACCCCTCTTCTTCCATGTGTCCCTGGCAAACGCTGTCCTCTGAGGCCTCCCCAGTCTCCCTCCCCTCAGTCTGACCCTCCTTCCTTTCCTCCTAGCCGACACCCCACCCCCACCCCAACCTTTTCATCAAACTTTGTCTTTAGCAGGTACTGTGTGCAGGAAAGAGTGCTGCCCAGGAGCCAGAGAAGTTAGTGCCGCAGGATGACCAACCATCCTGGTTCGCCCAACCTTGGAGTTCCTAGGGCGTTCCCCCAAGAAGTGAGCCTTTCAGTGCTAAAACTGGGAAAGTTCTGCGTAAACTGGGATAAGTTGGTCACCCTAGTCTTGACCAAGGCCAATCACACTTAGTTGATTTACCATTATCTTGCAGGGAAACCTTAGAAAAATCACTTAACTTCTTTGGGGTTAAGTTTTCTCATCTCTAAAATGAGAGGCTTGAAGTTTCACTAGACCCCTTTTTCAGTCCTGTCCAGCCCTCAGCTTCTGAGCCTGGAGGCCATTTACTCCATAGGTATTTACTGAGTGCCACTGTGTGCCATGCACTGTGCCCTTCCTGCTGACTGTGGCATCCTGGGCACATAGCACACACCTCACACTTTGTAGGTGCTCAATAAGGACCTGTGGAAATGAATGAATGAATCTACCACACCTCCATTCCTGGCTCAATCCCTATCCACACCCCCACAGTCTCTGCTCATAGTTCTGACCCCCTATTTTCCCCCCCATCTCTGCTCCCCCACTCTGTCAGCCATAAGCCTCTGGACCCTGTGATTAAGCCCAGAATTCTGACCAGACTGAGTTGAGCTGAAAACACCAGTGAGGGACAGGAGGGTCTGGTCACTGCTCCCACTGGCAGTGGACGTTTACCTTGGATGCCACCCCACCACATAAGAAGATGTCACCAACACAGGCTTGCCCTGGTGCACCGTCACATTCAGGTGCTGGGAGCCCACTGAGCGAAGGACCTGTGTTGGGCTGCTCTAGGCAGACATCTGCCCCTGGTCACCTGCATCTCCTGGGCATCTGCCTCCAGCCACCCCACTCCCTTCCCCACCTAGCCTCAGACCCTGAGTGGGGCTCTGGAGCCATCTGTGCGGATCCCCAGTCTAACCCTCCACTTCCAGGAGGCTGTCTGCTGTCTGCAAGTCATTTCAAGTCTCTGAGCTTCAGGCTCCTCATCTGAATCTGAGAACAGCAGAACCTAGTTTATAGAGTTATGGTGAGGATTCAGTACGTGTGCAGAGCTTGCTGTGGGAGAAGCAAGTGCTCAAAAAATACCAGCTATCATTGTTACCATAACCATAATCATCATCATTAACACTCTCAGTCTGGTGAGGACGGCCAAGGACAAGCTCAATCTAAGTGCATCTGTCACAGGGTACCTGGAATCTCCCTTCCTCCAAGAAGCCTTCCCAGATTACTCCCAGCAGAGCAAGGACTAACTTAGTCCATGCGGCTGGGACACCCTCACTCTCCCACCCCAACAAGCAGCACTGAACCTCCCCAGGAGTCAGGGGTACCTCTTCCCAGCTCTGTCTAAAGCGTCAATCCTGTTGTTACGACCTTCCTTGCCCCTCTGCCCAGGTCAGCTGGTCTGTCTTAGAGACCTGACAGCACTGAGCCCCTCTGCGCCCACTGGTACTTCACAAGGGTTCAGAGAAGAGGACTATGAGGAAGATGGGGATGGTGGAGGGACCTGAGGACATGGTGGGAGGCTGAGAAGGCAGGGCCCCCGGGAGGCCACACTCACCAACGTAAACACGCCTGCTCCCAGCACGGCATACACTGCATGGAGCCAGGGCACCTGCAGGGCAGACAAAAAGTGGGCTCAAGGATGGCGAGATGGGCAGTGCGGCAGAGGGGCAGGGAGAAGGGATCAGTCCAGGAATGGAGGGTGTGGCACAGACCTCCCCAGTGGGGGCCCTCTCTCACCCCCCCAACCCTGCCCCAGACTGAGAGGTCCTTAATCCCCTGCGTGCTCACGGTGGGTGGGGGAGCCCCAGGGTAACAGTGATCCTGGAGGGCTGGCAGGCGAGGTCCAGATGGGCCAGCACTTCTTTCCTCCACACACAGCCCCAGGCTCAGGCTGGCCCAGGGTGACTCATCCTATGGGGTCCCTGCCATCCTCCCAGCCTGGGTCTGGCCTGAGGCTGTGCCCTTCTCCCAGTGTGGACTCATCCCTGTGCCGTCTGTCCCCATGTCGGGAGCTTCCTGGCTCTGCCTGTGTGGGTAAAGGGGCTCAGGTAGAAGGGGACAAAGACTTAGGCCCAGGGGTTGGGGGGGCATCTGGCATCCCTGCCAGCTGTGCTTGCTGGGATCCCCTGCAGAGGCTGGAACAGCACCCCTTCCCAACCTCTGCTCCCCCCAGGCCTCAGGGGCACCCAGCTGAGTGCGGAAACCTTGCAAGAGGTGCCAAACGAACAGTGCCCTCTGAAGAGCCTTCCCGCAGAAGACTCCTGGAAACACAGGCATTCCATCAGCCTGACCCGGGTCGATAAAGGGTTCTTGGAAGCTCTGAGGCCCCTTCCTGTACCCCTCCCCCCATCCTAGATACACAGAGGGCCCCCAGGCCAGCTCCGGCTCCTCCCTTCGTCAACAGGATCCTGGGAAGAGCCAAGGAAATGCCAGAACCAATCCTGACGTTCTGGACTGGGAGGCAATAACCTGGGGCTGGGCAGGATGGGGTAGGGAGGGGGAGTGAGGAATACTGCTCTCAGCCTGGCAGCAAAGGGGCAGTGGGGGACCCCCGTACTAGAGGTAGCTAAGAGGAGGTAGCGGCAGGTACAAGCCCTGAGCCCTCAGCACGGGTCCAACAGCTGCTCTCTTGGGTTCCCAGGGTTCAAACCCCCTCCTGTGATGCCCTAAGTCCGCCCCTTCTCCACCTGCAGCAGCCTGAGTTCCTGGAATGGGTCACTGAGCCCTGAGCAGTCTTAGTGGGATTTCCCAGGCAGGCCGGACACTTCTTAAAGAGCTGAGATTCATCTGTCGCCATGGACACCCTCATGGGGCAGGGGTATGCTCGGAGCCCCACTGTCCCATTTCCCGCCTGCCTGGACAGCCAGATCCTGCCTCCCTGCACTTGACTGATCCCCCAAGGGGCCCAGGAAGCCCTTCCTCAGGGCCCCTCTGGGCCTGGTGGCCCCAGGGAGCTCCGGAGCCCCCTCCCCGGCCTAGGGTTTAAATGATCTGAGCCCTCCCCCTCAGCCTCACCTCCCCGCTAGTGGAGAAGATGGGAAAGGTGAAGCGGATGTGGCTTGTGGAGTGGGCAGGTGCCCAGACCTGTCAAGAAAAGCCTCGCTTCATTGTTTGCTTACACTGCCAAGCAGCCCGGGGCAGGACAGGATGGCAGGCTGTGAGCCCTTGGCTCGCGGCCTTCCCTGGAGGGTGTAGGAGGAAACGGCACCCTCGGGCCGGCAGTCCCACCCCCGCCATCCCCACGGGGCCGGCTTGGAGACCTGGAGACTCACATATTGGAAGGGCAGGAGGATGGCCAGGATGAGTCCACTGAAGAAGAGAGTCATGAGCAGCACGAAGAGCACACCTTGGCAGGACGTGAAGTCAAACTGCAGGGGTAGGACGGGCGTCAGCTGCCGGGGCCCTCAGGCCTGCACAGAGCGGCCCGGCATGGCGGTGCGCTGGCCAGAAGGCGGAGGCCGAGGCAGCAGGCCACCGTCCCGTGCTCACCCCAGAACCCGCTGTTCCTCCCCCTCCCATCCCAGGCGGCCCCCCCAGACACTACGCATGCCTTTTACCTCCCCCAGCTGGGGAATCCGAGCTTGCAGCCCACCGCCCCCGCCCCCCACCAACCTTCTCCAGCCCGAAGGCCCCAGGGCTGACCTTGGTCTGGAAGCTAAAGACGGTGACCGAGAGGCAGACGAGGGCCGTGATGCCCAGGCACAGCAGCACAGATGTGGTATTGTAGTAGCTGCAGGACGGGCAGGCCAGGGGGTCGGCTTCAGGGCAGGGCTTCTGGTCTCCCCTTGCCCTCCTCCCAGGTCCTCCCCTTCTGCCAGGACCTGATCCCACGACCTCTGGCTCCCAGCCTCTCCCCTTTCCCAGGATCCCCCTTCTCTCTGCCTCCTCATCCTTTCTACTGGGACCCACCCTCCCCAACATGCTCACACTCAGAATCCTGTTAGAAGGATCTCGAAGAGGTGGGAGTGGGGGTGGGGAGGGGTTGTGCTGGTGCCTGGAGGTGGCTTATAGGGAACTGTGTGATCATGAACCTGGGGTCTTTTCAGCTGCAGCTTGAGAGGTGTCACCTTGCTCTCCTCCGTCTCCCACCCCCACCCACCAGCCTGGCCAGGTCCTGGAGGCCGAGTGCGGGAGGAGCGCGCTCCAAGCCCACGTCTCCTGCCTGCCTGAACGCCCCACCCCACCCCGTCCAAACGCTCCCTGGAAGGACTGTGCTTGGGGCAGCTCCCCTCAGGGTGTGGCCAGCCCCCTTCACCCTGGCCCCTTTACCTGGACAACATCCCAGTGAGGTAGGCCATGGACAGGGTCTGAAAGGAGAAGCAGGATGAGGGAATGCTGGGGGCCCAGACACCTTCAAGGGCCAGCCTGGGTCTCCACCCCTTGTGTGTACCCCTCAACTCTGAGTCTGCTTTGCTCACACACACATTTACCTCCAGGATTTCTCCCGGTGAAGGAGGTCCCAGCCGTCCCTTTCTTTTTTCTGCAGCCCTGCTCGTCCCCCTTTCTAAGATTCACACCCTCCCCCCACCCCCAGCTCTTGTTATCCATAGCTCTGGGAGTCCCCATACAAACCTCTTAAAAACAAAATCACAACGGAAAGAGGGAGTGGATGGAGTGGGGAGAGAAAGGCTATTTGGAAAGAGAGGGTGGGGTGTCTTTGCAGAAGAAGTGGGGCGAAAATACCCCTGCCACCCCCAGTGACCTCACATCAGCTACCTCCAACTCCTAGCCCTGGAAGCTCACCCTTCACCCTCCTCCCCCCATCCCCACTCAGCATCTGTCCCCACATCACTTACAAAGATGGTCAGGAGGATCAGGTTCCAGGGGAAATGCCTCCTGTAAGGCAAGCCACCGAGTTCAGAGGAGAGAGGGGGCGTGCCTGCAGCACAGGCTGGGTCATGCTGTCCGAGGGCTCCCCCACAGACTCACCCCCACGCCTCGGAGCTTCTTCCTTCAGCCACATCCCCACGTGCCCCCATCTGTGCCTTCACCCTCCCCCCGCCCCGACGTGCCAAGTAAAGGAGGGAGGGGCAGGCCTTGATGGAGCCCAGAGAAGGATGGGGCCGTCTCAGGGGTGCACTGGCGGCAAGCAGGACTGGGGCCAGGACTTCCAAGGTCCTGCTCACGTTCCCACAGCCATGCTGCTCCTCAAGCCGTCATCATACCTTGGTCCAGAACAGCAGGCCAGGGTCAGGTACGTCGCGAAGAAGACGGCGCTGTGAGAGACAGACGGATGCGAGAGCTGGCCCCTGAAGGCCCTCCGCCCAGGCCCCTGCTCGTCCCACTCTCTGCCACCCCTGCCCACAGGGCACCAAGCAGGCTGCCACGGGCCAGGGGCAGGGGTTGGTTAAGCGCACGATCATCTCAGAACCTTGCAATGGGCAGGGTGATGGTGTAATTCCAAAAGAAAGGAAGGGGAGTAAGATGAGCCTGCTTCTAGAAATACTGAATCTTGGGTGCCATGTGGTAGCTGACCACCCAGTGCAAAGTGGTTCCCCCCAGACAATACCTTATTACTTATATATATTTTGAAAAGCTCATATACAGTGTTCTCCATATGCCAGGCAGAGGGCTACATGCTTTATGAGGATTAGCTAATATAACCCTCCTATCTTCTCTAGGAAGCACGTTCTTCACTTTATAACTGAGGCACAGTGAGGCCAGGTGAGCTGTCCAAGGTCATACGGCTACCACATGGCAGAGGCAGGGTTAGAACACAGGCTTCCTCCTCCAGAGTCCTAGCTTATAACCACTACCCCATACTGCCTCCTTTAGGCCTTTCCCTGGCTCTGTCACTACCTACAATGATCTTGTCTGTCCTGCCAGCACCTGGCACAGCAAGAAGTACCTGTGGCATGAATTTCTGGATCAGGTGGCCGTATCCATTGGGAGACTGGCAGGAAGCTCAGGTGGAACCCAGAGACAGGGGTCGAGGATTAAGGATTTTCTGGAGAGCAGTGGAGGTGGAGGCCAGTCCAGGAGGTGGGACATGAGGGCTGAAGACCCAAGGCTGGGGCATGCTCATGTCTACCTAGATTGGTGCCTACACCAATGCATGGTCTCCAGCTCTCAGTGTGCCCTCAACACACGGCACCTGTCATCCTTCCCCATCTCCCTCCTCGGTTCTCTCACGCATCCCCTACAGCAACAACGCCAACCATCCTCCTTCATCTGCAAACCTCCCAGGCTGCCTCACTCTCCTGCCTGGTCTGGCCTGATGTGTCCCAGAAAGATTCGAGATGAGGTGGGGGGCTCCACTGGCTCCCTGCCTGCCGCCTGCAAACATCGCGTCATGCATCTATGTGTCCTTCCTCCTGTCCCTCCTCCCATCCCCGGTGAATCCCCCCAAGCCTCTGGGTCCCACACCCTCAACTGCCCTGCCTTCGACTGCTACATCTTCTCCCTCACAAACCTCCTCAGCTGTTCTCCATCTTTAACCAACATCTTTCCCGGCTCCAGCTACTGCCACTTTACCCACCCTCACAGTCAAGCTTCTTCAGAAAGTTGTCTCCACTCACGGCACCTTCTCCAACTCACAATCACTCCTCAACTTAACAAACCAGCCCCTGTCCCACTTAATGAGAGCTGGCTTTGCCACATCACTATGACTTTGTTGAGTCCAACTGACACTTGTCCATCCTTATCTGACCTGGACATGCTGACACCTGATCTCTCTCGTTGTTTCCCAGGTCCCACAATGACACAGCCTTGGGTCCCCTCCTACCTCCCTGGTCACTCCTTCTCCATCTCCTTCAGCACAGGGTCTCCCTTCATGATCCTCCTGGGTGGGCTCACTCATTCCTAGGACTCCCTTTATCAGGCAGATGCTTATGACTCACACACCATATTTCTGATCTAGAATTTCCTTCTCAACCTCAGACCTGAATACCCAACTGCCTGCTGGGCAAACACGGCTGTTATGCAGCAGGTTAGAGCCGAACCTGCCCTCTTCCTTGCTCCTTCTCCTGCATCCCCTGTTGCAGAGGATGTCATGCAGCCTCCGAGTCACCCAACCAGCGACCTCGGTCAGCCTTGACTCTCACCCTGCCATGCCCAGCTAATCACTTGGACCTGCTGATCCTCTACCCAGGCAGTTCTCAAATCTGTCCCCTTCTCTCCATCCCCACGACCACCCTTTTAGGTCGGGTCATCTCTGTCTATCGGGTCCTTCTGCCTCCAGTCCTGCCTTCCACTCTCAAAGCTATAGGCAGATCCCATCATGTGACTCTCCTGTTTAAAATTCCAAAGACCTGGTGATGCCCTGCCTGATCCGCCCCCCCCCCCCCCCCCCCGCCTACCTCTGCAGCCCATCCCACACCGCACTCCGCCCCTCCATCTACCCTCATGGCCCTCTGCACCCTCACAGCGTGCCCACCACTCTCTGCCTCTACTGGAAAGGACCGACTGGCGAGGATGCCTGGGGCTGAGGTTGGAGGGGCTTCCTCTGTGCACCACGGGCATAACTCAACCAAAGCCTGCACCCCACACCCCACGGGTCTGCTCATCTGATCCCCACCCAGATGTAGCACCTGGAACAACCTATTGTCCAACCCGGGGCCTGGCACGGCTTAGGCAATCTTTATGTATTTCTGGGTGAAATGTGAAAGCACAGGGAAGGTAGGGGTTGAGACGAGCCTATTGCATTTGGTAAACAGGAGCCCTCCATCCTCACCCTCTCCTATTCTTCAGTGGTTCTCAAATGAGGCATCACTGCTGTCACAGTGATGGAGGGGTTCTCAGTGCCAGGGCCAGGGCTGCAGGCCATCCTGTTCCGTGAGGAACAGTGGAGTCGTCCTGCCCCAGTTGTTAAGAAATACCCCAGCATCTGCTCTCTTTCGGTCTCCCTTGAGTCACCAGTCACTTCGACAACAATAATAATAATAATACCCTTGTCTATGTGTATCCTGGTTGTGGGGCCTGTCTCCCTGGCCAGACTGGAAGCTTCCTGAGGGCAGGGCCCAGCCTCCTTTTCTCTCTGGTCCAGAGCTCCTCAACCCTCAAGACGAGTGGTCGGGAGGAAGGGCAGAGGGACGGATGACCTGGAGCGTATGGGGCAGTTTGGGAGCCTGACCCTCATTTCACATCCCAGCTCTGCCACCACCATCGTGTGACCTTGAACAGCTACTTAATTGCAGAGCTCCAGCCTCCTGCTTTGTAAAACGGGAATGCTGGTACCAACTCACTGGGCTGTAGCGAGGACTGAATGAGAGCATGCAGTCCAGCCTTGAGCACAGAGCCTGGCACTGGGTAGGGACCTGAAGATGGGAGTTGTTATTATTATAACTAGAACCTGGCTAACTGACAGCTTCCTGGAGAGGCTCGGACCCACCTCCCCCAAGTCTGGTCTCACACTTTTCCTCCTCTGTCCGGTCCCCCCACCTCCACCCCACAGCCCTCACTCCTCCCCTGCACGGTAGGGAGGCCCGCAGTTCCCGCTGCCAAGGCTCAGAGGGAGCAATCAGACAATAAGGCGAGAGCCCACTGAGGGAGATGATTGGGGCCTGGAGAAAGAGTGGGCGGGGGGAGGGGGTGGTGCTGGAAGGCTGCCATCCCAGGGAGCGAAGAATAAATCACAGAAGAAGTGAAAGACAGACTTGCTTGTCAGAGCCTGGGCCTCAGGGCCTGAGCTAGAGCCGTGGTCTGTTTACAGAATGTCAAGACCAAGGCACGAGGCTCAGGTGGAGGCCAGGGTCCAAACCCAGTGTCCTCCCCCAACTTATGATGCTCCAGGACCAGTCCCAGGCTGTGGGGAGGCAGCAGAGCATGGAGGGGAAGTGCACGAGCTTCTCAATCAGAAAGACAGGGTTCAATCCTGGCTCTGCTGCTTAGGAAGAAACATCTTCTCTCTGAGCCTCAATTTTCTCATGTATAAAATGGGAATAATAGGGCTTCCCTGGTGGCGCAGTGGTTGAGAATCTGCCTGCTAATGCAAGGGACACGGGTTCGAGTCCTGGTCTGGGAGGAACCCACATGCCGCGGAGCAACTAGGCCCGTGAGCCACAACTACTGAGCCTGCGCGACTGGAGCCTGTGCTCCGCAACAAGAGAGGCCGCGATAGTGAGAGGCCCGCACACCGGGATGAAGAGCGGCCCCCGCTTGCCACAACTAGAGAAAGCCCTCGCACAGAAACGAAGACCCAACACAGCAAAAATAAATAAATTAATTAATAAACTCCTACCCCCAACGTCTTCTTTAAACAAAAAAAAATGGGGATAATAACTGTATCTGCCTCGTAGGGCTGTTGTTAAGGATCAAATGAAGAATATTTGCAAATCACATGGGACAGTGCTACATACATAGAAAAAGACCTGTTTTATTCTTACTGCTATTAAGGGCTTGGTATTTGGAGGACGTGAGACCCACTAGGTGTCAGACCTGCTAGGTCTCAGACCCAGAGGCAGACTCAGGACTGGATAGCGATGTGGGGAGGGGGCAGGATGGGGCAGAGCAACAGGCTGGCTTTCTAGAGAACAGGGCAGCATCTTGGTGGTGAATTCCCAAGCACCTTTAAGGCTTGGCGACGCTCCATGGAAAGCACACGTTCCATGCCCACTTCCGACTTCTCTCCACACCCACCCACCCCTGAGTCTGGGACAGCATCTGTTTTCTGCCTGGAGATGCTGAGGAGGAAGGACCTCTCACCATTCAGAGGTCAAATTCTCACACCATTCTCAGTGGGGTGGACCCTGCCCTCAATTCTAGAGCCTGCTTATTCTTGGATTGTCCCCCTGCCACCATCTGCTTAGGGCACAGAGTCCCAAAGACCCTCCCGCAGCAGGCCTGACGAGGGGCCTGGGGACCGCATTCCCGAGGTGGCAGGGCGCAGAGGCTGCCAGGCGGTGCTGATGTGCCGGGAGCCATGCCAACCCGCCACGGGGGCTGGCTGGGGTGGCAGTTCCTGGGGCCTCATCAGTTTTAGCCTACAGTGCCCCCCATCCCCCCAAATGCCCACCTCCCTGCCTGGTCTGCAGACAGGCCCTCTGTCCTGTGCCCTAAGAAAGGCTCTGGGTGTGAATGTCTCCTCCCCTGGGATCCCCAACTTGGCTGAGCTCCTCCTCCACTCCTCCGGGGAGCCCCAGAGGCCAGGATGTCTCCTTCCTGTCGGGCTTTGGCTGGCTTTTGTTAACTTGAGGCCCACTCTGGGACTGTTCTGGGCTCGGGTGGTCCAGGAGGCTCTGGGCTGAGCCTACGTTCCCACCAGACCCCCATCCAGGAACAGGCCTGGGACAGCTGTAGTGTGCAAGCTCCTTGGGTGGACATTCAGAGCCTCCACCCCGGAAGGCCTCGCTTCTCTCTGGGATGTCCCGATTCCCCTCACGGAGGCTTGCAGTGCTCCGCCAGCCTGGTCCCTAATTTACCCAATGTACCACGTGTGCTCCCACTCCCAAGCTTCTACTTAAGTCACCCCAGTCCCCAGGCCCTTGGCTCATTCTTTGAGGCGCACCCGCTGACATGGACTGAGGGCTCCCCCTCCTCTGAATGCTGCTCTTTCACAGGTTGCCTTGTATGCCCACCACCTTCCCCTGCAGAGGCCTCCTCTCCACCAGCTCCAGTTCTGGCCTGGGCTCACAGTAGGTGCTGAAGGAGACTTTGCTGACAGTAGTTCTGCTTTGAACAGGGTGGTCTGGCCTGGAAGTATCCAGAATGACTCCTTAATTGCCCACATAGGAGGGTCAGAATAACCTCTAAAGTTCCCTGCCATGCTCCTTAAAGAGTAGAGTATATAAGCAGAAGCCAACTGCTCGAGGGGAAGGGAGTCTGCCAAGTAGAGGGGTTAAGAGTACAAGCCTCAACCTGAAGCTTGGGTTTGAATCCCAGCTCTACCACGGCCTACCTGTGTGACCTTGGGCAAATTACTCAACCTCTCTGAGACTTAGTTTTCTGAGGAGTGAATGCAACACTGCATATCAAGCACATAGAACAATGCCCAGCCCTTATTAGGCACTTTATAAGTGGTATCTCTTATGATTAATAATTCACAAGCATTAATAACAACTACGTTAATATTGAGTAGCAACATCATCATTAGTGTGGGCCAAGGTGTCCCAGACCCCCTTCTCCTCCAGGCCAAGGTCTGGGTCTCCCTAGCCATGACCCCACTTCCACCCTTCCCTCCTTGGGCAGGCACCAGAACCAAGGCCCATCTCCTCCCCTCCCCCTCAGCTCTACACACCCCAGAAGGCCCCTTCTGGCCCTGCTCTTATGAGGCGGTTCCTATGGGATGGGGAGAGGTCATGGGCTGGGATTCTGTCAGCGGAGATTTCCCACCTTGGCTGTGGAGGGTGTTCTGGGAAGGGGCCTGGGTATACTTACTAGGATGCCCAGTACCAGCCTGGGTTGGCCTGGACATAGTCCTTAACGGGGTCACTGCAGAGAAGGGAGGGAGAGAGAATCAGAATTTACCCTCTGTCTCCATTTCTAGTTCAACCTCTGCACCTGCCCCCCCCACCACCCCCACCCCCCGCCCCACCCGCCAGTTCACAGGACTCGAGAGGAAGAAAGGAGAGACCACACCCCTGGTGGGGGAGGGAGCTCCAGCCACAGTCTCCCAGTCTCAGGCTGAGACTTGGGTGCGCCCAGGTGTAGGGCTGCTGCATCTGAGAGGAACAACTGCTTCACAGACACCTGCAGGCCCAGAAAGCACGGGGCCACCCCCAGCTGGACGGAGGACCCCTCCCTGTGCACGGTCTAAGGTTCTTCCCAGCATGAGGTGGGCCGCTGCCCTGCACCAGCATCTTCAGGCAGACGGTTCTAAGAACAGTCTGACTCTGGACCCTCCTCCCCAGGCCGAGACCTGGCGCCACCACCCGTGGAACGTGCTGCTCCACACAGCCAACTCACCAGAAGGTAAAGAGAGCCACGACACCCAAGGTCACCAGCAGCTGGATCAGCAGAATGGTATAGACCTGGGGGTGGGAGGGGGTTCCGCTCAGCTTGGGGGGCCCTGTTGGGGGCCAGAGAGGCTCAGGGCCCCAGCAAGGCTTAGGGAGACCCCAACTTCCCGGCGACTCCATCTACCCTCCAGACCCGCATCCTGGGCCTTCCACCCTCCTTCTTAGGGGGCATCGGAATGAATCCAGGACAAGGCGAAAGGACAGCAAAGACGCTCCAGAGCCCACACCCATGGCATCTGGAGAGAAGAGACCACGTGTTCAGCCGCAGCAGGGGGCAGTGGGCACCCCAACTTCCCAGTAGGTGCCGTCAGTTGGCATCACAAGGATGGGGAGAGGGATGGCCTCTGGGCAGGAGACTGGGCCAGCGGCTTCTCGAGAGGCTCCCCCCACCCAGCTTCCCAGACTGGGAGAGTTGGGGGAGACAGTTACCTTTCTGATGAAGACTCTGCGAACGTTCTGGTCGTCCCAACTGAAGGTGGTGAAGAGCTCATGGTCTCCAGTGGGGAAACCACTCTCATAGCTAGAGCTGCTGCCTGGATGGGCAGGGGGAGGGCCGTGAGCGCTCCCACACACATAAACACCACCCGCAACGGCTCAGAGCTACCTTTTGTCAGACTGGCTTTCTGGACCAGGCAACGCCCTTCTCTCCGGCCCCATTCTCAAACCTCCTCCTGCCCCACCCCATCCCATCCCACAGAGATCCCAGATCTCTCCCAGGTTGCCCCTCACCTTTCCTGTTCTGAGTGTGAGAAGGAACTGTCATCTCCCCTTCCCACCCCAAGCGGGAGCTCCCTGGGGCCCAAGCTCTGCCATACAAATGTGGCCCTTCCCGCTTGTGCCCCCCCATCCACCTTCCTGGACAGTCTGGCTCCCTTGTGGCTGAGAATCAGAGGACAGCCACTCCCCCGGGGCTACCTCACACATCCCAGAGTCAAAGGTCCTACCCCGGCTTGCTCTGAGGTCCCGGGGGTGGGAACTGGGGACTCGTAGGTGGGGTGGACCTGCTGGTGCTCCAGCTGGGAACCAGAGCTGGGGGAGGCTGGAGGGGAAACAGAGCCAGGACAAGGGCAAGAAGTGGCATGTGGGTGTGGGTAAAGCTTGGGGGCCTGGTCCCAGAACTCAGGCTTTTGGAAGAGCATGGGCTCTGTAAGCAAACACGTGGATCCCTCCCCAGGACCGACTAGCTGTGCAGCCTTAAGCAAGTCACCAGCCTTCTTTGTCTCTTCCGGGATATGGGTTAGTGATACCCACCTCACGGGGATGAAACGGAGAAAAGTGAAAGCTCTGTGCCTGACGCTGACAACACCACCCTCTCTCTTCCATCCCTCGTCTGGGTCATTCCTAAGGCCTCAGATGTGTCCGCTCTGCTCTCCACCATCCCTGCAAGTTCTCCATGACCTTCCCCTCCACAGCAAGAGCCTGTCTTGGCCTTTCAAATCTGCCCTCGGCACTGTCCCGCTTTAAATTCTTTGATGGCTCCTCACTGCCTTTTACTCAAGTTCAAGTTCCTTAACAAAGCCTCCTCAGCCTCCCACGAGTCCTCCAGCCCCACTGCACACTACTCCCTTCTACTTTTCTCCAGCCTGACTATATTTTTTTCAGCAATGTGCTCTCTTGCCTCTGGGCCCCTGCACATTCTTTCTTTCAGCCTTGGACACTCATTTTCCTACCTCTTCACCAAGCTAATACATGCCATCCTTCAGGACTCCCCTCATGGATACCCCTTCCTCCAGGAAGTCTTCCCTGACTGTCAGGCGGGTTAGTTGAACTGCCAAGGCCTCCATCACTGCCTTTCACCATGTGGTAATCATCCATTTACTTGTCTACACTGTCAGCTCTGTGAGGGAAGGGCTTGCAAATCAATGCATCCCCAGAAATTAGCTCAGTGCCAGACACGGTGCCTGGTGCACGCTTAGTAAATGTTTGTCACGTGCTGACTGAAATGAGCTGCCTTCCTCTGCCCTGACAGTTCGTTGGAAAACATTCCTTAAGGCAGCCAGTCCTGGCAACCAGGATATGGGAAATGAGGAAGGGGGAGGGAGGTGGACCCACTGCCAACCTGGGGCTTGGAGACCCTCAACCTCTTATCCTTCACTCCTTCATGTTCTGTCCACGTCCCCCACCAAAGCCCAAATGGCCAGGCCACAGAGGGGGAGAAAAGGAGAGAAAAAGCAGTCCTGTGGGTGTCAGCGGCAGGAGGAAGGGCTCCCATGAACACCAGACCTTCAAAGGCCCTCCAGTAGATGACGGTGGGGTGGGTCTGCTTGGGTCTGGGCTGAAGGGCTCTGTGGTGGGAGGTGTGGACCATGGTGGCCGCTCCTCCTGAGTAGAGACGGTCTGAGGCATTGTCCCCAGGATCCCTTCTAGAATTCTGCTGGGGGTGGGGGTGGGGTGACAAGGTGGGGGAGGGGGCCGAGGGGGCCGAGGAAGACTTCCTTGCAGCTTGCGGGAGCTGTACATTCCCAGCCCTGAGGCAAAGCTCCCACAGGCTGCCACACCGAACAGAGGGCCCCCTACCAGCCCGATTCTTAGTGTGCAAGGAGCTGGCGTCAGCCCGGGTGGGTCGGCCTAGGAATCGTGCCTGGCCCTGAGGGATGCTAAGGCTGGCATCCACACACCTTCCCCACATCCTGCTCTCCTGCCCCCAGTTAAGGCCTGGGGAAGGGTAGAGAGACAAGGAGAGTGATGAGTGAAGTGGATCCTCAGGCCCCTGCCCTAAACAACCCTGGGGCCTCCACGGGGACTGGTTTCAGATCAGCCAGCGTGTCAGCAAACTGCACCCACACTCACAGGGAGGCAGCCCCAGCTGAGGCCACAGTTAGCTGTAGCCTCGTACTGCTCCTTCCTGTGTCCACTCTGACCTCCCTCACTCCCTCTCTGCAACCCTTTCTTCTAGGACAGCCCCTGGTTTTTCTCCCCCATCTGTCCCCTCTTTTTGCCCTAGCTTGGTGACTTGAAAAAGCCCCTCTTCCCCATCCAAGGGAATTATGACTGCAGAAACTGTATCAGTCCTTCTTTATGGAGGTCTCCTTGACCTACCCTCAGAACAGTCCTCCAAATCCCAAACCTTTGACATCAGAGCCTCATACAACAACCATACAGTGCGTCTATTTCTGGGCAACTTCTTCCTATGCAGGTTTTCCATCTGGGCCCACCACTCCCCCTGATGCTCCAGCCTCCAGGAACTGAGAGACTTACTAGGGTCCACATAGGCCCAGCTGGGGTGGAGAGGCACAGCCGAGGGGGCTGGCGGGAAGACTCCTGCCTTCAGCCCCTCCCCAGAGGTGGCCTCCTCATAGGAGGGCGGGGCCGAAGGCACTGCTGGAGCCTCCTTCTTCTCACCATTCGCCTGCTGCTGCCCCTCTGTCCCGGGGGCCTTGTTAGCCACAGAGAGCTGTGGAGTAGAGGCAGAGAGAGACAGTCACCAGGGGGAGGGCACCTTCTAAGTCCTCTTCCCCAGCCCCTCAATTTCTGGAACTTCCATGGGTACTTTCTCACCTGCACTAGGAACGGCAGTGGTGCAGACAAGAACCTCCCTATTTTATGTGGGGTATATATACGGTGGAATATTATTCAGCCTTAAAAAAGGAGGAATTCCTGTCATTTGCAACAACATGGGTGAACCTGGAGGACATCATGCTAAGTGAAATAAGCCAGACACAGAAAGACAAAAACTGCAGGATCTCACTTATATGTGGAATCTAAAATTGTCGAAATCGTAGAAGTACAGAGTAGAATGGTGGTTGCCAGGGTCTGGGGGTTGGGGGGAATGGGGAGATACTGGTCAAAAGGGCACAAAGTTTCAGTTATGCATGACGAAAAAGTTCTGGAGATCTAATTGCAGCCTGGTGACTATAGTTAACAATACTGTATTGTGTACTCGAAATTCGCTGAGAGGGTAGATCATAAGTGTTCTTGCCACACACACACACACAGAAGGTAACTATGTGAAGTGATGGATGTGTTAACCAGGTTGATTGTGGTAATCATTCCGCAAGTTATATGTATATCAAAATATCACACACCTTAGATATATACAATTTCTATTTGTCAATTATACCCCAATAAATCTGGAAAAAAAAGAATCTCCCTATTTTACAGATGGGAGAACTGAGCTCCAGGAGGGTCAGGGCTGGCCAGGGGCACACACTGGAGCTGGGATAAGAACTGAGGAAGGAGAAAATTCTTAGGAGAGCCCACCATTGGTGGTCACCGTCCCCCGGGGCAGGGACTGGCGCTATATGGTTCCACCATTTCCCTGGGGTCCAGGGAAGGGCCTGGCACAGAGTAGTAGGCCCTTAAAAGTATTACTGAATGAAAGGTCCTCTCATTGAATCTCCCTGCTACCTTGCTCGTTGTATTTTGATCCCTGTTTTTAAAATGAAGGAACTGAGGATCAGAGAGGAAGAATGACTCAGAGCCACACATGGCCCACTGGGCTGCAGAGCCCAGGTACCGTCCACTGGGGCTGGCCTCCTTCTGCTGGGCTGGAGATGACCAAGGAGGGTGGGGATGGGAGAGCAGGGAAACAGAAAGGGGAGAGGAGAGGGAAAAAAAGAGGAAGAGGAGGACTTCCCTGGCAGTCCAGTGGTGAAGACTCCATGCTTCTACAGCAGGGGGCACGGGTTCAATCCCTGGTCAGGGAACTAAGATCCTGCATGCTGTGGGCAGTGCAGACAAAGAAAAAAAAAAAAAGAGGAAGAGGAATGGGGGTTGCAGTGCAGACAAAGAAAAAAAAAAAAAGAGGAAGAGGAATGGGGGCTGCAGGGGAGCGGAGGGGCAAGAGGCCCCTGGCTAAGAGTCCATTTTGGCCTCATGCTGTTGGAACCTCAGCCTCTCCCTCAAACCAGAACAGAATCTGACTGTCACTGATGGAAGGGGAAAGCACCTCCTCATTCAGCCCCTTCCTTCATCTTACAGATGAGGAAACTGAGGCCCAGTGGGAAATATCCCATGGCGGGTTGAAAATTCAAGTCTATTTACACTCAAATATGGCCCCGGTTCCACAATGTGCAAGTTTAGCTTTGGTGAGAAAATAGGGGCTGGGAGGGCCCGAATGATGCCGCCAGGGAAGGGAAGATTGGGGATGCGGGGATGGTATGAAAACTGAAACGTCACCAAAAGGACTGAACCTCAAAAAACAAACGGGATTTAGGTCTGGTTCCAAAAAGAATGAGTTAAACCTGCAGGGCCACTGAGGAAGGCTGCAAAGTTCCTTCTCTGCGAGCAGCACCTAGCTGAGGCAGCCCAGAGATGAACAAGCACCGGAACGTTTCTTCTTCCATCCAGCCCTGAGGATGACTGAACTGGAGGGGTCTTTTCCATCATCAGAAAGCCTGGGAGCAAGCTGGGGGTGAGGGGCCGAGGAGGCAGGGGCAATACATTCACCTCAGGACAGGAAGCAGCGTCAGCAAAGTGACTGGCGGAGGTGGAGGTGGGAAATGGAGGGAGAGAATCCGCAGAGCGGGGAGCTCTTCATTTTCACCATGGTGAACCCCACCCCTGCGTCCTTAGGGAAGGGCCTCAAAACCCAGGCCTGTGGGAGTAGGGCCCGGGCTCATCCCTCCCACTCCCCAGCCCCCTTCATCACCCAGATCAGAAGGGTCATGCCCAGGAGAATCCATTTCAGCCCACCGGAACCAAGGTTCTCTGAGCCCAGACCCAGGGCTTGTGCCTGGGAAAAGGATTATCACCTCTGACCTCAGTCCGGTCCAGATTCGTCCTCCTCACCAACAACCACCCTGCTGACCCTAGGCCCTGGACCCCCAACGTCCAGCATTACCAAGTGAAGTCTGTCCAAATGGCACGAGGTGGTATCACCCAATGACATCATTTTGAGGCCTGATGAGCTTAAAAAACAGTGAAAGGAGGGTCTGAGAGCCCAGGAAAGATGCCATTGGCTCTGAGGCTCATCTCTGAGAAAAGAAGGGGAGTGGAAGGGAGGCCCTTCTTCTGTTTTCTCTGCCCAAACCTTAGCACCCCCAAGCAGAGGGCCAGAGGACCCTCCTTCTTTGCCCCAGGCCCTGGTGGTTGTGTAATTCCACAGGCTATTGGTGTTACATAACCCTACTAGGCCAGCCAAGTCTCTGCCCCAGCCCCTCCCCTACACTTCAGGCCTAAAACAGGAATAAAAAGAGAAGATGTTTTATCCGATCCCATTCAGTCCTATGTCTGGCCAAAGCGAAAACAAAAATTAGAACATCCTGAAGCAGGGTTGCCATAGGAACCCCCCAACCACAGGGGCTGTATCCAGATATGGAATAATGACAGGGAGTTTGGTGGTGGGGGGTGGTTCTGTGGAGGGTGTAAAAGATGAATATATGGTTGGGGTTGGGATTGGACAGAGTGGGGGTGCCCTATAGGGACTGCGCCTCAGGGCTCACCCTGGGGATGCGTGTGCACACACACACACACACACACACACCAGACGCCTAAGCTGACTCCTTAAGGGGACATGGGCGTCTGTGAAGGCTCCTGTGATGCCAAAGCAATTGATGGAATGTAGATGGGAGGAGAGATGAACCTGGTGGGCAGGAAGAGGCCACAACCCATTCCTTGAAACAGGCCTTGTGGGCCTCTGACTTCGGCAAGGACCACGCAGGACCTTCGCATAAGAGCCGAGGGAGGATGCTTACAGTGGTCCTGAGAGTTTGCTTAGGATGACAGGGAGATGGGGGAACCAGAGGATGAAGGATGATGCAGGTGGGGGAGATGCCGATACCTTTCCCTGTGTCATGGTGCCGTCTCTCCGGGAAGGGGTCCCTGAGGCACGGGCGGCCGCTTGGGTCACCGCAGCCTGCCTGCGTCTCTTCCTTCCTCCGCGTGGGTTCTAGCAACATCCACTGCAGCCGGGCCAGGAGGACCGGAGCGTACCATCCAGACGCGGGGAGGGGGGCGGGAGATGGGGGGAGGAGGGGGCCAGGGCGGGCCTGTAGGCTGCGGCGGAGGCCTCTGCGGATTTGCAAGCGGAAGTGGAGGAGGCGGCGCACAGCCCTTTCCTCCCGCCCCCTCCTTCCTGGTATCCTCACCGCTCAGGAACCAGGCAGCGCTGCGCTGCGGAACTGCCCAAGTGGACGGGTCCAAGCGGGCGGGAGGAGGGGCCGGGAGTCCGTGACACCCGACCAGCTGATGCTGCCTGCCTGTAACTGGAGCTGGGTGTCAGGGCCTTATCTCTCCACCATCTTTGCCGCTGACAGGCTCCGTTGTACCTCTGCCTGTTTCCTCTCCCTCTTTGGATGCGGCCCTGCTTTCTCCATCACCACCTCCCCTCTCATCATCTCTATTTCGTCCTTCACGCTGGAGTGGGAAAAGTCTCCGATGTCTTGTCTACCCTACCGGCTTCCAAAAGGCCCCCTGGGCCCTGAGTTCCTGTGGGCCTTTGGGCAAGCCATGTGGGCACCTCTCCTTGCCTCCCTTTTCTCACCTGTGAAATGGGAGCAAGAGGCCCCTCCCTACCTTGTCACAGAGACATGGGGCTGGGAGGATGCAGCTTGTATTTTTTTCAACCCTGCTGGCACATTTTACCAGATCTTTCTGGAGGGGCCTCTAGGTCTGTCTCAAAACCTCTCCAACCCCCTACACTGCTCCCTTTTTGACTCCATTCTCAGCCTCCACCACCCCTGTATCTGTCATCCTCCCCATTCCAGAGCCTGTCCCACCCCCTTTCCCAGTCTTATCCTTGGGACTCGGCCATCACCCGGCCTTGTTTTCTGCAGTTGCTGCAGTGTTGCCGTGGGATTTGCAATTTCAAGAACTGGGCTCGAGTCCCAACTTAGTCACCCACTGGCCGTGTGACTTTGACAAAGCCTTAACCTCTCTGAGCTGCAGCACCTCCTATGGAAAGGAGGCTAACAGCGGAGCTCTGTCCATCTTAGATTTACTGTGAGACACAGGGGTTATGATGGTGGAAGCACACTGAAGACCACAAAGGGTTGTGAGTATTTGAGTTATTATTATTTGAGGAATCTCCTGGAGCTGCCCCAGGGTGAGGACACAGAGATCTACCTAAAAGAAGGATCTGATCCTTGTAGGATGGGATGAGAAACCAAGATCTGGTGCAGGTGGGGGTGGCCCCCTACCTTCTGCTTCCCTGTCATCTCCCAGGTGGACCCACCTAATTGCCGGTGAGATAGCAGGGTTCTGGACCAGCAGGTAAATTGCTGAAGTCTTTTTATCACCTCTACTCACCTGGTATCTCCCACTCCATAACCACCAACTTCCAACACACTTGCTTAAACTTGGGCCTCCCTGTGCAGGTGCTCTGTCAGTCCCCACACACTCAAGCCCTTCCCCACCCCATCACTTTCCTCCCCAAGCCCTTCTCTTTGACCCCTTCCTCCCACAAGCTGCTCCCTGGCCCTGGCACTGCTGCTGAGGCTCTGCCCAGCATGCCAGGTTCTGGCCTTCCCCTCCCTCTCTGCGTCTGTGTTCTGGAGCATTCTCCTTCTCCTGCTTGGCAGCTCAAGTGCCGTCTCCTCCAGGAAGCCTCCTGGTCCCTAGTGTGGGTTAGATGTGCTCTTCTGTACTTTCATAGTGCCCTGACATAGCACCTGTCACGTGGCACTGTGGCGTTTGTCTGTTTCCCCGTTAGACTCTAAGAGATCCTGTCTGTAGCAGTTTTTGTGTTGGCAGGACTGAGGACAGTGCCAGGCGTGTGGAATGAATGAATCCTATTACTGTTACCCAGACGTGCAGTGTTACACAGAGCCTGAATTTATGTAGGCCTTGGCGTTTTCCTGTGTTTGTGACTCTCGCTTACTCCTCTCCCCAGTCCCTCTGCTCCAGCCACGCGGGCTTCTTGGCTGTTCCTAGAATGGGCCAAGCATAGCTCAAGGCCTTTGCACTTGCCGGTCCTCTGCCTGAGATATCTACACGTCGCTGCATGGCTCACTCCCCCACTTACCTCACTGCTCTGCTCAGACTTCACCTTATTGGGGGCGGGGGGGGGCCTTCCTGATCCTATACAAGTAGCAGTGCCACCAATGTAACCCCACCCAGCTCACTGGACAGTCCCTTTTTCCTGACTCAGCTTTATTTTTTTCCATGGCAATTGTCACCTCTGACATATAATTTTTTTTAACATCTTTATTGGAGTATAATTGCTTTACAATGGTGTGTTAGTTTCTGCTTTATAACAGACTGAATCATCTATACGTATACATATATCCCCATATCTCCTCCCTCTTGCGTCTCCCTCCCACCCTCCCTATCCCACCCGTCTAGGTGGTCACAAAGCACCGAGCTGATCTCCCTGTGCTATGCAGCTGCTTCCCACTAGCTATCTATTTTACATTTGGTAGTGTATATATCTGACATATAATTTTTGTTTAGTTTTTTGGTCTCTCTCTCTCTCTCTCTCGCCCCACCGACTATATGAGAGGATGCATTTTTGCACTACGCCCTTGGGTTAAAATGGTGCCTGGCGTGGATGTAGTGGGTGCTTGGTAAATGTTTGGCTGAGCAAAGGGCAACATCATGTACAATCCTTATATTCCTCAGACATTTTGACATTGTCAGTGCTATGATGTTTCTCAGATGTTGGACTCTATGACCTTGACATCACTTATATGTCCCGTTATGTGGTCTTGAGACAGCACCCAGATGTTGGAATGTCTGTCTATCACTTTGCTGGCCTCTGGAGGCAGTGAGGTCTGGTGATCAAGAGCACGGACTTAAGAGTCAGGTAGCCTCAGTTCTGATTCCAGCTTCTCTACTTGAAGGCTGTATGACTCCGGACAAGTTAGTTCCCCTCTCAGAGCCTCAGTTTCCTCATTTATAAAACGGGGGATAGTGATAAGACTGACTTCACAAGGCTGCAGAGAGGTTTAAATGGTAATATATGTGAAGGGCTTCGCACAGTGACCAGCACATAATAAGCTCTCAGCGTAAGTGAGCTATTAGCCTTAGGGGTTCCACAAATGTTGTTTAATGAAATAATTAATTTCCACCGTCACAAAGCAGCTTGGCTCCACTGTTATTCATTCGTCACGTGTGTCGTGCCTATCTCTGTGCGACACACTGTGGTAGATGCTCTGGTGGTTCAAAGAGGAATCAGACCTGCAGACTCTCCTCAGGGAAGAACGATCCATCACACATTCAGAACTCACCCCTGTGCAGTGCCAGGGTCGGAACCGGTGCCGTCAGGGAGGTTAGAAGACAGGGTGCCTGAGGGGAGCCAGGAACAGTGAGGGACTCCCCAGGGGAGTTGGGAGCTTGTTGGGGTCACATCCTTGAATCCTTAGCCCAGGAATGGGCTTTATTCTGTTAGCATGAAGTAGGGAAAGGGGCTGGGGGAGAAGGGGCCGGTTCCAAGGTTTTTTGAGCAGGGCATGCTCCAGAAAGACCACACTGCTGGAGTCAGCTTTGTCATTAAAGCATTTTCTTTTTTTTTTGCGGTACGCGGGCGTCTCACTGTTGTGGCCTCTCCCATTGCGGAGCACAGGCTCCGGACGCGCAGGCTCAGCGGCCATGGCTCACGGGCCCAGCCGCTCCACGGCATGTGGGAACTTCCCGGACCGGGGCACGAACCCGTGTCCCCTGCATCGGCAGGCGGACTCTCAACCCCTGCGCCACCAGGGAAGCCCTAAAGCATTTTCTTAATCGAGAAGGGCAGAAGGATGCATCTGTGAGCAACACGTGGGAGGGACTGAATGAGGAAGAGACTGGAGGTGCAGCGACAAGCAAGGAGACTTCGGGAGAGGTCCCGTGAGGGGTGCTCAGAGCCCAGACTTGAGAGCAGGCTGCCTGGGCTCAAGTCCAGCCGCTGGGTAAAATGCTTCACTTCTCTGTGCCTCAGTTTCCTCTTCTGTGAAATGAAAGTTATGCGTTAGTATTGGTAAGGCACTCAGAACGGGACTCAGCATATAACAAGTGCTCCATATGTGTTTGGTGATTTTAAAGTGAGACAAACAATCCAGGGGCAGAAAAGATGGAGAGAGGCAATCGGCTTGGGGCAGGATTGACAGGACTTGAGAAGAGGCTGGACATAGATAAGGGGTGAAGGGACACCAGAAGAGATGGGGGCTTGGGGGCTGAGTCTCTGGGCGAATGGTGCCATTATGAGGAGGAGGAAGGTGCTGATGTGCTCAGATGGGGTCAGGTTGAGTTTGTGGTGCCCGTGTGACATCCAGGTGGAGCAGTCCCGTAGGCAGTCGGCCAGAGGTCCAGGCAGGGCCTTACACAGCTCAGGGGGCAGCATGCACTGGATTCTAGGGGAACGCCACTGCCCCTTCTGCCCAGGAGCCCAGCCCTGGGGCCTCACGGAGTCGAGCAATGTGGGTGCCGGGGACTGAGAGGCCACTGGCCATTATTAGAGTGTGGGCAGTGGCTGAATCACAGAGTATGTGAGGACATCCCTGGAGAGCGAGGCCAAGGAGGGAAGGGGGGTCGAGCCGGCCTGGAGCAGCACCTGGGGGATGGGGGAGATGGAAGGAAGTTCTTTCCTGCCTCCAGAATCCCCATCACCGTCTTCAACCACCAAGCTGAGGTGGGAGTGGAGAGATTCGGAGACCGTGCCTGAGTGTCTTCAGGGCTGCTCCTCGGGCAGGGGAGCATGTGGGCTCCAGGTCACACTGTGGCGGCCCATCCCGATCTTTGTTCTGCTGTGATTGCCAGCTAGCTCCTTTTGGGGCAGGTGCCAGGGGAGGAAACCGATGGTGTGGACCGAGGCATTGCTTCTCATTTTACAGCCGTAGAAGCAAAAGGCTAAAGAGGGTGAGTGACTAACCCAAAGTTACATGACATGTTGGGGGCCAAGCCAAGGTAAGAGGAATGAACGTACCCCAGCAGGGGACCATCAGCCCAAGAGTGATTCAGTGGCACCACTTAGACTGCGTGAAGGGGAGGAGTTGGGCGTTCCCAGGCTTCCTAGGTGGGCAGAATCAGGGCTAGCCAGTCATCTCTCCCCAGATCCTCCCCCGTGTCCCCCTTACACTCAAGCCTGCACACCCAGCTTGCAGCAGCACCTGCGCCCGAGGGTGAAGAGAGAACCGCAGAGGCAGGGTCTAGAGCCCGGTGGCTCGCAGTAGGCAGATTTCAGGCTGGGCTGCAAGAGGTGGTGGTCCGGGCCAGCTCTGGCGTATCAGTGCACCCCCTGTGTATACCTGGGCCTCAGCCATGGTTGCCTCCCACAGATTTCGAAGCCTGTCACTGCCCTGCAGGTCCCTGGCCCCCTACCCCTCTCATTGCTATCCTTACAGGCCCTTTCTACGTCCCCTCCCCCCTTCCCATCCCCTCCCCAGCCCTACAGCAAAGAGCCCGACATCCTGTCCTGGCCAGTCGTAAGCTGGTTGCACAACCCCTCTGTGCTGGGGTGTCCATTCCTGCCTTCCCCTCCCCTCACCCCAGGACACACTGCCTCCCCAGATACGGTCTCCGAAGCTCAGGGACATGAAATCTTTGGCAAGCACCAACACCCTGAATCACCCTTCTTCCCAGCTGCAAGGGCGGCTTATGGAGTGAAACCGCATTCTTGCTGCTCTCGGCAGTGTTGAGTGCCTTGAGAAGTCATTCCTTCCCCTGAGTCTTGGTGTGGGCGCCCGCCCTCCCTGATTCCTGGGATGGTCACAGGTTGTACAATCACTTGTTGTGTTCCGTGTGCTGCGCGTGTGCATTTCTGCTTCTCCACCAGATGGAAAGCTCCTTAAAGGTAGGACTGTGTTATCTCGATCCTTTCAGCACCCACCCCGTCTCTTCCACCTGCTAGAGTTCAGTGGTGAAGAATACAGGTTTTGGATCCAGGTCCATCTGGGCACAAATTCTGACCTTGCCACTTATCACATGTTTGACCTTAGGCAAGTCATTAAACCTCTCGGAGCTTAGTAATGGACATCCATTAATTAATTCACTCATCCAACCAATATTTACTGAGGGCCTACTACATCTCAAGCACTCATGTATATATAGCAACGAACACAAAAGATGCAATTCTCAGCCCTGCGGGGTTTACTTCTTAGTGGGGAATATTAGTGCTTATCTCATAGGGCGATTGTGAGGACTCGATGAGCCGCCATATGGAAAAGCCTTAATCAGCACAGTGCCTGACACAGTAGGCATGACACACGGGAGCTGTCGTTGTGAACATGCATTCAGGACGATTTACCGAGAACTTACTGTGAGCCAGCTCCATGCTGGGTGTCAGGGAGACATAGGTGCAGAACAGCCATCCATGCCCTCGAGGAGCTCATAGTCTAACACACCTACTACGTAACAATGGGCAACGTCTCCATCATTGTTCAGAAGCCTGTAACCAACACCAGCTTATATTGCATACCACAAAGAAAGTTCTAGAATGTCAGGTATAGCGGAGACTGCTGTTTGTCCCCCAATATCCTTCAGACAAAGCCATGCATGACTGATTGTTATCAACACTATGGTTTGGGGAGGTTCAGAAAGAGGTGTGGTTATATTTGAGAGATCAGAAGGGATTGGAAGAGGTGGCTTTTCAACTGCATCTGGAACAAAAAAGTAAAATTTAATAGACAGAGACCGTGGTGGCAGAAATAGGAAGGGAGGCCCTTCAGCAGAGGAGAATGGCACACAAAGGCATGGAGAAAGGAAGATGTGAGGCACCAATTTTGTGCTGATCCCAAGATGGCCTAGCCTAGGGTGAGGTTGGAGGCTGATCTAGGGAAGGCAGCTGTATTCATTCACAGGCACAGAGACAACTGCCCTAGAGGAGGGGTTTGACGGACCCCCGTCCCAGCCTGCCCTTGGCCAAGAGGACACCAGGCTTAAGATTCCACCATTAGAAATTCATTTCTTTTGGTAAGCATTCAGCCTCCAGGAGGTTGCTAGCAGGAGGCAAATCATCCCCCACAGGAATAACATGGAAAGATGGTTCTGGGCCATGAGAGGAATGGTGGGGAAAAGAGACCTAGGGACAGTGGAGAACAGGGTGATGTGACTGTGGGAATAATAATAATAATAATAATAGCTAACTCTTATTGAGCACGTAAATGCTAGGCACTGAGCTAAGTGTGCTACATGGATTGTTTCATTTAGTCCTTGACAACAGAAGTAGCTCCTCTTATCTCCATTTTACAGATGAGGAAACTGAGACTTGGAGAGGTGAAGTGACTTGCCCAAGGTCTCCCACAGCTGGCAGTCAGCAGCCAGACCCCAGAGACCAGCTCTCAGCCACATGGGGTCCTGCCTCAGATACTGGTTTTCTAACCAGTTAGATGGGGTTAGTGGCAGCTCCTCCACTGAGCCAAAAGTAAAGCTCCCTGAGTGGTGTGCCATGCTGTAGGTCTTCACATGTGCCCTGTCCCTTCCCTTTCTCCTGAGTGGAAAGCTCTGTTTCATGAGCCAGGAGTCTCGTAAATATTTCAGTGGTGTCTGTGTGGTCGAGGCTGTGCAGCCTGTTCTCTGTAGCACTTGTGACAGTGAGGTCTGGGAGATGTCCCAGGCCTGCTGCAAGTATTTGATCAGCCTCAGTTAGAAAAAGGAAAAAAAAAAAGACCTTTTCCTGGAACAGCTGACAGAGATGATAGTCACTAGGACAAGACAGATCTGCAGACTTTTTCTGGAAAGAGTCCAGAGCATGAGCCGGCCCAGGGTCCCATTTCCCAAGCAGGGTCCCATTTCCCAGGCTGTCTGGCTGCCAAGCCTGACAGCCATCCGTGGGCCCCTCCTTCCAACCTGGACACTGTGCCGAGGGCTCTGTCACACTTGGGGGAAGGGCTGCAGCGAGCCCAGAAAAGAAAACAAGGGGCACAGGTGGTGCCCCTACAGCAGGGGTGGAAGCTAGAATTGAGGGCAAGTTGACCTGGGTCAGTGCCTCCGGAGCACTTTGACTTCTTTTTTAAAAAAAAAAAACAAAAACCAAAAAACTTTGTTGTGGTAAGAACACTTAACCTGAGATCTACCTTCTTAACCAATTTTTAAGGGCACAATCCAGTGTTGTTAGCTGTAGGAACAATAGTATATAGGGGATGTCTAGAACTTATTCATCTTGCATAACTGAAACTTGGTACTCATTAAATAGCAACTCTCCACTGCCCCCTTCCCCCAGCTCCTGGCAGCCGCCATTCGACTCTGCTTCTATGAGTCTGACTTTTAGATACCTCACAAAAGGGAATTATGCAGCATTTCTCCTTCTGCAATTGGCTTATTTCATTTAACATAATGTCCTCAAGTTTCATCCATGTTGTCACATATAGCAGAATTTCCTTCTTTTTAAGGTCGAATAATACTTTACTATATATACATCACATTTTCTCTATCCATTTATGCATGGATGGACATTTAGGTTGTTTCCACAACTTGGCTACTGTGAATAATGCTGTAATGAACGTGGGAGTCTAAATATCTCTTTGAGATCCTAATTTCAATTCTTTTGGATAAACACCCAGAAGTGGGATTGCTGGATCATATGGTAGTTCTAGTTTTAATTTTCTGAGGAATTGCCTTACTGTTTCCATAGTGGCTGCACCGTTTTACATTCCTCCCAACAGTGTACAAGGGTTCCAGGTTCTCAACATCCTAACCAACATTTGTTATCGGGTTTTTTTTTTTTTTTTAAATAATAGCCCTCCTGACAGGTGTGATGTGGTATCTCATTGTATTTTTGATTTGCATTTCCCTGATGATTAGTGATATTGAGTATATTTTCATATGCTTTTTGGCCATTTGTATGTCTTCTTTGGAGAAATGTCTATTCAATTCCTCTGCCTATTTTTAAAAATGTTTTATTGAAGTATAGTTGATTTACAATGTTGTGTTATTTTCTGCTGTACAGCAAAGTGAATCAGTTATACATATACATATATCTACTATTTTTTAGATTCTTTTCCCATATAGGTCATTACAGAGTATTGAGTAGAGTTCCCTATGCTATATGGTAGGTTCTTATTAGTTATCTATTTTATATATAGTAGCGTGTATATGTCAATCCCAGTCTCGCAATTTATCCCTCCCCCCCTTTCCCCCCTACCTTTGCCTTTTTTTTTTTTTTGAGGTACGCGGGCCTCTCACTGCTGTGGCCTCTCCGTTGCAGAGCACAGGCTCTGGACGTGCAGGCTCAGCGGCCATGGCTCACGAGCCCAGCCGCTCCGCGGCATGTGGGATCTTCCCAGACCGGGGCACGAACCCGTGTCCCCTGCATCGGCAGGCGGACTCTCAACCACTGCGCCACCAGGGAAGCCCAGCAAACCACTTTTGAATCACTTTTGATCCATTGATAATACCTCCCACTGCCCCGGGTTCACTGAATTCTCCCAGGAATAATCAGAAAACTGACAAAATAGGATTTTCTCTCTACCATTTAATGTGAATTAATGTTTATCTTTATTCTTTTAAGTAATACATGTTCTTCATAGAAAAATAATTTTTAAACAGAAAACACAAGACTAAGAAAGTCAAGCTAGGTTTCCCTGGTGGCGCAGTGGTTGAGAGTCCGCCTGCCGATGCAGGGGACGCGGGTTCGTGCCCCGGTCCGGGAGGATCCCACGTGCCGCGGAGCGGCTGGGCCCGTGAGCCATGGCCGCTGAGCCTGCGTGTCCGGAGCCTGTGCTCCGCAACGGGAGAGGCCACAACAGTGAGAGACCCGCGTACAGAAAAAAAAAAAAAGTCAAGCTAATTCCACCAATAACATTTTAGCCTATCCATCTCCACTCATATATAAAGAGGGGGGTTATGAGTAACTTTTTTTTTTAACAAAATCAAGTTCTTATTGTGATTTTTTTTTTTTTCTGCTTAAGGTACTTGGAACGTCTTTCCATGTGACATTCTCTCCCACAGCTGCAGGGACGCAAGTGCTGGACGCGTCCATTTTCTCTCCACTGTAAATAATACTGCCATCCTCATTCGTTACTTACTGTGCACACACACTGTGCACACTTGCAGGTTTACAGCAAATGAAATGAACACATTTTCAGTATTTGGTGGGATGGTGACCATTAATGGAGACTACTTCTTGCCCAGATTCTTACATGGCCTGCTAACTGGGGCCAGCCTGGTCTCCCCAGAACTCTTCATGATTCCTCCTTGTCCTACATGCGGTCTAACCTGGCATTCAGGCCCTCTGAAGGTCTGTGCCAGTCACCCTGGACACTGGCTACACTAACCCCACGCTTTCCCACCTTCTTTGCTGACGGCTCCCCCAGCCTGTGACAGCCTCCAGGTGAGAGTTTGGGGGACACTTTTTTCGTCTTTTTAAAAATATTTGTTTCCACACTTAACTATGACAAGCATGAACTACTTTTTAAATTGACATATAATTCATATAACATAAAATTCACCCTTTAAAAAAAGTGTACAAGTCAGTGGTTTTTAGTATATTCACCACCATCACCACCATCTAATTCTAGAACGCTTTCATCACCCCCAAAAGAAGTCCCATACACATTAGCAGTCACTCCCCATTCTCCCTCTCCCTGGGCCCTGGCAACCACTAATCTATATACTTATTATCTCTGTGGATTTGCCTATTCAGGAAATTTTTATATATGGGGATCATAAAATAGGTGGTCTTTTGTGATTGCCTTTACTTCACTTAGCATAATGACTTCAAGGTTCATCCATATTGTAGCGTGTGTCAGAATTTCCTTCCTTTTTAAGGCTGCATGAAATTTCACTGTGTGGATATACCACACTGTGTTTATCAATTCCTCTGTTGATGGACACGTTGGTTGTTTCCACCTTTTGGCTATTGTGAATAATGCTGCTATGAACGTTGGTGTACAATCACCCGTTTGAGTCCTTGATTTCAATTCTTTTAGATATGGAGTGGAATTGCTGGATTGTATAGTAATTCTATGTTTAACTTTTTGAAGAACCACCACACCGTTTTCTACAACAATCTGTAGTCCCACCGGCTAGCTATGAGGATTTCAATTTCTTCACATCACTCTCAACACTTGTTATCATCTGTGTTTTTTATTATAGTCATCTCAGTGGGTGTGAAGTAGCATCTTACTGTGGTTTTAATTTGCATTTTCCTAATAACTAATGATGTCGAGCACCTTTTCAATTGCTTTTGGCCATTTTCTATATATTTGTAAAGAAGTACCTATTCTCTCTCTCTCTCTCTCCATATTTTTAGAGAACTATCTATTCAAGTCCTCTTCCCATTTTAAATTGGGTTATTTGTCTTTTTATTGTTGAGTCCCAAGTATTCTTTACATATTTTGGATACCAGACTCTTATCAGATACATGATTTGCAAATATTGTCCTCCATTATATCAGTTGTGTTTTCAGTTTCTTGATAGCATCCTTTGCAGCACAAAGGTTTTAATTTTGATGACATCCAATTGATTATTATTTTTTCGTTGCTTGTGCGTTGTATGTCACATCTAAGAAACCATCACTCAATCGAACATCAAAGAGACTTATCCCTATGTTTTCTTCTGATGGTTTTATAGTTTAACTGTTACATTTAGGTCTTTGATCATTTTGACTTAATTTTAGTATAGGGCTCCAAATTCATTCTTTTGCATGTAGATATCCTGTTGTCCCAGCATCATTGGTTGAAAAGATGATTATTTCCTCATTGAATTGTCCTGGCACCTTTGCTGAAAATCAGCTGTTCATAAATATATGGGGTTATTTCTGGACTGTCAAGTCTATTTCATTGATCTATAATATCTCCCTTATGCCAGCCCTACACAGCCTTGATACTTGATACAGAGTGCCACTACAGCTTTGCAGTGAGTTTAAATCAGGAAGTATGACTCCTCCAACTTCTTTGTTCTTCTTTTTCACAGAAGAAAAAAATATATATATATATTATTATTATTAACAAAATCCTACATATTCAGTTCATTCCAACCCAAAAGCCACCTTCTCCAGGGAACTTTTCCCAGACTTTCTATTCAGGATCTGCCTTCCTCTGGACGTTTCCTTTGTACTTGTCTTACAGCATCTTGTACTCTTGTGAGGTTGCTGGGATCACCAATCTCACTGGAAGAAGAGCTCGTTGAAGGCAGGGGTTGTGTCTTATTTACTTGAAAATATACCCCACGCTTCCTGGCATGGAGCCTAAGACTATGGTAGGGCTGAGTACATGCTGAATGAATGAATGAATGAATAAGTGCATAAATAAATGAATGGTATTGAGTCACTCATATAGTTCATATTCTGATCAGAACCTGGGCAAACGTCCTTAACAAAGAAGGGCTTAGGAAATGCATTCATTAAATTCATAGTTACACTTCTATTGACAAGTATAGTCATGTGTGTTTTCACCTGAGGTTTCCTTAGTTTATTATAGTCATTATAATGCTTATTAACGAGAGGAAAATGTGCCTGAATTAGTGGAGGAATTACATGTGAATTGCACACTTAGGCATTTCACAGTCAGGCCCAACCTCAATCAGTACTGTAACACAATGACAGGTCTTGTCAAAGCTTCAGACTTTGCTTAACCTAAAAGATTATTAGCCTTTGAATTAGTACTCCAAACAACTCTCTCAATTAATCTGCTAATGATTTTCTTTCTTTAGCGGGATTAGCCCTAATCGATTCTAATATATACTCCCAGAGCTACATACACACATTGGCCCCTTAAACAGTCCAGCGGAGATCTCAATTTGAGCCCCTGCCTTCAGTTGAGGTGTGGAGACAGCACACATGTGACTCTTCTGAGTCAGGGGGCCAAGTGCCGGGTCACACAGTAGGCCCAGAGCAGCTGGGCGGGACTAATTCTGCTTGGGAGGTAGGGAGGCATCAGGCCACCTCAGACTTTTGAACTGAGCCTGGAATCCTGCCCAGGATTCTGTCAGGTAGAGACAAGGACTAAAGGATTTTGGGCAGGGTGGAAAAGGTGTTCCAGGCAGATGGAACCGCTAGAGCAAAGGTGTGTTCACAGGCATACATCGTACCTATACACACATGTACACTCAGAAGCATCCTTCTCCCAAGAACAGGGCCAGTCAGAAACTGTCTGAAAGATGTCATTGTGTCCACCTGAGTCAGCCCACAGCCCAAAGTCCCACCGGGCTCTGGGTTCCAGCTGTCCTTTCCACCAGAGGTCCCTGAATGTCTGCCATGCCCAGCCTTCCTTCCCATCAGTGCAGGTCCTCTCTCTGGCACCAGGCTGGGCATTCCCCTCGGGGTCCTTACTCACTGCAAACTCCGGCACTAATCCCTGAAGGCCCAGCGTGAACTGGGCCAGAGGTTCTTGGTCCTGATGAAGCTAGGGTGTCACAAGATGCAGACTTTTCCACCCGCCCCTGTTGGGGCCTTTGGCTGCCTGGCGGAGCCATGGGGGCAGAGAGAGCCTCCACAGCACTGTGGACTGGTGATGGGGGTATAGGCTTGTCCACTAATTAAAAGTGCTTCGGAACAGTCCCAATGTACTTTCTTCCGTCAATCAATGGCAAGTATTTATTGATCACATACCTTTTAAATTTCATAATTGACGTATTACTAACATATATTAAGATATACATGTCATCAGTATATGGCCTGATGCATTTTCACCAACGGAACACACCTGTGTAACCAGACCTGGATCAAGAGACAGAGCATGACCAGCAACCCAGAACTCCTCCCGTTCCCCTGTCAGTCCCCACCTCCCCCAAGGATAACCAGCATCCTGACTTGTGATGGCAGAGATGAGTTTTGTCTGATTTTGTACTTTATAGATGGAATCATAGAGTATGGACTCTCTTGGCACTTTTTCTTGAACAAACAGATTGGTCAAAGATCTGAAGAGAGAAAGCAAAAGAGTGTTTGAAAGACTGATCCTCCTGAGGAATAGGGAGTAAATCTCATGTGTGGGGGTCTCTGCAGTCCGTCCGAGGGTAGAGAGGGCAGGTGGCCTGGTGGAAAGTGCTCTGATCTAGGACTCAGGGACTTGCGTTCAGATTTGATAACCGTCCACAGCTTGCTGTGCAACCTTGGAAAAATCTTTCCCTCTCTGGACCTCAGGTGCATCCTCTGCAGGGTTGGAGGGGAGAATAGTGTCCTGCCTTTTCCCCACCAAAGACACCTTCTGTTATCTATCCCCACTCCCATCACTGCCATGGAGGACATGCTTTGAAAAATGTTGCTGACGGAGCAGACCACATGTAAGTAATGATTAATTTGTTTCCCCATTTCTTGTTAACAGAAGACCTATGGAGCAGACTCAGATCTACAGCAGATAGCAAGCATGCCAGCCAGGGTTGGTAGAATTCCAGAAAGAAGCTCTTTATGGCTCTTTATGGCTGAATTACTTGATGGCAACCTCGTGTCGGGGAAATGTTCAGAGCCTGATGCACCCATTGAATTATAGCGAATTGCTTGAGAAGCCCCATCTCCGCCTTCATTCAGCCCTGGGCCCAGGAACCACCGACAAGACACACAGTCGCTAATTTCCCTTCCACCTCTGATAAGCCAAGGGTCTGGGGGTTGGCCAGCTCCTGCCTGGAGTGACCACAGAGCTGTGGAGTGTGGACCCCTCCCCTGAGTAGGGCCTCCTTCTCAACCTGACCTCAGCCCCCAACCCCACCGTGTGCCCTTTACTCCAGCAGGCCCCCTGCCCAGCCCCCTGCTGGACAAATCCTCCCGGGCCCAGGGTTGGCTCACGTTGCTCTGGGGGGACTATTTGGGAACTGCTGATGGAACTTGAATTCCTGGAGCACTGTGATAATTGCCCTCTGCCACTCCAGGCAGCCCCCACCAGGGTGGGGACGTAACTCTACTATTCTCTTCAGGGACATGGCTTGAGGCCTCCTTCAGGGTCTGCCTCCTCCTCCAGTCTTGACTACTCAGAGCTCGGGCTCTGGGGTCTCACTCCCCTCCATGCAGCCCCAAGAGCTTTCTGCTTTTCAGCCCTGTCCCCGTTTCTGTCCATGACCAAGGATGGGATGAAGTCTGCTTGAGGAAAGGAATTGTGCTCGCTGTTGGGGAGAAGAACCACACAGAGAATAAGTCAGAATCCATTTAGAGCTGAGGGCAGGGAGGGAATGAGCTTGGGGTGGGGAAGGATTTGGTCAAAGAGAGCTTCTTGGTAAAGGGGACTCATGCATGGATGTGGGGGAGGAGGGGGCAGAGCTATACGGAATGAGGTGTGCTGGGGGGTGGCACACTGCAGACTGGACAGTCTCCATGCAGTGAGACAGTCTCCACGCACGCTCATATTCTGAGCAGTATGAGGGTGTGCGGGACCCCCAAGGGGTCACCTCTAGAGGGATGAAGTAACTGGAAATTCTCTAGGGTGAAGGGTTGGGTTGGGGGGAGAGGGATGGAACTAGGTAGGGGGTGGTGGGGAGTGGTGTGCTGAGAGCTTGGAACCTGATATGAAGACATCTAGAAGCCTTGGTTGGACATCTAGAAGCCTTGCCTGGGACAGATAAGTAGATGGCCCATGTAGAACAACCCATCAATCCAGCATATGTTCCATTTCACTGTCTTTGAGACAAGGTGCTGAGCCTTTGTACCATGAGGTGTAGAGGGAATTGAGGTAAGGCCTGAGGTATCACCTTGAGATAAAGAAGTGCTTGCCTGCTAGTCCATCTGGGTAGGCTTCTTCATGTTTTTTTTTTAATATTTATGTATTTATTTATTTGGCTGTGCCGGGTCTTAGTTGCGGCACGTGGGATCTTCATTGCTGTGTGCAGGATCTTTAGTTGCAGCATGTGGGATCTTTAGTTGCGGCACGTGAACTCTTAGTTGTGGCATGCATGTGGGATCTAGTTCCCTGACCAGCGATCGAAGCCAGGCCCCCTGCATTGAGAGTGTGGAGTCTTAGCCACTGGACCACCAGGGAAATCCCTGGGTAGGCTTTTTGAAAGAGAAGTAATTTCTGGAACAGCATGACAGATTGTCTTGTTACAGGAAACCATTTGAGCATGTGTTGTGGGCTGGTGCAGCTCTAGGAAATAGGGGTGAATAGCTGTGACCCCTGCCCTCCGGGAGCTGACATTGTTGTGGAGAAGGCAGATCATGGAAAACTCAACCCAGTAAAGATATGGAGCTTGAGAAAGGCTCTGATGGGGGTGGGAGAGTGCCTAGATTCAGCTGTGTCTGAATTGCGCTTTGACAGATGAACAGTTCTCCAAAGGGTGAAGCATGCACATACTCAGAGACTCAAAACATCCCGTGAGAATCTGATGAAAGTTATGGACCTTTTCTCAGAAACATACACACATGCTTCATGGATCTTGGAGTGGAAATCCCCAGAAAAAGCCCTGAGGCCAGCCAGAGCATGGCAGTGATCAAGGACATTGATCTCTGGGGCAGAGATCAATCCCAAGGAGGACCCCAGCCAGGACACAGCCTGCCCTCGGTAGTGGATGCCAAGGCGTGGTTCTGGTAACATGGCCAGACCGCTGGTGGGAGAGGGAGCTGGGCTGCAGCAGGAGCTGGTTCCCTGAGACAGAGCTGTGTTGAGGGTATGGCCCAGGTGGCTGTGGGGTGATGGTGGCGAACACCTGAGAAGGTACTTGGTGGTATTTCGGATCATGAAGGTGGGGGTCATGGTTAGCGCAGCACGGTGTGGAGGTCAAGAGCAGTGCTTTCAGAGTCTAGCCCACCTTTGTTTGAAACCCACGGATGGCCTGGAACTCAGCCTTCAACAGTGGTCTCTGGGGGGCTGGGAGATGTGGAGAGTCAGCATCACCCAGGGAGTTTCTCAAAGTATATGTGGTGCTCCCACTGTCACCACTACATAATTCAGACGATATGACTTCTGGGAAGGTTGGCAATTGCATTGTGAAAAGCTTTCCAGGTAATTCTGATCCATCCCTGACATTTTGTCCTTCTCCCCCCAAAAAACTACCCAGAGAGGTCATTGAAAAAAGAACATGACACTGTTCCAACTCCACACCCAGAGTCATTCTGTACCCCTCCCTCCCTTGAGGACACATTCCAGCGCCCACTGAGTCCCCTCCAGGCTCCTCTTTAATATCCTCAGAATCCATCGTTATGCTTCTGCGATGTGCCAGGCTCCTCCCATGCAAGTGCTTGGCCCATGATTCATTCGGGTATTTGCTCAAGACGCACTTCTTGGAAAGCTCATCTTGTGCAGCACTGACTTGACGCAAGTTCCAACTCAGACAGTGGTCCCGTGTGGTACCTGACCCCTGATCCCAATACTAGTAATTGACCTGAACTTCACCCTTTCTGACCAACTCTCTCACTTCCTGAGCTGCCTGAGAGTTTGGCTGCTTCTCCTCATGCTGCCACCCTGTTTCTGGCGGCCTCATCCTGCCACCCTGTCAAGTGGCGATTATGATGGGGCATCATGGTGGTTATGAAGGCTCGGTGGTGGCAGTGGCAGTGATGGGAAAACCATCTGAGATGGGGTTGGTGGGGATAGTGACCCTATTAGAATTCCCTTAGGGACATTTACTGATTTATGCGCTCAATAAATATTTATTGAGCATCTACAATGTGCCAGATACTGAGCTAGGCCCTAGGGATACAGCAAGGAGCAAAAACACATAGGTTCTGCCCTCTCTCCAGGAGCTTACAGTTTAGTGAGGGAGATATTCATCATATAAATGTCACGATTATGACGAAGACAAGTGCCTCACCAGGGTGGCACATGGTGCTCAAGTATGTTATAGGGGGGCTTGGTCCTCTCTGAGGAAGTGATGGTGAAGGTGAGATCTGAAGGATAAAGATGTGTTCACTGGGAGAAAAGAAAAGCGATGAGCAGCCCAGGTAGAAGGACCAGCATGTGCAAAGGCCCTGGGGGGAAGCAGAGACAATGCATGGGACAGGAAGTCCCGCACAGAACACACTTTTGGTTTTTTTTTTGGTTTTTTGTTTTGTTTTTTGCGGTACGCGGGCCTCACTGTTGTGGCTTCTCCCGTTGAGGAGCACAGGCTCCAGACGTGCAGGCCCAGCGGCCATGGCTCACGGGCCTAGCGGCTCCGCGGCATGTGGGATCTTCCCAGACCGGGGCACGAACCCGTGTCCCCTGCATCAGCAGGTGGACTCTCAACCACTGCGCCACCAGGGAAGCTCCACACGTTTGTTTTTTTATTTTTATTTATTTATTTATTTGCTGTATGCGGGCCTCTCACTGTTGTGGCCTCTCCCATTGTGGAGCACAGGAAGCCCCACACTTTTGTTTTTTAATCGTAAAATATTCACCATTCAGACTTCCCTGGTGGCGCAGTGGTTAAGAATCCGCCTACCAAAGCACGGGACGCGGGTTCGAGCCCTGGTCCGGGAAGATCCCACATGTCGCAGAGCAACTAAGCCCGTGTGCCACAACTACTGAGCCTGTGCTCTAGAGCCCACGAGCCACAACTACTGAGCCCGCGTGCCACAACTACTGAAGCCCACGCGCCTAGAGCCCATGCTCTGCAACAAGAGAAGCCACTGCAATGAGAAACCCGCACACCGCAACAGGAGAGTCTCCCCCGCTCACTGCAACTAGAGAAAGCCTGCACGCAGCAGCAGCAGCAGCAGCCGCGAAGACCCAATGCAGCCAAAAATAAATTAATTAATTAGAAAAAAACTCACCATTCGACCGTCTCAAAGTGTACAACTGAGTGGCATTTAGTCGATTCAAAATGTTGTGCAACCACCAGTCTCTCGTTCCAGAACATTCCACCGCCCCAAAAGTAAACCCTGTACCCATTAAGCAATCACTCTCCACTCCGCAGCCCCTGGCAACCACTCATCTACTTTCTGTCTCTGCAGATTTGCCTATTCCGGACATTCCATATAAATGGAATCACATACTTTGTGACCTTTTGTGCCTGGCTTCTTTCACTCAGCGTAACGTGTACAAGTTTCATCCACGTTGCAGCAGGTATCAGTACTTCATTCCTCGCTATGGCTAAATCATATGCCATTGTGTGGATACACTGCATTTTGTTTATCCATTCATCTGTTAATGGCCATGTGGGTCATTTCCCCCTTTTGGCTATTGTGGATCACGTTGCTATGAACATGTGGGTCCAAGTTTCTGTTTGAACACCTGACTCTTCAACTCTTTTGGGTCTAAACCCAGGAGTGGAACGTTGGGGTCATATGGTAACTCTGTGTTTAACTTTTTGAGGAAGAGCACACACTTCTTATTACGTTCGTCTGACGTGACAAATTCAAGCTGTGGTGGTAAGACAGGGGTGAAAGTAACATGGGAGAGTAAGCACTGTTATTTTCCAATATTGACAGTTTCCTTCCATCTCTTTTCAGGTTGCTTAAAGTGGAGGAGAACAGGCAGGGAGGCGCCATCTAATTAACTGCCCATACGGTCAGCCCTGCCAAGTCAAGGATCTCGGTCTGTTTTTTCCCTGACGTATCTCAGAGCCCAAAACACTGCTTGGCACATGACTGGTACTCAATAACTACTTGTTGCATGAATAATTAAATACAGTGAACTGCTTTAACTGCCCTAAAACCCTGAGAAGACAGACATTCATCAGCTAGAACCAAGGATGAGAAGCCCACGTTGCAGCCCAAGGCGGGTGGTTGGGTGAAGAAGGGATTGTCCAGAACCACAAGCCCTCAGCCCCTGGGGAAACCTCAGCTGGTATTTTTGAACACTTGCCATGTGCAGGTACTTTTACATTTGTTTACCGAGAAGCTTGGAAAGCCTGAGTGGCTTTGGACTCCACAGACAGGCCACCTACGAGGTGGACCCAGAATCCACCCCAGGCCGCTGGACATAAGGTCTTGCTCCCTTGGTGCGCACAGTGGTCCCTCTGTCCCAAGGCCAACGTTCATCCCTGAGCAGGCCCGGGGCTGTGGTCAGCTGGGGGGACTCCCAAGGGTGTCTCAGGACCGCCACAGAGAGTACTCAGTTCTCCCTTCCCCCCGCTGAGGCTGGAGGGAGGAGGAAAGGATGGCAGCAGAGCGTGTAAATTGAAGACTGATATTGAATTGCAGCAAAATGAGCAGAGGATTAGGTGCCCCACCTGGACCCACCCCGGGAGAATACCAAGACCTGGACCGGCTCTCACGAGAAGCTGGCAGGCCCAGTACCAGGCAGAATCGTGGTTGGATGAGCAGGAGTCATGAGGCAGGTGGCTGGGCCCACAGGCCGGAAGGTACCATTGGTTTGGCTGAGGCCTTCCTCTCCCGGGTCCTCCACCCCCAGGCTGGGCATCCTGCATTCACAGAGTTCTTCTTGAGTTCTGGGGCAGAGCTGGGGGATCAGAGCCAGGCTGAGATGTTATCCCAGGTCCCTGCCTTCAGGGAGAGCAGGGAGAAGGGGGATAGGAACACACGCAAATACCCAGGATTCTGGGGAGTAGGGTGGAGAAGCTGCCTTGACCGAGTAAGTCTGGGAAGGCTTCCTGGAGGAGGATGAAGGGTGTGGGACTGGGTTGGGATCCAGGAAGATCTGAATTTGAATTATGGCTTAGCTACTTCCTAGCTGTTTGACCTTGGGCAGACAGTTCATTCTACAAACATTTTTATGAGTGTTTACACCAGGCCAATCACGTATTAAGCATTGGGACTACAAAGATGAATTCGATACAGTTCCTGTTCTCGGAGCTTGACCAAATCATCCTGGACAGCATGATCCGTGACGTCACAGAGGTGAAGCAGAGCACTGTGGGGCGGGGGCAGAGGAAGTGGCAGCCAGCTTAATGTTCTTGAACCTCCCTCACTCTATTCTGTACAATGGGGTTGGTGCCCACTTGCTCACATAGCTGAGATGACTGGTTGAGAGAAGCTGTGTGAGCCTAGCTCAGTGCCTCGCACTGGATGGGCAGGTGAGTCCTCGAGGAGAGGTATGAGGCTGACAGAGGCCGAGGTCTGGGAGGGACACGAGGGGGTGTGACGCCAGGGTAGGAGGAAGGCAGGCATGACGACGAGCTGGTGGGGAGAGGGGCCCTGCCCAGAGCCCAAACAGGGCCCTGCAGTTCCCACAATCGCTGGAGCCATGGATGCTGGAGACAGGCACCATGGAGCCAGGGTGGCTTTGCTGCAGCTATTCTGAGTGGGAAGTCAAACAGGTTTGGGTGACCTTTGCAAGCAAGGCACTGCCCACAACACTTTCAGCTCGTTACTACTCCCTAATCTGGCAATGACCCCAGCACGGCCTGTCCCTGGCATTCTCCACTCCTCTCTCTCCCTGTAGGACAGAGACAGCAGCTCTCCTGGGTCTGCTGGCAAACCCTTCCCCCTCTGCCCTCCAGCCCTGCAGGGAGGACCCGCCCGCCCCCCCAGGGAGGGTGGTACCAAGGCACCCTTGGTTCTTTGGGGCCTCCAGCCTGGCCAGCCTTCCCCAGATGTGACGGGGGAGGCAGCCGGGGAGCGGGAGGAATTCAGTCAAGGGAGGAGCAGTAGGTTCTCCTCCTGGCTGGTCTCCCCTCCTGCTAGCGCCCACAGTGGCTCCCAGATGCCCAGCTACGCAGCAGCCTTATCAACATGGCTGCCGGGCTTCTCCATGCGGCAGAGCTGTACGCAACCCCATTCATCATCTTCTCCAGCCCTCATCCTGGTGCGCCAGCTCCTGCCACAGCTTCCCCGGTGTTTGCTCAGCCTTCATCGGACTCCTCCAAGAGCTCGGGAACTCACTACCTCACCAGGCAGGGCTATTATTAGAAAGGTCTCCCTGCCCCTGTGCCCCTTATTCACACCTGATCCTCTTAAATGAGAATAAGCTGGTTCCTGACCCCTCCTCACCCCACCAATGCTCTCTTCCCCGTTGAGAAAGCTATTTTCAGCCAGGATCGAAAACAGTGTTTTGCAAACTGTGAGTGTCAACCCATTAGCGGGCCATGAAATCAGTTGAGTAGTTGTTACCTAAATGAGTTTTTTTAGTGACATAGAGTAGAGGAATTTAAAACATCACATTTAGGAAATATTGCTTTGTGAAATGTTAGTTTTAGTTATCTGTCTCTTTCTGTCTATTGAGATAATGTTTATGGGTTAGGATATAAAATGTATTTCTTCCTGCAGGTCTACAAAGGTTTGAAAGTCACTTGCCTGGAGGAAGAGTTAGCCACGAGAAAATGGTGGTGACACCTGTCCCAGGCAGAGGGAACAATGCGTCTCAGGGCCCCAAAATGAAGGAGCTGGTCTGGCCTTGTCTTATGGGCAGTGGGAGCCGTAGGGTGGTCAGGTAAGGTCCCATCTTCTTCATCTCTGGGTCCCACCGCACGGGCGCGGAAGACAGGAAGCTGTCTCTGTGTCTCCCCAGGAGCTTGATCCTGTGACCTTCCTGCCTCTAGCTGGGCCTCGGCTGTCAGGACTGCTTGGCCTTTGAGGACGAAGTCTGCCAACCATGGGGGCAAAAGCCTGAATTTCTGAATCAGACAGATATGTATTTATAGCTTGTCTCAGCTCTTTACCAGCCTTGCGATCTCAGGCAACTTTCATAACCTCTCTGTGCCTCAGTTTCCTCCAGTGTTAAATGAGGCTAATGAGACTCATCACCAAAAGTCCTTGTGAGAATTTAGTTGGAAACCCAGATGTTCCCAGGCCTTCAGTCCTCTGGGTTCCCTCTTTGCTTTCGCATAGAATAGGGTTGTCAGATTTAGCAAATAAAAATACAGGATACCCAGTTAGATTTCAATTTTACATAATGAGTAATTTTTCAATATGAGTGTGCTCCAACTATTGCTTTGAATATACTTACGCTAAACAATTCGTTATTTCTCTGAAATTCAAATGTACCTGGGCATCCTGCATTTTATCTGGCAACCCGACATAGAAATCCAAAGGTTCGCATTCCATCCCAGAACTGCGTGGATCTGACACCCTACGATACTTTTCAGGCTTCCTGAAGCGGGCAGAGCTGCAGTCTCCCAACCCCTCCTGCCAGCTGCTGCCTGGGGTTGCTCGTTTCACTCTGTCCCACTTCGCCCGACTGCAGATCTGCCCTGTCCCTTCTCCCTCCTTCCCCAGAGTTCCAGCCTCACGGGCTGGGGTGTGTGACCCACTTTTACCGACCTCGTGGGGAGAATGGAGGGCACTTGCAGCTCGGCTCAGAGCAGGAAAAACACCTCACGTCATCTGTCAGACAGCACCGGTCCTGAATTCTGTCACTGTGCTCCCACATGGGGCACCCTCACTGGCCCAGCTCCCCACAGACACCCTCCTCCTACCTCTGCTTTTCCAGAGTCTAAGCCCCCTCCTTCAAGCCACCAGCAAACAACACACAAATCACCACTTCTTTAGGATACAGAGTCCTTTAGCCTTCTTTCTCATTTCTTTCCTATCTTGATTATTTCACAGGGTGGGTATGAGGTAGGGATTCACTTTCACAGCTAAAAAGTCCTCTTAGAGTCAGACTCCTGAGACTTCCCTGGCGGTCAAGTGGTTAGGACTGGGTGCTTCCACTGCAGGGGGCACGGGTTCGATCCCTGGTCAGGGAACTAAGATCCGCAAGCCATGTGGCGCAGCCAAAACAAAAACAAAAATAAAAGCAAAAAAAACCCATCAGACTCCTGGGATTCTAATTCCGCCTCCCCACTTACTAGCTGTGTGGTCTCAGGAAAGTTACTGAACCTTGCTGTCTCATTTTCCTCATCTCATAAAAAATGAGATGATCATTTTACCTCAGGGACTTCCCTGATGGTGCAGTGGTTAAGAATCCACCTGCAAATGCAGGGGACACGGGTTCAATCCCTGGTCAGGGAAGATCTCACATGCCGTGGAGCAACTAAGCCCATGGGCCACAACTACTGAGCCCGCGCTCTAGAGCCCACAAACCACAACTACGGAGCCCACACATTGCCACTACTGAAGCCCGCAAGCCTAGAGACTGGGCTCCGCAACAAGAGAAGCCATCACAATGAGAAGCCCGCGCACTGCAATGAAGAGTAGCCCCTGCTCACCACAACTAGAGAAAAGCCCATGCGCAGCAATGAAGACCCAACGCAGCCAAAAAAAAAAAAAAAAAAAAAAAATTTAGCTCATAGGATTCCTGTGAAGATTAAGAGCATTAATACATGTAGGAATGTCTAAAGCAGTTCATGAGAGAGTGAGCACTAAATGAGCATTTACTATTATAACTGCTATATTTCATCAGTTCTAAGGTGTGCCTTTTTCCCCTCATTCTAACGTCTTAACAATCATGGTGTCTTAACAGCAGCTGGGAGCAGTTGTCATTACCTGTGCATACTTAAACTTGGTCAGGTGAGTTTCATGCCTTCTCATTCCTACATCTGTTCCGTTTAATGGCTACTTAAAATGTCTTCAAAAAGTTACACTGTGGTTTAGCAGTTAAAGTTATTTTGCGTACAGAAGGACATGGAAACAGAGCAGCCTGGCAAGAATTTGACATTAGTGAAGCAAATAGTTCTCACTGAAGGATGACCGCAAGTCTGTCTTTTCTTGTGAAACAACTGCCAAGTGTTTCATGGGACCTAAGAAAGGAAGAGTCCCACAAACAGATGCAATTGTTATGTTTTACTACTGAGAAAAGTGCAAGATGATTGCCAGTCACATATGAAGCAAGAAAACACCTGCAGAAGCTTCCAGAAGGAGTATCAGAGGCTTGGAAAGAAATTCTGGAAACATAGCAAACAATCTTATAAGAAATGGTGGATCACTACACTGCGGAGAGGGCACAGAGGGTGATACTGTGTAGAGAGATATCAAGGACTCGACTCGGAATCGAAAAGGGATTTAGGAAAGTCGGACTCTGAATGTGAAGAAATTTTGGAACTATTTTAGCCAATTTGTTTTGCTTATAATTTCCTTTTTTTATGTGTGCATGAGTGACTTTTGACTAAAAGCTGATATCTACATAAATCCAAAAGACTTCTTTCAATATGTACAAAAACTGGGAAGAAAGAATTTGGGGGGCTGTTTTCCTCCTCTGACTTTTAAAAATTATTTTTAACATAACATAAAACCTACCATCCTAACCATCTGTAAGTGCACAGTTCAGTGGTGTCAGGCACATTCACAGCGCTGTTCAACCATCATCTCACCATCCATCTCCAAGAAAGCGTGTTTGTCACATTCAGTTATTAGTACATCACGCAGTTGACGGCACCTTGTTCCTCATAAGACACTGTGTCATGGTCACTGTAAACAAAATGCAACCTTCCCCCGGGGGAGCTCCTCGCCAGCCAGGAACCACAGCTGGAACCCTCCGGCTTCTCAGGAACACCTTCCACCCCGGCTCAAAGGTAAAGCACAGAGGACTGCCCTGGTGGTGCAGTGGTTAAGAATCCACCAGCCAGGGCTTCCCTTGTGGTGCAGTGGTTGAGAGTCCGCCTGCTGATGCAGGGGACACGGGTTCGTGCCCCGGTCCGGGAAGATCCCACATGCCGCGGAGCGGCTGGGCCCGTGAGCCATGGCCGCTGAGCTTGCGCGTCCGGAGCCTGTGCTCTGCAACGGGAGAGGCCACAGCAGTGAGAGGCCCGCATACCACAAAAAAAAAAAAAAAGAATCCACCGGCCAATGCAGGAGACACGGGTCCGAGCCCTGGTCCGGGAAGATCCCACATGCTGCGGAGCAACTAAGTCCGTGCGCCACAACTACTGAGCCTGCGCTCTAGAGCCCGCGAGCCACAACTACAGAGCCCGCGTGCCACAACTACTGAAACCCGCGCGCCTGGAGCCCGTGCTCCGCAACAAGAGAAGCCACCACAATGAGAAGCCTGCGCACCGCAACGAAGAGTAGCCCCCGTTCGCCGCAACTAGACAAAGCCTGCGTGCAGCAACGAAGACCCGACGCAGCCATAAATAAATAAATAAATAAATAAGGGAAAGCACAGCCCAAGCAGGGGCCCAGTCATGGTTGGTGCCCTCCCCTCCTTCCACACTGGGGTCCAGACCAGAACGTGGGCAGGTCACAGTCTCTCTGGACTTCATGCTGTCTTCTGTAAAGTGGGATCCATAGGCTAGATGACCTCTAAGATCCTGCTGGGTTCTAAATGTATGACCATGTGACTGAATGACCAACATACACATACACAAATTTGGGCTGGGGGTTAATGGGCTACAGAGAGAAGTCATGACACTGCTTTTGGGTATATCGGGAGGTAAGAGATTTTACACTGGACCAGGTTAGGGGAGATCCTGCCCAGAATCAAGGGTCAGTGGGCCACTTTCTCTCTCAAGATCATGAACACTTTGACCAAAGAGGAAAGACAAGAAAGGCTGTGTGGCCCATCCAAGGGCACACAGCAACACAAGGGGCTCCACTCTTCAGTCTCCAGTCACTCTCAGATTTCCATTCCTGGGACTGTGACTTGTCCAGGGACCTGCTGGACAGGAGATAGAGCAGGGCCCAGAGCCAGTCCTCTTAGTCACACTCTGAGCTTGACCCTGCCTTTGGGTCCCAGGAGAGGGAGCAGGGCTGGCGGGATTAGAGAAGTGCGATGGAATGGGGCAGGGGGGACTCCCAGACCTAAATGTCTCTAGACCTTGGGCCAGAGTGGCATTGATGGCAGGAGGTGGCATTGGCCAGATGCTGAGCTGAGTAGGCTCTGAGGCTGGAGGGTTGCTTATTGCAGCCTCCCTGAGCCTGCACAGCTCACTGCCCCACAGAAAATGTCCTCCCCCTGTGGCCTGGGTGGCTCTGAGCTCCAGGGTGTGCCTACAGCCTGTCACAGCTTCTGGGACCCTGACATGTGAGTTTGGGGAGTCGTGGTCTCCACCTCAGAGTATTAATAATGTTATTAATAACAGATGATACCGATTGATAGCTTGCTGTGGGCCAGGTGCAGATCTGAGCACTTTCTATGCATGAATTCATTTACTCCAAACCCTAAGCCCATGTACGTTTATTATCCCTTTTAAATCACAGAGATGGACCGCGGAATGGAAGCCCACAGCTTGCTCAGTCGACCCCAGGTTGACTCCATCACCCAAGGCCAGGGTCCCAATGCCTCTGACATCACCCCCAGCCTCCAGGCTATGGGAACTACTCTTTGGCTGGGGTTTCAGGGAGCGAGTGAAGCTTAATGACTTATGGGTGACTGACTGCAAGAAAGCAAGCACAGAAGATACACAAAACATTTATGCCTTGGAAGGTTCACATCACATCAACCAGTTATTTTCCACTCCCTGCAAGAAAGAATAATTGGAGGTCAGACAGCAGGAAGAACTTCCCAATCACCAGAAGGGGTAGCGTTGACACCCTGTCTCATGGTCAGTTTTGTAAGGTGTTGCCCCTGCCTTGGCCAACAGTTTGAATCAGAGAGAGGGGTTTGGCGGTGCAATCCCCTAGAGAATTCCGCTAAGACGGGGGCGGTGGGGGCAGGGGAGGCCCTGGGGCAGCAGCCATGGGGTAACCAAGGGAACAAACATGGAAAACTAGGGGACGTCAGTCCTTATCTGGAGCTCATTAATGGGGAACATTATTCAGCTGTGAAGTCCAAGATGGGGTGATAGGCATGCTGCAGGCAGGGGTGGAGAGGGGGGGGCAGGAGGCAGCCATCGGGGAGAAGAGGTATTGGCCCAAAGTCCACCTCCATCTCACGTGTCCAAAACCAGGCTGGAAAAACCCTATAAATGCCCATGACCAGCCTCCCCAGAGACCCTGAGAGAGAAAGACGGAGAGAGAGAGAGAGAGAGAGCCGCAAGCTTCCTGTCCCTGAGACCACTGGGCTAGCCCACAGAAGTCTTCACAGCATGTGGGAACTCCGGTCCATAGCCTTCTCCAGGGCGGTGTTTGCAGAGTTCCTGGCCACACTCATCTTCGTCTTCTTTGGCCTCGGCTCAGCCCTCAACTGGCCACAGGCCTTGCCCTCTGTACTGCAGATTGCCATGGCCTTTGGCCTGGCTATCGGTACCCTGGTGCAGGCTCTGGGTCACGTCAGCGGGGCCCACATCAACCCTGCCGTGACCGTGGCCTGCCTGGTGGGCTGCCACATCTCCTTTCTCCGAGCTGCCTTCTACGTGGCTGCCCAGCTGCTGGGGGCCGTGGCCGGGGCCGCCCTGCTCTCTGAGATCACACCACCAGACATCCGGGGGGACCTGGCAATCAATGCTGTGAGTAGCCAGAACTTTGTCCTTTCCACAGGGGCAGATCCGGGGGAGTCTCTTATAAAGGATGAGAGGGGAGGGACCAGATCTGGGTGAGGGTCCGGGTGGGGAGACAGAGAGAGAGAGAGACAGAAAGAGAGGGAGGGTGGCTGTATGGGGGAGGGGCAGAAATTCGAGAGCCAGGAACACAGCTGCCATAGGAGAGTCAGGGTAGAGGGAACAGTCATGTCAGAGCAGAGGCTGGAATACACACGGGTCTCCTGTACTTTCTGTCCTGAGCCTCCTGGAGGAAGAGCAGCATCAAGGTTTCTGTTGACTTGGTACCTGCATTACAGGGAGGGCTGCGCTAGGACCCGGCAGAGGACAGGGTCCCAGAGCAGACATGCTTTACGAGCTGGGAGGAACCTCAGAGGGCTAGTGCCCAGCATCTTCTCGAGGGAAGAAGACCCAACATTTCTTCAGCATCTACTGTGTGCAGGCCTCACAGCAGGGGCTCCTCATGCGCCACAGGTTGATACCTCACACCAGCCTGAGAGGCAGGGGTGAGAAGATCCATTTCTTAAGGTCATGGAAGCTGAGGCTCAAAAAGGGGAAGTACCAGAGCCAGGCTTCAAACCCAGGCTTGACTGCAAAACCCAGGATCTTTCCACCCCACCAACGTCCCCTCCCTGAGCCGCCACTGAAGCCTTGTTTTGCAAACAAGGAAACTGAGGCTCAGAGAAGGGAAGCGACAGTCTAAAAGTCCTACAGTTTGTCAATACCAGAATAAGCACCAGAACCCAGGACAAAGCTAAAGGGGCAAGGTCTCTCCAGACCTCGGAGAAGGTCCCCAGAGCCCACGAGCTAACTGCTGATTCCATGAACAGTGGCTAATCAGGAGCCTTGGGCCCTTTGGGAGCTGAGGGTGACGCCGCAGCCCCTTCCCCCTCCCCACCCTCCCCCTCCCCCGGGTCTGTGAAAGGCCTGGGCATCTGAGGGCATGGGTGGGAAGGGACAGTCTGTGTTCCCTCAACACAGCTTTTGCTCCATCCCCCATCCCAAGCCTCAGTCTCCTGCATTTCTTGGCCTTCTCTCTCCCTGGGCCACTGGGTAAGAGCTCTGATGTCTCTGAAGAGTCCTGCACAGTCTCTGTGGCCATCCCCTCCTCGGCACAGGTGGCCTTCCTCATGCAAGGGGCAGGGGTATCCCAACTGGAGAACTCGTCTCTTCTTCAAAATGGAAAATATCATTAGGCTGGGGGCTCAAGGTGGAGAAAAGGCGAGAGTAGCCATGGCGGTGAACAGGCTGAGAAACCTGACCATTTCCATTGAGAATGAAATTAGTTCAGTCTGCAGCAAGATGAGGTATAGTTAGACTGAGAGAGGAACTTCCAGAGAGCATGGCCAAGAAAGTCTCAAGAATGTGTGGTTGGGGAACCTCCCCTAATAGCAGGGCAATGGGAGTGCTAAGGGGCCATGAGGACATGGCCTCCTGCTCTCCCATCATCTCACAGTTGACTAGGGCCCTCAGAAGGGAAGGGTCTGAGGAGGCCCCCCCAAGTTACTGCTCAGCACTTACCATCTTGAGGGACTAGGGAGAACCTTCCTGGCTGGAATGGGGCAGCAGCGGGATTGACTTGTCCTGAGGCTAGTGAGAGCTAGTTGACCCCCATGGGTGTCCCAAGTGTCCTGTGAGGTCACTGGAAAAGCCAGTCTGTCCACCAAGAAGTTACCATTGATGCACATCTGCTTCGTGCTAGGCCAGATTTCATCTCGTTCTAGGTACAACACTGTAAGGTGAATTCTGTGATTCTGTAAACTGAGGTTCAGCATTTAATTGGCTCAAATCACAGAACCAGTGTCAGTACCTGGAAGTGGACCCAGAGCTGTCTGACACCAAACCCACATCCACAGTGTCTCCCTCCCTTAGATCCACTGTTTACCAGTGGGAATGGAGCTGGGGTTCTGCCCTTGTCATTTCTGATTCCCAGACAGTCCTCCAGGATCCATTCTATGATCCCAGTTTTACAGAAAGACAAACTGAGGCTGAAATAAGTAGGGCCCCACAGCAAGTCAAAAGCGCCAAAGTGTCTGCCTTCAAAGCTCTTCACTGCTGCCCACTATAGGCTCTGACATTGGAAGACCTGGAGGGGAGGGGGGAATGGGGGGTGGTTGAAGTTAGACTCTAGAGAGACCCAAGGGTGCCAGCTTGAGGGCTAGGACCCAGGGCTGGGGTTCAGGGCCTGGAGAAGGATCGTGGGAGCTCAAAACTATCACAGCTCCACCCAGTGCAGTGCCCAGAGAGGGCAGGATGTAGGGCATAAGATGACAAAACCCAGAAAGAAATCCAGCACTGGGTGGATGAAATCACCTCTTTGCTCAGCCCCAAGTTCTCTTGTTACCCAACGCAAGGTGTGCTGGGACCATGGGCACCCCACATGGGGTGAGGAGGCACCAAAGTACAGGGCTCCAGCACCCCAACCTCAACCTCTGGAGGATGTGCGGGGAGCCAGTCCACAGGGCAAAATTGAGGCCTGAAATGCAGTATGGAACAGGCAAGGTCAAAGGGGAACAGGCAAAGGTTAGAGGAAAGAGTTGCACAATGCAGTCACAGAGGGAAGGGGCATACTAACGCCATCCCCAGAGCCAAGTCCCTAGATCCTGTTCCTGGGAGCCCCTTGACCACAGGAGGAAAGACCGCAGGCCTCTCGTTACACCAGTATCTTATGGCTTAAATAGAGAGGAAGGTCTTCCTATTACCTGGCCTAAAGCTTCCTGCTGCAATGAAAACCTCTTCCCTCTTTGTTCTCCAGGAAGCAGAAATGATGGATCTCAGTATCCTTTTCCTTTCACACTGCAGGCGCACAACCCCAGCTCCCAAATCTAATGGGCTATGGAGTCAGGTTCCCTACCTCTGGCCTGGGGACCGCAAGCAGTTGTAGGGTCCATCCCCTTGCCTTTGTGCCATGGCCCAGGAAGAAGCCATCAGTAGTCTGGACTAAGGTGGCTGGGGAGCCCTGATGTTCTGGATTGCTGCCCGGAAGCCTATCTGGAGCTGTGACTGCAGGTGGGCAGGAAGAGGGCACCAGTGTGGGGAGCATGCTCAGTGTGTCCCCCCCACCCCCTCTCTGTCCCCAGCTCAGCAACAACTCGACAGCTGGCCAGGCCGTTACTGTGGAGCTTTTCCTGACCCTGCAGCTGGTGCTCTGCATCTTCGCCTCCACGGATGAGCGCCGTGGAGACAACCTGGGTACCCCCGCCCTCTCCATTGGTTTCTCTGTGGTCCTGGGCCATCTCCTCGGGGTAGGTCATGGCCACTGGTTCCAGCCTCCCTGGAGGGACAGACACACAGACCTACTGCAAGGAAACAGACACACAGACCACTCTAGAGACGGACACACAGAACGCCCAAAAGTGAGAGCCACAAAGACCCCAGAGGGACAGATACACAGAACTCCCAAGAGGGAAAGACACATGGACACACCCCAGAGGGTTTGACTCCCATATACCACAAAGGGACAGATATCACTCCAGCTTCAAATGAATAGCGAACCCTGTAAATATAACATGAACTCCATTGTCCATCGCATGGATTCCCTTTAGGCTGAGGTCAAGGACGGCGAGAGGCACAGAGACTCCCCCCCGCCCCTTCCTCACCTCCGTCCCCTCCCTGACCCCTGCCTCCCATTGCAGATCCATTACACTCGCTGCTCCATGAATCCTGCCCGCTCTCTGGCTCCAGCTGTGGTCACTGGCAAGTTTGACAACCACTGGGTAATGGCTGAAACCTCCCTGCCTTCCCCTCCCCCAGAAACCCATCTGGCTGGAAGAGCTTGGGGTGGGATCAGCAAACCCTCCACAGTCCTCCTCTTGGGGCCCCCGTGGAGTCTTGGGTCCACCCTTCAGGTCTGACGCCAAAGACTGTTTCCACATCTGTAAATGAGGATAAGAGCAGTGGTTGCTTTGGCTTTTTGTAAAGATTAAGCGAGGTAACTGGTATAAAACAGATGACGCAGTGCCTTAGAACTCGATAAATGGCAATATTTATACTACGTAACACATTTCTATTATTTAGCACTTATCTAGTACTTAGTATGTGCCAGGACTTCTTCTAAGTGCTTTGCAAATATTGACTCATTTAGTTTTGCACAAGAACTCCAGAAATTACGTCTTATTATAGTGAGGAAACAGGCACAGAGAGGGTAAGTAACTTGACCAAGTTCACCCGGGCAGTCGGCTCCAATTCGCACCATTAGCCCCCATTACCAAGTCTTCCCAATTGCTCACTAGTCGTTGATAACTACATGCATACGCGTTTGATTACCTTCACCGCGTGAGCCTCCCTTTCAACGGGAAGGGGGAGAGGAGCACTCCCGCGAGCCGCCCTCTCGCTCGCCCCCAGGTCTTCTGGGTCGGACCCTTGGTCGGCGCCATCCTGGCCTCCCTCCTCTACAACTACATCCTGTTCCCGCCCGCCAAGAGCCTGTCGGAGCGCCTGGCCGTGCTGAAGGGGCTGGAGCCCGACACTGACTGGGAGGAACGCGAGGTGCGGCGGCGGCAGTCGGTGGAGCTGCACTCGCCGCAGAGCCTGCCTCGGGGCAGCAAGGCCTGAGCGCCTGGGCCGGGCTCGAGGGAGCTCGGGGGAGCGCCCGCCACCCCCGCCGGAGTCCCTCTCCCCAGGTGCAAAGCCGGCCCCCAGTGCAGAGTAGCTGCTTCCAGGACGTGCCGAGGCCAGGGCGGGGATAGCGGTGAGCGTGGCAGATCCCTTGCCTTGAGGCGGCGGGCAGCGAGTAGTCGAGTAGTCGACCCCGTGGCGCCTTGCAGGGAGCTGGGGACTTGGGCACCGAGCAGGGGAGGAAGGGCAGAGGAAGGCTCTGGAGAGCCTGCGCAGTGTACTGGGTGGGCTGCGGGGGACGGGGTCTGGGAATGGGGCATCAGGTTTTGTGCGTTCATCCCCCAGTGCCCCTCTGTCCCCAGGTGCAGGGTTGTTCATGCTCCTGAGTGTAAGCAGGTGTGCCTGTGGTGATGCAAGTGTGCAATGGCTGGCCACCTCTTACTCCCCTCTTGACCCCTCCCTCCCCCACCTGCAATAAATCCACTTCCGCTGCAGTGGATGAGTCCTTCCGGCCATTCATCCCCAGGAGCTCTAAGTGTGCTTCCCAGCAGAAGGGAAGAGGAGGGTATGGAGGCCACTTTGAGAGAGCTGAAGGGGGGCACTGATATCCCCCCCCGACCCTGCCCCTTCTGGAAAATTTCCCCAAGCGGCAGCACTGGGTCCTAAGACTTGCCAGGACCCATTGCTAGACGTAGTGAGGTATCAACCAGGGAACAGCTCCCGAAGTGGCCTTCAGCCGTCGCCGGTGTGGGGGGGGGGGGGGGGAGTGGCCAAGGACCTCCTTCCTGCCCTAAGAGGGGACCTCGCCCAGGGAGGCTCGCCCAGGGAGGAAGCAGGCATGTGCGTGTGTGCGTGCCGCACAAGTGTACATGCGTGCGACCTCATCTCCGGGGGGGCTCCAGACTCCGAGATTAGCCTCCCACTGTGGCAGAGAAAACAAAAGGCCTTTGTAGGCCCCTGGCCTTTGTCTTGGGAGAGGGGGAGATTTGCAACTAGACACTTCTTGAAAGGAGACACTCAGTTTCACAAGTGAGTCCTCTCGCCCAGCACACACCTATGGCTGGCTGGGCAAGGCACTCAGGCACGCAACCACAGGCACCAGGCAACACGCCTCCATCACCCATCTCACCGCCAGCCCGCCTCCCCAGGCAGCGCTCTTCTTCCCCTCTCTCCCTTCCACCCCCCAGCCCTGGTGCTCCCTCCCTTCTGGCTCCCACCAGAACATTACTGTGCAGAGAGCACCCTAGTGCTCTCAGGACCAAAGAAGGGAGATGACTTGTCCAGGCAGAGGCAGGACTGTGTCTAGAGCTGGGCTTCTAAATTTCCAGGTCAATGCAATGGTTCTCAAATGAGATTAACTAGGATTAAGTGACATGATGCCTGTATAGATGCTGAGTGAACTGTATTCCTCATACCATTATCAGGCATTATTGGGATCATTTCATTATTTCTGATTCCTGGGGGGAGAATGCAGAAGGGGTCTGACCTTTGGCCTCCTTTATCTCCTTTAGTTGGTGGTCAAAGCAAAGGAGAGCCCTGGGGCCCCAAGGTGCAGGCAGGAGATGGGTTTGGGGCTGGCCCCATCTGGTCCAGTCCCTTAACCTCTCCCAACCCTGAGCACACACTGGCTGTTCTCCCCTCCCCTCTCCCCACCACCCAGACCGTCCATTCTACCCTCCCTCTCCAGCCTGCTGCATAGCTAACCTAAGAATCACACCTTGAGCCCCCTTCTCCATGCTCTGTTGCCTCCATGCTTTCAAGGGTTTTATCTGTGTCTGTCCCACACTGCACCAAGCACCACTGTGCACCAGTTTCCAGCCCCTTTGGGCCCTCCACTCCCTTCAGAGACTGACTGTGTATGAGGAACACATCTCTGTAATTATGCCCACTACCTCCTCCATGCTCTTGTCTGTCTTCCTTGACCAAACCTCCCTTCGGGTTAGAAGGTCATAGGTGCTATGGAGATGATTCTCCCAATCCCCGACAGCTGATGACAGTCGCTTAGCCTCACTACCGGGGGAGGGGTTGAGTCAGAGACCAAAGTGACTTCTGGGGCTGTACTCCTGGCAGCTGAGTGTCTTTGCTCTGGAAGTTCAAGGGCAGCACGGCACTGAGCTGTGAGCCAAGGCTGGATGTGTCTCAGGTATTTCATCCTCACCTCACCTCTACCCAACAGATCCCTCTAGAAGTTGCCAAGAATTTCTCTCTAGTCTGTTCTTCTTCCAAGATTGCATCTTCCCCCCAAACTAAATGTGAGATCCCCACCACTTCCAGCCCCGATTGCCCAGTTTGGGGTCACTGAGGTCAGAGGTCAAAGCAGGATTCAAGTGATGGGGGTGGAGGGGAACTGACACCTATTAAGCATCTCTTGTGTCCCAATTTCTGTGCTGGGTGCTTTACCTGTGTTAGCTCATCTAATCCTCCTAAAACTTCAGGCAGGTTAGGGAAGGACAGCAGCCAGCAGTCATGCTGGGTTTTACTTTTTCCAAAGCACTCCCTTATCATCTCCTGTAATTATCTCCCAACCCCTTGGGACAGGGCAAGCAAATACTGTCCTTCCCATTTCAGGCTGAGGCTAAAAGACTGGTCTAAAGTTACACAGCTGTATATAGAGCTAAGACTTGAACTCAGGACTTCTTATGCAAAATCTCATGATCTTTCCACTCGAAAGTCAGACGAGACGAGGTCTGTGCTGAGGCCAATGCCAGGCCCCTCCTGGGAGCCCCTGGCAGAAACCAGCGCACACAACCCGGCCTGTCCAGCCCAGCCTGCTGCCTTGTGGTAGACATGGGGCCCTGGGGAGGGCCGTGGCCAGGGAGGGAGAAAATGACAAAGGCACGAGCTGGTTTCTGCCCTTGAAGAGCACCCAGTCTGGAGGAGGGTGGAGGTTAAACACATGCCCAACCAGACAGAGGCAGGGAAGCATGGAGGCAGATGAACAGAACTTCAGGTCCCCAAGCTGGAGACTGAGAGGATTCTGAGCTGAGGGCAGGAGTGTCTGACCACGGGGTCCCAGCTGCCTCCACCTCCGCACTCCCACTTTGTGCCAGATGACTTTGCACCTGCACATGTTGCTTCCATATTGTTTTGTATCTTTTAAGCTGTGATTCTGTATCTAGGCAGTGCCTCCCAGCTAGACTGTGAGCCCGTTGGGGGCAGGGCTCCTTCCGTTTCTTGGGTGGCACCCGTCTCTCTATCTTCCCTCCGCACACAGTAAACACTCAATAAATGCTCATTTGTCAATAAATGCTGTTTCTTTCACAACTTAGAAATGGTCCGTGCAGTCCAAGGTGCCAGAAGACAGACTGGGGTCTGTGGCATGTCATGAGCTTCCCAGAGCTGCTGCTAGGGACGGTGCAGAGGGGATTTCAGTGCTGAATCAGCTCAGCTAGGAGAACTCTGGTGGCCAGTTCCCACTGTCAGCCTGGCCAAAATGTGCATGTTGGGCTCTGTCACCCAGGTGGTACCACAGGGAGGCCACCAGGACATGGGCCGGCTGTGGGTCCTCCAGAGAGAGCGAAGGACAGCCCCTTTCGGTGCCCTCGTGCTGGCTGTAGCACCGTGTTGGGAAGTCAGGGCAGGGACCCTAGGGCCTAGGACAATGCCTAACACTCGACATGTCCAAAACTGGCCTTCTGCTCGTCTCCCCAAACCTGCTTCTGCCACAGTCCTCCCCATCCCAACTGATGGCAACTCCATCTCTCCAACTGCTCCGGCCAAAAGGCTTGAGTCATCTTTGACTCCTTCTCACACCCAGCCCCGACTCCACCAGGGAACCTTGTCAGTTCTACCTCCAAGGGATCCAGATCCCATCGCTCTCACCTTCAGCACCCGCACTCAGCGCCAGGCCACCGCCTCCCGGCTTCCATTCCTGCCCCTCCCATCTCTTCTCTATACAGCAACAGAGGCGTTTGTGTTAAAACTCTGTCAGCCCATACTAGTCCCCGTGCAATGACTCCCTCACTCTTTCGAGTGAAGCCTGCGGTCCTTCAGGTGACACACAAGGTCTGCCCACTGCCACCACTCTCTGCCCTCCCTTTCTCCTGCTTCAGCAACATGGGCTGCTCCCTCTGCCTGGAAGGTTCTTCCCCAGATACGTGCACAGTTCTTTCCCTCTCCTCTTGAAACCAAGCAGGACCCTGTGGGGCTCCTGGGCACAAAAGCCTTTCTGTGTCCCCTTCTCTGAGTTCCAAAGGGCAGGTTCAAACAGTTGCTAATCAGGGAAGGGAGGGGATATGGAGACAAGGAAGAAGCAGTCAAGAAACAGTAGTACAGCCTTGGGGGCAGGGTCCTGGTTCCCCCTCAAGGGATATATACATAATGTTGTCTTTGAGCTCTTCTGAAGAACTAAAACCCTCACCAAATGGAAGATGTGATGAAGCACTCTTCATTCCAGAGAAGGTCACAGTTCACCCATCATAACCTGACACCAGATGATCTCTGGATTGAAGGAATGCGGTCCCTGCATGTACCCTGATCCTTATCGGCAACCCTGCCCCTGGACTATAAGACTTCTCACAGGCCCCCCCAGGGCGGAACACACAGTTTTGAGGGCATTAGCCTACTGTGTCCCCCTTTACCTGGCAAAACAATAGAGCTATTCTTTTCTACTTCACCCAAAACTCTGTCTCTGAGATTTAATTTGACGTTGGGGTACAGAGGCCAGATTCCGCTTCACTCTTCAAGTCTTTGCTCAGATGTCACCTTCTCAATAAGACCCACATGACAACCATTTAAAATGCAAAGAACCAGTTTCCCATAACATATTCTATTTTTCCATAGCACTTAACCACATTCTATTGTACTATATAATTTCAATATGTCCATTGTTTATTGTCTGTCTCCTTTCACTAGAATATTAGCTCCACAACGCAGAGACATTGTCTGCTGGCTCATGGCTCTATCCCCACTGCCTAGAACAGTGCCTGGTACATAGTAAGTGCTCAGTAAGTCTTTGTGGAATGAATGAATGACCCTCCCCCAAACCTGGGGATATGTGGAGTCCTGGCAGCATCACCCGCTGCCAATTACCTACCATTTCTACCCTCAGCCAGAAACTGCTCCCAAAGAACCAAGGGGGCCCAATATCAGGAGAGGAAGAAGGGGTTCCCCCCGAGAGATTCTAACTTTCTGTGCCACACACGGGAAGATCCATCTCCCGGCCCAGATTGGTCCCAGGGAAGCATTCCTCTGGGTCTGTGGCAGGGAAGGGTCCAAGTGCTCAGGGCAAAGATAATTCCAGCATATAGGCGCTCTTGTGACAGCCTGGGGACAGAGTAACCCTGATGGTTAGAGAGAGGCAGAAGGGCTTTAAGCACAGGCCTAGGAGATATAACCAGCTGCCCTCACTTGAGCAATCTGGACAGATATGGTCTCCTTCTTCAGCCACACCAGGCCACTTCTGACGACGCCGTGGGTCCCATCTCAGGTCACGTGTGACCCTGGGCAAGGCAGAACCTCTCAGTCTGATCTTCCTCACAGGCAGCTCGGAATTTAATCACACAGTGGAGGCCAAAGCCATTTGTTGGCTCTAAAGGACTGGTCTCAAATCCTCAAGCAGGAGCTTCCTTCCCCTGGTGACACTGCCGAGTCCTTCCCACTCCACGTGTGGATTCAACAGTGCCTGAAGAGAGAGGATGAAAAAGAAGGTGGAAGGGGGCAGACTGGAGGCAAGTTCAGCAGTGAAAGGGCTTAGTCCCCAAAGGCCTCTGGGGTCATGAGCGTCATTGTTCCAGTCTGTTCCAGTCTGAACCAGGCCCGCAGAGCCCTGAGCCCTAAGCCCAGATGAAGATCCTGAATACAGCTGCCATGCTCTGCCAGGGGCAGGGCCCCAGGACCCATGGCAGAAGGGACAGATGGGCCTCCTGCCTTAAGAGGAGAGACCTGGGGGAGGAGCTGCTCCAGCAGGAAACCGGGGCAGAGCAGGAACAATAGCGAGGTTTCTTCCTTCCCTGTTTTCTTTGGCATCTTAGCTGCCAGAGCCCACATCCCGCTCCTCCAGGTCCTTGGCTTCCCTCCACGCCCCTCCCTTCAGCCCCCTGACAGAGGAGCACCTGTCCTCTCCCTCTGCTGCACCTTCTCACTTTGCTCCACACAGAGCCCTCAGGGGGGTTTTAACATTACAGTCACAACTTGAGGAAACTTTATTGAGCCTTACTCTGTGCCAAGCACTGTGCTGAGTGTTTCCCAACGACACGTCATGGTAGTGGTGGTGGGGTCATTAGTGCATCTCCACTCCTGGAATCCTGGCGGTGGGTCCCTGCCCCTCTTCCAAGCCCTCAAGGACCCTCCAGCCTCATTCCCCACATGCCTAACCTGGGAGTGGGAAGAGGGAAGGGTGGGAGGGGTGGGTGGAAAGCAGCTGGGAGCTCAGAGGGAAGGGGCAAGGGGGGGGGCAGCGAGGAATGGGACCGAAAGGAAGTGTCACCGAGTCCAGGGGTAGGAGGACTTGACTTTGGGGGAACTAAAAAAGACCAAATGTAAGAGAGACAGACATGGAAAAGGATGTAGAGACAAAGTCATAGAGACTAAAATCACATAGAGAGGAAAGGTGAAACAGAGTAGATAGGACGGCTGAGTCCCGGCGCAGGCTGGCACGGTGCCCACTTATCTCAAAACGCCCCCTCTCCAACCCTGGAGGCCTGCCGGGCCGAGTTGGGGAGAGGCCCACGATGGCCGCCCGCCCCTGCCACCGGCCGGTAGGGAGCTGGATGGCGGCGGCGCTGTCTTCAAGGAAGCGCATCATTCCAACCTTGCCGGGCGCGAAGCCCGGTCAGGATGCCCAGGTCGCAGGAGGAAAAGGAGGAGCTGGACCCAGCGCCCGAAGAGAAGAAAAGGGGAAGACCAAGGCCAGAGATAAAGGTCCAGCGGAGGCAGACGGCCGGAGGTCGGTAGGACGGGAGAGCCCGGACCCGACAAAGTCTCCCGGGGGGCCCGGGACAGGCAGCGCGGAGTAGAGCACGGGAGCCGCGCGGAGTAGAGCACGGGAGCCGTCCGAAGCGCACCATGCGCGGGTCCCAGGCAGCCCGACGGGTCTACAACCGCCAGCCGGGTCACGTGGCCCGAGCGGGCGGGCTGCTGCCCGGGCGCGGGGGAGGGGAGCGGGGGGCCGGGGTCAGCGGCGAGACCGCGGCGGCCTGAAGTTCCCTCCCAGCGCGCAGTGCTGGCCGCCTGGTGCGGGAGCCGCCCACTGCCCCCGCCCTCGCGCCCGCCCGCCCCGCCGCGGGGCGCCCGCCTTGTATATAGCGCGCCCCGCAGGGCCCGCGCCAGGAGAGGAGCCACGCCGCGGGCGCCGGAGAGCGCTCGGCGCCGGGGAGCCAGCCCCCGCGGCCCGCTACACTGCCGCCCCGACGTGCGACCCCTGCGGGGGCTGCTGTCTTGAGACCATGAAGAAGGAGGTGTGCTCCGCGGCCTTTCTCAAGGCAGTGTTCGCAGAGTTCCTGGCCACCCTCATCCTCGTCTTCTTCGGCCTCGGCTCGGCCCTCAAGTGGCCGTCGGCGCTGCCCACCATCCTGCAGATCTCGCTGGCCTTCGGCCTGGCCATAGGCACCATGGCCCAGGCCCTGGGGCCCGTGAGCGGTGGCCACATGAACCCCGCCATCACGCTGGCCCTCCTACTGGGCAACCAGATCTCCCTGCTCCGGGCAGCCTTCTACATGGTGGCCCAGCTGGTGGGCGCCATTGCCGGGGCTGGCATCCTCTATGGGGTGGCACCACGCGATGCCCGAGGCAATCTGGCCGTCAACGCGGTGAGTGTCAATGGGGCTGGTTGTGGGGCAGGGACCCTGTGGTGGGCTCTGGACCTGGCCCCCAAACCCCATCTCCAGAATGGGTGCCACAGAGTGGTCCAGTGCACACCTCTGCCAGGAAGGTCACAGCCTCCTAAGGCCGGGAGGATGGATCTCCAGGTGTGCCCCTCAGCCCACTGCTGTGGTTCATATTCGCCTCCTCCGCCTGACGCCCTCATGCTGCCCCATCCTGGCCTCTCTCCTGGTGCCTGCCTGCTGCCCCTCTTTTCTTACCCAAAACTTCTCTCTCTTCTGTCTTACCTCTGAGCTCTTCTGTCCTCTTGGGCGCCTCATTGCTCCTGTGTGCTCCTCAGTGGAGTGCTCTCATGGAACCATCAGAGAGAGGTGGGTTGTGGTACTGTCTTCTGTGGCCCTGGCCTCTCCCGGTCTCGTTTTTCTCACTCACACTACGTGGGAATGGCCATAACAGCAGGGACTATTATGTGGGACTCCTGCATAACAGCAGGAGTCAGGGACTTATGTTTAGAAACCGTGCTTGTGAACTCCCTGATGTGAGGCCAGTGCATACAGTCTCTGATGAGTATTGGTTCCTGCTCCTGGCCCCCTGCTGCCTCCCCCTCACGCAGCCCCAGATTCAGCCTCCATGTCCCATGCAAACTGGGTTCATTAATCAAACACAGAGGAGGATTTTCTCGGCCATTGTCAAGCGGTGAGTCAGCCCCACCAGAGAGACGGGTTTGAGGTTGGAACTGGCAGCGGGTCAGGCACAGGCGGGAGGCTGGCTTGGGGGGGTGCCGTAAGCAAACTGGGCAGCTGCCCATAGGAGGGAGGGTAAATGCCAGCTTGTGGGGACTGGGGACTGGGCAGAACACGTGACAGGCCTGTGTCCGGGAAGCGCTCCCCTCACACTTGCCCTTTAGCCACAGCTTTGCGCTCCAAGCTTTGTGCTCACTGCGAAGTATGTGCTCTCTTCAGCAGATGACCTCCCTGATGTGACAGGGCTTGGCTTCCAGGTGCTCAGGCTCTAGATGTCCCTGGAGGCCAAAAGCCCATCCCCCCAAGTCCCTGGCCATAGAGCCAGAAGAAAGCAGGGCCCCTAACACACCCTTCCCTTACAGCTCAACAACAACACAACTCCGGGCCAGGCCGTTGTGGTGGAAATGATTCTGACCTTCCAGCTGGCGCTCTGTATCTTCTCCTCCACCGACTGCCGCCGCATCAGCCCTGTGGGCTCCCCAGCCCTGTCTATTGGCTTGTCCGTCACACTGGGCCACCTAGTGGGGGTGAGCAGTGCTGCCCCTTGGGGCAGATAATGGGGAGTACCTTCTGGACCTATGAGCCTGGCAGTTAAGGCCTGGAGTGGAGCTGCTCTACTCTGGCCCAGACTTGATCCCCTCAAACCTTCTCCAGTCCGAGGAAAGATGGAAGTGAGTGGGAGTTGGGATGGGGGCAGGAAGCCAAGCCCAAGCGCAAGACAGAGAGGAGAGGAGGGGTCCGTAGGAACCTGTGGAGGGAGAGGGCACCAGCCTAGGAACTGGGAGACAGTTGGAGACCTGGCTGAGCCCCTGAACTGCTGGGGGACCCGGGGAGACTCCGGGCCGGGTGGGAGTAGACAAGCCCTCCTCACCACCTCCCTCTCTCTGTCCAGATCTACTTCACCGGCTGCTCCATGAACCCGGCCCGCTCTCTGGGCCCCGCAGTGATCATGAAGCAGTTCAGCCCCTCGCACTGGGTGAGTCTGGGCCTCCCCTGGCTCCCTGGCAATGAGGGCCTGGAAACCCGGCCTTAGCAGCTGACAGCTAACAGGACTTCCCGGATGATGGGGGCCTAGGGCTTGGGGGTGGCTGGAGAGAGAAGGGGATACAGCCAGAACAAGGACAGGGGCGCGGTAGGTTTTTCAGGCAGGGGACCCTGGCTTGAGGGGAGGGGCTGCCTATGTGTGTCTGTCCCTCTAGGGAAGGGAAAAGGATCTGTACTCCAGTGTCACGCTCTGAGGATTTTGCTTCCATCTTTCTGGATGGTGGGGGGCAGGGGGTCCGTGTGTCTGTCCTCTTTGATGTTTTATTTATCTGTCCCTGCTGGGGGAATGGGGAGAGTCTTCCTTCCTGTGGGTCTGTCCCTCTGGACAATCTGTCATCTCCTTTGAGAGCTCTCCAAAGTCTGTCTCTATCCCTGTGTGGAAGAGAGAGGCATTCTGTTCATCTCTCTGAGGATCTCCACGTCTGTTCCCTCTGAAGGTTCATTGGTCTCTCTTTAGGGTGGGGTTGGCGGGGCCCTGTCCCTCTGGAGATGTCTGTCTCCTCTGAGGATCTGGGTGTCTGTGGTCCATGTCCCTGTCATTGGGGAGTGGGGTGTCAGTGTATCTGCCCCTGAAGCGGAGAGAAGTCTTTCCTTCGGGAGGTCTGGAAGTCTGTCTGTCTGTCTCCTCTGAGAGGCCCATGGGTCTGTCCTCTGGAGGGGGAGGTCTTGGTCTCTGAGGCCTGGGGCTCAGCCGACTGACACGGCTCTGTCTCCACCAGGTGTTCTGGGTGGGGCCCATCATGGGGGCTGCTTTGGCTGCTATCCTCTACTTCTACCTGTTCTCCCCCAACTCCCTGAGGCTAAGTGAGCGTGTGGCCATCATCAAGGGCACGTCTGAGCCCGAGGAGGACGGAGAGGAGCGGAGGAAGACCATGGAGCTGACTGCCCAGTGACCAGCATCACGCAGGGGCCAGCCTCTCAGCCCCTGAACCGCAGGGGGAAAAAAGAGAAATACACGATGGCAAAGCTGCCTTCCCCCGCAGCTGGGGAGGAGGTGCTGGCTCCCCAGGCTGAACGGTTAGAGTTGGAGCAGGAACACATGATGGGGCTCTTGAGGTGGGGGCCAGGGGCTGGGGTCTGGTGGGGAAGGGGTGTCTCTGGCACAGGGCAGACTGCTGCAGCGAGGTCAGACCTCAGGGATCGTGAACGCAGTGCTAAGCTTGCAGGCTGCCCCAGGCCACGCCAGGAAGGGGTGGCTGGCAGTCTGTGCCCCCTCCCTCTCCCCAGCCCCTCCTCAAGAGCCAGGGGGATCCCAGCCCCCGGGACAGCAGAGGCTGGCCCTCCCCAGAGCTCTTTAGGAGGGAGGCAACCTGGTTCATTACATGCCACCTTATTTATTTCTGCTCAAGGATGCATGGGGTAGGGCTGCTGGTGTTAGGGGCGGAGGCTTCCCAATAAACCACTGACATTCATGTTCGGCCTCGTTTCTCTCCAGAAGCCTCACCTCAGGGTACTCTGGCTCATCACCTCTCCTCCTCATCATCCCACACCCTCTTCCACCGTCTCCACAATCCTCTGTGGAGAGACAGGGAAGCTGAGGCCAGGGGAGGCTTAGAGAGTCAGAGAGGGGGTTGGGAGGAGAGAGAGAAAGAGACCAAATGTAGCCACAGAGCTAGAGGTCAGGAGGGGGCAGTGGGAGCAGAGAAGGAGGGGTCCTCACCGAGCCCAGCCTCTACCAGCCATGGTTCCCACTGTCTTCCCCTCTGGGCCTGTAGCTCTGCCCTTACCTGCCCTTGTCCCCTTGCCACTGACACTCCTTAGGAAACCCCCTTAAACTCACTAAGCCTCCCATCTCTTAAGCTATAAAGTGAGGCTAAAAAATGCTTTCCTCACAGGGTCGTCGTGGGGTCAGATGAAGGGAGGGAGTGAGATTCCTGGGACTGGGCTGCTCTCTGTGGCGAAAGGGGCACACAACAGCTCAGGACACAACTCTTCATCAGAGTTACTCTGACTTTGAGTTCAAACCTGGTTGTGCAACTTTGGATAACACAAGCTCTCTGAGTTTTAATTACCTCATCTGTAAAATGGGGATACTTGTACCCATTTCATGGATTGTTACGGGGATAAAATGAAACAATGGATAAAAGGGAAACACTTGTGCAAACAGGGACAGGCACCTCAGATCGAGGGCTCGATTTGCTAGTGTGAAGAAAAACGTCTACAGCTGGGACCCCAGCCACACCGCAGTTCTGGACCTCTGCTCTCCCGAGAGTGTTTAAACCTGAGCTCGCGCTTCTCTCTGGTGTGGGAACCTCTCCCCCGTGGTTTTCAGTTTTGCCTCAGAAGAGGAGGGCCCAGCAGGGCCAGGAGATGGACTGAGAAGCGATGGGAGAAGCTATAGACAGTGGCTGGCCAGGGTCAGTCCCAGGGGCTGGGGGTGAGGAGGGGCAGACTCCCCAGCCCTCCTCCAAACTTGAGTCTAGTATATGTAAATGGTAGCGGCAGCCGGCACCCTGCCCTGCCTGCCTGGCGGCTTGCAGTTAACACCAAATGGCAGTGTGTGTGAAGCCCCGGTAAAGGAGCAGTCCCCCACCCGCTGCCTCCACCCCTGCCCCTACCCAAGAGACCGGCGCAAGTGCCAGCTCCGACCAGCAGGGGGCGACCTCGTCCACCGAATCCACCGCTGCCGCGCTTCCTCTTCCCCGAGTCCCGGGTCTGGGCCAGATGCGGCGTGGAGGAGAGGGGACCCTGGGGAGTCTTTCTGGTCTGGGTCCCCTGGGCCACCAGGAAGCAGATACCCCAAGCCCCCCCCCGCCACCCCACTGTCTGGGAGTGGGTACAGAAGAGAGGGGATTCCTCTGCCCGCCCCGGGGGCTGCCAGTTTCACCTGGTAGGAAAGTGGACAAGGTAACAGGATGGGGAGATGGAGGAGGACTAGGGGTCAAGGCCAGGAATAGACAGAGGGTTGGCTGCCTAGATGGCTGGGCAGGAGGAGGGGTTGCTGGGAGGGTCGGCTCTCTCAACCCCAATCTGAGCCTCAGCTTCCTCCTCCGGCGGTTGTGGACGAGAATATCAGACCTCCTCGCAAGACTTCCACACAAGACTCAAGTGAGGCACAGCCGTGACTGGGAGGCAGCCCTCTGCATCCAGCCCAGCAACTTGGTTCCTTTCTCCGACGGGCCCCACGGGGAGCATGACGGGGTGAACGGTGGGCCTATGAGGGACAGGCCCTCAGGGATGGGCGGGGCACCCAGTCCGAGGGAGGTACTGGCCAGTCCGAGGGCAAGGGTCCGCCTAGGGCCTGGGGCTGACTAGGTGCCGCGGGCCGGGCAGTTTGGCCAGCAGAGGGCGCTGCGCTCTCTGGTGTCGGATCCTCCCCGCGCGGCTCGAGTCTGGCGCTCACAAAGACCTGCGCACGCACGAGCCCGCACACGCTAGCGCCGCTCCACAAGGCTCTTCGGTTGTACCCAGCGGGCTCCGTGTTTCGGCATAGACCGCTCACTCCGCGTGTGTGCAGAGCCACATCGCCCGTCCCCTATTCCCTGTCACAGGGCCGCTCGGGACCAGACCCAGCTGCCTGGCTCCACGTGTTATCAGCGAGGTATACGTGTGTGTCATATCCAAGCACACACATGCTCAGTCATCCCTCTGACCCTCTGCTCCACCTGAAGACAGAACCCAAAAGAGCTTTGATTCTCCTGTAGGAGGCTTCCTCCCCTTCCCTTCCCCGGGGCTGCCAGTTTCACCAGGTAGGAAGGTGGACATGGTGACATGATGGAAAGATGGAGGAGGACTAGGGGTCATGCAGAGAACAGACAGAGGGTTTGCTGTCTAGATGGATGGACAGGAGGAGGGGTTGCCGGGAGGGTCGGCTCTGTCAGCCTCCCTCTGAGCCTCAGCTTCCTCTTTCCACCATTTTGTGGGGATGGGTGAGGGGATACAAGGGAAACTACCTTGAATCTTTCCCTTTCTGTCATGTTTTTATTGTCCTTTCTCATCTCTTCCAGTTCCCTCCTCCTTCCCCTCCTTCTTGCTCCCCCATCCTCTCCAAGCCCTGAGAGAGAACCTCAATCAGAGCTCACCTTGCCCCTCGGGCCAAGCACACACCACACACACATCTCCCCACAGAGACGCCCACCCCGCTAGTCTGGGGAGCCCAGAGACAGGCCTCTGAGAGGTTCAGAGCACACAGCCACCTGACAGGCAGCTGTAGGCAGCCAGGTGTGGGGCTTGAAAAAAGCTCTTGGACCAAGAGTGACCTCAAAAGCGTACTACTAGGGCCCAGGACTGGCTGGGCCCAGGGACACGCTGGCTGGAGCTGGAGCAAGTCCTGGCCCATGTCCACCTGTCCTCAGGGGGTGAAGGACCTTGTTCCAGGCCAGGCAGGGCCCCAGGAGGTTCTTCTCTAGGCCAGCTAGAGACAAGGGCTGCCACTACCCTTAAGGCTCTCAATCTCCAGGGCCCAGAGCAGGGGCCTCAGGTGCTGCTTGTCCTGGACCCTTCCCACCCCAGCACGGCCCTCACAGCTGTCTCGCTGGAGTGGGAAGGGAGGTGACAGTCCTAATAACCAACATCTTCTGACTGGGGGGTGCTCTCCTAGGGAGGTGGGAATTATCATCTCCACTTTTTTTTTGGCCATACCACGTGGCTTGCGGGATCTTAGTTCCCCAACCAGGGATCGAACCTGGACTCCTGAGAGTGAAAGCTCAGAATCCTAACCACTGGACCACCATGGAATTCCCAACATCTCCACTTTAAAAGTGGGAAAGCTGAGGTCACAGGAGTTAAGCACTGGTCAGGGGTACAGAATATGTGGCAGTGTTCAAATGCTTTCACTTTCTTTTCAAAGCTTCTCAACAGACAGGCATTACTGCTGTTTGTTGCCTGTGTACAGGTGCAGAAACTGAGGCTAGGTAAGATGTAGGGACTGGCAAGTGTCTGTCCCCAGGCCCTGTATGACCCTGTGTGAGGGGAGGGAAGGAGATAGATGCCCGTGAGATTCCCTGGGACAGCCAGGGAAATCCCCCCACCCTCACCCCCCAACCCCAGGGCCAGAGAGGAATGTCACTCACACTACATTCCTTCAATCTTGAGCATTTCTTGAAAGACTCCTTCATGCCAGACAAGACTGGGAGTCTGCACTGGAACAGTGGAGGCACCGAGGAAGTCAAAGCCGGAAGTAGCCCCTGGCTTTGCCCAAGCCCAGCTTCTCTACAAAGTTTGCCCTGACTCTCCTGGAGGCGAAAATTAGGGCAGGCTTCATAGAGGAATTGAACTTGAGCAAAGTCTTGAAAGAGAAACAAAGAGGAAAGGCATTCCAAACCCATGGTCTCTCCACTACTCCATGATTACCCAGGCACATTATAAAGAAGCAGCCAGGAGAGGGAGAAGTGAAAATCGTAGATGAGGCTGGGAATGGCCAAGAGAGGGCCCCAGTTGCTCAAAGGGAGCCAAGAACACAAGGAGGGGCCCCCTGACGCAGACACAGGAGGAGGGCTGCCTCTTCTTCAGGGCCAAAGGGAAGCTGGTGAGGGCATGGGGCAGCTGCAGGTGAGTTTGCGGCTGGGGGAGGGTGGGGTGGAGGGATGGGAAGAAGTCTTGCCAGCTGGTTTCACTTTCTAGGTAGGACAGGAGGCAAGTAGATCTGCTGGAGGAAAGCCAGAGCAAGGTAGGGTACTTGAAGAGAGTACAGAAGGTTTGAAGTAGGGCTTACAAGAATGGGGAGAGAGCCGCCTGGCGACGGTGTGGTGTAAGGATTGCTGAGCAGAGCTGTGACCCCTACTGTGGCCAGAGACCATGGACTTGTCATGGCGGCAGTCTGCATGGCTGGGCGAGTTTCTCCAGCAGCGCTCAGCAGGGCAGATGGGGGCAGAGAGGTGTGGAGAAGAATGAGGATGGAGGGACACGGCTGGGGGGGGGCGGGGTTCAGAGAACAGGGTGCTGGGACAGAGGGCACTGAGGTGAGATGCCAGGGGATCTGGCTGGAGAAGGTAGAGTCAAGCCAGGATGGCTGGATGAACAGAAAGGGGCTGGGGGAGACATTGGGGGAGGAATGTGACTGGGACTGAAATGGGGGAGGGTGGATGGACAGAGCCTGTGGTCAGAGTTGGGATGTTTCACTTGAAGATTTCAGAAGACCCAGCCCCAGGTGAGGACAGGTATAAGGCTATAAGGAGAGCCAGCTGAAATGAAGCAGACATGAAAGTCACCTGCCTCCAGGAGGCCAAGAAGCTTTTATTCACTCATTCGTTCATTCAACAAATATTTATTGAGGACCTTACTGCAGCAGTGAGCAAATAAATCCCTGTGCAAGACGTTACATGTAGGGATGAACAAAACTTGGTTCCTGCCCCCTCACCCAGGAAAGGGGAGGTGACATCAAAGCTGAGCCTTAGGAACAGGACTCACCCAAGCAAAGGGCGTGGGATGGGCTTTCCAGGGAGAGGAGAGAGTATCCCGCAAGGGGAGAGCAGCATGGAGTGTTCTAGAACCATTGGCCTTCTGGTGAGGCCAGAGGGTAAAGGACAAGGCAAAAGGTGGGGAGAGGTGAGGTGGGAGGTGCAGGAGCCAAGAGGACCTTGTAGGCCCAGCACGGAGCTCACAGAGGGGACAGGAGGCTTCAGGTGATTTTAGCAGGGGGCAGCAGCATCCGCTTTGCATTTTCGAGAGATCACTCAGGCTGCAGTGTGGGTAATTGATTGGAGCGGAGCAAGGGAGGAGACAGAGAGAATGGTTAAAGGCTGCAGGGCAGCAGGCCTGGCAGGAAGAGGGCACAGGCAAGAAATATTTAGGATTCAGTATCACTAGGACTCGCTGCCTTCGCTGGATGGGGGCGGGAGGGTGAGGTCAAGGATGCCTCCCAGGTGCCTCCAACTGAGCTGGGACAACAGAAGGAGTGCTTTTGGGGTCACAGGGAGAGACAAGGATCTCGTTGTGGGACAGGTGGCATCTGGGGAGCCTGAGGACACCAGGGGACAACCACTGGGCAGGGAGCTAGGGCGGGGGGTGAGGTCAGGGCACCCAGATGTGGTGAACAGGTGAAGAGTGTACTATTTTAACAGCTCGGCAGGTTCTTCTTAGGGAAGGAACACTTTTATTTGAGAAAATACCTTGGTATATTGCTGGGGGTTAAAGGGCAGAGCCTAGGGCGCGGGTAACCTTAGGGCCAGCATAGCCACAAAAATGGTAAGCTACGCTGTGTGGCATGAGGGATTGTTTTGGCCCCTGAGAAGGAGGAGGTCAGAGAAGTAAGGGGAAGGGCTGAGCTGGGGGAGGGGAGGCAGAAAGAGGCAGAAGTGGGTGAAGGGCCAGCGGAAACTGGTGTGTGGCTGGTGTGTGGCTGGCGGGCAGCAGAGGTGCCCATTGCCACAGGTGTCACTGATCAGCTGTGGAATAAACACCCCCTCCATCTGCCCCCCTGCACCCACACAGGCCCGCGTCCTCAGTAAGGCTGACTCCGTTCACATCAGCTTCCAGTGAGTGGGGTTCTAGGTGGGAATGGAGGACACAGCTCCATTCACATCTGGGTTTATGGGGCTCAGAACAGCATGAGCCCACTTGGAGGCCGAGCCTGCAGGCAAAGGGGGCCGGGGGAACAGGTGCTGCGGAGCGTGCGCAGGGCCCCCCGAAGCAGGCCTTGGACCTGGGGATCTCAGGGATCTTGCTCTAAGCTGACATCGGGGGTGGGAGCGCCCTGGAATCCCATGGCCCGCGCTACTCCGGCACCTGTGGCCCCCAAGGCTGGGCGTCTGCCCGCAGCGGAGTTAGGCCTGTCCAGCTTGGAAAACTCCTGGGAGGTTCCAGCTCAGTGCCCGGGGAGGGCCCCCCTCCTCCGGCCGTCAGGTGAGCTTAGGGTGGAGCGGGCATGTGAGAGCCACCCGTCATGCCACCCCTACTCCCACCCACCCAGACGCACATAACCCTGTCAGCCCGCCCCCTGCCAGTCTGACCACACAGTCCTCAGGGCAGCAGCACTGTGGAAGAGCTGCAGGCTGGGGCCGGAGCAGCCCGGAGACAGGAGACCAGGGGACGCAGAGGAGATCAGAGGGAAGAGAAACAGGCCCCGGGAGCAAAGGCACCAGGACCCGGATGCCATGGAGTCAGGCAGGCGCAGCTTGGCCAAGACGCTGGTGTGCCGGCTCTGCACGACCATCAGCAAGGCTGTGTTTGCCGAGTTCCTGGCCACGGGGCTGTACGTGTTCTTTGGCGTGGGCTCGGCTCTGAGATGGCCCTTGGCGCTTCCCTCTATGCTGCAGGTTGCCATCACCTTCAACCTGGCCACGGCCGTGATCGTGCAGATCACCTGGAAGGCTAGTGGGGCCCACGTCAACCCTGCTGTGACGCTGGCCTTCCTCGTGGGCTCCCAAATCTCCCTGCCCCGTGCTGTGGCCTACGTGGCTGCCCAGCTGGCAGGGGCCACGGCGGGGGCTGCTCTGCTTTACGGGGTCACACCCGGGGACATCCGAGACACCTTTGGGGTCAACGTGGTAGGTGCGGGGAGGGGGAGGGGGCAGGTCCATACAGGTGGAAAGGGGGGAGGGCCAGGCTGGAGGAGAGGGGACAGGGAGGTAACAGAGCAACACCTGCTCTGGACTGGGACCCGGGACCCAGGGGAGTGACTGTGGCCTTAGTGCAGGGAGAGCAGGAATGGGACTGTGGTGCAAGGCACAGGGGGAGCAGGAAGAAGCCACACTAAGGGACAGGAGTCGGAAAAGGACCAGGCATTTAAGGGTGGGGGTAGGTGGGGAGAGGTGGAGCTGTGGGTAGCGGCAGGGGACCCTGCACGCACTTCACCTCCCCGGGTCCACCCCACGTCCCCCGCTCCTCTGTTGTCCCATGTTCCTCCCTCCCCAGCACCCTGAGGCCTGTCTCACTCCCCCAGATTCCTGTAATCATCTGTGTTCCACTTACTTCCCTGAGTCCCCACCTTCCACTCCTACCCAGGGCCCCTCCCAGGCAGCTTGCAGACATGCATCGTGCATCTTAGCTTCCCCAGCCTTCCTGCTCCCACCAGTCCTGAGCCCCCGCCTCCCCTTGAACCACAGGCCCCAACCGAGCCGTGTAGTGGGTGGGGTGCCACTCGCTTCTGCAGGGAGCAAGTGTCTGGGGCTCACCTGAACCCCACCACACAGCTCTCCTCAGCCCATTAGCTCCTTAAGTCCTGGGACTGGCGGTGGTGAGGCCTCTCACCCCTTACAGTGAGGAAATGAGGCCCAAGGGGTCACCAGCCCCGGGCAGAGCCCGCTGGCTCCAGTGTAACCCCCTTGCACAGGTCCGGAGCAGCGTCTCCACGGGCCAGGCGGTGGCAGTGGAGCTAGTCCTGACCCTGCAGCTTGTGCTCTGCGTTTTTGCTTCCACCGACAGCAGACAGACTACTGGCTCCCCAGCTGCCACGATTGGAGCCTCTGTGGCAGTGGGCCATCTCATTGGGGTAAGGGGCAAAGGGGACACCGGGCCCATGTACCCACTGGTCCCTCCCTGGGGAGGCTGCAGGGGCCCTGAAGGCGAGAAGGTGTCCTTCCCTGAGCCCTCGAGTCTTGGGGCCAAGGCTGTGTCCCGCACTCCAGGCCCCGGATAGGGCGCTACAGAGGCCAAGCCCGGGGCTGGGGCTCTGAGCCATGGTGGAGGGCACTGTCCCCTCCCAGGCCTGCCTTCAGCCTCCTCACACCCTGACCTGCACTCACTCCCCAGATCTACTTCACCGGCTGCTCCATGAACCCAGCCCGCTCCTTTGGTTCTGCTGTCATCGTCGGGAAGTTCGCAGTCCACTGGGTGAGACCCTCTGCTGGCAGCCAGGGGAAGGGAGAGGGCCCCAGTGGCAATAGGGACTTTCACCAGCAGGAGGACCACAGACACTTGGGGAGACAAGTCCCCCTGCCACAGACCATCTTGACCCTCAGTGGAGGTTTCCCGAAGCTCAGAAGGCCGGAGCCAGCATCCTTTCTTTACAGCTTCAAAAAGTCCGGGGTACCCAGTGGACTGGCAAGAAATGAGCCAGGGCAGGAGCTGCAGCCTTGGCCCAGGCCTCAAGTCCTGGCTGTTTCCTTATTCACTCCTTCCAGCTGGACCACTTTCCAAACTTGGATAAAGAAAAAGACAAACAGAAATAGACACACACACACACACACACACACACACACACACACACCAGCAGGGACAGGAAGAGCACTAGCCAGGGTTCTGGGCTGGAATGGGGAAGGCGAGAAGAGAGAGGCAGAGGGGTGGCGGGGAGCCTGGCCCAGCCCCGTGGGAGGCAAGATCCCTTCACCTGCGGGGACTCAGAGTGGGAGGTCAGGACTTGTGCTTCTCAAATTTGCCACTTCGTGGATGGCTCCAGGGTTCCTGGGAGACCAAGTCAACACTGGGAAGCAGGTGGGGTCCCAAAACCACCCTATGGTCCTGACGGCTCACGAGCAGGGTACCCACTTCTGCCTCCTCAGATCTTCTGGGTGGGACCCCTGACGGGGGCTGTCCTGGCTTCGCTGATCTACAACTTTATCCTGTTCCCTGACACCAAGACCCTGGCCCAGCGACTTGCCATCCTCACAGGCACTGCGGAGGTGCAGGAGGTAGAAGGGGTGGAGCCCCAGAAGGAAGAATCTCAGTCCAGTTCAGAGGACACTGAAATGGAGAATGTGTGTCAGGTGGCATAGAACCTGGTCCCTGCCCTCACACTTCTGAAAAGAGCCCTGAAAGTGGGCAGCATGCTTCGTGTAACCAGACTTCAGGTTTTCCTGGGGGGCGTGGGGCTTGCGAGGTGGGGTAGGGAGGCTTGGCCTCTTGTCCTAACAGGGTGGGCGGGGGATCCCCGGCATTACATTTCTAGATGGAATCGGGGAAGCAAATCTGCTCAGTTTCCTCCTCCTACCTCTCTTTTAATGGGACAGAGCAGAGCGAGGCAGGGGGAATTCATGATTGCTCTCCCTGTCTCTCATCTATCTGGACCCCAGTGGGGGTCCTGGGCTTCCAGGTCCCCATGTCTTGGAGAAAAGGGAATTTGAGCCCAGACAGACACTCTGCTTAGAGACTGAGGGCTATGGGGACCTCTGGGAATCCCAACTTCTTACCCCACCCTTGGGGAGGAGGGACCAGACTTCCCAGAAGAATCAAACCCTAGGGCAGCCTCTGCACTCCTCAGAGGGATGTCTCTGCTCTTGGATGAGGACGGGGGCTGTGGCTCCCCCCTCAGATGGGGGGCTTCCTGAGGCCAGAGACTGCCCTCCCAATAGATCTTCATTCCTTTCTCCTCCAAACGCTCAGCAGAGAGCCCCTCCCTTGGGAAGAGCTGACACAGAGAGGAACCTTTTCTCCGGCCAGCAGAGGGGCATGATATAGGCAAGGGAGGTTCAGGCCGGACAGGCCTTTCTCCCCAGGTGCTCTCCTGCCTTCCACTCCACAGCCCCATTCACAAGAGCAATCCTGAGAGGGGAAATGTCCTATCCCAGCACTTGGTCCCTGACCTGGGCCTGAAGAAGCCATCTCCAGCCTCATTCTCAGCTCTGCCAGGATCCCCAAAAAGCTGTTGAATACGTCCCAAGGATGGTAGGAACTCAGGAATGACGCAGGAAACCAAGATTTGCAATTCAGTGCCTCTGAAGTATTATCTGAGTCTCACCTTGTTTGTTAATATTTACAAGCTGTGGTAAATCTACTCTGCCTGTGATTTGGGGTCCTGTCTGGATCTCAGCTTCCTCAGCTATAAAATCTCCCCCAGAGATTGATGTTAAAACAAACAAGAGGTTGGAAAATGTTTTTGGAGGTTAAAATGCTAGAAAAACAAACCTAATAAATGATGATTATTGTTGCTGTTATTGTAATTATTGGGCTTGAATACAATTGCTGTTGGTAATGGGAGGAAGGAGGCCAAGAAGGGAGAGGGAGATGACTGAGAGGGAGGGAAAACAGAGTAGGCTTTTCTTTTCATCTGCTTTACTTACCAAGGGTCCTGCCTTCTTCTCTCCTGGGCCTACTGACCTGGGAGCTTTGTGAGTGTGTGTGGGGGGTGACTGGGGGAACAGGAGTCAGGCTGGGGAGGGACCCTGGAATGAAGAGACAAGCCAATAAAAGTCAGTTCTTCTCATCTCTATCGTGCCTGTCATTATGGTACCCTGCGATAGAGCAGCCAAAATGCACAAAAAAGATAGGTCCTTTTCCACAATGTCTCCAAAGGGGCTGGAGATAGGGGAGGGGCTGCCAAAGTCTCCCAAGGACAGGGCCCAGCCTGTGACAGTGCAGTGGCTGAGTCCTAAATGCTCGTGGCCACAGCAGCTGTGTTCTGTAATATCGTCAGTGCAGAGTACTACTCACATCTCTCCAAGCTGGGCCCCACTCGTCCATCTTCAAGAGCTCTCAGAGCCCAGGGCTTCCTGTGCCCTTTTATGAGCAGGGACAGCTGGGCACGCGTGCGCACACGTGTCTGTGTGTGTGTGATTGACTTGCTAAAGGTCACCCAGCTCGGTACCACAGCCCCCCAAGGTCTCCCCAGCTCCCAGCTTAGAATTTTCCAAAATAGAGCTCCAGGGGGGCTTATACAAACTGCAGCCAGAGGAAGGAAGGAAGCAGGAACTAGGAGGTTGAAGAGGGCAGGGGGGTGGAGCTCCCACAGTAGGCTCTTAAGCTCCTAGACAAATCATCTCCACATCCCCAGAGCCAAGCACGCAGTGGGTGCTCAATAAAAGTTTGATGAATGAACGAATGAGGCTGGGCGGCTGGGGAGGGGAGGTGGTAATTGATCAAGAGGAGAACTCAGGAGTCATAGCTCTAAATGAGCCAAGATGACAGAAGCTGAGAAGCCTATGCTCACAGGTCAGGGGAGCTGGGAAGAGGGTGCACAGCCACACTTGAGCCCCCGCCCCTACACCAGAGGAGACTGGGAAACCTCTGTCCCAGGGACTTCCGGGACAAGAGGGTAAGGGTGATTGCCTGAAGAGAAAGCTGGGGGCTATTTTCACAAATAGTTCTTTAAAGCTGTTTTCTGTCATAACAGACTAGAGCAAGAGGAGACAAGCTTCATGAGAGGTGAGGAATTAGGTTAGAATCTGAAGAGTATCCAAAGTTAGACACAGGAATGAGTAACCAAAGGTTAGCTTCTCCTTCTCTGGAGCCCTTTAATAGGACAGCCGGCCATCTGCTTGGATGTGGGAAGGGTTGGCCTTGGGGGGGCGGGGGCAGAGCTCAGCGGTGCCAGCCAGGGGCTTCGCTTCACAGGCACAACCCCTGAGCCTGGATGGGGGGCGGGAGCCTGGGGAGGGCAGAGACCCAACCAGGCAGACCCCTGGTGTGCACTCCCTTCCTCCCTTTTGTCAGGGGAAGTTTTTAATTAATGGTGTGTAATCTGATCTGGCCCTTCTCCCCGCTGAGCGCTGCCTTCAATCAGCAGAGCCATCTGCAATTGCAATTCATAATTCTCCCAAAAGGGAGGGGGGCCCGGGGCGGGCGCCTTGGTGATTAATACAATTAGCCTTTTATGTTGATGATTGTCTTAGCAGGAGCAGATGATGGGAGCACAGAGCCATGGCTGTCGCATCCCCATTGGCTGGCAGGAAGCCCCTCTCCGCTCCCCCCACCACCACTGCCTCCTCCGGGTGTAAAGAGGACAGGTCTAATCTGGGACCACGCTGCACAGTGGAGGCGGCTCCACGGAGGGGCCAGGCTCCGGGACACATTCGGGCTCCATGGACTGAGAGGAGAAGAGAAGCACGACGACGATCCGGAGACTTTCACTTTCCAGAGAAAATCACTTTGACCTGAAGGAATTCTGTGCACCAAGGTTTTTTTTTAAAAAGGCCATGTAAAGATAGAATAGGGGTTGAGAGGGTTGAAAGAGTTTAAATACAGGCTCAGGCACTTACAGCTGCATGAACTTAAGCAAGTCACTTCAGGATCCTGAGCCTCACTTTCCTCATCTGGAAAACAGGGTCTGTTCATAAGCGTCTGGAAGAACCTTATGGGGCGCATGTGTTCAGCACTGCGCCTGACACACAGCCCTCGATCAGTGGTGGTTTTCACCATCATGGTAGATTGCCATGCCCTCTGCCAATGAGCTCAGCTGTTTCTCCTGCAGTTTTGAACACGGCCAGGCTGTTACTAAAGAAGGGATCACTTCCTTCCCATACCCTAGGCTTAGCTTGAGTAAAGGAGAGAGAGAGAAGGAGGGACGGAGGGAGGGGAGAAGTCAGGGCTAATCAAGATGAAGCATCCGGCCAAGCGGTCACCACCTGGGCAGCTGGGGCAGGGGGTCTGCACAGACACATAATCACTTCTCAGCGGGGAGCAGCTTCACATATTTAGTAAAAGCTGCAGAGGGGAGGCACGGTAAGTGAAGGGGGTTTATGAAAGTGGGGAGCCCAAAGACTCTAATTAATAGGCTACAGTTAATGGGCAGAAAAGGGGAGGATGAAAATTTTTCAGAGCTCTAAGTCAGATAAAGGGGCAGTTTGTCTCAGAGCTGGGGGTGGAGGAGGCCAGAGACAGAGGCAGGGACCAATAACTCCCCCTGCGCCCCCGTGGGCAGATGGAACAAGGCCCAGCCAGGCCAGGGCCCAGCCCCGGGTCAGAGGAGAGACCAGGACAGCAGTCTAGGGCAGTGTCCAGTTATGGAGCACCAGCCTAGAAGTGCTTCCCCAGCCCCGATTATGCTTCCAGGCCTCTCGAGCCGCCCGGTTCACGCTGAGACCTCGCTTTCATGTCATCACCTCTGAGGCTCTCTGAAGCCTCCAGCTCCTCCCCACTTTGAGTTCCCACAGCACTCTGCACCCACCTCCGTCCTGGCACTGAACACATCACTTCATAGTTATTTGAACACCTCTCTCTACCCAAGCAGGAAGACTTTCTTAAGCAAAATTGTATTTTTAATCTCATCTCCAGGCAACAGGTTCCTTAACTTGGCCATCTGTCCCCTTTTTTGTTGGTGCCCTACCATGGCCTTCCAGTTTCTAGTGAGGAAAGACCTCTGGTGTTCTGGATTTGGTGAGCCAAAGGTTTGCACAGATTATCTAACACCTCTGTGTTAAAGAACCCTGAATGTTTCAGTACTATACCGTGATTTCAGAACTCCACCAGAAGGTGCTATTATTTTGGTCACAGCCTCACTGATTCATAATGGCTTCTTTTGCCACTTCCTCAATTCAGGGGTCACACGTGAGGGCTCTGGGGGTCATGATTGGGACAGATTTTGATCCTCTCCTACAAATTACTCGTCTGCTTCTTCATGCCAAGCATCCTGGGGTTGAGCCTTGCTTTTCCTACACCATGGCTTCCCTCAGACCTGGGGAAACTCCCCATTTTAATCTTTCTCTGATCACAGCTACGTAGCAGCTTCCCTCACCTCCACATCTGGTCTAGCCAACAGCCTATCTCCCAAGAACAGCTAACATTTCCAACCCAAATAACGTTGATAATAAGATGCACCGCTATTGTACAAGCCACTAAGAAAGAAAAGCACTGCATTATATGCCACAGATTATAAGTCATCTCAATACTCAGGTATTAAATTGTATTTTTAAGTGCATTTTACAATCAAGGAAATGATCATTTCTCCTTCAAATCTTGGCTCTTTAAGTCAGATTTGGGAATGGAAGGCCCAAGGGGGGACCACGTTGGAGGGGCTCAAGTCTTCTTCCTTTAAAGGGGATGGACACCATGGCCCTTGTATGCTCTCAACTCCTCTGCGCATCTGTTGCTATTCCAGCTTTTGAATACCCAGGCTGCCCCTCACAGCGACCATCTCCTCTCCTTCAGCGCCAGGGAGTCCACTGAAGAGAACCCCACGTTTCTCACAGAGGCAAAACAAAACACAAACCCTGCCAAAGCCGGGACTGCCATTTTTTATATCATCACCTAGCACTCCAACACCATTTATCCAACCACTTCCCACCCTAGCGGGTTACCTTCCCCTGAGCCTCCAGGCCAATGCCCCGAGATTAGTTATTTCCTCCTAATCAGGCTAAGACAGCACCGTTAAGCTGCCGACTGCAGGCAGTTCCCATTAAAGCAAAGCAGCTGGAAAGGGCTTAGCCCTTTAATGCCAGCAGCTGTATCTCCACAGTGCGGCTGCTCTGTGAGGGGCTGGACTCTGTCCAGAAGCATCAGGCATTTAGCCCCAGTCGATGTATATTAACCTAGGAGGAGAGAGCAGCCAGCTCCCTGGGAGGAGGGGAGGTGGCTCAGTTAAGCACGTCCACCCACAGGCTTTGCTTTCCAATAAGGAGGAAAAATCCCAGCCCCTTGGTAGTGTTCACTCTACTAAAATCTGGACCAACGGTATCATCTCACAGGCAGAGCTTTCTCTGTAGCAAGAACGACTCCATCTTTAAAACTCACATAAGGACAGATCCACTTGTCAGTTCTGACAAGACTTTAGGCCACTAACCACACACTCATTCTCCTTTGAACCGATTTTTTCTCTGAGGTCTCAAGTGTTGTTTGGATCCCAGGTGTGTATACATGTGGACACAAACAGACAGGCTTCCTCTTCTCAGAGAGCACTGGGCCCTGGGGTTGATGAGGGAGAAAGCTGAACAGCCCTCAGAAAGCCCTGGCACAGAGCGGGCTGCTGAAGAGAGATCACTTGAAGACTTCTTACTCAAAGCCAGATGGTGAACATGAGACGGGGTGAGAGCTAATGCCACTCAGGGGGAAAGCCAATAAGCTAATCCGCTGACACGTCTCTAAAAGCAGGATGATGGCTTTCGCTCAGAGACTTGCCTCTTCTTGGCTCGAAGCTTCGGAGCACACAAAATGCTCACGGGTGGTCTGAAAACAGACTCCCACCAGGAGCAACCTTAAGCTCCTCCTCCACCAGCTCCTCCTCCACCTTGCACACAGAGCTCAGCCCCGGACCACCGAGCCCAGGTCCTCCATCCTAACAAGCCAACGTTAAGACATTCTCCTATCCCAATGCTTTTCCCAGCAGCCTGGGCCTTCCTGCTCTTTCTGGGTCATCTGTTGAGAGCACACAGGCACATCCACATACAGCCCTGCGTGGAATTATTTACATACCTAATAATGTATTAACAGGCCCCACGAAGCTGAGGAAGTCTGAAGTAGCAAGCACCACAGCTGACCTCCAGAGCAGGAGCTTAATCTCCTGGTTCTAATCCCAACTAAACTATAGTTTATGAGAATTTGAGCCAAATGACCTCTCTGAATTTTTCATCGATTGGGATCATATCAACTATCCCGCCCACCACACATGGGTGTGCCGAGGTCAAATAAGATGATAAACGGAAGCAACCAGTATACTGTACATCACCATATTATATTTTCTAGAGGCTTCTTTTTAATTCCATCTTCATTGACGACCAGAGAAGATATTAACTGGCAAGTGCTTTATGAGAAGTCTAAATGTCCATTTACATGTGTCTAAGCCTAACACACAGATGGTGTCCAGCCATGTGAGATGCGAGAGTAATGCTGTATAAAAACAGTGCAACTAAATGAAGCCTGGCAAGTTACAGAGGGAGAAGGTATACAAGAGGAAAAAATTCCTGCTTCCAACTCTGTGTCCCTGAAAAGTGGCCTCCTTTCCCATCCCACACGACTGCAGAGGACAAGGCTCCCACACACTGCAAGGTTATTCTTGGTGACGTCAAGCTGTCTTCAGCCTGACTTCGTGAACAGAAACCATCAACAAATAGACTCTGAAAACGAGAGTCTAATAAATTACACGAGTTAAGGACCTCTTGGCCTGGGACTTTCACTTATTTACAAAATATACCAGCTACAGGGACAGATTTTTTTTAATTACTAAATTCTTAGGTTAAATGGCCACTCTCCAAACCCAGTTTATACTAAAAGCACAATGACTAACATGCCCTGACTCTGCACGCTTAAAAGCTTTTCGCACCAGTGGCTGAAGCCTGAGTCACAACTGAGATTACCATCAAAGCACATTGATCGAGAACCTACTGTGTGAGCTGTGCCGACTTGAACACTGAACCCTGTGCCTGCCACCCTTGCTTCTCAGCTCTGGACGCCACAGCAGCTCCCTTCCCTGCTCCTGCTGAGAATCTAAGAAAAGGTGATGCATGATTAAGCAAACTGGTCAGTATTCCAGGCACAGCAGTTGGTCTCCCAAATGCTTTCCAATAGGAAACCATATACCATATGTATATGCATGTGTGTACGTCTGTCTACCTACCTGAAGCGTGAGGTGGGAAGAGAAGCCCTATAAAACAAAAACAGCAAGCCTGGGATCTCTGCTCACTGCACTCACGCAGCACTCCTTGTCACTTTGTGCTGCCTGATAACTTAAGCACGAATTTAGGAACTCGAGACCCCTTTCAATGCCACAGTGTCAGTTCACAGCCAAAAATGACTTTTTTCCCCACGGGAAATCAATTGAGCATCCTTATAGTCCTCTGATGGAAACGCATGATGCCTTCTCACCCTCTATTTCTGCAAGCAAAGAATTCACCTTCTTAAGAAAAAAAACGTTAAATACCAATAATAAACACAAATTGTTGCCGCTAAATCAAACCATGTAATGCTTGCCCAGTTAAATAAGCATCAAACTTAGGAGACTTACATAGATTGATGGAGGTGAATGGATTTAAAGATGTGAATATTCCAGCTATTAGCAAGTGGGGTAATAAAGCTAAAATGCATTAAAAACAGAGTAACAGGCAGCATCAGACATATTTAGGAGCAGGAGGTGGGGTGACACCCACTCCAAAGCCCCTTCCATAGATCTCACATCAAGGGAGCACAATTTAATTAAGAAAGCCCTCGAAATTCAAGCTGTTCCACATGAAGTACTGTTAAAGAAGCTGAAGGTTGGTACATATTTCCCTCTGCCAATATCAGAATTATTTTCATGGCTAAGGTCTCGGCCTAGCCCAAAAACTGAGCAACTGGCTGCCAACACTTGACACACAGGACCATTTCCTTTTTCGTTAATGGGCCATCAGTTCCTGCATAGCATCATCTTGCCTTCACTGACATTATACAATCCATTTACTTCCTCTACATTAGTAACTTAAAATGCACCTTGGGGAGATACCACAGAACAGCAAATATGGAGCCAGGCCAACACCAGGCTTACAGAGACATAGGAGATGGCATCTAGGACAAAGTTAAAAAAAACAACAAAACGTAACAGTCCTGTGTGTGTGTGTGTAAAAGGGGGTAAGGGTCTCGAGACGGGACCCATCTTCTGTCAATTTGCTGAGGCAGATGGGCCCTGCTGCGAGAGCTGCCACCTCCTGGGAGAAAAGCCAGTAGGTTGCCTCCTCTCTCTATTAAGCCTGCCACTGTTTACGTTCAATCTCAGATACATTCTGTTCACCAGCTTCAGAGTTCCAAGTGCAGGTGCCCTCAGTTAATCATCCCAGCTCACTCCAGAGTCACTTCCAGCAGTGAAGGATGTTCCAGGCAGTGAGCCAGACAGAATCGTTTGGGTTGTTGCTGTTGTTGTTGTTTTTCTGCACCATTCTGATCCCTAAAGACTTGTTTAAAAAGTTTGATTTTTGTTTAAAGTCATTTCTTCAAACAAGAGGGTAAGGGCTTCCCTGGTGGCACAGTGGTTGAGAGTCCGCCTGCCGATGCAGGGGACACGGGTTCGTGCCCCGGTCCGGGAAGATCCCACATGCCGCGGAGCGGCTAGGCCCGTGAGCCATGGCCGCTGAGCCTGCGTGTCCGGAGCCTGTGCTCCGCAACGGGAGAGGCCACAACAGTGAGAAGCCCGCGTACCGCAAAAAAAACCCAAAAAAAAAGAGGGTAAGAGTCAGGAAAAATCTAGGACTTCAATTTGGACAATGAAAGAGACTGAAACGAAGAAACAAACTCCTGGTGGTGGTGAAGTTGGGAGAAGGTGGTGATGGGGGAGGGGATAAATGAATGATAGACTCATGACACTTTGAAGAAAAATATTTCCTAAAAAAAAGGAATTTAAGGTTACCTTCCAGGACAAGAAAACCAACCTTACATTCATTTTGAAAAAAAACTATTTACTTTTTTCCAAATAGTATTCCAAATACATGTTTTATAGGCCACTATGGGTCATAAACATTCTATAAAAGAAAGCATTTTGATAGACATTGGAAATAATTTTAATAGAAGAAAAAGCTCATATTTATCTAGATGTAGCTATGTTACACAGGAAGATTTCAGTATCCAAAGTGCAAAGACAAAATGACTGTGGCTTTTCTTGCCACTCAAAATATTGACAATCCTCCCTTATAGCCTACTCTTAATTGTTAGTTGAGTGCCAAACAGATGGTACACTGACTTTTAGAAGCAGGGCTTCTAAATGGACAAGGGGGTGGGGGGTGTCAAGCATCAGAATGAATTCAACTTAAGAACAAACTGGCTTTGACCCCAACCAAACCGAAAGTCCAGCCAGAGGCCCATTAGAAATAAATATAAATTGTAGTATCACTTTTACAAGGTTGTGCCACTTAACACTATTAAACCTAATCAATCCAAATTAAAGCTAAGCACACTCTCACTATTAGTTCAGTCCTCACCGTACCCCATTTCTATGAAGGCTCCGTGTTATAGCTCAGTTCATAATGGGGGAAGGGGAATTTCCAAGTTCTCGAAGGAGCCATCCTAAATCTTCTGTCAAAACCTTTCTTTACCCTGCCCTCCCACTCCCCACCCTGAGACAAGTCAATCTTACCAAAGAGGTAGGGCTTCTACCACTGTCTCATGGAAATTACACCAGAGAAAGGTCATTACATGAGAGAATTTGGCTTTAAGGCAAAGGGATGTACCCCCAGCCCCCAAAAGAATCACAACGAATTTCATATCCCACTTCTACCCCTGTAAAGATCTCCCATCTAAAAGCTCCCGATGACAGCACAAGGTGTTGATATTACATTACTTGAGGAGAAGGAGATATAAATAGTTTTCATAAAACCCCCATGCACAATTAAACTTGATTAAAAGCCTGGAGAATGCTAAAAGTAGTAATGAGTACAGGAGGCTGCAGAGCAGACAGTACAGGTGTGCCCTTCCTTGTAGTCGGTAAACGCTGGCAAGTAACAGGAGACGTGACTTCACTTGAGCATTGGAGAAGCAAAAAAGTTGCCTTGTCGTCCTAGGTTGGTGGCAGACTTGCTTTTGCTCCCAAATCTAAAGAAAAAGAGAATGAACTGGAAAAGTATTCTATAAAAAATGATAAACAACTGTAACATTACTTGACATAATCAATTATAAGTAGGAAACCCTCAACAACTACTCTGTAAGCTATTCTTTGTCACCTGAGATGAGGGAGAGGAAACAGTAAAGACCTTCAGACCCTTTTTAAAAAGGGGCTTTTAAAGTCGAGCTGCTAGCTAAGATCTAATTCAATTTTTCTTTCAGTAAGCTTCAGCATGATGGGAAAGAAGTCTAAGGAAGCAGTCATTTTTTATTTCCTGAGCAGACCAATTTTGCATACCTGGGAGTGTTCTTGGTGAGGGTGGAGCGGACTCTCTGTGACAGGGAGCTGGATGAAGGAGTCTTGAGGAACTGATGCTCAGGAGTGGTCACAGGCCCCAGTAAACTCACTTCAATCAAAGGTAAGACATATTTTTAAAGGAAGGGAAAAAAGAAAGCACTCTTGCAGGCAGCCAGTATTAAGCTGAATATCCTGTGAAACACTTAAGAGCTAAGGTTAGAGACCTAGCAAAGTCCCAGAGGTCAGTTTTGTCATCATTTTATAACACACCAGTATATATATATATATATATTTTTTTAATTTTATTTATTTATTTATGGTTGTGTTGCGTCTTCGTTTCTGTGCAAGGGCTTTTTCTAGTTGTGGTGAGCGGGGGCCACTCTTCATCGCGGTGCGCGGGCCTCTCACTATCGCGGCCTCTCTTGTTGCGGAGCACAGGCTCCAGACGCGCAGGCTCAGCAGTTGTGGCTCACGGGCCTAGTTGCTCCGCGGCATGTGGGATCTTCCCAGACCAGGGCTCGAACCCGTGTCCCCTGCATTGGCAAGCAGACTCTCAACCACTGCGCCACCAGGGAAGCCCCAGTATATTTTTTGAACTATGCAAGCAACTGCTCAGTGAGTAGTTGACATTCATTTTCTGAGTTAAGCCATTCTCACACTCATTTTCTGAGTTAAGCCATTCTCAAACTCCAAACTTCACAAATCTAACATCTATTTGATTTTTCCTATACTAGAAAAAACAATATGCTCCCTTAAAAAGGAACTTGCGGGGCTTCCCTGGTGGCGCAGTGGTTGAGAGTCCGCCTGCCGATGCAGGGGACACGGGTTCGTGCCCCGGTCCGGGAAGATCCCACATGCCGCAGAGCAGCTGGGCCCGTGAGCCATGGCCGCTGAGCCTGCGCGTCCGGAGCCTGTGCTCCGCAACGGGAGAGGTCACGACAGTGAGAGGCCCGCGTACCGCAAAAAAAAAGGAATTTGCAATAATGAAAGAATAGGTCTCCGAAGCCAGTGAAGTTGGAATGAAACCAGCCTCATATATTTTTGGTGGCAGTACAAACTGGAAAAAGCCTTTAAAAAATCAAGTTGGGGCTTCCCTGGTGGGACGGTGGTTAAGAATCCACCTGCCAGTGCAGGGGACACGGGTTCAAGCCCTGGTCCAGGAAGATCCCACATACCGCGGAGCAACTAAGCCCGCGAGCCACAACTACTAAAGCCTGTGCACCACAACTACTGAAGCCCATGCACCTAGAGCCCATGCTCCCCAACAAGAAAACCCATTGCAATGAGAAGCCCATGCACCGCAATGAAGAGTAGCCCACACTTGCCACAACTAAAGAAAGCCCGCGCGCAGCAACGAAGACCCAATGCAGTCATAAGTTAAATAAATAAATAAATAAATAAATAAATACATTTATTTTTAAAATCTATATTAAAGAAAGAAAGAAAGAAAGAAATCAAGTTGGTAAAACATACCAAGAAACAAAAATGTTTAGAACTTTTAATTCAGTAATTCCCACTCCTGGGAATTTATCATTAGGAAAAAAAAGGTACATACATATAATGTTGATGGCATCACTATATGTAATTATGAAAAGTTGAAAAACAACATCAATACCTAATAGAATATTTAAGCAAATTCTAGTTTACAACCATAAAAATGATAAATAAGATTATATAGTAACAGAGAAAGTTCTCACAAAATGCTTAGTAAAATAAGAAATAATTATATCTAACTTAGTCTATCTATATTTTTTAAAAATATCCATATGGGTAAAGAAAGGAGAATATGGAAAAGTGAAAAAAATAATAGGATGGAACTGTACAAATTTTTCTTTATCATTCTCAAAATTATTTTAATTTTATTGAAGAATATACATTTCAAACAGCTCTAGCAAAGGCAAGGAGAGGGCACCTGACCAAAAACCAGAGAGGGAGTCAGGCCCTTTAAAAAGCACACCTTAGGCCTTGCCTTACCTTTAACATCTGGGGTCTGTGGTGTTGAAAAGGCATTTGAGTTTTCGATGACATGCATGGGGTCAATGTTCTCTTGTTCCACCATCATGAACTGACTCCAGTATTCCAGGGGTAGTGAAAGCAGGCGCTCTACCACCTAAATGCCATCAAATATGTTAGCAAACTTCCAATGCTCAGGGCTTTTACCTCTCACCATTCTCTCCCGTTATGTTACACAAGTTCACGTATATAGACATACATGCTTGCTTACCTTGGGCTGACGCTTGATGTCCTGTAACATTATCACTGGATCTGGATTGGGCACAGCATGGGCAACTATTGTAGGGCCAAAGACTTTAGCCAGATTGGCAACATCCATTTTAGTGCTTGGGCTCTGAGCCACTCTAAGTAAAAGAGCATTAAATTAGAAGACTTGTCCCTCTGCTTAAAAGCAGATCAAAATATAAGATCTATAGGAAAACAATTCAGCCCTCACATTCCCTCTCTAACACCCAACCCCATTCTCTTCCCCTTGGCAAAATTCCCTGACTCCCAGAGACAAATTTCTGCTCTACTCACCTCTGCAAGTGAATCATGAGGAAAGCTAATGTGTCTCTGTTGGCCTGGGGCAGTTCACCAACAGCCTGGTACATGGCAGCTATGCTGTTGTCCTCATCTGTGATTTCTATAAATGAAAAGAAAGTACCAAGAGGCCTAGACTTCTTTCCTTTGACAGCGGGCCTTCCAAGTTATCGATCACAAAGTCTCATCTATACAGTAAGCTTCTGAAACTTCTGATTAGGTTCATGACTGCACCAGACTCTAGTTTCATTAACAAGCAGGATACTGGCCAACAGCTCAATATTAGAAATCAGAACTCTTAAAAAACCAGCTCTTGCAGTTAGGGAAAGCAGCTGGAAACTCATGTTTCCAGGAATGCAGACATATAAGTGCAGTGACTACAATTATTAAGAAGGTATTCGTTCACAAAACATGTTAAGAGTCTACTATGTGCCAGGCACTGTTCTAAGTGCTCAGAATCAAGCAGAACTAAACAAAGGACCTTGCCTCATGCTACCGGAGGAGTCAGTCAAAAAGCAAATACCTATCAGACAGTGATACGTATAATAAACAGTAAGGCAGGCAAGAAACTAGAAAGTAATGGTAGCTGTTCTTTCTGACAAGGTGGTCAGGAAAGGTGTTTCTGAGGACAAGCTATCCAAAAAGAAACCTGAAAGGAAATAAAGGAGCAAATCACTCCAGGCTGAGACAACAAACATGATGGCCTCGATGGGAGTAAGCTTGGTTATGTTCTAAGAACTGCAAGAATTCCAGTGTAACTAGAAAAGAAGAAAGGAGGGGAAGGGTGTTGAAAGAAATGATGTTGCCAGGACCCAAATCATGTGGGGTCTTTGGGGCTTGTTAAGGACTGTGGATTTTATTCTGAGACTTTTGGGAAGACTTTGGAGAATACTGAGGACAGAAGGGACATTACCTAACTTAAATTTTAAAAGGACCACTCTAGCTTCTGTGTGAAGATTATACTGTAGAGGGCAAGAGTAGAAACAGGAAAACCAGTAGGTTCTTACATCACTCCAGGGTAAGAGAGGTCAAGATAATAATAGGAGTGACACAGTTTAAATTTAAGATATATTTACAGGGCCTTTGTTGACATGATTTGCCAATGGATTAGATGCTGGGCGTGAGGTAAAAAAATCAAAGATGGCTCCAAGTTCAAAAGGACAACCTAAAACTTGACCAAAAACACAACACAAAGCAACAACAAAAAAACCTGTTAGGACCCTATACAGTTTAGACAGGAAGAGGATAGCCGTGGGGAACGTGGATAGAGTTATTCATCCATCAAAGTATCTGAGCAACTGCTATGTTTCAGGCACGTACCAGGCAGGGGATAAAACAGAAAACAGGAAACAGAAAAGTCAAAAATTCCTGTCCCATGGGACTCACATTTAAGGGTTTTTTTTTGTTTTTTAAATTCATTTGGCTGCACCGGGTCTTAGCTGCGGCTGCTGGGTGCAGGATCTTTGTTGCGGCACGCGGAATCTTTTAGTTGCAGCATGTGGGGATCTAGTTCCCTGACCAGGGATCGAACCCAGGCCCCCTGCATTGGGAGTGCGGGATCTTAACCACTGGACCATCAGGGAAGTCCCACATTTAAGTATTAAGATCTGCCCTTACCTGCTGCTTCCATAAAGGTCTTGTTTAGCCGAAAGGTCAGAAGGGGTTCTTTGAGGTTTCGAAGGAAGTCTTTCAGGAGGCTACAGATAGCATGGATGTCATCCACTTTGCTGAGGAGGGGTACAGTTTTCACTCTGAGGAATTTCTCTTTCAGCTCTTTTACTGTCCGGTCACAGCCTGAGATCCGATACAGGCCTGTCTATTATCAAGATGACACTTTCAGTTAAAAACCTCTTAATTACTGACACAAGTAACAAATTCACCCTCTCCAAGGGTGGACTCTTACCTCAGTCAGCCCCCTCTGCTCAATCTCATTTACACAGTGGACAACAATTGAAGGGATCATTGGAGAAGTCTGGGACACATAATCTGCCAGCATTCCCTGAAAAAGGCGAGTTTAAAATTAGTATTTACACCACTTAGACCAGCAGATGAAGACCAATGGAAAGAGCCATCCCCAGACTAATATTCAGGCTGGGACATCATGTTTACTTTTAAATTCCTCTTCCCAAAGCATGTATTAAAACAAAGACTCAATTATTTTCCTACCTCCACACCAGGACTGATTTATGGTCACATATACCACACTCTTGCATGAACAAGTAATAAAAGACCACTAGCTACAACTCTGCCCCTGCTCCTCTTATAGTCAAGGGCATCAGAAAGAAAGCAATAATGAGATCACAGGTATGGAGTATAATATAAACTAATTTATTACTCTAAAAAAGAAAGCCTTTTCTATACTGTAATTATTCTTAGCAAGAAAAATTATTTAACACAACTAACTCACAGTTGATCATGACACAAACCTATCTGTAGGAGAGAACTCCATGGTTCTATATTAGAATACAGAAAATTTGTAAAAAATTACATGCATGGATAAGAACTCTTAAGATTAAAGAAAAGTAACCTTTGATTTGCTGGAGGCTGGGTAGCAGCATAGCCATTTTGTTTTGATTCTTGCTACTGTTGCTTATAACAATAATTTCTTAATGAATCAAACTTTAGAAATAATCTAAAGAGCATAGTATGGAATATCTCTAACATAAGAAAAAGAATAGTCAAAGATGAAATTACATGATGGCTGGGATTTGCTTCAAAATAATTCACTGAACAGGGTGAAGAGTAGATGGGGGTATTAATAAATCAAGACTGGACACGAATCAGTGATCGTGGAAGTTGAGTGATAGGAGCTAGGGTTAGTTATATTAACCTCTCTACTTTTGTATATGTTTGAAATTTTACAAAATCGGATGGGATGGGGAGGGGAAGGACGAGGCAGAGAAAATGAAGCGGGGGAGGGAAGGGAGAAGGAAAATAGGATGAAAACAAGGAAAGGGAGGGAGAGAGAAAGGGGAAGGGAGGGAAGGAAAAGGAAGAGGAGTTTGGTTTAGAAAGGTTACTAAACAGACAGACAAACCCAAATAGGATTCTGCTGCAGGTTAACATTTTACAATTTCTATTCATTATTTGTGGGAAAAAATATATGTGGCATCATTAATTTTTGAAAAAAATGACCTAAAGCTTTTAAAAGCTAAAGAAGCCATAACACGATGATGGTTCCCACAGGTCATACATACTTCTCCGATCTTGACAGGTGTCCCTATCAGGGTAGGAATGCAGGGAAGGGGACAGCGGTCCCGACATTCTGGATGAGAGACCACACGACAGTCTCGACACTTCAGAGACAGCTTGCCAAACTTTATTCGCTTTCCACATGGTACACAAGATTCGGGTTTAATAACCTGAGGATGAAACAGGAAGTAGTATGAATTAGAAAATTATCATCATATCAACCGATGTTTATTAAGCACTTAGCATGTGCCAAACAACTTCCTCATCCCTTTACACATATTTACTTGTGTAATTCTCACAATAATCCTATAATTTTTTTAAGATAAGGAAACAGAAGCAAAAGGTGGCTAAGTAACTTGCATAAGGGCATCCAGCTGCAAGGGATCACTGTACAGTAGTGGAAAGAATTTGTTGGCAAGGAGTCAGAAAACCCCCATGTTAACTTTGCTACTTACTATCCTGTGGCTCAAACAAGTCAGTTAATTCCTCTGAGCCTCAGTCAGTTTGCTCAGGTTTTTATGAGTAAATCAAGTGGGACAAAGTTAAAACGTGCCATGTTCAAGCATGAAATGTAAATACATGTCACTAAAAAGCACAAACAACTGCTTCTGAAAAGTTGCTTTCTTTTAATTTAATATTACTCACAGAACGGAAAGATACACACCCTCTGTAACCCTGGAAAGTGGGATAAGAAGGAGGAAGGAAATTCGACATTTAACTTTACAACACTAAAGTATTTAAATTTGTTGCTAGTAAATATTACTCCCACAATTTAAAAAGTAGATGTGCCCAAGAGCAGCAGCAATCCCAGATTTACCGTCTTAGAGACAAAGTCATGCAGGCGCATCCCTCCATTGCTTTGTGGAGTGCTGGAGCCGTCTGTGTCGGTTTTTGGCTCCAGCTGCCTGCTGCTCAAGGTGGAGTCACTATTCCAAGGCTGTAAAGTACCTAGAAAGCAGGCAACTCTAAGCTTTGTGTCTTAGGTATTTTGTTCCTTCTGAATTCTTTTTTTTCTTTTTGTTGCGCTGCATGGCTTGTGGCGTCTCAGTTGCCCGACCAGGGATTGAACCCGGGCCCTCGGCAGAAAGCGCAGAGTCCTAACCACTGGACCACCAGGGAATTCCCCCTTCTGGATTTTTAACCCCAATTTTAATATAACTGGTAGATAATCAGTAATCTGTAACAATAATCAGAAGTGAATACAATGGCTATGCAAAAAACTGTTTCCAGAGAAACAAGTTATATAGTGGTGTAGGCCAGGCTAGCAAGCCAAAGGCAGGGCATGACACAAACAGTGCTCTGGCCCTCAGTAAGCAACTACCCAAAACATCCAACCCCTGCCTCATGAGGGTTCTAAGAAACCAATTCTCCCCAGATTTTACCAGTTGTTTTACACAGGCAATTCAGCCACAAACCCAGCAGACCTGTTTTCCTTCGGCTCCTGGTCCAATATGGCACAGTCTCAATAGTGGACACAGCTTCAATGGGCCCGCCATCATTGGGAACAGTAACTGTAGTTTTTGCAACTATGGATTCATTTCCCTGAAACAAAGGTTGTAATGAGGGAAGGATAAATCTAATTTCCCCTCTACTATAGGTGTTTTGGAATAGTTAAAAAATTCCTGAGTCTCAGGAATTAGGTCAGAACTTAAGGACTTAGCTCAGGTCAGGACTTAAGCCCCCAGCCCCAAACACTCTTACAGTTGAAATCTCATACTTTCAAATAGAAATACAGGTCACAGGAACACACATACAAACAACTAAGAACCACACATAAAGCTGACAGCCGTTTACTACTCTATTCATATGGATGATAAGGATCCTATTACACAGAAAAACGCTCACTGAACATCTCTCTCAAAATAACACTGCAATGTTGACTTAGGATTTTTAATGCTTGGGGCCGCTAAACTTTGATGTGTTCAAGACCACAATTCTCTTGGCCTGGCTATTCTTTTATGTATTTATTTATTTATGGCTGTGCTGGGTCTTCGTTGCTGCGCACAAGCTTTCTCTAGTTGCAGAGAGCAGGGGCTACTCTTTGTCGCAGTGCGTGGGCTTCTCATTGTGGTAGCTTCTCTTGTTGCGAAGCGTGGGCTCTAGGCGCGCAGGCCTCACTAGTTGTGGCACTCGGGCTCAGCAGTTGTGGCACACGAGCTTAGCTGCTCGGCGGCATGTGGGATCTTCCCAGACTAGGGTTCGAACCCATGACCCAGGGTTCTTAACCACTGGGAGATTCTTAACCACTGTGCCACCAGGGAGGCCCTGGCCTGGCTATTCTTACCTGGTCTGCTGTGGAGCCAATGGAACGAGTTTTCTTTACAGGTCCGGGGGGACCATCAATGAACTGTCGGCTACTAGAGCGCTAGAGATGGGGCAAAAACCAAGAACTTTAGTGCCAAATAGAAGATCTGAAGCACAAAAGATAAAATTATTCCATTGGATAACTTGGATGCAAGTCCTAGGTACCAGGACTGCAGGAAATAACAATGTGCACTCTCTCACTGCCTATTTCCACATGAAGCTTAAGTTGTACCAACACAAAAATGCCCTCAGTGCCCTATAAGAAACAAGCAAGCTTTGGAAAAATTTAGATGACAGCACCAGAAAAAGTAGAGTGGAATCCTATCTAAGGACATGAAGTCTTTGGAAACATATTAAGGACCCTAAACAAGCACAAAGATAGATCTCTGTATATCCCATTATACACACATTTCAGCTGAAACTTATATCAGAGCACAAAAGTCCTGCATAAAAATTCATATGACAACTCAAACAAACTTAAATATATCCTTTTACTCTCCATGAATGAACTGAGAGCAGCCCAGAAGAGTGAAACAGGATGGGATCCTGTCCTGAGTTAGGACATCAAGGAACATCAATTACTGCCCCTGCAACATGGATTCTCTTGTAATCTGTGTTTAACAACAGCTAGAGCAACATGTCAGGAATGCAGTACAATGGCAACATTTCTGGAGAAAAGTTTTTTATTGTTACTTTGTAAAACCAAACAAACAAACACAAAAAAACCCCAAAACTAAACAAAACCATACATACCCTCTTTTCTCTCTTCTTCAGTTTAAAAGTCTTGACCAAAGAAGAATCCCAATCCTGTTGACAATTAAACTGTATTAATTTCTTTCTTTGGTTAGTCCTCCCCTAAACCCTGTACAAATAAATTTACAGAGAATTTTAAAGGCCTCTTGAGTCAGAGTACCTAACTCACAATTTGGGGAGACAGAAAGGGAGGGTCTCAAATGTTATAGCTATAGAGCTGTAGTGAGTTAACATGCTTTCTTTCCAAAATTGAAGCTATTATAATAGAATCAGGAATCAATACCAAAAAGGCAAGAAAAGGTTAAAGAATCAACTTCTGTCGCGATTATCTTCGGTGCCCGGTCCTTTATTTCTGATTATTTTTGTAATTAGTTTTAGAACTTACAGAATGTTGGGCACTATACTGCTGGCGTTAGATGTGAGCCTTACTCTTAAGGGATTGCTATCGTCTAATCAGGTGTTCTGTACAATGTAGCCACTTTAAAAGTTCTAATTTAGGTTTTACATCTCTCAATCATCCCTCCTCCTTGGGCCCTAAAAAAGACATTCATGTGGACACTGAAGAATTATTTGTCTTTCACTGTGGTCTAGTTCACTTCGCTCATTTTAACCATTTGCATTCATTTTTAGTAGCTACCTATGACCTCCTGATCCTGATCATCCCTGAAAACACAAAATCCAAAAACAGTCGTATATAGCTTAGCTAAATAAATTTAACCTCTCCAATTTATGGTCAAGTAATTTAGCTACTGGTTGTTTGATTCAGCTTCAGTTACAACAGATATCATATCATAGGTCTAGCTCTAAAATCAGCCAGTAGTATATTCTAGTTTTATTACATATCCCAGACTATGTCATTCCTTATTTCAAAAAGGTGATACCTAATACTAATATCTACAAAACGGCAATTATTTCCCTAGTCAAACTCTGACAATTTGGACATAAAACCCTGCCTATGTAACAAGTAGTTGTCATTTATTTTGCTATCATCAGAAAACCAACTACTAATAACCTCCTAATTTATTGTTTTGTTTGCTAGCTTCCAGCCAGTAAAATAGGAGAGATACATAAACCAATAAACTACAAGTCTCTGGAACATCAAAGATTGAAATATCAGGAGATGACCTTTTATGGAGAAACACCACCATAAGTTACAAGAAGGGTTCTGCCCCACAAAAGCAGGGTAACAAACAGCTTAAACAGGTGAACCACTGTTCATCAAAGCATTATCTAGTGCCTGGAAACTTTCATCAGTCTTCTGGCTGAAGTTTCAGGGCACTGGTTTCCTTCTAATTGTGAAGTATGTCTAAGTTTTCCTCAAGAACCAGTTTAATTTAGAAATAAGGCACAAGTCTATTCTCCCCAGAGCAGCAAATAAACCCTGGCTGGATAGAGTCTTGCTAATTATTATTATTATTTTTTTGCTAGCTGGGGTTTTAATAAGTCAAGATGTAGTAATCAATTAATACAGGCAGCTCACAGATCCGTTAAATAAATTTAACCTCATGCCAAATCCTAAATTCTATATTCTCACTTCCAAAAATTAAATATATAAGCCAGTCTCTTACAGCTTATATTTATATTTTTAAATGCTAGTCAGTATCTGTAACATATCAACTAATAAAATAGTAATAATGGAATTTTAGAAGAGAGGACAGGAGAGAGATTCCTGAGGGAGCAGGGTTAAGAAAAATAGATAACTCTCAGAAATCAAGTGTTCATTACCAGCGATTCATCAGTCTTGTCAAAGCTGATATCTGATAAAATGGAACCAGATTCATCAATGGTTGACAGTCTAAATGAGTGAAACAGTAGTGTTAGAAACAAGACTGGAAAGTAAAACCCACCAACACCAGAACAAGTCACACTTGTCAGGTAACATCAGCAATTTCACAGTAGCATCTTCCCTGTGGAGATAACTACAAGCTCAAACCCTAGCTGTGGTGGGTTGCTTTTTATGGTTTTCATGGGGGACTATGTGCGTGTGTGCAGGAGCACACATGCAGCACAGTTGCTATTTCAGCTAAGGCCTTATAACAGAAGTTGAAAGTTACATTCAGGGGTATGGGTGCTATTCCCTGCTGAGTCTGTACTACAGGCTACTAAAAATCCACAAGGCAGAAGAGCGAAGTTTAATTTGATCCCAATTGTGGTTGCTTTCTACAAGAGAGAGTATTACCCAGCATTAGCTTTTTAAGAAATTAAGCCTATACATCTTCTTAGTTATAAAGATTCCCCATAAAACAACCAGGCAACAAAATAAATAGCTCTAAAAGAGTTCTGACCTTTCCCTACGTATTGTATTGGGGGTGTTAAATTGAAAGCCTGGTTGAGACTATTCTAAATAGCGATGCAGTGGAACCAAAATTATTGTCTGGTCTTGGCTCACAGAAGGCCCTTCTAAACCAGAAGAGCTACGAGAGCTCTATAGAGAGTAAACACTGGAAGTATTGCTGAACTGCCACTTCCACCTTTAGGTTTCTTAGCAATGTGCAAGATTAGTTATTGATGTGCAATTCAGCATCAACATGAAATTTTACCCATGATGAAACATCCTAAGGAAAAATAAAAAAATAAAATAAAGAGGGAGGCCTCTGCGCCTTTATTTCCCACACACCTTTCCTCCAAAGTCTTTTTCTGCTTTATTCAGCACACATTCCAAAAGCAGTATATCTAAGAGTTTAGATAACAAGAACTTATGACAGCTGTGTTGCTTATGATCAGATAACAACAGATGCAGTTCCCCCACCTTTTGTTCCCAGCATTGCCGCTGGATGGTTGGCCTCTGTTGAGAAAAGCCAGAGCTGATCTTTGCTCCTCGCTTAGTTGAATGCTGCCAGATGTGTCACACATGAGCATCTCTCGAATCAGCTGAATCTGTCTTTCCTACAGACCAAAGCAGAGTAAAACAGCCTAACTAACCAGGGGAGAAAGCTTCACCTCAAATTTATGGGACAGGCAGACCAGAAGACATTAAAATACAGCATTATGCAAATGAGCCTTCAAGAAGGCTGCTACACCAATAGCATATTAATTCACAACAAGCCCAGGTTGTGTCTCCGATTTCTCACTGGTAAAATGAACTCCATCTAGAATAGTGGGGTTTCTGCTATAGGACTTTTGGATCAAACCGCTAATCCAAGAGAAGACAGTACTGCAAAATGAGAGTCCCAAAATAGATTTCACATAGCAAAAACACTTTAGTGTCAGCTAATTAGGACAATTATTGGCTTCTTCTACAGCTCAAAGCAGCCACCCACCTTTCTAAATGGTGGAGCAAAATGCATTAAAATGGATATAAAGCTGTGATGCACTGGAACCAGACAATCTGAGCTTACTGAGGCATCTAACACTGTACGAAGATGAATTAGTCCCTCCTAGCAAAGGCTTGCCTTTGTACCATGACCCACCCTGGTACATCAGAATGATAATGCTCTATGTTCTAGTGTTCACATTGGTTGAATACATCTATCCCTTTACCCTAAATTAAGAGCAGTGATGAAGGAAAGACTTAAGAGTTGTCCTGCCTATATCAATGACAAAGTACTAGCTATTGACATCTTATATGAGGATGTTCTAGGTAGCACTTATAATCAACAATGAGACAGATCAAATATGCTAGGATTTATTTCTCTGCCTTTCCCCTTAATTTTAATTCTTTAAATTCTCATTTGAAATCTGTCTATTAAGTAAAAGTTTCAGGTCTAAAGGAGAAAAAATTTTTTAAATTTAAATTTCAGCCTATGAAGAATAGGATTCCTTGGCTGCAATTTCAGCTCCAATCATAGACAAACTGCTTTTAGTTCTTTAATGTAGAAGAAACTGGGTATACCTGGGCAAGTGGAAACATTACCCGTTGATCTTCCCCCGTCCCCACTGTCACAGTTCTAGCATAAAAAACAATACACACCAGCTTTTCACAGTCAGCCTCAGCTCGCTGTCTCCGTTTGATCTCTACATCCACCTGATTGCGTGCATGCTTCAGCTTAACATCCAGAGCACTACGCTCAGTCTCTACTTTCATCAAAAGATCCTTGTATTTGCCCAGCTCGTGATCTGTTCTCTGCCACTTTTTACGGAATTCTTCAAAGTCCTTGGCCAACTGGATAAATTCTAAGAAAAGGGGGAAACTTTAATAATTCAAGCACCAAACAGAGTATAAATGCTCTAATAAATGAGTCCTCTGGTTAGTTTTACTCCAAATGCATAATTAAGGGACCAGATGAACTATGGGCAAATCCATCTGAAAATAACCAGGAGCAGATCCTGGATATATGTCCATCACTCTGGATGAGAGCTTTGTGGGGAGCAATTCCTATTTCAATAGGCCAGTTACTTTTGGCTTAGCCAGTGGCATCTGCTATGGAATAAGTAAGTCATTAGTCACCTGGCTCCAGATGTAACACTAACAGTAAAAGCTCCTGAACAGAAGGCAATCAAAGGGGATACCTTTGGGGTAGCTGTCACCCACCAGGACAGTTACAGCTATAAAACAAAAACAGTCTCCTTTAGAGTCACGCATTGCTGTGCCAGAGAGGCGTTAAACAGCAAATTCAAATGTAACTGTAGTATGCTCCAGTAGATATAGATTAATATTACAGATGTCTAGGCCTACAATTGCATTCAGCTATATAATTATACAAATACTGATTTGAAAGTAAAGAGCCAATTTGCCTTTGCTGTTTAACACAGTCCTGAAGGGTATGTAAACATTCCAGTTGGAAAGACAGGAAGAGAAGATCATACTAGCTTTGGGTGAGTCACTGATAGAGGAACGTGGACTCTTTTCAAATGTCTGCAAAGAAAGTATCCCTTCTAAGGAAGGCAGCACCTCAAAGCATGATAACCCTGGTGGCATCCGTTCTTATCACCTGCTACTGGCAAAGACTATTCTATAATGCCTTACTATTCTAGTTAACCTCAATCTACCTCTAAGCTTCACTCCACCAGTATCATGGAGGAACTTTCCAAGGTGTACATCTGCTGCAGGTTAAACTAACCCAGTTTACGGCTGAAACTAGGCCAAATTCACACAAAGCTAGCAGATTCTCAGGTAGTAAGGGTACTTTTCCCATTTGAATTTAACCTGAGAGCATAGAAATAATATAGTGCTTTTTTAAAGCAATTTTAATAATTTGACTAAATTTCAAACTTACAAATTAGGATAACAATTCAATCTAGAGAAACCAAGTCTGATACATATGGAAACAGGTTTTTAGTAAACAATCGATTTTAGCAAAACAGGATATTATGACTTAGTTATCTTAGACAACGCAAATATCAAGGATCTCAAAAAATAAAATATATTATTACAAAATTCAAATAGTTTTAAATGATATACTGGTTTAGTTAACAGTTTGGAACACATTACTAAGGGTTTTTTTCTCCTTAACTTAAACAAAAAGAAAACAAACAACATATCCTTTTGCAAATTTAACTATTTCAAAATTACAGATTCATAAGAAAAAATTAAAAACAAGAGCTGGTTCTTAGCCATGTTTACTCTCGCGATTCACCAAGCAATGCACTTATTATTTGTGTACTTTTCGATGTATGTGATACTTCCATTTTAAAGAATAAAGAACAGGAAACACACTTTTCAACTACACAGTCTGAAAACTTTCTAGCTCCACACTGTGGTCAATTAAATGTTTCTAAATATAGTGTTGCCTACACACTCAAATACTTACTGAATTGAAAAACAATTCTGAGAATGAAAAGATTTTCATTTGACCTAATTTTGCTGGCTTGCTTGGTCCTTAGGATACTCCTTGAAAAGTCTTATTAAATTGGCGTTTTAATTCCCATTCGTTAATTGGCATATGTTACAGGTCTAACTGCATTGGATAACAGAACTGAAACCAAATAAACTATCAGTTCATTTCAAGGAAGGAGTTCCTATTTTAATAGTACAAATGGTTAAATTACTAGTTTAGTTTGTTAGACCAAAACCAGAGCATTTGCATACATAATTAAGATATTACTTTTATGTACAATTCTGTTATGAACTAATTGTGCTAGCATGGGTCAAAAAGGCACTTCGGACCATAGACCAGGAAAAACTTTGATGCTGGCGATCAATAAACACAAATGGCATTTTTTTGGTCAGTGTGTGAATCACAATTTAATTTGGTACTAGCCCCTGTCATGAAGTATACATTCAAAAGGTTTATTAAATTCAAATTGTCTCTTTAAAAAAGTTATGTGTATATTAAATTACAAAATGCATCTATCAAAAAGGAGAAAGGAGAAGGGAAATTTCCTTAAAACAAATTAAGAATAATCCTAGATCCATTAAAAAAAAAAATCAGGACTTGGTTCATAGTTCAGCAAAGAGATTAAAGCAGCTCCAGAAATCCTGTTTTTTTCAGCTCACTCCTGCTAAGGCCTTTGTAGAGGCTCTTGTCTTTCTCACTACCTTCTAAGCTTCTTAAGGGCAAGGACCCTGTGTCTCTTCTGCTTTTTTATCCCCAGGGTCTTACACTCTACCCAGCACATAGTAGGCACTTAAATGTTAAATGAGTGACTGAGCAAAATTGTTGTTCAGATCAAATTTAAACTCCAGGCATCCAGGCCCACCTCACCAGTCTGATCAAACTTCCCATCACTACCCAATACCCTCTTTCTAGCTAAACCAATTTGTCCCTGCCCCAGGAAAGACCTGTATTCATTTCTGTCTTCTCACTTAGGATCAAGCTATGCTCTCCAAATGGAATGCCCTACCTACTCTTCTTCTTTTTTTTTTTTGGCTGTGCCACGCAGCTTATGGGATCTTAGTTCCCTGACCAGGGGTTGAACCCGGAACCACAGCAGTGAAAGCACTGAGTCTTAACCACTGGACCGCCAGGGAATTCCCCACTCTTCTTTATGTACCCATTTTTCTAGTCCCAACTGCTCTATGAATCCTTTCCTAATTTGTTTGCTCCATTTTTCTATACTTCCCCAAAGCATACATTTTTATACTTGTATTATCTTCTGTTTCATGAGACAGAATCCTGTCTCTGAAACTTAAATACCTTAATCTTCTTGAAGACAGGCACCATGTCACATACACTTTAGTATCACCTACTGCATATAGCATAGCACCAACCTAGTATGGTGTTGGCACACAATAGGCACCTGATAAATATTAAGTTGTATTTATTCCTAATTTACACACCAACGTCAAAAAAGTTCAGGCGTCCCATGATAAAAATAGAAGATAAAAATCATGTAGACTGGGGAAAACAAAGATAAAGTATCTAGGTTATTAAAGTCATTTTATTTGAATATTAACTTTCACTCTGATCTTTCGGTAATCTTGGACTTAGCTTGAAAAAAAAAAAAACTATAACTATACAAAAAGGAGAGAGAGGAATGAAGTTATTATGATGAAAAGCAAGAGTAAGGAGTCAGGGGACACGGAGGGATGGGAGGAATTCCTAGGATCTAAGAAGAGGACAGACTGGGGTGGTTGCAGAAAAGGAAATTCTAGAGTCTAGAAAACACTAAGCCACTTTAGTTCCTCAAAAGCCAACATTCCGGGACTTCCCTGGTGGTCCAGTGGTTAAGATTCCACACTCCCAATGCAGAGGGCCCGGGTTCGATCCCTGGTCAGGGAACTAGATCTCACATGCTGCAACTAAGAGCCCACATGCTGCAAATAAGACCTGGCAGAGACCAAAAAAAAAAAAAAAGCCAACATTCCAAGTTAGGGATTTGCAGAGGGGACAAAACGTACCGCTGGGCTTCCCTAGTGGGGCAGTGGTTAAGAATCCGCCTGCCAATGCAGGGGACACGGGTTCAAGCCCTGGTCTGGGAAGTTCCCACATGCCGGGGAGCAACGAAGCCCATGCTCCACAACTACTGAGCCTGCGCTCTAGAGCCCGCGAGCCCCAACTACTGAGCCCGTGTGCTACAACTACTGAAGCCCGCATGCCTACAGCCCGTGCTCCACAACAAAGAGAAGCCACGGCAATGAGAAGCCTGCACACCTCAACAAAGAGTAGCCCCCGCTCGCCACAACTAGAGAAAGGCTGAGCGCAGCAACGAAGACCCAACGCAGCAAAAAAAAAAAAAAAAAACCAACAAAACCAACGTACCTCTATTTTATAACAGAAATCAAGGGAAGATAGAAATTTGCTTATAAAATAAAGGTTCTTGTAAAAATAATATCTTGTATTTTGGGGGGCATAATTATTTCAAAAGGTATTTTCACAACTAGTATCTCATTTATCTCGAAATCCTCATGGCAAAATTCCTTTTTTACAGATGGAGAAACAGACACAAAAATAACAGTTAAAAGCCAGCAAGAGTTACTGAGACTCCAAACCTCAGGTTCCTCCCTCTGCCCCCAAATACTATCAGCTGCCTCCTCCTAGAGATCTTAATCACAATCTCTTCCACCCATTTCTCCTTATTTCCACCTTCACAATCACCACTCCAGTTGGGGCTCCCCATTGCCTCTTTCCTGAGCTATGGCAACCATGTCCTAATCAACCTCCCAGCCTCCACTTCTGATGCAGCCTCCACCTCTGCCAGGGTAACCTTCTAAAAGCACGGTTCTGATTAAACCACTTCCCCTTACTCTTATTCCCCTCACACTCCACACCCTCTTGTCTCCACTCAGGTGGCTCCCCTGACCCTAAATGCCTTCTTTCATGTCTGTCTGTTGGGATCCTACCCTATACCTAATATAAGGCTCAACTCAAACCCTACTTTTTTCCATAAAGCCATTATTTGCTGAGTGAACCTGAATTTTAAGATCTCTTATTCAATACTCCTCCCCACTAGACTCCAAAGCAATCCATCTTCTGAGATGATGTGACCTCAAAGAGAAGCCTAATTAGTATGCCATCATGGTTATTGAGTTGGTACCAGACGATAGGATCATGCAACAGCTATTAGAGAGAGAAAAATAGAATATTGTTTTGAAAGACCTGTAAGTAGATGAGAGCTATCAAAAACATGAATCAAATTAAAGAAAATATTGAATGGCACAAGCAAGACACCATTACTAAGTACTATGGAGATTGTTTTCTTTTTAAGTTTAAGACACAGTTCTTGCATTACTTTTGTACCAATGAGACTGACTTAACAGCAACACCCGCTAAATTAGCGGGTGAAAACCTGAAATAGGAGAGCATGGTAACACAAAGAAAAGCTGGTAAAGAAAAATTCCCTTACATCACTTAGGTCAGTGCTATCAGCCCCACCTTTCTTTCTCACTAATCTACTTCCCAGAAGACTACTGTGTCACCACCTTTTTCTTCCCAGCTCTCCACCCAACCTTAACCCTTTATTACTAAGCATCAAATAGGTAGGTGAAAGCAGATGAACTGTCCCTCCTTCAAAAAGAAACTGTCATTTTTCTCCTCTTCAATTGAAAATGTTTTATGGAACACAGGGAAAACCCAGGATAAAAAATGTAGACAACTACTACTCTGAAGAAAAAAGGCAACATCCTTAGAAATTCAGTAGATTTTGCCCAGTTTGTGATAAGAAAATAAAACTGACGACTAATGCCAACTATGTAGTGAAAAGAGAACCCTGATAATGAAAAAAGTCTGGGTAAAACCCATTTAAAAACAACTACAGAAAAATAAGTGACCATTTAGAATGAGTGTCCATTAAGCTTTGACCATAGATAAGTGACCATCATTTTCTTTTTAGATAACTCAAGTGAAAAACAATTTTAGGATTGGAATACACTTTGGCTTTGCAGAAAACCGAAATCTGAAATCTGTTTTTTCTCTTCACACAGGCCAGCTCAGAATGACTTACGGACTTCATTTCCTTCACTGAGAATCTCCATCCGGCGTACAAGCTGCTCAAACAGATTCCGCATATTCAGCATCAAAGTATCCATCTTTCTGCCAAGAAATCAAATATACATTAGGGGTTCTGCCATCTCCCCCAGACAAAAGATTCAGGAGCAATCCAGTACAGTGATCAGTGACTAACATCTGGACTCTTCCATGTGTAGCTACCACTATGAGAATCTCGAGCTAACAACTGATGTTTTTTGTAATCCTTATTACAAAAACGAAGTTGGAATGTTTAAGACTCATTTGAAAATTACAAACGCATTTCAGTCCCCTGAATATAACACCCCTTCCTGCCTATTTCTTTTCCTCCACTCTGCAATCACTCTGGAGCTGAGAAGCAATTAGGGACAAGTATGTCAGTTGATTACTAGGTGACCAACTACTTAGTCAAGCCTATCAATATAACATTTTTTCCACTTTAATCCTGCTGCACTTTGGAGACCTTCCATGTAACTTAAAAGGTTTATTTTTAATTTCATCTTTAGCTAGTACCCCTGTTGCAACTGTCTTTTAAAACGCAGTACATGGTCAGCACATTTCCTACCAACAGCGCAGATGACGTCACACAAGTGATTAAGTGGGGAAATTGCCAGCTCAGCAGCTCAAGAATTATTTCTGTAATGCAGGGCTCTCTGCTGGACTGCGTGCAGGGACTATGTCTAATAAATTTATACTAAGTATAGGCAAAGGATTATGTTGTACCATATTCTGGCATCAAGGAGACAATACACCACCTTCACAGTTAGAAGGGCAAAGGAAAAATCATTTGCTACTGTGTTCTGTAATAGTGAATTTCAGGCTTCATATTTCCCCCCACAAAGACTTGCTGATATTACATTAAAAATGGTGTCCTTACAGGCAGTTCTATTCCAAATAGACTTTAACTGGGAACACTTTAAGGAACTAAGATCTTCAAAAAAAAAAGAAATCAGCGGGATTTTATGAAAATTATCAAGGCAATGAAATTAAAAAATCAAGTTTCATTTGAAAATTGAATGTTCTCAGAAACACCATTAAAGGATTCTTCTTATGTTTCTCCTAATCACCCCTTCAACATTCTAGTCCAGGCCCTTTTTTCATGCATCTAAATAAAATTTTAAGAACTCTTTTACGAAGGTTTAGTGATTTTACAATGTTTGTAAGATTGTACCATAAGCTATGAGAGCAAGAAAGGGCAGAAAAAACACAAAGGAAAAAGGAATATATAAACATAAAGATATTTTCTATTAAATGCTACAGACTTATTCATCTGTACTTGTATGATGGTTGCTCTAATAGCAAAAAAGCTTTCAATTCCAAGCTTGGATGCAATATATACATGAATCAGGGCTGGAAACCAAGATTTTCAAATGGCAATGTATCTGTTCCAAGCTACATAATCACGGCAAGCTGCTAAGCAACCAGACCAACAAATTTATTACAAAGCTCTTCTCTAAACTAAGAACAAAACTAAAAGAATAGCATTAAAACTGGTAGGAAGAGATGTGGAAGTCATGGAGATGCCCATGGGTTTTAACAATATGACAAAAAAGGCAAATATTTCTAAATGCTACAGGACAGAAAACAGGGGCAGGGCATTCAGTAGCCTATTCAAATGATGATTTCCTTTAGCTCCCAATAAAAATGAAAGACAGTGATCAGTTTTGTTTTTGTTTTTTTTAAACATTTATTGCATCCAGCATATTTTTGGGGGGCCGCACCTTGCAGCATGCAGCATCTTAGTTCCCCAACCAGGGATTGAACCCGAGCCCCCTGCAGTGGAAGCGCGGTGTCCTAACCACTGGACCACCAGGGAATTCCCAGTGATCAATTTTTTTATTTTTATTTTTTTGGCTGTGTTGGGTCTTCATTGCTGCGCGCGGGCTTTCTCTAGTTGTGGCCAGTGGGGGCTACTCTTCATGTGGTGCACGGGCTTCTTATTGTGGTGGCTTCTCTTGTTGTGGAGCATGGGCTCTAGGCATGTGGGCTTCAGTAGTTGTGGCGCATGGGCTCAGTAGTTGTGGCTCTCATGCTCTAGAGTGCAGGCTCAGTAGTTGTGGCTCACGGGCTTAGTTGCCCTGTGGCACGTGGGATCTTCCCAGACCAGGGCTCAAACCCGTGCCCCCTGCAGTAGCAGGCAGATTCTTAACCACTGAGCCACCAGGCAAGTCCCCCCAGTGATCAGTTTTAATATGGGGTATTATTGGTTTCTATCATCTCTGCACTCATCTGTATATTCTGAGACTATAAGACAGTGAGCTCAGTACATAGGGAAACTTTTATCTGTCCAGGAATGCAGAAAAGGAAAATGTGACAGTGCAACTAGGGTACTGAAAACTGGTTATTTAAAAAAAAAAGAAAGAAGGGACTTCCCTGGATGGCGCAGTGGTTGAGAACCCGTCTGCCAATGCAGAGGGCACAGGTTCGAGCCCTGGTCCAGGAAGATCCCATGTGCCGCAGAGCAGCTAAGCCTGTGCGCCACGACTGCTGAGCCTGCGCTCTGGAGCCCGCAAGCCACAGCTGCTGAGGCCCGCATATGCCTGGAGCCCGTGCTCTGCAACAGGAGAAGCCACCACAATGAGAAGCCCGCGCACCGCAGCAGAAGTGGCCCCCGCTCACAGCAGCCGGAGGGCCCGCGTGCAGCAACAGAGACCCAACACAGCCAAAAAAAAAAAAATAAAATATATATATATATATATATATATATATATAAATGGCACTACCCTTAAACACACACACACACACACACAAAATTCAGAGGGTTTTTATGTCTTAAATGACAATACAACAACCTGATTCCTTGTCTCCTTTAAGAGAAATCCCTCATTTTCTCAAGTTCCTCTATTCTTCTTTCCTATTTTCTTTGTGCATACCACTCCCTAGAGTGAGTGCTGTGGGGAGGTACTTTCTTGAAAACACAACCTGATTCCTGAAAAGACTATAGACACAGATCACCTACCTGTGGACATCTCACCATAGTAACTATTATCTCATAGAACTACGTCGATCTACATTGTTCTCCTATCATGATGCCTAGTACCTAAGAGAGAGCTGTTTGACTAAACATATCAAACTATCCCACCTTAGTCTCTACAGACAACTCATCCATTTCTCTCTCCAGCCCTCAGCTCTCTCCTAAGTCAATCTCGTAACTCTCAATTTGTTTCGGATGCCCTGGATGTTGAGCTCGATTTTGAGACATCATTCTATCCTTCCCCCACACGTCATCAACTACTTTACCCAATGACCTACCATACTCCCTCTCCTACCGACACCCAACTTTGATTTCCTTATTTTTATCATTCTCCCAGTCACTCAGTTCCAAACCTCAGAGTCACCTTAAGTTACTCCCCTTCCTACAAGTATAATCACCAAACTCTGTGGATTCTTCTCTCATGTGTGTCACACCCAGCCCATCATCACTTGCAGGTCATTAACATTCACTTCAACTGGACTCCCTGGCCCCAGTCTTTCCCCAACTACTTTGCTCAATTGGCACTCAGACACCTTATACTCTAATTTAACTTTACCATGTTTCTATCCTATGTCCCAGCTAAACTGTAGATTTGAGAGGAGAAACCTTACATTTGGCACCGCTGTATTGCACAAAGACTCAGTACTTTTAAAAAATACTTGATAAATCAAAGTCAGAGAACAAACACATGAACGAACACACACACACACAGACACACACACACACAGACACACACACGTCCCCCCCATGATTCTGTCAAAAGAATTTCCATTGTACCTGAACATCACGTTTAATATAGATGAAAACAGAACAGTTAAAAGAAAGGTGAGGGGGCAGAAGCCCTAGGATATAATTTTAGTTCCTCTATTTACCCGTTGTATAACCTTGCGTAGGTCACTTAAATTCTGAGAAACATCTATAAATGGGAACGATAATACTTGTCCTATTTACCTCACAGAATATTACAAATTAATGTAGGTAAAAGTTTTATACCGTATAAATTGAACCTCATTATAAGAATATAGGGTATTGGACTTCCCTGGTGGCGCAGTGGTTAAGAATCCACCTGCCAATGCAGGGGACACGGGTTCAAGCCCTGGTCCAGGAAGATCCCACATGCCGCGGAGCAACTAAGCCATGCGTCACAAGTACTGAAGCCTGCGCTCTAGAACCCTCAAGCCACAACGACTGAGCCCACGTGCCACAACTACTGGAGCCCGCGCGCCTAGAGCCTGTGCCCTGCAACAGGAGAAGCCACCTCAATGAGAAGCCTGAGCACCACAATGAAGAGTAGCCCCCACTCACCACAACTAGAGAAAGCCTGTGCACAGCAACGAGGACCCAACGCAGCCAAAATTAATTAATTAAAAAAAAGAATATAGGGTATTATAGTGGGTATACATTTTTTGCTTTTGTTTTGGTCTGATTGTTGTTATTTACATCCTAGAACAGTGATTACCAAATCATAGCTGGAACCCAGATCAAAAAGAAGGCAGGAGATAGCAAAACTTGACCTTGTCTAGGCTCTTAAACAAGCTCTTCTACATGAGGCTCATAGCATCTGAGAAGAGTTAATTTTTCCTCTAACATAGATTTACTTTGGGCAATCCAAAAACAGCACTAGAAAATATAATCCTCTTCTCTTTATATGCTAAGGGACCATGCATTTTTATTAACGTGCTACAGAAGTGACTCTCAAGAATTATTTATATAGATGCCAAAAATATCTTTCTGTATCAGTACTAACTGATATCTCAGCCAAATTGTAGCTTGAAAAGCTAAAATTTACTCTTCCTATTCAATGTCAATTGAAAATGGCCTTAATTTTCCTGCTGGGTCACATTTTTTACCCTCATGAATACTTCTTTATTTCCCCCCCCTTTATTATTTAGCTCATAGCTAGGAGATACATTAATGTGAAAGGAAACAAAAACAAAGTCATATTGCAGTACATTGCTTTGCAGCTGTAAAACAGATGTCACTTTTTCACTACAGAGGCGGCTGCCTTTCGGGAAAGCTGAAATGATCCTTGTGTGTAGCAAGGAAATCAGTTTGTTGAGTGCTTTAAACAAAAAGGTGCTAGAGAATCTCAGCTGTTATTGATGAGAAGCCCCAGAGGTGGAGAAGTCACTGTGTTACAGATTCCCAATCTGTGAGTATCCCTAAGGGAGCAATTTGGCATCACCAGGAAAGAGTCTCAGCTTGATGTGATTGCTTTGAGTCCCCAATTTAATTTCAATCACCAGCCAAGAGAACAGAGATCATCCTTCAGAATAACAGACTATTACAGATCTTACTGCAGAGTATCCTGGGAAAAGTCTCTAGCCTCTTCTTCCTCCCCTTACAAACATTATTAAGAGACCTATACATCAGGTTTTAGATGCATTGAGGGTGTTAAATTCTGTCACACAAAGCAGTGCGTTTTTCAGGGAAGAGTTTTAATGAAAAACATTCTCACAAACATTACTAAATCTGGAGAGTCCCAAGAAATCAACAATACAGGTTCTCTGTTCTCTGCTGCCAAGAAAAAACATTCCCTAAGACTGTCTCAATACTACAAGATTCTTTCAAATGAAAGCATTTCGGAATAATTCTTTTTCCCAAATGTCCAGTTTCTGCTTCACCATATCAAAGCCTCTATTCAACTGGCAGGGAGAAGGAATATCTTGAAACCGAATGTTCTCATGAGCAAGTCAATTGCAGAAAGAGTAAATAGAACATCCTCAGTCCAACATGAATGAAGATTAAAGTACGGAATGGGAGGGAATTCCCCAGCAGTCCAGTGGTTAGGGCTCTGCACTTTCACTGCCAAGGGCCTGGTTCGATCCCTGGTGGGGGAACTAAGATCCCACAAATCCCTGCAGCATGGCCCAAAAAACAAAACGAAACAAAACAAAAAAACGAAATGGGACAAGTTGAATTACTATTTTTCAGAAAATGATTACCAGTTCGTTATACTAAGTTCTCCTCTCATTTTTTCTTCTGTGAATTCCTTCCATTCCAAACTGTTCCATTCCTCAGGGTCTAGTATAAGTCTTACCAACTCACTAAAGCACTCCCTAACCATTTTAGTCCAAAATAACCTCTTTATTATCTATAACACTCATTTGGTAGATATAAAACACTGCCTCATACTGTTAATTTTCTATGTTCAAAAAAAAAAGGACATCCCTGGTGGTCCAGTGGTTAAGACTCCGGGCTTCTACTGCAAAGGGTGAAGTTCGATCCCTGGCAGGGGAACTATGATCCCCGCATGCTGCAAGGTGTGGCCAAAAATTTTAAAAAAAGAAAAAGAAAAAAAAAGTTATTTAATGGTGAAACTAAAACCTCACCACCCTAAACAACTATATGCACCTCCCTATCTAATCTTTGCCCATTATGCACCCATATTTCATCGAATTGCAATCATAGATTTATATATAATTTTGTTTTACTTTTTTTAAATCATGTTTCCATTAAGTTACAAAAAGTTCATGAACATTTATTTAACTGTTCTCTTCCCTGGACATTTAGGTAATTTCGTTTTTCTGTTACATCTACTTAGAACCTCTCACATGGTCACTCCCTCACTTCCTTCAGGTATTTATTCAAATGTCATTGCCTCTTACAGATGGCCGATAGGCACATGGAAAGATGCTCAACATCGCTAATTATTAGAGAAATGCAAATCAAAACTACAATGAGGGGCCTTCCTGGCGCAGTGGTTGAGAGTCCGCCTGCCGATGCAGGGGACACGGGTTCGTGCCCCGGTTCGGGAAGATCCCACATGCCGTGGAGCGGCTGGGCCCGTAAGCCATGGCCGCTGAGCCAGCGCATCCGGGGCCTGTGCTCTGCAACGGGAGAGGCCTCAACAGTGGGGGCCCACGTACCACCAAAAAAAAAAAAAAGTCTGCAAATAAATGCTAGAGAGGCTGTGGAGAAAAGGGAACCCTCCTACACTGTTGGTGGGAATGTAAATTGGTGCAGCCACTATGGAAAACAGTACGGAGGTTCCTTAAAAAACTAAAAATAGAGCTACCAAATGATCTTGCAATCCCACTCCTGGGCATATATGTGGAGAAAACTATGATTTGAAAAGATACATGCACCCCAATGTTCACAGCAGCACTATTTACAATAGCCAAGACATGGAAACAACCTAAATTTCCATTGACAGATGAATGGATAAAGAAGATGTGGGGCTTCCCTGGTGACACAGTGGTTGAGAGTCTGCCTGCCGATTCAGGGGACACGGGTTCGTGCCCCAGTCCGGGAAGATCCCACGTATCGCGGAGCGGCTGGGCCCATGAGCCATGGCCACTGAGCCTGCGCGTCCGGAGCCTGTGCTCCGCAAGGGGAGAGGCCACAACAGTGAGAGGCCTGCGTACCGCAAAAAAAAAAAAAAAGATGTGGTGTATATATACACAAATAGAATACTACTCAGCTATAAAAAAGAATGAAACAATGCCATCTGCAGCAACATGGATGGACCTAAAGATTATAATAAGTGAAGTAAGTCAGAAAGAGAAAAGACAAATACCATATGATATCTATATGTGGAATCTAAAATATGGCACAAATGAACTTATTTACGAAACAGAAACAGACTTAGACACAGAAAACAAACTTATGGTTACCAAAGGGGAAAGGGGGTGGGATAAATTATGAGTTTGGGATTAGCAGAATCAAACTACTATATATAAAATAGATAAAACAACAAGGTTCTACTGTATAGCACAGGGAACTAGATTCAGTAAACCATAATGGAGAAGAATATGAAAAACAATATATATATAAAACTGAATCACTTTGCTGTACACCAGAAACTAATACAACATTGTAAATCAACTACACTTCAATTTTTAAAAAAGTCATTGTCTCATTCTTAACCACACTATTTTAAATTGCATCTTTCCCCCCAACACTTCTCTGCTTTATTTTGCTCAAAAGCACTCATCTCCATCTAACATACTTATATATTAACTTACTTATTTTGTTTATTGTCTGTCTCCCCAATAGTTTAAGTTCCAAGAAGGCAGAGATTTTTGTTTGTTCATCGCTGAGCCCCTGGTGCCTAGAACAGTGCCTGACACTTGGCAAATGATTACTAAATATTCACCGAATAAATAAATTGAACATCACCGAGGACAGTGTTTTTCTTCAGGTGGCCGTGTGCCTTAAAATGGATTTCCAAGGCTGGGATTACCAAGTCAGAGGATAAAAACCTCTTATGACTCTTGATAAACAGTGCCAAAATATTTTCTAAAAAGGCTGTACTGATGTACAGTACTCTCCACAGTGTAAAGGCCTACTAAAGGTAACACAATCTGTTACCTTTCTAAGTTCTATTAACCCAAATAAACTGCAAGCTCCTTTAAAGCCAAGTAAGATTGTCTTGTACTTACATTTTGCACTTAATAAGTGCCTGTTGAATGATTAAGCTATAGGAAAAGCGTCTTCTCTGAACACTTTCAATAACTCGAAAAGCTCACCTTCCACATTGAAGAGTATGATGACGTTTCTTTAAAAGAAAGAAAAAGAAAAAAAAGCTTATCTTCCCACCCACCCCACGTTCCTATGCACTCCCTCTGCCGAGGAATGAAATCCTGAAGAGGGATGTATGTGAAATGGCCTCGTTGTTACCAAGGCTGGGATTCAGGACGGGAAGGGCAAGATGTCACTGCCTACCTAGACACACACAGCCCACTAGGGAGAGGGGCACCACTCGGAGCCGCGCCGGCCTCTCAAACACCAGGGCTTGCTTTTTCCTTCGAAAAAGTCTTGCTCCTCTGTGGAGAACGGTGGTGTTAGCCCACCCACTCCCTAACTCTGTCTTTAGGTGAGAGCCACTTCTTTGGGGTGGCTCCTGCCTTGTTCAAGCCACCATCTCAAAGAGAGGCCCCCGGCTTTCCACAAAACACGGCGCCAAGAAAGAAGCCACCCACTTCCCAGCCATCGCCCCCTCAGGCCGCCCGCGCCCCCGGCCCATGGAGAGCCTTCAAAGGAGGGGCTGTAGGTGCCGGCCTCCACCACAACCCGCGAGCGGGCCACGGCTTCACAACCGCGGACGCCTGCCTCCCACCACAAACCCAGCGCCAGAACCACCTTTTCTCGCAACTCCCAGCACCCACTTGGCCGGGTCCCCCGGGTCCCACCTGGGCGGCCTTCCACTTCCCTCCGCGCCTCACCCAACGGCAGAGAAGCTCCTCGCCGCCAGCTCGTGTTTGAAATCCGGCACCAACCAATCACAGAGAAATTTATTCCTCCCGCGCTGTCCCCCTACGTTGCGACGCACGCGAGGGGGCGGGGACAAGGCTGGGCATGCGCGTTCTGATAGAGCGAAGCCAAAGGCAGCCATCTTGACTAAGGTCAACCGTTTTTTGTTGTTGTTGTTGTTGTTGTTTCCCCCTTCCCCTCACCCCCTCCGGAGCCCTTTCCTGAAGCCATTCACGATACCATGTTGACTAAGGGCAAGTGATACTTCTTGAGTGCAAATTATTCTTGGCCTTACTGTTTTCTCCAGACTGAGAAACAGGACTTTTGGAAACTGTTAACTGAACAGTGTCTCATCTCTCGATTGAATAGGAAGAATTCCGGAAGGAGATAGAACAGCAGTCATTTACAACCATATATGCTGAGCTGTACACTGCCTTCATTCATTCCTGCTTCCAGGTTTTCATTTGACACACATTTATTAATTGCACCAAATTTGTAACAAGGACTCTCCTAGGAACTGGAAAAATAAAGATGACATGATATCTGCTTTCCAGTAGCTACACATCGGGAAAACAAAAATAAATATAAAATGAAAGTGCCATGATTTCATTTAATAAACGTTCATTTAGAACTTGGCATAGTGCTAACACGGGGCTTTCATACTTTCTTTTAATCCAAATCCACAGTGAGAAACAGATTTTACATTACAACCACGTAGTACAGAACTCTGCTTATCCTTACTCCATGAATGTATTCTGAACTATTTTTTTCCTATTCTCTTACCACCACCCCTGCCATGTTGGTTGTCCCTACCTCATTGAATTTATTAATGATTAGCTACCTGCAACTTGAAAAAAATACTGGCTAATGCATGCAAGAAGCAGTGTGGTTTAAAGGGGAGATCACAGGTTTTATAACCAGAAAACTTGACTCCATTTAAACAAATACTGTGGAGCACTTTTGTGCCTCCGCATACTGCTGAACCAGCCGCATCATCACTTTTTAACCCTTCTGTACTTCAATTCCTCCAGCTATAAAACAGAAATAACAGTATCAATCCTATCTCACAGGCTTATTCCTAGATCAAACAGGAGAGTATGTGGAACACTATCAAAGTTTACACTTTGTAAACTGTAATAAAGATTTTTTACTATTAGGAAAGAGATGAAGAAATATTAACTGTACACATATTATCCCATTTATTCCTTCCCACAACCCTTCAACGTCAGGAGATCTCATTTAGTTGATTGCATTAGCCTGTGCCTCCTACACCTATAATACAGTTAAACATATACAAGAACAGAATATGTGTAAAGTGCTTTAGAAGCACAGATGAGGAAGCAATTAATCCTATCAGGGGGGCGGGGAGTGTTAGAAAAGCCTACAGAGACTTGTTATCTGAGCTTGGACTTGAAGTATGAATAGGAATTTACCTGATAGAAAGGAGAGGCAATTCCTGCCAATGTGACCTCTCAGAAATGAGTCACATGTATATATAATAAATACACAAGCAAAGGATTTGTGAAGGTTTAGTGCTGTGAAGGAATATTTACCTTAACATGCAGGTAACTTTGGGGGTTCAGTGGGTGTGACACCTCTTGTGCAGCTTGGGCCTGAGGAGGGGAAGAAGCTAGTAAAGAACGACCAGACTAGGAAAGGATGGGACTTTATCCTGTAATTGACAAAATGACAAGACAATGGGGCCTGGGTTGACTCCGACTATGTTTGCATTTTACATAGGTCATACCCGCAAATGGCATGGAGGATTGTCTGGAGAGGGGAAAATCTGAAGGTAGAAAGACTCTTGCTTCATTGTTAGGGAGAGGACCTGAGCTGAATTAGGCCAGTGGCAGCAGGGATGGAAAGGAGGGGACGGGTGGGAAAGACATTCATGAAATCAAATGAATTTATTAAATGATTGGATCTAGGGGTTGAGGGAGAGAAGGGGGTATAAAATGACTCAGCTTTCTCCCTCTCCCTTTCACCCCTTATCCAATTACTTAGCGCAGCTCTTAAGTATCTCTTGTATGTACCCACTTTACTTCTTCCTACCCTCACCACCCTAATCCAATTCAGTGGTCCAAGCCATCAGTGAATCTGTTTACCCCTCAATTGCATTCTTTACACCCTGAATGATCTTTTTTTATTTTAATTTTTTAATATTTATTTTATTTATTTGTTTGGTTGCATGGGTCTTAGTTGTGGCATGCATGTGGGATCTAGTTTCCTGACCAGGGATTGAACCCGAGCCCCCTGCATTGGGAGTGAGGAGTCTTACCCACTGTGTCACCAGAGAAGTCCCCCGAATGATCTTTTAAAAATGCAATTCTAATCATGCCTCTCTTTTGTTTAACACCATTAATGACTTCAACTTCCTCCTCAGTAAAGACCAAAATCCTTAATAAGGCTCTCCTAACCTGGCCCTGGCTTGCCCCTAGAGCTGCATTTCCTGACCCTCTGGTGTTTGCAGTTCCTCTTCCCCACCCTTACAGCCTCTTTACCTGGCTAAATTCTACTCAGCCTTTTGGGCAGCTGAGAAGTTTTCTGCCTTGCTCAGGGAGGTCTCTGAGGCCTAGAGCCATGCTTTTGCTACAAGTTTCCCCATCATCCTCTTCCTCCCGTCACACATGTCAGCTCATCTGTTTCATCTTCCTGGTTCTTCTAGTCACCAGCTATATGGCCTTTCAGAAGTCATCTGTGCCTTTGCTCACTCGTCTACAAATGTAAATCATAATAATACCTATTTCATAGAGTTGTTGAGAGGAATAAGTGAGATATCCATGTAAAGCAGTTGGCACACAGGACTTCCCTGGTGGTGCAGTGGTTAAGAATCCGCCTGCCAATGCAGGGGATACAGGTTCGAGCTCTGGTCCAGGAAGATCCCACATGCCGCGGAGCAACTAAGCCCGTGCACCACAACCACTGAGCCTGCGCTCTAGAGCCCGGGAGCCACAACTACTAAGCCTACGCACCACAACTGTTGAAGCCCATGCGCCTAGAGCCTGTGCTCCGCCACAAGAGAAGCCTGACCACAACGAGAAGTCCAAGCACCACAAGGAAGAGTAGCCCACACTCCCAGCAACTAGAGAAAGCCGGCGGGCAGCAACAAAGACCCAAATGCAGCCAAAAACAGGTTTAAAAAAAAAAAGTTCGCACAGTTCCTGGCACAGAGTAAGTGCTCCGTAAATATTTCTGATTTTCCCTACTAGACTGTAAACTTCCAGAGAACAGAGATGGTACTCCTCTCATTTACTGCTATAATCTCTTGCTTTTGCAGCTCCAATAAATAGTCCTTTGGGTGAGCGGAGGTGAGTTCAATAGGACGGTGGAAGCATTCCACTCCATCACCCAAATTCTGTCCCAAATGATGGATGAGGGTTGGTGACACTGCCCCCCCCAATTCCTCCCTCCATCCAAAGCACCACCACACCCCTCCCATTCCACTCAATCCCCTTCCCTGCTGCACCAGCCAGGTTAGAAGCACAGGAAAGGTGGGGGGGGGGGGCGGGGGCGGGGGGGTCTTAAACCTCTTTCTTCCCAAACTATAGTCTGGGTAGAGAGGCATCCTGGGGCTGCACCTGTAACGGAAAAAGCATGAGAACTGATGCCAGAAAGCATGGATTCGATTCCAGCTCGGCCACCTATTAGACACGAGATGTTGGCTGGTTTTTTAATCCCTCGCATTGGGAGAGCCCCACGCACCGGATGGTTCAGGGATGCCAGCGAGATAACGATTGTAAACGGGCCTCTGTCAGCCGGAACGCGCCGTCGGAGGATGCGTTAGCACCGTTGCGCCCGCCCTCGCCGCCGTACGAGGCAGAACCCTCACCCCACTCCGGCGCGCGGGAGCAGCTAATGGGATTTATGCTAATGTGAGGACGCGGATGACCGGCCGAGCGCGCCGCCCCGCCGCCACCCGCGCCCCACCTCTCGCCCGGCGGGCCGCCTGCCCAGAAATCGCTACCGGGGAACGGGCACCGTCGGTCGCTGGGCAGTGGGGGGCCTGGCGGGGCGGGGCGAGACTGGGCCCGTGGCGGCGGGCCGTCTAGTCGCCGCCCAGTGTTTGTCTTCATCCTCTCTCCCCCTCTCGGTTTTTATCTCCCAGTTCCTTCCCATTTGCTCTCCATCTCTAGAGGTCTTACACCCTACCTCCAGTCGAGAATTACTGTTCCCTCCGTCAGTTACACCAGGACGTCTGGAGCACTTCCGCGTTCCAGGCAGTGCGCTCAGCACCGGCGTGGGGTGGGGTACAAGCGGCGCAGAGTGCGGAGGTGGGGACTGTGTTCTGGGGATTCGGGGGAAGCAAGCCCATTTCTGGCTGGGAATCAGAGAGGAAGAGGCGTCAAACCGAGCTTTGAGGAATAGATAGGATCCCAACGGGGAGGGGAGTGGGAAGTGAAGTAGTCAGAAGGGTTAAGAGAAAAATGGAGGGGACAGCCCTGGTGGCGCCGTGGTTTGGGAGTCCGCCTGCCAATGCAGGGGACACAGGTTCGAGCCCTGGTCCAGGAGGGTCCCACGTGCCCCGGGGCAACTAAGCCGGTGGGCCACGACTACTGGTCATGGCCCTGCGCTCTGGAGCCCAGTGAGCCACACTACTGAGTCTGCGTGCCACAGCTACCGAAGCCCGCGCGCCTGGAGCCCGTGTTCCAGAAGAGAGGCTGGCAGCAGCAAAGAGTGGCCCCCCTCGCTGCAGCTGGAGAGGACCCGTGGGCAGTAGTGAAGACCCAAGACAGCCAAAAATAAATAAATAAAAATTTAAAATAAATAAAACAGGAAAACTGACATGAGACCCAGCAATTTCATTAAAACAAAAGAAAAAAGAAAATGGAGAAGTAAATCCAGCATGGCCGAAGTGCAAGGATCTTGAAGGGGGATGGTAAAGACTGGAGGGAATTTTGAAATCACAGTATGAGAGACCTTGAATACCAAGATGAATAAATTAAGATGAATTCTCTAGGCACTAGTGAGCCATTGAAGGTTTTTGAGCAAATGGCAGGTGAGTACTTCCTATTCTCTAAGAGAAGGAGCAAAGCATAGTGGTAAAATGCATGGGCTCTGGAGTTATACTGGCCCTGGTTCAAGGTCTATCTCTATCACTTATGACCTGTGTGATGGGCAACTTGATTTATCTGTGCCTCCATTTCCCTATCTATTAAATGGGGATGATAATTATAGTCTAAAGGGCTGTTGGGAGGATTAAATGAGACAGTGTTTGCAAAACTCTTAGCACAGTGCCTGGCACATAGTAAGTGCCCCATAAGTATTAGTTATTATTACTTTGTGTCTCCCTGTCTTCTCTGTTTCTTTCCTCTCTTTCTTCTGATTCTTTCCTCCGTCTCATTGAAAAAACAGAAACAAACAAAAAATCTTCCTGAATCCGTGGTTTCCCTGCCCCATGCCTAGGAATCACCCTCTCACAATGAATAAAACGTTCAATTAAATCAGACTCTAGTAGAACCAAGTCCCCTTCAGAAACACACCTGTGCCTCTCCCAGGTGCCCAGGCTCAGCAGAGCCTTGCTTGGGGGAGGAGGTGTAGTTATCGAGGTCCTGAACTCATCTCTACTAGATTCCAGGCTCCTTGAAAGTCGAGACCACAGCTCATCCACCCTAACCTCGTCCCACTTCTAACAACGTACCCGACGTTCAGTAGGTCCCTGCTGTAGACCAGTGGTTCTCAAGCATGCATCAGAATCCCCTCAAGGGTTCTTGTTAAAACAGATTGCTGAGCACCACTGGTCATTAGGTCTTTGGTGGGGCCTGAGAATTTGCATTTTTAACACATTTCCAGGTGATGCTGTTGTTAGTGATGTGGGTACCACACTTTGAGAAGCACTGCTCTAGAATAGCTGTTGAATGGCTACCTCCAAGAAAATAAAGTAGCTTCACCACCCCTTTCCTATGCCCAGCTCGTCATGAGTATCCAAAATATGGATCCAAGGCCTAAAATCATGAAGAGTGAGACTCAGGAATTTTCTAAAAACTTCCCAAGTGATTCTGATGTGCAAACAGGTTTGAGTTCCACCAGCCTTGTATTGCCCCCCTGCACTCTCCCCCCGCTGACACTCCTGTATTCCCCTCCTCATTGTGTCCACCTCAGCTAACCCTGACCCAGCAAGGGCTACTGCCTGCCTGAACTTTACTCAGAGGACACTCGGCTACTCGCGTTCAAGGTGGCTGGAACTGTAGGGAGACAGGCTGCGAAGAGGAAAGTAGCTGGTTCTGAAAAAAGACCAGAGATTTATGTAAATTGTAACAAGTAGCACTTACTACTAACTCTTAACCCTAAAAGTTAAGTCAAGAACCAGTGATCGGAGTCAGGCCTGGAATCAAATCTGGGCTCTCTCCCTCTCCGCTCAACTTCTGCTGTCTCCCGTGTTAAATGAGAATAACAGAACCTACTTCACAGGATCGATTTGAGGATTAAAAACGAGATTATGGATGCAAAGTTCCCTTCCTCAGTTGTTGCTATTTATCCAGAATTTTCACACACATTTTATTAGATTCTCAACAGTCCTGTGAAGCAAGAAAGGCATTATTCCCACAGGGAGGGGAATGTTCAACTGCTAGTTCCCTCCCATATTACAGATGAGAAAGCTGAGTCTCAGAGAAGTTAAATGACTTGTCTGGAGTCTGTGCGTTTTGGGTAAATAGGGGAAGAGCTGGAAGCAGAGCGGGCTGCTCCTCTACACTTAACTCTCTGTTTGTTCCTTTGCCATCTCCTTCCCGCGGGCCCCATTTACATCTCCTCTAGGTGTGTTTTACCAGAGCTGAACGAAAGGAAGTGGGGGCGGAGTTCTCTCTGCACCTCTCGGGGATGGTCCTGCTCTCCCGCCCACCACCCAGCCCTCTGCCTGCAGCCTCCTCCCTATTTCGGCCCCTATAGAACCGATACTGGCAGTCTCTGTGGCAAATATCTACCCTGAATTCAAATTCTGGTGCAATCCCCTCATGAGTTGTGTGAATTTAAACAGATCTCTTCCCCTCTCCAGGCCTGTCTTCTCATCTGTGACAGGAGGAGTGGTTTAAATCCATGGTTCCCAAATTTAGAGGCCTTGGAGTGATCACAGGAGACTTAGCTCCTGGCTCCATAAAGACTGTGAGTAACCCATCTGTGTGTAATTAACTGACTGTGTAACTGTGTGATTGCTGGGGGATGAATAAAATACAAATGAGCTTTAATGATGAGATCCAGAGCTCAGTCATTATGTGTTTTCTCAATCAACAGATATCAAAAATACAACAACTGGAATTCCCTATCAGACCAGTGGTTAGGACTCAGCACTTTCACTGCCGGGGGCCTGGGTTCAATCCCTGGTCAGGGAACTAAGATCTTGCAAGCTGCGTGGAACGGCCAAAAAAGAAAAATGCAACTACTAACATGTCAGGGCCTTGGAAATGTTTTGGAATGAAAAAGTTTGGTAATCGTTTGGAGGCCCTTGGAGCTGCCACGCTACAAAGCTACAAAAAGAGAAGGGGCTTTCCGCCACCAGGGGGCGCTGCATCCCGGTACTATATGGAAACTGAGGGCCGCGCGTGAGAGAGTGGTTCCATACTGGGAGAGGGTGTGGCCTTGGGTCTAGAGACCACAACTGAGACCTGTTACACATAAGGCTCTGTAAGGGAGTTGTACCTCCAGAGCTGGGGGAGGTAAGGGACCCAGAGGCGACTCAGCACAGTGCAGACACCTAAGTTCCATCTAGTTGCACCTTGAGCTCCAGTTCCTGGCCTGGCACATAGAAAAATTCTCACATTTCACCTCAGCTATCTTCAGGCAAGGGAAGGGACTGAGGAAAGAAAAGGTACCAAACACGGCACGGATGGCCATCCCGAGTGAGCGGTCTTGGCACGAACCTCAGGAGTGTGGGGAACAGGTGGAGATCTGTGGAGGCAGGGAATGCTTTCTGAAGGTGGAGTTGGGGGCAATCAGGGAGGAGCAGAAAGGTCAGCAGAGGCGTTCAGTCATAATCCCACAGATGGTAGCTTCAGGCAGAGATTCTAAGAAAGGAATCATTATGAGAAGACCTTTGCTGAGATGTGGGCCTGCCTCGCCTGGCAATAGGAAGCAGCAGCTCACAGCCAGAGGGGAGGACAGGAGAGGCCGGCACCCTCCTCCGCTGTCACCCTCCCGCCCACCCCACCCCAAATCTGCTGAACCCTGGGCAGAGTTCTGACCCAGCTCAGGCTCTCCAACCAGGAATTTCTCCCTGGCAAGGGCCAGAGAACCTTGAAGAGAGAAGTAGGTTCCCACACAATATACCCCAGAGGCTGAGGTCCTGTCACACTCATAAACTGTCAGGATCCAGAAAAGTTTCCAGCTCAACCTGAAGGTGAACACTGACAGACAGGTGCTCACCTTGACAAACTCTGCCCTGCCCTGGGACAGACAGACAGACAGACACACACACACACACACACACACACACACACACACACACACACACACACACACACACACGCTCAGGCTTGATTTTAGCAGAACAAATGAAGGACCCAGAGCCAGAGCACTGCCTTACTGCCCCACTTCTCCTCCCTGGCTGAGCTCCACTTACCTGCTGTTCCCTTCTCGGGGCCGCCAGTGGGCTCTGAGCACCAGATTCCTTCCCACAGTCACTCAGCCTACCTGACCCCTTTCCCGCTCTGCCTGGGCTCTGGACACCAGCCCTGACCCCCAAGCTGAGTGTCTCTCAAGCACTACTCCTCCTGCCCTCCCACACCTCTGGCCCTCCCAGGATGCCTTTTTGAGGTTGACAAGCTTGAGTGCCCATCTAAGCAGGGAAGACCAGGGGGAGAGGCTTCTTGGGCAGCAGAGTGGACAGCAGGATGGACAGGGTGGACTGGCCACTCTGGAGAGGGTGGGCACGCCCTGCCTTGCCCCATCTCAACAGGACCATCTCCCAAGCTTACACACACACACACACACACACACACACACACACACACACACACAGGCCTGTCTGCTCTACAGAAGTCTGTTTCCCTGGGGCTCTAGGCCCTGTTTCTTCATTGCCCACCAAGCCTTTCCCATCTGCTTTCCCAGGGGAACCCTCAGTGATGGGTCCCCCCGCAGAGATCTCCAAATTTTCTAGTCTCTTTCAGCCTTCCGGAGGAGATAAGGCATATCAAATCTGCGATCACTGCAGCTGCCCCATTACAACCCAGCCCCTACACTTCCCACCTCGGTGCCTCCCTCCTGCCTCATGAAGCCTTCAAGGCTGGGAGGGAGGTCAGAATGGAGCCCATCCTGGCAAAATGAGAAAAGATTAGAGCAATACATTTACTGTCAATGGCAATAAGGCTGCCTGAACAGGGGAGGAGGAATATTTGATTTCAGGCTCTCCGGGGTCTCGATAGAGGAGCCCTGGCAGCCTGCAGCCCCAGGCCTGATGGAATGGGGAGGGCTGGTCCCAGCCCCAGCCAAATGGGGACCCTGGTGCCCCAGCCCTCCTGTCTCTGTATCGACCCCATCCTCCACAGTCACCTGCTGGGTTCCAGTTCCCTCCTCTCCCCTCCCATCAGTTCTCCCTTTCCACTGCCAAACTTGTTTCCCCGCAGCAGTTCTTCTACTGGCGCAGGGTGATGGAGCAGAAAGAACACTGCTCTAGGGGCTGGAAAGGAGGCCTGGGCTCTAACCCCCCTACTGCATCCAGGCCGAGAGACTTCCTGCAAGTCACTGAGCATCTCTGAGTCTGGGAACAGAGTGGGCTGGGGGACAACATGGCATTTGACACCCTGAGGTCACTCAGCCATCCATGGCTTCAGTGGTCTCGGGCAACATCACTTAACATCTCTGAGCTCCCATTCATCTATAAAGTGGGGATGAAGCAAATAACAAGACCTAACTATTTCCTAGGGCAGCAGTGATATGAAAGCTGTAAACAATTGTGAGGGTTGCCATGTCTTGTTTACGTGGAATTCGTGGTATGTTCCCTGGCTGAAGAATGGGACTGAGCTTCGACCAGATGCTCCAGATGGTTCCTTCCGGCCCTAGGATCCTGGCTCTGGGCCCTGCCCTCCCCAGTGAGTGGAGGGTGTAACTTCTCTGGGAAGGCACATCAGGCGATTTCTTGGTCAAACAGGTCTGAGCTGAGGGGTCAACTATCCTGGACCCGTCCTGAAAGACATTCTGGAGGGGAAGATTTTAGAAGCAGCTGGTCAATAGTATCTCTTTCCTAGCTCCTCCTAGCCTTGTGTCCACATGTGAATGGCGCCCCCTGGAGTTGGGCAGCGTGGCACATCTGCCTAGATGGGAGTGAGACAACTGCGGCCCAACCTCCAGGTGATGGACAATGTGCGAGGCAGGGAGGCTAGGGGATGGACTTAACATTTATTTCTAGGCTGCCTGGAAACACATGCAGTGTTTTTCATTTGATATGTGGTCTACACAGTAGCCTGAGAGGTAGGTGTAATTGACACGGAGGTTGAATAACTTGCCCATTGTTATCTGCTGGAAGGAGCTCTGACTTGAGTCTGCTGGGTCCCATCACTCCACACTGCCTCCCGCTGGAGCAGAAGGCTCGAGGCTTCAGCCTTAGTCCTGGCTCCCATGGCCGAGCTGGGAAACCGGGCAGATCTTTAAGAGAATGGCACTTAACCAACTTAGCACAGAGACTGCCTTGGAAAGTGTAGAGCTCAAATGCCTCAGACCTCCATGTGCTTCTTTTCTGGTTCCAACCTCCTTTCCCACCCCACCTCCTCTGCGTGGTCCTCCCCTCTGGCCAGATCTCCTCACTTCATTTTCCACCTGACACATCACGCTGATTCCTCTCTCCCCCTCCCCCTCTACCCATCCAGATCTCACCAATCCTTTGAAGCCTAGATTAGGGGCCTCCTCCTCCTTGAAGCCTTGCCTACCACCAAAAGTGGCAATAAGCATAGACTTCCTCAACTTACTAGTCACTTTTTATGAATGTGTCCTGATTCCCCAAGGGAGTCCCCAACGGATTCTCCGAGGGCACAGACTATGTGTCCTGCCTCTTTCTAATCTTGGGGCTTGCCTAGACTCTGGTACATATTGGGTGTTAAAAAGACTTTTGTAGCTGAAGGTGATGATTGTGGTGATGGTGCTCATGACAGAATTCACATTTGAGTTTAAAGTAGAGGTGGGGGGACTTCCCTGGTGGCGCAGTGGTTAAGAATGCGTCTGCCAATGCAGGGGACACAAGTTCAAGCCCTGATCCGCGAAGATCCCACATGCTGCAGGGCAACTAAGCCCGTGCACCACAACTACTGAGTCTGCACTCCAGAGCCCTCGAGCCACAACTACTGAAGCCCACGCACCTAGAGCCTGTGCTCCACAACAAGAGAAGCCACCGCAATGAGAAGCCCACACCACAATGAAGAGCAGCCCCCGTTCGCTGCAACTAGAGAAGGTCCGCGTGCAGAAACGAAGACCCAATGCAGCCCAAAATTAATTAATTAATTTTAAAAAATAGTAATAAAGTAGACGTGGGGATAATTGTGACAGTGGTGATGACTGTGACGGCAGTGATGGTGGTGAGTTTGAGAGCATGGTGGTGTTGGTAAGTGACGGTGGTGATATTGATGATTTGAAGATGGTGGTAGTGATGGTGACAGTGGCTGTACTAATTATCTATCGCTGCATAGCAAATTACTCGCAAAACTTAACAGTTCAAACAACACATTTATTATCTCATAGTTTCTGTGGATCAGGAATCCGGGCATGGCTTAGCCGGGTACCTCTGGCTCCAAGTCTCTCACAAGACTGCAACCAAGTTGTTAGCATGGGTTGCAATCTCATCTATAATCTCCACCGGCGGAGAATCTGCTTCCAAGTTCACTCATGATTTTTGGCAGGATTCAGTTCCTCTTGGGCTCTTGGATCTTGCCGGGTGTTGGCCTGAGGCCTCCCTCAGTTCCTTGCCATGTGGGCCTCTCCACAGGGCAGCTGGCTTTCCTCAGTGCAAGAGGGAAGCCACATCTTTTTGTAGCCTCATCTTGAAATAACCTTCCGTCACCCCTGCTGAGTCCTATTCCCTAGAAGTGAGTCATTGAATACAGCCCACACTTGAGGGGTTAGGATTACACAAGGGCATGAACACTAGGAGGCAGGGGTCACTGGGAGTCACCTTAGAGGCTGCCTACCATGATGGCTACAGAGGTGATGATGATAGTAGAGGAGGAGAGTTGGAGAGTGGTGGTACTGATGATGGAGAACGCGATTGGATCAGGATGGCAAGGTATCTGAGAGTGAAAGTATTGGTGTCCAGTCCATATCAGAGTTGGAAAGTAGTTCCTCCAAACTAGATCTGAGCAGAGGGGTCCAGCTGACTAGAGCCAGTTATACAAGACCCCTCTTCTCCACCACACTGCAGTCCATTCCAGGTCCAGGTCCATGTCCATTCCCCTAGAGTCCTCCTTCGCCATTACTTTCTTTGCCAATCACCCCACCCTAGGCTGATGTCCTTCTTTAGGCAATTAATGAGCTAAGTAATTGTCAAATGGAGAGCAATAACCACTAGCAATCGAAGGGAGGAGGGAAAAGAGAGTGGTCAGAGGCCCAAGGGAGACAGAGAGGTGCTGCCAGTGTGGGGACTGGGCTGTGGTTCTTTCAAGTTGGATAAAGCATCCACCCCATCCTGTACTGAGTCCTCACGTCCTTGGTCTCCAGCTTCACATCCCCATAGGTCACAACCCACCACCACCACCACTTTATCTTCTCTCTCTCAATCCTTCACATAGGCTTTAAGCCACAGCTTCCCTGAGCCCAGGGCAGCCCATCCCCCTGCCTCTATCTCCTGCCTCTAATCTCTCCCTACTTCTGACTACCTGCTGTTTCTTAAAATCCCCCCAACATCACTCCTGTTCTTTAATAAGCACAGAAGGAGCTCACCTTTTTTTTTTTTTTCCTTGACCTCGCCACGTGGTGAGGCTTGAGGGATCTTAGTTCCCCGACCAGGGATCAAACCTGGGGCCCTGGCAGTGAGAAGCACAGAGTCCTAACCATTGGACCACCAGGGAATTCCCAGAGCTCACTTTTTCTGATGCTTCACACCTTCAACGACCACCACCAAGCCCCCTAATCCAATGCCAATGCCAGGGTTTTCAGGCCTGGCAAGGCAAAATAAAGCTTACTTCTCTGGAAAAGTCTCTTTAGGCAGCCATGTGATACTGGGTGTCATGGGACCAAGTCCTCCTCCAGTAGGATCACCAGGTTGAGTGACAGGGATAAAATAGATTAGCTTGGGAGTCAGGAGACCGGGACTCTAATCCCAGCTTTGTCACTCACTAATCATTTATGCTACTTGGGCTTTCTGGTCTCAATGTCCTCATCTGTTTCCTGGTGGTAGTTGAAGGTGAGGGGTGGATTAGGTGACCTTTAAAGACCCTGTCGGTTCTAAACTTTGATGCTTCCCATGAGAAGGGCGGAGGGTGAATGCATGGTGACAGCTATGCTGGAAAGCCTAGGGCCACATGGCTGAAAAGTAGTTTCAGTTTGCAGAGGCTCATCAAACCTGGTCACAGTGGAGAACCTTCATCCTGTGCATTGTAGGAACCCAAGGCAACCCCAACCTTCCTTTTCTGCCTCTTCCCAGACTCCCCACCCCCAAGTGCACACCCTCTGCATCGCCAGCTTCCCCTCTGGTCCCTCTTCAGTGCAACCAGGGAGTAGCCATCTGCCAACCCTTTCTATAACTCACCTCTTTTGTTTCCTCTCCCGCTCCAGACACACCTGTACTCTCCCCACCCTTATTCAGTCCTTTGCTTCTTCTCTCCTGGACCTCCGTAAGACACCTCCCACCCCCTTGGTCTATGTGACCTCTCTCTTTCCCGGTTCTTCCCTTTGACCAATCTTTCTCAGTTCCCTTTGTCTTTCAGCCTCCTTTCCTGCCTCCGGTCCTCCGTTCACCCCTTAAACTTGTGTGAATTCCCTAAGACTTCATCCTTAGCCATCTCATAAAGGTACCACAATAACAAAAGCAAAAACAACTAGGATTTAATGGTGCTTATACTGTTCAAAAGGGCTTTCACATGTATTTTCATTTGATTCTCCGAGGTAAGCCATTCTCTCCCATTTAATAGAAGTCAGTTTTGCCTTCACAGAGTGTCTGAAAACTGTCCTTTCTTTTTTATTCTCTTTGCCACTGCCCTAATTCAAGCCCTTAATGCCTCTTCTTAGACCCTCGCTTCAGCACCTAGCTGACAATAGTGTAGGTCTTAGCAGCTGATGAGAAGGAAAGGATGTAGTCACAGTTAAACAACTGACCAAGGGCTTTAGACTTAACTGAACCAGACCAGGCCCCACTCAGAACACAGGGGGCTGTACTGTAAAGATAAGGCAGTCAGAACCAGAGTCATTTTGGGGAAGAGATTAGGGTCACACACGAAAATTCAAAATCTATGGTTGGCCCAAGTGTAAAGAGGAAAGTTCCTGATGAAACAAGCAAAGGGCTGCATAATGAAGTCTAGGAGAATCTCCCTGGAAGCCCCACCTCGCCAGGACCTTTGTACCCGGTCCCAAATCATCTCTAATCAACCCAATCTGTGGCCTCAGCCTGCTGGAGCAGGTAAACCTTGACTCTCTAGTTTAAGTCAGGAAAATCCTACCCCAGGAAGGAAAAAGAATAAGAATAAAGAAAATAATCTCAGAAATATTGAACAAAGAAATTTAAATGCATGATATTGTTTTTGTAATGGCTTTTGGGGGCAATTGTTGTAATACTCTTCTTTTCGTCTGCTTTTAAAGATGTTTAAAGCTTTTAGGAAAACCTGATTTATGAAGAGTCTGATTTCATTTGCAATCAAGGTTTAAATATTTGGGGAAAGATAATTTGCCAAATTTATAAGTTTTTGGTATATTGGTTGTATAAGTAGTAGGAGAATATTTAGGGGAATGTTAATAATTGAATAAAGATTAACAAATTGGACATCAAAGTAGAAAAAATAATGAGTATTTCTCTCCACGCCCCGAAGTGCCTAAGATATTAAAGAATTTATCATCTTAAACTTCCCATCTGTGATTTCTGCTGTCTTCAATCAATTCCCATTCTATAGCAAACACCTCTGTGACCCCATTTCCTCATCTATAAAATGGGATGGTATTATTACCTACTAAGAGAGTGGTTGTGAGGATTTAATGAGAGAATTCCTTCCATAGACTTAGAACAACACCCAGTACACAAACTCAGTAATGTTGGCTGTCTTTATCTTTCCCCAATACCACTTTGATCTTACCACCTCCTGCTGAAAACACTTTAGTTGCTCCCCAGTCACCCCAGACAAATGTAAGCTCCTCTACATGATGTCAGGAACCTCTATGTCCTTGCCTCTCCCTGCTTTGCTATTCCCCCTCACCTAACAGACAGACAAAGTTATCATCTCTTTGCTTCACCCTGGTCCCTGTCATCATTTCTTCCATACCGTTCCTATTCCTGAAATGCCATGCCTCCCTCCCATGCCATTACAGCCAATTCAGACTCCTACCCATCCTTCAAAACCCATCTCAAATGCTACATCTCTCAAGACACTTTCCTGGTCATCATCAACTCTCTCCCTGCTTGGAGCACTTTATTTATTGTTTCCTGGCAAACATCACATTCAGTGTCATGCATCAGAGTCAATTACCTATGTGTCTGGTCATCCCAGTTGGGCCAGAAGCTCCTGGAAGGCAAGATCCACTTCTAGGTGATCTTGGGGAACACACGGCTGCCCTGCCCAGGTCCTGGTGTGTAATAGGTGCTCAACTAACTAGAGGTGGATTCCTCTAGTTCTGGGTAGTTGTGTCAGCTAAGCAGACGCGGCAGGGACCTTGGGGGACAGGAAACGGAGGCAGCCAGCAGTCTTTGTGGGCCAGGGCCCATGGGGCAGATGGAAAGATGGCAGAGCCAGATTCCAGGAGCATGTGGAGCTGTGTCTGCTTAGTTCATCAACATTTCCCCAGACATTCAGCCCCTCAGTCAGTCAACATTTTTTTTAGGCTCCTCTGTGCCAGGCCCTGTGTGAGGTGTGGCACAGCCAAGACTGTCGCCACTTCCTGAAGCGGTACGCGCATGTGCCCGAGCTCCTGTGTGTACACATACATGTGCCCATGTGTGCACCGCACGCGGCCTGAGTCCTTCCTTGCTCCTGACCAACCCAGCGTCTGTGAGCCCAGGCTGAGGGCCGCTTTCCCCCTGTTTCCAAACAACCCCCCTTTCAGCGCCAGCGCCTACCTCCTCCCCCTGTTGGGACTGCCGCTGATGATGAAATCTGGCTTGCAGCACCCTCTTCCCCCCCCTTCCCGCAGGCCTGGGAGAGGATTAAGCCGCTGGAGTCTGAAATCGGAAAGATCCCAGCTTCTGCTCCCCAGCACCTCACACGCCCCCTCCCCTCCCTGCCCATGCAAAACCAGAAAATTAATCTCCCCCTGTGCCTGTGATATGGCGGGCTGCATTACAAGCTGGGCGTCGAGATAAAGCGAGGAGCTGCGGGACGGCGGACCAGTGCTGGGGCCCCGGGTGGGGCCGGCCTGGGAGATAAGGGCCTCCCAGCCCCATGAATTATTCACCGGCACTGCCTCCTCCGGCTCGCAGGCTGCCCGGGGCGCTGAGATTGCGCCTTCCAGAGAAGCCTGGTTAAGGTGGGAGGAGGGTGGGGGGCAAGACGGGAGAGAGGAAGACTGTTGTAAGCTGGGGACAGCTCAGAGACACAAGTGCCCTGCAGGACCAAGTGATGCAGAGAGAGGAAGGTGTCTCCAGCCTAGGGAACCCCCAGACCCAGCCATGACCCCCAGGAGTGCTCCTCATTCATTCAACTCACTAAACACTATTGAGCAGCTGCGACGGCCAGGCTCGGGCCAGGTCCCGACATCCCAGAGCTCGAGATGCAGTCCCTGCCCTCAAGGTGCCCAGGATGCAAAGCACATACTGAGTGTGGGCAGAGCACAGTCTATGGCCGATTGCCTGGTCCACAATCCTTCCCCTTCTCCTCTTCTGGAGGTCAAAATAGCCGTTGCCCGCTATGGGGGAGCACCCTGCCTTGGGAAGATGGTGTCAGGGGAGGACAGAGGACAGATCTGCTCCCAGAGTAACCAGAGCCCACAAAACAGAGAGAAGGCAGCTGGTGCAGGAGGGAACTGGAGATCAGGGGTGCGTAAAGGACTAACCCGGGAAGTTTCCTGGAAGAAGAAAACCCCAGGTCCTCTGTGGGTCTTTTGTTTCTCCTTCGTTCACTCTTCTCAAAGGCCCAGAATTTTAAAGCAGTGAGGGATCTTAGCAGTCTCTTCCTTATTTCCAATTCTCTATTTCTCCGTCTCATTACCTTTACTCTCTGTCTTAATCTCTCTCATTCTCCCTCCCCACATCTGCCCTTTTAATCTCTGCCTTGGCTCCAGTTTCTCTCCCTCCTTCTTGCTCTCTGCCTTTCTCTGTCTCCTAATCTATGTTTTCTCTTTGATCATCCCTTCCTTCTGAAGCCATGACTCCCCAAATGACATGATGACACACAATTTGGGACGTGTGATGGGAGAAAGGTGGCCATCTGCCGGACCCCCAGGGAGGAAAAAGAAGTGTCCATCGTAGTCCTGGATGTGCAGATGAACTGCCAAGACCCTGAGAGAGAGGCAACAGTAGAAGTATGGGGAGAGAGCCCCCAAAGGTGTACTTGTACAGGAAAGAGACTAGGCTACCCAGAGAACTGGGAGTGAGAGGTGCTGGGAGTGGGTGAGGATCAGAGGAGACCCCTTCTGGACAGCAGTGGTGGGACCCAGCGTAGCAGGCAACCTTGAACCCACTGATTCCTGTAGCAGATATGGTGCCCAGTGAACAAAGCACTACGTTCTGAGACCCATATTATGCTGGAGAGAGAGGGGTGATGTGGGGAGAGGGGGAAGGTGTGGAGAGTGAAGAGGGGCCAGAATGAGAGGAGAACATGGAGAGGAGAAAAGGGTGAGCCCCCAAAAGATGAAGAAAGCAGTGATTTGGGGGGGGAAGGGAGGAAAAGCTAAGTGGGGCACGGGAGAGATTAGCGAGAGGAATGGGGAAGAAGAGAGGACAGGATAGGATAGGCGGGGGCTGGGGGGTAGGGTAAAGGCAAGGGTAGCAGAGAAATGAGGGAGGAGGTGACATGACCGCGTGGACCAGGGTGAGAAGATGAGGGTCAAGGGGCAAAGTGGAGTCCGGAGGGGTGGGGGAGAGGTGTGTTGATGGGTCTCATCAGCCTCAGGTCCACAGCCCCTTCCCACTGTCTGCTAATTAACTCCTTAACTGTCTCTGCATTTGCTGAGCTCACAGATGTAGTGGTTGCAGACAGATGGGGGTATGTGTGATTTCAAGCACGGGGAGCAGAGAAGAGCTGACTAGGAGTCCCAGGGGGCCTTGCCCCCCCCTTTGCCCTCCCCCTTATCCCCTTGTCTCTGAGAGGCTGGAGGGTGCTTCTGCACCTAGAGCAGATGGGGCCATCTGCCAGGGAAGTGTCCATAGGGAATTTGCCCCATCAGCCTCTCAGGGATTAAAATAATACTTGCCACTATTGATGAAACACCTACTGTTTACCAGGCAGACATTTTTCATCACTGTGGGCATTAACCAGATTTTATGGTCTGTGGAGAAAGGGAGGCTCAGACAGGTTAAGGAACTTGCCCAGGATCACACAGTGCTGGTGTGACAGAGGTGGGATTTGAATCCAGGTCAGCATGATGCCAAAGCCCTGGGTGGGTCCTAGCCAGATGCCTCATGCAGTGGAGGGCGGGAAATCTCCAGGCCTATTTCTCTCTCAGCCCCAGGAGAGAAAGGGTACTGAGGTCTAGGGACTGCAGTGACCAGAGAGGAAGGAAGTGTGGACAAGAAGCTGGGAGGAGGCTGAAGGAGCTAGGATCTGTCAAGGCCTGAATAAGAGGTAGGTGGGCCCAGAGAAGCAGAAGGGAGCAGTGTGACACTAATCACAGCCCTTGGATCCCTCAAGTGTCATCTTACCAAAGCCAACTTCCCCTTTTCCTCATCCCTGTGCTGCAAACCCCTGTCAGTATGACTTGCCCCTCTGCTGCTCGATGCTGTCCCATCCCTCAATTTCCCTCGGTTTTTGCTAGACTAGATTCAGGTGGGTGTCAGCATGTTTATCTCTCCTCTGAAACTGAGAGACTTTGGCCCGTGTCTCCGGGGCCAATCCTGGGGCTGGACACAGGAAAAGCCTCAGTGGAGGTTTGCCGAAATGTACAGGGCAGGGATGGGGGGGATGTGTGCAGGGATCCATCTCACCTCAAATGAAGAGGAAACAATAGCAAGAGGGACTCAGGTTGTACATAAGAAAGAACTTCTAAAGCTGGGGCCTGACACACCAGGAATCACAACTGAAGCCTCGATTGAGACCCGTGGATTCTGAAGATCAAGGTTTCTCAAGACGGACTGCTATATATTACAGGTCTTGAAAAGTTGGGAAATCTGGGCCCCACCTCCGGAGATTCTGATTTAATTGGTCTAAAGCAGGGCTACAGCAGCAGCAGTTGAAAAAGCTCCACAGGTGATTCAAATGTGCAGCCTGGGCTGAGAACCGCTGTCAGATTCTGCCCTGAGTCGGCTGCACTGGTGGCTTTACCACTAGATTCAAACACTAATGCTAATAATGATAATTATTACTTATTGAGGATCTACTAAGTACAAGTTAATGTACTAAGCAGTTTCTATGCATTAGCTCATGTAATTCTCAGAAGTTCCTGTGAAATAAATATTATCCCCATCTTACAGATGAGGAAACTGAGCTCAGAGAGGTCAAGGGACCTGCCCATGCTAATGAATGGCGGGACCAGGTCTGGAATCTGAGATTGCCTGATTCTCTCTTATCTTCCCCCAGACTCCTCCTGAGGCTGCTCCTTGGCCTCAATCAGTCCTTGCCTGCCTCCACCTCATCTCATCGCCTTCCTTCCTCCCCCGCTGCTCCCTCAGTAACATCCCAGGTGACTGAAGCAATTTGCAGCCATTTGAAGAAGCTCCATGTGTCATTCAACCTGCAAGGGTGGGGAGTTAGGGGAATTACAGATGCTCCAAAATGGTCCACCCCTCCTCCCGAGGACACTTGGAATTCAGGAATCAGACTCTGCCCAGTACTTCCTCAGGTCCCCCTGCTTGGGGCCCTCCCAGGCTGAAATCCCACTCCCAAATGCCCCTTTTGGTTGATTCTAAGTACCTGGGAGGGTGCTGCCACCCAGTGGCTACCCAGGGACATGGCAGCCCTCCGGAAAGGCCTGGTGCTGCTGGACAGCTCCCCAATTCAAGAGGAGAACATAAGATCCTCCCTTCCTTTTTTGGTAGCGCCTTGCCCAGGTACCTAGTTAATGGATCCTACTCTCCCTCCTCTGCAGCCCTAAGCCACCCCTCCCTCGAGGGATCTCCAGCTCCCTTCCCTGGCTTCCCATGTGCCCCGTGGCCCCAAGCCCTCACAACTTCTCTTCCAAATTCTTTCTACTGTGCCAGCCCCTTCTCATTACAGGTTCTCATTCTAACTTAAAACCCTGGGAACACACCTCTCACCTTCCTCTCCCTGAGCTGCACCAGCCCGCAAGTGGAGTGAAGGAGTGGTTAGAGATAGAATTCTAGTCCCGCCGGCCCCCCCCCCATCATCTGACACCATCAGACCTCGACAGTCTTCGTGCCAAGAGCCCCTAATGAGCATCAGCAAATTAACAACTTCCCTTTGATTGCTCCTTCTCTGTTAATTGGATAGGGAGGGCCCCCCAAGACCTCTTAGAGAGGGAGGAGGAGGAGAGAGGTGCGAGCTAGAGGAGAAGCACCCCTACCCCCAGGCCTGGTCTCAGTGCCTCAGAATTCAGCTCCATCCCTGAGTACAGCTCCCCCTTCCATCCCTTCCTCATCCTGTCCACCTCCCCCCAACCCTACGCCCTCCTCCCGCCCCGCGTTCCCTTCCCTTTCCCTGTTTCTCGACTTCAGTCCAATTTTCCTTCACCTCTGGCTGTTTCTCCCTCCTTCTCTCTGCTCCTTCTTTAGAGGTTTGGCAGTGAGGAGCTGCCAACCCGCCCTCCCCAAGTCAAGGCCAAGGCTACAAGGATGGGGTTTGGGTGGCCGAGGCTGCGTGTTTGTTTATATATGTACATGTGTGTACAGTGTCACATGTAGGTGGGGAGCAGGGATAAGCGCAGGTGAATACTTGTAAGCTCTCGAGCTCCTGCCCTGTGGGCCAGGCTTCTGGGGTGTGTGGGTGTCTGTGGGAGGTGCGTGGGGCTGTGAGTGACGTGGTGTGACTCTGGTCTGTATATGTGTGTGTGTCTCCACACGGGCAAGTGCTTGAATCAGTCAAGTGTGACTCGGAGCTTGCCTCTGTGTGTGTGTGTATGTGTGTGTGTGTGCGCGCGCGCGCGCGTGCCACCAGAGGAAGCAGCAGCAAGAGGCAGGAGCATCGATCCGAAGGAGACAGCGCAGGGAGGGGGACGCTGGGGGCAGACACCTTCCCCCCCGCGCGCGCGCGCGCACACAGACACCACACACAGTCACACACAAGCCATAGGGCCTCGCAGGCAGGGGGACGGCTCCGGGACCGAGGGAGGCAGCGCCGCCAAGAGCGGCCGGGAGGAGGGGGCGAGACAGCGGGGGGAGCCCTCGATCCCGTTCCCCGGTCCGGGGGCCCCGCGCGCACACCGGCCCAGAGACAGCCTCGCAGACACTCGTAGGCGCGCACGCGCACCCTCTCCCCTCCCCCTCTGCCTCCCCTCCCGCCGCCTCCCGGCCGGACGATGGATCCCTGCAGATCCCGGGGCTGAGAGCACCGCACACCGCGCACCACGCCAAGCCCGGGCGGACCAAGCCGAGGCGAGCGAGGGAGCGCGCGCGGCGGGCGTACGGAGCCGAGCCGAGCCGGGCCGGGCGGGCCGCTCCCTGCAGGGCTCTGCGCGGCGTGCCGCGGCGGCCGCCGGCTCCCGCTCCGGGCCATGAGCCCCTCCGAGGCTAGCCGCTGAGCCCGCGTCCGGCCCCGCGCCCCAGGACCCGCCGCCGGTTGCCGGGTTCCCGAATCCCCCTCAGGTGGGTCTCCGATTCCCCCTCCTTTGGCTGCGGGACTCCCCAGCGCCCCGAAGCCGGGACTTTCCTCCCCTCTAGCTTTCCCCAGCTTCTGGGGCGGCTCAGTGGCTGGGGAGGGGGGCGGGGGCCGAGCAGGGGATCTGGCTGCGTCGAGAAGCTAGAACGGGGTGGGGGAGCGTCCGGGGCGGGGACAGCTCGCTGTCAGAGGGAACCGCGCCCCCATCTCTGTGCAGCCACCTCGGGTTGCCCTCTGCCCCCCCCCACCCCCACCCCAAACATGCACACATACAGCCTGCGCCGTTCAGAGAACCGGAGACACCCGCAGGTGAGGACTCGGGTGGGCCCCTCCCCACCTCCCTGGGCCCCTCCCCACCTGCCTGGGGGGTTTCTGGCCCAGGTCTAGCTCATGGGGGCGAAAGCCCAGTCCTGGGGACACCCTTGACCGGGAACTCTTGACCCCGGGTTCAGCCCATTTGGGGGAGTTTTCCTGTCCAGGATGGGTGGACATTCCTGTCCCAGAGGGACCCCACATCTGGAGGAAACTCCTGTGCCTGCCTGGGGGAGCACTGGGACTTCCCTCTCACCCTCGGGTGACTGCATCTGGGGTCTCCCCTGGCCTGGGAGTCTTCCCTGCGAGAGCATTCTCTTGGCCTAGGCTGACTCCCAAACCCCTGCATTCGGAGGAACCCTCTTCTGAGAGTGTGTCCCCCAGCCAGCCACCTCTGGGCTTGCACACCAGAGACAGTGACCTCTGGAGATGGGGATGGGCACATCTGGAGGGATGCTGTGTGTACTCTCATCCCAGGACCATGACAGACTCCCCCATCCCCTTCCCCCAGGATCCCCTCGGCCAGGATGGAACTGAAGGCTGAGGAGGAGGAGGTGGGTGGCGTCCAGCCGGTGAGCATCCAGGCCTTCGCCAGCAGCTCCACGTTGCACGGCCTGGCCCACATCTTCTCCTACGAGCGGCTGTCTCTGAAGCGGGCGCTCTGGGCCCTCTGCTTCCTGGGCTCACTGGCTGTGCTGCTGTGTGTGTGCACCGAGCGTGTGCAGTACTACTTCCACTACCACCACGTCACCAAGCTCGACGAGGTGGCTGCCTCCCAGCTCACCTTCCCTGCTGTCACGCTGTGCAACCTCAATGAGTTCCGCTTTAGCCAAGTCTCCAAGAATGACCTGTACCACGCCGGGGAGCTGCTGGCTCTGCTCAACAACAGGTGGGAGGTTCCTACCCATCCCAGCTGCCAGACCCTCTGTCAGGGTGCTTCCTCTCTAAGCCACCATACAGCCCATACCACCCTGCCCTCCAGCCCCCCAAACCTGCCACTCACAGCAAAGAGATCGGGGTACTGCCAAGCACTCAATTAAGGGCACCCAATCTCTGACCCCAGCTGTGAGACATGGCCACACTCCCTGGAGTGATCTCTGCCCACCCTCCCGCCACTATGTCTCGATATTCTCCTCCCTTGGGGGATCCGGGCATACCATCTTTAAAGGGTAGAAACTATGGTATAAAAGGCATAGTTCCTGCCCTGATCTCTCTGCCCACCCATGCTTACCCACGTGCTCAGATGCCCAGCCCCTGGGCAGCCACTGCCATCCTCTGCCTTCTCAGACCCCACGGGGCAGATCCTCTAGACACCGCCCAGCTCTCCTTTCATGCCTCTGTCCAGGGCTGGATGCTGCCCTCCCCGCAAGGTTGGGCATGGGACACCGGAGGCCAAATGGAGGCAGGAACTGAAGGTCCTGCCGATCCATGCACTGCTCACACCCCCACCACACCCCACCCTGCTCCAGGTATGAGATACCAGACACACAGATGGCAGATGAAAAGCAGCTGGAGATACTGCAGGACAAGGCCAACTTCCGCAGCTTCAAGCCCAAGCCCTTCAACATGCGCGAGTTCTACGACCGCGCGGGGCATGACATTCGAGACATGCTGCTCTCCTGCCACTTCCGGGGGGAGGTCTGCAGCGCTGAGGACTTCAAGGTGGTGAGTGAGCCCCCTGGCTGGTGTGGGGTGTGAGTCAGCCAGCCCCCAGAGGAGGAGGAGACTAGGAGCGGGCGGACCTCTGGAGAGGAAGTTGTGTGTCCCTAGGGTTCGCTTCTGGCAGGGGGGTACTTTGTTCAGCTCAGGGACGCATTTGCTCTTTGTGAGGTCCTCGGCTTCAGCCTTGTGTCCACGATGGCAGGAAAGAGAGGCTATAGTGCGTGTGCGCGCGCACACACACACACACACACACACACACACACAGCCTGGCAGGGCCCCTGACCCCATCAAGCTTACCTTCTGGGCCACAGGTGTCAGAGCTGGGGGTGGTGATGGGTAAGCTGCAGCCTTGTTACTCAAAATGAGGTCCAAGGACCATCATCTGGGACCTTGAAAGAAATGTAGGACTTTGCCTCCCCACTTCTCAAACCTACTGAATTAGAAACTGCAGTTTACAAAATCCTCAAGTAGTCTGAATTAAAGTCTGAGAAGCACCATGAAACATGGGAAGTAAGGGAAGTTTTCTCTTAAACGACTGGACAGGTAATTCTCTCTGTGCCACCCCTCCCCTACCCCAGCCATTTTACACACACACACACACACACACACACACACACACACACACACACACTGTCTGATTGGGTTCCCCCCTTGCCAACCCACAGAGTCAGGGTCTGAGGAAGAAGAGATGACTTGGGGTACACAGTCATGGCTGAACTGGAGACTGCGTCTTAAAATGGAGATGCCCCACAGATACTCATGCCCTCCACACACAGATGGGGCTGCCTCAAAGCCAGCACCCCAGGGAGGGTTAGGGGAACTGACTGGCATCTCATGTGCCAGGTGATCATGGGCAAGTCATACAGGTTCTTGGTGGGTTAGAAACAGGCAGGGACTGTGGAAAGGGGCCAGAGGACCTGCAGCCATGTATGCAAAAGTATACCAGATGTGAGGGTGATGCTTGGAACTCTTCCAAATGCTTTCTAGACTGTCCTTCAATCCCCTGGATGAATAGTCATATTATCTCTATTTAACAAGCTGAGACACAGAGGTAGAATGAGTTGCCCGAGCTCGCAGAGCTGGTTAGTGACAGACGCAGGATTAGAACTCATGTCTCATTCAGTCCCAACGCAGTGTGCCCTTTGTGTTAATACTGCTGACCCTGGAGTCATCATGTCCACTTCCAGTTCTGGCAATTGCTCTCGAAAACCCAGGCTCCCCTAGGACTCTTTTTCTGTCCATACCTGCCCCCAGTTCTCCACTCTCAGATCCTCCCCTTTTCTCCCACACTTGCTTGCTGCCTCCCTAGCATTATGGGAGCATGAACTGCATTTGTCTGTGTAGAAAGGCTGGAACCACAGTTATGCTTGTTTTTTCCTGCTGAAGTTACACACGACTTCCCAATCTCTTTAAGCCTTTATCTGAGACCAGTTTCATGGGTCAATACTGCTGGACAAAGTACATAGCCACGGTCCTTGCTAAGCGAAGCTCATAGGGAGCTTAGCATGATGCAAGAGCCATTTCCTTCCCACTTTTCCTTCCTCAAAACAGGAGAAGGCTGGATTCCCCAGGGCCCAAGACCAAAGTGCTCCCAGGCTCACCAACTATATTCCCAAGGGTAGTAGAACTGTAGTTGACGGTGGAGGTGAAAGCCAGAGCCCTCCTCCTCTGCAGCATACCCCACACGCAAGCAGAAGGAACCATCAAGAAAGATAGAGAAAATCCATTAGATTGAATGGTTTGTAGTGTTTGGATGAGGAAGGGAATTGCTTGGCTCGACCTGGGAAGGTGCTAAGGAACAAGGTGGAGTTCATAGAAAGTATACAGTTGAGGCTCCATCTGTCCCTCACATCCAGAAAGATTCCAAGTGGTGATGCTAAGATATGTTTGGTTCATGGAAATGGAGACCCTGAAATGTGATTGGTCCATGTTGTCTGAGGGGACAACCCTACACAGTCAGACGGAGATATGATTGGTTCACAAAGTTCTGGAGCAGTGTGAGTTCTTTCTCTTGCTGGGGGAGAAATACATGGCTAGGATCCCACAGGCCCAACACTGGCGCTTCTTGGTTCTGGGTTGTCAGGGACCAGGTTTTTGCTGTCTCTGAGCCCATGTCAAAGGCCTGACCCTGAATGTAGCTGGACCCAAACCTCTCAGACCTTCCTTCTGCCCTCTCAGGTTGACCTCAACAGCCCCTTTCTACTCTGCCCATAAGAGATGTCCCTACACAGATGGGAGTCTCATTGTGAGTCCATGTCTGACATCTCCCTGGTGGAGAAGAAGAGCGCTGGCACTCTCCTCCAGCTCCCTGGTCCTAAGGGGCACAGATACCCCTTCCCTGACGCTTCACCTTCTCCCTCCTCTCCCTGGTCCCATAGTTAACATCTGCCTCTCCATCCTTGCTGGTCTCTGCTAGGACACGAGGCGTGTGTCTAGCCCCTGGACGGATGAGGCACTGACAGAAAACATCTCTCTCTCAGGTCAGAGCTTAGGGGAGACCATCTTGGCATCTTCTGCTGCCTTGAGAGCAGAGGTTCTTAACTGGGGGTCCGAGTCCAGCTCAGTGTGTTTGCAGAATAGAGTGTGCACAGGCACACGTGGACTCTTTTGTGGGTTCCAAGTGCGACCATCATCCAACAATAGGAATCTTGCTCCTGGAGGACAGTGCAGGGGGCATAGGAAGGGCATCCTCTGGTCCCTTAGACACCTCAGCTCCCATGGTGGGGGTCAGCAGTGACACACATTCCCCGCAGATGTGCTTCTGAATCCAGCTGAACCTCAGGGGATGAACATGGTCCAAGAGGTGTTTGGCCAGGTCCATCCCCCAGCTGTGGCTGGGTCAGCTTGGGAGAGTGGGGGGAACCTGGGCTGAATCTGGGAGAAACTGGCTTGAAAACCCTTTGGGACTGAAGAGGCAGAGGGCAATGGGAAGGGTGTCCCCCCAGCAGCCCAGTTGGGTGGGCCTCAGTAGCTCTCTCCTGAGCTACCAAAAGAGCTACCAAAGGCCCACCCACAGGCCCCCTCTTCCCTCCTCTTTCCCTTCTCGGTGGGGTGCTTGGTTGCCAGGGCAACAGGGTCTGAGGATCCACTCTCCCACCCCGCTTTGAGGCCAGCCAGGCCAAGGCAGGATAGGGGTTCCATGGAGGGGGCCCAGGGGTGCAGCTGTCTGCCAAAGCCTGGGTAGGGGTGGGGTGTCAGGGGGGTGAGCACAGTCGCAGCTGGTGCCAGCCTCCAGCTGCACCTTATCTGTCCCTGGCAGTGGGAGCTCCGATGTGGCTTGAATTCTGAACAGCACCAAGGGGAGGGGGCTGGCAGATGGTGGCCTAGTCTGCCCTGTGCCACCCCCTCTTCCAGCTGAGTCCCAGAGCCTTTGCCTGGGGGAGAGAAGTGGGAATTCATTTCTGAACCCTGGAAGGGATGGAAGGGGAGGGCAGAGAATGGAAATCCTGGGGGTGGGTATGCAGTGGGGATAGGATTCTCTCAGGAGAGGGTGGAATTGGGGGACAAGGGATAGGAGGACAAAAGTCCAGGGGACCCTGGAGTGGGGGCAATCTCCCAGAGGAGAGGTGGGCAAAGAAATCCCCCCAATGTTCTGGAGGTGGACAGGAATCTTCTGGAGCACCTGGAGGAGGTGAGATGCTGATAGCAAAGAAGGGTGATCCTGAGACCCAGAAGTTGGAGGGAGAGGTCATCTTAAACAAGAAGAGCCAGGGATGGCAGGTCCCAGGGAGAGCCAGGACTAGCAGTGGGAGCTTCCTTATCACACCACCCCACAGCAGCTGAGACCTGGGGAGGGCCCGACCTCACTACCTGCGTCTGTTCCCTCCAGCTAGGCAGGGAGTGGAGGGGCTGCTGAAGGGAAGGGCTGCCCACACTGCTACACACAGAGAAGAAAGGAGGGTTTGGGGCTACCCCACCCAGAAGCCCGGCGGTCTTTGTATGGGGTTGTCGTGGGGTGTGGACGGGGGAGCATGCAGGGGGTGCAGAGGGATAGGAGAGGCTGGAGTGGAGAGGTTAGCGTGGGAAGAGGGGCACCCTGCCCTAGTCGCTCTTGGATACCTCCTCCAGCCTTACCCTTCCCTTCTCTCCCTCCCTCCCTCCCTCCCTCAGAAGTGCCTGAGGTTGGAAGGAGACTGGAGTAGAGCCAGTTGCAAGAATCCAGGGGAATTGGGGTCTCTCTCTCACTCACACACACACACACACACACACACACACACACACACCTCCCTCAGGTGACTCAGTTTCCTCTCTCACCTCCTCCCTCTCCTCCCCCATCCCTTGCCGTTTCTGACTCTGCCCCTGTCCTAGACTGCTGTCAGCTAAGAGGCTACTCTCAGTTAATTGACCTCCGGCTGTTGGCTAAAGTAATAGGGAATTGATGTAAGTAAGCGGCTCTGGGGGCGGAGCCGGAAGTGGAGGGGTGGGAAGAGTAGTGCTTCGAAGCCTCGGGCTTTCTCCGGTCCCAGCCTGCAGAGAGCTCCGTGGTACGGCCGCCACTGCACGTGGTGTGCTTGCAGGAAGCAGAGGGCGCGCCTGCACAGAGGTCAGAACGTTTCTGCTGTGGGTGGAGCCGGATTGGGAGCATGCTTCAACTTTGTGGAAGGCAGTTTCAATTCCTGGGGGATGGTGAGGGAGACTGAATAGTAGGCACGAGGGGCTGGGGGTGGGAGTGCCGAGCTCCACTTGATTCCTTCTTCCCGTCACCGACAGAGGCCCGTGGAAGTGCCAAGCCTCGTGCTGGGCACCAGGGGGCGGCGGTGAACAGGCGGAGCCTGTCCCTGCCCTCAGGAGCCTCAAGCCACGTGCAGTACTCCCGGGAGGCTCAGAGTGCAGAGGGTGGTACTAAGGGAAGCCGAAGGGCTTCGGAGCAGAGAATCACGTGCCAGGGATGAGAGGACCCTCCACATCTAGGTGGGGTCCTTCCAGTCTCCCCAGCCCAGCTCAGCTATTCAGAAACGCCAGTTCTGGGAATTCCCTGGCGGTCCAGTGGTTAGGACCCCACGCTCTCACTGCCGAGGACCCGGGTTCAATCCCTGGTTGGGGAACTAAGATCCCACAAGCCGTGCGGCGCAGCCTAAAAGAAAGAAAGAGAGAAACTTCAGTTCTACAGAATGTGTGGTGTCTCCCCCAGCCCAGCCTCTCCCAGCTGATGACCAGCCTAGTTCTCTCCAGCAAGGGTCATGGTCTTTGGTCAGGTTCCCGAGGCACAAGCCTTCCCTTACTGTATGTCTGTACCCAGTATGTCTGTACCCTCTGGCTGAGAACCTTCTGGTCAGAACTCTGGCGTGGGGATTCTGGGAGGCAAAGCAGGGAAGGAGACAGCTCGAAGGAGAATGGAGCCTGGTTTGGGTGGAGGATGCGTCTGGGACTCCTGGGTTCTATTTTGGGCATAGTTTCCTCTGGCTCCATTTCTCAGTATCTAGGCTCAATTTCCTGTGAGCAAAGGGGGCTGTAAATAGATTTGTAAATTATTCTTTGCCGAGGGGCAGCCTGTCCTTCAGCCTCTGGGCCACTCTGGCTAAGCCCCACCGCTGGCCCATGTGTAGAATGGGTGTGCAGTACCGTTTCCTGGACACATGCATCAGACATCTTCCTCGTGGAAAATTTTAAAGCAAACATGAAACTGAGGTGTAGTCACCTTGAGGGAAAGTTCCCTTAAGAAGCTCTAAGGACAGAGACTCTCACTCCAGGCTCTCTAAGGCCACTCCCGAGGGAGAGGGAGGGCAAGTTGTGATTTTTCTGAGCTCCTCTGAATTCTTGGAAAGAAAACCCTTTCCCACTCCTCTCATCTGCACCCCCTTGACGTGGCTGACAGTCCTGGAGGCCTGGGAGGTTGGGCTGTGTAGCTGAGTAGTGAGTGTCTCTGATCGGTGTGTCGGCTCTTCGTGTCTGGCTGGGAACATCCCTCGGGGAGAGACTGCTGCAGTGGCCTTGACCATGGAGAGCAGCCAGCTCAGGCTTCCTCACCACACACTGCACGTGTGCCCCAGGTGTGCAAGCACACATGTGCACCTCCCTGTGCATGTCTGAGAGTGGGAGAATGCAGACGTGGACCAGGGTGTGACAGGGATGGATGTGCACAGGGGCACACACAGCTCTCTTCATGTGTCTGCAGGAGAGAGCTCGTGTGCCCACGAACCTCTGGCCCCACGCAGAGCACATACCCGCCAAATTAATCTTCTCTTTCTGTCACGCTTTGCAGTTTACAAATTCCCTTTACTTCAGCTCCTGTGATCCTCATAATTCTGGGAGGCAGGAAGATGTTAATATCTTCATTTGAAAGATGAGGAAACTGAGGCTCAGAGGTGTTACATGACTTGCCTGAGGCCACACAGCGAGTAAATGACAGAGTGGGTGCCTTGACCTCAGATCTTCTAAGCCCGGGTTCTTCGTGTGTGTGACCATAGGAGCAGGGATGTGTGGTGGAGGAGGGTGCCCGGCTCCCCAGCTGCCCATGCTCTGTAAAGAGGTGGTGTGATGAGGCAAGAAGGGAAAAAAAAAGGATGCGAAAGAGAAGAACCCCAGCCTCAGTTTGAGCACACCATCTTGTAACTTCTCTGCCTCTTCATTGCACCATTTAGCCAAGTCCCAACCTTAGATGGACCCACCACTGGCTTCCTCAGCCACTCTCTACCAGAGGAAGTCACATGGTTGGAATCACATTGTGTTCATGATCAACATGCCAGTGCTGCCCTGGCAACCCCACTGTGTTTTCCCGTCAACTCGCTCTCCCCAGTGATTACTGTAAATTTTTCTACGCCTCTCAAACCACCACCCTTCCTAGCCCCCTTCTCACCCTCAGCAGATGACCTCACCTCCCACTTCACAGAGAAGATAGAAGTCTCAGACAAGATCTCCCCGCTCCTCTGGGTATCTGCCCCCAGAGGGGAACGTCCATCTTCTCTAGGCTGAAATCTCAACCTGTTCTTACCATCTGATCTCGTTCTATCTTTATGGAAATTTTATCTTAAAGATTCTGCCTCTCCCTCCTCTGTAGTCGGTGTCTCCCCCTCCAGTGGAACCTTCCGATTGACACTGAAACATGCTTAAGATTCTCCCATCTTAAAATGTATAGCTATAGAGACGTCCCTGGTGGCGCAGCAGTTAAGAACCCACCTGCCCTGCCGGCCTGGACTGACTGCGCGGAGGCACTTGGCCATGTGGAAATGCCTGATTTTGTTCCCTGCACACAGAGGAGACACAGCTACTGAAATCTTACTGGGTAAATTCCCAGGTACTGTGAAGTTCATAGATAAGAATCAGCCCAAGTCAGCTTTAAGGGATTTACCGTGACATTGAGAAGAAAAGACCGGGCTTCTAAAAAAAAAAAAAAAAAAAAAAGAACCCACCTGCCAATGCAGGGGACACAGGTTCGAGCCCTGCTTCAGGAAGATCCCACATGCCACAGAGCAACTAAGCCCGCGCGCCACAACTACTGAGCCTGTGCTCTAGAGCCCGCGAGCCACAAATACTGCAGCCCACGCACCTAGAGCCCGTGCTCCGCAACAAGAGAAGCCACTGCAATGAGCAGCCCGCGCACCACAGTGAAGAGTAGCTCCCGCTCGCCGCAACTAGAGAAAGCCCGCGCGCAGCAACCAAGACCCAACACAGCCAAAGATAAATAAATAAATTTTTAAAAAATGTATAGCTATAATGACAGTTAATATTTATTGAGCACTTACTATGTACCAGGCTTTAGGTTAAGATAAAACCCAATAAACAAACGTCTCTCAACTCCACAGCCCCCTCCAGCTCCCACAGTATCTGTTTCTTTTCCCAGACAAAATTCTTAAAATTGATGTATAGATTCCGCTGTCTCCATTTTTTTCTCATCTCCATCTCACTCTCTAATCCACTCGGGCGGCCTTCCTCCCCCGGCCTCAGCACTCCACCAAAATGGTTCTCGCTAAGGCCGCTAGTGACCTCCATATTTCCAAAACCCACAACCATTTTTTATCCTTGATGTCTCAAAATCATTCAAAATGTTTGACCACCACCTCTGTTCTGCACTATTCTCTTTCCTAACGACGGTACTCTCCCGATTTTCCTCCTTTGTCTAGCCACTCCTGCCTCTGTGCCAGTCCATGCTCTTCCACTTGGCCGTTAAATGTTCGCACTGCTCAAGTCTCAATCCCAAGCCTTCCTCTTCTCTTAAATTGTGCGGCTGTGATTTAATGGGACAGCTTGATGCATGTTTCATTAGCATATTTTTCCATTGGTGTATCTTACACTGTAATGTTTTACATATTACATCGGTATGTATTTACACTGGTATAAAATTGTAAAACATTTCTAGTGTCCTGGAAAGTTCCTTCAGGCCCTTTTCTAGTCAACGGTACCCCACAGGAATTAACCACGTTCAGGCTTCTGTCAGTAGAGATAAGTTTCACCGGTTCTTGAACTTCCTAGACGATATGTATCCTCCGTGCAGTGTATACATGTCCGTGTCTGTCTTTTTTTGCCCATGACTATGTCTGTGAGATTCAGTCTCGTTTTGTATAGCGGTAGTTAGTGCTTTTTCAATGCTGTGTAGTATTGCCTTATGTAAATAGAGCACAATTTGTTTATCCATTCTACTCTGGCTAGACGTTTGGGTTGTGACTAGTTTGGGGCTATTACAAATAAATCTACTGTGAACATCCCTGTTCATGTCTTTGGGTTGCCATGTGCACTCATGTCTCTTGGGTATATATAACTAGGAGCTGCGGTTAAGTCATAGGTTAGGATTCTGTTTAGCTTGGCTGGATACTGCCATATCAGGCCATTTGTCTTTCTATCTCTTCTAAAAAAACTTTATATTCTATTCCTGAGCAGTCTCATCTTCACTCGTGATTTCAATTACCATCTACACACCGACGACTGCCAAATGTCTGTCTCAGCCCGGCTCTCTCCTCTTAGCATCAGTTCAGTGGCGAATTTCCCACTTAACATCTCCACTTGGATCTCCCCAAGGCTCTAAGAAACCAGCATGTGCCAAACCAAATTCATCTTAGCTCCCAAACTAGTCCTGTACTTGTGTTCCTGATCTAGTGAGCCGTTCACCCACTTATGCAAACTAGAAACCATCCCTGACACTCCATCTCCCTCGCCTCCCTTACCAGGTCTGCCAGTGTTGACTCCCAGACATCTCTACTCCATCCCCCTGTTCCAGGCCACCCCAGTGCTCCATGTCTCACCTAGACCGCTGCAGTGGCTTCCTAACAGGACTTCTAGAATCCCTCGGGCTCCTCCAGAGTGGTCTCTTCAAAACACTGCTCTGATCACTTGAAATCCTTCCATGGGGAATGGGACCAGAATCCTTACCCAGCCTTCAAGGCCCTAAGGGCCTGCTCTCCGTCTATATCCTCTTCTTCTCAGCTCTCTCCTCTCAGAGCCTTTGCACTGACTCTGTTCTCTGGAATACCGCCCACCCCCCAACACATACACACACAGACCTTTACCTAATCACTCCTCCTTATTCTTTAGATTGCAATTCAAACATCACTTTCTCAGAGAAACCTTCCTCAGTTTCCAGTCTGGTTCAGATCCCCCTGTCATTGACCTCCATGGAACCATATTATTTTTTTCATAGCACTTATCATAGTTTGCAATTAAATATTTATTTTTGTGATTTTAAAAAACTCTCCATTAGATAATAAGCTCCACAAGGACCCAGTCCCTTATCTGTTCTCCACGTGTCCTCAGCACATGGACACTCAGGAAATATTTGATGGGTAAGTGAAAGAATGGAGAAGAAGGAAGGGATTGATTTAGAGAGGGATGACCTACTTCCAGTCTCAAGCCTACTACTTGCTCTCCGCGAGACTTGAACAGGTCATTGTGCCTCAGTTTCCTCATTTGTCAAATGGGGTGAAATTACTCAAACCTGCTTATTTTGCTGGGTTGTATACGAATCCCCTGAGGCATCAGTTGAAAAGCAGGAGACATTCCAGAGATGTGAGGGGTGACCGGAGTTCAGAAAGAGACGTGGAGAAAGTCAGAAAGCACTGGGTGGCCACACACAGCTTAAGAGAAGTACTGGGTAGGGAGTGATGTGGGGAGGGGTCGCATCTTTGGATACAGGGTTGTTCTGCGAGCGTGTCTGCTTGGGTACTTCTCCTCTGTGTACGCTCCGGGGTCTGTGTGTGCTGCTTGATCCTTTCCTCACCTCCCCATTACTGTGCAAAATGTGGATTTGTCTACTAGATCGAGATGAGGAGGAGAGAATGTTAGAGGATGGAGGAGGGAGGAAGTGCAGTTGGGGTGTGTGTGTGTCTTCGTTGCCCACAAGAGGGCTGTGTGTCTGTGTGTAGTGCTGTGTAGGTGTGCAGTGTAGGTCTTTGTGCCCGTGTGGGGAAGAAGTGTCCAGCCACACCAGATTTGCTGTCCTCTGAAGCTGCTCCGTGTGTGCACACCCTACTCTCTGCTGAAGCACCCGGAGCTTCCCAGCCTTAGTTTCTTCCCTCTGGAAGTCCAATCTACTTCCTCTTCCAGAAAGGCTGCAGGAGGGGAACGATGCCCTCTAGTGGGTGTGGGGACGCATGCTGCAGCTTTCCCAGCCCAAGCCTCAACCTAGGCTGGCCCACCTCCAACCCAAGTCTGGAACCCACCTCTGAAACGCATCCTGGGGATGCGCAAAGCCCTCCAAGAGCTGAGGTCCCGTAGGCAAGAAGAAAATGCACACGGGACAGGAAACAGAAGAAGAACCCACGGATTCACACAGGAGAAGCCTGAGGACAACAGCTGAAGGTGGGAGGTCTCTCCTCATCTCTGCAGTGATTTATCTCTGGTTCCTGTTTCTCCACGTGGCCCCTGGGTCCTGCTCTTTCATTCTCACAGTCCCTGTCCTTAAGGAGCTACTGATCACTACTCATGCTTGGAGGGAGTTGAGCAGAACTGGACCCTGCAGTCTGTTCCCTGAGTGGGCACTAATTATGCCCTGTGGAGTCAGGGAAGGCTTCTCGGAGGAGGTAACCTGTGAGTAGGGTCTTGAGAAATGAGTAGAAATTCTCCAGGTGGAGTCCAGGGAAGGCATGGAACTGTGGATGAGCCTCGTGTGTCTGTGGAATGGGAGAAGGACATGGTGACTGGATGCTGGACCCTGGACTAGGTGGGCTGGAGGGGTGAGGCTGGAGGGTGACTTGCCAAGGCCGTGTAGGTCCTGGGTGGCGGGGGTTGAATTTTACCAAGAGGCACTGGGGAGTGAGAGAAGGTCTTTATGCGGAAGGGTGGTCGGAATTACATAGCATGGACTAAAGGTGGGGAGAAACTGCAGGGAGGCAGGGAGTTAGGGAGACCAGCTGGGAGGCGGTTGTTTAGGTAAAAGAGTGGGAGACCAGTCTGAGGGCAATGGCATAAGGAGGGAGAGGGACCAAATCTCAAAGGCTGCTCTTCTTCCAGGGCCTCTGTGTCCCTGGCAGCAAAGCTGAGGCCAGAGGTCCCACATCAGCCAGTTCTGCTAGAACCTGGCACCCTGCCTGCCATCCCCAACACACTCCAGGCTCTCTGTATGCAAACGGAGGAGGGAAGAGATGTGGGAGCAGGGAGGGGGGAGGGAAAGGGGGGCAGGAGCCTGGGGCTGTGGGATGGTTAAGGAATGGAAAGGCCCAAGTAGACTTGTCTGACCCCCACTGGTCCTCCTCTGGCTCTGTGGAGGAAGGGTTAATAGTTTCCCCTCCCTCCCTCCCCTCCTCTCCTCCCCTCAGGTCACCTTCTAGGCCCTGGAGACTTGGCTGCTGGCTCAAGTTCCTCAACCAGTGGCCCTGAGTAATCAGAGTACACAGAGGGGCCAGGGGCCTGGGGGCAGGGACTGATCAACTGGGAGCGAGAGGGGCCTCAGAGACTGAGGGGCTGGGGGGTATCTGCGAGGCTGAGGGTTTGGGGGTACCTCAGGTTATTCCCAACACTCTCCACCTGACCCAGGACCCTGTACCGGTTCTGAGCCCAGTTTCTTCCACCCACCAGAAGAGAATTCCTCCGCCTGCTCTCCTGGACTGTTAGGGGATGGGCAAGATGGGAGGGGGAGCGGTGATCTACCAGGAAGCTTTTCAGCTGCAAGAGACAGGGTGCCTCCCCCCAGTGCCAGGAACTGGCCATAAGTGAGTCTGTGGTCAGTGAGAGGCCTCTGCTAATGGAACCTGGGCTGCCCCCCAAGCCACAGAAGGGAGTGCAGCTCAGCGTGGTGGTGGTGGGGGGTGCTGACTGAAGTAGAGTGGGGGGTGGGGGTCAGGGGAGGATCGATGGTCTCAGGGACGGCTGGAGGGAAACCGGAGGTCAAGGGAGAGAGTAGGGGTTCGGGGCAGCCAGGGGTTCAGGAAGTAACTGAAAGTAAGTTGTGTCAGCCCAGTGATCAGAAGGGAACTGAGGACCAGAGGAATATTTGGAGGGGAACTGCAGTGTAAGGGTGTATGGGGAGAAGTGGGGGGGCTCCATAAAATAATTGGGGAGATTCCAAGTCAGGGGGAATTAGAGAAGAATTAGAGGCTAATTAGAGGTGCCTAGAGAGTGTGGGGCTCAGATAACTCAGAAGAATGACTGGACCAGGTGGGAATGAGGGCAGAGGACTCAGAATTGGGGTGGGAAGGCGAGGGGCAGGTGGACTGGAGGGTGAGAGGGAGCCTGAGGGTGTGTGTCTTGGGGGATGGGCAGAGACCCTTGCTGGCCCACGTCGTGGCAGTGAGAGCAGAGGACTCTGCTAGGTCCCATCTCCCCTGGAGCCCTCGGGCTTTTCAGGCGTTTCCACTCTGTCCTCGACCCTGTCTGTCCTGCTGGAGTTGGTGACAGGGAAAGGGGCTCCGGCCCGCTCCTCTCCATCTCCATCGGCCTCCCTTTCCCACAGCCATCAATTATTCATCGGCTCAGACAGCCGCCTCCCTGACAGGGCAGGCTGGTCCTCCTCTCCTCTCTAAGCCCCTCCCCACCTCAGCCACACTGCCACAGAGGCCCTGGCAAGGGAGGACGGCCATCCAGGCAGCACAGACCTGGCAAGAGGACTGCCGGACCCTGCCTAGGATCACGCCTCCTCCCCCGTTCTCCTGCCCACCTCCCGGTGCCAGGAAGCCCCTGGAGAAGATGCCCATCCAGATCTTCTGCTCTGTGTCCTTCTCCTCTGGAGAGGAGGCCCCAGGGCCCTTGGGAGATGTTTGGGGTCCCCACCAGCGGCAACAGCGGGACAACTCAGAATCAGAAGAGGAGGGAGAAGAGAAGGAAAAGGAGGCAGAGAGGAAGGGGGCCAGAGAGGGGGACTTACCAATGGACTTGGTGGCCTTTGCCAACAGCTGCACCCTTCATGGAGCCAGCCACATCTTTGTGGAAGGGGGTCCAGGGCCACGGCAGGCCCTGTGGGCAGCGGCCTTTATCCTGGCACTGGGTGCCTTCTTGTGCCAGGTCGGGGATCGAGTTGCTTATTACCTCAGCTACCCACATGTGACTCTGCTAGATGAAGTGGCCACGACGGAGCTGGCCTTCCCGGCGGTCACCCTCTGCAACACCAATGCCGTGCGGCTGTCCCAGCTCAGCTACCCCGACTTGCTCTACCTGGCCCCCATGCTGGGGCTGGATGAAAGCGATGACCCCGGGGTGCCCCTCGCCCCACCGGGGCCCGAGGCCTTCTCTGGGGAGCCCTTTAACCTGCACCGCTTCTACAATCGCTCCTGCCACCGGCTGGAGGACATGCTGCTCTATTGCTCCTACTGCGGGGGGCCCTGTGGCCCTCACAACTTCTCAGTGGTGAGTGGGTGCCCAACAGTGTCTGCCATGGCTCACCCTGAGCGTCACCTCCTGGGGCTGGTAACCATCCTGCCTCCCCCCCACCTCACCTGGACCACCCACCCTCTGTGAGAGAGGCCTGGCCAGAGCTTGCCTGGGAGCCCCAGGGTCTGCAGCTGGGCTCTATTTCCAGGGCTGTGCCAGTACTGCCCTCCCTGTTAGACTCTCGAAACACATAGTTGGTAATTAGTTGCTGCCCTGAGGCCCCTGGTGTCTCCCTGAATATCCTCCAGCATGTCCAGCCCTTTCCCAGACCTCTCTGCGATCCAGCAGGGTCAGCACCTTAATCTTTCGCCGAGGTCAACCTTTGATCTGGTGGTGGGTGCCTATGCTTGGCCTTAACAATGTTGACTATCACCCCTGGACTGGAGCTGGGGCAGGTGCCCCCTGGTCTCTGGAGGTGCAAGAGAAGGGTGTGGAAGGGAGGCAGAGGGCTGGGGATATCCCCCCTCCACCCCAGCATGCCTGTTAGCAGCGTCCTCATGTGGTCTTCCTGTGCTCCTCCTAGTGTGTGTGTGTGTGTGTGTGTGTGTGTGTGTGTGTGTGTGTGTGGTGAGGGAGAATAACAGGCCTCCTCTAAATCCTCCCCACTCCCCCTCCAGCTCTAAGTGGCCAGGGACCCTCTTCCCAGGGGAAGCCCTCACTAGGAGAGTCTAGGGCCTTCCCTGCTGAGGGACCAAGCAGCACCCCATCCTTTCCCCAGTTCAGCTTCCAGTTCCGTCTGGCCCAACAGGTCCCCTTCTGTCCCCTACAAGTGCCAGATGCCAGGCCTTCCCTTCCCATACACCCATCTCTCAGTCCCCCACCTTTTCCCTAGTGCAGGGGCAGGTGGGTGTCATCATATCAGTGCATCTTGGACTGACTACAGACAGACAGGAACATGGAGGTTTTGGCCACAGGGCCTCGGACAGGCCAGGAGGTAGAGGAACATGGACCAAGGAAGGGGTCAACCTGGCTTTCTCGGGATCTAAGGCTAGAGCAGGCACTTCTCAGGCAGCACCACCAGGTGGCAGCACAGCCCACCGACCAGCAGCACAGCCCTCCGAGCCAGCTCAAGGTTGCAGCTCCCGGCTGGCCTCAGCCACCAGGAGTCCCTCACATCCCCAGGAGGCGGGTAGGCAGGGATGCGTGTCCAGCCTGGACCCTGCGGCTGAAAGCCACAAAGCCTGGTAGTGGAGCTGGGGGATTAGGAGTTCTCTCTCTACCTCCTCTCTGGACTTCACCCACAAAATGGGGGATAGCACTGGTTTTCTTTTCCAGAGGGGGAAGGAGGAGGTTGTTCTAGGAAGGGGGAAGGGGGCAAAGACTCTATTGACTAGTAACCCCTACTGCCTCCCTGTTCAGTCTAGCCTGACACTCTGTCTCTCTCTTTCTTTGGGCTGTGTCTGTATTCACCTCATGACTTGCTTGGTGGACTCTGTCACCATCTCTCAGTAGTTGAAGCACACTCACCCCATTTGTGGGAACCTGGAGGCATTCTGGGAAGCTGTGGGGAAAGGGCCATAAAGAATAGCTTCACTTTTCTCTCCATGGCTGTGTACTCAGGGCTGCAATAAGGGCTGCTCTGTGGCATGGAGTCGGGGGCCTGTCCCCAGAGCTGAGATCCCTTCTGCCGCCCTCATAGTTCTGCGCCAGCATTGACGAACATGCCAGGTCCTGGATGTTCAGGTTCTGGTGATAAGGGAACAGTGATGGACATAAGGGACTAATGGCAGAGGAAACTATAAAGCATAGCTTGGTCTTGGGGAGAGCAGGATTCCAGATGCCCGGGGTGAAATCCAGGAGAAGAGAAGAGAAGTCTCAGAAGGCCCTGGGCCTGAGGAGAGGGTCCCAAGGAGGGACCAGGCAGTGAGGGGCTCCAGATGATGGAGGTGTGTATGTTAGGGTCCCAGCGGGAAAAAGGTTAACACTTGGATAGTTTAGTCGAAAAGACTAACAGAGGGACTGTTTATAGAGTTGTGGGCAGAGTTAAGGAAACCAATGAGGGGGACTGAGGCACCTAGAAATAGTGGGAAATTGTCATATTCAAGCTAAAGGAACACCAAGAGGCAACAGTGCTATGCAGGGAGCCCTCTTGGCAGAATTTGTGGTCACAGAGGGTCTAAGCCACCTTGAGAACACTTGCAGATAAATACCCTGGTCTCTCCCTCCTTCTGTCCTCTGAGCCTTTACTGATACCTCCCATGGGTCAAACCCAACCCGAAGCCCATCCAGGTGGCAAAGGAGCACAGGCAGTGCACCCCACAGGGATCAGCCTTCCAGGGCACACAGCAGGGAAAAGGACAGAATGGGTGAGAAGGAGAACAAATGGAGAGTGGGCTGCTCAGGAGGGCTCATTCCTGAAGGGTTGAAACTCCACCAGGTGGAGGGTCTGGAGACAGTCCCTGGTGGGCAGAGGGTACTGGCAGGACTCTCAGGCTCTCTGCTCTGCTCCCACCAGGTCTTCACACGGTACGGAAAGTGCTACACGTTCAACTCTGGCCGAGATGGGCGTCCCAGGCTGAAGACCATGAAGGGTGGGACGGGCAATGGGCTGGAGATCATGCTGGACATTCAGCAGGACGAGTACCTGCCCGTGTGGGGGGAGACCGGTATGTTGCCTCTCTCAGGGGGGCCCCCCTCCCTGTGGCTCCGGGCCTCAGCCTCCGTTGGGGGGCTCCTGGGCTCTACTGTGGGCCTGAGGCAGGGCGTGGGCTCTCCTTGCGTCCTCCCAGCATCTCGCCATCTCCACCTCCACTCTACCTGCCTGCCACACTCACATTACCCTGGCTCCCACTTCCTGGCTCAGTTACTCTCCAAGGTAACCAGCCATCCCTTTCCATTCGTGGCCACCACTCACTCTATAAATAACTCCGTCTCTTCTTGGGCTGCCTGCCGTCTGTCTGGTCTCAGGGGCCTTGGGACAGAGAGACGTGGGGGAGAAGGGAGAAAAGGAGGGGGAGAGATGGAGAGCCTCTGAGACAGTGAGAAATAATTTGAAACACCGAGATGCGTAACTGAAGCCAGGTAAGAAAAGAAGTATGTAGGATTCAGGGGTCATCAGGGTAGCACGGGGCTGGTGAACCCAGAAGGAGGCTGGGGATGGGCCAGGGGCCCTTGGACTAACTACCCTCCCCCAGTCTCAGTGTATGTTGTGGTTATTTCAGGAGAGGTAGGGTGCCCCCAGCTCTGAAGGAGGTTGGGGAGTAAGAAGCCCTCCCAACACACAGCGCTCTCATTTCCCTAGATGAGACGTCCTTCGAAGCGGGCATCAAAGTGCAGATCCACAGTCAGGATGAACCTCCCTTCATCGACCAGCTGGGCTTTGGTGTAGCCCCAGGGTTCCAGACCTTCGTGGCCTGTCAAGAGCAGCGGGTGAGAGGGCCACAGGAGGCCAGTCCCAGGGTGGGTGGTTGGAGGCTCATGATGGAGGTGGAGGGGTGGGCAACCAATAATGGGAGGGATGGGGGAGCTAGGGCCTGGGTAGCCATCTGACTAGTCAGAGCATGAATGATCGAACGGATGGGATGCTCCGTAAACTCAGAGACCCTCAGAGGCTGCACAGGGAGAGGGGGCAGGACTCCTGAGTTCTGCATCGTGTCAGACAAGTCCATCAAGGTGACTCGGGGAGAAGTCCCCACACCCCCCAGCTCCCCGGCTCTCCCAGCAGCTCATCTACCTGCCCCCGCCCTGGGGCACCTGCAAAGCTGTTACCATGGACTTGGATTTCTTCGACTCCTACAGCATTACCGCCTGCCGCATCGACTGTGAGACCCGCTACCTGGTGGAGAACTGTAACTGCCGCATGGTGCACATGCCAGGTCAGGCCCCAAAGTTCCCAACACGGTCCTGCGCCCCTCAGCCTGCACTGCCCCTCACCAGCACCCCGTGCATGTTAACCTCCTGGCAACATGCAGGCAAGACCAGCTGGCTTCTCTCCACCCCAGTTCCAGCCCCAGTCCATACCCATAGGGCTCTTGCCTCTCTGACCTCAATTCCTGCCCGGACCCATGGGGATGGGTCAGAAGGGTCCAGGGGGTATGGACTTTGGGGTAGGTCACTTCCAGGACAGACTGGGGGCTGACTATTCCTACCCGCCCACCCTCTCCCAGCTTCCAGCTTTTAGGCCTTTGGTACCACCAGCATCACAAGCCCGCTTTAATCTCCATCCTGTACCACTGTCTCTTCTCCTCTCTAGGGGACGCCCCATACTGCACTCCAGAGCAGTACAAGGAGTGTGCAGATCCTGCCCTGGGTGAGCGCCCCTGTCCCAGGGAAGTCTGCGGGAGGGAAGGAGGAGCTGCCAGCCATATGCATAGGGGTCTCAGAGCAAGCTCCCAGAAGCTTCAAATCACTCCTGGATCAGGCTTCACCTGAACTCTCCTGTGTCTGACTTTAGCAAGGCCGGGAATAGCATCTCTAGAGGCCCCTGTGGAAAATGAACAGGGGTCATCTGGGAGGGGTGGCCTTCATCTGCTCCCATAAGCACCTCAGCTGGTTGACCCTGGAGGGCCCCGAGAGGATGAGATATAGGATTAAGGAATATCCATGGAGAGGCCGGGTGAGGACCAGCACAGCTGGGCACAAGGCCGAAGTGAAGGACGAGTCAGAAAAAGAGGAGGGGGCTCAGGCCTCTTTTGGGCAGGGCCAGGACGTGCGTGTCGGGAAGGTGCTGGCAGAAGGGCATCACTCAACTGGCACCTCTCACCTGGCTGGCACAGACTTCCTGGTGGAGAAGGACCAGGAGTACTGTGTGTGTGAAATGCCCTGCAACTTGACTCGCTATGGCAAGGAGCTGTCCATGGTCAAGATCCCCAGCAAAGCGTCAGCCAAGTACCTGGCCAAGAAGTTCAACAAGTCTGAGCAGTACATAGGGTAAGGGCTCTGACTGTGAAGGGTAACGGGCGGGCTCTGATGGGGGTTGGCAGACAGGAGGAAACTGAGATAACATGGGGGAGGCAACCAAAGAGTCTGAGGTGGGCATGGAGGGAAGATCAAGCCAGAACAAGCAGGAGAAGCACCCCTTCCTCTTTCCTCCTCTCTTCATCCTCATTGCTTGTAACTGGGATCACCTCGCAATTGCTGGTGCGTGGAGCGTCTTTTCAATTACACCATCGCGTTTAATCCTCACTCTAAAAGGCAGGTATCCACATCAGCATCTTGTTTTATAGATATTGGAGACTGAGATTCAGAGAGGATAACTTGCGAAGGTCACCCAGCTAGTGAGGGACGGAGATGCGACTTGATCCGAGGTCTCCTCTCCCAACCCCTTTGCAGGGAGAACATCCTGGTGCTGGACATTTTCTTTGAAGTCCTCAACTATGAGACCATTGAGCAGAAGAAGGCCTATGAGATCGCAGGACTCCTGGGTGAGCTGCTGATGGCATCTGTCCCCTTCCCATGCCATGGGCATGGTGTGACACCTTACCACCCGAAGCAGGCTGCTCACCTCCGTCCCACAAGGCCTCCTCCCCTGCCAGCCCCAGGGGCCTTCCCCTGCCCCAGTGAGCTCTGCTGCTCCCACTGTGTCCTGACCCCACTGACCTCCCTGTGGGCCCCCCTGCAGGTGACATTGGAGGCCAGATGGGTCTGTTCATCGGGGCCAGCATCCTCACTGTGCTGGAGCTCTTCGACTACGCCTACGAGGTAAGTGGGGGCGGGGCGCCTGCACGGGGCCACGGGAGGGGCGGGGTTCAAGCCCGCCCACCTGCCCACCTCCCCTCCTCCCTCCCAGGTGATAAAACACAAGCTGTGCAGACGAGGGAAGTGCCAGAAGGAGGCAAAACGGAGCAGCGCGGACAAGGGCGTGGCCCTCAGCCTGGATGACGTCAAAAGACACGTGAGGGAGCGAGAGAGGGGCGCCCTCCCGCCCCATCCCTTCCCCGACCACCCCAGGACCACCCCCTTGCCACCTTTTCTCCTTTGCCTCCCCCATGCCCCAGCGGCACCTGTGGCCCTTACGATAACCAGTGCCTGTCCTGTGCCGTTCCCCCAGAACCCGTGTGAGAGCCTCCGGGGCCATCCTGCCGGGATGACGTATGCTGCCAACATCCTACCTCACCATCCGGCCCGAGGCACTTTTGAGGACTTTACCTGCTGAGCTCCGCAGGCCGCTGTACCAAAGGCCTAGATGGGGAGGGCTAGGAGAGCAAGGGGGCCCCCAGCTGCCCCGCCCTGGGGACTCACTCCCCCCTCCAAGGCAGCCCCCCACTCCTGGGCGGTCCTTTCCTCTTGTCTGTGGTGAGGAAGGAGTCTTGACCGTAGAGTCCTCTCCCTGCCTCTAACCCATTGTTTTTTTTGTTGTTGTTTTTTTAACAAAACTAATCTAAAACAGAAACTAAAAAGAGAGAACGGGGCGAGTGACCTCAGGCTGCCCCTCTCTGCTCCATGCTGCCTCCCACAGCTCCCAGCCTGAATTCTGTCTGTCTGGCTGTCTGTCATCTGAGTGTCCACCTACATTTTGCTGCCACCAGTCACCAAAGCCCCCTCCCAGTGGGGGGTGAAGGGGATCCTCGGGGTCTGGAATTTGGCCCCACACCAGAGAATGTACCTTGAAGGGGAGGGCTAGTAGGGGGGGCTTCCCCAGCCTTAAGAGACCCTCTCAGCCCAGTGACCGCCCCCAACCCCAAGTCTCCAGGCAGGATCCCGAGTCGTGTCTGTTCCCTCCCCACCACCCCACACAGTGTGAAGTCTCTAGGGAGGTAGGGGTGGGGAATCCCCTGAAGAAGTGGCACTGGGGACAAGCTGTGGCCCTGGTGCTGTAGGCCACATCCTGACACCTACAAGTTCACCCCCACCCAGAGCTGCTGGAGAGACATCCCAAGAGGCGGCCCTCCTCTGCCATCCCATAAAAGATTCAGCTGGTTGGCTTCCAGCTCAGGGAGAGGGGCACTGGTGCCTAACCTCACTGGTCCCTCTCCCAGGGGCCCCTGCAGAGGGCCACATCCATAAATTTTCTTATGGAACTCTCCCAAGTCCTCTCCCGAAACGTCATTTGCTTCTCTCAACAACTTCATCTGCATTTTCTATTTCTATATGATACAGACTCTATATTGCTATATCTCTGTATATACTTTCCCCTGACTCTGTCTCTACTTCATCCCCTCTTGTCTCTAAGAACCACCCTCCGACCCCAAGTTCCCCTTCTGTGTTTCCACCCCCTCCCTGGTCTCTGAATGCCTTCGCCTGTATAAAGAGTTGGATTCTCCCCTGGTGTCTGTACTGTGTACACACATCCCTCTAAGAAGCACAAGGAGACGACACGCGCATTGTAACCTTCGCACTGTCTCGGTGGCGACATAAAGGAAGCTGTGAATTACAAGCTCTGCCTCTTTCTGGCCTCACCTTCTCTCCCCAACCTGGGTACCCTTTGCCCTCCCTGCAGCCTTAACATTCCCACCCCTGCTTCACCCACCCCAATGTCCTTTGCCTAGCTGACTGTGGCCTCCCCATGGAAGGGGGTTGCTACAGAGAGAGCCCCTACCCATGGGATTGAGATCTGCAGAGACAGAGGGAGCTGTGGGTTGATGACTTCTGCAGCTGAAGCAGCGGGGTGCTGACAGGCAGAGGCTGAGGTCTTCAGTCAGTGGCCTTTGCCTCCTTCTGGATGCCCAGGCCTCTTTGCTCACCTAATACCCAAGCCCACCACTTATATTTTCTGGTAAGGTACAGTTTGGTAGTGGGAAGAAAGAGACAGGCCTAGAGGGGAAGTTGAAAGCTCTGCCGTTCTGGCCCTCCCTTCCTACCTTAAAGAGAAACCAGCGAGGTAGAGTACCTGCCATGCCCCCTCCACCAGGCATTCCTCCCAGGCCAGAGCCCTGCCCCTTCACAGGCCTTCTCTGCCCAGCTGTCTCAGTCTCCAACCCCAGAACAAGACCTGTGGCAGATCACCTGTGCATTGGCCTGCAGTTGGAGAGTGAGGATATAGGATCCTTGGGAATTCTTGGCTCCTAGGAGTTCCTTAGAGATCAGACTTCTCCAGAGGGAAGCAGGAGCAAGGCCAAAGGGTGTGTTCCGGATGGAGAACAGCAGGCAGGGCTATGGGTGACGCATGCCTCTGGTCTAATAAACTGGGTTTTAACTATCTCCTCTTCAGTGTCATTCTTCTCTCTTTTTTTTTTTTTTTTTTAGCGGTACGCGGGCCTCTCACTGTTGTGGCCTCTCCCGTTGCGGAGCACAGGCTCCGGACGCGCAGGCTCAGCGGCCACGGCTCACGGGCCCAGCTGCTCCGCGGCATGTGGGATTTTCCCGGACCGGGGCACGAACCCGTGTCTCCTGCATCAGCAGGCGGACTCTCAACCACTGCGCCACCGGGGAAGCCCTCATCCTTCTCTTATTTGAATAGTATTTAGGCCTTCCAACTAAGTGCTTAGAGCCGAGCTTGGCTTGGGGCCAAACAATCAGGGCCGGAGTAAGGAGGCGGGAGCAGGGATGCTCTGGTCTTCCTGGGATAAGACAGGCTGACCATCACACCAGGAATGGTTTGAACCACTGCGCAGGGGAAGAGGAAGAGGTCAAAGGCAACAAAGATCCCAAAGAGAAGTCCTAGCACAAAGGATTCTTTGGAGAGGGGTCAGAGTCAAACTTCAAAATAAATTTAAAATCTAGAAGCAGGTTAGGTTAAAGGTTACGGGGAAAGTTGGGTTTAAGTTCGAACGTGAGGTAGTTATTGAGGCACTTTATCTATGGAATGAGCCCCGGACTATCAACCAGAAGATCTGGATTCTATGTTTCGACTTTTACTGCTAACTTGTTGGTTGACTTTGCCAAGTTATTTACTCTCTGAGTTCATCTCTCCTGTTTGTAAAATGGAGTAAACAGTGCATACTCCTCTTCAGCGCGCTGGGCTTAGAGCAGGAAGAGAAGGAAAGGAAAATCAGCGCTTTGTAAAGTTAAACGCATTGCGCCAAGATGAAGCAGTTACTCCATCACCCTGAGCTGTGGTCTCCCTTTCCAGATCCTTGTCTTCCTCCGTCGGCCTGGGGGCGCCCGCTCGCAGGGCCTCTCTATCCCAGAGCTCCTCTCTATGGTTTTCCCCTCCCGGACCGCGAAGGCTGGAGGGAGTGGTCACACGCCTTTTCCGCTTGTCCCCCCCCTCCCCCTAGCCCACAGTCTCGCTGCCCCGAGCCTCCCGTGCCGGCGGGCCGGCCGGGCGGACGGGCGGGCGCGCGGGGGGCGCGGGGGGCGCGCGGGGGGCGGGGGGAGTTCCGGTTCCGGTTCTTTGTGCAGCTGCAGCAGCGGCTCCGGGAAAGATGGCGGCCCGGGCGGGTTTCCAGTCTGTGGCTCCGAGCGGCGGCACCGGAGCTTCAGGAGGGGCGGGCGCGGCGGCTGCCCTGGGTCCGGGCGGGACTCCGGGGCCTCCGGTGCGAATGGGCCCGGCGCCGGGTCAAGGGCTGTACCGCTCCCCGATGCCCGGAGCGGCCTATCCGGTGAGTGCGGCAGGAGGAGGGGCGCGCTGGACGGGGGCGGGGCCGTGCGGGGGCCTGGGAGTGACAGGGGTGGGGGGAGGAGTAGGAGGGACTCGCCTGGGAGGGATTCGGGCCGTGAGTTGGGGTGCAGGGAGGTAGTGCGGGGAAGGGAAGGGAGGCAATTAGCATCCTCATCTGCTCCCAGGGGCATTGTTTTCTTGGGGAGTCAGGGTGTACAACCAGGGTGGACGAAGAAGTGGGGCGAAGCATGGGCCTGTGAGAGCTTGTGTGCAAAAGGGCCTAGGCAGCTCCAGCGCCCAGAGGAACACAGAAGGTGTAGCTGGCAAATTGAGGTCAGCTTCTGAGGAGACAGTAGCTGGCAGTACTCTCTGAGCAAATGTGGAATTAGAGATGTCCAATGCGCCAGATACAAAATAGACTGGGGAGAATTTGAGTGTAATCTAGCTGTCTTAGCTTTGGGGCTGTATTTGAGGAAGCTCCAGTTATCTAGATTTCACAGAGATAGAGGGCTCTCCTCCCAGCCCACCACTGTGCTCCACCCCACCCCCTCAGCCTTGTTTCATTCAAAGAACTCAGGCCTCCCCCACTTTGCCTTTCTTGGTGGGGTTTGCAGGGGAAGCGATGACATCTCTGGGTCCTCTCCCCTGTATAGAGACCAGGTATGCTACCAGGCAGCCGAATGACACCTCAGGGACCTTCCATGGGACCCCCTGGCTATGGGGGGAACCCTTCAGTCCGACCTGGCCTGGCCCAGTCAGGGATGGACCAGTCCCGCAAGAGACCTGCGCCTCAGCAGATCCAGCAGGTCCAGCAGCAGGCGGTCCAAAATCGGAACCACAAGTAAGATGACCCCAGGGTGGAGGGAGGGAGGGAGGGAGGGAGGGAGGGAGGAGGGCTGTGAGGATGCAGGTGGTGGGAGTCCCTCAACCAAGAAGTGGTGGTGCTGTGTCAGCAGACGGTGCTCATTCTTGAAAATTCTTTGCGTTTTTGGGGGATGGGGGTGTCTGACTTGAGACAGGCTTTGCAGTTCCTTCACTTCACTATAAACGGAGGTGTGGACAGCCTGTCTTCATGTTCTGGCTAGTTCCATCCCATCCTGATAAGAGTGTTTATTCCAAACAGTGCAAAGAAAAAGAAGATGGCTGACAAAATTCTACCTCAAAGGGTGAGTCCAGGCTATATAGGTCTTCTTGAAGGTATGCTGAGCTTGAGAATAGAGGTGGTCAGCTCTAGATCCCAATGATATCTTTCTGCTCCTAAGATTCGTGAACTGGTACCAGAATCCCAGGCCTATATGGATCTCTTGGCTTTTGAAAGGAAACTGGACCAGACTATCATGAGGAAACGGCTAGATATCCAGGAGGCCTTGAAACGTCCCATCAAGGTAACAACGCAGGAGAGTGCAAGGCAGAGAGCCAAAGGAGAGGACGCGGGAACCTTCAGCAGGCTTGGGATGGGAAATCAAAGGCGTAGCACAGCTCTCCTTGGCATTTAAATTACATCTCTCCCTTCTGCCTACGAACTGAGAATTACATTAGAAGCATAAGAACAGAACAGCGAAGGGGGAGGGGCTTTTGATATTTCTTGCACCAGAAATATACCCTGTTGGTGTTTTTGCTACAACTGCTCTGCCACCTTGGGAACCTGGCAGCTTGCATGACTCCGTCCATCTGACATCCTGGTGAATGCACTTGCACTCAGGCCAGTGGCCTGTACTCTTCTTCTACGTGGAATCTCCATCCACCCACCCCAAGGACTGGGTAGACAGTAAGCCAGTCTGTTAGGAGTCATTTTCAGGTTTGGGGAGACCCTTGTCTTCAACATCAAACCACTGAAGCCCCACTATCAATCCTGTTTCTGCCTTCCTCAGCAAAAACGGAAGCTGCGAATTTTCATTTCTAACACTTTCAATCCGGCTAAGTCAGATGCCGAGGATGGGGAAGGGACGGTGGCTTCCTGGGAGCTTCGGGTAGAAGGACGGCTCCTGGAGGATGTGAGTTCAAGGTCCACTGTGGTCGGCATTTAGGGTGGGAGCTGCTGGGAACAAGCAGTATTGTCTGGTTGGCAGGAAGCCTGACTGGTGCTTACGGCTCCTGTTGGGAACAGCAGGGAGAGGGTCACTGTGTTCCCTGTACTAAAATACAATGGTTCTTTGTTTCTGGCTCCCACGGCTTGGCCCCCTCTGTGGTATCATATCGAGAACCTTATTGTCGTGGGATTTGATTTGTTGTTTACCTCCTTCCTGATGCTGCTAGCCATTGGACTTGGCAGTATCTGCAGATTTTTCAGTTAGTGTTTTTTTTTTTTTTTAAAACCAAGTGAGTTTGCACTTAGCATTTGGGCCATGCTTTCCTCTCTGAGTCCTTGAGGTCCTCGATCTCCACTGTGGCATCTCCATCTTCCCAGCTTCCATTGGAGACATTTCACAGTTTACGTGGGGTAGATTTCTCTGACAGGCTCTTCGTTGCTTCATGGGAACATCAGCTGACTGGTGATAGCCCCCAAACTTCCCACCCCAGAAGCTCCTTGGAGAAGCTCACCTGCCATTTCCTTATACTCTCTGGCTCTCTATTTTTAGCTGTTCACAGGCGAGCCAGCATGAATGCATTTTTCAGGAGAACCAGGGCTGAGTGTCAGAGCCTCCTTTTTCTCTGTATAGGTCCGGTCCATCTCCCGGTGGTGGCATGTGATCCAAATAAAGCTGTTTTTGTTCTGGCTTTTTATTACCTGTGATTCATTTCCCCTGTAGAGTCAGACTTTTCTCTGTTTAGACTCGCTTTATTATGTGCAGAGGTTTGGCTTAACTTGCCCCATTTCCGTTGGGGAAATGAGGTGGGTACGTCAGTCACCCTGTATGTGTTATAGGCTGCTTCTTCAGGGTTCATTGCTACTGTGACTTGTTCAGTATCCACAGGCAGCTACCTTGCCATCTCCTAAGAGGTTCTCAGAAGACATTTCTGAGTTTTTTTCCCATTGCTTTTGTGGGTTCCTTTATTATGGGACTTTGTTTTGGGGAATTTCTTCTGGCCTTTTCTAACGTGACCTCTCCTCTCTCTCCTCTAGTCAGCCTTGTCCAAATATGATGCCACCAAACAAAAGAGGAAGTTCTCTTCTTTTTTTAAGTCCTTGGTGATCGAACTGGACAAAGACCTGTATGGGCCAGATAACCATCTGGTGGAAGTGAGTAGTTCTGTCCTCTAGGCTTTGCTTTGACTTTATGACTGGAGGATGATGGACTTGGGAGCCAAACATTAATGTCTAGGGAAAGGGGAAGGTATGAATAAAGGGTTACCCCAGGTGTACAATTCCTCCAACGCAGTTTGCACGTTGGCCTCCAGGTGGCACTAGCTGTTCAGTTCTGGTACTGTTTGGACCCAAGAGCTTTTGCAGTCTGACTTGTCCCACCTTTTAAATTTTAGTATCTTGGTTGCTGCCCCCACTTTCAAGGGAAATTCTGATGGAGGCCTCTTACAGATGCCAAGCCATCTCTGCATCTTGCTTATTAAAAATGGTGAGAAGTAGTTATCCACACACCATTAAACCTTTTTCCTGGTGACAAGTGCTGTGATTAAGGGGGTTAACTAAGGGTTCTAGTCCTTGTGCCAAGGCTACTTTTACAGATCTGGGACTTGCTTTTGGTTCCTGCTCTGTTTAGATTCACATTCCAAATCATCAAAAATTTTTTATGGTAATGCCTGGTTACATAGTGTTCTGAAGACTATGTCAGCAACAGTATTCTTTGGGATATAGTCAAAACCAGAATAAGACAGTCCAGGGCTCCAGGTGAACTTAACCTGCTCCTTTCTTTGCCAGTGTAGCTGCAGCCCCTTAACCTCAACCACTAAGAGACATGGGAAGGTCTTTACCATCTAATAAGGGAAGTAAGTCATAGAATCAATAGAAATTTGTAAATATATTGAACTTAACTTTATAGCAGTAGAGCATAGTGGCTAAGAACGTGGACTGTAGAATCTGACACACCAGAGCTCAGATAGCAGCTCCACCACTTATTGGCTGTTGACGTTAGGCAGCTTACTTCACTCTTCTAAACATTAGTTTTCTCATCTGTAGAATAGGTTTAATGGTGCCTATCTCGTATGGGTGTTTTGGGGATTAAATGTGATAATCCAAGTAAATGTCTTAGAATACTCCTGCACATAGTAAGTACCCAATCGATGATAGCTATGTTATTTTACTATACACATGTATAGTATCCATTTTTGTGGATAAAATTATCACTGAAAGATCAGGCTAATTTAAATGTGACCCTGAGCAGTCATAATGAAAAAGTCAATCGACTTATAGACAGGAATCCCAAAGTCATGTGCAGTTTTTTAAAATGTCTCATGCTGTTGCTCTTCTCCAGTAGCTTCAGTAATCAAAGTTGAATATTCAGTCATTACAGAAGCTCTTCCCTCCCACTCCAGCTCTTCCTCTGGGAGAGCACCCCCTGACATCTTCCTCTCTGTAGTGGCACAGGACCGCCACTACCCAGGAGACAGATGGCTTCCAGGTGAAGCGGCCAGGAGACGTGAATGTACGGTGTACTGTCCTGCTGATGCTGGATTACCAGGTATTCTGTGTGATGTGAGGGGGTCCAGCTTTCACAGCCACATCCCATCAGCAGTCTGACATTTAAAGGTTTAAGTCTCGTTGTGGGTAATTTGCCGCCAGACTGTTGCCTCCCTAAATATAGGGATAGGGTCTTGGTCATTTCTGAGTTCCTGTTAGTGTTCTTCTGCCCCAGGGAAAGCACCGCATTAATGCCTGTTGACTGGCTTGAATGTATGGCCATGCCAGGCACCTCATAATGCACATAGACTCAGCTCATTAGCTTCATCCCAAACTCTTTGGTTCTCTGTAGCCTCCTCAGTTTAAATTAGACCCTCGTCTGGCTCGGCTGCTGGGCATCCACACCCAGACCCGTCCAGTGATCATTCAAGCACTGTGGCAATATATCAAGACGCATAAGCTCCAGGACCCACACGAGCGGGAGTTTGTCATCTGTGACAAGTACCTCCAGCAGGTAAGAAAAGGACCCATTCTTTTGCTCAAGTCCACTGGAGCACTAATTGTGCTCTTAGCTGCTTCTCCTCTTTCCCGCAGATCTTTGAGTCTCAGCGTATGAAGTTTTCAGAGATCCCCCAACGGCTCCACGCCTTGCTTATGCCACCAGAGCCCATCATCATTAATCATGTCATCAGGTAAGCATGTGTGTGCAAGGCAGTGGTGTGCTGGAGCTGGCTTGCACCAGCTGCACAAGTCAGTTCTCAAAATCTTCAGGGATTTTGCAAGCAGGTTGTTAAACACAGTCGTTCTTTAAGGTTAAATTATACAAACTTGCAGTTAAATACATTATATTAGAAATAAGGGTAATATATACTCAAAAATTCATCATCTCTGAATTATTATATTAGTTTACTGGTGTTTGTATTATCGAGGTTACTTCTGTCTGTTGTGTCTGTATGGTGGAAATACCATCTAATGATGTGCTACTGCACATCCCTTCCCAGCTCCTTGATCAGTGATGTAATGTTGGCATCTTGAAATCAATCATGTCGAGAATATTTAAAACACAGAAATCAGCAAATGCTACAAGTCAGGGCTTCTTGTTCTTGTTCTTCTTCTCTTTTGGAGAATCAGTTATTAGACATTTACCAGCTCATCACTGATGAGCTACTGTCTTTTCTCTGGGTGGTAGGACATTCCAAGCTGAGACTCCAACTCCATTACCTCCATCTGCTTTCTGCTCAGAAGATGGATGAGCAGGGCATCTCTAGGCAGATATGGAGTGAAGGAAGGCACCTTCTCCTCAAAGCAGCATGTCTTCTGGCTGGATGTAGTCTTTGCCTTCTTTCCCTTATTCCATATTAATTAGCCTTCCTTTCATTAGACCCTGAACCATCATCACTCAGCCAATAGTAACTCCTACAACCTATACACTGGGTCAGTAGAAGCTAGTTTGTCCCGTATTCATGGGCTTAAAGTTAGGCCACTTTTTATTTTGCGTGGTATGTGTTTTATTTGAATTCATTTTCAGGGTCAATTTTAGTTTAATAGGGGGAAAGATACAGAAGATACTGTAGTGATGGTCTCCTTGTGGAGAGGGAGAAACTTACTTTTCATTGGATATCTTTTGTAACATTTGAATTTTTACCATTGAGTTTTTAAAAAAAATTAACTCTGTTGAGGTTTATATGCAATATATTACACCCACTTAAAATAAAATTTGATGATTTTTGGCAAATGTATACATCCTGTAGCTGTCACCACAAGGAACGTACAGAACCTTTCCGTCACACCGAAGAGGTCTCTTGTGCCCTTTCGCAGTCAGCTCCTTGCCCTTCAGTCTTAGACCATCTTTTTGACCCTGTGTAATTAGGTCTTAGGGGACAAGCCCTTTACCAGGCCCCTTTGGTTTCCTCCCCAGTGTTGACCCGAATGATCAGAAAAAGACAGCTTGTTATGACATTGATGTGGAAGTGGATGATACCTTGAAGACCCAGATGAATTCTTTTCTGCTGTCTACTGCCAGCCAGCAGGAGATTGCTACTCTAGACAACAAGGTAGGGACCATGCCCTGGGTAGTTGGGTGCCACCAGCCCTCTGTCACAGCTTCTTGGCTTCTTTTGATTCTTGATATTCATTCAAAATGTACTGCCACCCAGTAAATGCTAGGCACTCTGTTTGGTGCTGGTTGGAGCCAGACACACATGAGTTCTGATCCTTGGCTATACCTCTTAATAGTTTTGAGCCTCAGTTTCTGATCTGCGAAATAGAGACCATAATACGTATTTTTATAAGGTTGCTATGAGGATTAAATGAGACAGTGTATGCAAAGACATGACATTGTATCTGGCACATAAAAACAAGTGGCAGCTGCTGCTCCTATTGTTATTAGCGATACCATTATCAGACATAGTCCATGCAAGTGAAGCCAGAAAGGCTCTGGGAACACAAAGGAGAACAGGGAGGCCTTCCTGGAAGAGCTGATGCCTCAACTAAATCTTGAAGGATGACATGGGAGTCAATGAAAGGGGAGAAAGGAGGATGGTGCTTAGGGGCTTGGGGGGCAGAGGCCATTCCAGAAAGAGGGAGCAGGGTATATGAAGGCCCAAAGATGAGCAGAGAGCCTGGCATGTTCAAGAAGTACAAGCTGCTTACTGTGTTAGATAAAGCTCGGGGTGCTGGGGAAAAGAAACTGGATAAGGAAGCAGGATCCTCGTCATGAGGCAGCTTTGCGGGGAAAACTGGCTTAGACTTTGTCCTGAAAACTGGAGGGCCTGGTGCCCTTTGCATTTAGAATGATCACTGGCAGGATGGTGGGGAGTGAACTGTAATGGGGGCAGATGTGGAGGAAGGAAGCCCAGTTAAGTGGCTGGTGCAGTGATGCCTGTGAGATGTGTCGAGGGCCTAAACTTACGGTCCTGACAGTGAGGATGGAAATGAGTAGGTAGATTTGGAAGGTGTTAAGGTGAATTTGCAGGGATTTGGACACTGGATGGAGACAGTGGGGTGAGGTGTGAGGGAGAAGAGGCATTACAACGACCCTCAGGTTTTCAGCTGAGGTGTACAGTTGTAGTTATTCAGATTGGGAACAGGAGGAGAAGCAGGTATTGGGGAAAGGTAGTGAATTTAGTTTTGGAGAGTTTAAGGTGCCTTGAGATGTCAAGCAGGTGGATTGGTTGGAGTTTGGGAAATGGATTCTGGTCTGCAGACTGGGGACTCATTACCTTGTCAGTGGTACTGGAAGACATACAAGTAGATGAAACCGCCAGGAAGAGTATAGAGAATGAGAAGAGGACAAAGAACAAAACCCACGGACCACAGCTTTTGAGACAGCTCTCTGTACCACTTCTTTTCTACCTGAGAGTGTTTCAGGACCCATTTATGCTGTGGATTAAATATTTAGCATGTAGCCTCATCCACAGTGGACATTGTGGAGACTAAAAGGAAAACTTCCCTCACGTGGGGTGTATAGAGACACGGTGCATATCACCTGCTAAGCGAATGCCGAGCGCCTGAGCAGGTGGGGCAGCAGTGCCATTTGTGGGCTGCACTCTGTTCTTAGGTTGGCAGCGGCACAAGAAGTCACACACTGCCTGCCATTTAACTTTGCATTTCCCCAGTGTGAAAATGTTACGAGCTTCCTTCTTCCTTTCAGATCCATGAGACGATAGAAACTATCAATCAGCTGAAGACCCAGCGAGAGTTCATGCTGAGCTTTGCCAGAGACCCTCAGGGTTTCATCAATGACTGGCTTCAGTCCCAGTGCCGGGACCTCAAGGTAAAGAACCTGGGACAGGTGTAAAGAGACTTAGATCCGTGAGGCATACATTTGCTCTGTTTCCGTAGCATGAGATGGAGAGCCGGGGGGAAGTGAGGGACCAGACTTTCTTTAGTGTGTTCCAGGGCCCATTTTACAATTAAGTAGGGAAATGGAGGTGGAACCATCAAGTGTTTATCTAGTACTTACTATGTGCTGTCACTGTGCACCGTATTGGAGGCGATACAGAGTGGAAAACTTGATCTATTTCAAAGTAGCACACATTCTGTTCAGAGAAACCATGTTACTGTGATTTAAAAAGTAGTAAATCATGTAAGACATTATTGGAACTCACCAGTATCAAAAAGGTAATACAAAGGAGAACGGAGATTGATGAGGCTAGAATAGCTAGGGAAGGCTTCATGGAGAATTTGGGATTTGAGTTATATCCCAGAGAGGGGAGCGCCAGAAGCTCAGGCAGGAAGGTAGGAAAGAGCGCAGAATGTGTGAGATGTGTCCTCAGTGCTCGCCTGTTCTGTGGTGATTGACTGCAGGTAGCCCGAGAAGAGGAGCAAGGGACAGGGGGTGCCTGAAAGGATCCCTGAACAAGGGAATGACTTGTTGACAGCAGAGGCGACTTTGGGTGTTGTTTTAGTGGTTTGCTAGGGCCGCCATAGTAAAGTACCACAAGCTGAGTGGCTTAAACAAGGGAAACGGTATTGTCTCATGGTTCTGGAGGCTAGAGTCTGAAATCAAGTTGTCAGCAGGGTTTGGTTCCTTCTGAGGGCTGGGAGGGAGAGTCTGTTCCAGGCCTCTCTCCTAGCTTGTGGTAGCTTCAGGCATTCCTTGGTTTGCAGATGGTGTTCTCCATGTGTCTTCATATCATCTTTCCTCTCTGCATGTCTGTCTCTGTGTCTTAAGTTTCCTCTTTTATAAGGACACCAATCATACTGGATTAGGCCCACCCTAATGACCTTATCTTAGCTTGATCATCTGCAGAGACCCTATTCCCAGATAAGGTCACATTCACAGGTACTGGGAGGGCTAGGATTTCAACATCTTTTAGGGGATACAATTCAGTCCATAACAGATGCAAGAAAGGAAACCAGTCTCTTCTGTGTCTTCCCCCTCCCATCTCCCTCAGACCATGACTGATGTGGTGGGTAACCCAGAGGAAGAGCGCCGAGCTGAGTTCTACTTCCAGCCTTGGGCACAGGAGGCCGTGTGCCGATACTTCTACTCCAAGGTAGGCACCTGGGGTGCACAGGAGAAACTGACAAAAGGCAGGGGGTCTGCACCCTTGATGGGGGTCAGTGGTGTTAGGTACCAGCTTCTGGTTTGTCTCATCTTCCGCTCCCTCCACTATTTTCTCCTTAGGTGCAGCAGAGACGACAAGAATTAGAGCAAGCCCTGGGAATCCGAAACACATAGGGCTTCTCCCACAGCCCTGATTGGCTGCACCGATTTCTTTATTGGGGCCCTGTGCTGCCTGCCTCATGGCACCTGCCTTGGTCTTGCTTGGGGCCTTCCAGGGGATGCTGTTGGCTCTAGGACAACACCAGAATGAAGAGGGTCTCACATGATACCTGTTACCCTCTTCTTCTCCCACCCCATCCCTTCCTACCCCCAGCTTCCCTTTGCCCCACAAAGTTCCCATGTGCCTGTACCCTCCCCTGGTCTGCATAGGACCTCTAGATAGTATTAGAGAGAGAACCCGTAGTGGTAATCAGTGCATTGAATGGATTGGGCCTAAGGCCAAGTGGTCTTCAAGGGGACCAGCTACACTGATCCTGCCCTTCAGAGACCCAGGAGGTGGGAGCTTTAGCCCTTCTCCGAGACTCAGGCCTGGGGGCACTCTATAAGCTAGTTGATCTCGGCTTTCCTGATAACAGAATCCAGTTTCCTACCTTCCCTCCACAGGTTTGGAGCAAACTGTCCCTTCACTTGTTGCCCTCTAGCACTAGAGGAATCCTGGTTCTTGGGCTCCACTGAGCCCCAGGTCAGTCCGCAGCCCTCTGGATTGGCCTGCTGACTCAGTGCTTCTCTTACTCCCTCGTAGGGGGTCCACATCAGTATTGGAGTTTGTTCTCTTAGTATTGCTCCCTCTCACCACACTCCCTGTAGCTGCTTCTTAGGATTCCCTCCTACCTGTCCTAACCCAGGGCATTTGAGTGGGGGAATCTTGCCTTTCCCTGTCAGAGCCCCAAGGGCCCTCACCTAGGGTACTGTCATTGCTGGCAGAGGCTGTTCGTTCCTGCTGTTGCTTGGAGGTGTGACTCATTCATTCATTCCACCCTGCCTCCCCCATCCTTTCATGGAGAAACAGGCCTAAAATCAAACGGGTAAAAGCCCTGGGCCATCCCTGTCTTCCTGTCCCTTGTCTGCCCAGTTGACACCCACTGGTGACTTCTAGGGCACTGAGGAGTGAAAGCGCCTAGGGCTGGAGAATAGCTCTGAGTTGGGTTTGTGACTCTTCCCTCTCCCTGCCTCACAGGATTGTGACTACCCAGCCCCTGCCCTCAAAAGCTTCAGACCCCTCAGGTAGCAGCAGGACCTTGTGATCTGGGCCCCTTGCAACTGAGATGGTTTTGCATCTTTCCAGGAGAGCCTCAAATTCTTCTTCCAGGTTGTATCACCCCTGAGTTAGCATGTCCCAGGCTCGCAGACTCAACACAGCAGGGTGGGAGACAGCTGGGCACAGAGGGGGAATTCCGTTCAGCATGGGCTCTAAACCCGCAGAACTGACAAAGCCCCTGCTTCCCCACCCCCTCCTCAGGCTTCTGCGAGCACATGCCCCAGCCCTGTATCCCTGACTGTCCCACACTGGGAACAGCAGAACTTCCTCCCTGTCTTCCCCTTCCTGTCATTATCCCATCCCTCCCTTGAAAGGTTCTCCCCAGAGTGACACTGGACAGACAGCCTCTGTCCCTGGGGCTGGAACCATGAGAAGGAAGCTCAGCACTCCTCCACAGTGTCCCTGAAGATAACTTTTTATTAATTGAATTACTATGTTTTTTTCATGGACCAAAATTTTTTTTGTACTGTCTCCTTATCGATGTCACCCAGTTTTAATAAAAGAATCTTCTGAAGGATGGGTCCCCCTACCTACTGATGGAGAGCTCTTCCCTGAGCTTTCTTCTTCGATACCATTAGCCATGCTCATGGTGTTTGTTCATTTTATTTGACAGATATTTGTTGAGCACCTGCTCTATGCCAGCTGTGGTTCTAGGCACTGGGGATATGGTGAAAAACAAGATTTCTACCCTGGGGACCTCAGGTTCTCACCTTAGAGCTTGTTCTGTCAGCCCCAGTGCTCCAAGCAGGCCAGGTGCTGGTTGGGAGTAGTGGGCTTCATCACTGCATCTGAGAGTCCTGTCCTCAGTTCCCGTTAAGGAAGATTCTAACAAGACAGTGGCACTGCCATTCTCTCCCTTGTCCTTCTGAACTCCCCAGGGCACCTGCTGGCTCGAGGGTGCTGTCCTTGGGTACCTGTGGTCCCTTACACTTGATGAACTTGAGCCTCCTCTAGGATTCCCAGGGCTCCTGTCTTCCTGCGGGCCAGCGCTGTGTGAGGACTGAAGACGTTTGTGGTCTGTGTGCCTGCCATTCTTTAAGGTTCCACTTTCTCAACCCCGAGTAAGATTTTAGTTCCTGAGACTGGCGTGGAAGTGCTGCGCTGTCATCCTCGTGCTATGGACAACCGAGCCTTCACTGGTAGAGTTGAGAAGACTTTGCTCAGGATTGGGTCCCATTAGCAGAAGCATGAAATTCTGCTGCAGTTTCCATCATATGCCTGCTTCCCACCTGGTAGTTCTTTACTTTCCTCCTTTGTGCCATTATCTAGCTTGGTTCTACTCAAGAAGGGGGTTTAGAACACAGGGTGAAGGCAACTACATTCCAAAGTTGTAGTTAAAAAATTAACTTTTGCCTCCATGCATGTGAACACTCAAGTATTGCGTATATGCAGTCAAACCCACCAAGGATACAACCACTATTCCCAATCTGGAATGTGGGAGTTTATCAGACTTGAGTGGGGAAAGCAGAAGAGTGTGTGTGGGTGATGATAACTTGGGAGTGGAAACAATTGATGTCAAGGACATTGAAATGGCATCTGTTTTCACCCAGGCTAATTACATGTGTAATGAATGGCTGATGAACCATTATTAATTTCAAGCAAATCTGCAGTTTGCTCTTGGGAAAAGAGCCCTAGTGGTACAGATAATTGGCCTGTGACAGGCCAGTTCTGAATCTCTGCACACTCTTTATTCCTATATAAATGAACAAATTCTTTGTCTCCATACTACTTTAAATGATCGTAGGGACAAAAAGATGGAAGCATTTAGGCAAACACAAGAGGTTATTTTATGCACAAACATCCGTTCTTTGGGGTTCTCATCCTGTGTGCCAGGGACAGAAGCATTCTTTCTCTTCCATCACCCATAATCAGTGGTCCCAGCCGGCAGCCTGGCACTGGTGCCTTTGTCGCAGTGCCAGTGCAATAACAGTGGTCGTTGGGGGGGCTGGCTCTGTAGTAGGCATAATTTTGTTCCTAAGAGAAACAATCAACTGCTGATTTCACGTATGTTCCCCTAAGGGAACTCCCTGGCCATGGGAGTAGAGTATGGTGGGCTTTTTACCAGGCAGTCCTTAGAAGTTAGGAAACCATTTCTCCCCAGTCTTGACCTCAGGGCCACTTAACCCTTACCCAGTGATTGCACACAAACTCCCCTCTGGCCCAGTGCTTATCACTGTTTGCAGCCAGCAGCAGCCCAGGGGGATGGAAACACCCACTCAGCAGTTGGCCCGGCCAGGAGGTCAGCACGTGAGCACACAGTGCCATCTGCTTTCCAGGCCAAGGTGCACAGACAGCTGGAGTGTAAGGGGCCTTTGCCCCACTCTCCACATCAGCCTAGAAACTAGAGTTCCCCCTCGTAGTTAAACAGGTTGCTGTGGGCGATGCAGAGCCCTGAACTGCACTGTGCGTCCCTTCCATCCTCCCTCCCCCCAGAAGCGCACACCCCACTTGCTCTTGATTACAGCATCTGAGACCACAAAGCTCTACAGAGGTCACAACTGCCCCAGGTCCTGCCTCCCTTCCCTTCTGGCTTCTGCAAACTAGCCACTAACCTGAAGGCGCCCCTAGTGTGGGGTTAGCCTGGAAACCCAAGAAAGAAGTGAAGGAAGCTCAGTACCTCTCAAGGACAGTGAACACTTGGGCTGCCTTCTTTTCTCTCCTATCCTCCTCCTCAAGCCCAGAGTCTGCAAAACACCTGTGGGCCACTTGGCATCAGAGCCTCCAACTTTGGGCTTTCCTGCCCCCCTTCCTGGGAAACATTCAGGTGAGGAGAGGCCCACTGGTGTGCTTTGTTTCTTGGGCCCTTGGGGTCTTATCCTTGGGCTGGGTTGCCCCCAGAGCAGGTCCTTACCTCTTATGTGCTCTTATTTAAAGGGGCCACACCCACCCACCTCACTCACCCACAGCCGGGCAGTGGGGCAACACGTGACCCGTCATCGCCAGAGGATGAACCCATAGAGCAGCTTTCCGGGTCCTGGGGGGGACAAGTGGGGCGGTTCCTACCTTGGAAAAGAAGGCATGCCTGGATCTGCTGCTGGGACTGAATACAATTTATTCCAGTGCTAGGGGACGGGAGTCGGGGGGGACCGGGCACTCGCTCCTTATCTGGGCCCGGTCTTGGCAGAACTTAAAATGAAACCATTGCGGAGAGGGAGGGGTTGAGGACCTGGGCTGGGGCCGAGGGAAGCAGCGTGCCAGCACCGTCAGCGGGCAAACCTAAGAGGAAAAGCAGGCCTGGTCTCGGCCCCATTCCTGTTCCCCACCTGTCTCTACCCTTTTCTTCCCTTTCCCTGGCCCTGCCAGACTCTGTCTCCCTGGGCGCCCGCCTCCCCTCCCCTGGAGGGCGGGGCTTGGCGGCACCCACGTGTGTTGGAGTTATATGCTCCCAGCCGGCAGAGGAGCTGGGGAGAGTGGCACCCAGCTGGTGGCCCAGACAGCGAAGCGGCACCATGGCCGGCAAGAAAGTGTGCATTGTAGGCTCTGGTAACTGGTAAGCGGCTCTGTCAAGGAGTACTGGGGGGGGGGGGGGGGGGGGAGGCTCCCTCAAGTATACAGGAGGTTAGGGAGGGAGGTTTGGTGGGCAGGAGGCAGTCGGTGGGGAGGAAATGCCTCCAGCTCCTGGCCCACCCCTGTTGCTGTCTTCTCTGCCTACCCCGGCAGGACAGACAATGCCCAGACCGCTCCTGGCCCTTGCGTCTCGGCAGCAGCACCTGTTCGCCACGGGAAGGGAGCCTCCAGAGTGCTCCCTGCCTGAAAGGCTGCCTGGGTTAGGGGGTGGGGGGGAGATCAAGAGGCTGGCCCCCTTCTCCAGCAGCAAAGTGTGAGGGAAAGGAAACTGAGTCTCCCTTCTACTGCTAGGTCAGGAGAGACGCAGCGTCACGGGGAGGGGGTGACAAGGAAGGTGGCAGGTAAATAATCCAGTGGCTTCTGTGACATCCTGAGGGGGAGCACTGTCCCCTCCCGCCACTGTTCCTCTCTCACGCCCCCGCTCCTCCACTTTCTGTGCTCCCCCGCCTGCCAGGGGCTCAGCCATCGCCAAGATTGTGGGTGGCAACGCAGCCCAGCTGGCACGCTTTGACCCACGGGTGACCATGTGGGTGTTTGAGGAAGACGTCGGGGGCAGAAAGCTGACAGAGGTCATCAACACACAGCATGAGAATGTCAAATACCTGCCAGGGCACAAGTTGCCCCCCAATGTGGTGAGCCCCAATGCCCCATAAGAAGGGAGAGGGAAGTGGAAGGGGTGCTTCCTGCTGGGAGGGGGCCACTTCACGTGCCACCTGTACTTGAGAAGCATCTCAGGAGGGCTACTCCAGGCACAGGGCGTCCCTGGGCACAGCCCCCAAACTGCTCCCCTGAGCACTTCCTGGGACTGGGGAGAACCTGAATGCATCCCCCTGCATCTCCACCCCACCCCGTGGGCTTCCAGGCAGGAGAGGGACGGGGAGAGGATGAGGAAGTTGGTCTCTGTGGCAACCAAAGACAGGTTCTCTGGCCCCCAGACTTGGAGTCTGGGTAGTGCCTGCCTCGGGCTCTAACCCTGTTACTCATTCACTGGGTTATTAGTAGATGTGGAGACTGCTCCTTGGACTTAAGGTCTTTGGTCAGATCCATGTGGCTTACTCCCCACCTGGAAAGGGGGAGCAGGAAAGACAGCAGGAAGACTGGGGCTCTCCCTTCCCAGTTGGGAGCCCTAAGGAGCAGGGTGATGAAATCTTACTTGGCCTCTTCCTCTTGCCAAGCCCAGACTTCCTTTGGCCTCCCTCACTATCCCACAGCCAAGGGCTAGGAGAGTGCTGAGAGGAGGTTTCCAGGAGTCCTCAAGAACCCAGGACAGCTGGAACCTAGAGGGAATGATGGCTAGGCGGAAGGAATAGAAGTGTCTTGTTCCTCCAGGTTCAGCCCTTCCAGATTCAACCCCCAAACTGCCCTCCTTCTTCCCCACCAGCCTCACCCTGTCTCCTAGATCTCCTGCATGGGGCTCCACAGGGGCTAGAAGCAGTCCGTCAGGCCCATGAACACTGGTCACCCCCACAGGTGGCTGTCCCAGATGTGGTCCAGGCTGCAGTGGATGCTGACATCCTGATCTTCGTGGTACCCCATCAGTTCATCGGCAAGATCTGTGATCAGCTCAAGGGCCACCTGAAGGCAGACACCATTGGCATATCTCTTATTAAGGTGCCAGGGACACCCTCCTGTGGATGGGGATGCAGCTAACTGCTGTGGGGCTCAGGGTGGGTGAAGTGTGACAAACAGAAAAGAGCAGAAGTAGGCCAGGAGTTTTCTGAAGAGAGGAGCTGGCTTTGGGGAAGCTTGAGAAACAGATGCGGGGGGCCACTGGGAAGGGGAGGTTGGTTGGGGAGTAGATAAGAGATGAGTTTGGAGGCAGATGTCTTGGGGAGTTTAGGAGGTGTACAAGGGATGCCTAGGGGATACAAGAAGTGGGCTTGTTTGAGGAGTTGAGAAGGGAAGCTGGTTTGGAGCAGTGGCTGGGATGGAAGTTGGTTGGGGGTACTCAGGAGTGGGCTGTTTAGGGATGTGGCGGGGATACATTACCTTGGAGAAGTAGGTTGTGGAAGGAGAGTTTTCAGATGGATTCGTTTTCACATGTTATCTGCTCTCCTCACAGCTAGCTTTGGCTGCACTGGAATAGGGGAGGACCTTTGGGGAGGGACATTGATGAACAGTGAATTTGCAATGGGCAGGATTTCTAGGTGGGAAGCCCTCAGTTGGGGATAAAAGGCACCTGGCCTGAGCTCCATCCTGTGCCCAGGGGGTAGACGAGGGCCCCAACGGGCTGAAGCTCATCTCTGAAGTGATTGGGGAGCGCCTTGGCATCCCCATGAGCGTGCTGATGGGGGCCAACATTGCCAGCGAGGTGGCTGATGAGAAGTTCTGTGAGACAACCATTGGTGAGACCCCACCACCCACATAGATAATGCAACTCCAGTTACATCGCCTCCCCAGGCTATATTCCCCACCCACTTAGCCATCTTCTCCCCATAAGGCAGGTGAAGGAAGAAGATCCCAGCATCAAAGGTGAGGGGAGTTGGGGCACCCCTACGGCAAGAGCTGTAGGTCCTGCTTAGGGCAGTTGTGGGAAGAAGAGTCAAGAGTCCCTTCTTAAAGCCTTATCCCCTCCCTACTTTAGGCTGCAAGGACCTGGCCCAGGGACAGCTTCTGAAAGAGCTGATGCAGACACCCAATTTCCGCATCACGGTGGTGCAAGAGGTGGACACAGTAGAGCTCTGTGGGGCCTTAAAGGTGAGAGGGCTTCAGAGGCAGCTATGGGGTGGGGAGAAGGCCCTGAAAGAGGGCCTGGCTTAGCTGTACAAGGTTGCTGGGACTCCAGGCACTCACTGCCCTTCCCCACCAAGTCTCATACACATGGGAAGAAGGGCAGAAGCAAGGCCAGGCTCGCTCAGGTCTGCCGATTACTTACCATCAGACATTGGGCTTCCTTCTTCCTTTCCCCCATAGCCCCTTGTGGGACATCCCTGTCCCTGGCTCCAAAGGTTGGTCCAGGGGGAAGAGGAGATGCCCAGGGGGAGCACTCAGGCTAATGGGAGATAAGACGTCCAGGACACCCAGACGGATTGATGGCCAGAACTCTGGATCCTGGACAGACCTATGGATGGATATCGGGGGCATAGAACAAAATAGCCGTGGTTGGGAGGGCGAGGTGGAAGACTGGTTTTCAGGAAAAGTCCTCAAGGATGAAGTATAGGGCAGGGCTGGGGAGCCGGAAAGCACAAGCCCAGGCTAAAAGAAGGGAGTGCAGCAAGTGGGAAAACCAAGAGGTGAAAATAGTTGAGGAGCCCACCCACCTTCCTTCACTTATTCAGTGAGCGTGTCATGGCTGATGGGAGGGGCATGAGGCAGGTGCCGAAGGCCCCAAGTGGGGCCTGCGGGAGGGGATCCTTTCTCACCCGTGACTTCACTCTTCAAAGAATATAGTGGCCGTGGGGGCTGGCTTCTGTGATGGGCTGGGCTTTGGCGACAACACCAAGGCGGCCGTGATCCGACTGGGGCTCATGGAGATGATCGCTTTCACCAAGCTCTTCTGCAGTGGCCCTGTGTCCCCTGCCACCTTCTTGGAGAGCTGCGGTGTTGCTGATCTCATCACTACCTGCTACGGAGGGCGGAACCGCAAGGTGGCAGAGGCCTTCGCCCGCACAGGAAAGGTGGGCCCTGGGGAGAATGAAGAATGGAGGGTGGGCCCCTGTAGGTGTTCAGGGAGAGGAACGTGGCTCGAGGCATCTCTTGAACACAGACATTAAGATTGTTGGGAACATTCCCAGCCTTTCTTTCCTCTTAAGACCCACCTCCTCCCAGAGTCCCAGACTCTCTGTCTCACACTGACAACTCTCCTCTCCCATTTCCATTTGCCTGTCCTGTTTTCTTCACAGTCCATTGAGCAGCTGGAGAAAGAGATGCTGAATGGGCAGAAGCTGCAGGGGCCCCAGACAGCCCGGGAGCTACACAGCATCCTCCAGCGCAAGGGCCTGCTGGACAAGTAAGCGTCTGCCCCAGCCCCACTGATGGAGGGAACCACCGACAGAAGTGCTCTCCCCATTCATCATCTTCCTGAACCCTCCTCAGTCTGTGAAGTGGGCAGACAGAGCCTAGAGCTTGGCCAGGGTCTGGTATGCCCGCTGTCCCCCAGCTCGTTCGTTGTCTTTGAATTCTTTCCAGTCTAGTGCTCTTTATACCACATTGCTTGGACCCCTCTGCGTGGCCGCTCTCTGTCCTTTCCTCCTTGTCCTCTGCTATGGGGGTGGACAGGAATAAGCTCCTCTGACTGTTCTGCCTCTTTGTCCATCACCCTCAGTCTAAGCTGCTCCCCCAAGGCCAACCCTTTTGTTCCGTGAATCCTGTCCTGGGTGCTGAGGTGTGAGGAAAAGGAAAGTCTCTGCTTCAAGGTGCTCCTTTTCAGGGAGCACAAGACAGCAGGGGTGATGGGCTGATCAGAGCAGAACTCGGTTGATCTGGGAAAGAATCCTAGAGCAAGAGAGTACGAAACAGGCTCAGAAGATCGGCTCGCGGCTGGTCAGGGTAAAGCCTCCTGGTAAAGGGAGCGGCCTGGGCAACAGGCTGGGAAGAAGGAAACTGGCATTTATTGAGCACCTTCACATAATTCATAATCACTTCTTCACTACTTTGTTATATTGACCCTGTTTTACAGCTGATGTTACTGAGGCTTGCCTAATTGGAACAAAAAGTTCATGCCAGGGTTCAATACCATAGGGAGCAGGGCAATAGAAACCTGACCCTAAACCCCGGGGCTAGGAAATACACATTCTCAGCGATGGGAAATTGAGAGCCAGAGTCCGCCTGAGCTCCAAGGCGGGAGAGTAGGGAGTGGAGGGTTAGGGGATTTGCCTGGAGGCCCAGCTGGTTCTGTCCTTCCCCATTCTAGGTTCCCTCTGTTCATGGCTGTGTACAAGGTATGCTACGAGAACCAGCCAGTAGGTGAATTCATTCGCTGCCTGCAGAATCATCCAGAACATCTGTGAGCAGGGCTGGGGCCCAGGCCAGGCAGCCTCTTTACCCCAGCGGAGACAGGCAGAAGCTTGGGGTGCCTGGCCACCACGATCTCTGGGACTCCCCACACAGTAGCGTCTTCTCAGCTTTTCACTGGAGGACAGGTGCCTGTGGGCCTGGCCACCTGCCTGGAGATCTTGAAGCACAAGCAGCCCGCAGCCTCCTGCCACCTCATCGCACCAGAAGTGGAGTTGCCTAGTCCCTCTCCATATGTGGGGCTTTCTCCCTGTCCTCTGGGAGGGGTAGAATCAGCCCCAGTGCTGCCTGCTTTGAGTATGTGGGGGGAGGAGGGGAGGGGAGGGAGGCAAGGCAAAGAGGCCTCACACAGACCAGGACTGCTGTCCTCAAGCCCAGTTAATGGCTAAAGAAGTACCTCAGCTGCAAGAGGGATGAGGCGAGGGCTGCAGGGAGGGGTCTGGGCTTTTGGGCTGATGTAGACCTCTGCCAGGCCCCACATGGCATCAATGGATCTCTGTTTGTTCGCAAAATACAACCCCCTTCTAGCTTCTCCTAGAAACCTCAGCTTCTTCTGAGGTTTCCTCAGAAACCTCTGGTCATCCCCTTCCCCCTCCCCCAGGCTGCCTGGCACCAGAGTTGCTGCCACGCTGGCATCTCTGGCCATGGGGCTTGTCATTCTCTCCTGGGACTTCCCAGTTCCTAGTTCTTTGCCAGCTCCACCCCACCATGTGTGACCTTTCCAAGGCTCTCTCACCCTCCCTGCCAGCACCCTCTCTGGGGAGCAGAACTTAATCTGCTGACAGAGCTACACCTCTTCACAGCAGGCTCAGATCACTCTACTCCCTGTGACCTTTGTAATTGCCCTGCCTCCCTTCTCAGGAGCTCTAGTGGGGGGAGGTGTCAGCTGGGTCCCTCCTGCTGCTATCTCCCCAGGACATCTTGGATCCACCCCTTACCTCCTAAACCCTGTCCCTAGTTCTCAGCTACCCCCAGAGCAGCCAGGGCAGCTAACCGGTTCCTGTATCTGCAGGCCAGGGAGCCAGAGAGTGGGTAAGGGAGGATGAGCAGGTCCTCATCTCTGTGGTCTGAATTCCAAGGCCGGCTCTCCTTTGTCACCTGAAGGCCTTCTCATGAGGTATTGACTACTTCAGCACCTCAGGAGCTGGGAAACTCGTGGAGGAGGAAAAAAATTCAAGCCTCCGTACCAGCTGGGGTGAGGGAAGAACAGGAAGGGGAGGAGGGAGAGGAGTGTGCTTTGCAGTGGCCTTGCTCCAGGATGGAATGGCAGCCGGAGAATGTCACCGGTCAGCAGCTTGGACCCCTGGCTATAAATAGAGGCCGAGGGCTCCTGTCACATCCAGCAGAGGGTCTCAGCTTCCTGTGTGGCAGCATCTGGCATGCTGTGGCTCTGGCCAGCATTATGTTAACCCTCCCTTACTCCTGGACAAACCAGGGAGGCAGGCTCCTCTCAGCCCCTAGCCCCTGAGAAGTCAGTCTTACCAGTGAAGGGCGGAGCTGCCTGGATCAGGCAGCGAGAGTGAGGGGCACAGTCACCCCAGATCTGGCTGGGCTCAGGAGCTGCTTCCCCAGGAGGTCAAAGTCGGGGCAGAAAGACAGCTCCCTTCCCTAGGCTGCAGCTGCGACCCTCTTAGATAGTCAAAAACCTTTGCCTACTTTTTTTTTTTTTTTTTGCTGTACGCGGGCGTCTCACTGTTGTGGCCTCTCCCGTTGCGGAGCACAGGCTCCGGACGCGCAGGCTCAGCGGCCATGGCTCACGGGCCCAGCCGCTCCGCGGCATGTGGGATCCTCTAGGACCGGGGCACGAACCCGTGTCCCCTGCATCGGCAGGCGGACTCTCAACCACTGCGCCACCAGGGAAGCCCCCCTTTGCCTACTTTTGCTCACTCCACAATTAACTGAATCTGAGGCTTTCGAACAAGGCTTACTTGTCTACCTAATAAAGCGTGGTTTTTGCATAAACAAATTAGGGAAGGGCGCTTAAGTGCATGTGGTAGGGCGTATGCATGTACATGTTTTCACTCATGCCGGAGGAAAAACGAAAAAAGGAAAAGAAATCCTTCGTCGATCATTCCAGCCACTCCCGGCCCCTTGCAGGGGTGCCCACGCAGTCCCCCTTCCCCCAAATGGCACCCCCTCCCAACCCCTTCCCGGCGCTTCTTTGGGGCTTTATCAAGCCGCTTGCAAGCGGGGAGGTCACATACGGGACAGAAACATTACGGAGATTCGACCCTCGCGCCTACTCCGTGGCCATGGCCAAACCTGCCGCAATCCTCGGCGGTCCAAGCCTCGCAGGGCGGGTCGGGTTCCTGAGCTCAGCTGAAGGCCTGCCCAGGGTAAGAGGGCACCTCCAGGCTGTAGGGGCCGCGCAGCCCCCTCCAGAGGGCGGACTCCGAGAGAACCTACCCAGCTACCGGAGACGTCACCGCGCCGCAGGCTGGGGATTGGCCGGCTCTCTTCTGTGGTGACTGAGTATCCTAAAAGTTCCCGTTCCAGAGTTTGGGTCGCCAAAGACCCTTTCTCAACGGAGAATGACTACAACCCCCAGAAACCAACGGGCCTCTCCGAGAGGAAGGCTCGTCTGAGGATGCGTAGTAAGGGCGGCTGACCCGGAAGCCGGATGTTCAAAGGCAGCAACCAGTCGGAGCTGCAGCCGGCGCGGGCTCTCGTCTCGGTGGGCGGGGTTATGCTGCGTCTGGCGCGAGGGGCAGTACCTCGCGTCGGGAGCGCAATCCTAGAGCTTTAGCGGAGCGTGGGGGTGCGAGAAAGGGTGGCGTTCCGCACCAATAGCGCCTCAGCGTTCAGGGTTGTCCCTGGGCGGTACCCTCACTCTTCTGGACCCGGGTGCTGCTTCCGGCTGAGCTAGGAGGTGGCGCAGGCAGGAGGCCTCGGTCGGAAGGGAGGGAGCGGCAGCATCCAGGTACGGCGTCTGCCAGGCCCGAGCCTGGGCCGCCTGTCCGCAGAGGCGCGCCCGCTCGGGCCGGCCTTTGCTTTCCGCATCCTCCCACGCCCAGTCTTCGGGCTTCGGCGCCCTTGAGGTTGCCGCGTACCCTGTGCCGCGATCTGCGCCGCTTCCAGCCCAGCTAGCTCCTTGCGGCTGTAGGTTCCTGTCACACCGTGACTGCCACCGCGCATCTCGGCCCTCCACGCTCTGACTCCAGTAGCTCTGACGCTTCCTTGTCTTGCAGTCCGCTGCGCCCTGAAATGCAGCTTTCCCGGGCACCCTTCCTGCTTATCGATTAACTGGATCCGCTCCTTTGCTGCTTTCAATTCCTGGAATGCTCTCCCCCTCCCTCTTCTATACCGGTGTAAATCCTGCCTACCCTTCTAAAACGACAGCTGCCCAACCCCCACACCCCCGTCCCCACCTTTCTGCTGACTTTCCTTGAGCCTCCACCTTGTCTTTGAACTCTCAAAACGCCTCTTCTCTTCTGGTCACCGGCGTCTTCCACTTCGTCTAACAGAATTTTGGGTGCATAGCTTATCCCCATCAGACCATAAGCTCCTTTGAGACACAAGCCATATTCTCTGCAGCCTTTATAGCACGAGTAAAAGGTAGACAGATAAGTGAGTAAATCTAAGCTGAGGTGGATGGATCCATTTGAGGAAATGAGTTTTCCAGAGGCGAGACCTGAGCCTTGAGGTCCTCCCATGTTTAGGGGGCAGAAAAAGAGAAAAGAGCCACAATCTGAAAAGGTTTTTGCAGATTGCACCCCTATGTCATTTCCATTATGGTTCTTGTTTTCTTTTTCCTGTTTTTCTGAAACCTTCAGTCTAACCCCATAAAAGACCCAGCCTTGAGCTTTATTGAGAAAATGGATGTCCCTCAGATGAGAATGTTCTCCTGCTAACCTCAAAAGTTTTCTTCATTTCCAAGGTTAATCCTTCTACCTGGGCTTCTAATTTCATCTTTTCCTGGGCCATCCTAGATTTTGTTCCATCCCATCCACCTCACTTTTATCCTCAGTTTAGCCACGTTTCTTCTCCTCTAAAACATAGTCATATCTCCTTATCAATAAGCAAAACAAAACTAGAATTTACTTGACCTTGTTACCTTTTCAGGCTGCTGCCCTATCACTCCTGTTCGCTTAACCAGCAAATCACAAGAATATCAATTCTTATCTTTGGGGTGAGAGGGAGTTATGATCCTTCTAATAATCTGTTTTTCTGCGTCCTAGAAAAAAATGCACAGACACGTGAACCTCGCGGGACGGGGTTCATGGGGCCTGCTGGGGCTCTGGCTAAGAATCCATGCTTTTTACTTAATGCCTGTTCCAATTTAGTGCACTAAATTGACTTCTGTCCTAGGTTTACCTGTGATCTGGTCACCTGTTCCCATCCAGTGATCCCATCTGACCAGTTTTCATGGCACTTTACAGTAGTGTTTCCCAATTTTTATTCTGGCCCAGTACACCCAAAGATACAGCATACCTCTGTCAGTGGTAGTGATTTGATACAGCAGTGATTTTCAACCACTGTTGTAGTTAAATGAAAATGCATCCCAGATGTTTCTGGAATTTCCTACCTGTTTTCTTTCCGTAATTGTTTTCTTTCTTCAAACTGGCGTTCCCTTGGCCTCTTTCTCTTGGGTTTTATCATCTGTTTCAGTGACACTTGTTACTTCCATATGTATCCGTAGCCTAGCCTCTCTCCTAGGATTTGTTCCAAATTTGCATATCCATGTGCCTGACAGACATCATCACATGAATATTGTATTGAGCATCTTTTCTTTCTTGTTTTTTTTGGAGGGGGGCTGCGTTCGGTCTTCGTTGTTGCGCGTGGGCTTTCTCTTGTTGCAGAGAGCGGGGGCTTCTCTTCGTTGCAGTATGCGGGCTTCTCATTGCGGTGGCTTCTCTTGTTGCGGAGCACGGGCTCTAGGCGCGTGGGGCTCAGTGGTGGTGGCTCGCGGGCTCTAGAGCGCAGGCTCAGTAGTTGTGGCGCACGGGCTTAGTTGCTCTGCGACATGTGGGATCTTCCCGGACCAGGGATGGAACCCGTGTCCCCTGCATTGGCAGGCGGATTCTTAACCACTGCGCCACCAGGGAAGTCCCTTTATTGAGCATCTTAACTTTAACATGTCCAGTTCATGATCTTCTTGACTGATGCTTATTGACACCACCATCCCCCTACACACATAGTGACACACACCTGTTTCTTCTTTCTTCTATTAGCAGTATCCCACTCCATAAAGTTTCCTCAGTTGTTAACTTGGAGATATTTTCAGCTTTGCCCTAGCCCATTCAGTTAATAAGCCTTGTTCTACCTCTAGAATAACTTCTTCATCTGTCTTCTGTTTTTCCGTTGCCCTGCCTTAGCTCAGGATCTGTGAAAAGTTTTTGTTAATTTGAAAATAGGAGAAATCTCAGGTTGGATTAGACAAGTGAGGAAAATGAGGTTCTAGAAAAATTTCATCTGTCAGTAGATCTGTCAGTCTTCTAGGCAAGATGTACTATCCTGTCCTTCTTCCTCCAGCCCTGAGAAGAGGTGGTCCTATAACTGGTTAGCATCTGGCCAGGGTAATGGGGGATAGGAGGAGAAAGAATAAGTGAGGGGGAGGTTGAAGGCTGCAGGTCTCTTTGCTGGGAGCTTGTTTATTACCTTAGTGTCCTGCTCTGTGTGTATATGTGTGTTCTTTTTGTTTGTTTTTTTTAAATAAATTTATTTATTTTATTTATTTTTGGCTGCATTGGGGTTCTTCGTTGCTGCACCCGGGCTTTCTCTAGTTGCCGTGAGCAGGGGCTACTCTTCGTTGCGGTGCGAGGGCTTCTTGTTGCGGAGCACGGGCTCTAGGCACGTGGGCTCTAGAGCGCAGGCTCAGTAGTTGTGGCACACGGGCTTAGTTGCTCCGTGGCACGTGTGTGTTTTCTTACTGTCTCACAGCTTGGGGTCCTTTCAAACCCCAGATAACCTGAATACAACCCTTTCTCATCTTGTCCCTGTGCCATTTGGTTTTCTTCCTCTGACCTTATTTAATGTCACTTTCAATAGTCACTTGGAATTATGATTCAAGGAAGCTGTGCCTCAGTTCAGTGTGGGATCTACCCTCAGGGACTGGCTCAAAGGCAGTGTTCAGCCCATGGGACTTACTCTGAGAAGCACTTAGATGTCACACCCTACCCCTGACCCCCTCAACCAGCTAACCTGAACTTTTCTCCTTTCATATTCTTGACTTTTAAGAAAGAAGTTATTCTCACTAACTTCAGTCTTTTAATTTTAATTCCCTCAACAGAGAGGAGGCTGAGAATATACATTCATAGTCCCAAACTGAGGAACGTTTTGTTCAAGATGAGAGATTCCCATTCTAAACTTTCTCTTGTTCCCTGGCTCAGAATGTCCAGGGAAATGTCCAGGGAACAGTTAAGTTGGAAGTTATCTCATGCAAATGTGAGTTAATTTGCTGGGGACACAGTAAGTTTCATTTTAGCCCTTGGGATAGGTTCTTGGTTTTATGTTTGGAATTCAAGATTAATGCTGTAGAAGGTTATGTCTAACTGAAATAACATAAACATACTGTTGGCACTATTTCAAGTATATTATGGCTTAAACAGATGCTTGAAGACTAACCTGGGAACCTGAGCACCATAAATAAGATGGTTTTATGGGAAAACAAATTGGATATTGCCCAGAAGGCTCCCATTCGGTCCTCCTACAGAGAATAATTCACTGCTAATGTTTAATCTCTGGCTACTTCAATAAATTCCCTACTAGCCAGAAAAACTGATGTATGCCTAAAGTAATATACCAATTAAGAACATTTCTGGGTGGTCCATACCAGTCATGTCTTTCCATAAACATGGAGGGTCAGGTGTTAGCTGTAATGTCATTCAGATACACCTGGTTCCAGCTGTGTTTCTGTATCTCGTATGCAGACTTTATTTGCCCTTTTGAATCTTAAGACTTCCCAAACAATATCTTCCAGTATAAGACTGCATATGTCTAGGGGCCATTCAGAATAGAGTGCAGACAAACTGAGAAGTTATAGAATGGTCTTAAACAGGTAAGTGGGCTGGGCAGATGAGGCCTTATCCTTGGGTCTAAATCTAGTCTGTCTTTGTAGGGGACAACATGCCAACTGCCAAGCAACTAGCCGACATTGGCTACAAGACCTTCTCCACCTCCATGATGCTCCTCACTGTTTACGGGGGCTACCTCTGCAGTGTCCGAGTCTACCACTATTTCCAGCGGCGCAGCTCCCAGCGCCAGGCTGCAGAAGAACAGAAGACCTCAGGAGTCCCGTAGAACTGGGGGGCTTTTTTCCTTGAGCAGAGAGACCTGAGGCATGTTGTGGAAAGACCTCACCTGCAATCATTTCTGAGTCAAGAGGATCAGGGCCTTAATGGTTTTCGAACTCTGCTGGGAAAAAGTGCCCATGTTTTTTCTGGTACAGTCAGTTTGGAGAGGCTATTGAATCATAACAGGAATGGGAGGGTGAGGCACACCTACAGACATTAAATATTTTGCCATGTCTGTGTCTTGGTGTTTTTGTTTACTTGAACAGGGTATGGACTACAGAGGTGGGGTCTTGACTACCAGTTTTCTAGTCACAGACTGGATTTCCATACCTTGAGCTCTTAGCACCCATGAAGTAGGGGATATACAGTTCTAGGAGTAGTAATCTCAGCTCTCCTGATCTCAGAGAAAAGACTGTCCCAGCATCTGTATAAATCTCCTGAGAAGACTCTGTAAAGACCAAAGCTCTTTTGTGGTCAGTGACCATTCCTGGACCAATTAAACTGTGTCCAGGTAATGGAGTTCTCTGGCCAGCTTGGCCACATGTGCACTTCTGAGCCAAGGAGGCAGAGGCCCTTGTTTAACAGCTGTTAAAATTGCACAAAATGGAGGCGGATAGTTCTTAAAATGTGAAGGGCTTTTGGGCAGCCTACAGTAATGCAGTCCATCTCCTTAAGCATAGTGGGTCTAGTATTAGCATCAGGGTTGATTTCTCACTGTGCCACTGCACAAGAATCTACCTGCAGGTCTGATTGCAGAGTTGTGAAGAGGATTTGAAAGAAAACGATGCATTCAAGGTAAAATCCAACTATGAAGAGATATTCTTGCCATCGTTTTTTTTTTTGGCCACGCGGCATGTGGAATCTTAGTTTGAACCCGTGCCCCCTGCAGCGGAAGCCCAGAGTCTTAACCACTAGACCGCCAGGGAAGTCCCACCACCATTTCATTTTGAGCTTTGAGGCTTGCTTGTTCACATCATTCTTGGTGATCGCCCAAAATATCAACCCCTTTGGACACCTGTCCTCTCTCATGTACATACTGCTCTGACCTTTGTCCCCCATTCCTAAACCTTTCACCTGAAGGCCCTCTTCCATGATTTAAAAACTCAGCATTCCTATATCCTCAACTCATTTACTCCCATCCTCTCTTGATGTGTTAACCAGGGACTCCACTGCCTTCTCTGCTTTCTCATTTGCCTGTACAGACAGTAAAGTGACCATGCTCTCAGCTCCCCAGTGCCACTTTCAAACAGTGTAAAATCAGTCCTTTTTGAGGAGCTTTCTTATATTCTCATTTTCACTGTATTCGAGAACTTGAATACTTCAAATCTTTGGATTCCTTTTTTTCCTTCCAATCTTTCACCCCCTTTTTGATCTAAACTGCTTCCCTGTCCAGCCTGTGCCCACAGCTGAGCATCCGAACTGCTGCCCTGCCTCCAGCCTTACCCTTCTCAACCCCAGACCTTGCTCCATTAGTTATCTAACTCACCCTCTTCCTTCTTTGCAGTACATAAACTTGCTTAAGTGGTAGTTTCTAAGTTAGAAGATTGGTCTGAGATTAAATGAGACAATTCATATTAATACTCCGGTACCTGTCAGCTATTAACACCTGCTGCTGACCTCCACATTTGTATCTTCCAGGTTCACCTTTGGAGCTTCAGATATATCCAGTTGCTTGCTATATCCACTCAAATCCTATAGTCCTCTCTAACTTGTCCACGACTAACAGCATTCCTTCATATCTCCCGGACCTACTTGTTTTTTTCCCCTTATTTTCACTATCATTTAAGTCAGGATTATGGGAGTCTCATTACACTATTCTCTGTACCCTACTCCCAACCAAGTAACTGTCTTATTAATTTCTACCATTTAAACATCCATTCAGTCAGTTCTACCCTTGTCATTTCTTGCTTATACTTTTGCAGGAGCCTTTTAGGGGTCTTAGTTCCAATCTTGACCTCATATTTGCCACATTGCTGTCAGAGACATCTATTTGGAACAGATTCGATTATGGCATTCTGCTTTGGATCCCCTCTGAAGCTCAACCACAGACAATAGGTTAAGAATCCCTGACCTATAAGGTCCAGTCCAGACTCCTTGGTATGGTGTATGAGGTCCTTAAGTCTTGACCCACCTTATGTTCCTACCTCACCCTTTGTGTTCTAGTAAAATCAAATGACCTGTGTGGTTGCACGTTGTTTCTTGTCTCCATGCCTGTTCTTTCTTTCTCTCTAAATGGAACATCCTTTCTATCCTCTTTTTCCTAAAAGGTTTCTCTGACTCTTCACGCTCCCATGCTGGGCCAAGTATCTATAGAAGACACCACTTTTTCTCTAAAAAAATCTTTAAAAGCACAGGTATCTAAGACAGTTTTGAAAAGAAACAAAGAAGATGGGTTGGGGTTACCAGATATCAAGACATAGTAGAAAGCTAATAGTAATCTAAATGTTGTGGTACTAGTGCAGGAGCAGACAAATAGATCAATGGCACAGAATAATAAACTCAGACACAGATCAGTGTATCTGTGAGAAATTGAATATGATAGAGGATACATCACAAACCCATGGGGAAATTCATATTCTATGTTGTTATGGATACATATGTGATTATAAAAGTATAAAAAATAGATTGAAAGGACAATAGTAGTCGTTACATTGGGGATGAGGTGAGGTGGAAGAGGGCAGAGGGGGGGGTCTTAAATGGAAACTGTTTCCTCTACTCACAACACTTCTACCACCAAATATGTTTTTCCCACACCAAACAATTCTCCAACTCTCCAGACACCAACTATGTCCTGCAGTTCAGTTCTGCCACTAAGCTACGTGGAGTTAGCGCAGACACCACAGGTTAAGGGCTCAATCATTCACAAGTAGTGGGGTGCCCAGGTCACCCAAACTTTGCCTGACAGCTACAGATCCGTTCCCACGACCTCCTCCTCAGGTTTGCTGTGATGGCTCACGTGACTGAACTCAGAGAAACTATTTATTATTACTAGTTTATTATAAAGGATACCACTCAGGAACAACCAAATGGAAGAGATGCATAGGGCCCATCCCTGTATCAGCATCTCTATGTGTTCCACCCAGAAGCTCTCTGAACCTCACTGTTTATAGAGTTTTAATGGAGGTTCCATTATATAAGCATGATTAAATCATCAGCCATTCAATGATTAACCCAATCCCCAGCACCTCTCCCCTCCCAGGAGATCGGGAATGTGGGGCTGAAAGTTTCAGCCTTCTAATCTGCCTTGTCTTGTTCCTCTGGCAACCAGCTCCCAACCTGAAACTATCTAGGGGCCCACCAAGAGTAACCTCATTAGCAAATAAAAAGATATATCACTCTGGAGATTCCCAAGGGTCTTAGAAGCTCTGTGCCAAGAACCTGGGACTAAGACCAATTATATATTTATTATATCACAAGGTCACAGGTCTCTAATTTTTTATTTCTTTTAAAAATAAGATTTGAAGTAAGACAAAATGTTAGAGGTATTAATTTGGGGTATTGGAAATATGAGAGCATACAGCATTCTTAATGTTTTTGTTTTTTTTTTTTTTCCGATTTCTCAAAAAGTTGAGGGGAGAAAAAATACTTTTGATAGCTTCTTATTATTTACTACAGTAGTTCTCAGCAGAAGTGGCACCCCACACACACAACAGAGGTGAAAGTGTTTTGATTGTCACAATGATTGGGAAGCATCTCTGGCGTCTGGTATGGCGTCTGGTAGGTGGAGGCCAAGGATGCCAGAATTCTCACAATGTCTGGGATAGTCTTACACAACATACTGTCCCAAGTCCTGCACAACTATCAAATGTCTCTATAAATATTCAAGTGAAAAAATCTATAATTAGCTGAGCCTATAACCTCTTTTACCTATAAATATGAAGTATTTTTTGTACAGTTTTTAGTGTACTCTGAATCCTCTAGGCATGCAATTACTGTATAAATGGAGGGGAGATTGTAGTGTAGTTTATTTAGAACTTTTGTTCACCATTTCAAAAAACCATGCCATTGATGGCAGAGTCTGTTCCTGGCATTTGAATCTCTGACACAACACGATAGTATCAGTCTGCATTTGTAGCCACTGTATTCATGGTGAATGTACAGAAGTGCAAGCATCTGAGTGCTAGTATAACTATGCCCAATATTTATATGTGGAAATAATTTTATTATAAATTCTTAAAACATATCCTTTATATTACTATTAGAACATTATGGTGATTTTTAAAAATTATGTGTACAGTAGATAAGTTAAATGTTAATTGCATTTAAGGATAGCAAAGGGAGTGTTACAAATATTTGTAACCACCTGGTTTAGAAATAATCCATTCATATTTGGTCAGCTTTTGCTATGGTGTTGAGGTGATGGTTAATTTTGTTTCAACTTGGCTAGGCTATGGTGCCCAGTTGTTTCATCAAACATCAGTCTGCATGTTGCTTTGAAGGTATTTTTTAGGTGTAATTAACGTATCAGCCAACTTGGAGTAAAGCACGTTGTCCTCCATAATATGGATGGGCCTCACCCAATCAGCTGAGGCCTTAAAAGCAAAGACAGAGTTCACAAAGAAGGAATTCGGCATTAAGAACGTAACATAGAACCCCTACCTGAGTTTCCAGCCTGTGGATCTTGGACTGCAACAACTCTTCACTGCATTTTCAGCCTGCCGGCCTGCTCTAAATTTCAGACCTCCCAGTCCCTACAACTGTGTTAGCCAATTCCCTGAAATAAGTCAGTCTCTCTTGCCCTCACTCTTATTCTCTCTCTAATGTATTGGTTCCGATTCTCTGGAGAACTCTAATAGAGTAGATAATACGTAATATGCCAATATATATCCGTCCAGTCTTACTCCCTGCCTAGGTTCAGTCCTTTCCTACCTCATTTTCACTTGGAGCACCTACTGTCATTTCAAAAAAGCTTGTTAAAACCTAAACTCAAGCAATTGTTTAGTATTTACTGAGCATGAACTATATTTAATAAAGAAGAATAGACTTATTTGCTGTCAAATTAAGACGAAGAAATATAATTAAGTTCATCGGTTATTACACTAAATATCAACAGACTGAATTCTCCCATTAAAAGACAAAATCTAATAGACTGGGCTAAAAGAGCAAATCCAAAGTATATATAGTTTCTAATAAACATACTCACTAATAAAGAGAAGTTGAAAATAGATGGGTAAGACATACCAGAAATGCAAACGAATGTAAAGCAAGAATGGTAATATTAAGAAAGGTTAACAAACACTAAATGGAATAAAGAGATCATCTGGTAATATAAAAAGACATAAATTATGAAGGGTGGTTATCATAAATTTGCAACAAACAAAGCAATGAAAAAAACTAAAGAAAAATTCTTAGGAATACAGGAGAACAGGTTAAAAATACAATTATGTTGAGAGTCTATCTTACTTTGTTCAGACTGAACAGCACTAGAAGAATAAAGTAAGGACTGAGAAGAAATGGAAAATACAAACAACAAACCTTATACACACGTGTGTGTATATATAATAAGTATAGAATAGATCTTCTGTGAATATCTACAGTTCACTTATAAACACTGATTGACTATTTAAAACAATTTTTTAACAAATTTAAAAGTAGGAATTTTACAGATTGCAGGAATTTTACAGACTGTATGCTCTGATCACATCCAATAAAATTATAAATAAATAATGATATTCTCAACTACGTGGAAATGGAATATTCCTGGGCAACCCTCAAATCAAAGAGAAAGACCAAAACTGAAATTTCTTACCTTCTTTAAAGCAATAAAACAAAGTATTTCATATAAAATTACAGGACACAGCCCAAGATCATGTCAGGAAATGTATGCCCTTAAATGCCTTATGCAAGAGAAAAAAAAAATGCTATTAGGCTTTTTATAGAGATGAGAACCACTGGCTACTGGGTCAAGGTCAAATTCCCTATCATGATATTTAAGACCTCTTGTACTCCATAACAACCACCCCTTTCACAGCACTTTTAATACTTAAATAATACAGGGCAATCTCTCGTTAATGGCCATACAAGTTTGTATAGTCTTTTTCTACCAAAAATTTAAAGCGTCTATACCCTCTTACCTAGTTATTTCACTGCTAGGACTCTTGCCCTTAGAAACAGTCACACAACTGTACAATATTTTCGTACAAGGTTATTATTTGCAGTATTATGTTAATAGTAAAGAGCCTTAAATAAGCTCAAGAATTAGTTAATGAATAACGGTATACCCATAAAATGGAATGTTATCAGTCAAAACCAGCAGAATATGTATGGTATAATCTCATTTTTGTTTTAAAAGAAACACATTTGTATACATTTGGTTATCTGACAAGTGGTTCTAGAAGGCTATATACCAAACTGTTAATAATGATTAGGGTGAATGGAGATGTCATGTACTTAACATATTTTTACCATGAGCATATGTAGCTTTTATAACAAAAATATTTTTTGAGTTACAAACATATACAAAAGCTGAGGGAATTTAGAAATAAAACCCATATACTTATTCCTGTTTTAACTGTTTTGAACATATTGCCACACTTGCTTCAACAGGTTTTTTGCTTTTTGTTTAAGAAAAAAAATTGTGTTCATTTATATCATATCTACTAGTTTGTAACTCCTTAAGGTCAGGACTCAATACGTGAATATATTTTCAATGGAAAATATTTTAAAATACAGATAAATAAAAGTGCCCCTTGTCACTCTGTCCCACCCCAACACCCCTTCCCATTTCCCTACTCAGAAATTGCCTGTGTTAACAGTTTGGTGTATTTTTTCTACCATTTTCAATGTGTTTACATGTACATAAAGAAATATATGCTGATTGAATTCTCTTTTTGCTGGTCTCTTCAACTATTCAGAGGCCAAAGACTCAGGAGAGAAGGACTAATGGGCAAAGCTTGGGACATCATAGCTCTCCCCACCCTGTGTTAGTCAGGATCAGCTTTGGTAGCAGGGTTATAGCTTGTCCTAAGAACCTTATTGGAGAGAGAGGACAATGAAGGAAAGAGACCAGCCACAAGGAATACCTCCATAACTGCACGAGCCACAATTCCTTATAATAAATTATTACCAGCAAAGCCATGTTGCTGCTAGAAAGTTTTATATTGTTTCCTAAAAGTCTTTCATAGAAGTCAGTTGAGCGAAAGCAGATCCCAAATCTACTTTTATAGGCTTAGGGCTTGTGGCTGAACTCTTTTTGGTGAGACCTGCCCTATGAGAGACCTTGCTGAACTAGAAAAAACAGAATTGTATGCCGACGGCTGAGGTGAAGGTGGTACAGATAACCCTACTGTGTACTGCCCTATGCCAATTCATAGGCCCCTTTTTAAAAAAGCCATTTTCTTTATCTCTCTTAGGTTACGTTCCAAGTCCTAGGAAAACCCTCTCTACAACTGCTTTTAGAAGACTCATCTTACTGCTTTAAAACTTTGTGGCTCCCATGACCTACCAGCTAAAATTTAACTCTTTGGCCTGACTGTCAAGGTTCTTCACAATCTGGCCCCAAGCAACCTTCTTATTCTCATCTCCTGCCACTTTGATCCAACTGCAACAGATCAGAGTTCCCTGAAAATGCCACATACTTGTTTTTACATTTAAAAAGTTTTTAAAAATGAATTATTCCAAACTTATTGAAGAGCACCAGAAATAAAATTTCATACCAAATCCACACCCCCCCCCACTCCATAAAGATAAGCACTATCCATCCTGCAGTTGCTGTATGTTTCTGTATGTCTACTACAGAAGTACCCTAGATATATTTTTGGGTTTAAAAAGTACTGTTGGGCTTCCCTGGTGATGCAGTGGTTGAGAGTCCGCCTGCCGATGCAGGGGACACGGGTTCGTGCCCCGGTCCGGGAAGATCCCACATGCCGCGGAGCAGCTGGCCCCGTGAGCCATGGCCGCTGAGCCTGCGCGTCCGGAGCCTGTGCTCCGCAACGGGAGAGGCCACAACAGTGAGAGGCCCGCGTACCGCAAAAAAAAAAAAAAAAAAAAAAAAAAAGTAATGTTAATTGCATCAAACGGGACATATTCTTTTGCAACTTGCCTTTTTCATTCAACATTATGTTTCTGATATTTATCCTTCACACTGGTTGATTTTATGTGTCGACTTGGCCACTGAAGGCCCAGACAGAAGGTTAAATAGTATTCCTGGTACACCTGAGAGGGTGTTTCTGGATGAGATTAATATTTGAATCTGTACACTGAGTAAAGCAGATTGCCTTCCCCAATGGGTTTGGGCCTTATCCAATCCATTAACAGCCTGAATAGAACAAAAAGGTGGAGTAAGCTCATACAACTCAATGTAAAAAAACAACCCAATGGACAGAAGACCCAAACAGACATTTTTCCAAAGAAGACACACAGATGGCCAACAGGCACATGATGCTCAACAGTGCTAATCATTAGGGAAATGCAAATCAAAACCACAATGAGATATCATCTCACACCTGTCAGAATGACTATCATCAAAAAGTCCACAAATAACAAATGTTGGCAAGGATGTGGAGAAAAGGGACCCCTAGTACACTGTTGGTGGGAATGTAAATTGCTGCAGCCATTATGGAAAACAGTATGGAGGTTCCTCAAAAAACTAAAAATGGAAATAACATATGATCCAACAATTCCACTCCAGGGTATATACCTGAAGAAAATGAAAACACTAATTCGAAAAGATATATGTACCCCAATGTTCATAGCAGCATTATTTAAAGTAGCCAAGATATGGAAGCAACTAATGTGTCCATCAACAGATGAATGGATAAAGAAAATGTGGTGTGTGTGTGTGTGTGTGTGTGTGTGTGTGTGTGTGTATATATATATATATATATATATATAAAATGGAATATTACTCAGCCATAAAGAATGAAAATTTGCCATTTGCAACAACACAGATGGACTTGGAGGGTATTATGCTAAGTGAAATAAGGTAGAGAAAGACAAATACTCTATGTTGGCACTTATATGTGGAATCTAAAAAATATATACCTGAAGCTGATATAATATAAATCAACAATACTTTAATTTTTAAAAAAAGATGGAGTAAGAGGGCAGTCTTTCTGTCTACTTGACTGTCTTTGAGCTGGACACTGGTCTTCTCCTGCCTATGGAGTTGGACTGTGACTTACACCACCGGCTTTCCTGGTTGTCAGGCTTTTGGACTCAGATTGGAACTATACCATCAGCCTTCCTGGATCTCCAGCTTGCTGACTGCAGATCCTGAGATTTCTCAGCCTCCAAAACCATATGAACCAATTCCCTATAATACATTTTTTAAAAATTTATACATAAATATATATATGTCCTACTGGTTCAGACTAATAGATCCATATTAATAGGAAAACTTAGCTCTTCATTTTAATTGTTGTATAATATTCCAATTACATGAGTAAATCAATTTATTCCATTCCTCTAGTGAAAGATCACTGAGTCTCTTCCGCTTTTTCCCTCTTATTAACAGCAATGCAATGAGTATCCTTGTACTAGTTTCTATAAAAGACCAATTACTAATATTTAGCTTTACTAGTTGTGAAGTTGCTTTTCCAAAGCAGTTATGTCAATGTACTCTCACCAGCAACATTTCCTCATTCTGTTGGCGTCAAGGGGTTTCTATTCATTTTAATTTACATATCATGGATTTCCAGTAAGGATGATCACCTTTTTATTGATTATCCATTGGCATACACCCTCTAGGAATTACCTATGCATATCCTTTGCTCCCTCCCCCTCTCCTCTTCTTGCTATTGGGCTTTGTCATTTTTAAAATTATTCATACTCTGGATACTTGTATTTTGTTAGTTATATGTGCTGCAGGTTTGAGGAAATCTTTTGGAACTTTTTTATTTGGTGGGGGGTGCTGGTGGTAGTATAAGAATCCCACATCGTCTGCATCATCATGTACAGGTCTTTCCAGAGCAGTCCCATAGATAATTGATCTGAAATCAGTTTTCCTGCAAGTTCTTACCTGGGGATGGGGTTGGAGGTGTGATGTTTCCCAGACCACACAGGAAGTATACATTCAGGTTCTCAGATTCACATGAAGTGTGGGCCCAGAAATTGAGAAAATTCTCAGGAGCATCCTGACCCCACAAGCCCAAGCATTCAAATTTCTTTGCTTTCTCCTTTTGCCAACTGTGTGAATTTTTGATAGCTTCCCCCTTTTGCTGTTGCTCTTTCCGGGTCCCAGCTTTAACTGGAGGTCTCAGTTTCAGCTTTCTGCATGGGGCCACAATCTTGTCTCTTGTCAGCATTAAAACCCAAGTCCTTAGGGTATATTCTCCTCTCCCTTCAATAACTGCATCAGCTGTTTTGCCTTCTGCTCTCGTTTTCAGTACCTTTGCATCTTTTGTGTCCCTTTCTTGGAAGCTCAGCTGTGCATTAAAGAAAAAGAAAAAAACCACCACAACTTCATCCACCATTCCTGAATGTTTGTCTCAGATTATTTTAGTCTACATTAAGACAGAACTGATAGCTTTCATATCCTCCCATCTCTTCCAAACATAACACCTTCCTATTCCTGTTTTCCTGGCAAAGCTCTACTCATCTTTAATGGCCCAGCTCCACCTTCAACTTTTCTCCCACCTTGCCGAGAATAATTTAGAATAGTTGTTATCACATTGTATCATTTTTTTTTCCTTTCCTAACTGCAGTCTGAGATCTCTGAAGTAGAAACCAGATCTTGTTCATCTTTGTGTCCCCAGCTTCTCTGCCACAGTGCCTATCATAAAGTAGGCACTAAATAAATATTTTATTGAACTGAAAATATCTTCCTGCAGGCATACTGGACCTAAAGTCTGAAGAACTTGGTTTAAAATCAGCATACTAGGACTTCCCTGGTGGCGCAGCGGTTGAGAGTCTGCCTGCCAATGCAGGGAACACGGGTTCGAACCCTGGTCTGGGAAGATCCCACATGCCGCGGAGCAACAAAGCCCGTGAGCCACAACTACTGAGCCTGTGCATCTGGAGCCTGTGCTCCGCAACAAGAGAGGCTGTGACAGTGAGTGGCCCCCGCTCACTGCAACTAGAGAAAGCCGGCGCACAGAAACGAAGACCCAACACAGCCCAAAATAAATAAATAAAATTTTAAAAAAACCCCAAAAAATCAGCATACTATCACCCACTAACCAAACTCATATGATTATTTTTAGGATTATGATAATGCGAAAGCTCATGATACATGATAGGCAATCTAAGATGTTTGTGTTTTTTGAACAACTTCTGAGACTCAGTTTTCTAACTGTGGCAGACTGAATTTTTCAAAGGTGTATGCAACCATACCTCCCGTTCCCCATGCTCTTCTGCAGTGACCTCGCCACTGCTTCAAGAGGTAGAATCTATCTCACCACCTCCTCGTATCTAGGTGGTCCCTGTGACTACTTTGATCAACAGGATATAGTGGAAGTAATGTGTGCCAGTTCCAGTCAACATTCTCTTTTTTTTTTTTCTGGCCACACCGCTCAGCTTGCAGGATCATAGCTCCCCTACCAGGGATTGCACCTGGGCCACCAGGGAAAGCGCTGGCGGCTCTAACCACTGGACCGCCGAGGAATTCCCCCAGTCAACATTCTTAATGGTCCTAGTGACTTCTGCTCCCTGCATCATGGAATGCAACCACCTGAGCAAAGCCCAAGGGCATGGAGAGGCCACATTTAGGTACGTTAGTTGATAGCCCCGACAGAGTTCCCAGGGAACAGCCAGCATTAACTTCTAGCCAGACCAGTTAATCATCTTTGACATCCAGCTCAGTTGAGTCTTTAAACTACTCCATTCCCGGTTGCCATCTGACTGCAACCACATGAGATATTTCCAACTGGGCTCATTCAACCAACCAAACCATGAGAAATAATAAATTGTTCTTTCGAGCCACTACGTTTTCAGGTGGTTAGTTACATTGTAATAGACAATCAGAACATTCATTTATGGAATGGGGATAACAATCCCTACTTTTACAGCAGTGTTCTGAAGTTCACTTTTTGATGTTGTGAAATCATCTTCAAAGCAGTTAAGCACTATACAAACATGTTATCTTTTCAATAAATAATAAAGTTAAAACTCTTTTACATTCAACAGAGGAGAGGTAATGCCTTGCTTCTCTTACAAATATTCCTAGTTCTTGGGTAGGGATGATGGGTCTGCATCTAACCTGCTCTGCACTGATTTGGGGCCTTCCTCTCAGGCATAAAACCTTCCCAGGCCATCTATAAAACTGGCCTCATGACAGTCTTGCTGCCCCCCCCACCAACCCCCCCCCCCACCCCGTTAACACTATTATCTTCCGGCTCTGTATTCAAACTCCCTAGCAACCTCTCTCTCATCTCCCACTCCAGCTATATGCATATAGTTCCTCTTTAGAACAAGACCCTGTTCCTATAACTGACCCTAATCTCAATTCACTCATCCAAGGCTAACTCTAATCAGTCTATGCCTCTGGCTAAATGCTTCTTCAACAACTATTCTTCCTCATATGAAGTCTTGGGAAGTGTTACAGTATAGTGGTTAAGAACAGAGACTCTGAGTTTGATTCTTTACTAGCTGTTTGAATTTAGGCAAGTTAACCTATTTTGCTGTATTTTAATCATATGTAAAGTGCTTAATACAGTACCTGGCATGTAATAAAGAGCTATGTGTTAGCAATTATTACTTTAATTATTATACCACTTGGTTGCATCTTTTGTCAGATTAACTGGGCCAACTAATTCAGATTGTATTTACAAAGCAATTGTTCAAAAGGCAATATACATACCTTGTCTGACTTTCAAAAGCATTTTCATTCATATTTCATAATTACTAATTTATTCAACAATACGGCAAATTGAGGAACTAAATGTAAGACCCTAGTCTTTTAGTCTTCCTGACTAGCTCTGACCAAATAACTATGTAAGACTTTTTAGAACTTAATTTTTCCATGCCCTATAGTAAGTCTTTTTAAAATCCAGCCACTCAGTAAGTTTAGTAGAGTCAATATCCCAATGATGTCAATGAACATCAAATGAGTATCTGATTCTTAGAACAATAACATACTTCTTTCAATTTTTATCCATCTCCCTAACAATGAAGCACACCATATGTCTTAATGTACACAAGAGCATCTGGAAATATTTTGGTAATCTGAATATTCACTAAATGGAAAACTATTTTAAGAGATGAATACTACTATTAGTAATTTTGCCTTGACCTCAACTAGAGAAAAATCTAGATTAGGAAGACTTTTTCTCCATAGGCTAAAAGAGAAAAACAGAACTAAAAGAGAAAACATCTGCTTAGACTCACTTATCGCAATCTTAAGATGTTAACTGGCAGTCTCTGTATTCAATAAAATGGGAAATACAGGAAATACTCAAGGTGTCTTAGCCCTTCAACCACAGCCTTTGTTGCTTTAGTAATATACATGCTTTCATCTGCTCAGTATTTTTTCTTATGGTCACTACACATGTTTATTTTTTCTTAAAATATAAAGCCCTAAAATGCAGGCGCTCTCTTTCCAGCATGCACAGAAAGGAAAAACTTGGTGTCCCATGGCCTCTAGAATCAGACGTGAAAAAGTTCTTAATTAGATTATGGGTTCAGGGGATTGGGGACAGAGTCACTAAAGAGGTTGAGACAGCAGATGAGGGTTGAAGCACTTTTAATCACAGAAGAGTAAACAATAGTATAAACCGTTAACAACTCACCCAGTGGCTGTTGTCCTCCAGCCCTCAGCTCACCTGTTCCTCCCACCCCCCAACTCCCTGCGTACCACTGAATAAAGAGCAGGGTATCTATCAGCAGCTGTCCATCACTACCAGGTGGCAGGAAGGGGACCTAGCTAGGGGCCACAGCAATCCTGGCCATCCATTCATGGTTGTCTGTTTCTATATAACGTCGTGTGAAATATTCCATCTCCAAAGGAGGAACAGTGCAGAAACCTGGAGTGAACTTAGCTGCTCCATTCAGATGGCCAGAACTTCAAGAGCCATGGGCAACAAGGGAGGGGACTCTCTGGAGCCAGCATAATTCAAGATGCAGCCAAATCTGGGATTGAGGTGGGTTCAAAGGGGACCAGGCTTGTGCTCCAACCTAGGCAACGAAACTCACACATATGCACAAATGCATATGCACATGTGCACACATATGCACACACGCACGCGCACACACAGAGCAAATAACATTACTGAAAGAACCTGGAGGCTATTAAATACAAAATGGCAGAGTTTTTTTAAAAAAGTGAAAATATTTGCTTCTTTGATTCTCCTCAGTGCCCTGCACACGCCCTAGTCACAGGAGTGAAGATGCGGGGAGGCCCAGAGGAGTAGGTTGCCAGCAGCCCTACGAGTCCATCTATGCTGAAGTCCCCATACCAACCACCTTACTCTTCAGCCAGTAGCTGCCTCCCATGTGACCATTCACCCGACCGGCACCATTGCTGGAGCTGCGGCCACAGGGGCCTTTTGTGCTACTGGTCATATCTTCTTCTTCTGAGCTGCTTTCCACATCACTGCGATCATCCTTAGATACCTGGGTGGGATGAGGCCAAAGGTAGAAAAGGTAAGGACAGAACTTTTCTAGAATCGTAAGACAGACAAAGCCCACGGAGCCCATGTTTGGGCATTGCTCCCAATCTGGCCTACTTTCTGGTGGCACCTGACTCAAAATACTATCTGGACCACAGAGACTGTTGTGAATATCCTTTGCCTGCTTTCTGGGTTTCTCTCTCATCATCTCTAATTCTGTTCTGAATGGAATAAGTAGCCATCTTGGTAGAGGAGTTTATCTTTCAGGAACAGCCTAAAAGAGCTGAAATCATTCACCCAGTTGTGGTTTAGGTTTGAAGGAAACTCCACAGACATCCTTTCTCCTATTGTACCTCAAGAAAAGAAAAGGCCAACACAAACAATACATATGGCTATCATCATTGCTTCTATCTTCTGGTGGTGTGGCCACTACAGTTTTGGTTATCCAGAGTTTTGCTTTATCCCCAAAGCTGATCCACAACTGGGCTCTTCCTGGGCTCAACTATTGACACCCTATGACTAGGGTCATAGGGTGTTGATAGTTACTTCTCTTGAGCAACCCCAAGATACACAGTATGGTGAAAAGAAAAGTAGACTGGCAGTCAGCGAGTAAAAAATCCCAGTCCCAATCATGCTACTCTCTATGAATCTTTACCTTTCAACCTCAGCTTTTTGTTCTATATTTTCAAATGAAGGATTTGGATTACAGCAGTGTTTTTCAATCTAAACTATCCTGCATACCAAGCACAGTATTTCAGATTCTCTACCGTGGACCATAAAAGTAAAGGAGAAAAACCCAGTGAAACCTATGTCAGACTTTTGCCCTCCCGAACTGAAGGATAATAAATGTGTTTTTTTTGTTGTTTTTGTTTTTTTAAAGTAACTAAGAGAAGGGGGTGAGAAGGAAACAAAACTACAATTGCTATTGCCAAGGGGTGGGGGAATTGCTTTGGTTAGCTCTAAGATTCTATGGTTTATTATAGCTATCGACCTCTGAACCCAGATGAACTGATTATCTGATCTTTAGGAAATTTCCACCAGAGGGCAGTGTGTCTAAATTTGAGGGAAAGGGAGGCTCAAAAAGGAGGGGGCAGTGGGTGGGTGGGAAGGAAAGGAAAAACAGAAAGGGGAAAAAAAATGAGTAGACTCTAATCTTGCCTCAATTTAGGAAAAAGAACCTGGCAACTTGAGCTCCATTCAACAATGGCCCAACCTGAGCTCCATATAAAATGGCAGAGTTTTTTAAAGAAGTGAAAATATTTTCTTCTTTGATTCTCCTCAGTGCCCTGCACACCCCCTAATCACAGGAGTGCAGATGCGGGGAGGCCCAGAGGAGCAGGCTGTCAGCAGCCCTACAAGTCCATCTACGCTGAAGTCCTCATACCAACCACCTTACTCTTCAGCCAGTAGCTGCCTCCCATGTGACCATTCACCCGACTGGCACCGTGGCTGGAGTCAGGAGAGATACATGCTCTGATACAACCCAGGGAAACAGAATGGAAAGCAGGAAGGAAGAGAAACACATTCAGACAGACATGCTTCACTGAACACCAGAAGCACAGATACACTTACATGCAAGAGATGAAACTGTCCAGCTCCCACCAGGCATAGAAAAAAGGAAGGAGGTGAGAAAAGAGTGGAGAGTACAGAGTCTGGGTCTAATCCCTCCTGGATAGGTCACCTGGTCAGGAAAGAGCAGGGGAGAAGAGAGATGTCCAGTAGCTACAGCAAGATGCACAGGCACACTAAGCAAGTTCTGAAACCAATTGCAGCCATAAAGAATAGCGACACAAGGGCTTCCCTGGTGGCGCAGTGGTTGAGAGTCTGCCTGCCGATGCAGGGGACACGGGTTCGTGCCCTGGTCCGGGAAGATCCCACATGCCGCGGAGCAGCTGGGCCCGTGAGCCATGGCCACTGAGCCTGCGCGTCTGGAGCCTGTGCTCCGCAACAGGAGAGGCCACAACAGTGAGAGGCCCGCGTACCGCAAAAAAACAAAAACAAAACAAAACAAAAAAAGAATAGCGACACAAGGGATCATATATTCCTGGGAAACATTCCATCCCTTTGTCCTAGAGTCAGTGTATCCTCTACCAGAGCCCCTCCCCTTGGGATTGTGTATTGCCGAAGGCTGAATCCCCAGCCCGCAGGCTAACACAGTCTGACTGCTTCAGAATTTGCAAAATTCAGTTATGAGTTTTATCACTGAATGATCTTTCTTTATGCTTTTGGGCTCTTGGCATAAGATGGGTATTTGAAACCCTAAAGACCTATCTCACTTAAGACCCCTGCCTCATACAACAGTAAGGTGAGATCGGTACTCAGTCCCTTACATATACCATATCTTGAACATCACAGTGTGGCCATCTTGGGGTGGCTTGCGACTTACCAAACTACTCCTAGGCAATCTAACATCTCTGCTTTTATACAGTGTATATCTTGGAGCTCTGCATATGATTTCCTTTGAAAAAAGGTTCCCATGCTAAAAACAAAAATATGAAATCCACAAAGTAGGTAGGTAAGGGGTAGGAAATGGTTGAGGTCATCTCCAAACCTAATCCTGTTTATTATTTTACAATGGTCATTCCTAAGGGACAGGAAGAAGGCAGATTCTTCCTCTGACATCTAAGTCATGTCTTAGATGGCTAAACACTCATACTTAAAGAAAAGATGGAAACTTTGGAGCCCTGGGCTCTTTGCTGGGTAATACCTATTTTCCCACCCAGCCCCAAAGAAAGAAGCCATCTTTCATCCTCACCTTTCCTCGGATCAAGGCTTTGAAAGCAATTCGTGCAATTAGGTAGGACCAGATGACATGCAGAACCTGTAGGATCAGGAGAAGGCCATTGAAGAGCCACCAGGATGGATAGGGCCCGATCATCTCCCAACTCTCAAAGAGGGTCGTGTTCAGAATCCTGTAAGAGGGAGGCCAATGGTCAGATTCCAGAGTCAAAGCCAGACAGATAGGGATGAAGCTGAATTCCCTGGAAAGCAGAACCTTGTGTTTTCTCCCCATACCTTCTATCAGTTGAAGTTCCAGAGATATTCATCCACAGTGAGAAAAGAATAAAGAAAGGGGCCCATGGAGTTTTCTATCTTTAGGGATAAGGGAAGATATAGAAATCTTAGCAACTGATAGAATAAGTCGTATTATTAATCACTTCAAATATACAGAGTTTCACAAGTTTGGGACACCAATTTTAATCATAATCCTAGGAATTACTCAGATCCTCAGGCACATATAGGACAGCTGGTAGCTGATTCCCTCAGACTAAGGAGAATCTCCAACCCACAGAGTCAATGACTTTGTATCATAAAGTAGTGAGTGTAGAAGTGAGAGTGGTGTATGTGTGTGTTGGTCAGGGTGGGAGACAGGGTATAGAGCAGGAAAACAAGCAAGAGCCTGAGAATTTTGTAATCAGTACAAAAGAAGGCAAAGGAATTACTTAGGCATAAAATGAAGACTGCTCCTCAGAGATGAGTCAGGCGAACCACAGCTAAGTGAGTTGGATGCTCTCAGTCTAGATTACACCTCACTAGAAATATTGTGCAAGGGAAATGAGGTCCTTTGAGAGTCCATAAAGGGTCAGGTTAGGTCAAGGAAGAAGCAGAGCAATATTTAGGGTTAGGGAACCTTGGTGGTCTGTTCCCTCAACTGGTGAAAGGTATCACCAGTTTATGGCTACGTATCTACCATAGCTCCACAGCCCTACCACTTACCAGAATGGATAGATTCCTAGACGAGTCACCACAAAAATAGCACTGAAGATCACAAAAAGGGTGTCACAGAGACGCTGATACTTGGCATAATTGGCCAGCTTGGCTGCCTGGAGAAAGGAAGATAAGAATTGAGCTGGGGAGAAAGCCAGTTCTCAGGAGGGAAAGTAAAGAAAGAGGAATAGTGAGGAAAGGGGGGTTGGGGTCTTACCTCCAGCAAGAAGTCTGAGGCATCATGTAGACACATGACCAGAGTTCCCACTCGAACCATGTTGTTGATGTAGGAGAAGGTAATGAGCCCAATGGTGGCCAAGTGATGCACAAACATGATCAGGAAGTCCTAGGAAGGAATGGAAATAAAACAGGCAGGTAAAGGCAAGGCCATAGAGCTGCTGGCCAACTCAATGTCCTGCATTGTTCTCAGAAGGTCTTATTCCACCCCTTAGAAGTTCCATTTTGTTTAAATTCTCCCTCAGGGAGCTGCCTAACATTTGACCCAAAACTCTCTACGTCAATGACTGACCCATAATCTACGTTAATATAGCTCAAAACACAGAAAAGAACAATTTTCTTTGGTAGTTGCAGAACATGTACAGCTTGGATGCTGAGCTGACACTTGGAAATAATTTCCCAGGTGGTAGTCAGGCATACAAGCCTTAGACATTTCAGATATCCTTGAAAGTCTAAGACTCTTCTGCTTTGATGAAGGAAATTTCAACCAAAGGGACCTAACAGAAAGGGGAGGTTTGTGAAGGGGGCAAAGCTAAACTATTCCAAAACATTTCAGAGACATGCTAAACAATCCATCTTACTACAAGCACTTCCTGCTTTCAGATTTAAAGCTCAAACTTCCCCTTGGGTTCAAGTGCCAAGGTTAGCTCTGGAGAAATCTCTAAATACCTGAGTTATCAGACATATCTAATAAATACTTCCCAGCCCAGTGAGGGAGAGAGGGTGGGAGAGGGCAGGTAAATCTGCATCAGAGAAGCAAGGATATAAAGTCTGTGCTCTCCACAGAGACAGATACAATGGTACATTTTAGCTCTTGAGTTGGGGATGAGTTTACAAATACACGTTCTAGAATGTTTTAAAACCAACATATGTATTACAAACCTTTTTATATGCGTCATGTATTAAAATAAAATTTTAGTAAGGAGACCTGTGTCTACTAATCATAGGAGGGTGAAAGGCATCTGAATTGTGTATCAAGCTTCTAGGTTACACAACAACTAATAACCCAGATCAATTTCAATCCATTCCCACAAAGGCTAACCCTGATTTTCCTTACCAAAGATAACCACAAGTTAGTGATAGATTAGGGTTAGAGCTGCTGGAACTGCATTATGTCAGGTGGACACCAATAAAAGGTGAAGATTCTGCCCTTTCTGTCTGCTTATAAAAAACTTCAGTCATTTCCAACTTTGCCACTCTGGGCAAGTCAACTCACTTCTCTGAATCTTCGTTTCCTAAACAGTAAGTAAAGGGTAAACTAAATCATCCTAAACCCCTTCCAACTGACATTCTTTAAGTAAGTGGGGTCACCAAGAAGGGAGAACAGAGAGGGAACAAGGGTCCCTAATGCCAAACAAAAGCCAGATCTAGCTTTTCTGGAATCAAGGCCTTTCCTGGATCAGGCCTTACTATCCCTACGTTCTGAGCTTAGGAACTAAGCTCAGACTAAGTTTCCTGAGCTATGTAAGAACCTTGGAGAAAATGAGGAAAAGGGTATGCTTCTTAGACGGTTAACTGTTTTCATCCTGGGCTGCCCTGAATGCCTCAAATATACTTCATCATTAGTCAGGTCTCACTTCTGAGAACATTACAAAGAGCTAAAAGTCCCATTAAACCTACTTTCTCCCTCTTTTGTGGTCCCAATCAGGGCAGAGAATCTATCACAATGACAATAATGATGATAGCTGCTGGAAAGGAGGATGCAATAAGTCAGGGAGTTGAGGGAGCCAATGTCCTTACCTTTCTTTTAATGTCTGTAAACTGAGAAAACATAAGAGACCAATAGAAAGCCAATTCCATGATATAATAGTAATAAAGCCCATTTGTGAGAGGCTGGAAGAGAGAAAGTAGTAGTTAGAATACCAGCTAGTCAAAGACTCATTCCACCTCCCCAAATTTCTCCCTCTCAGAGGAGCCATACCCCAAATTATTAAATAACCTTCCTCTCCATCATCTTCCAAGATCTGCAATAGCTAACAGACCTTGGATTGGTGCGGAGACTTAAACCTCTTCCCTTCCACATACACATCTTCAGCTCTCATCTTTCAGAGATCAGATAAGGTTAACACATACTATAGCACAACCAAATTAGTGTGTCTAGAATTCTGGGCAATTAGTGCTTTTCAGGGGATTAAATACACTGAGGGCTTTCTTTCTTCTACTCTGTTAGCAGTCCCCTGACATTTTTCTACTATGGACTAGAACCATAGTAGAAAATCTTGAGGGATTCAAAAGGGACACATGAACCAGAAAGCACCTCATTAAGTGCCAGGGAGCTGTTTTTCTTTCCAGCCCAATTAGGGTGAATATAGGAACCTGGAACAAACAGATCACTGGATTTCACTGCTTATGGGGACCCCAAAAATATATACCTGAATATATGACTCAAAGAGACTCAGTCCCTAATCCCTCAAGAATCCCAAGGAAATGTGCTATCTTCCCTTAGGACTGGCAATGTACTCTCCCCAACCCCATCTTACACACACACATAAGACCCCTGTCTTGAAAGGGCTCAGATCCTACCTGATAAGGGTAACTGTGCCAGCATTGTCGGGTGTCCCAGAACCAAGGCGACTAAGAGAAAACAGATAATCTAAGTCAGCCCTTAGAATTCTCCCCTGGCTCATCTATATAATCCCTTTCTCTCTATGCTTGGGGCAAAAGAGTTGGGAAAGAAAAAGGAATCCCTCTTGACAGAATTTAGGGTAACTAAATGGCTAGACTTTTCTTCTAGAACAAGAAAGTGTTATTACAAAGAGAGAAACCATGCTTTGAGGTATGTAAGAGCAATGAGAGCTCTAGGATAGTTTCTGGAAACATCACAACCTGGAATATATAGGAAACTGGGAGGCAGGAAGACAATGATTTCATTTAATAACTGAGAGCGAGATCTCCATGCCAAAGATTCACAAGTCAAAAGTAATAATCTCTAATGGAGTTTCAATTAAGTCCATTTCATCTAAGTTGTTGAATTTATTACTGTTAAATTGTTCACAATCTTGTCCTATTATTCTTTCAATGTCTACAGGATATGTAGTGATAGCTTCTTCTTTTTTTTTTTTTTTTAAGTTTTGGCCACACCCCACAGCATGTGGGACCTTAGTTCCCCAACCAGGATCGAACCTGCACTCCCTGCATTGGAAGGCGGAGTCTTAACATTGGACAAACAGGGAAATCCCCGTGATAGCCTCTTTTTCTTCCTGATACTGATAATTTGTTTTCTTATTTTTTTCTAAGGGTTTATCAATTTTAATTAAACCTTTCAAAGAACCAACTTTTGGCTTTATTAATTTTCTCCATTATTTGTCTAATGCCTATTTCATCGATTTTTGCTTTTTCCTTTCCTTTAACTTACTTTGGGTTTACTTTGCTCTTCTTTTTCTGGATCTTAAAGTGAAAACTTAGATCATTGACTTTAAAGCTTTCTTCTTTTCTAATATAAACATTTAAAGTTATAAATTTCCTCTTAAGTATGCTTTAGCTGCATGCCACACATTTTGGTATGTTGTATTTTCAGCATCATTCAATTCAAAATATTTGCTAATTTCCCTATGATTTCTTATTTGATCTTTGGGTTATTTAGAAGAGTTGTTTAACTTCCAAATATTTCTCTAGATATCTTTTTATTATTAATTTGATTTCTATTTTAATTCCATATGGTCAGAGAACATATTTTGTAAGATTTCAATATTTTAAAATTTGCTGAGACTAATTTTATGGCCTAACATATGGTTATCTTAGTTGGTGTTCCATGTACATTTGAAAATAATACATATTCTTCAGCTGTTGGTGTAGTGTCCTATAAATGTCAATTAGGCCAAATTGATTGACTGTGTTGTTTAAATCTTCTACAACTTCAGTGATTTTTGTCTAGTGATTTAGTCAATTATGAAGAGTATTAAAATCTCCAAATATGACTGTATATTTGTCTATTCTCTTCCTTTTCCCTTCTTTCTGCCTCTTTATGTTTCATGTATTTTGAAGCCTCAATTATTGCATTTAGAGGAAAATAGTGTGGTACAGTGAAAAAAAAAACGGACTCATGAATCAAAAAGCCTGAAATTCTTCTTTGACTCTGACAATTAGCTGAAAAGCAGGAATAATACCTGTTTTACCCACTATAATGAGTTACTGACTTGATTTCTGTAATGTCTCCTCCTTGAAAGAACAGGACTTTTGTCAAGTGCTTTTGTAAACCATCACGTACTATGCTGATTTAATTAATTTTTTTATTATTAGCATTATTTATGGGAGAAACAGTAGAGTCATGAGGTTACTGATGTCAGGCCCCAGACAGAAGACAATCTATTTAGCTTATCACAAGAAAAAAAAAAAATCACAAGAAAAGAAGAAAAGGGAGTAAGGGACAAAATCTAAAGGTATTTAACTCTTATCTCCAGGAATGTAGGTATGATTAGAACCCAACAGAGAACCAGAGAAAGTTCAGACTCACCGACCAGAGAAATCTAACTCCATAGCAGAATATACATAAATAAAAAGTGAATCTCCACCTGGATGGGCAAGAAGTAGAAGTTAGATAAATATTTACTCAAAAGAAAGTCTGTGAAGTAAAGAAGTCAAGAGAGCAGATTTGGGGATAAGACAGTTACTGGTAAGAAATTAAGTTCCCATAATAGGGACAAATACTGTTACCGAAAAAACCAAAGAGATAAAAATCTTCCAGCCTCTGTTTAAAATAGATTTCCACAAGTGTATACTGTCTTTAGTAAACTTTTCTTCCATATTAGACTCCCTGATGATAGTGCCTATTATTTTTTTTTGCATGATAATGAGAAATACAGCACTCGGTGTCCAGAGGATAATCAGCAAAAATCCAGTGAAATGGATTATAGTAGGTATGCATATCTACCTATGTAAGTGCCAGTATAGGAATTCATTCCCAATTTATTTGGGAAAGGGGAACAAAATGGAACTACATCTAGCTTAGGGGCAAGCATGTCCAAGAAACTAAGGGTGATCAGGCTTCCAGTTCTCTTCTTCCCAGCCTATAATAGAGTTAGCCCTCCGCATCTATTGACTGTTATCCTAACAAGAGAAGTGATTTCCAAAAAGAAAACCTTAGTCCAGTCATACTCCACCCTTCTCCTCACTCCCCACCTCCTTCTGCACACCTACATGCTTTCACAGAATTTAGTGAGCGTTGGGGGCTTGTCCTGATTCCTCCGATGGCGAAACCAGCATTGGATTTTTCGGACATCCCAGTCCAGTTGCTTTGACAGGCCCTCCAGCCTTTTTTCATCAGGATACTGCAGATGTATGACCAGAGTCAGAACATCCCTTTTTCTTCAAACCTCTCATTAAATCCCTTTGACTAGTTGAGTGGCAAAGCGGCAATAACTATAGTGACTTAAGTAATGTTTTTCTTTCCAGGTTTCATCCCCAAAGTCAGTTTTAGTATGAAGTACTATTTTACACATCAAGGACCTTTACCATTCATCTATACACATCCTTGTTTGGTCTTCTCCCTCCAGCCCAAGCTAAGTAAAAAGAGATATTAAAACCCAACCGCAAAGGCTATCAGTACCATTTCCATTTGATTATGCAACTAGGTAATGACAAGAGCTGGAGCAGGGAAAAACAAAATCAAAATATGATGTGTGTCTGGGGGAGAAGGAGGGGTGGTGGTGACTACTAGGCCTAAAACTCAAATGTATGTAAACTTGACTTATTTAAGGGATCCTGGCCCAAAGGTATTTCCCTGAGTGGATAAAGTTTTCCTAATAGCTCTATGGACTTCCCAAATGTGAAAGATCATCCCATCCTATCCCTACCCTTGGAAATACTTGCTCTTTTATCCTCCCCTGCCCTATGGGATAAACCCCCACACGAATCTTCCTCTGTTTCTTTGCCCACTTACCTTGGTAACAGATATGAACACCTTTTCAAGGATGGCATTAGGTTGGGCCTGATAAGGACCACTGTCCTGGATGCCAACATGGAGTGCACAGGGTTTGGCAATAAACCTGTAATGGAGAAAACCCAAAAGCCAATTCTAAAAATGGTTTGCTAAGCATGAAGCAAAGATCCTGATTAGGGGACTAATAAGAGGAAAAAGGGGAGACACTTGGCTCGGAGCCAGGACTTTTTGATTTAGTCCTGGATTCTGCCATTGACTCACTTGAGAAGTGACCTGTTTAAGAAATATTGGAACATAAGCTCTCTTTCCATTTTTCCCTGGCTTCCCTTATCACATCTTGAGCTTTAGAGTCAGAGAGACCTAGATCAAATCACTAGTCTACCATTTACTGCCTGTATGAACTTGGGCAATTTATTTAATCTTGCTAAAGCTCAGTTTTTTCATCTATAAGATTAAGATTCTTGCTACTCAACATAAGGCCAACAGATAAACAGCATTACTGGTTTTTCCTAGAAGCTTTTTAGAAATACAGAATCTTGAACCCCATCTCAGACCAGCAAAATCAGAATCTGCACTAACAAGATTCCCAGGGGATTCATATTCCCATTAAAATGTTAGAAGCGGGTCTACTTTACATGAATCTTGCAGGTACAATGATATTACATATATGAAGACCGTGACACAAGGAAAGTGCTTAATAAATGGTAATTTTCCTTATATCAGATGATCAAGAAGATCTTAATTGGAGGGAAAGGTAGAACTGAGACTGAGCTCTTCCTAAACACAAATATCCTGGGTCATGGTCACCTTCCTGCCTAATCAAAAGACTATACGGAAATACTTTGAACTTTCAGAAGCTCTGAAGAAAGAAAACTGGGAAACTACGAAGAGTGGTAAGAAGGAAATTACCTATTAGTACTCAATTCTAGTCCCAGATCTACCACTAATAAGTCACAGAAACTTGGTCAAGTCACTTAATTCTTGGGTTTTGGTTTTGTCATCTAAAAGAAGGGGTTATACGAGATGATGTATAAGATTTTTTTTCTTGGGCTTCCCTGGCGCTGCAGTGGTTAAGAATCCGCCTGCCAACGCAGGGGACACGGGTTCGATCCCTGGTCTGGGGAGATCCCACATGCTGCGGAGCAACTAAGCCCATGCGCCGCAACTACTGAGCCTGAGCTCTAAAGCCCATGAGCCACAACTACTGAGCCCACGCACCACAACTACTGAAGCCCACGCGCCTAGAGCCCATGCTCCGCAACAAGAGAAGCCACCACAATGAGAAGCCTGCACACCGCAATAAAGAATAGTCCCCGCTCGCCACAACTAGAGAAAGCCCGCACGCAGCAACGAAGACCCAACGCAGCCAAAAAAAATAATAAATTAAATAAATAAATTTTAAAAATAAAAGATTTTTTTCTCTTTCTAAGATTCCATAGTGATATCATTGATTATAACTAACTTATAACTTTTACATCTTTGAAAATTGAGGAATTATTCCTTGGCTCTGCAAGAAAGATCTCTCTGTTCTACACAACCATAGATTTTTATGAGCCTCAGCTCTAGGAAAAGCTTTATGTAGTCACTTTCAGAATAAGTCAAAACCAGTTCTAGCTCTCTTAGCATCTTAGGGAGTCTCGTGATGAAATTATAACGGGGAGGTGTAAGATGGAATGCTCTTGACCTATTTTCTTGATCTGCATTCAAATCCAGAATTTATCTCTAAGGGAGGGACTGAAAACAAGAAACTTTGTTTATTGTCTTCCTCTATGAAAACTTCTTTTACCTTTATCACCAAAGTTCCTGAGCCATGGGGAAACATTGATTCAGATAAAGTAAGCCACATCCGCGACCCATTCTTTTCTCTCTTTTGCACCGGTGGTATAAAAGTTTTATTCAAATGCCAGTGCTAACAGATACTTTAATTTATACTTCCTGGTATATAATTCTGTGTACAAATATTTTAAAGCCCCATTCATGTTTAAACTCCTTGTGAACACAGAGAATACTGTTTTTGTATTTATCAAGGTTCTGTACTCAGTAGTTGCTCAGCAATTGACGAGGAACAGGTCTAGTGAATTCCACCCTTGTTCTGTTGGAGCTCAGTTTGGACGCAGCATTGATCACCATCCAGAACAGTAATTAAGGCAGCCATTCTTGGGACTTCCCTGGTAGTCCAGTGGTTAGGACTCCGCGCTTCCACTGCAGCGGGCGCAGGTTCGACCCCTGGTCCGGGAACTACAATCCCACATGCCGTGCTGTAGCACGGCCAGAAAAAAAAGAAAAAAAAAAGGTAGCCATTCTTTGCTGTTGAGTTGGTGCCTGTATCAGAGATAAAAGCACTGAATCCTCTCTCCCTGTCTCCTCCCACTTACATTAATTGAATGAAGAGGTAGATCCAAGAACAAAAAACTGTCTTTCCAATTCCTACTCTTACTCCCTGATTCAGGCCTCTTCCTCAATGCAGTCAGGTGATTAAAGGCCCTGGGGTTAGACAGATTTTACCAGCTAAGAGACTTTGTGAAAGCTACTCACCTACAGAATGAGGATAATAGTATCTGCTTCACAGGTTTATTTTAAAGATGAGATAACATAATGCATGCCTAACCCAGTACCTGACACTTTGTAAACATGCATTAAAAGGCAGCTATTATTATTTTCACTAGGAACAGATAGTTCAGTGTGGGTACTCTCTGACGGTACCTCCAGCAAAGTGAGAAGAGCAAGAAACCCTCTTTCACACAACAGGGATGGGGTTGTACCCTGATCACTTGGGTGAAGCCAAGATTGCTTTATTATCTAGACCTTGAAGCAGACTTAATATCCTAGAGTTGTCATAAGTTCACATCCTGCCCTCATTAGTTCAGAGTTCAATGAAAGACATAAAGCTATTGGCATCAAGTCAGTGACAGCTGTAAGACTCTAAGAAAATTTGTTTATTTGACAAATATTTATTGGGCACTGATTTTGTGCTATAGCATGAAGCACAAAACCAAATATAAGGGGCTTCCCTGGTGGCACAGTGGTTGAGAGTCCGCCTGCCGATGCAGGGGACACGGGTTCGTGCCCCGGTCCGGGAAGATCCCACATGCCGTGGAGCGGCTGGGCCCGTGAGCCATGGCTGCTGAGCCTGCGCGGCTCCGCAACGGGAGAGGCCACAACAGTGAGAGGCCCGCGTACCGCAAAAAAAAAAAACCAAATATAAGGACTTACGATTGGAAAAGAATTTTTTTAAAGTATTTATTTATTTAATCATTTATTTGGCTGCACCAGGTCTTAGCTGCAGCACGAAGGATCTTCATTGTGGCATGTTTAGTTGCAGCACACGGGCTTCTTAGTTGCGGCATGCGAACTCGTAGTTGCCGCATGCCTGTGGGATCTAGTTCACTGACCGGGATCGAACCCAGGCCCCCTGCATTGGGAGTGCAGACTCCTACCCACTTGACCACCAGGGAAGTCTAAAGAATTTTTTCTGTGATAAAAAAATTCATATCAGGGGACTTCCCTGGCAGCCCAGTGGTTAAGACTCCATGCTTCCACTGCAGGGGGCGCAGGTTGGATCCCTGGTTGGGGAACTAAGATCCCACATGCCATGCGGCACAACCAAAAAAAAAAAAAAATTCAAATCAGAACTTTGAGAAAGTTCACACCTAGTCATATGGTCATTCTACATCATTCACCTGACATTTAGTATAACTTATAAAATAGGTTGGCCAAACTCCAAAGAGCCTAGCATTAGCATTCATCCTTTCTGTTAAATCAGCTCTCCTCAAAGCATGCCTGGAGACCTCTGAGACCCTTTTCAGGAGCTCTGCAAGGTCAAAATTATTCTCATAATTCTATAGTTTCATAATAATTCTTTTCTCTCTCATTCTCTCATGAGTGTACAGTGGAATTTTCCACAGCTTACATGACATATAGCAACAGATCGAATGCAGAACTGATATGAGACTACAGCTACCAGATATTAAAAAGGCTCACAAAAATGTAAAATAATGCTATCCTCACATTTTTTTTTGTTTTGGAAAAGTAATTTTTCATAAAACGTTAGTTATATTACCAATACAATCAATGTATTGTTATTTATAAGTGAATTAATAAATACAATTTAAAAATTTTTCTATGTTAATTTTGAAAACAGTACATATTGGTAGATATTATCCATATAAGCAAAAACTCTCTGGGGTCCTCGATAACTTTTAATAGTGTAAAAATTCCTGACATCATCGTTTGAAAACTGCTGTGCTGGACGACATCGTCAAACTTATCTTGTGATTTTCTGTCCTCTCCAGTATCAATGTTACCCAAGTTTTAAAATAATTTGTAAGACCAGACTACCCTTTGCCTGCATATCTGAATAAGTAGGCACCTAGTGGTCTATAATGGTAAACTACTCCTTTCCACTTGCCACTCCAGGAACGTAAGTCTAGTGACCCAACCTGATTGTACTGTATCTGTCCTACTCTAGAGAGACCATTTCATTCTGCCCCTTTCCTGTCCTCCAGATACATGGCAGCAGCTGACCTAAGCCTGGGTTAATTAAGATGAAATTACTCACTGCTTTGCTTTTTCACACCAGAGACAAGAGCTATATCAACAATTCTATCTTTGTGACCCACTGTAACATCATTGACGGATGTGAACTATACACAAATATATTCAAAAGTCTAGACCGAGCTTCTCAACTAGTGTGTCATGGAAAGTAACACAGATGGATTATACTTATGTTGAGATACTGCTCTTAGCTCTTAGGGTGGTCCATGGGGTGGGTGGTAGCCAGACACCCTTGTCTGTAGCCTTTGGCCTCATATACCCCACTGTGCATGCACATATTATTTTCTATGTGTGCAGCAACATGATTGGGTTGGGAAGCACTGGCTTAGATCAATTTCTGGAAAAACATAAAATGTCAAAATTGATATATAAAAAAGAAAAATAACCATCAAAGAAACTGAAATAGAAAACAAGATGAAGAAGGGGAAAATACAATAAAAAGAGAAAGGTCTTATCCAGACTGATGAAGATGGTATATCATTAGGTGAAGAGTATTGAGTAACTAAATATTTTGAACCTGAATACTCCCTCCACCACCCTCCACATAGAGAGAGACACACACACACACACACACACACACACACACACACACACACACACACACACACACGGAGAGAAGATAGCTGAGATATTTAGAAGCAAATGCAGAATCCCATAGAAAACATTCAGAAAGTCCATTCCCTTTACAATTGAATTTTTTTTTTTGGCCACACCACTCGGCTTGCAGGATCTTAGCTCCCCAACCAGGGACTGAATCCGATCCCTCGGCACTGAAAGCGCAGAGTCGTAACCACTGGACTGCCAGGGAATTCCCTACAACTTAATTCTTAATAAACCAATCACATTAAAAAATGTAAGTGGGTTTCCCTGGTGGCGCAGTGGTTGAGAGTCCGCCTGCCGATGCAGGGCACACGGGTTCGTGCCCCGGTCTGGGAAGATCCCACATGCCGCGGAGCGGCTGGGCCCGTGAGCCACGGCCAGTGAGCCTGCGCGTCCTCCGCAACGGGAGTGGCCACAACAGTGAGAGGCCCGAGTACCGCAAACAAACAAAAAATGTAAGTAACTCCTAAGAGTTGAAAGAGAAGGAGAAAGTAAAAAGGACACTCGGGGGCGGAGTCAAGATGGCAAACCAGGAGGATGCGGAATTCCGTTTCCTCACAACTAGGGCACCTACCAGGCACCAGAGGGGGACCACAGACACCTAAAGGGACGGGAGGAACCCCCAGTGACCCGGTAGTGTGTGGGGGGAGTGAAGGGGGAGGAGAAGTGGAGGCCGGACGGGACTGGTGCCCCTGAAGGGTGGCTGGGGGAGGGGAAAACGGGGAAATTGGGGGACCATTGGGAGGGCAGAGGATCAAAAGGGAGTGTGGCTAGGTTTCCCCTGCCCACCTCCTGAGATCCCAGGCCTGATCCTCTGCCCACCTAGGCTCCCTCCAGCCCAGCGGGTCCTGAGGGAGTGAGAGGGAGGGAAGGGAGAGCAAAAGTAAAGTCCAGACCTCCAGCACCAGCACCCCAAGGGGTGGCTGGGGGAGGAGAGGAGTTCCTACACCCAGCGGGACCCACCCACGGTTAGGGGTCCAGCGGCGATGGGGGAGACCCTGGGGGAGACGGTGGGGGAGGGGCACGAAGGAACGAAGCCATTGCTCACCCTGTCCACTTAGGCACCAGGAAGCCTGTTGGGCTCCTGGGCCTAATCCTCTGCCCTCGGAGCCTCCCTCCTGCAGTGCAGAGCCCAAGCCCCGCCCCTACACCCCCACCCAGGGCCTCGACTCTACACTTGGAGACCCCCTCCAACGAGCTGGGCCTAAACCCCACCCACACACCCTCACTCAGCGCCCTACCTCCAAACTACGGAACTTCTCACTCCTGAGGCCCTACTTTGGACATGCTGCCTCTCCTCTTCCCCACAGGTCCTAAGCAGAGGCCACGCCCCATGCTCAAACATCACCCCCCACCCGCCTAAGCCCCGCCCCACCATAAACACCGTCCCTGCCTAAGTGCCACCCCAGCCTAAACTCCGCCCCCATGGCCAAGGCTTTTTTTTTCTTTTCTTTTTTCCTCTTTTAGATTGGGGTTCTGTTTTACATCGTTGATTCACTGCTGTCGATTCTTTCATATTTTTATTTTTCCTAATAAATCTTTTATTTTTCTAATTTTATTTTATTCTTTATACTTTGTTATTGTTCTCTCCTTTTGGCTTGTCCCCCCCCCCCACCCTTTTTTTTTTCTTTTTTCTGTTGTGGTTTTATTTTACCTTGTTGCAGTTGTTTCAATTATAGTTTTATTTTTCCTAATATAATTTTTATATTTCTAATTCTATTTTGTTTTTTCTCTTTCATATTGTGCTGCTCCTTTTTTTCTTTCTTCCTTTTTTTTTTTTTAACCGTGCCACAAAGCTTGCAGGATATTGGTTCCCAGGCCGGAGGTCGGGCCCGAGCTCCTGTGGTGGGAGCTCCAAGTCCAAACCGCTGGACTAACAGAGAACCTCAGACCCCAGGGAATATCAGTTGGAGTGAGGCCTCCCAGAGGTCCTCAACTCAGCACCAAGACCCATCTCTATCCAACTGCCTACAAATTCCAGTACTGGACGTCTCAGGCCAAACAACCAGTAAGACAGGAATACAGCACCACCATCAAAAAAAAAAAACGACAAAAAAAATGTTACAGACGAAGGAGCAAGGTAAAAACCTACAAGACCAAATAAATGAAGATGAAATGGGCAACCTACCTGAAAAAGAATTCAGAGTAATGATAGTAAAGATGATCCAAAATCTTGGAAACAGAATGGAGAAAATATAAGAAACATTCAACAAGGATCTAGAAGAATTAAAGAGCTAACAAACAATGGTGAACAACACAATAAATGAAATTAAAAATACTCTAGAAGGAATCAATAACCGAAAAACTGAGGCAGAAGAATGGATAAGTGAGCTGGAAGATAAAATGGTGGAAATAACTGCCAGGGAGCAGAATAAAGAAAAAAGAATAAAAAGAATTGAGGACGGTCCCAGAGACCTCTGGGACAACATTACACACAACAACATTCGAATTATAGGGGTCCCAGAAGAAGAAGAGAAAAAGAAAGGATCGGAGAAAATATTTTAAGAGATTATAGTCGAAAGCTTCCCTAACATGGAAAGGAAATAGTCAACCAAGTCCAGGAAGCACAGAGAATACCATACAGGTTAAATCCAAAGAGAAACATGCAGAGAAACATACTAATCAAACTATCAAAAATTAAATACAAAGAAAAAATATTAAAAGCAGCAAGGGAAAAGCAACAAATAACATACAAGGGAATCCCCATAAGGTTAACAGCTGATCTTTCAGCAGAAACTCTGCAAGCCAGAAGGGAGTGGCAGGACATATTTAAAGTGATGAAAGGGAAAAACCTACAACCAGGATTACTCTACCCAGCAAGGATCTCATTCAGATTCGATGGAGAAATTTAAACCTTTACAGATAAGCAAAAGTTAAGAGAATTCAGCACCACCAAACCAGCTTTACAGCAAATGCTAAAGAAACTTCTCTAGGCAGGAAACACAAGAGGAGGAAAAGACCTACAAAAACAAACCCAAAACAATTAAGAAAATGTAATAGGAACATACATATCAATAATTACCTTAAATGTAAATGGATTAAATGCTCCAACCAAGACACAGACTGACTGAATGGATACAAAAACAAGACCCATATATATGGTGTCTACAAGAGAACCACTTCAGACCTAGAGACACATACAGACTGAAAGTGAGGGGATGGAAAAAGATATTCCATGCAAATGGAAATCAAAAGAAAGCTGGAGTAGCAATTCTCATATCACACAAAATAGACTTTAAAATAAAGAATGTTACAAGAGACAAGGAAGGACACTACATAATGATCAAGGGATCAATCCAAGAAGAAGATATAACAATTGTAAATATTTATGCACCCAACCTAGGAGCACCTCAATGCATAAGGCAAATGCAAACAGCCATAAAAGGGGAAATCAACAGTAACACACCATAGTAGGGGACTTTAACACCCCACTTTCACCAATGGACAGATCATCCAAAATGAAAATAAATAAGGAAACACAAGCTTTAAATGACACATTAAATAAGATGGACTTAATTGATATTTATAGGACATTCCATCCAAAAACAGCAGAATACACTTTCTTCTCAAGTGCTGATGGAACATTGTCCAGGATAGACCATACCCTGGGTCACAAATCAAGCCTTGGTAAATTCAAGAAAATTGAAATCGTATCAAGTATCTTTTCCGACCACAGTGCTATGAGACTATATAACAATTACAGGAAAAAAACTGTAAAAAATACAAACACACGGAGGCTAAACAATACGCTACTAAATAACCAAAAGATCACTGAAGAAATCAAAGAGGAAATCTAAAAATACCGAGACACAAATGGCAATGAAAGCACAACGATCCAAAACCTATGGGATGCAGCAAAAGCATATCTAAGAGGTAAGTTTATAGCAATACAATCCTACCTCAAGAAACAAGAAAAACCTCAAATAAACAACCTAACCTCACACCTAAATCAATTAGAGAAAGAAGAACTAAAAAACACAAAGTAAACAGAAGGAAAGAAATCATAAAGATCAGATCAGAAATAAATGAAAAAGAAATGAAGGAAACAATAGCAAAGATCAGTAAAACTAAAAGCTTGTTCTTTGAGAAGATAAACAAAATTGATAAACCATTAGCCAGACTCATCAAGTAAAAAAGGGAGAACACTCGAATCAACAGAATTAGAAATGAAAAAGAAGTAACAACTGACAGTGCAGAAATACAAAGGATCAGGAGAGATTACTACAAGCAACTATATGCCAATAAAATGGACAACCTGGAAGAAATGGACAAATTCTTAGAAAAGCACAGCCTTCCAAGACTGAACCAGGAAGAAATAGAAAATATAAACAGACCAATCACAAGCAAGGAAATTGAGACTGTGATTAAAAATCTTCCAACAAGTGAAAGCCCAGGACCAGATGGATTCACAGGTAAATTCTATCAAACATTTAGAGAAGAGCTAACACCTATCCTTCTCAAACTCTTCCAAAATAGAGCAGAGGGAGGAATGCTCCCTAACTCATTCTATGAGGCCACCATCACCCTGACACCAAAACCAGACAAAGATGTCACAAAAAAAGAAAACTACTACAGGTCAGTATCACTGATGAACACAGATGCAAAAATCCTCAACAAAATACTAGCAAACAGAATCCAACACACATTAAAAGGATCATACACCATGATCAAGTGGGCTTTATCCCAGGAATGCCAAGGATTCTTCAATATATGCAAATCAATCAATGTGATACACCATATTAACAAACTGAAGGATAAAAACCATATGATCATCTCAATAGACGCAGAAAAAGCTTCTGACAAAATTCAACACCCACTTATGATAAGAACTCTCCAGAAAGTGGGCATAGAGGGAACCTACCTCAACATAATAAAGGCCATATATTGACAAACCCACAGCCAACACTGTTCTCAATGGTGAAAAACTGAAACCATTTCCTCTAAGATCAGGAACAAGACAAGGTTGCCCATTCTCACCACTTTTATTCAACATAGTTTTGGAAGTTTTAGCCACAGCAATCAGAGAAGAAAAGGAAATAAAAGGAATCCAAATTGGAAAAGAAGTAAAACTGTCACTGTTTGCAGATGACATGATACTATACATAGAGAATCCTAAAGATGCTACCAGAAAACTACTAGAGCTAATCAATGAATTTGGTAGAGTAGCAGGATATAAAATTAATGCACAGAAATCTCTGGCATTCCTATACACTAATGATGAAAAATCTGAAAGACAAATTAAAGAAACACTCCCATTTACCACTGCAACAAAAAGAATAAAATACGGAGAATAAACCTACCTAGGAGACAAAAGACCCATATGCAGAAAACTATAAGACACTGATGAAAGAAATTAAAGATGATACAAACAGGTGGAGAGATATACCATGTTCTTGGATTGGAAGAATCAACATTGTGAAAATGCCTATGCTACCCAAAGCAATCTACAGATTCAGTGCAATCCCTATCAAAATACCAATGGCATTTTTCACAGAACTAGAACAAAAAAATTCACAATTTGTATGGAAACACAAAAGACCCTGAATAGCCAAAGCAATATTGAGAAAGGAAAACAAAGCTGGAGCAATCAGGCTCCCTGACTTCAGACTACACTACAAAGCTACAGTAATCAAGACAGTATGGTACTGGCACAAAAACAGAAATATGAATCAATTGAACAGGATAGAAAGCCCAGAGATGAACCCATGCACATATGGTCACCTTATCTTTGATAAAGGAGGCAAGAGAATATAACGGAGAAAAGCCAGCCTCTTCAATAAGTGGTCTGGGAAAACTAGACAGCTACATGTAAAAGAATGAAATTAGAACACTCCCTAACACCACATACAAAAATAAACTCAAAATGGATTAATGACCTAAATGTAAGGTCAGATACTATCAAACTCTTAGAGGAAAACATAGGCAGAACACTCTATGACATAAATCACAGCAAGATCTTTTTTGACCCACCTCCTAGAGAAATGGAAATAAAAACAAAAATAAACAAATGGGACCTAATGAAACTTAAAAGCTTTTGCACAGCAAAGAAAACCATAAAAAAGACGAAAAGACAACCGTCAGGATGGGAGAAAATATTTGCAAATGAAGCAACTGACAAAGGATTAATTTCCAAAATATACAAGCAGCTCATGCAGCTCAATATCAAAAAAACAAACAACCCAATCCAAAAATGGGCAGAAGACCTAAATAGATATTTCTCTAAAGAACAAACAACCCAATCCAAAAATGGACAGAAGACCTAAATAGACATTTCTCCAAAGAAGATATACAGATTGGCAACAAACACATGAAAAGATGCTCAACATCACTAATCATTAGAGAAATGCAAATCAAAACTACAGTGAGGGGGTTTTCCCTGGTGGCGCAGTGGTTGAGAGTCCGCTTGCCGATTCAGGGGACACGGGTTTGTGCCCTGGTCCGGGAAGATCCCACATGCCGTGGAGCGGCTGGGCCCGTGAGCCATAGCCGCTGAGCCTGCACGTCCAGAGCCTGTGCTCTGCAACGGGAGGCCACAAAAGTGAGAGGCCCGCGTACCGCAAAAAAAAAAAAAAAGAACTACAGTGAGGTATCACCACACACCAGTCAGAATGGCCATCATCAAAAAATCTACAAACAGGGCTTCCCTGGTGGCGCGGTGGTTGGGAGTCCGCCTGCCGATGCAGGGGACACGGGTTCGTGCCCCAGTCTGGGAGGATCCCACATGCTGCGGAGTGGCTAGGCCCGTGAGCCATGGCCGCTAGGCCTGCGCGTCCGGAGCCTGTGCTCTGCAACAGGAAAGGCCACGGCAGTGAGAGGCCCGCGTACCGCAAAAAAAAAAAAAAAAGTCTACAAACAATAAGTGCTGGAGAGGGTGCGGAGAAAAGGTTAACCCTCTTGCACTGTTGGTGGGAATGTAAATTGATATAGCCACTATGGGGCCACTATGGAGAACAGTGTGGAGGTTCCTTAAACTACTAAAAGTAGAACTACCATATGACCCAGCAATGGGTCATACACCCTGAGAAAACCATAATTCAAAAAGAGTCATGTACCACAATGTTCACTGCAGCACTATTTACAATAGCCAGGACCTGGAAGTAACCTAAGTGTCCATCAACAGATGAATGGACAAAGAAGATGGGGCATATATATACAATGGAATATTACTCAGCCATAAAAAGAGATGAAACTGAGTTATTTGTAGTGAGGTGGATGGACCTAGAGTCTGTCATACAGAATGAAGTAAGTCAGAAAGAGAAAAACAAATACCGTATGCTAACACATATATATGGAATGTAAAATAATAATAATAATAATGGTTCTGATGAACCTATGGGCAGGACAGGAATAAAGACATGGACATAGGGAATGGACTTGAGGACACGGAGAGGGGGAAGCTTAAGTTGGGACGAAGTGAGAGTAGCACTGACAAATGTAAAATAGATAGCTAGTGGGAAGTAGCTGCATAGCACAGGGAGATCAGCTCGGTGCTTTGCGACCACCTAGAATGGTGGGATAAGGAGGGTGGGAGGGAGATGCAAGAGGGAGGGGATATAGGGATATACGTATGTATATAGCTGATTCACTTCGTTATACGGCAGAAACTAACACAACACTGTAAAGCTGTTATACTCCAATAAAGACGTTAAAAAATAAATAAGGTTTTAAAAGTTAAAAAAAAAAGGACACTCAGGCTGAGGGAACAGCATGTACTAAATCAAAGAGATAAGAAAGCGCTTAGAGAAGTATGCAATGTACAAATCGGGAATGGAGGTGGTGATAATGACAGGGGAAAAAACTATACAAGTAGTTAGGGGCCAGGTCACAGGTACCTTGCATGTTATGCTAAGCTTGAACTTTATCCTGTAGTTAATGGAGAGTCACTGAAAGGCTTTAGGCTATTGTAAAAAAAATCCATGCTATAAGTACCAAAGCACTGAACTAAGGCTATAGAAATGGAAAGGCAAGGTTAGATTCAATTGATGGTGAGAAAGTGAAACTGATAGAACTTGGTGACTGGATAGATGTAGGAGGCAAAAGAAAAGGAAAAATCAAGGGTGCCTTCTATGTTTCCGGATTGGGAAACTAAGTTGATTATGGAGCCTCAACCAAGTAGAGAATAAGATAAGAAAAGCAAATTTGGGAGTGAAAGATGAGTTGTGTGTATGCTGAATTTGAAGTACCCATGTAACATTGAAATGCAACAGTCTAGTAGGCAAATAAGCTTGGAAAAAGGGCTTAAGATACATACACACAGGCACAGACACAAAGATATGAGAAAGAAAAAAGAGGAAAAAAGACAGTGAGAGGATGAGAATACAGGTGGTAGCTAAAATTGTGAGGGTAGATGTGACTACATAAGAAAGGAATCTAAACTAAAAAGAGAACCAAGGTCAGAATACTGGGAAACACCAACATAAAAGGTGAATTTAGGGGACAGGAATGTCAGAGGTGGAGTTGTATCAAATGAGGTAGAGATTAGGTAAGACAGGGATTTCAGTATCCAATGGATTTGGCAATTTGAAGACTGGTGGTAACCCTCACCAAAGAAATTCCAATAAAATGGAGACTCAAAGATAGTAATGAGTTATAGCAGCGAAAGATATAAAGAGGAGGAAGAAAGAAGTGGAAATAGCTAAGACTCTCAAGAATCTCCGCTGAGAAGGGAATGCCTTCACTTCCTGCATCAGAACCACTTTATCTAAAACTAATATCCCTGTGCTTTATATCCATTCTCTTCCTGATTAGAAATTTCATTCTATTTATTCCTATTTTTTTCTATTACCTTTGGCTTCATTCTCTACTTGTTTCTTCTCATCAGACGTTGAACATGCTCAAGTTTTCCCACCTTAAAACAGCGCTTCCTGTCCCTCACACCCTCTGGCTCTCACCCACCTCATAACTAAAGTTCTTGAAAAAGTTCTCTTCTCATGACTTCTCTTCTAACTCCCACTCATTCCTCAACCTTCCTCTCTCTCTCATCTGGCTTCTGTCCCTACACTTCACTGAAACTGCTCTTTGCCAAAGTCGTCAATGATCTCCTTATTGTGAAATCAAATGGATGCTTTTCAGGCCTGCATCTTACCTGACCACTTAGTGCCATTTGACATTATTGAGCATGTTCTCCCCCTTGAAATGCTCTTTCCTGTTAGCTTCCTTTCTGTCACACTCTTCCTAGTTCTCTCCATCTATCTTTCTGGCAGTAGAACTAGACTTATTGGTGTGCACTGCTAGTTGGGTCACCTTGGACAAGTTACTTAACTTTCTCCTTGCTTCAGTTTTCTCATCTGTAAAATGAGGATAACCACAGTATCTACCTACTTCATAAAGTTACTGTGAAGATTCAATGTTTAGTACTTAGAACAGTGCCTGGGATAAAGTATGTACTTATTAAATGCTAACTACTGATATTATCAAATACTCTATGGCTGTCATACCTCTTATCTTCTTTGGGGTTTCTTTTTCCTCTGCCTTTTCCTAAAACACAGTGTTTCCTCACGGTTCTATGCAGATTCTTACCTTACTTTACACTCTCAGCCCTGGGTGATCTCATTCAATAACGGCAGAGGGTCTGTATGGTCCACAGACCCCAGAGCATCCCTGAGATACTCTCTGGGGGCTCATAAAGTCAAAACTATTTTCGTAATGATATTAAGACATTTGCCTTTGTTATGGTGTTGATATTTACAATGATGATGCAAAAAAAGCAATGGTGGGTAAACTTATGGAAGCTGAGCACAAATCAGGGCAGCGGCACCAAACTGCAGTAGTAGTTATTGTATTCTTTCTTGCTATAGCCTCTTACTTAACAACAACAACAAAGCCAGTTTCACTAAAGAATGTTCTTGGTGAAGCAATACAAATGATTAATTTTATTAAATGCCAACCCTTGAGTACATTTCTAAAAAGTATTCTGTGATAAAATGGGCAGTACACATAAAGTACTTTTATTGCATACCAAAGGATACGGTGGTCTCAAAGAAATGCACTTGTTTGACTGATTGAGTTGTATGCTAAACTAAAATCACTTTTTACAAAGAACACCATTTTTACCCCAAAGAATGACTGACAGACAAACTACGGTTATTCAGGAACTGGGTATTTCAGAGACATTTTCTTAAAAATGAATGAAATAAGCCTGTCACTTCAAAAAACAATCTTGCCATTGATAAAATTCAAGCTTTCAAGTGAAAATTAGAAGTTTAGAGACCATATATCTGCCTTTAAGCTTGACAATGTCCCAATACTTCAAGGTTTTTCTGATGAGATTGTTACACTGAGATTACTATGATTTTTTAATACTGTATAATGAAATGTATTGACATTTAGGATATCTGTATAACTTAGTGAACCAGTATTTTTCAAGTGACCAATACATGATGTCCATTCAAAGTGTAAGACACCAGTGGATTTTAACATGAATGGAAAGCTCATTGATATGGTTTCAGATTCTAACCAACCTTTAAGAAACTACTCCTTGTGTTTTGGTGTAGTAGCAAAGATAAAATACTTCCCCCTTCCAATAACATATCTGTGTAAAGCCATCTTTTATTTATATACTTCAACCAAAACAACATATCAGAAGGGATTGAATGTAGACGCCTGCGAGGAGAGTCCAGCTATCTTCTACTAAGATATTAAAGAGATATGCAAAAATATAAAATCAATGTTTTTCTCTAAATATTTTTTTGTTTAGAAAATTATCTTTCAAAAATATGTTATTTATGTTAACATGTAATAGGCTTTTTTTTTTTTTAATTTATTTTCGGCTACTTGGGTCTTTGTTGCTGCGCACGGGCTTTCTCCAGTTGCAGCGAGTGGCGGCTACTCTTCCTTGCGGTGCGCGGGCTTCTCATTGCGGTGGTTTTTCTTGTTGCGGAGCACCGGCTCTAGGCACGTGGGCTTCAGTAGTTGTGGCGCATGGGCTTAGTTGCTCCGCAGCATGTGGGATCTTCCTGGACCAGGGATCAAACCCGTGTCTCCTGCATTGGCAGGCAGATTCTTAACCACTGCGCCACCAAGGAAGTCCTATTTTTGTTATTTTTAATGAAATAATAAATATATTTCTTAAATGTCTCGATTTCAATTTCAAATATGAAAAAATTGAGAGGTATACGTAACCTACATCTACGAAAACTCCTTGGGATCCTCAATAATTTTTAAGAGTAAAAAAAAGAAAAATGCTGAGAACAAAAGATTTAAGAATTACTAAGTTATACTATTTATTCACTTATGTGCTGTTGATTCCCAACCATATATTATTTTGTATATTCCCTATACATATGCATGCACATCAGTGTGTTTTTTCTGAGTAAATTCTTAAGAGGACAGAATTTGCTATGTACAAGCAAATGTGTTATACACATTTGTTGTACACATATGTGCCTGTTGTGTACGAGGTACTACACTTCTCAAGGACACCTATACCACCAAATCCAACATTTCTTGCATGGTCGGTGTGCAAGTAATCTTTGCAGGTTTTTTTAAGGACTATTTTTTTTTAATTGGCCAATTTGCTCTTAAAACAAAGCAGAAACAAACTAAAAAGAAGAGAACCTTTATGCTATCCTAAGCCATGACAAGGCATACACTGTGGATTTATACCAGACTATTCTTCACTCCTTCTCCCATTTCCATCAAAGTTATCTTCACTTAGACCTATAAGAGGGCCTTAAAGAATTAAGATGACTAATAACTGTGCAATCTGATGAACCTACTTGGTACTGTGATGAGAAAGAAGGATCAGCATTCTGCTTACACCTTACCTTATTATGAGAGAAGTAAGTCGTGAGATAATAAGAATTACTTAGAGTATATAAGTATATTAAAATGCTTCACAGACACAAACTAATTTAAGACTAACTTGTAGTTTTATTATACAGTAGTTAATGAATACTTTACTTGCTATAGAGCAGCAAGTAGCAGCAGTTCTCCAAGTATGGCTGGAGAACAGCTGGAGGTCCCTAAGATTCTCGTTGTTAAAGAACTCCTCTAACTACCTACACACATTTCTTTCATTAAACATATTTATTTTTTAAATGGGTGAGTAATTATACTACTTAATGCATTTGCTTAAAGTAGGAACATAAATGCATGCATGTTGAATAAGAGGTGGATTAGAGAAAAAGGTTAACAAAAAGCTCTTTCTTAAGAAGTTTTTACCATCCTTCATAATTCAAGAAACAAGTGTTTGTTACTGGGACATTAAGCCTGTATTTCAGTTAATAACTGTTAAAAAGAACCGAATCCACCTCTTCCAAATTCCCATGACTTAACCTTGTGCATGCATTCATTACACTCTATTTTAACCACTGGTTTTCTTGCTCTCTTCCTGCAGGTAGACACCATGACTTACTTTTTTACCCTTGGCACTCAGTTTGATATCTGGCATATACTAAGCTCCCAATAAATAATTGTTGAAAAATGAACAGATGAACAAATGGGTAAAAACTTAATTCTCAACTAAAAGGTAAAGCGTTTCAAGGAAATGTGGCCACCTGTCCTCCTGGGTCATCAGATAACCTACCAGCTACATGTAGGAGGTCAATGATTTCCAGAGAATCAGTAGAAATTCAAGTTAACTAACTTCAGTCTATAACTGGAGATTTCCCCAAGAAGTATTAAAACACAACCACAACAATCTGATTTAGTTTGAGACCCTTTGTGCCTATAATTGAGACTTCTTACAAATGCTGACACTATCCCAGAACTAAGGACTACAAGATATATACCCTTTTTAAGAAACTCCATAGTTTTGAGAAGAATACAATAGTTTGATTATTCTCATTGCCTTATCAGGGCTGTGTAGCACCTCATGTACAATGAACTACTTGACAAACTTGTTTACACATCATTAACTACTCGACTGAGGAAATATATGCAGAAGAAAAAAACTCCAGAGCAATACTTGGCTAGAGGGCACTGTTAATCGACAGTTACTCAAAATAGACTATAACTAGTCATTTAAATCATTCAGAAAATGATTAACATTTTAAAAATCCCATTATTACTATAATTTTTTAGAAAGCCCCACTGTTTAAAACCTGGTCCAATATACTCAGAACTAATCACCTTCTGGTGCTTAAAAACAAGATCAGGGACTTCACTGGTGGTCCAGTGGTAAAGAATCCGCCTTCCAATGCAGGGAACGCGGGTTCGATCCTGGTCGGGGAACTAAGATCCCACATGCTACGGGGCAACTAAGCCAGCGCGCCACAACTACTGAGCCTGCGTGCTTCAACTAGAGAGCCGGCATGCCACAAACTACAGAGCCCATGTGCTCTGGAGCCTGCGCACCACAACGAGAGAGAGAAAACCCACACACTACAACTAGAGAGAAGCCCGTGCACCGCAATGAAAGATCCCGCAGGCCGCAACTAAGACTGATGCAGCCAAAAATAAATAAATAAATAAATATTTTTAAAAAACACAAATAAAAAATAAATCAAATGTGAATCTACGGGCTTCCCTGGTGGCGCAGTGGTTGAGAGTCTGCCTGCTAATGCAGGGGACACGGGTTCGAGCCCTGGTCTGGGAGGATCCCACATGCCGCGGAGCAACTAGGCCCATGAGCCACAACTACTGAGCCTGCGCATCTGGAGCCTGTGCTCCATAACAAAAGAGGCCGCAATAGTGAGAGGCCCACGCACCGCGATGAAGAGTGGCCCCCGCTTGCCACAACTAGAGAAAGCCCTCGCACAGAAAGGAAGACACAACACAGCAAAAATAAATAAATAGTTAAAAAAAATGTGAATCTACATTAAAATTCTCTTCTTGGTTATTAATACTTATTTGAATCACTATCATCAGCACTGCTCAATAGAAATAATGTGAGCCACATATGTAATTTTAAATTTTCTGATAGGCGCTTTAAAAAAAGTAAAAAAGAAACAGGTGAAATTAATTTTGATAATATACTTTGTTTAACCCGATATATCCAAAATATTATCATGTCAATATGTAATCAATGTTAAAAATTGAGATAGTTTACATTTTTTTCCCCTGCATTAAGTCTTGAAAATCGGGTGTGTATTTTACACTTAGAACACATCTCAGTGCTGACCAGTCACAGTTGAAATCCCCAAAAGCTAGTAGCTACTGTGCTAGCTAGTGGCTCCTATACTGGAAACCACAGTACTAGATAATTCAGAGAGAATTCTTCATATCTAGGAAAACTGCCTTTGCATCTAGGAAAATGAGTTTCAGATTTTTTTTTTAGTTAGAAGTGACTATGGTTAACTCCTTTTGCAGCAACACCTCAATTAACTTCCCCAAAGATAAAGTAGGAGTGGATTCAACCACAAAGAGCCCAAAACTCAGTGAATTCTTTAGAAAGCAGCTTTATCTGCCTAAAACTACCTCTGGTGAGGAAGCCAAAACAGGTACATCTCCCCCTCCCCACTCTATAAGGAAGGTACAGAGTTCACTTGATGCCTCCTCTTCTCCCCATTAATTTCTTCTTTACCCAGCTAGGAGACCCTAGTTTTCTGAATCAGGAAGGGGCTAAAGCAAAAATATCTGACATGTTTCTTTTCTGTGACAAATATATTGTCTCCAGGGGTAAGCCAGGAACCTGACCTCAGTCACAACAGTATTCAGGGTTGTCTGCAGAGCATCAACACCCACTGCACAGAAAGGGCTAGGGAAATTTTTCCAGGAGAGAGGAGGGACACATAAGGCTTCTGATCATCTGGAGCTTATTAAGAGGTGGGTTCTTAGATAAGGGCAGAGCCATGTGACCATCTTTTTCAATCTCACTCTGCTGGATCTGCAAACCTGACTTAATTCTGTGATTTACAATTCAGTAAGGCCCAACAGAATACCTTTAGGGATGTAGTGGAATGGGCAATCTCCCTTACAACCTAGTCAGCAGCTATGTCCATTCCTCCCAACACCTCTCTCCAGTCTGGAGGACCTACTAATACTGGGTCACAATGTTGTGACATGACATGGACCTAGAAGGAAGGCAGCAGGTCTGTCAGGAAGAGGAAAAAGGTTCTTCTTCCTCCACTTGGCAGAAGTGGGGAAGAACAGGAAATAAAAAAAGAAAAAAAAGGCAGCAAGCAGCAGAGTTAGCAAGGTTTACAAGAGGAAGATGAAATGAGTGGTTAAGAAATGTGCACAAAAAAGTGAGTCACTGCTCTTGTTTCTAGTTATAAGATAGGCCAGTAAGTGAGTCTGTTAGTCCCCTGTGCCAGAGAATGGTATTGAGAAAGTTCCTTAGACATGCCAGTGAGGTTGCCTTGGAAGTAACAGGAGAGAAGAGGGGACTGGAATAATGAATGAGCAGTAAGGAGAGCTCTAATCTATCTCCTGTATAATTCACCAAACAATTTTCTCCTGGCAACATAAAGCTCCTATTGCAATACCATATTCAAAATAAATGAGCCTATGTAGCTCTGATGATATCAATATTAAGTCTCAAGCTTATACTTGATCCCAAGGAATAAGTGCTCAGGGACTAGATATTAAATTTCAAACAATTTTATCTTTAAGATCCAATTTAAGTAAGACACGGCACACCTAGCTTGGACTATTCATTCTCTCAGGTCTCAATCATCAATGTAATATTAAAAGAAGTTTTAAAGAACAGGTGGAAGAGTTTCTTATCTCTCTTTTGATAGGGTATAGGGTAGCATGAGTGTGTGCATGGGGGGTGGGGAAAAAGAAACTGCAGAAAGGTGCACAACATGCAAATATTGTGTGGTGAAATTTAACAGAAACAAAGGAATTATAGTTTTGTCTCTCTCAGTCTAGCCAAACATCTATTTCATGTTGAAGATCTAGATTCCAGTTACTCCTCTGGGCATCTGAATAGATGAGGGTGGACCCTTCTCAAACATTCAATCAGAATTTACTGACCACATGCCACATCGAAGGTATTTTGCAAGGTGCAGGCCACCAGAATGCAACTACTTAGCAGAGGCCCACAAAGGAAAAGCCTCTATTCTTGGGTAGGTAATAATCTCCTATCTGCAGTTCTTTAGCGAAATAGCTAGATACATTAATATATGGTCAGGTGGCTTTTCAAATCGTCCCTATCAGATGAGGCTACAGCTCTCCAGGGAATGTGGGAACTTAAAGAATAAAATGGGGACTTCCCTCGTGGCACAGTGGTTAAGAATCCGCCTGCCAATGCAGGGGACACGGGTTTGAGCCCCGGCCCAGGAAGCTCCCACATGCCGCGGAGCAACTAAGCCCGTGCACCGCAACTACTGAGCCTGCACTCTAGAGCCCTCGAGTCACAATTACTGAGCCCACGTGCCACAACTACCGAAGCCCGCACGCCTAGAGCCCGTGCTCCGCAACGAGAAGCCACCGCATTGAGAAGTCCGTGCACCCCAACCAAGAGTAGCCCCCGCTCGCCGCAACTAGAGGAAGCCTGCACGCAACAAGGAAGACCGAACGCAGCCATAAATAAATAAAAATATAAAATATTAATAATAAAATAAACAAATGCTTGGTGTGGTTGATAAGAAAGAGAAAGTAAGGATAAACTGTAAACTCTATATTTTTTCTTTAGGATATTCTTAAAACAACACAGAGATAATTTATCAAAGGGTATAGTGTAAGACATTAATATATGCAGAACAATTTGAAGGAAAAAATGCAAATTTCAGGTCAAACACATTATATTAAATAACCAAGAATAAGATGTACATGGATTTCTTCTCCAAATCCTAGAATAGTAGCAACGGCAGGTTAAATCTTAACTCTTGAAAGGGGGTTTTAAGGAATATGAAAAGTGGCCACACCATACAGTGGAAAGAGAATGGGGCTGGGGAAAACACTCTGGATCTTGGTTCTACCTCCTCCCCCAGGTGAGTGTGCAGCCTCTGAAAAGCTGCAAAATGTTTCTAAGCCTTAGTTTACTATTTATATAAATGGAGGTTGGAGTTCTAGCTCTTACAGTTCATGATTATTATATGAATCACTTTTTAGAAACTAAGTAGTTAGGATTTGAGAAAGGAGAAAATGTAGGAAAGAGAATAAATGAACCAATATTTCTGATATCTTTTTCTATACTCTAAAAGTGACTTCTATTACCTTTATGGAAGTCCAGCACAGTAAGAGAAGAACTGGTAATCCAGCTGTTATTTCTATTGCTAACTAAAGTCGTAGGTCTTAAAGAGAAACAAAGTAGCAAGACTGCTTCTAGGCTTAAACTTTCCTAAGGTCAAAAATGACATGAACAAGGTACATGTCCTTACTAGCCAAGGAATACCATGCTAGAATGCTTTCACATCAGTATTCCCATCCATCCCTTCTCCCCTGACACTGGAGCACCACAGAAACATTCAGATAGAATTCCCACAGGTAAAAAGGATCTTTTCCAGTGGCTGTGCCAGGGGATATGTCCGTCTTCACAGTCACCTGGGAGTACTCCTGGGAAATATGAAGATATATGCAAGCTTATATAAAATGAGTGTTTAGAAGCAACAAGCTAGTTCCTCTTACCACTAACTTGGGGAAATTTCCATATTAGTATATATTTATATGAAAAGCAGAGAATCTTTTCCTAAGACAATGAACTTTTTTTTTCTCTCCTGAATTGTGTATTTTCCTTTTCAGTCATTATACTGTCTTTCTCTATGTTTTTTTTGCTCTCATATACAGATGCGAAGGTGGAGAGTACCTGGACCTAGGTTACTCCTAAGAGGGACAAGCAGTTTGTGCCTCCACCCCAGGAATACTTAATACAACGACTATACTTAAACTTCTGGCACAGCACTTTGACGACAATACATAAACACTGTTAAATAATGGATGAATGGTGGGAAACATATATATTTTGAAAGATTTTTGTGTCAGAAATAGTAGGCAAATCAAAGAAGTAATCCAAAACAGATAATATTAGATTTTCAGACAGTAACAAAGTAGTCTATCTGCAATACAGTCCCATCCTCGAAAGGGCATTCCTGCTCTATAGGCCAAAGGAACAAAAGATGTCAAAGTGCCATCCTCGTTACCTGAGACCTATGCAGAAAGAAGTCACCTTTCCCGGGCTGTGAGTAGACTCGATCAAGATCACTCACAGCTATAAGTCCACATTGTAACATCACCACAGCAAGTCCTCAATGGATATCTTTATCTTCGACAGCAGACAGGAGCCGCTCACTCAATGAAAAGTGAAAACACTTTTTGTCAAGAACACATGGTCACTTAGAAGCTGGCTCAATACAGCTGTTGTCTCATACGCCCTAAGGCTCTCCATCCTTTCAACATGACCACTCCTCCTTCCATTTCAGGCCTCCAAGGCCTGTTCTGCAACTAATTTGACACCTTTCCATACTCTGGAAGCCTCAGGCTCCACCACACCCTATCCCTACCAGATTTCTACTCTCTTACGGGCTCTGGCAGAATTTTATTGAAACACACACACGCGCGCGCGCGCGCGCGTCCATGCGGTGTGACGAACCAAGGCTTAGGGCCTAACTAATCCTGTGCCCCTCAACTATCTGGAACTAAAGTGCCCTCACAAATCTTATCTTCCCATGAACCCATTTCTTCGGCTTGGAACGTCTGGCTCTTGAGCCGACCCTTCAGTTTCCATGATCCCAACTAGTCCTGGTTCTGGCAGCCCTTTCTTGTTTCCCGCCTCGGGTTCTCGGTCGCAGCTCGCAGTTTCTTGGTCTGCAGAATCCTTGGAGGTTGGGGAGAGGCCCATGAGACACCCACCCCGGGCTCTCAAATTGAATGGGTTCAGTGTCCCCTTCGACTCTCACTCTTTCAATGTCCAAGCCCCAAACTCGCCCCTCGGAGCATCCCGCGCGCGGCCCAGGGCTCTCCCAGCCTCCTGCTTCCGGGCTTTCCCTGCAGCTCGTCTTCCGGTCCTCGACCTCCGCCTCTCCCCCCGGGCCGGTTTCACCAGCCCGCGCCCACAGCCCTTCGCGCCCCTCGCCCGCGGGCTCTCACCGCTCGAAGAGCAGCCTCACGGAGAACACGCCCGCCGCCAGCGGGAACACCGAGAGGATGTGCCGGGCCCGCGGGTAGCCGTAGCCGTCGCCTGGCCCCTCGAGGTCGGCCCAGCTCACGTTCTGGGGCAGCCAGAAGCGCTCGCTCCACAGCCAGCCCCACAGCAGGCCCAGGGCTCCCGCCACCGCTGTCGCCATCTTACGCCCACCCCGCGGCCACCGCCGCCACAGCTTCAGCTGCCGCCACGGCCAACAGAACCCGCGGGGAGGCGGCCCCGGGGCGGGGCCGGACCGGCGGCCGCCCCCTTCCGGCCCCTTCTTGTCCCCGTCACGTCTCAGTCCGCCTTCTCTGAGGGGCCCAGCTTCTTCACCGCCCATCCCGCCTCCCCGCCCACCTCCCTCACCGCAGCCTCTCCGGCCGCCTCTCCTCGGGACTCCGCCTCCCGATCCCGGCCACGCCCCTCCTTTTCCCGCCCCGCCTCCACCCAGCCCTGGTCCCGCCCCGCACAAGCACTCAACGCTCATGCCGCCCCTTTTTGCTACCGGTTTCGGCGAAGATTTTCCTCCTCCCTCACTCTCCCGTCCAGCTACGGCTACACCCCTTATTTCAGGCATAGCTCCCTTATGGGGACATTCTTCTCAGTCCAGCCAGCTTAAGCTGTTCCTGCTCCCTGGAAGGCCATACCTCTCTCGCGCTCTCTCTCCCCCCTCCCTCACAGCCCCCATCTCTCACTAGGGTTTATCGCCATCTCAGCTGGTCCCGCCTACTAGCAGCGTTCTTTTTGCTCCCCACCCTTTTTCTCTCTTCGTGCCCCTCCGTGATCTCAACCCCCTGTCCTTGTATATCCCTCAAAATTGACTTTTAAAAATCCTTTTATTCTTCTCATGGGGAAAGGAAATGGAAGATATCCAAAGGAAAATATTAAAGGAAAAAGAAAAGTAGATGATGGCCAATGTTTAATGAGGTTTACTATATGCCAGGTACTGCCCCGAACATTTTACACACATTATTTAACTTCCTCATTCTGTGAAGTAGGTATTTACTATTTTATGGATGAGTTAACTGAGGTCCAGAGAGCAGCTTGCCCGAGGCTATATAAACAAGTGGTAGAGCTGAGCTTCTGAACTAGAAAGTCTTTAGATTCCAGAGCCCTGAGGCTTTATCCTATAAAACTCGTTAACTTTAGATGTCCGCATTGAACATTGAACTCTTTTGTGGATCTACATAAACAGGGAGGGGAGCCATAGACAAGAAACCTTCAAAACATTGAATTCTAAATTGTCCCTCAACCGCTGGAGAACGCTGAACCCTGGGTGCCAACCGTTCAAACCTGGCTACAAGGTTAATTACCACAGGCTACCTAGAATGATCTGAAAAAAGATTAAAGAACTAATCTTGTCCAAGGACAGAGTATCTTTATACTAGTAGGCATGCTTGCGGCAGAAGATAAAGAGTTTCAAAGGGAGAGAAAGAAGAGAAAAAAGGAGCCGCCTTAAGGAGTAGACTAGAAGGTCTGCTTGAGGTCAGTGGTTCTCAAACCTTAGTGTGCCACAGCTCAGACATTAGCTTCTCTCATCTCCCACATGGAGAGTTTGCTAAAAGTTTTCTGGGCTCCATCCAAAGAGATTCTGATTCAGGAGGTTCAGGGTAGGCCCATGGATGTGCATTTCTCATTTCTAACAAACTCAGAAGTCATGCCACTGTTGCTGGTCTGAGAACCACACTGCCTGAAGCCATTTTCGTCCAAACCCAGAAATAGCTTAATGGTAACTACCCTATATTCAAGATACGTTTTAAAAGAAGTAAACTCACAGGACCTCCCTGGTGGTCCAGTGGTTAAGACTCCATGCCCCCACTGCAGGGGGCATGGATTCGATCCCTGGTTGGGGAACTAAGATCCCACATGCCGTGTGGTGTGGCCAAAATAAATAAATAAAAGAAGTAAACTCTCTCTCTGATCCCATGGGAATTCAAATCAGAGCCCCAAGGAACAAAGAACATGCTAACTTAGCATGCAGAGGCCAACACACAATGATCTTGGTCTCAAGATCTATTCCCAGAAAAACACATACGTACCATTTCTCAACCTCTTGATTGTTAGAAAACATACTGCTGACGAAATACGTAATGAAAGCAAATTTAGTACAGGTTTCACTTTGGCCAGGAGTGATCTGACCAGCAAGCTGGTAAAAGAACTAAGTTGGCCCCTATAGCAGTCATGGACAGAGTCTCCTTAACCATCTCAAGTCCCAAGCTGGCCCCTTTTCCTGCTTTACCAACAGAAAAATTCACATCATCCTATTGTCAACATTGACATAGTCCAACAAGTTGCCTTCATTTAGAGAGCTGAGAGAATAAATGATAAGCACTTTTTATTTGGCTGTAGGTTCTTTTGTTTTCTAAGAATGTTTAGTGTTATCTGGTCATTCTCTTGATAAGAATATCCTTTTATTATATTGATTATGGAGCTAATTCTTGTCTCTACGGTCTGTACCTATGTCTACCTTAGCCCTTGAAAGGCACAGAAAGGAGTTCTTCCAAGGGTAATCTCAGCCCCCAAGTACCTGATATACGGTGACATACTCAACTGATACCCATTAATGCCACCCATAGGCACTCAGACTTTTTGTATAAGGTTAGTAGATATAGGGAGTACAATGTGGATGGGTTAGAGCAGCAAGCAGTGAGTCACAGAGTAAAGGTAGCTAAACTCAAGCCAAGATTGGATATTTTATAAATGTCAGCAGGAACTTCTGGATTAACTGTTCAGTGAACAGGGCTTTCTAAATGACTTCAGCCTGTGTTGGGGCCAAGAGCAGATAGTAGTACCCGGACAAGCACTTAGAAGACCAGGCAAGACGCTGGAACACACAGTGACCCTGGAAAATGTTAACAGATGACTCAAAAAGCATTTCTATCTCCAAGGAAATCTACACTCCCATTAAAAAAGGTACCTTAATTGGGGCAGTTGCCTCTGCAAGCAAGGAAAACAAACAACCAACTATGCCTCTGCCCAGGGTAGAAAACAAGTCCATTTTCAGCAGAGGCATTTGGAAATTCCATTTAGCATTTAGGTATACTTGTAAGGTAAATTATTAAATGCGGAGTACAATTAACAATAAAAAAAACCACTGCATTTTGAATTGGTAAAACAAACAGCTCATTTTGAATGTACACAATAATTCTCTTGCCAAGTTGCTTTCAATTTTCAAGAAAAATGTTTTCTAGGCGGATGAAATCCTAAGATCAGCCCAACACCACCACCTAGTGGTGAGAAGTATACATTGCATGTCTCTTCACTTGATACCCATCAGATCCATCTGCTTTTTCTACCCAAACTGCTAAGGTAAAAGCAGGTCCTGAGAGACTGTAACAATGTAAAATAATAATGGAAAAGGAACATTGAAAAGTTCAAGTGTAAATTAAAAGCTTTATTGAATAAAAATGTTTCAGAGTAAGCAAGACTGTAAGAAAGCAGAATATTTTACATCTCTAAAAAATATCAGAGCTAAATCTCTAAAAATGCAGTATAAAGAAAAGCCTATACCTTAAAACACCTCTCTCCCCCAACATACAATTTGGAATATCAATTATGTACAACAACTGTACTCAAGTTTATATTGTTCCAAAACCTTAATACTAGAAAACCATCTCCCACAAAAGGCCTATAACTGGTTTAATTGTACCCTAGGAATACTGTCTGCCATAAAAATCAATACATTTCAGAGCTTATAAGTATTAAAAAACTAGTGTCCCAGAAAGGGGATATCAGAAGTAGAATATAGGGTTTGGGGATCTGAGCTCAAGTGGTTTAAGGCTTTTTTTTTTTTCTTCTGTTATTCCTCCTTTAAACTCATCATTTTGCTCTAATATGCAACATGGCAAATACAAAAGATCTTATAAAAATATTGCAGCTTACAGTAAATTATGAGAAGCACAGATACCACCAGAGAAGAAAGCAATCACTTGGGGGTGTAGTCAAACGCATTGGCAAATACCATAGCTTATTTGGGACACAATGAATCTCTCCAAGCACTAAGGGTGCTCAAAAGGTGCTCCAAAAAGATGGTTATGCTATATCTCAATAATCCAGTTCAGGATGTTGTTTAGAAAGCAGGATGCAATAAATTCCCCATATATATCGGAGCAAGCAGTAAATTCCCCATATATATCAGAGTAAGAAAATTAACCTAAATTTTTTTTTAAAGACTAAATATTTGATCTCTTAACAGAGGAATACTAAACAATAAATTGGTATTCATGTAAAAATATACAAACTGTGCCCTTTATACTAAAGTGCATTCAGTCACAATGTTTAGGCCCCTAAATCCCTTCTGCATGTTTCCTAATTCCACAATTGAATTTTTAGTGTAACAATGTACTACTAATCATCTCTCCATTTTCATATTGTCTTTTGGGAGTACAATGGAAGCTGGACCATATCCGTTGGAATATTCCCCCCCACACACACACATACACACTCCCAACCCCCAAAAGACCTTAAAGCAGTTGTGTATATCATCATTGCTAAAAGAGAGGATTTAAGTAATGTTATCTAGCATTTAGAATTGGTTCACTTAAGCTGCACAGTATGGGATTTTTTTGAAGCAAGAACTCTTTTCCAAAGTTACTTCCACATAAATTACAGCTCATGCTAAGACAGCTGTTTTGTGCATCACTTTGATAAAGGGCAGTGGCTCACTAGCACTAACATAAATTTAAGGCCCAGCATCATTGCAATTTGTTATTCCTCATCTTCATCCTCATCATAGTACCGATTTCTCTTTATCTGTTCCTCCACAGAGAGCTCTTTGACTACTTCTCCCTCCCAGAATCCCACATCCTGGGATGTCTGATTCTGAGTAGTGAATTCTTTAGTGGAGGTGTTATCTGCAAAGCTAGACCAATTTTTAGAGTTGGGTTCTAGTGAAGACTGCTGTGTGAGAAGTTTTCTATCACCTTCATCTAAGTTTGCACCATTTTCTATAAGATTTTCACTCCCCATCTCAAAACTGTGAACTTCCTTACTTCTCCTTCCTGCCTCCTCTCCTTTAGATCCCTTGTTTGGCCAGGTTGTTTTTTCCACACTCTCATTCTTCTCGGAGGCGTTGGCATTTTCCGTTTGTTTCCTTTCTGCTGCTACACCTCCTCCGAACTCCTCACTCTGCTCTGACATGCTCCAGCCTTTCCTGATAGATGGGGACAAGGTTTTGGGGCTCTTGACTGAAGAGGTTCGAAATGAAGCTGCTACAGTGAACGGGCGGCTTCTCTCCTTCAGTGAAGAAGTTCGTCTTAGCTTCTTCAGATCCAGATCTACATCCTCAGGAGCTTCAGGCTTGCTGATTTCATCCTCAGGAGGCCACTTAGGCTTCGATACTTTGATCCCTTCCTCCAAGGCACTTCCTGAACTGCCAAGTTCAGTAGGGGGCGGCCAGGCAATCCTCAACTTCTTGGTTTCAGCTGGCTTGTCTTCTTTCTCCAGCGGGGATGAGGCCTTGGCTTCCATACTTGCAGTCAGCACACCAACCTTAGCAATGGGGGCATCTTCTACCCCTGGGCTCTGAGGGGTCTCCCCTGCATTTGGAAGCTGGGCTGGTCTCTCCAATGTTTCTTCGTTTTCATTTTTGCTCGCCCACAGATCCTTGTGTGGTCTGTGTCCAAAGCCTTCATCATAGTTGCCTTTAGATTTAAAGAGTTGATTGAAGTGAGGCTTGCAATAGATTCTCCCATGTAAAGAGGCATATGTTCCTAGACTGTTGTTTTTAAGAAAAAGAGCATAAAGTTAACAAATATGTATTCTCTTATTTACACCAGTAGGCTGAAACCTGGCAACTCCAGTATATTCAGAAGATGCTAAGTGAGAAAAATACCTTTAAAAGCACATCAGTCACTGAGGGTGTCCTTTTAAGCACATTTGTTTTATTATCCTTATAAAAAACATGCTCAATTCTAGGTCTGAACCTTCACAAGACATTCTTCCACCTGGTACATGCTCCCATTTTCAAGTGATTTCACTCCCCTCTGTCAAAACTGTTGAAAAAGTTACTTCTTCCAGGAAGTCTTCCCTAGGTAGTCCCACCTAGTTCTGATCATTCATATATTTCCTAAGTATTTCTAACCTATAACTACTTTTAATGATATTCCTTTGTAAAAAGTTGCATCTTTTCCCTCCTAGTTTCCCATCTGTGTTATAATTTAAAAGCATGTTTTTACAGGAATGGGTATAATGCTCTCCCAACGCTTGGCACTGAGTAGACGTCAGTGATTAAATAAAGGAAAGCTATGGTTAATAGAATGGTGAGCAGTAGCCAGAAGTCGGTCTACCCTAACAAGAGTGCTGGACAGGCCTTTAGGACATCTGGTGTCTCTCGCAGGGTTAACACATTTTAAAGGGGGGTATAAAAACAACAGAATTTCCACAGAAGAAATATAAAAATTCAAAAATTTAGAAAAATGTGCTCTGGAGAAAAAAATACAGTGGACAGAAAAAGAACCACCGTGTGGAAGTTACAGAGGCACATTTTGGCTCAACAGAAGGAAAAGTTTTCAAGCTAGCGCTAACGCTGGAACTAGCTGTAGTGGGGTATTAACCCCCGCAGAAGCGCCACGCAGGTGCCAGGACATCTTTCAACAGTATGCTGGAAAGGGTGCTTGCTCTGGAAGGAAGGCTGGAGGAAATGACATCCTGGTTACTTCCTCCTCCAAGGTTCTATGGTTAAAATGAGTTAATATGGAATATTTCCCCAATTTGTCACATTTATATCCATACTTTGAGTAACTTGGAAGAAATGATACATAATTATTTTCTCAGAAAATAAAATGAAGCAATATACAGAAAAATATATGCCCTTCAGGATCTATTATTATTGCTATTTTTACCATTTATATAGTGTTTGGGATAATTTCAAGGGCTTCAACAAGTATCCTCTTGAGATTTCTTAACTGTATGATTCTATGATACCAAGGGAAAACATTCTACTAAATTAGGTCACAGGGGCAGTTACCTGCAACTTACATGATTTAAGCTTCGGTCCTAACATGTAAATTAACATGTGAGAGTACCAAGAAGTTCTAAACACCATTATAATTTGATATAAAATGCCTGTCATTAAATGGTACTTTTTACTTTCTTCAGAGGTCCTCAACAGCACACACTATTAGCACCACAGATTTTAGTACCAGTGTTCTAAAAACCAAAGACTCCCTCTGGAGGTCCAACCACACAGAGAGATGGCTTGTTTTGGCCTGGCTTACCTCAGTTTGTTGTTGCAATAGGAACAACGGAAGCAGCTGATGTGAAACACCTGCTTGTTGGCCAAGAGACGCTCCATTGAGTAGACTGTTTTCTGACATTCCACGCAGGTCTCTCTTGCAGGTGCCTGAAACTTCTAGGAAAAGCAAAGGACCACTTTAGCTAGCAAAGGCAGTGATGAGTTAGTACTCTGCTGAAGTGGGCCCTGGGATTTACTTTGTTATCTAAGGGCTCCCTTACCTGGTCTGTCAATTCTCAGAGGAACAGTAAGCCTACTGCAATTCTATCGGTTGACTCTCTAAAGCCAAGAGGCTCTCCTGAATTCCTTACCCAGATTGTCTGGCTGCCATAAGTGCAGCAGCCACTGAGGATGGGTGGAGCTAGGGCTGGACTGCAGAGAAAGGCTTAGACAAACCACCGCACACACACACACACACACACACAAGTACACACAAAATGATTCCACGCACAGGAAATGAGGAGAAAATGTCATCACATACAGAAGAAAGAAGTTTGATGGTTTGATCCAAGCGCCAAATAAGAAGCAGAACAGACTTTTTAAAGACCAGATTCTGAAGGGGGTAACTTTCAAGGAGAGAAAGCATTTGGCTTTGGGAAGTAGGAAAAGACTTTTAAAATCTTTTTATTTATTTATTTATTTATTTTTACTGAAGTCGAGTTGATTTACCATGTTGTGCCCATCTCTGCTGTACAGCAAAGTGACTCAGTTATACACAGAGACATTTTTTTAAATATTCATAAAAGACACTTTGATAAAGCATCTCTCAGTCCCCTCTGCATATAATCTTGACTTGCTCAATCCACTAGACAAAACATTTTTAAATAAAGCAAAATTGACACATAAATGGAACATTTTAAAAGACACACAAACTATTTTATTAGGATTCCAGAAGAAAGCATAGCCCAATAAAGCTACAGGCTCTATAATCTTTTTAAAACACCAAATGGAGAATAAAACTAATGTACTGGGTAGGGGGGTGAGTCATAACGGGGATTCATGAACTGTTTGTAAAGTGTGGAATATGGGCGGGGTGAGCACAGCTGTTGCTGGTAAACTCAGTCCTAAACTACATAAAGTAGGTTGTATTAGCACTGATGAAAGCTAGAATTCCAAAACCATAAGTTTTTACATGATAAAAAATAGTTACATGGCCACTAGGGGTGGGGGTAAGAAGTCCCTAGGTGTGTGTGACTCTTGACTTGTCCCAAGAGAAACAGCTCAACCAGTACATGCAGAAGCAGCTTTAGTTAAGGTGGCCTGGAAGCTCTTTCAGGCACCTTGGCGGCCTCTGCCACCAAGACCGGTATGGTGGTAAATAATACAATTTAGTCCCAAAGCCCAGGGCCTGAATGGTTAAGGTAAGCCTAAGATAAACCAGCTTATGGGTAAGACAGAATTTTGATTAAAAAATCCGAATAGACCCATAAAAAAAATTCAGACTGCTGGTTCACTTGCCACATGATTCACTAGGAAGTAAAGCAAAAATAGGAATGGTTTTCCAAGTAGATGTGGACAGAAAATGAGAGTAGAAAATGGAAGTAAAGGTTAATATCTATAAAAGGGAGTTTAATAAAATTAGTGCCCCCAAATAGCACCAAAGAATTTAAAAGTGAAGGAGGAGGGCTGAGTGTTAACAGCAGCCCCTCCATTCCTAGGGTTAGAGTAGAAGAGAAAAACTTAAAGAATCAAAGACCACAGCTACAACTTAAGTTTACCAGGCATAAGGGAGGAACTTAAATATGATCAAATGTATTGTACTGAATGCTGCTGGCAGATATTAGGGCGTTATTTGGAGCTCAGAATTGTTTTTTCTTTTTTTAAAATTTATTTTATTGAAGTATAGTTGATTTACAATGTTGTGTTGGTTTCTGGTGTACAGCAAAGTGATCCAGTTTTACATATATATAGTCTTTTTCATATTCTTTTCCATTATGGCTTATTACAGGATATTGAGCATAGTTCCCTGTGCTATACAGTAGGACCTCACTGTAGAATTGTTTTTTCTTTCTCTCTCTTGCTTTTTTTTTTTCCTTTGGCCGCACCTCATGGCTTGTGAGTTTGAACCCAGGCCCTCAGCAGTGAGAGTTTGGAATCCTAACCACTGGACTACCAAGGAATTCCGAAATTGTTTTTTTCTTATATGGATGGACACATCTAACAAGATAGGACCTAAGTGGAGATGTCCTTGCATAATTTAATTAGGTTTCTCTAAAAGGACTAGGTCCTTGTCTAGCAAGCAGGAAATCCATTAAAAGGCAGAATAAAATTTGGGTATAATAGTACAACTGGAGCCACTGGAGAGCAGCTGTACAAATCACAATTCAGACAATGTAAAAGTAATAGGACAAATGTATTTACTTATCAGATTGAAAATCTTTTTCAGTTGCAGGATGAATATTGTATTTGTAATACTTAGGAGAGTAAGTGCTCATTCTGGTCGCTAAAGACAGAGCAGGAGACAGAAATTTCCCATGGTAGAGGAGGAAATGGGTATTATTCTGCTAAAGGGGACTGGAAGCCTACAGAGCGTGCCTCCGTTACACACACACACACACACACACACACACACACACACACACACACACACACGCACACAGAGAACACACGGTAGGAGAAGGGTGCAGCCCAGTGAACAGAAAGGAAAACCTGAGAGAAAGCTGCAAGTTGAGCTCACATTAGGAGGAAAGTGGAGGCAGGAGCAGAAATTAGGTACCGGGAGCAGGAAGCAGAAGCTGGAAGAGACAAACAGGAACCTTCAATGAATACACAGCATTTGGTGTGCCCTGGAGGGCTTTTTTCTGCAGCTGAGCTGAAACTCAGTTACAGACTCATATCCAAGAATAAGACCACAGTTTCTTTCTTTTTCAAGTAACTGCTAATCCTGGCAAAATCAGCCTCACTCACATCTACCTGAGGCTAGATCAGAGTACCAGCTCAGAAGAGAGAGCTCTTGTAGCCTTCACCCAAGGAGTGTCTCATTAACAATTCTTTAGTGTCTCCCACACCTCCCACACCTGACACCCCCCCACCCCGTGGCTCCCTCTTGAACGGAGCCTTCCACAACAAGTGAAAAGGCGTTCCTCCCCTTAACATCAAATTAATGGACTGCTAGCTCAAATATCTGACTAACCACAAGCTTCTACCTCACCAGACCTACCAGATTCCCATTATTCCTCTTCCTTTTTTCCATACACCCTTTTCAAATTATTTAATGAAGGTTAATACGGCAGCTGCCCAAGGGCCCTTATAGCATCATAAAGACAAGAGGAGCCCAACATGGTAATATGCCAAGTCAGAGTGGTTGTGGCTGTGCATTCCCTTTATTTCCTCTGTCCTGGGCTCTCAGCCACTTTTCTGTAATCGCCCCCATGTCTATTCAGACAGCAGGAAGCACGGTCAGTGCCCAAACCTCTACCATTATGGTAGGCCTGGCCCACACCCTGTCCAGGCCGTCATGGCACGCCTGAACTTGCATAGCCACCTTTAAAACACTGCCAATATTAGAAGGTCAGACATTTTTTATCTTTCCAATATATTTTTTCAGTTAGTAAGATGTTTTTTCATCTCCCCTCCCTCACCATTTTTCAAATGTAGAAACTAAGGTACCAGGATGTCAGATGCGTTACAGAAGTTTGCACAGTCAGTAAAAGAATTAAGATTAAAACTCAGAATTCCCGACTCACAACCCAATAGAGTATTTTCTCAATTGTCCTGGAATAAATTTCCATAACTAAAGGAAACGCTTTGGGGAAGGGAGCAGATGCTAACTAACCCAAATGAACATAATTTCACCACAGCATTTTGAACAAACGACAGTCTTCACTTTGTTTCAAATTAAAATATGCAGATAATATCTTCAGGATATTCAGGAATGAGTGCGATAATATATAAATAATTGATGTCCCTAAACACTGTCATGTCTTTCCCATCTGAGGGATGTTACAGGCCTTCTGTAGATCAGCATCTACTTAAAGCTTTTTCACAATAAATTTTTATGACTTCATCTACATTCTTTCACTCTCTTGTCTCATATATATTTTTTAGTCTAATGAAGGCTCCAGTTGGGGTACACGTCTGTGTGTGGGAGGGGAGCAGGTAGCAGCTGGCCATAAATGGTGAAGCTAATTAGCCTTTAGACACAGTGAAATCAAAAGAAAAATCTGTATTGATGTCAGGCCTCCATTCCTCAGATAGAACACTATAAAAAGCCTTTCATTTCCTCCTTACAATTTGTACAAAATATCTGGGTAATTAAATTGAAATTCTTCACCATACAGTAAATGGTTGGGCTGGCTCTGAACAGCCTTAACCCTTCCCCTAGCTTTCTGTGAAAGCATTTTGGAGATATTCACACCTTAAACAGATCGCTCTACATGTAGAGGAAAGGTTAGTGCTCTGAGAAAGCAGTAATGATGTAGGCAGTGAGAAAAGATTCTAGATGCCCTTCTAGCACAATTCTGGTAGATTTGCAAAATAGCATAAAACCTCCTACCCTGTCCATGGAGGAAGGGACAGGGCACAGAGGGTACAGCCTCTCATGCAGGCTGCCATGTTTTCTCTATACATCCATCAGCAGGACCAGCCTAGGAACCTGGGATAGGGCTATCCTAGACCAGTAGCTGTTCCCAGGGCCAGTCACATCTCCTTCCTTATCATTTAGGGAGTAACTTATTTCAGTGGGAGAAACATTTAGGGAGTAACTTATTTCAGTGGGAGGGCATAAAGCTTAAGAGATCTCTGGGTCTCTTGAGTTGAAAGGTTCTGATCCTTCCGAAAGGGCCCACTGAGCTCTAGACCCAGAACATCTATTTTGAGAAGGAACCTGCAACGTCAACTTCATTAGTGCCAAGTCTCATCAACTGAATTATCTAGCCAGTGTTCAAAACAGATAAAATCCTTACTTTTAAAGACCAGTATCATTTATGGGGTGTTTTTTTGTTTTCTGTATTTTTACTTTATTAAGCTAAAATTTGAAATGAATTGAGTCTTTACCTTAGATGTCCTGTTTTCAATAACAGACAGGAAACAAGGAGCAGTTTTACCAGGACGTGTGGGACCCACAAATCTATTCTGAGTGAACAAGTTCATTCTTAGCTGTATGTAATTTCCCAGACTTGAGAAACAACTTCTGTTGCATGGTCTATAGCCACAAGACCAGTTATGCCAGCAGGTCTTCCTATAAACACTAAAGTATCTATATACTTGCCTGCAGAAGGTAAAGAGTAACTTTGAGGAAGAGAAAATAAATGGCCTGTAAATAAAGTGGAGATGTGATTGGGTACCACCCTGAGCTCTGTACACCATAACCATTTGAGCTTTGGACCATGGGCAAACACAGGCAGTGAGGCCAGTTTAACCCCAGTCTTTATACAATGTTCAAAACCTGAGGTGTATGTCTGGTGCAAGCAGGCTTGTCTGCATTCTACTGCTGGGTGACCAGAGCCAAAAAGGCAGGCATGAATCTGGGGCAGGTGCAGAGGGAGCTTTTCTTCCATCTCCTCTCCCTGGTGTGCCAGGAAGACCTAAGTGAGGTGCATTCCTTCGCACACTGCTCATCAGCTCAGACCCTGGAGTATGAATCCGGAGGAGTCCCAAAGGTCCAACCCAGGACCAGGAGATCTGGCCCAACAGTTGAGGGAGGTAAGCAAGACTGGACTGAGAATTCAAATATACTTGAGAACAGATTTTAGTTCTTAGATCAGCCACAGAATTTCCCTAGTCCCTCAGTCACACAGAATCCATGGCCAAGTCAGCTTTGTTAGCTGTTCTTCGTCCAGAACCACAACCCAAGGACTCACATCTGGGCAGGGTTGCTGTTGGAGAGGAAATTAACCCCGTGGCATTTGCTACTTTGTTGGACTTCAGATACTGGAAAAAAAAAAAAAGTGCTGATGCCAGCATGAGCAGAACTTTGAGGCCAGAAGAGAGGGTCATGTTAAGTACATGTGCAGATTCCATCACGCAGCTCAGTTCTTTCTCCCTCATTTACTTGCTTTCTCTTGCTACTTTCTTCACTTTTTGTTCCTTTCAATAAACCTTACTCCCCTCTTACATCTCTGCTTCCTCTAAAATTTTCATGTTTACCTTCTTCCCCCGACCTCCCCTTTCCTGGATTCTCCCCTTTCCTCCCTTTGTTCCAAACCCTCACCTATGTCTTACCTCCATCCTTTCTTTTTTTTTTTAATTAATTTTTATTGGAGTATAGTTGATTTACAATGTTGTATTAGTTTCTGCTGTACAGCAAAGTGAATCAGTTATACATATACATATATCCACTCTTTTTCAGATTCTTCTCCCATCTAGGTCATTACAGAGTATCTCCATCCTTTCTGTGCATTAGAACTTTCATCAAGAGACCAATCATGCCTACAGTTGTGCGATAGAAACATGGCAGATGTGTGCATGAGGTTGAGGCAGTACAAACCACCTTAAAACTAATTCTACCTATTGAGTTTCTCTCAAATGTTAAAACCTTTGAAAGAAAACCCAGCTACTTAAGATAGCACCAGAGGAGGAAGACACTAAAGAAGTATAAGATATGTTTGTTATTAACCAAGTGGGTAAATCAACACTGCATTAGCAAAGCATTCAATTAAAACAAGTTAGGTGAGCAGCCTAAAAGAGGTGTTGGATTTTTTTTTATCTTTGTTTATTTTTATGGGAATATTTACTTGTTCATAGAAAGGGAAAATACTGCTTTTAAAAATTAGTGAATGAACAAAAATAATTAGTAAATGAAAGGAGACCACAGATTGAGTAGCCTAGTAAAATTTTCCTCGGGTACAAACATTTTGGACATTCCTTAATATCTAATATTATAACCTAGTGTAAGTGTTATTTGAATGGCCATTTTTATAGCAAATGGACTGGTCAACCCCCACTGGAATGCACACATTCTTTCTTTAAACGCGCTGACCACCAATCATGTTATGGCCAAGTTCCTCAGACCAGGGAGCCACTAAATCTGTAACACTGCACATTCCCATCCGATGGGCTGATTTTAACAGATTTTTCATATTGCTCTTTGTATAGGTTTTTACCCATTCATAGATTTACGAATTTGGACTTAACAAGAAAAAAAGTCAGGTTATCTTCTTTAACTTTGGGTTTTCTTTCATGAGCTTTCCAGATTTCAGACTGGAGCGGTATCAGTGAGGCTTCCCACTCCTGGCTCAAACACCTAAGCAAGAGCAGCAAGATTTCCAGGGAAAGTGACTGGCTCACGTGTGCCCTTATTTGGCATTTTCATCCCCAGGAAAGCAAAAACAGGTTATAATGAACATAAAGATAAAAGATGCAATGAGCTCTACTAGTAAACCAATGTCTACAAGGCTCCAAGAGAAACTACCATCATACCTTCACTGCTTTGGGAGGAGAACTTTCAGAAAGGCCGGAAGCTCTGGCATCTGGACTTAGTGGCTTGGGATGCACAGGCTGCTGGAACTCACTCTTAACCTGGGAGTTACCTGCTTGAGTTACAGAAGGAAGACATTTTATAGTACCTCAAGGGAAGGCTCAGAAAAGGTTCCTCCCCAAAGCAAATTTTAGGCACCTCCACTAAGGACAGGTCCTTTCAACACCAGGAAAAACATAGCTTTTCTGTTGAAGAAAAGCATTATTCTAATGCTAAAAACTATGCTCTTAGGTTCTCTGGTCTCTGTTCTCTCACAAGTGTCAACTCAGAGGCTTTCTCACCCTTTGCCACATGCAGCGGGAATCCAAACCTCCCTACATAAGGAAACTTCTGCCCTGTAGCATTTGTCATTTTTTAAGGCTGTTTATAGACTTTGATGGCTTTTTGGTAGTTAGCAACCCCAGCAACTCCTTCTGGGGCGTTTCAACTGAACTTGGGAAAATGGGGGAATGTGAGGGGAGAAATTTCATAAGACAGGCTCATGTATATGAGTGTGTATAATCTGACACCATCTTTTTGGGACTCAGTCCTATGGCGAACATCCATGGATGAAGATTATGGAAAAAGACTCCATAAAGTTTTTTTCATAGTCATTGACGTGTCACCTGCATAAGTTAATTTCCTGCCAATATATTTGTTTTATGGAAAACTCAGAAGAGGCACAGAGAAGTCATTCACACAGTTGCTAAGGAACCATAAAAGATTCCCTAAAATCTAGAGTTATGTCAACAAAGTACTGAACGATTATGGCTTATTTTTCAAAAAAATGTTTTGCAAACCTAGTCAAAACTCAGAAAAATTTCTAGTCCAAGGAAAATGACTGCAAAAGGAATGTTCTTGGATTCAAGCAGCAAGTTTCTAAAATTTTAAGGCAGGGTTTACTAGAGATCTGTTTAGCTGATACTTCAACTTCTCGCTGAGTTTTCAATGTCTAGTAAACTAATTAACCTGAGGAGAAGCTAGACATCCATATATATTTAAAAAAATAATACACTGAACATCAGAATCAAAAGTGGACATAGTATATTAAAAAACAAAGGCTTTTGTCTTTGGGAGAAGAGAGGCTCAAAATGATTCCAAAATAGGATGAAAAGGTGATCAAATTCAGCACCCACAGGAAAATATCTAGAATCTAGCCAGAGGGAGGATTATAGTATCTATTTAGATAAATAAGAAAAAGATATTTTTTAAAGGTTACTCAAATACCAATTCTTTATTCCTGTTAATGAATAAAGTCCTTCTTGGCCAACCTTCTATTAAAATGAAACTTCAAAATTATAGTTTTTATAGCATTAACCCTGAAAAGGTTTGGTACAAAAGACAGGATAAGTTCAATGAGAGAAGCATCGAAAGTATTCAGCTGGCCACAAGTTAATCATATTTCATTGAATTTAACTTCTCTCTTAGGCATGGGATGTGTGAAGGGTACTCAAGCATCAGTCCTTAAAACCAAGTGAAAGATCTGATCAGCTACATTACTGGGTTTAACATGTTACACATTCTCAGCACTGACAGAACTGGGGACCACCCCCGCCAACCAAACAGGGGCTAGAGAACAAGACCCTCTTCCACCAGACCTAAGAGTGAAAGCTTACGGGAATCATCCTCAGCAGGTGCGGAACGGGCTGCCAGACTATTCTCAGATGCAGAAACCTAGAAAAAGAAAGGCGGGGTGGGGGTGGGGTGGGGGGTGTGGGGTGTAGGGGTGGGGGGGTGGTGGTGGATTAAGAATCACATTAAAAACAAAAGAGCAAACTGCTATTAATGCCATTAAAACCTGCTGACTCCAGTCAGTCACTGGCTGCCTGCGGGAAATAATGGCCCCCAGAACAGCTGAGCATTTAAACAAGAGGCAGCAAAATGTCTTTTATGAGGATATTAACATGCCTCTCAATTACAGAGTAACGCAAATAACAGACTGCAAGCAACTGCCCAAAGTGTGCATTATCTTCCTTTATAAAAGAAGTTCTAAACCATATCTTTGTACTCTCAAAAAAAAGGCGGGAGCGGGGAGGGTACAAAACAAAACCCTCTATCAGGGAGAGCAAAGCTCCTCACCACAAACCACAACTCGTGTAACTGTAACTCACTCCAAGGCAAGATAAAGTCTTTACATATAGGAACTATTCTTTTATTTTCCTAACTCCTTATTTCCCAAACAAATGCATTCTGCTGAAACAAGCTTGCTGGTACAGAAGACCTTCTGATAGCTATAAAACAAATTTATCTAAAACCAACCTTTGGTATTATCTTCAAGGTTAGTTTCCCTTTCTAGTTCTGGTCTCAAAATGGCAATGTTTAACAAGATGGCAAATCTTACGTATAGGTGATTATTTTCCCCATTTGGCATCAAATTTAAATAAAAGTACTTTCTACCAGCTCTCTCTCCTTTCTACTGGCCCCTAGGCCTTCCTGGTATCTTCCTCCACACTCAAAATCATGAAGGGTCGGGATTTCCCTGGTGGTCCAGTGACTAAGAATCCGCCTTCCGATGCAGAGGATGTGGGTTCGATCCCTGGTCAGGGAACTAAGATCCCACATTCCACAGGGCAACTAAGCCCGTGCAGCCCAACTACTGAGCGTGCGTGCTCTAGAGCCTGCGCGCCACAACTAAAGAAGCCCACGCGCTGCAACGAAAAGACTCCACATGCCGCAACAAAGATCCCACGTGCTGCAACTAAGACTCAATGCAGCCAAATAAATAATAAATAAATATTAGGGAAAAAAAAGAAAGAAATGCAGAGAACTTCTAGTGAGGTTATGAGGAAGGAATTCCACCCCCCCCCCAAAAAAAATCATGAAGGGTCAAGAGGTGACCCAATGTGCACTCCTCGTGAATATTCTTTCATTCAGATGTCAGGGATTTTATGGGTGATGCTGAGTGTTTATATCAGGATGTCTAATGTACTGAATAAATTTACAATGGAGATTAGGTTGTTGGCTGACTGCAGCGTAGTCATTTTTTTCCCTTTATTCTCTGTTCATTACAGGAGTTGTGACATGGTATAAACCAAACCAGTATAATAACAGTTAACATTTATTAAATGCTTACTATGTTCCAGGTATTGGAATGACCACTTTACATGCGTTATTTCATTTAATGATACGAAATAAATTTTCTGAAAGTTGTGCATGGCCATAAAAAGCTCTTCAATTCTTGCTAAATTAGGAGGTGCACCCATCCCAGGATGTCCTTCTTTCACCTCGAATTTAGTCACCTTGAACCTGCAGGGTAAACTTAATGCCAATCATGACATCATTGCACACGCCCAACCAGATGACTTCACTGCAGGAAGAGCCAGGAAAGAGCATGTGAGATTTTGCTCAAACACTTCATTAAAGAAAAGCACAAATTCATTCACAAGAGGAGAACGGGAAGACAATACCTTGACAAAATATTCTATTTCAGGCAAGTTTACCCTGGCATTAATGTCCTTTTGTAACAAACTGAAGTTCAAATAGTTCTTAGGTATTGGTTAACAAAAGCTAGGCAAAGAGTCAAAAGGAGAGCTGAAGCTCTGAAAAAATTTATGAATTTTAAGGCAGCCAAGGGTTCATGAACCTACAGTATATACTTGAAGACTATGTACTATCTTTATCTCCTCTCTTCCCCACCCACTTCCCAATTTGTGATTCAGCTGCAATGATACCCTTTTAGGCTACAATTAAAATGTTCTGATCCTCCAATTCAGCTCAGAGTTCCAGGTTCAAATCAATACGAAGACAATCAAGAAGGAAACATGAAATTAGATATAGGGACAATCCAAGCATGATTTTCCAGATGATCATTCCTCAAATTATGCTCCAAGGACAGATGGGAGGATTTCAATGCTGGGAATATTTTTTTCTCTTAAATGTCTTTTTTACAGTATATAAGAAAAATTCCAAACATATCACTTATACCTAAGATATAATCTCCCACTTAAAAAATGGGAAAACCAGGCAGTCTAATGAGAGAACTCACTTGATACATGACATGTGACATGGAAATAATGCCTGAGCCCACTGTTTCAAGGATGTATGTAATTTGATTATTTTATGATTATGAAACACATTACTGCCATGTAGTTTGTCTTATTATCTCAAAATACATTTGTGATATAGTTTTGTAAAATAAAGCGATTTGATGTTCCTAAATTTTTTCCTGTTCTATTCTTTGAGTCTAATATTGTAGCCATTAATCTGAGACTATTTTTCTGTGTGCCTCCTTTGGTCCAAGTGTGTAGTATATCTCATGAGTTCCTGTTGGTATGCTGTCAATATATCTATTTTAAAGTCTGTTATAATCAAATAAGTTTGAGAACTATTGCTCTTAACCCATTTTAATTATCTCCTCACCTTTTGTAGAATGGCCTCAAGGGTGTTAATATGTGTAACAGAAACAATGACTATACTCCTATTAGTCACTGTAATAGACTTGAAAGCTCTCTCCTCATCTAACTTAACATTTGATTATCATATTGACAGAAAGACCAACGAGACTGGGTAATGGATTGGCAGAGAAAATGATAAATTCACCTGACATATATATTGTTACTTAATCCAACTAAGCCATCCATCTAACCATAAATGTATAAAACCTGATTTGCTTAAAACCTTCCCATGGCTTTCCTCCGACGCAGGACTACAATCATACTCTTAAGGGTTTTTCAAGACCCAACCTGGCCCTCTCCCTCCACCTGTCTCTTGCCATTGCCTACAGGTACTTCATGTTTCAGACAAGTCATCTTGGTTGGGTTCTCTGGTTTCCAAACCTCTGTTGTTTCTCCCTTCTCTTTCTTTACTCAACCGTCCCCTTATTCACTTGGTCTATTTCCACACATCCCTCAAGACTTGGCTCAGATATCACCTTCTTTTTTTTTTACATTTATTTATTTATTTTTGGCTGTGTTGGGTCTTTGTTGTTGCATGCGGGCTTTCTCTAGTTGCAGTGTGCAGGGGCTACTCTTCGTTGCGGTGCGGGGGCTTCTCACAGCGGTGGCTTCTCTTGTTGTAGAGCACAGGCTCTAGGCACACAGGTTTCAATAGTTGTAGTGTGCAGGGGCTCAGCAGTTGTGGCTCGCGAGCTTTAGAGCACAGGCTCAGTAGTTGTGATGCACGGGCTTAGTTTCTCCACTGCATGTGGGATCTTCCCGGACCAGGGCTCAAACCCACGTCCCCTGCATTGGCAGGTGGATTCTTAACCACTGCGCCACCAGGGATGTCCCAGATATCACCTTCTTGAGGAAGTCAGGTTAAGGGTCCTTAGTCCAAGCTTCCAGGGCCCCTCATAGCCCTTTCACGGCACTTGTTATACTGTTTTACAATAGCCAACCTACACTCATCTCCCTCCTACTCTGTTAGCTTTCTTGCAGGTAAAGACCACGTGGAATGGTTTGTTCACATTTAGTTGCTAAGCTCAGCATTGCCTGTGCTTAGCATAGTGCCTAGCTTTCAAAATACTTTGAAGTGAAAGAATGACATTTTCTTACATAAAATGTGTTAAATTAATAATATACAAATAACTTTGAAGATGATATCTCTATTCAAACCAGGTTTTTAAAAATTACTTAAGCTCTAAGTCCTCTGAGCATTTGCTGGGCAAAAGAATTTTCCAGTGAAGGTTCATTATTTGGTCAGCTATAAGTTGCAGAGCTCCCCAATCAAAATTATGTGACCTCCAAAAAAGACAATCTGTCCTGGCAGCTGTTACCAAATTCCCAGACACTCTACAGCCTAGAGTTAGAATCGTTTCTAATTTTAAGCATCTAATTTAGAACACATGCTTCCCTGGCAAATGGACATCAGACTTTCCAACCCACCTTTTCTCCATCCTGATGGGCGATGCAGACCTCAGGACCCGGGGGCACATTCTCCTTTTGCTCCAATTTATGAGTTTTGATTTCACCACCACTAGCTCTCAACTCATTCTACAAAATAAAAATAGTCTGTGAATTAAAAAAAAAGTCTCACGATTCTCTTCATAGCACATCTATTAAATAAACTTGGAATGTTAAAAAAGAAATTATTTTAAGAGGCTTTAAGTCAAATCAACCCCCTAACTCTCACAAGCAAAACCCATTGACTTGTGAAATGACAAAAGCAGCTTTGTGGACACATACCTCAGAGTTAAATATTTATACAACTAGTCTAAAACTGGATGCTCATTAGAATACAGACACACACACAGACCACCCCCCGCATACAATGTTCTCGTGATTCACTCTTCTAGCAGCAGAGCTTGTGGGAATGCAAAGCTGGTGAGTTTTACCAGAAAAGACCATTCTGGAGCAGGGGAAAGGAGATGCCAAGTGCCAATAATTAAGAAAATATACTGACCATATATATATAAATGCCCGGCCTGGAAAGAGAGACAGCAATGATGTATACATATAAAAATTGAAATTATACTTAATGATACCATAAAACAGCCTTTCTTCGTGAGACTTTCAAAGACATGTTTTTAGCATAAAATTCATTCAGTATACTAAAGACATACCTTATTTTACTTCTCATAATAGAGCTTCAACATAAAAAAACAGGCATAAGGAATCAGAAGGAGTAAGTGTAAACATATTTGTTTTCCTTGCAAAGAACACTTGGGGCAAAATATTAAAATTGACTTTATTACTAGATCCATAATCAGTACAGAGGTAGATGAATGCGGACATTTCCTACCTTTAGTCTGCTAGTTATCTACTACCCTTCTGTTCTCTGTGACTCCTTTAGGCATGGGGAGAAAAAGAGCGATTTATGGCCACAAGGCCAACGAAGGGAGTGTGAGTGCAACTGACTCAGGTGTGGAATTCCAGGTTGAGCCCTACAGCTCTGGAGGTGCGTCTATGAGGAGGAGCTGGCAGCCAGCACTACAGAAACCAACAGTACAAGAGCCCAAAACTCATTTGTGACCCCATCTCAAAGCCCAGCCTCCGGAATCATTGCCAGAGAGAGTGCGCCTTGCTACAACCATGCTCTGTAAGAGGCCTGAGAAATTCTTTGGGGATGAGATAAAACGTGCTTTTTATAAGAATTCCTTAAGACTTCTCAACTCTTAAAATTTACAGAGCAGGCGAACCGCAATGCAGAAACTCTTATTTAGGAGTTAAAAAAAACAAAGTCACTGAACAGGTTTTTCCACTTAGGGAGTCACCTGGTAAGAATGTTTATAGCAGGAGGGCACTGAGAAGCAGCAAAATCCTGTAACAGAGGGAATTAAGCTCCACAGATCATCTGTTTGCTGTATCTCCTGACCTGCCTTTTAAGAGAAGTCTAAATTTGCTGATTTTTCACACTCCCAGTGAATAACAAGCCTGTGATGTTCCACTTCGCTACTGATTTACACACAATATCTCTTCTTAAATCGATACTGAAAAATCAAGATGAGATTACTCACTGCCTAGAGACTTAGTCCACCAATAAATACTATTGGAAAATGCATACTTCATAAGGTGGGGGAAAGAAGGCTCAGCTCCTGGAATACACACTGTGATTTCTAACAGGCACTAGTTCAGCCTGCCAAATAAAAGTGAATACTGTTCTTCCAATTTTATTAAAAAATAACAATCAAGAGATTAATAATTTGTCATTTGAAATCTTAGAAGGAACAACTGTTTGAAAGATATATATGTATGTGTACATGTGTATATATGTGTGTGTACTTATGAATAAATGGCATTTAAAAGGCAACTTCAAATAAACAGTTCAGGGCTTCCCTGGTGGCACAGTGGTTGAGAGTCCGCCTGCCGATGCAGGGGACGCGGGTTCGTGCCCCGGTCCGGGAGGATCCCACATGCTGTGGAGCGCCTGGGCCCGTGAGCCATGGCCGCTGAGCCTGCGCGTCTGGAGCCTGTGCTCCGCAACAGGAGAGGCCCGCGTACCACAAAAAATAAAAATAAAAAAAATAAACAGTTCAGTTGTGTCCTCCTGCCAGTTAAGCCTAGAAAAGTATAAAGTGGAAAGACCCTCCATGCTACTTAGAATACATTTTTGTGCTTACTGAGTATGTCATCTTCCTGTCATTTCTCCCCCTTTTTCCTATCCACTATTCTATTTGTTTAGAAAATTATTACATCATAAGAAGTGAAGATTAAGTAGACCCTATGTTGTATGATTTCATTTACATGAAATGTCCAGAACAGGAAAATCCATAAAGACAGAAAGCCCCTGGGTTGCCAGGGGATGAGGGAAGTGGGGAATTGGGAATCACTGCACAGGTATGGGTTTCTTTTTTTGGGGTGATGGAAAATTTCTGGAATCAGACAGTGGTGATGATTGCACAACCTTGTGAATATATTAAAAATCACTGAATTGCATACTTAAAAATGGTGATTTTTATGTCAGGTGAATTATATATCAATAAAAATTGCAAAAAACACCCCATCCCACATTAATGTTGAATATATTCAATATTTCTCTCCAGTATTCTCCCTTTCTTCTCTCAAAAACAAAAATAAGTGTATATGTTAAAACTAATAAAATACTATCAATACTTCTTTAACAACAAGATTAAGTAAAAGCAACAGGAAAATTCTCATTGACATTACTGGATGGTAACATCACACAAAAAAATGAGTGGGGTGGGAATGAGGCCTAGGAAAGCAAAGTCAGGATTAGAACATGGTGAGGATTATGAATGAAGCTAGGGTAGGATTTATGTGAAGAGAGAATGGCTGGGGACCAGTAAGGAGCCAAGGCTCACAGGTCAGGGTCTGGAAGACACTTTTAGTTCCCGTGCTCAGGGACCATTTGCTGGATGAGTGAACGAATGAATGATGCTGAACACATACTGTATAGTTGGTGGAACTGCTTTGTTTGGACACAGCTGCCTGGTACTTGGCCATTCGATCCTTTATGGAGGTTTCTGACAGGCGTGGGAACTCCAGATTTCGCCTACTCTCGCTTTTCTCTGAGTTGAATGATGAAGGTGACAACTGACCTGCAAGCATTGCAAACAATGTGCTTTATTAGAAGATAAAATGTGATTTGAACGATCTCAAGATTCTAAATTTGGGGCTATTGTAATCTAATATAATCAACCTCTTCTATTAAGAATACAAAGAAGGGGGACTTCCCTGGTGGTGCAGTGGTTAAGAATCAGCCTGCCAATGCAGGGGACACAGGTTCAAGCCCTGGTCTGGGAAGATCCCACATGCCACGAAGAAACTAAGCCTGTGCGCCACAACTACTGAGCCTGCGCTCTAGAGCCCGTGAGCCACAACTACTGAGCCCACGTGCCACAACTACTGAAGCCCATGCGCCTAGAGCTTGTGCTCTGCAACAAGAGAAGCCAATGCAATGAGAAGCCCGCACACTGCCACGAAGAGTAGCCCCTGCTTGCCCCAACTAGAGAAAGCCCATGCAGGGACGAAGACCAAATGCAGCCAGAAAATAAATATAATTAATTAATTAATTAATTTAAAAAAAGAATACAAAGAAGGAAATCAGGATTATAACTGTCACTTACAAGGTAACATTCACTTACTTTCCCAACATTAAAAGGAGAACCCTTACCATCACTGAGTGTTATATATTTTGAAATTTTTGTTCATTTAACATGTGAAAAAATTAGATGGCCATGCCATTTTAATTTGCATTTCTTTGATTCCTAGGAGGCTGATGGTTTTCCTATATTAATTGATTTTATTTTCTTTTGTGAAGTGCTTGTATATGCCCCCTTTAAAACATAATAATTCTGCTCTCAAGGTGTTATGTTAGCATCAGTAATACAGGATAACCAATCCTGACAGGGGATAATGTCCATCCATGGGAGCCCTCAAGCCCCAGATGACCATGGAGCCAAAACTGTCGGTAACAGTACTTCCCTTATAATCCTGCAAAGTTACCCTTTGGTTAACACAGGTTACTGTTGATAAAGTTGGATTAAAAATACAGAGAAGCTATTTGGAAAAAGCAATGAGATTTGGGAATGGCTTGTATCTAGCAGCCTTTCTTTTCATTCGTACCACTCTTCCTTTAAAAGCATCAGCTTCGAGGTCAAAAGGTATTGTTACTAATGAGTACTTCCTAGAAAATTTCCCACACATGGAACTCTCTGCTTACCTGGGCCTATTTCCAAGTCATCCAGAGAATAGCTGTTTTCAGAGATCTTTCTTCCACCTGCGCTTCGGCTTTGGGCCCGAAGAATCTGTTTGGAAGACAAAACCCAGCAATAAGCTTTGCAGTGAGGATGGGAAATCTTGATGCAATGTTCAAAAAGGAGGCCTGCAAATCTCCTTTATAAATAATATCCAGTAGAGATTAGATTTTATATTAGTGTTTTTTTTTTTTTTTTTTGCCGTACGCGGGCCTCTCACCGCTGTGGCCTCTCCCGCTGCGGAACACAGGCTCTGGATGCGCAGGCCCAGCGGCCATGGCTCACGGGCCCAGCCGCTCCGCGGCATGTGGGATCTTCCCGGACCGGGGCACGAACCCGTGTCCCCTGCATCGGCAGGCAGACGCCCAACCACTGCACCACCAGGGAAGCCCGTTTATATTAGTTTTTATATACAACAGAGTGTGTTTTTAGTATTATAAATATCAAGCACTACATAGTCACAGGTGCCCAGGGGAAAATAAGTAACTCTATACAGGTAATGCTTTCTGTGAAATATCACTGCCTAACCACCTTAACCAGAAAGCCTCAGAATTTAACAATCATTGGAGCAGAATCCTCATGTCCCAGATGAAAATGATGTCTCTCCAAACTGCCAAGTCCTGATGGCAGTATCTTCTGTTGGCCTTCTCTATCCCATTTTATCCCTGCTGTTGCTGCCTGGTTCATGTCGTCATCATCTTTTCCCTGGACTACTACATTACCTTTCTTTTCTTTTTTTTTTTTAAAGGAACATTTATTTATTTATTTTTTGGCTGTATTGGGTCTTTGTTGCTGCACACGGGCTTTCTCTACTTGTGGTGAGCAGGGCTACTCTTCATTGCGGTGCACGGGCTTCTCACTGGGGTGTCTTCTCGCTGCGAAGCACAGGCTCTAGGTGCGCGGGCTTCAGTAGTTGTGGCTCATGGGCTCTAGAGCGCAGGCTCAGTAGTTGTGACACATGGGCTTAGTTGCTCCGCGGCATGTGGGATCTTCCTGGACCAGGGATCAAACCCGTGTCCCCTATATTGGCAGGTGGATTCTTAACCATTGCACCACCAGGGAAGTCCTTGCATTACCTTTCTAATTGGTTCTTCCGCCTTCCAATCAAGGCTCTATGATACTGCCATTATCCCAAGTAAAACAAAAAAATTATCCCCAAATATAAATCTATGTTACTTGACTTCCCAGGTGCACAGTGGTTAAGAATCCGCCTGCCATTGCAGGGGACACGGGTTCAAGCCCTGGTCCGGGAAGATCCCACATGCCGTGGAACAACTAGGCCCATGCACCACAACTGCTGAGCCTGTGCTTTGGAGCCCGCGTGCCACAACTACTGAAGCCCACGTGCTTAGAGCCCGTGCTCCGCAAGAAGAGAAGCCACCGCAATGAGAAACCTGTGCACTGCAATGAAGAGTAGCCCCCACTCGACGCAACTAGAGAAAGCCCACTCGTAGCAACAAAGACCCAATGCAGCCAAAAATAAATAAATAAATAAAATTTTAAAAAATCTATGTTACTCTCTTGTTCAAAATTCTTTAAGGATTCCTAATCACTCCTTGAATTAAATCTAAAGTGCTTAGTATGTCACAAAAGGCCAGTTCTAGATCTGGTCCCTTCCTACCCTCTCTGGGTATTCTCTTCCTCACCGCTTACCCTCCAGGAAAAGCAAACCACTGGGAGGTCCATGATATTGTAAATGAGTTCCCTCTACCTGGGTTACTCTTTTATCCTTCTATGTCTAACAGTGCCTGTTCCTTCAAGACTCAGTGTAAGCTAAGCAACAGTCCCTCTGCATCTGCCCTACCTCTCTTCCATAAATCTAAGTAGCCCTTTCTCTGTTCTCAAGGACCTGGCCACACTTCCATTACAATGCTTAACAAATTGTTGCGCATCCCTCTACTGGACTGGAATCTTAGTTTACTGAGGGCAGAGACCATGCATTTATTTTTTTAATTAATTAATTTTTGGCTATGTTGGGTCTTTGTTGCTGCGTGTGGGCTTTCTCTAGTTGCTGCGAATGGGGGGTACTCTTGGCTGTGGTGCGCAGGCTTCTCATTGCAGTGGCTTCTCTTGTTGCTGAGCACAGGCTCTAGGTACGCGGGCTTCAGTAGTTGTGGCACGTGGGCTCAGTAGTTATGGCTCACGGGCTCTAGAGCTCAGGCTCAGTAGGTGTGGCGCACGAACTTAGTTGCTCTGCGGCACATGGGATCTTCCTGGACCAGGGCTCGAACCAGTGTCTTCTGCATTGGCAGGTGGATTCCTAACCACTGTGCTATCAGGGAAGTCCTATTTTTTATTTTTTAAATAGAAAAGTGGAAGGTACAGATTTATTTAATAAAAAAATGATTCCCGTAAATGACTACATTTGTATCTCTCAAATTTAGGGTAGATCTCTAATGAAAGTTCCAAATTCTAATTTTACGACTAGAAAAGTAACTGAAGAAAGCCACTTAGTAAGTATCAGAGGATGTTCCCAGACATAAAACACAGACAGTATGTCATGTTTATTCAGCTTGCCATGAGAGCCTTCAAGCAGATCCTATCATTGAAATCTCAGTTTATTTCCAGATAACGTGGAAAAGATGTGTGAAATCCAGTATGACAGGAGACAAGAGTAAAAAAGATTTAGCTCCCTTTTGAATTCAACATTAATAAATAATTATTAAACCTTTAAGTTCAATGGACTAATCAACCAACAATAAAATTTAAGACAGTGAACTATCCCTTTTTCAAGTCCTCCCCACGCCCCCGCCCCCCAGCCCTCTCTCTCTCTCCTTGGAGATAGAAAATATGCCACTTCAGAAATCAGAGCCAAGGATTTGGTTTGCTTGTACCCTACCAAAAAGAATACAGTTTCTAGCAAATTCGATATATATTTAATGTACTGCATCTCCAGTCATCTTTGCTATTTACATTATTGGTTGAATCTATTTACAAAAAAAAAAAAAAACTAAAAGAAACTGTAGCAACTCTAACCTTGCCACATCATACTCGGGTCAGCTGCACCAACATCAGTCACATCCACATGACTCCTATGATGCAACACATTTTTGGTCTGGGAACAGCCTACCATTTGGAAATGAAGATTATCAGCCAAAGTGAAAAGATAAGTTTGGCAGAATACCCTCCATCCACATTTTTCTGTTTTTAAAACATTTCTCATTTGCAGATAGTTAAAGGAAATTCCAAAGATCTATTCCAAACGCTGCTGCACTGTAAAAAGATCATTATAAAAACTAAAATTTTCAGGGCTCAAAAAGGGAGAAAGCCTGGAAATATACTTTTTTTTTAAAAACCAAAAGGGAATGGGTTCTGCAGTCTTAACACTGGAGCAATATTTCAAATATTTACATTCTGTCAAAGGTAAATTTCAAGCATAATTCCAAGAGTATGTGTTACATGTTGCAACCTGCTAGGAGTTTAGTTTTCTGTTTGTGCTTGAAGTTCCTACACTGGTGTTATTGAGAGCAAGACCATTTAGAACCAGAACACATGCCCTGCAAGGTTCTTTGGTTTTAGATGCATAAAATTTCCCATCTTCACTAGCTTTTTATTTAAATCTTTGGGTTAAATAGCCATTTCCCCCCCCAAAGAATTCATGAGGGTTCAATACTCTGAATTATTTTCTTTCAACTATTAAAAAAGTGAATCTGCAAAGTCTTTTGGTCTTAGAGAAAAACAGAAAAATGTCTCTGGAAATCAAAGCTATACTGACACTGGTTCTGAGGAGGAATACAGCTCGGAGATTAGATGGCTTTTAATGAGCTCCCGGGTGAAGCACTATGCATTTCTTTTAATACCTTTCCACCTCCAAACCACTCAAATATAAAGAATGACAAGATCCCAGTATACCTGAAATGAACACAATACTGTAAAGCAACTATACTTCAAAAAAAAAAAAAAAAAACCCCAAGATCTCAAATTCATTTACTATTCATTTTTGATCCTCATTTTACAAGTGGTAATCTGAGGTTCAGGAAAAAGGTGGGGTTTCCTCCAATATTTCTCAAGGAAAGTAAAGGAGCACAAAAAGAAAAGAAAAGAAAAGAAAAAACCAAACACCAGGAATTCTGATACTGAAATACTCTTCTGTAACACATTTTTATTACATTTCAATCTTTTTTATTCAGATGCCTGAGGCAGCCTTAATCATCATAATCTGTTAAGAGAGAAAAGATAAGACACTTTAAGACTTTCTGGAATTTCCTAAGGCTTGGCCTCACCCCACCCCACAAGTCCTCCTTCCTGTCAGCTGACTGCAGCAACTCTCATTAGTGTGACCACCCCTTAAATATTTTCATTGAATCCATAAACCAAATGCATCAACATTTACCGGTAAGAAAATAATAGTCTGGGGCTTTTAGCCAGTAGTCTGTAGAATTTCTTTTCTCTGCAAAGTTTTCTTTAAGAAATAAAGTAATTTAGGTCCCAAATGTCAAGTAAAAAGCAGGATTTCCTGTCCTGTGTATGCTTATTTTCAGGAAAAATTCTCTTTAAAAGTTGATTCTCAACACTTTAATTTACTGAGAGCCATTTCCTTCAACCATTCAACTTTGACCTTCCTCCAGACTCTCTCATCCCTCCGAAGTCAAGCGTGGAGGAAGAATGACTTTTAGGGAAAAATGGGACTTTGCTGAACTATGCATGGAGATCATATGGTGTAGATAAAATCTGGCCTTAATTTCTCAAAATACTGAGAGAGAAACATTTCCTTCTCCAGGGACCCTCGCAGAAAAAATACAGCTCATTGAAGTACAAAATACACACAGAAGGAGCACTTATCTCCAGGCAGGGGGATTTCTCTCTCTCTCTCCATATATATGTGTGTGTGTATATATATATACACATACATATATGTATAAATAAATATATATATATATATATTTTTTTGGTTGCACTGTGCGGCTTGCGGGATCTCAGTTCCCCAACCAGACTGAACCCGCGCATGGCAGAGAAAACCCCCCGAATCCTAACCACTAGATCACCAGGGAACGCCCATATTTTGTATTTCTAAGTGTTCTATAAAAATTATGTATTACTCTTACAATTAGGAAGAAAAGAAAAGAAGGAGAGGTAATACTTCATATTTTTAAATTAATATAAATAGATAAGAATGATAAAACCAAATGCTGATGAGGAACTGCTGGGGAATTAAATATGCCCTTAGATTGTGCTAGCAGTGTTACAGAATTATGTCTTTTGACCACGGTAACATCATTCAGTAATATAGCCCCCCCATAACTAAAAATAAAATGTTTCTGCCAAGATGCTTAGAGCTTTTTTATTAGGCTGGAAGAGAATCTAATTACTGGGGAATGATTAAAAAGTATAATGGGGCTTCCCTGGTGGCGCGGTGGTTGACAGTCAGCCTGCCGATGCAGGGGACGCGGGTTCGTGCCCCGGTCCGGGAAGATCCCACATGCCGCGGAGCGGCTGGGCTCGTGAGCCATGGCCGCTGAGCCTGCGCGTCCGGAGCCTGTGCTCCGCGGCTGGAGAGGCCACGGTGGTGAGAGGCCCGTGTACCGCAAAAGAAAGAAAGTATAATGAAGTAACATATTGCCATAAAAGGATAACTACATGAACTAGGAAGATACAAAGGAAGGTCTATATAAAAAAGACCAAACCAAAGATAAAGCACACAAAACAGTGAGCACACAGTACCTAAAACCATGTAAAATCTAGTTATGCAACGATAAGGATACCATTGTGCACAACTGATAAAGGTTACTCTTTTTTCCAGGCTTACTTGGCCTTTTCTGGTTTACTGTGGTGTGTGTGTGTGTGTGTGTGTGTGTGTGTGTGTGTGTGTGTTCAGATGACTAATTTATATAAGAAAAACAAACCTCCCAAACTCACAAGCTTCTAACTCAAGAGTTTCAGTACAAATCTCTTGCATTCCAGTGTATTCTCTTCATTGCCCTGATGTTTTTTACTCAGTAAAAAGACTATAAAACGTAGGAAGAGGACAGATAGAAAGCTAAAGTCTTTGAGAAGACAGCTGTTAATATGTTTTAATTCTTTCCTGGTTTCCTTAGATTTCAAAAATACGTAAGGCCAGATGTTTTTATCTAATAAATAGCTATTATAATATCCATGAAGATAGTGTTTATGGTAGAAGGGGTACTACGCAATTTCAGTTCTTGTTCTGATATTAATTAGCCACATGACATCGGGCATATCAGTTAATTTCTCTGACGTCAGCTGTTTCCATCTGTAAAATAGGGATTTTAATATCCTGCGAACAATGAGCTGAATTAAATAACATTTTACAATCACTTATAGTTCTAGGATTTCTGTCAACGATCTTGATAGGGATTTCTCACTCATTGTAACTCCTTAATGAATTAGAAGGCTAAAGGAAATGACTAATCAATTTATCTGGATACACACCTATGTTGTTTAATCCAGGAGTGAGTCCAGTAGCAGAAAGAAAAGGTGATTTTGTGGGGCAAATGATGTCTTTCTGGCCCCTACGAACTCTAATGTAGCCAACCAATGCTTAGAGAATATTCCAGTCTCCTGATATTACTTTTCAACATATTTTATTTTAATGGAACTGGATAGAAACCAGTAAGTAGTTAACTGGCATGAAAATAAGCAGAAAAGAGATGACTGGTCTCTAACTGACATATCAAAGACAGCCATTTAGGGCAACAAACAGAAAGATCACGATTCCCTGACTGGCATCTTTATATCTGGATCCATTATTGTCTTACCACAAAAGACCAAAGGTTTACTCAGAGTTACTAACTAGGTAAATAAAACTTAATTTATACGAGTAGGAGGTCTTTACAAGAAATGTACCGCTAACAGAGAGGTCAAAATAACACTGAGAACTTAAGAGTTCATCAACAGATGAATGGATAAAAAAGATGTGGTATATATATATATATATATAGGTTTAATCCTGACCCAAGCAAAAGACAATACTTTAAATAGGTGATGAAGGTAGAAATACACCTTCCAAATATTTGGTCTGTATTCTCCTTTCCAAGGATTTGTGTGAACCAGATAAGTTAGGAACCAACCAGAAAGAATTGAGACTTAAGGAGCCTGTCCCTACATTGTTTGGTGATTTGAATAACTGCATCAAGGCCTTTGAAGATTATGGATTCAAATGTCAACATGATGATAACTGAATATTGGTTATAACTGCTTGACCAGTTTTCTCATAAAAGAATGCCCGGAATAGTTACTCTGGCTACGTAAAACCCAGATCAACATACACATGGAGCTAGGGATGCTAAGCCACATGCAATGTATGTCACTGGGGGGTGGGAGGGGGGCTTCTTTTTCCTCATAACTTATAGGTTACATTCATCCATCCACTGCTCATTTGCTCATAGGAATTAGAAGTATCATGTTCGACTAAAACATCTGACCAGAATAACCTATCTATTCACCAAAGGTAGAGGATAAGTGAGGAACAGCCTTTAATCAGTTCTCATTATTTATAAGTTATTTGAGTTCTAAGCTTCTTTTCTCCTTTTTACTAAATAGACACTATGAGCCAAGTCATTGTGCTGACCACTGGGAGACAAAAGCATCATTACTTTGAAAGAATTATAGACTGGGGAGTGTACAAATTCATACATGACTATTAAAGAAAGCATGATATAAGTGACCAAAGAGAAGTAAAAAGAAAATTCTACAGGAGGGTGAAGGTAATTTCATCTGGGAAAAAACTGAGGTAGGTCTCACAGTCTTCCTAGACCTTGAGGAGTAAGATTTCAAGAGGTAGAAATTAGGGGAAAGATATGACTGATTTAAAATGAGGAATAATCCAGGGTTTGAGTATAAGATTGGCTATGAGACTGGAAAGGTAGGTTGAGCTCAGACTGTAGAAGACCCAAATATTAAATATGGATTAATTCTGAGACATCCAAAGTTTCTGATCAAGGGAATAACGTAATTTACAACTATGCTTAGAAAAATAAATAGCAACAGTGTGGAGGATGGAAGGGAAGAAAAAAATGAGAGGCTAATAGGAAAGGTTGCAGCAATACCACAAGGCAAGATGTAATAAGGCTAAACCATAGAAGTAAATGTGGGACCTCCTGGAGAGAATGGCCCATACTTGAGAGATGTGTAGACTTATGTAGATGGCTTAGTAAGTGACTGACTGAGAAGAGGCAGGCACAGAGAAGAACTGATCCCAAGCTTTACAGACCAGGAGATGTGGTGAATGGTGATGCACTAAGGGACACCAGGGGTAGCGCGGGTTTTGGTTGGAAAGATAATGGATTCTTTTTTAGCCTTCTTGAATTTGAGTGCTTAAGGGATATTCACAAAGAGATGTGTGATCCGGCAGGCAACCACAAAATTGGGGCTGAAGCTTGGGTTAAGAATTCAAGATTAGAATCTAGTTTTGGGATACGTCTCTTGGAGTCCTGGAAAGAGATGAGACTACACAGGGAGGGAGAAAAAAACAGGACTGCAGAGAAGAGATCAGGAAGAAAAGTGGACAAGAACAGAAACCATCTCAGACAAAAGGGAGCAAGAGCGACTAAGAAAAGTAGAACTCAAGCCAATTAACTTGGCCTCCTGTAAATAACTCTGATAAAAAGATTTAGGAGATAAAAGATTTAGATCATGCATTTCCATTATCTATGTGCTCCCTGACCCTGCTCAGCTAGTTAGTTGAGATTTAGTCCAGTTCTTTAAAATTCTATTATGGAGACAAAGATTCACATGATTTGTACCTAATATATGCCTTTGTCTCACAGAAGTACTAAATTTTTAGCTCTGAGGTAATCATTCTTACTTGTATACTCTTGCTCCGAAAAGGACTGCTAGTGTCTCCACCATATTTCTCAGAGCTTCCTTCCAAAGATCCAATTATGTAACTTCCTGATTAAAGCCTTATCCATATTAAAGCTGAAATTATGATAACAATAACCATAACCTAGTTTCAAACTGATTAGTTATTCATTAAACTAAGGTAGACAAAACTTTTTTTTAAACAGTTTTACTGAAATACTAGACAAACATTTTTAAAGTAATCTAGACTGTTTCCAAAATGGGTAATGATGCTTATTTAGAAGCAGCTATAAAACCAAGGGCAGTTGTGTTTTACATTCCCTAAGCAGTCCATTAAACGACAAATGACTATTTAATCAGGAAGTTTAAAAAGTACCTCCACCCAAAAAAAAAGCCCAGGTCAATCTTAGAACCCCTCCATCTTCTTAGACCGTTAGCAATCAGGCTGAGTGCCAGTCTGAGCTGGTAGGACCTTTCTTTATATGAGAATTTTTTTCTCTGCTTTGACCAGCCACAAAGAGACAGGCTTATTCTGGCCCATCTTTCACTAGACATTTACAAGAAAAAAGTCTCTCACCAGATCCTTACACATAATCAGCATTTTGTTTGCTGCAGTCCCAATCATTTCCTACCTTGGGCCAGTTTTGACATGTACCAGCCTTTTGCACTGAATCTACATTGTGTGTGCTGCCATGACATCAGCCATCCTGCCCCTAACAGGGTCTGAGAGGAGGAGACTTACAATGGTGCTTTGACTCACAACAAAGACCCTTCCTCTCTATTTAGGATTTCTGACATTTTTTCCCTCCATTTAAAATTCTTCTTCCCATTTAAATTTTTTAAAGTTTTTTTTTTTTATTTTTATTAAGACCATAAAGGGGAAAGAGGGAGTTGGCAGGCCTAGAGGACTCAAAATTGAGAGAGATGAGAGTTTAAGAAAAGTCATAAAATGCTTTGTGGTTACATCTCTTGCCAACTGGTTTCAGTGTTAAAACAGAGTAAAAACTCATGCAGAGAAAAGGGTTCTAGCTTTGCAAATCTTTAAAAATTCTTTCTATTGATACATCCTCAAACAGATGATCGCTGAACACTAAAGAATTTTTCCAGGTAGAAAAGTAACAGGCACCGCAAGATACAAGATGAGATGGCTACATCACACCAAACATAACTGAGGATTCTAGGATAAGTTATCTAATTTTTACCTCAGAAGAAATGCTTCATACCATTACTTCACAAATGTAGAAATTTGGGCCAATACTTAGCTGAAAAAAATCTGCTTTCCCATCTAAACGGAATCTAGAGTAAATGAGGGCTTTGCTCCCCATCAGATCTGTTTATTTCATTATAATGACTGTTGTAACAAACCAACCCCATGTACAAAGCCAGATATGCAGGAAAGTATGAGAAAACTGGAAAAATTTACCAGCTCTGCGGCCCCTGGATTGTGTTATAAGTCACCAGCATATGTAACTCATTTTCTAGTTAAGTAATTCCCTCTGGGGACCTGGTCTGCACTCCACATGAAGGATCAAGTTTCATTAGCAGTTGTAGGAAAATGCAACCCTCTGTATTTGCAAGTCAAAACTCCTGAAGGCTGCGGCTAGTCTGGCTATCTTCATTGATTTTTCCTGGGATAGGATTTTAGCTGATAGAAAACATTTGTTGGAAGGCACAGATGAGGAAGTTGAGAAGAGAAAGGATTCAGCTAGCAAGGAGACAACTAAACCTCAGTCTTAATGTTAAACTCTGGCCTTAACACTCAGCCTGCAGCTGTGTCCAGGCAGAGAGAGATTCAGCAGTAATTCCACCCCCCAAAGCTACAAATGACAAAAGGCACAGGAAGACAAATTAAAAGGGCAAGCATACAAAAACACATAACCCAATCAGCATCAAACTCTTCATTTCTCGATATTGACCTGAATCCCAGTGTGCACTTGATTTCACGTGAAATTGGGTCACACTCACAAATCTTAGCATCTCTGTAAATAATTCATTTGAGACTTTTTATTAACTACTCGTCTAACTTGAATCAAAAAACATACTGACCACATACTCACCATTACACAAACCGTCTAGACTAGAAAAACAGCTTTGTTTAGCTACTTGAATTGGCTTTTTCAAGCTTTAAACCCACCCAGTCCTTACCTTGGTTTGAGTTGGTTCACCTTTCTCAAACATCATCTTAAGCCTGTTCAGCGGAACATTGTATTTCTCTATTTTGTTTGCAGCTTCTGCATTTTCACTTATTTCGGGTTTTCCTACTTCATGCCTGGATTCTCCCAGACAATTTTCCATTTTTTTACTTTCTGCTGATTGGTCTTTAAGATGCTCACTGTCCTCGATGCGGGGGTACGGATACTGAATAAGAGCTTCAGGAGGCGATTTGATTCTAGGTCTGGGGTGGACTCGTTCCTCTTGGTCAGCCTCGACCCCAGAGGCAGAGCTGTTTGCCACTTCAGCGGGAGGAGGGTCGCCTCTATGCCTGACCTCGGTGCTGCTGTTTCGCACGGAGTCTGGGAGAGAGTCTGCTCCCAGCACTGGGTTCTCCCACTTCTTCTTTAACACGGTCAGGTTCCCCCTTCTAAAGTGCTGGGGGAGATTTTCAGTGTTCTAGAAGAACAAAAAGTGAATGCCAGTTATAACTTGCCTGCTGAAACATTCAAACATGCTGTTCTTTGTAAAATGAAAGTTAAAACTCCAAGCTGCTCCCGGTCCACTGTCGTTTCAGACAGCTGTGAACAGTTACAGCCCTGCCACATGGAGAAAGCATCCACCGCAAGAGAGGGAGAGGGGAAGAGAGAAAAAGTCAGGAGCTAAAGCAGGAAGTGATAAAACAGGATAGCCTTATAAGGACAAAATGAGAAGAAAGGAGAGCTCAGATCTAATGATAGTTACATTGGAGACAAGGGATTTTTATCCAGAGATTAATGGGGAAAACAGAAAGAAAAAGCAAAATACCAGTTACTTTAAACCCTGTAAATATGCATTAATAAAAGTTCATCACTGAGATATGGGAACATATGTATATGTATAACTGATTCACTTTGTTATAAAGCAGAAACTAGCACACCATTGTAAAGCAATTATACCCCAATAAAGATGTTAAAAAAAAAAAAGTTCATCATTACGTGCCACAAAATCACATCCTGGCTGGGTTTTTTTCTTCTAAATGAGACAAAGATGCAGTATAGCTTAAACTACACAATACCAATAATTGTGGACAGTAGCATCAAGAATTGAAACTCTTTGTGGAAATTTAAAGCAGCCACCAGACTTTTACATGTATATTTCATCATATCCGACATGATTTACATGAACAATCAAATTTTATTTTTTACATAAGAACCTAATCCTTTTCCCCCCCTGTACTTCTCTACATGTTTGTCCATGTATAAATCCTCAGTTTTCAGAAAATTCACTATTTTCCAGATCCTTTGGTTGAAAAATACCCAGGCTTCATATGAAACACTACTACCACCCCCTCTCTTGATGGAAGGACACACATTTACACATCTAAGACAGTTCTCTTTTGCGTGGGTCAAACTGGAATTAATTTGTACATATAAGACAGATTGAAAACAACCTGGAAAGTGTCAACGTTGTTCCGCAGTAATAGAGGAGACATGCTGGGTGAAGTAAAATTCAATGTCCCGGACTCTGAAAGCACTCCTAAATAAATTAAGCAGCAGCACCTTCCCAACAAATCACAAACTCCAGTACCTTCTTGCCCTCCATTCCTGCAGCCTGTGGCTCACCGGTCTTTCAACTAAGAAAGGACAAACCACCTAGGACTGAAAGACTCTGGGGTATTAAACAGGATTAGCAGCTATATTGGGAATTAAGTCTCTCACCCTATTACTCTTCTGAATACACTCTGAGAGCCACTTCATCAAGTAGGACCAAGGCATGGAAAAAAGAAAGTTACAGAAGAACAACTGCTTGATATTTGTGTTTAAATCTTAGCTGACAAGATGCTTCATTGGGGGAAGCATGTATGGACCAGAAATTTAAGCAGCAAGAAAAGTTTTCTTGTTGGAAAAGAGAAAATTTAAAAGCTGGTGCTACCTTAACTGCCAGAAGCACTCTTGGCTCTGTGCACCCTCCTGAGACACAATGGATGAGTCATCTGGGTCTCCAACTTCACCTGCTCTGCCCTGCCTAAACAGGAGCCTTGAGAATCAAAGTGGCATTTTGCCTTGGTAACTGGACACTACTTTTTTCAGAGACATATCATGTGATCGAAGTATATTTATTGACATGCAAAGATGCTCATAAGATACTTTTGAGTGAATAAAGCTAATTATAAGACATCATGGGGGGCTTTCCTGGTGGCGCAGTGGTTAAGAATCCACCTGACAATGCAGGGGACACGGTTTCAATCCCTGGTCCTAGAAGATCCCACACGCAGTGGAGCAACTAAGCCCACGCACCGCAACTACTGAGCCTGCGTGCTATAACTACTGAAGCCAGCGCTCCTAGAGCCCATGCTCCGCAACAAGAGAAGCCACCACAACGAGAAGCCTGCGCACCGCAAAGAGTAGCCCCCGCTAGCCTCAACCAGAAAAAGCCCACATGCAGCAACAAAGACCCAACGCAGCCAAAAATTAAAACAAATAATAATAAAATTAAAAATAAACTTAAAAGAAAAACAAAAAAAAAAACACAGCATGGGGAATTCCCTGGCAGTCCAGTGTTAGGACTTGGAGCTTTCACTGTTGTGGGCCTGGGCCTGGATTCAATCCCTGGTCGGGGAACTAAGATCCCCCAAGTCGCGGCCAAATATTAAAAAAAAAAAAAAAAAAAAAAGACAGCATGATCACATTTTATAATACACATATATGTTTCTAAATATAAACATAGAAAAGTAGTCCAGAAGAAAAGACATCAGGATGTTAACAGGTTGACACGGGCATTTGTATTTTCTTCTTCTTTTTCTTTTTAGGATAAATGTGCTTTAATTGTGTAATAAAAATGAATACAAAAATAAAATTATGCATCGTCTTCATATCACAAGAAAAAGGTTCTATGGAATATCAAATAATTTTGATGTTACTTGTAAACAGCTTGAAAGCTGTCATCTCTACTTTACTTGTCATGACCTGGAAGAGAGGGATTTGTGTGACGGAGTACCAGCAATGTCCCAAACAAGGACCTGGGTGGAGGACATCCCTTAGCGGGGCATCTTAACAGAGGCGTGAATGTGCTCTTTTATTAAAAGGAGTTCTTAAGGATACAAGTTCAAAAGTGCTGGGGTGGGGACAAGTAGGGGAGGGGTAGCGCTGTAAGGTCGGACAGCATTAAAGGCCCCAGAACTTGCCATCACTCCTGGCAGCACCACCCAGGTCATGCCAGCTTTCCAGGCCTTTAGAGCTTGAGGCAAGCAAAGATGGGGCAGAAGCAGTAGCTACAGTCTTTCTGGGGAAGAAAGAGAAGGAAGAAGGCACAGAACAAAAGCTAGAGCTGAAAGCAGACCGGGCAGCACAATGAAAAGAGTACTGGACTGAGTTAGCCTGGGTTATCATTGGATAGTGGATCATGGGCCACTTACATTTTCTTCTCTTTCTCTATCTGTATTTTCTTTTTAATTAATTTTTAATTGAAGTATAGTTGATTCACAATATTGTGCTAGTTTCAGGTGTACAGCAAAGTGATTCAGTGATTTTTTTTTCAGATTATATTCCATTACAGGTTATTACAAGACACTGAGTGTAATTCCCTGTGTTATACAGGAAGTCCCTGTTACTTATCTATTTTATGTATAGTATCTGTATTTCCTACAATGAACATGCATTACTTATATAATCCAGCTCCATCCAGCCAAATGACCCTGGGCAAGTTTCTTAATTTCTGGAAACTTCCATACAGGGCTACTGTGGAGGATAAATGAGATTATATTAAAGCACATAATGTAGTATTTGACCAGGAGCGGTGACTATTGTTAAATGAGTGGCCCTCCCCACTCCCCAGCCATACCTCACAACGGTGATCAACCGCAGTAGCCAGTCATCTCTCAAATCCTGAACTTGGGTTCCAGTCACTTACTGTTGTTTCTACTCTCTCTACAGTGCCTACTGTTTCAGAGTAGGGCTGGGGCGGGGGACGGGGGCTACAAAATAAGGTGAAATTTTAGTCGATGTCATTTGTGTCAGGGTTTTAACTTTTTCCCAAGTATTTTCCTAGAATAAGGCAGTGGGAAGTCAAGGAGGGTACAAGTTTTCAAGGGCCCCATTGGTTGCTGGACTACCACATCCTCCTTTTCAAGGTGACATCCAGCATGCTGCTCATCCTATCCAGCAAGGCTGAGAATCTCTGCAGACATTGACTCTGGACCATAACCGGCTGCCTAAATCCGGATCAGACACACTCAGGAGATGCAACGCAGTGTCCTTTCTGCAGGAGCATTCAACTTGGAAAGGGCCTTAGATAAGTCCCTTCCTCTCTTTGGGTCTGTTATTCCACCCACAAAATCAAGAGGCTGGGTCAAATGAGCTTTAACATTGAAATCTTGGCAGGGGAATCTTCATCTTAAAAGCAGGAGGATACTTGGTAGGATACAGCAGTGGGGCTAGAAACACGGACTACCTGGATGTACAGACTCCAAGGAAGGGAATAAATTCCTAGGCTAAGAGCTTCTCAGAAAAGTGGTAGCCAGTCATTATGGAGATGAATGCCCAAACAGCACAGATTTCAAGAAGTGGCACATCCCATGCTTAAAAGGAACCTGAAAATATAACTGATGGTCGTATTAATGGTCTGTGTTTCTGTGTCCTAGATGCAAGTGGAAGAGGAAGAGAAAAGGAGGGCTGAATTTCTGGGAATCCAAGCGATCATGTAACCTGATCCTAGTATTTGCTAAAGGAACAAATTTACCCACTTGCTCCTGAATGTTTCTCTACCTTGCTTTCCATGAATATTCTTTCACCTGGAGTATTCAGGTGAGTACTCTTTCACCTGGAGAGTCACCTCTGTAAATTTATATGTACATTTCTCCCTATTCTTCAGGAGACAAATTAGGTCTCTTACAAGTCTGGTGGATCTTAAAAGCAACTGTCTGTCATTAATGGAAAAACTGGTAAGATTTGAATAAAGTCTGTGGTTTAGCTGATAGCATTGTACTGATGTTAATTTCTCAGGTTTTATAAATGTAGCACAGTTATAGAAGATGTTAACATTAGAGGAGGCTAGGTGGAGGTGCACGGGAGCTCTCTGTACTATCTTAATAACTCTACTGTAAATCCAAAATTATTTTAAAATAAAAAATTTGTTAAAAAAAAGAACCATCCTTCAACTTTGTCTTCTTCCAGCTATTGCTGTCTCCCTCCCACATTTCACAGTTAAGAGTGTTGAAAGCACAGTCTTGTGTAATTGCTATTTCCACTTGACTACTTTCCATTCCCTCTAATTCTACTACCAAAACACTTCTGAAGTAGCACCAATCAGGATCATCAATTACTTCATTATCTTTTTTTTTTTTTTTGCAGTACGTGGGCCTCTCACTGCTGTGGCCTCTCCCACTGTGGAGCACAGGCTCCAGACGTGCAGGCTCAGCGGCCATGGCCCACGGGCCCAGCCGCTCCGCGGCATGTGGGATCCTCCCGGACCGGGGCACGAATCCATGTCCCCTGCATCAGCAGGCGGACTCTCAACCACTGCGCCACCAGGGAAGCCCCCATTATCTTATTTTTAACTTATTACTTTTCTCAATTACAAAAGTAATTTAAAAAACTTATTGGGGGGGGAGGGCTTCCCCAGTGGCACAGTGGTTAAGAATCCGCCTGCCAATGCAGGGCACGTGGGTTCGAGCCCTGGTCCAGGAAGATCCCACATGCGGCAGAGCAACTAAGCCTGTGCGCCACAACTACTGAGCCTGCGCTCTAGAGCCCGCGAGCCACAACTACTGAGCCAGCATGCTGCAACTACTGAAGCCCGTGTGCCTAGAGCCCATGCTCTGCAACAAAAGGAGCCACCACAATGAGAAGCCCGCGCACCGCAACAAAGAGTAGCCCGCACTTGCCGCAACTAGAGAAAGCCCGCACGCAGCAACGAAGACCCAACGCAGCCAAAAATAAAATAAATTAATTTAAAAACCCCAAAACTTATTGGGGGGGAAGTCATAGTCAATATAAGAATGTATATTTGCCTTGAATATATGCTTTAATTTTCCCTATTTGACTCCCCCATTCCTCCCAGCCAAGATATCCACTGCCAACAGTTTGGTGCACATGCTCTCAATTTTTTCCTTATTTTTATACACTATCTGCAATGTTTTTCTACAAAATCATACTATAGTTACTATTCTGCACCTTGCTTTAATAATTAATGTGCTTTTAAGACCTTTCCACGTTACACAAAATCTTAACCACATAGTATAATATCATATATCATATACGAGGACTTCCCTGGTAGCACAGTGGTTGAGTCCACCTGCCAATGCAGGGGACACGGGTTCGAGCCCCGGTCCAGGAAGATCCTACATGCCGTTGGAGCAACTAAGCCCGTGTGCCACAAGTACTGAACTTGTGCTCTACAGCCTGCTAGCCGCAACTACTGAGCCTGCATGCTGCAACTACTGAGCCCACACGGCTAGAGCCCACGCTCCGCAACAAGAGAAGCCACCGCAATGAGAAGCCTGCGCGCCACAACGAAGAGTAGCCCCCGCTCACCGCAGCTAGAGAAAGCCCGTGCACAGCAACGAAGACCCAACACGGCCAAAACTAAAATAATCAATTAAAAAAATTATATATGATATATTAGTATGATGGATGTAGGTACCATAATTTACTACTACCCCACCGATGGATATTTGCATTATTTCAAATGTTTAAGTATTACAAAGAATCCTGTAATAAATATCCTTTTACTTTTATTTTATTTCACTAGTGAGTTTCTCTCAATGATCAGTCCTAGAAGTAGAATTGCAGGATCAATGCGTACTAAACATACTTAATATTTTAATAGGCATTGCCTAATTGACTTTTCACTAACAGTGGATGAGAATATTCCTCACATGCCGAATATCATCGATCAAAAACATCTGCCAAATGTTTAGGTTACAATTTATATCTCACAGTTGCTTTACATTTGATTATTAGTGAGGCTAAGCATTTTTTGTATATTTATTGTTTCTTCTTTGATTACCTGTTCACACCCTTTTACCTTTTAACTGCCAATTGCAAGGGGCACTTCTGTTTTATTTCATTTGATCTCTCTATAGCATCTGGTGTTACTGACCACTCCCCCCTTTAACAAAATTCCTTCCTTCCATGGTTTCTGTGACATCCCTTTTTCCTAGATTTCTTCCCATTTCTCTGGCCACTCTTCAGTTTTTTTTTTTTTTTATAGGTTTCTCTTCCTCAGTCCCTCCCTGAGGATGGGTGGCGTCTCTCAAGGTTCTGCCTTAGGTTATCTTCTTTACCCACTTTATGTATTTTTCTATAGATGACGTCCTCCTTCTGGTTTCACCCACCAGCTGTCTGTTGATGATTCATGCCCTATTAACTCTAGCCAGAAATCTCTCCTTACCTCTCAGTTCTACCTGGAAATCCTATAGACATCTTAAATTCATCCTTGTCTAAAGCTGAAGTCTCGCCTCTCCTCCGTTCACTCCTCACTCTCTAATCTGTTTCTTTTCCTGAATTCTCCATCTTGGTGAATGGGACAATTATCTTTTCAACTGTCCAATGTGCCTGTTCTCTTATGCCTCCATGCTGTGCACGTGCTGCTTCCTCTGCCACTCCTTTTGCCCCCTTTGCTTAGCTAATTCCTAGTCATCCTTCAGGCTCAGTCAGGCACTGCTTCTTCTGGGAAGTCTTCCTTGACACGTCATAGTCCAGGTTATGAGTTCCTCCTAAATTCTCCCCCAGCACCTTGAGTATTTCTTTAATATGGTACTTATAACACTGGGATTATAAATTCTACTTTCCAAACTCTAAGCAGTTCCTTGAAGGCAGGGACCACATCTTATTCCTCTTTGTGCCTTCAGCACCTGGCACATAGAAGGTGTTCCATAAATGTTCACCCATACTTGTGGTATCAACTTTTGTCATCCTACTGTCTTGAACCTAGTCCAATCAGGCCTTTATCCCATCACTCTCAAATAGTACAAAGTGACCGGTGGCCTTCATATTGCCAAATCTGACGGTCAGTTCTCAGCCTATCTGTGTGTTTGACTCTGTTGATAACATGTCTTTTAGAAACACTTTCTTCACTGGACATCTGGCACTCCGTTCTCTTATTTCCACTGCTATCTCACCAGCTGCTCCCTCTCAGTCTCCTTTGCTGGTTCCTCCTTCTATCTCCAACCTTTAAACAACAAGGTGCCCCTGAGCTCCGTACTCAGACCTCTTTTCTAGCTGTACTCACTCCCCAGGTGATCTCATGCATCTCTTATCTTTACAGACCACTGATACTTTGATACACACACATCTCATCTCCAGCCTGGATCTCTTCCAATTCCAGATTTGTACATCCAGGTTCCTATTTGACTTCTCCACTTGGATGTCTTAATAAAGAATTTTACATTTAACATGTCCAAAACTGAGCTTCTAATAAATATTTCCCCTTCTCTAAACCTGCTTTTACTGTCATCTTCCCCATCTCAATGGCATGTTTCCTGGTGTTTGGGCCAAAAGCATTGTTGCCATTCTTTTTCTCTACCTTCACTATAAATCCTGCCACTTCTCATCACCTATACAGCTACTATTCCAGTCCGATCCATTATCATCTTTTGCCTAAATCACTGCAATTGTCTCGTAATTTGTCTTCATGCTTCTGCCATTGCTCCTCTAGTCTCTTCCTCCTCTTTTTAAAAATTTTAGTTAGATCACATTACTCCTTTGCACACAAACCCTCCAAAGGCCCCCATTCGATCAGAGTTAAGGTCCAGGTCCTCACAATGGCCCTACATGACATTTCCTTTCCTATTCCTCAAATACACTTAGAATGTTCTTGCCTCGAGGCATTTGCATGCGCTCTTATCTTCTGCCTGAATTATTTTTCTCCCTAGCTCATGTCCTCAGACCTCTGCTCAAATCTCTCGTTGACCACTATACTCATCCTCCTTACCTGCTTCAGGTTGTTTCATACCTGACACATCTTTATTGTCTGCCTCTCCCACCAGAATATAAACTCCATGGTGGCAGAGATGTAGTCTGTATTAGTGCCTAAAGCAGTGCTTGGCATATAGTGGGTGCTCTATGAATACTTGCCAATTGAATAAGTGAAAGGAAAAAAAGAAGGAAGAAAAGAGAAAGGGGAAAAATAACACGCAAGAGAGAGAAGGAGGAAAGAAAAGAAAACAGCAGCTGAGTGAAATGATGGTAAGTTTTCTTACAGTGCACCAGAGGGGATCCATTCTCGAATTACAGGAAAATTAAGTCAAAGACCTTCAGCATTGCCTCCTTAGAGAAAACAAAGTGACAGGGGCATGTTATGTTCTAATTTAAATAGGTTAGGTACTGAAAGCTGCCAGGAGGATGTTTTTGTAATGCCAGCCAAATTAAAGAATTCTTGCCCAAATATGTGAGGTTTTTTTCCCTCGTACCATTAAATCAAGTAAGATCTCAAAAGAAAAACACTATCCAGCCCAGCTGGAAGTTAGCCAGCGGGAGAGTACACATGGGTATGAGCTCAGGGCTGGTTCTGAGGTTTTCACCTTTGGTGGATCCTGCAGCTAAGAAACTTGCTAACTAGACTGGGTCAAGAGGTTTGATTTAAACAAAGAACCCAGGGGGAAATGACAACAGCTGCACAGCTGCTACCACTTAAATGCAGAGAAACATTCTGGTTGTTTGATTTGGAAAAAAGGAAACAGCCTGGGAAGCCCTGTAGCCTAATTTGAGCAGAAGCAGTAAGCCATTTTATAACCACAAGCAAAGTACTTGGCTTTCTATCCTTAACTCAGGAAAGAAAAAGTGGCTCAAAAGGAGAACCTCAGGGAAAAAATAAGAGTCTCTGCACCTGAGCCAAGTTCTCCTGAGCAAATGATTCACCAGTCAGACCAGCTGGCACACATGCCCGGCTCAGCTGACTCGGAGCCCACGCCCCGCAGAGGCTGCAGGTGGCTGAGCCACGTGGGCTCTGCCTGTGAAGTTCCACATGTCCGGGGCCTTCCGAATACTTACACTTCTCCTCTTTTCCATGTTTGCTTCTTCAGCTGCTTTCTGGTACCTTCAGAGAAGAGGGGGAAAAAAAGAGAATGTCCTCAAATTAAATTTATATTTTTACTCTTCCAAACTTTAAGAAAACCACTTCTGCACACCTATCTCTGCCAGGGATTATCTTTAATCAACTCTATCAGAAGAAGCTGAGAATCAGAGCAGCCCTCACTTCCTGCACTGTTGCAGTCATCTGCTCTAAAAGAAAGATCCAAGACAACGAGGTCAAATGCTGGTAAACAACTGGATAGAACAGAAAGCCTGGGGCTTTTTTCTGTTTTTTAATATTTATTTATTTGGCTGCGCTGGGTCTTAGTTGGGGCCTGCAAGATCTTTAGTTGTGGCATGCAGGATCTAGTTCCCTGACCAGGGATCGAACCCGGGCCCCCTGCATTGGCAGCACAGAGTCTTAACCACTGGACCATCAGGGAAGTCCCAAGCCTGGGGTTTTGAAGTCCCAGTTTCATCACTTATTCACTGTGATCTCGGGCAAGTCAACCTCTCTAAGCCTCAGTTTCCTTATCTAGAAAATGATGTACTATAAAGCTGGGAAGATTAAACAAGATCACATGCATAAAAATGCTTTGGAATTAGTCAAAGGATATAGCATTGCATTAGTCCTAGGTTGCACATTTCCCCCTCATTCATGACTCTGAAATCTTACATTCCTATCGGCCAAATGATCAAGAGGTAGTCACACTGCCTGTATGTGTGTGAACTTAGTCTATGCTGTTGGTACTGTTGATTTTGCTCAGTTAAATGTATTTGATGATATTATACATGTTTTAAATGCCACTTAAATGTCTTTAGAGAGATTACACTACGATTTGCCATTTAAAGAAAAATTGTTTTACTTTTTATAACTTATGCGTAAGAGTGATATGTGAGAAAAGTTTCTGTGCTAAGCAAGCATTGGTCCTTTTAATTAGCAGTATTTTTTCCTTAGTGATGCATAAAATAATGGCCGAGCCTACAGTCAGTGGCATCTTAGAGTTGATAAACAGGCTTATATAATTTTATTATTTTAATTTTATTATTACTTTCATCATTTTATTTTATAATTTTTGTTACTTGCTCAGAAGATCCCTGAGAAACAACTGAAGTCCCAGGGCTTTTCAGGGGGGATCAGGTTTTCTCCATTTGAAGACAAAGAAAGCTTGGGAGATCCAGGTTACAGCGAATCTCCAAACCACTAAGAACCATCTTAACCTGGCTTCCTCAGAGCCTCTGAGTCAAGCACTGAAGGCAGCACCATCACGTGGAGAATCCCCACCGTGTGCCTTCCTTGGGCCTGCGTGCCTAGAACTCACCAACCCAACCCTAGAAAAGGGCACATTCAACAGGCCATTTGTTCCTGCCTTAAGGTAGAATTTCAGAACTCACAAGGCATTTGGGCAAGGAAAAGGAGATGAGACAAAAAGGTAAAGAGCAGTATGGGAAAGGGCCCATTCCTCTACCAAAACCAACGTTCAACTCATAAATACCTTCACAAGCTCAGAACTTCCTTATTGTGTGTGTTAAACAGAACAACCTCATCCAAAATGGAAGCCAGAGGAAAGTCCTAGATCTGGCACCATTGCTCACCTGCTATGTAACCTGGGCTATATCACTTCATTTACTTGGGCCTTGTTGATGAAATTAAGTGTATCTGAGAGGATTTCTAAGGTCTCTTCCAGTCTTATTATTGTTTAAATTTTAACAGTAATCAGATATCAGTGTCTCATTCACCAAGCTGGGTAATACTCTGAAACTGAGCAGAACTTTCTTATAGGGTAGGGTGAAAGGACTTCCAAAATTTTCTGGGATTTCATTGACCATAGGTTATGGAAGAAAATGGGATTAGAACTGCTATAAATCAAATGACAAGCTAGTAAGATATTTGAAACTTACATTACAGACAAAAGGCTGATTTCCCTAAAATACAAAGAACTCTTACAAATCAATAAGAAAATGATAAACAACTTAATAGAAAAATGGGCATGGCCATAAACATACAGTTCACAGAAAATATCAAATGACTCTTAAACAAAAAATAAGGACATTCAGCCTCAAAACAAAAATGCAAACAACACTAAGAACATTTTTTTATCCATCAAGTAGAAAAAGCTTTTAAAAAAAAAAAGCTAACATACTGAGGGTAAATCAATAAAACCTCTATGGAAGGTATTTTGTCAATTTACAAGAATTACAAAATTACAAAAGCACAAATGTTACGATTCGCCAATTTTATCTTATAGGTATACTCACACAAGCAAAAGTGACTTTTACATTACATTATTTGTCATAGCATTAAATGTGATAGCAAATGACTGAAAACAACCTGAATGTCCATTAACAGAGGACTGGTAAATAAATTATAATGTATTCATGCAATGGAATACTATGCAACTATATAAAGAACAAAAGCACGGTGGTAATGGTTGCACAACAATGTGAATGTACTTAATGCCACTGAAACGTATACTTAAAAATGGTTAAAATGGTATATTTTATATGTTAATATAAAAGGTAATATGTTATGTACATATTACCAAAATGAATAAAACAACCCAGTGTGATACTGGCATAAAGACAGACATGTAGATCAATGGAATAGAATAGAGAGCCCATAAATAAACTCTCACATATATGGTCAAAGGATTTCAACAAGGATGCCAAGACCATCTAATGGGGAAAAGACAGTCTTTTCAATAAATGATGTTGGAAAAACTAGATATCCGCATGCAAAAAAAAGACCTAAGTATAAAAGTTAAAACTATAAAAGTCTTAGAAGAAAACAAGGGCAAAGCCTTATGATATTGAATTTGGCAATGATTTCTTGAAATGACACCAAAAGCACAGGCAACAAAAGGAAAAATAGATAAATTGGACTTCAGCAAAATCTGTGAACCAAAGGACACCATCAACAGAGTGAAAAGGCAACCCATGCAATGGCAGAAAATATTTCCAAATCATATATCCGATAAGGGATTAACATCCAAAATATACAACATTTTTTAAAAATAACAAATATTGCTCAAGAAATATGTTCTAGGGAATTCTCTGGTGGTCCAGTGGTTAGGACTTGGCCCTTTCATTGCCAGTGGGCCCGGGTTCAATCTCTGGTTGGGGAACTAAGATCCCACAAGCCATGCCACGAGGCCAAAAAAAAAAAGAAATATGTTCTAAGCACTAGAGAAATAACCAAAAGAGACATAGTTCCTGCTCTCAGGCAGCTTACAGCTTAAATATTAAACACGTACATGCACACAGACGCACACACACAAATATATACACATACACATACATATACACACACATATATACTGTAAATCCTTCAAAGAAAAAGGAGTATTATTATTATTAACTTTTTTTTTTTTTTTGGCGGTACGCGGGCCTCTCACTGTTGTGGCCTCTCCCGTTGCAGAGCACAGACTCCGGACGCGCAGGCTCAGCGGCCATGGCTCATGGGCCCAGCCGCTCCGCGTCATGTGGGATCTTCCCGGACTGGGGCACGAACCTGTGTCCCCTGCATCGGCAGGCGGACTCTCAACCACTGCGCCACCAGGGAAGCCCAGGACAGAATATTTAAACAACCTAACAAAGGAACCAAATTGAGAAGGTGGTGGGTGGGGTGTGTATATGTGCGTGCGTGCGTGCGCGTGCGAAGGAAAGTCTTGCTGAGGAAGTGACCTTTAGGCTGAGATCTGAAGTTTGATCAGAAGGAGTCAGCCAAGCAAAACGAAGCAAGAAAAGCATTCCAGGCACAGAAGAAGAGCACACAAAGTCCCCAAGGCAAGACAGTGTCTCATGTGTATAAGATATACAAAGAACTCCAATGTTGCTGAAGCACTCTGAGATAAAGGCAGAGGTCAGGAGATGATGCTGGGAGGCAAGGGCTTTGCAGGCTATGCTAAGGATTTTGAATGTAATCTTAGGTACAATGAATGGTCACTGACCCAAGCCATGTTTTTAAAAGAGCAGTGGATGCTGTGTGGAGAATGGACTGGAGGGGGCTGAGAATGGAGGCAGCAATAGTGAGAGAAGATGCTGGCTTGGTCCAGGGTGGTGGCACTAGAGATAAAATGAATAGGTTTGAGGTATATTTCAGAATCAACAGGATTGGTAATGAGGAAGACGAAGTCAAGAATGACTCCCAGGGGGCTTCCCTGGTGGCACAGTGGTTGAGAGTCCGCCTGCCGATGCAGGGGACACGGGTTCGTGCCCTGGTCCGGGAAGATCCCACATGACGCGGAGCAGCTGGGCCCGTGATCCATGGCTGCTGAGCCTGCGCGTCCGGAGCCTGTGCTCCGCAACGGGAGAGGCCACAACAGTGAGAGGTCCACGAACCACCCCCCCCCCAAAAAAAAAAAATGACTCCCAGGTTTCCGGCAGATGAGTCAATGGAAGGAGAAGCAAAGTTGGGGATGGGGAAGACGAAGAGTTCAGTGTTAGCCGTGTTAACTAAAGCATCCACTTGGTGGTGGCAGTGATTAGATACGTGTGTCTAGAGCTCGAAAGAGAGATCTGAGCTAACAATATAAATTTAGGACTTGTCTGTCCACAGATGATACTAAAGCCGTGAAAGTATATGATATCATCTATGAAGAGTGCGTAGTGCAAGAAAAGGCCCAGAACTCAGTCCTGGAGACTCTAACATTTAGCAGTCAGAACCTGAAGAAGAGGCGATAACAGAGAATGAGAAGGAACAGATGGAGGTAACAGGAAAACCAAGAGACTCCCAGAGAAGCCAAGAGAAGAAAAAATGTGGGAAGAAGTGGTAAGGGGTCATCTAAGACAAAGGCTAACAAACATCTCCTTGATTTAGCAACATAGAAGTCCTTGGTAACCCTGGCAGTCCTCTTCCATTATAAATATAATTTATTAACCCATAGTCCTTTTAATGGGCATTTGGATTATTTCCAGTTATCCATCATTACAAATAGTGCTTTGGTGAATGGCCCTGTACATATATTTTTTTCCCCACTTGTACTACTGTATCTGTCTAAGAGTCCCTAAAAATGGAAATGCAGAAACACAGTGGATTATAGCTAGAAAGAAACTTAGAACTGGCCTTGAACTTATGTTTCCACACCCCTTGGGTAATCATCTACAGTATATTACAGCAATAATACAATATATGAGAGCTGGAGCCAATCAGCAGACAGGTTTATTCTTAGCCAATTGTTCTCCAAGGCAAGGAGAACAATTTACACTGTGATTAGTTGGATAAATAAGCTCAGAGGTTCCCTTCCCTTTACTGTCTTAACAGAAACGTATATTTAAAGAAAGATCAAAATAGTTTCCATCTTTAGTCCTACCCTTTTAGCACTGAGGCATCTGTAAGACACAGGTGTATACACCGATGGTTGTCTTGAATTGTTTTGAAACTCCCACTCAAATATCGTCACCCTTTATTTGTAATGAAGTACTTGCTAAATAGTAGATACACACCACTACTAGTGGTGTGGAAAGGTTCCACACCACTGCTTTCTTCCAAGTTAGGTCCTTGGTACTTTTACATTTTGACTCTCAGAATGCTAAGAGATGCTGAGGGTACAGTACTTCCGAATTAAGTGTTAGGTCAGGATTCAGGCCTTAGACTTTCCTCAAAGACGCTCAGAGCAACTAGCATTATTCTGACAAAAAATGTGAAGGTCACTGGACAGGGGGAGAAGTGAAGGCATTTTAAAGATACAAATCTGAGGGAAAAAATATTTGCCATGAGATTTCTATAATTAAAATCTTATCCCTCTTCCCTTCCCAGATTTTCTTGTCCTCCAGTCTCCTCTTCACACACAGAATTTAATCTTGCAACTGCTCCTTAATGCTCAGCTGTGAGGCAGGCAGCTGATGGAGGATGCTAAAATTATCTGGGGAGTAATAACAGTGTCTCAACCTTTTCTAAGACCAGAAAACAGAGTTCCTGAGCCATGACTCTTGCTTGTATGCCTTCAAATAGAGCAAAGGTCTCACTGAGCCAAAAGAGGAAAAAAGAAACTCCCAAGTTTTAGGAAATGTATTTTCTTCTAGAATAATTTCACCACCAAAATGTTACAGAGAAGCAAAGAAGTTAACCAGGGAGATCTGAGGGTCAAATTTTTTCTTAATGAAGGAAGAACAGTCACAGAAAACTAAATATAAACCCTGTTCTTTCTTGGGACTGTGGAATGGGTAAAGTTATAACAAGAGTGGGAGAAGCAGCGACAGGAGGGCAGGCACGGTGGTGGAGGGATTAAGTGTCCTGGATTAAGCTCTGCCACTATCTTGGGATGTGATCTTTAGTCGTAATTGCTGGACCACAAGTTCCTTATTTGTCAGAGGAATGGGACAAAAGTTAGCAGTAGTTCTTTTTTGTCGGAGAATCCTCTTTTCAAATGATAACTTAGAACCTCACATATAAAAGGGATCAAAGCAGGACGGCTGGGGTGGAAGGTCACAGGCTCTTCCTGTCTTCCCAGAACTGGCCCCTGAGGTTCCTCTGAAGAACTCAATTAAGATAGTTTGAAAACCACTGGGCTAGATTCCCTTCAGCTCCCAAAATACATAAGTCAAAGAGGAACCTTCTGCAAAGAAACCGAATTCTACCGAAAGAGTCAAATTTTAATCAAGCAAAGGATTATACTACGCTGCCGTCATTTGTGAGGGAAACCAAAGCTAGCTGTTCAAACTGACTGTTCAAGAGCATCCTCCTTACTCAAACTTAATGCTTTTTATAGTATAGAGGTTTAGTAAAAGAAATAAGTCTGGAGTTATAAAGCACTCATAAGACACAAACTGTGATGCTAGAAAAATCACTCTTATGTATACATCCATGTAAAACATTATCAACAGTTAGAAAGTAAAGCCCAGCTAATCTTACAAACAGCAGAGCCAGATTAAGCTTCCTCCAAATACCATTTTTATATTAGTCTCTGGTCACAAACCTCCCGAGGTTTCCTACAGTCTCTTAACTAGGCTTGTATAGGATTTATTAATTCCAAACCCCATAATAGAGATCGTTACAAAATAAGAGAAAATCAGGTCCGTGGTGTTAGAAGTAAAAATTAATGTATGTTTTGTGGAAAACAGTCCTGCAATCTGCTTTGGGAACCTACTGTGTGTGAATCCTCAAAGCCTTAAGCAGTGTCGGCAATATGTCTCCACCAAGTACGAAACCTGGAGAAGGAATCCAGGCTGATTCTCTGGTTTTCACTGTCCTAAGTGCACATCATGTCCTGTCCCATTTCTGTGTCTTACCTCCTATCACTCCCCTTCCTCCGCAATGTCACCACCATCGTCCCGGCCTACCAAATAAAATTCTATTCATCCTTCAAAACCAGTTCATTAGTAGGACCTATGCATCAGAAGAAACATACTAGACAGAAAAAAATCAAAATATTAACTTGGGCAGGTTACTCTCTACCCCTCAGTGTTCTCAACTATAAAACAGGGATAATATCCCTTCCTCACATAGTTTTTTTGTTTTATTTTGTTCTGTTTTGTTGGCCATACCATGCAGCATGCGGGATCTTAGTTCCCCAACCAGGAATTGAACCCGAGGCTCTTGCGGTGGAAGTGCGGAGTCTTAACCACTGGACCACCAGGGAAGTCCCTCCCTCATATCGTTTTTATTAGGATTAGAAATAGTATCGATTTCCATCAAGAGTCTAGTGTAGTACCTGGCATATTGATTCTGATTAATGGCTTCAGGATTTACGGTTTTGCGTAACTGCCATTTGCCTTTATAACCTTTGTGGAGAAAAGACAGTCACCCTACTATTCTATGAGAAGGTGGCCTCTTAAGGTCCCTTTGCACCTTTTCTCTGCAAGATTAAGAAGCCCCTAAAATGAGTAGCTTTTTCCTACTTCCTCTCATCAGTGCTACTACAGGACCCAAATCCTCTATCTTGAGAATTGGCTGGAATGGACAATGACAGAATAAAACAGGGGGATGCGAACTGAGGAAGGGGAGAGAGTTTCACTGAGGTGACCGACCGAGTTAGGCAGGGAAGGAAGTGAAGCCAGGAAGGGGACTGACATCCATGGCCTGGGTGTCCCGGTTTGGCCAAAGAGCAGGGTCAGTGGGAATAAGAAAGTGGAACAAGTAGAAAAGGAGGCTCTAATCAGAGAGTAGGTTTTCCAGACGCACATTTCAGAGATGGATTCTGGGTGACGAAAAGGTTGGGACTAGATGCAGGGGCATGGGAGACAATGTGCAGGTTGAAGAAGTAGGGAGGATCAAGAAATGACAAGTCCATGGGAATTCCCTGGGGGTCCAGTGATTAGGACTCAGTGCTTTTACTGCCAGGGCCTGAGTTCAGTCCCTGGTCGGGAAACTAAGACCCCGCAAGCCATGTGGCATGGCCAATAAATAAATAAATAAGAAATGATGAGTCCAAAGTGTCAGACAGGTCATTTATGTAGGCCAGTGATTCTGCACTGGGGGCACTACTGGCCGGGACATTTGGAAATGTGTGAGAATCTTATTGGGGTCTCTCCCCAACTTTTTTTTGGTTGCCACAATATCATGGGGTACTACTAGCATTGGGAGGAAGGCAAGAAGATGAACATCCTGCACAAGGAGGATCTGCCTAATCCAAAATGCTAATAGCACCCCCATTGAGAAACACTGAGGAGAAAATGAAGCTGGAAGCTAGTGTCCCCAGTGAAGGCAAGGAGCTTGGCACACCACTGTCCTGAAGGGGAGCATAAGAATGCTATGATTAGATGTGAGCTCAAAGCACAGGTTTACAACCTCAGAACTAGGCAAAAAAAAAAACAATGGATGGGAAACAGTAGCGGAGATGTAGCACCCCTGACTCCTGGCCCCAGAATATTTCAGGGAAGCATGTGCAGAAAGAGCAGGCGCTACTCAGAAACAGAATGCCTGGCGAGGGAAAGCCAAGTTCAGTGAAAGAGAGGTGGGGCTAGGGAGGGTGAAAAGGGTAAGAATGTGGAGAAGTTTCTCTGCAGAACAGGGAGTTTCCAAGTCCCATTAATCACAGCTCAACACTGTCTCAAATCCTTCCCTTCCTTTCCACTCCTCCCGCCCCCCACCCTCAATAGCTTTCACTTGGGTTCTCAAGGGAGCCTCAGAATTTGTCTCCATGCTATCAATCTGTCACCTTTCCAATATACCTTTTACATTGTTTCCAGAAGCATCTTTCTAAATACAAGCCTGATAGAGACTTCCCTAGCAGTTCAGTGGTTAAGACTCCACACTTCATTGCAGGGGACACTGGTTTGATCCCTGGTCAGGGAACTAAGATCCTGCATGCTGCAGCCAAAAAAAAAAAAAAAAAAAGAGGGCACTAAATACAAGCCCGATCATAAAAACTTTCCATTGTTTCTGTTGTTTATCTAACTAAATCCTAAACTTAGCATGGCACTCAAGGCCTTCCAGCATCTGGCCCTAACTGAACTGTTCCAGTCCCTTCTCCCTTCTGTATTTCTCCATGCTCGACTGACTCCTTGCTTTCCTATTCCCTTTATTCATGTTCAGCTTCCACAAGCCTTTACTTGAACGTTTACTTGAACCAATAAACCTTATTTGTTCTGCTTTACGTTCAAGTTCACGGCTTTGAGTTCATAAGTCCCTCTCTTCCATTACCAGTGCTTCTTAAACTTCCCTGAAGGTAAAAATCACTAGGATACTTGTCAAAAACACAAATTCCTGGGTCCCATCCCAGATACACTGAATCAGAATCTTTAAGGGAGGAGCCTCAGAAGCCATTTAGGATGGTTTTAAAACATGTCCCCCCAAATCTCTGACATTTCTCTCACCAAAAGGTACAGTCAAATTCCCCTCCCTCTGAACATGAGCCAGCTTTAGTGACTTGGTGCTAATGAAGAGAATGTGGAAAAAGTGATACTGTATAACTTCTGAGGCTGGGTCATAAAAGGCTACACAACCCCTGGCCCTGACTCCCTTCCTTCTTTGTTCCCTCCTTCCCTCCCTCTCTGGATGCTTGCCCTTGGAACCCAGCCAAGCAAGCCAAGCAGCCACATGGAAAAGCCATATGTAGGTGTTCTGATCATGGACGCAGCTGAGATCCCAGATGACTGCCAGCATCAACCGCCTGACTTGTGAGTAAGCCTTTAGATGACTAGGGCCCCCAGTTCTGAGATACCGGGGATGGTGAGGGGAACAGAGGCAAGCCCTGCCCAAATTGGAGATTCACAGTAAAATAAGTATTGTCATTATTGCAAGCCACTAAATTTTGAAGATTTTTTTTCCTGTGTAGCAATAACTGGAACACCATATTATTCCCCCACACCTTTTTTTTTTTTTTTTGGCCACGCCACTTGGCTGGTGGGATCTCAGTTCCCCAACCAGGGATTGAACGCGGGCCGTGGCAGTGAAAGCCCGGAATCCTAACCACTAGGCCACCAGGGAACTCCCTGGAACACCATATTATTAACAGGTACCTCATGTGATTCTTAAGATGAAGGAAGTTTGGGGACTTCCTCTACTATACAAACTATACTAAACTATAGTATTACATTCCTTGAGGTCAGGAATTAAGTCTTAATAGCTTTCCAGAGCTTGATCCCTTTTTTCTGAAATAGCTTTATTGATTTTCGTTTTTTGATAAGAATGATACATTTGACATAAAAATTAAAGCAATGTAAAAAGCATAACGTAGAAGGTAAAAGAGCTATGCGGTCTCACCCCCCCCTCTATGCCACCTTAAGTGATACCCATGGTCAACAGGATGGAAGGGCAGTGTTTTCCACAGAGCAGGTGGTTGATGGATTTGTCACTGAAGAAAAGGTGACAGTGCAGATTACAGAAACTTCCTACTGGTATTTAGCTGTATTCTAGATATAGCTCCAGAATCACTTTCTTCAAATCTTTACCACCTTTCTTCTCTTACACGTATCATAGCTTCCCATTAATTAACAAACTCTACTAGTGAGGTAAGCTCTGCCCTAAGCTCTATGGCATCTCTATTTGAGTGAAGTTAACGTGCTTACCATCTCTGGTATATTATTAACATACCATTCCCTCAACATTTGTTGAGTGCCTACTATGTTCTAATCACCATGCTACACACTAGGGATATAAAATACGCAGGAAAGGGGCCCTCGTACCAAAAAACTCATGGTCCAGAGCAGGGGTCAGCAAACTTTTTCTTAAAGAGCCAGACAGTAAATATTTTAGACTTTGAGGGCCATATGGTCTCTGTTGCAATTCTGCTGCTGCAACTCTGCTGCATGAAAGCAGCCATGGACAATACACAAAAGGACATGGCTATGTTCTAATAAACCTTTATTTACTAAAACAGGCAGCCAGTAGGCTGTAGTCTGCCTACATAGTTTACACTGTTCAACAGAACCTTATGCAATGGTGAAATGCCTCTGTGATGTCCAGTATGGTGGCCACCAGCTACATGTAGCCATTGGCACTTGAAACGTGGCTAGTGCAGCTGATGAACTGAATTTTAAGTGTTTTTAATTTTAATTAATTTAAATTTAAGTAGCCACATATGTAGTGGCTACCCTATTGGACCATGCAGGCACAGAGTGCACCTAATACTCCCTTCAAGTAAAAACCTACCTCAAAATTCATCTCAACCAGAAAGCCTTCCTGACTAGCTTCTGCCCACGGTGTTCACTCTCTCTCTCGTATTTTATATCTAGTCCTTACTCCTGTTCATTCTGGACTTGCTGACATTTTGCTTAATAACTAATGTGTTTTATAATTTCTTTTGTGTTTATAATTCTTTCTTTCCCCAACTGAACAAAAAGTCAAGTACAGAGAATGTGTATCCTGATTATCATCATCTTCCTTCTCCACAGAGCCTTGTGTGGTACTTAAAATCCAGAAGGTGCTCAGAAAAGCCATTTTACACCATGTACTTCCTTTACCAATCTCCCTGACAGGTGGTAATGTTTGCTCAAGACAGATGGTCCTTTTGGACCAGGATCAGCACTTACTTGGAGAATATTTCTACAATAGCCGATGACTTGTTCTTGTTGACAAGAGAAAGTTCTTTGGCCGTAACCCTCAATGATAGTGAAGTCCATTGCCGTCTATTAAATGGAGTTGATTCCATCTTGTCTACAGATACTGAAATACCTATGTGACAAAGAAAGTCAGAATATCAGACACAGAAGAGGATTCTCCAGCATCCAAGGACTGGCAGCGGTGTGGTGTTAAGTGAGAGAGCAGAGAGCCCTGGAGCAGCAGACTGTAGTCCTCTACCGGTTCTCTCAAAAACTGTAACCTTGGTCAGATGATTGAATTTGGGTTGTAGTTTCCTGTAAAATGAGAAGGTTAGATCAGGTAATCTCTAAGGTCCCTTTCAGTTTCCATCATTTTATGACTGACCCCACTGTGCAAACAGTGATTGGCCTTTCCCTGAACTTAAGCCTGTTCCAAAGTCACATTTGGAGTGAAATGTCCCACTCTTCTGAGTTACATCCCAGGGGAAGTACAATTGGCATCTCTGTAGAGTCAGGTCCAAATTAGGTTCTACCTACATCCAAGTTTTTTTGGCTGCCCTCTCTCCCCAAGTTCTGTAGCAATGACCACTTGGTGCTGGGGAGAGAGCTGTGGATACAGCATAGAATAAAACAAAGAGCATGGGCTTTAAGGCAAGGTAGACTTCAAATGAAATCAAAATTTTGTAACCTTGAACAAATTATATAACCTTTTCAGTTTTAGTTGCCTCACTGTAAAATGAGAATACCTACCCTTACAGGGTTTTTGATGTGGGTTTTAAGGAGATAATATACTTAAAATACTAGGCATTAATTATAGTAGTATGAAGAACATTTTAAGTATAATATATTAGTACTGGCTTCAAGTCAAAGAATATATACAGCCATGCCCTTGACATCACCTAGACCCTATCCATTAACTGGATTATTTGTTTTTGCCCCAGTAATTATCAAAGGAGTTCCAACCTTTGTTGGAGGTGAGATTAGAAATGAGTCAATAGTTTCCTTATTTGAAGACTGAACAATATAAATGAAAGTGCTACTTGTAGCTCTCCTGACAACCACAGAGCATAACTTATCTGGTAGAAAATATGGTTCATCAGGCACTGCTTCCAACAGCCTTGACAACAGCAGAACACACAATGTGCTTAACCAAGCAATGTGGGCTACCATTTCACACTAAAAGTCCTGTGATGCAAAGTAAGTGATAAGTGACCCAAAAAGACCACACTACTTTTCCATTTGTAGTACCTGTTCTCCCCACTAAAGCCTTGTCTGAAAACAACATTAGTTTTGTTGTTTTTGTTTGTTTGTTTAAATCCCCATGTTGTAAGACAACATTGAACCCTCTTATGGTAAGGAGCTCTGATGTCAAGAGACACATGTACTAAATGGGAGTGTTGGCCTCATTACTTAAAGCTCTGTGTCCCTCCCTAAAACTCAGATTTTTCATCCATAACAACAGTACTTACTTCATGGTATCTTTATGAGGAATAAATAAGATAAAGAAAAAAAGACCCTGACATAGAATAAGTAAGCAATAAATGTTAGTTTTTTGTATTATCTCTTCTCCCTGGATAAAATAACCTTAATTCTACACACGTTCTTTGAAATAAACCTGCGTGTATCAAATAATATATGACATTTGTCTATCTGCTTTCCAGTTTGTAACTGACAGACCTACCAGACCTTGGCAGGCGTTTCTCTAACAAGAAAATGACACAGCTGTTTATTCAGCTAAACGTAATTATGTATAACCACAATAATGACCCTTTAAGCCAAGTCCACGAAATACCGAACAACACTTTTAGACATTATTTGGTACAATTATGCTTCCAATGTAAGTACAGGTATAAATGTTGTCAGTTCTAAAGGGATCAATTATGGATCAAAAAAAAATACAGAATATATGTTCTCATACTTGTTCATTAAAAAAGGAAAAGCATTAATGGAGTTAGACTCTAGATGCAAGAGAAGTTAAAGTAGGGAAAGACAGAATGAGGACACACTGGGAACAGCCTTGAAAACCATGCTAATAGGATTCCCCGGTGGTCCAGTGGTTAGGACTCAGTGCTTTCACTGCCATGGGACCGGGTTCAATCCCTGGTTGGGGAACTAAGATTCCACAAGCCGAGCGGCATGGCCAAAACAACAACAACAAAGAAAACCACGCTAAGGAATCGGGACCATATTCCAATAGCAGAAAGAACTAGCCTGTGGGTGAGCAGAGATGAGATCTAGTTGTCATGTGTCATTCCCTAGCACATGCGTGACCTTTATGGCAAATGTAAAAAAGGATTTCCCTGAGCCTCAATATCCACATCTGTAAGAAAAGAGCTCTGTAGTGGATTACCCAGTCTCAATGGTGGAACACTGGGAGTTTCTGAAAAAGCAAGTAACATAATAAAAGCCATGTTTTAAAAGCTGATTCTGGGACTTCCCTGGTGGTGCAGTGGTTAAGATTCCGTGCTCCCAACACAGGGGGCCTGGGTGCGACCCCTGGTGAGGGAACTAGATCCCACATGCATGCCGCAACTAAGGAGCCAGCGAGCTGCAACTAAGGAGCACACGTGCTGCAACTAAGAAGCTAGTGAGCCGCAACTAAGGAGCACACCTGCCACAACTAAGGAGCATAGCTCCCGCAACTAAGGAGCACGCCTGCCCCAACCAAGACCCAGCACAACCAAATAAATAAATAAAATAAATATTTAAAAAATAAAAGCTGATTCTGCAGCAGTGTGTAACTTGATAAGACAGGAAAAGCTTGGAGTCTTATTTACTAGTCAAGAAGATCCTAAAACTGTCTAAGTGAAAGGTAATCAAGGTTTAAATTAGCATAGGTGGGAATGGAAAAGTGGGAAGAAAGAACTGAGAGTTCTTAGAATAAAACGGACTTAGGGTGAGAGAAGGAATCAAAGGTGGCATCATCGAACCTGAACCATTAGAAGGTTGTTGATGCCACTAACAGAGAGTACATAGAGGAAGAAGAGGAGGAATGAAGAGCTGTGCTTTACACATGCCAGCAAGAAAAATCCTAGTGATACACAGCAGGGAGTTGAAAGGTTAAAAATCAGACTCTTAGAAGGAAAGGAACATTTTAAAACATCTAAAAACATCTAGTTACGCAAAGCACGTCTCAATCCTCACAACCACTTTAAAAGATTGGTTTTATTAGCGTACCTTTATGATGAAGAAACTGAGGTTCAGCGATATTAAATAACTTTACAATGATTACTTAGCTATAAAGTAGCAGAGCTGGAATTCAAATCCATATTCTGTCTGATTCCAAAGTCAATTTTCTTTCCACTACGAGTATGAGTAATGATTAAGACCATCACCTTTAGCCAAGGTCGAAAACCGGGCAGCAAAATCTCTGAACTCACCTAGCTGCAACCCACACAAATGATCTTTCGGTAAGAGTGTGGTGGCAAGTATATTCCAGAATGGTTAGCATCAGAGATAACTTTAAGTTTAGCATCAGAGGTAACTTTAAGTTGCTCTGAAAAGAATTTCAGAGCAACTTAAAGTTACCTTGGGCCTGTTTGAAATACTCTCCCATCATGAATATCTTGGCTTTCTGGGCTTGCATTAAATGTGTGATATCTCCCCCAACTCACCCACTCTGTCTCAGATGACAGTCCCATTCTCAGACTTCAGGACAACTTCCTTAATCCTACAAATCCTGTTAAGAGTGAAAAGGGCATGTACAACACCTAAAAAAACTCTTCCAGAAGGATGTATTCGGTTTGGGCTACAATATCCTTGAATATTTTTTCCAGAGGCCCAGTGGATTTTAAGATCCAATCCATCGCATTGTCATATACAAATAATGACGGCAGCTATCACTTATCGGGCACTTACTAACTCTAATTCTTACAACACTCCTGGAGATAGACTATTTCCGTTAAAAAACAAACACAAACAAACAAACAAAAAAGCCACCTGTGGTTTATTGAGGTTGAATAATTTGCCTACGGTCATCTAGCTAACATACGGCCCAGGCAGAATCCAGTGTTCAGACTCCAAAACCCAAACTTCAACTGTGAAGGAAGAACTGCTGGATTGGTAGAACTTTGTGCAAGAGTTAAAGGAAACAGATATAACAAAAATAACTCTAAGATTAACCTAGCCTCAGAGACTAGGACAGTGGTACAGCAAGTAATAATGCGATACATAGAAAGGGGAACTATTTGCTAAGAGGAAGATGCCTTCAGTTTCAGGTACATATGGCAGATTTTTACATCAAGAGAGACATCAAGTAATCAAATCCCCCTTTTTACAGTAAGGGAATTAAGCCACATAAACACCCAATAACTCTCCCAAACTCACCAGCTAGTCAGGATGAGAGCCAGAGCTATTCCCAGTTCAAAGTTGTTTTATCACACCAGGTAGCTTGAGGTGGAACAGCTAAACCCCTTTGGGTGAGCTATAGCCTGGATATAAAGATCTCTGAACAAAGGTCCTTGAAAATAAAGGGTTGGGCAATGACACACTGGGAAATTTGGCCCCAGGTATCTGCTTCCTCAAGAGATTGCTTAGGGTGAGGCCTGGAACTGCTTGGGAAACCAGCTCTAATAAATTCATCTACAGCTTTACCTAACCAAGCGAATTGTCTCCCGGAAACAAGGCTGGGACAAAAGCAAAGGAGCTGCCACTAATAAAATCCTGTTCTTAAAAATCCAATCTCATGGGATTGACATATATACACACTACCATGTGTAAAACAGACAGCTAGTGGCAACCTGTTGTACAGTAGCACAGGGAGCTCAGCTTGGTGCTCTGTGGTGACTTAGATGGGTGGGATCAGGGGTAGGGTGAGAGGAAGGCCCAAGAGGGAGGGGATATATGTATACATATAGCTGATTAACTTCGTTGTACAGCAGAAACTAACACAAGATTGTAAAGCAACTATACCCCAATTTAAAAAAAAAATCCAATCTCAGTCATATCTTTCTTGCTCTCTCTCTTTTTTTTTTTCCTCCTGAGATGGTTGCTTGTGCAACAGGCATAGTTGCTTGAACATAACCTCAAAATAGAGAACAAAGTACAAACTCACTTGTTAAGAAAAAATGTTATCTTTTAGAAATAGATTGTAGACTTAATTAAAAGAAAAAAACAATCTAAAAAATTTCAAGGTGCAAAGGGAAATTCTAAGCAAAAGCAACATGAAATGTGTTCCCACATAATTTTTTTTAGAATATAAACTACATTTATCTCTAAGGGTATATTTTTGTACAAAAAATAGTGACTAGGGCTTCCCTGGTGGCACAGTGGTTGAGAGTCCGCCTGCCGATGCAAGGGGACACGGGTTCGTGCCCTGGTCCGGGAAGATCCCACATGCCGCGGAGCGGCTGGTCCCGTGAGCCATGGCCGCTGAGCCTGCGCGTCCGGAGCCTGTGCTCCGCAACGGGAGAGGCCACAACAGTGAGAGGCCCGCGTACCGCAAAAAAAAAAAAAAAAAAAAAAAAAAAAAAAAGTGACTAAATTCACCCGGGCCATGCGGCATGTGGGATCTTAGTTCCCCGACCAGGGATGGAACCCTAGTCCCCTGCAGTGGAAGCACAGAGTCTTAACCACTGGACTGCCAGGGAAGTCCTGATGTTGAAGTAATTTTAGATTTACACAGGAGCTGCAAAGATAGTAAAACGTTTCCATATACTTTTCACCTAGCTTTATCTTACATTACCACAGTACAATTATCAAAATTAAGAAATTAACATTGGTACAGTACTACCAAAGAAACCATAAACTACATTCAAATTTTACCAGTTTTTTCATTAATGTCCTCTTTCTATTCTAGCACCCTATACTGCACTTAGTTGTCGTGTCTCCTTAAGGCTCCTCCAATCTCTGACAGTTCTTCTGTTTTTCCTTGCCTTGAATGGCCTTGACACTTTAAAGACTACTGGCAGATATTATGTAGACTGCCCCTAATTTGGGTTTCTTGGTTTCTCGAATAAAAAGAACCCGGGTTCCTTGGAGAAGTGGTTGATACAGAGCTGGGGAAGGGCAAATACAAGATAAGCCTGGACAGGGAACTATCCTCAGTATCTAATAATAATCTATAAGGGAAAAGAATCTGAAGAAGAATCGATATTATATGTAAATGTATAACTGAATCACTTTGCTGCACACCTGAAACTAACACAACATTATAAATCAACTATACTTCAATTAAAAAAAAAGAGATGGGGACTTCCCTGGTGGTCCAGTGGTTAAGAATCTGCCTTCCAGCTGAACTCGGGTCGATCCTTGTTTGGGGAACTAAGATCCCACATGCCGGGGGTGGGGGGGGGGGTGGGGAGGGGGCGGGCAACTAAGCCCACGCGCCACAACAAAAAAATCCCGCATGCTGCAACCAAGACCCAACACAGCCAAATAAATTAATTAATTTTTTAAAAAAGAGATGAAACAAAACAAGATAAGCCTGGAACATCTCTCAATTCTTAAAAAAAAGTTTGTTTTTTTTTTTAAATATGATGTTTTCTCAGATTAGATTGAGGTTATAGAATCTGGGGAAGAATACTACAGAGCTGATGTGCCTTCTCAGTGCATCATACCAGAGGATACATGATTTTGATATCTTATTACTGATGATGTTAACCTTGATCACTTGGTTAAGGTGGTACCTGCCACGTTTCTCCACTATAAAGTGACTATCTTCTTCCCTTTATATCCCTTAGTTCCCCGACCAGGGATCGAATCTGCGCCCCCTGCAGTGGAAGCACGGAGTCTTAACTACCAGACCACCAGGGAAGTCCCATACTGTGGTGTTCCAATGGTGACTTTCTATTGCCCTCATTCCTTCTACATTTATTAATTGGAATTATTATATAAGGAAGAATTATCCTATAAGGAGGAATTACCCTTTCTCCCTCATTTATTTATTCAATCATTTATTTATACTCGTACAGACTCATGGATATTTATTTTATTCTCTGGGTTATGATAATTCCTGGATTATTTTATTCCCTGGGTTATGTTATTTTGTTGCATAGATTATTCTACCTTGGCCATTTGGAGCTCTTCCAGCTTGGCTCAGGTGTCCTTTCAAGATGCCACCAATTTTTTTTTTTTTAAGCACTTCCTCACTTTCTAGCTCTGTAAGATGTTTCAGATTCATCTTGTGCTTGCCCTGCCCCAGCTCTGGAATCAACCACTTCTCCAAGGAAGTCTGGTTCCTTTTATTGGAGAAACCAAGATCTGGACATTAGGTGTACTCATTGCTACGGAGATGTCACTGCTTCTAGGCTCTCAGGGGACAGAACTAGGAATATATGTATGTATATTAACCCATATATATATATATATACACATATCTATATTTCTATATTTATCTCTATATCTACCTATATATATTTATATATAAATTTATAAATATATACATATATATTTTTAAACTATAAATTCATAGTGATACTTCTGACTCCAATCTAGCATCACAAAATTCATTCTAGTATTCCCTTTTATTTATTTGTAACTTCTTTCTCTGAGGGTGAGAAGCTTAATTTCATAGAATGTGGAGAGAGATCTAGAATCTCCAAAATGATGCCATTGCCAGTTTCTACTCCCTTGATACACCATATATTTCTTCTTTACACTTAGACTGTTATCCCTTCCTCAATATATTCACCTTTCAAGACTCAAGTGAAAAGACTACCTCCTCAAAGAACCCTTTCCTGAACTGCCCTAGCCTTCTCCCAATCAGCATAGGTCACTTCCTCTGCCTTATAATAATTTTATAAATCATACTCAATAGAAAGTTTCTTGAGGTGAGAGGATAGATCTACTTTGCCTCTTGCCTTCCTAGTATCTTGCTTTTTTTAAATAGAAGGAACTCTATAAATATGTCTTGAATAAAACTGCATGAAGGTTTCAATTTTATCCAAAACACTATTAGTACAAAAAATGACTGCCATTATATAGTCCTAAGGCAAGTTGAGACGGTAAATATCATTTTTCAGAACTGTGAATTAGTAATTTTAGCTTATTCAAACTCTGAGATAAACTCAAATGATATGAAAAAAGAAAATGGAACCACTAACTTCAAATACTATACATAAAAGGCTCACTACTCTATTATTCAGCAACATGGTGACATACAAGTCTATAGCATGTTAGAATAATCATTGCTACTGTTCTTGGGAGAGCTTCAGCCAGGTCTCTGTAGAAACATATATCCTAGACAATAGGGAAATTGTAACAATGACCAAATTCCCCAGGGTCAGCAAGGATATAGATATTTGCATCAGGTCAGAGTTACCAATAACATTTGTCTCTTTCTTATCTCCTCTATAAGAATATTTTGTTCTTAAAAACACTAAGAGGGGGCTTTCCTGGTGGTGCAGTGGTTGAGAGTCCGCCTGCCGATGCAGGGGACACGGGTTCGTGCCCCGGTCCGGGAAGATCCCACATGCCGCAGAGCGGCTAGGCCCGTGAGACATGGCCGCTGAGCCTGTGCGTCCGGAGCCTGTGCTCCACAACGGGAGAGGCCACAAGAGTGAGAGGGCCGCGTACCGCAAAAAAAAAAAAACAAAACAAAATACTAAGAGGGAGGGCTTCCCTGGTGGCACAATGGTTAAGAATCCGCCTGCCAATGCAGGGGACACGGGTTTGAGCCCTGGTCTGGGAAGATCCCACATGCCGTGGAGCAACTAAACCCGTGCGCCACAACTACTGAGCCCGCGCTCTAGAGTCTGCGAGCCACAACTACTGGGCCCACGTGCCACAATTGCTGAAGCCCGCGCGCCTAGAGCTGGTGATCCGCAACAAGAGAAACCACCTCAATGAGAAGCCCGTGCACCGCAACGAAGAGTAGCCCCCAATTGCTGCAACTAGAGAAAGCCCCTGCACAGCAACGAAGACCCAACTCAGCCAATAAACAAATAAATAAATAGACATTTTTTTTTTAAGTTTTTTTTTTTTTTTTTTTGCGGTACGCTGGCCTCTCACTGTTGTGGCCTCTCCCGTTGAGGAGCACAGGCTCCGGACGCGCAGGCTCAGCGGCCATGGCTCACGGGCCCAGCCGCTCTGCAGCATGTGGGATCCTCCCGGACCGGGGCACTAACCTGTGTCCCCTGCATCGGCAGGCGGACTCTCAACCGCTGCGCCACCAGGGAAGCCCCCAAAAAAGTATTATTAAAAAACAAAACAACAACAACAAAAAAACACTAAGAGGGAATTCCCTGGCGGTCCAGTGGTTAGGAGTCCGCGCTCTCACTGCTGAGGGCCGGGATTCAAGCCCTGGTCGGCCCTCAAGCTGCATGGCGTGGCCAAAAAACCCCAAAACAAAACAAAACACAAAAACACTAAGATCCAGGGCAAAAGTAACGAAAAAAGAAGTTGTAAAACTGGGAAGCAATTTCACTGGAAACTGCTCATCAAAGAATCAGAGCAATCTTCACTAGGCAGTTACAAATATCACCCTAAGCAATTCACATGTTACTATTCCAGAGATAAAAGAAGAAGAAAGTACCCTCAGATATAATCTTTCCCCCTACCTGGCCTATGTCAGGAGAAAAATAAGTGTCACAATACTGACTCTTCTATCTTCCCCAGACCCTAACTTTACCTCCACCTCTGACTTTGCCCTAAAAACATGCTCACATTTCTGGGGTGTGTGTGCGTGGAAATTTGTATATATGGATTAAGGAAATAATCCTTTTTTCTCTTAAGCCCTTTCCCCCCTCAAACTACCATCTCACCTTGCTCCCATCTTTAGAAACTTAGTTTCCGGGTCCTCATTGTTTCCACTTCCTCATCTTCTATTCATCCCTCTGCCCACTTGGGTGTAGCTTCCACTCCCACCATCCTGTTGAAATTATTCTCCTGAAGACCTCTTACTATCAAATCCAAGGACCATGTCTCAGTTTTTATCACTCTCTGTTGACATTTGAGTTGTTGATTAATCCCTCATTTTTGAAATTGTATTTCTCCTTTTTTCTTAAATGGAACTCTCCTGCTTCCTTTCCTATCTTTTAAACCATTCACAATTTTCTCATGGAATCCTCTCTCCCTCTCTCTCTCCACTCCTGTTCCTAGACATTACTCAAAGGTCAGTATCTCTCCTCTCTCTGGGTAAGCTCACCTATGCTGAAGTCATCAAAGGTCACTTACACCAAATGATTCCCAAAGCTGTATCATAAGCCCTAACCTTCCTGACTTTCCACTGTACGATGGATAGCTTCATGTGTCACATAAATACACAACATAATACAGCCTAAATCATATGTATCATCCTCTTACCATTACCCTTCAAATTAAGTTTACTTAACCACAGATAATTTTTCTCCAAAGATGAGCTGGCATATGAATTTTTGCTTATATAAAATAAATAACATAGCATGAAAGACAGTATAACGGTAACAAAATGTGTACAAGGTCTGAAGTCAAAAAGAGGACTTCCAGGGTCTCACTCTGCCTCTTTCTAATTGCGTTGACCACAGGCACTTGATTCAACTCTCTGAAGAGTATACCATCATTAACCTTAGCTCATCAAAAATGCCTAACCTGTGACACATAGTGAAGAGAGAATGGCATAGGGGCTAAGAGCCTGGGCCTTCCTCCGTACATGTTGCTCCCTCTGTCTGAAAATACTTCAGACTCTCCCTGGCCTTATGATATAGGTCCCAGCTTAGATGACACTTTCCTCCAGATGCTTTCCCTAACCCCGAAGACTGGGCTAAGAGGTTCCTCTTAAGTTTCCAAAGGACTAGATCTACCCCAACATTGATCACACTGTATTTTTTGGATCACATTGTATTTTAACTCTCAGAACAGTGCCTGGCACATGGGTGGGTACTCAAGTATTTGTTAAATGAAGGGAGGTTTACCAGGTATCTGAAATCATTTGTTGGATTCACCTATTTTTATAAACTAGCACTTTGGGGGGGAAAGAAAGTGAAACAAAACAGTGGGTTATGTCTGTTTATTCCGAGATAAATCATTCCAAATAATGGGAAACCAGAGGATATAGCCACCGAAAAAATGGTCTCTAGCATTAAACTCAGGCCTAATAAAACGTAACCTTATCTATACAGATTGTTTTAGTTCACTCCCTCTGTTGGAATATTTCAGGTATTTTCTTACAAATGCTATTTCTTACAAATAACTGGCTCTTCAGGTAACAAATAGTAATTCTAGAAACTAAAAGAGAGCTAAGATGAGAAATAAAGAGGGGGGAGACTTAATTCAGTAGGTCACTCAAGTGTTCGTAAGAAGCACCCAGGAAGCTTGTTTAAAATACAGATTTCCAGGTCCCATGCCACAATTCTGATTCATTAGGTCTGGAGTAGGGTCCAGGAAGACCACACCTTAACAAGAACCTTGAAGTGATTCTAGTGTTGGAAGTCTCTCCCCATCATATGCTGGAAAGCACTGAAATAAAAAGGTCTAAGATCTATACGTATTCCAAGAAAAATGGAAAAACAGCAGCATAAGATGTTTTTATATTGTTCATTTCAAATTTTGCATTGTCATTCACATTTGGCAGTGTAAAAACAATGGCTGCCCTTCAAAGGTTAACTGAGGTTTGGACAAAATGAACCTGGGTCACTGAACTGATAAATTTGTTGCCCATCATCTAGGTTCATCTAGAACTTCCCTGCCCAGATGGCACAAAATTACTGTGCAGGGACTCCCCTCGTGGTCCAGTGGGTAAGACTCCGTGCTCCCAATGCAGGGGGCCCGGGTTCCATCCTTGGTCATGGAACTAGATCCCACGTGCATGCCGCAACTAAGAGTTCTCATGCCACAACTAAGATCCCACGTGCTACAACTATTTCCTCATGCCACAACTAAGATCCCACGTGCTACAACTATTTCCACATGCCACAACTAAGTTCTCATGCCACAACAACATGAGAACTAAGTTCTCATGCCCCAACTAAGATCCCACGTGCTACAATTATTTACAGCCTAAATAAATAAATAGAGATATATATATATAGTGCAGACCAATAACTCATGATAATAAAATTGAGTTCTTTTTTTTTTCTGAAGATTTTTTTTTAACGGCTTATTTATTTATTTATTTGCCATGCCTCGAGGCTTGTGGGATCTTAGTTCCCTGACCAGGGATCAAACCCAGGCCCACTGCAGTGAAAGCACTGAGTCCTAATCACTGGACCACTGTGGACTTCCCAAAGTTGAATTCTTTTTACTCTTTTTTCTCTAGATTGGTTTGTTGCTGAATTTAAAACGTTGCTTGAGAAAAATATACATGGTTAAAAATACGGTATCTGAATAGAAATTCCAATTTATTATCTACTGAATATGAGGGTAACTAAAATTTATTGAGATGTTAAAGTTAAAGCAAGAAGCCAACAGGCTTGAGCTCTAATCTTTATTTAATCTGCCACTAATTAACACTATCATCTGCTTAACAAGTCATCTCTCAAGGCCTCAATTTCCTCTTGTGTAAAATGAAGGGGTTAAAATAGCCTAGTTTTTCTAACTGCGGGTCACAATTAATGAGTCATGAAATCAATTTTAGGGGGTCAGAACCAGCATGCTTGTTTGTTTATGTTAATGAAAAATGGAATGAAACAGAAAATGTTAGAGTGCATCACACATAGTAGAGATAAATATTCTTTTATACAGCTTTTGTTTCAGTTTGTATGTGTATAAACTGGGTAAGAATGTAGAATAGTTCCCACTGTGGCACGTGGTTAAAAAAAAATTATAGTTTGACAAGTGTCAGCGAGGATGTAGACAAACTGAAACCCTCATACACTGCTGATGGGGATCTAAGATGGTGCAGTTGCTTTGGAAAAGAGTTGGCAGTTCCTCAGAAGGTTAAATATATAATTATCGTGTGACCTAGCAATTCCACAATTCCAATCCTAGGTATGTATGTATGTATGCATGTATGTGTGTGTATCTCCAAGAGAAATGAAAACACATATCCACATATAAACTTGTCCACGAATGTTTCTGAAAGTGGAAACATTCCCATTGTTCATCAACTGATGAACAGATAAACAAAATGTGGTTTATCCATATGAAGGTATATTATTCAGCCATGAAAAGTACTGATACTTGCTACAACATGGATGAACCTTGAACAAATTATACCAAGTGAAAGAAACCAGTCACAATAGAGTACATATTGTATGATTCCATTTATAGAAGATGTCTAGAAGAGGCAAATCTACAGAAACAGAAAGTAGAGTAGTGATGGCCTACCACTTGGGCGTGGGGGAGAAGGGCTGACTGCTAATGGTTATGGGGTTTTTCCAGGAAGTGATGAAAATGTTGTAAAATGGATTGTGGTGATAGCTGCACAACTCTGTTAATATACCACAAACCATTGAATTTTACACTTTAAATAGGTAAATTGTATGTTACATGAATTATGTTTCAATAAAACTGTTATTTTAAAAAATTATAGTTTGAAAGTCACTAGACTAGATGACAGATATCACTGAGGTCCCTGAGAATTCTCAGTGTACCCCCATACAGGGCTCACTTCACCCATCCTCTCACAATGGTTATCTGGAGGCAGGGCAGTAAGTTATCATGGAAACACCAACTGACTCCAATTCTGATTCCAGTGCTAACCAGATGCATGGTGACCTCTTTGTACTACCCTCTTCTTCTACGTAAAATGAGGATGATAACCTACCCTACAGGGTTGTTCTAAACATAAAAGGAGATAATAAATGTATACCATGCCTAGCACATAGCTTGAGGTCACAGCCCGATCTTGTCAGTCTCCGTATGCCTCCGTGTCTAAGACACATTCAATAAACATTATTCCAGAGGCTTCATTAACAGGATACATATTTGGGCTTAGTTTACTTGTCACATTGTCTTAACAAGGCCTATGTCATTAGACTCTGATAAAAAATAATTCATAAATGTAATTTTTGCTTCAGCTGTTTGACTTTTTTTTAGTGCAAAAATTACTCTCTTTATAATATTGTATAATGGAAAGAAATTAGTGGTCTCTTTAAAACATTGAAATTTTAATTACATAATTATTAGAAAAGCTACCCATCTCTTCTCAAATGTTTGTTTTGGGCACTTTGAGCAATTACTTTCTTTTTTTTTTTTTTTTTTTTTGCGGTATGTGGGCCTCTCCCTGTTGTGGCCTCTCCCGTTGCGGAGCACAGGCTCCGGACGCGCAGGCTCAGCGGCCATGGCTTACCAGCCCAGCCACTCCGCGGCATGTGGGATCCTCCTGGACTGGGGCACGAACCCGTGTCCCCTGCATCGGCAGGCGGACTCTCAACCACTGCACCACCAGGGAAGCACTGAGCAATTACTTTTTGTAGTTTCTATTCAGAGGTCAAATTAGGGGAAACCCCTGGCGGTCCAGTGGTTAGGACTCCATCCTTGCACTGCAAGGGGCATGGGTTCCATCCCTGGTCGGGGAACTAAGATCCCACAAGCCTCACGGTGTGGCCAAAAAAAAAAGAAAGTCTATTGAGCACTTGAAATGTGACTAGTTTGTATTGAGATGTTCCGTAAGTGTAAAATACATACCAGATTTTATTTAACAACCTAAATGGGAAAAGAATTTGACAAAGAACAGATACATGTATATGTATAACTGAATCACTTTGCTGTACACCTGAAACTAACACAACACTGTTAATCAACCATACTCCAATATAAAATAAAAACTTAAAAAAGTCAAATTAGGGGCTTCCCTGGTGGGGCAGTGGTTAAGAATCCGCCTGCCAATGCAGGGGACAGGGGTTCAAGCCCTGGTCTGGGAAGATCCCACATGCCGCGGAGCAACTAAGCCTGTGCGCCACAACTATTGAGCCTGTGCTCTAGAGCACGTGAGCCACAACTACTGAGCCGGAGTGCCTACAGCCCATGCTCCGCAACAAGAGAAGCCACCACAATGAGAAGCCCACGCACTGAGACAAAGAGTAGCCCTCTCTCACTGCAACTAGAGAAAGCCCACACGCAGCAACGAAGAGCCAACGCAGCCAAAAATATAAATAAATAAATAAATAAATAAATAAATAAATAAATAAATAAAAATTTTTTAAAAATCAAATTAAACATTATTCACTTTTTTAGTATAAACATAACTAAACTGCAAAAAGGATAAGTCCATATATAAGTGTTGGAATGTGCAATCAAATTTTTTTTTCTTTAATTAGGTCAGTAGTTTTCAAAAATAGTTCCAGCAGCCAAGGTGTAATCCATCAGCGTCCCTCCCATTTCCCCACACCGCCACCCTCCTTCACCCTCCTCCTTCCTTCTGGGGAACGTCTCCTCCGCTGGTCTCAACAAACACTTCAAGCTGCCATTTTCTTCACTGTCTAGCTTCCTTGGTCAGAGTGACTGGTCAAAGGATGAGCCTGCTCATCATAATCAATTAGGTGGAAATATACAATATACAAAACAGAAGCCTCTACCTGCTCTTGTCCACCCCTTCTCCCAAGCCAATTCTACTTCCCAAAGGTAACCTCTGTCACAGTTTGGAGTAAAGATTTTCTGATATTGCCTATACATGTTAATAACAGCAAACATATAGTACTATGTGTCAGTCACCGTTCTAAGCATTCAGTATACATTATCTCATTTTATCTTCACAACAGCTCATGAGGAAGCTATTATCACTATGCCTATCTTACAAATGAGAAAACTGAGGCACAGAGAAGTTAACACATGTCACACGTGAACACACATTTTTAAAAATTGTAATGGTTTTATGTTGATGTGCTATTCAGTAATTATTTCTTCTTGGACAGCTTCCCACATTAAGATGTACAGATCAGATCTACCTCAACCTTTCAGTACCACATACTATTTCATTCTGCAATAGTTTATGACTTATTGAATGAAGCCCGTGTCAATGAACATTTATGTGGTTTTAGGTTCTTCATTTTTAAGAACAAGACTGCAGTGAACATGCTTCTACTATTGCCTACTTTCAGGTGTGCATCTAAGGTGTAACTTCCTAAAACAGCATTTCATAGGTTCAAAAGACTTATGTATTAAAATTTTTAAGAGGCATTTCCAAATGTTCCTCAAAAAAAGTTGCATCAATTTATATATAATTTTGCATCAATGTATATTTGAACTATTAGCTATATGAGAAAGCTTATTCTCTACATCCTTGTCAATGTTGAGCATTATTTTTTTTAAGATTTTTTTTTATGTGTACCATTTTTTAAAGTCTTTATTGAATTTGTTACAATATTGTTTCTGTTTTATGTTTTGGCTTTTCAGCCACGAGGCATGTGGGATCTTGGCTCCTCCACCAGGGATTGAACGCCCACCCCCTGCACTGGAAGGCAAAGTCTTAACCAGTGGACCACCAGAGAAGTCCCATACTGAGCATTATTAATCACTTTTATTTTTTCCGGTCTGCTAGATATGTGAAAAATGGTACATTATTGTTTTAGTTTTTATTCTTTTAATCATAAGGAAGGTTGAGCATATTTTAAAATGTATATTGGCCACTTAATACACTTACTTTTTGAAACTACATTTATTTTTAAAAGGTCATTTATAAATTGTTTATTATCTCTACAACTTAATTACTTTTTAAATTTGCACAAGGACCTTCTGAATATCATGTGTAACTCCTTGTACAATTCAAATTGCCTCTCACAGCAGCTGTCTTTCCTGGTGTCTGATTCCTATCCAGATCTCATTAATATTCTTTCCAAATAGAAATGTTGCTTCACTATACAGATGAGACCTTCGTTTCTGTAGAGTTCTCTTCTGTAGGGTACCCACCCCTTGATTGCTCATCAATATTCCCAGCACAGCACAACCCTGTGAGAAGTCTGACTGACACTATGTGACAATCCAGGCATTAAGATCACTCTGTGGTTATGCTTCAGCTGTTGCCCTCAACTAGCCAGTCTAAGGCTTCTTAGTCGTGTGAGGGGAAGGGTGCTCTGAATATCAAGATCATCTTTGGAATCTGAATCTCTCATGCGGAGTCCAAACACGTCTAATTTTTCTGAAAAGGGTCCCCTATGATTCCAATGTAAAAACAGCTTTGGGAGTGCAGTTTTGGCTTGATCCCGGGGTCATTAGGCCAGAGCAGGGAGGCAAACATAGACCCTAACCACCCACCATCTAGATGACTGTGTCAGAATCAGGTAAAAGTTTGAGCCACCTTAGCACAGGGATCAGTTATATGCAAAGACATTCATTCCATTTGATCTTATTCACTTAATCCTTAATGATACCATGAAATAAATACTATTCTCGTCTTTCAGAGGAAGAGGCTCAGAAAGGTTAAATAACTTGCTCAAGGTAACACAGCTAGTAAGTGGCAGAGCCAGGATTTGAAAAAGCGTGACAGACCCTAATGTCAGTGCTCTGATGATTTACTGAAAATCACATCCTCCCTGTATCTGGGGGTGGTCTGGGCCACTCTCAAAGTGTCTCAAAACTAGAAATGGAAACGGCTGGGCCACATACCCCAGCCTGTTCCACCTCTAAGTCAATTCTGCCCCAGTTTCTTTCAGCTCAGGTCCAATCTTGAGTCTACCACTTATCTATCTATTTATTTTTTGGCCACACCACCCAGCTTGCGGGATCTTAGTTCCCCAACCAGGAATTGAACCCGGGCCCACTGGCAGTGAAAGCACCAAGTCCTAACCACTGGACTGCCAGGAATTCCCAACCACTTATCTATTAAGTAAAATTAGGAAAATCACTCTGAGCCTTAGTTTCATCCTCTCTAAGATGTTCCTTTAGCTTAGTGCTAAAATAAGTGCTTAATAAATATTGACAGTAGTGGTGGTAATAACAATAGCTAACATTCACTGAACATTTACCATGTACTAGATACTGTTTTAATTGTTTTGCAAATGTAAATTTATTAATCCTCATAGTAACACATTCAGAATAGTATTGTCCCACTTTACAGGTGAAGAAACTGAGGCCCAGAGAGGTTAAATAGATCCTAGCTCTTACTCATTTTTTAGAAGGCTGGGATGGAAACAATGATCTCAAGCACAAAGGATAAACCAGAAATGCAGTTCCAATGCACACTGTACTTCATGGTCTACTTATTTTTGTTAAATCAGCAATTTAAAAAAAAGAGCATCTCTGATGTTGTTTCCGAGAAACTGGTAGTTACAACCAGAAAAACTACAGCTGCTCAAAACCCTGACGCCATTTCTCTGCACCAAAAAGTTTAAACCTCTGTCAAATTATACCTTGAAAGGGCCAAATTTTAGGTGTTCTCAACACCTCTGTAAAAACTCTAAGTTGAAGATGATATAATTATCATTTTCTTACATGCTTCTATTACTTTATTCATTCATTTGAATATCTTATCTTCTTGTACTTTTGAAACCCACATTAGCTTTTTACATAATTGTGGTAATCTTCACAAAGCTTATTTAGACAGTTTAAAGAGTAACCCCCAATTATGGCCTTTACAAACTGACTTCAGTCTAAAATTTTTTGGTCGTGAAGAACCGACGAAGAACCTTTCTGATCTTTTTTTTTCCTTTAAATTAAGGAATTACCAGATCTAATCCAATTTTAATTCTATCTCTTCTCTCAAATCTAATTTGTTACTTATTCACTAGGTTCTTCTTCCCCCTTCCCCCCCAGTTGATAATTAACTCACTGTAAGGACAAACATAGTCCAATGCAGTGAGGTTTTTTCCCCAGTATTTTTTCACACATAGCAAGGAAAATCTCTCCAAGTAAGTAAAAAAAAACCCAAACAAACAAAAAAACCCAAAACAAAACAAAGCCCCCACAGATAATGATGTCAATAACTTCAAATTTAAAGTGAAAATTAGAGAAAAGTATAGTTAACTGGAAAAAGAATATAGAAATTTAGAGTTGACTGAGGCCATTACACAAAACATGGATTTAATCTGAATTCCTGTTTCTTCTTTAACCTTTGTACCATTTCATACTTGAACAGCAGATGCATCAAATATCAGTTCCTGGTACAGTGCAGGAGCTCAATAAATATCTGCTATATGAATGAAAAACAGTATTATCCAAGTTCTCAGTTCCCACATATCTTGACAAAGACCCACCTGCATAATTGAGTGTCTGCCTATGAACTACATACTCCCAGGTCTTGAAAATTACATGCTAATTAAGACAAAGTGGCTAATTAAAGAGTCTTCTTTGCAATGTCAAAGCAGAAGAAATATATACACTTATTTAAGAAGGCTGCATCTGTTAAAGATATAACCTCCTTATACCAGTCCTTTGTCCTTAATAATTAATCAAGTTTTCTCCAAATACAGGGCTTCTTAGTTTCACTCCTGGCCATTTCCAGGAAGGGCCTGGCTTCCATTCTTCTTATCTGAAATTTTAGATGATGTATTTTTTTCAGGACTTGCTCAATCTTAAAAGCCAGTTCAGATCAATTTAACCAATCCCTTCAAGTAGGAGAATTAAAACAGGTTTACTGAAAAGTGACTCTTCTCTAGGCAAGTTCTCTAATCTTTCCTTTCTGTAAAAATCTGAGAAGCTAACCCAGAACAATGCTTTAATCAAGGACAAGCATAGCCGAGGCTGGTCACATAAAGAATTACCAAATCACACAGTCACAGAAGTGATACAATTTTGCTACTTATGTGAACCAATGCTATGCATCATATTTCTTAAGGACTGGTTACAAACATATTAATGTTAATGATTTAATTACATTTTAATGTTTACCTTCTAAAATTACATCAAATTATGGTGCTGTTTTTAAAAAGCCATTGAGAGGCATTTATTGAGTAGTGGTCTTTTATTCTCCATGGGAAAGTCAATCAGCTTCTTTGGGTAGGTTTCAGTTTCTTTATCTCAAAAACAGATAATAATTCACAAGGGATGGTTATGAGGATTAAGTGAGAAAATAAAAGTATAACTACTTTGAAAAGTATAAATTGCTATAAAACTATTATAATTTTTAATAAAATTTCAAGCCAGTTTCAAGGAAAAAAATTAGTGGGATTAAAAATTATTCTACCCAATGAGGATAAATTGGAAAAAAATTAGAACTGATTACTTAACATTGTCTGGTTTGACTAGATGTTAACAAGAAACCCCTTGGTTAATTAAGACTGTTGCTAAAAACTTCTCTAATCAATACACTGTCCTATTTCAGGGCATGTAGTAAGTATAATGAAAATAATTTCATCTTTCCTTGAGGATTCTAGGTAGCTTTCTTATTTTTCTCCTAGAGAAGGAAAGCAGAATAAAATTTCTGATTGCTTGAAAATTCTAGTCAGTTGGTTCTAGTTTTGCTATACTTGCTTTTAAAAATGTAATGAGAGCTAATAGACTAGTATTGGCCAGCAGTAATAACCCTGAAAGTAGATGCTGACAGTGGTAGTAAAATAGTGGCCTGGATCCTGGGAACATCTTGGAAAACCTGCACTCAGGTGGAACTGAATCCTGCCTATCACAGTATCCAAACCTTTGTCCTGCTACCTTCAGAAATCCTCAGAGACTGCTACCTGATTTGAACCCTGATGGAAATATCTCAAGCTGTTGTCCATTAAAAAAAAAAAAAACCACAACAAAACTTTGGATTGCAAACCAAAACAAGACTTGTTAAAAGAAGTCTCTCTTCAAGGCTCATTCATTCATTCAACAAATATTTGAGCACTTACCATGTGTCAAGCAGTGCTCTATTTGCTCAGGATATAACACTAAAAGTGACAGACAAGGTCTCTGCTCTCATGAAGCTTCCATTCCACTGGGGAAGCTGGACAATTAAACACTGTGATTAGTGCTGTGAAGGAAATACAAAGAGAGTAACTGGAGTGGTGGTAGGAAAGGGGGCAGATACTTTAGATACTGGCCAGGGAAGGCCTCTTTGAGTGAATGACATTTGAGGTGAAACCTGAATGATGGGGAGGAGACAGGCAGCCAGCCAGGTGAAGAGAAGAGATGGGAGAGTTTTCCTGGCAAAGGAAATAGCAAATGCAAAGGCCCTGAGGCAGGCATAATATGGCTAGGGAGTGAGAAGTATGAAATGATGACAGAGCCAGTTTAAATAGGATTTACAAGGAATGGTAGAAGATTTTAATTTTATTCTCAGTGTGATGTGATGTCAAACATTGTTAGACAATAGTGTTTGCAACATGAGATATATTTAATGTATTCTACGAGTATTTAATTGCTTATTACATGTATAATGGTTGCAAAATGAAAAGGAAAGGCAAGGTTCTCACACTTAGAAGGTTTACAATCTATTAAGGAAGCAATAATTCATAAACAGTGACAGCACTAAGGTAAAAAATGAAGTAAAAATAAAGTGCCAACCGAAGGCTGGGGAGGGAGCCACTGATTCAAATAGAAGACTTTAGAAAAGGCTTCATTTTTCAAAGTAGTATTTTATTTGAGCTCTTAAGGAAAAAGGATTTAAGGGGGGCGGGGGGGAAGGGGGGAGTCTGAGGCTGTGGGAACTGCATGAGCAAAGGCACAGAGGCAGGAAAGGACAGGGTGGGTCCAGGAAACCGTGAATCATTGTATGGCTACAGTGCCAGGTGGGTGGGTAGTGATGTGAGAGATAAGCCTGGAAAAATAGGCTGTCAGGGTGTGGAAGTTGGGGTCTTCAATGGCATGCAGAGAAATTTAGACTTGATTTACTTGGGCTTTGGTTCCCCTTAAGTATGTAAAAGAATCTCTTCAGGTACTTAAAACTGCAGATTCCCATGCCCCATCCCTCCAGATACATTGATTTGTAAGTCTAGGTGGGACCTAAGAATCTCCTTTTTAAACCAACACCCCAGGTGATTCTGAGACAGATAATCAGGAAACCATACTTTGAAAATCAGTGTTCTATTTTTTTATGACAAGTCTGGACTGAAAGGGAAAAACTGAAGCCAACTCTAAGGATTGCTCAAGAACTCTAACAAAAAAGGGGGAGCTGAATTAGAAGAGCCATTATCACTGTTGGGATAGTATCAACCAAAGCTGGTGATTAAATGTGGGAGGAGAGAAGGACGGAAGTGTTCAACACAACTTCTATCCTTGTCCCTAGGGAAATTAGGTGGACGCAGGTACCTGGTGCAGAGGGACCATCCACATGGTCTACCAGGTGTTGGAAATATGGATCTGGGCTCAGAAGATATGCAAAGGCACTAAACATACTGGTTAGGTACTCCAAAGTAAATTCAAGACAAATTAAAGAATATAAAAAGTAAAACCATAAAATTTAGAAGGAAATTGAAGTGAATACTTAACCCATCTCTGGATGGCAAAAGACTTCTGAACATAGAAGCAACAGAAAAATCCCAAAGAAAAAGATTTATAGATAAGAAATAGTATACCATGTACGAAATTAAAATAACTAAACATTTGACCATAGAACAAAGAATTAATATTCTTAAAACGAAGAGCTTATATGGGAATTCCCTGGTGGTCCAGTAGTTAGGACTCAGCGCTTTCACTGTCAGGGCCAGGTTCAAACCCTGGTTGCGGAACTAAGAGTTAAAGACAAACAAACAAAAAACCGAAGAGCTTATACAAATCACAAAGAAAAAAACACTAAGAATAGTTTCTGTATGGAATAGGGGAAGTTATTAAATAACTTGGCTTGGTAGCTTAAACATCTTGTCATAAAGAGACTTGCTTTATATGCACTAGAGATGATCGGGCTTTGTGGCATAGATCAGCAGGGCTCTTTCGATGTACTTTACCAGGTAATCAAGTGTCAACCTACGGGAGTGCCTAAAAATACCGATTGTTGTAATTTCTATTGTCTTGAGAGTACAAATACATTAAATTGCCCCCAAGCTCCACTAAGCCTTGACACCCCTAGGGAAACTGCCTTTATTGCATCCAGTCTTTCCTTGGCTCTATGTATTTAAAATGTGTGCCGGGTTAGGGATGGGACAGAAAATAATTTCACAATGTCTAGTGAGCAGTGGTTCATAAGTCATCCTTTCGATACATAGGTTGTATGGATTTTGGGATCAATAGCCCAATCCTCTCATTTTACAGATGAGGCTCAGAGAAGATGAATGACTTGCCCAAGATCATCTAAGTGGTTGGTTCCCAGCACCAAGTTGGGAATCCTGACTCTTAAGCCAGCACCCTTTCCATTTTGCGGTGCTGCTCCATCCATCACAAGCTCTGGATTCTCAAAATAATGGACATGTAAAACACCATAATGTCAACTTCTATACACTTTCCGCTTTAATCACTCCACTCATTCAGTTTGGCCTAATAAAAACCTGTACTCCCTCCCCCAAAGCCCCAAATAAATGAAAGAACTCCAAACAAACAAATAAAAAACATAATTAAAATATTAAGACATTTGGGCTTCCCTGGTGGCGCAGTGGTTGGGCGTCCGCCTGCCAATGCAGAGGACACGGGTTCGTGCCTCGGTCCGGGAGGATCCCACGTGCCGCGGAGCAGCTGGGCCCATGAGCCATGGCCGCTGAGCCTGCGCGTCCGGAGCCTCTGCTCCGCGGCGGGAGGGGCCACAGCGGTGAGAGGCCCGCGTACCGCAAAAAAAAAAAAAAAAAAAAATTGAGACATTTAAAAATGGGAACAGATTAACCAAAAGACAATTCACAGAAATGGAAATGAAGGTATGAAAAATGTTCACTCTCACTAGTAATTAGAGAAATACAAATTAAATCACTTTTGCTTATCAAATTAGTAAAGATAAAAAAATAAGATTCAGTGTTAACGAAGGATGCACTAAGAGGCCCTCACAATCACCATAGGTGAGCATATTGATCTAATCCTTATGAAAACACAATTTGACAGCAGTACTTTTTAATTTTCATGCCCTTTGACCCAGTAATTAAACTTCTGGGAATCTAACCTAAGGAAATAATGAGTGATTCGTACAAAGATTTATGCATAAATTTGTTCTCAGTTTTTTCACTTATTAATAATGGTGTAAAAATCAAAACATCCAAGTACATAGTTAAATTTTGCAACATCAATACAATAGGGTATTAAACATCCATTAAAATTGTTTTCAAATAATTTTGATGCCATGGAAAATCATGGAATAATGTAAAGTGGAAAAGCAGATACAAAACTCTATCTACTGTAATAAAATGAACCCAGTTACCTGTGTGTTTATGTGAGTGTGTTTGTGTGTATCAAAGGAAAAAAAAAAAAGACTGAAAGGAAATACACCAAACAGTACTTCTCTGCAGAACAGATTATGGACTATTTTGTCTCCTTCATAATTTATTTTTTTCCCAGGTTTTCTGTAACTAGCATATATAATTCTTATTTTCAAAATATGTATGGATGTTTGTATATGTGAAAATAAAACAAGAATTATATATATAATATGAAAAGAGGTTTTAAAGATGATTAATTTGTAAATCACTCACATTCAGGTATCAGTTGAAGTCATGGAAATAGATCAGATTGCTCGGGGAGAGAGTATAAGGAGAACAGGATGCTGGACAGGTCATGGCCAACACACACATTTAAGGGGCAAAAAGACTGTGAATTAATGAAGGAGCATGGAAGGAAATGGTTAGATGGAGAACCAGATAGAGTCACATCAAGAAAGCCACATGAAAGTGGACAGAAAAGTTGTCCACCTGGTCAAATGTTGTCAAGTGACGAGGAGGAGGCCAGTGACAGGGCCATTAGAGGGAAATCACTGGGTACTACGCATGGACAGATCAGTTTCCTCTAGTGCTGGTGGTGGAAATCAAATCTGAGCAAATATTACCTGTTCAATAAAATTGACTGTGAGGAAAAGAAGTCCTGTGCTTAAATTATTTACTTAAGCTTCAGTTTATGGGGGAAAAAGGTTGTGGAAATCTAAAACCAAGTAAAAGCATATCAGGATGACTAATCTATGGGTAATGAAACAAAAATTGGCAATACTTTGGTGTACAAGAAAAAACATGTTTGAGGGATTGTAAAGTTTCCATTTAGTGAGCTCCATTATAGGATAAATATGGGAGAAAACAGCTCCACACTTGTTACCAGAAGTACAAAAAAGCTATTATCTTTTTTCCCCAAACATGCAAGTTCTTAGTTTCAGAGTAGTATTAAAGAAATTCTTTAAAAATAAAAATAATGTAAAATTTCATAGCATCATGTTAACTTTTTTTTTTTTTTGGCCATGCCGCAGGGCTTGTGGGATCTTAGTTCCCTGAACAGGGATTGAACCTGGGCCCTCGGTAGTGAGAGTGTGGAGCCAAGGAATTCCCCATGTTAACTTCTTATGACTGGACATGTGAAGTTTCTAGAAACATTTTCAAATATAAAGAAATCATCTGACATGTTAAATAATGGATTTATTGTTGGGTCAAACCTTGTCCTGTTTATGAAAAGAGGTCTGCATTAGCACAATAACTTGACTGAGTCTCAAGGACTTTCCCTCCAGCCACAGAATAAACAAATCAGTATAGCCCTACCAAGAGTACCATTTACCATAGAATCTCAATTCCACAACCATTAAGTAGAAACTACTCAACTTACAACCGCTCATTTGTTACTAAAGAACCTTGAAGAGTCTGTGTTAAGTAATTTAACATCACCTGGAGACTACTGTACACAATCCAAAATAAAGTACTTAAACTTCCTATCAAAAAACATACAGTGAAAGACCATACCAACCTTAAAAAAAAAAAAAAGTCTTTTCTTATGGAAATTCCTGACTTAGGAACCAAGGCACACTTTTTCCTATCTGCAGAAAGAGTACAATTCCAATCTCAGTGAAAGTCGCCTACTTATGAGTGTATGGAATTTAGAATGCCTGAAAACTAGTTTTGCTGTCAACATAAATAATGACAAATTCTCCCAATTTGTGGTTAGGTGGTCTTTTAAGGCAAAGATGTCTAATGATCTCCCACACTCTCAACATTCTTTTGTGTCTGTGTTGTATATATGTCTTTGATGAACCTTTCTGATACAGAAGCTCTAAATGTTGAAAAATACCAGAGGAGGGACTTCCCTGGTGGAGCAGTGGTTAGGAATCCACCTGCCAACGCAGGGGACACAGGTTTAAGCCCTAGTCCGGGAAGATTCCCACATGCCGCAGAACAATTAAGCCCGTGAGCCACAACTACTGAACCTGTGCTCTAGAGCCTCAAGCCACAACTACTGAAGCCCGTGCACCTAGAGCCTGTGCTCCATAACAAGAGAAGCCACCGCAATGAGAAGCCCGCGCAACGCAATGAAGAGTAGACCCTGCTCGCCACAGCTAGAGAAAGCCCGTGTGCAGTAACGAAGACCCAATGCAGCCAAAAATAAATAAATAAATTTATTTAAAAAAAAAAAGAAAGAAAAATACCAGAGGAAATCCAGATATTTGAAACCCTAAGAGGAACAATAATTAAAATTTGTACTTGAAAACATAAGTAAACAACAAAATCATTGTAGATACACAAAATACATGCAAATACCTACTGTCTTTCCAAAAATTCCTGGTGGGACCACTTTCCTAGAGCGTGAACAGAGAGAAACAATGTCAAAGGAGGTAAGAAATGTGTTCATCAAGTACCATGGCTCATTGCCAAATGAAACAACCATCATCTGTATTATTAACTCAAAATCTCTATTTTATTTTTTTTAACATCTTTGTTGGAGTATAATTGCTTTACAATGTTGTGTTAGTTTCTGCTGTATAACAAAGTGAATCAGCTATATGTACACATATATCCCCATATCCACTCCTTCTTGTGCCTCCCTCCCACCCTCCCCATCCCACCCCTCTAGGTGGTCACAAAGCACTGAGCTGATCTCCCTGTGCTATGCAGCTGCTTCCCACTAGCTATCTGTTTTACATTTGGTAGTGTGTATATGTCCATGCCACTCTCTCACTTCGTCCCAGCTTACCCTTCCCCCTCCCCGTGTCCTCAAGTCCATTCTCTACGTCTGCGTCATTATTCCTGTCCTGCCCCTAGGTTCATCAGAACTATTTTTTTTAAAAAATCTCTATTTTAAAAATGAAAAACATAATCATATAGAAGGGACTGTGGCATGTTCATCCTCTATATACTAGAACACCAGCACACTGTAGGCAGTTACTAAATGCCTGCAGTTTATGAAGAACACTGCAGACTACCACAGACTTCAGATCATTAAAATGCTGCAAAGAATCTTCAAACATTTCTGACCCTTTCCTCCTCCACCCTGTCCCCTGCTCCAAAAAAAAAAGAAAAGAAAAGAAAGAGAAAGAAAGAAAGAAAAAGACATTTTGAGGGTACCTTAGCAAGAAAAAGTATCCTCTGTCATCAAGATGTGCTGTTAATAGAATTGTTTTCACTTCTGAAGCTTTCTTTTCTTATAATTATTAGGTGGTTAAAATTTGGCCCACCTTTAACCAGAATCTGGAACAAAACTTGAATGTACCAAGCTAAACAAAGTTACACAAGGGACCAAGTTTTACAAAATGGCACTGCTTTGCTAATGTTGCCAATACACTATTCTCTTCCCAGAGGCTCTAGAGTTCAGGGACTACATGATAACAACACTTCTAGGCCCAATTCAGAACTGTGAAAATAGCTCCACCAACTATTTACTGAACTACATAGAATTAATGACAAGTCCTAATCCCATTATCAAAAGGCCATAATGTTGACAGAACATAAGGTAAGGAATATGACTGACACAAATACATGGACTGAAGAGAATCACTCACTATTGCTCAAAGGTTTTTGTTATTGTTGTTTATTTTGTTTTGTGTTCAAGGAAAAGCAGAAGAGGGAATTTTTTAAAAACTGTATTCTCTGTGCTCCTACAGCACTCTGGGTTGATCTCTAGTATAGCACTGGCCTCACTAATACTCTAAGTTGTATCTATTGACCTGCCTAACCCATTTGATTTTAAGCTATTTTAGAGTAAGAACATTTAGAACTTTGAATCCGCAGGACTGACAATACAAGAGGCACTCAATAAATGTTTTGTCCAAAAAAAAAGAAATGAATTCTTAAAGTGATTACCTAGTACCATGTTATGTGTTGTTCTATCAATGCAAAACAAAGAAATACATATGTACACACTCGTTTTTGAAGGTCTACCTAAAACATGATCATCCTTCTTCCAGGCTATAACTCCACAGGAGCTTAGGAAATGCTCATTGAGGGTCATCTTCTTTTGTGCCTACATCAGACCTCAGAAGAAAGTGTTATTTCATGGTTTCTAAAATACTTATTTGTGAATAGTATTAATAACTATGCAAAGGAAAAGTATTCCATTTAACCACTTAAATCAAGAGCAAAAGAAAGAACACCTAATGCAAAAGAAGACCTCTGCCCTTTTAAAGGGTCACTGTCTTAACGGCTGATAACTCCCTAATTATCTTTGATTAACTTGAAAAGTCAAGTCAATAGAACCATCTGGATTAGGCAGACTTCTGAAAACTGGAATTAGGTGAAAGATAACAGTATTTCAAATATCTCTCACCAGGATTGTAAGCACCAGTAAGGAGGTAAGGAAGGGTGCCAGATGGTTAGCTCCTAGCACCTACAGCTTCAGGCTTAGTAGGTGTAGCCAGGGGTGTACAGTTACCTTATATTAACACCTACGTATTGACAGGTGCCATATGTACACGATAGCGATTCTGGGGTGACACATCCAGCTGTAAGGACTGCTATATTATCAACATATCTCAAAAGGCTGAATGGAAGGGGAGAAAAATCGAAGAGGGAGGGAATGGCTAAAAATGGAGAATGGAAAAGAGCAGTTGAATTATTAGAATATTTCCCTGGGAGACTATTTTGAATTTTGATGAACTGCCGCTTTCCTCCACCACACCAAAAAAGTATATATTGTTACATATAGTTAGAAAGGAGTGTTCCAGTTGGAAGAGGAGGGGATCCTATCAGTTCCCGCCCTCAGGCAGCAAAAGCTCCGCTCTACATAATTACTCCAACCCCAGCGCAGTACACAGAAGTGAGGAAAGAGCAAAGGATCAGCAGCTCCTCCACTCCCTCTCTCGAGGGGGAGGGGTTCACGCTCCTTGTGTTCCCCCCACCCCCAAAAGTCCCGGGAGAAAGAGGGTGTGGAGGGAATTCGAGGTCTCCGCGCACTCTCCGGCTGTGGAGGATGTGGAGAAAGAAGGCCCTTACCTGGCTAACAGCGGTCTTTTCTCTGCGCTGCTACCAGCCCTGGTACGGGTCCCTGGCGCTTTGCCTTGCGCACCTGTCGCGACCCAGCTGCAACACCTACAGCTCCCTGCGGCCCCGCCCCGGTCCGGCTCAGAGCCCCGCCCAAGACCCCGCCCACCGACGCGGGGGCGCGCACGTCAGACCGCCTCCCGCGCGGCCTCGGGGAGAGCGTGCGCGCCGCCGGCTGCGTGCTCCTCCTCACGGCTGCTCGCGTTGCTCTGCGGTGCGGCGTCGGCGTGGTGAGGGGCGTGGCTGCTTTTTCCAGGGCCCGTGTCTCGCTTTTTGTTCTTTGAGGGGTCTACGCACTTGCACGACGTAGAGTTCTGTGTTTCTGTACTTTGGCTGCTTTAACCTGCTGACTCAGAGCTTTCACAGTTTGACTCAAGAGCGATTAGGAGATTTGTCCTAGGTTCAAGTGTAGGCCAGTCACCAACCAGGTTCCTGGTGCTTTTGGGGTAAGTTCTGTGCAGGGAGGGTGTTCTAGAGGAGGCCGTGGGGTGTAGTGGAAAGAGCTTTAAATTCATCCTGGTTCCACCGCTTGAAGTTCAAGTCGCCTCACCTCACTAGAGCAGAATTTCTTCATGTAAATGAAGGGGTTGTACAAGGGCAGGTCTCCAAGTTCTCCAGCAGCTCTAGCCCTTATCATTCCTTCATTTAGAGCTGTGCCCTAAAGGTTTAGAGTACGTTGGGAGGCCTAGCACTTGACCATCCTGCCCGCACATTTTGCCCCAGGTACGTGTGGCTGTATGAGGGCCCTTTGAGAATGTCCTTTCCTTTTCCTTTGCCTGCGCCCCACGTGTAGTAAGGTTTCAAACCACAAGTTTTCTTAAGCTTTTCAGAATTCATGTAGGTCGATAAGCACTATATGGGGCTCTTGGTAGTAAACACCTGTATTTACACTTCCTAAAGCAGTTAACGAAGATTTCTAATCAATTTCCAACGGCAGATGATGGGTAGACCAATCAGTTGTTTTCTTATTCCCTCAGATACCCAGCCCAGACTAGGTATTTTGAATAGGTATCAAGCATCAAGACTCATATTCCCGTGCTGCCTGCCAGTTTTGTTAGAGACTTGTGGCAAATATATAGGATGGTACTGCAGAAAATGCATTCTATAACCTGTGGAGTTCCCCTAGTATATATCACTCCCCCCCCTTTTTTTTTTTTTTTTAAACAAGCCAATAAAGGCCGTTATTCTCTGCTAAGAAGCCGAACCGGAGTCAGAAATTTGCACCTAGATTTGAATCTTGACTCAGCCACTTGTCAGGCAAATTACTCCTTGTTCTCCTGGCCTCTTGAAAATAGAGCTAGTAGTACACCACAGTTGGCTTTTACCAGTTTGCAAGGCTGATTGCTATTTGGGGGGGGGGGGGGGGATTTTATGAGCTAGTTGTTAAGCATAACCACTATTAAAATCAAATTATAGGGCTTCCCTGGTGGCGCAGTGGTTGAGAGTCCGCCTGACGATGCAGAGGACCCGGGTTCGTGCCCCGGTCCGGGAGGATCCCACATGCCGCGGAGCGGCTGGGCCCGTGAGCCACGGCCGCTGAGCCTGCGCGTCCGGGGCCTGTGCTCCGCAGCGGGAGAGGCCGCAGCGGTGAGAGGCCCGCATACCGCAAAAAAAAAAAAAAAAAAAAACAAGTTATATAAATTAACAAATATGTTAAAAACAGGTAATAAATACTCAAAACGTCACTTTTTTTTTTTTTTTTTTTTGCGGTACGCGGGCTTCTCACTGCTGTGGCCTCTCCCGTTGCGGAGCGCAGGCTCAGCGGCCATGGCTTACGGGCCCAGCCGCTCCGGGGCATGTGGGATCCTCCCGGACCGGGGCACGAACCCATGTCCCCTACATCGGCAGGCGGACTCTCAACCACTGTGCCACTAGGGAAGCCCTCAAAACGTCACTTTTTTAAACTTCATTTTACTAATTACTCTTAAGGTTGTCTATGGTATCTGTAGGATGGAAATACTATATTATGCTGTATGTGTTTCTGTCCAACTTTGTTCATGTTTGTATGTTTGTCACATATGTAGCATGAAATTGGCTGCAATAGGAGTATTTACGCCATGGAAATTGGCAAATGCTACAAATCAGGGCTTGGCTTATTGTTTTGTTGATTTTCTAGACCAAGTGTTTGCAATTTTTTCTGTAAACAGCCAATTAGTAAATATTTAAGGCCTTCTAGTACATATGGTCTTTGTCACAACTGCTCAACTCTTACATTAAAAGTGGGCATGGCTATGTTCTAATAAAGCTGTATTTATAAAAACAGGCAGTAGGCTAGTGGAGAAAATATTAATAATGCAGAACTAAACAATGTATCACATCTGTGGCCTTGACGTTGTGAGTAGCACAAAAGGTTAAGAAAGTATTGTTCCAGTATTCAAAAACTGTCATCCAGTTCAGTAAAGAAGTTGCTTACGTCATTGACATATGAATGAAGTTCCAACAGTGAAGTTCACTGTTTTGCTTTTTTCTTACTACTTAATTAAACAAAAATATCAGTCAGCATCCATGTCCAAACTACAATGATGTGAGCATCTTTTTTGCTGAATCAAATCATAATCAAGATTTTTTACTTTTTAGGATTCATCGTTATACTATTACAGTTGGGTCTTACTGTAGAACATAATCAAGAATTTATTCATAGTCTGATTTTGTGAGATATTGTTGAAAAAAAATTAAAACTGATAGTAGATATTCAAGAAATAGCAAGTCACACTGAAGGTATAGGTAAACACCGAAAAGCACAGTTAGTATTTTTGTTTAAAATTCATACTAAAGACTCCATTAAAACACAAAGTCTGTTGTGTTTCTATACAGTAGCAATGAACTATCAGAAAGAGAAATGAAGAAAATAATCCCATTTACAACTGCATCAAAAAGAATAAAATACTTAGGAATAAATTTAATCAGGAAGGTGAAAAACCTATATATTGAAAACTATAAGACATTAATGAAAGAAATGGAAGAAGACACAGATAAATGGAAAGATAGTCCATGCTCATGGATTGGAAGAATCAATATTGTTAAAATGTCCATACAACCCAAAGCAATCTACAGATCAGTGCAATTCTTATCAAAATCCCAATGGCATTTTTCAAAGGAATAGAAATAATCCAAAATTTGAATGGAATCAAACAAAACAAAACAAACAAAAAACCTGAATAGCCAAAGCAATCTTGAGAAAGAAGAACAAAGCTGGAGGCATCACACTCCCTGACTTTGTATTATAAAGCTATTGTAATTAAAACAGTATGGCATTGGCCTAAAAACATACGCATAGATCAGTGGAACAGAATAGAAAGCCCAGAAATAAACCCATGCATATATGGTCAATTAACATATGACAAAGTTACCAAGAATATGTAATGGGGAAAGGATAGTCTCTTCAGTAAATGGTGTTGGGGAAGCTGTCTTACACCATAAACAAAAATTAACTCAAAGGGATTAAAGACTGGAATGTAAAACCTGAAACCATAAAACTACTAGAAGGAAAAATACAGGTAGTAAGCTCCTTGACATAGGTCTGGTGATGATTTTTTGAATCTGACACCAAAAGCAAAAATAAATAAGTGGGACTATATCATCCTAAAAAGCTTCTGCACAGCAAAGGAGACCATCAACAAAATGAAAAGGCAACCTACTGAACAGGAGATAATACATATCTGATAAGGAGGTAATATCCAAAGTCTATAAAGATACAACTCATACAACTCAATAGCAAAGAAAAAATCCAATTAAAAAGTGGTAGAAGATTTGAATAGACATTTTTCAATAGAAGACATACAGAAGGTAAACAGGTACATGAAAAGATGCTTAACAGCGTTAATCATCAGGGAAGTGCAAATCAAAACCACAGTGAGATATCAAAAGCTCACACCTGTCAGAATGTCTGTTATCAAAAAACAAGAAATAACAAGTATTGGTGAGGTTGTGGAGAAAAGGGAACCCTTGTACACTGCTGGTGGGAATGTAAATTGGTGCAGCCACTGTGGAAAACAGTATGAAGATTCCTCAAAAAATTAAAAATAGACACTGTATAGTACAGCAATTCTACTTCGGAGTATTTATCCAAAGAAAATGAAAACACTCAAAAAGACATATGCACCCCCATGTTTATTGCAGCATTATTTACAAAAACCAAGATACGGAAACAGCCTAGGTGTCTATCAATGGATGGATGGATAAAGAAAATGTGGTATATATACAATGGAATATTATGCACCCATGAGAAAGAATGACATCTTACCATTTGTGAAAAGATGGATTGAACTTGAGGGCATTATGCTAAGTGAAATAATACAGAAAAAGACAAATACTGTATGATCTCTCTTACATGTGGATCTTTAAGGGAAAAAAAATGAAAAAACAAGTTCATAGATATAGAGAGCAGATTAATGGTTGCCAGAGGTGGGAATAGGGGACAAATGGGTGAGGAGGGTCAAAAGGTTAAAAAAAAAAAAAGATGTAAACCAGGCATATATATGCATATTTATATATACACATATTTTTATATATACTAATGTATATGACATAGGTATATAATATATATAAAAACACAGATGCGTACCTTTTATTTCTAAAATAATGGAAACAAAATACCACTTTCTAAATCTTTTATGTGAAACCAAATATTAGCATATTCTTAGAAGTTTGCATTAAAAAAATTAATACCAAAAGCTAAGAATACCATCTGTGACTTATTTTTTCCCAGCTCTACATTTATAAGCAGGGTACAAAATATTGGTTTAGCTAATTACAATGTAATAAAAAAATTTTAATTAAAAAATAAAATGTATGCTATTTCTAAAATCATATTAAAATTATTTAAAAAAATTTTGTTAACGCCCAAGTAGTATTGTGAATTTTACTAACTTAAAATTATTTTTCAGATCCAGATCCCTAAAATGCCAAAGTAACAGAGTGACTTATTAAGTTTTTTAAATCTGATGAAGTTTAAAACAGACACAGAAAATGATAGGAGTGAAAATTGTAGGATACCTAAGCTAATGGAAAAAAATTTCAAAGTTGTTGAACAACTAGTCATTGAAGAAACACCATCATGGTTAGCAAAGGAGGTAGATAACCTTGTGCTTCCAGATTGTTGGAACGAAAAGACAAGTGTTTATGTTTTCAGAGCAGTACAAATTGCTTGAAATAAAAGAACATAAACTAATATATAAGGATTGTTTGATATTTCAGTGTTAGGGAGGGAGAGAAGAAAAGCATGTTCATATGTCCAAGGAATGGAGGGCATATGGAGTAACCCCAAATGGTACTAATAAAACTACTAGGCACACTTTTCTGAAAAAAAAAAATTAAGGAATATGATTTTTCCTAAAGACTACTAAAATTCACGATTTGTTAAAAGAATCAACTAATGACTCAATCTCCAATTTAATGTATAAACTAAATTAAAAAAATATTGATACTGTCATAGATGTTTTTAATACTCTTCACAGTTTAGTAAAACATAGTAGACCTTTATCTGATAGTGAGGGCAGCAATAAAGTTGAAAGAGGAGAATGGAATAGACACAGACAATTGTTTACATGCAACAAGAACAGCAGACCATATTGCAAAAGAAATTATATGAAGATATTTAAGAATATTATAGAAGAGAATGCCAAATAGGTACTATAATTGATCAGGCATCTACACGTTTGAAGAAAAGAGCCTAGTGATTTATCTGCAGTGCACAGTTGAATCAATTTCTGTATTGGTAATTGTATTTGTTGCTTGTGTCAGCCACAACAGAGTGTATTCCTAATACATTATTGTCTACTTTAAATGATTGTGGCCTTGATAATATTTGAAAGCAAACTTAATCGCATTTTGTTCTAATGGTGCTTGTACAATAGTGGAAAGGAAGTCTGGAATAGCTGCAAATTTGTTAGAAAATTTTCCTGAAGCCATTATTTGGCACTAAGTCATCAATTGCAATTCAGTATCTGAAATGGAAGTCAATTGTTTAAAAATATTCTGGATAAAATTTATTCTATTTATCACCAATCTAACAAAAATAAAGTTGATTGGAAACTGTAGCTAAAGAACTTGAAATTGAGATTATTAAAACTGGTCTATAACACCACATTGTAAATCAACTACAATTAAAAAAAAACCTGATCTAGTACTGAGATTGAGATGGGTGGCATGTAGTTTACAAACTGCCACTGCTGTATGTCAGGCATATACTTCATCATATATACATTTTTCTCATTCTTTTTATTCTGGTTTGGCAAAGAGATTAGCTAAGATTACTTTCTTACAAGACCTTGTTTGTTTTTTTTGAATTTTATTTTATTATTATTTTTTTATACAGCAGGTTCTTATTTGTTATCTATTTTATACATATTAGTGTATACATGTCAATCCCTATCTCCCAATTCATCACACCACCATCCCTACCACCCCACACTCTCCCCTCTTGGTGTCTGTACGTTTGCTCTCTACATCTGTCTCTATTTCTGCCTTGCAAACTGGTTCATCTGTACCATTTTTCTAGATTCCACATATATGCGTTAATATACGATATTTGTTTTTCTCTTTCTGACTTACTTCACTCTGTATGACAGTCTAGGTCCATCCACATCTCTACAAATGACCCACTTTTGTTCCTTTTTATGACTGAGTAATATTCCATTGTATATATGTGCCACATCTTCTTTATTCATTCATCTGTCGATGGGCATTTAGGTTGCTTCCATGATCTGGCTATTGTAAATTGGGGTGCATGTGTCTTTTTGAATTATGGTTTTCTCAGGGTATATGCCCAGTAGTGGGATTGTTGGGTCATATGGTGATTCTATATTTAGTTTTTTAAGGAACCTCCATACTGTTTTCCATAGTGGCTGTATCAATTTACATTACCACCAACACTGCAAGAGGGTTCCCTTTTCTGCACACTCTCTCCAGCATTTGTTGTTTGTAGATTTTCTGATGATGCCCATTCTAACTGGTGTGAGGTGATACCTCATTGTAGTTTTGATTTGGATTTCTCTAATAATTAGTGATGTTGAGCAGCTTTTCATGCACCTCTTGGGTATCTGTATGTCGTCTTTGGAGAAATGACAAAACCTTGTTTTTTAAAATTTATCTTTGGCTGCATTGGGTCTTCGTTGCTGTGTGTGGGCTTTCTCTAGTTGCGGCGAGCAGGGCTACTCTTCATTGCAGTGTGTGGACTTCTCATTGTGGTGGCTTTTGTTGCGGAGCACGGACTCTAGGTGCACAGGCTTCAGTAGTTGTGGCACGTGAGCTCAGTAGTTGTGGCTCGGGCTCTAGAGCGCAGGCTCAGTAGTTGTAGTGCATGGGCTTAGTTGCTCCGTGGCATGTGGGATCTTACCGGACCAGGGCTTGAACCTGTGTCCCCTGCATTGGCAGGCGGATTCTTAACCACTGCAGCACCAGGGAAGCCCAAGACCTTGTTTTAATGATTGATATTCTTTGAAATTTTTCATTACTTTCAATTGCATTGCAATGAAGATCAACTACTAGTCAGAAAGTTAAAAAAAATTAAGTGTGTCATAAAAGCTTTAGAAAATTTAAAATTGGTATTAGAAAGCATGAATCTCATGTCGGAGATTTAAGTCAGATAAGTTTAAAGACATTCCATTTATTTTTTTCAACTTTTTTTTTTTTTTTTTGACTGCACTTCATGGCCTGTGGGATCCTAGTTCCCCCACCAGGGATCGAACCCACACCCCCTGCTCTGGAAGCACAGAGCCTCAACCACTGTACCGCCAGGGAAGTCCCAAGACATTCCATTTAATAAAAATAAATTTGAAGTTCTGCCTAGAAATGTGTTACTAAAAAGTAATGAATTTATGTCTTTTATTAGAAACAAAGCATTTTGAATTATTTTGATTTATTAGAACCATCTCCTTGGCCTTGTGAGGAACTAACTTCACAGTGGATCGCTGGTAGGGGGAAATTGTATTATTTAAGTGAAATTTTAAACATGAACTTTTCAGGGATTTGTAGATAATAATGTAGAATTAAACAATGTTACACTCCCTGCAACTATTCAAAAAGCTAAAAAAAACCCCACTATTGCAGTCAATAGTGCTAAAGCTGAAAAAAGCTTCATTTTAATGAATTTGTACCAGGTGAGAAATGGTAGTTCAGTAGTAGGTCATGTATCAAATTTAATGACAAGAAATTTATTGGGAAAAGAGTTAGCAGATTGGGATCATCAAATGATGGTTATACCATGACCCTTTGCTTTTCTCCTGTGTTGGGTCCTTCGTTTCTTCACTCCTGATTTCTCAACATTTGCACCACTGACATTAATTATTTATTCTTTATTGTGAGGCACTATCCATATTCATATGTGTAACTAATTCATTTTTAAATGCTTTGAAGTATTCCATTGAAACATATACCACTGCTGGATATTTTCATTATTTCCATTTTTTCACTTTATAAACAGTGTTAAAAGGACATCCTTGTACTTATATGCTAGAATTGCTAGGTATATGCCTCCAGTTTATCCTTCCATCTGTAGTGTGAGATCTCATTTCTCTACATCCTTGCCAAAAGTTGGTATTAACAGACATAAATCTTTGCCAGTTTGATGGGTATGGAATGACAGTATCATTGGTTTAATTTGTACTTGTCTAATTGATAACAAGAATAAATATGTTTTTTCATGCTTATTGGCCATTTGAATTTCTTTGCTGTGAATTGCTTCTTCAAATCCTTTGTTCATTTTCCTCCTAGCTTATTTGCTGTGGTTATCTTTCTGTAGTTCCCCCGGCACTTCTGCATTGGTGTACGTATTTTCCATTGCATAAATACAATCTTTATCTTGTTTCCCTTAACTTCATTCAACTTCTTCTAAGTAAAAGTCATTCATTTTTTCATTCAATAAATGTTTATTGAGTGCCTATAATTGCTAGGTACAGTGCCAAGCACTGGGGAATTCACTGGAGAACAAGACAGTGATTCAGTGGGTTAGGGTTAGTTAATAAATTAATAGAATACTTTAGGTAAGTATGTGATTGGGAAAAATATAGGAGGCTGTTATAGCCCTTAGAAAGGTTGGGAACTCAAAAGTCTTCCTAGTGGAATTTATGTCTAAACTGAATGGTAAATAAGAATTAGCAAGGCAGAGGGTTGTGTGTGTTTGATTGGTTCACTGGAAGGATAGATAGATTGGATGGGATCAACTGGGGAGAACAAAGCATAGTTGGGATATGCTTTCTTTAGAAATGGGGAAATGTTCAATATAGCTTAACCCTAGAATACAGGAAGTAGTAGTCACATGAAACCAGAAAGGTAAGCAGGGCCCAGATTTTACAGGGCATTGGAAGACATGTTAAGGAGTTTGAACTCCACTGTAGGAGTACTGGGGAGCCATTAAACATTGTGCCTTAAAGTACAGATTACCTACATCAGAATCACGTACAAGTCGTATTAAAATTGCCCACTCCTATATGCTACCCCAAACCTATTGAACCAAAATCACTGGGGTAGGGATTTCCCTGCGGTCCAGTTGTTAGGACTCCGCGCTTCCACTGCAGTGGGCATGGGTTTGATCCCTGGTCAGGAAACTAAGATCCTGCATGCCGTGGGGCCCGGCCAAAGAAATAAAAATAATAAAAAGTTAAAATCACTAGGGTAAAGTTCCCAAATCTATGTTTGTTTGTTTGTTTTTTAACAACAATGCCAAGTAATTTCTTAGGCGTATTGAAGTTTGTACAGAGACCAGGGAGTGATATGATCAGATGCATATTTGGTTGCAACATGAAGAACAGTTTAGAAGGTGGCAAAACTGGAGGCTAGGAGACCCATTAGGTGACTGTTGGAATAATCTAGGTAAGAGAAGTTGATGACCTGAACTAGATTGGGATTGGAGTTGGAGAAAAGTAGATGAACGAGAGAGATGTGAATGTCATTATTTGGAAGATGAATTGTCAAGACTTGATGGTTTGCTTGGATATGGAGGTAACATGCAGCTGCGTGAATGCTGGTGCTATTTCCTGATCTGGAGAGAATGCAGGAAAACTAGCAAGCTCCTTATGGTAGTGGTGGAAGAGTAGAAAGGAGAAACCAGGTTCAACTGTGGGCCTGTTAATTTTAACGGAGGAACACAACATTGTAAAAGCAACTATACTCCAATAAAAATTAATTTAAAAAATTTAATGGGGGACTTAAAAGGAGAGATATCCAGTAGGCAACTAGAGGATAGTTCAATAGTCGCTAAGAGAAGTATCTGGCTGTAAGATACAGCTATAGCAGAGGCAGATTTGCTGTGAAACTGATGAAGTTACTCCAGGTCTCTTTTGCAAAGTCTCCTTTCAAGGCTCTGAGACAGGCGCTAAGAATTCTATATTTGAAGAGCTATATTAATTTTCTTAAGTTGTGTGAACTTAATTTCCCGATTGTGTAAGCTTTAGGCCTCAGAAAACCTTGGATCTGTTTCTGAGCTATATAGGTCAAAATTATCAGTGTACATGATGGTAACGAAGTACCCTGAGAAGACGAGATTGCCTTAGGAGAATGTATAGAGTAAAAAACAACAGAGATCTTAATATGTTACACATTGTTTTCCAGGAATAACTATTATTTTAAATTAGGTATAGAGAAAAATCAGGGGAAAAAAATCTTAAAAAACAATGTAAAAAAGTTTGTAGTCGTATGATACACTATGATTTAATTGAACTTAAAAGCTTTATATATTTAAAGTATTATATAAATTTGCCTTTTTGGGTAGGCCCATAAGGAATCATTTTGATAACTGTGAATGAAAAAATTAAACTCTCAAGAGTAGTTTTTTTCTAAATCTTAAAAGAAGGATGAAGATTTAAGTTAAATATTGTGGTTCTTATCTAAATACTTTTCGAATCACATAAATATCTACTATTTAATGTGTAATAGATCATATCTATATATATCACATATAATATTGGTTTGGCCAAAGAGTTTATTCAATTTTTTCCATAAGACGGCTCTAGTAGCACTTAGTTGTCTTTAACTTCATTCGAAACAATTTTGTTAGACTGTATTGTGACAGCTGTCATATCAGCGTGCATAAAAAAAAAAAATCAAAATTGGTGAATTTTTGTGGAGCTATTTTAACATTGAAGATGGAAGAAAAAAGCAATATTTTTGGCATATTATGCTTTATTATTTCAAGAAAGGTCAAAATGCAACTGAAATGCAAAAAAAAAAAATGTTTGTGCAGTGTATGGAGAAGGTACTGTGACTGATCGAACATGTCAAAAGTGGTTTGCAAAGTTCCGTGCTGGAGATTTCTCGCTGGATGATGCTCCACGGTCGGGTGGACCGAGTTTAAGTTTAAGTTGATAGCGATCAAATCGAGACATTAATTGAGAACAGTCAACTTTAAACCATGCGGGAGATAGCTGACATACTCAAAATATCCAAATCAAGCATTGAAAATCATTTGCACCAGCTTGGTTATCGCTTTGATGTTTGGGTTCCACATAAGTTAAGCGAAAAAAACCTTCTTGACCGTATTTCCTCATGCGATTCTCAACTGAAATGTAATGAAAATGTTCCGTTTTTAAAACAAATTGTGACGGGTGATGACAAGTGGATACTGTACAATAATGTGGAACGGAAGAGATCGTGGGGCAAGTGAAATGAACCACCACCAACCACACCAAAGGCCTGTCTTTATTCAAAGAAGGTGATGTGTATATGGTGGGATTGGAAGGGAGTCCTCTATTATGAGCTCCTTCTGGAAAACTGAACAATTAATTCCAACAAGAGCTGCTCCCAATTAGACCAACTGAAAACAGCCCTTGACGAAAAGCGTCTGGAATTAGTCAACAGAAAACACATAATCTTCCATCAGGATAACGCAAAACCGCATGTTTCTTTGATGACCAGGCAAAAACGGTTACAGCTTGGCTGGGAAGTTCTGATTCATCCACCGTATTCACCAGACATTGCACCTTTGGAATTCCATTTATTTCGGTCTTTACACAATTCTCTTAATGGAAAAAATTTCAATTCCATGGAAGACTGTAAAAGAGAGTTCTTTGCTCAAAAAGATTAAAAGTTTTGGGAAGATGGAGTTATGAAGTTGCCTGAAAAATGGCAGAAGGTAGTGGAACAAAAGGGTGAATACGTTGTTCAACAAAGTTCTTGGTGAGGAACTTCCCTGGTGGTCCAGTGGTTAAGGCTCTGTGCTTCCACTGTAGGGCGGCTGGGTTCAATCCCTGGTCGCGGAACTAGATCCTGCATGCATGCCACAACTAAGAGTTTGCATGCCCAACTAAAGATCCTGCATGCCGCAACTAAAAGATCCCAGGTGCTGCAACTAAGACCCGGTGCAGCCTAAATAAATATTTTAAAAAATAATAAAGTTCTTGGTGAAAATGAAAAATGTGCCTTTCATTTTTACTTGAAAACTGAAGGCACTTTTTTGCCAACCCAATATATAGATAAGTGTATCATTTACTCTTTGCCTCAAAAAAAATCTATTCTAGTTCAATCAATGGCCTTCTCATCTTCATTCTTAAAAATTGTCAAGGAAAGGAAATCTTTATAAATTTATTTATTTAATTTATTTTTGGTTGCATTGGGTCTTTGTTGCTGCGTGCAGGCTTTCTCTAGTTGTGCAGAGCAGGGGCTACTCTTCGTTGAGGTGCGTGTGCTTCTCATTGAGGTGGCTTCTCTTCTTGTGGAGCACGGGCTCTAGGTGCGCGGGCTTCAGTAGTTGTGGCATGTGGGCTCAGTAGTTGTGGCTCGCGGGCTCTAGAACGCAGGCTCAGTAGTTGTGACGCACGGGCTTAGTTGCTCCGTGGCATGGGGGATCTTCCCGGACCAGGGATCGAACCCATGTCCCCTGCATTGGCAGGCGGATTTTTAACCACTGTGCCACCAGGGAAGTCCCAGGAAAGGAAATCTTCAATAATGTCCCATGATCAGAAATCCCTTATGTCTAATCTAAATCTCTGATTCTCATGCAGGAAGAGGACCATTTTTTAAAAATCAGCTTTATTGGGCTTCCCTGGTGGCGCAGTGGTTGAGAGTCCGCCTGCCGATACAGAGGACACGGGTTCGTGCCCCGGTCCAGGAGGATCCCACATGCCGTGGAGCGGCTAGGCCCGTGAGCCATGGCCGCTGAGCCTGCGCGACCGGAGCCTGTGCTCCGCAACGGGAGAGGCCACAACAGTGAGAGGCCCGCGAACCGCCCCCCCACAAAAAAAAATCAGCTTCATTGAGGTATGTTTTACATACATTAAAATTCATCAATTTTAAGTGTACATTTCATTGTGTTTTTGACAAATGTGTACAGCAGTGCAACCACCATGACAATCCAGATATATAATATTTCTGTCACCCTCAAATGTTCCCTGTGCCCCTTTGCCATCAGTCTCCCCCACAATCTCTCACCCCTGCCCCCGGCAACCACTAATCTGTTTTCTGTCATTGCAATTTTGACTTCACCAGAATTTCATATAAATGTCTATAGTCTTTTGTGTCCATCTCTGGCTTCTTTCACTTAACACAATGCTTTTGAGATTATCCATGTTGTATCAGTAGTTCATTCCTTTTTAATGCTAAGTAGTATATTCCATTGTATGGATATATCACAATTTATTGATTCACCAGTTGATGGACATTTCAGTTGTTTCTAGTTGGGGCTATTATGAAGAAAGCTGCTATGAATGTTTACATACCAGTTATATACCAGTTCATATTGACATCTGTTTTCATTTCTCTTGGGCAAATACTCAGGAGTAGGATTGCTTAGGAGTGAGTTGCATTGCAATGTGCATTTAACTTTTTAAAAAACTGCCAGACTTTTCCAAAGTGAATGTAATATTTTGCATTCCCACCAGCAATGTGTTAGTTCTAGTTGCTCCCCATTCTCTGCTGCACTTAGTATTGTTAGTCTTTTTAATTATAGTGATTCTAGTGGGTGTAGTGATAGCTCGTGGTTAATTTGCATTTCCCTAATAACTAATGATGTGAATCTTTTCATGTGCTTATTTGCATTTCATATATCTTTGTTGATGGAGTATCTGTTCAAATCTTTTGCCCATTTATTAATTGGATTATTTGTCTTATTGAGTTGTAAAAATTATTATATATTCTGGATACAAGTCTTTTATCAGATACATGCTTTGAAAGTATTTTCTCCCAGTCTGTGGCTTATTTCTTTTTCTTTTTTTAAAAATTAATTAATTTATTTATTTTTGGCTGCGTTAGGTCTTCGTTGCTGCCCGCGGGCTTTCTCTAGTTGTGGTGAGCAGGAGCCACTCTTCATTGTAGTGCGTGGGCTTCTCATTGTGGTCGTTTCTCTTGTTGTGGAGCACGGGCTCTAGGCACGTGGGCTTAGTAGTTGTGGCTCGCAGGCTCTAGAGCACAGGCTCAGTAGTTGTGGTGCACGGGCTTAGTTGCTCCGCGGTATGTGGGATCTTCCCAGACCAGAGCATGAACCTGTGTCCCCTGCACTGGCAGGTGGATTCTTAACCACTGTGCCATCAGGGAAGTCCACTGTGGCTTATTTCTTAATTTTTCTTAAGTGTCTTTCAAAAAGCAGAAGATTTTTTTTCTTTTTGGCTTTTCTTTTTACTTGTCATACCTTTTATTTTTTAATTGAAATATTGTTGATTTACAATATTATATAAGTTGCAGGTGTACAACATAATGATTCATGATTTTTAAAGGTTATACTCCATTTATAGTTATTATAAAATATTGGCTATATTCCCTGTGCTGTACAATATATCCTTGTAGCTTATTTATTTTATACACAGTAGTTTTTAGCTCTTAATCCCCTACCCCTATCCTTCCCCTCTCCGCTTCCCTCTTCCCACTGGTAACCACTAGTTTGTTCTCTCTGAGTCTGTTTCTTTTTTGTTATATTCACTAGTTTGTTTTATTTTTTAGATTCCACATATAAGTGGTAACATAAAGTATTTGTCTTTCTCTGTCTGACTTATTTCACTAAGCATAGTAACTTCCAAGTCCATACATGTTGTTGCAAATCGCGAAATTTCATTCTTTGTTATGGCTGAGTAGTATTCCATTATATGTATATGTGTGTGCATATATATATATATACACACACACACCACATCTTCTTTATCTTTTCATCTGTTAACGAACACTTAGGTTGCTTCCATATCCTGGTTATTGTAAAGCTGCTATGAATGTTGGGGTGCATGTATCTTTTCAAATTAGTGTTTTTGTTTTCTTTGGATGTATACGCAGAAGTGGAATTGCTAGATAATGTGGTAGTTCTATTTTTGGTTTTTTGAGGCACCTCCATACTGTTTTTCACAGTGGCTATACCAATTTACATTCCCACCAACAGTGCAAGAGGGTTCCCTTTTCTCTACATCCTGACCAACATTTGTTATTTGTGGTCTTTTTAATAATAGCCATTCTGACAGGTGTGAGGTTATATCTCATTGTGGCTTTGATTTGCATTTCTCTGATGATTAGTGATGTTGAGCATCATTTCATGTGCTATTGTTCATCTGTATGTCTTCTTTGGAAAAATGTGTATTCAGGCCTCCTGCCCATTTTTGGATCAAGTTGTTTTTTTTTTTTGATGTTGAATTGTATAAGCTGTTACGTATTTTGGGCATTATCCCCTTATCAGTCATATCATTTACAAATATTTTCTCCCATTCAGTAGGTTGTCTTTTCGTTTTGCTGATGGTTTCCTTTGCTGTGCAAAAGCTTTTAAATTTAATTAGGTCCCATTTGTTTATTTTTGCTCTTGTTTCCTTTGCCTTAGGAGATAGAGCCAAAAAAATGTTGCTGTGATTTATGCCAAAGCCTGTTCTGCCTATGTTTTCTTCCAGAAGTTTTATAATTCCTGGTCTTACGTTTAGGTCTTTCATCCATTTTGAATTTATTTTTGTATATGGTTTGAGAAAATGTTCTAATTTCATTCTTTTACTTGTACCTGTCCAGTTTTTCCAGCATCACCTATTGAAGAGACTGTCTTTTTTCCATTGTATATTCCCAGACAAAAAGAAATAAAAGGAATCCAAACTGGAAAGAAAGAAATAAAACTGTCACTGTTTGCAGATAACATGATACTATACATAGAAAATCCTAAAGACACCACCAAAAAACTACTAGAGTTCACCAATGAATTTGGTAAAGTTGCAGAATACAAAATTAATATACAGAAATCTGTTGCATTTCTATGCAGTAACAACGAACTATCAGAAGGAGAAATTAAGGAAACAATTCCATTTACAATTGCATCAAAAAGAATAAAATAGCTAGAATAAACCTACCTAACGAGGTAAAAGACCTGGACTAAGAAAACTATAAGACACTGATGAAAGAAATTGCATATGACACAAACAGATAGAAAGATATACTGTGTTCATGGATTGGAAGAATTAATATTGTTAAAACGACCATATTACTTGAGGCAATCTACAGATTCACCGCAATCCCTGTCAAAATACCAATGGCATTTTTCACAGAACTAGAAAAAATAATTTAAAAATTTGTATAGAAACAGAAAAGACCTGAAAAAGTCAAAACAATCTTGACAGACAAGCACAGAGCTGGAGGTATCACGGTCTCTGACTTCAGACTATACTACAAAAAGCAGAAGTTTTAAGTTTTGATGAAGTACAGTTTATCAGCTTTTTTCTTTTATGGCTTTGTGCTTTTTGAATTCTATCTAAGAAATCTTTGTCTAATCCAAGGTCACAAAGATTTTTGTCTATGTTTTGTAGTTTTAGAAATTTTGTAGTTTCATCTCTTACCTATTCTTTTATGATTCATTTCAAGTTAATTTTTTTGTATATGGTGTGAGGTAAGGGTGAAGGTTTTTCCACATGGATATCTAGATGTTCCAGCACCATTTGTTGAAAAGGTTATCCTTTCCCCCATTCAATTACTTTGGCCCCTTGGTTGAAAATTAAATGAATATATTTGTGTTGGTCTATTTTTGGACATTCTATTATATTCCATTTAACTGTATGTCTATGATAATCTTTTAGTAATGAAAATAATTTATTTTACTTTGGTGGAAAGTATTCTCAAGTTATTCTTAGATATTATGAGAAAGGGCTGAATCCTATACATGTGAAAAATTTTCATTCTCCTCAAACACCTATTACTCTAACTGGAAATGTATATGTGTACTAAAGGATTTTCCCATAAGTACTTCCTAGGATAGTAAGTTATTGTAGGGAATATACATTTTTTTATGTAATAGACGTAATTAGGCATTTTTTGTTTGCTTATAGCTTCATTTTCTCAGAATGTAAAAAAGAGGGTAAAGTAAACTCTTGTCATGTGGAAATCTTTAAAATAACCAAAACTATGTTCTGTTAAGAAAAAAATGAAAAAAATATTGAAAAGTTCAAAGAATAAAGCAGAATAAACCTGTTCTTTGGGAATAATAGCAACATAAATACTACAAATCAAGGAAGGGGATTTCCTGACTTCTGCTTCCAAGCAGTTCCAATAAATGAAGGAGGAAGTTATTTTCCTTTTTAAAAAAACTTATTGTTGGCAGGATTAGTGTACTTCCTTTCACTCTTTTAGGACTTTAAATACATATACACTAATGTTACTGAACTTCATAAACCTTTGGGATTTTTGTCAGATTCTTAGTTTGCAGAGTCTTAAATTGTTTCAGTAAAAAGTCACTTTGTTAAAAAAAAAAGTCACTCTGTTGTGGAAAAGTCCAGAGTCAGGGAGATGATGCATTACCAAGAGGAACGGAAACACTCAAACATTAACAATTGACTTGGAGGGTCCCTTGCTCTGGTGAAATAAGCATAGGCTTTGGAACCAGAATACATTTGCATTTAATCTCTTTGACTTCTTAACATGAGTTGGGGGTGGGGGCAAGTTTCCTAACTTCTTTAAGTCTCAGCTTCATCATTGGCAATAATAATACTTGGTTGACATTGTTGTCATGAGGATTAAATTAAATGACCTAGTACTCTGCTTAGCATATACTACACATTCAGTAAATATCAAATCCCTGTCCCTCTTCTCCCAGTCCTTCCTCATATAGGTTGAGAAGTTTTCTGGAGGTAAATTGTATACCCCACATCAGAAGCTGATCTGTTTGTTCTTCCTTATTTTTTTGGTAACAGACTGACAGAAGTTTGAAAATTACTGGGGAACAGGAGAACAGATGAGCTCAGGGATCAGACTCTAGGATAAGAAACTAGTTCAGCAGGAAGTTTGCACTGTCAGCCCCTTAAGGATCATATGCTCAAGGTGTCTAATCCCATCTCACATGTTTAATACCTCAAATGTCACTTGATGGTAGAAGACTCTCTAGGGAATTCTGTGAGAACAGTACCCAGCTGTAGTGGAAAGCTGACCTGAGAGCACCTTTTAGTCTTTCTCTATCCTTCTTTGTCCTAATGTAATTTAATTATGTCCTCTCTTGCTTCAGCTTTTAAATTCAAAGACACTTATTATTAGAGTTTGTTACCTTAAATTACCAGATTCTGGCCCTCGTCATCTCCTCCCACCTTGATCCTATGAAAGAGACAGTGGCACTGCCTAATTTAAGTTGCTTTTGGTTCCTCTTCCCTGCTTCCCCACACACCTGCCCTTTCACAATTAATTTCATTTCTAAAGGCAGGAAAAAACTTTTCAAAATGCCCCAGCTACTTATTGTGAAGACCTCCATATCCCTATAGCAAACAACAGATCCTCAATTATGTGTGCAGATATCTTAATGTACTTTTTTGGGGATATTGCAGAAAAATTATCAATTTTTATTTTGAGAATATCTGCCAAAACTCAAAACACTCCCAATCAGTTAGACTGATTACACTAACTTACTGTTATGTCTGTATCACTATTCCAATTCTAATGAAGAACAAAATGAAGATTAGACTTTCTATATTGTTTACTCACTGTATTAGACCTTGAGAATATGAAAAGTACAAGATTTGGACTTCATACTTAAGTCACAGGGAAGGCAAGCTAAGATTAGAATTCAAAGGCCCTGGGCTTCCCTGGTGGCGCAGTGGTTGAGAGTCCGCCTGCCGGTGCAGGGGACACGGGTTCGTGCCCTGGTCCGGGAAGATCCCACATGCCGCGGAGCGGCTGGGCCCGTGAGCCATGGCCGCTGAGCCTGCTCATCCGGAGCCTGTGCTCTGCAGTGGGAGAGGCCACAACAGTGAGAAGCCCGCGTACCGCAAAAAAACAAACAACAACAAAAAAACAAAAACAAAAAAAGAATTCAAAGGCCCTAATTCTGTTTTCTGGCATGTACAGAAATTCTATTGTATAGTGCATTGGATTTATCTCAAGCATAAAAATACGCAGAGCTCTTCCTCTGATTCTATATATAAGATATATTCACATATATGTACATATATTTAACTTAGACTATAACACCTATCAAATAATATTTCACACTAATTGATTGACTTCCAAAAGCTCATTCTTTTCTCTGCTCCTTTTATTCATGCATAGATTTGAGCCTGCTCAGATATATATACAAACTTTTTTACACTTTCTGTTACAATATCACTCAGATGTAGCAACATCATGAGTAAGAAAAACACTCAGTCATTAAACACTCTTTTCTGGAAAGAGTTCTTGTTAGAAGAAATAAGTAAAGGTCTTTATGTTTAAGCTATTGCTACATGGATATTCTGGTACGTGCTGCTGAAAGCACCATTGAAGAAATTCAGTCTGTAGTTAAAGCATCTGACCTAGATAGGTGTTCTTCCAGATTTTCAAAAACTAGATCATTTAAATCTTACGTAAACATTTCAAGAAATAGAAAAAGTAGAAATACTCTCCAACTCTTTCCATAAGACCATGATAGCCTTGATACCAAAACAAGGAAAGAAAAAGGCCAATCTTATAAAAATTCTAAATAAATTATTAGTAAATTGAATCTAGCAGTGAGGATCATTTCCAACATTAAAATGTTACAAGAATTCTCTCTAAAACCAGGAACAAGATAAAGATATCTACTATATACCACTTCTAATGAGTAGTTTATAGAAAGTCCTAGACAGTCCTTAGTCCCATAAGTCAAGGAAAAGAAATAAGAGATAGGAGTAAATCTAACAAAATATATATTAGATACGGAGAAATTTTAAATTTTATTGAAAACATTAGAGAAGCTATAAATGAATAGAGAAATATCCCATGTTCATGTGTAGGAGGACTCAATGTCAAAAAGATACTCATTTTGGGGACTTCCCTGGTGGTCCAGTGGGTAAGAACCCATGCTCCCAATGCAGGGGACCCGGGTTCCATCCCTGGTCAGGGAACTAGATCCTGCATGCATGCCGCAAGTAAGAAGCCCGCATGCCACAACTAAAGATCCCGAATGCAGCAACGAAGATCCCGAGTGCTGCAACGAAGACCCGGGGCAGCCAGAAATAAATATTTTTTTAAAAGATACTCATTTTTCAAAATTTATCTATAAATTCAATGCAATCCAATCAAAATCCTAACAGTATTTTTCTAGGAACTTGACCAACTGATTCTAAAAGTTATAGTAGTTAATACACAATATGGTATTATTGGTGCTAAGATTGGTAAATCAATGAAACAGAATATAGGGCCTAATAACAGATTCCTACCTATAAGGATTAATTTGATATATGATTAAAGATGACATTTCAGATCACTGGCTGATGAGGTGGTCAATAAAGAGTGTTGGGATAATTGACTATTCATATGGAAAAATAGGAAATACTGTCCTATTCACATCAAAATAAATTCCAGGTTCAGTAAAGTTCTAATATAAACAGCACTACAAAGCAGAGAATGGAAGGATGTGGAGCTGAGAGACAGTAACTCAATAACTGGTACGTACATCCCACCTGGTAACAATTGGAACCAGTACATTCCATCTCTCACCTAGATCATGGCATGCACAACTTCATTAGCCAGTTTCCCTATGTCTTGTCTTCTGTCTTGTCCTCCCCAGTCCATTCTCTATACCAATAGAGTATGTGCTCTAAAATGAAAATTTTATTGTTACTCCCCAGCTTAAATTCCATTCATGGCTTCTCATTATCCTCAGTATAAAATCTAAAACCCTCAACATGTCCTGAAGCCTGCTTATATCTTTTTTTTTTTTTTTTTGCCTGCTTGTATCTTTAGCTTCATCTCTTAGTTCTCTACCTTCACTCTCACTTCCCTGCAGGGTAGGTCCCAGCTCTTCTGATCTTTAGTTCTTTAAGTACAATACTCTGTCTGGCCTCTGGATCTTCTCATGACATTCTCTTGAACTTGGAATACTTTTTCTTTCCCTATTTCGCTTGATTAAATCTTCTTTCTCCTTCAGTCCCATCCTAGGAGTCATTCCTCAGGAAAACTTCCTCTGACACACCAAATTTAGATTAAGCATCCCTTCTAAAATATCCCTTATTAACCTGTAAATTTTCTCATTATTATTGCATTTATCAAACCGTATGGTAAATGCTTATTTGTTCCCTTACTACTTTCTTCCAATTCATGAAAGCAGGGATTATTTACCTAATTGATCAGCAGTGCTCAGCACATTGGTGTATAGGCATTCAAATACTTATTAAATGAATGATCTCAAATATAATTTCCTCATTCTTTTTCTTGTGCCCTTACCTGTCCATAATATGGCTTTGAAGCATATACATTTTGATTATTATATTTATCAAAAAATGTTATTTCTAGGGAATTCCCTAGAGGTCCAGTGGTTTGGACTGTGCATTTCCACTACGGGGGCACAGTTTCAATCCCTGGTCTGGAACTAAGATCCCGCATGCTGCAGAGAGTGCGGCCAAAAAACAAACAAACAAAAAATGTTATTTCTAGTAATGTTTTCATGATAGCTGAATCCACTAACACATGGGTCAGCAAACTATTTCTATAAAGGGCCAGTTAGTAAATATGTTAGACTCTGTAGGCCACATACAGTCTCTGTTACTTCTCCTCCTTCCTCTTTTTCTTTTACCTTTAAAATTCTTTAAACATGTAAAAACTATTTTAGCTTGTGAACTATACAAAATAGGCCGTGGGCCAGATTTGGATCACACGTTACAGGTTGCCAACCCTTGCATTAAAACATACAATTTGAGTTCTGTAGATTTTGTTAAAATTAACTCAGCCAATTGTCATTCATTGTTTATTGTAACCTGATGATTTAGATTGAATATTACTGTTGCCACTTTAGAAATTGGAAATTGAAGCAAAGAGAGATTAGATGACTTACCTAAGATCATACTCTCTGTGTAGTAGACCTCAAACATGTTATTCTCTTGTATCATATGTGTCTTAAATTGGTCCTAAAAATATTCTACCTTTGTAAATAAACTGGGAAAAGTGGAGTAAAAGGAACTAAAAGTTTTAGTTATTGTAATGGTCAGAAATATTATTAACATTTTCTAGATCCTAACATTGAAGGAACACCCTAGAACTTGGTCCATTGGATAAGAGGATGTTGAGGAATATTGTATGATTAAAGCATGCCGAAATAAATACGTAATGATGCCTTCCCAAGGAGTGAGAAAAGGTCAGCAATCTCCTCCAGGCCATAACCTTATGGGAACTGACCTCATCTAGAAGGCAAACTATTTATCCCAATCATTTAAATGTGATGGAAGTTCGTGATAATTGAATTCTGGCAGTTGGTTCTAAATAGTGATCTACAGATTTTTTACCCTAAAAGAAGTCCCAGATGGGTTCAATTTATTTCCTTTCATTGGGAGATTATTTTCATTAGATTTATTAGAGAAGTATAGAATTGTGCTTTAGGGTTGCTTGATTGATTTTGCTTTTTAAGTATGAGTGCCAGGATCTTTAGTAAACCAGAGTTTTTAAGTAGAAGATGAATTAGAACTATGAACTCCAATTAGCTCGTTTACCTAGCAGAATTGGAAGCCAGGGCTTTTGTTTCAGCACTCTTGTAATTATAGATTAGTACTTAAAAGACTGACCATATTTCTTTATCTTGATTTCTGTTAGGTTACTCATTTGTTGAACAGCTAAACTAGATAGAAAAGAAAGGGAGAAAAGAGATGGTCCTTCAATAACTTCTCTGTTGGCACAGTGGACAAGACTCAGCACTCCCAATGCAGTGGGCCCTGGTTTGATCCCTGGTCAGGGAGCTAGATCCCACATGCCTGCCACAAATAAGAAGCCTGTGAGCTTCACCTTCACAACCAAATAAATAAATAAAGATACTGAAAAAAAAAAAAGATATGGTCCTTCATAAGTAGCTTTTTTTTTGTGGGTGGTACGCGGGCCTCTCACTGCTGCGGCCTCTCCCGTTGCAGGGGCACAGGCTCCGGACGCGCAGGCCCAGAGGCCACGGCTCACGGGCCCAGCCGCTCTGCGGCACGTGGGATCCTCCCGGACCGGGGCACGAAGCCGCGCCCCCCGCATCGGCAGGTGGACTCTCAACCACTGCGCCACCAGCATAAGTAGCTTTTATCCTAGTTGGAGGTACTGGAGATAATCACAACTTGTATATTTATACTTATCTTCTCATTTTGTCCTCTGCTTGAGGCTCTAGATCAAGGCAAAGCCCTTTAAACTCACACAGGACCAGGTCCAAAATCTTAAATTGCACTATCCTTAAAAGGTATTTGTCTTCCAAATAAGTCAGATAGTGGAGCTTCCCATTAGTGAGTCATGCTGACCAAACATAGTTTCTGTGCTTTTCTTGCCATAACCTTTTAATCTTCCCTTTCTTTCTTTCCTATGCCTTTTGAATGACTACTGTGAATGCATGACTCAAAACAAGTTCTTGCGCACAGTATTTTCATGATTTAAGACATTTCCGTGATCTAGGCATTGACAGCAGACTATATATTCAAAGAACAATTTTTTATTTTAGTAGAAAAACAAGTTTTTACTTTTGGTACACCATCTGTGGTGGTTTTAAAACATAATTCACAATTTCTTTGATATTCCTCCCTTCAAAATGTAGGGCCCCTCCCCTGAATAAGGATAGTACTTAGGGACTTGCTTCTAATGAATAGAATGTGACAGAAATGACAGTGTGGTATTTTTGAGACTAGGTCATAAAATGGCATTGTGGCTTCATCCTTCCTGTCTCTCTTGGGTCATTGGTTCTGGGAGAAGCCAGCTACCATGTCCTGAGGATACCCATGAGGCTCTGTGGAGAGATCCATATGACTTCAGCCAACAACTACTGAGTGAACCAATTTGAAAGCAGGTCCTCCAGCCCTAGTCAGGCCTTCAGATGACTGCAGCCCCAGGCAACATCTTGACTGCAACCTCATGAGAGACCTTGATCCAGAACCAGCTGGCTAAACTGCTTCTGAACTCCTGACCCACAAAAATTGTGAGATAGCATATGTGTGTTGTTTTAAGCCACTAAATCTTGGAGGTACTTTGTTATTCAGCGATAGAGAACTGAGATGCCATCATGTAATATTTTGTAGTAAAAATTTTGATAAACCTTTTATCTGTCTTATAGATAAGCCAACCAACATTGCTTTTAGTTCTCCTAAATTCTTACTTTTTTGTTATTACTTCTTTGGACTTTCTTGGACTGAGAGATAGGCATTAAAGTCGTTATTAGCATTATTAGCATTTTTCTGTCTATTTCTCCAAATTTCTCCTGTAGTTGCTACTTTACAAAAATTGTTGCTGTATTATTTGTTGCATAGATATTTGTAACTATTATATCTTCATAGTGAATTGTAGCGTTTAGCACTATGAAGTGTCCTTCTTTTTCTCATTTGATGCTTTTTTGCTTGAATGTTACCTTGTCTGGTATTAAGGTTATAACCCTTGCTTTTTAAAATTTGCCTTTACCCAGTACATCTTTGTTTATTCTTTTATAAATTTATTTATTTATTTTTGGCTGTGTTGGGTCTTCGTTGCTGCGCACGGGTTTTCTCTGGTTGTGGTGAGCAGGGGCTACTCTTCATTGCGGTGCGCAGACTTCTTACTGCAGTGGCTTCTCTTGTTGTAGAGCACGGGCTCTAGGCTCACGGGCTTCAGTAGTTGCAGCACTTGGGCTCAGTAGTTGTGGATTGCGGGATCTAGAGCACAGGCTCAGTAGTTGTGGAGCACAGTCTTAGTTGCTCCATGGCATGTGGGATCCTCCCCAACCAGGGCTCGAACCCATGTCCCCTGCATTGGCAGGCGGATTCTTAACCACTTCACCACCAGGGAAGTCCGTCTTTGTTCATTCTTTTAGGCTCTCTTATATCAGCCCAAAATTAGGTTCTATTTTGTGAGTCAATCTGAAAATCTTTTTCTTCTTATAAGTGATTTAAGCCCATATATATGTGTGTGTAAGCCCATATGTATATATGTGTGTGTACACACACACACACACACACACACACACACACACAAAACTGCTATGTTTGATCTCAATTATGTCATCTTTATAAATACAAAACAATTTATGGTTTTCCAGAAAACTGTGTTCGGTTTTCTTTGCTCTTTCCTTTATTTGTATGTTCTTCTCTTGATATTTAGGAAAATTTGTATTTTTTGTTCTAATGATTTCCTTTATACCAGTACTCATATAATACCTTGGTCCTCTTTTTCTTTACACATTGACTATTAGTCTCCTGCCTGGAGCAATAATGAACGAACTTGAAACCACCTTCTCTTTCCTGTGTGCCCTCCACCATCCAATTTTAGTTAATAATGTTACTTTTCTTAATGTTTATTTTTGTCCTCCTAAATATGTTATGGTTTATAATATTCAGTAGTTGGCTTTAAATGACATCCTTTAACTCCCACTTTAAAATTTTTAGACAATCAGTGAGATTATTCTACTCTTTTCTCTCTCCGCCATCTCTCTTTTTTTTTAGTTATGACTATATTGTCAGAGCATATAAAATTTATATACTATTCTTATTCCCACCTTTGTTTTAGTCTTAGATATATAGCTAAATATATAATCTCTTTGTTTCACCATTCTTATTTCCATCCTCTGTGTCCTAAATGATACATTTATTCCTAGTTGCTCTTTTTTGTTGTTTTAGGTTGCATTTCCTGGGACACAGACTAGACTCTGAGACAGAGATTTGTATACATGAAGTTTACTGGAGAGTACCTTTGGGATCAACACTTGTGACAATGTTAAGGAAGGAGTATTGGACAGTAGGAGGAGCTGAGCTGCAATTAATGGTATGCTGGTGAAGGTTTAACAACCAGTTCTCAAGGTGAGTGGGAAGGCGGGGGCGGGAAGCTCTGATTTGCAGCATTTCCAGCATGTAAATACTTCCATCATGGCCAATTTTAAGCTACCAACATGAGTCACTGAACATGGATCTGCATAGTAGCACCCATACAGATACAATAGATATAACAGGAGCATAGATAATAGTAAATGTAGTAAAATAATTAGGAAGTAATGAGTATTCATTACCTTGGTTTTGAATATAATTTATTTAATTTTGTTTTATATAATTTGTTTTAGTAATGGCTATGGTTAACAACCTGCTTGCAAAATTCCTTAAAATGTTAATTGGCTCTCACAAGCCAGTAAGAGCCAGCTCCAGCACATCACTGACCATGACCAGTCACAACAAAGGTCTTAGCCCATATCATGAAGAGCTTTGAAGTTGGAATGGCCCTTCAGCATGTTCCTCCTTGAGGCAAGGGCCTGTTCATCTTGTCATTGGAGACAGGTGGACCCTGGGGAGAGGGTTAGACCTTGGGTGAGGGAGTTTTCTTTGGCTAAAGGAAGTACTCAGAGAAGGATTCAGCTTCCAACATTCCAGCAACTTGGGGTATTATGGTGTCAGTCCTAAAGTGGGTATCTGGGGAGCACACCACAGGATCCGCTACACTTGTGTCTTGTAGTTTAATCTTGGTTTCTGTTTTGGGACAGCATTTTTTTCTGGTATACTTTCATCTGTCAAAACTTGTGACTTGTTTCTGTTTTTTGTTTTTTTCTTACAGTAGTTTCGTCTGGATACTGATTTTTTTTTGGTTACTGTTATTCATGTTTGAATATGTTGGATTTTTCTAGGTCAGCTTTTACAGATGGATCTTTTGGAGAGAATGGAGAGGGGTTTGAGTGCCTTTCCTGGTTTTTCAGCTCAAGTGCTCCCTCTTCTGTTGCTATAGTGAAGAGCAGTTTTCTTAATGATAATGTGTGCGGGGCGTGGAGGGGGGTGTTGGTGTTTTTTTGTTTTGTTTTGTTTTTGTAATCAGACTTCTGACTCTCCTATTCTTTTTTAAAGTGCACTACTTATTACCACTAACTACTTTTCTTTCTTCCAATTACCCCGGGCTGCTGTCTCCGAAGAGCATGACTTTCTTTCCAAAGTGCCTCTTTATCCTTAAAGCGGCACTTCTCAAGACTGCCACCTTTGTTCCTATGAATTTTTCGAGCCCTATGTTTTGACTTCTCTTGCCAGTGCTGCTCTGCCAATTTTCAGACCACATCTCAGCTATTCCCACTAAGGTTTGGGTGATTTCCTCCTGGACATGAATCGTTGATGTTACTGGGTTCTACCAACACTAAGACCCTCCATGTTCCCTTACTCTTTCAAACAGATTCTGTGACCACAGATACACTTGTGGAGATTTCAGATGGTCCCTACTGTATTTTTCCCAACCTGCATGTAAACTGGAGATTGTAGGATTTTTCTTTCTTTCTTTCTGTATTTAGTATCAGTTGTGGGAATTTTTTTTTATATATGATTACTTCTCCAATTTGTTTCACTTTATTTATTTATTTTGATAATCTTTGTCAATTATTACTTGATATAAAATGGGATACTGAATTATATTATGCTTACTTAAAGCAAAGCAAAACAAAACAAAACAGTAATTCCTATATCTCCATTAATTCTTTCCCAGGAAATATTCACTAACATAATTTTGAGTCATACAAACAGTTGTTGATGTTATTTTCTAAGCAGACTTATTTAGGAGTAATTTTACATCTTTCACTCTTCGATAGCTCATCTTAATTTTAAAAAACAACAAATAGCAAATAAGCAAACAAAAAATTCCCTAAGTATATTCATAGAGTATGGTATTGCTATATTGTAATTTTTTTAAAAAATCAACTCATTTTTACTTTTTATTTTTAATTAATTAATTTTTGGCTGTGTTGGGTCTTCGTTTCTGTGCGAGGGCTTCCTCTAGTTGCGGCGAGCGGGGACCACTCTTCATCGCGGTGCACAGGCCTCTCACTGTCGCAGCCTCTCTTGTTGCGGAGCACGGGCTCCAGATGCGTGCAGGCTCGGTAGCTGTGGTGCACGGGCCTAGTTGCTCCGCGGCATGTGGGATCTTCCCAGACCAGGGCTCGAACCCGTGTCCCCTGCGTTAGCAGGCAGATTCTCAACCACTGCGCCACCAGGGAAGCACTGTAATTTTTATTTTAGTCTTAGCAGACAGTTTATATCCTACAATCATTTTTCAAAAATAGGCGAAATTGTTGTTAATATTGTGGAAAAAATGAACAATTTTCTGATATCATTTTTTATATCTTTCAAAGGAAATTTTACCCACAGCACAAGAATAGCCTCACAGTATATATCAGATAGCCCTATACATCACTGAACTTCTTGATCTCTTTGTGGCATCTGTTATTTTCTAATCTTGCTTATTGCCTGTCACAGAATTATTCAGTCTTCTTTTCCTCTTGCCATCTGTTATCTGGCTCATTCTCTCTTTTTTTCTTTTTTTTTTAACATCTTTATCGGAGTATAACTGCTTTACAATGTGGGGTTAGTTTCTGCTTTATAACAAAGTGAAGCGGCTATATGTATACATATATTCCCATATCCCCTCCCTCTTGCGTCTTCCTCCCACCCTCCCTATCCCAACCCTCTAGGTGTTTGCAAAGCACTGAGCTGATCTCCCTGTGCTATGCAGCTGCTTCCCACTAGCTATCTGTTTTACATTTGGTAGTGTGTATATGTCAATGCCACTCTCTCACTTCGTCCCAGCTTACCCTTCCCCCTCCCTGTGTCCTCAAGACCATTCTCTACGTCTGCCTCTTTATTCCTATCCTGCCCCTAGGTTCTTCAGAACCATTCTTTTTTTTTTTTTTTTTTTAGATTCCATATATATGCGTTAGCATACAGTATTTGTTTTTCTCTTTCTGACTTAACTTCACTCGTATGACAGACTCTAGGTCCATCTACCTCACTACAAATAACTCAATTTCATTTCTTTTTATGGCTGAGTAATATTCCATTGTATGTATGTGCTACATCTTCTTTATCCATTCACCTGTTGATGGACACTTAGGTTGCTACCATGTCCTGGCTATTGTAAATAGTGCTACAATGAACATTGTGGTACATACTCTTTATGAATTATGGTTTTCTCAGGGTATATGCCCAGTAGTGGGATTGTTGGGTCATGTGGTAGTTCTATTTTTAGTTTTTTAAGGAATCTTCATACTGTTCTCCATAGTGGCTGTATCAATTTACATTCCCATCAACAGTGCAAGAGGGTTCCGGTTCCCTTTTCTCCACACCCTCTCCAGCATTTATTGTTTCTAGATTTTTTGATGATGGCCATTCTGACCGGTGTGAGATGATATCTCATTGTAGTTTTGATTTGCATTTCTCTTATGATTAATGATGTTGAGCATCCTTTCATGTGTTTGTTGGCCATCTGTATATCTTCTTTGGAGAAATGTCTATTTATGTCTTCTGCCCATTTTTGGATTGGGTTGTTTGTTTTTTTGATATTGAGCTGCATGAGCTGCTTGTATATTTTGGAAATTAATCCTTTGTCAGTTGCTTTGTTTGGAAATATTTTCTCCCATTCTGAGGGTTGTCTTTTCATCTTGTTTATGGTTTCCTTTACTGTGCAAAAGCTTTTAAGTTTCATTAGGTCCCATTTGTTTATTTTTGTTTTTATATCCATTTCTCTAGGAGGTGGGTCAAAAAGGACCTGGCTGTGATTTATGTCACAGAGTGTTCTGCCTATGCTTTCCTCTAAGAGTTTTATAGTGTCTGGCCTTACATTGAGGTCTTTAATCCGTTTTGAGTTTATCTTTGTGTATGGTTTTAGTGAGTGTTCTAATTTCATTCTTTTACATGTAGCTGTCCAGTTTTCCCAGCACCACTTATTGAAGAGACTGTCTTTTCTCCATTGTATATTCTTGCCTCCTTTATCAAAAATAAGGTGACCATATGTGCGTGGGTTTATCTCTGGGCTTTCTATCCTGTTCCATTGATCTATATTTCTGTTTTTGTGCCAGTACCATACTGTCTTGATTACTGTAGGTTTGTAGTATAGTCTGAAGTCTGGGAGCCTGATTCCTCCAGCTCCATTTTTCTTTCTCAAGATTGCTTTGGCTATTCGGGGTCTTTTGTGTTTCCATACAAATTGTGAAATTTTTTGTTCTAGTTCTGTGAAAAATGCCAGGTAGTTTGATAGGGATTGCATTAAATCTGTAGATTGCTTTGGGTAGTATACTCATTTTCACAGTGTTGATTCTTGCAGTCCAAGAACATGGTATATCTCTCCATTTGTTTGTATCATCTTTAATTTCTTTCATCAGTGTCTTATAGTTTTCTGTATACAGGTCTTTTGTCTCCTTAGGTAGCTTATTCGTAGGTATTTTATTCTTTTTGTTGCAGTGGTAAATGGGAGTGTTTCCTTAATTTCTCTTTCAGATTTTTCGTCGTTAGTGTATAGGAATGCAAGAGATTTCTGTGCATTAATTTTGTATCCTGCTACTTTACCAAATTCATTGATTAGCTCTAGTAGTTTTCTGGTAGCATCTTTAGGATTCTGTATGTATAGTATCATGTCATCTGCAAACAGTGATAGTTCTACTTCTTCTTTTCTGATTTGGATTCCTTTTATTTCTTTTTCTTCTCTGATTGCTGTGGCTAAAAGTTCCAAAACTATGTTGAATAATAGTGGTGAAAGTGGGCAACCTTGTCTTTTTCCTGATCTTAGTGGAAATGCTTTCAGTTTTTCACCATTGAGAACAATGTTGGCTGTAGGTTTGTCATATATGGCCTTTATTATGTTGAGGTAAGTTCCCTCTATGCCTACTTTCTGGAGAGTTTTTGTCATAAATCGGTGTTGAAAGCTTTTTCTGCATCTCTGGAGATTATCATATGGTTTTTATCCTTCAGTTTGTTATTATGGTGTACCACATTGACTGATTTGCATATATATATATATATATATATATATATATTTTTTTTTTTTTTTTTTTTTTTTTTTTTTTTTTTTGCTGTACGTGTGCCTCTCACTGTTGTGGCCTCTCCTATTGTGGAGCACAGGCTCCGGACGTGCAGACTCAGTGGCCATGGCTCACGGGGCCAGCTGCTCGGTGGCATGTGGGATCTTCCCGTAACGGGGCACAAACCCATGTCCCCTGCATCGGCAGGCGGACTCTCAACCACTGCGCCACCAGGGAAGCCCTTGCTTTGCATATTTTGAAGAATTCTTGCATTCCTGGGATAAATCCCACTTGATCATGGTGTATGATCCTTTTAAGGTGCTGTTGGATTCTGTTTGCTAGTATTTTGTTGAGGATTTTTGCATCTTTGTTCATCAGTGATATTGACCTGTAGTTTTCTTTTTCTGTGACATCTTTGTTTGGTTTTGGTATCAGGGTGATGGTGGACTCATAGAATGAGTTTGGGAGTGTTCCGCTCTCTGCTCTATTTTGGAAGAGTTTGAGAAGGATAGGTTTAGCTCTTCTCTAAATGTTTGATAGAATTCACCTGTGAAGCCATCTGGTCCTGGGCTTTTGTTTGTTGGAAGATTTTTAATCACAGTTTCAATTTCAGTGCTTGTGATTGTTCTGTTTATATTTTCTATTTCTTTCTGGTTCAGTCTTGGAAGGTTGTGCTTTTCTAAGAATTTGTCTATTTCTTCCAGGTTGTCCATTTTATCGCCATATAGTTGCTTGTAGAAATCTCTCATGATCCTTCGTATTTCTGCAGTGTCAATTGTTACTTCTCCTTTTTCATTTGTAATTCTGTTGATTTGAGTCTTTCCCTTTTTTCTTGGTGAGTCTGGCTAATGGTTTATCAATTTTGTTTATCTTCTCAAAGAACAAGCTTTTAGTTTTATTGATCTTGGCTATTGTGTCCTTCATTTCTTTTTCTTTTATTTCTGATCTGTTTTTTATGATTTCTTTCCTTCTGCTAACTTTGGGGATTTTTTGTTCTTCTTTCTCTAATTGCTTTAGGTGTAAGGTTAGGTTGTTTATTTGAGATTTTTCTTGTTTTTTGAGGTAGGATTGTATTGCTGTAAACTTCCCTCTTAGAACTGCTTTTGCTGCAATCCCATAAGTTTTGGATCATTGTGCTTTCATTGTCATTTGTTTCTAAGTATTTTTTGATTTCCTCTTTGATTTCTTCAGTGATCTCTTGGTTATTTAGTGGTGTATTGTCTAGCCTCCATGTGTTTTTATTTTTTACAGTTTTTTCCTGTAATTGATATCTAGTCTCATAGTGTTGTGGTCAGAAAAGATACTGGATATGATTTCCATTTTCCTAAATTTACCAAGGCTTGATTTGTGACCCAAGATATGATCTATTCTGGAGAATGTTCCATCAGCACTTGAGAAGAAAGTGTATTCTGTTGTTTTTGGATGGAATGTCCTATAAATATCAGTTAAGTCCATCTTGTTTAATGTATTATTTAAAGCTTGTGTTTCCTTATTTATTTTCATTTTGGATGATCTGTCCATTGGTGAAAGTGGGGTGTTAAAGTCCCCTACTATGATTGTGTTACTGTCAATTTCCCCTTTTATGGCTGTTAGCATTTGCCTTATGTATTGATGTGCTCCTAGGTTGGGTGCATAAATATTTACAATTGTTATATCTTCTTCTTGGATTGATCCCTTGATCATTATGTAGTATCCTTCCTTGTCTCTTGTAACATTCTTTATTTTAAAGTCTATTTTGTGTGATATGAGAATTGCTACTCCAGCTTTCTTTTGATTTCCATTTGCATGGAATATCTTTTTCCATCCCCTCACTTTCAGTCTGTATGTGTCCCTAGGTCTGAAGTGGGTCTCTTGTAGACAGCATATGTATGCGGTCTTGTTTTTGTATCCATTCATCCAGTCTATGTCTTTTGGTTGGAGCATATAATCCATTTACACTTAAGGTAATTATTGATATGTATGTTCCTATTACTGTTTTCTCATTTTCTTAATTGTTTTGGGTTTGTTTTTGTAGGTCTTTTCTTTCTCTTGTGTTTCCTGCCTAGAGAAGTTCCTTTAGCATTTGTTGTAAAGCTGGTTTGGTGGTGCTGAATTCTGTTAGCTTTTGCTTGTCTGTAAGTGTTTTAATTTCTCCGCCAAATCTGAATGAGATCCTTGCTGGGTAGAGTAATCTTGGTTGTAGGTTTTTCCCCCTCATCATTTTAAATATGTCCTGCCACTCCCTTCTGGCTCGCAGAATCTCTGCTGAAAGATCAGCTGTTAACTTTATGGGGATTCCCTTGTATGTTATTTGTTGCTTTTCCCTTGCTGCTTTTAATATTTTTTCTTTGCATTTAATTTTTGCATTTAATTTTTGATAGTTTGATTAATATGTGTCTTGGTATGTTTCTCCTTGGATTTATCCTGTTTGGACTCTCTGTGCTTCCTGGACTTGATTGACTATTACCTTTCCCATTATAGGGAAGTTTTCAGCTATAATCTCTTCAAATATTTTCTCAGTCCCTTTCTTTTTCTCTTCTTCTTCTGGCGTCCCTATAAGTCGAATGTTGGTTCATTTAATATTGTCCCAGCGGTCTCTGAGACTGTCGTCAATTCTTTTCATTCTTTTTTCTTTATTCTGCTCTGCAGTAGTTATTTCCACTATTTTATCTTCCAGGTCACTTATCTGTTCTTCTGCCTCAGTTATTCTGCTATTGATTCCTTCTAGAGAATTTTTAATTTCACTTATTGTGTTGTTCATCATTGTTTGTTTGCTCTTTAGTTCTTCTAGGTCCTTGTTAAACATTTCTTGTATCTTCTCCATTCAGTTTCTAAGATTTTGGATCATTGTCATTACTCTGAATTCTTTTTCAGGTAGACTGCCTATTTCCTCTTCATTTTTTAGGTCTGGTCAGTTTTTACTTTGCTCCTTCATCTGCTGCATATTTCTCTGCCTTCTCATTTTGTTTAACTTACTGTGTTTGGGGTCTCCTTTTCGCAGGCTGCAGGTTCGTAGTTCCTATTGTTTTTGGTTTCTACCCCCAGTGGGTAAGGTTGGTTCAGTGGGTTGTGTAGGCTTCCTGGTGGAGGGGACTGGTGCCTGTGTTCTGGGGGATGAGGCTGGATCTTGTCCTTCTGGTGGGCAGAACCACATCTTGTGGTGTGTTTTGGGGTGTCTGTGAACTTATTATGATTTTAGGCAGCCTCTCTGATAATGTGTGGGGTTGTGTTCCTGTCTTGCTAGTTGTTTGGCATGGGGTGTCCAGCACTGGAACTTGCTGGTCATTGAGTGGAGCTGGGTCTTAGTGTTGAGACAGAGATCTCTGGGAGAGCTCTTGCCACTTGATATTATGTGGGGCTGTGGTGTCTCTGGTGGTCCAGTGTCCTGAAATCGGCTCTCCCACCTCAGAGGCTCAGGCCTGACACCTGGCTGGAGCAGCAAGACCCTGTCAGCCACACAGCTCAGAAGAGAAGGGAGAAAATAAATAAATAAATAGTTATAAAATAAAATTTTAAAAATTATTAAAATACAAAATTTTTTAAAGTAAAAAAAAAGAAGAGAGCAACCAAACCAATAAACAAATCCACCAGTGATAACAAGTGATAAAAACTATACTATGATAAACATAAAAATCAATAACTAGTCTGTCGCATACAGCAAACCCCAAATCTACAGTTGCTCCCAAATTCCACCGCTTCAATTTGGGATGATTCGTTGTCTATTCAGGTATTCCACAGATGCAGGGTACATCAGGTTGATTCTGCAGATTTAATTCACTGCTCCTGTGGCTGCACGGAGAAATTTCCCTTTCACTTCTTTGTTCGTACAGCTCCTGGGGTTCAACTTTGGATTTGGCCCCGCCTCTGCATGTAGGTCGCCCTCTGGCGTCAGTTCTTCACCCAGACAGGAGGGGGTTAAAGGAGCGGCTGATTAGGGGGCTCTGGCTTACTCAGGCCCGGGAGAGGGAGGAGTATGGAATGCAGGGCAAGCCTGTGGTGGCAGAGGCCGGCGTGATGTTGCAACAGCCTGATGTGTGCTGTGTGTTCTCCTGGGGAAGTTGTCCCTGGACCACGGGACCCTGGCAGTGGCGGGCTACACAGCCTCCCAGAAGGGGAGGTGTGGATAGTGACCTGTGCTTGCACACAGGATTCTTGGTGGCTGCAGTAGCAGCCTTAGCATTTCATGCCCGTCTCTGGTGTCCGCACTGGTAGCCACAGCTCGCGCCCATCTCTGAAGCTCATTTAGTTGGTGTTCTGAATCTCCTCTCCTTGCGCACCCTGAAACAATGGTCTCTTGACTCTTAGGCAGTTTCAGACTTTTTCCCCGACTCCTTACTAGTTAGCTGTGGCAGTGTATCCCCCTTCAGGCTGTGTTCACACAGCCAACCCCAGTCCTCTCCCTGGGATCTGACCTCCAAAGTCGGAGCCTCAGCTCCCAGCCCTTACCCACCCCGGTGGGTGAGCAGACAAGCCTCTCAGGCTGGTGAGTGCTGGTTGGCCCCGATCCTCTGTGTGGGAATCTCTCTGCTTTTCCCTCTGCATCCCTGTTGCTGAGCTCTCCTCTGTGGCTCCGAAGCTTCCCCCACCCCCACCCCACCGTCTTCCATCAGTGAAGGGGCTGCCTAGTGTGTGGAAACTTTTCCTCCTTCACAGCTCCCTCCTAGAGGTGCAGGTCCCATCCCTATTCTTTTGTCACTGTTTTTTCTTTTTTCTTTTGCCCTACCCAGGTACATGGGGAGTTTCTTGCCTTTTGGGAAGTCTGAGGTCTTCTGCCTGCGTTCAGTAGGTGTTCTGTAGGAGCTATTCCACATGTAGATGTATTTTTGATGTATTTGTGGGGAGGAAGGTGATCTCCATGTCTTACTCCTCCACCATCTTGAAGGTCCTTCACCTGTTTATTTGTTCTTTTGTCTCTATCTTGTTGTTGCTGTTGTTTTTAAAATTTCTGTAGCATGCTAGGTCTTAATAGTTTGTATTATTATCCTCTTTCTAATTTTCTTTTTCAAAACTGACTCACCTTTTCATGGGCTACTATTGCATATACATTTTATTTTGGCTGCGCAGCTTGTGGGATCTTAGTTCCCTGACTAGGGATTGAAACCAGGCCCTTGGCAGTGAGAGTGCAGAATCCTAAACACTGGACCACTAGGGAATTCCCTCCATATCTATTTTAGAATGAGCTTGTCAAGTTTCTAAAAAGTTCCAGCTTACCTTTTTAAAAAGATTTGAAATAATTGATTAATTTGGGAAGAGTTGACGTCTTTACTAAGCTAAATTGTTTTATCTAAGAATGTAGTTTATCTATTTTTTCCGATCTTCTTTTATATCCTTTATTAAAGTTTCAAGTTTTTCGGGGAAAAGGTATTATGTCATATTTGTGGATTAATTGTTAAATATTTTATAATTTTTAGCGCTGTTGTGAATGGTAGCTTGCCATTTCTGGTTATTGCTAGTGTAGAGAAATAATATTTGTTTTTCTGCAGAAATTTTAAAATAAATGTTTAACTTTATTACATGTTTTATTCTTCAAGTTTGGGGATGAATGTGTGATTTTTTTTCTCATTTAATTCATAGATATGGTCAATAACATTGATAGTTTTCTCATGCTAAGCCATTCTTGTGTTCCTGGAAGAACATCTTGATGGTTGAATTTGGTCATATAATATTTATTTGCATCTATTTTTTTAAATCTATTTTCATTAATGACCTGGATTATGATTCTCTTTTCTTGTACTATCTATCTGAGTTTGGAATAATTTTTTCCCTCTTTTCCTATTTTCTGGAACAATTTAATTGATAAAAAGATTATTGTTTCCTTGAAGGCTTGGTAAAACTCACTATAAAACCATATAAGCCTGAGGCTTTTTTCTAGGGATAAGGTCTTAATTACTTTTCAATTTATTTGTAGGTATTTGGTCTGTTCATATTTTTAATTTCTTTTACCAATTTTGGCATTTTATAATTTTCCAAAAATCATCTACTTAAGTTTAGTGAATGAGTCTATAATTAACCATAATATTCTTTTCTATATCTGTTGTAGCTGTTGCTAGTTCCCTTGATTTCATTATGTAATTTGAGTATTTACATCTTTTTTGCTGATTAACTCATTAGACAGTTGTCCATCTTACTCATCTTTATAAATAAAATGGCAAAAATAAGTTCTAACGTAACTGAAACTATAATAAATATTAATCAGTTAAATCCATCAATAAGAAGACACAAACTCAGATTGGAGCTCAGGCTGGATTTAAAAATTAAGGTCTAGCAATATATTATTATGAGACACACTTAAAATGAAAGAATATGGACAAATTGAAAGTAGAGATATAAGTAGATATTTCAGTCTAATATGAGCAGAAACACCAAACATACAAATGTAAAAACAGATAACTGTTTTATATAAGGTTAAAGGTACAAGTTCAAGGTGAAAAGTATCAGGGACAAAGCATAAGGAGTAGGCAGACTATCAGGAGCTTAACCATGTGGTGATATCAAGTGGATAGTTGGATATATAGGACTAAAATTCAGGGGAAAAGTTCGGAAGCAAAATAAAAGCTGAGATATAAATTTGGAATCATCAGCATATATATGGTATTTAAAGCCATAAGACTGAGTGAGACTATCAAGGAAGTGTAAACAAGAAAAGAGGTCCAAGGAGTAAACTCTGAACCACTCCAACATTCTGAGGTCAGGGAGATGAAGAGGAACCAGCAAAAAGTTAGAAGTGGCCAGAAAGATAGGAGCCAAACGAGGAGAGCATCATGTCCTGGAACCACGTGAAAAAATTATTTCAAAGGAAGAGAGTGATTAGCAATTTCAAACGTTGCTAACAGGCCAAATAAGAGGAGGACTGCAAATTGACCTTTGGATTTAACAATCTGGAGGTTGTTGGTGACCTCCCTAGGAGCAAGTTTGATAATGGAGTTGGGGCAAAGACCTGATTAGAGTGGGTTCAAGAGAGGAGAGTAATTTGAGACAGTGAGTTTACACAGGTTTATTTATTTATTAATTTAGTTAGTTAGTTTGGCTGCATTGGGTCTTCATTGCTGCACGCGGGCTGTCTCTAGTTGCGGTGAGCGGGGGCTACTCTTCATTGCGGTGTGCGGGCTTCTCATTGCAGTGGCTTCTCTTGTTGCAGAGTATGGGCTCTAGGCACACGGGCTTCAGTAGTTGTGGCACATGGGCTCAGTAGTTGTGTCTTGCGTGCTCTAGAGCGCAGGCTCAGTAGTTGTGGTGCACAGGCTTAGTTGCTCCACAGCATGTGGGATCTTCTGGACCAGGACTCAAACCTGTGTCCCCTGCATTGACAGGCGGATTCTTAACCACTGCACCACCAGGGAAGACCCTACACAGTTTTTAAAAGGAGTTTTGCTGCTAAAGGAAGGAGAGAAATGGGGCAGTAACTGGCAGAGGAGGTGGATCTAGGAGAGTTGTTTGTTTTTAAGTTAAAAGTTAAGAAAAATAACATCATGTTAGAGAAGCAAAAGTCTGTACTGAGAGAAATGGGAGAATTACTGAACCAATGTCCTTGAACAGAAGAGATCTAGTGTGCAAGTAGAGAGGCTGGCATTAAATAGGAGTCATATAGTTCATCCACAGGTAACAAGAGAGAAAGTAGAATATATAAGGACAAATTCAGATAATTAGGGAGATGTGGTTAATAATGTGGAATTAATAATGATTGCTTCCATTTTCTCAGTGCAGTAGGGAGCTAGGTCATCGGCCAAGAAAGAAGATGGAAGAGAAGGCTGCAGAGATCTGAAGAGACAGGAGAAAATACAGAATTTTGTCCAGGAAAGTCAGAGTGAATGGATTAGGGAAACATAGTATATTTGCCAGGCAGCATTACGGGCCACTTGAGGTTAATGATTATATAAAGTAAGACCAGTCAGCAAGTTTGAATGTTTTCCTGAAGCTACATTCAGCTTCCAGAGTGCAGCTATGGAGTAGGCAGAGAAAACTGGATTTAAGCTGGGCTGTGGTCAGCCAAGGAGTATTTCAGAGCAAGAGAAAAACAAATGAGTTCGAGTTGAGAGCATATACCAGAAACTGATTATAATTATAACTATGGAATTCTAGCTGGGTTACAAAGGAAATGAGGACATGAAGGGGTGAGAGACAGTAAGAAGGTGGTAGAATTAATGAAGGAAAGGTCTCTGTGGAGTTCAAAAGGATTGTGAAGTTGGGGTACTAGAAGGAGAGAGCTATAAAGAGGTGATGTTTGGAGAATGAATTATTTGAAACCAAGACTATGGAAGGGTTGCAGTTTTCCTTTTTTTTTTTTTCCATTAGTCATATCCTTGACAAGGTCAAGGATATGACTAATGGGTAGAGGATTAAATCTCTGAAGGAGAACAGATCAAAGCATTGTGAGGCCAGGTGTTGGAAAGAGCCACGTGAATATTGAAATTACCAGGGATTATGACAGATGGACTGCATAAAAGTGACAGTGAGCAAGGAGGAGGTAAATGACTGCAACAGAGAGAGCAATGGGTGGTATATAGTCTCATGACAGGAGATTTAAAGCTGAGTCTTATTAGAGAGTAGGGGAGAATGATCTGGAAGTAGCATTGAGGAATGAGGAAGGTCCCTACCTCATTTCCAGGCCAAGTGATAAGGGGGATGTGAAAGTTAAAATAGACATCCTTTGAGAGGGCTGCAAGTGAGGCAGTATTATCAGGGGAGAGCAAGGGGTCAGTTATTACTTCGCGTATTTTGAGGATATATTGTTATAAGCATCTATATTAACAATATAGATGTATGATATTATCTTTATATTACACATTTTTTGATCTACTGTCTCCCTTTGCCCCTAATGATGCTTCTTGCCTTGAATTCTATTTTTGCCTGTTATTAGATGTCTGCTTGGCTTTTGGGGGGGGTTCATATTTGTCTTTTTCTATCTCTCTGTTTTAACTTTGTCCTGTCCTTTTTAAAAATTTTTATTGGAGTATAGTCAATTTACAATGTTGGGATAGTTTCTGCTGTACAGTAAAGTGAATCAGTTATACATATACATACATCCACTCATTTTTAGATTCTTTTTGTCCTGTCCTTCTTTTAAGTGTGTCTCTTGTAGACATTATATTGCTAGATCTTGTTTTTAAATTAAATCTGAGAATTCTACCTTTTCTTGGTAAATTTAACTAATTTATTAAATTCCTTTTATGTTGAACATTTTATTTCTTCTTAGATTAAATTTTCTTTCATTTTTTTCTTGCTTATTTACTTATATTAGTTTTTTCTATGGTTTGAAAAGTATGCATTTTATATTTGTTCTTCCACTGGTTATCTTTAACTTGTTACGACTCTTACTTGTATTTATCTTCCCCAACTTTTGAAACTTATCAACACCTATCTGTGTCTTCCTCCATAGTGGGACAAATACTTTAACATACACACTCTTGCCTACCTCTGGATATTGCACTTTGTTATATCTGCGGGGGGTGTGTGTGTGTGTGTGTGTGTGTGTGTGTGTGTAGTGTATGTATATTTACAATGCTTTTAGACACCAACAAGCTTTACAAAATTATTTTCTCATTTTTACTATCTTATATTTTGTAGCATTTCCAAAAGTTTCATTTGATACATCACTTCCTTCAAGAGTGTTTTCAAAGAGGATATTAATGATACTGCTGAGACCTTGAAGGTCTGAGAATATATTTGTTGTACCCTCACATTTAAGCAATAGCTTAGCTGAATATAGCTTAGATTCAAAGTTCTGTTTTCAATATTATAAAAATATTCATTATTTTCCTTTCTCTAATGTTGCTCCTGAGAAGTCTGACATTCTAATTCATTCTCTTTGTGGGTGAGCTGCTTTTCTTCGAATTTTCTCTTTGCCTTTGGAGTTCTTAAATTTCATTAAAATATCACTAAGTATTCATGTTTTCTATATCAGCCCTCTTTATCCCCACTCCCCATATACCCTTCCAATATCAGTCTTTCTTTGGAGGTTCTCACTTGTTTTTTTCATATATCATCTTCTCTCCATTAACTTTTTCTCTCCTGCTGGGACTCTTATTATATAAATGCTGTCTTTTCTATGTCTAGCTTCATTAATTTGTATATTTTTTCATCTCTTATTCATTCTCAATGTCTTCTGGAAAAGTTTCTTGACCTGATCTTGGGTTATGTTCATTTTGCTGTTTATATCATCTAGTGAGTTTATTTCAATTGTGTATTGAATATTCAGTAATCCTGCTTGGTTCTTCATAATTGTTTGTTTCTGCTTCAGTATCAATATCCTCTTTGGGAACATTTATTTGGCCTGTATTCTATTAATTCTTGTCATCTAGGGTAGGTTATTCAATTTATTATCTTCCTAATTGTCTAGTTATTTTTCCCTGTGAGGTCATTTTCCTTTACGTGTATCAGTTATCTTGGTGAGTAATGGAAGGAGAAAGGGGTGGGAGGAGTCAAGACCTGCCTTTAGCTTGTACAACTCCTGGTGAGTGGGAGGGTCCAACTTTGAATGTCTTTATATCTATTGCTCTCGTCAGAGGGCTTTGCCCCTTAGTGAAGGTCTCTGTACCCTAGGCTTCGTTCTTTTATTTATGTATTTATTTTTGGCTGCTTTGGGTCATTGTTGCTGTGCGAGGGCTTTCTCTAGTTGCAGCGAGTGGGGGCTACTCTCCGTTGCGGTGCGCGGGCTTCTCATTGTGGTGACTTCTCTTGTTGCGGAGCGCGGGCTCTAGGCGCACGGGCTTCAGTAGTTGTGGCATATGGGCTCAGTAGTTGTGGCACGCGGGCTCAGTAGTTGTGGCACGCGGGCTCTAGAGTACAGGCTCAATAGTCGTGGCGCATGGGCTTAGTTGCTCCGAGGCATGTGGGATCTTCCCGGACCAGGGATTGAACCCGTGTCCCTTGCATTGGCAGGAGGATTCTTAACCACTGCACTACCAGGGAAGTCCCCTTAGGCTTTGTTCTTTTCTAAGAATGTATTTGTCTAGGCTCCTGAGTGAAAAGAAAGCCTATGAGGAAAGGTAGGAGGAAACCCTTAGGTGTTTGTTGGCTGAGCCAGCAGTTGCTGGTTTTTTTACCTTACATCCCAGTAGTGTAACCCTATGAACTTGCTTTCTGGTATTGTAGAGGGTGATGGGGAAGGCAGTGATCTACTCTAGGCATGCAGTGGATAGAAAAGAGCCCAACTCAAAATTTCTCCCCAAATCTCCATGTTGGAAGCCGGGCCCTCCTTTGTCTAGGGCTACTATTTCCCTTCTTTATCAAACCATAACCATCTTCTGACCCTCCAGGGGTTTCTGCTGGTTTCATTTTCTTTCTTTCTTTCTTTTTTTTTTTTTTTGCCCATTCATTTCTTATTTCTGAGGCATCTTTGGGCTTGAGTTGGGTGGGGGAGGTAGACTGTGCCACTTTGCCATCATATCAGGGATCATTTTGTGATAGCCTACCTCAGTGTTTGTTGAAGCTTTGTGTTTCAAGTAATTTAGAGAAGAAGATGTTCTTTCTTGAGTGGTTATGGTAGTAGTCTGGAAATGAAGATGTTTAACCTGAAGAACTACAGGCAAAATATAAAAATATAGGTTGGACAAAGCAATGTATATACATGAAAGAAAGCAAAATAGACATTTTACTGAAACATTGAAATTTACTTTCCACATGCTTGTGTTTAATTTTACAGTCACTTGGGAATCTTCTTAAACCTGGAAACAAGACAAGAAAATTAATCTTATTACAAATTGCTCTTGAACACATTTGTGGGAAAACAGATGATTCACAGGGAAATTAAGAGTGCCACCAGGGCTCACAATGTCAAACTAGTAAAATTAGTATGTAATCCATATTTATAAAAGTCACCTTCACAAGGCAGAATGTCTCCCAGGACCAAAATCAGGAAGAGCAGAGCCTGGCAATAGTTTATACTTATTAGACAGTATTCTTACACCTAAAGTTAGAACACAGCCTAAATATTGACAATGGTTGTTATTTCTGGGCTTGGACTTGTCTGTATTTTCCAAATTTTTTATGATGAACATTCATTACTTTTGTAATTGGAAAAAATTATTCGAATGGAATTTTCAAAGTGAAATCATCATATAAATATACAAACTTGTGCAAGGATATTTGCTGCAGCATTGTTTGCAATGTTGAAAAAGATCCAGATTTCTATCAGTAGGAGAACCGTTCAATAAATTATGATAGATCTTTATAAGAAATATCATGCAAACAATAAAGATGATGATATAAGTCTATATTAATGTAGAAAAATTTCAAAGATTTACTGTTAAGTGAAACAAAGTAGGTTAAAAGACATGTCTGAAATGAGCCCATTTTTGCAACCTAAAAGTAAGTGCACAGAAATTTTTTGGAAAGTATATGCAAAAAGTTTCTTCTCAATCTTAACAGCAAGTAAAAAGTTGAGCAAAGTGAAAAATCAACGACTCTTCTTTGATTCTTTGGAGAAGTGAGGTCACAGGGCAAACCATTGCCCCCAAAATTGGAGAGACAGACAGATGATATAGAGAATTACAACTTAACTAGAACAGAAACTCATGAGCAGAAACTTCTGCAGGAACCAGTGCCTGGTAAAAAACCTAAACTGTAATTGATGAATTGCTGGAGGCTCAGTATAAACAAGTCTGAGAGTTAAAAACTCCAGGGGACCTAGTCAAAGGGACCTTCAGAAACTCTACTAGGTCCTGACAGTGAAGATTGGAGAAAAATCCCCTCATGTTTACCCCAGAGGAAGGGGGAAAGTAACCATTCTGAAATACAGCAGAGCATTCTGTTCTTAACAAATCTGCCCTCAGGAGAAACTATTTTACCAGAGTCTAACATGCTGGGGTTTTATCAGGGCCTAACCTACTTGGAGGAAGGGAAATACTCAACTCCAGTCAGCTCTAGCCATCCTGTCCCATCTAAGGTGGAGTGGGAGTCATGGGTACTGAGAAGCACTGGTAAAGTTCATAGTCCAGAGGCATAGGCTCTCCAAAAGACTGAGACCTAATCGTAGAACTATAAAATGTTTCCCCTTCTCCAATACTTCACCACACCACTAAAGGCCTATTTACCAGAGTTTCTTTCACCTAGTATATCATGTCTGGATTTTAATTTAAAAATTACAGGGCACGCTAAAAGGCAAAAAAATACAGTTTGAAGAAGCTGAACACGCATCGGAACCAGAGTCAGATATGGTAGTGATGTTGTAATTATGATAATTATAATCATAATTAACTGTGATTAATATGCTAAGGACTTTGATGAAAAAGTAGATAGCATGCAGGAACATTGGATAATGTGAATTTTCTTCAAAGAAGAACTCTCAAGAGAAATTTTAAAATATTTTGAACTAAATGAAAATGAAAATACATACTTATCAAAATTTGTGGGATGCAGCAAAAGCGGTGTGCTTAGAAGGAAATTTATAGCATTGAATGCACATGTTAGGAAAGAAAAAAATCTTAAATCAATAATCTAAGCTTCCACCTTGGGAAACTAAAAAAAGAGGAGTAAACTAAATCCAAAATAAGCAGAAGAAAAGAAGTAATAAAAATTAGAGCAGAAATCAATAGAGAAAATCAACAGATTTAAGTGGGCATCTTGCTCATCCCTCAACCATGTGCTTATGTTGTTTAGAGTTACATATATAGTTAAGTATAAAGCCAAATGTGTAGAAATATTAACAGCAAATTCAGTATAGTGGTTTCTATGGAGCAAGAAGGAGAAAAATGTCATTGGTTAGGGGTACACAGAGGAATTCACCCTTATGTGTGTTTGTATTATGTATTTTTAATTTTTGCTTTTTGGGTTTTTCCTTTCTTTTTTAAAAAAATTTACTTAAGTTATTTATTTTTGGCTGCGTTGGGTCTGTGTTGCTGCACACGGGCTTTCTCTAGGTGTGGCGTGCGGGGGCTACCCTGCATTGCAGTGCGCGGGCTTCTCGCTGCAGTGGCTTCTCTCGTTGCGGAGCACGGGCTCTAGGTGCACAGGCTTCAGTAGTTGTGGCACGCAGGCTTACTTGCTCCAGAGCATGTGGGATCGTCTCGGACCAGGGGTCGAACCTGTGTCTCCTGCATTGGCAGGCAGATTCCTAACCACTGCACCACCAGGCAAGTCCTTTCCTTTCTTTTTCTTTCTTCTTTTTTTTTTTTTTTTTTGCGGTACGTGGGCCTCTCACGGTTGTGGCCTCTCCTGCTGCGGAGCACAGGTTCCGGACGCACAGGCTCAGCGGCCATGGCCTCACGGGCCTAGCCGCTCGGCGGCATGCGGGATCCTCCCGGACTGGGGCACAAACCCGTGTCCCCTGCATCAGCAGGCGGACTCTCAACCACTGCGCCACCAGGGAAGCCCCTCCTTTCTTTTTTAAAGAGCATGTTTAATTTCTTTTTCTTTTTAATTTTATTTATTTGTTTAGGCCATGTCTCACGGCATGTGGGATCTTAGTTCCCCAACCAGGGATCAAACCTGCACCCCCTGCAGTGGAAGTTCAGAACCTTAACCATTGGACCACCGGGAAAGTCCCCGCATGTTTTATTTCTTAAGCTTAGTGTTGCATTTGCAGATTTTTGAATATTACTGTGCTTTTAGCTGTCTGAAATATTGATAATAAATATCTTTAAAATATTCTATAGCCCTCTAGATAAAGTCCAGGGAACCTAATATGGATTACAAACACCTTCATAGTTTCTCTGACCCCACTTACCTCTCTAATCTTGCCACTTCTAGTTTGTACACAGTGGTCCAACCAGGCTGACCAATTTTCCTCAAAAGACCTGCAAGCCTTTGCCATTCCCCCTCTCCAGCACAGCCAGCCCTCCTCCCCTTTTCATCCATCTTCCTCTTGTTATTAAATCTTTGCTTAATTGTCCATAACTTTAGGAAAACTTCTCTGGCACTTTATCTTTGTGTGGGTTGAGTACTTCTTTGTAATTCCAAAATATTTAGTACTTTCACCATCTCTTACCACTTATTCACACCATATTGGAATTGTTGATTTACTTCTCTGTAGCTTCCATTTGAATATAAAAGTATAGAAACTGTCTCATTTATCTTAACATCCCTGGCCTCTGCCTAGTATCTGGCAGTAATAGGCCCTCAGTAAATATTCTTCTAGGAGTCAATTAGTTAGTTAATGATGGGCTGGTTTACTTAACATTCTTTTTTTTTTAATTTTTATTTATTTTATTTTTGGCTGCGTTGGGTCTTTTGTTGCTGCATGTGGGCTTTTCTGTAGCTGTGGCGAGCGGGGGCTATTCTTTGCTGCAGTGCGCAGGACTCCCATTGCGGTGGCTTCTCTTGTTGCAGAGCACGGGCTCTATGCCTGCAGGCTTCAGTAGTTGTGGCACGTGTGCTCAGTAGTTATGGTTCATGGGCTCTGGAGCACAGGCTCAGTAGTTGTGGTGCACGGGCTTAGCTGCTCTGTGGCATGTGGGATCCTCCCGGACCAGGACTCGAACCCGTGTCCCCTGAACTGACAGGCAGATTCTTAACCACAGAACCACCAGGGAAGCCCTACTTAACATTCTTGAGGCATGCTATAATTTAATTTTTAATGTGAACCCTGTTTAATAATCAGTATTTAGTTGGAATCATAAATCTTAACCATCCCATAGTGTGGTTAGAAATAATTACCTGGAAAACAGAAACAAAAATAAAAACAAACAAAACCCAAAACAGAAATCATTACCTGGAATAAAGTTCTCTTCAGTCATTCGTATATCAAAGTTTGGGTTAAACTAGGTCTTGCCTTTGTTTTTTAGGATTAGCTCATAGTAGGTGTTCATCAGATTTTTATTTTTATAAATTCAATTTTGGTGACTATAATAGGTATTACTCTAATGGATGGTAAGTATGATACCACTTGCATTTAATGAACCTAATAAAAATGCCATTGTTACTTATATTTTCTTCTTAGTCTGCTCTTTTGCTTCATTTTCCTTAGAGTCCATGTGCTGCTAACTAAAGATTGTGATTTACGAATAGCTCCTAACCCCGTATGTAAAAAAATACTTTACAAAAATTATTTATTTATTTATTTGGCTGTTTCGGGTCTTCGTTGCAGCACACGGGCTCTTCATTGCAGCTTGCAGGCTTCTCTCTAGTTGTGGCGTGTGGGCCTTTTTCTCTCTGTAGTGAGCTCTGTAGTCTGTGGCTCGTGCACGGGCTCTCTGTTTGAGGCACTCGAGCTCAGTAGTTGTGGCGCACGGGCTTAGTTGCCCTGCAGCATGTGGGATCTTAGTTCCCTGACCAGGGATCAAACCCGCATCCCCTGCATTGGAAGGTGGATTCTTTACCACTGGACCACCAGGAAGATATAATATTGTTTTATATCTTAATAAAATAATACAACTTTCCTTTCAAACAAAAGTTATATGCCAAAATGTTAGCAGCAGTATTATCCCTGAATGGTAGGGGTCCAAAGTAATTTTTAAATTTTCTTTGTTATACTTTCTTATACTTTATATATTTTTGAAATATTTTTGTAAAAATATATCAAATTATACTTGGAAAAAAGCAATTCCCTATTTAAAAAGAAAAACTTTAGGAAAAAGACTTTAAGTGGAATGGCAGATGGTCAGCATGGAAACAAGAAGCATGGGGTCACAGAAGAGTCTCTGGAAAAGCAGCATGCTGCGTAGCCAGCATAACTGTCCAGGTTGTTGGTCAGGTACATTCTTATGGTAGAGATGAATCCACATCATAATCTTATGTCACAACCATCGATATCACATAAACAGCTGCTTCTGCCCTGATTCTGTATTTGCCAGACAACTTTCTAATTTCTGATTTATGTCCTAAGTAGTTGTTCCCCCTTTAGGGAAAATGCTCTAATACGCCAAGGCAAACATCTGAACCATTTCCTTATTTTCAAGCGTGCAAGCCCCCTGCTAGGACCAGCCCTTAGAAAAAATAAAGAATTATGACATAGCACACTAGGGACTTCCCTGGTGGCACAGTGGTTAAGACTCCACACTCCCAATGCAGGGGGCCCGGCTTCAATACCTGGTCAGGGAACTAGATCCCACATGCATGCCACAACTAAGAGTTCTCATGCCACAACAAAGGAGTTGGCAAGCTGCAACTAAGGAGCCCGCCTGCCGCAACTAAGACTTGGTGCAGCCAAATAAATAAATAAATAAATATTTTTTTAAAAAAGAATGAATGACATATCACACTATATGCCAGCTTTCTCTGCCCATCTTTTAAACAAAGATTTGAATAGTGAAAGACAGAAAGGCACGTGTACGTGTTTGCTTATGTGTGACACACAGAAAGTGGCGGGGACATAGGGTGAATGACAGAAACAGAAAATCCAGTCATTCTGAGTGACTCTAACCTTTGTCTACTGTATGGTAAGTAAGAATTTTCACATCAGATGGTCTTTATCTCAGTGAGAGAGAAATATTTAAACGATTTAGCTTAAGGTAAATTTCAGGTATCTTTAGTGTGGCATGTAGAACTTGTTTGAAATTCTGGTTCTGCTTCAGCTTCCTAGTCTTTAAAATGCTTGCTCTCTTTACCTCATCAGGATGGCTGTGAGGTTTAAATTTGATATTAGATTCACTGTTTGTGAAAAGCACCACACAACTGTGAAGTGTTATTGTTATTACTATTACTTAACAGGTAATAGTACTTCCCTCAATAAAAATTGCACCAGATAGCCTGCAGTTTCCAAAGCTTCCTCTGCCCTAAGAGAGTCCTGTTGAAACTGTTCTTTTGGGAATTCCCAGTGGTTAGGACTCAGCACTTTCACTGCTGGGACCCGGGTTCAATCCCTGGTCAGGGAACTAAAATCCCACAAGCTGTACATGCAGCCAATAAATAAATAAATATTTTTGAAAATATTTTTTAAAAATGGAAACTGTTCTTTTGAGAGTTGCTGTCTTTTGTAATTCCTCAGTATTTTATCACCCCCTACTTTGATTATTACCCCTTTGGGGAAAGAAACATAGATTTATTCATTCATTCAACATTGAACTTTTTTGGGTATCTCTAATGGGTCAAAATGTCAGATCTCCTGGGATACAAAGAGACAGATGCATAAACAGATCATTATAATACATGTGGTAAATACAATGATAGAGTAATAATCTTAGGATATTATGGGAGTTTGGGGAAATGGCACATAAGGGCAATAGGGAAGATTAGGAAAACTTTCCTCAGGGGGAAAAGTATAAACTGATTAAGTCAGTAATATTTTGTGCTGCAAGTAACAGAATCCCTACCCTCTTGCACTGTTTGTGGGCATGTAAACTGATACAGCCACTACGCAGAACAGTATGGAGGTTCCTTAAAAAACTAAAATCAGAACTACCATGCAACCCAGCAGTCCCATTACTGGGCATATACCCTGAGAAAAGCATAATTCAAAAAGAGTCATGTACCACAATGTTCACTGCAGCTCTGTTTGCAGTAGTCAGGACATGGAAGCAATCTAAATGTCCACCGACAGATGAATGGATAAAGAAGATGTGGCACATATATACAGTGGAATATTACTCAGCCATAAAAAGAAACGAAATTTAGTTATTTGTAGTGAGGTGGATGGACCTAGAGTCTGTCATACAGAGTGAAGTAAGTCAGAAAGAGAAAAACAAATACCATATGCTAACACATATATATGGAATCTAAAAAAAAAAAAAAAAGGTTCTGAAGAACCTAGGGGCAGGACAGGAATAGAGACGCAGATGTAGAGAATGGACTTGAGGGCACGGGGAGCGGGAAGGGTAAGCTGGGACGAAGTAAGAGAGCGGCATGGACATATATACACTACCAAATGTAAAATAGCTAGTGGGAAGTAGCTGCATAGCACAGGGAGATCAGCTCGTGCTTTGTGACCACCTAGAGGGGTGGGATAGGGAGGGTGGGAGGGAGGGAGACGCAAGAGGGAGGAGATATGGGAACATATGTATATGTATAGCTGATTCACTTTGTTATACAGCAGAAACTAACAGACCGTTGTAAAGCAATTATACTCCAGTAAAGATGTTAAAAAAAAAGTAACAGAATCCCTGACTAAGGATGGTTGAAACTGAAAAAGTCATTTATTGCTCACTTAACAAAAAGGCCAGAGGCAGGTGTACTCAGGGTTGTTCCAGCAACTTAATGTTATCAAAGATAGGGTTTCATTTATCCTCCTCCTCTGTAATTCTTGGTGTATTGTCTTTTTGTCCTGTGGTTATCACCTCAGGGTTGCCAAAGATGACAATAGCTCCAAGCATCACATGACACATCAAGGCAGGGAGAGAAATTTTAGTTCTAGTCATCTCTGTTGGAAACAGGAAGAAAGGGTGCTGGAGAGTAGGGAGGTTTTTGTTTTTATATATTTTTAATTAAAAAAATCATTTATTTATTTGACTGCCTTGAGTCTTAGTTGCAGCACATAGGATCTTCGTTGTGGTGCACGGGCCTCTCTCTAGTTGTGGCACGCGGGCTCCAGAGCATGTGGGCTTAGTTGCCCCAAGGCATGTGGGATCTTAGTTCCCCGACCAGGGATGGAACCCACGTCCCCTGCATTGGAAGGCGGAATCTTAACCACTGGACCACCAGGGAAGTTCCTATATTTTAAATTAAAAAAAAATTTTTTTTGAGATAAAGTAAAAGAAGAAATATGTTATCGGCCCTGGATTTTTGCACGTAGTGTTCCTTCTGCCTGGCATCCATGGTCTCTTGAACCCTTTCCACATATTATATCTCAGTGCCTCATTATAGTACCTGGCACATAGGAAGTAGTAAATATTTTTGAAAGGAAAGCAGGCAGAGCAAAAATAGAGGCAGTTGAACACAACAGGCAGTTAATCTCCTTAAAACATATTGTCTAGGGGCTTCCCTGGTGGGACAGTGGTTAAGAATCTGTCTGCCAATGCAGGGGTCACGGGTTCAAGCCCTGGTGCAGGAAGATCCCACATACCACGGAGCAACTAAGCCCATGGGCCACAACTACTGAGTCTGCGCTCTAGAGCCCGTGAGCCACAACTAGTGTGCCCGTGTGCCACAACTACTGAAGTCTGCGTACCTAGAGCCCATGCTCCTAAGCCAGAGAAGCCACGACAATGAGAAGCCTGCACACCCCAGCAAAGAGTAGCTCCCGCTCGCCACAACTGGAGAAAGCAGGTGTGCAGCAACGAAGACCCAACGAAGCCAAAAATAAATAAATAAATTTTAAAAAACATATTGTCTAAAATCAGGGGAGGTAAGTAATAAGGCAATTACAATACAGAATGGTAAGTGCTAAGATAGTATTAATTATAAGACGCTATGGGAGAACACAGGAGTCAGAGAAGACAGCTCGGAAAGAGTGATTGGGAACTTCCCTTTGATCCAGTGGTTAAGACTCTGTGCTTCTAATGCAGGAGGCGGGTGTTCCATCCCTGGTCAGGGAACTAGGATCCCACATGCCCTGCGGCATGGCCAAAAAAAAAAATGTTGAGGAAAAAAAAAGAAAGAGTGATTGTTTAAACTGAGATCCGAAGGATGGTAGAAATAACCAAACCCAGAGGGAAAAAAGTCTCTTGGTTTGGACTATAATTGCTACAAAGTAAAAAAATATATAATCCTCTTTGAGGGAGAAAGACCTTGAAGAGATTCTAGGGAGGAAAAAAGGAGGGGGAGGATGGCAAATAGTAATGGATCATGTAGTGCCCATTATTACTAATTAAAGATGTCTTAAAAATAGGTTTAGTGAAAAATAGAAAACAATCCAAGTCTTCAATTCTTCTATTTCCTATAATGTCTTATTAAAGTTTATCACTGTTTTCAGCATCTCCTACTCTGAAAGTTTTCAAACAACTAACTCTATAACTCAGAAACTCCTAATACATATTTTGTATCTAATATCATGTAAAAATGGAAGTTTTGGCAAAACCCAATGGAAGGGTTGCCAGATTAAATACAGGGTGCCTAGTCAAATTTGAACTTCAGATAAATAATAAATAATTTTTTACAATTACATGGGCCACACATATACTAAATCACTTGCTGTTTATCTGAAATTAAAATTTAACTGGGTGTCCTACCTTTTTATTTGCTAAATCTGGCAACCCTAACAATGGATACCAAATTCTGAAGAGAAGTGCTAGACTAGGATTTACAAAGAACTTAGCTCTTAATCTTTTAACTCACGGTGAGGGTATGAGATGGTCAAGGAGAAGAGGATTTTGAGAGTGCTTCTACCCTTCCTCCACTCCAAGAACTTAACACGAGTCTCCAATTTGGAGGCCCAGTAGACAAGGGTCTGATTCCATACCCGAAAAAAAAACCATACCTGACTGATTGGCTAGCTGCTCTAATGGCAGAAACAAAGAAAAAGCTGCTGCTGCATTGGGATAGGCCTTCAGCCTCAGAGTTTATCTGGACAAAGGAGGCTCAAGTGTTTCCTATAGACTAGATGAGGGCCACACATACATATATACCCAGGAGAGATGACATAGGGCTGTCATGTATTCTGTCCAGGAGAACTGCCTTAATATGCAAACACATCTCAGCAGAGAGAAGCTGGGGGTATCACACATGCAAACAACCAGTTGGAATAGAAATGTATCTGCCATGATGAAGAAATCTGCAGGGAATTCCCTGGCTGCCCAGTGGTTAGGACTCCGCACTCTCACTGCCAAGGGCCCAGGTTCCATCCCTGGTCAGGGAACTAAGATCCCACAAGCCGTGGGGTGTGGCCAAAAAGAAAAAAACATGCAGAAGACATCTGCAGTTGAGTGACCTCCAGTGATGATGATCACCAAGGAACTCACCAAGTACATCCATGAAAGAGTCATCTTCAAAAATCTGTCACATCCAGGAAGCAATGATGTGAGAAAATGCAACAGTGGTAGTCAGTAAGAACTTTCTCTTTCCCTTTCCCTCTCCTCCCTTCTCAGAACTGTAATCCATAAGAAGTCCAATGCCAGCAAGCTGGAAAAGTTGGAACAAAAGCAGTAGGCCACAAGAGAGAAAATAAGCTGTTCATGTCCTCCTTCCCTGACTGTTAAGTTGCAATAGTCTAAGCTGGAAGAGAGGAGAACTTTAAAAGAAAATTAAAGCTTTATTATACATGGTTCTGGACATTTTAATTACCGACTAGATAAACTTACATTATTAAAAAGTTACCAGTAATGGGGACTTCCCTGGTGGTCCAGTGGTAAAGAATCCATCTTCCAATGCAGGGGATACGAGTTCGACCCCTGGTCGGGGAATTAAGATCCCACATGCTGCGGGGCAACTGAGCATGCACACCACAATTACTGAGCCTGAGTGCCTCAACTAGAGAGGTGTGCCCACAAACTACAGAGCCCACACTCTCTGGAGCCCACACGCCCCAGCAAAAGATCCCGCATGCCACAATGAAGATCCCACCTGCCGCAACTAAGAATAAATACTCGCGACACAGCCAAGAATAAAATAAATAAATAAAATAAATATTTTTTAAAATACTATATAAAAAAAAGTTACCAGAAATGTCATGGAACCATCTAGGTTTTCATCTAGAGGTAGGGTAAGAACTAGCTTCACTGAATAAATGTAAAGGGATGTAAAATCACTTTGGAAAATAGCTTAGCCATTTCTTATAAAGTAAATATACACTTATCATACAACCCAGCAATCCCACACCTGGGTATTTTTCTAGGAGAAGTCAAAACTTACATTCACCCCAAATCCTGTATATGAATTTTTATAGCAGTTTTATTCATAATTGCCAAAAACTGGAAACAACTCAGATGTCTTTGACCTGGTGAATGGATAAAGTAATATGGTATAGCCATACAGTGGAATAATACTAGTCAGGAAGTAAAAGGAAATGAATTACTGATACGTGTAACAGCATGGATGAATCACATGAATTATGCCACGTGGAAAAAGCCAGATTCAAAAGATTGCATACTGTATACTTCCATTTATATGACATTCTGGAAAAGAGAAAACTATAGGGACTGCAAGCAGATTAGTGGTTGCCATAACTATGCACTTGTCAAGACTCAGAACTGTACCCTAAAGAGGTTAAATGTATATACGTTATACCTTAAAAAAAGAATCTATGGAAAGCTCCTTGATTCTGAGTACTTCCAAACAGTAAATTGCAAGTAGGAGACTCACTAACTTTGTAGGATTTAGCATGAGTAAGAAGTGAATAGTTAGGTCAGTAGTATATCTAATAGTTGAAGCTAGCTGTGGAATGGAGATAAAGGAAATATTATTCAAAGAAAATTTTATACATCTTGTCCCAAGCACTATAGGCATTAAATTAGCAATGTTATCTCTCCAAATAGCCTAAGTTAATTAATTTAATTACTCAAAAAATGTAAGGGAAATGGGAGACAAAAAGAAAGCTGCTTTCTGATTATAACCTATAACTTAGGAGTCATACTTATTCAACTTAATGGTTACATTTGATTTGGTTACTTTTTTTCATGAACGCTTGTGCTCATGGTATATGATTTTATATTGTATACATTATATAATATTTTTGCTATTACTTTACTTTATTATAGAATTTTAAGTGTCTTATTTCATGGTGTCTGCTACCTAAACAAATTGATGAGTTAACACTATTTCTTCTTACCCCAGGACTTGGATTTCACCAGAATAAATCAGACTGCTCCCACAAACTCTTTCAGGTTACAAAAGTTCCATTTCTAAATTCTTAGCTTAGAACATTAAATAATTCTCTTACTTGAGAGAGGTAATGAGACTCCAAAACTCTTCACTTCCACTAGAATGGTTTCCAATAGTTTCAGTGAGAATCTGGTTTAACAGAATTTGGAAATGTGGAACCACATGACCACCTTACCTGTTCTCTCCGAGTCTCTTCAGTGCATCCTGGGATACAAGCATCGAATTTACTTCAAATTTGGCCTAGATATGACAACTGCATTTAAGGTCATGTTACTGAATCATGAAGTGGGCGAGAGCATTCTACTACGGTCTTTCTGGTTCTTCCAGTAATAAATCCCTAAGGGTGGAATTCAAAGTGGACCTATCTAGTGTTAGATTAGGTTTCATGGTATTATAACTGCTTTTTGTCTGTTTGTTTGCTTGTTTATATTATTCCAGTAGTGACATCTATAGGCCTATGAAGAGAAATAAAAGACTAATGTTGAATTTACCTGTACTATTTTATGGCTGGTGTGAGTCTGACCTCACACCAAAAAACTACTTTTGGCAACTCCCTGGTGCTGTAAGAGAAAGTCAGGTTAGGGAAACAAAAGGTATGTGACCAAAGGCCCAATTACCAGAGTGCTCCCTCCCAGTCCTTAACTTACTTTGGTTGAATGCATATAAGAGATCTTCTGAACGTAGAGTGAACATCTAACTGGAGCAGCATAGGAATATCTGGGTACCCACCCAGCTGGGCCCAGAGTGATTACATTGATGTCTTCTCTGTTATTGGGTAACTTGAAGTGAATAGATCAGCATTCCAGATGGCTTCCATTTGGTCTTCTTGTCTAGAGAATCAGAGAACAAGCACCATTTGGAAGCGTTAAACTCTCCTGAACTCCATAGCCATTCAAAAGATATAATTCCTATTCTCGCCCCTTCTCTTCACCACCACCGTGTCCTATAAAGCCCCCCTGGAACCAAAGAACATTAGCTATGCCCACTTTGACCGAGAGATGGATTAAAACAGCAGAATTTGCAGAAATAACGTTTTTTCCCCCTGAAAGTTGCATTTCTGACTTCACCTACTAATACGTTTTAAAACGACTTTCTTAGCTTCGTGGAGTATACACTCCATATGCAGGCTATGTTTCCCCCACAGCAGTCTTTTCCCCTTCCTTCCCAAAGTTCCTACCTTCTTAAAAAAAAAAAAACAACAAGTAATGCTTCTAAGTTTCTTCACTGTGTGTATTAAAATAATTTGTTTCTTCATAAGGAAGAATCAACTTCATTTTTTTTAAGGAACTCAAAATTAGTTATTAAATATTTAAGTAGAAATAAGCCTTTTGCTAAATTAGCTAAGAAAATTAATATTCTCCACTGAACCATATCAAAACTGTGGAGAAGGGGAAGCTCTTGGGCAGGAAAAAGAATCATGAGGTCCCAGATATTATCCAAAGAAAGTTTAATGTCAGTCTTTCCTACCACATACCTGAACTTATTGAATATGTCATACTTTTTGTCCTCTTCTTTTAGGATTGGCTGTTGAACAAATTTGGTAGAGGCAGATATTTGCTTCTTTTTGATGATCAAAGGGATAGGTTGATTTAGATTCAATTTATATATCTCTTGAAGCTAAACATAAATAAATCAGAAAAAGGAAATCATGAAAAGAAAGGGCCAAAGTCTTTAGGAAGGTCTTCCTAGCTGGCCTTAGCTAAACTATGACACTTCCTTTTCCTTGGAAAAGGAATTCTCCTTCTCCAGGCCCTTTCTCCCTTCCTCCTGCCACTCCTCGACCTCTACCTGCCTCCAACACACAATTTCAGAGTTGGCAACTGTGATGTATAAAAACCGTGGTCCTGCATTAAGTTCTAGTTTTAGTCCTCTCATTTCCCAGCTTTGTGACTTTGGGTTAGTTGCTAATTTTATCTGCACTTCTTTCTTCTCATTTCTAAAACAAGAATAATAAACACAGGGTTCTTATGAGAGTTGTGTAAGACAATATATTCATCAGTTGTGAAACATTGTGCAAATATAATGATAGCTAATTTTGACTGTCAGGTGCCTTCTATGTATTAATTTATTTGATATTTGCTACCTTATGAGATAGGTGCTATTATTATCCTTGTCTTCTTACATATGGGGATATGAAGCTCAGAAAAGTTAAGTGGCTTGCCCAAGATCTCTTAGCTAGTATGTGGTGAAGCTGATTTGAACCCAATCTGGTAGCAGAACCAACCTCTTGACCACCACTCTGATTCAGTGTATTTATTCATTTCTACCCTTTTCTTCCTTTTTGCTTTTTCCCCTCCCTTCTTGATGCCTTGATACCCACCTCATCATCTAGATTCTAGCTTCCCTGACCCCAGACCCATATTAATCCCCTGAAATGCCCTAGACATTGTAATTCCTGTCAGACAGTTCATGACACTGCCAATTCATCTTGCTTTACTCCATTTACATTGGTCGTATTTTCCAAACCCAGAACTGTCAAAAATATCCAATTTTTGAGGTCAGAGAGTTTTAATGTTTAAAGTGTACTTCTAGGGACTTCCTTGGTAGTCCAGTGGGTAAGGCCCGTTGCTCCCAATGCAGGGGGCCCAGGTTCAATCCCTGGTTGGGGAATGAGATCCCGCGTGCATGCCGCAACTAAGACCCAGTGCAGCCAAACTAAAATAAAATAAAATAAAATAAAGTAAAATAAAATAAAATAAAGTAAAATAAAATAAAATAAAATGTAACTTCTTGGGTGTTCCCTGATGGCCTAGTGGTTAGGATTCCAGGCTTTCACTGCTGTGGCCTGGATTCAATCCTTGGTTGGGGAACTGAGATCCTGCAAGCCGCGTGGCATGGCCAAAAAAAAAAGAAAAGAAAAGAAAAGAAAAAGTAACTTCTGGAAAATTCACAATATGTCTATAATGAGAAGTCTCTCTGTACCTTCTAGAGTAGCAAGTAAACTAATCTTGTAAATTATTTACTTTAGTAAAAGAAAATGATGTATAAATATTCCTAGAACTCCAAGAATGTTCCAGAACTCCATGCTGGAGAAAATAATGGGAGCATATAATCCCAGAACAAAGAACTCTAATCTCATCTCTATAACTTTTGGAAGGTATCACTTCCAAAAGCATACTGATGGTCATCTCAGAGAGGGCTCTGAGACATAATTGGGTGGATGTCAGAGTTTAGCAGGATCTTCTGTGCCTGGTGCTATGTAAGCAAGTTAAGTACACCCTTATCTCCATTTTTTGTAAATGCATATTAAAACTTGCTTTCTGATAGTTTTGAGGAATGTAACCACCAAGAATCAGCTGGAGAGCAGTGAGCTCAAGAGGTTTCATATCTAGAGGCTGGTAGATGTGGGTTGACTAGGAAGGCGTTGAGCATTTCTGGAAGTCTCTCCTATTCTAACCTTTTCTCATCTAGAGAGTCCAGCCAGTATTCCTGTTGTCAACTTGGGAGTTTCACTGAAGTCACAGTGTAGTGGATTGAATGATGAACTCCCCAGAAGATAAGTTCACTCAGAACATGTGAATGTGGCCTTATTTGGAAAAAGGGTCTTTACAGATGTAGTTAAGGATCTCAAGATGAGGTCATCCTGGTTTAACCAGATGGGTCCTAAATCCAATGACACATGGCTTTGTAAGAGGAGAACATAAAACACACTAGGAAGGAGGCCATGGGAAAGACAGAGGCAGAGATTGGAGTTATGCAGCTACAAGCCAAGGAATGCCAAGGATTGTCTATAGCCACCAGAATCTAGAAGAGAGACTTGGAACAAATTTCTCCCTCAGAGCCTCCAGAAGGAACCAACCCTGCCAACACCTTGATTTCTCGAACTGGCCTCCAGAACTGTAAGAGAATACATTTCTGTTGTTTTAAGCCATGAAATTTGTAGTATGTTATGGTATCTCCGGGTAACTTATTTTCAAAGCCTACCACTTTGCCTTTTCTTACAACACACTGGGGAGAGGGAAAAGAAAACAGATTACCTGGCTGAGTAAGTACGTCATTTTCCTCAGGCACTGATTCTGTTTCTGCTGTAGCGACTTCTGCTTCCCTGTGCAGATCTGCATCACCTTTTTTTGATAGTCATCAATTCTGCTCAGCATTATGTAGAGGTTCTGGGTCTCATAACCTCTCCCAGTATTCTGGATGGCTTGTAACCATTTAATTATGTTGTTTCTTGGAAAAATTAACAAGAATGAGATTCATATAATTACTGACACTAACTCAGCAAACCTGGTGTCACCATTCTCATCTCATCCTTAGTAAGTAGAGAGAGATAGTATAGGGGTGGCAGGCTTGCTTAATGAGACCTTAATCTAGTTCCCTATATGACTAAACTTTCAAAACTCTATATGACTGTCAAATTTTCATTAACTCCTCACAGAGTTTTTAGTGTTAAAATAATGTTGCTTATTATTTTTTTAATATATTATATTTTAGTATTGATATGTATACAACGTATAGAAGGTACTTAATACAATTATGAAAAAGAGTGTCCTTGCCTTCAAAGCACTTACAAGCCAGATTAGGAGACTAATAAATTGTGTCAGAGAGAGAATGAAATAAATGCTAAATAGCAATTTAGCTGTTTGAGCAAAACATAATTAATTCTAATAAGAGGAATAAAGAATGCTTCGTAGGAAGATATTGAATAGGATCTTGAGGAACAGTCATAAAAATGTAGTACTCTCTTTACTATAATGTAATAGGCCACAGTGTTTGGGCCTCCAAAACATAGTTTTCTGCCATCCCTATTCTACAGGAGAGGAAAAGGATTCTGAGCAAAGTTCAGTAATTTTCTAAAGTCACATAATTGATAAATAACAGATTTTGGAAGCAAACCCAGATCTTTTCTCTTTCCACAATACCAGTATTTTGCAAAGTATGGACCCTAATCACCTGGACTGAATCATTTTATTGGGGGTGGGAGGGTGGTGCTTGTTGAAAATGCAGATTCCAGGGTGCATCCCCAGACCTTTTGAATAAAAAATCTTGGTGGTAAGCTTCAGGATCTGTATTTCAAAAAAAATCTCAGGTAAAACTTATAGCCACTGAAGTTTGAGAAGAAGGGGATGAAGAATTCCAGGTTGAGGGAACACTATAAATAAAGGCAAGACAATAAAAGTTATATTTTGGGAGTGGTGAATAGTCTGGAACTTTTAGATCACAGATATGTGAAAGGATATAGTGGGGGATGAGACTGACATAGCTGGATCATGAAAGGCTTTAAACAGCATATTATGGAGTTTGGATTTTGGGGGAGGTAGGCAATGGGAACCCACTGAAGACGTTTTTCTGAATATATGTATTTTACATATATAGAGAGAGGGGGAAGGGAATAACTCTTAGGTCTCTTTGTGGGTTGTAATAGCTTAGAACCTACTGTATATATGGATCATTTAATACTTAAATATATTAACTTTCTGAGTTAATTTTATATTTTTTTATTATTATTATTTTTGGCTGCGTTGGGTCTTCATTGCTGCGTCCGGGCTTTCTCCAGTTGTGGTGAATAGGGGCTACTCTTTGTTGCGGTGCAGGGGCTTCTCATTGCAGTGGCTTCTCTTGCTGCGGAGCATGGACTCTAGGCACATGGACTTCATTAGTTGCAGCACGCGGGCTCAGTAGTTGCAGCGAGCGGGCTCTAGAGTGCAGGCTCAGTAGGTGTGGCACACGGGCTTAGTTGCTCCACGGCTTGTGGGATCTTCCCGGACCAGGGATCGTCCCCTGCATTGGCAGGCGGATTCTCAACCTCTGCGCCACCAGGGAAGTCCCCTTGCAACCATTCTTTGAAGTAATTATCATTACATCAATTTTACAAATTTGAGTCAGCACATTTGAGTCTTAGAGAAGTTCAGAACTGGAAATTCAAGCCAAGTTCTTCCTGACATCAGAGAAAAAGCATGATCAGAATTTGGATATAAAACTATTACTACCCTCCTCCACTGTTGGTAGGAATGTAAATTGGTGCAGCCTCTATGGAGAACAGGATGGAGGTTCCCTAAAAAACTAAAAATAGAGTTACCATATGATCCTGCAATCCCACTCCTGGGCATATATCTGGAGAAAACTCTAATTTGAAAAGATACACGTTCTTTTGAAAAGATACATGCACCCCAGTGTTCACAGCAGCACTATTTACCATAGCCAAGACATGGAAGCAACCTAAAAGTCCATCAACAGATGAATGGTTAAAGATGTGGTATATATAGACAATGGAATATTACTCAGCCATAAAAAGAATGAAATAATGCCATTTGCAGCATATGGACGGACCCAAATTTTATCATATTAAGTGAAGTAAGTCAGAGAAAGACAAATATCATATGATATCACTGATATGTGGCATCTGAAAAAATGGTACAGGGAATTCCCTGGCGGTCCAGTGGTTAGGACTTCATGCTTCCCTGCTTCCACTGCAGGGGACACGGGTTCGATCCCTGGTTGAACTAAGATCCTGCAAACCACATGGCATGGCCCAAAAAAAAAAGATAAAAATGAACTTATTTACAAAGCAGAAATAGACTCATAGACATAGAAAACAAACTTATGGTTACCAAAGTGGTTACCAGGGGGTGGGGGAGATGAATTAGGAGTTTGGGATTAACATATACACACTACTATATATAAAATAGGTAAACAACAAGGACCTGCTATATAGCACAGGAAACTATACTCAGTATCTTGTAATAACCTATAATGGAAAAGAATCTGAAAAAGAATGTATATATATATGTATATATATTTATACGTATATGTGTATAACTGAATCACTTTGCAACGAACACAACATTGTAAATTAACTATATATCAATTTTTAAAAATTAAAAAAAAATAAATAAAAATACTTTATTGCTAAAAAATTCTAACAGTCATCTGAGCTGGTAGAGAATCTTGCCTCAGTGCTGATGGCTGCTGACTGATCAGGTGGTGGTTGCTGAAGGTTTCGGTGGCTTTGGCAATTTCTTAAAGACAAAAATGAAGTTTGCTGCATCCATTGACTTGTCCTTTTACGAATGATATCTCTGTAGCCTGCAAAGCTGTTTGATAGCATTTTTTATTTGTTTGTTTGATAGCATTTTATCCATGGTAGAACTTTTTTTTTTTTTTTTTTTTTTTTTGCATTACGCGGGCCTCTCACTGTTGTGGCCTCTCCCGTTGCGGAGCACAGGCTCCGGATGCGCAGGCTCAGCGGCCATGGCTCACGGGCCCAGCCGCTCCGCGGCATGTGGGATCTTCCTGGACTGGGGCACGAACCCGTGTCCCCTGCATCAGCAGGCGGACTCTCAGCCACTGCGCCACCAGGGAAGCCCATGGTAGAACTTCTTTTAAAATTGGAGTCAGTCCTCTCAAACCCTGCCACTGCTTTTTAACAGCTAAGTTTATGTAGTATTCTAAATCCTTTGTTGTCATTTCAACAGTCTTCCCAGCATCTTCATCAGAAGAATTTATCTCAAGAAACCACTTTCTTTGCTCTTCCATAAGAAGCAACTCCTCATCTATTCAGGTTTCATCATGAGATGGTAGCAATTCAGTCCCATCTTCAGGCTCTACTTCTAATTCTAGTTCTCTTGCTGTTTCCACCACATCTGCAGTTACTTCTTACACTGAAGTCTTGAGCTGCTCAGTTACCCATGAAGGTTGGAATCAATTTCTTCTAAACTCCTGTTCACGTTGGTATTTTGCCTTCTTTGCATGAATCATGAATGATCTTAATGGCATCTAGAATGGTGAATCCTTTCCAGAAGGTTTTTAATTGACTTTGCCCAGATCCATTATCTATGGCAGCTACCGTATAGCCTTACGAAATCTATTTCTTAAATAATAAGACTTGAAAGTCGAAATTACTCCTTGATCCATGGGCTGCAGAGTGGAAGCTGTGTTAGCAGGCATGAAAACAACATGAATCTTAATGGAGATTAAGATTAATGGAGCATCTCCATTAGAGCTCTTGGGTGACCAGGTGCATTGTCAATGAGCTGTAATGTTTTGAAAGGAATCTTTTTTTTCTGAGCAGTAGGTCTCAATAGTAGGCCTAAAATATTTAGTAAACCATGTTGTCAATGGTTGTGCTGTCATCTAAGCTTTGTTGTTTCATTGATAGAACATAGCCGAGTAGCTTTAGCATTTTAATTTAGCATGGTTAATGAGCACTGGCTGCAACTTACAGTGACCAGCTGCGTTAGCCCCTAACAAGAGAGTCAGCCTGTCCTTCAAAGCTCTGAAGCCTTGAAGCCAGGCATTGACTAATCCTCTCTAGCTATGAAAGTCCTAGATGGCATCTTCTTCCAATATAAGGCAGTTTTGTATACATTGAAAATCTGTTTTTTAATAGAGCCACCTTCATTACTTATTTTAGCTAGATCTGGATAACTTGCTCCAGCTTCTACATTAGCACTTGCTTCACCTTGCACTTCGATGTTATGAAGAGGCTTCTTTCCTTAAACCTCATAAATCAACCTCTGCTAGCTTCAGACTTTTCTTCTGCAGCTTTCTCACCTCTCTCAGCCTTCATAGAATCGAAGAGACTTAGGGCCTTGCTCTGGATTAGGCTTTCAATTAAGGGAATGTCATGGCTGGTTTGATCGTCTATCCAGACCAGTAAAACTTTCTCCACATCAGCAATAAGGCTGTTTGTCTTTCTTATCATTCCTGTGTTCACTAGAGTAGCACTTTCAATTTCCTTCAAGAACTTTTCCTTTGCATTCACAACTTAGCTAACTGTGCAAAAGGCCTAGCTTTCAGCCTTTCTCAGCTTTCAACATGCCTTCCTTACTAAGCTCATTCATATCTAGCCTTTGACTTAAAGTGATAAAGTGAGAGACATGAGACTTCCTTCCACTTTAACACTTAGAGGCCATAGTAGGATTATTAACTGGCCTAACTTCAATATTGTTGTGTGTCTCAGGGGATAGGGAAACCCAAGGAGAGGGAGAAAGATGGGGGAACGGCCGATTGGTGAAGCAGTCAGAACACACAAAACATTTATCATTTAAATTCGCCATCTTATACGGATATGGTTCATTGTGCCCCAAAACAGTTACTGGTTTCCACCGACAGACAGACACACACACACACACACACACACACACACACACAAAACTTTGCTTCTTTCTTCCTTTCTTTATCCTGCTAGACTCTGCCTTTGCTGCCTTACTGACTTTTACTAGTTCTTTGAGACATAGTTCAAAGGTCTGGACTCCTAGAAGCTTTACCTAACTCTCCCCTCTCCTCAGTCCTCTTGTATAGAGTAGGTGATATATTCTTTCCACATCATACTATATAATCATCTGTTTGTATGACTGTCTCTTAGTAGACTTTGAGTGCCCTCAAGGCAGGGTTATGGCTTATCCATTTTTGTATCCTTCCACCCTCTACCCCCTGGGCCTAACCCAGCCCCTGGCATGTAGTGGATATTTTAAATGTTGATGAATTAAATGATAAGTTAAATCCTATCTAGTCACCACAACATTTAGTATCTTTAAGAACTTTCTTCAATATATATGGAAATGAAATGTTTCATTATCAGCATCTGGTGTAATTTTACATTCTTTCCGTCATTGCTTTTCAGGTATATTACACTGATCATGTGGTAATACAACTCTAAAACTGTATTTTAGCATTTAAACATGGACTCTTTACTTACAGAGGTTCTACAAAACTTTCTTTATTCAAAAATAGTTTATATTATTATACTTTATGTTTTCTCTCCCATATAATGTTAGAATCTTCTTGACTCAGCCATTTTTATTATGGAATCTTTCATCTGTCAATATTTAATTCCTTGTTATACCTGTTGGTGATTTGATTATTATAACATTAAATATTAAAGAAGAGCTTTCTGCAGAATGAACAAATTGATCCTTGATGGATCAATTATAAAAGTTATAAGTGTATAAATTAAATATTGTTGTGAAATGTTGATCTATATATTTCCATTTTTAAATGATTTTACTAAAACAGGTCACATCGTGTCACTTAGATCTTCAAAATCTTCACTAAAACTAAACAAACTTAATTGCCATATAAAAATTAAGAAAGTTGTCATAGAATTCACCCCCAAAAGTACCAAGCCCATATAATATCATAGGTGAAATCTACCAAACTTTCAAAGAATAGCTAATTTTATCATTAAACTGTTCCAGAGCATAGAAAAAAAATAAGCTTTCACATTTTTTAAATGATATAAACTTAAAATTATACCAAATTTGACAAAGATAGCACCAAAAGAAGTAAACCACCAAACTTACTAATGAATATCAATGCAAAGTAAAATCCTAAATAAAATATTAGCAAATGTAACACATTCAAAGAAAGATACAACAAGGACAAATTCCAGGGATGTAATGATGGTTTAAAATAATTAATCATATTAATAGATCTGAGGAGAAAATATGTTCTCTAATAACCATGAAAATGAAGTGCTGAAATCACATTTAACAAAATGTGATTTAATAAATTTAACAAAATTCAACATCCACTCTTGATTTAAAAAAAATAACAAAACAGGAGCTGACGGATACTTTTTTAATATGATAAAATGTATTTCAACCCAAAAGCCGGCATTTTTTAATGACATATACTAGAAAGATGTCCACTATCACCAGTATAATAATTAGCAATGAAAGGACTTACATTTTGGCATTCTGAGTTACAAAGGAATGGAGAAAATAACCCCCCTCAAAATGAAATTGACTAAGGTTAAAGTTGTTTTGTAACTTTTTCAGAAAGGAGAATATAAATATAAACAATCCTTTTAAATGTTCTTGAAGGTGAGTTTTTCCTAGAAAAAAATAACATGGGACCATGGAAGGGCACTACTAGCTGTTACTCAGGGCAAGTCAAATGAACAAAGATGGCCTTGTGGCCACATCACCAATATTTTTTAATATAGTTCTGAAGGTACTAATCAATTCAGGTAGACAGGGACAGAAATGAGATGTTTAAAAGTTGGAAATTCTAGATGTAAAAAATTATTATTTGCAGGTGATATGATTATGTAATTGGAAAACTCAAGAATATCAACTGAAAAACTATCACATGCTTTTGAATACAGTAAGATGGCTGCATACAAAATTGATATAGAGAAATCTAGCCTTCATTTATACAAATGACAACCAGTTAGAAGGTATCATAGAAGAAGAGAGTCCATTTACAATAGTAACAACAAAAATAAAAACTAGCAAGATATACACTTATGGCAGAATATGCAAGAGCTAGATGAAAACTTTAGAATGCTCCAACAGGACACACGCACACACACACACACACGTGCACACGCACACACACACGACCTGAACAAAAACAAAGGTATATCATTTTCTTGAACAGGAAGACTATATTAGTAAAGATAAACTGGGTTTTGCTGTTTGTAAACAAAAGTTTACCTGTTGCTCATACTACAAATCCATCATGGCTTTGCAGGGAATGAGCTTCATTCTATACTCTCAGGAACACAGGCTAACAGAGCAGTCATCACCTTGAATACTATAGGTTATCATACCAGAGGAAAAGGAGACTCTAGAGGGTCTCAAACTGACAATGACAAGCTTAGTACAGACATGATACACATTAATTCTGTTCACATCTCATTGACAAGTACTGGCAAATAGTACTAACTACCACAAAGACTCAGCATCATAAAAATAAAACTGCAATAAATAACAGAGAATAGAAGTAACTCATCTATATGCAATCAATAAAAAATAATAGAAAATCCAGTTATGGACTTAAATGATACAACAATTTATGACGAAGCTACATTCAAATCAATGGGGAAAAAGGTAGATTATTTTGTAAATAGTGATGGGGGGGAGTGAAAAACATCACACCTATATCTCACAACAGAAAGCTTAGAATCGAAGACTTAAATGTAAAACAAACAGACAAAAAACTAATAACCAACCATAAAAGTACTAAAAGCAACCTAGAAAGAATTTCTTTATATTTCTCATAGTGGAGAGGGCCTTTCTAAATTTGGTACAAAGCATTATTGCAAATATTGATATAGGGACTTCCATGGTGGTCCAGTGGGTAAGACTCCAAGTTCCCAGTGCAAGAGGCTCGGCTTCGATCCCTGGTCAGGGAACTAGATCCCGCATACATGCCGCAACTAAGAGTCCGCGTACCACAACTAAGACGTCCACATGCCGCAACTAAGACCCAGTGCATCCAAAATAAATAAATAAATATTTAAATAAGAAAATATAAGCACATAAAAATCAAAATTTTTTTAGAAAGCAGAACCCACCAAAAGCAGAGTCAAAACACAAGTGGGGGAAATTTGGCAATTTATGTCACAGACAAGGGACTAATTTTCCAAATATTTGAACAGGCCCCACGAATCAATTAAAAAAGCAACTTGACAACCCAATTGAAAAATGGGCAAAGTATTGAATAGAATCTTCGCAGAAAATAAAATACAGATGGCTCTTAAGTCTATGAAAAGATGCTTAACCTCAACCTATAATAAAAGTAATGCAAATTAAAGCATTGAAATGCCATATTTTATCTATTACCTTGGCAATGAACCAAAAAACTGATAATATTTCATGTTAGTCTTGATGTGGGGAAGTACTCTTTTATAATGCTGACCAATGTATAAATTGTTACCAGTTGGAAGTTACCATTCTTGCAGTTGGAAGCATTTCTAAATTTCTGAAGTTGATATTTTGGAGATCAACCATGATCCACAAAATATACTTAAGCATGTCTGCTAGAGATATAAATGAATGAAATAGATGTTATAAGACATTTTTTATTTCCTAAAAAATATACTTCCTTTTACTATCTTAAATATGCTTCCATTCCACAGACCTTCTAGAAGAGAATCTTTTAGAACATCTAATCTGACAAATATGTATATACTTATAGGGCAGTGAGGGAGGATATTTGAAATCAGGACTAAACCTGATTTCAGAAAACTGGACACACAATATTTATATCTACCTTGCACACTGGATCAGCCTATAGGCAATGTTCTTGTGGAATAGGTATCCCAGCCGAACTTTGTCCGTATGAAGTGTCTCAATTATGAGATTCCTAGCTGTTGTGTGTAGTTGTGAAGGGAGTATAGAAGCTTTTGTCTCCTGATTTAAGAGAATCAGGTTCTTCCGCTGAGCGTCCACATCAACAAAATAGTTCTGTTCTTTGAGCTCTTGGGGATAGGAAGTGGGCACCATCATCTTGGTTTTCTGGGTACCTGAAAGTGAGGTCAGTATCCAGGGCTTATCTATAGGGGGAAATCGGGATTTCTGGTCCCATTCAGAAGGTGAGCTCTGTGATGTTTTGGGTAGTAAGAGAAGGTAATGATATTACAGGCTTAATGAGAGTAGGAAGGGCCCCCTCATCAATGTAAGGGGTTTGGGATACTGGTGTCCTATCAGTGAGATAGGACTTAAATGTTCTAAATTGTTCCGTAGCAAAAGGATCTCCGGGTTCTCTGGATTTCTTCATAAGTGTCAGAGACCTCTGATATTTGGAACTTCTTAGTGGTGAAAGGGGCTTGAGGTACCTTGAAACTTGGAGCACTGGGATGGACCAATGCTGATTTAGGTTTCAGAGAAGAAATAATTGACAATCTTTCCTTACTTTTCTTAGAGACAGGAGAGGACAAATTTTTCTGGGGCTTTCCAGGGGTTGAGGGAGCCCATAGTGTAGGGCGTTGCCCAGGGTGGGAGGGATCCATAGTGGACCCAAGAAGGGTCCATGGTGACAGATGCTGCCTAAGGGTAGAAGGGGCTTGTAGATAGGGAGATTGCTCATGGGTGGCAGAGGTCTGGAATGCCTGGGGCTGCTCAGAGAGGGTTAAGGGTCCAGATTCCAAGAGTTCCTCAGGGGTGGAAGAAGCCCCAGGAACCAAGCACTTCCCATGAGAGAAAGGAGCCCAGATACTGGGAATCTGTGCAGAGGTGGCTGGGACTCCAGATATAAGGAGCTGTCTGAGGTCAAGAAGGGGCTTCAATATCAGAGGCAACTGGGGAGTCACAATGTCCCTAGATATGAAGAATTGCCTAGAACTAAGAAGGGCCTGGTGCAAGGGGCTGCCCTGGAGTGGGAGAGGGCCCAGATATTGGGCTGGGGACTGGAGCTGGGAACCGAACAGAGGTGGATTGACCCTTAGAAACTGGGGTCTGTCTAGAGGAAGGTAAAGTCTGTGGTGCCAGGAGCTTCCCGGGTTCTGAAGGAATCCCAAGGATTTCCCAGGGACAAAGGGGGCTTGTGTAAGAGGAGACCTTGATATCTGCAAAGGAGTAGAAGAGACCTCAAATATAGGGGACTTCTCAGCAACAGGAGCAGATGATACTGGGGACTGCTTAGGAATGTGAGGAGCACGTGTTGTGATAGATTTATCAGTAATGGAAAAGATCCCAACTTCCAGAGTATGTCTTGAAGGAGAACCAGCCCTGTGTGGTAAGGACTGCTCATTAATAAGAAGAGCTCCTAATTTTAGGTCCTGCTCAGACCTGAGAGTAATACCCATGGACTGGGCCTGTCCTGGGGTGAAAGGGGCTCCCAAAGGTTGGATTTGTTCTGGGATGTGGGGAGATTCTAAGGTATAGTTGTTATCTGAGGTGGGAGGAACTCCTAATTCCTCAAACTGTTCTGGAGAGAGAGAAACTCCCAATGCTTGAGCCTGTCCTAAAGTGAAAGGGGCCCCCAAGTCCTGGACCTGCTGAGGGGTGACATGGATCCCCAGTCCCTGGGCCTGTTGAGGGGTGAGAGTGATCCCCAGTTCCTGGGTCTGCTGAGCAGTGACATGGGGGACCACCTGTGCCTGGGCCTGTTCAGGGGTGACATGAATCCCCAGTGTCTGGGCCTGCTCATGGGTGAGAGTTATCCCCAATGCCTGGACTTGCTGAGGGGTAAGAGTGACCCTCAGTGCATGGGCCTGCTCAGGTGTGTGGGCTGCTCCCAAACCCTGAGACATCTTAGGAGTAGGGGTTTCCCCCAATTCCTGAACCTGATGGGAGGTGGGGGTGATTCTCAATGCCTTGGCCTCTTCAGGGGTGAGGTCAATTTCCATTGCCTGGGTCTGCTGAGGGGTAAGAATAATGGACTTTGTGGGAGACTGTCCAGAAATAGAAAAGGCTCCTGGTGAGGAAGATTGTGTAGAGATGGGAGGAATGATTGGTATGGGGTGCTTTCCATCAGCCAGATTCTCTAATTTCTTAAGATTCCCATTGAACTCTCTTCTTTGGTGTAACTGCAATGCGTCTTTTGGTGTGCTCTGCCACCTGGAAGACAATGTCACTGAAGTGTGACTGAGCACCTGTTCTGGTTGTTCAAAAGTTTTCATCTCCTTTGCTGTTTTCTGCTTCTGCCTTTCATGGTCCTCTACCTTTCTCCTTGGCTTCTGCTTCTCCTCCTCTCTCTGCCAACTGCTTTCTTGCTCCAGTTATCTCACTTCCTTCTGAACCTGCATCATCTGCTGTCCTTTCTCCTTCTCCAAGGGCACTCCTTGTTCTTTCATTTTTTGCTTCCATGCTTCCAGCTGCTGCTGCTTTGACTTCTGATGCCCTTCTTTCTCCTCTTCCCTTTTCTTTTGCTTCTCATCTGGCTCAATCTGCTTTTGCATCCTGTTTTTGCTGTCCCTTCCACACCTCTTCTTCCTGACGCTGTTTCTGCTTCTGTTGCCCTCGCTTTCCCTCCTTCATTGGGAGCCATGCCTCTTCCTTTTCCAAATTCTTATTTATCGTCTCATAGCTCCTTTCTTCTAGCCTTTGTTTTTCCTTCTCCTTATGGTCTTTCCCTACTGTTGAGGCTACAGGAACATCCCTTTCACTTTCTTTTTCAGCCAAGATCATTTGTATTAAATTGTCAGTTAGTGGGCCAAGGCTCTCCTGTGAAAGTAAGGTGCTAATTTCTGACTTTGCACTAATCTGCTTCTGAAAATGCACTTCTGGCATAAATTAGACCACTTTTTTTAGTTCATAGGTTTCTCTCCAATTTATCCTGCATTTTTTATATCTGTATTTTCTCAAGATTTTTGTCACAGTTTCAGTCACTTTTTGGAAATATTCCTCGATTTTTGCCTTTATGATTCCTAATTTTTCAACTTCTGCTCTTTTTAATAATAACTCTTCTTTTGACCTAGTCTTTTTTTTTTTTTTGACCTAGTCTTTTTATCCAAAGGCTTTCCTATGTTATCAATTTTCTCTTTTAGGAATGACACTGTGGCTTTCTGAAATTCTTCTAGGTTACTCTGTTCTCTTTTGCCATCTGGAATTCCTGAAGTCTCTTTAGTTATCCTAGACTGTGATTTAACAAGTTCAAGAGACTTGACTTTCATGGCGAAGACTGACATATCCTTCTCTTCAGTTTTTTCTTCTTTGCTTATAATGGTTCCTGGAGAGATTTGGTGTTTCTTTCCTTTTATTTTCATTTTCTCAGAGGAATAATCAAGTTGGCTCAACCTGGATGGCTCTGCTTGGCTACTCATCTCACTTCTGCCTTCTTCGTCCATTGACTCAATGATGAGTTCCTCTTTATTCTCTGAAGAAATTTGACTTTTGCTATGTGAATATTGAAGTTTGGCTTTCCTGAGTCTTTCCCATATACTACTGGTTCCACTTTTGCCACCTTGGCTCTTTGTGTCAGAAGGGAAATCAGAAGGAAAATGTTGACTTTTTGATTCAGTGAGTGACTTTGATTTGCTTTCAGAAAAGGATTTGATTTCTTTTCTTTTCTAGTGCTTGTATTTCAAAGTGGTGATCAAGTTTGGTCCCTGTGACTTTCTGTTTACCTTTATCATCATTCACATTTGATTCAGAGGTCTCCTGCAAATATGGGCCTTTTGTGCGCTTTCCTTCCTGTGATTGGTACTGATCAGTCCCATCTTTCTGAAAGGCACTGCCTTTCTTCGCTGATATCTTATCTATAATGATATCTTCAGTGATCTCTTCAGAAGACTTTTTCTGTTTTTTTTCAGGTAAAGGGTATTGCTGGTCAGTTATATCTGAAATTGTCTCACCTTGGGCTGTGTATGAAGGAGATGAGTCCCACTTGATCCCCAAGGCTTTGGTCCCTTTTTGGGGGGCCTCATCTACAACAATTTCAAATTCTTTGGCCAAAATATTATCTACACTGTCTAATGTGTCAGCTTGGCTAATGGCTAATTGTGGAGAAGGCTCAGGTAACACTCTCAGTGTTGATGTGGGCAATGCTTGGTGTTCTATGCCTTTGGATCGAACAAGGTGTGTATATTTTTCTTCTGCTTCTTGAAGTTTCTGCTGAAGCATTTCATTTTTTTTAACTGAGATCTTGTATTATCTTCAGGGAAATCTCTTTCACTTGTCTCATTTGTATACATATTGGCACTTTGGAGGTTAATAACTTTCACTTCATCATTTAGTGTACTCAAAGCTTTCGAAAGGTTTTCTATTGTTGATGACATATATTTAATAGCATTGTTTTCCAATTTATTGAACACTGCAGTATCTTTGAGTTCCTGTAGCATATCTTGGATTTCTGAAACCTTTGTATTTGTTGCAAATTGATCACTAATCATCTGATCTGGTCTTAAAGCATGAGCTGTTGCAGGTCGCTGTATAACACTTTCTATCCAAGATTTCCATAGAGAACCTCTAGATGCTAGACGAAATAAATAAATAAATTAAATAATGAGATCGTGTTTCTTCTTTTGTGCTGTGCTCTATGTTTAAGCCTAAGGAATTGAGCCTAAATTAACAGATAGATATAGGATAAAGTTTCATCAGGAAAGTTTGGCCCCAAAATAAACAGCACTTTTTTCAAAAAAATGACTCTTTTCCCACAATCATCTAGAAGTTCTTCTTCCAGAGTTTAGGAGAAGAACTCAGCTGTGACCTCAACTTACTTTCGATTACAATTTTGAGATTAGACATAAGGTAAACCAGAACTTTCCTTTGGTTTTGATTATGCTTGGTGCTTTCCATTTTCTTTCTTGGGTTCCTATCTTTCTATTCTCCCTTTTCTGAGTCGAAGCTAACCTTGATTCTTTCAAAAGGATCACAAAAGACTAGAAGGCAAACATTTGAAGGGATTTCCAAAATGGCTGAATGAGAAACTCAGCAAATTTTTCCCAAAAAGGCAATGAAAAAACTGAGCAAAACTGCCAAAAACAATCATTTTAGGACTTTGGAAACTGAGCAAAGGCATACAACAAATTGAGAAGAATTTATTCAAGAAAAATTTGCTATGATGTTTTAGCCTGGAGCTGCTTCCATCTCCAACTCCCTAGCCCTATGGCCTGAGTTCTACCAGAGTGAGGCAACCTGTGAGGACTGACAGCTCTACTGCCTGAGGGGGTTGATTTGATCTAGAGCAAAGCAATTCTTTAACAATTCTACTTTAACCCATACACAGATCTGTTAGCAAAGAGTAGAAGCCTTACTGGATCAATCTGGATTAATTAACGATTGACTAATCATTGACTGACCACTAAGCTATGCTGACCCAAAAGTAACCGCTAAAATTCAGGCTTAAAAATAAAAATAAACAAACAAAAAAACACAACTGAGCAGAGATCTCACTGGCTGCCCACTGTGGGGGATACAGACTCCACCAAATTAGTCCAGACAAGTCACTAAAAAACAAACCAAAAAGGCAACAGAAACAAACTCTGGAGGTTGTAAGGAGAATCAAAATCCAGAGTTGCTACAACATATTACCTAAAATGTCCAGTTTTCAACATTAAAAAAAGCATGCAAAGAAACAGAAAAGTGTGACCCATACACAGGAGGAAAAGCAGTCAGTAGAAATTGTCTCAGGGACCAGGGAGAGGAGTGGGCAGATGTTGGACTTATTAGAAAAAAAGAAGCAGTTATAAATATGTCCAAAAAACTAAAAGAAACCATATTTTAAAATAAAAGTATGATGACAATTACTCGTCAAATAGAGCATACCATTAAAGAGATGAAAACTGGAAAACCAAGTGGAAAAATTGGAGTTGAGTAGTACAATAACTGAAATGAAAAATTCACCAAAAGGGCTCAACAGCATGTTTGAGCTTACAGAAGAAAATAACCAACAAACCTGATGCTAGATAACTAGAGATTGTCTACTCTGAAGAACAGGGAGGAAAAAGAATAAAGAAAAATGAACAAAGCCTCAGAGACTTGTAAGATACCATCAAGCATACGAATGTACAAGCAATAGAAGTCCCAGAAGAAGAAGACAGTGGGGCATTAAAAGTATTTGAAGAAATAATGGCCAGATTATCCCAAATTTGATGAAAAACATTAATCAACACGTTCAAGAAGCTCAGCAAATTCTAAGTGGGATAAATACCGAAAGATCGATACCTAGAACATCATAGTCAAACTGTTGAAAGCCAGACAAAGTGAGAATCTTTAAAGCAAAAAGAGAAAAATGACTCATCACAATCAAAGGAGACCCATTTAGAACAGGGGAACCGCAGTAAATTTAACAGGTCACTTCTTATCGGAAACAGTGGAGGCAGAAGGCAGTGGGATGGTATATTCAAAGTGCTGAAAGAATAATACTATTAACCAAGAATTCTATATCCAGCAAAACTGTTCTTCAAAAATAACACAGCAAACTTGATGCTAGATTACTAGAAGTGAAGACATCCATTCCCTGAAATAACACTCTTCCCAAAGTAGCATGAATGTACAGCCCTCATAGCCATCATTATTGCATGTTTTTAAACACTTCTCTAAATGTATTACGGAAGAGCTATCACATCCATTCACTGAAATAACACTCCTGTCAAAGTTGCTTTCAGTGAACACTCATATATCCATAGTTAATACATGTATTTTTAAACTCTTCTCTAAATACATTACAGAATGTCTGTCACATCCATTCACTGAAATAAGTACATGCTTCTCAAAGTAGCATGCATGTACAACTCTTTATTTTTAATGAAGGTAAGAAATAATATATACTGACAGCAAGTAAGCATATGAGAAGATGCTCAATATCACTTGTCATTGGAGAATTGAAATTACAGTGAGATACTGTTGCACACCTATTAAAATATCTAAAATTTTTAAAAAAACAGATAATACCAATGCTCGCAAGGATATGGAGTAACTGGAACTTTTGTTTATTGCTGGTGGGAATGAAAAATGGTACAGATACTTGAGAAGACAGTTTGGAAGTTTCTTACAAAATTACTTACAAAATAATGTAGTCTTTTAAAAAATTTACTACTATTATTTATTTATTTTTGCCTGCATGGGGTCTTTTTTCCTATGTATGGGCTTTCTCTAGTTGTGGTGAGTGGGGGCTATACTCTTCGTTGTGGTGCGCGGGCTTCTCCTGGCTTCTCTTGTTGTGGAGCACAGGCTTTAGGCACGCGGCCTTCAGTAGTTGTGGCACGTGGGCTCAGTAGTTGTGCCTCGTGGGCTTTAGAGCGCAGGCTCAGTAGTTGTTGTGCACAGGCTTAGTTGCTCCGCGGCATGTGGGATCTTCCCGGACCAGGGATCGAACCTGTGTCCCTGCGTTGGCAGGCGGATTCTTAACCACTGCGCCACCAGGGAAGTTCCAAATATTTATTTATTTGGCTGTGCCAGGTCTTAGGTACGGCACACAGGATCTTTGTTGCGGTGTGCAGACTTCTTAGTTGTGGCATGTGGACTCTTAGTTGCAGCATGTGGGATTTAGTTCCCTGACCATGGATGGAACCTGGGCCTGCATTGGGAGCACGGAGTCTTGACCACTGGACCACCAGGGAAGTCCCAATGTAGTCTTATATGATTCAGCAATCATGCTTCTAGGTATCTACCCAGTTAATTTGAAAACTTACGTCCACACAAAATACTTGCATGAGAATGTTTATAGTAGCTTTATTCTTAATCACCAAAACCTGGAAGCAGCCAAAATGTCCTTCAATAGGGAGATAAACAAACTGTGGTACATCTATACAATGAAATATTATTCAGCAATAAAAAGAAATAATCTATTAAGCCACAGAATGTTATGGAGGAAACTTAAATATGTATTGCTAAGAGATAGAAACCTGTCTGGAAAAGCTACATACTGCATAATTCCAATTATATGACATTCTTGACAAGTCAAAACTATAGGGACCCTAAAAAAGCAGTGGTTGCCAGAGTCTTGGAGAGAGGGGAAGGATTAAACACAGGGGATTTTTAGGATGGAGAAACTATTCTGTATGATACTGTAATGGTGGATACATGACAATATACATTTGTCAAACCCTACAGAACTCTACAGTACCAAGAGTGAAACTACATAGGCACATTTTTAAAAATAACCACCTAGGAGGTAAGGGGATCCCAGGAAGGAATTCATACTATGATATGAGAATCTAACCATATTAGAAATGTATGACACAACCTCACTGAAGGAAATGGCAGTGCTGGGGAAGAGGGAGTGTTGCTGACCTAAGTAACTGGAAATGAAAGAATTCTGTAAGACCAAGGCAAAAGGAACTACATATGAGGGCTGTACTGTAGTTGATAAGTTGTTTCCCTTGGGAGTATGGGTTAATAATTCTGATACTGCTATACATGTATACTGGACTGAACAATTAAGTAAATGGATGGCAGATGGTAGGAACAGGTTTCTCACTGTTTTGGGTAGGAATTTACTGATAAGCAAGGGGAGGGAGCTAGAATGATCCATGTGATAGTGAATTAGAGTTAGAGACATTGACAAGAACTCATGTTTAGCTTAATGTAGTTACAGATGATTATATACATAAATGTCTATATATATGTGTATATTCATGGGTCAGCACACGCACACATTTTTTTTGCTCTGTAGATGAGAGGGCCAAGGGAATTCCCTGGTGCTCCGGTGGTTAGAACTCCAAGCTCTCACTCCCAAGGGCCCAGGTTGAATCCCTGGTCAAGGAACTAAGACCCCACAAGCCAAAAAAAAAAAAAAGAAAAAAAAGAAAGATGAGAGGGCCAAACAGAAATAACACCCTAGTAGCAATGACCACACATAGCAACCAGATCTTGGTTTTTAATACTATTCTCTAATGAAAGGAACCAGAAGTCCTTGGAGAAATGACAGATTCTGGAACTGGGGCAGGAAATATTCAAGATGAACCTGAAGCATCTTGTAAGTACCAGAAAGTAAGGAAGTGCTAAAAATAAAAGATAGAATAAACCACATTGACGCGGGTATGTGAAAGGGGCACAAAAACCAACTGAAAGAGGTTCTGATGGCCAAAGCTGGAACTTGAGCAAGAAAATAAAGTAGTATTAGGTTTTATAACCCAAAGTATTAAATATCTGTGAGTTCATTTTGATATAAATAAATAATCTAATAAATTACTAAATAGGAGAGAAGAGACAGACTCCTGTGCTTAAAAGTTCAAATAATTTATGTAGATACTCCACCCTAGAGGAGGGGGCACATAACTCTCCATTCCTTAAATGTGGGCTGCACATATGGACTTCCTTTTAAAGAGCACAATATGGCAAATGAGGAAAAAACTAACTTTGCAGTGGAGAAACCTGACAAGCACTATTTTAGCTAGGTGATCAAGGTCAACACTGAGTCATAAATCATTTGATAATATGTACCCTTGAAATGATATTGTGACAATAGTACTTTACCTCTGTGATCTTTCTCCCCAAACCCCATAGCCCCAGGGTAAATGTGAGAAAAATATCAGATGAATTCCAATAGAGGGGCATTTTACAATACACCTGACTGGTACTCCTCAAACCCATCAGGGACATCAAACACAAGGAAAAATCTGAGAAATTGTCACAGCCAAGAAAGCCTAAGGAGACATGGCAACTAGATGTAATCTGGTACCCTGGATGGGCTCCTGAAACAGAAAAAGGACACTAGGTAAAAACAAGGAATTATTAATCAATTACAAACTTTAATTAATAATGTCTCAATATTGGTTTGTTAATTATAGCAAATGCATCATACTAATGTAAATATTAATAATAATAAAGTATGGTGAGATAAATGGAACTTTATTATAGTCTCAATTTTTCTCTAAATCTAAAACTGCCTGAAAAAAATGAATGTGAAATGAAGACAATGCCAGATAAGCAATGACTTGGTGCTGGTAGACTGGCCTTACAAGACATAGTAAAGAAGTCCTTTAGGTTGAAAGAAAATGACACCAGAGGATAATGCAATTTCACACAAAGAAATAAAGAGCACCAGTATATGTAAGTAAATTTAAAAGACGGTAAAAATATTATTTTCTTTTTCCTCTCTTAGTCAATTAAAAAGACAATCATATAAAACAATAATTTATATGGACTTCCCTGGTGGCGCAGTGGTTAAGAATACTCCCACCAATGCAGCGGACATGGGTTTAATCCCTGGTCCAGGAAGATCCCACATGCCTCGGCACAACTAAGCCCATGTGCCACAACTACTGAGCCCACGTTCCACAACCACTGAAGCCCACGTGCCTAGAGCCTGTGCTCCGCAACAAGAGAAGCCACCACATTGAGAAGCCTGTGCACTGCAATGAAGAGTAGCCCCCGCTTGCTGCAACTAGAGAAAGCCCACGTGCAGCAGCGAAGACCCAACGCAGCCAAAAATAAATAAGTAAATAAATAAATAACAATAATTATAAAACTATATTGTTGGGCATATAATGCGTAAATATGTAATATGTATGACAAAGCACAAAGGAGGGGAAGAGAATGGAGGTATTGGAGCAAAGGTTCTATATTTTGCTGAAATTAAGTTAGTACTAATCTCTGGCAGATTGTGGTAATTTAAGGTGTATAATGCAGTTCCTAGAACAACCACTAAGAAAATTACTCCAAAAATGTAGGAAAAAATGGAATTAAAAGGTAGACTAGGGCTTCCCTGGTGGCGCAGTGGTTGAGAGTCCACCTGCCGATGCAGGGGACACAGGTTCGTGCCCCAGTCTGGGAGGATACCACATGCTGTGGAGCGGCTGGGCCCGTGAGCCATGCCCGCTGAGCCTGCGCGTCCGGAGCCTGTGCTCCGCAACGGGAGAGGCCACAACGGTGAGAGGCCCGCGTACTTCAAAAAAAAAAAACCAAAAAAAAAAAAGGTAGACTAGAAAATATCTGTTTAGGGGACTTCCCTGGTGGCGCAGTGGTTAAGATCCACCTGCCAATGCACAGGACACGGCTTTGATCCCTGGTCCCGGAAGATCCCACATGCCATGGAGCAAGTAAGCCCGTGTGCTACAACTACTGAGCCTGTGCTCTAGAGCCCACGAGCCACAACTACTGAGCCAGTGTGGCACAACTACTGAAGCCCACGTGCCTAGAACCTGTGCTCCGCAACAAGAGAAGTCACCGCAATGAAAAGCCTGCAAACCACAAAGAAGAGTAGTCCCTGCTTGCTGCAACTAGAGGAAGCCTGCACGCAGCAACGAAGACCTAACACAGCTAAAAATAAAATAAATAAAAATAAAATATCTGTTTAACACAGAAGGCAGTAAAAGAAGAATAGAAGAAGAAAAAGATATATGAGACATATGGAAAACAGCAAAATAGCAGGTATATATCCAACCATATCAATAATTACATTAAATATGAATTAATCACTCCAGCTAAAGTCAGAGATTGCCATATTGTATTTAAAAATAAAAAAAAGCCCACAAGATCCAACTATAAGCAACACATCCTAGATTTAATCTTGCTAACAGTAACGACAGGGGAGCTAGAGAGACTATACTAATATCCGGCAAAATAAACGTTAAGGAAAAAAAAATAGTTCTAGAGATAACAGAAGACATTTTATAATGATAAAAGGGTCAGTTCATCAGGAAGCTAACACAATTATAAACATATGTGCATCTAACAACAGAGCCTTCAAATACAGGAAGCAAAAAAACTGACAGAATTAAAGAGAGAAATAACAATAATATTGGAGAGTTCAATATCCCGCTCTCAATAATGGATAGAACAACTAGATAGAAAAATCAGCAAAGAGATACATAGAAAACTAGAACAACAATATAAACCAACTATAAAACACTGCACCTGACAACAACCAGATATATATTCTTCTCAAGAACACATGGAATACTCTCCAGAATAGCTCATATGCTAGGCTATAAAACAAGTCCCAATACATTTAAAAGAATTAAAATAATACAGAGCATGTTCCTCAATTGCAATGTGATAGATAGATGGATAGATAGATTATATATAATCTCCTTCTGGTTCTGCTCTCATGGTTGAATTCTGACTGATACAAGTTCATAATACAACACTAAAACGATGATCCATATAAGAAAAAAATGATAAATTGATGGAACATCATCAAAATTAAACACTTTTGGGTTTCAAGGCACCATTAAGAAAATGAAAGACAAGCCACAGAATGGGAGAAAACATTTGCAAATCACTTTTCTGATAAAGGACTTGTATCCAGGATATATAAGGAACTCTTAAAACTCAATAATAAAAATGGCTAAGTATTTGAATAGCCATTTCATCAGATATAGGAATGACTAATAAGCACATGAAAAAATACTCAACATCATTAATCATTAGGGAAATGCAAATTAAAACCACAATGAGGGCTTCCCTGGTGGCGCAGTGGTTGAGAGTCCGCCTGCCAGATGCAGGGGACACGGGTTCGTGCCCCGGTCTGGGAAGATCCCACGTGCCGCGGAGCGGCTGGGCCGGTGAGCCATGGCCGCTGGGCCTGCGCGTCCGGAGCCTGTGCTCCGCAACGGGAGAGGCCACAACAGTGAGAGGCCCGCGTACCGCAAAAAAAAAAAAAAAAAAAAAAAAAACACAATGAGATATCACTTCATACTTATTAGAAAGGCTATAATAAAAAAGACAGACAATGACAAGTGTTGTTGAGGATGTGAAGAAACTGGAACCGTAATACACTGCTGATGGAAATTGCAATGGTGATGTCACTTGGGAAATCAGTTAACAATTTCTTAAAAAGTTAAACATAAGTTTACCAGCAATAGATAAATAAATGACATAGAAATTCTACTCCTAGGTATCTCCAAAAAGAAATGAAATTTTATGTCCACACAAAAACTTATACATGTGTGTTCATAGCAGCATTATTCATAAAAGCCAAAAAGTGGGAGCAATGCAAATGTCCATGCACTGGTAAATGGATAAACAAAGTTTGGTATATGCAAACAATGGTGTACAATTGGCAATAGAAAGGAAGAAACTACTGATACATCCTATAACATGGCTGAACCTCAAAAACATTATGCTAAATGAAAGACACCAGACATAAAAGACTACATAAAATATGATTCCACTTCATGAAATATCCAGGAAAGGCAAATCTATTGAGACAGAAAAGAGATTAGTGGTTGTCTGGAGCTGTGGGTGGGAATGAGGATTGACTGCAAATGGGCCTGAGAGATCTTTGGGGGATGATAAAAAAGTTCTAAAGTTAGATTGTGGTGATAGTTGCACAACTCTAAATTTATTAAAAGTCATTGAATTGTACAATTATCGTGGGTAAATTTTATGGTACGTAAATTATAAAGCTCTTTTTTAGAAAAAGTCAAATCTATTTTCAAAGTCTTAGAGCACTCTTACCTCGTTTTTTCTTTTGTTTCTTCTTTTCTTCAAAGATGTACTAATTCTGCTCAGTAGCTTGACATTGCTCTCGATAGCTTTGAGCGTTTCTGGTAACATCTCCATTTGTGCTATACAGTGGTGGTGTTCATCAATATCAACTGTAGTCATCTCAGACAAAATGACATCTTGAAGAGAGTAAAAAAAATTACTTTTGTGCAGAAAAATAAATAATTATAACCATATAGGCTTATAATATTGGCTACCTATTCAATATTGTAGTATTGGGAAATATAGGTATCTCATAATTATTTCTATTCTGAGGCTTCTCTCTATGAAGAAATTTAAAAAGAGAAACTTGGAATAGAAGGCCTAACAATAAGCCTTGGCCATGAAAATATGATTAAAATATGGTTGAAAGGTGTCTAATTTGTTAGTTCCCTGACTTCAGGGATGGGGATATCTAAAATGTGAACATGTGCTTTAATATTGGGGATCTAAACCCCAATTAACTCCTTTGGTAAGTTTTCTAGTATTTTATAACCCCTGTTACATGAGATTTCTTGTAACTAAATGAAATTTCTCTTTTTTGTATTCTTAGCTTATTCATTCTTTCATTCAACCAGTGTCTCCTCTGTCATGTACTGTTCTAGATCCTGAAGATACAGCATTGAATAAAACAAATTCCCTAATTTCATACTATTTACATTCTAGTGAAAGGACACAGACAAAAAATTTTTTAAAGACACATTAATTATAAAGTATGTCAGATGGTAAGAAATGCTATAGACAAAAATAAAGAAGAGTAAAGAATAATGGACAGTGCCAGTGGGTAGAGAATGGGGATGGTCAGAGAACACCTCATTTTAAAGAGAAATATAAGCAGAGAATGAGCCATGTGGCTACCTGATGGAAAATGTTCCAGGCAAGGGACTAGGAAGCATAAGGACACTGGGCAGGAGAATGCTGGCATGCTTGAAGAAAAGCAAGGAGGCCAGAATAGCTGGTACTAAGTGAGCGAGCTTATATTTTCCTTATTCTATTCTTCCTGGAACAGAGAGCACCTGTTCTCTAAATAACCACCTTAGTCTTTTCTTGTTTAGTCTTCTTCTAATCCTTCATAATTTGCTTATAATTCCATTCTCTAGCTTTTTCATTAACTTTAAATCACTTCTGGAAACTTACTCCATTCTTCCAACCAGGCCAGAATGTAGACAAGAGTCTTTTCTCTAATTTCAGCAGTCTTGGCACAAGTAACTATTTTCTCCAGCAAACTTGCTCTCTATTTCTTATGTTCTGTAAGGGATATTTTCCTTCCAGAGTGCACATTCTCATCCATATTATAGTGATTTATTATTATCCACTGCACATTCTGCATGATGTCACCCAGCTGCATATTAAGGTCCTATAAGAATAAGAAGGGGGAATATATTAATAAATCCTCTGGCAGTAAGCTTTGACCACCTTTCTTCCCAGAATGTCAGTGACAGTCACTACAGAGCTGTCTAATCAAAGGCCTGCCAATTCTACTTTTTTGTTGTTGTTGTCTTTTGTTTGTTTGTTTTTGGCTGCGTGGCATGTGAGATCTTAGTTTCCTGACCAGGGATCAAATCCACACCCCCCTGCAGTGGAAGCATGGAGTCTTAACCACTGGACCACCAGGGAAGTCCCCTAATTCCAGTTTTTCTCTGAGTCTCAGATTCTCCTCTTAAATTTTTTTTCTCTGCCTTCATCCTAGCATTGCTATGATATAATGAAAAGAATATTGGGTCTGAAACCATATCTGGACTCCAACTCTAGCTCTCTCATTAATGACTTTTAATAAATCACTTAACAATTCTGAGCTGCCCTGACTCATCTGTAAAATAACGGAGATGCTGAGTTTATAGTTGATGTGAGACGCGTAAGATGTGTGAAATACCTTATAAACTGTGGCTGCTGTAAACAAACTAATTAATTACTAATTAATTAAAGGAAGTTACTTCTTTTTCTTTTTTTAATCAACGCTTACACCTGGAAAGCAGCTATCAGAATATTCCACAACATGACTTCTACTTCATTATTTCCCCTCCTCAAGAATCTATCAGCAAATTCTCAGTGAGGGTAATTACTGCCTCATATGGGCATTTAGAAATTTGTGGGGACTTCCCTGGTGGCGCAGTGGTTAAGAATCTGCCTGCCAATGCAATGGACACGGGTTCCATCCCTGGTCGGGGAAGATCCCACATGCCGCGAAGCAAATAAGCCCATGCGACATAACTACTGAGACTGCACTCTAGAGCCGGCGAGCCACAACTACAGAGCCCACACACTGCAACTACTGAAGTCCACATGCCTAGAGCCCACACTCCACAACAAGAGTGGCCACTGCAACGAGAAGCCCATGCACCCCTACAAAGAGTAGCTCCCGCTCACCACAACTAGAGAAAGCCTGCACGCAGCAATGAAGACCCAACGCAGCCTAAATAAATAAATAATTTAAAAAAGAAATTTGTGGAAGCATTTTTGGTTGTAACAATGAATGGGAGGGAAGATTTATTGTATTTAGTAAAAGGTGCTAAGTAAGGGGTGCCAGCCCACCCAACGGTGCAATGGACAGTACACATGTTAAAGAATTGGTCCGTCCTGCATAAATTTTGACTGTCCCATGGGATATTCACATAGGTTTTAAAAAAATCTGTTTATAAAAAAAAAATCTGTTTATAATTATCTGAGCCTAGAAACTTACTCTTTTTAAAGTATAAATGCAGAATAATTTTTTACAAAGTTTCATTGCTTACTGAAATTTCCAGGAATGCAAATATTTTGTAAATCAAAGGAAAATATTCTTTAGAATTTCTCCAATAAAATTTCACCATTCTGAAACACCACAGTACCAACTAGCAAGGCACTACTGCTAATAGTATGTAGTGCCAGTACAATAAACCTGCATTTGTATCAGCCTGTATTTGTAGCTTTCATATTTATTTTAATTCTACATAAGGATGCAAGCCTCTATCTACTACTTTGTTATGTCTTCTAGTGAAGTTTGACCTAGAATTTACACATTGAAATGCATTTTATTATAAATTAGCACTTATATTTACCCTCACATATTAATTTTTTAAATTATGAGTATAGATATTTTATCTATGAATTTCACTTCAGAGTAACAAAGGTATGTTAAAAATATTTTAAAAGGGAATGGTAAATCTGATAGATGGAGAATCACTGCTCCATCTTTTCCAAATTTATCAATTACTCGCTCAGTTTGGCTTCAGACAAACTGAACTCTCTCTACACTCCTTACAATAACATTAAGATTTGGATTTTGCAAGCCAAATCACCATGTCAAAAGAGTAATCAGGGCTTCCCTGGTGGCGCAGTGGTTGAGAGTCCGCCTGCCGATGCAGGGGACGCGGGTTCATGTCCCGGTCCGGGAGGATCCCACATGCCGTGGAGTGGCTGGGCCCGTGAGCCATGGCTGCTGAGCCTGTGCATCTGGAGCCTGTGCTCCACAATGGAAGAGGCCACAACAGTGAGAGGCCCACGTACCGCAAAAAAAAAAAAAGAGTAATCAAATGTTAGGTGCTGGAAATACTGCAATCAGAAATAGGTAATGCAGTTGCAGCAAATTATCAGAAATACAGGAGAGCAGAGACAAAGTTTGATAAGCCGTGATGAAGAATAACATTACAAACTAACACACAGCATGGTGATTGAAGAAAAAGTATCACCAACTTCTCATAAGTTCTCCCAGAAAATTGAAGAGAAAGGAACCTTTCTCAACTCATTCTTTGTGGTCAGAATTACCCTCATACCAAAGTCAGATAAAGATACTGCAAAACAGAAAAAACAAAAAAACTACAGACCAACATCTCTAAACATTGTTGCAAAAATCCTCAACAAAGTACTAGCAAACAGAATTAAACAGCACATTAATAGAATTATATACCATGACCACGTGGGGTTTATTCCAGGGATGCAAAAATGGTTCAACATGTGGAAATAAATGAATGAAATATACCAAATTTACAAAAGGAAGGGGAAAAAAATCATATGATCATCTCAATTGATGCAGAATAAGCATGTGACAAAATTCAGCACCCTTTCATGATGAAAACTTCAACAAAGCAGGTATAGAGGAAACATACCTCAAAATAATAAATGCCATATATGACAAGCCCACAGCTAACATCATACTGAAAAGTGAAAATCTGAAAATTATTCCTCTAAGATTAGGAACAAGGCAAGGATGCCCACTCTTACCAGTTCTATTTGACATATTACTGGAAGCCCTAGCCAGAGTAATTAGGCAAGAAAAAAGAAATAGGGACTTCCCTGGTGGTGCAGTGGTTAAGAATCCACCTGCCAATGCAGGGGACACGGGTTCAATCCCTGGTCTGGGAAGATCCCACATGTTGTGGGGCAACATAGCCTGTGTACCACAGTTACTAAGCCTGTGCTCTAGAACCTGTGAGCCACAGCTACTGAACCTGCGTGCCACAACTACTGAAGCCTGCATGCCACAACTACTGAAGCCCGTGCACCTAAAGCCTGTGCTCCACAACAAGAGAAGCCTGCGCACAGCAACGAAGAGTAGCCCCCACTCGCCGCAACTAGAGAAAGCCCACCCGCAGCAGCAAAGACTCAACACAGCCAAAAATAAATAAATATTTTAAAAAAGAAAAAGAAATAAAAGACATCCATATTGAGAAGGAGGAAATATTATATTTGTTTGCAGATGATATAATCTTATATATAGAAAACTCTAAAGATTCCATCAAAAGGGACTTCCCTTGTGGTGCAGTGGTTAAGAATCCACCTGCCAATGCAGGGGGCATGGGTTCGATCCCTGGTCCAGGAAGAGTCCACATGCCATGGAGCAATTAAGCCTGTGTACCACAACTACTGAGGCTGTGCTCTAGAACCCACAAGCCACAACTACTGGGCCCGTGTGCCACAACTACTGAAGCTTGCATGCCTAGAGCCCATGCTCCACAAAAGAGAAGCCACCACAATGAGAAGCCCACTGTAACGAAGAGTAGCCCCTGCTCACCACAACTAGAGAAAGCCTGTGTGCAGCAACGAAGACCCAACACAGCCAAAAAAAAAAGTTTCCATCAAAAAACAACAGAAACAACAACAACAACCCAAACCTGTTAGAACAAATAAATGAATTCATGAAAGTTGCAGGATACAAAATCATACACAAAAATGTTTAGTTTTCTATATACTAATAATGAACTATCAGAAAGAGAAATTAAGAAAGTAATCCCATTTACAACTTCATCAAAAAGAATAAAATACCTGAGACTAAATTTAACCAAGGAGGTAAAAGACGTGTATATTGGAAACTACAAGACATTAATGAAAGAAATTGAAGAAGACACACATGGAAAAGTATTTCATGCTCATACACTGCGAGAATTAATATTGTTAAAATATCTATACTACCCAAAGCAACCTACAGATTGAATACAATCCTTTTCAAAATTCCAATGACATTTTTTACAGAAATAGAACAAAAAATCCTAAAAATAGAAGAAAAAATCCTGAAATTTTTTACAGAAATAGAGCAAAAAATCCTAAAATTTGATTCTTTTGGAATCATAAAAGACCCTGAAGAGCTAAAGCAATATTGAGAAAAAAGACAAAAGCTGGAGGCATCAAGCTCCCTGATTTCAAACAATATTACAAGCTATAGAAATTAAAACAGTATGATATCAGCATAAAAATAGACACATACATCAATGGAACAGTAAAGAGAGCCTGGAAATAAACCCCCACACACATATCATCAGTTTATGACAAAGGAACCAAGAAGGGCTTCCCTGGTGGTGCAGTGGTTAAGAATCTGCCTGCCAATGCAGGGGACGTGGGATCGAGCCCTGGTCCGGGATGATCCCACATGCCGCAGAGCAACTAAACCCGTGCGCCACAGCTACTGAACCTGTGCTCTAGAGCCCACAAGCCACAACTACTGAGCCCGTGAGCCACAACTACTGAAGCCCACGTGCCTAGAGCCCGTGCTCTGCCACAAAAGAATCCACCACAATGAGAAACCCGTGCACCGCAACGAAGAGTAGCCCCCACTCACCGCAACTAGAGAAAAGCCCGCGTGCAGCAACAAAGACCTAAGGCAGCCAAAATTATTAAAAAAAAAAAAAAAAAAGGAACCAAGAATATACAGTGGGGAAAGGAAAGTCTTTTCAATATATGGTGCTGGGAAAATTGGACAGCCACATGCAAAAGAGTGAAACTGGATTTCTATCTTATACCGTACATAAAAATTAACTCCAAATGGATGAAAGACTTGAATGTAAGACCTGGAACTATAAAAATTCCGGAAGAAAACATAGGTAATGATCTCCTTGACATTGCTCTTGGTGATAATTTTTTGGATTTGACACCAATAGCAAAGGTAAAAAAAGCAAAAATAAACAAGTGGTACGACCTCAAACTAAAAAGCTTCTGGGGACTTCCCTGGTGGTCCAGTAGGTAAGACTCCATGCTCCCAATGCAGGGGGTCTGGGTTCAATCCCCAGTCAGGGAACTAGATCCCACATGCATACGACAACTAAGAGACCACATGACACAGCTAAGAGTCTGCATGCGCAACTAAGAAGTCCGCATGCTGCAACTAAAAGATCTCATATGCTGCAACGAAGATCCCAAGTGCCTCAACCAAGACCTGGTGCAGCCTAAATAAATAAATAGCTTCTGCACAGCAAAGGAAACCATCAACAAAATGAAAAAGCAACCTACCAAATGGGAGAAAATATTTGCAAATCATATATCTGATAAGGGGCTAATATTCAAAATATGTAAAGAACTCATACAACTCAATAGCAAAAACCCAAACAATCTGATTAGAAAAATGGACTGAAGATATGCATAGACATTTTTCCAACGAAGACATACAGATGGCCAATGGATACATGAAAAGATGCTCTACCATTATTAATCATCAGGGAAATGCAAATCAAAACCACAACGAAATGTACCTCATACCTGTTAGAATGGCTATTATCAAAAAGACTAAAATTAACAACACTTCTTAGTGTTGGCAAGGATGTGGAGAAAAGGGAACCCTTGTGCACTGTTGGTGGGAATGTAAATTGGTGCAGCTACTATGGAAAACAAAATGGAGTTTCCTCAAAAGATTAAAAATAGAGCTACCATATGATTTAGCAATTCCACTTTTGGGTATTTATCTGAAGAAAATAAAAATACTAATTAGAAAAGATATTTGCACTCCCATGTTCACTGTAGCATTATTTACAATAGCCAAGATATGGAAACAAACCAAGCATACATAAATATACAATGGAATATTATTCAACCACAGAAAAGAATGAAGTTTTGCCATTTACAACAACATGGATGGACTTTGAGTGCATTATGCTAAGTGAAATAAGTGAGACAGAGAAACACAAATACGGTATGATCTTTCTTATACGTGCAATCTAAAATAAAACTAAATTCATAGCTACAGAGAACAGTTTGGTGGTTACCAAAGGTAGGGGTAGGGACAGTGTGAAAAATGGGTGAACTATTTCTTTTTTTAGTTTAGTTTAAATAAATTGAATTTTTAAAAATCAGTTGTGTTGTTATACACTAACAGTTAACAATCTGAAAAGGAAATTAAGAAAACATTTCTACTTACAGTAGCATCAAAAGAATAAAATACTCATAATAAACTTAACCAAGGAGATGAAAGACAATGTTAAAACATCAGTACTACTGAACCAATCTACAGACAGTACAATCCCTAACAAAACCCCAATGGTGTTTTTTGCAGAAATAGAAAAATCCATCTTTAGGATTCATGTGGAATCTCAAGGTACCCCAAATACCCAAAACCATCTTGAAAAAGAAGAATAAAATTGGAGACCTCATACTTCTCATTTTCAAATATTACTATAAATCTACAATAATTAAAATAGCATACTGTCATAAAAGACATATAGACCAGTAGAATAGAATACAGAGCCCAGAAATAAACTTTTGCATATATGGCCAAATAATTTTTGACAAGAGTGCCAAGACCATTCAATGGGAGAGGACAATCTGTCAACAAATGATGTTGGGAAAACTGGATACCCACATGCAAGAATGAAGTTGGACCCTTATCTTATACTATATACAAAAATTGACTCAAAATGGATCAAAAACCTAAGCATAAGACCTAAAACTATAATACAGAGGAAATGTAGAGAGAAAAGCTTCATGACGTTGGATTTGGCAATGATTTCTTAGATATGACACCAAAAGTACAGGCAATAAAAGTAAAAATAGATAGATTGGTCTAAATCAAAATCTAAAACTTGCGCATCAAAGGACACAACAAAGTGAAAAGGTAACCTATAGAGTGAAAAAAATTTTTGCAAATCATATATCTAATGAAGGGTTAATATCCACAATATATAAAGAACTCTTGGGACTTCCCTGGTGGCACAGTGGATAAGACTCCATGCTCCCAATGCAGGGGGCCCAGGTTCGATCCCTGGTCAAATCCACTGTGGGATCTGAGAACTAGATCCCACACGCATGCTGCAACTAAGAGTTCACATGCCACAACTAAGGAGCCCATGTGCTGCAACTAAGACCCAGAGCAATCAAATAAATAAATATTAAAAAGAACTTATTTAAAAATAAACTCTCAACATCAAATAAATAAATAACCCAATTCAAAAATGGGCAAAGGACTTGAATAGACATTCAAAGAAGATATATAAAATGGCCAACAGATATATGAAAAAAAGCTCAACATCACTAATCATTAGGGAAATGCAAATCAAAACCATAATGAGATACCACTTCACACCCATACAGATGGGTACTATCAAAAACAAACAAACAAGAGAAAAATAGAAAATAAATGTTGGCAAGGATGTGAAAATTGGAACTCTTGTGCACTATTGGTGGGAATACAAAATGATACAGCCACTATGGAAAATGTATAGCAGTTCCTCAAAATATTAAAAATAGAATTACCATATGATCCAGCAATTTTACTTCTGGGTATATACCTGAAATAATTGAAAACAGGGTCCCTAAGAGATCTTAGTACACCTGTGTTCATAGTAGCATTATTCACAATAGCCAAGAGATAGAAGCAACCCAAGTGTGCATTAACAGCTGAAAGGATAACAAGATGTGGTATATACATACATTGAAATGTTATTCAGCCTTAAAAAGGAAAGAAATTCTGACACATGGTACATGGATAAACCTTAAGACATTAAACTAAGTGAAATAAGCCAGTCATAAAAAACAAATACTGTATGATTTCACTAATATGAGATATCTAGAATGGTAGAATTTATAGAAACAAGTAAAATGGTGGTTTCCAGAGGCTAAAGGGAAGAGGGAAATAGGGTATTGTTTAATAGGTGTAGAGTTTTAGTTTTGCAAGATGAAAAAGTTCTGGGGGAATCCCCTGGCAGTCCAGTGGTTAGGACTCCGTGCTCTCACTGCCAAGGGCTGTGCAGTGGGGCCAAAAAAAAAAAAAAAAAAATGAAAATGTTCTGGAGGTTGATTGCATAACAATGTGATTATACTTAATACTACTGACCTATATACTTAAAAATGATTAAGATGATAAAATTTATGTTATGTGCATTCTACCACAATTAAAATTAGACAAAAACTTTTTTTAAATTAAAATAAGGAGTAATCAGATGTTAAGTGCTGGAAATATTGCAATAAGAAACAGATGATCCAGTTGCAGCCAGTAATTTAAGTCAGGTATACAGGAGAGCAGAGTCAAACTTTGCTAGGTCAAGTGATGAAAAATAACATTACGAACTAACCAGCTGCTCATAAATTCTTCCAGAAAACTGAACAGGAAAGAACATTTCCCAACTTATCCTTTGAGGCCAGCATTATCCTGATACCCAAATCAGACAAAGACATAAGAAAATAAACTATATGTCAATATTCTTTATGAACACAGTCACAAAAATGCTTAACAAAATATTAGAAATTAGATCAAACAATGGACTAGAAAGAAAACATTGTGTATGAATAAGTGGGGTTTATTCCTAGAACACAAGGTTGATTCAAAACTGGAAAATTAATAAATGTAAGTCACCCTATCAATAGTCTAAATAAGAAAAAACATATGATCATCTCAATAGATGCAGAAAAAGCAGCTGACAACATTCATTCATGATTTTTAAAAAAATTCTATAGCAAACTAGGAATAGAGGATAACTTCCCCAACGTGATGAAGAACATTTACAAAAAATTTACAGCTAGGATTATACTTAATGGTGAAAGTCTAAATTGCTCTAAGGATTCATTTTTATTCAATCTTGTATTAAGGTCCTACCCAATGCAATAAAGTAAGAAAAGGAAATAAAAGAATATTCATTGGAAAGGGAGAAATAAAAGGTTTGTATTTACAGACCAAACAAAAACAAAAACAAACCAAAAATCAAACAAACAAAAAACTGTCTGTGTAAAAACTCCCAAAGAATCTATAAAAAAGAGCTTCCAGTATACAAAAATCAAAACCATATTTCTATACACTAGCAATAAACAATTGAAATTTAATAAAACAGTACCATTTGCAATTAACACTAAAAATATGAAATACTTAAGTACAAATCTAACAAGTGCAAGATCTGTACATTGAAAATTACAAAGCATTGATGAAAGAAATCAAAGAAGATCTAAACAAATGATGACAATTCTAAGCACAGACAAGGATGTAGAGCAACTGGAACTCATACTTTCCCAGTAGGAATGCAAAATAGGAAAGCTATTTAAGATAACAGGCAGTTTTTTGTAAACGTATGCTACCATACGATCTAGCATACCATTCCTAGGTATTTAGCCAAGAGATGAAAACTTATGTTTATACAAGAATTTATACATGAATGTTTGTAGTGACTCTACTTGTAATTGCTCCAAACTGGAAACAACCTCAATATCCTTCAACTAGTGAATGCATGCTTTATGCTAAGACAGATTCAAATGATGTAGGGTATGATTCCCTTTGTGTAGCATTCAGGAAAGGGAAAACTATAAGGACAGAAAACTAATGGCTTCAGGGGTCTATCAGCCAGGGAGAGGTTGGCCACAAAAGGGCATAAGGGGATTTTTCGAGGAGACAGAATTGTTTTAAATCTGAATTTTGATGGTGATGACATGTCTTTGTCAAAACTCTTGAACAGTATACCAAAAGTGGGAATTTTACCTTAATTAAAAAAACAAAGTTACAGGCAGTAGAATCAGACTACCTGGATTTTATTTTATTTTTTTAATTTTTAAATTTTTTTGGCTGCGTTGGGTCTTCATTGCTGTGAGCGGGCTTTCTCTAGTTTTGGTGAGCAGGGGCTATTCTTTGTTGTGGTGCACGGGCTTCTCATTGTGGTGGCTTCTCTTGTTGCGGAACAGAGGCTCTAGGCACACAGGCTTCAGCAGTTGCAGCACTCTGGCTTGGTAGTTGTGGTACACGGGATTAGTTCTCTGCAGCATGTGGGATCTTCCCGGACCAGGGATCAAACCCGTATCCCCTGCATTGGCAGGTGGATTCCCAAGCACTGCACCACCAGGAAATCCCACACTACCTGGATTTGATTCAGATCCACCACAGTGTAACAACTATGACCTTTAGGCAGGCCTCAAATAGTCTCAGTTTCCCATCCGTGAAATAGGATTAATAGTAATACTTATCCATGTTGAATTATCATGGGAATTAAATGAGATAATCTGTAAATAAACTTTTACCATAGGTAACATGGTAAACACTTTAGATGCTACCAGGTTATTAAGTGCTTACTATATGCCAGAGGGGTGAAAGGGTCAAAGTAAGAAGAAGGGTAGAGAAAGCACCTTGGAGCAGGATAGAACATGAGAAGCAGATAATAGCAATAGCAAAATGAACACAGTGTACCTATTCTCCAGTTGAAAAAACAGAAAATCTTTAAAGTCTCCTGTGTTCCCCATATCAATTGCATCCCTTTCCCAATGCCCAGAGATAAATACTATCCTGAATTTTAATCTCTATACTTTTAACACTGTAGTAAGCTGAATGATGTCCCCATCCCCCAAAGATATTGTTAACGAACACAAGTTCCTTCACAGTGAGGCCAAACAAATCTAAATGTCGGAGTTTGGAGCAGAGAAAGGTTTATTGCAGGGCCAAGCAAGGAGAATGGGTGGCTCCTGCTCAGAAACCCACAACTCTCCAATGGTTTGGGGAGATAAGTTTTTACAGGCAAAATTGGGGGTGAGGGCTGCAGGGTGTGTGACTCTCTTCTGATTAGGTTGGTGGTGAGGCAACAGTATGGTGCTCTAGGAATCTTGTGTTCAGCCTGAAGTTACCATCATAACCTGGGTGGAGGCCTTAGTACCTGCAGAAGAACTCAAAGGCATTGTTACGTATATTCCTTGCAGAGGAACCAGGACACTGCCCCAAGGCTGCACTGTTGTTTCTTGACTGCTCCTCCTTTGCTTCTGCATTCCCTCCCTTCCCTGATTAGCAACTATTTGAATCTGCCCTTTAGAACTCAGGGAAGGTCGAGGAGGTTGAAGACTTTGCCTGCAAGTAAGAAACGGGGACACGGAAAGGATTTGTAACAGAGAGGGCCCCACAGGGTCTTACTCCACTTCAGTATCAGGTCATAATCCCTAGAATGTGTAAAAGTTACTTTATATGGAAAAAGGGTCTTTGAAGATGTGTTTAAATTAACGATCTTGGGGTGGAGAGGTTATTCTGGATTATCCAGGAGTGCCCTATTGCAATCACAAAGTGTCCTTATAAAAGGGAGGAAGAGGGACAAAATTTTACAGACACATACAGAAGAGAAGGTTCAAAGTGAAGATGGAGCAGAGAGAGATTTGAACCTGCTGGCCTTGGAGTCTGGAGTGATTTGTGGCCACAGACAAGGAATGCCAGCAGCTACCAGAAACTGCAAGAGACAAGGAATGGATTCTCAGAGTCCGGAGAGAGAGCAGCCCTGCTGATATCTGGACTTCAGCCCAGTGATGCAGATTTCAGACCTCTAGCATTTCTGACCTTTAGACTTGTGAGAGACTAAGTATCTGTTGTTTTATACCACGTGGTTGTGGATATTTGTTACAGCAGTGAAGGAAACCATAATATGTCACCCCAAAATATGCCTCTGACATAAAAATTATTTTGAGCTGAAGGCTATTAAGAATCAGCAAACGTGGGAATCCCCTGGCTGTCCAGTGGTTAGAACTCCTGCTTTCACTGCCGAGGGCCTGGGTTCAATCCCTGGTTGAATCCCCGCAAGCTGTGTGGCGTGGCCAAAAAAAAAAAAAAAAAAAAAAATCAGCAAATGCCGGAAAAGCTCTCTCATCCCCCTGTTCTGCCTAAAGGCAGGATACAAATTCTTTTTACTGGAGATAGACTTATCAGCACCAGAGGAATCTGCAAAGAAACCTTACTCTATTAGTTTCCTCCCATATATTTACCTTCCCACAGTGTGCCACTTTGAAAGCCTAAAACTACTTTCCTTTGTCCTGTCATTTCTCCACAAATTTATTGTTCTTTGTTGAAGATGCTAACATAAGCCACTTGGAGTTACTCTTCCTTTAAATATCTCCCAGGTGATGTGCACTGCACACGTTAATAAAGTGCTTTTCTCTTGTTAATCTGCCTTTTTGTGAAGGAGTACTAGCTGAAAACCTAAAACGGGTGAGGTAAAGTTTCACTCACGCATGTGTGCACACACACATCCTTAGACAGTAGATTGTGTACTTGTGCTTGTTTTTAAATTATTCTCTTTATCCTTCAGTGACTTGCTTTTTTCCCTCAACATAGTGTTATTTTTAGTTTATACACATTGGAATGTATACCTATAGCTCGTTCATTTACACTGTTGTGTGTTTAGTATTTTATTGCACAAATATACTACAATTTACTTATCCATTACTATATTGGTTTGTTTTCAGTTTTGTGCTTTTACAGACAATGGTATAAAATTTTTGAACATTCCTCATGGTACACACATGCAAGAGTTTTTCTAGAGCTACGCTGTCCAATATGGTAGCCACTAGCCACATGTAGCTACTGAGAAATTTTAATGAGGCAAGTGTGACAGGAAATAAATTTTAATTTAAATTAAACTAATTGAAAATTTAAAACTAATACGATTCATTTATTGGAAAACCTTTAAGTATTTTGGAAGAACTTGGTATATGAATCTAAATCTTCATCTAAAAATTTTATGAAACCTAAATATCGATCAAGTATTTCTGATGAAAATTTGACGTGCAATTTGAGATGTATTCTAAGAACAAATTACATGCTGAATTTCAGACAGTATGAAAACAGTGTATACCTCTTAATAATTTTTTTTTATTGATAAACAACTTCAAGCTTTGAAGAGTAAATAGCTCTCAACCAAAACTATATATCCAGCAAAATTATCTTTCAAAAATATGAGGGTTATATGATATTAATATTATAAAAATATGTTATAAAGAGTTTTCCATTTTTCTCTTCTCTGAAAAATTTGTGTAAGTTTAATTTTCCTAGAAAATTTCCCGATTCACCTAAGCTTTCTAAGTTACTGTCCCCAAGTTGTACAATATATTCTATATCCTCTTATCATTTTTTCAATCTCTGCTGCATGTAATGTTATATCACCCCTTTCATTTTTTTTTTAATATTTATTTATTTATTTGGTTGTGCTGGGTCTTAGTTGCAGCAGGTGGGCTTCTTAGTTGTGGCTACCCCTTTCATTCTTTTTTTTTTTAAAGGTAGAAATGAGTTTTCTTTTTTTTTAATTAATTAATTTATTATTTTTTTGGCTGCATTGGGTCTCTGTTGCTGAGTGCGGGCTTTCTCTAGTTGCAGCGAACGGGGGCTACTCTTCATTGCACTGTGCGGGCTTCTCATTGCAGTGGCTTCTCTTGTTCCAGAGCATGGGCCCTAGGTGCGTAGGCTTCAGTAGTTGCGGCACGCGGGCTCAGTAGTTGTGGCTCATGGGCTCTAGAGCACAGGCTCAGTAGTTGTGGCTCTCAGGCTTAGTTGCTCCGCGGCATGTGGAATCTTCCCAAACCAGGGCTCGAACCTGTGTCCCCTGCATTGACAAGTGGATTCTTAACCACTGCGCCACCAGGGAAGTCCACCCCTTTCATTCTTAATAGTGTTTATTTGCTCCTTGTCTTTTTTTTTCTTGATCAACCGTTATAAAGATTGTTCAATTAGACTACTCAAAGAATCATTTTTTACCTTTCTTAAGCCTCTTCATTGTATTTTTTTCTATTTTTTAAATTTGTACTCTTAATTTTTGTTATTTCCTTCATTTTACATTCTCTGGGCTTAATCTGTTGTTTTTTTCCCCCTAACTTCTAAGTTGTCTGTTTAACTTATGCATTTTTAACTTTCTTTTCTAATATAAGGTATAAATTTCCCTGTAAGTACTACTTTCATTGCATCTCATATGCATTTAATATAGTGCATTTATTGTTATTCTAAGTATGTTATTCTAAGCATTTTCTAATTTCTACTATGACTTCTTTGACTTATGAATTATTTTGGAGTTTTCCCCAATTTGTTTCTCTATTTTTTAGCCAACTTTTGTCCACTAATTTCTAATTTGGTTACATTGTGGTCTGTACGATATCAATTCTTTGAAAATTTTAAAACCTTTAATCTAAAATGTGGCCAATTCTGGGAAATGTTCCATTTGTGCTTAGAGAATATGTATTTTCCAGTTTTAATGTTGATTCCTGAATTTGTCCATTAGATGATGCTTGTTATTGTGTTGTTTAAACCTTTTACATCTTCAATGTGGTTTTGTTAGCTTAATCAACCAATTATATCAAAATAGTAGATTTTTTTTCTATTTCTTCTTGTACTTGTGAAATCTTTTTCTTTGTATATGTTTAAGCTTTGTTACTAGAGGCATAGGCATGCATGCAGGTTCAGAATTATCACATATGGAATTGAATCTTATTGCTTGATAACCCTCTTTCTCTCCAGTAATACTTTTTTTTTTTTTTGGCTGCATGGTGTCTTCATTGTTGCCTGTGGGCTTTCTCTAGTTGCGGCGAGCAGGGGCTACTCTTCGTTGCAGTGCACGGGCTTCTTATTGTGGTGGCTTCTCTTGTTGCAGAGCACAGGCTTTAGTCGCGTGGGCATCAGTAGTTGTGGCACGTGGGCTCAGTAGTTGTGGCTCACTGGCTTAGTTGCTCCATGGCATGTGGGAATCTTCCTGGACCAGGGCTCGAACCCATGTCCCCTGCGTTGGCAGGTGGATTCTTAACCACTGCACCACCAGGGAAGCCCTCCAGTAATACTTCTTGACTTAAAGTCTATTTGTCTGATACTAAAACAATTGCACCAACAGTTAATATTTGTCTGGTATATGTTTTGCCATCCTTTTGTTTTCAATTTTTCTGTCTCTTGTTTTAGATATCTTCTAAAGAGAATTTACTGAATTTTTTTCATCCAGTCTAACAATCTTTGTATTTTAATTTTTACTTTTGCATAGCTATTGAATATATCAGTCAGGGTCTAACCAGAAAAAGAGAGAGCATTACATACGTAAAGCATTAAAAATATTTAAAGTAGAGAATTTGTTACATATGTCATAGAAGAGCCAAAAGGCCAAACAGGGGATGAAAGTGAGGCAACCAGAGATTAGTAACAGCAGGAACAAAGAGAGGAGATTGTGTTACTGAAGCTCAGGTGCTTGGAAGCTGGTATAATAGGCCTGTCATGAACTGGATCCATGAAGGAGATACTCCAGAGACACTGCCCCAGCGAAACAGGGAGGGGGTCTACCTTCCTCCTGCCTTACAGCCTTTTGCTTTGCCTTCCTTTGTCCAAACCCAGAAGCCCGCTGGCATAGGTGCTTGGGAAAGGCAGCATGCAGGGGTCTGTCCACCTCTCCTTCATTCCTTCCCATGCCACATAATTCAGAGAAGACTAAGAGAAAGGTAAACAGATCCAGGTCCAGCAGATTGATATATTTGCTTCATTTTTACCATCTATAATCATTTACGTTATTTCTAATTAGAATGATTACAAAGCACTAAATAAGACTGATTAGAATACTTACTGTTCTAAGTTTTTCACCTTTCTTGCTGACTTTTGAATTGATTTTTTTCTCTTAGTAATAGCTTCCTTAAAAATTTCAACACATATATTTATAAATTAACACAGTCTAAGGTAAATCAATATCAATACGCATCTTGGATAGTACAAGTATCTTAATGCTTTAGCTCTGATCAATCTCTTTTTAATATGTTATTGTTGTCCAGTATTTTATTTCTATTTTTGTAAAGCTCCACAAATTAGACATTATTATTGTTTTATTGTTATTGTTTTATATACCTGATTTCTTTATATTTGCCTATGTGTACAATTTTATTTTCTCATTACACCTTTTTTCATATTAAACTTCTCTGTAATTACCTTCCTTCTTCCTCAGAAACATCCTTTAGAAGTTCCTTAAGTGAGGGTCTATTAGTAGCAAACTCTCTAAATTTCTCATTGTCTGAAAATGTCTTTATTTCACCCTCATACTTGAAAGATTTTTTGCTGGATATGCAATTCTAGGTTGAGAGTTGTTTATTCTCAAAGCTTTGAAGTTGTTATCCCATTATCTTTGGTATCCATTGTTACTCTTGAGATAGCTGGGAGAATAAATGCCATTACTTTGTAGGAATCTGACTTTATTCTCTGCCTGCTTTTAAGATGCAATCTTTGTCATTGGTTTTCTGCTGTCTCACAACTATGTATTTAAATATTGACTTGATTTTTGTTACCTTGCTTGGGATTCTTTGGGATACCTGAATGTGAATATTGGTGTCTTGTATCTAATACGTAAAATTCTCAGCCATTATTTATTTATGTATTACCTCTCTCCAGTCTTTTCTATTTTCTCCTTCTGAAAGTCTGACTAGAATATATTGGATCTTCATGTTGGTTAACCCCTCTTTTGTGGTTTCAATTTTTTCATCTCTCTGAGCTGCATTCTTTTTTTTTTTTTTTTTTTTTTTGGCCATGCTGCGTGGCTTGTGGGATCTTAGTTCCCCAACCAGGGATTGAACCCAGGTCCATGGCTGTGAAAGCACCAAGTCCCAATGACTGGACCACCAGGGAATTCCCCATGAGTTGCATTCTTAATAATTTCTTCACAATTTTCTCAGTTTATTAACTCTTTCTTTAGTGTTTAATCTGCTATTTCACCTGTCTATTGAGTTTGTGATTTTAATATTTTTATGTTTAGAAATTTTATTTGGTGGCTTCCCTGCTGGCGCAGTGGTTAAGAATCCACCTGCCAATTGTAGGGGACGTGGGTTCAAGCCCTGGTCCAGGAAGATCCCACAGGCCACGGAGCAACTAAGCCCGTGCGCCACAACTACTGAGCCTGCACTCTAGAGCCTGAGAACCACAACTACTGAGCCCACGTGCCACAACTACTGAAGCCCACGCATAGAGCCTGTGCTCCGCAACAAGAGAAGCCACCACAATGAGAAGCCCACGCACCATAATAAAGAGTAACCCCCGCTTGCCACAACTAAAGAAAGCCCACACGCAGCAACGAAGACCCAACACAGCCAAAAATAAATAAATTTATTTATTAAAAAAAAAAAGAAATTCTATTTGGTATTTTTCAAAACTTCCTGCTCACTTTGAGAGAATTTTAATCTTATCGTATTCTGGTCATTTTTATTCTTTTAAACATGGTAAATGAGCTTAACTTCTACATCTGACAATTTTAAAAATCCAGTGTTGGTGGGTGTGATTTCTTAGATTCTTGTTTCTGCTAAATCTTGATCATTGTAGCCTATTTCCTCTTCCATAAAACTTCTTTGCTGGAGACATCCCTTGTGGTCCAGTGGTTAAGACTCTGCCCTTCCAATACAGGGGACATGGGTTGGATCCCTGGTTGGAGAACTAAGATACCACCTGCCCTGCATACAGCCAAATAAAAAACAAAACAAAACAAAAAAACTTCATGGCTGAAAATACATTGTCTTGTGTTTAAAATAATTCCCCTTGGGCAGGATCTATAGATCTATATATTCATTTTTGGCAAGATCCCTTGTGATTTCTTTAAAATTCCAACTTGATTTTTAGGGGGATACAGAGTTAGCATGAATTCTAGTTCCAAACTCATATGAGCACCAATCTATTGGTAGGCATTCTAAGAGATTTTCTTTTCTTCTCTACCTTCCAGGCCCAAGACTGAACCAGTAAGCTTTCTTATTATTACCTTGTAGTATTGGGCAGTGGAATATAGTTAATTTACTGAGGATATTGTCTATCAAAGGTCCCAATTACATGCAAAGTTCTGTGTTCTGACCTCCCACCTTACTTGAACCCTGGACTTGTCTCGTTCCCCCAAGCTTGTGTCTAGTTAAAATTCAAGTTCTAATCTCTACTTCACATCATAAACAAAATTTAATTCCAGGTGGATTGTAGATCTAAATGTGAAAGGTAAACACAACATATAAATATATTTTCATTACTTTTTTCATATATAAAATGCAAGAAGCACTAAGCATAAAGTAAAAGAGAAATAAATTGGATTACATTAAAATTTAAGAAATTGCATTAGTCAACAGGCACAATGAGGAGCATGAAAGGAAATCCACAGAGTAAGAGAAAATAGTTGCAGGCCATATTATTAGTGAAGGACTTGAATCCAGAACATATAAAGAACACTTACAAATTAATGGAACCCGATAGAAAGACTAAGCAAAAGACATGAATGGTATTTCAATAAAGAAAATGTCCAAATGATCAAAAATCACAAGAAAATGTGTTCAATTTCATTAGTAACTAATAAAATGCAAATGAAAACCATAATAACATAGTATCATATACCCATTGGAATGGCTAAAAATCAAAGACTGTAATATGAAGTACTGGTAATGCTACAGAGTCATGGCATTCTTATAGATTGTTCGTGGAAGTCTATTTGGTACAACCACTTAAAAAAACTCTTTGGGGGGCTTCCCTGGTGGTCCAGTGGTTAAGAATCTGCTTGCCAATGCAGGGGACATGGGTTCGATCCCTGGTCCGGGAAGATTCCACATGCCAAGGGGCAACTAAGCCCGTGCACCACAACTACTGAGCCTGCGCTCTAGAGCCCATGCATCACAACTACTGAGCCCATGTGCCACAACTACTGAAGCCTGTGTGCTCTGGGGCCCATGTGACGCAACTACTGAGCCCAAGTGCTGCAATTATTGAAACACTCACACCTAGAGCCTGTGCTCCACAGCAAGAGAAGCCACCACAATGAAAAGCCTGCTCACCACAATGAAGAGTAGCCTCTGCTCGCCACAACTTGAGAAAGATCGTGTGCAGTAATGAAGACCCAGCGCAGCCAAAAAAAAAAAAAGAAAAGAATCCACCTTCCAATTCAGGGGACGTGGGTTCGATCCCTGGCTGGGGGATTAAGATCCCACACGCCTCATGGCAACTAAGCCCGTGTGGTGAAACTACTGAGCCCGCGCGTGCTCTGGAGCCTGTGCACGACAACTAGAGATAAGCCCATGCTCTGCAGCAAAAGATCCTGTGTGCCACATCGAAGATCCCAAGTGCAGCAACTAAGACCCGACACAGCCAAATAAATAAATAAATAAATATTTTTTTAAAAAAAGAACTCTTTGGGACTTCTGGGTAACTGCAAACAATGGAGGTCATGTAGCAAATAATCTTTCTAAATCTCTTTCCTAAAAGATACAGAATAACATCACATGTATGAAAATTCAATGCAAATATATACATACATCGCTGAAAGAGAGTTCTGAAAATGCAAGATGACTGTAAGTAAAAAGAGAGAAGAAAATACCAGTTACCCAGTCGCACATACTCCCACCCCGTCCCTGCCCTGCTGCAGAGCTTTATAATGAGCAAAGGGAGACTGATCAAAACTACAGAGAAGGTGGTGCAGTGGTTAAGAATCCGCCTGCCAATGCAGGGGACACGGGTTCAAGCCCTGGTCTGGGAAGTTCCCACATGCCGTGGAGTGACTAGGCCTGTGCACCAAAACTACTGAGCCTGAGCTCTAGAGCCTGTGAGCCACAACTACTGAGCCCACGTGCCACAACTACTGAAGCCCACACACCTAGAGCCCGTGCTCTGCAACAAGAGAAGCCAGTGCAATGAGAAGCCCGCACACAGCAATGAAGAGTAGCCCCCGCTCACTGCAACCAGAGAAAAGCCTGCACGCAGCAACAAAGACCCAACATGGCAAAAAAAAAAAAAAATTACAGGGAAGGGCTTCCCTGGTGGCGCAGTGGTTGAGAGTCCGCCTGTCGATGCAGGGGACATGGGTTCGTGCCCCGGTCTGGGAAGATCCCACATGCCGCAGAGCAGCTGGGCCCATGTATATATATATATACATATATATGTGTGTGTGTGTGTAATATTATTCAGCCATATAAAATGGAAATCCTACCATTTATGACAACATGGATGGACCTGGAGGGTATTGTGCTAAGTGAAATAAGTCAGAGAAACACAAATACTGTATTATCTCACTTATATGTGGAATCCAAAAAAACTAAGTTCATAAATACAGAGAACAGATTGGTTGTTGCCAGATGTGAGGGTTGGGGGGTGGATGAAATGGGTAAAGGTGGTCAAAGGTACAAACTTCTAGTTGTAACATGAATAAGTTCTGGAGATGCAATGTACAGCATGGCGACTATAGTTAACAGTACTGTATGCATATTTGAAAGTTGTTAAGAGAGTAGACCTTAAAAATTTTTATCACAAGGAAAAAATTTTGTAACTGTGAAATGATGGATGTTAATTAAATTTATTGTGGTAATCATTTCACAATGTATACATATAGCAAATCATTATGTTGCACATCTTAAACTAATGCAATGTTATATATCAATTATATCTTAATAAAACTAGACAGAAAGATTATTAAAAAATAAACTAAAGATATCTGTTGGCTCATCAGGGAAAAAAAGAAAGAAAAATATAAAATTGTCTCAGAAATAAACTATAAATTACAAGGTGCCCCAAGGGAGAAGAGACTCAAATGTCAATTTAATAAGGGTCATTGAAGTCAAGAAGATAACCAAAATGATGAAGGACATAAGAGAAAAGTCAAAAAGGGCCAGAGAAAAAGTGGATGAAATTGAAGATAAGCAAATAATTAGTAATTCATATTTTCAGAATCTCTGAACAATAAAAATTTTTTAAATTCTATTTCTATATACTAGCAATGAATAACTGGAAATTGAAATTGAAAAACAATAACATTCACCAATATTTATAGCAGCTTTATTCATAATTGCCAAAACTTGGAAACAACAAGATGTCCTTCAATAGGTAAATGGATTAATAAACTGTGGTTTGTCCAGACAATGGAATATTATTCAGCACTGAAAAAAGAGAGCTATCAAGACATGGAGGAACCTTAAATGCATGTTGCTAAGTAAAAGAAGCCAATCCGAAAAGGCTACCTACTCTATGATTCCAACATATCACATTTTGGAAAAGGCAAAAGTGGAGGCAGTAAAAACATCAGTGGTTGTCAAGGGTCAGGGAGGATGGTGAGGCATGAATAGGTGGAGCACAGAGGATTTTTTTTTTTTTTTTTTTTTTTTTTGCGGTACGCGGGCCTCTCGCTGTTGTGGCCTCTCCCGTTGCGGAGCTCCAGACGCGCAGGCTCAGCGGCCATGGCTCACGGGCCTAGCCGCTCCACGGCATGTGGGATCTTCCCAGACTGGGGCATGAACCCGTGTCCCCTGCATCAGCAGGCGGACTCTCAACCACTGCGCCACCAGGGAAGCCCACAGAGGATTTTTAGGACAATGAAAATACTCTGTATGATACTATCATGATGGATACATGTCATTATATATTTGTCCAAACCTATAAAATGTACAGCACAAAGAATGAACCCTGATGTAAACCATGGACTTTGGGTGATCATGATGTGTCAATGTAGGTTCATCAATTGTAATAAATGTACCACTCTCTTGGGGGTTGTTAATAATGGAGAAGGGTATGTATTTTTGAAAGGGGGTTATATGGGAAATCTCTGTACCTTCCTCTTAATTTTCCTGTGGACCTAAAACTGCTCCAAAAAATATAAAGTCTTTCAAAAAACACTCTTCACCATAACGTCAAAAATAAGTCTTTTAAGAAATTGGTCCATTTCATCTAGGTTATCAAATTGGGGGGGGCACAGATTTATTCATATTATTCCTTTATTATCCTTTTAATGTTCATGTAATTTGTAGTGGAATGTTACCACTTTCATCTCTGATATTAGTAATTTGTGTCCTCTCTCTCTCTTTTTTTTTTTTTCCCTAGTTAGCCTGGCTAGAGGCTTATCAATTTTATTGTTTTCAAAAAATGAGCTTTGGTTTAATTGATTTTCTCTATTGATTTCCTGTTTCCAATTTTATTGATTTTGGCACTAATTTTATTTCTTTTCTTCTGCTCTCTTTGGATTTAATTTGCTCTTCCTTTTCTAGTTTCCCAAAGTGAAAACTTAAGTTATTGATTTTAGATCTTTTTCTAGTGCTAGTTGGGTTAACATCTATCATGTTTGTTACTGTTTTCTATTTTTTGCCCTCCTTTTTCTATATTTGTATTCCACTCTATTTCTGCCTTTTGTGGTTTTCATTGAGCATTTTATATTATGCTCATTTCTCCTTAGTATATCACCTATACTTCTTTTTTCTTTTTTTTTTTTTAGTGATTGCCTTAGAGTTTTCAATATATTCTTAAAACTAATTGAAGTCCATTTTCAAGTAACATTATATCACTTCACATGTAGTGTGAGTACCTTATAATAACAAAATAATCCTAATTCCTCCCTCTCATCCTTTGTATTATTGCTATCATTCATTTCCCTTTTATACCAGGACACATAAGCACATATATATACAATATATACACAAGCATACGTAGTCAAATACATTTGTTGCTATTATTTTGAGCAAACTGTTATCTGTTAGAGCAATTAAGAATAAGAAAAATAAAAATTTTGGGACTTCCCTGGTGGTGCAGTGGTTGAGAATCCACCTGCCAATGCAGGGGACATGGGTTCGAGCCCTGGTCCAGGAAGATCCCACAGGCCACGGGGCAACTAAGCCCATGCACCACAACTACTGAGCCTGCACTCTAGAGCCCGCGAGCCACAACTACTGAGCCTGCATGCCACAACTACTGAAGCCTGTGCGCCTAGAGCCCATGCTCCGCAACAAAGAGAAGTCACTGCAACGATAAGCCCATACACCGCAACAAAGTATCCCCTGCTTGCCACAGCTAGAGAAAGCTCACGCGCAGCAATGAAGACCCAGCACAGCCAAAACTAAAGTAAATAAATAAATAAATTTATTTTTAAAAAAAAGAAAGAAAGGTTTCTATTTTATCTTTGCTTATTCCTTCTACAATGCTCTTTCTTACTGAAGATCAGAATTTCTGGGCTTCCCTGGTGGTGCAGTGGTTAAGAATCTGCCCACCAATGCAGGGGACACAGGTTTGATCCCTGGCCCGGGAAGATCCCACATGCCGCGGAGCGACTAAGCCCGTGCGCCACAACGACTGAGCCTGCACTCTAGAGCCCACGAGCCACAACTACTGAGCCCGCGAGCCACAACTACTGAAGCCCACATGCCTAGAGCCCGTGCTCCACAAGAGGAGCCACTTCAATGAGAAGTCCGCGCACCGCAACAAAGAGTTGCCTTCACTTGCCACAACTAGAGAAAGCCCACGTGCAGCAATGAAGACCAAACATGACCAAAAATAAATACATTTATTTAAAAAAAAGATCAGAATTTCTGATCTATATTATTTTCCTTCCCTCTAAAGAAGTACTTCAAACATTTCTTGCAAGACAGGTTTATTGGCACCAAATTTCCTCAAATTTTGTTTGTCTGAGAAAGTATTTCTCCTTCACTTCTTTTTTTTTTTTTTTGCGGTAAGCAGGCCTCTCACTGTTGTGGCCTCTCCTGTTGTGGAGCACAGGCTCCGGACGCGCAGGCTCAGCGGCCATGGCTCACGGGCCCAGCTGCTCCGCGGCACATGGGATCTTCCCCGACCGGGGCACGAACCTGCGTCCCCTGCATTGGCAGGCGGACTCTCAACCACTGTACCACCAGGGAAGCCCTCTCTTTCAGTTTTGATTGGTACATTTGCAGGGTACAGAATTCTAGGTTGGTGGGTTTTTTCTCTAAACACTTTAGATATTACACTCCATTCTCTTGCTTGAATGGTTTCTGGGAAATAGATGTAAAATTCTTACCTTTGTTCCCCTATAGATAAGATTCTTGCCCCCCTTCCCCAGTTTCTTTTAGGATTTTTTTGGTTTTATGAAGTTTGAAAATGATATACCTAAGTGTAGTTTGGGAGGCATTTATCCTGCCTGGTTTTCGCTGAGATTCCTAGATCTGTGGTTTGATGTCTGACATCAATTTGGGGAAAGTCTCAGTAAATATTGCTTCCAATATTGCTTCTGTTCCTTTCCCTCCTCTCCTGGTATTCTAATTACACATCGATTACACCTTTTGTAGTTGTCCCACAGTCTTCCGATATTCTGTTGTTTTTTTCTTTTTTTCCCAGTCTTTGTTCTCTTTGCTTTTCAGTTTTGGAGGCTTCTATTTTCATATCCTTGTGTTCAGAGATTCTTTCCTCAGCTATCTCCAATCTACTAATGAGCCCATTAAAGGCATTCTCCATTTCTGTTACAGTGTGTTTGATCTCTAGCATTTCTTTTCGGTTCTTTCCTAGGATTTGCATCTCTGCTTACATTATCCATCTGTTTTTTTGTTGTTTTTTTGTTTTTTTGAGTATAGTTGCTTATCCGTCTGTCCTTGCATGTTGTCTCCTTTTTCCATTAGAGGCTTTAGCATATAAACCATTATTATTTTAAATTTCCAGTGTTATAATTCCAAATCCCTGCCATGTCTGATTGTGATGCTTACTCTGTCTCTTCAAATTGTGCTTTTTTCCTTTTAGCATGCTTTATAATTTTTTGTTGAAATTTATACATGATGTACTGTGTGAGAAGAATTCTGGTAAACAGGTCTTTAGTGGTGTGGTGGTAAGGTGTGGGGGAAGGGGAAACATTGTATAGTCCAGTCTTTGGGAGAGCCTATGCTCTGGACTGTGAACTTCCTCAGTGCTTCTTAGCTTTTCCCCCACTTAGGTGGGACCCAATGGCAAAAGCAAGTTGGAATTAGGTATTATCCTTCCCCCAGGTATATTAGGTTCTGATAAAATCCCAGCAGATCTGGCTGTGGTTAAATAGTTTCTCCTGAGGGCAGCCCTTGTTAAGAACAGAGTGCTCTGGCATATTTCAAAATGTATACTTTTTTCCTCCCCTTGCCAAAAGCACAAGGGGATTTTTCTCGGATATTTACTGTGAGAACCTGTTCAAGCTCTTGGAGGTAAAATTCATGAAAGTGACGGGGTCCCTCCTATGATTGGGTCTCCCTGGAATTTTAAACTCCCAGACTCACCTACACTGAGCCTGCAGCAATTGTTAATCACAATTCAGGTTTTCCTACTCCAGCACTTGTTCCCACAGCAGTTTCTGCTTGTGAGTTCTCTCCTCCAGTAATCCGTTGACTCCTTGTACTCCCCTGTCTCTCCAGTCTTGAGTGCAGTGGTTTGACCCATGTCCTCACCTCTCTTACGGATCCAAGAAGAGTTGATTTTTCAGCTTTTTACTTGTTAGGATGGAATGGTGACTTCCAAGCTCCTCATATACAGAAACAGAAATCATAAGTCTCCCAAAAGGATTGTTTTTTCAACACATTGTTTTGGAATAATTGGATATCTATATGACCAAAACAATTTTTTAAATGTTTATCCATATCTCATACAATATTAAAAAATTAAGTCAAATGGACCATAGACCCAAATGTAAAATCAACACTATAAAACTAAGAAAACAAAGGAGAAAATATTTGTAACCTTGGGTTAGGCAAAGATTTCTTGGATATGACATCAAAGCACAATTGATAAAAAAACAAATTCATAACTTGGGTTTCACAAAAAGTTTAGACTTCTGCTCTTTTGAAAACACTGTTAAGAGAATTAAAAGTCAGGGACTTCCCTGGTGGCACAGTGGTTAAGAATCCACCTGCCAATGCAGGGGACATGGGTTCGAGCCCTGGTCCAGGAAGATCCCACATACTGCAGAGCAACTAAGCCCATGTGCCACAACTACTTAGCCTGCGCTCTAGAGCCCGTGAGCCACAACTGCTGAGCCCACGTGCCACAACTACTGAAACCCATGTGCCTAGAGCCTGTGCTCTGCAACAAGAGAAGCCACTGCAATGAGAAGCCCATGCACCACAATGAAGAGTAGCCCCTGCTCTCCGCAACTAGCGAAAGCCTGTGCACAGCAACGAAGACCCAATGCAGCCAAAAATAAATAAATAAATTTATTAAAAAGGAAAAGAAAAGAAAAAGTCAAGCCACAGACTGGGAATAAATATTTGCAAAACATGCTGCTGGTGGAAATGCTAATTGGTACAACTTTTATGGAAGGAACTTTGTTATTACTTAACAGAACTACACATGCATTTACATTTCAACCCACCAACCCCACTTCTAAGGATCTACCTTGAAGGTATACATTTAACCACATGAAAATATATATACACAAGGTTATTCATTGAATCAATGCTTGAATTACAAAATATTGCAAACAACCTAAATATCCATACACAAGAGAGTGATTGAATCAACTACCATCTACCCACATAATGGATTATTATACGGCTATAAAAGAATAAGGAAGATCTCTTTGAATTGGTATGATCTCCAGGACACAGAGTTAAAGTGAAAAAAATAAAGCAAACAAGAATAACTATTGTATGCTGCATTTTGTGCAGAAAAGAGAGAATATAAGAAATTACACAGGAATCTGCTCATTTATGTGGAAGAAATACAAGAAGAATAAGCTAGATGCTAAAGAGATTGGTTATATACAGGATATATGTCGGAAATGGGTGGAAGGAAAGGAGGAATAAGAATGGGGCAACAGGGATGAGGAGGAAGTGACATTTTTCTGAGTATATCTTTTTGTATAGCTCTGCCTTGTATCACCATAGTAATATTTCACATACCCTTCACATACTTGATAAAAAAAAAACTATTAAAACCAACCAATATATGGGGTGACAAGGAATGGATACAAATACTAACAATTGAACCTAATTGTATACAAGTGAATAACATAACCACACTGAGAAGAAAAGAACTAGCTAGTAACTTTGGAAAACAATATCTTGGCTGAATAATGTAATGTTAAAGAATGATACATATATGCCGTACTAGTCAGTAAACGTGTTTCTTGTAGGCTTATGAGTTAGCAACTCTGAAACTATGTGTACGCTAGGAATGAACAAATAAATAAATATACTGTAGATAACTAGAACTGGGATTCTAACTCTTGGGGAAAGAAGTAACAAATAAGGAACAAGAAAAGAGTAACATAAACCCTGTGGTACAGGACTGGAATCTGAACTATCAGTATAAAACCATATATTAAATATATATACAGAGAGAGATAGTTATATAAATATAAATATCTATATATACATGGGTTAATACACATATATATATTTCCTAGCTCTTTTCTTGCTGAGAGGGCCTAGAAGAAATGACACTTGGATAGTAATGAACACACCTAGCCAAAGGTTTGGTTTCTAAACATCATTCTCCAGTAAAAGGAACCAGGGCTTTTGGAAAAGTCATTGATTCCAGGGCTGGGCTGGGAATGTAAAAGTTATGCTTCCAAAAAGTAATGAAATGCAGATAGATAGATAGATAAATAGATAGATAGCCACTTGTTGAAAGGACACAGGAATCAATCTGAAGGTGCTCCTAATGGGCCAATCTGGAACTATTGAAGCCACACACACACACACACACACACACACACACACACACACACACATAGTTTGAATAATAACCCCACAGGCTAGAATAAATATCTATCAACCTATCAGTATATGTAAGTAAATAAATGGAAGAGGTAGCTCTTCCTTGCAATTGACTTCCAATTAATAAATATGAAAGAAGGAAATTTAAAAATTACCATTAGGTAAACACCACAGTAATAATTGTTGCAGACAATATTTATCAGTGGATTCCAAAAAGTGGACAAAAGTTTGAGAAGGTACAGAATGTGCATAATCTCAAAGTATCTTCCCCAAGATATTTCTTTTTTTTTTTTTATAAATGTATTTATTTATTTTTGGCTGCATTGGGTCTTCGTTGCAGTGTGCTGGCTTCTCATTGTGGTTGCTTCTCTTGTTGAGGAGCACAGGCTCTAGGCATGCAGGCTTCAGTAGTTGTGGCTCGTGGGCTCTAGAGCTCAGGCTGAGAAGTTGTGGCTCACAGGCTTAGTTTCTCTGCGGCATGTGGGATCTTACTGGACCAGGGCTCGAACCCATGTCCCCTGCATTGGCAGGTGGATTCTTAACCACTGTGCCACCAGGGAAGTGCCCCAAGATATTTCTTAACTACAAAGGGAAAAATAGTAACTTTACAGTGAACAAGCCACTTTAACCAAGTGACCAAGTTCAACATTAGTCATACCACAAAACACTGTAATATGATGTACTGAGGACACAGATCATTTCTAGTGTATATTCTTGACCCCAAAATGCATAACCTCAGTCCCACCATGAAAAATATTAGAGAAACTAAAAATTGATAGACATTCAGAAAAGTAATATTCTTTGAAAATATCAAGGTCATGAAGGACAATGAGTAAATGTCTAAGGAAATAGTAAAGACTGCAGAGGAATAAGGAGAAACAAGTAAACGTTATATGAGACCCTGGATAGGATCTGGTTACAGAAAAAGAATATTGGTGGAAAAACTGGTAAAATTCAAATGAGATCTTTAAGAGTATTTTATCAATTTTAATTTCCTGGTTTCAACAATTTTACTATGGTTATATAAGATGTTAACCTTAAGGGAAGCTGGGTTAGAGATACATGGAAACTCTGTGCTATTTTTGGGGCTCTTCTTTAAATCTAAAATTAACTTGAAGTAAAAAGCTTAAAGAAAAAAACCTATTTTGCATTATTTACTAAAGTTGAGTCTATACATAGCTGATTGCCCAGCAATTTCATTCGTAGATGAAATGCATGCTTACATGCATCAAAAGATGTTCACAAAAATGTTTATTGCAATATTATTTGTAGTAGACAAAAGTAGCAGAATGGATAAAATCATAAAATAGAATGACAGTGATAAAAATAAACTATAGCTTCATATAAAGAATCTCATGAACTTAGTATTAAGCAAAAGAAGCCAGACATTAAATATGTACTGTGTGCTTCTATTTATCAGGAAAAGCTAACCTAGAATGTTAAAGGTCAGGATAATAGTTGTCTTCAGAGGAAATCAGGAGGTTTCTGTAATGCAGATAATTGTTTTGTTTTTAATTTCAGAGTTTGTTCACTTCGTGATAATTGTTGAGTTTTTCAACTGTGAGTTCTCACTTATGTTTATTATAATTTTTAAAGTTTTCAAAAGAAGAATTTAACCTATGTTACTACCCTAGATAAAGACACATGGGCCAGATTTATTCTCTTATCTGAAACAACTAAAAGAGGGCCACCTAAAAGGGTTAATAGAAACAATCCCCAGAGGTCACATAGGGAGAAGGAGTATTTTCTGTTCTCAGCTGGAGTAGAAAGCTTAGCTCCTGGGACAACTGGTAGAGTACTCAGAAGGATTTTTGCCTCAGTGGTAGTGGGAACAAAATTAAGCGTAGGGTAAATGCTGTTATAGTCTCACATAACAACGCACAAAAGGAAGATTCAAAAGGCTCAAACTACTTCTGCATAACTTAACTGTGTTCTCAAAATTTGAGAATATTTATAAGATTAGAAAAATACCCAGCACCTAACAAGATAAAAATTACAATATCTGATATTCGATCAAACAATATCACGCAGGAGGAGTGACACCAAGGAAGATGGCTGAGTAGAAAGCATGAGGAATCTATCTCTCCAACTAGACAACAACTGTGTTGGCAGAATCTGTCTGATTTAACTGTTTTGGAATTCTGGAGTCTGTTCAATGGTTTCCATCTTTCAAAGGAAGACTTGGCCAGTAAACTATGGGCAATTTCATTCAATTGCACCCTTTAACATGGTAGCAGCTATTCATTTCCTACCCTCCATGCCTGTGACAGGAAGTGTTCCTAGAGCAGCTTACAAGAGCCAGGATGGGCAATAAGAATCTTGTCCTCCAAATATGAGAGATCTGTGTTCTGATTATGAACTGCTGTTTTAAATCACAGAGGTGCAGATACAAAGGCAAGCTACCATTTTAACCTGCACTGGGTGGAAGCTTCTTTCAGGGGATTTAAACAGACAGTTTCAGGGGTTTTTCCCCTTACTTTTCCTTTTTCCCCTTTTGGGAGCCAGACATTTAAAGATTAGAGCATTCAAATGCAACTGTATTTTCAAGGGAACTTAGAAAGTCACCAAGCATGCCCATAAAAAGATGCAGTTTCGGAAAACACCTGAGAAGAGCTGAAATTTACACCTCAGGCCGATCCATGGCACATAGTAGACACCATACAACACTAAAAACAACCACCCACCCTGGGAGAGAAGGAGAATCTGATTTCCAGACTTACAACATTATGAGATTCAGATGTCCAGTTTTCAACAAAAAAAAATCATAAAGTATACAAATAAATAGGAAAGCATGTCCCAGTCAAAGGAAAAAAAATTACAGAAACCATGAGGAAGAACTTAAGACATTATCAGATAAAAGCTGAGAAAGTACATTACCACTAGAACTGCCTTATGAGATATGCTAAAGGGAGTCCTTCAGGTTGAAATGAAAGTACTCAATGTTGTGTGAAGAAATAAAAATCTTTGGTAAAGGCAAATACATGGGAAATTATAAAAGCTAGTATTGATGTAATTTTGGTTTATAACGCCACTTCTTATTTTCTACGTGATTTAAAATACAAATGCAGGGCTTTCGCTGGTGGCGCAGTGGATAAGAATCTGCCTGCCAATGCAGGGGACACAGCTTCGATCCCTGGACTGTGAAGATCCCACATGCTGCGGGGCAGCTAAGCCTGTGCGCCACAACTACTGAGCCTGAGAGCCACAACTACTGAAGCCTGCGTGCCTAGAGCCTGTGCTCTGCAACAAGAGAATCCACCACACTGAGAAGCCTGTGCACTGCAACAAACAGTAGCCCCCACTCGCCGCAACTAGAGAAAGCCCTCGTGCAGCAACGAAGACCCAACACAGCCAAAAATACAATAAATAAATTGAAAAAAATTTTTAAAGATTTAAAAAATACAAATACATTAAAAAACAATTACAAGTCTGTTTGGGGGCACACGCTGTATGAAGATATAATTTGTGATATCAGTAATTGAAAGGAGTGGGGACAGAGCAGTAAGGGGCAGAGTTACTATATGCTATTAAAGTTTAACTGGTATAAATTCAAGTTAAGAGTTTATAACTTTACAAAGTTATGTGTAATTCTCATGATAAACACAAAGAAAATAAATATAGAATACACTCAAAAGGAAATGAGAAGGGAATTTTTAAATTTCACTAAAAAAAAAAATTTAAAAAAACACAAAAGATGACAGCAATGAAAGAAATGAGGGGGGAAAAGCTATAACACAAATAGAAAACAAATAACAAAATGGCAAAAGTTAAACCCTCCTTATCAGTAATTACTTTAAATGTAAATGGATTAAACCATTTTATCAAAAGATAGGGATTAGCAGAACAGATTTTTTAAAAAACCAATGGGGCTTCCCTGGTGGCGCAGTGGTTGAGAGTCCACCTGCCGATGCAGGGGACACGGGTTCGTGCCCCGGTCTGGGAAGATCCCACATGCCGCAGAGCGGCTGGACCCGTGAGCCATGGCCGCTGAGCCTGCACGTCCAGAGCCTGTGCTCCGCAACTGGAGAGGCCACAACGGTGAGAGGCCCGCGTACCCCAAAAATAAATAAAATAAAAAATAAATAAAAAACCAATGATCCATGCCCTCTGTAAGAGACTCACTTTAGTCCAAAGACCCAAAGAGGTTGAAACTGAAAGGATGGAAAAAGATATCCATGTAAGTAATACCCAAAAGAGAAGTTGGGCGTTATATTAATATCAGAAAAAATAGACTTTTTTTCCCCACTGGGGTATAGTTGCTTTACAATGTTGTGCTAGTTTCTGCTGTACAATGAAGTGAATCAGCTATATGTATACATATATCCCCTGCCTCTTGGACCTCCCTCCCACCACTCCCATCCCACCCATCTAGGTCACCACAGAGCACTGAGCTGAGCTCCCTGAACTATACAGCAGGTTCCCACTAGCTATCTGTTTTACACATGGTAGTGTATATATGTCAATCTCAATCTCCCAATTCATCCCACCTCCCCTCCCCACTCCCATCCACATGTCCATTCTCTACGTCTGCGTCTCTATTCCTGCCCTGCAAATAGGTTCATCTGTTCCATTTTTCTAGATTCCACATATATGCATTAATATATGATATTTGTTTTTCTCTTTCTGACTTACTTCACTCTGTAAAGTCAGACTTTAGGTCCATCCACATCTCTACAAATGACCTAATTTCATTCCTTTTTATGGCTGAGTAACATTCCATTGTATATATGTACCACATCTACTTTATCCATTCATCTGTCAATGGATGCATGTTTCCATCCATCAGGACTTGGTTGCTTCCATGTCCTGACTATTGTAAATAGTGCTGCAATGAACATTGGGGTGCATGTGTCTTTTTGAATTACGGTTTCCTCAGGGTATATGCCCAGTAGTGGGATTGCTGAGTCATATGATAGTTCTATCTTTAGTTTTTTAAGGAACCTCCATACTGTTCTCCATAGTGGCTGTATCAATTTACATTCCCACCAACAGTGCAAGAGGGTTTCCTTTTCTCCACACCCTCTCCAGCATTTATTGTTTGTAGATTTTTTGATGATGGCCATTCTGACTGGTGTGGGGTGATGCCTCACGGTAGTTTTGATTTGCATTTCCCTAATAATTAATGGTGTAGATTTTTTGATGATGGCCATTCTGACTGGTGTGGGGTGATGCCTCACGGTAGTTTTGATTTGCATTTCCCTAATAATTAATGGTGTTGAGCATATTTTCATGTGCCTGTTGGCCATCTGTATATCTTCTTTAGAGAAATGCCTATTTAGGTCTTCTGCCCATTTTTTGATTGGGTTTTTTTTTTAACATCTTTATTGGAGTATAATTGCTTTACAATGTTCTGTTAGTTTCTGCTGTGTAACAGATGAATCAGCTATATGTATACATATATCCCCATATCCCCCTCCTGCATCTCTTTCCCACCCTCCCTATCCCACTCCTCTAGGTGGTCACAAAACACTAAGCTGATCTCCCTGTGCTATGCAGCTGCTTCCCACTAGCTATCTGTTTTACATTTGGTAGTGTGTATATGTCCATGCCACTCTCTCACTTCGTCCCAGCTTACCCTTCCCCCACCGTGTCCGCAAGTCCATTCTCTACGTCTGCGTCTTTATTCCTGTCCTGCCCCTAGGTTCATCAGAACCTTTTTTTTTTAGATTCCATATATATATATGTTAGCATATGGTATTTGTTTCTTTTGTTTTTCTTTCTGACTTACTTCACTCTGTATGACAGACACTAGGTCCCTCCACCTCACTACAAATAACTCAATTTCATTTCTTTTTATGGCTGAGTAATATTCCATTGTATACATGTGCCCCTTCTTCTTTATCCATTCTTCTGTCAATGGACACCTAGGTTGCTTCCATGTCCTGGCTATTGTAAATAGTGCTGCAATGAACCTTGTGGTACATGTCTCTTCTTGAATTATGGTTTTCTCAAGGTATATGCCCAGTAGTGGGATTGCTGGGTCATATGGTAGTTCTATTTTTAGTTTTTTAAGGAACCTCCATACTGTTCTCCATAGTGGCTGTATCAATTTACATTCCCACCAACAGTGCAAGAGGGTTCCCTTTTCTCCAGCATTTATTGTTTGTAGCTTTTTTGATGATGGCCATTCTGACTGGTGTCAGGTGATACCTCATTGTAGTTTTGATCTACATTTCTCTAATAATTAATGATGTTGAGCAGCTTTTCATGTGCATCTTGGCCATCTATATGTCTTCTTTGGAGAAATGTCTATTTAGGTGTTCTGCCCATTTTTGATTGGGTTGCTTGTTTTTTTGATATTGAACTGCATGAGCTGTTTGTATATTTTGGAGAATAATTCCTTGTCAGTTGCTTCATTTGCAAATATTTTCTCCCATTCTGAGGGTTGTCTTTTTGTCTCATTTATGATTTTCTTTGCTGTGCAAAAGTTTGATTGGGTCCTATTTATTTATCTTTGGTTTTATTTTCATTACCCTAGGAGGTGGGTCAAAAAAGATCTCTCTGTGGTTTATGTCAAGGAGTGTTCTTCCTATGTTTTCCTCTAAGAGTTTTATAGGGTGCGGTCTTACATTTAGGTCTTTAATCCATTTTGAGTTTATTTTTGTGTATGGTGTTAGGAAGTGTTCTAATTTCATTCTTTTACATGTAGCTGTCCAGTTTTCCCAGCACCACGTATTGAAAGACTCTCTTTCTCCACTGTATATTCTTGCCTCCTTTATCATGGATTAGGTGACCATAGGTGTGTGGGTTTATCTCTAGGCTTTCTATCCTGTTCCATTGATCTATATTTCTGTTTTTGTGCCAGTACCATACTGTCTTGATTACTGTAGCTTTGTAGTATAGTCTGAAGCCAGGGAGCCTGATTCCTCCAGCTCCATTTTTCTTTCTCAATATTGCTTTGGCTATTCAGGGTCTTTTGTGTTCCCATACAAATTGTAAAATTTTTTGTTCTAATTCTGTGAAAAATGCCATTGGTAATTTGATAGGGGTTGCATTGAATCTGTAGATTTCTTTGGGTAGTATAGTTATTTTCACAATATTAATTCTTGCAGTCCAAGAACATGGTGTATCTCTCCATCTGTTTGTGTCATCTTTGATTCCTTTCGTTGGTGTCTTATAGTTTTCTGAGTACAGGTCTTTTACCTCCTTAGGTAGGTTTATTCCTAGGTATTTTACTCTTTTTGTTGCAATGGTAAATGGGATTGTTTCCTTAATTTCTCTTTCTGATTTTTTGTTGTTAGGGTATAGGAATGCAAGAGATTTCTGTGCATTAATTTTTTATCCTGCAACTGTACCAGATTCATTGATTAGCTCTAGTAGTTTTCTGGTGGCATCTTTAGGATTTTCTAGGTATAGTATCATGTCATCTGCAAACAGTGACAGTTTTACTGCTTTTCCAATTTGGATTACTTTTACTTCTTTTTCTTCTCTGACTGCTGTGGATAGGACTTTCAAAACTCTATTGAATAATAGTGGTGAGAGTGGACAGCCTTGTCTTGTTCCTCATCTTAGAGGAAATGCTTTCAGTTTTTCACCATTGAGAATGATGTTTGCTGTGGGCTTGTCATTTATGGCCTTTATTATGTTGAGGTAGGGCATAACTTCTATGCCCACTTTCTGGAGAGTTTTTTTCATACATGGGTGTTGAATTTTGTCAAAATCTTTTTCTGCACCTATTGAGATGATCATATGGTTTTTATTCTTTAATTTATTAATATGGTGTATCACATTGATTGATTTGCATATATTGAAGAATCCTTGCATCCCTCAGTTAAATCCCACTTGATCATGGTATATGATCCTTTTAATGTGCTGTTGGATTCTGTTTGCTAGTATTTTGTTGAGGACTTTTGCGTCTATTTTCATCAGTGATATATGTCTGTAATTTTCTTTTTTCGTAGTATCTTTTTCTGGTTTTGGTATCAGGGTGATGGTGGCCTTGTAGAATGAGCTTGGGAGTGTTCCTTTCTCTGCAATTTTTGGAAGAGTTTGAGAAGGATGGGTGTCAGCTCTTCTCTAAGTGTTTGATAGAAGTCACCTGTGAAGCCATCTGGTCCTGGATTTTTGTTTGTTGGAAGATTTTAATTGCAGTTTCAATTTCATTACTTGTGATTTAGTCTCTTTATATTTTCTGTTTCTTCCTGGTTCAGTCTTGGAATATTGTACCTTTCTAAGAGTTTGACCATTTCTTCTATGTTGTCCATTTTATTGGCATATAGTTGCTTATATTAGTCTCTTATGATCCTTTCTATTTCTGCAGTGTCAGTTGTAATTTCTCCTTTTTCATTTCTGATTTTAGTGATTTGAATTCTCTCCTTTTTCCCCCCCCCCTTTTTTTCTTGATGAGTCTGGCTAAAGGTTTATCAGTTTTGTTTATCTTCTCAAATATCCAGCTCTTGGTTTCACTGATGTTTGTTATTATTTCCTTCATTTCTATTTCATTTAGTTCTGCTCTGGTTATTATGATTTCTTTCCTTTTACTAACTTTTGGTTTTTTTGTTCCTTCTCTAGTTGCTTTAGGTGTAAGGTTAGGTTGTTTATTTGAGATTTTTCTTGTTTCTTGAGGTAGGATTGAATTGCTATAAACTCCCCTCTTAGGACTGCTTTTGCTGCATCCCATAGGTTTTGCATCATCATATTTTCATTGTCATTTGTTTCTATTTTTTTTTTCAAATTTGGAAAAGGGTCTTTAATTTTATTGAAGCTCATTTTTCTGGGCTCCATTGAATAGGGCTCTAACTTTGGGTGTATCTCCAACTTCAATGATTTTGGCTCCAGCTAACAACTGCAAAATCAAACCAGATGTTACAATTGGGGAGATACCCAATTGCATTAAAGTTCCTCTGTTGGATGCAAGAATAACTCCCATCCAGTAGAAAGGATCTGCAGAATCTGATGACATGATTCCAAATAGTGGTATCTGACAACATACTAAGAAGATGAAGAAAGTTATAGGAGTCCATAGTACCTTTTTTCTAAACTGGATTTTCCTTTCAGGTTTCTGAGTATCTGGTAGAACTGCACAGAAAGGTTTGATAACTTCTAAAACTTTGATACCCTTGGTGGCAGCTAGGGCAACCCGGGTGGGCCCAGCGACCTTGGGGAGGCCTTCAGTACGTGGGCCTCTCACTGCTGTGGCCTCTCCTGTTGCGGAGCACAGGCTCCAGACGCACAGGCTCAGCGGCCATGGCTCACAGGCCCAGCCACTCCACGGCATGTGAGATCCTCCCAGACCGGGGCACGAACCTGTGTCCCCTGCATCGGCAGGCGGACTCTCAACCACTGTGCCACCAGGGAAGCCCGTGTTTGCTTTTTTTTACAGTTTTTTTTTCCTGTAATTGATTTCTAATTTCATAGTGTTGTGGTGGGAAAAGATGCTTGATATGATATCAATTTTCTTAAATTTAGTGAAGCTTGATTTGTGACTCAAGATGTGATCTATCATGGAGAATGTTCTGTGTGCACTTGAGAAGTAAGTGTATTCTGCTGCTTTTGGATGAAATGTCCTATAAATGTCAATTAAGTCTATCTGGTCTAATGTGTCATTTAAAGCTTGTGTTTCCTTATTTATTTTCTGTTTGGATGATCTGTCCATTGGTGTAAGTGGGGTGTTAAAGTCCCCCACTTTTATTGTGTTACTGTCTATTACCCCTTTTATGGTTGTTAGCATTTGCTGTATGTATTGAGGTGCTCCAATATTGGGTGCATAAATATTTATAATTGTTATGTCTTCTTCTTTGATTGATCCCTTGATCATTATGTAATGTCCTTCGTTGTCTCTTGTAACAGCCTTTATTTTAAAGTCTAGTTTATCTCTTATGGGTATTGCTACTCCAGCTTTCTTTTGATTTCCATTTGCATGGAATATCTTTTTCCATCACCTCACTTTCAGTCTGTACGTGTGCCTAGGTCTGAAGTGGGTCTCTTATAGACAGCATATATACAGGTCTTGTTTTTATATCCATTCAGCCAATCTGTGTCTTTTGGTTGGAACATTTAATCTATTTACATTTAAGGTAATTATCAATATGTATGTTCCTATTACCATTTTCTTTATTGTTTTGGGTATGTTTTTGTAGACCTTTTTCTTCTCTTGTGTTTCCCACCTACAGAAATTCCTTTAGCATTTTGTTGTAAAGCTGGTTTGGTGGTGCTGAATTCTCTAAGAGTTTGCTTGTCTGTAAAGCTTTTGATTTCTCCATCAAATCTAAATGAGATCCTTGCTCGGTAGAGTAATCTTGGTTGTAGGTTTTTCCATTTCATTACTTTAAATACATCCTGCCACTCCTTTCTGGCCTGCAGAGTTTCTGCTGAAAAATCAGCTGATAACTTTACGGGGATTCCCTTGTATGTTATTTTTTGCTTTTCCCTTGATGCTTTTAATATTTTTTTCTTTGAATTTAACTTTTGTTAGTTTGATTAATATGTGTCTTGGCATGTTTCTCCTTAGGTTTATCGTGTATGAGACTCTCTGCGCTTCCTGGACTTGGGGTGCTATTTCTTTTCCCATGTTAGGGAAGTTTTCAACTATAATCTCTCTGAATGTTCTCTCAGACCCTTTCTTTTTCTCTTCTTCCTCTGGGACCCCTATAATTTGAATGTTGGTGCATTTAATGTTGTACCAGAGGTCTCTGAGGCTGTCCTCATTTCTTTTCATTCTTTTTTCTTTATTTCTTTAGTTTTTAATTTATTTATTTTTGGCTGTGTTGGGTCTTCATTGCTGCACGTGGGCTTTCTCTAGTTGCGGCGAGCAAGGGCTACTCTCCGTTGCGGTGCATGTGCTTCTCATTGTGGTGGCTTCTCTTATTGCAGAGCACAGGCTCTATGCACGCAGGCTTCAATAGTTGCAGCATGCGGGCTCAGTAGTTGCGGCATGTGGGACCTAGCGTGTGGGCTTCAGTAGTTGCGGTGCGTGGGCTCAGTAGTTGTGGTGCATGGGCTCTAGGCTATGCGGGCTTCAGTAGTTGTGGAGTGTGAGCTCAGTAATTGTGGCTCGTGGGCTCTAGAGCGCAGGCTCAGTAGTTGTGGCACATGGGCTTTGTTGCTCCACGACATGTGGGATCTTTCCAGACCAGGGATCGAACCCGTGTCCCCTGCATTGGCAGGCAGATTCTTAACTACTATGCCACCAGGGAAGTCCCTTCGTTCTTTATTCTTTATTCGGCTTCTCAGCAGTTATTTCCACCACTCTATCTTCCAGCTCACTTATTCGTTCTTCTGTCTCAGTGTTTCTGCTATTGATTCCTGTAGTGTATTTTTCATTTCGGTTATTGTGTTATTCATCACTCTTTGTTTGTTCTTTACTTCTTCTAGGTCCTTGTTAATCATTTCTCATATTTTCTTGATCCGTGCCTCCATTCTCTTTCTGAGATTTTGGATCATCTTTACTATCATTACTCTGAATTCTTTTTCAGATAGGTTGCCTATTTCCTCTTCGTTTATTTGGTCTTATACGTTTTTACCTTAATCCTCGTCTGTAACATTTTTTTGTTATCTTATTTTTTTTGATGGGTGGGGCTGTGTTCCTGTCCTGGTAGTTGTTTGGCCTGAGGTGTCCAGCACTGGAGTTTGCAGGCAGTTGGGTGGGGCCGGCTCTTGGTGCTGAGATGAGGACCTCCAGGAGACCTCACACCAAGTAATATTCCCTGGGACCTGCAGTTCTTTGTTAGTCTAGCAGCTGGGACTTGGCGCTTGCACAACAGGCGCTCAGGCCTGACAACCAAGATCCTGCAAGCTGTGCAGCATGGTAAAAAAAATCAATCAACAAAAAGAAAAGAGCAGAACAATAGCAAAGACTAAGAAATAAAATAAAATTAGGGCTTCCCTGGTGGCGCAGTGGTTGAGAGTCTGCCTGCCGATGCAGGGGGACACGGGTTCATGCCCCAGTCCGGGAAGATCCCACATGCCGCGGAGCGGCTGGGCCCATGAGCCATGGCCGTTGAGCCTGCGTGTCTGGAGCCTGCGCTCCGCAACGGGAGAGGCCACAACAGTGAGAGGCCCGCATACCACACACACACAAAAATAAAATAAAATAAAATAAAATAAAATAAGAAAAATAAAAAATATATTAGAAAAAAATAACAATAAAAATGAAACAACCACAAAACAAAGCAGAACCACAACAGCAAAAAAATTTTTTAATAAAATAAAGAAAATAAAAAATATTTTTAAAAATAAAAGATAAAAAAATAAGTTAAAAAAATTAAAAAAATAAAAATTCCCTGATGCCTCCTCGTCAGTGTCCTTGCCCTTATGGTGAGCTACAGCTTCCTCCCACCTTCCCAGTAGGCCTCCAAGACCTCTAGGTAGGTCTCTGGACCTGCTGTATCAGCCCCACCTCTGTATGTGTTCTTCTCCCACAGGGGCTGGTGCAGCCAGAGGAGGCCTTGGAAGGGGGCGGTGCTTGGCCCGCCTGGACTTGCACAGCCAGAGGAGGCCCTATCAGGGGCGGCACTCGGGCTGTGTGCACGCACGTGGCTAGAGGAGGCTTTGGTGGGGGTGGGGCTCAGGCCCAGGACGCCCTCGTCTGGAAGAGGCTTTGTTGGGACAGTTCACGGTCTGTCAGGACCTGTGTGGCCCATGGAGGCTTTGTGGGGGAGCTGTGCTCAGGCCGCTGGGAACAGCACGACCCACAGAAGCCTTGTTGGGGGCGGTACTCAGGTCTGCCAGGACCCAAGCAGCCAAAGGAGGCCCCAGCTGGGGCACAGCTGAGGCCCAGGACCCACGCACTCAGAAGAGGCTTGTGGGGGGGGGGGCTCAGGCCCAGGACCAGCACAGCCGGAGGGGGCCTCAGATGGGTGGGGGTTCAGGCCTGGGACCCCAGCAGGCTTGCTGGGGCCTGAGCAGGCGGGTGAGAAGTATTCCCCTCCAATCCCCCAGTCCCCTGAAGGTCCCTCTTCGTCCCCACTGTCCCATGTCCATGAGTGGGCACCTCTGAGCGTGGGAACATTTCCCCTCCCCCATCCCCCCTCAGGGGTGCTGGTCCCATCCCACCTCTGCTTTTTTTTTTTCACACACACTGTATTTTATTTTTACAAGATATAAATAAACTGACACCAAGCATTGTAAATGGATGACCACAATAAAAGCAACAATGATTGCAATTACCAAACACGAAGCACACTCATACTATGTCATAATATTGACATTCAGTCCAGTAATCCTCCACTGTAACAGCTCCTTTACTTTGCAGTGAAAATTGATTTGTATATTTTTTGCCTCTGAGTCCTTGTGGGATTTTTTTTGTTTTTATTGAAACAGAAAGTCACAAATATTATAATCATCCTCATCAGTTCACTCAGTCCCATGTAATTAATTTTTTTTCATCTTGATCTTTGTTAACACTTTTATGAATTCATCAGTTTTCCATTAGAGTTCTGAAAATGCTTATTCATTCAGTTCAGCAGTATAGTCAGTTACCAGAAACCTGTATTTGTCAGTCTTTTCCATGAATTCCTTGAAGATGAAACACTTTTATAGGAACATTTTTGCAAAAGTATCAGAGAACTGTCTGTAAATGACAAAAGACTTAAAAATGACCACGGATAAAGATTTGATGAAAGTTCATAATAATGCAATTGACAAGGAAATTTAGTTATTTCTGAGATATACATTTTAAAATAATAACTAGAATTATGACTTATAACATTATACCAGAACATATAAGATTTTTAGAAATTTCATGTAATGTCTGAAACATTTATATTAACATATTTCCATACAAATAACCCAAAGAAAGTTCAGTATTAGTGTCTTTTTTGTTTGTTTGTTTGTTTGTTTATACTACAGGTTCTTATTACTCATCAATTTTATACACATCAGTGTATACATGTCAATCCCAATCGCCCAATTCAGCACACCACCATCCCCACCCCACCGCGGTTTTCCCCCCTTGGTGTCCATACGTTTGTCCTCTACATCTGTGTCTCAACTTCTGCCCTGCAAACCGGTTCATCTGTACCATTTTTCTAGGTTCCACATACATGCGTTTATATACGATATTTGTTTTCCTCTTTCTGACTTTCTTCACTCTGTATGGCAGTCTCTAGATCCATCCACATCTCAGCAAATGACTGAATTTCATTCCATTTTATGGCTGAGTAATATTCCATTGTATATATGTACCACATCTTCTTTATCCATTCATCTGTCAATGAGCATTTAGGTTGCTTCCGTGTCCTGGCTATTGTAAATAGTGCTGCAATGAACATTGTGGTGCATGTGTCTTTTTGAATTATGGTTTTCTCTGGGTATATGCCCAGTAGTGAGATTGCTGGGTCATATGGTAATTCTATTTTTAGCTTTTTAAGGAACCTCCAGACTGTTCTCCATAGTGGCTGTATCAATTTACATTCCCACCAACAGTACAAGAGGGTTCCCTTTTCTCCACACCCTCTCCAGCACTTATTGTTTGTAGATTTTTTGATGATGACCATTCTAACTGGTGTGGGGTGATACCGCATTGTAGTTTTGATTTGCATTTCTCTAATAATTAGTGATGTTGAGCAGCTTTTCATCTGCTTCTTGGCCATCTGTATGTCTTCATTGGAGAAATGTCTATTTAGTTCTTCTGCCCATTTTTGGATTGGGTTGTTTGTTTCTTTAATATTGAGCTGCATGAGCTGTTTATATATTTTGGAGATAATCCTTTGTCCATTCATTCGTTTGTGAATATCTTCTCCCATTCTGAGGGTTGTCTTTTCATCTTGTTTATGGTTTCCTTTGCTGTGCAAATGCTTTGAAGTTTCATTAGGTCCCATTTGTTTATTTTTGTTTTTATTTCCATAACTCTATGAGGTGGATCAAAAAAGATCTTGCTGTGATTTATGTCAAAGAGTGTTCTTCCTATGTTTTCTTCTAAGAGTTTTATAGGTCCGGACTTACATTTAGGTCTTTAATCTATTTTGAGTTTATTTTTGTGTATGGTGTTAGGGGGTGTTCTAATTTCACTCTTTTACATGTAGCTGTCCAGTTTTCCCAGCACCACTTATTGAAGAGATTGTCTTTTCTCCATTGTATATCTTTGCCTCCTTTGTCATAGATCAGTTGACCATAGGTGCATGGGTTTATCTCTGGGCTTTCTATTTTGTTCCATTGATCTATGTTTCTGTTTTTGTGCCAGTACCATATTGTCTTGATTACTGTAGCTTTGTAGTATAGTCTGAAGTCAGGGAGTCGGATTCCTCCAGCTCCGTTTTTTCCCCTCAAGACTGCTTTGGCTATTCAGGGTCTTTTGTGTCTCCATACAAATTTTAAGATGATTTGTTCTAGTTCTGTAAAAAATGCCATTGGTAATTTGATAGGGATTGCATTGAATCTGTAGATTGCTTTGGGTAGTATAGTCATTTTCACAATATTGATTCTTCCAATCCAAGAACATGGTGTATCTCTCCATCTGTTGGTATCATTTTAAATTTCTTTCATCAGTGTCTTAGAGTTTTCTGCATACAGGTCTTTTTTTTCCCTAGGTAGGTTTATTCCTAGGTATTTTATTCTTTTTGTTGCAATGGTAAATGGGAGTGTTTCCATAATTATTCTTTCAGATTTTTCATCATTAGTGTATAGGAAGGAAGAGATTTCTGTGCATTAATTTTGTATTCTACAACTTTACCAAATTCCTTGATTAGCTCTAGTAGTTTTCTGGTGGCATTTTTAGGATTCTCTATGTATAGTATCATGTCATCTGCAAACAGTGACAGTTTTACTTCTTTTCCAATTTGTATTCCTTTTATTTATTTTTCTTCTCTGATTGCTGTGGTTGGGACTTCCAAAACTATGTTGAATAATAGTGGTGAGAGTGGACATCCTCGTCTTTTTCCTGATCATAGAGGAAATGCTTTCAGTTTTTCACCATTGAGAATGATGTTTGCTGTGGGTTTGTCATATGGCCTTTATTATGTTGAGGTAGGTTCCCTCTATGCCCACTTTCTGGAGAGTTTTTTTCATAAATGGGTGTTGAATTTTGACAAAAGGTTTTTCTGCATCTATTGAGATGATCATATGGTTTCTATTCTTCAATTTGTTAATATGATGTATCACATTGATTGATTTGTGTATATTGAAGAATCCTTAGATCCCTGGGATAAATCCCACTTGATCATGGTGTATGATCCTTTTAATGTGTTGTTGGATTCTGTTTGCTGGTATATTGTTGAGGATTTTTGCATCTATTTTCATCAGTTATATTGGTCTGTAATTTTCTTTTTTTTGTAGTATCTTTGTCTGGTTTTGGTATCAGGGTGATGTTGGCCTCATAGAATGAGTTTGGGAGTGTTGCATCCTCTGCAATTTTTTGGAAGAGTTTCAGAAGGATGGGTATTAGCTCTTCTCTAAATGTCTGATAGAATTCACCTGTGAAGCCATCTAGTCCTGGAGTTTTGTTTGTTGGAATATTTTTAATCATAGTTTCAATTTCATTACTTGTGATTGGTCTGTTCATATTTTCTATTTCTTTCTGGTTCAATCTTGGAAGTTTATACCTTACTAAGAATTTGTCCATTTCTTCCAGGTTGTCCATTTTCTTGGCATAGAGTTGCTTGTAGTAGTCTCTTAGGATACTTTGTATTTCTGCAGTGTCTGTTGTAACTTCTCCTGTTTCATTTTTAATTTTATTGATTTGAGTCCTCTCCCTCTTTTTCTTGATGAGCCTGGCTAATGGTTTATCAATTTTGTTTATCTTCTCAAAGAACCAGCTTTTAGTTTTATTGATCTGTGCTACTGTTTTCTTTGTTTCTATTTCATTTATTTCTGCTCTGATCTTTATAATTTCTTTCCTTCTGCTAACTTTGGGTTTTGTTTGTTCTTCTTTCTCTAATTCCTTTAGGTATAAGGTTAGATTGTTTATTTGAGATTTTTCTTGTTTCTTGAGGTAGGCTTGTATAGCTATAAACTTCTCTCTTAGAACTGCTTTTGCTGAATGCCATAGGTTTTGGATCGTCATGTTTTCATTGTCATTTTTCTCTAGGTATTTTTTGATTTCCTCTTTGATTTCTTTAGTGATCTCTTGGTTATTTAGTAACGTATTGTTTAGCCTCCACGTGTTTGTGATTTTTACTTTTTTTCCCTGTAATTTCTAATCTCATAGCATTGTGGTCAGAAAAGATGCTTGATATGATTTCAATATTCTTAAATTTACTGAGGCTTGATTTGTGACCCAAGATGTGATCTATCCTGGAGAATGTTCCATGCGCACTTGAGAAGTGTAATCTGCTGTTTTTGGATGGAATGTCCTATAAATATCAATTAAATCTGTCTGGTCTATTGTGTTATTTAAAGCTTCTGTTTCCTTATTTATTTTCATTTTGGATGATCTGTCCATTTGTGTAAGTGAGGTGTTAAAGTCCCCAACTGTTATTGTGTTACTGTCGATTTCCTCTTTTATAGCTGTTAGCAGTTGCTTTATGTATTGAGGTGCTCCTATGTTGGGTGCATATATATTTATATTTGTTATACCTTCTTCTTGGATTGATCCCTTGATCATTATGTAGTGTCCTTCCTTGTCTCTTGTAACATTTTTTATTTTAAAGTCTATTTTATCTGATATGAGTATTGCTACTCCAGCTTTCTTTTGATTTCCATTTGCATGGAATATCTTTTTGCATCCCCTCACTTTCAGTCTATATCTGTCCCTAGGTCCTAAGTGGGTCTCTTGTAGACTGCATAGATGTAGGACTTGTTTTCATGTCCATTCAGTGAGCCTGTGTCTTTTGGTTGGAGCATTTAATCCATTCACGTTTAAGGTAATTATTGATATGTATGTTCCTATGACCATTTTCTTAATGGTTTTGGGTTTGTTTTTGTAGATCCTTTTCTTCTCTTGTGTTTTCCACTTAGAGAACTTCCTTTAGCATTTGTTGTAGAGCTGGTTTGGTGGTGCTGACTTCTCTTAGCTTTTGCTTGTCTGTAAAGCTTTTGATTTCTCCATCGAGTCTGAATGAGATCCTTGCCAGGTAGAGTAATCTTGGTTGTAGGTTCTTCCCTTTCATCACTTTCAGTATATCATGCCACTCCCTTCTGGCTTGTAGAGTTTCTGCTGAGAAATCAGCTGTTAACCTTATGGGAGTTCCCTTGTATGTTATTTGTCGTTTTTCCCTTGCTGCTTTCAATAATTTTTCTTTGTCTTTAATTTTTGCCAATTTGATTACTATGTATCTCAGTGTGTTTCTCCTTGCGTTTATCCTGTATGGGACTCACTGTGCTTCCTGGACTTGGGTGACTATTTCCTTTCCCATGTTAGGGAAGTGTTCGACTATAATCTCCTCAAATATTTTCTCTGGTCCTTTCTCTCTCTCTCCTCCTTCTGGGACCCCTATAATGCAAATGTTGTTGCGTTTAATGTTGTCCCAGAGGTCTCTTAAGCTGTCTTCATTTCTTTTCATTCTTTTTTCTTTTTTCTGTTCCACAGCAGTGAATTCCACCATTCTGTCTTCCAGGTCACTTATCCATTCTTCTGCCTCAGTTATTCTGCTATTGATTCTTTCTAGTATAATTTTCATTTCAGTTATTGTATTGTTCATCCCTCTTTGTTCTTTAATTCTTCTAGGTCTTTGTTAAACATTTCTTGCATCTTCTCGATCTTTGCCTCCATTCTTTTTCCGAGGTCCTGGATCATCTTCACTACCATTATTCTGAATTCTTTTTCTGGAAGGTTGCCCATCTCAACTTCATTTAGTTGTTTTTCTGGGCTTTTATCTTGTTCCTTCATCTGGTACATAGCCCTCTGCCTTTTCATTTTGTCTGTCTTTCTGTGAATGTGATTTTCGTTCCACAGGCTGCAGGATTGTAATTCTTCTTGCTTCTGCACTCTGCCCTCTTGTGGATGAGGCTATCCAAGAGGCTTAATGGGAGGGACTGTTGGTGGGTAGCGCTGACTGTTGCTCTGGTGGGCAGAGCTCAGTAAAACTTTAATCCACTTGACTGTTGATGGGTGGGGCTGGGTTCCCTCCCTGTTGGTTGTTTGGCCTGAGGCAACCCAACACTGGAGCCTACCTGGGCTCTTTGGTGGGGCTAATGACAGACTCGGAGGGATCACGCCAAGGAGTACTATCCAGAACTTCTGCTGTAAGTGTCCTTGGCCCCACAGTGAGCCACAGCACCCCCCGCCACGCCATGCCTCTGCAGGAGACCCTCCAACACTAGCAGGTAGGTCTGGTTCAGTCTCCCCTGGGGTCACTACTCCTTCCCCTGGATCCCGTGTGCACACTACTTTGTCTGTGCCCTCCAAGAGTGGAGTCTATGTTTCCCCCAGTCCTCTCCCAGTCCTGCAATCAATTAATTCCCACTAGGCTTCAAAGTCTGATTCTCTACAAATTCCTCCTCCCGTTGCCAGACCCCCAGGTTGGGAAGCCTGACCTGGGGCTCAGAACCTTCACTCCAGTGGGTGGACCTCTGTGTTATAAGTGTTCTCCAGTCTGTGAGTCACCCACCCAGCAGTTATGGGATTTGATTTTACTGTGATTGTGCCCCTCCTACTGTCTCATTGTGGCTTCTCCTTTGTATCTGGATGTGGGGTATCTTTTTTGGTGAGTTCCAGTGTCTTCCTGTCGATGATTGTTCAGCAGCTAGTTGTGATTCTGGTGTTCTCTCAAGAGGGAATGAGAGCACGTCCTTCTACTCTGCCATCTTGGTTCCCCTCTCGCTTGTCTTTAAGTTTGTTTCCTGGGCAAATGTCCAAGCAGTGACTGGGAGAATGACTCACTCTGGTCTCTGTGAAACTCTAACTTCTCTCTGTTTCTTCCTCTGTAACAGCCCCACCTCCATTTTTCTTTCCCCTCTCCCTCCCACATCCTACCTGGTCACGTGGGGATTCCTCCTGTCCCCTTAGGTGTCTGAGGTCCCCACCAGCACTTAGTAGGTGCCCTAGTTGTGAGGAGATGCGAACTCCATGTCCTTCTACTCTGCCATCTTGACTCCGTCCCCCAAAATAGACTTTAAATTTTTTAAAAGATTGCAAGAGACTGTAATAAAAAGATTCAATAGAGGAAGAAGATATAACAATTATAAAAATGTACACACCTAATAACATACCCTCCAAATATAAGAAGCAAAAATTAACAGACTTGAAGGGAGAAATAGATAGTTCTACAGCAATAAGGGGAGATTTCACTTTCAATAATGGACAGAACAACTAGACAGAGATAAATTAGGAAATGGAGGACTTGAACAACCAATAAACCATCTAGATATAACAGATGTATACAGAATACTCCATCAAATAACAGAGTACAAGAAAAGGGACTTCCCTGGTGGTCTAGTGGTTAAGACTCCACACTCCCAATGCTGGGGACATGGGTTTGATCCCTGGTCAGGGAACTAAGAGCTCACATGCCTTACCATGTGGCCAAAAACAAACAAAAAAACCCAGAATACACAATTTTTTCAACTGCATGTGGGGCATTCTCCAGGATAGACCATTCTCCAGGATAGGCCACAAAATAAATCTCAATGTATTTAAAAATATATTATACAAAGTATCTTTTCCAACCACAGTGAGATGAAATTATAAATCAACCACAGAAGGAAAATTGGAAAATTCACAAATATGTGGAAATTAACACATTCTTAAACAAGTGAGTCAAAGATGAGATTACAAAGGAAATTAAAAAATTCTAAGAGATGAAAATGAAATCACAACATACAAAAACTTATGGGGGGAGGGCTTCCCTGGTGGTGCAGTGTTTAAGAATCCTTCTGCCAATGCAGGGGACACAGGGGACGCAGGTTCTTCCCCTGGTCTGGGAAGATCCCACATGCTGCAGAGCAACTAAGCCTGTGCACCACAACTACTGAGCCTGAGCTCTAGAGCCCGTGAACCACAACTACTGAAGCCTGCGTTCCTATAGCCCAAGCTCTGCAACAAGAGAAGGCACCACAGTGAGAAGCCCATGCACCAAAATGAAGGGTAGCCCCTGCTTGTCGCAACTAGAGAAAACCCTTGTGCAGCAACAAAGACCCAACGCAACCAAAAATAAATAAATTAATTAATTAATTAAAAAAAAAACTTATGGGGGGACTTCCATGGTGGTGCAGTGGTTAAGAATCCGCCTGCCAATGAAGGGGACACAGGTTCAATCCCTGGTCCAGGAAGATCCCACATGCTGCGGAGCCACTAAGCCTGTGCACCACAACTACTGAACCTGTGTGCTGCAACTACTGAAGCCCGTGTGCTCTAAGGCCCATATGCTGCAACTACTGAGCCCATGTGCTGCAACTACTGAAGCCCACATGCTCTAAGGCCCATATGCTGCAACTACTGAGCCCATGCGCTGCAACTACTGAAGCCCATGCGCCTAGATCCCGTGCTCTGCAACAAGAGAAGCCACTGCAATGAGAAGCCTGTGAACCGCTTGCAACAACTAGAGAAAGCCCTCGTGCAGCAACGAAGACCCAACACAGCCAAAACAAAAAACAAAAAACTTATGGAATGTAGCAAAAGCAGTGCTAAGAGGGAAATTTATAGGAATAAACATGAAAAAAAGAAGGTCTCAAGTCAACAACCTAACTTTATACCTTGAATGAACTAGAGAAAGAAAAATTAACCCAAAGCTAGCAGAAAGAAGGATTAGAAAAATTAGAGCAGACTTAAAAAAAAAAAAAGAGTATAGGGACTTCCCTGGTGGTCCAGTGGTTAAGACTCCAAGCTTCCACTGAAGGGGGCACGGGATCAATCCCTGGTTAGGGAACGAAGATCCCACATGCCCCATGGCACAGTCCCAAATAAATAAATAAATAAATGAGTTTAGAGAATCAATACAGAAAATCAATGAAACAAAAAGTTGACTTTTCCCCCTAAGTCAACAAAATTGACAAGCCTTTAATTAGACTGACAAAAAAAGAGATTACTCAAATTACTTAAACCAGAAATCAATGTGGGGACATTACTACTGATTCTACAGAAATAAACAGGATTAACAAAAACACAAATTCGAAAAGATACATGCACCCCAATGTTCATAGCAGCATTATTTACAATAGTCAAGAGATGGACACAATCTAAGCATCCATCAACAGATGAATGGATAAAGATGAATGGATAAAGAAGATGTATATAGGGACTTCCCTGGTAGTCCAGTGGTTAAGACTCTGTGCTTCCACTGCAGGGGGTGTGGGTTTGATCCCTGGTCAGGGAACTAAGATCCCACATGCCACGTGGTGTGGCCAAAAAAAATAAAAAAGAAAAGAAAATGTACACATACACACATACACACACAATGGAATACTACTCGGCCATAAAAAAGAATGAAATTTTGCCATTTGCAACAACATGGATGGACCTAGAGGGTACTATGCTTAGTGAAATAAGTCAGACAGAGAAAAACAAATACTGTATGATATCACTTATATCTGGAATCTAAAAAATACAACAAACTAGTGAATATAACAAAAAAGAAGCAGATTCACAGATATAGAGAGCAAACTAGTGGTTACCCGTGGAGAGAGGGAAGGGGGGAGGGGCAGTATAGCAGTAGGGGAACAAGAGATACAAGCTATTAGGTATAAAAGAAGCTACAAGGATATATTGTACAACACAGGGAATATAGTCAATATTTTATAATAACTATAAATGGAGTATAACCTTTAAAAATTGTGAATCACGGAATGGGTGGGTGAATGGATGGGTGGATCGGTGGTGGATGGGTAGATGAATGAGTGGGTGGGTGGATGGATGGGTGGATAGCTGGTTGGGTGGGTGGAAGAAAAATTATGAATCACTATATTGTACACCCATAACATAAAATATTGTACATCAATTATACTTCAATTTTAAAAATTTTTAAAGAAAAAAGTAGGATTACAAGAGGGTACTATGAACGATTATATGCCACCAAATTGTTAACCTAGATGAAATGGAAAAATTCCTGAAAACACAAAACATATGAAAACTGAATAACAAAGAAATATAAAATCTGAATAGATACGTAACTAGAACAGAGAACAAACCAGTAATAAAAAACCTCCCAACAAAGAAAAGTCCTAGACCAGGTGGCTTCACTGGTGAATTCTACCAAACTGGAGAGTTGGTATGTCCTGAGGTAGACCAGTAAAAGTGTATTGCTCGCCTTGCCCACTGAAAGAAAATTGCGTCTGGTGGTCCATATTGACAGGTATGGAGAAAGCCATTTGCCAGATCAGTAGCTGCATACCAGGTACCAGTGTGTGTGATAATTTGCTCAAGCAATGAAACCACATCTGGTACATCAGCTACAATTGGAGTCACCACCTGATTAATTTTACAATAATCCACTGTCATTCTCAAAGGTCCATCTCTCTTCTGCACAGGCCAGATAGGCAAGTTGAATGAGGATGTGGTGGGAATTACCACTCCTGCATCTTTCCCTGATGGTGGCATTTACTTCTGCAATTCCTCTAGAAATGCAGTATTGTTTTTGGTTCACTACTTTCCTAGGTAAAGGCAGCTCTAGTGGCTTCCACTTGGCATTTCCCACCACAATAGCCCTCACTCCACAGGTCAGGGAACTAGTGTGGGGATTCTGCCAGCTGCTGAGTATGTCTTTTCCTTTTACATATTCCAGAATTGGCAAAATAACCACAGGATGGGTTCAGGGACCCAGTGGGCCCACTGTGATATGGACCTGAGCTAAAACTGTTAATCACATGACTTCTATAAGTCCCTACTCTGACTGGTAGACCATAGATTACACTTTGGATCTCCTAGAATTAGTGTCAGTTCAGAGCCAGTAGTCCCCAAAAGGTCTGGTTATTTCCTTTTCTCCAATGCACAGTTATCCTGGTAAAAGGCCAGTTCTCTTCAGAGAAGGCTTGGAGAAGGATTAATAGTATAAAATTTTGACAGTGTCCTTCTGCAAGGAAACCCAACCTCCCCTTCATTCAAGGGGTTCTGGGTCTGTAAACTGGCTTAAGTCTGGGAATTGATTGAGGGGCCATGACTCTCTGTTGTTACGATTCAGGTTAGACTTTTGTTCACTTGACCTAGAAGTTTTCCACTTATACAGATCAGGTAAGAATTTAGTATGTTCCTAACTATTTTACTTTTAGTAGGAATACCGTGATTGATTAGCCAATGCCATAGTTCTTCATAAGTCAGACTATTCTCATTGATGCTTTGACTCTGCTGTCCATTATGGTAACCATGCCCACTTGGCCTTTGATGGTTGACTGCCACCAGTTGGTCCTTGGCATCTCAGGATCCAATCACTCCCATTGTTTTTAGATTTCCCACTCTAAGGTCTGGTCTACAGAGAAGAGTGATAACAGAGTTCTCCAAGAATGCCAAGGCTCCTCTCGTACATCTGTTTCTCACAGTCATGATGAAAGGTATGTCTTCTGGACTCTCCCAGGTTGGATGAGCAGATCTTCAATGACAAATCCACTTTAACATTCCAATCTCTCTAAGCCTTTTAATTCTTTCCCCTACATTAGACAAGTCTGGCATGTCTAACTTATTCACTGTGAGTAACCTTTCGGTCCATGTTTCAGTCAACCAACCAAACTGTTAGAACCTTTTCTGATTCCCCAAGCTGAAATGTTAAATACTGAATCTCAGCTTAGTGAGTCTACATCAGGTGGCCTGATCCAACTTTATGTTCCTTCCACCATTATCCCACATCTTTAACATCCATTCCCACACATATTCCCTGGATTTCTGCCTGTAAAAATTAGAAAACTCAAGTAGTTCTTCTGGAGTCTAGTGTACCTCCTCATGAGTCACTCTTTGTAACTCACCTTTAGTGGCCTACTGGCATTTGAATCTAGTTATAGATCTAGAAACAAAGAAATACTGTGGGAGTGGTTCCTGAGGAAACTCAGCCTTGTCTTGCATGACAACTGCCTCAGGAGAGGTCAGTACAGTTTCCTCAGGCAATGCAGGGTTAATACTCTCAGACAGGGGTGGAGTGGCCATTCCCACTGGTGTTGGGTGAAGAGGCCACTCCCCTGGCAAAGAACACTCATCAGAATTTAGAGCTTTCAACATCCCAAGCTTTAACGAAGTCTTTCCACACATCCCCATTCCAACTTTCAGGATCCCATTCCTTTTCAGTCAATGCCCTGACTTTATAAATTTATTTATTTATATTTAGCTGCATTGGGTCTTCGTTGCTGTGTGCGGGCTTCTCATTGCAGTGGCTTCTCTTGTTGCAGAGCACGGGCTCTAGGCACGTGGGCTTCAGTAGTTGTGGCACGCGGGCTCAGCAGTTGTGGCACACAGGCTTTGTTGCTCCATGGCATGTGGGATATTCCTGGACCAGGGCTCAAACCCGTGTCCCCTGCATTGGCAGGAGGATTCTTAACCACTGCGTCACCAGGGTAGTCCCAATGCCCTCACTTTAACATTAGCCACCCAGTGAGGCTGGGAGATCAACTTGTAATTCAGTTAGTCAGATTCTTCGTTTAATTTTCAACAGTCTTAGCCTGGAGCTACAGGAGATTAAGGATCTCCTTTAAGGCACACACAGAAGCTTTCAGGTCATTTATGTGGCACTTGAGCTGGGAATCTGATTCCCTGAGCTCATCCTTTTCTTTCCCCACTTTGTTCAGTGACATTAGGAGCAACCAACCAATCTCATTATATTTGTTAATTTGCCAAAAATGTTTGAAAGTGTCATATACACAGTCACCCAGGTTCTTGCTTCTTATAAGCAGTGCATTAGGAATATCCAATGGTGACATTTTGCATATCTTAATTGCCAGATCATGCCAAGGATGGAGATAAACAGGATACTGGCTCTAAGTAGTTAAGGTGCATGTCAAAGGAATGATTTCAATGAGCCCAGATTCTTGCATCTTCTCAGTTAATGAATTTAGAGAAGTGTGAAATTCATTAACTTGAAATATCTGGTTTTCTTTAATTAACAATAATCTTTTTTGATGTTCCAGCTACCTGTTGTTGTTGGGTTTTTTTTTAATGCAAAACATCCTATATATCCTTGGTCCTCCCTTACCTCTTTGGAACAGTCCCTCACAGCTATCTGAGAGGCTGTCTTCTGGGCTTAAGTTTTCAGCAAGTGCACCAAATAAAACATAATTCTCAACTTTTAGGTTGTGCATTTTTTTTCAGTTGATATATATCTTTTTTTTCTCTTATAATGAATCAGCTCACATGATTGTGGAGGCTAAGAAGTCTCATGATCTCTACTTGGCAAGCTAGAGACCCAGGAGAGCCCAAGGTATAGTTCCAGTCTAAAAGCCAGCAGGTCCAAGACCCAAGAAGAGCTGATGTTTCAGTTCAAGCCTAAAGACTGAAAAGACTAAAGTCCCAGCCCAAGGCAGTCAGACAGGTGGAGTTCCCTTCTACTCAGACTTTTTTTGTTCTATTCAGGTCTTTAATTGGATAAGACCCACCCACATTAGGGAGGGCATTCTGCTTTACTCAGTCTACTGATTCAAGTGTCAATCTCATCCAGAAACATCTTCACAGACATACCCAGAATATCTGACTAAATGTCTGGGCTCCCTGTGGCCCAGTCAAGTTGACACATAAAATTGATTGGCACAACTATCAACAGAGTAAAAAGGCAATACACAGAATGGGAGAAAATATTTGCAAATCACATGTCTGATAAGTAATTAACATCCAGAATATATAAAGAATTCCTACAACTCAACAAGAACAAACCTAGTTCCAAAATGGGCAAAAGACTTGAATAGACATTTCTCCAAAGAATATATACACATGACAAGCAAGCACATGAAAAGATGCTCAACATCACTAATCATTTGGGAAATGCAAATCAAAATCACAGTGAGATACTTCAGACCCATTAGGATAGCTATTATGAGAAAAAAAGCCAAAACCTAGAAAATAACAAGTGTTGGTGAGAGTGTGAGGAAATTGGAACCCTTGTGCACTGCTGATAAGGATGTAAAATGGTGCAGCCATACGGAAAACAGTATGGCAGTTCCTTAAGAAATGAAAAATAAAATTATCATATGATCCAGCAATTCTACTCCTGGATACACAAAGAATTGACAGCAGGGACTTAAACAGATATTTGTACTCCTATGTTCATAGCAGCATTATTCACAACAGCAGAGAGGTGGAAGCAACTTGCGTGTCCAATGATGAATGAGTGGATAAACAAAACGTGATATATACATACAATGGAATAATAGTTAGCCTTTAAAAGAAAGGAAATTCTAACAGATACTGCAATAGTGATGAACGCTGAGGACATGCTAAATGAAATAAACCAGGCACAAAAGGACAAATACTTTATGATTTCACTTAGATAAGGTATCTAGAGTAGGCAAATTCATAGAGACAGAAAGATGAATGGTTGTCGCCAGGGTTTGGGGGAAAAGGGGAATGGGTAGTTACTGTTTAACGGGTCAGTGTTTCTGTTTGCGGTGATGAAAAAGTTAGTTATGAAAAAGTTTAGTTAACAAAAATGTAGCTAATCGAATACAACGTAGTAAAAAGAATGCTACATCACGAGTAAATGGGATTTACTCTAAAAGTGTAAGGTTGGTTTAACATTCATAACATTAATGTAATTCACTATATTGCCAGATTCAAATAGGGGGAAAAATCATGATTATCTCCTTAGATGCGGTAAAACCTTTTGATAAAACCCAATGCCTATTCCTGATTAAAAACTCACCAGGGGCTTCCCTGGTGGCGCAGTGGTTGAGAGTTCGCCTGCCGATGCAGGGGACACGCGTTTGTGCCCCGGTCCGGGAAGATCCCACGTGCCGCGGAGCGGCTGGGCCCGTGAGCCATGGCCGGTGAGCTTGCGCGTCCGGAGCCTGTGCTCCGCAACGGGAGAGGCCACAACAGTGAGAGGCCCGCGTACAGCAAAAAAAAAAAACTCACCAAACTAGGAAAAGAAGGAATTTCCCAACTTGATAAAGAGCCATAAAATATATACAGTTGTTTCATACTTAATGGTAGAAGACTGAATGCTTTCCGCTAAAGCCTAACATCAAGAAAAAAGCAAGGTTGTCTCATCACTTTTATTCAACTTGATATTGGAGGTCCTAGCCTAACCAATGAGTCAAGAACCAAGTTTAAGTGCACAGAGATATGAAAGGAGGAAATAAAACTGTCTCTATTAGTATATGATAGGATTGTCTATGTAGAAAATCCAAAGACTGTACAAAGAATATCTATGAGAACTAATAAATTAGGTTTCAGTATACAAGATCAATATACAAAAATTTATTGTATTTCTTTGTTAGTTGTGAACACTCGAGAATAGAAATTAAGGAACAATACTATTTACAATAATATAAAAAATATGAACTACTTGGGGATAAATCTGACAAAAGATATGCAAAGCACTTCTGAGAAAAATTAGACCTAAATAAATGGAGATATATGCTATATTCAAGGGTCAGAGACTCAATATTGTTAAGATTTCAATTCTCCCCAAATTGATCTACAAATTAAATACATTCCCAGTCAAAATACCAGTAGGCTTTTTTTTTTTCCCCAATAGTATTTGACAGACTGATTCTAAATATCCTATGGAAAAGCAAAGGGAGAAAGCAGTGTGGATAAAGACAGTTTTTATTTTTTTTAATAAATTTATTTATTATTTATTTTTGGCTGCTTTGGGTCTTGCTGTGCATGGGCTTTCCCTAGTTACAGCGAGCGGGGGCTACTCTTCATTGAAGTGCCCGGGCTTCTCACTGTGGTGGCTTCTTGTGTTGCGGAGCACGGGCTCTAGGTGTGCGGGCTTCAGTAGTTGTGGCATGTGAGCTCAGTAGCTGTGGCTCGCGGGCTGTAGAGCACAGGCTCGGTAGTTGTGGCACATGGGCTTAGTAGCTCCGTGGCATGTGGGATCTTACCGGACCGAGGCTCAAACCCATGTCCCCTGCATTGGCAGGTGGATTCTTAACCACTGTGCCATCAGGGAAGTCTCAAAGACAGGTTTCAGATTATGAGTGTTTGAGTCTTGAGAGAAAAGCCCAAGAAGAGGAAAAGGAAGTAAAAGGAAGATGAGAGAAGTTGGGCACAATTGAAAGAGAACAAAGTTTAGGAATTAAAACTACATGATTTCAAGAATTATTATGAAACCTCAGTAATCAAGATACTGTGGTATTGCGGGACTTCTCTGGCGGTACAGTGGTTAAGAATCTGTGGTGTACCCTGATACTAGCCGTGGTGTTTCAGTCCGGGTGATGTCATAATAGACCCATTGTGACGTTATCATTGACTCAAACATTTAAAGAGTGCTTACTATATGCAGAGAATTAGGCATTCTATATGCTGTGATGGTAGTGGGTGAAGGGGGGAGGGAGGGAAGGAAAGAATAAACAGGAACGCTAAAAGAAATAAAAAGAAACGCTAAAAGAAATTAAAGCCCTGCTTTAAATGAGCTTAAAATCTAGGTGTTAGAATTCAAGATCCAGTGTATCAAATGTAATTTCTGGTTCTTCTCTCCTCCTGAGGTTTCGCTTAAGAATGTTTAAGCTTGTAATGGAATAATTGTGTTACAACTTCCTCAGCTGCCCTTCAACTTTTCCTAGACTTGTAGTAACTTGGAAGATAGTATTTGCATGAAGATCACACTCTTTGCACTGCCTAGTGGCTCATTTTTTCAAGAAGCCTGACTGAAGAAGGCTTTGACGTTCTGTAGTTGGCTGGGAAATTGAAGGGAACGCTTAGAGGCTGCTTTCTAACTGAAAGAAGAGTACTTTGGGCAGCTCCTCTGATTGTAGAGGTGGTGAAAGGATTTAGGACACTAGAGCAATTAAAAGGACAGATGGTTTTGTTGGTTGTGTAGATTATTTTTTAATTTAAAAAAATGTGAAAAGTACAGAAAGAAATATAACAAATAGCCATGTGCCTACCACCCAGAATGAACAGATATTAACATTTTGTCATATTTGCTTCAGATATTTTTAAATAAAAGAAAGCATTAGAGATAAAGTTGAAGTCCCCTTTGGTGTTCTCCCCAGACTCCTTCCTTCCTGTTTTTCCCTCTTCAGAGGGCCATAACAAGCATGAATTTGATGTATTTGTGTCTAGTCTCTGTTTATATACTTTTATTGCAGGTGTATGTGTTCATAACTATGTAATATCATTTTGTATGTTTTAGATTTTATATAAATTGTGGATGTATAACAATTTCTCTATGAGAACTTCCTATGTTGAGTCCTTATTGTAACTTAGTCCTATGTTGAGTGCTTGTTGTAAACTTGTAAATTTAAACAATTTGTTTCAGTCCTTCAGAGAAAGGGATACAGGGGATCATAATGTAATTGTCTTTTAAAAATATTAATCAATATGTAAGAGCAAGTTAAATATTTTCCCTTCTAAGATCCTGTTGTCTAAATTACTCCCTCCCCTGTGTTCCCAAATCATTTTGTAAACTTTGTATTATAGCACTTATCTCATTGAGTGTAACTATTTATTATTTGTTTCTATCCACCAGTTGGTGAACCTCTCAAAACCAGATGCGGTACTTTAGGTTTCTTTATCTAACATTTGGCATATTCTTCCTCAGTACCTCCATGGAAACTGTCTAAAATTTGGATATTCATTATAGTTTAAAACTCCTCTCCTCATGGAAACTTTTCTAAGTCCCAGAATACTTTCATACTTTCTTTTATTGTTAGACTGCACCCTCCCCCCCAGTCATAAAATATCACTCCCTCCTTTCCTATAAATCACAATTAAGTCTATTTATTCAAGGAAGTTCATAATATTTTCTGAAAGGGCCACATTTTTTTTAAACATCTTTATTGGAGTATAATTGCTTTACAATGGTGTGTTAGTTTCTGCTTTACAACAAAATGAATCAGTTATATATATACATATATCCCCATATCTCTTCCCTCTTGCGTCTCCCTCCCTCCCACTCTCCCACTCCCACCCCTCCAGGCGGTCACAAAGTACCGAGCTGATCTCCCTGAGCTATGCCGCTGCTTCCCACTAGCTATCTACCTTACGTTTGGTACTGTATATATGTCCATGCCTCTCTCTCGCTTTATCACAGCTTACCCTTCCCCCTCCCCATATCCTCAAGTCCATTCTCTAGTAGGCCTGGGTCTTTATTCCTGTCTTACCCCTAGGCTCTTCATGACATTTTTTTTTCTTAAATTCCATATATATGTGTTAGCATATGGTATTTGTCTCTCTCTTTCTGACTTACTTCACTCTGTATGACAGACTCTAGGTCTATCCACCTCATTACAAATAGTTCAATTTCGTTTCTTTTTATGGCTGAGTAATATTCCATTGTATATATGTGCCACATCTTCTTTATCCATTCATCCGATGATGGACACTTAGGTTGTTTCCATCTCCGGGCTATTGTAAATAGAGCTGCAATGAACATTTTGGTACATGACTCGTTTTGAATTATGGGATTGCTGAGTCATATGGTAGTTCTATTTGTAGTTTTTTAAGGAATCTCCATACTGTTCTCCACAGTGGCTGTATCAATTTACATTCCCACCAACAGTTACATGTACCTGTCCAGTATTCCCAGCACCACTTATTGAAGAGGCTGTCCTTTCTCCACTGTACATTCCTGTGAAAGGGCCACATTTAAGGAGAATTATTTATTTATATAAATGTGAGGTTTCATTAAAATATCTATCATTACCCAGCATTTCTCAACATAATCAATTAATCTATTAAATTACTTTGTTGATAATAATACTATATTGTGAGATTCTTAAATAACTGTTAATTTCTCTTGATTTCTTTATATTGCTTACCCTAGTGGACATTCACAAAGCAGCCTACATACTTGTCAACAAAACTAATTTAGTATTATTGTGCTCTCTCTCTCCTTCATATTTTTTTATGCAGCATGGAATTCATCAGCAACTGGAAATGAAGGCTTTTTAAAGCAAATTTTAAAATCTCTTCAATCTGACAAGCATTTGTTGAGATACTACTATGTGGCTACCATTATACTAGACTGTGAAAAATATATGATAGGGACCTGTGAAGAAACTAAAAAACAACAAAAAAAAATTTAAGATAGAATATAATATTCAAGTGCTAACAAGGGACATGAAGAAGAGACCTGTGAGGAGCAGGGTCTTTGGGAGAATCTTATGGAGAGAGAAGATTGACTGACAAATGAAGGCATTTCAGATAGGCTTTTCAATGAGCCATGGCTTTGGAGGTGAGTGCAGAGTTTGTTATTTCAGGGAAAAAGTAAGGAGACTGGTTTAATTGAGATGAGGTAATGTTGAGTTTACTGCAGATCAGAGTAGGAGAGTATGGGACAGAAATATCAGCAATTCGAAGGGGAAATTAATTTGGCATCTAAATGAAAAATGAAGGGATTCATTTGAGGTTAAGGGAGATTACATAGGATCAGAATGGTAAGGTCTTGAAAGCAAATAATAACAGTTTGGTAAAAATGAAACTTTCAATTTAGGAAGATTTTTTGAAATAATAGAATAGAAAAAATCCATTGGAGAAGATCAAGACATGACTGTTTCAAACGATGAGTGTCAGAGCTAGGATATTGAAGTGGGACTGATAAGGGAGAGATAAATCCTAGTAAGTGTTGCTAAAGATAATAAGGATTTTGGATCATCTAACAGAAAATTATAAAGATAATTAAAAAATTTTTTTGTTGTATTTCATTTGAATTAATGGCAGAACATCAATGAAGAGGCTCTCCAGGCTAAGTACTACCAAATAGGATTATATTGAGCAGAGATGTGGGTACCTAATTCAAGGGAACTTGGGGCAAAGTGTGTTCTAGAGAGCTCCTTCAACTGTAAAATAGGGATAATAGTATTATTGCGTTGGATTGTTTAGATTAATTCACGTAAAATACTTAGAATAGTGCCAGGCATGTAGTAGGCCTTTAATGTACAGCAGTTGCTGTTAATGTATTTACTATTACTGCTGCTTTTTTCCCTTCTCTACTTTTTCCCTGAGAGCCGCCGCCTTTTCGGCAGGGGTGGTTGTTTTTCAGTACATTTTGCACAAGCTCGGCTTTTTATCAGATCTAGGTCTTGGGCCACGAGAACTGCGGAGTTATTATGGCCATGGTAACTATCCGTTTCGCCAGGGATAAAATGCGCCTGTAAAATTTTTACATACTCCCGTGGCACAGAATGGTGCCTTCCTCTGATCGCTTCCCCAGCCCCCCCTCCCCCCGGCCACATGATAGTACAGTCCATACTGCGGCTGGAAAAGGTAGCGCAAAAGTTGAGCGCGCCGAGGATTTTCTCTTCTCCCGGAAGCAATTGTTCTCTAGAGCCGGAAACAGTTGCTGTTTCAAGGGAGGTGGGACTGGGCGGGTCAGGCCGCAGCGGCTGACGGCGGGGGAGGAGCCGGGTCCGCTGCCGGGTGGAGGGGCCAGGCGAGTGTCCTTATCCTAGCTATTGGGGCTCCGGCCTGTAAGCCAGTTGGAGTCGCGTCGGCGAGAACGATTGGGCCGAGCGGAGAAAGTCATGTTGCTCTTCGTGGAGGTGAGTGGACTTGGGATTCTCGTCCTGCTCTGAGGAGAGCAGGAGTGTGAAGGCGCCGGCCGGTTCCAGCGCCATGTGACTTTCCAGGCCGTACACGGCGCGGAACCGGCAGATAGGCTGACACAGCACCTGGGCCGTGCAGGCCCGCGGCTCCGATTTGCGCGCTCGCAGCACTTTAGGAGGCTGTGAGAGGCGAGCGCCGTGGCGGGGGAGAACCGAAGGTGGAGTATCGAGGCTTCTCTGGTGCGGCGTGAGGATCGGAGGAAGGGGAAAGCGTCCCATATGGACCTTCTAGAGGAGGCGAGCGAGGGGGGGGGAGGGGGGCGGGGAGGGCGGAGTCTGCGGAGAAAAGGGTAATCAGGTGGGCGCGTTCCGGGGTGAACCGAGGCCTCGCGCGGCCCTCTGGGAGCAGGCGAGCAACATGTGGGGCTGCGGAGGCAGGAAGGTGAAATTAGGTAGAAGTGTTTGGGAAAGAAAGTTGAAAGCTTCTGTTTAGCAACCCCCACCAAATTTTGTTTGGTCCCCGTCCCTAGATCTCTGGAACGTTCTGTGGGTGGCAAGCGAGTTATTGTGAACGGAGGAGAAGCCAATAGGGTTTGGCTATATAAAGTTAACTCAGGCAGCCGCTCTGTGGTGAGGAGCTGATTTTATGAACGGATAAGAGCCCTTTACAAGGAAAATTTCAAGAACGAGCGAAACCTAGTTCGGGGAAAGCCGGTTGTTTGGGTTTTTTTTAATTGTTATTTTAACAATAGAAATACTTTTATTACTTTAACTGGAACATCTGCTGTTGGCCTATTTTAGCTTTAAAACGTAGTGGTTTTACGAGGTTCAGTTTCTCTTATTTCTGTCTTTCTCTTGTGTGCAGTGAGCATCAGCTGACTGCCTGGCTAATGCTTTGAGTAGATTCCAGATCATATTGTTCTTGCATTGTGAAAACGTCAAACCAGCAAAGCTGCAACTTCGCAGCTTGGCACTTGTTAACTATGCCCACAAAAAGAATCTTTTCAATGAGGGAAGGAATTTACAGGTTGTATAATGGATCGGGAGCCAGTCTATGGCGGGTTTATTTCAGACGGACTTGGGGAGGGGGGAATCTTAATCTATAGTATTCCGGCATAAAGTAGACACATGCTTCTGCCTTTTTTTTTTTAATCTAACCGACAATATGTAGCTGATAAATTTGATATCTTTATATTGGGTTTTAAAGAGACAGCTACCTTATAGAGTATTCCAACCTTGGTAGTAAAGATTCCAAGTAAATCATGAAGAGCTTTAAAATTATTGAATCCATTCTGTTGATCGTTTTTTATCCTCGTTGTTTTCCTTAGGCAGAGTAAGAAATCATATCTGATTTCAAGCAGTGCCAGTTCGTGTTAGGAGTGTTATGCCAAGCAAATGCTGCAGGTTTTAAGTGTGTATGTGTTTTGCCGGGCAAAGGACTGTGAAGTTGTAGTTGTATAAACATGAATTCCAGAATAAACTTTTGAGGTCCAAATTGATTGCTTTGGCTTTGTTAAAATGTGAACTTTAATAATAACTCCATTTATTGACCGTTTAAGCTAGATCCTCTCGTTTCTAAAACAACCTTTCAGTGTTCTATAGATGAGAAAACTGAGGTGGAGAGTTTAACTTAGTAAGACTAAAGTAGTGGAACTGGGATTTAGATACAGGTCATTCTGAAGCCAAATCATAGCTCTCACTAAAATGTTACATATAGTTAATATTTTCATTTTCTTTGTAAATCAGTATGTGGTTTTTAATTTTTCACATATAATGAGTTTTACTGAAAATTAACAATGGCATTAAATATTTGGGTCTAATTATATGGTATTAAAATCAATAAAATATAACATACTGGTCTTTCGGCATTTTGTTAACTAATATTCAATCCTTGTAACCTCACGATGTAGGAATTATTCTAAATGAGGGAACCAAAGTTCAGAAGTTTGATGTCTAAGGTCATTCAGGTGTAAATAATGTGGGGACTAAAGTCTGAAGTCTGGCTTCTAGAACGTAAGTCACAGACTCCAAAACTTATTTTTGCACTTACTTTCCAATAAGCCAGGGGTTCTTAATCTGGGTCCCTAGATGGAATTGAGGAAGTCCGTGAACTTGGTTGAGGAAAAAAAAGTTTGCCTGTTTATTTTCACTAGCTTCTAATTGAAATCTAGAATTGAAGAGAATTAAAAATTCTTGACATTTCAATGGATGCAACAAGAGAAGTGTTTTCATATCATATTACAGTTTTTGCAGATATCTTGAAATGTTTACGTGCATTGCTCCTTATTATATGTAAAAAAAGTCTTGTTTAATGCACTTGTAAAGAAACATTTATTACTAAATTAGAAATTTTAAAATACTTTCATAACTATACTATAATTGATTTTTTATAGTCCTGTGTATTTCATATACTTAAAAACATTCTGAGAAGAGATTCATAGGTTAATTGGACTACTGAAGAGGTCCATGGCATGAGGGAGGTTAATAACCACTTTACTACCAACTAAGTTGCTTTGGTAAGACTTCTCTAATCTGGGATTGATGAGTCCTCTGCAGCTGTGTTCAAAATCTTTTATTTGTGTGCATTTTTCTGGAGAGACCCCAGCTTAACTAGTTTATAACTGGAATCAGTGGGATAGATAATAGTAATGATAATAATATAATAATAGTTGTGTTCTCATGAATTGTGCTCACTATTGATATGTCAGGCCTGTTAAGTCTTTTTGCATGTATACATTTATATACATCAACTCAAACCTATCTATGAGGTAAGTAGCATTATTATCGCCATTTTAGAGATAAAGAAACTAAGGCACAGAAAATTTAAGAAACTTGCCCAAGATCGTACAGCTAGTGAATATTGAAGGTGGAATTAGAACTCTAAATTGCAGTGTACTGCAATAGAAATCTATAGGCAGACTAGGAATCCTATTTTAGGTAATACTTAGATGTAACTTTTTAAAAACTTGGTCTTGCAGACAAAGGGCTATACTGACTTCAGTAGTTTTATTGTCTTTATCTCACCTCTGTTCTGAAGGAGACACATACCGTGTCTGTCTCTCTGGGAAGAGGTAAAAACGTTTGGATAATATACCAAATTGTCAAACATGTTCCAACATAAATTCGGTTACAAAAAATTCTGAAAGTTTGAAACAGCAATTTGCTGTGTTCTTCTGGCTGCTAGAGAGTTATTTCAAGGAGGCAGTTTGCAATCTTTTCGTGTTTTTATGGTTTGCCAGTATTTTATTCATTTTTCAGATCATTTTCTCCCTCCAGTATTTCCAGCCAATTATGTCTGCTCTAGTTGTTTGGCAATGTTTTAATTGGATTTCTGTCTCTATTTGAGTTTTTCCCTAAAAATGAATACTTATAACTACTTATTTAGGTAGCAGTGACTTTTATGCACCCTAGGATGCATACTCTAACATAATTTTTAAAAATTATGGTAAAATACACATAACAAAATGTATCATCTTAACCATTTTTAATGTACAGTTCAGTGGTATTAAGTACATTTACATTGTTGTGCAACCATTGCCACCATCCATCTCCAGAAGCTTCATCTTGCAAAACTGAAGCTCTGTACACATTAAACAGTAAATCCCTCTTCTCCCAGATCTTATACAATTTTAAAAGTAATTTATCTGACTTCTAAAGTTTTCTGCTTTTTTTTTTTTTTTTTGCCCGCACCGTGTGGCATGTGGGATGTGGGATCTTAGTTCCCTGACCAGGGATCAAACCCGTGTCCCCTGCATTGGGAGCGCGGAGTCTTATCCGCTGGACCACCAGGGAAGTCCCTAAAGTTTTCTGCTTTTTTAGGTGATAACGTTTTAAATTTTAGGTTAGCTTTAGAATCTGAAGTAAGTGAGATATTTGCCTAGATAATTTTTCATTGATTTTATATTTCAGTAATCATGGGAAGTATTGTGCCTTTTACCTCAAGTATAGTACTCAGTTTTTTCCCATTAGCTTAAATAATCACATATTTATAAAAAGTTATTAGATATGACTTAGTTGAAATGACTTTTCAAAAATGACTGAAAAGAAGAAAGTGCCTTAACGAATTGTGAAATTATTGCCAAGAAGAATTATAAATAAGTGAATAGCTGAGTGATTTTTGAACAGTTTGATTTTGGAATATTTATTGGAGCTGGATACAGAGTTTTAAAATGGATAAACATTTTCAAAGAAATATTTTCAAATATAATGGGCTGAAAATGAAGTAGAAATTATTTTCAAAGTGTGAAAAGTGGAATAAAATGCTCAGAAGTGAATATAAAGATGTAAAAGTACCTCATGGTGCTTCAAATTACAGTATGTGAAAAACCAGTAACTAGAAATATTGATATTCAACTATTTTCTATCAATTCAGGCTGTCTGTCAGCTCCATATTACTTGTCAGCTAATGGAAGTGATCTTTAGTACTAGACATGAACATTTGAAATCTGTAATTTTGGTCTCTCCCTAAGAGCTTAAAAAAAGATTTAGGCCCTGTAGGTAGAGATGGGGTCCGTGTCTGTATTGCAGAGGAGTGGAAAGTAGAGGAAGTTAGGAAACGAATGCAGCTATCATTGTGAAGTCTTAAAAAATTTTTTTTAAACTTCCACTTCGAATATCCTTAAGTGAAAATGGAAAGTGACTCTTTAGCTCTGATAGTGCTTGTAGGATTTTAATTTATTGTTCCTATAGTCTGTGTTTTGCTTAAGTTGTGTTTTCTTTAAAGTTCAATTCTTGAGGGAGGTTTCCAGTCTTGAAAACATTGTAAACTTTTGTGTTTTGCGCTATGTTTTCTGTAAGGGTTTTGGAATCCTGGGTTCAAATGTTAGCTATGACCCGAGGCAAGTGACAACTTTTTTTGATCCTCAACTTCTTATCTGTAATTTGAGAATGATTCTTCTGACAGTTTAGGTTGTGTTCATGGTGGGTTTTTTTGTTTTCTTTTTTGTTTTGTTTGGCTGTGTTGGGTCTTTGTTGCTGCACGCGGGCTTTCTCTAGTGGCGGCCAGCCAGGGCTACTCTTCGTTGCAGTGCGCAGGCTTCTCATTGCGGTGGCTTCTCTAGTTGTGGAGCACAGGCTCTAGGTGCGTGGGCTTCAGTAGTTGTGGCTCATGGGCTCTGGAGCACAGGCTCGGTAGTTGCGGCGCACGGGCTTAGTTGCTCCGCGGCATGTGGGATCTTCCCGGGCTAGGGATTGAACCTGTGTCCCCTGCATTGGCAGGCAGATTCTCAACCACTGCACCACCAGGGAAGGAAGCCCTGTGTTCATGGTGCTTATGTATTAAGCCTTGTTTGTAATACAGTCTAGGTAAAGGCTTGACAGACACTATCATGTGATCATCACAGCAAGTATTTCTGGGAAATTTATTAAAACTACATGATAGTAGCACTATTAATTGCAAAAGCTACTGTGAGATAGCACTGATTTAAGAGACGTATAACTTTGAGTTTGAATCCCAGCATTGTTATTGATTTGCTGTAAGCCAAACAGGTTAATTACCTTACTTTAAATTTTTTATAGTTTGAGCATATTATCAATTGGGCAAATAAAACTTTCTAAATGAGAATGAAGCTTGCGGACTGTTAAAATTTAGACTCATTTATATGCAAGATTTAAAGAAATACAAATGATAAAGTGCAAATCGGCACTTTATATTTGCTCTTGTGGAAAAAAATATTTTTTCTAATGTATAAGTGTAAGTAAATGTAAGGAAAAGAAACTTGAATATCACATACTCATGTTTCCTCTCGTCTGTTGCCTTGTCTGGACATTTGAACCAATCTTTAGTTCAGAAAATATCTCTGTATTTATAAACGACTGGCTCTAAATTAAAGACAGAGGAGTACTTTAGATGAATATTACTAGGAGTATGGTATGAACATAGGCATAGAGCCAAGGATGAGGAATTAAGTTTTGTTTGATTTATATATTATTGAGGGAAGAGAAAAGCATTTTCTCTGTCAGGGCAGAAAAGTCAGGAGTAATCCAGGGTTTGTATAGTACATAGTTGGCCAGTATTTCATACCACTAGGTAGTGCAAACTACAAAATGGGTAGAGTGACCATACCTCCCATTTTGTCCTGGACAGTCATAGTGTACACCTGTTTTCTGGAACAGATGTCGCACCCCATTTTATTCTCAAAAATGTCCTGGTTTGTATGATAATTTTTCAGAGGAGATCAGAGATTTACTGTGTGCTTTTTGGCTGGTTGTTGTTTTTCCATATCATTAACAAGGGAAGATAGTGTACTAAATTGGTACTAAAGTATTTGTTGTTGAATTGGCTATGGGAAGTGTAAATTTATAGGATTTACAAAAATTTGCATTTGAGCAAGCCAAGGGAAATAGGGTTATTCTATCGTTTTGAGTTGGAGGAAGGAAAAAAATAGGAGGGCAGTGATTGAGTAATAATAAGATACATTTATATGAAAGGTTGCATAAAAGAATGGTTAAGAACATGGACTCTGGGGCCAGGCTGCCTGCTCAGGTTAGGCAATTTTCTAGTTGTATGACCTTGAGCAAGTTGTTTAACTTGTGTTTCTCAGTTTCCTTATCTGTAAATTGAGGATAATACTAATATATGAGATATTATAATTATTATCTATCTCAAAGGGTTGTTAAGAGGATTGACAGTCAATGTAAAGCACCTAGTGTCTGGTACATAATAAACATAAGTGAGTTGCTGCTTTCACATATACTTATGAAATATCTCATTTCAGTTTTCGTAACAAACGGTTTGCTGACTTGGCTATACACACTAGGAATTAAAAGGTGCCCTTTTTTGAAAAGGATTATTTTGATATTTAGTACTGATATTTGAGGTTTGAGGTTTTTTGAGTTCATTTGTATAGTTAGCTATTGGCTTTATCAGATGACCAATTTGAAGTAAAATGACTTGGTATTTTGAGGACTATTTAAATGCTAAATATCTATTAATTGGGTTCTTAGTCTTTAACAGTAAGGTGATTATGAATCTCATATGAAGAACTTTTTAGGAAGAAGTCTAATTTTGATTATATCTTCAGATCAATCCATGATTTCCCCAAAGGTGGTTGGTTGTTTTTTTTTGTTGACCGCGTTGGGTCTTCGTTGCGTTCGGGCTTTCTCTAGTTGCAGCGAGTGGGGGCTTCTCTTCATTGCGGTGCGCAGGCTTCTCATTGCGGTGGCTTCTCCTTGCGGAGCACAGGCTCTAGGCGCACAGGCTTCAGTAGTTGTGGTGCACGGGCTTAGTTGCTCCACAGCATGTGGTATCTTCCGGGACCAGGACTCGAACCCGTGTCCCCTGTATTGGTAGGTGGATTCTTAACTACTGTGCCACCAGGGAAGCCCTCCCCCAGAGTTTTAAGCACTCATCATCTGTCATCTGACTGAGGAAGTGGGAATTTGGGGAACTTGTCTTTCCCTCTGATATTAGAGGATCAGCAGTAATAGTTTTATTGATGAATAAACTGAAGATTTCCTTCCAGGTGTGGAGTAAGTGAATCCTGATTTTTGACAATTTGGCAAATGACTTAGATTGGTCCAGTTGCCTTGCTATTCAAAGTGTGAGCCTCAGTAACTTCTTTACCCAGGGCTTGTTAGAATACAAACTCTCTAGCCCTATCCCTGAACTGCTGAATCAGAATCTGCATTTTATCAAGATCCCTAGATGATTCTTATGCACAGTAAAGTTTAAGAAACTCTCATATAGCATATAAATTTTATTATTGGTCTCCTGTGTGCTAGTTACTGTTCAAGGTGCTAGAGAAGAGTAAACCATAGACAAGGTCACTGCCACTGTGGAGCTTGCAGACAAAATAATTCAAGTTAGGGTAAGTGCTTTGTAATAGGGGGTAAATTTTATTGCATAAATTACCATGAATCTTACCTTTTTTTAAAACTTTTTTTTTAATAGCTGAAAATTAGCTGTACCATGGCCCTAAGATAGAAATCATTGCAGAGCTGAATTGACTTCTGCCCTGGGTACTCTAGTTCTTATCTGGTGTCTATTTTCTATATCCATTTCTTCTGTATTGTTAGACACTGTAGGTGGAACTGGGGCCAGGGACTGTTTTACAGACTTGGTGAGGAGATTTGTAATATTCCTTAAATAGTATGTAACTTGTTGTCTTAAAGTTTTCTCTGAGGCAACTGTAGTATAGTGGCAGACTCTGCAGAGTGCCTAGGTTCAAATTCTGGCTCTGTCTTTATTAGCTGTGCAGCCTTGGGCAGATTACCTTTAGGTAATGTAAGGTTTTCCTTATCTACAAAATGTAGATGATAGAATTTAAATGTAGTTGTTATGAAGATGAATTAAGTGTTCCATAAATGTTAGTTATCCTTCTTTGTCAGAATGGGTGAAAAATTCCCATTTTTCATTTTTACTTTCTATAAAATGCCCCTAAGCATATTCTGGTAGGACTCTGAAGTTTCATGCTGGATGAAATGACAGGTGTTTATTTTTTTGGGGGGGTGGGGGGCGGCTATGCTTTGCAGCTTGTGGGATCTTAGTTCCCTGATCAGGGATTGAACCTGTGCCCCTTGCGGTGGAATTGCGGAGTCATAACCGCTGGACTGCCAGGGAATTCCACCCCACTTTTTTTTTAAAGTACTTGTGGTGTTGTCCTCTCAGTACTGGAGATGTAAAAATTAAACCTGGATGATTGATCTGCCATGAGGCAAATAAGTTTAATCAATTTCTATACTTTATTTCTGTTTTTCAGCATTTGTAGGGTTAAGTGGCATGGGATTTCTGTTTCTGATAGTAAATAGGTAAGTAAAACAAACAGTTATATATGACCAAAGAGATGGTTTTGCCATATTTATGGTGACTTTTTCCTAACTCTTGGTTCTGTTACCTTAAAACTGCTCTTTTATGACCAGAAGATATCATTTTGCCAAGAAATTTATGTTTCTGTTTTTTCCTTTCATTTGTATCTTTCCCCAGATAGGAACTGGCATAAAATGGGTCAATCATAAGGACTGCTTTTGGCTTATTCGATAATGGCATATATTGCTTAGAGATAGAGGTATTGATCTGTTAGTTTTATGGACTGACAATTTGAATTTTTTTGTGGTGATTTGAGAGTATCTTTGTGCTTACATACTGCATATGTGTATGTTGGCAGATAGTTTCAGCATGCACTTGGACAATTTACATCCTTTAATAGATGTTTTATATAACTGTAGCCTCAAGGGCTTACTTCTACTTCTGTGGGAGAGATAAGGATTTTTTTTTAATGAGATAAGGATTTTTATGGGCTTCTTTATTAAACTTAGTCAAAAGATGAGTCAAACATGGTTATCTAGAATTTAAATGAAAAATTAAGTCTTTGTTCTCGTTAAACTGACTTGTCAGATTCATTATTGTGTCATTTTAAAGATTATTTGTTATATGAAAACATCAACGTTTTAATTTTTTTTTCAATTAAAAAATTTATTTATTTTGGCTGCGCCGGGTCTTTGTTGCAGCACTCAGGATCTTTAGTTGTGGTATGTGTGCGGGACCTAGTTCCCTGACCAGGGATCAAACCCAGGCCCGCTGCATTGGGAGCTCGGAGTCTTACCCACTGGACTACCAGGAAGTCCCCACATAAAAGTTTTTTTGATGGACATTTTCAGTTTCCAAATTTTCTTTATATTGAGTAATTCTATAAAGGACATTCTTATGTATAAAGCTGTTAGGCTAATATTCTCTGTGGTAGCTCAAATAGTGAATGTTTTAAAAGTTTTTCACATCAGTATTGACATATTGCTTTACAAAGGTGTTATGACCTTATTTATTTATTTGTTTATTTATTTGCTGTGCCATGCGGCAAGCAGATCTTAGTTCCCAGACCAGGGATCAAACCTATGCCCCCTCAGTGGAAGCATGGAGTCCTAACTGCTGGACCACCAGGGAATTCCCTCTCCACTTTTTTCTGTGCTTGTGCATTATTTCACACACTTGAATCATTTCCATAAGATAGCAACTTGCTTTACTGTTTTTCCAAGTGTCTTCAAAATGTGAACATTTTCCATGTCTTCTATATTTTTTTCTCCATTTTTAAAAACTTTATTTTGAAATAATTATAGATTCACAAGAAGTTGTCTCCAGAATGTACAGGGTGGTACCGTGTACTTTTTGCCCAGGTCCCTCCAGTAGTAACACCTTGCTTAACCATAGTATGATGTAAAGACAAGCAAATTTACGTTGATACAGTCCACAGAACTTATTCAGGTCTCATCAGTTTTATATACAATCTGGTTTTAAGGCTCTAGGATATTCTGTATGTGGCTGGACTACAGTTACTGAACAAATCCTCACTCTCTTGTTGGTGTCTTGTTCTATTCGGGCTGCTATAACAATATCACAGATTAGGTAGCTTATGAACAACAGAAATTTATTTCTGGGAAGTCCAGGATCATGGTGCCAACAGATTTGGTATTTCGTGAGGGTTTTCTGGTTCATAGATAGTGCCTTTTCACTGTATCCTCAGTGGTGGAAGGGACTAGGGAGGTCTGTGGACTCTCTTTTAGAAGAGCACTAATCTCATTCATTTTCATGACTTAAGCAACTCCCAAAGGCCCCACCTCCCAGTACTATGACATTGGGCATTAGGATTTCAATATATGACGTTGGGAGTTACACAGATGTTCAGACCATAGCAGTTGAAAGTTTCTAACTTTTCACTATTATAAAATTGTGATGAACATCTTTGTATTTATATTTTTGTATATCTTTCTTTTGAGCAAATCTGACAAGTAGAATTTCTGGACCAAAGAATATATAATTTTAAGGCTTTTGATAAACATTGCCAACTCTTAGCAAAGTTATATGAATTACAGCAGTGAGTTGTTTCTTTTTATACTTGTCAAAATGGCACTAAGTAGTTCAATAGGTAAAATTGACATTTAAAAAAATTTTTTTAATTTATTTTTATTTTTGGCTGCATTGGGTCTTAGTTGCAACGCACAGGCTTCTCTCCAGTTGTGGCACGCGGGCTCAGTAGTTGCGGTGTGTGGGCTCTCTAGTTGTGGTACGTGGGCTTAGTTGTCCTGCAGCACGTGGGATCTTAGTTCCCCGATCAGGGATCAAACCAGTGTCCCCTGCATTGGAAGGCGGATTCTTAACCACTGGACCACGAGGGAAGTCCCGGTAAAATTGACTTTTTTTGGCTGGGGGGTGGGGGGCCATGCTGCGCAGCATGCGGCATCTTAGTTCCATGACCAGGATTGAACCCGTGCCTCCTGCAGTAGAAGTGTGGAGTCCTAACCACTGGACACCAGGAAATTCCCTAAAATTGACATTTTGCAATTAATTATTCCTGCTTGTTTTTGTACCTTTTCCCTGTTTGGTAGATCTCTTACTAGTTTGCAGTTCTATTGTTTTATTTTCTTTTTTTTGCCTGCATTGTGTCTTTGTTGCTGTGGGCGGGCTTGCTCCAGTCGGAGAAATGGCTACTCTTCATTGTGGTGTGCGGGCCTCTCACTGCGGTGGCTTCTCCTTGTGGAGCACGGGCTCTAGATGCATGGGCTTCAGTAGTTGCAGCACACGGGCTCAGTAGTTGTGGCACACAGGCCCTAGAGTGTGTGGGCTTCAGTAGTTGTGGGGGTGTGTGGGCTCATTACTTGCGGCACACAGGCGCTACGGTGCGTGGACTTCAGTAGTCGTGGCTCACAGGCTCTAGAGCGCCGGCTCAGTAGTTGTGGTGCATGGGCTTAGTTGCTCCGCGGCATGTGGGATCTTCCTGGACCAGGACTCAAACCCGTGTCCCCTGCATTGACAGGCGGATTCTTAACCACTGCACCACCAGGGAAGTCCCCAGTTCTATTGTTAATAGTAACCTTCCAAACCTTCTCTGTTTTTACATACCAATATGTTTATCTGTACAATGATTTTATGTTTGTTAATATGAGTAAAAACCAAAATGCTTATTGTTTTGCAACTTGAATTTTTTCACTGAATAATATACCTTGGAGCACTTTCCACATTAGTGTATGTAGGCCTTTTTTTTTAAACTTTTATAGTATTCTGTGTTATGAAATATACTACATTTTATTTAACCATTTGTCTATAGATGGATATTTAGGTTATTTTCAGTCTTTCACTAATGGGGTCAGGGCTGCAATATACATTCTTGTATATGTCTTCTGTACATTAATGGCTTTTAGAGTGCATACTCTTAACTAGTCTGGAGAAAAATATAAACATGCCCAGGAGTACTGCTTGTCTATATGCCATAGACCTCACACTTTGATTATTCTTGGCACCATTAGCAAGGGAGACATCAGATTTATGGGTAGTATGCTGCTGAAAGGCATATAGTTAATTATTTTGAGTCATTATTTAATGCTTAGTGAAATAGTACATCCCGTCAGTAAGTAAAAGTTAAGTTTTTTTAATCATAATTCCCCAATATTGGGTATTTATTTATAAATTAAATTGGGTATTTATTTATAAATTAAATATGTGGCATAATATATCTTGCATGTTAAATATTAGCCTTAATCTCTTTATCATATTTGGGACCTCCCAATTCTTCAGTAGCTTTCTACATTTGCAGAAATGCCCATATTATGAGTTAGGCCTCTCCAGTGAACGTACTAGTCAAAACGCAAATTCCCAGATTCCCTTGTATCTGGATGGATGCAGGCATGTTACTAAGAGCCACTAGTCAGACCACACCTACAGATGTCTTCTTTTTGAAAATATACAATGTAGGGAAATGAGGGTTCTATTCATAACTTCCATTTCATAGACAGAAGTGGCAGCAGAGGCGGTCAGCTTAAAGTGGAGTTAATACAAGGTTGAGTTAGTTCCTAATGGAGAAGTGACATTGGTGCTGGTAATAATAAAAGTTGTAATGGATTTGAATTTTGGCATTTACTGCTTGGTGGTGGCAGGGTTAGTGATTTCCTCATCAGGGCACTTCCGGAACATTTTTTTTTTTTTTTTAAAGATGTTGGGGGTAGGAGTTTATTAATTAATTAATTTATTTTTGCTGTGCTGTGTGTTCGTTTCTGTGCGAGGTCTTTCTCTAGTTGTGGCAAGCGGGGGCCACTCTTCATTGCGGTGTGTGGGCCTCTCACTATCGCGGCCTCTCTTGTTGTAGAGCACAGGCTCCAGACGTGCAGGCTCAGTAGTTGTGGTTCACGGGCCTAGTTGCTCCGCGGCATGTGGGATCCTCCCAGACCAGGGCTCGAACCCGTGTCCTCTGCATTAGCAGGCAGATTCTCAACCACTGTGCCACCAGGGAAGCCTGACACTATCTTTTAATAAATTACGTTTCTGTTTAATTTAGCCAGAGTGGATTCTGAATTCTAACTGATAAGCATGCCCTGTTTACATGTCTACATAGGGGCAAATGTAAAGTTTACTTGCATTCTAAAATTGCTACATAGGGACTTCCCTGGTGGTCCAGTGGCTAAGGCTCCACTCTCCAATGCAGGGGGCCCAGGTTTGATCCCTGGTCAGGGAACTAGATCCCACATGCATGCTGCAACTAAGGGTTTGCATGCCGCAACTAAAGTTCGTGCATGCTGCAACTAAAGTTCCTGCATGCTGTGAAGGAGATCCCGTGTGCCACAACTAATACCCGGTGCAGCCAAATAAATAAATATTTAAAAAAAAAAGAAAAAACCGGTACCTAGAGGTGTTTTTGATTGTTTGTTTCTTTTGCCACGTCGTGAGGCTTTCAGGATCCCAGTTTCCCGACCAGGGATTGAACCCCTACCCCCTGCAGTGGAAGCGTGGAGACCCAATCACTGGAGCGCCAAGGAATTACATACCTAGAGGTTTTTAAATAATACCTGGGTACCTGTCCTGGTGGGGCTACCTGGTGGTACTATAAGAAAATTGGTTGTTTATTCCCTGAGCTAATTAATGATATGAAGTAGTTGTGAATTAACATCTCTAAGCGAAGATGTTGCTTTGGTTATTCATCTTTGGTGCTACTTTAAAGATGCTTTTGCTCCCTTGCTACGTTTGACATTTTGTTATTGGTTTTGATGTTTATTGTAAAAGCTTTTAGCAGCCCTGAAATCAAAAAGCCAAGAACCACTCCAATGTAAGACTTCCATTTTAAACAGGCACATGAAAACAAGGAAGATTGTATCAACTCTGATTTTCTAGCACATCAGAAGGGTAAATACAGTAGTTAAACATTAGTTGGGTTCTTTTGTTTGTTTTGTTTTGCACCTATGCCTCTACTGTTCCATTCAAATAGACAGTTGAAAGTGTACTCTTGGCCTGTTTTATATTAATAGCTGAAATAGAAGAGGAAGACCCAGTTTCTACCTTTTCTTCATTGAGCCCACTGCCTGGTTGCAAAGAACACTTACTTAAATAAACTATTACAGTGGTAACAAAATAGAAGTATGTACAAATAACAAGAGGGAAAGAGGAAGTAGTGATCAACACACATGAAGTTAGGTGTCCAAGGTGTGTAGAAACTATAAGGAGTTTTGGTAGAATAGGCATTATACATATATATACACACACACACATATATATTTTTAAAACTTGCTTGTTTACTTTTTTTACCTAATGAAGGTTTTATTTATTTATTATTATTTTGTTTGGCTGTATTGGGTCTTTGTTGCTGCACGCAGGCTTTCTCTAGTTGTGGTGAACAGGGGCTACTCTTCACTGTGGTGCATGGGCTTCTCATTGCTGGGGCTTCTCTTGTCGCGGAGCATGCGGGCTCTAGGCGCGCCGGCTTCAGTAGTTGTGGCTTGAGAGCTCTAGAGCTCAGGCTCAGTAGTTGTGGCTCACAGGCTTAGTTACTCCGCGGCATGTGGGATCTTCCCAGACCAGAGCTTGAACCCATGTCCTCTGCATTGGCAGGTGGATGCTTAACCACTGCACCACCAGGGAAGTCCCATTATATTTTTTAAAATAAGGAAACTGGGGTCAGTGATTGCACAGTTACTGGGTGGAAGAGTGAACTTAATCTTTGTCTGTTATACCATAGTTGCCTCTCAATTGTTGGAATTTCTCTTCAATTTTGCTTTTTAAAAAAAAAATATTTATTTATTTATTTGGGGCTGCATTGGGCTTTCGTTGCTGCACGCGGGCTTTCTCTAGTTGCAGTGAGCAGGAGCCACTCTTCGTTGTGGTGCGCGGCGGCCCTCTCACTGCGGTGGCCTCTCCCACTGCGGAGCATGGCCCCAGGCGCCCATGCGTCAGCAGTTGTGGCTCGCAGGCTCTAGAGCACAGGCTTAGCAGCTGTGGCGCACAGGCTTAGTTGCTCTGCGGCATGTGGGATCCTCCTGGACCAGGGCTCGAACCTGTGTCCCCTGCATTGGCAGGTGGATTCCCAACCACTGCGCCACCAGGGAAGTCCCCAATTTAGCTTTCTTAAGACAGTATTGGTACTTTTAAAGAAATATGAATTTGAGATTTTGGAAAACAACTGGGAAGGTGGTTAATTTTTAAAAATTATGTTTTAAGCAGAGCTTTAAGCTGGTAAGAAAGCAAATGAAATCTTCAGACCAAAAAAATCAGGAAGTACTAATCCAGAGAAAGAAGCAGGTGTTAAACTTAGGTCCTGCCCCTAATGCATCTGTTGATCCTTAGTGGCCCAGAGCTTAGATTTTCATCGCAGTGCTTAGAGACAGGACAAAAGATAAACTAGGGGAAAAAACAGCTTTCTCAGAGAAAAGGGAAAACTTGTCAGCTTTAGCCTTGGCTCTGGGTTGGTGGAAGGAGGGGTCTTATTCTAACCACAAATCCTCTTTGATGCAAAGTAGGGCTAAAATTCCCTACTTGTTCTCCAGAAACCCACGTTGAAAATTTTAAGTGATACCAGATTGGTAGTCTTACTGTGCAGTCATCCAGCAGAAAGAAAACAAATCCTCTGGGCTTCCCTGGTGGCGCAGTGTTTAGGAATCCGCCTGCCGATGCAGGGAACACGGGTTCGAGCCCTGGTCTGGTAAGATCCCACGTACCGTGGAGCGACTAAGCCTGTGCGCCACAACTACTGAGCCCGCGTGCCACAACTACTGAGCCCGCATGCCTAGAGCCTGTGCTCCACTACAAGAGAAGCCACCTCAATGAGAAGCCACCTCAATGAGAAGCCACCTCAATGAGAAGCCCGCGTGCCGCAACTAGAGAAAGTCTGAAGGCAGCAACAAAGACCCAACACAGCCAAAAATAAATAAATTAATTAATTAATTAAAAAAAAGAAAATACACTTTCAGGACAAATGAAATAATGCATTGTAACATAAGGCAGAATGCGGTTTTTGACTTGGGAAAAAATTTCCACTTACAGAATCATTCAGACTCTCTATCACAGCTTAGATGGCAATAAAAATTGTACTGTGGAAAATTGCTGTAGATAACTCAAAAATTTGTTCTAGGTACTCAAACACACACTAACATCAAAGATATGTGAATAGTTTTAATAAATTTAACAATACTTGCAAGTAGGTTGGGGTAAAGCAGTATTTCTATACTAATAGTATTTTATAAAAATATGTTTTTATTGTATAGGTAGCTAAATTTTACATATAAACATTTCAAGTTCATCTGCTTAAAAAGGTTTATATTTTCAAGTTGAGCCAAAAACTTTAAAATATTGTTTATTTAATATTTATTATTAGATTACATAATATTATTGGGGATTTTCTTCACATTTAAGTAATGGAAAAGTTTTGTCTAAATTTATAATTTTAATGCACTGACTTTTTTTTTTTTTTTTTTTTTTTTTTTTTTTTTTTTTTGCGGTGCGCCAGCCTCTCACTGTTGTGGCCTCTCCCGTTGCGGAGCACAGGCTCCGGATGCACAGGCTCAGCGGCCATGGCTCACGGGCCTAGCCGCTTCGCGGCATGTGAGATCTTCCCGGACCGGGGCATGAACCCGTGTCCCCTGCATTGGCAGGTGGACTCTCAACCACTGTGCCACCAGGGAAACCCTGCTCTGACCTTTAAAATTAACAAATGGATCCTTTTAATATTTAGCAGGTAACATCTAAAGGAACTGGCTTAAATCCTAATGCCAAAGTATGGCAAGAAATACCTCCAGGAAATACTGATGCCACTCCAGTAACTCATGGAACTGAAAGCTCTTGGCATGAAACAGCAGCCACATCAGGGTCTCATCCTGAGGGTAAGTCGTAAATATTTCATCAGATTGAATCATATTTTGGTTAAACATACGGCCAAACCAGTTTATAGAACTTTTAATAGATTCTTTGATTATTTGATAAAATATATTTATAAATGTTTAACATGTAATTTGTATACCATTCTCGTTTATTTCTAGTACGAATGGATTGTCACTAATTTCAGACAGTAGCTGTATCTTTGGGTTCAGCATTTAACCCATGTACAATATGGTATTTTTAAATTAGTTTTGATCTACCATCATTGTCAGTGTTACTTACTCACTGTTTGATCTTAGGCAAATGACTTAACCTCTCCATGCTTGTTGCCTTCATCTGTAAAACATTAACAATAGCAATTAATTTGGCATTGGTTTTTCTGAGAATTAAGTGAATAAAGAACATGAAGCTGTCTTATACATAGATAGTACAATGTAAGTTTAAGCTGTTGTTAATCATTTTAGCTTATCCATAATGGTCAAACTTACCTCCTTTGGACTCTTACTTAAAATCTTGTGGGTATTTTCCCAATTGCTAGAATTCTTTAAAATCTTGTTGTGCCCAGAGTGCCTAAAGATAGGATTTTAAAGAATTACTATTCACTTCCAGTATGTTTTCTTTAATACAGGTAATAGAGAACTTGCAGATGATATGTGTAAGGAATATGAAGTAATGTATTCATCTTGTGAAACCACAAGAACTACTACAGGCATTGAGGAATCAACTGATGGAATGATTTTGGGACCAGAAGATCTGAGTTACCAAATATATGATGTTTCTGGTAAACTTTATGGTTTTATTGTTAAAATGAGAATGCAGTATGCTAGTCTTTTTCCCCCTCCAGTCTTTTTATCATTGTTCTAGTAAACATGGCATTGATTGGTCTATTTTATTATTTGAAAAGAAGTTTATGTTAATGAAATATTAGGTGACTTTTATAAATACTGTTTTCAAATGGCCAAACATGAACATTGTAATTTAAAAAAAAAGTTTATTTTAAAGATCTTATTAAAGGAAAGTGTGAAATTAGAGATGAAAGGAGAAAACAGTCAATATAGTTAAAAAAGAGACCTAAATTACAATCTTTCAGAGTCCAAGTTTCTTGATCTATTAGTTGGGATCAACGCAAGTTCTGTCAATTTTCCCATCACTTTTGTCAGTGTGAAATGCATTTATAAATGTGAGATTGCAGGGATTAATTTTGAGAAAAAGGTTGTGTTATATCATAGTTCTACTACAGTTCAACTTGTGAGATATGTTTTTTTTCACATTCATTTAATTAGCATGGATTATTAATTGCTTGGACTTAAAATGGATAAAATTTAAAAGAAACTAAAGATAGACTGTAGAACCTGATTACCTAACTTTATTTTTCTAAGTTCTAAAGGGTTTCTTTGGAAAATAAGTGTAATAGGGAGTAGGCATCTCTGTCACTGCTTAGTTCCCTGGCATTAGTCAAGGTATATAAACCTTTGTTCTCAGTTTATTTATTATATATATCTGGATTAGATTTCTAAGGTCCGTCAGCTTGTAAGTTGATTTCTGAAGTAGAATGGGGTGGTATTTCCATATAGTAATTTAAGGTGGTTAGGTTTTGCTCCCTCCTTGTTATAATATACCTATCCTGGCTACTTTGAACTTAGAGTTGGTTTAAGTGAATTGGCAACCAACTGGTATTTTTAAAAGTTTGCTGTAATAACACTGAAAGCTTAAATGAAGTTATTATTCATTTAGCCAGCATTTGGGTGGATGAATTTTATATTAGAAGGGTTGCATATACTACATAGAAATAGAATGCTTCTTATTTCATTTTTAATGAAATTAATTTAATATCTAATATTTTGAATCTTGAGTAGTAAGACAAAGTAGTGGTAAAATCATGCACAAAATTTATCTTTACAGGAAAATATAGTGCTCTAAAATTAAGCAATGAAAAGAGTATTAAGAGATAGAAGTGGGTTTTTTTTTAATTGAAGTATAGTTGATTTACAATGTGTTAATTTCTGTACAGCAAAGGGATTCAGTAATACACACACACACACACACACATACACACACACACGTTCTTTTTTATATTCTTTTCCATTATGTTTTATCACAGAATGTTGAATATAGTTCCCTGTGCTATACAGTAGGACCTTGTTTATCCATTCTTTATATAATAGTTTGCATCTACTAGCCCCAAACTCCCAATCCATCCCTCCCCTACCCTACCTCCCCCTTGGCAACAACAAGTCTGTTAAGAGATAGAAGTTTAAGGAGTGTGACTAACATCAGATTTACTACCGATAGTACAGATGTGGAGCCATATATATATCCCACTTTGTGTAGTTCCTGTCTTCAAATTTAGATTACTGTTACTTTTGTTTATGTATATAAATTTATTTGTTTTTTTGGCTGCGTTGGGTCTTCGTTGCTGTGTGTGGGCTTTCTCTAGTTGCGGCATGTGGGCTTCTCACTGCGGTGGCTTCTCTTGTTGCAGAGCACAGGTTCTAGGCGCGCAGGCTTCAGTAGTTGTGTCTCACGGGCTCAGTAGTTGTGGCTTGAGGGCTCAGTAGTTGTGGCTTGTGGGCTCAGTAGTTGTGGCTCACGGGCTCTAAAGCGCAGGCTCAGTAGTTGTGGTGCACGGGCTTAGTTGCTCCACGGCATGTGGGATCTTCCCGGACCAGGGCTCAAACCCGTGTTCCCTGCATTGGCAGGCGGATTCTTAACCACTGCGCCACCAGGGAAGCCCCTAGATTACTATTACTTTTTTTTTTTTTTTTTTTTGGTGGTACGCAGGCCTCTCACTGTTGTGGCCTCTCCCGTTGTGGAGCACAGGCTCCGGACGCACAGGCTCAGCAGCCATGGCTCACGGGCCCATGACCAGGTCACAAACCCGTGTCCCCTGCATCGGCAGGCGGACTCCCAACCGCTGCACCACCAGGGAAGCCCCACTATTACTTTTGTTCTTTGAGTTTTCATTAAAGGAATAAATAGTTATCACATTTTTTTAAGTATTTAGGGTAATGTTTTACAATATGGTATCCAAGTGCTTTTAGTATTACCGATGATTTGTTAATTACTTGATAAAATATGTAATTTAAAAACTGATATGAGGGCTTCCCTGGTGGCGTAGTGGTTGAGAGTCTGCCTGCCAATGCAGGGGACGTGGGTTCGTGCCCCGGTCCGGGAAGATCCCACATGCCGCAGAGCAGCTGGGCCCGTGAGTCATGGCCGCTGAGCCTGCGCGTCGGGAGCCTGTGCTCCGCAACAGGAGAGGCCACAACAGTGAGAGGCCCGCGTACCGCAAAAAAAAAAAAAAAAAAAAAAAAAAAACTGATATGAAATCTGTCTAAAGAAAGAAGAATAGATAGGTTAAAAGGTAGACCTTGTGTGTATCTGAATTCTAAAAAGAATAAAAATACAGTTTTCTGGTGATTTTAATTTGTGCATACTTTGTGGCTTACTCTGAAAACAATATGTAAAGTTTACTACCTATGGTAATTAGATATTAACTTTTCCCCTCTTGTTTTCTACTATCAGGAGAAAGCAACTCAGCAATTTCTACAGAAGAACTAAAAGAGTGTTTGAAGAAACAATTAGAATTCTGTTTCTCACGGTACACTATCATTTTTAAACTGACCTTTCTCCGTTTTGAATTGTTTGATTAGTAGATGTGAAATACCTATGAAATAGAATGGAAAAATGGTTTTAATTTCCTTTGGTGATGTATTTTGGTATCATTCTTCAGTATATTTCTTAACTAGATTTAAAGATGTGGTCTCCAGTTGATTATGTAAAGGGTCTAGTCCCAGTAGAAAGATAATGAAATTTCTTTTGGATATTTTTCCTATAATCATATTCATTTTTAGGGTTCTCTATGTTTTTAGTAGTTTGCTCTTGTAATCTTTGAGCATAGAGTTATTTTTAATAAGATGTGGATGGGTATAGAATTTATATTACCAGTTTCTTCTATTAAATAAAGAGTTCCTTCAGGCAAACATTTCAAGATACCTTATTTACAGATAAGAATTAAGAATTATGTAGGTATATTTATAGCTTAGATGTATAAACCTTCAGTATGTAGAACTGCCCCTTCCAAAATAAACAGAAGTTTGGATATGTGTGCAAATGTAATACCTTCTGTTTTTTGGAGGAGGACCAGTAAACCAATTTTTTAAGCTAGAAACCTGGATTTTATCATAGACTTCTTTATTTCCTTACATATAATACAGTCTTGACTCAGTTTTAATTGATTCTTCATCCTGAATATCTCCCTTTTCTTCTCCACCTTTTTCTTCTTTGCCTTTATAGTCTAGTACAGGCCCTAGTTTTATGAAAACAAGACCCTTCTAGTCAGTTGTGCCTATGATGCAATTCATTTTGTCTCCCATACTTGTCATAGTTGTTTTAAAATCTTTGCCGACTAGCTGGATCATTTGTGTGTCTGCTTATATTTGAGGGTTTTTTTCTCTTGATTGTCACAATTTCCTGGCTTTTTGCATGTCTTATAAATTTTGATTATAATTTGGACACTACATATGCTGGGCACTACATAATAAAAGAAACTAGAAAGCTGCAGTGTCATAATTTTTCTCTCTAGACAAGAGTTGAGCTTTCTTCTGGTAAGCGGAAGCAGATTGATTTCTTCAATCCAGTTAAGGATTGAGCTGAGTCAGGGCTGAGCAGCAACTTTAATTAGACTCGATCGACCTCTGATTTATCTCTGTTCCTTAGGCATGACCTTCTTAGGCTTTTGATTTAGAAGTTGGCAGGTTTCTGTTACCTCAGTTGTGAAACACCAAGGGAAATTTAGTTCTGTTCTTCAGAGGTTTGAGATGAGCTCTTTAGCCTCTTACCCTGTACAGCTTCAAAATCTGGCAAATGTCTTGTCAGGGAGACCTGTCTTAGGTTTGATGCAAGGTTGCTTCTTCTACTGGGGCTTCCACAAGACCACAAAGATTTTACTCTCCGTTTTCAGCCTTCCATCTTTCAGGGTCCCAGCCTTCCATCTTCCTCCTTAGAACTCAGTAAATGTCATATAGAGGAAAATCAGCTGTGTATTGGGGGCTCCTTTAGCTTCCAATTCATAATACCAGTCTTGTGCAACTGCCTAAAATAAAGCTCTACTAGTTTCTTTCTGGTCCAGGATCTGCAGATATCCTTGGAAAAGAAAGATTATCTTTCTGGAATTTCATTTTGTCCTTGTAGCTTCTACAGTTTTTATTTCCAAAAACATGATTTTTTTGTAATCTATCCAAGTTTTTTTAGTTGTTGCAGCATGAGCTCTGGCTTATCATGATCTATCACATCCTACTCAGAACTACGATACAGTTCAAACCAGCCGGGTAATTGCCATTTGTAGCTCAGTAGAATTGCCACTAAGACATATTAGGTATTAGTCATGAACATAATAGGTATTAGTCATAATCCTCGATGTTATATATCTATTAATTTGACTTACTTCTGACAAGGTAGTTTCTTTAAGGGTGTGTCATACTGTTTTATAAGGAGAGACTGGCTGAAAGTCTGAGTTGATTTAGGCTACAGCCTTTTAGTTGTACAATATTATGTTTACAGTTGTCTTGTTTTCAAGTTCTTAAAGAATATCTGGTTGACTAGTATGTTCCTTTTTTTTTAATAAATAAATTTATTTATTTTATTTTTGGGTCTTCGTTGCTGTGCGCAGGCTTTCTCTAGTTGCGGCGAGCGGAGGCTACTCTTCGTTGCAGTACGCAGGCTTCTCATTGCGGTGGCTTCTCTTGTTGCGGAGCACAGGCTCTAGGCACCAAGGCTTCAGTAGTTGTGGCACACGGACTCAGTAGTTGTGGTTTGTGGGCTCCAGAGTGCAGGCTCAGTAGTTGTGGCACACGGGCTTAGTTGCTCTGCGGCATGTGGGGTATTCCCGGATCAGGGCTCGAACCGTGATCCCTGCATTGGCAGGTGGATTCTTAACCACTGTGCCACTAGGGAAGCCCTGTTCTTTCTTTTATGAAGAAGTGAGTTTAACTGTTACTGGTATCCTCTCTATTCTTTTTCCCCCAAGACAAATAACCACCACTTGTTGACAATTGTAACCTTAAAAAGGTAATTACTACTCTATTTTAGTATAATTTGAATGTAAAGGCCTGGACCCTACTCTTTGCCAAGTACTAAGGCTTTGTCATTTTGAATGACAAAGATCCTTTGGGGAACCTGTATTCTGACTGGGGGAGACAAAACAATAAACATAATAAATAAGCAGCTTAGAAGTGTGTTAGGTGATAAGTGCTATGGAAAAAAGTAGAGCGGAATAAGCAAGGGAAGAGGGGAATCAGGAGTACTTGGGTGGTTTCAGAATAGGGTGGTCATTGAGAAGGTGGCTTTTAAGCAAAGATTTCTAGCTGTTTATAACCAGACTGCTTCAAAGGTTTGATAAATACAAAGGTTTGTAAATAACAAGACATGAATTTGATTCTCCTTCAGTTTGTTGAACAAGATTTTATGTGTAAGATAGAGCATTTGTATCTTCTTTTTTAAAAAATGTATCTTAGTCTTTTGTCTTAATTTAAAATGTTTTATATTTATTATTTTAACTTTATTATTTAAATTTAAATAAAAAGTCAAACATACCTATTAAAAAATGCAAACATTAAGAAACTGAAAATCCTCCATGATCCAACTCATGGTTTACACTACAATTTTCTCCACATGCATATTCTAACATCAGTGATAAGGTATTTATAAGATGGAACAAAACTGTATGTAATATTTTGTAATATACTTTAATATTAAGCCTCTTTCCACATCAATATAATTTCATAAATTCCTTGTTCAAAACTGTTGGGCACAATGTATTTGGGGATTCAGAAACTTTCCAGAAGTTGTTAGAATGTATCTGTTGTATATTACGTATTTTCATAGTTCACTGTGTTATTTCTGATAGCATAATTTTGTTTTCCTAGGTTTAGTGACAAAAGTTAATAAGGCATCTCTTTTCTTTAGGTGCTTTTTAAGATTTGTTTGTTTTATTGGACTGTTGCTTCTCTTATTCCTTTCAGAGAAAATTTGTCAAAGGATCTTTACCTGATATCTCAAATGGACAGTGATCAGTTCATCCCAATTTGGACAGTTGCCAACATGGAAGAAATAAAAAAGCTGACCACAGACCCTGACCTAATTCTTGAAGTGTTGAGATGTATGTAAATCGTACCTTTTAGCTTACTTTTAAAATCAAAGATTAAATATTCTTTTGACTTCTGATCATGCAGGAAATTGTTTTTAACTCCATATTTTTTGCTATTCTGTGCTAATAATTTATCTGTTTTTACTGACTGGTACATATATAGCTTGTATATCAGTTCTGTACCTTGGTTGTTCATCTTGATACCCATTTACTCAAGTATAAGCAATTAAACCTCTGTTTTCTGGGCTATTAGAAAGCTATATGTGTCATTATCACACCCTGTAAAGCAATCTGTTTCAAACTTTTGAACAAAAGTAATAAGTAAACTTTATATCACAACCCAATACACACATACACACAACTGAAATATTAATAGTAGATTAATACTAAATGCTTGAAATGAGTTCATTTCTTTTATTATAAAATTGTTTTCACAACCTATTAAAAGAGTTGCGACCTGCAGTTTGACAAACACTGCTCCAAAGTTTGGTAAAGAATTTATATTTTAGATTGAGGCTTAAGAATTTTTAGTGGTGTTTGTGTCTTATATCAGCATTTCTTGGTAACCTCTCTTATACAGGTTTTGTTAACTCCTTGAGTAAAGGTGGATCTTCACTTTTTTTTGAAATTCGTTGAAATGTTTGAAAGTTAAATAAAGCAAGTCCAGTAGTAGACTTTCATGGGAGTAGGGATTTCCATTGTCAGAGGGATAAAAACATTTATGAAATCTCTGATCAGTTTGTACAGATCAAACCAGTCTTGATCTGGTTTGACCAGATCTTAAAATGACCCAGTCTTGTCAACATTTAAAGAATTTGCCAAGAGACAGAATCTCCTACCTCCAAGGGCTGAAACCTAGCACTTATACACAGGCCTTCTTCCTTAACAACTACTTTTATTCTCTCTACTTACCTGCACAGGAAGATGTGACATATTATCCTTTGAAGGGACTAGAAATAAAAGTTTTGGCTTGTGGTACTACCTTCATTCTATATTAACTCAAAACCAGCATCTGAAAGAAAGATTGTAATCATTTATATATAATTCTTGGTTTTAAGTGTTTCTCAGACTTTAATTTTAAGGAGAATTTTTTCACATATCAAAGCTCATTACATTCCCTAGAGTAGTGTTTGGCTAATGCAGTACATTGATTTTACTTGAAATAAAGAATTTGGTAATTGTATACAGGGAAGTGCCCTATGAGATATAAATATTGTATACTCCTTAAAGGCTTCTTTTCAACTCCAACACTGTGCCACGTCACAAAATAAGTACACTGAGTATTTGTGCAATGAATAACATTGGACAATGTTCTTTGCATATCAGTCTCAAGATACTTTATTGTAACTGTGATCTTTGATTCTACAACTTAATTTCTTTAAGATGTTAGCCTCTGCTAATTTATTCAGTTGGAAATTGAAATGAATAGTTTTTTAATGGAATTATTAATATCACTATTTTTACACTTTTGAATGAAACATCTTTAAAATTTCAGCTTCTCCCATGGTGCAAGTTGATGAGAAGGGCGAGAAAGTGAGACCAAGTCATAAGCGTTGTATTGTAATTCTTAGAGAGATTCCGGAAACAACACCAGTAGAGGTAAATCATTAGTATTGTTAAAGCTAAATATTCTTAACTGTTTATTTTATTTTCAGTAATTTTTAATAGATTTATTTATTTTTGTTTATTTTTTTGGCTGCATTGGGTCTTCGTTGCTGCGCGCAGGCTTTCTCTAGTTGCGGCGAGCGGGGGCTACTTTTCGTTGTGGTGCATGTGCTTCTCATTGTGGTGGCTTCTCTTGTTGTGGAGCACAGGCTCTAGGCGTGCAGGCTTCAGTAGTTGTGGCACACGGGCTTAGTTGTTCTGTAGCATGTGGGATCTTCCCGGACCAGGGCTCGAGCCCATGTCCCCTGCATTGGCAGGCAGATTCTTAACCACTGTGCCACCAGGGAAGTCCCTCTGAGTTTTGATAATCATCTTTTTCTAAATCCATATATTTTTTTGAGTTTTAGTTTTTAATTAAATCAGTTATGAAAAACAAGATATCTGTGCACAGTTCATGTCTGTGACTATTGTAGACAGAGCATTTGGAGTAAATGAAAATGCATAAAATACTTCGCACCTAGAAAATGTTAATGTAGGACAGTCCCCCCACCCACCCACACCTGTTTTTTTGGACAATGACAGGACTGGAAAGATTGTACTCTTAAGCAGAATTTAGCTTGCCACTAGGATTGAAATAATACTTCAGTTTTGCTGATTATAAAATAAGCTTCCATCCCTAAATCATGCACAAAATTTGCACTATAACTATGCATGTTCTTGTTTCAGAGTATAATTCTACTCAACAGAAAAATGGGCAGAAGGCGTAAACAGTTACTAAGTAAAGAAATAGAAAAGACCAAAAGACATGAAGAGGAAAAAAAAAATGCCCATTTTTGATATATTTTTAGAGTTAACTGAAGATTTTCTTTTTTAGGAAGTAAAAGCTTTGTTTAAAAATGAAAACTGCCCCAAGGTGATAAGCTGTGAATTTGCACACAATAGCAACTGGTATATCACTTTCCAGTCAGACACAGATGCACAGCAGGTGAGAAGAAAACTTTTCTTCTGATTTGAAGTCCTGGTGATAAAAGCAGTAGTGTATATTTTAATTGAGAAAAATGTGTGCTTACAGTAATGTTTGTAAAGACTTTGGAGAACCTTGTTCACCTTTTTGGTGTTGCTTATTAATTGGTTTCCTTTTTGATGATCTTCTTAAAGCTTTTTTTGTTTCAATTTAAGAACAGTTTGTTTCCTATCAGTAAAAATATTAACAATTTTTAAATTAACATGGGGATCAGAGACTATGTACTCAGTAGTTAGTATTTCTATTACAGAGTAGGCCCGCAATATATATAACTTCTGTTCTGATTCTTGGTATTTTGACATAATGATTTTACTCTTAATTGTTATCATGGCCTATTTAAAGATAAGAAAAGTAATATTCCTTTGAAACAAAAATTTCTATAATAGCCTTTTAAAACCTTGTACTGATTTTTTTTTTAATTCTTCATCTTAGAAGGCCCTCCGAACCCATTTTAAAATTGATATGTAGTGATATTTTGGGTCTGTTTTGAATTTTGTGAGTATGTGTCAGTAGAAATCCATAGTAGTTTAATATACAATAAATGTGAACTGTAGCTGAAGTCTTAAATTTTTACTTTTTCATTCCCTGTCACCTGCATAATGGGATCACCTTCAGAATTTTTTATTGTTTAGTTTAGAGATAGTTGCAATTACCAAAACTCTCTTGATAGAATAATGATGGCTTTAATGAAATGTTTGAATGCTAATGAAAGTTCCTTCCTGCTTTGTTAACAGGCTTTTAAATACTTAAGAGAAGAAGTTAAGACATTTCAGGGCAAGCCAATCATGGTAAGAAACATTTGTTAGTCCATCATGAGACAAGAAGGTTTTTGTTGTCTGTCTATTAACAAAGATGAATAACATTTTATAAAACCCATAATGATTTTAAAAAAATTTCTGGCTCATATGAAATGCTATTTCAGGAAATTAGTGATAGAATGTCAAAATACTTTGTAAACAGCAGTTTCTTCTAGAAGTATAACTTCAGACAGCATGAAGTTTAAGTTAGATGCTGATTGACAATGTGTAAGATAATCATAGAACTCAATCCTGCTCTTAGGAGCAGGAATAATTTTTTAGTAACAAAGGTGGAAAACATTCTCAGTACTTTCATTTCAATTAACTGCATCACTGCATTAATAGCCATTTGGGAACCAGGAAATTGTCGTTGATGACACTTGCTCACAGTTTACATGTCTAATCTGTTCTCACATCCTATGAAATCTGCCTTCAAAACTTCTTTCAATCATTACTACCATTGTTTAGGCTTGAGCAATTGGAATAGCCTTTTAGTTGTTAGGCCTTCAGCTTTCCCCTCCTTACAGTCCATCCTCCACATTATTTTAAGTGTGAAAGTAATACCTATATGTGGTAAGAAAGTCAAATGATTTATAGTAAATAAGTTAATTAAATCTCCCTGTTCCAGATTCCTCCAGTCATTTTCCCTAGAGGTGATGAGAGAGAGCAGTTTTTTCTGCACCTATCTAAGAATTTTCTTTCTGTCTTTACGTGAATGGAAATATATAGTATATACACGCCTATTCTTTTCTCATAATAGATATTTTCATTCACCATTGTTACAGGTATACATTTAATATTGTTCCGTGATTTAATTATTAAGTTGTTCTATTTACAAATAATTTGTAACATATGCTTTCTTTAAAAGTTTTTTTTATTGTGATAAAATATGCATACATACAATTTACCATTTTTAAGTGTACAGCTAACCCAGTGGTGTTTAGTACATTCACATTGCTATGCAACCATCACCGGTATTTATTTCCAGAACTTTGCAGCATCCCCAGAAACTCTATACCCATGAAACCATAACTTCCCATTCTTCCCAGCTGCTGGTAACTTCCCTTCTAGTCTCTGTCTTTCTGAATTTACCTATTTTAGATACCACATATAAATGGAATCATGCAATATTTGTCCTTTTGTATCTGGCTTATTTCACTTAGCATAATATTTTCCAGCTTCATCTATGTGGAGCATGTGTCAGAACTTCATTACTTTTTATTGGCTGAATAATATTCCATTGTATGTATATACCACATTTTGTTTATTCATTATCTATTGAAGGATGCTTAGGTTGCTTCCGTCTTTGGATTACTGTGAATAATGCTGCACAACTATCTGAGTCCCTGCTTTCAACTCTTTTGGGTATATACTAGGAATTACTGGGTAATATGATAATTATATGTTTAACATATTGAGGAGTGCATAACTGTTTCCAAAGCAGTTGTATCCTTTTATATTCCCACCAGCAATGGAGGAGGATTCAAATTTTTCTACATCCTTAACAACACTTGTTATTTTTGCTTTTTGGATAAAGCCCTCATCCTAATGGGTAGAAAGTGGTATCTCATCATGGTTTTCTGCTTCGTTTTCCTAGTGACACATGATATCGGGCATCTTTTCATGTGCTTCTTTGCCATTTATATGTCTTTTTTGGAGAAATGTCTGTTCAAATCCTTTGACCATTTTTTAAATTGGGTTATTTGTTGTTGAGCTGTACCAGATCTTTATATATTCTGGATATTAAACTCTTGTCAGATATATGATCTGCAAATATTTTCTCCCATTTTGTGGGTTATCTTTTTTACTCTCTTGAAGTGTCTTTGAGGCTCAAAAGCTTTTAATTTTTATGAAGTCCAATTAATTTTTTTGTTATCTGTGCTTTTGTTGCCATACTTCATAAATTGTTGCCAAATCCAAGATCATGAAATGTTTCCCCTATGTTTTCTAAGGGTTTTATAATATTAGCCTTTCCTTTTAATTGAAATATAGTTGATGTACAATATTATGTTCATTTCAGGTATACTACATAGTGATTTGACATTTGCATACATTATGAAATGATCACCGTGTTAAGTCTAGTAACCATCTGTCCCCATGCAAAGTTAATACAATATTATTTAACCATATTCTTTTTAAAAAATATTCATTCATTCATTCATTCATTCATTTTGGCTGTGCTGGCTCTTAGTTGGGGCACGTGGGATCTTCATTGTGGCATGCGGACTTTAGTTGCGGCATGCAGGCTTCTTAGTTGCGGCACGTGGACTCTTAGTTGCGGCACGCGTGCGGGATCTAGTTCCCCGACCAGGGATCAAACCCGGGCCCCCTACATTGGGAGCGTGGAGTCTTAACTACTGGACCAGCAGGAAACTCCCTGACCATATTCTTTATGCTGTATATTACATCCCCATGGCTTATTTATTGTATAACTGGAGGCTTGTACCTCTTAATTCCATTCACCTATTTACCTGCCCCACAACCCCCTCCCCTCCGTCAACTACCCAAATGTTCTCTGTATCTATGAGTCTGTTTTCATTTTGTTTTGTTTGTTTTATTTTTTAGTTTCCACATATAAGTGAGATCATGTGGTATTTGCTTTTCTCTGTCTTACCTCACTTAGCATAATTACCCTCTAGATCCATCCATGTTGTCACAAATGGCAAGATTTCTTTTTTATGGCTGAGTAATACTCCACTGTGGATATATATCACATCTTCTTTATCCATTCATCTATTGATGGGGACTTAGGTTGCTTCCATATCTTGGCTGTTGTAAATAATGCTGCAGTGAATATAAGGGTGCATATATCTTTTGGAATTAGTAGTTTTGATTTCCTTGGGTAAATACCCAGAAGTGAAATTGCTGGATCCTATAGGAGTTCCATTTTTAATTTCTTGAGGAAGCTCCATACTGTTTTTCCATAGTGGCTGCACCAATTTACAATCCTACAAGTGCACAAGGGTTCCCTTTTCTCCACATCTTCGCCAACACTTGTTATTTGTTGTCTTTTTGATGATAGCCATCTGACGGTTTTGAGATGGTATCTCACTGTGGTTTTGATTTCCATTCCTCTGATTATTAGTGATGTGGAGCATCTTTTCTGTCTGTGGCCATCTGTGTGTCTTCTTTGGGGGAATAAAAAGTCTGTATTCCGGTCCTCTGCCCATTTGTATATGGTGTGAGAATGTAGTCCAATTTGATTCTTTTGCATGTAGCTATCCAGTTTTCCCAGCTCTCTTTAAGAGGCTGTCTTTTCCCCATTGTTTATTCTTGCCTCCTTTGCCATAGATTAATAGGCCAAATATGTGTGGATTTATTTCTGGGCTCTCTCTTTGGTTTCATTGATCTGTGTGTCTCTTTTTGAGCTAGCACCATACTATTTGATTATTGAAGCTTTGTAATATAGTTTGAAATCTGGGAGCGAAATACCTCCAGCTCTGTTTTTCTTCCTCAAGATTGCTTTGGTATTTGAGGTCTTTTGGTATCCATACAGAGTTTAGAATTACTGTTCTATTTCTGTGAAAAATGCCCTTGATATTTTGATAGAGATTGCTTTGAATCTGTAGATTGCCTTGCTTAGTTTGGTCATTTTAACAATATTAATTCTTCAGTCCATGAGCATGGTGTACCATTTCGTTTGTTTGTGTCATCTTTGGTTTCTTTCATCAATGCCTGATAGTTTTCAGAGGATAAGTCATTTACCTCTTTGGTTAGATATTTTATTTTTTGATGCAGTTATAAATGGGATTGTTTTCTTAAAATCTCTTTCTGATAGTTCATTATTAATGTATAGAAGGGCAACAGATTTCTGTGTATTAGTTTTGTATCATACAGCTGTACTGAATTCATTTATTTTAATAGATTTTTGATAGCATCCTTAGGCTTTTCTGTATATAGTATCATGTCATTTACAAACAGTGACAGTTTTACTTCTTCCTTTCCAATTTGAATTCTTTTTATTTCTCTTCCTCGTTATTGCTATGGCTAGGACTTCCAGTACTATATTGAATAAAAATGGCAAGAGTGGGCATCCTTGTCATGTTCCTTAACTTACTGGAAACGCTTCAGCTTTTCGCCATTGAGTATGATGTTGGCTGTGGGTTTGTCATATATAGCCTTTATTATGTTGAGGTATGTTCCTTATATACCCACTTATTGGGTATATAAGGAACATACCTGTCATAAATGTTAAATGTTTAATTTTCAAAAGCTTTTTCTACATCTGTTGAGATGATCATATGATTTTTATGTTCAGTTTGTTAAAGTGATATATCATATTGATTTATTTGCAGATATTAAACCATCCTTGATCCCTGAGATAAATCTTACTTGATCATGATGTGTGATCTATTTAATGTATTGTTGAATCCTGTTTGCTAATATTTCGTTGAGGATGTTAGCATCCATGTTCATCAGTGATATTGGCCTGTAGTTTTCTTTTTTGTGTCTAGTTTTGGTATCTAGGTGATGCTGGCCTCATAGAATAAGCTCAGAAGCATTCCTCCTTCAATTTTTTGGAATAGTTTAAGAAGAATAGGTGTTAATGCATCATTAAATGTTTTGTAGAATTCCCCTATGTAGCTGTCTGTCTGGTCCTGGGTGGGTGAGATTTTTGCGTCCACCCTTTAGGAGCAGATTCTCTGTTTCCTACAATCTTCTCAGTGTCCAGTATGCAAGCTCCACTGATTTTCAAAGCCAGACCTGGTGCCTCATCTTCTTGTTTTAGGACCCTCAGCCTGGGGAGCCCGATGTGGCATTTGGACCCCTTGCTCCTTGGGGGAGGAACTCTACAATTGTGATATTCTTCCTGTTTGTGGGTCACCAACCAGGGGGTTTGGGTCCTGACTATGTCTCATTTCCACCCATTCTACTCATCTCATGCTTCCTTTTTCATGTCTTTAGTTGTCTTTAGGAAAATCTTTTCTGCTAGTCTTCAGGTTGTTGTCATAGATACTTGTTCTGTAAGTACTTGTAAATTTGGTGTGTCCATGGGAGGAGCTGGGTTTATTTCTGGGTTCTCTATTTCCATTTAATTGATCTGTATGTCTGTCTTTATGCCAGTACCACACTATTTCAATTACTGTAGCTTTGTAGTAAGATTTGAAAACGAGAAGTATGAGCTGTTCAATTTTACTGTTCTTTTTTAATACTGTTGAGGGTATTCAGGGCCACTTGAAATTTCATATGAATTTTAGGTTGGAGTTTTCTGTTTCTCCAAGCAAATGCCATTGGGACTTTGATAGTACACTGAGTCTGTATATCATTTGAATATTGTTGTCATCTTAACAATATTGAGTCCTCCAATCCATGAACATGGGTTTCATTCTATTTATTTAGGTTTTTCATTTCTTTCAGCAATTTGTAATAGTTTTCATTGTATAGGTGATGTATTCCTAAGTATTTTGTTCTTTTTGATATTGTTGTCGATGGAATTTTCTTAATTTCCTTTTCAGATTGTTCATTCCTAGTGTATAGAAATACAACCATTTTGAGTGTTGATTTTATATCCTGCATCTTTGCTGTACTAGTTGATTAGATCTAACTTTTTTGGGGGGTGGGGGTGGGGGTCTGATTCTTTAAGAATTTTCTACATGTAAGATCATGTCATTTACAAACAGATCATTTTACTTCTCCTTTCTAGTTTGGATGTCTTTTATTACTTTTTCTTGCCTAATTGCTCTGGCTAGAACTCCCAATACTATGTTGAGCGAAATGGCAAAAGTGGGCATCCTTGTCTTGTTCTTGATCTTAGGGGAAAAACCATCAGTCTTTTACCACTGAGTGTGATATCAACTATGTGCTTTTCACGTACGGCCTTTGTCATGTTGATGAAGTTCCCTTCCCTTCCCAGTTTGAGTATTCTTACCTTGAAAGTGTGGAATTCTTTGAAATGCTTTTTCTGTATCAATTGAGATGATCATGTGTGTTTTTCCTTTGTTCTGTTAATGTGCCATATTACATTGATTTTCTTATGTTGAACCACCCCACCTCCCATCCTCCCTCCCCACCCTCCCACTCCCATTTCTGGAATAAATCCCACTTGGTCAAGATGTATTTTTTTGTGGATTTTTAAAATCTATATTCATAAGGGATATTGGCCTGTAGGTTTTATCCCCCCTTGTAGTGTCTTTGTCTGTTTTATCAGAGTAATACTGGCCTCTTAGAATGAGTTAGGAAGTGTTTCTTCTTCTTCAACTTTTTTGGAAGAGTTTGAGAAGGATTGGTGTTAATTGAGAAGGATTGGTGAAATTTTTTTCTTTTCTTTTTCATTATGGTTTATTACAGGATATTGAATATAGTTCCCTGTGCTGTACAATAGAATCTTGTTGTCTATCCATTCTGTATATAATAGTTTCCATCTGCTAGTCCCAAACTCCCAATCCAACCCTCCCTCACCCCTCCTCCCCTTGGCAACCACAAGTCTGCTCTCTACATATATGACTCTGTTTCTGTTTCATAGATAAGTTCATTTGTGTCATATTTTAGATTCCACATATAAGTGATATCATATGCTATTTGTCTTTCTCTTTCTGACTGATTTCACTTAGTGTGATAATCTCTAGGTCCATCCATGTAGCTACAGATGGCATTATTTCATTCTTTCTTTATGGCTGAGTAATGTTCCGTGTGTGTGTGTGTGTGTGTGTGTGTGTGTGTGTGTGTGTGTCTCACATCTTCTTTATCCATTCATCTGTCAATGGGCATTTAGGTTGTTTCCATGTCTTGGCTGTTGTAAATAGTGCTGTTATGAACATAGGGGTGCATGTATCTTTTCAGATTATAGTTTTGTCTGGATATATGTCCAGGAGTGGGATTGCTGGATCATACGGCCTCTTTGAAATTTTAAAATCACTGATTCAACCTCCTTCTTAAAGGTTTATTCAAATTTCTACCTTCTCGGGTCAGTTTTTGTAGTTTGTGTGTTTCTAGGAATCTGTCCGTTTCGTCTAGGTTATCCACATGTTGATCTGCCTTTGTTTACACTGTTCTCTTGTATTCTTTTTATTTCTGTAAAATCAGTATTTGGGTCTGATTTTAGTTTTCATTTCTGATTTAGGAATTGGAATCTTTAACCTTTCTTAGTCAGTCTAGCTAAAGGTTTGTTCATTTTCTTGATCTTTTCAAAGAACCAGCGTTCAGTTTCATTGATTTTTCTGTCATTTTTCTGTTCTTTTTATCTCCATTCTAAGCTTTATTATTTCCTCCTGCTATCTTTGGTTTTAGTTTGCTTCTTTCTAGTTTTTAGGTGGTAGCTTAGGTTATTGCTTTGAGATCATTCTTTGTTAACATAGGTGCTTATAGCTATAAGTTTCCCTCTTTGCACTGTTTTTATAACATCCAGTAAGTTCTTTTTTATTGGGTTATAGTTGTTTTACAATGTTGTCTTCATTTCTGCTGTACAGTGGAGTTCCCTGTGCTATACAGCAGGTTCTCATTAGTTATCTATTTTATACATATTAGTGTATATATGTCAATTCCAATCTCCCAGTTCAACCCACCCCCCTTCCCCCCTTGGTGTCCATATGTATGTTCTCTGCGTCTGTGTCTGTGTTGCTGCCTTGCAAACTGGTTCATCTGTACCATTTTTCTAGATTCTGCATATATGCATTAATATACGATTTTTAAAAAATTTATTTATTTATTTTTGGCTGTGTTGGGTCTTCGTTTCTGTGCAAGGGCTTTCTCTAGTTGTGGCGAGCGGGGGCCACTCTTCATCGCAGTGCGCGGGCCTCTCACTGTTGTGGCCTCTCTTGTTGCGGAGCACAGGCTCCAGACGCACAGGCTCAGTAGTTGTGGCTCACGGGCCCAGTTGCTCCGCGGCATGTGGGATCTTCCCGGACCAGGGCTTGAACCCATGTCCCCTGCATTGGCAGGCAGATTCTCAACCACTGCGCCACCAGGGAAGCACACGATATTTGTTTTTCTCTTTCTGACTGACTTCACTCTGTATGACAGTCTCTGGGTCCATCCACATCTCTACAGATGACCCAGTTTTGTTCCTTTTTATGGCTAATACATCCAGTAAGTTCTGATATGTTGTGTTTTTGTGTTCATTCATCTCAAATTATTTTCTAATTTCTCTTGCGATTTCATCTTTGACCCATTGGTTAAGAACGTGTGTTGTTTAATTTGTGAATTTTCTAGTTTTCCTTCTGTCATTGATTTCTAGTTTCATTCCATTGTGGACAGAGGAGATACTTTGTAAGATATCAGTCTTTTGAAATTTATTAAAACCAGTTTTGGTCTCTCATAGAGAATGTTCCATGTACACTTGATAAAAATATATACTCTGGTGTTTAGAGTACTGTCTGTCAGTGTTTGTAGTGTTATTCAAGTTCCCTGTTTGTTTATTGCTTTTATTTCATTTATTTATTTGGTTGCATTGGGTCTTAGTTGTGGCAGGAGGGCTCCTTAGTTGTGGCATGCAAACTCTAAGTTGTAGCATGCATGTGGGATCTAGTTCCCTGACCAGGGATCGAATCTGGGCCCCCTGCATTGGGAGCATGGAGTCTTAACCACTGTGCCACCAGGGAAGTCCCTGTTTATTGCTTTTCTGTTTTGTTATTATTCATTATTGAAAGTGGGTTATTGAAGTCTCTATTATTGCAGAACTGTCTATCCTTTCAGTTCTGTCAGTTTTTGCTTTACATATTTTGTGGCTCTCTTGGTAGATGCATGTATGTTTATAATTGTTTTATCTTTTTGCTGGATTGAACCTTTTATCAATATATAATCTCCTTTGTCTCTGATAACCTTTTTTGACTTTGTTTTGCATAATAATAATATAGTCATCTTAGCTGTATTTTGATTACTGTTTGCTTGGAATACCCTTTTCAGTTCTGTTAATTTCAATGTCTTTGAATCTAAAAGGAATCTCTTATAGACAGCATATGGATGAATCTTGTTTTTTTTTCAACCCACCAGTGTCTGCCTTTTAAGAGGAGAGTTTAAGCCATTTACATTTAAAGTTCTTACTGATAAGTAGGGAATACTTCTGCCATTTAGGTATTTGTTTTCTGTGTGTCCTAAATGTCTTTTCCCCCTGAATTCCTCCATTATTGCCTTTTTTGAAATTTTGTAATGTAACTATTTTGATATCCTTTCCTATTCTGTATACTTTTAAGTTTTGTTTTGTTTTGTTTTTAGTGGTTCTCTTGGGGGTTGCAATTAACATCTTAAATATATAACAACCTCATTTGAATAATACCAATTTAGTTTCAGTAGTGTACAAATACTCTGCTTCTATACTTCTCTGTCCATCCCCCTTTATATTCTTATTGTCACAGGTTACATCTTTATATGTGTGCCCATTGGTATCACTTTATATTGTTTTGTTCATTTCTCTTTTGAATCATATAAGGAAAAAAGAGGAGTCACATACCAAAGGTGCAGTCAGCCCTTTGTATTTCTAGGTTCTGCAACCAGTCCCCTGTGGATACCAAGGGACAACTGTACAATAATATTTTTTAAATTTACCTATGTAATTACCAGTGTTCTTTATTTCTTCTTATGGCTTTGATTGTTTGGTGTCTTTTCATTTCACCTTGAACAACTCCCGTTAGCATTTCTTGAAGGGTAGGTGTACTGATTACCTTTTATCATTTTGTTTATACATCTTTTTCCTGATCGCTATTAGGTTTGTCCATGGTTTTCATTACTTATTGAGTATACTTAAGATAGTTGATTTAACGTCTTTGGCCAGTAATTCTAATGTCTGAGCTTCCTCAGGATGGTTTCTATCAAATTCTGTTTTTCCTGTGAATGGACCATAGTTTTTTGTTTCCTTGTGTGTTTTGTAATTTTTTTTGAGAATTAGACATGCCAAGGTAGTGTAAAGTGTTAACTCTGGAAATCTGATTCTCCTGCTCCTCATATATTACTGATTTCTTTGCTTGTTGAGGGCTATAGCTGTTCATTTGTGACTTTTCCAAATTATTTTCGTAAAATATATATTCCTTGTTGTTTGTGGTCACTGAAATTTCTGTTCCATTATCTCTGCATTTGGCATGTGACCTAAAAAAGATTTCCCTAAATGTCTGGCTCTGAATAGGGTAGTGCTGGTGGCAAAGGATTTTGTCCTTTTAAGTCAGTCACCAGTGCTGCTGTGAATAAAAACTAAGGCGAGCATGGGCACTGATTTCTCAGGAATCCACCAGACCAACCACAGTGCACCCTCAATTTTTGGAGAACAAAGTCCCCACTACATGCCTTGGCACCAGCCAGCCACTCCAGGAACACAAGCTACTGAGGGGCAGGGATGGTAGCTACTTTTATGTACTGCTCACTTAGAAAAGATCAGCAGCCTCTCCTTTTGTCAAGCACTCACCTAGTTATAAGTGTACAAGCACTCTTTCTTGCTTAATTATTGATGCAGTGGAGGTACCTACGCATAGAGCCTATTCTGCTGTTATACCACTGTTTTTCTGTTTATATATGCAATTATAACTTTAGGATAATACCCTAGAACTAAATTATCTGTATCGAAGAGTATATCCATTTACTTATTAGGTAGAACCAATTTACACTCTTACAGTATTTTTTTAAATTTATTTATTTTATTTATTTACTTTTGGCTGTGTTGAGTCTTCATTGCTGCACGGGGGCTTTCTCCAGTTGCGGTGAGCGGGGGCTACTCTTGGTTGTGGTGCACGGGCTTCTCACTGTGGTGGCTTCTCTTGTTGCAGAGCACAGGCTCTAGGTGCACGGGCTTCAGTAGTCGTGGCTCGCGGGCTCTAGAGCACAGGCTCAGTAGCTGTGGTGCATGGGCTTAGTTGTTCCACGGCATGTGGGATCTTCCAGGACCAGGGCTTGAACACGTGTCCCCTGCATTGGCAGGCGGATTCTTAACCACTGCGCCACCAGGGAAGTCCCTACAGTATTTTTTATTTCTTTAAAATTTCCTGTAGTTGATTCTCTGATTTTCCAACTTTTTTTTTTTTTTTTTTTTTGGCCACACTACACATGTGGGATCTTAGTTCCCCGACCAGGGATTGAACCTGTGCCCCCTGCAGTGGAAACATGGAGTCTTAACCAATGGACTGCCAGGGAAGTCCCCATGACTATTTTTCTGTGAAGATTTTCTTATTGATCTGTATGAGTTCTTAGAGGAGCTTAATCTTCTTGTCAAATTAACTATTTGTATTGTTACTATGTTTGTGGTATTTGTGTGGAAATCCATTTTGTTGTAGCAAGATTACAAGATTGATATTTTTCTTTATGCCTTTGGATTTGAATGTAGTTCAAAGAAAAATTTTCTTTTTTAATCAACATTCTTATAGTTTACATACAATAAAATGTACTTATTTGAAGCATACATTTTTATTAGTTTTTGCAAATTTATGCACTGTTGTTTCTCACTCAGTCTCCCCTCATCAACATCCAGTGTTGGCAATTATTGATCTGCTTTCTGCTGCTATATGTTTGTTTTCTTCTGTAGTTTCATATGAATGAAACCACACAGTATATTCTCTCTTGTACCTGACTCCTTTCACTTGCCATAATTATTTTCAGTAAACCGTATTGTAGCATGTATTGGTAATACACTCTTTTTTATTGCCAAGTAGTATTCCAGTGTAGGAATATACAGGCATACCTTGGAGGTATGGAGGGTTCAGTTTCAGACCACTGCAGTAAGGCAAGTCACACGAATTTTTTGGTTTCCCAGTGCATATAAAAGTTACATTTACACTCTACTGGAATCTGTGAAGTGTGCAATAGCATTATGTCAAAAAATGTACATACCTTAATTTCAGAATACTTTATTGCTAAAAAAAAAAGTGGCAATCATCATCCATGTCTTCAACCAGTTGTAATCTTTTTGCTGGTGGGGGATCTTGCCTTGATGTTGATAGCTGCTGATGGATCAGGATGGTGGTGGCTGAAGGTAGGGGTGGCCATGGCAGTTTCTTAAAATAGGACAACAGTGAAGTTTGCTGTATCAATTCTGTCCTTTCACAAACCATTTCTCTGTAGCACACAGTGCTGTTGATAGCATTTTATCCACAGTAGAACCTCTTTTAAAATTGGAGTCAGTCCTCTCAAGCCCTGCCACTGCCTTAACAACTAAGTTTATGTAATATTCTAAACCCTTTGTTGTCATTTCAACATTCTTCCCAGCATCTTCATCAGAAGGAGATTCTATCTCAAGAAACCACTTTCTTTCCTCATCTATAAGAAGTTACTCCTCATCTGTTTAAGTTTCATCATGAGACGGTAGCAATTCAGTCCCATCTTCAGGCTCTACTTCTAATTCTAGTTCTCTTGCTATTTCCACCGCATCTTCAGTTACTTCTTACACTGAAGTCTTGAACTGCTCAGTTATCCATGAAGGTTGGAATCAACTTCTTCTAAACTCCTATTCATGTTGGTATTTTGTCTTTCCATGAATCATGAATGAACTTAATGGCGTCTAGAATGGGTGAATCCATTCCAGAGGTTTTTGATTGACTTTGCCCAGATCCGTCATCCATGGCAGCTACTATATAGCCTTACGAAATCTATTTCTTAAATAATAAGACTTGAAAGTCGAAATTACTCCTTGATCCATGGGCTGCAGAATGGAAGCTGTGTTAGCAGGCGTGAAAACAACGTGAATCTTAACATGCATCTCCATTAGAGCTCTTGGGTGACCAGGTGCATTGTCAGTGAGCAGTAATATTTTGAAAGGAATCTTTTTTTCTGAGCAGTAGTTCTCAATAGTAGGCCTAAAATATTTAGTAAACCATGTTGTCAACAGTTGTGCTATCATCTGAGCTTTGTTGTTTCATTCACAGAACACAGGTAGAGTAGATTTAGCATAATTCTGAAGGGCCAAAGGATTTTTGGAATGGCTAATGAGCATTGGTTTCAACTTAAAGTCACCAGCTGCATTAACCCATAACAAGAGAGTCAGTCTGTCCTTGAAGCTTTGAAGCCTTGAGGCCAGGCATTGGCTTATCCTCTCTAGCTATGAAAGTCCTAGATGGCATCTTCTTCCAATATAAAACTGTTTTGTCTACGTTGAAAATCTTCATTACTTATTTTAGCTAGATCTGCTGAATAATTTGTTGCAGCTTCTGCATCAGCACTTGCTGCTTCATCTTGTACTTTGATGTTGTGGAGACGTCTTCTTTCCTTAAACCTCATGAACCAACCTCTGCTAGCTTCAGACTTTTCTTCTGCAGCTTCCTCACCTCTCTCAGCGTTCATAGAATTGAAGAGAGAGTCTTGCTCTGGATTAGGCTTATGCTTAAGGGAATGTTGTGACTGGTTTGGTCATCTATCCAGATCACTAAAACTTTCCCACATCAGCAATAAGGCTGTTTGGCTTTCTTAGCATTCGTGTGTTCACTGCAGTAGTCCTTCTCATTTCTTTCAAGAACTTTTTCTTTGCATGCACAACTTGGCTTAACTGTTTGGCACAAGAGGCCTAGCTTTCAGCCTGTCTTGACTTTTGACATGCCTTCCTCACTAAGCTTAATCATTTCTAGTTTTTGATTTAAAGTGAAAGATATGTGAATCTTTCTTTCACTTGAATACTTAGAGGCCATTTTAGGGCCAAATTGGCCCAGTTTCAATATTGTTGTGTCTCAGGGAATAGGGTGGCCCGAGGAGAGATAGAGAACGGGAGAACTGCCCATTGGTGGAGTCAGAAACACACATCTGTTGATTAAGTTCATTGCCTTATATGGGCATGGTTTGTGGTGTCCCAAAACAATTACATTAGTAACATCAAAGATCACAGATCACCATAACAAAGATAATAATTTTGACAAAGTGAGAAATATTACGAGAATTACCAGAATGTCATACAGAGACACAAAGTTATTAAATGCTGTTGATATAAAAATATTGGACAGTATTTTGTACACTTGAAACTAATAAAATACTGTGTGGGGACTTCCCGGGTGGCACAGTGGTTAAGAATCCGCCTGCCAGTGCAGGGGACATGGGTTCGAGCCCAGGTCTGGGAAGATCCCACATGCCGTGGAGCAACTAAGCCCATGTGCCACAACTGCTGAGCCTGTGCTCTAGAGCCAGTGAGCCATAACTTCTGAGCCTGTGTGCTGCAACTACTGAAGTCCACGTGCCTAGAGCCTGTGCCCTGCAACAAGAGAAGCCACCACAATGACAAGCCCACGCACTGCAATGAAGAGTAGCTCCCGCTTGCTGCAACTAGAGAAAGCCTGCATGCAGGAACAAAGGCTTGACGCAGCCAAAAAAAATAATAATAAATAAATACATAAAAAAAATTTTTTAAACTGCAATATTTGGGAAATAACAATAAAGCAAAGTGCAATAAAATACGGTATGCCTGTAGTGCGATTTGATTATCTAGTCACTTGTTCTTAGACATCTTCGTTCTTTCCATACATCTGTTTTAGTTAACTGTCTTTTTAAATCTTTTTTCTATCTTTAAAAATTTGGTTGTTAGTCTGATTATTGATTTGTAAGCGTTCCTTATGTATTCTGGTTACAAGTTTTTTGTCAGATGTGTATTACAAATATATTTGCCCTAGTTTGTGAATTGCCTTTTGCTTTCTTAACAGTGTATATTAAAGAGTAGACTTTTAATTTTGATGAAGTCTGTTTCATCTCCTTTTTCTTTTAGGGTTCATTATTTTTGTCTTCTCTAAAATCAACCCCTCCTAATGTCATGAGTATTTTTTTTCATGATTTCTTCTAGAAGTATTATAGTTTTAGTATTTATATTTACGTCTTATGATCTATATCAAGTTACTTTGTGTTTTTTGGAAGGAAAAGTCAGGATTCTTTTTTTAAAAGAAGTATAATACTTGTTCCAGCACCATTTGTTGAAGACTATTCCTTTGTTGACTATTAAAGCATATATGTGCTTGGGTCTATTTCTAGACTCTGTTCTTTTCTGTTGATCTGTGTTTGTCCCTTAAGTCAGTTCCCTGCTGTTTTGATTACTGTAGCTTTATAATAAGTTACAAAATCAGATAATATGTAAGTTCTCAAACTTGTTTTGATTTTCCAAAATTATTTTTGGTATTCCAAGTCATTAACATTTTCATATAAATTTTCAAATCAGTGTGTCGATTTTACAAAAATATTTGCTGGTATTTTGATTGGGATTGCATTGACACTATACATTAATTTGAGAGGATTGCCACCTTATTAATATCGAGTCCTCTAACATGGTATCTCCATTTATCTAGGCTTTTCGTTTCTCTCCTCATTGCTTTGTAGTTTTCGGCGTACTTGTCTTAAACGTATTTTGTTAAATGTATTAACAAGGTAAATGTAATTTTTTTGTGTTTGGGCCTTTTAAATCATTTGTATATTCATTACAGTAATGTATTCTACCCTACCTAATACAGAATCTCTTTCCTGAATCCATAAAGCATATTGTATTGAATGTAAACACTCCTTGCAGCATATTAACATGATTTCTTTACTACTTGCTCTTTGATGAAGTAAATTAATTTAATACATACTGATTTCTGTTTTATAGTACAGCATATACAAATACAAAATATAAATATTAGTAATTCTGTTCTTAACCTAAGAAAGATTTTTTTAATGGAGAGTTATTTATTTTAAAGTAGTTTAAAATCTGATGTGAAATTAGATTCTGACAATTTTTTTTAATAAAATGGCTTTAAATGCTTAAACTCCAATTTAGACCTATCATTTTTCTTAGATTTTATCTATTTTATGTAAAGATGCTTTTGCATGTGTTTTCCTCTAAATCATAGTTATTTACGTTTTTCACAAAAATTTAAAATAGTTATAAAAGCTATTATACCATAGTGCTATATTTTATTATAGTATCTTTGTGCCCAATTAATTGGAAAATTATAGTGTTCATGATTCAAAAATTAATAAAAATCACCCATGATAATTTGGGAGAGCTCTCACTCTTGTGCAGTGGACATCCAAGGTCAAGGGTCCTTGCAGACTTTGGCCTAGAGATATGCTTGTGAAGGAGTCCAGTGAAACATTTATTGTGTGTGCTAATAAGTTGCTTCACATTTTATCTTGTTTCTCTTGTAAATAAGCAAGAACGCTTTTTTTTTCTTTTTTTTTTGCGGTACGCGGGCCTGTCACTGCTGTGGCCTCTCCAGTTGCGGAGCACAGGCTCTGGACACGCAGGCTCAGCGGCCATGGCTCACGGGCCCAGCCGCTCTGCGGCATGTGGGGTCCTCTCGGACCGGGGCACAAACCCGTGTCCCCTACATTGCCAGGCGGACTCTCAACCACTGCGCTACCAGGGAAGCCCAAGAACGCATTTTTTATTGCTCTTCCTCCATAGATCAATTCTACCTGGTATTAGTTCCTTTCAGGCTAAAGAACTTCCTTTGATGTTATAACAGTGCCCACCAGGGATGAGTTTTCTTAGTTTTTCCTCATCTAAAGCTGTCTTGTATTTCACACTCATTTTTGATGGGTACAGAATTCTGTACATTGATACATGTACATGGATACAGAATTCTGGGTTGATAGTTTTAATTTTTTTCCTTCTTTTAAGATTGCATTGTTTTCTGGCTTCTGTTCTTTCTAGTGAGTCATTCTTGTAATATATGTTGTTTTTCTCCGCCTGCCGCCAAGATATTTTTTGTTTTGTTTTCTCTTTGGTTTTCAGTAGGTTGACTCTAATGTGTCTAGCTATGGTTTTCTATTTATACTGCTTGGGGTGTTCTGAACTTATTGTTTGTAAATTGATGCTTTTCACCAAATTGGGGGAATTTCAACCTCTAGTTTTTCAAAAAATTTTCTGCCTCACTTTCTCCTCTCCTTTTGAGACTTCAGTTACACATATGTAGTATTGCTTGATTCACTGCGATTCTGTTTTTCTTCCATCTCTTTCTTCTTCAGATTGGATACTTTCTGTGGACTTGAATTCATCTTCAAGTTGGGTTCTAGCATTTCTATTTTAAACAATATATTCCTTCTCTGCTGAGATTTCCTCTTTTATTCAGTCTTTAAGAACATTATTTCCCTTTTATCCATAGCATATTTATTTGGTTTTAATAGATTAATTAGTAGAGCATGGCTCTTCTTGTTTCATCTTAATCCCACCTACTTCCCGATGTCCCCAGGTTTTTTGAAGCAAATTTGAAACTTAATTTCATCTGTATGTAAATAAACTAATACTGGTATCTCTAAAAGAAAGGGATTAAAAAAAATAGCCACACTACTATCACACTTTTTGAAAAATAATAATTTCTTAAACATCAGGCACTGTTCACATTTTCCCGATTCACATTTTTTCTTTCTCTTTTTTCTTTTTTAAAATTTACGATTTGGGGAATTGCCTGGTGGTCCAGTGGTTCGGACTCGGCATTCTCACTGCTGGGGCCCCAGGTTCGATCCCTGGTCAGGGAACTAAGATCCCACAAGCTGCGGGGAGCGGCAAAATAATAATAATAAAAATATAAAATACAATTTATGATTTTGTCCTCTACCTCTTTAGTTTTACTTTTGGAAGTATGTTTTTGAAATCACTGTTATTTGTCTTACAAAGTTTCTCACATTATACATTTCGTTAGCTATGTGTTTTTTTATTGTGTTAAAATACACATATATAAAATTTACCATCTTAACCATTTTAAATTTTAATTTCATTTATCAGTGCCATAATATTAAACACATTCACATTGTTGTGCAGCCATCACCACCATCCATTCTCATAACTCTTTTCTTGTAAAATTGAAACTCTGCCTATTAAACAGGAACTCTCCACTTTCCCCTCCTTCAGCCCATACTTTTTGATTTTTGACCATTTACCTCATATAAATGGAATCATATAGTATTTGTCTCCTTGTGACTTGCTTATTTCACTTTAATATGGTGTCTTCAAGGTTCATCCATGTAGCATATTGCAGAATTTCCCTCCTTTCTAAGGCCTGAATAATCCATTGTATGTATATACAACAATTTGTTTATCCATTCATCTATTGATGGACACTTGGGTTTGCTTCCACATTTTAGCTTTTGTGAATAAGGCTGCTATGAACATCGGTATACAGATTTCTCTTCAAGATTCGGCTTTTAATTCTTTTGCATATATACCCAGAAGTGGAATTGCTGGGTCATATGGTAATTCTATTTTTAATTTTTCGAGGGACCTCCATACTGTTTTCCACAGTGGCTATACCACTTTATATTCCCACCAACAGTGCACAAGGGTTCCAGTTTCTCCACATCCTGTCCAACATTTGGCTGTTTTCTGTTTCTTGATAGTAGCTCTTTTAATGAATGTGATGTGATATCTCTTTGTGGTTTTAATTGCATTTCTTCAATGATTAGTGATGTTGAGCATCTCTTCGCCTACTTATTGGCCACTTATATATCTTCTTTAGAGAAATACCTATTCAAGTTCTCTGCCCGCTTTTGAATTGACTAGTTATATTTTTTTCTTGTTTTAAAAACGAGCTCTTTTTTAATAAGTTTTTTTTAATATAAATTTATTTTTGGCTGCGTTGGGTCTTCATTGCTGCACGTGGAGTTTCTCTAGTTGCAGTGAGTGGGGGCTACTCTTCGTTGCGGTGCGCGGGCTTCTCATTACGGTGGTTTCTCTTGTTGCGGTGCATGGGCTTCAGTAGTTGTGGCTCGCGGGCTCTAGAGCACAGGCTCAGTAGCTGTGGTGCATGGGCTTAGTTGTTCCACAGCATGTGGGATCTTCCAGGACCAGGGCACGAACCCATGTCCCCTGCATTGGCAGGCGGATTCTTAACCACTGTGCCACCAGGGAAGTCCCAAGTTATATTCTTGAGTGTAGTTTAACACGATCCTCTGACCTCTGTATTTCATGCAAATTGGTAGCTAAATCTAGAGGCTTAATCAGAATTAGATTTTATTTTGGAGCAGCAAAGAGAACAAAAACATGTAGTATATGTCTTTGTGTGTCTCTCTTATACTAGCTGCTGCTGATCATTGACTAGATATATTGATTTGTTAATGGTTGCAAAGTGGTACTATTTCTGTGCTTTTTTCCATTTATTATTTGAAACACTTCCATAAAGAAAAGCTTTCCTTCATCTTCATTACCCTGAGGTACAGCTCATATATACAATGTGTGATAAATGCTTGGTTCTAGCTTTTACTGCCAGTTTTCAAAATAATGTGTCGGTTCCCTGGCAACCTTCAAAAACGACCATTCAGATATTTTTTGGTTTTGAATATTTAAACATATTTGGTGTGTTCGTTGTCCTTACTGATGAAGTACGGCCTCTTTGAGTCCTTTTGTAATGGTAATTTTCAATGTTCCTTGCTCTCTAGTGTGACAAGATGTTCCAGGCTCTTGTACATTTTGTGTCACAAGGCTCTGGAGTTGCCATGTTACTTTTATGGGAAAGTAATGTTTTGCAGTCCACTGGTTAGGCACAAGGAGTGCTTCTGGCTAATTGTTTGTTATTTCTAAGCTTTTTCTTTGAACAGAGCTATTAAGTACTTTTTTTTTAATGACAGTATATATCATGAGTTTATATAGATGCTTTCGATTTAAATTCAGGCTACATGGTTTTTACTTCTTCAGTTGCTGTCTGCATCTCTTTTCTCCCACGTGAAAATCTCAGATGTCAGTGACCCCAATATAATTTATGATTTGCTGTATCCAAAATCACAGACAGAAGTCTCAGAATAACAATACCAAAAGTCATTTAGAGTTTCTCTGTGTTATTCCTCTAGTTGGATACACATTTAGGTTCATTTTGCATTGAACTTTTACAAACTGATTTTTAAAAATTTTATTCAGTTTGTGCATGGCTTAAAAGTAAAATATCTAAAGCAGTATATTAAATTCATATTCACGTGTCTGTATGAATGCAAGTATATCTTCATATCCACATCTAACTTATCTAAACAACACCTTACTATACATACCTTTCTCCTTGCATTGCCTCTTTTTTTTTTTTAAATAGTATTTTCTGGAAATCACTCCATTATAATATTTAGAGCAGTTCCTCAGGTTTCGTTCTTTTTTTGTTTTTTCTTACATCTGATAATTGTTTGGATATACCACATTGTTTTCGATCATTGATGGACTTTTGGGTTGTCTCGTGTGTGTGAGTGTGTGTTTGGGAGAGATGTGGGTCTGAGCCCCCTCACCCCCCACGTCCCCCCACTTCCTATCATAGTAAGTGTCAGTGAGTAGCCGTATGCATCATTTTTTAAAAAACCTCTTTTTGGTCTGTGTATATGCGGTAAAGTTTCCTAGAAGTGGGGTTGATAAGAATATGATAATATGCATATGTGATATTTTGGAAGACATTGCTGAATTTTCCTTTTTAAGGGTTGTTGTTTTGAATGCCCATCATCAATGTATCAGAGTACCTGTTTTGCCACAGCCTTATCAATAGAGTATGTTGTCAAATTTTTAGACTTTTTCCAATTTTATAAGTGAGAAATGTTAATCCCATTTTAATTGCATTTCTCTTATGGAGCAAGGTCTAGCATCTTTTCATATAAGAGCCATTTGCCTTTCTTTTTCCCCCTTGTGATAAGTTGCAGTTAGTTTTAATATTTTGACATTCACTGTTTTACTTTGTTTATTGTATTAATTGTATTTGCCATGTAAAAGTTTTTAAAAGTACAGCTATCAATCATTTCCTTTTCTTTTGCTCTACTAACTCTATAGTACATGGAAATAATGTCATGGAAAATATGTTCCAAATGTAAATTAAATGTATTTGTGAAAATATACACTTTATCCTTTGTGATTATATCCTTTGTGTTCTTCTTGCTTCTAGGCAAGGATAAAAGCCATCAATACGTTTTTTGCTAAGAATGGTTATCGATTAATGGATTCTAGTATGTATAGTCCGCCCATTCAAACTCAAGCACAGTATGCCTCACCGGTCTTTATGCAGCCTGTATATAATCCTCACCAACAGTACTCTGTTTATAGTATTGTGCCTCAGTCTTGGTCTCCAAATCCCACACCTTACTTTGAAACACCACTGGTAAGTGAGATCCTCACAGAATAATACAATTTTTTCACTGAAGCTGAAATTTGAAGAAATCAGCTAGAATTAGAGTTCATGTTTTATTTTGTTTTGTGTTGATATTGGTTACTTTCTGGCTTGTAAATGGTGATAAGGATATTTAATCCCCCATATCAAATATATGCATATGACTAAGTCTAAGAGTTGAGCTATTGGTTCCTATCATTTTATTCTTTAAATGTTGCTGGGTAAATTAATAGACTGGAAAAATCCTGAATGATTTAAAATGATTTTAGTTTTGTGAAACTTTTTCAGAGAGAAATATTCTTTATTAAGTGTTGAACCAGTTGTTCCTTGTTCTGTAATTCAAGTGATAACTTGGAGTGAGTATTGCAAATGTTTAAAATTATTTTTGGCTTATCAAAGAAATTGATGCTAGGTTAGTTCATTAGAAGTTTCGTATGACCTTCACACCAGATTTTTGTCTTTACTATGAATAGCTTTTAAACATTAAAATTTTCTTTTAGGCTCCTTTTCCCAATGGTAGTTTTGTGAATGGCTTTAATTCACCAGGATCTTATAAAACAAATGCTGCTGCTGCTGCTGCTGCTGCTGCTGCTGCTGCTGTGAATATGGGTCGACCATTCCAAAAAAATCGGTAAGATAAAAAACAATAGCTGGAATTTATTTATTTATTTTTAAATTTATTTAAGTTATTTTATTTTTGGCTGTGTTGGGTCTTCAGTTGCTGTGCGCAGGTTTTCTCTAGTTGCGGCAAACGGGGACTACTCTTCGTTGTGGTGCACAGGCTTCTCATTGAGTGGCTTCTCTTGTGGCAGAGCACGGGCTCTAGGCGCGTGGGCTTCAGTAGTTGTGGCACTCGGGCTCAGTAGTTGTGGAGCACAGGCTTAGTTGCTCTGCAGCGTGTGGGATCTTCCCGGACCAGGGCACGAACCCGTGTCCCCTGCATTGGCTACAGGATTCTTAACCACTGCACCACCAGGGAAGCCATGTACTCACTTTAACTGACACAATTGGTTAAAGCATTTGAATATCTTTTTTTTTTTTCCCCTGCCTTGCGGCCTGTGGGATCTTAGTTCCCTGACTGAGTTCCCCAGATCAAACCCCGGGCCCACGGCAGTGAAAGCACCAGGTCCTAACCACTGGACTGCCAGGGGATTCCCTGAAGATCATTTTTAAGTGTACAGAAAATTTTACTACATATACACATTCTTAATTGCTTTATGAAGTTTCGAATGAGAACTCTTCATATTGTAAGAATAAAGGATTCTTTATAAACAAAAGATTACTTGTGCTCTTGTAGATGACCCTTAGTTTGGTGATACAGTAATAACAGCAAAATTGAAGTATTGCTAGGACATATGAGTAGAAGTACAGTGAGCTTTAAAAACACACACTGTCCTCTAACCTCCATCCTGTTGTTCCAAAAAGATTATTTAATTTCCATGTGCACACAGAGACAGTAATGTTTAAATCTGGAAGGACGTTTGTTATGATGTAGTTTTAATTCATTTTACAGATGAATTGAAGAAAGTGAAAGTTGAAGAGGATGAATACCTTGCTAGGGTTACATGGCTTTTCATCATCAGCAGACCTGAGATTAGCACATTTTCTTTTCTTCTACTATAGCTAGTAAAGTTTTTTTCTTAAAAATAATTGAGTTAATGGGCTTCCCTGGTGGCGCAGTGGTTGGGAGTCCGCCTGCCGATGCAGGGGACACGGGTTTGTGCCCTGGTCCGGGAAGATCCCACATGCCGCAGAGCAGCTAGTCCCGTGAGCCATGGCCGCTGAGCCTGCACGTCCGCAGCCTGTGCTCCGCAACGGGAGAGGCCACAACAGTGAGAGGCCCGCGAACCCCCCAAAATAATAATAATAATAATTGAGTTAATACAAATGACAGTTTATAACTTCCCTTGTGAGGAGATACAGATTTCTCATGATTAGAAATAGTAGCTTTGTAAAAATATGTATCTGTTGATTTCACGTTTCTTTGAAGAGGTAAATTTTGCTTTAAACAGTTATGTCTACGTGAAGTAGATGTCTTGGTTATAAGAGACTAAAAACAATTTTTAATAACAATAAAAAGTATTGGTGTTTGCAAATGCTTGACTTAAAAATACATTAAGTGGGCTTATGGTATTCCTTTATTGTCACTTGAGAGCACTGCTGTGCTTTCAAGAGGTAAAAAAAGAGATAAAAATACAATAAGAGGTAAAAATACAATAAGAAAGCCAAGAATGACAGTCAAGTCATTCTTGCTTTTTTAAAAAAGTATATTTATTTATTTACTTACTTGGTTGGTTGGTTGGTTGAATGGATGGATGGATGGATGGACCCAGTCTTAGTTTTGGGAGGTGGGCTCCTTGGTTGCAGGAGGTGGGCGCCTTAGTTGCGGCATGCATGTGGGATCCAGTACCCTGAGGAGGGATCGATACTAAGCCCCCTGCATTGGGAGCGCAGGGTCTTAACCACTGCGCCACCAGGGAAGTCCCAAGTCATTCTTGCTTATAAGGATATATATCTGGTTTTGAAGATACAGGATAGGTTTAGTATAATTTTGCTTGTTATTCAAAACTACTTGTGTACATTTTTTTGCGTTTGTTTGACCAATACAGGTTGTTAATTTTTAGTCACAGAAATAATACACGAATACTTCCTTATAAAAATGCAGATATTGCAGATGAACTAGAACCTTTTGACCACCAACCCAAATCCTTGCTTCCTTCTTACTTCTAAGAAGTGACCACTGCCAGGCCTTTATTTTTATTTATTTAAGTTATCAGTCAAGAGCAGTTTATTACATTAACCTTGTAACAGCCCAGTGATGATCACTAGACCTACTGAGAGAGAATAGGACTAACTTTCAGAAGTCTGGGCAATTTTCTACCTTTCATACTTTATCTTTCTGTCATTTTCCTTCTTCCTTTACATCTTTTATCACTTCTTTCTTTCATCATCCTTTTTTCTTTTGCCAAGACTGCGATTGTTAAGTCCCTCTCTGTGAAGGGTAAGATTATGAGATCTGAGGGCTGTTAAACCTAATAACTTGTTTACTGGGTGTATTGAAATGCAATGAGAGAATTTCAGTGAGTGATAGTTTCTGAACAGATACATAAACAGCAATATCTACCTCATGAGGTCGTTTTCAGATATGATGGATAATGTAAATTAGTTTGTGTTAGTTGACATACTGTAAATTTCATTGCTATTCAGAAACTATTTTGTAACGCATAAGTAATTATCTGGAAAAGTATTGTATATGAGACTTAGCCCAACATTATAGCCTAATTTTTATGTTTAAGTTTTAGTAGTAGTAATCTAATTTGTTATACTCTCCAAAGAGTTAGTAGGATAGCTGGAGATGCTATTGGAATTAATGTTTAATTGTTCATAATTATGAGGTTTAAAATCCCTATGCAAAGAACCAGGAATTTACAGTGTGTTATTAATATTATAAATTTGTAACTATGAAAATAGACTGTAAAAAAATGGAGTATATAAAGTTCAAGCAAGGGGCTAAATAGAAATCTAATACTTCCTTTTTTAATCTCCTGTAGAGCCAGGGTCCTCAGTTTCTTGGGCTTACTTTAGATGTTTTCACTATTGATTAAACTGCATCCTCTCTCCTTTACCCTGCCTTAGCTTCATCTGCTTACAAATTGTTAAGAGAGTTGGGTACTTATACCCATCATCCAAGATAAAAGCTACTTTTGTTAGATGTAGGTGGTTTTTGTTTTTGTTTTGTTTTGCTTTGTCTTTGGTTTGGTTTGTTTTTTTGTTTTTTACCAGATTCCATACCTTAATTCATGAAGTCATGCCAGGCTATTAGTTGCGTTATATTTTTCTAGTTTTTTGGTCTCACATCTTTGTTGGATCTTTGAACAACTGATTTCATTTGGAGAGGGATTCTTAGTAGGAAGCTGGGATTTTAATATATTCCACTGTTCCTTACTTTAAAAAAAAATTATCAGTCCCCTAAAGAGTTTTTTTAGACTTTTCCCCCAATTCCCCCATATGAAAATTTAATACTAGAGATTATTGTATATCTATTTGTGTAATGTATGCCAGTTCTTACTCCCTTTGTGGGTATTGTTGCCCCATTGAGAATGTATGGCATAGACTCAATAAGCTTCCAGCCTGGCTGATTTAGATGTGTCAGAACTGCAGTTCGTGTTAAAGAAGTTAGCTAAAATCCTAGTTATATCCTAAATTTGGGGGTAGAAGTAGCCTTATCTTGAAGAACTTTGGATCACCTCCCAAATCTCTCCAAACAGCTTTTTTTTTAATGTAAAAATTCTTTGCCTTTTAAAAATAATATGTCTGAGACATTAAAGGGTTTACATTTTTACAACACAATGCTTCTGTGTCCAACCCAGTTTATGGAAAATCAGAATACAGCAGAAGGCAATTTTTAACTTGGCCTGTTAAGAGTCTCTACCATTAAGAGAAAATATTTTCCATTTTAATTTATCCTTTCACATATATGGTCTTATATTTCTTATAGTGTGAAGCCTCATTTTAGGTCAAGTGGTTCAGAACACTCAACAGAGGGCTCTGTGTCATTGGGGGATGGACCATTGAACAGATCTGGTTCAAGGAACTTTCCAACTGAACGACATAACCCTACAGTAACAGGGCACCAGGAGCAAAGCTACCTTCCAAAAGAGACTCCCACTTTGCAGATGGAACAGAATGGGGACTATGGTAGGGGCAGGTAAGGAAATATGGTAATAAATATGGAAATAAGGTATATGAAAATTCTTTAATCATAATATGAATGTTTGAAGACCACGATCTAGTGATTTTTAAATTTAATTATTGGTATATAGTTATGCTAAATAAATACTTTATTCATGTAATATGTGTTACTAGTTTTTCATAATTAAGAAATTCAGAATGTCCATATAGCTCTGAGTCAGAGGTTTATAAAAGTTATTCTGAAGTTCTTTACAGTTCACTAAGGAAAGATTAGCTTAGAAAGATAAGATTCCATCTGCATCATAGTTTTAATTTCTAGCAACATCTAAACTGTGGGAATGGGGTTATATGTTATCTACCCTTCCTAAACAAAACAAAAAAAATGAACCCTAATATGCTTCTGATTTGGAGGGAGCACTGCTAATAAAAATGGGCCCAGCTTACTTAGTGGTGGTGGTGGTAGTAGGTGAAGTTTTTGGTAGATTAGCTCAGGATCTCTTCAGAAGAAAATATATCTTTTAATAATAAAGGAGATTTAGGAAGTATAGATACTTAAAATAGAAGTTCACCCATCTTTGATAGAATGTATACATTTGAAGAAACTTATGAGTTGTCCCTCCCACCTGCTTCCCCACCCCCACTCCCTTTTGTCATTGTTTAAAGGAGAACTCTCTTCAGAGGTCGAAGACGTCGGGAAGATGAAAGGATCCCAGTAAGTTTTTTGTTTTTTTTAACCTTTAATTACATACGTTCAATTTTTTTTTTTCTTCTGTGATTTACTATGGCGTTGACTTCTGGTGTATCTTTCCGGGTTTTTGTTTTATTGATTATAATATTGATAATAATTAGAGCCTGTTCTTACCCTGAAATATCCGCCATCATCACTACCCCTCACCCTTAAAGCACACATATAGTTAGAGCTTTGACTTGTGTTGCTCACTTTTAAAAAAAATTACTTGAATACCTAATCTGTTCACATGGTTTAAAATAAAATATATGAAAATATTCCATGGAAAGTTTAATTATTGCTTTATTAATGGAAATTTAAAGAGGTTCAATCTTTTGATTGTACAATGCTGCCACAGACAGTGCAATGATAACCTCATACAACCATCACTTCCTATGTGTGCAGTAGTATCTGAAGGAGAATCCCTAGAAGTGGGATTTCTGAGTCACAGTTCAGTAAGTTGCTGCCTAATGGCTTTCTATAGGGGTTGTGCTGATTTTCACTCTTTGAAAAAAAGTTTCTGTTTATCCATAAGCCTTACAAGGTATATGATTTTTTGCCAGTCTGGTAGCATATGTGATTCACTTTTAAAGCTCTGTTGGATGGTGTTGGAAACTGTTATACTATTTATTAATTGTTACTTGGGGGCAGTTTTCTACCTAGTGCTGATTCTTATGTTTGCCAATCCTGTAAAACCACTTCGAGATTTTTAAAAAAATTTTTATAGTTCTAGGCAGGTTCTTATTTGAATCCTCACTTACCTAGCTTCAAATTATTCATATTTTTTTTGTGTGTGTGGTTTGTTCATGGTGAATGTTTCCCATTTCTTAACTGTGGTCAAAAGGAGTTGAGGAATAAAAATAGTACAGGAAGACATGGAGGTCTGAAGAAAACCCTGCCTGGAATTTACATTTATATCATAAATGTGAAATATAATACTCACTTTACATGTATAAGTAGTGAATTATATACATATTTAATAGTATACTATATAGTGTACATATACATATAAGTATACGGATATCACATGTTTAAGCAGTGAAAAGGTACAGATTTTCAAAGAAGAAAAATATTGCATTATAACAAAAAGAATAGTCCTTGGGGCAAACTGTGAACCTTTTAAAAGTGTTGGGTTTTCATTTATAGCTTTCTATACCATGGCAGCCTTGAGACTTTAGGCAACACCTTTTTTAGGATACCATTGTAGCAGTCTATGTGAATCCTCAAGTGGCCCTGAACAATTGAGGAGAGGAGAGATTAGGTTAGAGGTCTGTTTAATATGTTGAAAATACCTGGATTGAGGACTGAAGATTAGGACTGAAGAAACAGGAGACCGGCATGCTTCTTAGTACAAAGGGCAGGGTGGGGGTACCCTTGTGCAGTGAGGAGATCTTAGCTAGAGGTACAATTTAGAATTTGTAAGCTTACATGTAGTAATTAAAGTTACAAGAGTAGATGAGATCATGCAGGGGACTCTCAGTAGAGTAAGTGATTTTAAAAAGGACCGAGAATGGAACTTGAGGAACATAGTAGCTGTGGGGCTGAAAAATGTGATTATTCATTTTGTTGTTTGAAGTATCCAAGAGAAATCCAAGTGGAGATAGCTAATAGGCAAATTGATATCTGGGTTTCAGGCAAAGATCTGGTCTGAAAATATTTAAAGCGTACAACCTAGTGAGTTTTGGTAAATTTTCAGAGTTGTGCAGCCAAAAATTCACCAAAAAGTGAAAAAGATTGTTTTAAGAGTTGTTTGCATGTAGGTAGTAGTTGAAGCTGTGGATAATGGATATCACACAGGGAGAGTATGGAAAGGGAGAAAGAGTGGCAATCATATAGAAACCAAAACCATCCAAAGAAGTGGTCAGGGGGAGAAGAGCACATGCTTGTCAGATCTGAGAATGAAGGAAAAGAGGTATCAGAAGCTAACGGAAGAATGAGCTCCCACCGGAAAGAATGTTTACCATGCCAAATGCTAGAGTGAGGTCAGGAAAAAAAAGTCTGTCAGATTTTGCATTGTGGAAGAAGGCATTGGTGACTTGTCAAAGCAATTTTAGTGGTGCGGTGAGGGAGTAGAGAAGAAGATACAAGTGAGAGGCTTGTCAGAGGGTATAGAGAGTGGTAGGTGGAGGAGAAAGATGAAAAGATTTTCAAGGAAGGATATTGTTTTCCCTTGAGACTATAAAAGGAGAAAAGATGATGGCAAATTTAGATAGTGTAGGGGTTTTTGTGTTTATTTTTGTTATGGAAGAGGGTATAGCAAATTTAGAAAGCAAAGAATAGTGGAGATTGATTAGAAGGTTTAAAGAGTGTGGCAGAGTTTGCAAAAGAACCAATAGAAGGAGCTGACTAAAGATAGGTCAGATTGATCAATACTAATGAGAACTAAAATGAGAATCCAGGAATTTATAGAGGAACAGTTCTCTTCATTAGGTGGAGTTTGGTTTGTTTCTTAGAGCTTTCAGCTTCTGTGGTACAGGATTAGAGAATGAGATGAGCATGTAACCTGTTTTTTGATTTGTGTCTTTTAGAGACCCCATCCTTCAACAGCTGAAGCAAAGGCTCCAACACCAAAGTTTGACTTATTAGCCTCAAACTTTCCTCCTTTACCTGGAAGTTCATCAAGAACGCCAGGTGAACTTGTTTTGGAGAGTAGGTTGTCTGATGTTGTTAAAGGTGTCTGCAAAGAAAAGGTAAACACTGAAGCATCCAATCTTTATCTTATGGGACCAATCTTTTGCCTTTGTTTTCAGGGTTATTTAACAGTTTATTTGCACTCAATGTTTATTTCTATCATAGTGTTTATTCATGAGTTTTTAGCATACTCTGAGTATTATGAAAAGATTTGTGATAAAGCTACACAAGGTCAATAAAATGTTTCTTCACCTTTGCCTGTCTTTGTATCAGTCAACCCAGCTTGGTAGAACTAATTTATGAAAGGTGAATGGAAAGTGTCATTTCCACTTAAGTGCATATATCGATAATTAAGTGATAACGCGAATGAATTCTAAGCTACTCTGGTAAACTCAGTCTTCCAAATAAATGGAGAGTTGATGTCAAAAGGTTGGGATGACCCATCCTACAATGTTTTTTTAAGTGTAGACCTCTTTATATGCTAAATCCTCATGCCCCACAAATTTTTCTCATTTTCTACCTTTTGTTTCTAATTCAGCTTCATTTTCAAGGGTACATGTACATAGTATATCTAGGCTTATAATGAAAAATAGTAGTCCCCTGCTACCACTTTCAACTCTAGCTTTTTCTCCTGACATTTATCCCTGTATATCTAATTAACATGTTTATACTGCTCCTTCTTAGATTTTTCAGTTTTAGACGTTGTCTATTAACTTTACATTCTAGAAGCTGAGGGATTAGCTCTCTTAAACCAATATACTTTTCTCATCCTCTCAATATATTGTACTTCATCATATCTATGCTGCCATCAATTACAAGATGCCCCATTATTTTGGTATCACTAAGAAAGTAGAAGACACTGCCAGTTAGACTAGGCTATGCCATCATTTGTATGTCACATCTCAATATTGCATCATTTTTTTCCATAACTGAGGCTTATGGTATATATTATTATGTCTCCTTTCTTATACTCTGCACAGCTGTGTTCCTGGGACTTCACTGTCATCCTGGGAATTTTCTTTACTCTTCTTTGGTGGATCCCTTCTTTTTCTTACTCTTGTATGACTTTCCCAAATTATGGTGGGTCACATCTTCCCAGGCTTCCTGTATAAGGTTTTTAGTATAAATTTCTTGAGATCTTGCATTCTGAAATGTTCTTCTGTTCTCACACTTGATCAGTAGCTTATCTCTGTAGAATTCTCTATTAGAAATCATTTTCCCTCAGAATTTTGAAGGTATTTCACTGTCTTCCCTTGTTAAAAAAATTATGCAATTTTGTAATTGTTTCACCACTTCTAAGACCTTCCCCCCCCCCCCCCCCCCCATACACGGGCCTCTCACTGTTGTGGCCTCTCCCGTTGCGGAGCACAGGCTGCGGACGTGCAGGCTCAGCGGCCATGGCTCACAGGCCCAGCTGCTCCGCAGCATGTGGGATCCTCCTGGACCGGGGCACAAACCCGTGTCCCCTGCATCGGCAGGTGGACTCTCAACCACTGCGCCACCAGGGAAGCCCCTAAGACCTTTTTTTTTAAAAAAAATTATTATTATTACATTTTCCCCATGAAAGTCAGGCTGTTTTATAATTAAAAAACTATTGTAGTTTTAGTGGCAGTGTTTTTTCTTAGTATATAAAATAATGGTGTGTTTTAAAGTTGATGGCTTCTGAGATTTGGTGAGGTGTGATACACAGACACATTTATTTGTTTGTTTGTTTGTTTATGGCTGCATTGGGTTTTTGTTGCTGTGCACAGGCTTTCTCTAGTTGCGGCGAGCAGGGGCTATTCTTCATTGCGGTGTGCAGCCTTCTTATTGTAGTGGCTTCTCTTGTTGCGGAGCACGGGCTCTAGGCACGCAGGCTCAGTAGTTATGGTGCACGGGCTTAGTTACTCCACAGTATGTGGGATCTTCCCGGACCAGGGCTCGAACCCGTGTGCCCTGCATTGGCAGGCGGATTCTTAACCACTGCGCCACCAGGGAAGTCCCCACAGATGCATTTTTTTTTTTTTTTTTCTTTTTTGCGGTACGTGGGCCTCTCATTGCTGTGGCCTCTCCCGCTGCGGAGCACAGGCTCCGGACGTGCAGGCTCAGCGGCCATGGCTCACGGGCCCAGCCGCTTCGCGGCATATGGGATCTTCCCAGACCGGGGCACGAACCTGTGTCCCCTGCGTCGGCAGGCAGACTCTCAACCACTGTGCCACCAGGGAAGCCCCCCATAGATACATTTTTAAAGAATAATAATAAAGTGTACTTCTTATAATTCCAACCCACAAATATGGGATGAACACTTAATTTGATATTGGACCTTGTATGTTGAACCTCTGATTTTCTTGTTTGGTTTTTCTAATTTTTATCTTTGTACCTGTCTGTATTTTCTATAGAGTTATCCTGAATGTTACCTTTTAAACCTATTGAAATTTTAAAACATTTTAATCCCATACCCCTAAAAACCTATTGAAATTTTTATATTGTCGGTCGATTTTAATTTCTAGGGCTCTTTCTTTTTTTTTTTTTTTTTTTTGGTACACTGGCCTCTCACTGTTGTGGCCTCTCCCATTGCGGAGCACAGGCTGCGGACGCGCAGGCTCAGCGGCCATGGCTCACGGGCCCAGCTGCTCCGCGGCATGTGGGATCCTCCCAGACCGGGGCACAAACCCGTATCCCCTGCATCGGCAGGCGGACTCTCAACCACTGCGCCACCAGGGAATCCCCATGCCAGACTGTTTTTGCAAAGTGGCTGCATCATTTTACATTTCCACCCTCAATGTATGAGAGTCCCAATATCTACATACCATCACTAACATTCATTATTGTCTGTCTTACTGATTATAGCTATCCTAGTGAGTGTGAAACGGTTTCTCATTGTGGGTTTGATTTGCATTTCCCTAATGGACAGTTATGTTGAGCTTTTCATGCATGTGCTTATTGGCCATTTGTTTATCTTCTTTGGAGAAGTATCTATATAAGTTCAATTTTGAAATATGTTTCCACTTTAAGGATAAGGAAGAGTTGAGAGTTAGTTGCCCAGTGACTGCAGAGGATGAACAGACAGACTGCACCTCTGCCCAGCAACTCAGTATGAGCACCAGTCCTCCATGTACAGCTGAGCTTTCTGCATTAAGGTACAATTTCAAAGTAGATGATCTTTCACATTAAGATTACTTTTTCTTCTGATCATTTCTCAGGTGTTTCTTTGTGCTCTATACTAAGCCTAATGTCAAGTTCTTTTTTCCATAGCACAACTCAGCAAGAAAAGAATCTAATAGAGGATTCAACTGTTCAAAAAGATGTTCCCAACCAGACAACTATACCAGTTTCTTCCCCGAGTACTGCAAAGCCATCAAGAACAAATACTGCTTCACCATGTAATAGTAACATAAGTGCAGCTGTAGCTGTGGCCCTACAGGTAACTTGATGAATTTAGTTTAGCGAGAATAAAACAATAGGTTAAATAATGAGAAATTTTATTTTTCACATAACTCTGCTAGAGCAGAGTCATTTGGAAATAGCCCAATTGGGGCTGGTTGCCCGCATTGAAAAAGGAATTTAAAGTCACTCTGAAGAAATTGGAAATTTTAGCCTTGTTGAGGGAATGAAGAAATTACTGTTTATTCTGTTTCTTTTGATTGCTTTATTTCCAATCAGATTGTGGTTAAGTGAAGCTTCCTTCTCATTATGATGACTGTACCTTTTTTTGGGCTAGGGTATAGAGGCTTTGAGGCTCTTGAAATTCGTTTTTGTATAATGCTTAACAAATCTATGAAACCCATGAGGAGCCACTGCCATTTTTATTCAATTTCCAGAATCATTTTTATAATTTGAAACATATAGAAAAGCAGGGGGAAAAAAGCCACAGAATTTACCTATAAGTCTTTCATTCATTGATATAACTAGTGCATTTTTGGTACAGCTCTTTTTTTTTCCAGGTTAAGAACATTTTATCTTGTCTTTTAATAATAACGATGATAATAATAGAATAGCACCTACCACTTATGAAATGCCTACTATATGCTAGGACCAGTGCTAAAGACTTTTTTTATGCTTTAGCCCATTCTCACAGCATCCCTATTCTCCTCCTTTTCAGATGAGGTAATTAAGAGTTTATATTATTGGTTTCCAACTGCTCTGCTGAGATTCTTGTATCTCTCTTAGGGTTCTTTGTAGTCAGGGAAGAGAGAATGGAACCATTTTATTTCGTCATGTGGATGTACCATTATTAATTTAATCTGTTCGTTCTTGTTAGCCATTTAGGTTTCCAGGTTTTTTTGCATCATTATAAACATTGCTGACTTGTATATCCTTCAAATAAATATCTCAAGTGAAATTATTGTATCATACATAAATTGCTAAGACTTTTTAATTATATTCAACAAATCTTACTTTTAAAGATTGTACCTGTACACTTTAATAGCAGTGTATAAGAGACTGCCTAGTGCCCTTTCCTACAAGATAACTTACTGATTTCTTGTGGTTAACACTATTCTTTCTGTACTTTATTATTTAGAGAATATGTACCATAAATGTTTTTGTTTCTTATCTTTACTTCAAAGGAACCTCGGAAGCTAAGTTATGCTGAAGTGTGCCAGAAGCCCCCTAAAGAGCCATCTCCAGTTCTTGTGCAGCCACTGCGAGAACTTCGCTCCAATGCAGTATCTCCCACCAAAAATGAAGAGAATGGAGCTCCTGAGAAGTCCTTCGAGAAACAACATGAGAAGCCAGAAGCAAGGGCTAGTAAGGATTACTCTGGCTTCCGAGGCAATGCCATTCCCAGGGGAGCAGCTGGAAAAATCAGGGAACAGAGACGCCAGTTTGGCCATAGGGCTATACCTCAGGGAGTGACTCGACGTAATGGCAAAGAGCAATACGTGCCACCCAGATCACCAAAGTAAACAAAAACAAAAAAACTGTTCAGAAACTTCTCTCTCTTCCCATTAAACTTGAGCCTGGCTATATTGAACTGTTTTGGAGGGGAGGGCATGGCCAGGAAGGAAACAAGAGAAAGTACATCCTTAAATCATTATGGATTTTGGAGTTGTGAGCTATAGAATCCCAAAATTCATCTCTAAAGCGATTTTAAAATGCTGGAGGATTCCAATCAGTATAAATATATATATATATGTATACATATATAAAAATATAATTTTTCTATTTTTGTTTTTGATTTTAATTTGCAGAGATCTTCTGCCTGGAATCAATTTTGAGGGTTCAGATTTAGCTTGGGAGAAAAACACATTATACATCCTTCAGTATAGGAGATGAGGGAGTGAGAGAAAATATTTTTTGAAGAAACATTTCTGTAAAATTAGAAATTACTTTTTTTAATCTATTTAAAGTTTGGCTTGGAGAATGCCATTTCTGCCTATATGGCCTTGTGTTGCAAAACAGATCAGTGGCTGGGGGTGACTGTTGTGGTGTGAGTGTGTGCAAGTATGATTGAAGCCAAATCTGTTGTCATGTTAGTAAATGATTTGAAAACTGAATGTAATACTTGAGTAGATTTTTTTTTTTCCAGTTTGAAATTTAGTCTGTCTTTTTGACCTTACTAATATTTCATTCAACAAGCTGTTAAACTCTGATTGTACTTGGGGATGTGACTACCAATCAGTTTGATACTCAAGGAAAGAATGGGGGTTATTTGAAAAATTAAAATTTTGTGTTATATCTGAGGGGGTGGGTCAAATGGAGCTCAGAGGTTTAAGCTGCCCTGTGATTTTTCTTCCCCCCCCCAAAATAGGAAACAATTTCTTTTTTTTTGTTACTTTCTTCATTACTCTGTTCTTTGATTATCCACCCCCAAAAGCAAAATAACCAATCACCTACAGAATTGTATGTTTCTAGCTGCCTCGCTCAGTCTAGTCAAATCATATAACTGTTCTAAATTTCTGACTTGAACATTAAAGTATTTTACTCTTCTGGTCATGTATTTAGAACTTTAGATCCCAGAATGATAGGGCAGACCGACCCTACAGTAATTTATTTGTGTTAGTGTTAAAGATGAAACATTGTAGCTGACTCTTAAAGTGTTAAATAGTATAGATGTAAAAAGAAATTTCTTTTTAAAGGTTTAATTTGGGGACAACCTTTTCTGTTTACAATGTATTTATCACCTTCCTTCTTTCCCTTTCTCAAAAAAAAAAAAAAAAAAAGCAGTTTGGAATTCACAGAAACAGAACCAGCAAGTCACAAAATTTTTGAGTTGAGGTTAGAAAGATAGTTAAAATTAACATATAATTTCTCAGTGAATAAAGTTGTAGCTCTCACATTAAATAGGCAAGTTTACATGCTGGTGTTTAGAAAATGGCTAAAAAATTAAAAACCATGTTGCATTAATCTGTTTTAAGTCATACCATTTTCAGAGTTCTATGTAAGGTGGGGTTTTGTTTTCTTTTTAGGGATAGTTTGTGATAGTAATAACTGTCCCTTATGTTAGTGAATTACATATGTACAAATTGAAACTGTAAATTGTGAACACTGGAAAGCACCATTGTGACATAGAGTAAACATCTTAGTAATATATTAAAATGAATGTAAATGAGGGTTAAAATTACATTACTGTGAAACTCATCTTCCAACTCTAAGTTAAGCTTTGGAGATTTGTATTAGTAGGTAACTGTTCAGAGCTTTGAAAACACCGCACATTTCTGTACAAGCCAGAATTATCATTTCTTTGTAACTTATTATTCAGCTTGGCAATTGCTTTTGATTTGGTGGATTGATAACATGATATATTTAAGCAGTTTGAAACTATTCATTTCTACACACTATTTTCTACTAAATGAAACATACCATAAAACTACCTGTGCTGAAATTTGGGGGAAGTTTAGGTCCTTTAAAAAAAAAAAGTATTAATAATCACTGACTACATCTATGATAAAAGTGCTTATTTTGGTTTACTTAGATAATGCTGCAGCTGGTGGAAATGATAAACGTTTAAAGTGTTAACACTCTGTGAATGTATTGGATTTAAGAGAATAAACATTTTACAAAAATCGCTTGGTAAGGATTATAAACTTAATTATTGCACTTAGATGAAACAATACTTTTTTTTTTTTTACAATGTGTCACAGAAATAGGCCTATATTACTTGTATCCTTGTATGACTTGCTGTTAGTCTACCCAACTTCTAAAAACTAAATGTTCTAATTGATACACAAGAAAAGAGTTCTTTTTCAAGAAAGCAAGTGTGTTCTTGCTTTTTCCCAGAAGGTGTTATTGAAAGTAGAAATTTAAAGACATGACCATTTTTAAATTTCATAATATAATGTTTTTCAGTTAATTTGCCTCATTACAGCTAATAGTTCCCATTTTGATGGGATGTATAGGGAAGAATAATGTGTGGGTGTATGTGTGTGTGTGTGTGTGTGTGTGTATATATATATAATATATATATTCACAATATGTATTTAGCATTTATTTTATTATATCAGATTTAAGGTTTGTATCTAAATGATGCCTGTGAGTTGTGTGAAACTGATGGCTTTTTTGTCCAGCATTACTCTGTAACTGATGAGGGTCGGGCATTCATTGTAGTTTAACTATTTATTTGGTTCTTTAGAACGAGGAATTTAAATGTCAAGTTTTTCTCTTCATCCTTATGACTTAACGTGTCCTTGGGTTGTTGGAGGGTAAAAGTAGATACAAATGATCTTGAGTGTATGGTTCAGTGATCTTCTGCCATACTTCTTAAATGCATGAGAACAAGAGTCACACAAGTTCATCACCTTGCACTTCACAGAGAAGGTATATAGATAGAGATATGGCAAAACCTGCCTCCATTTTCTATCCAGATAATTAAGGTTTTCATGGTATCTAGGCCTGTCTTTAATCTGAGTAATTTCATTTTTGCAAATATAGACACTGGCATTCAAAGGAATGATCCATCTAAATTTTTTTCAACTGGATTTTGGAAGAAGATAAGATCTTTCAGTGATATGGTTTTATTGTTCTTATCATCTTATATTTGCATGTGATCAGATGACATGCAGATTTATTTATTTTTGGTTTCTAAAATTAAGGTATCTTGAATATTGTTGTACATTCCTTTTTCTTTTTAAATACCAGGTTGGCTTTGGAGAAGGCGTAATGAGGGAGTATTAGCATCTGCTGGAGCAGAGACTAATATTTAAAAGTTACTGAACACGTTATAGTTTTATTAGTTATGGCCTTAAATATTTAGTCTTTTGGCTTAAATGTCCATTGGTTTTACTTTGATACAGTTGAGCAGCACTGGGGTTAAGTCTGTTATTTATGTTGGCCATGTATATTAACCATATTTTAAAAGTACTGTTTTGTTTTTACAGGAAGGGTAAAATGCGAAAGAGGAGTTTTTGTAAATTCTTAACTACAGTGTACGGTGTTCTTTCCTAAGTTTTTATATTTCCTTACAATTTGGTGGCCATTAATTTAACTTTGGGCTTTTTGGTGTATGCTAATTTAGTCTGAGATTTCAAGAAGATACATAGACATTTCAGTCCTCATTAATTGAGGACATTTTAAGAAGTTGAAAGAGAATTTGTTTTCAAGTTGAGAGTGTATTCTTTTTTAAATTCCACCTAATTATTAAATAGTTTCAATTTTATTTTTAAAAGCTGTGAATTGTTGAGTAGACGGTTCCTGAAAGTACAAGTGAGATATCAACAGGCTGTGTATACAATGAAATGGTTTTATTTTCAGTTTTGAAGCACAAAACACTGATTAGTGTAAGAAACAATCCACATCATTATTGGGTTTTGTTTTTTGCCTGATTCAGGTGTGAGTGATATCTCTTAAATGTTCGGGGTTGGGAGTCAGAACCAGTTATCTGGCTTCTCTTGTCCATTGCTTAGGTTTGTTCTTGTTGTCAAAACCACTCCCCCCCCCCCCCCCCCCCCCGCAAATGGTGTGACACATGCTCATGCATATTATGTTATAATGAGTACATCGTTGTATTTGTATTTTTGTTTTCAACATTGCCAAGGTGCTATGGGAAATTAACACAAAATTAGAAAAAATAAAATTATTAAAAAGCAGGACTGGTTTCCTTTTCTCCAGGTGGCTTATCTCTAAATGGCTACTTGTATTTACTTTCTGATTAGCTTTTATGTTGCCCACTCTCTAGTTCTATTCTGGTTTCAGCTATTATTTTGTTTTTGGGAGCGGGGTATGGACTGTGTGATATTTCATCTGCACAGTGAGGGTAGAGAGCTAGAAGATTCAGCTCTGTGATTCTGGGGTTTTCTTAAATTCTTTTAGTGTCAGAAGCAGTTATTGAGGGGAGAAAAATCACAGGGCAATGTGCAGCTTAAGGGTTTGCCTTCGTGGGTCAGATTATGGCCTGATTTGAGTGTGTAAATTCTGGGTCTTTAAACTTCTGTTTCCAAGAGAAAGCCCCTTGGTTACCTTTACCTTTTCAACCACATCTTTGATTGCAAACCCTAGAGCTAAAGGGTTTGGGGGAGCTTTTTAAGGGAAGGTTTACTGGGAAATTTAAGTGAGTCTTTTAATCTTTTTTTAAACTATGATAACGGCAAAAATGGAAAAGCTGAGCAATCTCTGGCTTTTTTTAACAGCTGGTATCTGCAAATTAATGTGACAGCTCAACTTTTATTGAATATAGCATTGCTAAAAAACCCTGAAGTGTTACATAGCTGTTATGCCACAGTTTATTCTTGAATAGTAGAAATCTAGGTCTTTTAAAATATAGGCTAATTTCAAATTAGATTTTCTAATTCTCATATATTCAGAAATATTTATTCCACAAGTTATGTGTTATGAGTGTGTTTATAAATAATACATATAAAGGTAACATTTAATGTGAACATTCACTTTGATGATGACTTAGTAGCATTGCTCTTTCAACAGCTAAAACCTTTATTTTGCTAATGAACATTTATCTTAATGAAGATAGCTGATATCAGTGAGCAAAATCATCCCAGTAATAACAGGTTTACAGGGGAAACATGCTAACAAAGCCTTAGGGCTTTCTATCAGTGTGTTAGTGAGTTTATTTGGCCAAGAGAGGAGGTGCATAACTTAAATTTCTTCTTTACCATATCAGGAACACACTGTAATTGTGTATTAGGTGGACTAATGACCAATTGATAAACTTAGTTATGTAGGCTTTTGAGTTGTATTAAAAATGAATGGATTTATCAAGAGTCTTATCACTGAGGTACTTTATGTATTTATGCCTTGTTAGAAAATATTAACCGAAGTATGTCTCCAAGTTTAAATTTCAGTTTTATGCCTGGAAGTTTTTATAAAAAGTTTAACACTACTAGAGGACTGAATTTCCTTAAAAAATCTCTGGAATGAAAACTATCAAGGATGTCTTTAGTTTGTATGAGGGTTTAAAGGAATTGAGATGTTTTCACTTTCTTCATAATGCTCCATTTTCTTCTGGTGTTGTGGGAAGGAACAAGCTTCCTAAATGTTATCTTTTAAATTCATTTTTGGTAGCTGTTTTGCAAATCTTTGAAGCTGCTGTACGTCTCCTGTTTCCTCTGCATACCTGCTGTATCAGACTTAATGAACCATAGTAGAACTCCAGCCTCCCTATAACCTTATGTAGGCTGTTACTTATCTTTAACGTATGTTTTATATTTATTTTGAATGATGCATCTAAGTTCTAATTTTGCTCTTTTGCATTCCAAATTCTGCCTATACAAATAACTATGACCTCGACATGTCAAAACTGAGGGTATTGACTTAGCATTGGACCTAATCGTGATGGGTGGGGTATTTGTTTAGCCAGTATATATTGCATGCTGTGTTCCAGGCATTGTGCTAGACAGCAAAAAATAGATTGGATTCCTACCCTTATGGTGCTTAGCATGAAATAATCATAAGTAATTGCAAAATTAGACCAGCAGTAAATGTGAAAGCCAGAACCAGGCAGAGTCCATGCAGTTGGAGTGGGGTGTGATACAGGGATGAATGCTTTCCTGAGAAACCGAGGACAGATATCTGAAGGAGTAGGAGTTAATTAGGTGAGCCCAGAGGAGAGTGTTCCAGATGAAGGAGCAAACTGTACATCTTTATGATGCATTGGAAGAATTATAGTGTCCTGCAGATACAGTATGGGGGGGACCTTGTTCCATCTTCCAAGCTGAGGACAGAGAAAGAGGTTAAGAGCCAGACTCCTGGGTTTGAAATTTGTGCATTATGGAGAACAGATGAGACGAGATAGATTTTACCTGGTGATGATACAGTTGGAGCAAAGTGGTAGATTTGAGAAACATTTGGGAAAAAGACGTGAATGGGTTAGATATAGAGGGTAAGAGGAAGGCATAGAAAATGACTCATGAATTTGTGACTTTGGAACTGGATGGAAGTTTGTGGCATTCACTATGATTGAATACATTGGCAAAGAACCTTTTGTGGGCAGGGAGATATCAGTACGGTTTTGAGATGGTTATGCTTGTTCTTGCAGGATTTCTGATAATCCTAACAATGGCAAGATGGAGGGGGACTGCAAAAAGAAATACCGAACTAAAATCATTCCCTTTAATTCTAAAAAACAGTTCATCTCTAGCATTATGGTGATTTTCATTAGATTACATTTTCTTTCAGCTTACTTAGGGATAGGGCTAAAAATTATTTAATTTATATCTACCCTTATTTCTGTCTTAATTGTTGCTACCCTAATCCTAATCATCATCCTCTCTTCCCACCTGGACAGTCTCCATGCCAACTACTGTTAAGCACTTCTCATGTGAGTTCATTCAAGTTTTAATGTTTCCAATCCTCACCAATAAAATTGTCAGATTGGAGAGGAATTAAAAGCATTAAGCTTGTTGTGACTGTTATCACTGCTAAAAAAATTTTATTATCAACTTGCCATTTTTCTATGTGAAGATCCCTAAAAAACATAATTCACACATGCCTCAGCAAAACAGCTGTGTCCTAGAAATGAAGTAACACGCTCATAAACACGGCTAGAAGGTTATAAAATTTGAATGTCTATCAAATCCCCCCCAACCCTGAGTAACATTATAGTCTTCCCATAGCTACAGCCAACTCTGTTATTAATCTTGGTGTATTTAGGCAAATCATTTCTTTCTCTCAGCTTGTTTACTCATCCAAAAATTTAGGGAGTAATAGCACATACTCTTCAAGATTCCAGATTTAACTTACTAAGTTAAAAAAATTTTTTATTGTGTCTCACCACTTGTTTTCTTGTGGATGTATGGCTGTTTGTGTAGCATGCCACTTTCCATCAGTATTCAAATCTTAGAAATACCCACACACTAACTCCATGACCTTAATTGTTTCATTTATGACCATTTTGATCTTACATATCTACTATAAGCCAAGATACTAGGTGCACAGAATGCTAAAATTATGAAATTTCTACCCTTAATAACTAGAGTGGAGCATTATAAGCCAAAATATTACTGTGAAGTGTTATGAATGTTTTGATGGTATTAGAAATACACATTCAATGGTGGTCAGCTCTGCTGGGGTTGGGGGGAGAGGCATTAACTTCCAAATGGATTCATGAACAATATGTGTTGGCTAGGTAGGTGAAGGAAGAGTGAACAGCATACTGACAGAGTGCAAGTAAAGAAGGGCAAAGAGGCATGACCATGTGGCAAATTCAGTATAATAGTTTGGAATGGGTGGAGTGTAGGTTTCAGTAGAGTACGACAAGAGAAAAGCTGAATTTACTTTGCAGTCAAATCATGACCAATTGTATGCTAAGAAAATGACTTCACTTGATTCTGTAGGGAATGCTCAACCACCGAAAGTCTTAAGGAGAGGATTATGGTTATATTCGAAATTGAGACCACAAAGCTCGTGGCTATGTGAATAGTTTGGGAATTGTCCAGGTGAGAAAGATGTTTGGAATTAAGGGAGCAGTAGTTAAAACAGTATGAGAGGTTGAATAATCTCTCCCACAAAGATGTCCACATCCTAATCTCCAGAACCTGTGAAAGTTATTTATACTGCAAAGGGGATTTTGCAGATGTCATTAAGTTAAAGATTTGGAATGAGGTTTTCCTGGATTGTCCAGGTGGGCCCAATATATTCACAAAGGTAAGTCTAAGAGGGAGGCAGGAGATGAGTCAGTAGTACTATAGTATGTCTTGTGATGAAATACTATATATCACTTAAAGTGAATGAACTGGAAACAGCTCTTACATGTCAAAAGAAATATTGAAAGAGCAAGTTAGATTGACATATAGAGTTTGATACCTTTTATTTATAGTTGTTAAATTACTATTTATTGTTTATGGATACATCTAGTAAAAGTATAAAAATGTAATAATATACTTGGGAATGATACCAGCTGCAAGATGGTGGATACCTTTTAAATAACCATCTTTTGGGAAGGAGGAAGGGAGGTAAATAATACTAGGGATGCATGTATAGGGCCTTCAAATGTATCTATAATGTCTTTAAAGTTCTGAAGCAGAAATAGATGGTGAGATAGGTACACAGGTATAATTCTCTATACCTGGAAATATTTTCAAGTAAAAACACTTTAAAAATGTAAAAGAAGGCAGAGGAAAAGGAGTTCCCAAACAATACTGGCATTAAATGTTCTAACAAGAGAAGCAGGAGAAAGAGATGTTAAAGAAATTAAAGGAGAAAATTTCAAGATGTAAAGTATAAATGCCACGTAAGTGAGATGACGAGTCCATTGGATTTGACAGTTGGACGGCTACTGGTAACCATTACCAAACTGATTCAATAGACTAGGAGTGGAGGCCTGATAATAGAGGGTTGAGAATAGGTTGGAGAATAAGTAGAGGGGAGCCAGTGGCTTACTTTAAACGTTCAGTGATGGAGCTGGACCCAAGTGCATAATCAATCTAATCTAATCCCTCTCTCTCCTCTTCCCTCACCTTTTTTCCACACCTTTCCCTCCCATGCCCAATCCACTAGCTGTATGTTGGCTTCTTCCTCAGGTGCGTTCTCTATGTGACAGGAAAGATTGGTCAGTAGCAGTTACAGGTTTACGAGGTCCTTGCAGCAATTTCCAGATGAGGAAAGAATTCTCCTCCCCAGTGTCCAAATCTTTCACACAACAGGACAAATCACCCTCAAGAGTTTTGGGCTTTTATGATTCTGTAGCTTATGATCCTCAGCCATCAAGGGAAGGGATACACCCAGTATCTATATATCATTTAGGTACTTCTTATCTGTTATTGCTAAAATTATATTTCTTTGCTGGTAAGTTTTTAAATGTTTTTGTATCCTTATTAGCCATTTATTATTTGTTACTTATTTTTTCATTAGGTGGTCAATTTTTATTGTTTACTGGTAGGGCTCTTTTTTATAATCTATTTTTGTTTGTTTTTTATAATTTATTTACTTATTTATATTTGGCTGTGTTGGGTCTTTGCTGCTGCGCGCGGGCTTTCTCTAGTTGCGGCGGCGAGTGGGGGCTACTCGTTGCAGTGCGCGGGCTTCTCATTGCAGTGGCTTCTCCTGTTGCAGAGCGCGGGCTTCAGTAGCTGTGGCTCGTGGGCTCTAGAGCGCAGGCTCAGTAGTTGTGGCTCACGGGCTTAGCTGCTCCGCGGCATGTGGGATCTTCCAGGACCAAGGCACGAACCCGTGTCCCCTGCATTGACAAGCGGATTCTTAACCTCTGCGCCACCAGGGAAGTCCAGGGCTCTTTTTTATGTTCCGGGTATTTCACTGTCTGTTAAATATACTGGAAACACATTCTTATTTGTAATTTAAAAAATGTTAACGTTTATATCAGCGGTCCCCAACCTTTTTTGACACCAGGGACTGGTATCGTGGAAGACAATTTTTCCACGGACTGTGGTGGGGGTGGGGGGGGATGGTTCAGGCAGCTTGGGGACACCTGTTGTATATGGTTTCTTGCATTTTAATTGTTTTGGGGGCCATATCTATCAACATTCACCTGTACAACTTGCTTAGAAAGCCCTGCCTATGCTGAAGTTATTAAATATTTTTCCTCTCTTCTAATACCTTAATTTTTTTCTTTAAATTTTAACTTTTAAACACATTCAGTTTCTTTTGGTGCATTATGAAGTGTCACTCTTATTTCTTATAAATAGTAATTTGTTAAAAAACAATTTGTTAGATACTTGATCTTTTCTCCTTGATTTGAGGTGCCACCTTTATCATAAAGGAAATTCCTAGTTATGCATAAGTCTGTTTCTTCAGTATTTATCAAATTCCTTCTATCCTCCTCCTGCACTAATAACACCCTGTTTTAACTCCAGTAGCTTTTTAGCATATTTTGTTATTTGAAAGGACAAATTGTTCCCATAGTTTTTTTATTTAGAATGTTTTGAATTTTTTTCTTTAATATGAGCTTTAGAATCACCTAACAAATTTTGTTTAAAAAAAAAACCAAAACGTTCTGTTGAAGATTTTATGGATATTGCATTGTACTTACAAGAAATTTTGGGAGAACTGACTCGACAAAAATTATGAGTCTTGCCACTAAAGAACATGCATGTTTGTCTTATCTTTCATTATTCACAATCAGTATTCCTTCATGACTTTTTGGTTTTGAGGCTTGTTGATTTTTAGTATGTTTTGATATCTGCTCAGGCAAATTCCTCTTCTAAATTTTTAAATTTTTTTTTACTTTCCTTGAGCATTTAATCTTCTATTTAAACTTTAGAATCTGCTTGTCAAGATTTAGAAAATTACAGTAATATTTTGATAAAGATTGCATTCACTTTTTTTTTTTTTTTTTTTTGCGGTACGCGGGCCTACTCACTGTTGTGGCCTCTCCCGTTGCGGAGCACAGGCTCCGGACGCGCAGGCTCAGCGGCCATGGCTCATGGGCCCAGCCGCTCCGCGGCATGTGGGATCTTCCCGGACCGGGGCACGAACCCGTGTCCCCTGCATCGGCAGGCGGACTCTCAACCACTGCGCCACCAGGGAAGCCCTGCATTAACTTTTATAGATTAATTTTTGGAGTATTGATATCCTTATGATATTGTGTCTTCCCATCTGGGAATAGGTAACTATTATTTAGGTTTACAGTTTTCTTCATATAAATCGTACACATTTCTTGTTAGGTTTATTCCTACTTATGTTTTGCTGTGACCAAATGGATTTTTCTTTGAATTGCCTATTGCTGTAAGACAGGAAATTATTTATTTTTATATGTTGGCCTAATCTTAAGCCACTTCATAAAACTAATTGTAATTCTGATAGAACTAAACTAAGCTCCGTGAGAGTATACACCTTTTTCAAACACTGTATTCCTAGCACCTAGACAGTTCCTAACATGTTACATTAACTCAGTATGTTTGAATGAATGAATGAGTGAATGATAGTATTTTAGTTGATTCTCTTGGATTTCTGGGTAGACAATATTTCCAGTTTTTCAACTGTTATAATTATGAAACTTTTAGTAAAGATTGCTTTGTAGATTCATGTTTTAAAGTACCCATTCTCTTAATATATAGCAATATTAGAAAAAATAGAAAAAGATACAATTACAAAGGTATGATCTCCTGCAGAAATATTTCTCTGTACTTAAAAAAATGTTTATTTATGGAAATTTTAAAATATATACAAAAGTAGAATAGTATAATCAAACTGCATATTCCCGTCACCCAACTCCTTCTATGATCTCAGCCAATATTACTTCAGATATACCTCTACCTTCTTCTCACCTCACCTTACACTGGGTTATTATGAAGCAAATCTCAGGCATACCATTTCATCCATAAATATTTGAGTATGTTTTCCCATTAAAAAGTACTATTTTAAAGTTATATAATCACAATGTCATTACCATATGTAAAAATATGACAATAATTCCTAAATATCTAGTGTTCAAATTTTCCTGATCCTCATAAATTTTTTCTTTCCTTTAAAAATCTCTTATTTAAGGGCTTCCCTGGTGGGGCAGTGGTTAAGAATCCGCCTGCCAGTTCAGGGGACACGGGTGCGAGCCCTGGTCCAGGAAGATCCCACATGCCGCGGAGCAACTAAGCCCGTGCGCCACAACTGAGCCTGTGTTCCAGAGCCCACGAGCCACAACTGCTGAGCCCATACACCACAACTACTGAAGCCCACTCGCCTAGAGCCCGAGCTCCACAACAAGAGAAGCCACCGCAACCAGAAGCCCGGGCACCGCAACAATGAGTAGCCCCCGCTCACCGCAACTAGAGAAAGCCCGCGCTCAGCAATGAACACGGAACGTAGCCATAATTTAATAGATAAAATAAAATTTAAAAACTGCCGTAGTCCTCATGTAAACCAGAAGACATACATACATATATTCCCATAGATTCTCTTTACATTGTTGCAGTTAAAAGGAAATTTCAAAGTCTACTTCCCAGTCAACATTATTACATTCCTTTTTTAAGCTGAAATTCAATTTTTTTCCCCCCTCCAGCCCATGAATGATATAATACTGTCTGGGAACTACTAAAGAACAGATGCTGAGGCCTTACTCTCAAAGGACCAATTTTGGATCAGAATGGAAGGGAAGGAAAAACACTGGAATTCCCTCTAATTCTGCAGGGGACTTCTGACGTTTAAAAAAAGATTCAATACTACTAAAGAAAGACTATGAATGACAGTTTAAGGCATCTGCCCCAGTAGTTCCTGGTAAAAACACACACGTGTGTGGATCCTTATACTGAATTAAAATATTAATACTTTTGGAACACCTATTAAGTCATACACCAAGGAGGATAAAAAGATAAAGAAGACGAAGTTCTCCTGTAAGTGGTTAGATGTCGAGGAAGGGGGAGGCAGATTCTCCCTCCTTTGTCTTAAATGCTAGAACTGAAATAGAAAAAAAAGAGCTCCTGGTAAATGCAATCGGGAAGCCCCAGTGAAAGAACTGGCCTGAGTTCAAATCTTTATGAATCGGAGGTGTCAATCAGGGGGAAACGGAAGAAGTGACAAGATAAAGGGATACACTACTAAGTGAAGAGAACTGGAAAAAGCAAGGCCTGGGGCCCCTGAAAACTGCGTGGTCGTGAGTTCGTAAAAGGTAAAGGCTACGTGTCCCGGTGGACATCAACACCGTTGGCGTATTTAGCGTTGGAGAAATCGGGGCGGCGGGCTTGGACTCGTCGTTTCAGGAGGCTCCCAGTAGAGGGCGCCATCAGACCGCGAGTGCTCAGCCTGACTCGGCTTCGGAGGCGGGGCATCCTCAGCCCGGGGGCGGGGCTGCCGCGTTCACGTGACCCTTGCTCATGGCGGCGGCTGCAGCGGAGGCGCTGGCGGCGCTTGGCGGCCGGAGCCGGATCCTGTAGCCGGGGTGTGGGCTCGCGTCAGTCCGTCCCTCTTTCGGCCCCCTCGGTTGTCTTCCGGAGTGTGGCTGACAGAGCCGGGATGGCGGAGCGAGGCCTGGAACCCTCGCCGGCTGCGGTGGCGGCGCTGCCGCCCGAAGTGCGGGCGCAGCTGGCGGAGCTGGAGCTGGAGCTCTCGGAGGGTAGGAGACGGGCGGGGGAGCGGGCGCCCGGGCGCCGCTGCGGCTCGTGGCGAGGGGAGACCAGGTCCCCGCCGCGCGCCCTGGTGGCCGTGCGGGCAGAGTGGAGGAGGGTGCCGGAAATCTGGCCCGGGCTCTGAAGGGTCGCTCCCCTTCTCTCTCACCCTGGGAAGTGGGTTTCCGTGTGATTCATTGTGTTCCCTGGGAGGGGGTGAGCAGAGGCTTGGAGGAGAGGTCCTCCCCAGGCCCGGGCTGCTTCTGTGTTCCCTGCCCCCCAAAACCCGAGACAAAGCTGTGTCCTCCCGCTTCAGGCTTCTGCCCGGGCGCCGGGGCACGGTGGGGGCGGGGCGGGGGTGAGGCCGCCAGCAGGGTGGCTGACAGCTTTCTCCTGTTCTCCTCTACCCTTTTTCAGGGGAGGGCCCTAGCCTGTTTCAGCTCCCCTTCCCCGTCTTCAGAAAAAGAGAAAGATAGGGGAAATCCGCCAGCATTTCTTCTTCCTTCTTTAACAATGCGAGATGCCTCCCTAGTGACAGGAGAGAGAGAGAAGCGGGGTGGGCCGTAGAGGGTCCTAGGGAGGCCAGAAGAAGTGGCATTAACACAGAGAGGGACACACAGGGCTGCTTCTAGAACACCTTTGTCATAAGGGTTTTTTTCCTGGTGCCTGTATTCGGGCTGAATTGTCCGCATCTGATCACCTTTTGCAGTCTTTGAAGAGGGAAGGAGAGAGGTGGCTACCGGTTACATGCAATTCCTGGCTGGCACCGTCTTTCTTTTGTTAATGGATTTTTACAAGGAGGGTTGGATTGGTATTGAGAATTAAAAGAATGGAATAAGTCGAGCCACTATTATTAGAGAAGTCTCTGGACAACAATGAGAGAAACGTTGCTCTGTTGTGGGCATGTGATCAGGCTTCTTGTGCAGTTGTGATCAGTTCTCCACAAAGTTCCTGTTTTTATCACAGGCTGCCTCTGAGACAAAAGCAGCATTTTCTCCAAGCTTGATGTCAGTACTGTGGTGGTGTCCCCAGAGTTGCATATTCTTATTGAGTTCTTTGCCAAAGGCCCTCTTCGCTAGCATTTTTCAAGTGGATTAAAAATTGTTGGTTGGAAAAGAAGAATGTGATAAGTTCCCAGGAGAGTTCTGACTTTTTGTTTACTTATCAAGGCATTCTCTCTCCCACCCCGCAGTCCTTTACAATGAAAAACCAGAAGTAGATTTGAGTGTTATAAAGCCAGTTGGGCATGGAGGGAAATAATTATTTTTAATAACCCTGTTAGGTTTTCCCAATGTATAGGGAGGTGCTGTTTTCATTTGCACTTAATTATCAGCATATTTTTTTTCAGTTAACCAGTTGGGAAGTTATTCTTTGGCCAGTCCCCAGAATCAGTTGTGGTGGGTGAGTTTGTTTCTGTGAAATGTTTAGGGCATTGCTATCTTGGTTCTGCCTCTCAAAAAACCTCATTCTTCTGGACTAAAGCATTGTCATTCAATCCGTGATGACTTTCATTCAAGTCAGACTTTTAAAAGTTACTTTATAGTATCACATCAGCTATCTTTGATTAGCCAGAAGGAGAGAAGTTTGGCTGGATGTTTGCATCAGAACGAGATTAAAAATAGGAGTTGATTGCTTTTACATGGAGAGGGAAATCCTGGAAGCTCTTTATTCTTGATATATCTGCTTCCAGCTTTTTATCGTTTACTTCTCTGGGTGTTTCTAGAGATGATTCCAAGGAACTATTTCTAGGACTCACACTGATTAGCTCACCTGTGTCTCCTTCAAGAAAGTGTGAAACTCCTGCAAACTGTATTGCCAAGCCTTCAACATTTTTAAGGACAAGTGCATGGTTTGTTTTCTGATGCAGGGTTGTTTTGCTTTGGCGTGTAACTGAGTTTGAATTGGTTTTTTAAAGGTTTATACTACATCATCTTGTATTTCATCTCTTTTAGCGATGGAAAACGGGAAAAAATGTAGTTGAAAAACCTCGGACCTGCAGTGTCAGCATCTTGGCCATCTGTCTGTCTCTCTCGCTTAAAGTACAGAGGATGGTTGACTGGAGGAGTAGGTAGACATTTTTAGGAATTCAAGTGAAGTTGAAACCACCAACAACCCCCAGATCTATAGCATGCTATTTGTGATGTCTGTACCATATTTTGAAGGGACCTTTGTTTGTTTAAAATTTTCTCTACGGTTACTGCTCTGACAAAAGTACTTTTTTCTTCTGGGAAAAAAAAAAGATGCTTTTAACTATGTGTTCATTGTGTGTTGTTGGCTTTGGTGCACTCATTCCTCCATTTTATTCATTTTTTTAGGTTCAGGCTGTAGTTGGTCCTAATTATAGCGATCGTCTGAGCTGTATGCCGTTAAAGAATTTTCTTTGTGCTCGCCTGTATTTTCAGCTGCAGGCTCTGGTCGCAGATGGGCCAGCTCTGCACCGGAACGCAGGTTGTGCCACCCTGGGCTGTCTGCCGCAGAGTGCGTTGCAGAACCCAGTGCTGTGGCTGCTGCTTCCTTCAGGCAGGTCACCATGGACTTGGTGCTTAAAGCTGCCTGCTTTTGCACCAAAAAGAACAGCCCAGCACTGTCCAGAGAATCATTTAAAATTGAACGGACACCTAATCATAAGCTTTTCTGTAGACTAATTGAACAGGCAGGAGGTTTCTGCAAGTATTCCCATAACTGAAAATTTTTTCATGATTCACATGTATTGTTATATTTATTATGTATTTGGTAATAAGCTCTGTTGTCTGAACTTGAGTCATATGTTTTAGTCAAGTATATGCACATAAAATAACACTAATGAGGGGAATTTGTTTAAATCTGTCTGATAATTCATTGTGTTTGTGTCATGATCTTATGCATTATGTCGTTTGAGTCTCACTGCAACTTTGTGATTAGGTAGAACAGATGTTATTAACACCTGTTAATAGTTTTTTGTTGTTTTGGTTTAACAGAAGGGAAAACTAAGACTCAGAAAGGTTAAGTATTTTGTCTAAAGTTGCTCACTAATAAGTGCGTTATCTTAAGCTGACATGTAATTATGGCATCTGTTACCATCAAATGATTTAAATATCTTTACGGTTATTGCACAAGCTATTAACTCTAATTTTTACTCTAAGCAAATGCTACGAAATAGTTGTATGCCACAATTCCAAAGAGTCTTGTTGATTCTCTTTCTGAAATCTCTTTTAAATCTATCTTTCACTTATTTGATTCCGCAGACATTTATTCTCTGCTTACTGTGTGCTAGGGATACAGAGGTGAGTATGGTACTGTGTTAGCTTTCAAGGAGCTCTGAGTCCGGTAGGGAAATCACTTAAAAATACCAACAAAACAGTCCATGAGACAAAACAGTCCATGAGGGTTCTGTACAGAAACTGCCTTCTAAGAAAAGAGGAAGCTGTCTGCTTTGTTGTTGTGAAAAAGGAACAGCAGAGAACCTTAAATACAAAACTGGAGGCTGGTAGAGAGGGCTGTGATTTAGCTCGTGAAATTGTCGTAAGTGTGAAGGAAAGAAGGCAGTCTGTGGCAAATTAGAAGGGGTGCAAGTTTTTCAGTGCCTGAAAACAGTCCCAAGATGACAACTGGAAAGGTATTTAAGATAAAATAACGCTTACAGGAAGGGATCCTCCCTTTTCTTGTTTGAACACTTCTCTGACCACAAACACAACAAACCCAGTCACATCCTCCCTTTCTCCTGTCTGTTTCATCACGTATCTCAGGGTCCTCAGAGAGTGGTACAGGTCCACCTTGAAGGTGGAGGGGAAGGAGACAGCTGCTTCCTAGGAGTTGAAGTGAATCCTCTTTAGGAGTTGGGCAGAGGTGGGGGAGTTGAAGAGGAAAAGGGGGAGATGCTGAATTGAGATTGTATTTCACAGTGTTCAAAGTGGGCAATTGGAATTAAGCCACTAGAAGACTGGTAAATCCTTCTTACTTTACTTATAATGGGAAAGTGGGCCACTTCCCCCCAAATATGTAGCATAGTCATTAATGCATAAGAAACACCTTTATCAGAAAATTATGACTAAGCAGTTGTCATTCCTAGTGTTAGGAGTATTAAGGAAAGCAGGTTTGGTTTGAAAAACCAAAACTGGGCATTATCTAAGTGATTTATTCTCTGAAAGTTGCATATCTATATTTTTGGTGGGCTATACCCGCCTTATGTTGGAGCTTATCTTTAGGAATTGCTTGTCAGAGCCTGTGACGCATTCCTTTGAAAATCCTCATAGCGGCAAATTTTAATTCTTTGAGGGTAGAGTTTCATTTTATGGGTTACCTGGTGTCAAGTAGAGAAAAGCTGGTTGATGTCCTTCTGGAGTCCAAACTAGCTGTGAATGAAAAAATTAGAGTGATTATAAATGTGTTTTATTTGTAACTGTCAAAAAATTAGAATGATGCTAAACTGGTTTTGAGGGTAGTTCCAGAAGAGTAGTGACAGACAAATTCACTGGAAGAATGATTCACTTTACTGTAAAGGATAGCGCTTGTTTAGACACCCTAGTTCTATGTATTTTGAAAAATTAATCTTGTTGTTTGACAGTCCATAACACTGAGCTGGATTTTTTTTTTTTATAAATTTATTTATGGCTGCGTTGTGTCTTCCTTGCGGTGCGTGGGCTTCTCATTGCCTGGGCTTCTCATTGCGGTGGCTTGAACTGTTTCAGAGTTTGGGCTCTAGGTGCATGGGCTTCAGTAGTTGTGGCACATGGACTCAGTAGTTGTGGCTCGCGGGCTCTAGAGCGCAGGCTCAGTAGTTGTGGCTCATGGGCTTAGTTGCTCCGCGGCATGTGGGATCTTCCCGGACCAGGGCACGAACCTATGTCCCCTGCTTTGACAGGCGGATTCTTTACCACTGCTCTACCAGGGAAGCCCCTGGATTTTTGAATAAGAGAAATCTTTAACCCTTCACTCTCAGCCCAGCCCTTGGTGGCTGCTTTCTTTCCTGGCCTTTGTGAGGATTAGCACCTCAGGGTTGAAAGTTCAGATGATTGGCTAAAAACGGCCTTCACATGTATTTGTATTTTAATGATTATAGTTCTTCATGGTTCTCTCTCATGATTAATCAGGAATGGTCTTTGAAACACTCCTTCCTGCTTGTCTGCACCATTTCTCACAGTTCTTTAAGAGTTAGTTGAAGTTCTACCTTTTTTCTAAACCTGCCCCTGAACACTGTGAGCTCTCCTTCTCCAAACCTTATAGCATTTACAGTTTATATCATTTTTGCCAGTCATGGATCTTGTAAATATTTAAATTGTTTTTCATTTCACCTCCATGTAAGCTCCTAAGTCCTTTAAACAACTGCTCAACAATTTCTTTCTTGTATTGTTTTAGGAGTGCAATAAATTTTTGTTCACCTCAGATTTTAATTGAAGCAAAGTCTCTGTCTTGGGCATTTGATTTTGGCACAAGGGGTGGGGTTGTATGATCATTTGAGGAGCACGGGTTTTGGCATCTGGTGGGCTTGGGTCCAAGTCCTGGCTGTCACTTAGCCCTGTGACCTTGGATGGACTGCCTAACCTCCCTGGTTTTAGTTCTTCAGTTCTTAAAAAAGGAAGGACAACCTTATTAGAGTTGTAAGGAGGTTTAAAATGAGATCGTAGGAGAACAGCTGAGTGTGGTGTGTGCGTGTAGTAAGTGCTTGGTACGTGTAATCTTTATTGTTTCTGATAGTGAATGGATGCATAGTGACTTGGCTGTTTTTAATATCTTGTGTTACTTAGCGGAATATGATTACATATGAAATGATGAATGGAATCAATTAGTGTAATTCTTTTTTGCAAGTAATACTTGACTCCTCCATCAGTTGCTCCTGTCGGCACCCTCTACCCTAGTTCAGCACGTGTTGTGTCAGTGCAAGCAGTTGACTAGAGCAGCACAGAGTAGCTGGTTTGTTTCACGTAGACATCTGGCATGTGTGCATTTCTAAGCCTGTAGGCTCTGGCACATGGCTCTGAAATTTAAGCATCGTTTCTTAGACTCAAGCACCTTCACGCTATGTATGAAAAGGCACGTGAGGATGCTCAACCTTCACATGGCTTTTGACTCTTCCTTTTCTCCCATTTGTCCTTCGTGAACAACTCCTTTTGGCTCCTCGTTCAAAAGTTTTCTTGCATCCATTTTTCCTTTAAGTTGCATTTACCACCAGCCCTGTTCAGTCCTCTATCTTTAGACCTAAGGGTCAGCTCTAGATGGATCTTTTATCTTTTAAAAATACTATTTTTATCTAAAGGCATTGCTAAATCCAAGGCTCTGTCGCTCATTGTCTTTATTTTAGTTTTTATTTTTAAAAATATTTATTTATTTATTTATTTTTGGCTGCGTTGGGTCTTCGTTGCTGTGTGCGGGCTTTCTCTAGTTGTGGTGAGCGGGGGCTACTCTTCGTTGTGGTGCGCGGGCATCTCATTGCTGTGGCTTCTCTTGTTGCGGAGCATGGGCTCTAGGTGCACAGCTTCAGTAGTTGTGGTGTGTGGGCTCAGTTGTTGTGGCTTGCGGGCTCTAGAGCGCAGGCTCAGTAGTTGTGGTGCACGGGCTTAGTTGCTCCGCGGCATGTGGGATCTTCCTGGACCAGGGCTCGAACTCATGTCCCCTTCATTGGCAGGCTGATTCTTAACCACTGCGCCACCAGGGAAGTCTAGTACAACTTTTTTTGAACTATGTCATGGACATTTAAGTAAGAGTTTTCGTATATTTGTGTTTATAATGAATAAGTTGCCTTCCCTTGTGGATGCTCTTCTATGAATAAAATCTTTTCTGAAAGGCCATTTCTTTGGAATTTTATAGCATCACAGCTGACAGGATCTTTGGATACACGGGTTGGCTTTAGTGGACCTGGAAACTCTAAAGCCATGTGTAGAATTGTGAGTGTGAGTGCTTATGTGCCTTTTTGGGGAGCAGAGTCTCCAGCTTTCATCAGTTTCTCAAAGAGGACTGTGAAGCGAGAACCAAATCTGTGTACTACCACTCTTCATTCTTACTAGCCTGTAAGGAACGCCAGACTCCCTCAGCATCCCTCCTCAACACTCACAAACTTACCTATATCAGTTCCCACCCGTATCCTCTTTCCTTCTTTCCTCAGAGGAAGAACTGTCCCCCTCCTGTTCTGCAGTGTGTCCCTGTGACTATGATCTCAGTCCTCATCCCTTCTCCTCTTCTGGGATCTTGGGATCTTACTTTATTGATCCATCTATTCACTTGTAGTCTTTTGTCTTTGTTTTTTCCTCTCATCTTTAGCCTCTCACTTAACACTTGGCTCTTGGCCCCCTCCCTTCAGCCTATAGATACGCTGAAGTTTCTCCCATCTTAAGAAAAGTATCTTCCCGTGATCTTGTATTGGAGCCTATTTGCTTTCGTGTGCTAGCGTTCACTCCGTCTCATAGATCCTAGAAAGTAGAGCCTACGTTTCCTTTATTTTGTTTCTTACCTTTGCTCACTCCTCAGTCCGTTGCTTCTGTCTTATCAAGCCTCTGAAAAAAATGTCTCCAAGGCCACCAGTGACTTCTGATTTTAGACTGAAAAGTACCCACATCTTTCTCTGCATCTTTCTCTGCAGCATTGGTTGCTGTGGACCAATATCTTTATAAAACTCCCTCCTTCCTTAGCTTTTATGGTATAATTTCCTTCCAGCTCCCTACCTATTCCTTCTGCTCTCCCTTGGGCTTCTTTTTCTCTTTCTTCCTCCTGGTGTGGGTGTTCCTGGTATCTGTCATTAGCCTTCATCTCACTTCACAGACACTTGCTGACTGATCTCATCTATGACCAGGGCCTCAGCTGTCAAGGCTGGGAGATGACTCCCTAGTCTGTATCTCTAGCCCTGACTCCTCTCTGCTCCAGACATCCCATTTATTCTCCCCAGACAACTGTAACTTAGTAGGTCCAAAACTGTACTCCTTGTTTCTGCTCCGAAAATACTTGGGGGTCATCCTTAACTTCTGATGGGTCACTAAGTTCTGTCGATTCTGCTTCCTCCCCTCCATTCCCATTGTTTCAGCCTTTGTTTAAGCTCTTACCATCTTTTGCTGAGACCATTACAGTAGTCTCCTAACTCGTCTGCCTGCCTTCAGTCTCTTCTCTCTTCAGTTCATCCTTCTCTATTCTGTGATGGAATGATCATTCTGAAACACAGATCTAATTGTGTCCTTTTCCCTGTTGAAAAATTTTCACTGGCTTCCCCAATCCACAGGATAAATTCCAGGCATCCTTTGTGTAACAAGACCTGCCTGCCTGCCTTTTCAGCCCGGCTTCCCGCGCCTTCCATGTTTTTGCTGTCTTCTCTAGCCATGCCGAATGACTTGTATTTCCCTGAATGCATGGTGCTTTTTCACTTCCATTCCTTTGTACACGTTGCCCTTCTCTGAGCAATGCCCACTCTGGCATGTTCTTCCCCTTTTTCTGTCTCTTTAACTTCTGTTCCACTCAATTTCCTGTAAGAAGCCAGCCTTTCCTAAGCTCTCTTAAGAAGTTAAGAGCTCTGTATAAGTAGCCATCAATTATTGAGTGCTTATTATGTAACAGGCCCTGTGCTTAGCACTTTATATATCCTGCCTGACCAGTAAGTAGGTGCTGAATAAATTGCTGCTGTTGTCATGGTGATGAGGGAACTGAGCTAGCAAAAAGCAACTGAACCTTGAGTGGAACAAAGGGTGCGCCAGCTCCTGCCCTCACACAGACCTGATCTTTCCCTTTTTCCCTGCCAGGAACAGTAACGTTCTGAAGTGAATGGCAAAGGGGAGAGAACACACTTGAATCACTTAGAACTGTTTCTGCTGCTTACTGTATGATCTTGGACAAGTCTTTGAAGTGTGCTTCTAATCCTAACAACTCCTAAAGATAGGTGTGTCATTTCCATTCTGTAGAGACTTGTTAAGGAACGTGAAGCCTGAAAGTAAAGTGTGCTGGGGTTGGAACCCACCTCAACTTGGCTCCAAACCCCACGGTGTTTCCACACTGCCTCCATCTCCCTGAATCACGTTTCAAGTAATTTCAGCAAAATTCTTTTCCATCTTAACTGTTGGGCCCCACTTTTCTTAGGATACAGCTTCTGTCTTTGGAGTTTGAGAGGTAGGGCTCCCCAGAGAGAAAAGAATGGGAATGTTCTATCCTAAGAGAAATGGATAGCAGTTGGAGTGAGGTTGGTTATTTTTGACCTTGCTTTGCCAGAACCAGCACTCCAACATATATTTGGAGGATTTCATTTATATCAGCTTGACTTCTGGAAGGGTGTGACTTCTTTTTTTCTAAAAAGAGCAAAAGATATTGGGTAAAATCCTTTAAGACTGCGTATCTGTAAAGTAAGAGATAATTTTATGTACTTATATTTTGATGTGAAATTGATTTTTCTTCCTTGAATTGAGATGGGGTTGATGAGAAGCTGAAAGGGGAAAATCCAGAAGGAGAGTATCTTGGATGCCACACAGGACAGCCCTAAATGAAAATGCACAGGTCTGGCCTCTTTGAAAGGTCCTTGCTGTGCCCTGGACTTGAGCTTCTGGGCTACAGATAGGGTATTGTTACATTCTGGTTCAGAAAGAGTTTTTTGTTTGCTTTGTTTTTTCCTTAGGATATTTAATGTTTAATTTAAAAATTAATGTTTAAATTAATGTAGATATTTCTGTAAATGACATTTACTTTAGTTGATTTTTCTGGAGTTATTTTTTGTCAAAGAAGAGCGCTCTCATATCTCCTTTTTTTTCCCAGAGGACTCTTGCTTTTAGGGGTAAACTAAAGCAGCTGTAGGATTTTTTTCTTTCATTTTAAGGACCTTGTTTCAAGGTTATGTTTGGGTTATGTTTCAATTTATTCATAAACTGGAACCTTCTGGGTTTTAATTCAGGTCAGGCATGAATGCATTACAGTGCTGGCCAGTCTTGTCATTTTTTTTTTTTTTTTTGCGGTACGCGGGCCTCTCACTGTTGTGGCCTCTCCCGTTGCGGAGCACAGGTTCCGGACGCGCAGGCTCAGTGGCCATGGCTCACGGGCCCAGCCGCTCCGCAACATGTGGGATCTTCCTGGACTGGGGCACGAACCCGCATCCCCTGCATCGGCAGGCGGACTCTTAACCACTACGCCACCAGGGAAGCCCTGAATCTCCTTTTTAAAAATGAACCCAGGGGCTTCCCTGGTGGCGCAGTGGTTGAGAATCAGCCTGCCAATGCAGGGGACACAGGTTCGAGCCCTGGTCCGGGAAGATCCCACGTGCCGTGGAGCAACTAAGCCCGTGAGCCACAACTACTGAGCCCATGTGCCACAACTACTGAAGCCCGTGCGCCTAGAGCCCATGCTCTGCAACAAGAGGAGCGACCGCAATGAGAAGCCCTCGCCCGCAACGAAGAGTAACCCCTGCTTGGCGCAACCAGAGAAAAGCCCACGTGCAGCAGCGAAGACCCAACACAGCCAAAAATATAAAAAATAAAAAATGAAAATGAACCCAGCAGGAATTGTGAGGAGAAGTTTCTGATAGTTTCTTGCATAGTAAATCTGTGACTGAGGCAAGCAGGCTGTCTTAATTTTTTTTTTTTAATCAAGGTATAATTGACATACAACGTTATATTAGTTTCTAGAGTATGACATAATGATTTGATATTTCTATATGTTGGGAAATGATCACCTCAGTAAATCTCATTAACATCTGTCATCATACATAGTTACAGTTTTTTCCTGTCTTAAAATTGTAAAGAGCTGTCATTCTTTTTTTGGCTGCGCTGCATGGCATGCGGGATCTTAGTTCCCTGACCCGGGATTGAACCCGTGCCCCCTGCAGTGGAAATGCAGTTTTAACCACTGGACCGCTAGGGAAGTCCCAAGAGTTGTTATTCTTACTTTATTGGACTTCCTTTCTGGTTTGGAGAAACTTTCATTTTTAAATTGAATGTGTAGCAAAAGCATTTGTGAGTTTTCCTCCCATGGTTCTTTGCTTATCGTTTTCTTCAAGGAGACCAAGGGAAGTCCTAGAAGAGAACTTCCTGTTAAAAGAAAAGACAACGTCCTCATTTGTTGGTTCTCTGAGCTCTAATCTCTAATGTTACTCCTATATTATAGTTATTTTTCAAATGACCTTAAAGCTATTATACGATCATTTGCATAAATATTCTCATCTCCCTTTGTAAGCTGCTTGAGGACAGCACACAGCATCCTTCAGCATAAGTGCTTTTCAGTACTTATTCAGCCAGTGAATGAATCTAGACTCTTGTCATCAGCCTCCTTCTCTATTCTTATTTCCTTAGTAGTATCTGACAGACTCTTCTATTACAGTCAGACTGGTTTCCTCACTCTTTTTTCTGACTGGCTCATTCTCATCTCTATGCCTTTGCAGCGACTATTTTCTTTGTCAGGACTACCTTTTCTCCTAGTAAAATTTACCTGTGGTTTCACGGCCTGGTTGATGTCCTTTCATCAGGAAACCAACTGACTACTTTAGTCCTTATTAATCTCTTCTATTTTTAAGCTATTGTTGTATTCAGTGACAGTTTAACACTTAACTGACAGCTGTTTATTTGTTTTGTTTATGTTGTTTTTGCCTCCTCAGTTAGACTTTAGATTTTGTGAGTGTAATGACAAGGTCTTCTACCTTTGGGAACTTGTAAGGTGCTAAACATATCAATATATCAGTAAAGATGTATTGAGCACATTTATTTACAAGATCTACTGAGAGGGTGAGAGATACATAGAAGGCAGATACCCTGCTCTCAAGGAGCTTTCAGTCTAGTAACTTCTCAACAAATAGCTGTTTGGGCTTTAAAAATATTAATTTAAAGTAATTGTCTTTTGAGTGAGCACGTAGAAACTATTTTATACTTGAGTGATAAGATAGCATTTAAACAACCCCATTGGAAATGGTTCTGGGAAAATGGCAGTTTGAGCACATCTCTGCTGCCCTCTTTTTTTAAAACTCAGTTCAAGTAAAATAACAATTTCAAAGCTTAGAACAAAAATACTAAGAGTTGGAATGGGAACTCATGAAAGTCGAAGGACTTGGAGGATAGATCCAGGAAACCAAAAATGCAGATAACAAGAATTTTAGAAGGAGGAATAAGTCATAGAAGAAAAATTCCCTGAGCCAAAAAAAGATTGCAGATTGAAAAAGACTGAAGATTGAATGAGTTCACTGTGTTCCAGGCAAGATCGATGAGAAAAGGCACAAACCTAGGCATATTCTGATAAAATTCTTGAATTCAGTGGTAAAGACAAAAAAAAACACCTACAAGTAAGTTCCTAGATAGAAAGATAAAGATTCAAAAGAAAAGAAAAGGTGAGAAACATTCAAAAGAAGATAAAGATACAAAAGAAAAAGTTAAAACTACCACAAAACAGACTGTTCTCATTTGCATCACTATAGTGTTAGTGTAAGAAGCAGACTATTTAGAGAAAAGGTCCACTCCAAAAATCTTATAGGCAGTCTAGATACTATTCACCTTTCAGGGAAAAGAAAGCTCTGTGTGGGTGTGCAAGGATTCACATTATATCACCCATAGACTCTAATCTGGACAGTATACTCTAATCAAACAAACAATATTTCCTCTCCTCCTTCCAAAGTAGGAAGAGGAGAGGAAACAGTGATAGACAATGGACTTTGAAATATATATATATCATATATTATTGTTACTCTATGTTACATATAATATATGTATCAATATAATTACATACATTGAGAGTGATAAGGAATGTGTAATATAAATGCTAAGTAAGGATCTTTGAAATTGGAGACACATATTGAAAGAGAAAACCTTGCTGTCTGAAGGAAATATTCTAAATGATTCCAGCAAAACTTGGACATCGCAGGACAGGGTAGTGTGTGGTGAGTGGGAACTAAAAGCATTCTTTGGTATCATTGAGATGTTGGCAGGGGAAGTATGGCAATGAACTGCCTTTGTGAGGAGAAGAATACTTCATTTATAATAGTGCTAAAAAAATTGTAAAATACTTAAGGGAAAGTATCACAAGAAAGGCACAGGCTCTGTGTGAAGAAAATTGTAAAAGATTAAGGGTGATCTGAAAAAAATGGAAATATATACCATGTTCCTGGATGGGAAAACTAAATAGATGTAAATTTAATGGAAATTAATTACAACTCCAGTGGAGAATTCTTTTGGGGGTGGCGAAATAGGTAAAACAATCTGTGTTCAGATAGAAGAATAAATGTTTTAGAATAGCCAAGAATATTTAGGCACAGAATAGTGAGGTGGTCCTTGCTTTACCATGTATTGAAACAGATTCTAAAATGATCATACTCAAAGCAGTGTGGTATCAGCATGTGAATAAGGATGAGCAAACAATAAAGTATCCCAATCCTTGTATATGTAAGAAACATAATTTTAAAAACATGAAGGTTTTGCAAGCTTAGACTAGCTTTCTTTCCAATTGTCTCAGATTAACAAAAGATCTTAAAGTAAGTTGGCCAGGGCTCCATAGGACATCAGAAATACTGATATTGTATTTATCCTTGATACTCTATTTATCCTGCCAAGAGGAGCACACTGGAACCATTCCTCCTGCAGTGTCTTTCCAGTGCCTCTACAAACAAAGCTTAATATTGTGGCATCTGGCAAAGGAAAAATATTTAAAGGGTTCATCTTAATTTTCACAGAGCAGGCAATGAAGGGGTGATTTGGAGCTGAGAAGCAATAAATTGATAACTGGCACATTCTTGACTCCTCTCTTTTCTTCAATCCAACGGCCCGTATCTAGTCCATCAGTAAGTCTACCTTGGTGCTACCTTGAGAAATACCCTCGCATCTGCTTCTCCATCATTGATCACTGCCGATCATCACCTTGCCTCCGTTACCTCATCTGTAGCTTCATAGTGCCTTATCTCGTGTCCCTGCTTTTTTCTCTCTAACCTATTTTCCAAACCTAATTTGTAAAATACAAATTAGATCATGTCGCTTCCCTGCCATTGAATTTCCTTCAGTGGACTTCTGTCTTTTAAATAAAATTCCAGGGACTTCACTGGTGGCACAGTGGTTAAGAATCCACCTGCCAATTCAGGGGACACGGGTTTGATCCCTGGTCCAGGAAGATCCCTGGATCTTAGTTGCTGCGGAGCAACTAACCCTGCGAGCCACAACTACTGAGCCCGCACACCACAACTACTGGGTCTGTGCTCTAGAGCCCACGAGCCACAACTACTGAGCCCACGCGCTGCAACAGCTGAAGCCCGCGCGCCTAGAGCCCGTGCTCTGCAACAAGAGAAGCCACCGCAATGAGAAGCCCATGCACCGCAACAAAGAGTAGCCTCCACTCGCTGCAACTAGAGAAAGCCTGCGCGCAGCAAGGAAGACCCAATGGACCCAAAAATAAATAAAATTAAAAAAAAAAGTAAAATAAAATTCCAGCTCCTGTTCCATGGTCTACAAGGCCAGCACTCCTGTTCCCCCATCTACTTTGCTTCAGCCACACTGGCTGACTCTTCTTTCCCTCCTTTCTCTTTTCCTCCCTCTCTCCTTTTCTTTTTTCCCTCTCATTCTTTTCCTCTCTTCCTTCTTTCTCTGCCTCCCTCCCTTTCTCTTTTCTTTTCCTTTTTATTTATTTAGCTACTATTTACTGAGTGCCTACTTTATGCCACATAGGTACAGGCAATACGGCAGTGATTGAAATAACAAAACTCCCTGCCCTTAAGGGGCTTACATTCTGTAGGAATAGACAGAAATTAATAAGTAATTTATATTGCCTGTCAGATGGTAAAAATTTCAGTGGAGAAAAATCATGAAGAGCAATAGAGAATACTGGGGCCGGTCAGTGAATACAATTTAAAGTAGGGAGTCAGGGATGACTTCATCATAAGATGGCACTCGAACAGAAACCTGAGGGTGGTGAGGCTTTTTCTCTCCTTTGAACAAACCATGCTTGTTCCTGCCTCCAGACCTTGTTCCTTGCTTTTCTTCTGCTGGGAATGCTCTGCTCCAAGTGCTGTGCTTGGCTGGCAACTTTGCCTCCTTTCTGTCTCAGCTCAAAAGTGACCTTCTCAGAGATGCCTTCCCTGACTGCTGAGTTTAAATGAGCAGCTCCTCCCCACTTTCCCCATCTCATCTTTTTATTTATTTATTTTGAAGTCAAAGTGATTATTTATTTATTTATTTATTTTTGGCTGTGTTGGGTCTTCGTTGCTGTGCGCTGCCTTTCTCTAGTTATGGTGTGCGAGGTTACTCTTCGTTATGGTGCGTGGGCTTCTCATTGTGGTGGCTTCTCTTGTGGAGCACAGGCTCTAGGTGTGAGGGCTTCAGTAGTTGTGGCCAGTGGGCTTCAGTAGTTGTGGCTTGCGGGCTCTAGAGTGCAGACTCAGTAGTTGTGGCACACAGGCTTAGTTGCTCCGTGGCATGTGGGATCTTCCCGGGCCAGGGCTTGAACCCATGTCCCCTGCATTGGCAGGCAGATTCTCAACCACTGCACCACCAGGGAAGCCCTCATCTGTTTTTTTTTTTCTGTTTAAAATTTTCTATTTAATACCACCATTTGAAATGATCTTGTTTGTGTATTTATTATCTGATTCCAGTAAAATGTTAGTTCTGTGAGAGGCCTTGCTGCCTTGCTCCCTGCTGGATGCCAGGACCTAGAATAGAAGACACTCAGTAGACACTTGTTCACGAATAGATGGACTTTGCAGGGAGAAGATTCCAACAGGATTCCTTAGATGGTGATAGCTTTACAGAGTAAAGAAATGTCGGCTCTGTCCCAGGGCCTCTGCTGGGAAGGGACAGGGACCCCTGTGGAAGCTGGCCAGGGCTGGAACTCAGGGGCCCATGATGTTTCCTGGCATTCGGTTAGTTTCTCATGTTTGTTTTTCCTTTGTTTCCTTCACCTATTTATCTGCACGCTCTGATTTTCCATGTGACTTTTACAGTTGGGTGGTGTGTGACAACTTTCCATTTTATCAGCGGACCTGGCTCTTTGGCCCATACATTTCAGTTCAGCTGATATTTATTATGCAGAAGTGTATAGAAGATGCAGTGCCAAGCCTGGTAGAGCGCTTGCATGAGAGCCAGAGCTGGAGCCAGGCCGCTGAGGACCTCTGCTCCCTGCATGTAGGGACGTTCACTTCTGTGTTGACTTATACTTGCCTGTGTGTCGATTCCCTTTTCCTCTACCTTGACCAACTGTATTACTCACAGGATCTGATCTGAGGTGTAAGCTCATTGGGTGAGTTTTTCTGTAGAATAGATAGTGTAAGCAACCTCGTTTTGGTTTAACTGGTCAGTCCTGGTTGGGAAAAACTAAATATTTCCCATGTTTGGTTTTTCAACATGTTTTCTTGGCCACATTACATCTTTTCCAAAATGTTGGAAAACCAGGGAAGTGAAATATTTAGCCATATGGTGAGTATTTGGTTTGTTGAACTGTCACACCTTTGGACAGTTTATCGTAGTTTATGCGAATTGTGTGGCCAGCTAGACTTCTGAGGGCATTCATAGGCCGCCCATAATATGTCTACCTGTATGCATACAACACTTTTATTTTAGGTCCCAATGTTTTCTCTCAGGTGCCTCTTTGAGTACCTGTGTCCAAGATGTTGTTCAGACACTAAATTTATTGTAATTGTACACATAGGATAAATATAATAAAAATCTCCAATATTCCATTTATTTATTATTCTGTCATCAACTTGAAGTTTATCTTTGTGGCTGAGAAATAGAACTTGTGAAACATCTTAATAATTAATATTATCCTATTTCAGCAAGGGTTGAAAGAAATATGATTTAGATGATTATCATGTTGAAAACAAGACTAAAGTATTATATGTTTATCAACCAGAGATCACCATTGACAGAAGTAGTAAATTGCTCAGAATTCTGAATTTGATTTGATTATCTTCTAACTTTTCCTTGCAATTGTAGAAAAAAGAGTTTTTTATTAGAGGTAGGGATTCTTTCCTGCCTTCCCCTCCACCCCCCCCGCCCCAGTCAGATTTTTTTTTTTTTTGCGGTACGCGGGCCTCTCACTGTTGCGGCCTCTCCTGTTGTGGAGCACAGGCTCCGGACGCGCAGGCTCAGCGGCCATGGCTCACGGGCCCAGCCGCTCCGCGGCATGTGGGATCTTCCCGGACCGGGGCACGAACCCGCGTCCCCTGCATCGGCAGGCGGACTCTCAACCACTGCGCCACCAGGGAAGCCCCCCAATCAGTTTTAGTTGTCTGTTTCCATATCTATAAAATGTGGTTAAGAATGCTATCAACCTTATAGGGTTGATGTGAGAATTAAGTTAGTTAATACATAAAAATACAGTGATTAGAACAGTGCCCAGCCAGGAAGTCCCTGACAGTAGTTTTTTGCAGAGATAGGATATTGCAAACAGTATGTTTATTGCATAACAAATGCCATAAGGAAGGCATGTACAAATACTGAGGGTGCTCAGGCAAAGGGCGTTCATGTACCTTTGTTGTTTCTGGGGAGGAGTATCGCTCAGGCTCAGAGTCATCAGTTGAATAGGAGTTTGGTGGGAGGACAGACCAGGGAGGAGGATAGTTTAGGTTTGGAGAAAGACATGGGTTTGTGAATCACTGGAGTATGCTGGAGGAATTACGATGATTTAGTAGTCATTGCTAGAGCATAAAGAGTAAGCTCAGTAGGTCCAATAAGCCTGGACAGGTGGGTAGGTCTTAGAATCTTAAATTTTATCTCGTAGGTTCTTGCTTCTCAGTAGGAAATGTGCCAGGGTACTCAAAACTGTAGGATAAACATGGTACAAGAATCTTCTTGGGGTATCCATTTAATTGAATTTTGGGGAAATTATTGCTACATTAAAACATGAATATATTATAATACAGGATTTAAAATCCAAGATAAAATATAATTTTAACTTTTTAAATAAAGAAATAGTACATTTTGCCTTAGTTGCTGGCTTTTTCAGGCTGTGCCTCTTCTAGACCCTCCATTCCCCCCCATCACTTTCTTCAGGTGAAAGTTTAAAAAGCACCCATGTAGGTCATGGGGAATCATTGAGGAATTGTAAGCAGGAGTGGATGACATCTGTATTTGGTGGAGATCAGCCTAGAGGGGGATGGTTTCAGGCTCCTGTGTCACACAGTCAAGGGTCACCATTCACATAGAATCCAATGCGAAATACCTTAAGTAGATAAGAACAGGGCAAGAGGGCAAGACAGGACAGGGAGAGTTGTAAGGTGGCTACTGAAATGAGCTGGTGGCCTCTGCAGTGGGATTGGGGAAGTGGGAATGAAAAAAGGTATTTAAGGAGAGAGAATCGATGAGACTCGTGTAGAAGAGGAGAGCGTGTGATGTGTTGGAAGAACCTAAGTTGACGCCTAAGAAACTTAAATTTCTGGCTTAGCATCTTGAGGGAAGGAGGGCACCATTTTCTAGTACAGGGAATAGCAGAAGAACAGTTTGGAGTACGGGAGGAGATAAATTCAGTGTTCCTGAATTGGAGGGGTCTTTGGGCCATGCGGGTGAAGGTGTGTAGCGGGCAGTTGGCTATGTGTGTGTGGAGCTCTTTAGAAAGGCCTGTCCTGATGACACACCTTCAGTTCTCCCGAGTGGCCATCACTGGCAATGAGGCCCACGGGCATGACTGAGGTGGTCTGAGGGGAGCACAGCAAGTGAGGAGAGGCTAAACAGAGAGCTCTGGAAGTGCTGCCATTTAAGGGGGGAGGCTGAAGGAAAGGAACCTGAGAAACTGTCAGAGGTATGTGTGGCCAAAGAGGGAGGAGAAGAGCAAAGCAGCAGGGAATTTCAAGAAGTGCCTGTCGCTGCAAGAGAGTTTAAGAGTAGACTGGAAATGCCGTCCAGATTTACCCGTGGAGGAGGCCACTGCTGGTGACCTTTGCCTGAGCTGTTTCAGTGGTGCTGGGGGTGGGGACTGCAAACCTGTCCGGAGAGGGTGAGGCATCCAAGGCGGGAGAGGAAGTAGAGGCAGGCTGCCCGCGCTGCTCTTGCGAGCCTGGCTCTGTGAAGTGGAGGAGAGAACAGTAGCTAGGATGCTTATACATTCACCTCCTCTTTCTCTCCCACTGGAAAGTAAGTTGCACGAGGGCAGGAACTTCATTTTATTTACTGCTATATCTCCAGGGTAGAAGAGAGCTCCTGGCACCTAGTAGGTGCTCAATAAATATTTGGTGGCTGAATTAATGAGTTATGTTAAGATGGGAGAGACTTGAGCATGTTCATTTGTAGGGTGGAAGGGTAAGAGGTCTTGGAGAGGAAGGTTTGAAGGTCTAGAGGAGAAAGGATGTGATGGAACATGGTCTCCATGAGTCAGGAAAGTTTGAGATTCCAAGCCCCTCTGGAGTGACTATCCAGGATACCAGGAGTGGCTCCTTTTCTGCTGAAACTGAAGGAAAGGAGGAACGGATGGGAGCAGAGGTAGATGTTTACAGGTGGTGGAGGAGGAAGTTGAGGGAGTTCCCTCCTGATGGTCTTACGAGTATTCTCTGAGTTAAAAATAAATTAAGAATGAGTATCATGTGTGTATCCTTGGAAAACATTTTGTGAAGACATACAAAAAAGCCACCCCTATTTAAGCAGCTATGCTTATGGGGAGAGTCACAGACAGGTAATTGTAGGCACACACAAGGTTGTGGTCGGTGATATAAAGGGTAGATGAGGTAAGGATGCACCCAGGGGATGAGTAAGAAGGTGAGACAAGAGGTCTCAAGTTTCAGACGGGAATGCAGGGAGTGGCTGGGAGCTGGGAGGAGGGATCCACACACACTGTGCACGCCATTTCACCCTGCCCCAGGAACCTTCTGTCAGTAGGAGACTGTCCTTGGATCATGGGGAAGTGGGAGGAGAGGCAGTGCATGGAGCTTGGTCTTTCCTCTTTGAGATAAAATGAACTGAAACCTGAGGCTTGAGGGAAGTAGAGTCACTCATTGTTAGTAACTCTTCTGGTTCTAACCAGGCTGGTTTTCCAGTGATTTATTTCTGATTCATTTGATAGGAAACTGCTTTCCCAACTTTTGTCAAACCTGTTATCTGAAATGATTTGTCTGTTTAGAAGCACAGGTAGTAGTGAGAAAGGATATGAGAGTGTCGCAGTGAGTCATGAAGAACAAGACATGACCATATTTATTTACTACATCAGGCTTTAGCTAGAATTAATTTAAAGAATATTGAAGTGTCCATTTTATTTTAATTAGCAATTGTTTAGTAATAAAGTTTCACTTGTTCAGAATTCTCTATTTTCAGTCTATTCGAGTTCAAGACTACTTACTTCTCAGAAACTTTCTGAAAGGGAAACTAGAGTAGTAAGGATGGGTCTTTTAGTCTTCTAGACTTTCATTGAAATTAAATAACCCAGTGAAGCAAATTTTGTTTTTGTCTTTTGCTATTAACCTTAATGGCCATTATTGCAAATCAGTCTCTGATAGCTAAGCAGCATGAGGCAAGTTAGAGTTGAACTTGAGTCCTGGCTACTTCTGTTCTTGGATTTCTCACATGTTAAAACACGTTCCCTATAAAATGAGCAGAGGATCTTTCAGAAAGGGATCTGATTCTAAGAGTTAAAGGGGTTTTGCTTAGAACAAATTGCAAATTCTAATCACTTATTTAACTGCCCTATCAGGGAAGGCAGGTTTATGGTGTAAAAAGCACCTGTCAATTTTTGGAGATGGAGAGCAGTACCTTTTTTTCTCTTGACAGGAGGTGAAATCAGCGGTTGACTAAGACATGCTAATTGGAACTTGGTATCGTCTCAGTTGGCTCAGTACTTAGAATTCATTTTCTCTAAGCCAGTGGTCCCCAATCTTTCTGGCACCAGGGACTGCTTTCGTGGAAGACAATTTTTCCACAGATGGGGTGGGGGGAGGGTTCAGGTGGAATGGGGGCGATGGGGAGCAGCAGAGGAAGCTTCGCTCGCTCGCCCGCCCCTCACCTCCTGCTTGCGTCCCGGTTCCTAACAGGCCGTGGACCGGAACCAGTCAGCAGCCCGGGGGTTGGGGACCCTTGCTGCAAGCCATCCCAGTTCTGATGGGGAATGGGGGGAAACCCTATGTGCCTCCACCTCATTCCCCCCAATTCTAAGTTTTTTAGCCATTAGTTGAATAGTTAGAACTCCAGTTAGGCCTTTATTTGGGGGAAGAAGAACGACTTTATCAGCATTTGGGGGAGAACCTAGGGGACAAGAGAGTCTTCAGGTCAATTTGGCATCAACAAGCTGAGGACCCGTTTCTCATTTTTACAGAGAACTAAGTTATAGCCAGACCCCTATTTTCCTGGAATTTATGGTGTGTGTGTGTGTGTGTGTGTCTAAGAGAACATGTTGAAGACTTTTGAAAGAGACCTGACGTCTGGACCCTCTTTACAGATTGTCATTTTTGTTGCCTTTTACGGGAATCAACTGGGAAAGCATTCTGAGATGAGGCATGTCAGAGGCAGTGAGTGAGGTAACAGGGAAAAGGTCACTGGGTTCTGGTCCCATATCTGCTATTTCTTTGTGACCTCAGGCAAATCATTTAACCTTTCCTGGCCGCTGGGAGATGAAGTGGCTAGATGAGGGAATCTAGTTCTTTCCAGCTCTTAATTCCTGAGGTGACCTGTGAGTATGGTTTAGGAAAATGTATGAAGAAAAAAATCATATATATATATATATATTTTTTTTTTTTTCTTTTTTTCCCTTGGCCGTGACATACCGCGCAGCACGTGGGATCTTAGTTGCCCGACCAGGGATTAAACCTGGATCCCCCCTGCAGTGGAAGCAGAGCCCTAACCACTGGACCGCCAGGGAATTCCTGAGGAAATCCTGTTGATATCTTAAATTCATTAAGACAGTTATCATTTAAAGGAAATCCATGTATAATGAGAATCATCAGTTGCCTAATTTATATTCATTCAGTCAAAACTTATATATTGAATTTTCCTAAAGTGAGGTATACATTTAATTATTCAGGATGTGTGCTGTTATTATTTTGGTCTAGTGAGGCTTAGGGGATGGAACTTTCATTCTGACTCTTACAAGTTACAGCTTATCAAATTCCCCTCCTAATGCATCTCCTCTTCCCTTTGTCCCTCTATGCCTCCCCAACCTCAGCATCCTGCGTGTTTATCTTTGGTAATGCCTGTGTTCCCTTACATTTCTTTCCTTTTTTTTTTTTTAAGATTTATTTATTATTTATTTATTTATTTATGGCTGGTATTGGTTGTGGCATGAGGGATCTTCGTTGAGGCATGGGGGATCTTTTGTTGCAGCGCGTGGGCTCTTAGTTGTGCTGCATGAGCTTCTCTAGTTGTGTGTGGGTTTTCTATCTCTAGTTGTGGCGCATAGGCTCCAGGGCGCATGGGCTCTGTAGTTTGCAGCACGCGGGCTCTCTAGTTGAGGTGCACAAGCTCAGTAGTTGTGGTGCACGGGCTTAGTCACCCCACGGCATGTGGGATCTTAGTTCCCCGACCAGGGATAGAACCTGGATTGAACCCATGTCCCCTGCATTGTAAGGTGGATTCTTAACCACTGCACCACCAGGGAAGTCCCCCCTTACATTTCTGTTTATCCTTCCCAGAGGCTGGAAATCATGTCTTATTTGTCTTTACTTTCCTTATTGTAAAACATTGAGGGGAAGAAAGGTAATATGTGAGGAAATAGGTAACAGCAGAGTCAAAGATGGCCCAGATTTTAATTTGGGGTAATGGGAGAATGTTTACGTTATACGTAGAAATACCTGAGGTGCTGGTTTGGGGAGAAGATGATGAATATAATTTTGGACATGATGGAATCTGTGGCACTGGCAGGACATTCAGGTAGACTGTTCAATAGGCAGTTAGAAATGGTGACATATCCTGGAGCGGTTGGAGGATTTGAGCATCATCTTCATGAGGTTCATCAGGGTGAGTCAGATCTTTGAAAGGGAAAGTGAAAAATGAAGCTAAGGGGGGATGCCTGTATTTAGGAAGCTAGAGGAGAAAGAAGAGTCATCCAGGCTGCCAGAGGTGATCGCAGAAATAGGAGGTGTACTGGGGTGCATAGTAAGTGGCTTTTATGGAGGTAAATACTCAACTATGTTAAAGCTACAGAGAGGTTAGGAGAATTAGATGAGGGAGTACAGATGATTGGATTAGTCAGTTCCAGTCCTGTGGCTGGACCAGAGGCTACATTAAAAAGTGATGAGGACACAGAAGCAATGAGTCTGTAGGCTTCTTAGTTTGAAGTTGGGAAAAATGAATTAAAGAACAAGGGCAGGTTCAAAGGAGTACTTATTTCTCTTACTTTATTTTTATTTTTTAATAATAGAGGATACTGAGAAATCTTTATAGGCCTGGGAGGCTAAGAATGGAGGCTAAGAAAAGATTGTGTTGGCTCGGGAGATTTGGACACAGATTAGATCCCTGGAGGGTAGATGAGGGTGAATTTGAGAGCAGGCTGCCGTCAGGTTGGAGAGGAGGGAGGAGCATCTCTCTGAGACAGGAAGAATGGTTTGGTTGAAAAAAATGATTTAGGGAGAGGAAATTGGTGTGGGATTAAAGGGAAAAGAATATTCAGAAAGATGGAAGCATGGGGTTTTGAGAAATGTGAAAAGAATTAGAGCAGCAGCTGCAGGGGAGTTCCGGAGGAATTAATGAAACAATGAAAGCAATGCTGGTGCTTGTAGGCAGACAGAGTGTGGTCAGCATGAATTTGGAGGGGACACAGTTGTGATGCTTGTGTCCAACTGTGAGATCAGGGTGTCATAAAAGTCGTCAGTGTGAATGACGCTGGCTACAAAGACAGTGACAGGACCTGGGGTCTGGGGGGAAGCAAAAGAAACCAGCAGTAAAGATGGAATGTGCTCTGGGGGCTTCAGGACTTCAGTGCCCTAACCTGGGCTTCGTAGTTGAGACCAGCAGCATTCCTGAGTCCCTGTGTGTTTGTTTTTATGAAGCAGGAAAAAAGATGGTCTTATTTAAGGGTTATTGAAGTGGAAATGAGGTATGAGAATACTTGTAAGAATACTGTGCATTTTTTTCCTATTAAATTAAAAAAAAAATGGCATGGGAACATTGTTGAAAAACTCCATGAAATGGAAAAATAGCCTCCCTCCTCCCCCCGCCCAGCCCCATCCCACTTCCCAAGGTGTAGCCATTTTTTATCAGTTCGTAGTATAACTTTCAATATGTTAAGTCACCTTTAGGAAGCATGTCTTGATTCTCTGCTATGAACAGTTGAGAAGTGTACCCATTTCCAGTACTCTTTCCTTCTGAGTTTTTGCAGTCATATTAGTGTTCTTTTTTAAAAAAAAAAACCCTTTATTTTTATTTTAAGTCTTTATTGAATATGTTACAGTATAGCTTCTGTTTTTTGTTTTGGTTTCTTGGCCTCCAGGCATGTGGGATCTTAGCTCCCCAACCAGGGATTGAACCCACATCCCCTGCATTGGAAGGTGAAGTCTTTAACCACTGGACCACTAGGGAAGTCCCTACTGGATCTACTTTCAATTTCGTCTCTGCTTTCTATATTCCTTCTCGGTCTTACTCAACTGCTGTTGTTTCTTGTACTTTAAGTTCTCATTTTTCTTGTATTCTTAAAATTTGGAGTAGTTATTTTTGATATGGGGTGCAAGAGAGTTAAACTTTTAAGTCCTTGCCTTTCAGTAACATCTTTATCTCTTATTTGATCGTCATTTCTGTGAATGTAACTTGTTTTTATACTCTGGATGCTTTTAGGGTTTGCTTTTCGTCTTTGACGTTCTGACGTTTTCCCTAGGGTGTGTCTAGGTGCCTGTCTCCTCCATCATCCTGTTTGGGGGTTAGAAGACTCTTTGAATTTACTGGTTGTCTTTCTGGAGCTCAGGGAGAATTTTGTTTTATTATTTCTTCCCTTCCATGTGCTATGTTTTTAAATCTGTTTTGTGTTTGCTGTCTTTCCTCTCTCTCTTTTACTTCCGTTTTAACAGCAGGTTTATTCTTAATTTTTTTTTTTTTTTTTTTTTGTGGTACGTGGGCCTCTCACTGTTGCGGCCTCTCCCGTTGCGGAGCACAGGCTCCGAACGCGCAGGCTCAGCGGCCATGGCTCACGGGCCCAGCCACTCCGTGGCATGTGGGATCTTCCCGGACCAGGGCACGAACCCGTGTCCCCTGCATCGGCAGGCGGACTCTCAACCACTGCGCCACCAGGGAAGCCCTCTTAATTTTTATAGGCGTGATATCCTCTGAGCATGCTAATTAGCATTTTTTTTAAAGTTCTCTTTTAATTCCTGAAATAACTAATATTTCCTTTGGGCCATGTTTTTCCAGAGGTCCATCTTGGTCTACTTTTCCTGTTCTGTTGGGTTTCCTCAGATGTCATTCGTGGTTGTTTGCAGTTAATGTGTCACTAGGTTGATTAGGTAGTTGGTGTGGTTTTCTTCTGGAGTTGAATAGGTCTTATTAGCTATTTACATTTTTATTATGGAATATCACACGCAAAAGAGTATATGTTATGTGTGTGCACAGTTTAAGGAAAAACAGCAAATTGTCCATGATCTAGTTTAAGAACTGAAACCTTAAAATACCTCTGAAGGCCCGTTGGGCCTGTCCTGTTACTTTCACCTCACTCTCAAATGTAACCATCATCCTGAATTTTGTTACTCATTCCCTATTTCTGCTTTATAGTTTGTATGTATCCCAAACAAAGTATTATTTAGTTTTGTAGGTTTGTGAACTTTAGGAGTGGAATCATGCTGTGTGTATTCTTCTGTGACTTGCTTTTTTTTTTTTTTTGCTCAGCATTGTTTAGGAGGTTCATTCTTGCTGATGCAGGTTACTGTAGTTCTTTTTTTGTTTTCCTGCTGCTCTGGCATTCCATTGCATGAATTCACCACATTTTATTAGTTCATTCACCAATTGGCAGATATTTCAGTTGTTTCTAGTTTTCTGCTGTTGCAAATGACATTGCTATGAACATTCCTGTGTATGCCTTCTACATTTAAATATATATATATTTTTTATACCTTTAGTCATGGATTTTCAAATGCATATATAAAAGTCTAGAATTAAACAGAACAAAATCTCTGGATAGGAAATTGTGAATGATTAAAAATGCTTTTATAAACTTCGTATTTTCCATAGTTCCTTACATGCCCTTAATTTTATGGTCTGGAATTTTAAAAAATCAACTGAACATACTCGCTATTTTTCTTTGGAAAACACAGAAAAGGATAAGAGTTGATAAGAGAAATTTGCATTAATAAATGTGGAAAAATTCAGTGCAACTTTCATAATGTTAACTGTGCTTTTTTGCATGCTTAAAGATTTTGTAGAGTCATTAACAATGCCATCTATATCAAGTTAGTCTATTTGTAAGTACTTCCAAGCTTGAATTATAGTGTTTATGTCAAGTTTGTAACTTTTTAAACTTCTTTTCTGTTACTTTCCTTTTCATCTACCATCAGTCACTCACATTTCCTTTGTCAGCATCATGCAGGATAAAGGAGACTTATCAAAAACATTTGCTATCTGAGGACAAAGAATATTTTTGAAAGCGTTCAAAAAATTTAAGAGATTTATTATAGGTTAATTAAGCTTTTGAATTGTGAAGATTTTGGTTTTTGTTTTTGTTTTAGTGGTAAGGTTTCTCAGAATGAAGCATGCCAAGCTTTTGATAATGATTTTTGATACTCTAAATAACACAGACTCACTTTGGGTAACAATTTTTCTATATTGCCTCACTGACTCAGAGCACCAGGTGACTGAGCAAATAGATCATTCAAAACAACTGATCAGGACTACCCTAGTGGTACAGTGGTTAAGAATCTACCTGCCAATGCAGGGGACACGGGTTCGATCCCTGGTCCGGGAAGATCCCACATGCTGCGGAGCAGCTAAGCCCGTGCACCACAACTACTGAGGCTGTGTGCCACAACTACTGAAGCCCTTGCGCCTAGAGCCCGTGCTCAGCAACAAGAGAAGCCACCACAGTGAGAAGCCCGGGCACCGCAACGAAGAGTAACCTCCGCTCACCGTAACAAGAGAAAGCCCATGCACAGCAATGGAGACCCAACGCAGCCAAAAATAAATTAAAAAATAATAATAACAAATAAAAATTTAAAAACCAACTGATCACAGAGCTTGGGAAATTTGTGTTCAATTTTCATTGATTGGCAATAGAACTGATAAATTTGGCCTCAGACATAAGGAAAAATCCATTTTATATACCAGTAAACTTTGTGGAACAGTTTTGTTTGACCTTCATTTAAAGATGCACCCCCTCTGATAAACATCACTCACAGGCCTCTGGAGTTCTTACTCTAAGACAAGTGTCATTCTTTGAGTGCTTCCTGAAGTACAAAACATGGTAATACTTCCATTTAAACATATTATGGGAGTTGCTTGAAAATTTCTGATGATCACACCGTGGTATTAAATTTGGGTAATGGAACTTGCTTGATGTAAGCAGTTTTTTTGTTTTTTTTTTAATTGTTTTTTTTTGAGGTACGCGGGCCTCTCACTGTTGTGGCCTCTCCCGTTGCGGAGCACAGGCTCTGGACGCACAGGCTCAGTGGCCGTGGCTCACGGACCCAGCCGCTCCGCGGCATGTGGGATCTTCCCGGACCGGGGCACGAACCCATGTCCCCTGCATCGGCAGGTGGACTCCCAACCACTGCGCCACCAGGGAAGCCCATCCTCAGTTGGTTTATGAAAGAACCTAAACCTCAAGTTTTGGAGGAATCCCAGAGGTCCTCCTCACTCGCACCACCTCTTTGCAGCAACATGTACTGTATAAACTTGAGAAAAATTGGCCATGATGCCAGTTTTAATTCAGGAAGGTCAAGTTTCAGAGTTGGGTGGAAGAAGAAAGTTGATAATAGTTTAGACTTATGTATGGCTTAGGAGATTAGAAAGTGAAAATTGGGGTTGATGCAACAACCCACTTAATGTCCATATTAACTCCTAAAATGCGAGCACTTTGTTTCTTATATCATCTCCTTTTCATATTTCACCAAACAAAATACTTCGTGATCTCTGTGCCCTACCATGGGAAAGCCTTTTAGAAATTTTATTTTGGTCTTGGATGACTTAAAATATTTGTGAATGTATTGTAGAGAAATGTTAGTTTTTCCCGTACAGAATGTGATGCTCTTATTTATTGATTAGTCCCATCTTAACAATATTTATAGAGTCTGGAGGAAAAGATGGGGAGAAAATGACCCAAATATTGTATTTAATATTTTAGTTATTTTTAAGGTAAGTTAGTAAGGGAAAGGGATCCATGTGTACTTGGTTTGAATGAGAGTCAAAATCCCTAAAAGTGCTTAGGGTGTTAGTAATAGTTGTAATTCCGGTTTGAAGTTTGCATTGTCGCAGTATAAAAACTGAACTGATGTACTGACAGTTGGAGGGGAAATTTCTTTTTTTTTTAATCCATGGTCACAGACAACTTCTGTTTGGAGAACAGAGAGAAAGGCAGGCTAAGAGAAATACAAATAGAAAATGTTTAATCCTGTGTTGTGGCTTACTGTAGCATTTCTTATCCCCTTAAATTTTGGACTAGACTTCTACTAGAATTCTGTGAACTTGAGTGGTATGTGTGATTGCCAGCTGTGTGACCTTTTGAAGTTTGGAACTTTCTGGAATCTTAATTCCTTGTACTCTCCAACCTGTAGTGTGGGAAGGTAACACACATACACACACACACACACACACACACACACACACACACACAATTAGGGCAGGCTAGAGAATCTCATAAATAAAATGGTAAAAGGCTACAGTTGTCTTGGAATTCATAAACACGTTTAAAAGTTCATTTTTTCATCTTCGTAGATGTGTATTTCAGTAAGTTTTTCCTCTCTTCATTTCCCTTCATAAAAGGAAAAGATTTTTTTATTCCTGAGTTATCACTCTCCTAAAATATACCGTTTTGCTCAGATCTGTGCTATGTATAGAGTGTTATATTCCTGCCCACGTCTGATGTGGAAGGAGAGACACAGAGAGGAGAGTGGTGACTGACTCAGAGAGATGTAAATGATCTTATTATACTTGAGCTGCAACCACACCTAGAAACCTTGACAATAACAGGGTCTGTGTTTGATATTCCTTACTTGTTAAATCCTGTCTGGATTTTATTATGTCACATGTGTGTTGTTCATCAGCAAAGTCGAACGGGTGCTAGAACAATTGCAAAGCTTTTATCAGACTCATGATTACACTGTTTCTCACTTTGGCCATACAAAGAAAATGAAACACATAACCAAAACAAATTTCTAGTTGTTTCTGGTATTGTTGGTCTGGTTCAGTGGTTTCAGTGCTACAGATCCTATACCAAGATAGATTTTCATGGGTAAATTCATTAAGGTTAAGATAGTCTCAATGTCTGTGGCAAGCCGTTAATGTTTTTAAAATAACTTTTCCCTCATTATAAAAATAACACATTTTAAAAAAAAAATTATTTATTTATTTTTGGCTGCATGGGGTCTTCGCTGCCGCGTGCAGGCTTTCTCTAGTTGCGGCAAGTGGGGGCTACTCTTCCTTGCAGTGCGCGGGCTTCTCATTGCAGTGGCTTCTCTTGTTGCAGAGCACCGGCTCTAGTAGTGCGGGCTTAAGTAGTTGTGGTGTGCGGGCTCAGTAGTTGTGGCTCACGGGCTCTAGAGCACAGGCACAGTAGTTGTGCCCAGGCTTAGTTGTTCCAAGGCACGTGGGACCTTCCCGGACCAGGGCTTGAACCTGTGTCCCCTGCAGTGGCAGGCAGATTCTTAACCACTGAACCACCTGGGAAGTCCCACACATGCTTAATTTTTAAAAAAAAAGGAAACTAAAGAAGAAAATGACTATTTCCTAAAACCTAACGCCCAAATATAAACACTAATGCTGTTAAGTAAGTCTCCTCTAGTCACTTTTCTATTTACATATCTTTAAAAAAAAAATCGAGGTACTGCAGTAAATTCAGTTTAGTTAACTTAAAAAAAAACTATTTTGAACATTTCCTATTTCATCATTCTTTAAAAACATGACTAAGTAATAGTCCATGGGTTTGGATATACCATAATATTTGGATATTCACCTACTGTTGGAATTATAGGTAGCTTTCAGTTTTTCTCCAGTAAACTGCTTTTAAAGTAAACTTTCAGGGAATTTCCTGGTGGTCCAGTGGTTAGGACTCAGCGCCTTCACTGCCAAGGGCTGCGTTCAATCCCTGGTCAGGGAACTAAGATCCTGCAAGCCTTGTGGTGTGGTCAAAAAAAAAAAAATTATAAAGTAAACTTTTAAATTGAAGTATAACTTATACAAAAAAAGAGTCCAAATGATAAACATATAGCTTAGAGAATTTGTAGTGAATTTTTATAACATGAACACACCCATGAAACCCCCCAGATCAAGAAAGAGTAAGTTAATTGCCAGCATCCAGAAGTTGTGCCCCTTCCTGGTTATTACCTCCCCAAAGTTAACCACTACTCCGGCTCCTTTCATCATTGATTGGTTTTGCCTGATATGAATTTTACATAAATGGAGTCATATGTATGTTCTCCTTAGTTCCTGGCTTCTGTTACTCAACATTGTATCTGTGAGTTTCATCATGTTGTTACTTACAGCAGTAGCTAATTCTTTTTATTCTATACAGTATTTAATTGCATGACTCTACTACAATTTATTGTTCATTCTACTGTTTGTGGACATACGGTTTATTTCCAGTTTTGGCTCTTATGAATGTTCTTCTATATGTCTTTTGGTGCTATACCTTGGATATATACCTGGTAGTGGAAATGTGTGGTCATATGTTCAGTTTTCATAGATATTATCAAACGGTTTCCCAAAGTGATTATACCAAATTCCCATCAACAATGTATGAGAGTTCCGTTTGGTCCTGTACTTACCAGCACTTGGTGTTGTTAGTTTTCTTACTTTTAACCATTCTAGTAGATACATAGTAGTAGTATTTCCTAGTGGTTTTGATAGTGAGCACCTTTTCATATGTTTATCAGCCTTTTGGATATGCCCTTCTGTGAAGTACTTGTTTAAATGTTTTGGCAATTTTTAAATTGTGTTTGTCTCTTTATTGATTTATAGGCATTCTTTATATATGCTGGGGATGAGTTCATTGGTTGCATACACTGCAAATATCTTCTCTCTGTGGCTTGACATTTTACTCTCTTAATGGTCTCTCTTGATTACACAGTAAACTTTAAAAAATTGACAGTGTTAATTTGGTAAAAATGTAGACACATCGTGCCTTGCCAGAGGTTACCTACTTGGAGGACAGTGCGTAAGGGGATAATAAAATCAGAAGTTCTGTTATAGTTAGCTTTGTCCAGCATAATGGCCATGGTTTGCCTCCCCAGCAGTGCCAGCTCTCTTACAAATAAATGTGGGCCCTTTGTTGCAGGGGGAACCAGCTGAGCACGTGGATGGATCGGTGAAATTTCTCTCTAACCCTGGGAGACTACTAAAAGCTCAATCCCTTTTAATATTGGCTTAGTAGAACCATGTTTTTATACTAAGTATTGTACATACAAGTTAATGCTTAAATTGCACGCAGTGGCATAGGATCTTGATATGTTTTAATCTATCCATTTAAAAAGTAGGGATTATATAAAAGAGTAAAAGTTGACTTTATTTTTCTCCAGACTTAGAAGAAAATAAGAGCTGCAAATCAAAAGCTAAAAATATAGGTACTGAGGGCAAAAAGACAGAAAGGAAGTATTATTTAGTGGTTAAGGACTCAGGTTGGAATTCTAGCTCTTCTGTTTACTAGTTTGGCAATTTTCGTATGGTATTTATCTTCCTTCAACTTTAGTTTCCTCATATTTGAAATGAGGGTAATAGTGAACCCACCTGGTAAGGCTTTTGTGAGGATTAAATGAGATAATTAATGGCAGGTGTCTGTGGCCCATAGAGCTCAATAAATGTTTATTTACTATTATTAGGAAGTAAAGGATAAAAATAAGGTTAAAAACATTTATTTATTTGTAAGGACAAACTGAATTTACATATGCTTTTGGGAAACCAGAACTTTTTTTGGCCGCACCACGCAGCTTGCGGGATCTTAGTTCCCCCACCAGGGATCAAACCCAGGCCTACGGCAGTGAAAGCACAGAATCCTAATCACTGGACTGCCAGGGAATTCCCGAGAAACCAGAATTTTTAAGAGAGCTAGAATAAAGATATAAGTTATCCTAAAGGTTTATAAATGCATATATTCAAAGATTGTTTTATCCCACTTTTCTCCTTTTGGCTTCAGAGTCATATCTAGATTTGAAACTGCCTCTCCTGTTTAAGCTTTTATCCTGTGGAGGTAACTCTTCCAATCAGCGTTTGTCAGTAGACACCAGGAGTTCAGTTTATACAGCTCAACCACTTGCACTTTTTAAAAAAAATAATTGATTTTTTAAAAAACACATAATACTTGAACTGTTTTTGTTTTTTGAACTGTTTTTTTAAAAGTTTTTCTTTGCTAAAAAATTAATCTCCCTCTAAGAATATAGTCATAATTTTCTGTGTTAAATCATCCTTTGATTCCTTCGGAAGACAATGAGGGAATCCTAAAATGAATTCTCTTCTTTAAGGGTAGAGAAGTAACATATAGGCATTGTCTCCTGGTTAAGAATTTATTCTATCCTTTCTGTGATTTGAGGTTCCAAAAAGAAAACAAGATATATCTGTAATATCTTATAAAAACAAAGGGAACTGGAGACTAGGTAAGTTTTAAAATATTTCTTCTGCCTTGGATTTCTAAATGAACAAAAGGAAAGAATAAACTTCATGAATATTATTCTCTACTGTTATAGACTGTCTAGATTAGTGCTTCTTAAAAAAACATTTTTTATTATGGAATATCTCATTCATAAGAGTAGAAAGAATAGTATAACAAATCCCTATGTACCCATCACCCAGTTTAACAATGATCAGTTTATGACCAGTCTTATTTCATTTATAACTCTGTTGTCTTCCCCCCACCCCATACTGTTTTAAAGCAAATCCCAGCTATATCATTTTATCCATAAATATTTTAGTACATATCTCTAGAAAATAAAAACCAAAACAAAAAACTCTTAACCAAAAACAAAAAAATAAACAAAAAAACCTCTTAAAAACAAAACAAAAAAACCCCATTATACTGTTATCACCTACAAAAAGAAAAATTTTAGTTTTGTCAAGTATTCAGGCATGTGTTCAGAATTTCCCCAATTGGCCCATTGATTTTTCGTCTTCTTTAACTGTTTGTTTGAATTGGGTGCTTTTTGGCTGCTGTCCTGTTCCCAGTGTGCTGTATTTTGACATTGTATTTCATGTGTGGATTTTTCATAACCCTAGGATTTGAAGGAGGGTGGGGAAGGGGACTAGCAGAAGTATAAGAATCTTACACGAGTGTATGAGTTAGTAGGCTGGTCTGTGGCTCTGATTATTTGAACAGGAGGAAAGTAATCAGTGCAAATTGGCCAATAGGCAGGTGCCGTTCTCCTTTAAATTTCACAAAAGTGTCTCTACATTTGCTGTTGCCACTCCATCCTTCCTACTGTGCCTTCTGCCTTCCTCCTTCCCTGGACATGTTCAATGTGTATCTAAAATATTTTATGCTCTTTTGTTTTAAAATTGTTTTTAACCTGTGTTTGGGTCCTTGCCTCACTCTATTGTGATTATCTTTCTACTTGCTTTTCTTCCTTATCTCAATGAAAACCCCTTGAGGACAGGTACTTCCTTGTTTACAGTTAACAGTTCCAGTACCTAGCACAACTTAGAGTTAGTGCTCAGTAAATGTTGTGGAACTGTAACTAGGTTTTCCGTATTAATATTAATTGTTATAATTTATTACAAGACTTCAGATCTATTATAATATTTACCTCTTTGTATTAAAATAAGTCATGATGACTGACAGTCTTCTGTGTTGGGCATTGCCCTTGGCCCTTTACATGAATTTTCTTTAATCCTTATAGTAACTAATGGATAGATAGAATCCCCATTTTATATTTGAAGAAACTGAAGGTCGAGAGGTTTATTAGTTTTCTTAAGGCCATACACGTCCATGCCACTCTGGCTTTTAAGCCAGTGCTCTTTCCATTACATCACATCCCCTCAAAGGGTTGATGTGTCTGCATGGGGGAGAGAGGGAGAGACTGATATGAAACTTAGGACACTGCCTTTGCCTCTGAAATAGTATTCAAGAAGAGTAGGCAGGACTTCCCTGGTGGCGCAGTGGTTAAGAATCCGCCTGCCAATACCGGGGACACGGATTCTAGCCCTGGTCTGTGAAGATCCCACATGCCACGGAGCAACTAAACACACACGCCACAGCTGCTGAGCCTGTGCTCTAAAGCCAGCGAAGCACAACTACGAAGCCCACGTGCCACAACTACTGAAGTCCACGCTCCTAGAGCCCATGCTCCGCCGCAAGAGAGCCACCGCAATGAGAAGCCTGCGCACTGCAACGAAGAGTAGCCCCCGCTCGCCGCAACTAGAGAAAGCCTGCATGCAGCAACAAAGACCCAATGCAGCCAAAAATAAATAAATAAATAAATATATATATATATATATATATATATATATTTATATTTAAAAAGAGGAGTAGGCAGGACCAAGTCAGAGGTCAGTTATCAAGAGGCTGTATAAAAAGTTTCCATGAAGGGACTAGGGGGATAGGAAGTAGACCAGGAAATAAATTGGGAGGGTCAGAGCAGGAAAAGCTGCTTAGTTAGACATCAGACTGGAAGGCCTGGAGGAGATAGGAGGCTGGAGAGGCAAAGATAGAGACAGAGAAGGGACAGGGTACAGGCATGTCACAAACTGGTTTGAGTCAAATCTCACAAACGTGAAGTTCCTTTAGCATAAGTCCCCGTAAAGCACAGTTTGACATTTCTTGCTGGGCTAGGGGTGGGTCCTCAAAGTGAAACACCAGACTGAACAGACCATGAGAGCCAGGAACCAGGGATGCCTAATTAATATTCTAAGCTGCTTTTATGGTGCTGACACAGAGTAAATACTTAATACAGGCTTTTAAATCAATGATGAATTTATTTCTAATCTTTTAGAGTTGCTGACATGGAAGAGATGCTGAGAACACTGTAATTTTGTAAAAATACATTTTACGTTCAACAATGTTCAAAAAGGAAAAAAATAGCTCAGTTTGAGATTTGGGGCAGAAATTTGGGAGAAGTACTGAGAGACATGTTCAGAAAAGGAAGTCCTGTCATACTTGGACTGAAAATAAAGAAGGGGCAAGATAGCTGAAGTTAATGACTTGGTACTTGGTTATCAATACAATTGAATTCAGTGAATGCCTTTTGAACACCTATTAATGTGCCAAGACAGTGTGCCAGATATTATGCCAGGCTAGGGATAAATTAGATAGCCCTCTCTTTGGGAACTCCCAGTCTAGACTAGAGGAAGACAGAAAAAACAGTGACAACGCTTATCATCCGTTCTATTGTGAGACATATGTCAAAGGAAGTAAGGGAACACAGGGAAGTTCTGTATTAGAGTCGCGTTCAGCTGAGATAGACAGAAAGCCCAAATTAACAGTGGTTTATGTGAGGTAGACGTTTGCTTCCCTCTCACATAAATGCTTACTTAGGTGGACTGGGGGGTGGTGTGGTATTTCATGGTGTTAGAGTATCCGTGTTAGTGCTCCACCATGTGTGGCCCCAACCTCACGGCCTAAGATGGCAGCCTCTTCATTCAGGCAGTAGGATGGGGAAAGGAGTGAAGAAGAAAAGGCATAGAGCTGTCTCTTAAAGAAGGTCCATGGACCCTTGTGCTTATATTACATTGGTGAGAGCTTCATTATATAGCTACCCCTGTAGTTAGCTAAAAACGGGGGTCCTACCCAAGTGCTTAGGTAAAAATGGGGGTTCCCTAACTTAGAAGAGGAGGATGAATTTTGCAGAACAGCTAACCGTCTTTGTCACTAGAACCAAATTTTACCTTTCGGAGAAAGTGATGCTTAACCTGAGACCCGAAGACGATGGGAGTTAGCCAGGTAGACAAGATTAAGGAAGGCAGAAGGAGGCATGGGGATGGAAGAGACATTGGCAGTTTGTGGGACTTCAGGTCTTAGGTTGATTCAGCATTGGGTAGGTAAAGGGGAGCAGCCTCGGATGAGCCTGATGAATCAGTAAGAGCTGTGTCAGTCATTTTAATGAGTTTGTATTTTATTTTGTAGTCAGTCAGAGCCATTGACCAGTTTTAACCGAAGGAGTGACTTGATGAAATTTCTATATTAGAAGGGTAGCCCATGTTATTTGAAAGACAGATTTTGGGTGTGGTGAGCCCACTTTAGCTCCAAGACCACTTAGAGAGTTGCTACAGTGGTCTGGGGGAGAACTAGTGGTCTACTTTTAGTTCCCCAAGCATGCCAAAATACTCCCTTCCCTTCCCCCTCTCCTCTTCCCTCCCTCCCTTCCTTCTTCCTTTTTTTTTGTTCCTCAATTTAAAAAAAAATCAAGTTCACATACCATAAAATTCACCCTTTTAAAGTGTACAAATCAATGGTCTTTAGTATGTTCACAAAGTTGTACAACCATCAGCACTATGTAATTCCAGAACATTTTCATCACTCCAAAAGAAACCCTTACCTGTTAGCGATCACTCCCTGTTCACCCAGCCAGCCCCTGGCAGCCACTAATTACTTTCTGTCTTCGTGGATTTGCCTATTCTGGACATTTCATATAAACAGAATCATATGATATGTGGCCTTTGTGTCTGGCTTCTTTCGCTTAATATGTTTTCCATGTTCATCCATGTTGTAGCATGTATCAGTACTTCATTATTCTTTTGGTTGAATAATGTTCCATTGTATAGATATACCATATTTTGTTTATCAGTTTATCAGTTGAACGTTTGGGTTGTTTCTACTTTTTGGCTATTATGAATAGTACTGCTGTGGACATTAATGTGCAAGTTTTTGTGTGGACATGTATTTTTAGCTCTCTTTGGTATATATCTAGGAGTGGAATTGCTGGGTCATATGGTAACTCTGTGTTTAGCTTTTTGAGGAATTGGTAGATTTTTTCCCAAGTGGCTGCACCATTTTACATTCCCACCAGCAACGTATGAGGGTTCTAATTTCTCCACATCCTTGCTAACATTTATTATCTGTCTTTTTGTAGATAGCCATCCTAGTAGGTATGTAAATGGGTTGTTTGTCTCTTTATTGTTGAATTGTACGTTTATTTTATATTGTGGATAGTAGACTCTTTTCAGATACATGATTTGCGATTATTTTCTCCCACTTTGTGGGTTCTTTCTTGATAGAACAAAGAGTTGTGAACACAAAAGTTTTTTATTTTGATGAAGTCCAGTTTATTTCTTCTTTGGCTGTGTGTGCTGTTGGTGTCATATCTAAAAAAAATGGTTGCCTAATCCAAGGTCATGAAGATTTACACCTATGTTTTTCCTTTAAGAGTTACATAGTTTTAGCTCTTACCTTTAGGTCTCTAGTCCATTTGAGTTAATTTTTGTATATGGTGTAAGGTAGGGGTCCATATTTATTCTTTTGCAGATGGATATCCAGTTGTCCCAGCACCATTTTTTGAAAACTCTTCTTTCCTCCACTGAATTATCTTGGCACCTGTGTCAAAAATCAGTTTTGAAATTGGAAAGTGTGAGTCCTCCAACCTTTGTTCTTCTTTTTCAAGATTGTTTTGACTGCCAAATTGTTTCTTGCTTTGTAGCTATCTATTCTCTTTGTCTAAAAGACTTATCTTGCCCTTGTTCTCCTGGAGAATTTTACTTATCCTCAAAGATTCAAATCAGCACAGCATCTCTGTGAAGCATTTTGTTTTTGCCTTTGCAAAACTGATTGCTCTCTCCTTCAAGCCACCACTTTATTTATCTCAGTCTTCCCAAATGCAGGAATGAGCAAACTAGGGCCAGAAGACCAAATCCAGTCAGTTATCTTTTTTTTTTTTTTTAAATGACCCAGGAGTGAAGAATCGTTTTTCAGTTAACAGAGTTACATTTTAAATGGTTATATGAGTACCTACATAATAGTCTTGATTTTGCCTTCGGCCAGTAAAGCCTAAAATATTTCCTATCTGACCCTTTAGGAAAAAGTTTCCTAACCCCTGTATTTATCGTGCAAAGCATATGTAATATTTTACATGTCTTTCATAATAGAATGAGCTTTTTAAGGACAGGACTGAATCTTGTTCATTTTTCTGTTCCTATTGTCCAGGAAAACACTTGGTATATGGTAGGGGTTTAGTGAATGTTTTTTCGATGGATGAATAGTGTGACACAAAGTTATTTTTAAATTATAATTTAATTACTCTTATAATATCTTGCTTTTTTTGGCTTTATCTACTTAAATTTTGTATACAAGTATGAATTATGTAGATTTCAGAATTTCTTTACACCTTAAGAAAGACTTACAGAATATAGTTATGGAACACCTTTTTAACAGAGAGAAAAATCCGAGTACATATAAAGTAAGATTTATTGAGGAATTTATTAGAAACAAATCAGGATTCCTCCTCTTGATTTTACAGTTCCTTCTATGGAAAAGATATGAGGACAATTGAATAAAGCAGGCTGCTATGCCTGTCAGCTTTGTTTCCACTCTGCACTGATTCCATCATCTTACCCTATCCTAGGCCAACCAGATGTGCTTCCTTTCTCAAATAAGATGAAAACGGTTCATTGTTTATGCACACTTGTGCAAATATGTACAAATGTAGCAAAAGTTAGTCCTGCCCTTTGGGAAATACAACGAACTAGTATTAAGCGAGAGGCAGCATGGTTTACTCCAGGGATGGCATACAGTTTTAGATGCTTACTCCTTCCTGTCGGTTGGAGGTATGCGCTGTGGAGAATCTGAGGCCATGCCTGAGATCAGTGAATAGAAACCTCTGCTTTTGTTGCAGGAAGAGGACATGTATGCCACATATTTACCTTCCATAGGTGGTGGAATAAGGCACAGTATGGAACCTGACTGATTCAGATATTTCCAACCCTTAGTTTTAGACAAGCTATTTTGTTCTTTGAGCGTCTCAATTTTCTTATTTGGAAATGAGTCCAGTAATACCTCCTTCACATGCTTGTTAGGATGAAATAGGGTAATGCATGTGAAGCATCTGCCCACTGTTCTGCAAATAATAGGTGCCTAACAAGTGTTAGCTCTCAAATAGGGACACTTCTGAACCAAGAATGATCACATCACGGCCCTATGTCTCAATCTGCAGGGGCTAATGTAGTAGGCAGTGGAGAAAGAATTTTTAAATGAGATGTCTGTTTTGAACTTATAACTGGTTTTATGTATAAATAATTTAGAAATGCATTATTTACAAAACAATTAAAAAAGATACCACTTCCTATTAGGCTTTATTCCTTTTACTGAAGCTGCTTATTCAAAGGTTAACAATTTACCTTGGCTTATTTTTACTTCCCTTCCTCCTTGACATTCACAGCACTGTTAACCACAAACTTAGTTGAAGCCCTTTCATCCCTTGGCTTTAGTGAAAATAGCACTTTCTAAACAATTTCACTCTTTTTTGGGGAGGAAGGGACAAACTTTTATGTTTAACTTTAACCATTGTTTTTTTTTTTTTTTTTTTTTTTTTTGCCGTGCGCGGGCCTCTCACTGTTGTGGCCTCTCCCATTGCGGAGCACAGGCTCGGGACGCGCAGGCCCAGCGGCCATGGCTCACGGGCCTAGCCGCTCCGCGGCATGTGGGATCTTCCCAGACCGGGGCACGAACCCGTGTCCCCCGCATCAGCAGGCGGACTCCCAACCACTGCACCACCAGGGAAGCCCTAACCATTGATTATTGATTCGATTGGTAGTTAAAATTAAAGTTTGTCTCAAAAGATTGAAAGATATCTAGGAAGTAATAATTTCCCTGTGTAATTTTTTTAAATTAATTAATTTTTTTGGCTGCATCGGGTCTTAGTTGCGGCACGCCGGATCTTTTGTTGCAGCTTGTGGACTTCTCTAGTTGCAGCACGTGGGCTTAGTTGCCACATGTAGGCTTAGTTGCCCCGCGGCATGTGGGATCTTAGTTCCCTGACCAGGGATCGAACTTGCATCACCTGCATTGCAAGACAGATTCTTAACCACTGGACCACCAGGGAAGTCCTCCTGTGTAATTTAATGATGACTACAACCCTAGACAAAGAGTCATTTAAAATGCCTAATGGAAATATTAATTGGTACCATTTTTTCAAGAAGATAATTTGGCAGTAACTCAGAGCAGGGTTAACATTCTGTAATTTGGGATCCAGCACATTCCATGTCTAGTAATCTCTCGCACAAAAATAATAGCAAGAATGGTAAAAATATATATCGTGAGATGTTAATCTAAGCATTAGTCTAAGAGCAAAAGTGGGAAACAAACTAAACGCTTGTCAGTAGAAAAATGGTGAAAATTTACTATTTTTTTTTTACTATCATCTTTACTATTCATTCATTAAAAAAATGAGCTATACAGGTACTGAGCTAAAAAATGTCTGATATATTAAGTGAAAATAATCAGGCTGTGACACAGTATGTATGGCATGATTTCATTTTTGTGTTAAAAGAAGTGTGTATATGTTAAACTTTGTGTAAACATAGGAAAAAACTCATTAATCTTAATGATTTCCATTGGAATTGGGTTTAGAGAGGCAGAGTAAGGAACTTTCACTTCTTACTATGGCTGATAATTATGGGTGACTTTTACATTTTTTGTGTGTACTTTTCTGTGATTTTTCAAATAAAGCAACCTTAAGAAAAAAGAAAAATTAATGGAGAACAGTAAGGGGGAGATATGGATCCAACTAGCTACTCTTAACAAGGATGCCCTTTAAAATTGTATGTATTTATATGCATACTCCTGTATATATGTATTGATACATAAATTTATGTATACACACACAAACACACATACATATGAGTGAGTACAGTTGGACATTCAGTTAAGCTGCATGATGCATTGTATTGACGTGCATTTTAAAGTGCAAGACACAAAGAAGTGTGTTTTCAAACATCACAGTGTACAATAATAGTTCTTAAGTTCTTTAAGAAGTGATAGGATTTGTTCTGGAAATGTACAGTTTTCTAGTGTTGCAGTAATGTGTGTTCACGTTTCCCCAATGCAGGTTACAGCTTGTTCATGTCTCTTAGTTAAAGTTTAAATTTTATGGTAATCAACCAACTGCATGACCTTTGAAACAGAGCAAAGAAAGTACTCCAGAGCAATGAAACTCTCAGTACAACCACTCTGGGTTTGGACTGTAAGTTGGAATTCTCTTCCAGTGACCAAGTCAGGGATGAGAGTAGGGTCTGTTAAGAAAGCTGTGTGTTGTTCATGATTTCCTGTTTAAATTTATTTTATAATGATCTCCTTTACATGTAGAAATGTTTAGCTTATGTCTCTGTGCTCTTAATTTTGTTTTATTCTGAATAATTTTTAAAGAACTGAATCTTGGGCTTCCCTGGTGGCACAGTGGTTGAGAGTCCGCCTGCCGATGCAGGGGACGCGGGTTCGTGCCCCGGTCCGGGAAGATCCCACATGCCGCGGAGCGGCTGGGCCCGTGAGCCATGGCCACTGAGCCTGCGCGTCCGGAGCCTGTGCTCCGCAACGGGAGAGGCCACAGCAGTGAGAGGCCCGCGTACCGCAAAAAAAAAGAATTGAATCTTGTGACTTGTTCTTTTTTAGATAAGGAAATTTAAGCTCCGCATGTAACAAAGGAAAAGTCCTATTCCAGATTTAATAATCAAAATACCTAGTTGTATCAGATTTGGAAATTTTCTTAACCTTCCCTTCAGTGTCACTGGCAATTTTAGATTTTCTAGAGACTCTTCAGTTTGCAGGTTATCTGTGCTTCTGTTTTCCTCCTTCATTCCCCCGCCTGCCCCCTGGAACGGCAGCCGTATGCTCTGTGTTAGTTCTTTGCCTACTGAAGGCAAAGGAGATGCCTAGAAACTGTGGATTTTGTTTTTTTAGGCCTGACTAGTTTTGTGTGTAATAGATAACATTAAGTTTTGAAAATTTCGATGAGATCTCTTGGGTTTTAAATTTGGGATTAAATACCAGCTTGCTTTTTGAGACTTGAAGTTTCCTGAAGATTTGGCCAGTTTCTTCATTGATTTTTTTTCTCCGTCCGTCTTTTTCATGAGACTGTGACATTCACAAGTGAATTGAGAAATTGAACTACTCAGAATCTAAGTATGAATATTTCATGAGAGACACGCTGTCTAAAAGAACGATTAGCCTCTAAGATATTCTTTATAACCATTGGTATATTACTAGGTCTGTGACAGTTTACCATATTTCAGGATTCCTGAGGGGGAATGGTCTGGAGAACCTAACAGGCTTTTCCATCTCTCACGATTCATTTTACTTTATTGAAAAATTACCTTAAACATAAGTGAATAGCTGGTAGAACTGGATTCTAAACTGTGCAGCTTCAGTGGGAAGGGAGTGATTTGTCAGTCAGTGCTTGCGCTGGCTGTTAATCTACAGGCAACGCACTGGCCAACTTCTGTGCAGTTGGTAAACACTGCTGTGGGCTGGCGACAGGTGCTGCTTACACACATCTCAAAGCAAGTGACAAATTGCTCTTCTAGGGATTCTATTTAGCCACAGATTTAAGGTTTACCAGTAGTGTTTTCAGAAAACAGTATTTTGAGAACCAGATTCTGTCATTTCTTTGTTTTGAAGTCTGTAGTCAAAGCAGCTTACATAATGTATACGTTAACAATAGCTTCCATTTATCGAGTACCGCTTTGTGCCAGGCACTGTGCTAAGTACTTTACATATATTATTTATGCAAAAACCCTGCAAGATAGGTATTGTTATTTTCATTTACACATGAGAATTAAACACGTGAACCTTTTTTTTTTTTCTAATTAAAAATTTTTGGCTGTGCCACATAGCTTGCAGGATCTTAGTTCCCGGACCCAGGATTGAACCTGGTGGGCCCATGGCAGTGAAGGCGCCAAGTTCTACTGCTGGACTGCCAGGGAATTTCCAACACTTGGACCTTTTATCACACTTCCTTTTGGTCAACTTTTTCAGTCTTTCCTTTACCTCTTTTTTTTATTTTAAATAACAGTGTTATTGAGATATAATTTACATGCCACAAAAGTTCACACTTTTATAGTAAGTGTACAGTGAATTTAGTGGTATTTACTCTATTTACAAAGTTGTGCAACCATCACCACTGTCTAATTTTAACATAGTTTCATCATCCCATAAAGAAACCCCAAACCCATTAGAAACCACTCCCCCTTTCCCTCTCGCCCTGCCGTAGGCAACCACGAAACTTCTGTCTCTATGGCTTTGCTTGTTCTGGATTTTTCATATAAATGAAATCATATCATGATATGTGGTCTTTTGTGACTTCTTTCACTTACACCTTTTCTTTTTAAAGTATTAAATATTACATCAGTCAGGGTAGTTGATTCAAAAGAATAAAGCAGTAATAATATGGTAATAATTCTTTTATTATTGTTGAGTAACATGGTATTTTGAATACGTAGATTTCCCAGATGACTGATACTTACCATAAGCACATTTGAAGAGCAGAAGCTATTCAAATGTGAGTCAGGGACGATGTAATTCAACCTAAATTGCATGATATATTTTCTCTAATTTCTTAAACATAGCATAGTTAATAACCTGGGGTTCATTATTTTGAATGTTTATTGCACTGTACTATATTGCTGTGGTGTCCTTGGGCATTGGAGATGTGAAAGACTCATCTCTGTGTTCATCTCTATACTGAATGGCTTCTGATTGTTGTGCTTTAACGGTTTCTGATACTTCTGTGTGAGATCAGTTCATTTATTTTAAATTTGAATTTGATTAAAATTTGTTCTTTTTCCCATATTGAGCAATACATACTCATTGTAGGAGAAGTAAAAAATCATAGCTAAGAAAAAAGATGAAAACTTACCCATGTACCACAGAGCTAACCATCGTGAATATTTTGGTATATATCCCTAAAGTCATACACACATGCACACACCCACGCTTGCACATGCACAGGGATGTATACATGTATGCAAGGACTTGATATAATTCTATGTCTTTTTTTTCTCTTTCTTCCTTTTTTCTTTTTGCCAAATGGAATCATACTCTTTTGTAATCTGCTCTTTACATTTCAATAAATATATTTTCACAACTTAAAAAAAATTAAATGAATTTATGTCAAAGAATTTTACAACGTATTCAAAAGAGAATCCAAAGAGCAGGCACTTGTATAGACAATCAGGAATGCTGAAATAAATTTACTAATAGATACAACACTGGTGTTTTGAGGGGCAGAGTGGTGAGAGTATCAGTTACATTACATTACATTTTCTCTGGACAGAATTCATTTTCATTCTTATCAGTTTTATACAAGTTCCAGAGTTGTGAAATAGCTGTCAATGACTGTGAAAGCCCCAGACTCCAGTAGTTTCAGATAACCCTGGAAGGGTGTACCTCTATTCTATTGAAAGGACACTGAGTAATCTTTTTTACAGAATCATTTTTATTTATTTAAAAAATTAAAAAAAATTTTTTATTCATTTTTTATACAGTAGGTTCTTATTAGTTATCCATTTTATACATATTAGTGTATATATGTCAATCCCAATCTCCCAGTTCATCACACCACCACCACCACCCCCGCCCCCGCCACTTTCCCGACTTGGTGTTCATACATTTGTTCTCTACATCTTTGTCTCTGTTTCTGCCCTGCAAACTGGTTCATCTGTACCATTTTTCTAGGTTCCACATATATGCATTAATATATGGTATTTTTTTTCTCTTTCTGACTCACTTCACTCTGTGTGACAGTCTCTGGATTCATCCACGTCTCTACAAATAACCCAATTTTGTTCCTTTTTATGGTTGAGTACTATTCCATTGTATATATGTACCACATCTTCTTTGTCCATTCGTCTGTCGATAGGCCTTTAGGTTACTTCCATCACCTGGTTATTGTAAATAGTGCTGCAATGAACATTGGGGTGCATGTGTCTTTTTGAATTATGGTTTTCTCTGGGTATATGCCCAGTAGTGGGATTGCTGGGTCATATGGTATTTCTACTTCTAGTTTTTTGAGGAACTTCCATACTGTTCTCCATAGTGGCTGTATCAATTTACATTCCCACTAACAGTGCAAGAGAGTTTCCTTTTCTCCACACCCTCTCCAGCATTTGTTGTTTGTAGATTTTCTGATGATGCCCATTCTAACTGGTGTGAAGTGATACCTCATTGTAGTTTTGATTTGCATTTCTCTAATAATTTGTGATGTTGAGCAGCTTTTCATGTGCTTCTTGGCTATCTGTATGTCTTCTTTGGAGAAATGTCTATTTAGGTCTCCTGCCCATTTTGGGGTTGGGTTGTTTGCTTTTTTGATATTGAGCTGCATGAGCTGTTTATATTTTTTGGAGATTAATCCTTTGTCCATTGATTTGTTTGCAAATATTTTCTCCATTCTGAGGGTTGTCTTTTTGTCTTGTTTGTAGTTTCCTTTGCTTTGCAAAAGCTTTTAAGTTTCATTAGGTCCCATTTGTTTATTTTTCTTTTTACTTCTATTACTCTATGAGGTGGATCAAAAAAGATCTTGCTGTGATTTATGTCAAAGAGTGTTCTTCCTGGGTTTTCCTGTAAGAGTTTTATAGTGTCCGGTCTTACATTTAGGTCTCTAATCCATTTTGAGTTTATTTTTGTGTACAGTGTTAGGGAGTGTTCTAATTTCATTCTTTTACATGTAGCTGTCCAGTTTTCCCAGCACCACTCATTGAAGAGACTATCTTTTCTCCATTGTATATCCTTGCCTTCTTTGTCATAGATTAGTTGACCATAGGTGCATGGGTTTTTCTCTGGGCTGTCTGTCCTGTTCCATTGATCTATATTTCTGTTTTTGTGCCAGTACCATATTGTCTTGATTACTGCAGCTTTGTAGGATAGTCTGAAGTCAGGGAGTCGGATTCCTCCAGCTCCATTTTTTTTCCCTCAAGACTGCTTTGGCTATTCGGGGTCTTTTGTGTCTCCATACAAATTTTAAGATTTTTTTTGTTCTAGTTCTGTAAAAAATGCCATTGGTAATTTGATAGGGATTGCATTGAATCTGTAGATTGCTTTGGGCAGTATAGTCATTTTCACAATATTGATTCTTCCAATCCAAGAACATAGTATATCTCTCCATCTGTTTGTATCATCTTTAATTTCTTTCATCAGTGTCTTATAGCTTTCTGCATACTGGTCTTTTGTTACCCTAGGTAGGTTTATTCCTAGGTATTTTATTCTTTCTGTTGCAATGGTAAATGGGAGTGTTTTTCTTAATTTCTCTTTCAGATTTTTCATCATTAATGTATAGGAATGCAAGAGATTTCTGTGCATTAATTTTGTATCCTGCAACTTTACCAAATTCATTGATAAGCTCTAGTAGTTTTCTGGTGGCATCTTTAGAATTCCCTATGTATGGTATCATGTCATCTGCAAACAGTGACAGTTTTACTTCTTTTCCAATTTGTATTCCTCTTATTTATTTTTTTTCTCTGATTGCCTTGGTTGTGACTTCCAAAACTATGTTGAATAATAGTGGTGAGAGTGGACATCGTTGTCTCGTTCCTGATCTTAGAGGAAAAGCTTTCAGTTTTTTACCATTGAGAATGATGTTTGCTGTGTGTTTGTCATATATGGCCTTTATTATGTTGAGGTAGGTTCCCTCTGTGCCCACTTTCTGGAGAGGTTTTTTTTTTTTTTTTGCTGTACGCGGGCCTCTCACTGTTGTGGCCTCTCCCATTGCGGAGCACAGGCTTTGGACGTGCAGGCTCAGCAGCCATGGCTCATGGGCCCAGCCGCTCCGTGGCATGTGGGATCTTCCCGGACCAGGGCACGAACCCGCGTCCCCTGCATCAGCAGGCAGACTCTCAACCACTGCGCCACCAGGGAAGCCCATCTGGAGAGTTTTTATCATAAATGGGTGTTGAATTTTGTTGGAAGCTTTTTCTGCATCTATTGAGATGATCATATGGTTTTTATTCTTCAGTTCGTTAATATGGTGTATCACATTGATTGATTTGAGTATACTGAAGAATCCTTGCATCCCTGGGATAAATCCCACTTGATCGTGGTGTATGATCCTTTTAATGTGTTGTTGGATTGTTTGCTAGTATTTTGTTGAGGATTTTTGCATCTATATTCATCAATGATATTGGTCTGTAATTTTCTTTTTTTTGTAGTATCTTTGTCTGGTTTTGGTATCAGGGTGATGGTGGCCTCATAGAATGAGTTGGGAGTGTTCCTTCCTCTGCAGTGTTTTGGAAAAGTTTGAGAAGGATGGGTGTTAGCTCTTCTCTAAATATTTGATAGAATTCACCTGTGAAGCCATCTGGTCCTGGAGTTTTGTTCGTAGGAAGATTTTAAATCACAGTTTCAATTTCATTACTTGTGATTGATCTGTTCATATTTTCTGTTTCTTCCTGGTTCAGTCTTGGAAGGTTATACCTTTCTAAGAATTTGTCCATTTCTTCCAGGTTGTCCATTTTATTGGCACAGAGTTGCTTGTAGTAGTCTCTTAGGATGCTTTGTATTTCTGTGGTGTCTGTTGTAACTTCTCCTGTTTCATGTTTAATTTTATTGATTTGAATCCTCTCCCTCTTTTTCTTGATGAATCTGGCTAATGGTTTATCAATTTTGTTTATCTTCTCAAAGAACCAGCTTTTAGTTTTATTGATCTTTGCTATTGTTTTCTTTGTTCCTATTTCATTTATTTCTGCTCTCATCTTTATGATTTCTTTCCTTCTGCTAACTTTGGGTTTTGTTTGTTCTTCTTTCTCTAGTTCCTTTAGGTGTAAGGTTAGATTCTTTATTTGAGGTTTTTCTTGTTTCTTGAGGTAGGATTGTATTGCTATAAACTTCCCTCTTAGAACTGCTTTTGCTGCATCCCATAGGTTTTGGATCGTTGTGTTTTCATTGTCATTTGTCTCTAGGTAGTTTTTGATTTCCTCTTTGATTTCTTTAGTGATCTCTTGGTTATTTAGTAACGTATTGTTTAGCCTCCATGTATTTGTGTCTTTTACTTTTTTTTCCCTGTAATTCATTTCTAATCTCATCGCATTGTGGTCAGAAAAGATGCTTAATATGATTTCAGTTTTCTTTAATTTACTGAGGCTTGATTTGTGACCCAAGATGTGATCTATCCTGGAGAATGTTCCATGCGCACTTGAGAAGAAAGTGTCATCTACTGTTTTTGGGTGGAATGTCCTATAAATAACAGTTAAATCTATCTGGTCTCTTGTGTCATCTAAAGCTTGTGTTTCCATATTAATTTTCATTTTGGATGATCTGTCTATTGGTGTAAGTGATGTGTTAAAGTCCCCCACTATTATTGTGTTACCGTCCAATTCCTCTTTTATAGCTGTTAGTAGTTGCCTTATGTATTGTGATCCTCCTGTGTTGGGTGCATATATATTTATAATTGTTATATCTTCTTCTTGGATCGATCCCTTGATCATTATATAGTGTCCTTCCTTGTCTCTTGTAACATTTTTTATTTTAAAGTCTATTTTATTTGATATGAGTATTGCTACTCCAGCTTTCTTTTGATTTCCATTTGCATGGAATATCTTTTTCCATCCCCTCATTTTCAGTCTGTATGTGTCCCTAGGTCTGAAGTGGGTTTGTTGTAAACAGCATATATATGGGTCTTGTTTTTGTATCCATTCAGCGAGCCTGTGTCTTTTGGTTGGAGCATTTAATCCATTCACGATTAAGGTAATTATCAATATTTTTGTTCCTGTTGCCATTTTCTTAATTGTTTTGGGTTTGTTTTTGTAGGTCATTTTCTTCTCTTGTGTTTCCCACTTAGAGAAGTTCCTTTAGCATTTGTGGTAGAGCTGGTTTGGTGGTGCTGAATTCTCTTAGCTTTTGCTTGCCTGTCAAGCTTTTGATTTCTCCATTGAATCTGAATGAGATCCTTGCCGGGTAGAGTAATGTTGGTTGTAGGTTCTTTCCTTTCATCACTTAAAATATGTCATGCCACTCCCTTCTGGCTTGTAGAGTTTCTGTTGAGAAATCAGCTGTTAACCTTATGGGAGTTCCCTTGCATGTTATTTGTCGTTTTTCCCTTGCTGCTTTCAGTAATTTTTCGTCTTTAATTTTTGCCAATTTGATTACCATGTGTCTCGGCCTGTTTCTCCTTGGCTTTATCCTGTATGGGACTCTCTGCGCTTCCTGGACTTGGGTGGCTATTTCCTTTCCGATGTTAGGGAAGTTTTTGACTATAATCTCTTCAGATATTTTCTCGGGTTCTTTCTCTCTCTCTTCTCCTTCTGGGACCCCTATAATGTGAATGTTCTTGGATTTAATGTTGTCCCAGAGGTCTCTTAGGCTGTCTTCATTTATTTGCACTCCTTTTTCTTCATTTTGTTCCACAGCAGGGAATTCCACCATTCTGTCTTCCAGGTCCCTTATCCATTCTTCTGCCTCAGTTATTCTGCTATTGATTCCTTCTAGTGTATTTTTCGTCTCAGTTATTGTATTGTTCATCTCTGTTAGTTTGTTCTTTATTCTTCTATGTCTTTGTTAAACATTTCTTGAATCTTCTCAATCTTTGCCTCCATTCTTTTTCCGAGGTCTTGGATCATCTTCACTGTCATTATTCTGAATTCTTTTTCTGGAAGGTTGCCTATCTCCACTTCACTTAGTTGTTTTTCTGGGGTTTTATCTTGTTCCTTCATCTGGGACATAGCTCTCTGCCTTTTCATTTTGTCTGTCTTTCTGTTAATGTGGTTTTTGTTCCACAGGCTGCAGGATTGTAGTTCTTGCTTCTGTTGTCTGCCCTCTGGTGGATGAGGCTATCTAGGAGGTTTGTGCAAGTTTCCTGGTGGGAGGGACTGGTAGTGGGTAGAGGTGGCTGTTGCTCTGGTGAGCAGAGCTCAGTCAGAATCATTTTTAATAATTGCATGCTGTTTCACAGTATGCTTTAACATAATATATTTAACCCATCCCCCATTCTTGGACATTTAGGCTCTTCGTGTTTTTTCAACTTTAGACACCATGTGCGTTGCGTAGTCTTAAACACTGTATCTTTTCTTAATTTCTTTAGAATCAGTTCCTGCCCCCTGCCTGCCTGCTTCTCTAGTCCTGTAGTAACATTTGTGGGTCCTGTAACCAGTTGTGTATTTTACATCTCTTTTCTTTTACACAATTCACTTTTCTTGCCAGTCTTATCTTTCATGTCACAGTTCGGGTGACTCCTTCCCTTATCACTCACTCCCAGGGCTGGGTTCTAGGTGCCTTTCATATGCCACCTCTTAGTTCCTTTTCTCAACCCTCTTGTAGCATTTCCCACACTGTTTTGTGTGTTACTTATCTTCTTCTTTCGTTAGACTATGAACTATGGACTCTAAGCTCATTGTGGGCAGTGTTGGCATCTTCTCTCTTCTACACTGAAACATTGCCTGACACATGATATGTCTCTTCGCATTTTTATGCAGGTGTTTTTTCTATCTTCATTTTAGGAATCAAATTCTACCTTCTCTATTCCAGTACAGCACTTTTACACTTACAGTCTAGAGTTTACCATATACTGCTTGGTATTATGGTTCAGAGCCCAGTAAGTCTTCCCCAGAGATTGTCACTTCTTAGGGCAGTCCCACTCATCTTTGTCACCTCCAGAGAACTTAGGGCAGTGCCTTGTAAGCAGCCATAAATGTTTACATTGAATTGATTCATATGCTCTTCATTAGGCCTGTCTTCCACTCATGTTTCTTGTTAACCACTTGTTTCCTTGTTTCTCACCTAAGCTTTTTGTCTTCTTAATTGTGGTAAAAAACATGTCTCGTAAAATTTATCATCCTAACCATTTTTAAGCGTACATTCAGTAGTGTTAGGTATATTCCACTGTTGTGAAACAGATCACCAGAACTTTTTCATCTTGCAAATCTGAAACTCTGTGCCCATCAAACAACTCCCCATTTTACCCCTTCTCCTGGTTACCAGCCCCTGGTAACCACCATTCTACTTCCTGTTTCTATTGGTGTGACTGCTCTAGGTACCTCATATAAGTAAAATCATACAATATTTGTCTTTTTGTGACAGGCTTCTTTCACTTAACATAATGTCCTCAAGGTTCATCCATGTTTTAGTATGTGTCACAATTTCCTTCCTTTTTAAGACTGAATGATATTCCATTTTATATATACACACAGACACACACACACACACACACACACATATATCACACTTCCTTTATTCATTCATCCATCAGTGGACATTTAGGTTGCTTCCACATCTTGGCTATTGTGAATAATGCTGCAGTGAACATGGGAGTGCACATATCTCTTCTTCGAGACCCTGCTTTCAATTCTTTTGGATATATACCCGGAAGTAGGATTGCTGTATCATATGGTAATTCTATGTGTAATTTTTTGAGTAATCGCCACACTGTTTTTCATAGCAGTCACACCATTTTACACTCCATGAACAGTGCACAAGGATTCCAATTTCTCTGTATCCTTGCCAGCACTTATTTTCTGTTTGTTTTTGATAGCAGCCATCCTGATGCGTGTGAGGTGATAAGTCACTGTGTTGTTGTTTTTAATTGAACTGTAGTTGATTTAAATATTGTGTTAACTTCAGGTGTATAGGAAAGTGATTCAGTTATATATATATATTCCTTTTCAGATTCTTTTCTGTTATAGGTTATTACAAGATATCGAATATAGTTCCCTATGCTATACAGTAAATGCTTGTTGTTTATTTTATAGTGGTGTGTTTTTGAAGTCACTGTGTGTTTGATTCGCATTTTCCTGATAATTAGTGTTGCTGAGCCTGTTTTCATATCCTTGTTGGCCATTTATATATCATCTGTAGAGAAATGTCTAATCAAGTCCTTTGCTCATTTTTTTTGGTTTTGTTTTGTTTTTTTGCGGTACACGGGCCTCTCACCGCGTGGCCCATCCTGCTGCGGAGCACAGGCTCCGGATGTGCAGGCCCAGCGGCCATGGCTCACGGGCCCAGCCGCTCCGCGACATGTGGGATTCTCCCGGACCGGGGCACGAAACCGCGTCCCCCGCATCAGCAGACGGACTCCCAACCACTGCACCACCAGGGAAGCCCCTTTGCTCATTTTTTGATCAGGTTATTTGCTTTTTTAATTGTTGAGTTGTGGGAGTCCTTTATATAGTCTGGATATTAACTCCTTATCAGATCTGTGATTTGTAAATACTTTAAAAATTTTACCTTTATTGAGTTATAATTGACACATAAAATTGTAGGAGATTTAAAGTATACGTTGTAGTAATTTGGAAGCATACACGTTGTGAAAGGATTTCCCCCTCTGGTTAATTTTTTTAAAAAATAAATTTATTTATTTATTTATCTATGGCTGCATTGGGTCTTCGTTGCTGCGCACGGGTGTTCTCTAGTTGCGGCGAGTGGGGGCTCCTCTTCGTTGCAGTGCGCAGTCTTCTCATTGCGGTGGCTTCTCTTGTTGAGGAGCATGGGTTCTAGGCGTGTAAGCTTCAGTAGTTGTGGCATATGGCCTCAGTAGTTGTGGCTTATGGGCTCTAGAGCCCAGGCTCAGTAGTTATGGCACACGGGCTTAGTTGCTCCGCGGCATGTGGGATTTACCTGGACCAAGGCTCGAACCCATGTCACTTGCATTGGCAGGTGGATTCTTAACCACTGTGCCACCAGGGAAGTCCCCCTCTGGGTTAATTTTCTTTTCTTTTCTTTTCTTTTTTTTTTCCCCCCCGGCATGCGGGCCTGTCACTGTTGCGGCCTCTCCCGTTGCGGAGCACAGGCTCCGGACACGCAGGCCCAGCGACCATGGCTCACGGGCCCAGCCGCTCTGCGGCATGTGGGATCCTCCCGGACCAGGGCACAAACCCGCGTCCCCTGCATCGGCAGGCGGACTCGCAACCACTGCGCCACCAGGGAAGCCGCCCCTCTGGTTAATTTTAACACACTTATCACCTCACATATGCATGTATGAATTTAATTAATTAATTATTTATTTCTGGTGAGAACATTTAAATTCTCTTTTAGCTACTTTAGTTATACAATAGAGTGTTACTAGATACAGTCACCAGGTTTTACATTAGATCCTCAGACCTTATTCATCTTACAGCTGAAAGGTTTTATCCTTTTACCACCTCTCCATATTTTCTCTAGCCCACAGCCCCTGGCAATCACTTTTTTACTGTTTCTGTGAGTTTGACTTTTTAAAAAAATTCCACATATAAGTAATACCATGCAGTATTTGTGTTTCTGTCTGACTTATTTCATTTAACATAATGCCCTCAAGGTTCATCCATGTAGTTGCAAAGGGAGATTTGTAAATATTTTCTCCTGTTCTGTAGGTTGCCTTGTTACTCTTGATTGTGTCCTTTGATACATGGAAGTTTTTAAGTTTGATGCAGTCCCATCTGTCTACTTTTGCTTTTGTTTCCTGGGCTTTTGGTGTTATATCCAAGAAATCATCCCCCATTCCAATGTCGTAAAGCTTTTCCCCTAAAGTTTCCCCATAAAGCTTTATAGTTTCAGGTCTTACATTTAGGTCTTTAGTTATTTGGGGTTGGTTTTTGCAGATGGTGTAAGGTAAGAGTCCAACATCATTCACTTCATGTAAATATCCAGTTTTCCTGGCACCATTTGTTGAAGAGATTGTCCTTTCTCCATTGAGTAGTCTTGGTACCCTTTCACTTAAGCTGTTTTTTAAACTGTCATTTTATTTGCGAGATCATTTGATTAAATGTCTCTCCGACTATACTGAAGTATCATGAAGGCAGGGATTGTGACTGTTTTGCCGACCTTTGTACCCCAGCATGTAGCACAGTGCCTCACGTTTAGTGTAGGCACTCAACATTCACTTATTGAGTAAATGAGTTAAGCAGTTTAGCAAGAGCCAGCATGTATATTGCAGGTCGGTTTGAGAAATATTGCCAGAAGTGTTGCCAGGTAGGACTGAATTACATATCTGATGGCACTGTCCATTTTATCTAAATAGGATTGTTATTCTGACAGCCAATATACAGTCTTTTAAAAAAATCTCCTAAAAGAGGCCTTTGGTTCATTTCTCTTTTCCTTTATAATTGAATTTTTACTTAAATTTTATTTGTATTGAAATTTTATATGCACGTATTTCAAAGTTAAATAATTTTATAAGATTTCACCACAAACAGGAGTCTTCTGCTCATCCCATTCACCCAATCTCTTTCTCCCTAGAGCTTTTAGCTGATTCGTTTAGGTTTTACCTTTATGCCTTTATGTAACATGCAAACATTACTTCTTTTTGATTTTCAGTTTTGGTTTTTTTTTTTGCGTTATATATTAGTTCCCACCTCAGGCACCCACCTCCATTTTCTGTACCACCTTCCTCTCCATATAGCATAATTGTGGTTAAATGTTAGATTGATATTAAATGTTCACATTATTATGACTATATAAATGCTATTGACACTAAATATTGTGGTACGCCATTAACATTTCTTCTTTCCTGCTTAAATTTGTTTTCTTTGGAATTGTTCGATATTTTTATTTGCTTATTTTCTATGTATTTATCATTCATATGTCTCCAAACTCTCTCCCAGTTGCCCGAGTCTCCCCTTTATGTGATCGTTTGCATTAAGTATTCTGTCGGTTTCACCTTCTTGAACAGGTCCATCCTGGAGTCTTCTGACCCGCTCTGGTGTAGATGGGTTGATCTGGTTGTGTGGCACAGCTGTAGAGGGGATCACCTTTCTCTAGGTACCTCAGGATTGCCCTTGCTTTTTGTGTTGCATCCTCTGGTTTCTGGGTTCCATGTCTTTACCTTGGGGTTTACTCCTTCACTTTGGCTGAGTGCATCTCTGAAAGGTATCTCTACATGCCTCTTACTTTTTCAATATGGGGTCCACCTCCTCAACTGTGCTGGTGTCCCCCATTCTAAAGATGCTCTGTTTTGTCTTCTAGGTAATAAATCTGTAGTCTTCTGCTAGGGTGAGGAAAGGGCATTGTCTCGGCTGCATGGAGGAAGGGAGAACATCTGCGAGTCTAACTTTTCTTAAACAAACTTTCAACAAATCTTCCTATTTGTAACCTACTTTCACCCTCATTTCCAGAAGGAATTGGTCCAGCCCATTCCTGAGCCTTTTGGATTTTCACAGTGTAAATTGCCCCGCTTCCCCATTGCCACTTAGGATTCAGCTTTCTTGGGCCTGCTCAGTCAGCTATCACTTTATCCTGCTTCACGTCTCTTCGACTTCTCATCTTTATACCAACTACTCATCTATTGGTATGTCTTCCTCCTTGCAGGGTTTTGCCACTAGGAAAACAGGTGTTTACTTGTTATGTAGAAAACACATGAATAATAGAACAAACATATTAGGAAGGCTGAGTTTATTATCCTAAATGATAATACATATTGTGAGACTTTCTGAATTGCTAAGTCTTGGTTCTTTGTGTATAAAATGGGGATAATAATCTCTTCCTACTTTACGGGACTTTGAGAGGCAAATGAGATAGATGGAGCAAAAGTGTTTGGGAAGCTCTGAAATGGTATGTAATTTTTGTGCTCATCTTGCTTTCTACACGTGGTTCAGGCAGAGGTCCGGGAGGTGCTTTCCGAGTGTGGTGTGTGTGCAACAGTGGGAATTAGTAGATCCCTGGGGACATGGCTGCAACTTGGGTGGTATCTCCACTTTTGTGTGGAAGCCATCGCTGCTCTGTCCTCTTAGCTTGGTAGATCTGAAGGATTGGTTATACCATTCCTGGTAGGGACACTGATGTTCTCACAGCAGTTGCAGGGCCTCCCTAGGCAGAGGACACGGCAAGGATGCATGAAGATGGCTGCCCCCTGCTGAACTGTGGCTTATGGGCTGCTCTGGGGGAGATACTCCCTGAGGGATCTGCTGGAGCCCATGGTGGGCAAAAGCCAGCAAAAATTTATTACCATTATTGTGACTATATCTATATGCATGGCCAGCATAGCCCTGGAAGAATTTAAGTTATATAAACTTTGTGAATCTTAGTAAATACAGTCTAGCATTCTTGTTGTTTCTCCTAAGGTTGAGCTTGCGTCTCTGCCGTATAATTGGCATACTTCCTTGTTTAACTAACCATGTTTCCTTTTTTAAATAAGGAAAACTAAGTACATAAATGGTAGTGTTATAGATAGTAAAGAGTGAACGTTGGGACTTACCTGGAGGTCCAGTGGTTAAGATGTCGCCTTCTAATGCATGGGGTTCGGGTTTGATCCCTGGTCGGGGAGCTAAGATCCCACATGCCTCGGGGCCAAAAAAAACCAAAAGCAGTATTGTAACAAATTCAGTAAAGACTTTAAAATGGTCCACATCAAAAAAAGAAAAAAGAACAGTGAACATCAGCACAATCCAATGTAAATTGTCACAAATTTCAAGATTTATAGGGTTTTATTAAATAGATTAACTCAATCTAGTTCAAAAACTTTTAGAGATTGCATTGTTTTGATCAATCTCCTTTACCCTTAGAGATAACCCAAATAACAGAAAAACTTAAATAGTTTCAGATACAGCAGTGCTGGCTGAGGATATCAAGGTGATTTAAAAGTTTCTGTGCTTCTGCCAAGGGTATCATTGAGAACCGTACACTCCTAGGATTGAAAGGAACCTTAGGAATTCTCTGTTCTGACATTTTTTATAGGTGTGGAAATTGGGGTCCTGAGAGGTGGGGTAGTTTGCTTGAGGTCACTGAGTTGGCAACACTGTATTTCTGAACTTGTTTGCTACCAACAAGGAGCATCTCAACAACAGTTCAGCTTCCAGTCAGAAATGGCCAGATTAATATGCCTAACAACCTCTATTCTTTCTCATACTTCAATTAATGTCAGTAAAGAAAAAAAAAGTTGGGCTTCCCTGGTGGAGCAGTGGTTAAGAATCCACCTGCCAATGCAGGGGACACGGGTTCAAGCCCTGGTCTGGGAAGATCCCACATGCGGCAGAGCAACTAAGTTTGTGCACCACAGCTATTAAGCCTGTGCTCTAAAGCCTGCGAGCCACAACTACTGAGCTCACGCGCCACAACTACTGAAACCCAGGTGCCTAGAGCACGTGCTCCGCAACAAGAGAAGCCACCACAATGAGAAGCCCGCGCACCGCAATGAAGAGTAGCCCCCACTCACCGCAACTAGAGAGAAAGCCCACGTGCAGCAACGAAGACCCAACCCAGCCCAAAAAATTAATTAATTAAAAAAAAAAGTTAAGCATTACCTCATAAGGGTAAAACAGAAGTATAGAAGAGACAACAGCAACAAAGTTCTGAAATTTGCAGAGCAAGTGGATAAGTGATAGCTGACTGAGCAGATACAAGAAAGCTGAACCTTAGTGGCAATGGGGAAGCAAGGCGACTGTGTAAATCCAAAAAGCTCAGGAATGGGCTAGACCAGTTCGCTCTGGTGATGGGAGTAAAAGTAGGTTACAAACAAAGATTCATTGAAAGTTTGTTTAAGAAAAGTTAAGACTCGCAGATACTCTCCCTCCATGCAGCCATGAGAATTCCTCATCCTAGCAGAAGACTACAGATTTATTTTCTAAAGAGGGTAAAATAGAGGATCTCTAGAATGGGGGACACCAGGCACAGTTGAGGGCAAAGAGGGCATGCTGTCAAGGCACTTTCTACTCATGTGTAATTTCTCTCCATACCTCGTATCATATATCAAAGTTGATTTAGTTCCAAATTTGCGACACAGGTGATTAGGTGACCCCCACCCCCACCCCTTCCCCAGAAAGGGACAGACTTCTTACTAACCATTCTCCCACTGAGTGAATCCTTTACGTTTTTGGATAACATTTCATTTTACCTTTTCTTGCCTCTCCTGTAATTTAGAAGTTAATCTTCACAGAAAAGAAGAGGATGATATAATGAAGTTTAAAAGTCGAAGGGTAAATATTTTCTTGGTATTATACCAGTTTTGTCCTAACAATTGGACTAATCAGCAGTTGGTGCTTTAGAAAAATATTATTTTATTAGTCCATAGATCTTGCGAGTCACCTTAGATGTTTTGGCCATGGAGGTGGGGGTGGCGTACAAAGAATCCTAAGATGTATTCTTTGCTCTTGTAGAAGGGATGAGATTCAGCACACCAAGTTCAATCTAGTTGTCATTGTGTAAAGTGTAAGACTGGGTAAAAAGTTTAAAAAAAATCTTGTTCCCTACCCTCAGAGGGTAAATGGTCTTTCTGCCATTTGCAGGAACATGGATGGACCTAGAGAATATCATACTAAGTGAAGTAAGTCAGAGAGAAAGGCAAATATTATATGATATCACTTATACATGGAATCTAAAAAGTAATACAAATGATCTATATGCACAACAGAAACAGACTCACAGACATAGAAAACAAACTTATGGTTACTAAAGGGGAAATGGCAGGAGGGCTAAATTAGGAATATGGGATTAATAGGTACAAACTAATATATATGAAATAGGTAAGCAACAAGGGAACACAGGGAACTATATTCAATATCTTGTAATAACCTATAGTGGGAAACAATCTGAAAAATTAATAAAATGGAATCATGTTGCCATATACCTGAAACTAACACAATACTGTAAATCAACTATACTTCTATTTTAAAAAATAAATTTAAAAATAAAATTGTCTTTCTTATTATATTCTAGTATCTCTTAATCTCAGGTATTCCATCTCTAAAAGATTCAGTGGTTTGAGATTCACATAAAACAATATCATATTAAAGTGTTAGGCAAGTATCTGGCAAATAAACTGTTTCAACATTTTTATGGCTCAGTATTTCCTAAATTTATTCTATAGAATAAAACTTTTAGGAAATAGCAACCCATATAAGAGCACATACCTTTAACTGCCATGCAAATTAGGTTGGCGCTGAATTGTATTTCATTCATCAGCCATTTCCCCCCTATTTACTCAATATAGATTGTTTATGAAAAGTTAGACACCCCAGATCCTTTTCCTTCCTCCACTCAGCCAAGGGAATTAATATTGGTGAATATTTGAGATTTTATTTTCATTGTCCTTCATTAACTATGCTTAGGGGCCATCATTTTGAATTGGAGACGTTTCCAGGTTCTTAAAGAAGGCTGATGAGTGTGTTTTTTGTTCGTTTGTTTTATTATATAACTGAAGAAATTAATTGATTCTAACGTAATACTGTTCAATCTCTTTTGTAATGATTGGTTTGTTTCCCTTTGAGGAATTCTTAATCTACTAGTAAGTGACCAAGTTTTATCTCTGTATTGTGAGATAAGTCCTTCTTGATTGAATGAAAGAGAATAAATAATATAGTGTCTTAATTCAGATATTTGGAATCACTTTCCAAAGTGACATGTGAATTGTTTAGTTATCTCAACTGACCTCTTGACTGCTGGGTACAAGCTTCTGAATAAAAAGAGGTGGTAGAGGGGCTTCCTTGGTGGCGCAGTGGTTGAGAGTCCGCCTGCCGATGCAGGGGAAACGGATTCGTGCCCCGGTCCGGGAAGATCCCACATGCCGCGGAGTGGCTGGGCCCGTGAGCCATGGCTGCTGACCCTGCACGTCCAGAGCCTGTGCTCCGCAACGGGAGAGGCCACAACAGTGAGAGGCCTGTGTACCACAAAAAAAAAAAAAAAAGAGGTGGTAGAGGAAGGGGAAGTGTCATGAACTGTTGTTCCAGATTTTGGATCAGGTCTTAAATAGTGGTTATCCCTGATTCTAGAATAAAAAGACTATAGGGCATAGTAAGGGAGTATAGATGGTAATAAGGACAGGAAGGAAGTTAGCATTTAGGTCTCTTCTGTACATAGGGTTGGAGCAAATGCTTAAAAGCATAACTTTTCCATCCCTTACAGCAATGCTGTTTGTTTGTTTGCTTATTCATTCATTCATGCATGCATGCATGCATGCATGCATGCTGCACTGCACAGCATGCAGGATCTTAGTTCCCTGACCACTGATCGAACACTCGCCCCCTGCAGTGGAAGTGCGGAGTCTTAACCACTGGACTGCCAGAGAAGTCCCAGCAATGCTATTTATATTGAAAGTTATGGAGTTAATTTTCTTTAAAAATATCCTCAGGTTATTTTATGGTCAGATTAATATGTCACCTAAGTACAATTCATTAGTATGACTTTATGGCCTTTGGGTGGCCAGGGGTGGGTAGGGACAGACTGATTGTAGTACAATATGAAATGTAAGCCAAATAAATACTTAGTCATGTTGGTACCAAGGGAATAATTGTAACTCTTACGAACCACCAGGTCCATTTTAACTGTCTTGTAAAATCTAACTGCCATCTAACTGTCTAGAAATGATTTAATATCTCAGTTGACCTAGCTGCCACAAAGAAACCTATAATACTTTAATAAAATTAGGTGTAGAATAATTGTTAAAAATTTTAAGGTTATAAAGCATAGCTTTATGTACTCATGGAACCAGAAAACCAGTGCACCAATTTTCATTCAGTTCATTTGTTTGGGAGCTGCTGGTTGTTTGGTTTCAACGTATGCTTAAGTCTTGTTGAGATGTAATTTCTTCCACTTTGTTTCCTTCCCTTTTTTTTTTTAAGCTCTTGTTCTGTGTACCTTCTTTGATCCTTAAGCCTTGAAGCATTGACATGACATGTGGCAAATTTATTTTTCAGTCCTTAGGCGGTGAGGATTGAGTTAATCATGTATCCCAGTTCATGGCACACCATCAGCATTGATCTGTGCAAGTCTTCTCTCTTAGCTTTCAGAATTAATTAGAATTAATTAATTTCTCTTTTGCCTCCACTTTCCACTTCTGTTCTCAGTCCCCCATAGTTAACTGTTCTAATATGTTTGATGTATTTTTGTAAATATATAGTAGTGGTTTTTTTTGATGTGTGTGTTGTTAAATTTACCTAAATGGTGTGCTGTAGTCTTTGTTCTGCTTCTTATCCCCCTCAACCCCTGCCTCCTTCCCCCCTTTAAAGACTATTTTTGTTGCTGTGTATATATCTAGTTCTTTGTTTCTAACTGCCATCTACTGTCTATAAATGATTTGTTCTCTCAATAATAGACACCCAGATTGCTTTCAACTCCCCATCACCACAGACAATGGGATAAACAGCCTTGCACTTGTTCTCCTGTGGTCCTGCGGGAGAATTTTCTGGACATCTGCATAAGAGTGGATTGCTGCACGTACTTTGATTAAGCACTGCCAGATTTGGGCTCTTTGTCAGTGTGCACAATGGATCCTGTTTCTCCATCTTCCTGCCAGCACTTGGCTTTATCTACCTTTCTAAGTTTTGCCTATCTGATAGGGGTAAAGTGGTATCTTAATGTTGTTTTAATTTGCATTCTCCAATTACTAATGACTTGCAGCATCTCTTTGTATACAATTAATCCATTTTGAATGCCCCTTCAGTGAATTACCTGTTCATATCTTTCGCCCATTTCTTTAATTAGAGTTTCTGTCTTTTCTTGGTTGATTTGCAGAAGTCTTTTCTCTAGTTTAGAATATTAGCCTGATATTTGCCTTATCCCAGTCTGTGATAATACATTAATTTTGTCAGTGGTGCCCTTTGTTGAGCAGAAGCTAACCTTGATGTAATAAGTCTATAATTTTTTTTACCTTATGGCTTTCTGGGTCTTGTTAAATATAATAAAGATATTCTGTAGTTTTAATGATATATTTTTATAATTCAGCTTTTTACATGAGGTCTTTAATCTGTCAGAGTCCATCTTTGTATATGGCTTAGAATAGTAATTTTTTCTGCATGTAGTAAGACTGTTTCTCCAACCCCATGAACTAATTTGTGGTACGACTGTCCTTATATATCACATTCCTATGTTTTCATGGCTCTCTTTTTTTTTTTTTTATGTTTTTGTTTTGTTTTTTTGCGGTATGTGGGCCTCTCACTGTTGTGGCCTCTCCCGTTGCGGAGCACAGGCTCCGGACGCGCAGGCTCAGCGGCCGTGGCTTACGGGCCCAGCCACTCCGCGGCATGTGGGATCTTGCCGGACCGGGGCACGAACCTGTGTCCCTTGCATGGGCAGGCGCACTCTCAACTACTGCGCCACCAGCGAAGCCCCATGGCTCTCTTTTTTAATAGTCTTTGTTTTTTTAGATATATTTGTTTTTTCTCACATGAGTACCAACTGGTTGTTTTTTTTTTTCTTTCACTCAGCTTTGTGCTGTCTTAAAAACTCATACGGTACATAAGTTAAAAAGATGTCATTTCTTTCTCAAATTAATCTGTAAAATCAGTGTAGTTCCAATTAAATTCCATCTATTTTTTCCCTTTAGATTTGGCAGACATTTACAAATTTGAATGGAAAAGTAGAGGTCTTTTTCAAAATTGATCTACCACTTTCTGGTCCTCTTAACGCTTAGTCTGTCTAAGCTCACAACTTTTCTTGTGCCAACTTTGGCATTTTATATTTTTCTGGCAATGTATCCATTTCATTTCTTTTTTTAAGAATAAAATTTTTATTTTAGAACAAGTCTGGATTTACAGAAAAATTGTGGAGATAGTACAGAAAGTTCCCATTACTACTGACAAATTCTCTTAGCCTTTCTTCATCTTTGTTTCGCCTTCATTTCTGAAGGATATCTTCACTGAATTTATTATAGAATTTTGAATGACAGTACTTTTCTCTGAGCACTTTAAAATTATTGTTCCACCATCTACTGGCTTCCATAGTTTCTGATGAGAAGTCTGCATTTATTTAGATTATTGTTCCCCTATGTGTAATATGACTCTTTTTTTTTTTCTGGGTACTTTCAAGATTTTTTTTTCAGCACTTTGATTATGATGTGTTTGGATATGATTTTCTTTAAATTTGTCCTGTTTGGGTTTTCTTCAATCTCTAAATTTATGTCTTTCACCAAATTTGCGAAGTGTATAGCCATTATTTCTTCAATTATTTTTTCTACACCAAGCAATTTCTTCTCTCCTTCTGTGATTCCAATGACATGGATGATAGTGTTTCATAGTTCTCTGAGGCTGTGTTAACTTTTTTCAGTCTCTTTCCTTTTTGGTCTTCATATTGAATCATAATATTCATCTGTCTTTATGGTCATTGAGTTTTCCCCCTGTTATCTCAATTCTGCTATCCAGCCCATCCTGTGATCTTTTTTTTGTTTGTTTTGTTTTGTTTTGTTTTGTTTTGTTTTCACGGGCCTCTCACTGTTGTGGCCTCTCCCACTGCGAAGCACAGGCTCCAGACGCAGGCTCAGCGGCCATGGCTCATGGGCCCAGCCGCTCCGGGGCACGAACCCGCGTCCCCTGCATCGGCAGGTGGACCCTCAACCACTGCGCCACCAGGGAAGCCCCCATCCTGTGATCTTTTTATTTGACATACTTTACTTTTCTGTTGTAAAATTTCCATTTGGTTCTCTTAAAAACACTTTTTAAAAAAGTATTTTATTTTATTATTTATTTATTTATTTTGGCTGTGTTGGGTCTTCATTGCTGTGTGTGGGCTTTCTCTAGTTGCAGTGCACGGACTTCTCACTGCAATGGCTTCTCTTGTTACGGAGCATGGGCTCTAGGCACACGAGCTTCAATAATTGTGGCGCATGGGCTTAGTTGCTCTGCGGCATGTGGGATCTTCCCGGAGCAGGGCTTGAACCCATGTCTCCTGCATTGGCAGGTGGATTCTTAACCACTGCGCCACTAGGGAAGCCCTTAAAAACACTTTTATTTTGAAATAATTATAGATTTATAGGAAGTTGCAAAGAAACGTGCAGAAAAGTTCCATGCACTCTTTTCCTAGCCTCTCTCAGTGTTAACATTTTGTGTAACTCTCATATGTTATTAATAATAAGAAATTGACACTGGTACAATCCATAGAGCGTATTCAGATTTTTCCAGTTACACATGCACTGTGTGTGTGGGTACAAGTATGTGGGTATGGTTTTATGCAATTTTATCATGTGTTGTATCATGTAACTACCACCACAGTCAAACTGCAGAACTGTATCATCATCCTTTTGGGTTTTTTTCATTGTTTCTACTTTTCTGTTGAGAACATCAGAAACAAAACACCTTTCAAGAGTGTTTACCTTTACCTCATGGAGCATGGTTATAGTAACTGCTTTAAATTCTCTGATAATTCTAATATTGAATATCTGTTTAATTTTGGTTTTGGAATCTATTGATTTTTTTCCCCAAAGAATCAGTTACATTTTCTTCCTTCTTTGTATGTCGAGTAATTTTGAATTGTGTCATGGACATATTGAATATTATGTTGTGAGATTTTGGGTGCTGTTAAAATCCTCTGGAGAATGTTGAGATTTTTTTGTTTTAGCTGACAGTTGACTTGGTTAGGTTCAGATCATAAGTTTGGTTTCACCTTCTGTGAGTGGTGGTTCCAGTGTCATTTCAGTTCTCAGCATTTGTTATGCTCTTTGGAACTACACTGCCCATGCACTAATCAGACTTGGGCAATGTCATATTGTAGTTCAGACTCAAAGCAGTTGCTGTCCTTCTTTGGATTTATTCTACACATGTGAACTTGGAGAGCAGACAGACACTCTAGGGGGTGGACACAGGGGAGAAGGACTCAGCCCAAGACTTAACATTTGTTTATATGTAGAATTGTTTATATGTCCTCTTTCCAGTTTTTTCTTGTTTGGTATATCCCTACATTCTTGGGCTTCCAGAGGCCCCTTTCCCATGTAGTTCTGTGGAGAAGGAAAAAAGGAAAAAATTTACATTGTACTCTGGCTTGCTTTGGCTCTTTTTTCCAGTCCTCTGGCCAGAACAAGAAAGTTTCTCTCAGCACTTTTAGAGAGAGAGAGAGAGAGAGAGAGAGAGAGAGAGAGAGAGAGAGTGTGTGTGTGTGTGTGTGTGTGTGTGTGTGTGTGTGTGTGTGTGTGTCTGTACGTGCGCATGCGCTGTGCCATTGTGAATTGGCTACCTGGACAAAGCCATTCTTGGGTCAAAGCTGGGCGGTGAAGGAATTTAAAAAGAAAAAAATAAAAAGGCGAGGAAATTCACTGGTACTGTAATTTTTCAAGTTTTTACTTCCCTTCCCTACTTGCCTGTTATTTATGTACTTTTCTCCATCCTCGGGTAGTTTTTTTTTTTTCTGTTTTCAGTTCAGAGTTTTTAGTTGTAATCAGTGGGAGAGAGTGGGCTTACTCCATCTTGGCATCTTTGGTAGAGTGTAATCTGTTAATTTCAGGGCAAAAAAAGTATCAAATAGTAGAGAAACTAGTTAAGGGCGTGGATTTGTGAAAGCAGAGAACTATCTGGTACTGAATATAAGCTTTCCATGGAACTGCTTCTCAGTCTGGGAAGAGTGTTGAGCTGTTAGAATCCATCAATGTGTTAAACCTAGTGGGGGAATTTGAGTAGTGAGCTGGGGGTGCAGTCATGCCTTGTCCATTTTTTTGTAGACCAAACATATTAGGTTGAAGCATGTGCAATTGACAATATTTGACTATCTTTGACTTACAAAAACCGCATTTTCTCATGATTTAACCTATATTTAACTCTCAGTTCTGCAATTTGAAGAAAGAAAATGAAACCTCAGGTTTAAATATGATCTGTATTAAGGTGATGCTTGATGCTTTAACAGACAAATCCAAAATCTCAGAGGCATAACACAGTCCAAAATGGACATTCCCGTTGTTGGACAGCGAATGGGGGAAGCTGCTCAGTGAGGTCACGTAGAGACTCAGGATGATGAAGTCTCCTCCATTGTTCATACATGGCTTCCAGGTGTCCTGGGGGTTGATATCCAGCCAGGAGACTGGGAAAGGGAAAGGGTGACAAAAAGAGAGGGTAACAAAACTTCTTAATCTTAGCCCAAAGTGGGTATGGTATGTTGGATTGGTGAGAACCAACCTAGATGTGGGGTGGGGGGTGGGGTGGGAGGGCAGAAAATGTATTCTGTATTTGTCAGCTGCTTTCCAGCACCAGTTGTGATGGGAAACATGAACCTCCGGTGGGCAGCCGGCCATCTCTGCCATACTACTTCTTGATCACTTGGAGAACATCTTTTGCTGTGTGCATTAGTTTGCTAGGGCTGCTGTAACAGAGACTAACAAAGACCACAGACTGGGTGGCTTAAACAATAGAAATTAATTTTCTCACAGTTCTGGAGGCTAGAAGTCCAAGGCCAGTGTGTCAGCAGGTTTCATTTTTTCTGAGGTCTCTCCCCTTGGCTTGCACACAGTGCCTTCTCACTGTGTCCTCACCTGGTCTTTTCTCTATGTGTGCTCATCTCTGGTGTCTCAGTGTGTCCAAATTTCCTCTTTTAACAAGAAACCAGTTCGATTGGATTAGGGCCCATCCTAAGGGCCTCATTTTAACTTACTTACCTCTTTAAAGGCTCTGTCTCCAAATAGTCACATTCTGAGGTACTGGGGGTTAGGGCTTCAATATATGAATTTTAAGGGGACAGAATTCAGCCCATAACACACACTCTACATTTATAACAAATGAATATGTTTTTACTAAAAGTAGTCATACTCCATTAAAGAAAAGAAGAAAGTGATGTTAGATATATGTTATAATTATACTTTTACTGGATCTGTAATAAATTTTAAATTATACATATTAATGAAGATTGCCAGTGTCTCAAAGGCATTTTTCCTTATTTATTAATCAAGGAAAAAAGTTTAGTGATGAAGATAGTTTAGTTTTTAGCAAACGTGATCGTTTTTCTCTTCCAGAGTTTGTGTTTGGTTCTTATTGTAGCTTACCCAAGGGGTATGTTAATTACTGAGATAGTAAAGAGAGTTACTAAACATGTCTCCTATAAGAAAATCACCACCCTCTACAGTGTAAAAGTAAATCTCTAAGTGTATATTGGACATTTTAGAATTTTGTCTTGTTGTGACTTGCTAAATGACATTTTGTTACTGAAAACCAAGGCGATGTTATGTGGTTGGTAATATCCTTTTTAGCCTACCAGACACTTGAAGGTGAAAGAGAATGTGCCTGTGAATTCCACCATCCGAACTGTTGGACCCCTTCCCTTGGTCTGCTCTTTTGTCACTATTTCCAGTGTGTTGGAGGTGAAGCTCTAAGGCAGCGTTCCCCAACCTTTTTGGCACCAGGGACTGGTTTCCTGGAAGGCGACTTTTCCACAGATGGTGGGGGGCGGGGGTGTGGGGATCGTTCAGGCGGTAATGCTAGTGTTGGGGAGTGTTGGGGAGTGGCAGATGAAGCTTGGCTTGCTCACCCACTGCTCACCTCCTGCTGTGTGACCCGGTCAGCAGCCTGGGGGTTGGGGACCCCTCCTCTAAGGGAAGGATGAGGCTCTTAACCCTTTATGTAGGTGCTGATTAAAGATTGTGTAGCCTCACTGTCAACTGTCAGACCCTTTTTTTGACTTCTCAGGATTACCTTTTACCAAATGGTGGCTTGAGATTCAGCTCTCCTTTATATACTATGCTCCACCTTTATAGATTTCTTTTCTTTTTCTTTCTTTCTTCCTTCCTTCCTTCCTTTCTTTCTCTTTCTTTCTCTCTTTTTCTCTCTCTTTCCTTCCTCCCTCCCTCCCTCCCTCCCTCCCTCCTTGTGGCTTGCAAGATCTTAGTTCCCCAACCAGGGATTGAACCCAGGCCCAAGCAGTGAAAGCGCCAAGTCCTAACCACTGGACCTCTGGGGAACTCCCTACTCCACCTTTAAAGGAACTATAATTATGATTTTAAAAGTTATTATATAAATATCAGGTAAACATTGGTCACTTTAGAGATTTTGCTTTTATACTTGTTTTCATAATTACTATTTTAAAAGTTATATAGATATCAGATGAATACTGGTTTTTAAAAAGATTTTGTTTTTTACATGTTTTTATATTTATTGTGAAACTAATAAGTTTAAAAATCTTCTAGCTTCCAAGAAGGAGTAACAGCTCAGCTTCTGTGTTGACATTTGCTGCTAATTGTTAAAGTGAGAAATCTTTTGCAGTTTGGTGTAGAAACTTGTCACCTCTATGAATGAAGTTATCCAATTCCTTTGTGAGAGATTCAGTAGTCAGACTGGTTTTTTGCTGTGTCATGATTCCTTTATCACTTCTGAAAATCAACTCTAGAAGATTTTCCAAGTCGTGGTTAAAAATGAGAAAGTTCCATAATTTTCCCTTATATGTTATTTAACATGTTCATATATTGAAAACAGATCTAGGGGATTCTATAGTATATAATATATATGTTTCCTCTCTCTTTCTTTTGCTTTCTCTCCCCCACCTCTCCCCGACCCTGCCTTTCTTTATATATATATGTATTTAAACACCTACAGTGTTCTACATGTATTAATTGGATCAGTAAATATTTGAACACCTACTAAGGTCAAACATCGTTCTGCATGAGACAGTTGCTGACTGCCTAAAGATATAGGCATCAATATGTGACTATAGGTTGTGTAAACAATTCTTTTCAATACCTTGAGTTACTTGAGGCCTTCCTTTCAGTGAGCAACCTTTAATTTGTAAAATGATAGTCTCAGAAGTTTTGATTTCATTCTTTCAACAAAACTTTTATTAACTGCTTTACTATTTTAGTAGATTGTAGGGATAGCAAAATGACTCTGACCCAGTTCTTGTCCACAAAGAGCTCACAGTCTAATCAGGAGCTGACTTGTAATGAAAAGGAGATTAAAGGTTGATTCTATGTTGAGGTAAATGATAATAGAAGTATGAAAAGAAAATGCCATGGCAACATAGGGGAGAGGTTGGGGAAAGGGTTTGCCAGGAAAAGCCTCACAGAATATATTATTGTTGGCAGCCCTTTGAATGACTTTGGCTGTAAGTAGATGGGAGTTCAATTCTCTGTGACCCTTGGAACCTAGGCCTTTTAATTATTCATAAATAACTTAAGCGTACATCTAGGACTGGGAATTTATTTAAAAGATGCATCTGTCTTTCTAGTTTAAACTTTAGTTTAACTAGTCCTTTAGGAATAGGCATTTAAGGATGCAGCTGTATGGCAGCATTACAGATGTTTGCTCTTCAGAGCCCCTTATAACACAGTTACAGTTATCCTGCTTTGCTTAGGTTGCCCTTTCCTTTTTAACAAAAAATATTTCTCATTTGTCTTCATTCAGTCCGTATAAACAAAGCAAAACTTTTAAAAAAAAAATCAGAAACTTGGATCTACTCTACTTTAACGTCCTCATGTGTTTTCCTTTTCTCTTCAACACTAAGATGTCCATCACATGCTGATACACAAATATTACCCCCAGACTAAGATCGTAGTCGCGTCAAACTTTGCTGAGTAATATATGGCTGCTTTTTAAAAGAAATATACCTTTACAAAGGAGATTCTGGTTTTTTTCATTTATATATTATGAAGTTAAGATATATTTCCTAGAAAAAATATTTTGCTGTAAGCAGAACTGAAAGCATTTGCTAGGAGAGAGTTAAGGGTTGCTAAACTCAAGGCATGCAGGATTGGTGGTGAGCCGAGAATGCTTTCACAACAATTTGATTCAGCAAACATTTACTGAATGCTGTGGTCAAAGCATTGCTGCTAGACCCTCTGACGGGTCAGAAAATGAACATAGGCTCTGTTTTGAAGGATCTTCCAATTTACAGCACTGTTTCTGAGTCTCCTCTGTTCCATTCTCCATCTTTGCCATTTCCCAGATAATGAAAATTAGAGCTGTGATTTATCAAGTCTGTAAGCTGGAAAAGCTATAAAATTAGTTTGCTTAAAATGTTGGTTGCTGGTTCTCCGTAGTGCTGCCAGTATTTAAAATAACGGAAAATATTTGGTGTCTCCTTCCGCAAATTAACATTTCCATGAGTGGCTGCTTTTCATAGAGCATCTCGAGCCAGCCCCTCTCGTGCTGTGAGTCTTCATTGACAGTATTAAATCAGATCTGAGCAGCTCTAGGAGACAGTTGAGAGTTTGAGAATATGCCCAGTGTCAGCATCTTGGCTAGAGTGTGCTGTGAAACAAAGAAAACTCTTGGCACCCAGTAAGTGGTTAGGCATGTACCATTCTATGTGTGAGCGCCAATAAATAAAGCAACGTAGGGCATTCCGTGCTTTCATTTGGGCAGAACTAAATGGTTAAGTGTCCTTTTAGGCTTTCCCCTAAGTCTGTCCCAGGCAGTCAGCACATAATCCAGAAGATGTAAAATCTTCAAATACAGCCACTTATCTTTATTATGTAGAGCTCTGTGCTGGGTGCTTCAGGCTGTAAAGAGACAAGACTGAGTACCTGTCAAGTAGCTTACAGATTGAGTAGCACCCTGGTCTAGCTGTTCCACCGGTCTTCCCACTACAGGTCCATTTTTTCCTGGCCTACCCTGGTCTGTAGCCACCTACCACTTGGTGTTGACGCATCATCATTCAGTATGGTTATTCCAACACAATCTGTATAACCTATCCTGAATGTAGAGTGGATATTGGAAACAGTAGAAGAGATGGGCCTTGATCCCTGGACAGGGTCTGCAGTGATTGGTGAAGCCCATTGTAGCGCTATTCACTTGAGGTACTGCTTCAGGGCCATTTTATTTTTCTGACTGAGTCCCATGATTGTCATGGAACAGGCAGAACCCAGATAGGAAGCAGTCTTTAAAAATGGTTAGCCCAATTTTGTTTACGTTTCCTTTTTCTACAGTGTGTATTTTTCCTTCCTCAGACTAAAAATAGCACAATGTAGTATATAATAGTGTGGAGTTATTTGCATGAAATCACTGAATTCATTTATTCAAATAATTTGTCTTCTCAAGTATTTTTAAAGTGACCAGGGATAAATATTTATGAATTACATTTAAGTACTTGGAGGGTATTTTGGAAATGTGTTTTTCTTAAGAATAGATTTGTGCTATGGTTTCCTTGACTATGTTTGATGATATTAAGAGTTCTTGGAAATTTTTTCCAAAATCTTGCAATTTGAAAGTGGGTGGAGTGTTTGGAATTAATTTCAGCTGTAATTATATCTTTAATGGTGGTAGTCTCTTGCCTGTTTCATATTGTAACAAATGAGAAGTGCAACACCCTCATCATCAAAATACTTAAGAAACTTGCATCTAAAAGGAAGATGGGGAACTAATACAACCTGTTTAGAAGTCTTGAGTTATTTTACTATGATTACACTAAATTAGATTAATTAGATTATATTTATCTAAAGTTAGGTGGTTGTTTACTTAAACCTGGTGTTAAGATCTAGAAAGGAGGGGAGAGCAATAAAAGCACCTTTCTCCCCCACTGAAGTTTTCAATAAATTGAATAAAAACTAAAGGATTAGAAAATGGTGGCCATAATATTACCTTTATTATTGATAAAGGTGAAGGTAAAGGAAGCAGCTTCATATTAGAGCCAAATTGGCTTGCTAATAACTAAGTTCCAAAATTAGGCAGACCTACCCCCTGGTCACAAGTAGTGCTGGATTAGAGAAGGCAATATGTGGTATACAGAGCCTCCACCCAACCAGTTCCTATAGGCAGCTCACTCATATGAGGAAGAAGGGCGCGACTGGACCATTTATTTTTCCCAGATTTGCCAATCAGATCAGTTGCTTCCCTCCCCAGGATAGAAGCATCTAAGTGGCAGAGAAATGCCAGAGAGGTTACAACTGGTAGGGCTCCGTTCACAGAAGGGGACTTCAGAAATGAGGAATGAGCACTCCCCACTAGCATTTGGCTTCTCCTATGCGTGGTTTCTATGAAGAATGCGTTGGTGCCAGGTAGGAAATGGTAGCATAACTAGGCCAGGAGCAAACCTTTGTTTTGAGGAAGAGGCCTTATAACAATTGGCCTCTTGAAAATTATAGCAAACGTTTGTTTACCAGAATCAAAGAAATTGTCTGTCCTTAGGCAGCCCTTGCTGCCTTTCTGAAGCATCTGTGATTTAGCATGCTTTGCTGAGCATTAAATGAAGGCCCACAACTTAGTCTTCTGCTGTCCTTTAGCATTTTAAAATATACTTGCTGTTCTGTCTCTTCTTTGAGTTTTCTTCACAGACTCATTTTGTCTCCTCCCCCAAACCCTAGTGTTTCCCATGATCGTAGCCAACTTTCTTCTCACTTGACACTCTCACCTTGGCTGTCAGCCATTTACACAGTTTTAACTGTTTAGTATCTTGATGATTTCCAAATCTTTATCTCCACCCAGACCTCTGTTCTGAGCTCCATGTTTATATGTCCAGCACTCTATTTAACAGTTCCACCTGGGTCATGTAAAACTGACTTATTCTTCCCGCACACTCTCAACTCCATCAGTCAGAAATCCTTGTCTTTTGTTTTGTGTCCACAGGCTTTGTGAGTGGCATCTCAGCCTATCCACTAGGTTAGGCCAGAAACGTGGGTGTCGCCTCAGCAGGCTCTTCCTCTCCTTTATTGCTTACCTCCCAGGTCAGGGGTCAGTATCTGGCCAGAGACCTGTGAGCCAAGAATGGTTTTTACATTTTTAAGTGGTTGTTTAAAATAAGCGTATATGTGTATTTGTTACAGAGACCCTATGTTGTCTGCAAAGACTAAGTATTTACTATCTGACCCCTGTCTGAGGCCAGCAAGTCTTATCAGTTCTCCCTCTAAAACATCACTTTTAATTGTTTCTTTCTATCCCCCCCCCGCCCCCCAAAATCTCACCTGCCCTGTTTCTCCCTTGGCCTCCTAACTAAGTGTTGTCATATTTCTTTATAAAACACAGAACCTAGTGATGTCCTCTCTTGTTTAAAATCCTGCAGTGTATTTTGCCCTTTTCTCCTGTTTTCTGCCTGCAACCTCTTCAGCCTGTAGGACTCTGCTCAGTTGTCACCTTTTCCTTAAGTCCACCTGCCTTCTTATGGAGTTATGCCCCTATTCCACCTGGTCTGTACTTCTGTTATTACACATTCTAGATTGTGTTCTGAGAATCCATTCGCCATTCAGTCATTCCTACAACACTGTGCGTACCTGGAGGACAGGTTCCATTTCCTATTCGTTTCTATGTCTTCTTTACCTAGCTGTGTGTGGCATGTCAGAGGACTGTAATGAATTAATGGGTGCTTTAAGAAATAGTTCTTATTCCTAAGATATGAAAAAATATTAGTAGTCTAAAGATATCATTAATCAGTTTGAGTTGGTAGGCAGGATTTATAACATCTAGACTTTTGATAGAGTCATGCTACATTCTCCTGATTTCTGTTTCATAGCTTTTTCAGTATTACATTTTTAATTTTGAGATAGTTGTAGATTCACATGCAGTTATGAAGAAATAATACCAAGCTATCCCAGTTATCTTTTACCCAGTTCCCCCAATGGTAACATATTGCAAAACTGTAGTACAAGGTCACGACCGGGATATTGGCATTGAGGCAGTCAAGATACAGAACATTTCCATTAACAAGGATCCCTCCTGTTCCCTTTTATAGCCACACCCACTTCCCCTCCCACGGCAGCTTGCCCCTCCCCCATGGCAATCACTAACCTGTTCTCCATTTCTGCAATTGTCATTTCAAGAATGCTATCTAAGTGGAATCAGAGTATGTAACCTTTTGGGGTTGGATTTTTTTCACTCAGCATAATTCTCTAGAGATTCATCCAGGTTGTTTTGTGTATCAGTAGTTTTCCTTTTTGTTTCTTTTTGTTGCTGAATTTTCATAACTTTTAAAAGATGAAACTCTCCCCTATTTATATATCACTGCAGTTTTTCTTTTTAAGGCTATTTACATTTTTTTCCTCTTGTTCTTTATCTGTAACGGTGGTTTTCAAACTTTGTACTCTTCCCCTGTACTTTTTTTTTGGCGGTACGCAGGCCTCTCACTGTTGTGGCCTCTCCTGTTGTGGAGCACAGGCTCCGGACACGCAGGCTCAGCAGCCATGGCTCACGGGCCTAGCCGCTCCACGGCATGTGAGATCTCCCCGAACCGGGTCACGAACCCGTGTCCCCTGCATCAGAAGGTGGACTCTCAACCACTGCGCCATCAGGGAAGCCCCACACTCTGTACTCTTAAATTGAGACTCAAAGAGCCTTTGTTTATATGTGTATTGCATCTATCATTATTTACTTACTACTTTATAAATTAAAACTGAAATATTTTAAAAATATTTAATTCACTTAAAATAACAATAAATCTATTACATTCTCATAAGTAATATATTTTTATGAGAAATACCTGTTTTCGTAAACAAAAAACATTTAATGAAAAGAAAAGCACTGTTTTACATTTTTTGTGACTCTAATGTCTGGATTCTCATATCTACTTACTCATTTAATCTGTTATGATAAATTGTTTTGGTTTAAGTATATGAAGAAAATCTGGCCTCACATAGCTATGTAGTTAGAAGAACCAGGAGATAGTCTTATCATATAACTGTGGATAGTCTTCTATGGTACTACACCCAAACTCAAGTGATAGTTTATTAAAGATTAGTTACAATGTAGGATGGGAAACCAATAACTTTTCATACTGTTACATTAAAATTATAGTTTGAATGGGTCATTAACTTGCGTATGATTTTTTGTTTTTAACATCATGCATTGGTCATTTGGAAAATATTGAATCGCTGTGTTAGTTACATCTTCCAAATTGTGACACATTTCATTATACATTGTCAAAAATTATATTTGTTAATCTCACCTTCAGCCTCATAAGAAAAAATGCTGAGTATTGGGAAGCTGTCAATCTCAAGTTTTCTAAAATTTTGATTTTTGCTTTGAAATCACTGTCAGTTCATTGAAGTTTATGATTGTCATTAATGCTGCCAGTAACTGTCTCACTTCATTAATTTTTAAGAACATGTCTGCCAGATACTCAAGTCTGAAAACCACAGTTTGTTCATCATTTCAAGTAGAAATGGTGTTAAAGTAGAAATGGTGTTTGGGTGTTAAGTGCTCAAAGGAGGTAGCCATTGCCATCGTGGGGCCATTTTTCTGGCCAGGCTCTCCACCATCCCCATGCGGCGAGGCTACTGGGGTAACAAGACTGGCAAGCCCCATACTGTGCCTTGCAAGATGACTGGCCACTGTGGCTCTGTGCTGGTGCGCCTCGTCCCTGCCCCCAGGGGCACTGGCATTGTCTCAGCCCCTATGCCCAAGAAGCTACTGATGATGGCCGGAATTGACCACTGCTACACCTCTGCCAGAGGCTGCACCACCACCCTGGGCAACTTCACCAAGGCCGCTTTTGATGCCATTTCTAAGAACTACAGTTATCTCACTCCTGATTTCTGGAAAGAGATGGTGTTCACCAAGTCTCCATATCAGGAATTCACTGACCATCTTGTAAAGGCCCACACCAGAGTTTCTGTGCAGAGGACCCAGGCTCCAGCTGTAGCGATCACAGAGTTTTATATGAGAAAAATAAAGTGAATGTAGCTGGTTTTAAAAAAAGGCAGTCAGTTCAGCTCACAACTCAGTTATGTAAGTGCTCTTCTTTGAGACAACACAGAATATTAGAAAGGTGTGGACTCAGGGGTCAAAATGTAATAAAACTAGTAACTACCACTGTGAGTGCATGGCCTAAATCACCAGCTGTCTTGATTTGTCCTAAGGCTCCAGCCGCTTTATTCTCCATTGCTTTTATACCATCAGAGCAAATAATTTAAAAGTGTGAAGTTTGAAATCCATTGTTATAGATAAAGAACAAGAGGTAAAAATTTAAAACAGACTTTCACACAGTAAAAATGGCAAATAATGTCTTAATATATTATTAAACTATTTTATACTTTGTGGACCTTCGTAAGTTCTTGGGGGACCCCCAGAAGCCCACGGACCACATTTTGGAGGACCGCTGATTTACAGTAATTTGTGATGACTTATTTCTTTCTCTTTTCTCAGATTTCTTCTGTTTGCCTTTACTTTTGCTGAGATAGACCCTATAGAGGCACTGATCTAGGTTGAATACCATTACGGGTCAGAGCTCCACTCTGGACTGGCAGCCTCAGCGTGGGCACTAGGCCAATGCTAGGACTGACCCTGGGCACAAAAGAGAAGACTAGTTCACAGCCTCACCTTGGGCAAGCAACAAGGAAGGGCCATAAACCTGCTAGCCTTGTTGGCTTGCTGTGTGTGCATTCAGAAACTGGTCACATCACATGGACCTGAGTCCAGAGGGAGACATTAACTATGACTACTCAAGTGCTTTCCTTCTGAAGCAGTCTTTCAGGCTCCAGGGTGGGAGAGATTCTCAGGCTAGAAAGGGCCCTCCATAGGGCTATCAGACCTACACACTCTAGTCCCAAATCTTCTGAGTCATATCACAGCCTTTTCATTCTAATTATCTCCAGGAAAGGGCCTCAAGTTTTCCTGGCAGTAATAAACCTTAGGAGTTAAGTTTTTCCGTATGAGTACTCTAGATGCTCCCTTATATAACTTAAGTCCATTTTCTTTAGTTTTGTTTTTAATAAAAATAAAGAGCTAATAACAGTGCTTCTCATGCTATTGCTTTATATTTTGAAGACAATTTAACTTTCTGTATCTTCACTGCAGTCTACTTGTGCAATTTTTTTCTTCTATTTTTAACACAGTTCCTTTAATCCAGTGGTCCTGAACTGGGGTGATTTTGCCCCCAGGGGATGTTTGGCAATGTCCAGAGACATTTTTGATTGTCAGAACTTGGGGGGATGCTTCTATCATTCTAGTAGATAGAAATCAGAGAGCTTGCCTTCATTTCAGCAAAATCACTCATTATGTTGTTACAGTAAGATTTTCACTGAATTTATATTCAGATGATAGGAGCATCCTACAGGACAGCCTCTATCAACTAAGAATCATCCAGTCCAAAATGTCAATAATGCCAGTCTTAAAAGACTGTGTGTTAGTCCTTCCTTGTAATTTGTTAGCTTTTTATTAATTTTTTGTCTTGCTGAATTAACAGTTTGATTTTACTTTGCATATTATTTAGAATTGTGGTTTTATTTAGAGAAAGTATTTTGATTATGTTCAGAATAATTAAAGATTTTAGAGGTAGATTACTCTTTTGAATATGACTTATGTTTGTACCTCAGGTCATAATACATCATTAGTTTGTGTACCTGAGTGAACACAACTACCTGATGACTTTTGAAAATAATTTTTATGGGCCCCAACCAAATCTTAAAAGAACTCTTCTAGAAATTCCTATAATTAACCAGATTTGGGAACCACTGAAACAGATATGTATTCATAAGCTAGGAAACTTTTAGGACAGCTAGTACAAAGAGAAAACGTTCTTTGTGGCTCTCAGAGATAATATCCACCCTACTGGGCAACCAGTTCTGTCAGTGAAACCAGTCAAGTAACCCTCCCATTGACAAGGTGGAACTGGAGCAGCGGTGTCCAATAAGATTGTGGCTCTTTCCAGTCATATGGTGTCCAGTTCATTTTATTTGCCACAAGTTTGGTTTTAGAAGGGGGTGGTGGTGAAAAGAGATGAGGGAGGCGATAGAGGAGAATTGCTAGTAGAATCGAAGAAATATGATCTACCTTATACCTCAGGAGGGGAATTACTCAGTGCTGACTTCTCTTCCGTAGCATTCATTTGCTACCCACATTCACCACAGTGGTTAAGTGTTCTGAAAAGCTACTTCTGGTATAAATTAACCTGACCAAGGCAGCAGGGGCGCTGACTGGGAAGCACAGAGGGCTGTCTAGTCCATTCCCACCATCAAGGATCCTCTGGTCTTGGCCCTTTACTTCTTTTGGCTAAAAGAGAAGTTCATGAAGGTGAGCTTGTTTGTTGGGGTGGTTCCAAGAGCTGTGGAGATGAGACAGTTGTTGAGGAAGGAAAGAAAAGATGGTCACTTTTATTTTACTTTTTCTTTTCCTTTTCATTTTTGAGACCGAAATGTTGCCTTTAATAGTGATCGAGGCAGAGCTTACTGTGGGAGCCGGTGAGCCTGAAGCCGAACCCCCAAGTCGGACAGTAGTGGATAGGCTGCAGGGGGACCTGGGCAGTGGGGCAGGCTTGATCCAACAAAACAGACAAGAGAGAAGGATGGTGACTTTTGAAATAAGGCGAATTTTGTTTGGAAGGATAATAGCTTCTTTTCCTGATTAGTTAGTTGTTAAGCAAACTAGAATTTTGGAAATGAAAAAAAAAAAAAACTATGAAACTTTGGAATATTAGTTTATATTCAAAGCATAAAATAAATACTGGTTGTATTTTAGTGTTCTGGATTTCTTTTATTATTTGTTTTTACTTTTTTAATTAGAGATTTTCAAACATATACCAGAGTAGAGGGACTAGTATAGGGAATCTCCATGTACCAGTCACCCCAATATCAACAGTTACCAACACATGGCCAGTCTGATTTCATCTGTACCCTAACCTGCTTTCTCCCACCCCCTCCAATTATTTTAAAGTGTATCAAGCATCAGTATGTAATTTTATCCAGAAATATGTAAGATATTCAGTCTGTGGTCACATTTCCCCTGATTATATAATTTTTTTTTGTTTCTTTGGTTTGTTGTCTGGTCTCTTTTTTAAAGATGCTGGTGATCAGATGATTGAATCAAATCCTGGGAATGTGTAGAGAGTCCATAATATTCTATTTTGGTGAGGGGGGCGGCATTTACTTATATTGGATCAGTGATTTCCAAAGATGATATTACAAATCTAATTCCTGGTATAAATTTGAATAACAAATCGATTGAAGGAAATATTTACCATGTACAGAAAATGTTACTAAAATTCCATGTAGACATAACCCCAGCCTGAAATGGGCTTCATCACTGCCAGGAAGCCCAGCTGTTAAGTTTGCTTTCTCAGGTTCTAAGAAGACTATTTCGTACCTTTCCCTCAAACCTCATAGACTTCTGTTCTCTCAGCTGATGGCTTTGTTTGATGCTTCTCTGAGAAAATAGAAATCTGTCCAGAGGGACACCCTCATCTGCCCTCCACCACATCTAGAGATTTTTTGGCAGCTGGGCCACTCTTCTCTCATTTCCCTCCAGTTGGTTATAATGTAGCAAGCGCTAGTTTCTCCCCCCGCCCCCACCCCCCGCCATTACAGTCCTTTCCTTTGTGCTGAGTGTCCCACCTCCTTCACAGGGACCTTGCCGCTTCTGTGGTCCCCCATCTCCCTCTTCCATCTTCAGGCTCTCCCTGTCTGCTAGAGCATCCCTGTTAGTGTACAGATACGCTCTGGTGCACTCTGTCTCTAGAATTAAATTGTCCCTTGTTAAATCCACCTCTGTCGATACTTAGTGACCCGCTTTCTCTCCCCTTCACAGCTCTTTTCAAAAGAGTTGTCTGTTCTCTCTTCTACTTTTTTTTCTCTTCCATTCACTCTTTAAACCACTCATTACTGGCTCCATTCCTCACTACTTCACTGAAACCGTTCTTGCCAAGAGCACCCAGGTCCTCTGCGATGGAATCTAGTTGTTTTCTTTCTGTCTCATAGACCAGCCCTCCTTCTCTTTTACTGCCTCCCCTTGCCCTGTGTGACCTCTAAGTGCTGGCATGCCTCCAGGCTCAGTTTTGGGCCTCGCTTCTCTTTATTTGTACTCCTTCCCGCGGTGATTTCACTCACTCCTGTGGCTTTAAATACCATCTTTATGCTGATGACTCGTAAGTATGTATCTGCAGCCCAGACCTGTCCTCTGAATTCCACCTAGAGATCGGTAACCTATGACTCAGGCTTCATGGGTGCAAAAGACAGTTCTGGCTTTTCCCCTTCAATCCTTTTTCATTTCAGTAAGTAGATCCTGATACACCCAATTGCACAAGTCAGAAACTTGGGAATCATCTTAAATCCTCCCTGTCTCCATCCAGCCAATCAACATGTCTTATCAATTCTACCTTAGTACATATCTCAAGTACATTCACCTCTCTCCATCTGCGTTTCACCACTAAATCCCTGTTATTTCTCAACTGGAAAACTACTTGAGTTTCCTAATTGGTTCCTCTGCTTTCATTTTTGTCTTCCATACACTATTCTCCTCACAACAGGTACAGTGCTCTATAAAAAACACTTAACCACATTATGTAACTCCTTGCTTAGTCCTTAATGATGGCATTTCATGTAGAATAAATTATTGACTCCTCACCATAGCCTTCAGCGTCCTGCCTGCTTCTCCAGCCTCATCGACTGCTTTCCCCTCCCTCATTATGGAGGGCTACCTTGTCCCTTTCACACCAGGATCTTTCATGCCCCAGGGCCTTGACACTCACTGTTCCTTCTGCATGCACTAATCTGTTCCTGGCTCTTGTCCTTACTGTTCAGGATGCAGCTTAAATGTCACCTCGTCTGAGAGCCCTTTTCTGATCACCCTTCCCAAAGTGGCTACTTGCCCACCTCAGTTTCTTCTTTGTCACATTATCTGTTTTTTCCAGCAATATTTATTGAGTGCCTACTCTGTGCCTGACACTGTTCTAGGCACTGGGGCGATAGCAGTGAGTGAGGTAGACACACTCAGGAAGCTTCCATCTAGTGGGAAAACAGACAAACCACAAATATATCATATTCTGACTGTGATCTGTGCTGTGTAGACAAATGAAGCAGGTGGAGTGAAGTGAGGGATGCTGTTCTAGACAGCCGTTAGAGGAGGAGACATTTTGACAGGGATTCCAATGAAGTGAGAGAGCATCATCTTGGGTATTTACGTGCTTCTTTTCTGGAAGTATATCTAGAAATATAAGCTCTAAGAAGTCGGGGACCTCACCTGTTCACCGCAGTTCCTGAAACCTAGCACGGTGCCCGGCCTTCGGCAAATACTTATCAATGAATAAATGACCTTTAGGTTCCCACATAATCATGGCATTCTGTGAAGCAGTGCATTCTAGATGTGGCCCACTTACCTTGTCTCTGTGAGCTTGAGTCTTTTCCTGTGTTCAGTGAGGGAATCCACCTCAGGGAGTGATCTCTAAAGACTGCCAGCCTCACTGTGGATGCTGTGGGCGATCATGTACTCTGTTCCTGGTTTCACCGAAATGGTAAAAAGATTGCAAAAGAGTTGAGCATTCACGTTAAAACAAGACTTGCATTTAAAAAGTTATGTCAGCTACAGTCCTGAGTAGAATGGCCTAGCGGAGGCAAGAGGGTGGATTATTTGGAGGATGTGGAGGGGCTGGGGCAGGTCCAGGCAGGAGCTGATGGTGGCCTGGACTCAAGAGGTGGCCACAGAGATAAGGGAGAATGCTGAAGAAATGGTGGGACTTTCCCAGACTTGCACAGAATTGAGGCAAGAACCCAGACTTCATAATCCAGAACTTTCACTCTTCTCTTGATACTTTAAAAAAAAAAAAAGTCTTCGGGAATTCCCCAGTGGTTCAGTGGTTAGGACTCCATGCTTTCACTGCCGAGGGCCCGAGGTCAATCCCTGGTCAGGGAACTAAGATCCTGCAAGCCGCGTTGATGGGCCGAAGAAAAACCAGTCTTGAAGTCAGCCTCATAGAAAGCTGGAATGTATGAATATGTGTGATGCCAGTGAGTTATTTAAAACAAAGACTGCTTTTTAAAAAATATTATTATAAACATCTAGATCAGAATTTGCCTACATGAAAATGTGCTTTTGCTTATTATATGTGCATCTTTGGGCAAATTCTCAGGAAAGAATTTGGAAAACAGGAGAGGGAATGATATTTTCACTATATGTATATCTTTTGTATCTTTGGATTTTGAACCACGGGTGAATGTATGATAAAAGTAAGTAGTGGGCTTCCCTGGTGGCGCAGTGGTTGAGAGTCCGCCTGCCGATGCAGGGGACGTGGGTTCGTGCCCCAGTCCGGGAAGATCTCACATGCTGCGGAGTGGCTGGTCCCGTGAGCCATGGCCGCTGAGCCTGCGCGTCCGGAGCCTGTGCTCCGCAACGGGAGAGGCCACAACAGTGAGAGGCCTGCGTACCGCAAAAAAAAAAAAAAAAACTTTAACCATTTCCAGTTCATTTTCGAAAGCTAGAAATCCACATAAACCTTGCCTGCCACTCGTGCTTCTCTATTCTGCTCTTCCCACTGGTTCTCTTAAGTTTTCCAGTTACTTGTCTACATACTGCAAGCATTCTGCCTGCATTTCTGTTTTGAGGTCCATCAGAGAGTAGAAAGACAAGCTGTATTATACTTTAAACTCTGTCCTAGTTGTGTTTGAAAACAAGGTATAGGAAAGAAATTTTGAAGAAAATTCTCTCTTGGGACCATTGGCTTTTATAAAAATGTAATCTGTAGGCTTAGAATTTATTTTGGTAGCTACAGAATACTGATGAATGAAAGCAAAGCTAGACTTATATGTTCAGTTACCCTGACCCACCCCTCCCCCAAGAAAACCAACCTTGGAATAACACATTGGTGAAACAGCTTTAGAAATTGTTTTGTTAGTATTTCTACTGTATTGTGCTTACACAAGATATTCAGAGTTCCGAATGGATGTACAGTAGTTATTTCCTTACTAGTCACTTCACTGAAGATCAGGAGGACCTTTTTCAGGGAATGCTATCTGAATGAGATACCTTTCTATCCCTCTACTGTGTGGGGAACAGGCACCTTTAACAAGACCATGATAGCTAGAATTCCATCTTAACCCAGCTGCTGGGTTATATGTGTATGGCCGCTGCTGTCCATCTGGGTGTTGTGCCTGTTTCTATAGAACGTTTTAAGTGTAGAGGGTGGAGTGGGGACCGGTGAAGTCAAGTGATGTATAAGGGAAAATCTCTTGACGTTCAGAATTTGTATTATTTGTATTAAAGGTGAGGACCTTTAAAGTCATTTAATTTAATGAAGTGATTGGAAGTGTCTTATTGATTTAAAATTGTGATAATCCTGCTGGTTGCCTTAAAATGACAAGTAATTGCTGTAGTGCGCTATTTTCTATGACATAAGGTAAAACTGATGGGTTATAGAGTGCTGTTTTCTCTAGGGTGATAAGAAACGTTGTTTCTGAAAACGTGGTAAGAGACTGAGTTGAGATTTGGAATGATGAGAGGGAACCATTTTATGAGAAAGTCTGGGGAAGGTGTTTTTCAGGCACAGGAAATGATTGGTGCAGGGATCCTCAGATCAATGTATTTGAGTAACTGCAAAGGGTGTGAGGTTGGTGAATTAGAAGAGTGGTGATGGGATCCATAGATACGGGTGAACAGGGGGCAGATATAGTAGGCTCTTTTGGGCCAGAGGAGGATTCTTCATGTTACCTAAATTTTAAACAATTGAGTGATTTAGGACCTCCAGGAAGAAAAGTTAGAAGAGGTTAAGAGGAGAAACTTGAATATTACAGTGGAAATATGTGCTAATCAGGAGCTAATTATTTTCTAAGATTCTCATGCTGCTCTTTTTTCTCTCTTTTTTCTTCCTTGCAACTGTTGAAAGTAAGGTGGTGGAGTAGATAGGCAGAGTAACATTTACAGCATGGTTTCCTTCTCTCTTTAAAGATGGCATTTGTCGCCCCACTGGAGGAATGATTGAGGTTCACGGTTGTGGCCCAAAGAGTGACTCGTTGGGTTAATTGTTACAGCACCTGCTACTAGAGGATCATTATTGTCATAATTATTTCCAGTGAAGGCACTTTTTTAAAAACAGGAATTTAGACTTTAATATAAAAGTATAGATTGATCAAGTTTTGATGTTATAAAATTTTAGCTTGTTTATGGACCAGAACTCACATAGGAAATTCCTTTTACAAGTTAGGTATACCATCTTTTCAAATAGTAGGAACTAAATCATTTGTCTCATTTCCCCATGAAGGCCAAGAAGCTGGGGGCTAAATTTAATGCCCAGTTGTTGAGCCTGAAGCTATTCTAAGATTTTATTATATTGATTTTTTTTCTTTCTGTGTATCCATCTGGTGTGTGTTATTTTAAATCTTTTCTTTCTTTTTTTTCTTTTTTTTTCCTTTCTCTCTTTAGCAGGCAACTAAATTTCAGTCTGAGCTAAACCTGAGTTTTACACTTCTACAACCTTTCTCAACCTTTCTACTCTTGCTGGAATTAAAACCCATACACTAAGTAGAACTTATGTATAGCTCTAGACTTAATGTCCTGGTATAAGACCAGAGCTGAGTTTAGTCTTCTAGAAAGATCAAACATGTTGACTTTATGTTAAACTCAAAGCAGCAGCTCATTAAATACATGTCCCAGTTTTACAAATGATTCCACCCATTTTGCATATGAAAAAGAGCCAGTCAGAGATTAGTGAATCACCTAAGGTCACAGATGGAGATGATGTGAAGGCTACCCCTTTGTTTCAAGTATGAGATGCTGGAACACAAGCAACCTTCTCTGCTGCCTTATTAATTAATATTAGAGCACAGAAGCAAATGTCATCCTAAGCTTGAATCTGAACCATGATATCTTTTGCTCTTTTCCCTTTGATCTGATTCTCACACCTGTAAAGATAGTGTTTACCTCAAGGGATTTTGTGAGAATTAATTTAGGTTTAATTTTTAAGTGATGGGGCCTCTAGATGGAAAGAAACCTCCTGTTTTATTTGGCTGATGTTTAGACCAATTTTAGAACTTAGTAGAGTTTTCTTTAATTATATGAAGTAAACTCAGTGTATGTTAACGTGAAGCTTGGTACATATATTACCTCGTCACATGTATTACCTCGTGATATAGATTAAGATTCATATACTCAGTCATTATAAGGCTTTATGGTAAGTGTGAAGCAGTTTAGCGATTGGATTATTGATCTAAGAACTCAACATTAATTGTCAAATAAGAAAAGGACATTAGAACTATTAAAATAATGTATTTAAAAAGTTGAGCCCAGCTCAAATGTAACATAGGTATTTATAGTTTGATACGTGATAAAGTGTTTTGCCTATCTTAGTCTTATATCAACTTAGGTATTTTGCTGTTTTTATTTGCCTGACTGGTTTTTAGATTATCTGGTTTATTTTAACAATGGTAAAATAACTTAATGGTGTCAGCCCTAGGTGTCTTAAAGGGTTTGTCTTTCAGAATTGGTGACCCACCTTTCAGCTTTTTTGGGGGAAGGGGGAGCCGCACTGCACGGCTTGCAGGATCTTAGTTCCCTGACCAGGTATCAAACCCGGCCGTGGCAGTGAAAATGCCAAGTCCTAACCACTGGACCTCCAGGAAATTCCCCCACCTTTCAGCTTTTAGCTGTCATTCAATTATTTTAGTTTACTTTGACATTTTTCTCTTATTGAGAGGGAGGAGCTCTACTTTGAATAACCTGATATGTTAAAAAAATTATTTTATTAGTACCATTAGGTTACACTGGCCGCATAAATTATCACAGAGCTTGGGTTCAAAGTCTAAAAGGATTAACACTTTGGCAGCTGTTGGCTCTAATGAGACTAAAACCATGCCGACTCTGGAAACGCAGGTTAGCAAGCTAGTGGTGCACACAGCTAGTGGGTTTCCTGTCCCTTTGTGTACTGGTAAATATATTTAGAACTGGAGAGTGAACTGGTAAGTTCTTTTTTTTAATGTTATTTATTTATTTTTGGCCGCGTTGGGTCTTTGTTGCTATGTGCGCGCTTTCTCTAATTGTGGCGAGTGGGGGCTACTCTTCGTTGCAGTGCGTGGGCTCCTCATTGAGGTGGCTTCTCTTGTTGTGGAGCACGGGCTCTAGGTGCGCGGGCTTTAGTAGTTGTGGCATGTGGGCTCAGTAGTTGTGGCTCATGGGCTCTAGAGTGTAGGCTCAGTAGTTGTGGCGCACAGGCTTCATTGCTCTGCGGCATGTGGGATCTTCCCAGACCAGGTTTTGAACCCGTTTCCCCTGCATTGGCAGGTGGATTCTTAACCACTGTGCCACCAGGGAAGTACCGACTGGTAAGGTTTTATTAACAGAAAGCTTCAAGTACACCAAGATTATACTTAATGTGGCCATTGAGGAGAATACTACATCCATGTCTCTCAAGTATAGTTTTTTCTTTCTTTGTGACAATTAAATGTATTAACCAAAAGTCTGTGTATTGATTTACATTATAAAATAAGCCATTTATTCACAGAAGAAAAATCTCCAGATGGACTAAAGTAAAAATGAGAAAAGAAATAAGTGGCCTCTGGCACATGGCCTCCTGGGAATGTATTGAAGGGCTCCTCCCTTCTCCCCCTTTACTCTCAACCTTCCTTCTTCCACCCTCAAGGTGGGCTTTCTTTGTGCCTTTGTGATCTCATAACTCCAGGTCAACTTCTCGAACATGGTTTCTTTCCTTCTGTGTTTTTTAGGCATTTACAGTGTTCAGTAAAGCTGAATAATTCTATAGCACATTGCCAGTAGGTGCTGCCATCTTATACACAGTATTCCAGCCTGATAGCTCCGTGGCTTTAAGACTTTGGTTCATGTAAGAAGAATCTAATCTCATTTATCAGTGCTTCATATAACTTAGTATATAAAAGAAGACCTTTGGCAGGGATAGAGTTTGTTTTAGAAATATAAAATAAGAATCATAAGTAGAAATGAAAAAGGGAGAAATTGGGAGAGGGTCTTAAAGACAAAGTTTTGACCATATGAGTTGGATTGTGTCTGTTTTGCATGGTGGTAAAACAGGTTAACAAAAGCCATATATATGTAGATAGTTGAGGATGATCATTACTACGCATAGCCAGTCTGGGGTTAATTGAATCTTAGAGCTTTGACTGTGTCCAAGACCAGGAGACTTTCAGAGTGTTGACCTGGTTTGGATGATCCTGAAAAACACAGCTTCCAATTGGCACTAAAGTACACTGAAGATTCACTACCTAAGGAGTTCAGTAACCCAAGGTATTTAGATAAATATGATTTGCATGTTTTAAAAATAGCTATGACTTGTCTCAGTTTTATTTCTTTGAAACTTGGTTATTTTTACTTTTTATGCTAGAATAGGTAATATTTGCTTTAAATATAGTCAGATATTTATACAAGATCAGTAAAAATTTCCACTAACTTCTTTTAAAAATTATCTAAGCTAGTTTTTTTCCTTATATATTTAAAAACTCACATATTTTCCAGTCTTTGTGAATCCTTCTGTTAATTTGCCCTTTAGGCAAACTAGCATATACACACAGAGATGTACTCTTTGTATGGAGGGGCTCCACTCTACAAAGTTTTCAGCACATTGTTTTTCACTTAGTTACTCTCAGAGCACTTTCCATATCAACATATATCGCTTTACTTCATTTTTTTTAAAGGCCTGCATAGTGCATATTGGAATGGGAAATCCATCATTTATTTGACAGCATAACTTATTAAATCACTATAAAAGTTATTTTAATTTAAGCACAGGTGGTTAAAAATCTGGCATCTAATTTTAAAAAATTTTTTTATTGGAGTATAGTGCATTTACAATGTTGTGTTAGTATCAGGTGTACAGCAGAGTGAATCAATTATACATATACATATATCCACTCTTTTTTTTTTTTAGATTCTTTTCCCATATAGGCCATTGAATAGAGTTCCCTGTGCTATACAGCAGGTTCTTATTAGGTATCTGTTTTATGTATAGTGGTGTGTATATGTCAGTACCAATCTCCCAATTTATCTCGCCCCACCAATCCCCTGGTAACCACAAGTTTGTTTTCTACATCTGTGACTCTACTTCTGTTTTGTAAATAAGTTTATTTGTACCTGGCATCTAATATTGAAATGTCTGGATTCTTTGTCAGCAGCATGGAATTTCATATAAATGAGTTTTTAATTTATCCATTGTCCTCAGAGTTTACAGACAGAAGCTCCCTCACTATTCTGCTTACTCTAGAGAGGGAAAAGGTTAGAAGTGAGAATGTTATCTTAATATAACAATATTAGGTAGTGCTGTGGCCTCCTGTTTCTGGAGGAGTATGATTAATAAATGAGCATCTCTTCTTTGAGTCAGCGGGCAGCACTGGGATGCCTGATGACTGAGGGCATCTGAGAGGAGGGAGGTCAGAAGAACTCGCCCTGGAATCAGGGAGCAGGGCTCTGAGACCTCTCCTGCGCAGTCCTGGACTTTGTCAGAGTAGCATGAATGATGAATGCTGACTCCTGTTTAGCTGAAACAGTAGGATGCTTTAATGATATTTTAGAGCTTCTCTTTTATAGTTATCTTTTCAGTCTTCTTTGTGAATATAAAGTTATGTTATATTAAAGTGAATGGTCACATTTAAGGGAGAAGGTTACAAGTGAACAGTAAGGTTCTTTGGATGGTTTAGTTGTTTTCAGCCCTTCAGAGTTTTCTTTATCACATTTGGCAAGTATATTTTTCTACCTCCCACTGGCATGAAGTGAGCGCGCTTGCAGAACATGGTCACACTTAATTCTGTCAGGTTGGGTCCAAAGCAGCCATGTGACTGACTGATGTTAAGATGCAGAAATAACTTAAGTAATTTTTAAATATGAGTTTGGTTTATTTTCCTTTCTTTAATGCCATCAAGTTATCCACACCTACCTATTTCTGCATTAATGAGCAAAGGACTTTTTCTTTTTTCTTTAAAGGAGGGACAAACTGGGAATCCTGATGATTTACTGGGTAAATCACTTAAGGTAATAATAATGGTAGTGTCATGGGAACAGTGGATATAACTTGCAACACAAGTTGTACTCCTCTTGAACAGAATTTTGTTAAGTAGTCTTAATCCTGGCCTTAAACTCTTCAGGAGAATCTTAACACAAGTTCTTCTGTCATCCTGCCTCCCATCCCTCACACACATACCTTTCTTCTCCATGCCCATTCCCACCGCACATCCTTCCCTTCTTAGAGACTTTTGGAACATATTATTTTACCTGGCTTTTCAGCTGCTTCTTGAAAATGTATCCTTGTCCAGCTCCAGATTCTCCGTGAATGCCACCACTTTACCTCTCTGGTCAGCCATAAGTGGGTAATTCTACAAGGCATCCTGCTTTCCTTTTCTCCTTTGGCTACTGAGAATAAAAATACCTCCTTTTCCTTTTTTATCCTTTCCTTCAGATGCAGCTTTGATGATAATGATAATGATCCTTTACTGACAACTTTCAAAAGGTTTTCAGATTTATTACTTTCCTTTGCTCACACATGCACACACACAAATTACTGTGAGGAAGGTAAGTTGGGTATTTACATCCCTATTTTGCAGATGAGGACACTAACAGAAGGCTGGAAATGACTGGCTTAAAGTCACATAACTAGTTAAGAATAGAACCAGATCACTAACCAGATCATTTTATTCCAGAACCAATGCTTTTTACACCATACTATACTGTCTACTTTGTATATTTAAAAAGTTTTTTCCTAAACAAAAATAGTTCCTTTTTGTGAGAGGAATTCTTTTTTTCTTTTTTTAACCCATGTTTACAGCAGCAGCATCATTATTATTTTTTAACATCTTTATTGGAGTATAATTGCTTTACAATGTTGTGTTAGTTTCTGCGGTATAACAAAGTGATTCAGCTATATGCATTCATATATCCCCATATCCCCTCCCTCTTGCATCTCCCTCCCTCCCACCCTCCCTATGCCACCCCTCTAGGTGGTCACAAAGCACTGGCTGATCTCCCTGTGCTATGTGGCTGCTTCCCACTAGCTATCTATTTTACATTTAGTACTGTGTATATGTCAGTGCTACTCTCTCACGTCGTCCCAGCTAACCCTTCCCCATCCCCATGTCCTCAAATCCATTCTCTATGTCTGTGTCTTTATTCCTGTCCTGCTCCTAGGTTCATCAGAACCATTTTTTTTTAGAGTCCATATATATGTGTTAGCATACAGTATTTGTTTTGCTCTTTCTGACTTACTTCACTCTGCAGGACAGACTCTGGGTCCATCCACCTCACTACAAATATCTCAATTTCGTTTCTTTTTAAAGCTGAATAATATTCCACTGTTTATATGTGCCACATCTTCTTTATCTATTCATCTGTCGATGGATACTTAGGATGCTTCCATGTCCCAGCTATTGTAAATAGAGCTGCAGTGAACATTGTGACATGACTGTTTTTGAATAATGGTTTTCTCAGGGTATATGCCCAGTAGTGGGATTGCTGGGTCATATGGTAGTTCTATTTTTAGGGTTTTTTTTTGGGTTTTTTTGGCGGTATACGGGCCTCTCACTGTTGTGGCCTCTCCCGTTGTGGAGCACAGGCTCTGGACGCGTAGGCTCAGCGGCCATGGCTCACGGGCCCAGCCGCTCCGCGGCATGTGGGATCTTCCCAGACCGGGGCACGAACCTGTGTCCCCTGCATCGGCAGGCGGACTCTCAACCACTGCGCCACCAGGGAAGCCCTGTTTATAGATTTTTTGAAGATGGCCATTCTGACTGCTATGCGGTGATACCTCATTGTAGTTTTGACTTGCTTTCCTCTAATGATTAGGGATGTTGAGCATCCTTTCATGTGTTTGTTGGCAATCTGAATATCTTCTTTGGAGAAATGTCTATTTAGGTCTTCTGCCTATTTTTGGATTGGGTTATTTTTTTGATATTGAGCTGCATGAGCTGCTTGTATATTTTGGAGATTAATCCTTTGTCAGTTGCTTCGTTTGCAAATATTTTCTCCCATTCTGAGGGTTGTCTTTTCATCTTGTTTATGGTTTCCTTTGCTGCGCAAAAGCTTTGAAGTTTCATTAGGTCCTATTTGTTTATTTTTGTTTTTATTTCCATTTCTCTAGGAGGTGGGTCAAAAAGGATCTTGCTGTGATTTATGTCATAGAGTGTTCTGCCTATGTTTTCCTCTAAGAGTTTTATAGTGTCTGGCCTTCCATTTAGGTCTTTAATCCATTTTGAGTTTATTTTTGTGTATGCTGTTAGGGAGTGTTCTAATCTAATTCTTTTACACGTAGCTGTCCAGTTTTCCCAGCACCACTTATTGAAGAGACTGTCTTTTCTCCATTGTATACTCTTGCCTTCTTTATCAAAGATAAGGTGACCATATGTGTGTGAGTTTATCTCTGGGCTTTCTATCCTGTTCCATTGATCTATATTTCTGTTTCTGTGCCAGTACCATACTGTCTTGATTACTGTATCTTTGTAGTATAGTCTGAAATCAGGGAGCCTGATTCCTCCAGCTCCATTTTTCTTTCTCAAGAATGCTTTGGCTATTCAGGGTCTTTTGTGTTTCCATACACATTGTGAAATTTTTTTGTTGTAGTTCTGTGAAAAATGCCAGTGGTAGTTTGTTAGGGATTGTATTGAATCTGTAGATTGCTTTAAGTAGTATAGTCATTTTCACAATGTTGATTGTTGCAATCCAGGAACATGGTGTATCTCTCCATCTGTTTGTATCATCTTTAATTTCTTTCATCAGTGTCTTATAGTTTTCTCCATAAGGTCTTTTGCCTCCTTAGGTAGGTTTATTCCTAGGTATTTTATTCTTTTGGTTGCAGTGGTAAATGGAAGTGTTTCCTTAATTTCTCTTTCAGGGTTTTCATCATTAGTGTATAGGAATGCAAGAGATTTCTGTACATTAATTTTGTATCCTGCAACTTTACCAAATTCATTGATTAGCTCTAGTAGTTTTCTGGTAGCATCTTTAGGATTCCCTATGTATAGTATCATGTCATCTGCAAACAGTGACAGTTTTACTTCTTCCTTTCCGATTTGGATTCCTTTTATTTCTTTTTCTTCTCTGATTGCTGTGACTAAAACTTCCAAAACTATGTTGAATAATAGTGGTGAGAGTGGACAACCTTGTCTTGTTCCTCATCTTAGAGGAAATGCTTTCAGTTTTTCACCATTGAGAGCAATGTTGGCTGTGGATTTGTCATATATGGCCTTTATTATGTTGAGGTAGGTTCCCTTTGTGCCTACTTTCTAGAGCGTTTTTATCATAAATGCGTGTTGAATTTTGTCAGAAGCCTTTTCTGCATCTGTTGAGATTATCATATGGTTTTTATCCTTCAGTTTGTTAATATGGTGTATCAGATTGATCGATTTGCGTATATTGAAGAATCCTTGCATTCCTGGGATAAACCCCACATGATCATGGTGTATGATCCTTTTAATGTGCTGTTGGATTCTGTTTGCTAGTAATTTGTTGAGGAATTTTGCATCTGTGTTCATCAGTGCTATTGGCCTGTAGTTTTATTTTTTTGTGATATCTTTGTCTGGTTTTCGTATCAGGGTGATGGTGGCCTCATAGAATGAGTTTGGGAGTGTTCCTCCCTCTGCTGTATTTTGGAAGAATTTGAGAAGGATAGATGTTAGCTCTTCTCTAAATGTTTGATGGAATTCACCCGTGAAGCCATCTGGTCCTGGGCTTTTGTTTGTTGAAAGATTTTTAGTCACATTGTCAATTTCAGTGCTTGTGATTCGTCTGTTTATGTTTTCTATTTCTTCCTGGTTCAGCCTGGGAATATTGTGCTTTTTTAAGAATTTGTCCATTTCTTCCAGGTTGTCCATTTTATTGGCATATAGTTGCTTGTGGTAATCTCTCATGATCCTTTGTATTTCTGCAGTGTCAGTTGTTACTTCTCTTTTTTCATTTCTAATTCTGTTGATTTGAGTCTTCTCCCTTTTTTTCTTGATGAGTCTAGCTGATGGTTTATCAATTTTGTTTATCTTCTCAAAGAACCAGCTTTTACTTTTATTGATCTTAGCTATTGTTTTCTTCATTTCTTTTTCATTTATTTCTGATCTGATCTTTATGATTTTTTTCCTTCTGCTAACTTTGGGGTTTTTTTGTTCTTCTTTCTCTAATTGCTTTAGGTGTAAGTTTAGGTTGTTTATTTGAGATGTTTCTTGACGTAGGATTGTATTGCTGTAAACTTCCCTCTTAGAACTGCTTTTCTGCATCCCATAAGTTTTGCGTCATCATGTTTTCATTGTCATTTATTTCTAGGTTTTTTTTGATTTCCTGTTTGATTTTTTCAGTGGTCTCTTGGTTATTTAGTAGCTTATTGTTTAGCCTCCATGTGTTTTTAATTTTTACAATTTTTTTTCCTGTAATTGATATCTAGTCTCATAGTGTTGCGGTTGGAAAAGATACTTGATACGATTTCCATTTTCTTAAATTTACCAAGGCTTGATTTGTGACCCAAGATATGGTCTGTCCTCAAGAATGTTCTACGAGCACTTGAGAAGAAAGTGTATTCTGTTGTTTTTGGACAGAATGTCCTATAAATATCAGTTAAGTCCATCTTGTTTAATGTGTCATTTAAAGCTTGTGTTTCCTTATTCTGTCTGGATGATCTGTCCATTGGTGTAAGTGGGGTGTTAAAGTCCCCCACTATTATTGTGTTATGGTTGATTTCTCCTTTTATGGCTGTTTACATTTGCCTTATGTATTGATGTGCTCCTATGTTGGGTGCATAAATATTTACAATTGTTATATCTTCTTCTTGGATTGATTCCTTGATCATTATGTAGTGTCCTTCCTTGCCTCTCACTTTTGCGGCCTCTCCCGTGCGGAGCAAAGTCTCCAGACGCGCAGGCTCAGCAGCCATGGCTCACGGGCCCAGCCACTCCACGGCATGTGGGATCCTCCCAGACCGGGGCACGAACCCGTGTCCCCTGCATCGGCAGGCGGACTGTCAACCACTGCGCCACCAGGGAAGCCCCTAAAGTGTATTTTATCTGATATGAGTATTGCTACTACAGCTTTCTTTTGATTTCCAGTTGCACAGAATATCTTTTTTCTATCCTCTTACTTTCAGTCTTTATGTGTCCATAGGTCTGAAGTGGGTCTCTTGTAGACAGCATATATATGGGTCTTGTTTTTGTATCCATTCAGCCAGTCTATGTCTTTTGGTTGGAGCATTTAATCCATTTACATTTAAGGTAATTATTGATATGTATGTTCCTATTACCATTTTCTTAATTGTTTTGGGTTTGTTTTTGTAGGTGTTTTCCTTCTCTTGTTTTTCCTGCCTAGAGAAGTTCCTTTAGCATTTGTTGCAAAGCTGGTTTGGTGGTACTGAATTCTCTTAACTTTTGCTTGTCTGTAAAGGTTTTAATTTCTCTATTGAATCTGAATGAGATCCTTGCTCAGTAGAGTAATCTTGGTTGTAGGTTTTTCCCTTTCATCACGTTAAATATGTCCTGCCACTCCCTTATGGCTTGCAGAGTTTCTGCTGAAGGATCAGCTGTTGACCTTATGGGGATTCCCTTGTATGTTATTTATTGTTTTTCCCTTTCTGCTTTTAATATTTTTTCTTTGTATTTAATTTTTGATAGTTTGATTAATATGTGTCTTGGCGTGTTTCTCCTTGGATTTATCCTCTGTGGGACTCTCTGTGCTTCCTGGACTTGATTGACTATTTCCTTTCCCATGTTAGGAAGTTTTTGACTATAATCTCTTCAAATATTTTCTCTGTCCCTCTTTTTTCTCTTCTTCTTCTGGGACCCCTATAATTCAAATATTGGTGCATTTAATGTTGTCCCAGAGCTCTCTGAGACTGTCCTCAGTTCTTTTCATTCTTTTCTCTTTATTCTGCTCCCTGGCAGTTATTTCCATCATTTTATCTTCCAGCTCACATATCCATTCTTCTGTATCAGTTATTCTGCTATTGATTCCTTCTAGAGTACTTTTAATTTCATTTATTGTGTTGTTCATCACTGTTTGCTGTCTAATTCTTCTAGATCCTTGTTGAATGTTTCTTATATTTTCTCCATTCTGTTTCTGAGATTTTGGATCATCTTTACTATCATTACTCTGAATTCTTTTTCACGTAGGTTGCCTATTTCATCTTCATTTATTTGGTCTTGTAGGTTTTTACCTTGCTCCTTCGTCTATAACATATTTTTTTGTCGTTTCATTTTTTTTTTTTTTTTTTGGATGGGTGGGGCCTGAGGCATCCAGCACTGGAGTTTGCAGGCAGTTGGATAGAGCTGGGTCTTGGTGCTGATATGAGGACCTCTGGGGAGACCTCACTCCGATTAATATTCCCTGGGGTCTGAGGTTCTCTGTTAGTCCAGTGGTTTGGACTCAGAGCTCCCACCACAGGAGATTAGGCCCAACCTCCGGCCTGGGAACCAAGATCCCACAAGCCGGTCGCTGGTGGTTCCTTCCATCCCCTAGGTGTCTGTGGTTCCCCACCGGTGCCTGGTAGGTGCCCTAGTTGTGCGGAGATGCAAATTCCGCGTCCTCCTAGTCCACCATCTTGACTCCGCCCTTGCTAGAGGAATTCGTAGTGAACATCTTTTTTGCTGGATATATAATATTGTAAAATAGTTTTTTAAACTGTTAACAGTCACTGTAAAAATAACATTGAGTGGACAAATTTTTGTTATTCTTTTGGGTAGATTCCTAGAAGTAGTATTGGGTCGAAATATAACTGTTTCACAAACTTGTGAACACTGCACAACTGTTTCCCCTGAAAGGATGTTCTGATTTCATTGTTTCTTCATATTAACCAGATAGCCATATAATATAACAGAAAGCTTGACAGAGAGTAATTATAGCCTTTGCCTAGGGAGACTGGAGTCACTGGTTGTTATTTATTAGTTTAACTGTTATCATCAACACCATTTCTATAAAAATGGCCTGTTTTCTGTGATGGCAGGAGGAGATTTTGAGATTATGATCTTTCGTATTGTTTTGCTCTTTTCCTGATCATGTAATTTATGACAACAGTTCTGTAAGGACATCCGTATTTACATTCACATTCAACTGCTTCCATTTCCTGCAGCTCAACTGAACAGGAAAAAAAATTGAAATATTGGGAACCTTTGTTTTTAATTAGTAAGCCACCTCAAATGGCTGGGAGATGGTGTCAGTTTATAGAACCAGAAAGAGCAGTTTTCATGATGTTAGTAGTTAACATTTACTTACTCAGGTTAGTAAATAAATACAAATAAATTCAGGAATGGTATATGTTTGAATTAAATACATCTCTGCCCTTCAGTTTTGTACATATGACCAGGATAGTTAATTTAGACTTTTTTTTTTTTTTTTTTTTTTGCGGTACGCGGGCCTCTCACTGTTGTGGCCTCTCCCGTTGCGGAGCACAGGTTCCGGACGCACAGGCTCAGCGGCCATGGCTCACGGGCCTAGCCTCTCCGCAGCACGTGGGATCTTCCCGGACCGGGGCACGAACCCGTGTCCCCTGCATCAGCAGGCGGACTCTCAACCACTGCGCCACCAGGGAAGCCCTAGACATCTTTTGATGTTTCAAATGATTTCCAAAACCTCCCTTTGGTTCCTACTAGCTAGTACCTGATGAGGACAAATTATTTTCTTAAGAATTTCCTGTTTTAGTTATTAGCAGTATTAATACTAGAATATGTTGATTGCTATTTTCCACAGAAAAGCTGTTGTTGTAGTATGAATAAGTGTGGGTGTAAATAACACTTTACAAATGAGAAAAACAAATCTCTCTCTTGTGAGTCCTAAACTAGATGTGCTTCCTGTGTGGGGGGAGCAGCCTGATAGTAGGGTGGGGAAAGTCTACTCTCTGGAAGCACAGGCTGTAACAGGCCTGACAGAGGAGTGAGGAGGTGGGGCCCTGCAAGCCTGGCCTGGCATTAGCCTCCCATGGGCTCTCTTCTTTCCCCCACTGGATAGTTCAGGAGAATATTCACTTACCTGTTCAGATAACCATTTTAATTGATTAGTTTTTAAATCAGTGGGTTACTTTAAGAATATTTCTGTAAAATCTGGACACTCCTATTTATCTTTTTTAACCCCTTCAGAAAAGTTTTTTCCAAAGATGATTGAGTGTTTTGGAGAAGCCTGATATTTGCTTCTAGTGTTGTGTTAAAGCTTGAAACATGTTCATATTTCTCAATTCATTGATTTGCATAGCTGTTTCCTCTTCCCGGAAGATTCCTACCAGAAGGCTCTTCTCAAGATGTCTGTATGACTAACTCCTGCCTCAGGTTCTGCTCAAATCTCACATTCTCAAATGAGTTCTGCCTGATTGCCCTATTTAATGCTACCGCCTGATGAACATCCCCCCATACTCTGCTCTCCTTCTTCTAAATTTTTCTTTTTCCAAAGCATTTTCCACCTTGTAACATTCTATATAATGTATCCACTTGTTATGTTTATAGTTTACTGTCTATCTCTTCCCTCAGATCTAAGCTCCACAAGGGAGTCTTTGTCTGCTCTGGCACACTCCAAGCACCTAGACCAGTGCCTGACTCCTCGCAGGCCATCAGCACTGGCTGAGTGAGAGATTAGTAACACATACTTACGTATGTGCATGCTTATGTATGTTTATGTGGACAGTACAAGGTGTGTGGAACAGGCTGACCAGGGGAGCCTTTTAACTTAAAAGTATGTTTGCTTTTCATGTTTTATATATTTTATGATTTATACATTGTGTTTTTACATCTTAGCCAGGCATTAAACCCAAGCATCTGGCTCCAGATTTGGGACACTAACGAGTATGCCACGTTGCCTCACAGTAGGATGTTTTTGTCGGCCTTTGTAATGTTTCTATGCATTCTTACTACACCTTGCTTCCTATTTAACCTGTTACTTCTATTCTAGCACTTAAATATTACCCTGTCTCATCCCCAGTCTCTAAAGAGCCCAAATCTGTTTGCATATGATTTTGTTCTAGGCACCATCTTCACCCCTGTGTTTTCTGGTCTGTCTTCTCCTGGTTCTACAGTTACTGATCCTATTATATAAGTCAACATAATGATCCTGTGATCAGAGAGCAAAAGTTCTCTCGCTCTTGTTATTAGCCACTCAGGGCTGGATCACAAAGGAGCTTTTGGAGTTCTGGAAATCCCCCTTGTCAGCCTTGAGCAGGTTCATATGTTTCAAATTTAAAGCTTGTATATTAATTTACTAAAGTAGTTTCCATCTTCCCTTCTAGGAATCTATAGAAAGAAATGAGGTAGAAATAGAGCAGCAATTTGCACACTCACAAATGGTATGGTAGCATCAAAGTTTATGTAACTTAATACATACATTATTCAGCAATATAATTGGTATCTAAGTTAAAATTCAGTATTTAATATTTGCAGCAACTAGTTTTCTCAAGCAAATAAACAAGTGATGTCAATTTAAAGAGGCAATAGACAAGATTGACAAGATCATGCCTTTTTATAAATTAGCAAAGAATATAGTGTTGCCTTTGATATGTCCAGGTCTGAAAAGAGGACTAGGGAGGGTGGACGAACCAGGAGAAGAGAACATCACAGTCCAAGAAATGAGCACTTAGTTTTGTCTTCATCTGAAGACTGCCTAGTCTAATAAAAAGCAAGCAGTTGGGAATTGGGTCTTTCAAAAGAGGCTCAAGTGGTTCAGTGACATTAGCCTGGAAAGGAAAGGGGAGAGCTATGACTTGGCTTGCCATTTTAGTGGTGAGGAAGATCAGTGGCTGTCTTTCAGATTTTTAAGCTAGTTGGTCACCTGAAGTGATTGAAGCTTGGTCCCATTTTTCTGCCGAGATAAGACCCAGTGGAGGTCTTTTCTCAGGAACTGCTCAAGGATAAATCCACAGTGATGATAAAGCCGTGGACTGGTTCCAGGCCTTGGCTTGCTGAATTAGAAGAACACTTTGGGGAAATGTTGACCTTGGCACTGACCAGAGCACCAAATTCCTTTCTCTGTATTGTTTTGCATCTCATGCAAGCTCCTGATGGATTGTATTCTCCCAGATAGTGATAGTGTACTGAATTCCCTGTGAAATACAGAATAAGCTTTTGAAAGAATTAAGTGCAGATGAGTTAGGCAATAATTATTTATAGTACAAAAAGGTTTACTCCATGAATGCTTTAAATAGCAAATTCCCAAATGCTCCTAAATATGATTGATTATATACATTTTTTGAGAAACAAATGTGTTAAGTATAACGAGGTCTGTTGGCAGTATGCAAACATACACCCAACCTCAGCCCATTTCCTTATGAACTAACATTATCAAGTGGCAGTATATATATATATTACATGCACAGTATGTAATACAAGTAAATGGCACAGTAGACTGTTTTTTATAGCCGGCCTTTAAAAAAAGTTACCTTTTATTGATTTGTATTGTATTGTTGACATATGAAGTGGTCTGTAGGATAGCAGTTCTTTGACATGTTTATAACTTACGTTATGGTCTAGTATGTGGTCAGTTTTCATAAATGTTCTATTTGTTTAAAAAGAATGTATATCAATTAGAATTCTACAAGAGATTTAAGCTGAGTGGCTCTTCTCAGTTTTCTCAAGTATGGTACATAGCTGGTATCATTTGAGGTGCACAGGAGATAAGGTGTCCATTGTATATAATGAGTAGAAAGAAACAAACATGATGAACTGCTAAAGACATTATAAAGTGACTTAGAGGTTTATATACACATACCCACCAGTGTAGTCTATTTTCTTGATGATAGTATATTTTGAATAGCCGTGATTTGATTTATTACATTTTAGATGCAATGAGGTGGTTTATTTTTATTTTTTTAATTTATTTTATTTTTGGCTGCATTGGGTCTTCGTTGCTGCACACGGGCTTTTTCTAGTGGCGATGAGCAGGGGGCTACTCTTTGCGGTGCACGGACTTCTCATTGCGGTGGCTTCTCTTTGTTGCGGAGCATGGGCTCTAGGTGCGTGGGCTTCAGTAGTTGTGGCTCGTGGGCTTTAGAGCGCAGGCTCAGTAGTTGTGGCACACAGGCTTAGTTGCTCCACGGCATGTGGGATCTTCCCGGACCAGGGCTCGAACCTGTGTCCCCTGCATTGGCAGGTGGATTCTTAACAACTGCACTGCCAGGGAAGCCCCGCAGTGAGGTTTTTTTAAAGCTTCATTGAGGTATAATTCACATGCCACATAATTTACCCATTTAAAGTATGTAATTCAGTGTTTTTTAGTAAGTTCAGTGTTGTGCAACCATCATTACAATCTAGTTTTAAAACACTTTCATCACCCCCAAAGGAAACCCCATACCCATCAGCTGTCACTTTCCATCCACTCCACCCCTTCTACTTTCTCCCTCTATGGATTTGATTCTTCTGGACATTTCATGTAAATGGAATCATACAAAATTCAGTCTTTTGTGACTGGCTTCTTTCACTTAACATAATGTTTTCAAGGCCATCCATGTTGTAACATGTACCAGTACTTTATTCCTTTTTATTGCTGGATAATATTCTGGGTTTGGACATACCATACTTTGTTTATCCATTCGTCAGTTGTTGGACATTTGAATTGTTTCTACTGTTTGGTTGTGAATAATGCTATCAACATGCATGTGCAAATTTTTGTGTGAATGTATGGTTTCATCCAGGGAAGTGTTTTTAGCTGATCTCCAACATAAATATCACTCATTGCAAAAAGGCATACAACCCACCTAGAACCCTTTCATTTGAAATTTGTTCTGAGAGTTTGGTGTTTGGTGGCAGGGGCAGAGTGGGTGGAGAGGGGAAGTAGCATTTATTGATTGTCTGCTCTGAACTAAGCACACTGCTAGGAGCTTTGTGTACATTCCCAATCCTGTTAACAGTCCTGTGAGACAAGTACAGGTTTCCTCATTTTACAGATGGAAAAAACAAGGACCCAGGAAACTTAAGTAATTGGTCCAAAGAGACAAAGCTGCTAAGTGATGAGCTAGGCTTACGACCTAGATCTGTTTGACTTTTGGAGCGTCACACAGACATGGAATATCCAAAAGATTTTAAACATTAAAAACAATTTTTTTAATGATAATCTCATTACTTCTTTTCATCACATCAGGTCTTTCCAATGATTTATCTTTCTTCCTTTACTTGACAGCTATTTTTTTTCAGCAGTAGCTATATGCTTATTGCTCTATGTCTATTAGCTGTATATTAGGTAGTTTTAAAGTCTTTTGGCTAAGGTGAGGGGTTTTTGTTCAAACACAGTCTTACACTGAAGCATGATTGAGTGTTATCAGTAAAAGCAGAGTTGCTCTTGTTGAAGCTCAGAGAATTTCCTGGATTACTAATGGCTCTGGTATAGCAAGCTCTTAGTCTGAAAACATCATTCCTCAAACAGCTTGCTTATTTCCAGGCTGTAGTCCTTCAACAGTTGGCAAATTGGTAATTGGAATTTGTGTTCAAGCATCTATTTTTAACTGGGGGTTTATTTAGGTAATATTTTGATGGGGAGCTCAGCATATCAAATGATTGCTGTTTTAACTTTAAGAATAAAAATAAACACAAGCACAGTGTAGAAATGCCATCCTGATTGTGCTAAAAACCTTTCATGGAAACGGCATCTATCAGAAATATTTAACATGCACAGTGTATTGATGTGCCCAGTTCAAGACTCTTAATGTGTGTTCTTAGATAATTTTACAAAGAGTTGCTGTGCAATATTTTGATTTCAGATAAGTAAACCAGATTTACTTTATAAGAATTCAGCCTGGATCAAAATCACATGTGCATAAAACTGGTTGTGAAAAAAGATTTATCAAGAGGATTAACAGTGAGAAGTTGATGAGGGTATGTCTCACCTATGTAACAGTTAAATTAGCTTTTAACAGTTTTAGTGCCATGGTTTGTGCTTCTGGTGGGGACACAAGTAGCAGCAATTATTTGCTGCCACAGACTGGAAATCACTTCATTTACTATATATTTGTCGAATTATGGGTTTGACTGTATGTAACAGAGATACCAAATAACAGGTACTTAAACCCAATAGAAGTTGATTTCTGTGTTATGTAATAGTCTGCACTAGTGTGGCCACTCTGCTCCATGAGGTCGTCAGTCTCTGGGCTCTTTCTGTCCTGAACTTCACCATCCTTGGATCTGGCCGTCAGCCCGTGTCCAAGATGACTGCTCACCACAGTCCCATTTCAGCTGTCAGGAAGGGAGAAAAAGGGAGGACGTGCTTTTTCCCTTAAAGAGCAGGACCTGAAAGTTGCACACATTCTTTCTGTCTGGACCACATTGGCCAGAACTTAGTTATTTGACCACACCTAGCTGTGAGGGGACCGCGAAATGTGGTTTTTATCCTGAGGGTTGTTTTACCCAGCTAAAAATTCTCTTCTGGAGAAGAAAAGAGTTGGTGGGGGCACTTGTCTGTCTTTAAACTCCTTGGCACACAAACTGCTTATGCTTGGCTTTTCTTTCTTTTATACTTGGTTTTTTATACTGTTTCCTCACCTTTCATGTTCTGTTAAAATATCAAAATTGCATTCTGAAAAAACTACATTGCAAAAACACTTCAAATGGGAAAGATAATAAAGAAATAGTATTTCAAATTCACAATGACAAAATATATATATATTTTTAAAATTTATTTATTTTATTTATTTATTTTTGGCTGCGTTGGGTCTTTGTTGCTGTGCGTGGGGTTTCTCTAGTTGGGGCGAGCGGGGGCTACTCTTCGTTGCAGTGCACGGGCTTCTCATTGCGGTGGCTTTTTTTGTTGCGGAGCACAGGCTCTAGGTGCGCAGGCTTCAGTAGTTGTGGCACACGGGCTCAGTAGTTGTGGCTCACAGGCTCTAGAGCGCAGGTTCAGTAGTTGTGGTGCACGGGCTTAGTTGCTCGGCGGCATGTGGGATCTTCCCGGACCAGGGCTCGAACCCGTGTCCCCTGCATTGGCAGGCGGATTCTTAACCACTGCGCCACCAGGGAAGTCTCAACAAAATATTTTGAATGAAAGAATTTTAATAGTAAAGTTTTAAAAAAATTCTAAGTATACAGCTACTAATTAAACAAATCCAACTTTTGATTATTTCTAGCTTTTACTCTAGAACAGTAGCTTTTCTCATTACTTACACTACTGTTATTATGATGAATGTTTATCCTGCTTAATATTCACATTTCCATGTATTGACAGCTCTCAAAGTTTATTTTTGTAATATTCAGACATGTAGCAAGCAGTGTCTTGTTTTGGGGGGGTGATGAGGGTAGGGCAAGAATGGTATACTGGGTATTTTGTTGTTACTGAGGATAAGTGTCAGTAGTGGTGTTTTTTTCCTTTTAATTCCTAATTTTGATTGTGATTAGTACCTCAAGTGAAGTACAGGAAATATCTGTTCAGCCTCTGAAGTATTATTCCTCGCATTGTTGTCTTTGCTATTTTAGGAAGGAATTTGTTGTTGTTTTTTTCTCCAAGTGAAACTGCGGGAAAGAAGTAGATTTTTTAGGTAATGGTATTGGAGATTTAAATATCTCCAGGGAAACAAGAGACACACACATTACAGAAAGAAAGAAACCATTCTTTGTCAGCCAAACCGAAAGTTACAGCTCCTAAACACTGGTGAATGGTGTATACAAAATTACAAGTCATTTGTAAAAATCCTTAAGCCGTTTTTATCCCATTTCTTTCTTTCACTCTACTTTTTTTTTTTACCTGCTAAGGATATTATCTCCTGGGCCAGTGAAAAGCCACGGGCAGCTTTCTATTACCAATTGTGTAGCTGCAAATCATTTTTATTCTTTTTGCTTTTGCTCAGGGAGCCTCTATTCCTGAGAGTATTATTAACATTTAACATTTATTCTTTTTGTTGAGGCTGCATTGAGGGGTGTGGGTTGTTTTTATTTAATCTTTAAAAATAGTTACCACCAGCTAGTTCTTTTAAATTTTGCCATGGTAGAAAGAGGAACTGGCAGCAGCATCTGGCCATCTTTTATGGAAGTCTGATTCAGGATGGACCCCGTTGGATTTAGGAACTCCGTTTTCCTCTTCTGATAGCTTTATCCTCTCCCTTCCTCTAGTAACCCATCCCTCAGTCACTCTTTCACCAGACCTGATCCCCTTCTCAGTTTCTACCAATTCCCACAAAGCTGCTCCCTGCACCAGCAATTATCTCTTCATTTATAGACTCTGCCCCTGCCCCCCAGGCCTTTTAGGCGGAAATGCCAAAGAACATTTCAATTTTTAGTGTTTCTTCTACAACATAAACTAATCTTTAGTCTTCCTTATCACTTTTTTCATGGTTTTTGTCTTTAATCGTTTTTTTTGTTTTTTGGCTGTTGTTTTTTGGTGTTGTTTTTTGGTGTTTAGTAGGTTCAAAGTGAGAAATGAAAAACAGGTATGGGGGGTGGGAAAGGAGAATTAGCCTAGCAGGGAACCTTTATATACCTTCCTGATCTCCCTTCTCTAATTCCTTTCGGTACTCTCTCCTTTTGGAATCCTATTATTTCTTCTGGAGGGTGATGTATTCTGCTATCTCAAGGTGAATTGAGTGCTTTCCCCATAGAAACTTTAAAAAGTTATAGAAGTTAGGTTGATGGTATTACAAATCATTTATTCAACGAGTATTTATTATTGATTGATTGTTAATAAATACTTGCTAGCCTGGGTCCCATCATCCTCCTTCCCTTCCATTCCCCTTTCTTGTTAAAACCCAGCTCTCAGTTATTCAGACCATCAGCCTTCTCCCAGAGGTTACTGGAGAAAATCACAAAACTGGAAATTGGTGTCACTAAAAGTTCCTTTTCTCCTCTCTCCCTGGACTCTCGTCAGTGCCTGACACACTCTCATCTCTTTAGTTAACCCCCTCTGCCATTAGAGTAGCAGATGTTATTAAGTGCTAGGAACTAAGAACTTTGCACGTATTATTGCTTTAATCCTCACAAAGTGTATATTCTATTATCTTTGTTTTATAGCTGAGGAAATTGAGGCTTAGAGAGATTAACTTTTTTCAGACACAACTGGCAGAGCTGGGACTACACACTATATCAACTTCAGAGTATGTGCCTCCTATTCTTTTTTTTTAACATCTTTATTGGAGTATAATTGCTTTACGATGGTGTGTTAGTTCCTGCTTTACCTCCTATTCTTATAGTGGCAACTCAATATCTTTACCAAAACCCTCTCTTCCAGCTCTTTGGTCCCTCTCAGCAAAGAGCCTTAGCAAGGCAGTGTTGAGTAGTGGTTAAGAGCTTGGACCCTGGAGCCAGACCGTCTAGTTTGAAGCTGGCTCTCTCACAGTAGTGTGTCCTGTGAAGGTAACTTAATCTCCCTGTGCCTCACTTTGTCGCCTGAAAACTGGGACTAATAATAATACCACTTATGGGATTGTTTTGAAGATTAAGTGAGTTAACACATGTGAATGTTTGTTTGTTTATTTATTTATTTATTTGGTTGGTTGTGCCAGGTCTTAGTTGCAACAGGTGGGCTCCTTAGTTGTGGCTTGCTGGCTCCTTAGTTGCGGCACATGGGCCCTTTAGTTGCAGCAGGTGGGCTCCTTAGTTGTGGCATGCAAACTCTTAGTTGCGGCATGCATGTGTGATCTAGTTCCCTGGCCAGGGATCGACCGCGGGTCCCCTGAATTGGGAGCGCGGAGTCTTAACCACTGCACTACCAAGGAAGTCCCTACATGGTGAATGTTTTGATGAATGGTACCTGGCATGAGGTAAGTACTAAATGAAAGTAGGGGGAAAATAGATCAAAAACCTTTACTCTGATGCCTATGCAGAAAGAAATTTAGAGGTCATCTGACCAGAGTCCCTTTGTCTTCTGCCCCCCATCCCACCCCCGCCCCCAGGGCTCCCTCAGCAACTGTACTGCCTTATCCATCCTTATCTCCTTTCTCCGAGAAAGGGATATCATTAAAGTCCTACAGCACTTCCAATCTTTCATGCATCCTGACAGACACAGAAAATGATAATATTTGCTCAGGACAGTGGGATTAAAAAGGCTGTTTGCCTGCTTGAGGTGACTGCTCCAGGGTTCCCAGCTTCTCTAAGCTCTGTCAGGCAGCCCAAGGGCTGAGGATAAACGGTTCCACACCCAGGAAGCACTCACAGATCAAGGACACAGACCACATTCCCAGCATAGGTTGACCCATGAGGTACCCCTACCCCCAGCTCTGGATCTTATTCCCTCTAATCCTTTCAGGAACTTCAGCCCTTGTCAGTTGCCTTGTTCCCTGGCTCTGTTTCATCATGTTACTCTCCTGCTTAAAGCCCTTCAAAGGCTTTCTCTCTCATTTATAATGAAATCCCTAAACCTTTGCATGGTCTCCAGGACCCTGCAGGATCTGGGCCCCTGCTGCCTCCCCTACCTCATCTCACCCCACTGGCCGCACTGGCTTTCAGCTGTGCTCCCTCCCAGACGTGTCCCCCTCAAGGTCTTCTCAGGGGATGTGCTTAGCGCTACTGCAGGCCCACTGCCCCTGCCCCCAGCTTCTGTGTCGTTTTCAAAATAATTAATGTATTCATTTTTTTTTTAAGGTCTCAGTTTAAACGTCACCCACTTCCTCAGAACAGCCTTACCCAGCTAGCTGCCCAGAAACTGCCTGCAGGTTTGCGCTGAGCAACATGCCTGCTGACGTCTGTCAGAGCCCTCTCAGCCCCTGGACAACTTCTGTGCAGCCCTTATCAAACTTGTATTTAAGCCATTCATTATATGATTGTCATTATAAGGATATCTCTGTGCTGGAAAACTCATGACCATGACTATAAATTTTGGGACCAAGTCCATCCTCTTCTGTTCTGTACCTCTAAAGTAGTGCTTTGCAGGTAGCAAGTTCTTAGTTTTTGTTGGTTGAATCAGTGTTTCACCCTCTTTCTAATAGCTCTTTCTCTATAATACGTAAATTTGTCCATCTTCAAGAGAAAGAAAAGAAGACTCATTCTCCTTGACTCTGTAGCCTTCTGTAGATACTGCCCCATATCTTGTTCACTTTATAACAAAACATATTGAAAGAAAAAAATCTGTTACTCTCATATTACCACTTATCTATGCTTTAGTACTGTAAATAATCTGTCTTCTTCCTCAAGTTCCTTTAAAACTGTTCTTAACTGGGCCACTGGCGATCTAGCTGCCAAAGCTAGCTGGTGCTTTTCGATTCTGATTTTATATTTGTGACAGTGTACATTATTCATCATCTCCTTCTCGCTTTCCCTCTCCCTCTTCTCTCCTCCGTCCCCCTGTGCCCTCCTGGTCTCCCTGCTGTGTCCCAGTATCATCTCTTTTAACTCTGCCCATTCTTTAAATGTTAGTTTTCTCTAGGATTTCTTTTCTGGCCTTCTTCTCTTTTCACACTGTACTCCCTCTGATGATATCATTCACACCCAAGCTTTCAGCTCCCACCTTCTACAGTGATGGAGAGAATGTATATATCTTACCCAGAGCTCATTTTTTTTTGCCGTACGCGGGCCTCTCACTGTTGTGGCCTCTCCCGTTGCGGAGCACAGGCTCCGGACGTGCAGGCTCAGCGGCCATGGCTCACGGGCCCAGCCGCTCCATGGCATGTGGGATCTTCCCGGACCGGGGCACAAACCCGTGTCCCCTGCATCGGCAGGCGGACTCTCAACCACTGTGTCACCAGGGAAGCCCCTTCCCTTGGTTTTTGCCTTGTCACACATAGCAGTGCCAGGCAAGTGGCGTTCATCAAACATTGACCAAAAGCAGCCTTAGAGCTCATTTGATCCTTATTTCTACATATATGGAAACCGAGGCCCAGAGAAGTATAGTGGCTTGCCCAGGATCAGAGACCTAGTTTGGAGCAAAACAGAGAAGAAAACATAAGTCTTCTGACACCTGGAATCTGAAATCAAACAAGTTGCTTATTTTGTGATCCACATACTACAACAGTGGTGGTATTCTCCCTACTTATATTTTTCCCTGAGCATCTTTGGTTTCCAGAGCAGTATGAACTAGCTACCAACAAAATTCTTCCTGTGTTTAAAAATTTTCACTTTATTTCTGTACTTGAGAGAGGACATACTCAGATTTTCGATTCATTGTTAATTTCATCTGCACCATTGACAAAGATTGCCTGGCACCATGCACTGTTCAATTCAGATTCCATGAATGGTATAGATGTCATTACATATTGCCTAGTTTAAAAAAATTATTCTGATCGATGCTAGAATAAAGGCAGAGTAATTGCATGTACCTAGCTGTCCTTGTAAGAAATGGTTTTCTAATTTTCTGAGGAAAATTAAAGATAAAAATCAGGGAAAAAAGAAGCTGTAAAGAAAATTACCTGTTTTCTCTTTTTCTTTTTTTTTTTTTTCCCATTCCCCACCCACTCGAGGCATTTGCAGTTTTAGCCCTAAATTAAAACTACAACATCCATAGTCAGATGCATGTCATCCTGTTTTGTGCATAATGGCACAGTTTTATTTACAGACATTTATATATATTTATTTGAACTAATCTGCTCGTTTCTGGTTTAGATATTTGTTCTTCCTCTTTGATATGTTTTTCTTCTTTTAGACTCTTAGCACCCAAAGTCACTAACTTCACTGGCTCCTACTGCTAAGGATCTAGAACTGTGCCATGATGTGTCTTTAGAGACAATGCACTCTCTCCTCTTTTAAATTTTTTTATTTTTTTTAAAGAGAACCTACCAACCCAGAATTTTCTAAATAATCCTTTTAAGGATAAAGTTAATATTAGGACTTAAGGGTGGGACTGGGGCTGGGGTGGTGTCAAATACAGCTAGTCGAGTTTGTGCTACGTGCCAGGAACTTTTGTATATATTCTCTCATTCAAGACTCATCATAAGCCCTCAAGGTAGGAGTTATTCCAATTTTACCTATTATGAAACTGAGGCAGAGTTGTTCAGTAACTTGTCCAGGAGCCAGTAAATGGCAGATTGAGGGTCCAAACCCAGGTCCAGGTCTGCCTGTTGCTAAACCCTGTGCTGCTTCTACTGGCTGAACCATCTCAGAGATTCCTCCTGTCCTGGTTAAACATCCAGGTCATTTGTATAGCAGATCTCTCATTTGCAGACATAGTTTTTCTAATGGACACATGAACATACCTTTTGCATTAGATGAATTAGTTTAGCCGCTGCCTGATGATGTAGCAGCCTTAGAGTTTGGTTTCTCCGTGTGTTTCAAGTGTTTTACTCTGTTGCTTTTTATTCGTTTGAACTTGCTGGGTGCCTTAGGTGAAATACCATCTGTAAGAATTCATATATATTTGACCTAGAAAACAGAACGGTGCAGCCAGAGCAATTCTATGATTTGAGTTTTGGGAGAAAGCAGTCTGGGCTTACTCTCAAGTTCTTGATGTGGGAAATGTCTAGTTATTGTCCTAAATGAGGTGAGAGGACATCTACAGAGAATGGAAATTTGAATGTCTTGAAGTTAAATTTTCTTGAAAATCTTTTGTAAGATTAGCAAAGTTAAAAGAAGAGAAGACCGTAGCTTTTTTAGGCTGCCAGTTGAATACTTTAGAATCACTGATTTTTTCCAAAAGAAAAATTAGATAAAATAAAAATTCTCATCTTTCAGCAGATTGAAGTATTTTAACAGAGGTTTACTTCTGCTAGACTATGAAAATATTGTATCTTTTCACCCTCCTTTCAACATAAGATTAGTCCTATCTATGTGCAGAAAGAAACTTAAGAGAGTTTTAAAAGTAATTCAAGGTTTCACATTCTTTGGAGTCCTCTTAGCCCCTTTTAGTTCAGATAAGGGAAGAAAACTAGGTAGGAAAAGACAAAGGCCAAAACGCCTCTATATCTGGCTTAAGGGGTAAGGCCATTGTTTTCGGTGATGATGAGCCTTTATTTTGTATGTTTGTGAACCTTTATGTATCACCTCTGGAAGGAGGATATTTGGAGGATCCGTGGCTGGTACATGTAATTCATTGAATGGAATTGTCATTGTAAGGAGAACATGGTAAAATTTAGTGATCGATAACTTTCTTTGTCTTCTGGCCCATGTCTCCTGGATATGATCCAAATCCTCTGCCCTTTTCAGTTTTGCTAAGACTGACCCCATTCACATTCTCAGCTATACTTTGGCTCTTTCTCTCTATGTGTGTATTTATATTCCTAACATACGAATAGCCATAAATCCCAGTCCGACTCCCCATCTCCAGTCATAGCCAACATGTCCCACCTTCCCGGTCTAACGTTTACATGTAGAGGATAGAATAGGATTTAGATACAGGTATAGATTCAAAGGTGATGACTCTAGAACTTTTTCTTCTCAGTCTCTCATTTCTTTCCCTCCTAATTACTCCTTAACAAAACAGAGAGGCCACATTCTCCCTTAGCTGAGTATTTAGTAATGATGTATGATCACTTCTTGCTGACTGTTTTTTTAATGCACTTGGACATTTTCTACAGTTGGCTGTCTCATTTAAAAAATAGCTAAAAGAGACAATTCACCCAGAGCCCTGTTGCAGGCAGGGTGGTAGTGGTGGTGCCACTGGTGTTTAATGCCTTCTTGAAAGTCATCTATATTTTGGGGTGAGTCATAAAAATTGTTTGTCCCATGCTGTTCATTTTATGAACAATAGGTTAGTTTTATACTTTTATTGTGTCTGATTTGGGGGCCACTTACAAATGAACAATGGACAAAGAACAATAAGACCAAAGACCCAGATTCTAGTCTAGCCGTGTATCCTTAAAAAAGATATTTATCTTTTCATGTCTCAGTTTCTTGTTCTGTCATAAAGGTCATGCCTTTCCTGTATATTGAAGAGGAGTTTTTGGCAGATTAAATGGATTGTCAGAATATTTTGAAAATCTAGAATGGTGGCTGCATTATATAGAGGCATTTAAGGAAGGGGGAAGTAAATTGATGACCCATGAGATTATATAAGCCCTAAACTTCAAGCCTCTGAGGATCCCGTGTTGATGCTCCCCTTTGGCTGGACCTGCAGGAGCAGCGGTAGGGCCAGTGTCCTGCCGTGTTTGCGGGAGACTGAATTTACAGCTCTCACATCCGCCTGTTGCTCCAAGCATGCCACTCTCTTTCACAGCCGAGGGTTTGAGAAATAGTGTCTTCACCCTCAGTGTCTCTCTGTCTGAAGTCATCCTTCAAGACCCCACCCAAGAGCAACTTCTGTGAAGTCTTCCCAGTGTTTCTGAAGCTGAATTTGGAGCTTCTCTCTGAAAATGAATGTAGTGTAGTGTTTAAGAGGAGGCGCCCTGGAGCCAGGTCTGCCTGGGTTCAGTTCTTGACCATAGCACTTACTAGGTATGACTGCGGGCAAGTTGCTTAAACTTCCTGTGCCTCACTCTCCTCATCCTATAACATGGGAATGATGATAATATCACCTGATAAGACTGCTGTGAGGCTCTTCAACGGAGACTGATACGTAGTAAGGCCTTGATAAGTGTTGTTGTTGTTTACTTATTTATTCTTATTGAATATTATAATTATCTTTTATCACCGTTACTTCCTTCATACTTACGTAAGACTTTGTACATAATCTCTAATGTAGCACTTGTCACTTTTATCGTAGTTATTTTTTTAGACCTGAAACTTCTTGAAGACATGGATACTATTTTATTCATCTTTGCTTAACACTCTGTGTGTCATCCATTCAGTGCTCAAAAATGTTTTTTTGTGGCATCTTCCAAATCCCCCCAGCCATTGCCCCCTCTGACTGAATAGGTGTGACTTTGAGGCAGAGCTGCAGTGGCACATACCTTTTTATTTCCTTCGGAGCAGAAAGAGTTTATGGCTAGAGCTGTAATCCTTGATCTCAACAAGCTGTAATCCTTGTCCAACAACACCATACTTACATCCGACTTGGTGACCCTCCAGAATTTCCCAGACCCTGTGTTTATTTAGCACCTAATTGCTCAGGGTGCTGCACAAGGTCATCTGTGAGAATTACTTAACATTGCCCTGCTTCTCTCTGGGAGATGAGAATCATAAAGGAACTACCAAACACGGCCATACCCATGCAGCAGAGGAAAACTAGTAAAGCAATAAGTGACTGCGCCATTAGGAGTTCATGTCATAGCTCTGATAGTAGAAAGGCCAGACCCAGACCGATGTCACCACTCTGTAGAGCTTTCTTTCGGTACCCAAGTAGAGAGCACGACACTCCCTTCTGGGCCCCACGCTGCAGTTGGTGTGCACCTGTCCGTGGCGCTTCATTGTGGAGCATTAGTGATGCTGTTTGCCTTGTCTCCTCTCTCTGAACATAGTTGCCTGCCCTTGCCCCACCCAGCCAGTAGGGTAGGCCTTCAGTAAATGTTTATGGCTATTGGAACTTTTGATATCCCAGAGCCCACACTAAGTACTTTTATTTTTATATTTTTAATTTTTAAAATTTATTTATTTTATTTATTTATTTTTGGCTATGTTGGGTCTTTGTTGCTGCGTGCAGGCTTTCTTTACTTGCGGCGAGTGGGGGCTACTCTTTGTTGTGGTGTGTGGGCTTCTCATTGCGGTGGCTTCTCTTGTTGCAGAGCACGGGCTCTAGGCACACGGGCTTCAGTAGTTGCAGCACGCAGGCTTAGTAGTTGTGGCGCACGGGCTTAGTTGCTCCGCAGCATGTGGGATCTTCCCAGGCCAGGGCTTGAACCCGTGTCCCCTGCATTGGGAGGTGGATTCTTAATCACTGTGCCACCAGGGAAGTCCCCACACTAAGTACTTTTAATCACAAATAAAAACTTTGCAACATGGATATTATTGTTCCCCATTTTGCAGACATGGAAACCGACACGTATCAAGAGGTTAAGTGAAACTTGTCTAGAGTCAGATAGCCAGGAAGTGATAAGGCTGTGCTCCAGGTGCAGCTGTGTCTAGCTCTTAGGTTCTGAACCACAGCATGGTGCCGCTCCTCCAGTGTAAACATACACTCCCCGAACTGCTAACTGACTTGTGGGACTATTCCTCCTATCATCGCTGACCTTTAAGAGGCTGGGTTGGCTGGCAGGCTCGCACCCACCTCCTCCCAGGCGCTCTGTCATTCTGCTGGGAGATGAGTTGCGGGCTGCCTGAGCCAAGCCACTTTCATTGATCCCAGGTGGCGAGGAGAGAAGTTGGGAACACGCTTCCTTTCTGTTCTGCCCCACACACCCATCTCTCCATCGGTCTGGTGTGGCTCTTCAAGACCGTGGTGGTGCTGAAGCATCTAGACAGTCTTGGGTCACGTGGGTCTCTGACTGCTCAGGGCTGGTCTCTTGGGTCCCTGTCTCATCAGGCCAGGAGCCTTCACACCTGCTGGGTGCTGCAGACCTCTGGAAGTGGCTACTCTTCTGAGTGTTCACTAAGTGGGTGAAGAAATACGTTACCCTAGTGGGAGGGGAAGGCTAATCCTCCCTGTATTTGTTTACTTCTCAAAAAACTTGAACAACAGGTTTAACTTAGCTCTATGCCATTTTAATGCAAATTTTATACAGGTATAGTTACGGCACTCCTTTTTGTTTTATATGCCAGCTGGCAAAAAATCTGTTGTGAGTAAGAATGCCTGTGGTGTGACTTAGTATCTGTGAGCTCCCGAGGCTCCGTGCTCTCCCTGGAGGCCATGTCGCCGAGACAACCTTCTCACGCACCCTTCTCACATTAAGTCAGCAGAACTGTCCAGCACACTCCAGACAGGATTCTTCAGTGCAGCGATTTGATTTTGAGACTCATTGGAAGGAACTTGTTAGAAACACAGGTATCTGGATCTTAATCCAAGCTTAGTGGATCAGCATCTTCATGGGAGGGGCCTGGGAATTTGTATTTTTACAAATTCCTCGGGTGATTCTTAAAAATTGGGCAAGTTTAGAAAGCATTGCTTTAGTGCAGCAAAAAGCATTTTTTTAGTGCAAAAAAAGCATTGCTTTAGTGCTTAGCTACAGGTGGTAAGAGTGATAAGAGCACAGACTATAGGAGGCAATGACAGAAATGTGGATAACAAATTCAGTTACGTGGGATAACTGAATTCCTTCTGTCTGGTCTTGCTCTCTGACTAAGGGATACCTCGCTATCTGGTGGGAGTTCCTTCCGATTTTAGTGCCCAGTGATTTATGTACTATTCCTCTCTTGCTTTTCTGGCCACCTTCGAGGTCTAGCTGTCGAATTTCAGTAAACTTTTGGTTCACTAAATTTCTCTCCCTGGGCATTTCAGCTCCTGCTAATGTAAAGACCCATTCCCCACTCATTCTCCCATTTCCAGTTTTCCACCCAAGCACATGTGTCTCGTTGATTTATTGTTCTTTCACTGCCTTCATTTTACCAATTCATTGAGTCACTCATTCAATAAGTGTCTATTGTGCCGGGCTGCAGGCGGGCTACAGAGATAAACAAGACACAGGCCCTGCCCTCCAGTGCACAGTCTAGTAGGGACATAGATGTGTAAACCAATAATTAAAATACCGGTGATGTGCTGAGTGCTATCACAGAAGTGTGTGCAGAGTTGTAGGGGCACCAGGAGGAAGTGACTAACAATTGGTGGCAAGTGTCACAGAGGAGGTGACTTTTGAGCAGGGTCTTGTACTCAGAGAAAAGGGAGGGGGCATTTGTAAGTTATATCACCATAGTCCTCACTTCTCTTTGCAGTGCATCTTCTCCTAGGGCTCTTCACTGTCTTTGCTCGTTTATGGAACAAATGGAGCTAATTGGCATGGCTGAATCAGACTCTCTTTATTGACCTTTTTCAAAACCCGGGATGGTTGGTTGTTGAGTAATGTCCATGATACCAAGTCTAGCAGTTTGTCCCACGATCATTTACCGACAGTGAATGGTTGATACTCTAAACACTGAAGAAAGCTTTTAAAGGCCTTTCACTTTATCAGATGTGTTCTGAGCCAGCAGAAGTGGTCTTTGTGCTTTTCAGGGAGTGGCATGTGTGCATGCGTGTGTGTGCGCACGCGCGCGTGTGTGTGTGTGTGTGTGTGCGCGCGCGTGGTGGAGGTAGGGGAGCTTGTGAGTGGGGAATGGGACAGGAGAATGCTTGTTTCTTTTGCAATAAAAGACATGATTTCCTGTTTCTCAGGAATGTTTCCTTGGTAGGTTCCCACATCTCTATTAGTTTTGTGTGTTATTAGAGATTACCTAAACTCTGCAGTTTGCTGATTTGACAAGGCTTGGTTTTGATTTCCAAAAATGCACTGTGGGTTTTTCTTACTTCACTAGGAAAACAGAGATGAAGGGCCATTGTGATTAAATTTGTACAGTCTAGTAAGTAGTCATGATTGCAGTTTTAAAATGTTTGTTTCTTGAAATAATGGATGCTCATTGTAGAAAACTTATAAAATACAGGCAAGCAAAACTGCAAAGAAGCTAAAACCAATCCATAATCTTGCAGGCCGTAACTAACCACTCAATATTTTGGTGTATGAAAATCCAGAATTTTTTCTGTGCATATACATGTATGTAGAAAAATGTTGTTATTCCAGAAATTGAATATACTGTGTAAACTGTTTAGTGTCTTGCCTTTTTTCCTGTTATATAATTTGACCATCTTATTATGTTAACAAATATATATCTACAGAACTATTCATTCTTAATGAAAAAAACTTTATTGTCAAGATTATACAAGTCGTTCAGGCTTTTTTTATTTTTAATCAAACTCTGTTAAAGTATATAAAACAAATGAAAATCCCCCATAATCTCATTCCCCCAAGGATAAACATTTAATATGTGTGTATATATATAGCCTTCTAGACTATTTTCTTTATATATGCAAACATTTCTATTACCTTTTTTTTTTACAAAATTAGTTCCTATTATACCTAGTGTTCTGCAACTTGCCTTTTACCCTTAATATATTTTATTTTATTCTAAAAAAGTTTTTAAATATTTTTATTTAGTTAGTTATTTGGTTGTGCCAGGTCTCAAGTTTTGGCTTGCCGGTTCCCCAGTTGCAGCACATGGGCTCCTTAAGGTGGGCTCCTTAGTTGTGGCACGTGGGCTCCTTAGTTGCGGCAGGAGGGCTCCCTAGTTGCGGCTCGTCGGCTCCTTAGTTGTGGCACGTGAACTCTTAGCCACAGCGTACATGTGGGATCCAGTTCCCTGATCAGGGATCGAACCTGGGCCCCTTGCATTGGGAGTGTGGAGTCTCAACCACTGCGCCACCAGGGAAGTCCCCCCTTAATATATTTTAGAGAGCTTCCTGTGCCAGTACATTTGGAATACCTGCATAATATCATGTGGATCAGGGTTTCTTGTCCTCAACACTACTGACACTTTAGACTGGTTAATTCTTTGTCGTGGGCCTGTCCTGTGCATTGCAGGATGCTTAGCAGCATCCTGGCCTCTATCTTTTAGATGCTAGTAGCATCCCTTCCTCTAGTTGTGACAAAAATGTCTCCAGACGTTGTCAGTTGTCCCCTGGAGGGCAAAGTCATTCCTAGTTGAAAGCCACTGATACAGATGGTCTATAATGTAAGCATCTAGAGACCTTCCAGTTTTTCCATGACAAAGAATGGGTCAGGGAATATTCCTATACTGATTTTTGTGCACCTCTGTGAATTTTATCGTTGAATAAATTCCTAGAAGTGCAGTTGGTGAATCAGAATTTTGATAGAAATTGCCAGATTATTCCAGAGATTGTATCGATTTATTTTTCAACTATATCCTGATGGTTCCAAATCAATATCTCTTTCTGAAGTTCTAGATTCATGTAGCCAACTGTTGATTGGACATCTCCTCCTGTGTGTCTCATAGCCCTTTCCTAAGCTCAACTCTCATCTTCTTCAACCCACCAAACATGCACTTCTTGCTGTATTTCTCTGTCAGAGAATATCATGACCATCTGCCTGGTTGCTCAAGCCAAAAACCTTCTCCATCCTACACTGAACCAGTCATCAAATCCTATCTAGTCTTCCTCCCTAATGTCTCTCTTAATCCATTCACTTCTTTTCATCCCTTCTACCTCTATCTTTAATTTAAGCTACTAGCCCAGATCACTGTAGTAGCACTGGGGCAAGAACTAGCCTCTCTGGCTTTTACCTTGGTTCCACGCTCCTCAGGAAGAGTAAACTTGCTGCACTCTGTGATATGCAAGTGTTACTCGCCTGCTTAAGCCTTTCAGTGAGCCCTGCTGCCTCTCCGCCATCTGCTCCATCAGTCAGATGCTGAGGCCAACACATCTAACGTTCATCACCCATGATTTCAAATCTCTGTATCCATCAGAATAGGCTTTTTTCTCCCCACCACATATATTTATTCACCAGATATATTTATTCCCCCAGCTTTGAATTACTCACTGTCCCTTAAATGTCCCTTTGTTCTCCTGCTGCATTTCCTGGTCCTTTTAACCATGCTCTCTGCCCATCCATTTTCTACCCTTTCTTTAGGACCAAGCATATTTCTTGAACTCTTCAGCCACAGAGTTTCTCCTCTATTAATCAGTTTTATCCTTATTGCATTTATTGTATATGTACTTTTTCATTTAACCTTGTGAAAAAGACACACATGAATAGAAATAATACAAACCAGTGAACCAAGTGGAGAGGATATGGGAATTCCAGCTCCAAGTTCCAGCACAGATCCTAGGGTGCAAAAGTGCATTTCAAAAATCCCATCCCAGTGCGTGAACCTTGACTTCTCCCCTTAACTGGACTTTTGATTTTTATGTGGTTCTGTAGAGCAATGTAATTGAATACCTCCCAAGTCAATTGCATTCATTTGGTCAAACTAAAACCTTGGAGAGAAGTTCATTTGTCTGCCAGCCTTGCCACGTTCCATTTTGGTATATCTTAAATACCACGGAAACAGGGGTGCCCTAGGAACTTGGGAATCTCTGACATGGGATGCAGCATACTGCTCTGCTAGATTGGTGTAGGGACAAACCCTGCAATTTTCCACAAGAAGTCAGCTCCAATCCTGTGGGAAATCACACATAGCAAAATCCTTGGCAAAGAACTATACATTTTTTTCCTACTCTCTATGTAGTAATTCTGTAACACTCTGTAATTAATTTTATTTCTACAGTGAACAACCACAGAGTAAGAATAATGCATAACCTAAGTTTCTGTTCTTGCTATTTTAGGGGACATCACACAGAAGGGATATGAAAAGAAAAGGTCAAAACTCCTGTCTCCTTACATCCCGCAGACACAAGGTAGGCAATGAGAAGTGGTTTAAACCTTTTCAGTAAGAATGCTGTCTTACAGGAGACCTGTCTTTTTTGTTGGTTCCTGTTTTTTCCCTCCCTCACCAGGGAAGAGAAAAAACAGAAGGAAGGAAAGGAGGAAATGAATCTTAATTGAGCATCTGCTGTGTGGTAGGCACTTTTAAAATACCCAACGTCATCAAATCATTTATACAGAACTTGAGTGGTAGTGTGTCTATGCGTAGCTGACATGATTCAATGGCAGAAAATTCCAGGTTATGGAAAAACTGCATCTTTTAAATGCCTGAGCATGAACTGTAATGGAGAGGAGCAAGTGGGGCAAAGATAAGAAGGAGGGACAGATTTAGTTTGCAAGGCAACCCAAGGATTGCAGTCCCTGAGCATTTGGGGGTAAGAACCCTAAATAAACTTTTAAACTATTTCACAGCCTGACTTATTCCTTCTGCAAAGAGACTGGCGTGTTCTTTATATATCAGAAAGTTCTGAGTCACTTCTGTGCTTAATTCCAGGCGGGTTGCTGGAACCTTTGCCTCTAGGCAAGGCTGTCTGTTTCTAAGTCATCATATTTTTAAAGTTACTCAGCCTCCAGAATTTCCTTTGATAGCCTGTTTCTATTTAATCACTTTTACTATAAAGAGTTTTTTCTTTATTTCTAACTTCCCCCCTGCCGTCAGTTAGAGTCCATTTCCACAAGACTGTGTTTTGTGGAACTAATAATTGCTTTTATTTCTGGATTATAATCCTTTGAGGACTTTGGATCCCCCATGGTTCTAATATCAAGCCTTGCACAAGGTTTATAGTCTGTAAATATTTGTTGAATGGATAATGGAATAAATAAATGAGCAATGGTGGTATACCAATCGATTTCACTGAAGTCCTTGTTTTACTTCCTGCATTATTCTTGGAAATTCCTCCCTGCAAAAACTAGTAGGTCAATTCAGTGATAGCCAGTTTAAAATATCTTAATGAACAGATGGATGTAGAAATGAATTGAGAGAAAAGAGGTGGAAATCAGGCCAGTGACAGCTAATGAAAAGCCAGCTTTTGCTGAGCAAGGCATGGCAGAAAAGGGGAGTCCTCTGATTGGCTGCTTAATTATGGATCTGGTCCATGCCTCTGTAGGCCCAGAGATTTACTGTAGTCACTTTGTGCAAAAGCAATCAGATCCTGAGAAAATAACTCAGTAAGGAATGTAACTATAAAAAGGACCATGATCTGTCTCATATCTGTTGTCAGGCTACAAAGAAACCAAATCATGTTCAAAAACCAGTTTATCAATTTACTGTGAGAAACCACTGAGACACATTCAAGTCTGTGTGGTCAGCACATTCTTGCCCCACCGGCAGGCCTACGAGAGGAGCTTGATCACACATAGAAGGTTGCTTAGTGAGAATGGATATGACGAAGCAGACATTTAGTTACAGCAGGCCAAGAGAATGTGACATAGCATCTCACAGTAGGGATGGTCTTGCATGTGACCTCATGGAAGAGAAGCCATTTGATGGCATCTCCTTCCTGCTATTAGACTTCAAACTCACCACATCAGTGCCCATCATGTTTATCACCTCCTCCCTTCTGGTTGAAGAGGTGGTCTGTCCCTCCTAGCCAAGGGCAGTCCTTTCATCTGGGCTTTTGATCCCATCTCCTCCTCCCTTTTCAGAAACCTTTTACTATCGTCCCGTGACACCAAGGACAGGGCAGTGGGAGTGGGCCACCCCAGTGCAGGCAGTGAGGGGTGCAGTATCTATAGGAATTTTAAAAGCAGTAATAAAACCAACAAAAAGTTGGTCGGCTTTTTCTTATCACCATGGATAGCAATTCTAAATGCTGTAAGTAGTAAAGTCTCCTCCCGCTGAGTCAGACAGCTGCACTGCCCCCTCGGGATGCCACTGCAGTCAGCTCCCTGTCTCTCTCGTACTGTCACTCTCTCCCTCTCAACCAGATTATTCCCCCAGAAGTTCATCATACTCATTACTGTTCTTTTTAAAAAAAAATCCTCCCTTGGGAATTCCCTGGTGATCCAGTGGTTAGGACTCGGCGCTGTCACTGCTGGGGCCCAGGTTCGATCCCTGGTCGGGGAACTAAGATCCTGCAAGCTGTGTGGCATGGCCAAAAAAAAAATCCTCCCTTGTCGACCACTTCCGTCTCTACCCTGTCTGTCTCCCCTTTATGATCAGACTGCTGAGAACTGTCTATATTTACTATCCCTGTTTTCTCAACACCTTCTCACTTCTCAGCCCATTCCAGTCCCTTCTGAAGCTGCCATAAGTGATATCTCAGTACTATTTGCCACTCTGCCTCTTGAGACACTCTCCTCATTTTCTTACTCCTCTCTTCATGTTGCTCCTAGTCATCTTTGCAGGCTCCTTCTCCTGTGTTAAATGTTGGAATTCCCAAGGCAAGACCTCAAGCCCTCCTGACATCTCACTCTATGTCAGTGGTTCTCACATTTTAGCCTACATCAGAACCACTGGAGGACTTGTTCATATACAGATTGCAGGACCCTGTTCTCAGGGTTTCTGATTCAGTAGGTGCAGGTTGGGGTTCGAGAATTTGCATTTCTGTCAGGTTCCCAGGTGGTGGTTGCTGGTATGGAGAACCAATGCCCTGTCTCCCTAGAGCTTTCCAAGGGAGACTTTTCTTAGTGGTAAAAAGTCTCTCAATTTGTGTTTGTCACTTTCTTTTCCCACCTTTGTTCTTGAATCTATTCATGTCTTTCCCAGAAATGGATTGTTTGTAGGGCTGGGTTATATTGTATGGATTCTGTAGCAAAAGAAGAGATTACACCTTGACATTTTTACCCCGTATGTCTTTGTAGATTTTGAAGAAGGCATTTAGTTTGATTTTTTTTTTAATGGCATTGGATTTAATGCAGATTTTAAACTTACTGAATTGTATTAATGCTTTATATAGGATTAAATGAAATGAAAGTCATTTTAACACTTTTAGTAGGAGTTTCCTACTTACTTCTAGAGGGATTCAACCTCTTTCAAACTATTTCTGTTACCTTGTTAGATTTCATTTCCTCCAGTTGTGAGGTGTGCTTCATTGTGAGGGCGGCTCCTTGAGTGTAGTATATAAAAGTAACATTCTCCACCAGTCTCTCTCGAAAGAAAAAAGTAATACTGCTTGCAGCATTGTACTGCTAGAACAATTACATGCACATGCTTATCTAAAAATTTAGTGAGTGATTTTCCATACAGAATTGACTTGGAGTGACCTTAGGTTGCATATTTATGTATATTTTAGATTTCTTTTCTCAAATGTTACATAAATCTTTAAAATAGGACCTTCAGAAAAAAATTAACAATGTAACAGGGAAAATGGGGAAATATGGAAGAGAACACATGGTTGAAGAAAATACTTAGTGGAAATTGAGTAAGGACAATTTGGGGTAATAATAAACATAGCTTTGTTCACTAACATCACAGGGGTTAGATTCTAAACTTACTGTATGACAAAAATCTGATGTCTCAAAATTACCCTTGGAAATCACTTTAACCTGTCAACATTGGAGCTGGTTGTTGTTTCTTTAGTTTCTACAAAACCCAAACTTTATCTGGTATTTAAGGGCATGCCGTATGAAATTCATATCTTGATAAAGGTTAAAACCATACTCAGGGCCGCAAGATGCTCTCACTATGAGAGGCAAGGGAGAAATGAGGATGTGGCAGGTTCATATCTCCTCGTTCTGAGCCATATGCTCTTTGAAAGGAATGACCCATAGAACATCTTTCAGTGGCTTGGAAGCTACGAGAGCCTGGATATAAAGCTTCCCACACACCTCAGTTATTAGCAGCTTTGCAAGGAGAAGAGGCCAGAAATGAACTCTCTTTTGTCAAGGCCCAAAGAATTGATTATTCAAACCACATACACTCTTAACTCCTCTGTAAATTAGTAGCTCTTGGCCACACTTGGATTTAGAAGAAAATGGAAGGTTTTGTGCAGGGAGGCAACTTCCTGTAGTCTGATCCTTAAGATGTTTTGCATACAAGTAACTGATTAATTCCAAATAGTTTTAATAGAAAAGAGTTTATTCTAATGATACCTGGGTTGCTGACAGAACCTCAGGTCAGCACGTATTTACTGTGTGCTTTCTGTGCTCCAAGTACTGTTAAGACATCAGGAGGCAGCCAGCATTGGACAAGACTGCCTGGGACCCCCTGGCTTGCTCCCTCAGTCTGCTAGGGGTGTGCTCAGCTACCACTAACACTAAGAAGGCTTCCTTGACCAGCTTTATCACAGTCCCCACTCCCATGATCTGCGCTGCATTTATAAAAAGCTCTCTCTGACTGTCCCATAGATTATGGTTTGTTCGTGTGTCTTATTCCCCTACTGGACTCTTAAAGTCTTTATAATCAGGAACATTCTTTTTTTTTTATTATTTCTTCATGTCCCCAGTTTCTAGCATTAGTACCTGGCACATAGTAGAATTCTATAAATGTTTGTGGAACTAAACAGAAGGAACATTTCGAATTTAGAAATATTTCCTTTCGTAAACATCTGTGAAGATGGAAGTGTCAGATAATGAAAAAAGCAGATGACTCTACAGATTGGAGAGTGATTGGTCCTGGCAACTTGTCTCTACCTTCAATAGATCTTTTAATTTAGATCTTCTAAATCTCAAGAGACTGTGCGCACATATTGATTCTCATCAATATTATATTACAACATTATATCAATATTAGCATTCCTCTTTACTTAATTTTTATTTTTAAATGAGATTACGGAATCTATTTTACAGAGTCAAATGCTGCTACGAGGTTTGTAACAACAACAAAAATAAGCAGTGTCCTCTTCTTCCCCAGAGACAGCTTCTTTCAACTGTTTTAACTGTTTCTTCTGGCATTTACCTCTGTAGGTAAAAGATTAGAATTTTTCTCTCTTACACATTCTTCCCCCAACCACCTGGACACCACACACTCCCCTTCCCTTTACCCCTTCCTTCACATCTCCCATCTCATACTCATTGTGGGCTGTCTGTTCAATGTACTACTTTTGTTGTTGCTAAGTCAGCATTCAGTGTTTGCATTATTTTGATTAGGTAAATATTATTCACAGCTAAGTCACTTGGTTTACTAGGATTACATTTCCTTTCTTTCTCTCTCTCTCTTTTTTTTTTTTACAGTTAATCTATTGTTTTATTATTATTATTATGTTTATAGAGACAACTCTTGATGCTGTCTCTTCCTGAACTGATTGTTTCTTTGTCCTGCTACAGACCTTTATTATCATTCTAGTGGTGTTTTAGGAAGGAGTGGGGATAGATAGATGTGTTATTCTGCCATGTTTAATCGGGATTCTTTATCCTAACGTTTCTATTTAAGGATTGTTCAAAACTTGTACCAAGATCATTTCTATCAATCTAAAAGATCTCAAAGACGTCAGTACCTTATTTGCTGGTTGTTCACCAACAAGCTGATCAAATGGTCTCTACCACAGCCTGATTAAAGTGTTGAAACTGGGGGGCCTCCCTCCTTTGGGTGGTTCTGAGAATGAGCCCTGCCTCAGCTCTGTTTTGCAACTCTCCGCTATTTAAAACTGCCCTTGAAGTTCAACGGTGGCATCTTCTCTTGGACCCACATCCTTTGCTTTAGGATATTACTGCAGCTTCTGTTTTTCATGGCATTGATGTACACATTCCATTCTGTCTTTGTGTATTTGAGCTCATCTGTGACCTTTGTGTATTTGTTTTTCTTCCTTCATCCATTGACTTTGTCCTACTGTCTTTCACTTCATTTAATTGTGTTTGTCTTCTGCTTCAGAATAGGATCTCGCCTTTTATATATTCCTTCCTGGGCTAGGTTCCCACATTATTTTTCCCCTGGGCCCTTACCTGCTGCCCTTTTAGGGGTAAGACATGTCAGTTTATGATTACGCTTACGTGTTGGCATTTTCTAGCTTGTCTTGGTAAGAAGTGCTGGTGGCGCAAAGGTTCTTTCCAAACTTGGATTCCTTTTGTGGTTGCTGCCTATTTTGCTGCAGGGTATTTGCTCACCAGTGTTCCAGTGTATGTACATATGCTGTACTTGCCAGTTGTTCCCCACCCCTTTCGTCCCAGGTCTTCTGAGTTCAGTCCTGCCTTTGAGATTGTGCAAACGTGTATATAACCGAGTGAAAATGAAAGAAAAGAAAGCCTTGTAAGTTTTATCCTCTCTCTCTAAAGACTCTGGTAACTCCTCTCAAGGATAGTCTGTGATCCTGTTATTCTTACAGACCTCATGTAATTGTATGAAAATTGTGAGAGGCACAAATTTTTGCATAAAATATTTGCGGCTTAGAGATACACAAATAAGCAGCCTTCTCAGATTAACAGTTAACCATATCCTTTAAGTTGGTATCTCTTCATTTTTGTCTTTGTTTTTCCCAGCCACCCACTCCCATTGGTGGAAGTGAGGAGACAGAAAAGATCTTAATTTCTTTATTTTAACTAAAATTTTGGGTGCCTGCAGTGTAATACCCAGAGCTAATTACTGCAGGAGATAAAAGATGAATTAAGACCAGCCTCTGACCTCAAGTTTATTTATACTATAAAATAGGAAAGATAGGTGCACAAATGAGAATCATAAAAGATAGAGTGAAATAGGGGCTTCCCTGGTGGCGCAGCGGTTGAGAGTCCGCCTGCCGATGCAGGGGACGCGGGTTCGTGCCCCGGTCCGGGAAGATCCCACATGCCGCGGAGCGGCTGGGCCCGTGGGCCATGGCCGCTGAGCCTGCACGTCCGGAGCCTGTGCTCCACAACGGGAGAGGCCACAGCAGTGAGAGGCCCGCGTACCGCAAAAAAAAAAAAAAAAGGTAGAGTGAAATAAGCACTGTAAGAAAGTTCTAAACAAAATATTACGGAAATTCAAAGGGATGTGAACCTAAAACTAGCTACTGAAATCAAGAACAGCATTTTGGAATGCTGTAGAACATTCCCAACCATATAAATGTTAAGTAGACAGAGTGCCTCTTTGTGTGCTGGGGGTGGGATTGATTGTATTTTCTCTATCACGTTTTGATTTTAAAGTTCCTTCCCAAGTGAGGATCACAGAATAATGGAAAGAACATGGAATTTTTTATTCCAGTCCCAGTTCTGCCCTTTCATTAGCTAGGTTTGGACACTTGTATAGTTGCTGTGAACTGGAGCACGCATTGCAATCTTATCGGTACCCACATGCCTCATTGGAAGGAAGTCCGCTGTCTTTTGGGGCTCCTCTTTCCTCTTGAATTGTGCAAGAACCCCCTGGGATATAGGTAGTACAGGAGGAGAGGTGGTCAGTGTAGCTTCCACACCCAAATGGGAAGAACCCCATTGTCTGCTGCTGCTCCTCAGTGCCTCGTGGGGCGCTACTGAAAACCGATCCTCACCTTGTGACCAGCAATGCTGTCCCACTGCTAACCCTGGGTCCTGCATCAGTCACTCTGAGGAAGGAGCCCACTGTGCTCGGCTCAGCCAAGGTACCCCACTTGGATTCTCAGGGCAAAGCTCTAAGTATTGTGTTCTTTTAGTCCACGCACAGCCATTTTCCTGATGCCAAGTGGCCCAGGAAGCTTCAGGTTTACCCTAGGCAGATGGCCCCTTTCCAGACTGTGAATGTGGATTCTTTCTTTCCTCCCTTCCCCCAGGCAGCGAGGCAGGTTAATCACCCATCCTTCTGAGGAAAACTCTCCTCAGTGAGCTCCCAGGGAAGAGTCTCTGAGTGATTCAAGGTACCTTCACCCAGGGTGGAGCGTGGAGTTGGGAGTGGAAGCTCTGTTTATAATGATTCAAGGTGATTATGGACACACTCTCACTGTAGAAAAACAAATTTAATCTGGTATAGGTGTCCTGCCTCCTTTATGGTATCTGTCAGATGGTGTTATGAGTTTAAAGAGCCTGTATTATCACTGATAACTGTATTATCATTGTTATTCTGTCATTCCCTTTCTAAAGCCCTTTAAAGGCCGCTCGATGGGTTAGGAAAAGTGACCTGACCCTGCTTTTCTTCTATGGCCTCATTTTGTCTCACTCCACCTCTTTCACTGTGCTTCAACCCCACCAGTCTTTCTTAGAGTTGTCAAGGCTTTTCTCCCTCACGGGACTTATACAAATACCTCGTTGCTGTGTAAAGTAGCCCTCCCCACACCCCTACCCCCACGCTGAAGCCCGCATCAGCCTATCCTTTTAACAGGCTCTTCCTGAAACTCTAGTACAAATTAAATTCCTCATTACGTGGGCTCAGAGATCTTTGTCTTTTTCCTTCTCAGCGCCGATCACGTTGTAAAAGATACACCTGACTGGGTGATCACTTATTTAATATATTTCTTCTCTGACACCAGCCCCAAGACCAGTGACCATGGCTGCTTAAAAAGCTGAAGCATTATGTTCACTGGTTCTCAGAGCACATCCTCCTTCCCTCTGTTACTCTTACAGGTGAAAATTCCTGTTTAATCATTGGCAGAGTTGAAAGATAAGAAGCCAAGGTTGGCTTTCCTCCATGTTTCTGATTTGGAGATTTTGCATGGTTTTATACTAAAGATCAGCTTCTTTTCCAGGTTATCGTTGTTATTATGTTCAAACAGTAGAATCATGCAAGACTGTGATGTCTCTTTCTGCCAGAGAACCATAAATTGTGTACATGCTGACCATTGAGAAAGGAGGCTTTGTGTTGTAGAAGAAATGAAAATTTGTCTAAACTTATTGTTAATAAACATTGTAACATCATCACTATTTAAACATAATGGTGACCCCTAGTGGATATTCTGTATAACAGACTGAAAGATCCAGGAACTCCCAAACTGAAGTGGTCACTGTGTGTCGTGATCAGCGAGTAATTTTTTTCTTTGAATCTCAAGTATGTTTCACAATAGAATTTAGAAGTTTGGAAGAAGGCTTGATTTATGAGGTTCACAGCTCTCCTTATAGCTGTCTCCTTACCTAACCTATATTTAAGGTCTTTTAAAATTACTTTGATTTTATACAGAGCTCTTTCAGTAAACAAAGTGGTAAAGAAATGGTAAAGTTCTCCAGAGTACCTCATCCCTACCTCATCCCAACTACTTAGGGGATTTTATATCCCCTCCAATCCGTATAATTGTATGTGAATAGTTTTTACGTGCACAATTGTAATTATATACATAATATTTTGTGTTCTTTTATTACTGGAGACCTTTTCATGTGTCTGCATAGTCAACAGTTTTTCACTTTTCGTGGCGTATAATATGTATCTCCTCATGTTGATACATAAGTTAATTCTGTCTTTGCTTTTAGCTTCTTACTGTGGTAATGAAACTGTGCACATCTTATTCAAAATGTAGAAATCTCTACTTTTGGGCCCCAGGTAGTTCCTGAGATCTGGTTGGAGTGTGAAACCATGGCCAGGGAGCGATTCATCTTTAAGCAGCAACTTGCCTGCCCAGCTGACATTGGACATGCTGTTAAATAATGCCCTGCTGGGCCCCTATGTCCTCAGACCTCTTCCTCCTCTTTCAGGAGACCTGAGGTCCATGTTTCCTGCTTCCTTCTGTGATGAATTGGTGCCCTGGCAAGTAAGCATTCCAAGATTTTTTTAATCCAACCAGGACATAGTTTCCTCCTTCTCACCTCCATATATGCATTGAATTACCAGTTGCTTTGGGGAAAAGAAAAAGAAGACAATTGATTTTAGAAGATTGGAAAATCCTGCTCACAATGTCATAATTTCTCTAGGAAACTGAAAACTGGGCATTATTTTAACTTATTTTGGTAAGAATCTGCTCTCTGTGGTATGGCCTTCAAATTAAGAAAATCCAATATCATTTTTATTTTCTTCTTTATACTTAACTGTTACCTTGATGTTCTATAATGAACATATATTATTTTTATATCCTGAAAAAGAGAACTTCTCTAAATTATGGAAACCTAGTAAAGCTGTGGAATAATATACAAAACATCCAATCTCATCACCTAGAAATGATGGCTATTAACGGTTTACTGTATTTGCTTTCCATTTTTTTAATGCACATATAAAATATATCTGTAAGTCTTGTGTTTTAAAAAATGAAACTCCAATACATGGAAATTAAAATTTATAAAATAAAATTCGTAATAAATTGGAGAGTGATTATTAACAATCAAACAGATTAGCTACAGAGTTTCATCATTAAGCTTCCCTGTTATTCTTTCTTTCTTCCTTTCTCCCTTCCTTTCTCCCTTCCTTCCTAATATTTATATATTGATTGATTGATTGATTTTTGGCTGCTTTGGTTCTTCATTACTGTGCATGGCTTTCTCTAGTTGCAACGAGCGGGGGCTACTCTTCATTGCGGTGCGTGAGATTCTCATTGAGGTGGCTTCTCTTGTTGCGGAGCACGGGCTCTAGGTGTGTGGGCTCAGTAGTTGTGGCACACGGGCTTAGTTGCTCTGTGGCATGTGGGATCTTCCTGGACCACGGCTCGAACCTGTGTCCCCTGCATTGGCAGGTGGGTTCTTAATCACTGCGCCACCAGGGAAGCGCCCTCTTTATTTATTTTTGGCTGCTTTGGGTCTTCGTTGCTGCATGTAGGCTCTCTCTAGTTGCAGTGAGCAGGGACTACTCTTCGTTGCTGTGTGTATGCTTCTCATTGTGGTGGCGTCCCTTGTTGCAGAGCACGGGCTCCAGGGTGCGCGGACTTCAGTAGTTGAGGCGCGCGGGCTCAGTTGTTGTGGCTAGCGGGCTGTAGAGCGCAGGCTCAGTAGTTGTGGCGCACGGGCTTAGTTGCTCTGCGGCATGTGGGATCTTCCCGGACCAGGGCTCGAACCATGTCCCTTGCATTGGCAGGCGGATTCTTAGCCTCTATGCCACCAGGGAAGTCTTCCCTATTATACTTAAAGTATATTCCTAGGATTCAGTTCCTAGGAATTCATTTTATTCTTTTTTTGTTTCTTTTACATCACCTCTCTTAAACCTGAACAAGTATATTAAACATTTGAACCAAGCTTGTTCTGTCAGAAATCCATGTTTTTGTGGCATTGTGCTTTGGGCACCCGAGGAATGCTCACTGAACAAACTTGTCAGCCACTTACTGAAACTGCAAGTTAACCTTTTGGTTTCATTTCTGGCAAGCTACCTTGAAATGTCTGTCATGATTTTAGACCCAAAGAGACCTGGTCTGCTTGGATGACTAAATACCCGAGGGGACCGAGAAAAACTTTGCAGAGCATCATACTAATGTTGCTTGGTGAATAGCGTGTTGTGAGGCTTTTTTTTTTGGTACCAGTTCAGTAGATCTCTTGGCTAAGTGTCATCTGACTCTCAATTCTCATCAGATGTCTGTATTTATGTTACATTTCCTTGTGGTTTGTTCTTTGATAACCTCTAGATAATCCTGAGTGGAAATGTTCGTTCTTCCTAATTCTTCCTCAAATTTATCAACTCCCAGTTCCCCTATCACCTCCCGATCATTTTTTGGTAAAATTTTTTATTTAGTCCACATTATCTTCTTTTTTCCTAATTAATTACATTGAAAAATACAAAATAAAAGCACAGTGAGGGAGGAATCAGAAAAAAATACATCAGACTTTTGTTTCCATCTGTTGTGAAATGAGAATCCATATTCCTTCTTTTTATCCTTTGGATTATTAACTATCTAATTTGAAAGAGCCATGTTTCTTAGCAGGGTAGTTTGGTTCATCCTAGCAAATCTGCTTACTTAATTAAAAAAAAAGAAATTAGTGACAGGTAATTCAATTTTATATTCACTATAACCCTCCAAAAAGGAATACAAAACCAGTGTTTTAAAATGGGTGCTTTATCTGTTTAAGTCAAACCATTTTCTCTGTGCATGTTTACAGACAGAGTAGTTCATGTGTGCTAATCTGATTTCCTTCCTGTATGTATCATCTGACCATACAAATAAAAATAGCCCCTTTCTATTTTTTGTTCTCTGTTTAAAGGTAGTTGAAATATGTTTTAAATAATTTCTCTAGTGAATGGCTGAAAACTTTATTTGGAGGGGATTTCTGCGTTATCTTTCACATGAAGGGAGATGATTTAAAAAAATTAACTCCTGACTGTAAATCCTGAAGCATTTAGATGCTCCTAAACTAAATTATTAATTCTGATTGCTTTCCTCTTAAGAGCCTTGGGAGAATTTTCATAACCTTTTCAGGTCGAGAACCTGTGGAGTTAGACCTGGTTTGAATCCTGGCTCTGCCATCCTCTGGCTCTGTAACCCTAATCCATATCTCTCTTTTCTTTTCCATAAAAAGTTGAGAGTGATAGTTCTGGCTTTGTAGGGTTGTTGTGAGGAATAAATAAGACAAAAATTCACAGTGCCTCGCACAAAGCAAACACTTAAATGTTAGCTTTTATTATGATGATTTTTTTAACATCTTTATTGGAGTATAATTGCTTTACAGTGGTGTGTGTGGTTTTTTTGTTTTTTTTTTTTTTTTTTTGCGGTACGCGGGCCTCTCACTGTTGCGGCCTCTCCCGTTGCAGAGCACAGGCTCCGGACGCGCAGGCTCAGCGGCCATGGCTCACGGGCCCAGCCGCTCCGCGGCATGTGGGATCTTCCCGGACCAGGGCACGAACCTGTGTCCCCTGCATTGGCAGGCGGACTCTCAACCACTGCGCCACCAGGGAAGCCCTAAAATGGTGTGTTAGTTTCTGCTGTATAACAAAGTGAATCAGCTATACGTAAACATATATCCCCATATCTCCTCTCTCTTGCGTCTCCCTCCCATCCTCCCTATCCCACACCTCTAGGTGGTCACAAAGCACCTACCTGATCTCCCAGCGCTATGTGGCTGCTTCCCACTAGCTATCTATTTTACATTTGGTAGTGTATATATGTCCATGCCACTCTCTCACTTTGTCCCAGCTTCCCCTTCCCTGTGTCCTCAACTCCATTCTCTACGTCTGCGTCTTTATTCCTGTCCTGCCCCTAGGTTCTTCAGAACCTTTTTTTTTTTAGATTCCATATATATGTGTTAGCATACGGTATTTTTCTCTTTCTGACTTACTTCACTCTGTATGACAGTCTGTAGGTCCATGTACCTCACTACAAATAACTCAATTTCGTTTCTTTTTGAAGCTGAGTAACATGGCATTGTATATATGTACCACATATTCTTTATCCATTCATCTGTCGATGGACACTTAGGTTGCTTCCATGTCCTGGCTATTGAAAATAGAGCTGCAGTGAACATTGTGGTACATGACTCTTTTTGAATTATGGTTTTCTCAGGGTATATGCCCAGTAATGGGACTGCTGGGTCATATGGTAGTTCTGATTTTAGTTTTTTAAGGAAACTCCATACTGTTCTCCATAGTGGCTGTATCAATTTACATTCCCACCAACAGTGCAAGAGGGTTCCCTTTTCTCCACACCCTCTCCAGCATTTATTGTTTGTAGATTTTTTGATGATGGCCATTCTGACTGCTGTGAGGTGATACCTCATTGTAGTTTTGATTTGCATTTCTCTAATGATTAGTGATATTGAGCATCCTTTCATGTGTTTGTTGGCAATCTGTATATCTTCTTTAGAGAAATGTCTATTTAGTTCTTCTGCCCATTTTTGGATTGAGTTGTTTGTTTTTTTGATATTGAGCTGCACGAACTGCTTGTAAATTTTGGAGATTAATTCTTTGTCAGTTGCTTCATTTGCAAATATTTCTCCCATTCCAAGGGTTGTCTATTCATCTTGTTTATGTTTTCCTTTGCTGCGCAAAAGCTTTGAAGTTTCATTAGGTCCCATTTGTTTATTTTTGTTTTTATTTCCATTTCTCTAGGAGGTGGGTCAAAAAGAATCTTGCTGTGATTTATGTCATAGAGTGTTCTGCCTATGTTTTCCTCTAAGAGTTTGATAGTATCTGGCCTTACATTTAGGTCTTTAATCCATTTTGAGTTTATCTTTGTGTATGGTGTTAGGGAGTGTTCTAATTTCATTGTTTTACATGTAGCTGTCCAATTTTCCCAGCACCACTTATTGAAGAGAATGTCTTTTCTCCACTGTATATTCTTGCCTCCTTTATCAAAACTAAGGTGACCATATGTGCGTGGGTTTATCTCTGGGCTTTCTATCCTGTTTCATTGATCTATATTTCTGTTTTTGTGCCAGTACCATGCTGTCTTGATTACTGTAGCTTTGTAGTATAGTCTGAAGTCAGGGAGCCTGATTCCTCCAGCTCCATTTTTCTTTCTCAAGAATGCTTTGGCTATTCAGGGTCTTTTGTGTTTCCATACACATTGTGAAATTTTTTGTTCTATTCTGTGGAAAATGCCATTGGTAGTTTGATAGGGATTGCCTTGAATCTGTAGATTGCTTTGGGTAGTATAGTCATTTTCACAATGTTGGTTCTTCCAGTCCAAGAACATGGTATATATCTCTCCATCTGTTTGTATCATCTTTAATTTCTTTCATCAGTGTCTTATAGTTTTCTGCATACAGGTCTTTTGTCTCCTTGGGTAGGTTTATTCCTAGGTATTTTATTCTTTTTGTTGCAGTGGTAAATGGGAGTGTTCCCTTAATTTCTCTTTAAGATTTTTCATCATTAGTGTACAGGAATGTGAGACATTTGTGTGCATTAATTTTGTATCCTGCTACTTTACCAAATTCATTGATTAGCTCTAGTAGTTTTCTAGTGGCATCTTTAGGATTCTCTATGTATAGTGTCATGTCATCTGCAAACAGTGACAGTTTTACTTCTTGTTTTCTGATTTGGATTCCTTTTATTTTGTTTTCTTCTCGGATTGCTGCGGCTAAAACTTCCAAAACTGTGTTGAATAATACTGGTGAGAGTGGACAACCTTGTCTTGTTCCTCATCTTAGAGGAAATGCTTTCAATTTTTCACCATTGAGAACGATGTTGGCTGTGGTTTTGTCATATGTGGCCTTTATTACATTGAGGTAGGTTCCCTCTGTGCCTACTTTCCGGAGATTTTCTATCATAAATGGGTGTTGAATTTTGTTGAAAGCTTTTTCTGTGTCTATTGAGATGATCATATAGTTTTTCTCCTTCAATTTGTTAATATGGTTTATCACATTGATTAATTTGCATATATTGAGGAATCCTTGCATTTCTGGGATAAACCCCACATGATCGTAGTGTATGAATGTGCTGTTGGATTCTGTTTGCTAGTATTTTGTTGAGGATTTTTGCATCTGTGTTCGTCAGTGCTATTGGCCTGTAGTTTTCTTTATTTGTGACATCTTTGTCTGGGTTTGGTATCACGGTGATGGTAGCCTCGTAGAATGAATTTGGGAGTGTTCCTCCCTCTGCTATATTTTGGAAGATTTTTGGAAGGATGGGTGTTAGCTCTCCTCTAAATGTTTGATAGAATTCACTTGTGAATCCCTTTGGTCCTGGACTTTTGTTTGTTGGAAGATTTTTAATCACAGTGTCAATTTCAGTGCTTGTGGTTGGTTTGTTTATATTTTCTATTTCTTCCTGGTTCAGTCTCAGGAGGTTGTGCTTTTCTAAGAATTTGTCCAGTTCTTCCAGGTTGTCCATTTTATTGGCATGTAATTGTTTGTAGTAATCTCTCATGATCCTTTGTATTTATGCAGTGTCGGTTGTTACTTCTCCTTTTTCATTTCTAATTCTATTGACTTGAGTTGTCTCCCTTTATTTCTTGATGAGTCTGGCTAGTGGTTTATCAATTTTGTTTATCTTCTCAAAGAATCAGATTTTAGTTTTATTGATCTTAGCTGTTGTTTCCTTCGTTTCTTTTTCATTTATTTCTGATCTGATCTTTATGACTTTTTTCCTTCTGCTAACTTTGGGGGTTTTTTGTTCCTCTTTCTCTAATTGCTTCAGGTGTAAGGTTAGGTTGTTTATTTGAGATTTTTCTTGTTTCTTGAGGTAGTATTATATTGCTATAAACATCCCTCTTAGAACTGCTTTTGCTGCATCCCATAGGTTTTGGGTCGTTGTGTTTTCATTGTCATTTGTTTCTAGGTATTTTTTAATTTCCTCTTTGATTTCTTCAGTGATCTCTTGGTTATGTAGTAGCGTATTGTTTAGCCTCCATGTATTTGTATTTTTCACAGATTTTTTTCCTGTAATTCATATCTAGTCTCATAGCATTTTGGTCAGAAAAGATACTTTATATGATTTCCATTTTCTTAAATTTACCAAGGCTTGATTTGTGACCCAAGATATGATCTATCCTGGAAAATGTTCCATGAACACTTGAGAAGAAAGTGTATTCTGTTGTTTTTGGATGGAATGTCCTATAAATATTAATTAAGTCCATCTTGTTTAATGTATCATTTAAAGCTTGTGTTTCCTTATTTATTTTCATTTTCAATGATCTGTCCATTGGTGAAAGTGGGGTGTTAAAATCCCCTACTATGATTGTGTTACTGTCGATTTCCCCTTTTATGGCTGTTAGCATTTGCCTTTTGTATTGAGGTGCTCCTATGTTGGGTGCATAAATATTTAGAATTGTTATATCTACTTCTTGGATCGATCCCTTGATCATTATGTAGTGTCCTTCTTTGTCTCTTGTAATACTCTTTATTTTAAAGTCTATTTTGTGTGATATGAGAATTACTACTCCAGCTTTCTTTTGATTTCCATTTGCATGGAATATCTTTTTCCATCCCCTCACTTTCAGTCTGTACGTGTCCCTAGGTCTGAAGTGGGTCTCTTATAGACAGCATATATACAGGTCTTGTTTTTGTACCCGTTCAGCTAGTCTATGTCTTTTGGTTGGAGCATTTAATCCATTTACATGTAAGGTAATTATCGATATGTATGTTCCTATTACCATTTTCTTAATTGTTTTGGGTTTGTTATTGTAGGTGTTTTCCTCCTCTTGTGTTTCCTGCCTAGGGAAGTTCCTTTAGCATTTGTGGTAGAGCTGGTTTGGTGGTGCTGAATTCTCTTAGCTTTTGCTTGTCTGTAAAGGTTTTAATTTCTCCATTGAATCTGAATGAGATCCTTGCTGGGTAAAGTAAATTGGTTGTAGGTTTTTCTCTTTCATCACTCTCAATATGTCCAGCTACTCCCTTCTGTCTTGCAGTTTCTGCTGAAGGATCAGCTGTTAATCTTATGAGGATTCCCTTGTATGTTATTTGTTGCTTTTACCTTGCTGCTTTTAATATTTTTTCTTTATATTTAATTATTGATAGTTTGATTAATATGTGTCTTGGCGTGTTTCTCCTTGGATTTATCCTGTATGGGACTCTCTGTGCTTCCTGGACTTGATTGACTGTCTCCTTTCCCATATTAGGAATGTTTTCAACTATAATCTCTTCAAATATTTTCTCTGTCCCTCTTTTTTCTCTTCTTCTTCTGGGACACCTATAATTCGAATGTTGGTACATTTAATGTTGTCCCAGAGGTCTCTGGGACTGTCCTCAATTCTTTTCATTCTTTATTCTGCTCTGCGGTAGTTATTTCCACTATTTTATCTTCCAGGTCACTTATCCGTTCTTCTGCCTCAGTTATTCTGCTATTGATATCCTTCTAGAGAAATTTTAATTCCATTTATTGTGTTGTTCATCATTGTTTGTTTGCTCTTTAGTTCTTCTAGGTCCTTGTTAAACGTTTCTTGTATTTTCTCCATTCTGTTTCCAAGATTTTGAATAATCTTTACTATCATTACTCTGAATTCTTTTTCAGGTAGACTGCCTATTTCCTCTTCATTTGTTTGGTCTGGTGGGTGTTTACTTTGCTCCTTCATTTGCTGCGTATTTCTCTGTCTTCTCACTTTGCTTAACTTACTGTGTTTGGGGTCTCCTTTTTGCAGGCTGCAGGTTCATAGTTCTCTTTTTTTTGGTGTCTGCCCCCAGTGGGTAAGGATGGTTCAGTGGGTTGTGTAGGCTTCCTTGTGGAGGGGACTGGTGTCTGTGTTCTGGTGGATGAGGCTGGATCTTGTCTTTCTGGTAGGCAGGACCACGTCCGGTGGTGTGTTTTGGGGTGTCTGTGAACTTACTGTGGTTTTAGCAGCCTCTCTGCTGATGAGTGGGGTTGTGTTCCTGTCTTGCTAGTTGTTTGGCATAGGGTGTCCAGCAGTGTAGCTTGCTGGTCGTTGAGTGGAGCTGGGTCTTAACGTTGAGATGGAGATCTCTGGGAGAGCTTTCACCATTTGATATTGCGTGGGGCTGGGAGATCTCTGGTGGACCAATGTCCTGAACTTGCCTCTCCCACCTCAGAGGCACAGCCCTGATGCCTGGCTGGAGCACCAAGAGCCTGGCATCCACACGGCTCAGAAGAAAAGGGAGGGAGGGAGGGAGGAAGGGAGTGGGGGGAGGGAGGGAGGGAAGAAAGAATAAAATAAAGTTATTAAAATAAAAAATATGTTATTAAAAATAAAAAAGTAATTCAAAAAAAGAAAGAGAGCAACCAAACAAAAAAACAAATCCACCAGTGAAAACAAGTGCTAAAAACTATAGTAACAAACAAACAAACAAACAAACAAACAAAACGGATAGACAGAACCCTAGGACAAATGGTAAAGGCTAAGCTATACAGACAAAATCACAGAAAGAAGCATACACATACACACTCACAAAAGGAGAAAAAGGAAAAATATATATTTTTTTAAAAAAAAGGAACAGAGCAACCAAATCAATAAACAAATCTATCAATGATAATAAGCTCTATGTACTAAACTAAGATAAACATAAAACCAGAAACAGATGCAGAAAGCAAACCCCAAGTCTACAGTTGTTCCCAAAGTCCACCCCCTCAATTTTGGGATGATTCGTTGTCTATTCAGGTATTCCACAGATGCAGGGTACATCAGGTTGACTGTGGAGATTTAATCCGCTGCTCCTGAGGCTGCTGGGAGACATTTCCCTTTCTCTTCTTTGTTCGCACAGCTCCTGTGGTTCAGCTTTGGATTTGGCCCCACCTCTGCGTGTAGGTTGTCTGAGGGCGTCTGTTCTTCGCTCAGACAGGACGGGGTTAAAGGAGCAGCTGAATCGGGGGCTCTGGCTCACTCAGGCCGGGGGGAGGGAGGGGTGCGGATGCGGGGCGAGCCTTCATTGGCAGAGGCCGGAGTGACGTTGCAACAGCCTGACGCGCGCTGTGCGTTCTCCTGGGGAAGTTGTCCCTGGATCATGGGACCCTGACAGTGGCAGCTGCACAGGCTCCAGGAGGGGAGGTGTGGATAGTGACCTGTGCTTGCACACAGGCTTCTTGGTGGCTGCAGCAGCGGTCTTACCGTTTCATGCCCGTCTCTGGTGTCCGCACTGGTAGCCGCGGCTCACGCCCGTCTCTGGAGCTCATTTAGGCGTTGCTCTGAATCCCCTCTCCTCGCGCATCCCGAAAGCATGGTCTCTTGCCTCTTAGGCAGGTCCAGACTTTTTCTCGGACTCCCTCCCAGCTAGCTGTGGCGCACTGGCCCCCCTCAGGCTGTGTTCACGCAGCCAACCCCGGTCCTCTCCCTGGAATCCGACCGAAGCCCGAGCCTCAGCTCCCAGCCCCCGCCCACCCTGGCAGGTGAGCAAACAAGCCTGTCGGGCTGGTGAGTGCTGGTTGGCACTGATCCTTCGTGCAGGAATCTCTCCACTTTGCCCTCTGCACCCCTGTTGCTGCACTCTCCTCTGTGGCTCCAAAGCTTCCCTCCCGCCCACCCCCTGTCTCCGCCAGTGAAGGGGCTGCCTACTGTGTGGAAACTTTTCCTCCTTCACAGCTCCCTCCCAGGGAGTTTCTTGCCTTTTGGGAAGTCTGAGGTCTTCTGCTAGCGTTCAGTAGGTGTTCTGTAGGAGCCGTTCCTCATGTAGATGTATTTTTGATGTATTTGTGGGGAGGAAGGTGATCTCCACGTCTCACTCCTCCCCCATCTTGAAGCTATCAAGGTATCAGAGGACCATACAGTCTCTGTCACAACTACTCAACTCTGCCTTTACAGAGTGAAAGCAGCCATAGGCTAACAGATGCATGTGGTTGTGTTCTGATAAAACTGTTTATAAGAAGAGACATGGGCTATTAGTTTGTTGACCCGTGTTCTAGAGAAATAAGACTTAGCAAATGAAACAAGGTGTGAATATATCAAGAATCAGTACAGGTCTTCTGGGAAATGGATTATCAATAGGATTTAGGTTGGTTAAAAACTTCCATTTATAACCCCAGACGTTACACTTAAAAGTCTCAGTGTTGAAATTGTTCTGCTCAGATATTTTATAATAAAACTCTCAGCTACTAGGAACCATCAAAAATAAACATTTCTAGATCCATAAAAGCACTTTAATAGAGAGCACCCTAAAATATACTATTCCTTGCCTTCTTAAAAACAGTATATAAGGGCTTCCCTGGTGGCGCAGTGGTTGAGAGTCCGCCTGCCGATGCAGGGGACGTGGGTTCGTGCCCCGGTCCGGGAAGATCCCACATGCCGTGGAGCAGCTGGGCCTGTGAGCCATGGCCGCTGAGCCTGCGCGTCCGGAGCCTGTGCTCCGCAACGGGAGAGGCCACAGCAGTGAGAGGCCCGCGTACTGCAAAAAAACACAAAAATAGTATATAAAAAAATAATCTTTTTTTAAAAAAGGAAACCTTTTTTATTACATCTTCTGACTTCGTGGGTCAGGAATTTGGGCAGGGCTCAGATGGGTGATTCTTATGCTCCACATGGTGTCACCTGGGGTCCGTCACTAAGTACTTTTCACCTGGTCTGTAAGGTCCAGGATGGCTTCAGTGACATGTCTGGTTTTTGGCAGAGGCAGATGGAAGGCTGGGCTCAGCTGGGACTGTGGACTAGAGGTCCTACACCTGGCTTCTCTAGCATGCTAACCGTTTTTTAAAATTGCTATGACTTTGTCGTTAAACATCTCAGTTCCTGTAGTACTGTGATTCCGTCAGCCTTTGCTGAGGTTTGTGGGGCTGTTACTTGCACTCCCCAGACCACTGTCTTTCAGTCTGCTTTTTTCTTTTTGGGTTTCATAAGCCAATTCTTAGCTGTGGTCTGGAGCAATGCATTTGCTGGGTAGGTGACATCTTCCTATAGTGGGCACTTAATTTGCTGTGTGAAGGTACCCTTCTGGGCACAGCTAAATGATATTTAAGAAACTTAAAATACTCCTTAAAAGAAGCAGCAAATTCCTGCAATATGCGACAACATGGATGAACCTGGAAGACATGATACTGAGTGAATTAAGCCAATCATAGAAGGACAAATACTGTATGATTCCACTCATATGAGGAATCTAAAATAGTCAAACTCATAGAAGCAGAGAGTAGAATGGTGGTTGCCAGGGGTTTGGGAGTGGGGGAAATGGGGAGTTGCTACTCAGTGGGTAAAAAGTTTTAGTTACGCAGGATGAATAAGTTCCAGAGATCTGCCGTACGACATCATGCCTGTAGTTTACAATGCTGTACTGTACACTTAACAGTTTGTTAAAAGATTATATGTCATGTTAAATATTCTTACCACAGTTTAAAAAAAAATATGACTTAGGAGCTAACACCATTTGAAAAAAACGGCACTAAAATGTCAGAACTTAAAGTGTTTCTCTTCTGCTTATTTTACTGCCTATTTTCTCTGCCCCATATTCTTGGTAAAACAGTAAATGTTGGGAGGACAGAATATAGGGACAGGCCAGGGACTAGAAAGGGATAAGTTCAATGGTGATTCCAGTTGGAAGAGGGGCTAGTAAGACGTGACTTGAAGGTGTGTTTGCACAATAACCACCCTAGTTTTGTTTTAATGACGTTTACTTGGAGTAACTTACGATGGGGAGGCCAAAGCTCCGCAAGCTATGCTTTGTGCAACTATGCAGGATTAGGGGGGCATGTACACCCCACCCCACCTGCCATTCTCCCACTTGACCAGTCCTTGGAGTCTCTGGAATGGCCTTTTCATTTACTTATATTTCCTGTCGCCTGTTGACAGTTACAGCTCCAAGATGATATTTTTTTAGCCTGGATGTCTTTGTATCTTTTTAACATATTCACGTTAAATAAAGCTCTCTGACCCTTTACTGGAGATGGGGTAAGAGTACCTACCTCAAAGTTTGTGGAAATGCTGTAAAGTGCTCAGAAAACATCAGCTATTATTGTCATCTGATAACCATCTTCCAAACTTCCTGTTTCAGAAACTGATTCAGCAGTACAGAAAGAACATAGAAACCAGACACCTGCTCCATCTGCAGCTCAAACTTCCGCTCCTTCTAAGTACCACCGAAGTCGATCTGGGGGAGCCAGGGATGAACGATACCGATCAGGTGAGAGGGAACTGAAAATTACCAGTGGAACAGTTTTTACTAACTGTAGTGTGAACTGTATATCCTGAGATATATGTTTGTTTTATTTTTTTCCCTTGAAGTGCCAACAGGTGTATATTAACTAGTACCTGTTACGTGCCAGGTGTAGTAGATAACTCTTATTTGCTGGGGATACAGCCCCAAATAAGACATTTCTGCCCTCAAGGGCAGAAGAGGAGCCAGGCAAGTACAAAGGCACTGTGCATAAATAAGAAGGCAGAGGGCTAGGGTCTCATGGGATGGTACTGGGAGAACTCAGTAGGCTCTGTTTGAAGAGACATGTCCTTCTGTGTTTGCCAGAGCTGTTGATTAGTCTCTTGACTGAGGGAGCTGGAACAAAAACTCAACAGTGAAATTTCAGATTGGTAAATTCTTAAACTTTATTTCTTCTCACCCAGGAAAAACCCATGGGAAAGGAAAAGGTGATGTGCTGTGGCTGGCAGTGGGGGCATGCTCCTGCCACACCGTGTCCAGCACTGATGAGCAAAAATGAATCATAGACCCTCAGGGGGACGTGTGGCCTAGTGAGCTCATCCCATGCCCACCTGCTGTCCACTGCACTAGGATAGTCTCCGCAGCATGTTTATTGTTTTAAGGACTAGCAGAATTAAGCCAGAAGACTAACTGGAATGTTAGTTTACTTTCTCCAGATTTTTGTCTCCCTTATACCAGCCAAGGTTACCTTATCCTTTTCTTGAATTGAAAAACAGGGTTTATATCAACCCTCTCAGAAACTGCTTTAGAGGATGGTTATTTTGTGAGCTGATATTATTAGATATATATTTTCACACACTGGAAGGAAGGAGGGAATGAGAAGTGTTCAGTCAGAAAGATAGAGGTTGCATGCCACAACAGAATCTCCCCTTGTACCAAACCTGGTGTTGAGTGATCAGAGGAGGCTTTCTCAGAGAATAAAACATCTGAACGATGTCATGGCAGCCAGACAGAGTTAGGGAAATAGCATCAGATAGTAAACCTGAAAGTAGTTCATTATGACTGAAACTTAGAAAGCAAGGGCCTAGAACGAGGTGGGAGATGAGGCTAGAAGATGATCAGAGACTTGAGGAATCTTGAATACCGTTGAAGGATTTTCAGCAGAGCAGTAACACAGATTTGTAATCTGTTCTAGTAACTTGCGCCAGCTGCACAGGGCCTAACATACCTAAGAGGTAAATAAATATTTTGGAGAAAGGAAGGAAAAAAAGTAGTATTAGTTAGGGAATGGATTAGAGGGAGGTAAAGCTAGATTTGGAAAAACATATCAGGAGCTCCTGTTTGTCACCAAGACCCCAGCCCGATTTCCCAGCACCTGGTGTTGCTTTTAGAGGCTGGGGCTCAGGTGCTGCAGGAGCAGCAGGTTCTAACCAGTCCAGAAGGGCTCTAGCCTGTACAGCTCTCATCCCTGGCCTTCTGGGAAGATTTTTGTTTTTTGTTTTAACTTTGACTTTCTCTTTGGTTTTACGGCAGATAACAAAAGGATTAGTAAGGAACCCCAAAGAGGATTCTCTATACTCTATGTCCAAGCTGATCACATAGAGAAAAAAGGCTTTAGCCAGCTGATTCAATAGTGTAAAACTTTGATGTACACCTACCAAAACCCAACTATCCTTTTTTTCTTTAATATCCTTATTTATTTGTTTGTTTATTTATTTATGGCTGCATAGGGTCTTCGTTGCTGCGTGCAGGCTTTCTCTAGTTGTGGCGAGCGGGGGCTACTCTTTGTTGCAGTGCGTGGGCTTCTCGTTGTGGTGGCTTCTCTCTTGCGGAGCATGGGCTCTGGGCATGCGGGCTTCGGTAGTTGTGGCTCATGGGCTCTAGAGCACGGGCTCAGTAGTTGTGATGCACAGACTTAGTTGCTCCACGGCATGTGGGATCTTCCCAGACCAGGGATCGAACCCGTGTTCCCTGCATTGGCAGGCGGATTCTTAACCACTGCGCCACCAGGGAAGCCCCAACTATCTTTTATACCAATTCTTTCAGATTTACCCCCAATATTAGAAAGTATACTCTGTGAATCAAACACTGGTTAGCAGACTGTGGTTAGGTGCAGGGGTATTGAAGAGGGTTTAATAGCTGGGTCTCGGTTATTTGTCTCACTAGGACTTTTTTTTTTAGGGTAGTAGCGAGAAGAAGGCCAGAGAGTAGGTAAAGTAGGGAACAGAGGTGATTTTAAAACCCTGAAGATATTGAAAGTTATGAGAGTTCTGCAATACTGTCATGAGCGGGGAACATGAAAGAGGAGGCCTGCAAGCATGAATTTTGGCTAAACATCACATTTTTCCATGTTAGGGTGTGCCCAACTAAATAACAAAGCAAAGCTGAGCACACGCCGAGCATTCTAGCTTTGGTGAGTAAGAAGAAACCAACGGTAGCCGCAGAAGTAGAGCAAATAAGTTGTAGAAATCTATGGGACTGGAACTTCGCCTCTTTGCCGCTCCATTCATAGGAAGGGTTACGTTTACATGTCACATGCAAAAATAGCTTAAGAATGGAGGGTATGTTTAGAAAAAATTACAGGCATTCAGATTAAAGTGATGGGTACACAGAAAGGATTTAATATTGATTTCAGTGAATGTAACTTGAAAATCCTCTCTTATTTGGTGGAGGCTTATTAATACCTACCACATTTCAACTAATCATAATCAAATCTAAATAGACTTAGTGTTTCATGTTTCAGACATGGTGTAAAGAGCTTTTATTTATTCAGAGTTTAGATTATCTGCCCTTATTCTGTTCTTTGTGCTTAGCCAAGAGGGTCTGACATTTCAAATACACTAATTTAGTACCTCCTTTACCTGCCCATCAAAGCAGGATACACACATGTGTTATGGTCACAAGTGTAGTCACAGTCAGTGCCTGAGATGGAAGGTCGCTCTGACAACTTCTTTAATGTTAATCTTTTGAGCAGTTAGCTCAAACAAAACAACAAAACAAAAAAAGGCCTTTAAAGGAGCAGTTGTATCACCTTATTCAGCTCAAACGTTCGTGCTGGAAAATGAAACCCAGCTTTCTGGTGCTCCTGGCAGAGATATCCAAAGTCAGCCGCGTCTGGGGACTGAACTTCGGAAGTGATTTCTCTATCAGAGATCAAGATGAATTGTATACTGCTGAATGAGTCAAATCCAGTCACAAGAGCTGCCTGTTCTTATCGATAAAGAGGCTTTGCTAACACAGGAACTGTGAACATCTCCTTTTGACACACGTGTATGGGCCAGGGCTTCTCATGTTAGGAAATAAATAGGTGGTTTGATTTGTTCTGTGGTCGATGCTAAGAATCCTTATGGCAGAGAAGAACATGCTCTGTAATTATTACTTATCCAGATATCATGGGCCTTCTAATGCTTGACTAATGTGAACAAGTCCCTAGTTTTCGCAGGTTTGCTTTCGCATGTTTCATGTCTCGTGCAGCAGTACTTTTGACTAAAAAGTATGAGCATTTAATGTGCCGTCTTTCTGTTGAGAAAGTGCTTTTTCTCAGTATAAGCGATTATTCATTGGTTTTCCAAGACAGCTAAGAACCATAGTTTCATCTAATATAAGAAGGACACTTTTCACATTCTAGCATACCTGAAAGCAGGATATTTTTTAAACATTTTTTTTTTTGGCTCTGCCATGTGTGTGTGGGATCTTAGTTCCCTGACCAGGGATTGAACATGGGCTCTCAGCAGTGAGAGCACGGAGTCCTAACCACTGGACCGCCAGGGAATTCCCTCACGATATCTTTTTTTTTTTTTTTAATCTGGACGATATCTTTTATATAAGGTGGCATCATAGATTCAGTAAAATGACAATCTTGATTCAACTAAGTAAACCTCAGGGACACTAAAATAGTATAATAAATATAAATGCAGTATAAAATTATTTCATTTCAGAGACAAAAGTACGTTGGTACTGTGGTCTTAAATGTAACAGCACAACAGTTTGGCACTATCTTTTAAACTTTAAGTATTCATACACTTTGACCCAGAAATTCTCCTTCTAAGAATTTGCACCTACGTATGTACACAAAAATATATATATACGAAAATGTTTGTTATCGTATTGTTCATAATAAATACAATGATTAAATAAGTTATAGTAGGTCCACACAATGGAATTCTGTGAAAGCTGGTTTAAAACTTCTGTGAAGGCTCGTGGAAAAACAATGAGGTTATTAGATTTATTTGAGCAGATATGGAGAGATGTACAAAATACATTTTTAAGTAATAAATACAAGACAGTATGTAGCATATGATCTAAATTTTGTAAATATTAATACTAACAATTACATATATTATTATGTACACAGATACAGAAATCTGGAAAAATATATACCAGACTATTGAGGTGGGATTATTTCTGGGAAGTGATGGGTCTAGGGAAAATTTTCACTGCAGCATTATATGTGTTTAGGTCTTTCCCCAATATGTATATTAATTTTTTCCAGGATTTTTGTTGTTGTGGTAAAATGCAAAATGCATATAACAAAATTTATGTATATTAATTTTAAACAAAAAATAACAAAGATTGTTTTCTTTTTTTAAATCGAGGTATAATTGACATATAACAAGACATTAGTTTCAGGTATATACCATAATGACTTAATATTTGTATGTATTGTGAAGTGATCACCACAATAGGTTTCATTAACATCTGTCGCCTTTCATAGTTACAAAAATTTCTTTTTCTTGTGATGACAACTTTTAAGACGTTCTCTTTTAGCAACTTTCAAATGTGCAATACAGTATTATTAACTATAGTCACCATTCCATCCCATGACTTATTTATTTTCTAACTGGAAGTTTGTAAAAGATAGTTATTAAGGTGATATCCCTGGATAAAATATTTAAAGCCTTACATCAGTTGTTCTTAGCGATTTTTACTCTAAGTGTGGATTTTTCTGACTTAATTCTGTGAGCTAAATGCAACAATAACTACCTCTGTCACCTTGAGAACTTTCTTTCTCTATGCAAATATGATCTCTGATATGGTGACATTTGCCAAGGTGGCTGCCACTGGCACACCAGGACCATTTTATTTCTTTAGTAATACACTTCCTCATACCAAGGAAGATAAATTGAGTTCAGTTCAGTTAAGCAAGCATTTATTATAGACCTCCTATGAGTTGAGCACAGTTGAGATGCTAGAGAAACACAGGACTCCTTTCTTAAACACAGAAATCCTTTATACAAGGTAGAGGCAGCATAGAAGAGGGGGTGACAGGGGAAGGAGCCCCTGGGCACCAGGCACTGTCAGCGGCAGGCTTCGTGGAGGTGGTGAAGTCCGAGCCATTTTGAACAATGAATAACTGTTTGCTATATAGATATTCCAGGCTAAAGAAACATAATTTGTAAAGGCAGGGGAATGTGAAATGCAAAATTAAAATTTCACTGCTCCTCCCCACCAGCAGATAGAGTAGTGCCAAAATTAATGTGATATCCTAATGTTCCAGAAGTTAATAGTTGCTGCCTCTGCCATAATTAAAGATGTGAAAGTGATCAGTACCTTAGAAATCGGTAAAAATTGCATGACTACTAATTGGCTTACAGGTAACTCCTTGAACTCTACTTCTCTACCTAAACGACTCAACCTGCCCACACATCTGCCTTTCAATCTGTCCTCATCTATCTGTCTGTCTGTCTATAAGTAGTGTCCTAGCAGGTAAGGGCACTTGGTGTCTGTTCTGCCCCTGGTCCTTAACACCCAGCTGTGCCACTTATGTACCATGTCTTAACCACTTCATAACAACAAGCCAAGGATAGGAGCAGCTACTTAAAAAATGTAAAATAACATTTTCCACTTAACTTTTTGGGAAAGATGACAAAACATGGCCCAGTATTGTCCACAGATGTGGGGAAATGGACAGTCTCTCACCTCGTTGGTAGAAGTGTTATTTCTTTTATTACTAATGAGACTGGACATTTTATTTTTTTTTTTTTGCGGTACGCGGGCCTCTCACTGTTGTGGCCTCTCCTGTTGCAGAGCACAGGCTCTGGACGCGCAGGCTCAGCGGCCATGGCTCACGGGCCCAGCCGCTCCATGGCATTTGGGATCCTCCCAGACCAGGGCACAAACCCGTGTCCCCTGCATCGGCAGACGGACTCTCAACCACTGCGCCACCAGGGAAGCCCCAAGACTGGACATTTTAGAATATGTTTATTTTCCATTTGTGCTGCCTCTGTAAACTACCTGTCCATTGCCTACGCCTATTTTTTTTCTAAGTTGGGTTCTTTTTTTTTTTTCTTATTTGTAAGAGTTTTTCTAATCCTAGGGATGCTAACATTTAAATTAACTAGAGGTATTAACCAACACAAAGAGACAAGAGAAATCAATTAGAGGTGTAAGAATTAGAAAAGAGGTGAAGCTGTATTTGCAGTTGGTATGATAATTCATTTTAAAAACCCAGGAGAATTGATGACAGAATTAATGAAATAATTTAGTCAAGTAGCAAGATCTGAAACTAGTATAGAAACCAGTAGCCTTCATATATGCAAACAATAACTGGTCAAAAGATACAATGGTAGAGCAAACCTCATTTACAAAAGCAATAAAGAAGATAAAACGTATTTAGGAATAAACTTCAGGACTGTGTAAAATCTTTATAAAGGAAACTTTAAAACACTCTGAATGACACAAAGTAGACATGATAAATGGAAAGGCATCCCTTGTTCTTAGATAGGATGATTCAACATCACAAAAATGTTAGGACTCCAAAAATTAGTTTATAAGTTTAATCCAATTCCAATAAAAACACTATCAAATTTATTTATGGAGCTAGAAAAGATACTTTTGAAGTTCATTTGGAACAATAAACACGTAAGGATAGCTAGGAAACACTGAGAAAGAAAACCTAAAAGATATTAAAATATACTCCAAAGACTGTATAATTAAAACAGTGTGGTATGGCATACAAATTGGCAGACAGACCATTGGAATAGAATAACAAGTTCAGAAATAGACCAAAGTACATCTGGGATTTATTATATGATAAAGATAGCATTGTGAATCACTTGGGTGAAAAAGTACTTTTTAGTAAACAATGCTAGGACAACAGGAAAAAGATTAAGTAAATCCATACCTCACACCATATACAAGCAAAAACTTCAAATGGATCAGAGATCTACAAGTAAAAAAGAAACCATATAAATACCTAAAGAAAATATTAGTCAATTTTTTAATAATCTAAGCTTATGGAAAGCCTATGGGAAGGCTTTCTGAGACTCAAAATCGAGATGTGATACAACGACACAAAAATTTTTTTACTGAGGTAAAAACACATAACATAGAATTACCCTCTTAAAATTTTTAAGTGTACATTATATTGTTAACCATATGCACATTGTTGTACAACAGCTCTTTAGAACCTTTTCATCTTGCATGACCGAAACTTTATACTCATTGATCAACAACTCTGTTTCTCCCTCCTGCAGCCAACCACCATTCTACTCCCTACATCTATGAATTTGAGTACTTTAGATACTTCTTATAAGTGGTATATATTTGTTTTGTGTGTGTGGGTGACTGGCTTATTTCACTTAGCATGTCAGTGTTGTAGCATATGACAGGATTTTCTTCTTTTTTAAAGCTGAGTAATAGTCTATTGTATGTATATACCACATTTTCTTTATTCATTCATCCACTCATGAACATTTAGGTTGCTTCCACATCTTGGCTATTGTAAATATGCTGCAATGAACATGGTTGTGCAAATATCTCTTCAAGACCCTGCTTTCAGTTCTTTTGGATATATACCCCAAAAGTAGGATTGTTTTGGGTAGTTCTATTTTTAATTTTTTTGTGGAACCTCCATACTGTTTTCCATAGCAACTGTAACATTACAGTCGCACCAAGAGTGCACAAAGGTTCCAATTTCTTCACCTCCCTGCCAACATTTGTGATTTTCTGGTTTTTCTTGGTTTTTTTAAAAGTGACCATTTTGTCTTCTTTGGAGAAATATCTGTTCAAGTCCCTTGCCCATTTAAAATTGGGTTATTTGAGATTTTGTTGTTGTTATTGAGTTGTAGGAGTTCTTTACATATTCTACCTATTAACTCCTTATCGAGTATATGGTTTGCAAATATGTTCTCTGATTCAATAGGTTGCCTTTTCACTCTGTTGTTTCCTTTGTTGTGCAGAAGTTTTAAAGTTTGGTGTAGTCCTATTTCTATTTTCTGCTTGGATGTCCAAGCAAATTATTACCCATTCCAAGGTCATGAAGTTTTTTCCCCTGTGTTTTCTTCTAGGGGTTTTATAGTTTCAGGTCTTATGTTTAGGTCTTTAATTCATTTTGATTAATTTTTGTATATGGTGAAAGGTAAGGGTCCAACTTCATTCTTTTACATATGGATATTCCAGTTTCTCCAGCACCATTTGTTTCTATCAAGACTATCGTTTCCCTGTTGTATAGTCTTGACACCCTTGTTGAAGACCGTTTGACCATATACACCAAGATAATTTCTGGGCTCTCCGGTCTGTTCCATTGTTCTACATGTCTGTCTTGATGCCAATATCATGGTCTTGGTTACTGTAACTTTGTGATGTGTTTTGAAATCAGGAAGGGTGAAGCCTTTAGCTTTGTTTTTCTTTCTCAAGATTGTTTTGGCTATTTGGAGTCTTTTGAGATTCCATATGCATTTGGGAATTTTGTTTTGTTAATTCTTCAAAAAGTGCCATTGGGATTTTGATAGAAATTACATTAAATCTCTAGATTGCTTTGGGTAATATGGACATTTTAACAATATTAAGTCTTCTAACCCATGAACATAGGATGTCTTTCCATTTATTTTTGTCTCCTATTTCTTTCATCAATGTTTTATAGCGTACACATCTTTCACCTCCTTGGTTATGTTTATTCCTAAGTGTTTTATTCTTTTTGATGCTATTGTAAATAAGATTTTTTTTTTACTTTTCAGATGATTTGTTTTTAGTGTTCAGAAATACAACTGATTCTTGTATGTTGATTTTCTATCCTGCAATTGCTGAATTTGTTTATTAGTTCTAACAGTTTTTTTTTTTTCTAAAAGTTTTATATGTGAGATCTCACGGGTTTCCTACATATAACATCATGTCTTCCACAAACAGAAACAGTTTTACTTCTTCTTTTCCAATTTGGATGCATTTTATTTCTTTTTCTTACCTAATTGTTCTGGCTATGATGTCCAGTACTGTGTTGAAAGAGTGTGAGAGTGGGCATCCTTGCCTTATTCCTTAGGAGGAAAAGCTTTCAGCTTTCACTGTTGAATATGATGTTGATTGTGGGTTTTTCATGTATGATCATTATTATCTTGAGCTAATTTCCTTCTGTTCCTGGTTTGTAGCATGTTTTTATCATAAAAGGATGTTAATTTTGTCAGATGCTTTTTCTGCATCTGTTGAGATGATCATATGAGTTTTGACCTTTGTTCTATTAGAGTTTTACAGATATTGAGTTGAATTTGTTCACATTTGTTGAATCAGCTTAGGTATGGTATGTATGGTCTTTTTAATGGTCATGCCGTATGGTCCTTTTAATGTGCTGTTGAATTTGGTTTGTTAGTATTTTGTTCAGGAATTTTGCATTAATAATCAGGGATTTTGGTGTGTAGTTTTCTTTTCTTGTAGTATCTTTGCCAGGCTTTGGTATCAGGATAAGGCTGGCCTTATAAAATGAATTTGGAAATGTTCCCTCCTCTTCAGGTTTTTGGAAGAGTTTGAGAAGAATTGGTGTTAATTCTTCTTAAAGTGTTTTGTAGAATTCTCCAGTGAGACCTGGGCTTTTCTTTCTTGGAAGGTTTTTGGTTACAGAGTCAGTCTCCTTATTAGTAATCAGTCTGTTCCAGTCTTCTGTTTCTTCATGATTTAATCTTGGTAGGTTATATGTTTTCTAGGGACTTGTCCATTTCTTTTAGGTTATCCAATTTATGGTGCATAATTATTCAGTGTCTTATAATCTTTTTTATTTCTGTGACATCAGTTGAAATATTTCCTCTTTCATTTCTGATTTTAGTTATTTGTCTTTTCTTAATCTAGCTAAAATTTTGTCAACTTCGTTCATCTTTTCAAAAAATTAACTCTTATTTTTGTTGATTGTTTTCAATTGTTTTTTTTATTCTCTATTTTGTTTATTTCTACTCAAATCCTTGTTATTTCCTCCTTTTGCTAACTTTGGTTTTAATTTGGTCTTTTCTGAGTTCCTGCAGTTGTGCATTTAGGTTGCTAATTTGAAATCTTACATAAATTTTTTATTAAAAAACAACGTTTGCGTGGCAATAAACCACTGCAAACAATATCAAATGACAAACTGAAAGAAAATATTTCTAACATATCTCAGAGATAAAGGGCTAATATCCTTTATATATGAAAAACTTTTAAAAATCAAACGAAAATAGGGGCTTCCCTGGTGGTGCAGTGGTTGAGAGTCCACCTGCGGATGCGGGGGACATGGGTTCGTGCCCTGGTCCGGGAGGATCCCACATGCCGCGGAGCGGCTGGGCCCGTGAGCCATGGCCGCTGAGCCTGCATGTCTGGAACCTGTGCTCCGCAATGGGAGAGGCCACAACAGTGAGAGGCCCGTGTACTGAAAAAAAAAAAAAAAAAAATCAAGGGAAAATAAACTGAGAATCCCAATGGAAAAATGGTAAAGTGACATGAACATTCACTTCACTTTCAAACAAACAAATATTAAATGGCTCTAAAATCCTCTGTAAAGATGTTTAATCTCACTAATGATAAAAGAGGTGCAAATTTAAAGTATACTGAGGGAATTTCCCTGGCAGTCCAGTGGTTAGGACTCCACACTTCCACTGCAAGGGGCATGGGTTCGATCCCCGGTTGGGGAACTAAGGTCTTGCATGCCGCACAGTGCAGCCAAAAAAAAACAAAAAATAACATAAAATAGTACCATTTCTCAGCCACTGAACTGGCAACAGTGAAAAGGTAGATAACACACTTTGAAGGTGAGGCTATGGGGAAACAGGCACACCTATACATTGTTGATAGTACTACAATATGACAAAGCTCTTTCAGAGGGGAATTTGGCAAGATGTAACAAAATTTAAAATGTATTCAATTTTTGATTTAGGAGTCTCACTTGTAAGAGGTTATCCTGAAGATATATTGTCATCAGTATAAAAATACATTTGCACAAGGCTGTTTGTTGTATCATTATTTGTAATTGTAAAATATTGGAAACACTTAAATGCCCACACATAGGATAGTAGTAGAATAAACTGTGGTATACAATGGAGTGCTATCTATGCTGCTTTAAAGAATGAAAAAGATCTCTAGTAGCTGATACAGAATGAATTCCAGGATCTATTGTTAAGTGAAAAAAGCATAGTGCAAAACAGTATATATTGTATGCTACCTTTTGTGTATGAAAGACAGGGATATGAGAAAATATGGTTATTTGTTGCAAAAAGAAATATAGGCAGGATAAATCAATAAGGAGATTGGTTACCTATGGAGAAGGTAGAATTGGGATAGAAGTGGTTATTGGGGGTAGTGACACATCTTTAAGTTTACCTTTTGGTATAGTTTTGACTTTTGGAACCATGTTAATTAAAGAAAAACTGTATGTTTACTCACAGTATTCCTGACATCTAGTGTGTGGGTTTTCCACACTGAGCAATTCTCCAGTTCTCTGCAGACACCAACTAAGTATCCTACAATTTAATTCAATTTTGACATTAGCTACCTGGAGTTAGTGCAGACCCCAGAGGCTTATTCCCACAAGACTCTCCCCACCTTTAGACGCCAATCACAAGTACAGATTTTCCTCGACTTACAATGGGGTTACATCCCAATAAACCTATCGTAAGTTGAAAATATTGTAAGTTGAAATGCATTTAATACATCTAACCTACCGAACGTCATAGCTTAGCCTGATCTGCCTTAAACGTGCTCAGAGCACTTACATTAGCCTACAGTTGGGCAAATGGAATGGCTGTATGGTTACAGAATTGTTATAAGTGTATCAGTTGTTTACCTTTGTGATCTTGTAGCTTGCTGCCACTGCCTAGCATCACGAGAGAGAATCATACCCAGGAAAAGATAGTTCAGAATTCGAAGTACGGTTTCTATTGCATGCATATTGCGTTTATACCGTTGTAAAGTCAAAAAATCATAAGTTGAATTATCATAAGTTGGGGACTGTTTGTAGTGGGTGCCCACATTACCCATACTTCTGTCCATCTTGGCTACAGATGAAGATTCCCACAACCCCCTCCTCAGGGTTGATTATTTGTTATAATGGCTCACCGAACCCAGGGAAATACTTTGCTTAACGTTACCAGTTTATTAGAAAGGATACAAATGATCAGCCAGATAAAGAGGTACATAGGGCAAGGTCCAGAAGGGTCCCAAACCCAAGAGCTTCCATCCCTGTGGAGTTTAGGGTACACCACCCTGGTGGCACGAGGATGTGTTCACCAACCGAGAAGCTCTCCAAACCCCTTACTTCAGGGTTTTTTATGAAGGCTCCATTACCTAGGCATGCTTGACTAAATAATTGGCCATTGGTGATTAGCTCAATCCCAAGTCCCTTTCCCCTCCCCAGAGGATGGAGCATGGGGCTGAAAGTTCTAAGCCTCTAATCATAACGTAGTCTGTCTGGTGACCAGCCCCCACCCAGAAGCGATCCAGGAGCCCACCAAGAGTTGCCTCATTAGAACAAAAGACATTCCTGTCACTCGGGAAATTACAGGGTTTTAGGAGCTCAGTGTCAGGAACCCAGGCAGAGACCAAATGTATGTTTCTTATTGTGTCACATAATGTTTAATCCACACTTTGGAAAGGACCTGTGGAATACAAAGAAAAACAAATGAACCTAACAGTATTACTCAAAGAATAATATAACCACCAAAGGGGGAGGGGGGAGAACTAACCCAAATAGCTTTTTTTTTTTTTTTTTTAATATTTATTTATCTTTGGCTGCATTGGGTCTTCGTTGCTGCGCGTGGGCTTTCTCTAGTTGCGGCGAGCGGGGGCTACTCTTCATTGCAGTGTGCGGGCTTCTCATTGCGGTGGCTTCTCTTGTTGCGGAGCACGTACTCTAGGCGCACGGGCTTCAGAAGTTGTGGCTTACGGGCTCTAGAGCACAGGCTCAGGAGTTGTGGTGCATGGGCTTAGTTGCTCTGCAGCATGTGGGATCTTCCCAGACCAGGGCTCAAACCTGTGTTCCCTGCATTGACAGGTGGATTCTTAACTACTGCATCACCAGGGAAGCCCCCCAAATAGCTTTTTTTTTTCCCCAAATAGCTTTTTGAACACAGTACTTTAATTTAGTCTAAAGACAAAAAGAACTCAAATATTGAACTCTAGTTAGATTTACCTTTCATAGGAATTTTGAAACTTTCTGTGTATTGTGGCATTTAATGAATGAGTAAAATATATTGATTATACTGTGAACCAGGTGTTTTACTGTTAGAGAAGGGAGTTTACAAATGGAAAGGGGAAGATTGGAATGAATTCTGTGGTGTTGAATTGGAATTGTAGGTATTAATATGAACTCATGGTTTTTAATATAGATGAAAATAGATATAGATACATATGTGTGTATATTGGTTTATGTTTATATTCCTTTATCCACTGAAAAGGCTTAGAAGAAAGACCCCAATAGCAGTGAGCACTCCTAGTTCTAGGATCTTGGTTTCTAAATACCATTCTTCACTAAGAGGAGCCAGAGCTCCTTGGAGAAATGTATAATTCCAGTGCTGGAGCAGGGAACATACCAGATGAGCATGGATCATCTTGTACCACAAAACAAAGAACATTCAAAGTGACCAGAATACATCAAAAGGATATAAGAAGTGGTTTGAAGGGGCTTCTTTTGGCCAAAGCTGGGATATGTGAGCATCAAAATAAGTAACGATAGTAACAGACTAGTCATGGAATAAAATGAGAATTGATAGGTCCAAATATAAATAAATAAATGGTGATATAAATAAATAAATAGTGGAGAAAGGAAAGCTTTTTCTTAGAAGAGAATACCAACTAATAAATACAGAAGGAATGTTGGAGTTATGAAACCACCATTTTGTAACCATTATAATAATTGATTCAGCCAAGAATTATCAATGGATGCTGAAACTAGTGGGTGAACGTTTAAGGAAGTATGTAACATTTACATAGTCTCAAAAGTATTCACCCATAAATTATTTATTAATTACACAAAGGAAAGAATAGTAACTTACAGTAGATTAATTTAGCAGACACCATCTTAACTAAGTAAAGTCATTATTACCAGTAGCAGGGCAGATGCATCTTGATATCTTGTTTCAGGAAGATACATTACTTCTGTGGTATTCCTGCAAAAATGCATAACCTAAATCCAATTCTGAGGAAATATCAACAAACCAAAATTAAAGGACATTCTACAGTGTAACTAGTCTGTACACCAATGTCAAGGTAATACAAGATAAAAGTTGAGAAACTGTTACAGATTATAGGATGATAAAGAGACATGACAACTAAATGTAATGTGTGATTCTGTATAGTGTCCCGGATCAGGAAAAAAGGGGGAAAATTGTAGATGACATTATTGGGACAGTTGACTAAGTTGGAATATGGGTTGTGGGTTAGATAATAGTTTGTATCAATTTTGAATTTCTGGATTTTGATAAATGCACTGTGGCTATATAAGAAAAAAATCCTCCTTCTTAGGAAATACGTTTCAGCAGTTGTTGGAATTAATCCTAAAGAAATAGGATTAGACATATGTGCTAAAATGAAAATACTGAATTATTCTTGTGGATAGTTGTATGAATAGTAGCAAAAATTTGGAAACACAGTTATTTAAATAAATCATGGCACATTTATACAGTGAAATACTACACAGCCCTTTAAAATTATATTGTAGACCTGCATTTACATAGAAAGATGTTTCTAGTTATGTTAGTGAAGGTTTTTGGGTTGCATGAAATAGGATAACTCAGTCTAGCTTAAATGGCTGGGGTAGTTTATAGAAGCAAAGGAACAGCTGAGAAATCTCCAGGAAGGAGAGACAGCTCTGGGGATCTCAACCTTGAAGTTCAAGAACTTTCTTGCTTTCTAGGGCACTGCCATTCAAGTGACTCCACCCTGGGAGCTGTGGTTTCTTGATTCAGAGTTTCAATTCCCCCCTCTCCCCAAAACAATCCGATTGGTCCAGCTCTTACAAGAGACAGGCCTTTAAAGGTCATTTGCTTATGTAGATTGGGCCCATTCGTTGAGAATAGGAAATCATTGTGATCCAGGAAGCCACCTCAGATGTTATCTACCTCAGTAGGATTTTATAAGAGTTAGAAAATCAAAGCACAGTACAAAATACTGTGTATAGTATGGTCCTATTTTGTACAAGTGTAGATTGAGTTTTGGGATGGGAGTGGAGAATCAGGAGTTCTGCCTGGGTATGCTATTTTGCGATTCCTATTAGACATTCAGGTGGAGAGCTGAATTCTTTCGTGGCCAGAGTGGCAAACAAGTACCATCAGCCCTTATATTTTCTAGATCAAAATCAGCCCTTCTCTTCCTGTGGTATAGAACTGAGGAGTCTCAACCCCTTTCAGACAGCTAAGCAAATCCTAAATTTGAAGAACAGAGAGTGTCCTGTAGGCACCTGCACAGCACGCATTCCGTTCAGAGGTCGGGTCCCCACCGGGCCCAGATCCGCGTTAGACTTTTCCTTTCTCTCCACCCCCACCCCCATCTCCATCAGCTCCTTCTCTGCTGTGTTAAGCAGTCTCATTATCATTCTCGGCTTCATTTTCCTCCCCTGTAAATTATCCTTGACTACTTCTTTTGTCTCTTTTTCATATTCATTTTTGTTATAACGCAAATGATAAATAAAACTCACCTAAACATCCCTTTTTAACGATTGAGGCAGTGATAGTTCAGCTCACAGAAGTAAACACTTTGAGAACCAGGACCTAATAAATGCAAATGTTTAATCTTTCAGATATCCACACAGAAGCAGTTCAAGCTGCGCTGGCAAAGCATAAAGAACAGAAAATGGCTTTGCCCATGCCAACCAAAAGGCGGTCCACATTTGTCCAGTCTCCCGCGGATGCCTGCACACCTCCCGGTAGGTTTATCAGAAGCTTTCTGTCTGACAGTTACTACTTCGATGTTTCTCAAATGACTTCTGCTTTTTCTTTTCTGAGGCAGGAGCCAGAACTCCTCTCCTGTCATCAGAGGTGTATGAGAGTACACACTGAAGGTGACAGGTTTTGATTGTTGCATCATAAACCACACACAAAGAGAGGCCTCAAGAGTAAAGCTATTTTTTAAAAAAATTTCCTTCTGAGTTTTCAGCATTTCCTTGCTGTAATCTCCAAACTCATGTAGTCATAAATAAATAAAGCCAAAGCTTAGGGTCTAAGAAATATCCTTCTGTAGTTAAATATAATAGTTATTCTCATTGACACCCAAAATATGACCCAGAGTCATATATGTCTTTAACAAATTTATACTCCTAAATCAGATGCTTTTTCTCTGCAACAATCACAGGAATGTGTGGTCTTGGGACAAAATTTTTTTGTGTCATGAGAGAGAGAAGTCATGCAAAGTTATAATAAATCTGGAAGACGTATGTAAGTGTGTTTATATGCGTTAATGTATTTTGTATATGTTTTTAAGAATCCACTTTCTATAATAGGATCAGGAGATCAGCGGGAACCAAGAGGCCCATCCCCATCCCCTAGGCTTGGAAGCCTTACCCCCCACCCCCATAAATTCATATTTGAGGAGCAACTGGAACAACTTCAAGTTGTCTTTTCTATTCAGAATCTTTCCCAAAGCTTTAAAAAAATTGTGAGATGAAATCACAGACAGAATCTCGATGTAGGCCTCTGAGACTAAACATAGTAAATGTATTTCACAGCCTCAGTGTAGTGTCTGTCTCGCTACCGTCATGTTACTGGTAATGAAATCTTCGGGGAAAAATGTTTCCTGTACTGTTTTGGTCTCAGCGACTTACCCTGTCTTTTGGGGGAGATTCCCAGGAAGGTTACATTTGTTGTGGTTGACTTTGATTCACAGCCGTCAGGTTGAGCTGTTCACGCTGATCCTATTCCCTGGCCTGGGTTTATATTAATAGTCTTCTACTAGGTTTTGGCTAACTTCTCAGAGCATTTGGGTGTGCTGTGGGCTCATTAACTGTGTGTGCTTTTTTTTCTTTACATCTGTGGTGTCAATATGTTCAAAAGAGAAATAGCTCTGTGGCTTCAAGTGTTTCTCAAAACGTAACACAGGATACCTCTTGCAGACCATCACAATGAGACATTCTGTGTCTATAGTGGTGCATACTTCCAGCCCACTCATTCAGAATCTTGGATGGCTTCCCTTCCGCATTAGTACAGCACCAGTTGGGTCCTCGTGGACAAAGGGGGCTCTCAGTTTCGTAGCTATTCCTTCCTGGCAGATTCTGCTGCAGCGCAGCTGAGGGTTCAGTTGTAGTAAATGGCAAAGGGTAGGGATCAATGTGACTGGGAGTTCTTAGAAACAGTCCTCTCCAGAACTGTACTAAAGAAATGCAGTTTCACAGTAAATAGTCTGCTCCCATGGCCTCGGGTGAAATGTGAGAGCGCAGCAAAGGATCTTAAGAATGCTCGGAAGGAATGGAAACCTTTTCTATCCCCTTACAAAAGTCATTGCCTGAGGGGAATTTACCAACTCTAAATCACGGCTATTCATTGCTGAATGAGACTATAGTCCTTTGGAATTCACCACAGGCCTCTGTATTTCTAAACAGTAATGTTCTCCTCTGTCTGCAGCCTTAAAGATGTGGCATCATTTTCTTGATCACCTTGTGGTTTTAATAATTTCATGATTGTAAAGATTCAGTCCTCTCTCCTAAGACCTTTTATTCAGCAGAGCAGAGAAATAAAGAGGTTTCCTATCCATTTATGTCCTCTTCCGGGAGCTCTGAATAGTACATGAGAGATGTTAATATGCTCTTAGAGACATCAGTGTTGTCAGATAGAAGAGGAATTCTCTCCCAGCATGAGCATTGAGAGTATCCCACATAGCGGTTTCTAACGTGGCCCCCACATAGAGCTGGATCTTGATGCTTTTGTTCAACAATAACGCACGTGTCTGGGACAAACCCTGTGTTCCAGTGTGAGGGAATGTGTGGGAAGGACTGTATCATAAGGCTTCCGTTAGCACCTTTCACGTGGGGGGATAGAATTTGCTCTTCATGGGTTAGGATTTGGATTCCATTCTCTCCAAGCATCTGAGAACCACCGGTTAGAGACTTGGCTGTTGCACTTTAACCCTTTATCGCTATCTCCCAGAACCTGTTACAGCCTAACCCAGGGATGGCAGGTAGGTTTCCTCTTGCATATTTACTCTGATAGCCCCCCAAACCCTGAAGTTTAGAGGAAACGCTGAAGCTGCGCTCAAGGGGTGGGGAGGAAGAGGAGAATTGACATTAATTACTGCTGGTTATAGACTGATTTTCTAGGCAGCTATAAAGGTGACCTTGCTGTGATTTTCTTTCTAGAAAAGTTGTGCCAGTCTTGCAGAGCAAAATTAACCTCAAATTTCACAGTATTTTAGTTGTGTTGTCCTTTGCGCACTGAGAAGCCACACCACACACATCACAAAACATGTTTCCAGTCAGAGCCCTTACTCTGCACGTGCTGTGCCAGGTGAACCTAGTTTCTGGGATACCTGCTAGAGCACGCTGGCCAGTCGGCTTCTTTGGGAGGCACCCAACACATAACTATCGGAATTACTGAACTGATGAAAATTTAGAGCTGTTTTTGGAGAGATTTAACAAAAAGGATTTAAGGAGTAAACTATGTCATAAGTCTTGGCTTTATTCGTAGTATCATATAGTCTGGAAAATATGGTAAACAGCATGAGAAATCATTTGTCTTTTGTTCATAAATCCTTCTCAAACAATAAAATGTCAATCAGCCTAAAATTTGCTTATTGATATGTGCACTGCTTTCTGTCTTGTGGATTGGAAAATTTAAATTCTCCAAGTTGGTAGCAATCTATGGTTCTTTTAGTGCCTGTGGCCTCTTACATAGTCTTTTAGACTGCTTGAATTACTGCCATCCAGTTCCCTTTATGTGCTGAAACCATTTACTAATGTCATGAGGCAATTACCTCAGCTCTTTCTGTGTAGGGGTTCTTTGTGTAGCACTATTACTCATTCATACAGATAAACACAATGCAAAAACTACAGCATATATTTTTTCTCCTCTAAGCTTTTTCTGCACCCGTGTGGACTTACCCTACACTGCGTTCTGAGGGTACACAGATGAACAAATAGACCACGTAATGACCCCAAAACACAGTAAGGTATTTTGACTGACTTGCATAAAATGAAGCTTAAAATGTAGAGGTCTGTGTCCACAGGTCTCCGCTTGAAAGTGCCTATAGTAGTAATTCATAGGGCCGGACAAAAGAGAGATTTACCTCTGCATTTCTATATGTGAAAATGATGCCCATGAACAGACTGGGATATTGTTATACTTTTAACACACTTTAATAATGCTTTATAGGATTACACTATGTAAGGGACTTCCATATACCAGTGGCTGCGCTGCCTCATTTGTTCCTCATAACCAACTACTCTGAGAATTGTGAAGTCCAGATTTCTTTAGAGATGAGGAAACAAACAACCTTCTAGTCACTAAGTGATTTGCCCCAGGTCATTCAGCAATTATGTGTCAGGCTCCTTTCTTGATTTTCTTTTTTCTCTACTAAAGTGTCAGGTTTGGAAAGTCCTTTTTTACTTAATAGATACTCCTGTATGCGTGGTCCTGGAATGGGTATTATTCCAAGCAAATTGAATAGCTATTGCCTTCTGAGAGCTTATAGTCCAAAACACATAATAGATGGTTACCAACTTGGAGAGTTTCCCCAGAATATTCTAATTTTATTCAGAACCACAAAGTAAACAGAGATGGCTAATCAGACCTCTATAAACGTGGTCTAATTAATAGAGTTGGATCTTTTAATAACATACTTTCATTATTGATATGGGTTATGAGCAAAGCTCCGTAATTACTTGGACGATTAGTATTCAATATTCTTTAAGCCAAAGCACAATAAAAACCCACTCTATCAGATTGAATTTGTTTATTTCAATAGGTTATTGTAAAATTTAAGGTTTTCCAAGAAAAGTAATTTCATAGTTACCATTTCTTGAGTACCTCTGTGTACTGGTCAAAGGGCTAAGTGCTTAACATATATATTTTTTATCATTTGTTCTCTCAACAATTCTCTGTACCATTTTACGGATGAGAAAACAGATTTAAAGAGACTCAGTAACTTGCTCCGACAACTGTTTCTAGCTATGTAGTCAGTTAGATAACCTGAAAGTTCTCTCCTAGAAAGAGAGGAAAGAAAATTTCTCTTTCGAAATGCTAGATAGAATATAACCAGCTTCCTTTTAAATACACACAGGAGCAAGAGGAAGAGAACGATCACTGAAAATCAGTGTGATGAGATGGAGCTGACTTTGGCTGCCCAGGGAGAGGGGAGACAGTAAACAAGGGGCCTAAATTTTAATTACTATAAGGGTAGAAAATATAAAACCTTGGACCTGTGTAAGGTTGGAAGCTGGAACTGAGACCCCAAGAGGGACTCACATCTTTAGCAGAAGGGGGAACTAGAAAAAATTAACCTGCCAGCAAAAGAAGACCTTGTCGAGAAAGCTTGCCTGTTGCCTGGCCTTAGAATGATGGGGTCAGGGACCTTCCCTAACAATTTGTGGTTAGTAGGTACAAGAATTGAATTTCAGTGGCCTGCCTGGTAAGAACTAATGTTAGAAAGTGGTCCTAGGCTGATGATAACCCGGGGCGCAAATGGTTTCTGGAAGGATACAGCATCAATTCAGGGACTTACGATCCCCACAGACGAAGATCCACTGAATTTTTTTTCTTTTTCTTTTCTTTTTTTTTTCTTTCTTTAAGATCCACCATGAAAGAGAATCAATAGAAAAAGAACAACAACAGCAAACAGTAGAGTTAAGACCCGTAAGAACTGATTTGCCCAACAGCTATCAGTGGGGCAGAGCTAAGATTGGAATTCAAAGCAGCCTGATTTTAAAAGCCTATTCTCCCACTTGGCATATTGCCTCGCATTCTGCCATACTGTCAAGTAAATGTTTTCTGGTAATTTTGGAGCTCTAACAATTGCTGCATGTTTGGTCTAACTTTTCAAGTAGGTAATAAGTTAAAAAAAAAAAAACCTCTCTTCTCACCCCAATATTAATTGTAATATTAGTTCATTTTGTGAGATGTTTTTTCATAGACCTGGGACAATACCTAGAAAAACAGTGGAGATCTCTTATAGGTAGAGTGAGCCCGGAGTAATTATTACTAGTCAGTGCTCCTCCCTCGTAAGTATCCCCGTTTGGATGTTAATGGTCGGGCAATGCATGGGCCTCTGCTGATTAGGCTCTACATAGTGATTTTCAGCCCCAGCCAGCTCTCTGTCCACACAGGTTACTGTGGGATGCTGGAAAATCTCTTGAGTAGCTCTGAACATCTCCCTAAGCCTTGTCTGGTGAATCAGTACTCACCCTTGTTGAGTTTAGTGCTAGATTAATCTGTTCAGAATTTGTAGCCCAACGTAAATTCAGAATGGACTGCTTCCCAAACTAACCTTTTAATCTTCTCTTCCATATATGCTTTTACTCCCGGACTGCCCCTTCTTGGGTCTCTAAAGCTTTTCCCTCCTAAGCTTCAAACTCTGTCTTTGCCTACATGGAAACTTCCTTTGCCTCTCTTGAAGGTTCTGGAAGTCCTTAATGCCCCTGACCCACCAACGCAAGCGAACATGACACTTTCCTGCCTGATACCACCCCTTCCCACCTGCCAACCCCAAACACACACAAAAATTTCTTTTCATGGGCTCCAGAGTATTGTACACTAACTGTACAATGGTTAATGGTGGTTTCCTTTATTTGTTCTTTGAAGCTCCCATTTTCTGGCCTAGTGTATGTGGCATATTTTGGAATAGTTGTTAGGATGAGGTCTTTCTTTCAGTGAATCTTGACTTACCTGCTGCTCTAAGCTGGTATCTGGGCCTAGTTTGGGTATCAGCTGTCAGAACCCAGTGGCAAGCGCTGTCTTTCCAGGAACTTTTGCACCTTGCACCATACCCTCAGGTTGTGTAGACTAACCTTCAGATGTTACCATCCTCTCACCAAGGCATCTTTTTCACCCCTACAAACTTATGAAAATCAGATTTGTTGAAGTATAATCGACATACAATAAGTTGCACATATCTAAAGCATATACTTTGCTGTGTTTGACATAGCAAAGCTGTGAAACCATCACCACAATTAAGGTAATGAACATATCTATCACCCCCCCAGAAGTTTCCTCATAATTCCCTTGTAATCTCAACTCTCCCCCTCCCCATGAGGTAACTAACCACTGAGCTGTTTTTTCTGTCACTATACATTGGTTTGCATTTTCTAGAATTTCATGTTTTTGTATAAATAGAATCACACAGTTGTTCTTCTTTTCGGTGGGTGGAAGGTCTGACTTCCTTAACTCAGCACAATTACATTGAGATTCATCCATGTTGTTGTGTGTATCAGTAGTTCATTCCTTTTTATTGCTGAGTAGTGTTCCATCATAAAGATATGCCACAATTTGTTTATCCTTTCAGTTGTTGATGGACATTTGAGTTGTTTCCCATTTTTAGCTATTACAAATAAAGCACCTATGAGCATTCATGTAGAAGTCCTTGTACAGATAGATATATGCTTTCATTTCTCTTGGGTAGATACCCAGGAGTGGGATGGAAAGATAATATGGTAGGTATTTAAAATTTTAAGATAAACATTTTTAGATATAATAAATATATTTTCTACCAAGAATAAGGGAGTCATTTCCACAAATGGCTAAGGAGTGCTACAGCAGTTAGTAAATAAATTCAGGACTTTTCTTCCCTTGAAGTCCACAAACTAATTGTTTATATGTTTCCTAATTGGTTATAAATGGATTTTAGGCTTCTGGTGATCACTATTAAATGATACTGTGTTAAAATCACATCAGTTATAACCTGAAGGTCAAACTGTGTTTCCAAAATAGTTTTCTGTTGTGTAGACCTATTATATTCATAATATACAGGAAGTTAGGCAAGGGCTTTAGTTATGATGGATAAGAGTTGTGAGTTCCTGGGCTTCCCTGGTGGCGCAGTGGTTGAGAGTCCGCCTGCCGATGCAGGGGACACGGGTTCGTGCCCTGGTCTGGGAAGATCCCACATGCCGCGGAGCGGCTGGGCCCGTGAGCCATGGCCGCTGAGCCTGCGCGTCCAGAGCCTGTGCTCCGCAACGGGAGAGGCCACAGCAGTGAGAAGCCTGTGTACCGCAAAAAAAAAAAAAAAAAAAAAGAGTTGTGAGTTCCTGTTCAACCAGAGCAGAATCAGTGGGAAAATGATAGCTTTATTTCTATTAATATTCATTTAATCTTGCCCAATTTTCTGCTAATCCATAACAATTTCATGGGCGACAGTTACTTTAAAAAAAAAAGGTACCAAATAAATGTATGAATATTTAAGGGAGCTTGTTTTTATCTTTAAAAAGACATAGTCCTAGAGCAGTGCTTACATTTTGTGTGATCTTAACATGTGATCAGTTGTAAGCATTTCACAGCCACAGTTTTGTGTCTGTGAGGTAACATAGGGTGGGTTTTTCAGGGCAGAAGGGGACTTGATGTTTATTGGCCACCTGCTGTATGCTGGCACTGCTGGTGCTTTCTGTAGCTTGTCTCATTTCGTGGTCTCACACAGCAGTTAGCACAGAGGCGAGTTTCCTCAGCTGATTTATGTGGCCCTTAGCAACCCAGTGCTGTCTACTCGTCCAGCCTCATCTCTCGTCAGTACCAGCGTTGCATCCTGTGCTTCAGCTGGTCTCATTTCTTCCAGATCCACAAATGTGCTTTGTTTCCTGTCCCCTCCCAGGTTTCTTACATGCTGTTCCCTCTACCTGACTCTCCTCTCTCCTCTCATAAGTAATTCCTGCTTACCATTCCACCCTGGTTGAGGTCTCACTTCCTTGGGTGCCTGCCTCGAACTCCTTTAAGACTAAGTCCTGTTAGAGTAGGGACTGTGTCTTCTTGCTTACCATTTTATTCCTACCAACTAGTGTAGTACTTAGAGTATTTGTTGAATGGACAAACAAGCAAACAACCTTCTCAGATGGGTAATTTTGTCCCCAAGTCACATAGCTAGTAAGTGGTGGACCCCAGAGTTCAAATGGAAGGAGGACACCAAAGCCATGTTTTTTCCACTACACTAAGCCTCCCCACAGTTGTAGTCACTAAACACTCTGAGGAGGACTGGCAGGCAAATGAGGTAATTGAATTGAAACAATATACCTAATTACATGTTGATCCAATATAGGAACATAATGAAGCCAATTTTCCATAAACCTAATCATGAAAATACTGGTTTTACTATCTTTTTAAAATTGAGTTATTCTGATTTTAGACTTAACACAGATTACAATAATTGATTCAGTAAAGACAGCCTGCAAATACAGTGGAGGTTGTGGGATCCTGAGAGGTATCACCCCGAAAATACTTTATTCTTAGGGTCAGATTCACCTGTCCTATTCCTCCCACATGTACTTTTTTTTTTTTTTAAGCATATTTGCAAAGACTGAAATCTCTGCCTCCCAAGGTACAGATGAAATGTTAGAATATTTTCTTGGAGATTATGCAAAAATGTTTTCCTTAAGTAAAAGGTTACAGATTCTGTTACTTTTCTTTCTCTGTATTTTCCTTTAATCACCCTCTGTTTAATTATAAATCTCTTTTCCTTTTGAAGAACCTCATCGCTTTATCCCTTTGGAGTCTGGTCACTGTTTACCTCTCCAGCCTCATCTTTTGCCCTTCCTTACCTCCTCAAAGTGTGCTCCATTTACATAGAAGTACTTCAGATCCCTGACTGAGATTGGTGCCCCTCCTGTGAAACCCTTTGCTCACCCCATTTCCTAGCATCTGTTATATTCGTATGAAATAGTCTGAGGAGTTGTGTATCTCCTTTATTAGATGGTAAGCCTTCTTAGGGCATTTACTGTCTCAGAAGAATTCATACATCTCAGAATCCCCAGAACCTGACAGTTCCCAGCACACATTATGTAGCTAAGTAGTACATTGTAATAAATAAATAAGTAAGTAAATAAGTAAGTTTTGGGCCTCAGATCTCCTTCAGTATGAGAGAATGAGTCAGAGGTAGTTCAGAGCAGGAAGCAAGGATGTAGTCATTATTCTAACTTTCTTACTCCGGATCTGCGCAATTTGACTTCTAGATTAAATTAGTCTTTTGTTCGAATTTCCATTGTCAGGTTTTAGCAGTGTTCTAGCCCTGTTAGTTATCTGTTTGGCTCTCTGAACCAAAGTAGTAGAATCTGGACCCACAGTTTCACCTGAGTTAGAGGAAAGAGTTCAGCAGGACAAACCACAGAATATTTACTTTTAAAAAAATTGAATGAAATTCAATCCACAGGCCATAGATTATAACCCTCAAAATCATTTAGAAGGGTTTATCTGACATCAGACTAAATGCCACTCTAACTTGTACGACTCGTAAGCTCAGAGCCCTGGAATAAATTCCTGATTTCTGCTTCCCTTGGCTATCCTATATTTGGTTGAATTTTTCTTTTTTTTTTTTCTTTTTTTCAACATGCTTTTCTAATTTAGACCTTATTTTCCTGAAGTCAGAGCCAGTCTAAATACAGACGTCAGTGAATTTCTCACAGTTCTCTGACTGGGAATCAAGGAGAGAAATACAGATCTGTGACCTCTCCAGTCACGTTTGGAGAGCTCACCTGTGCCCTGTGACCAGCTAGCTTTTCCACTAAAACCATGAATGCCTCCAGGCTGAGCACTGTTTCTTATTCCACATAAGAATAAGTCAGTTCCTCAACACCTAGTTCAGTGTTTGGCACTTTAGTTGTTGTTACCAAAAATAAGTGTTTATATTTCCCATCAAGATCATTTTCTTTTAAGTAGACACTAATTAGTAAGTACTTACGAAAATCAGTATAGCAGCCTATCACAAGGTTCTCTAATAAAGAGACTGAAGAAGATATAGAGGCACTTCAGGGCTATTTGAACATAAGAAGATAAGCCAGAAGAATTCAGATACTGATTTAAGCTCAGAACAGAAAAACAGTGAAGTTTAAATGTTCTAAAATGGGTTTTTTAAAATAGCTTAAAATTACCTCTAGATTTTGGCTGCTTTATTTTTGCAGACTTTGGTTCATAAACCTTTCCTTGAGATTCTCAAGAAACTTTACATATTAATCTACCTTAAGAATATAAATGTTTTTTGCTGCTGTCAAAATTGAATGTGTGATCGATGAGAAAGATCTGAAAGCCCTCTGTTCTAGGCAGGATCGAGAACTTCTTTTTTTCTAATTCCACACAGACACGTCTTCGGCCTCTGAGGATGAGGGCTCTCTGAGACGCCAAGCTGCGCTCTCTGCTGCCTTGCAACAGAGCTTACAGAACGCTGAGTCCTGGATCAACCGTTCAATTCAGGGATCGTCCACTTCTTCATCCGCATCTTCTACGCTGTCCCATGGAGAGGTCAAAGGAACCAGTGGGTCTCTAGCTGATGTATTTGCCAATACTCGAATAGGTAGGAGCTGGATCTACCCGAGAAGCCCAAATTATGTTCCATTTGGCTCCCAGTATCCAGGAAATAGGTTATGATTTCTATTAGGTTTTTCAGGGTGGCCTAAAAAAAATAGAATCAGAAAGAACATGACAGTTAATGAGGCAAAGAAGGAAACACGAGCATTAATTACACTTGCAATGATAGAGAGCGTCTGCATTATTGGTACATAGTATTTATTGCCCACCTGAAGCCATAGCTATTTCTATAAGCAATACTCAAGCTGCAAGATATAACACCAGTCTTAGTGTGGTTTATCCCTATTGGAGAATATTCTATCAAGTAAAAGGTGTTAAAAGATGTCATGTATTAGATTTTCCCAGGATTGTCGTCTACATTCTCTCAAACACAAAAAAATTAAACCTGAGCAAATTCTGAACTAAGACAATATCAATAAGACCCTTTTGTCTTTAGCATAAAGACTGGATTTATTGTCGTTGCTGCTGTGCTATTGCTACAACGGAGTGTGCGGGCTGAGAACGTTGGTACTCTGTGAGCTGCTACCTGCTGCCAGTGCTCCTCTATGGAGTATAGCTTTCGCTTGGCTCTGCTTTGTGTGTGTGTGTGTGTGTGTGTGTGTGTGTGTGTGTGTTCTAAGAGTCTGTGACATCTGCAGATAAAGATACAGTTCAGATCTCTGCTTTTGCTTAATTAGTTGGTACACATGGCACTAAGTGATGTATATGAACATCGTGTGTCTGTGATACTTTTCCTTGTTTTTTAACAATCCACTTGCATTTTGGTGTCTTAATTTTTATATCAGTGACCTTCCTGTTTCACCTTATATATATCTTTATTCTATTCATTGATTTCTGAAAAGAATAACTTGGAAACCTTTCAATTTAAGCCTATAATTTTGAAAGAAAATAGCTACCTTGAGGGTATGCTTGCCTACATTAAAAGGCCAAGTGCCAGCAACTGATGGCTTGTCCTGCACTCTTAGCTGTGCCCTTAATTGACTGAACCTCCCAAAGCAGCTACGGATGAGCGTGCTCACCACCTCTTCTATTGGGAGCGTAAGCAACAGAGCCATGGTGGGGTCAGGTTTTATTCCCACATTGTCTAAAAGAGAGCAGTTTCACTTGTTAAAAATATTTTCCTGATACCCAGTTAACTTTACCTGAATTTTTGTTAACAAGATGATTTCATCTGACTTCATAGCTCATATTGCTTCCACTCTGTGAAAAGTTATTGGTTCAGGTACTCACAGGAACCATTTTATCCCACATTATTGCCTTTCGGATGTCTGCTCTAACAGAAGTAATTCATGTTTCTAAAAGAAAAATTTGAAAGTACAGATAAAAGGAAAAATAATCTACAAACCCACTTCTATGGGTAACACTTCAGTGTTATCACTTTCACGTATATCCTTCTAGACCTTATTTGCATATAAATATGTAAGGTTTTGGTTTTGTTTTTACAGAAGTGAAATTGTACTAAATATAATGTTCATAACCTTTTATTAGCAGTGTATCACAGACATCTTTTATATCATTAATATAGAATTATACTTTTTTTTTATGGTTTCAAAATATGCAACTGTATGGCTGTGCCCTAGCTTATTTTAGCCGTTTCCCTATTTTGGACATTTAAGTAGTATCCAGTTTTTTGCTATTATGAAACTGGAATGAACATCCTCGAACACACAACTTTGTGCATTTGTTTGATTATTTCCTCTTAGGATGTATTCCTATAAGTGGAATTGCTGGGTCAAATAAAAATGTCTATTTTTAAAGCTTTGTTATCACATTATCCTACAGAAAGAATATACTGCAATATACTTGTGCAAAATATTTAAAGCTTTAAAAAATATTAAACTAGTAATTATAGACTTTTGGGGCATGGAAAGCTTACTCCCAAATTGATTTTAGAAATTGTTTATATTATGCTTTTTCCCTTTTCCATAGTTATGAGTGGCCTTTCATTATTCTTACGAATTGTATACTTTGCTTCCTCTAATTTTCGTTTTCTTCTTCTAAGTTTTTTGTAACACATCCCTGTTGAATGGCTCTCTTCCAACTATATCATTATTTCTTTATAGTAAGAATCCCTACATGAAGCAGAATATAACAACACTGTTTAATCGTGCTTAGAGCAAGGGAAGAACCTTTTCTGTCAAGTAAATCCAAGTAACCTATTGGTTATTTTATAAAAATTAAAAGTGGATTTTATCTGGTTTTCTTCATTTGGGAACTTGAGCGATCTGACTCCCAAGACACAATTTCTGTCTTCAGTGAAAGAAGAAACAGATAAACCAACGTAAACATGAAGAAATGCTCAGAAGACTAGACTGTTAGTAGCCATAATGATCATACTTTGATTTCATTTTGAAGTCACTTGCAATTTTTATTTTATTATGGTTATTTTTATAACATTGGATTTCTACCAGACTTTCTGTGTAGGAAACAGCATTTTTGAGAAATATTTGATATGCGATTTTATCTTACTAAGGCTGCTCAAGTTCTCAAGAGTAATAATTTTAGAAAGCTGATATGCCCTGGCTTAACCTCTTCCTCTCTCATTATATCTTGCTAGTAAAATGTGATTTTAAAGGTGGTTTTATTGGAGCTAGTGTGCCATTTATGTAGTTTTCTTTCTTCTTAAAAAACAAACCAAAAAGAAAAAGATTTAAAGATTCTTATTTTTATTGCTAATGTAATATAATTCTAAATCTTGGTTTCTTCCCTCTTAGAGAATTTCTCTGCTCCCCCTGACGTCACTACAACTACCTCTTCTTCGTCATCATCTTCCTCAATACGCCCAGCAAATATTGATCTACCCCCATCGGGGATAGTTAAAGGCATGCACAAAGGATCCAACAGGTCCAGCCTCATGGATACAGCTGATGGTAGGCATCTCTGTTTGATAGCTAAATAGGGCATATTAGTTAAACAGAAAAAATTCAAATTATAAACAGCACTGCCTGATGTCCAGCAGTGGCAGAACTGTACTGCGATTGACCTACTCACACAGATCATCTTGAGCTCCCTCTTTTCAACGTCTGCACTGTAGCAGCACTAACACTTGTTCACACTTCGTCTATACTTTCAAAAAGATACTCTGAACAAAAAGTATGGAAAAAGAAAAGAATGCTATGAGAGAAAAGGGATGTTAGATGAAATATTTAAACAGTATTAATAATAGCATATTTTTTCTCTGTTGTCATAAAAATGATAATGTACGTATTTGGCCCAGTTGAAATAGAATGAGACTGTGGACAAAGGCCAAACATCATTAGAAATAAAAGCTCCTAAGAGAATTGAGGAACTGAAATATCCCTAAAATCAATTAATTTTAACTTACCATTTTTTCCCTTATAGGTGTTCCTGTCAGTAGCAGAGTATCCACAAAAATCCAGCAGCTTCTCAACACTCTGAAACGACCCAAAAGGCCTCCCTTAAAAGAATTTTTTGTGGATGACTCTGAAGAAATAGTGGAAGGTAGTGGTAATATTAACAAACATGTATATTCCTTAGAAATTTCGTAAGCAGTTGCTACATGTTAGGTATTATAGGATTTAAGGATGAACAAGGCATCGTTTTTGGTTGAAAGAGTTGATAGCTTTCTGCTCTTTATATTTTAAATCTGAGATGAAAAGTAAAGAGAGAGGGAGGGGAGAGAAAAACAAAGAGATAACTATGGAACACAGAAATATGCTCTTTGAAATTAGGAACAAACACATAATTTTAAAAATTGTTTATATTTGGCATTATCCTAGAACTGGAGTGTCAAATTCGATCTCAAAAGTTTGCCCATTCTTTTTTTTTTTTTTTTTTTGGCTGTGTTGGGTCTTAGTTGCTGCACGCAGGCTTTCTCTAGCTGCGGCGAGCAGGGACTACTCTTCGTTGCAGTGCACAGGCTTCTCATTGTGGTGGCATCTCTTGTTGTGGAGTATGGGTTCTAAGCGCGCAGGCTTTAGTAGTTGCAGCATGCGGGCTCAGTAGTTGCGGCTCGCGGGCTCTAGAGCACAGGCTCAGTAGTTGTGGTGCACAGGCTTAGTTGCTCCAAGGCATGTGGGATCTTCCCGGACCAGGGATTGAACCTGTGTCCCCTGCATTGGCAGGCAGATTCTTAACTACTGCACCACCAGGGAAGTCCTGCCCATTCTTTTCTAATATAACCCAGTCGTCTTGTTAAATCAGCCAGTCAACACATATATGTATCTGCTTTAACGTGGTAGATGGTGAAATAGGTTCACGAAAGTACAGTCACTTCCTTCTTCCTTCATGTTGTTGTTTACAGTTTAGACAAAACATATACTGTAGGTGAAAGCTGAGTTTAGTCAATATGCATGTATCAACTGGTACAGGCAGTTTGGAGAAGGGAAGAACTCCATTTCATCTGTGTGGTTAGGGAAGGCTCCCTAGAGGAAGTGATAAGTGATTTATTCATTCAATAATTTTAAAAATATTTAGGGATAAAATAATATGATGTCTGGAATTTAATAGAAGGATTGGGAGGGGACCATATGGCGGCATAGATGGAATGAGGGTGGCCATTTGATAGTTCTATCTAACAAAAGCTTTCATCCAAAGAACTAAGTCTTGGTAGTTTTGCAGTCCATTTTTACGTCCTGAGGCTAAGAGTAGGCAAACCTTAATGGAACTAGGCATGTTGGTAGACCAGATCCAGTCTTAGCCCACTTTGTACAGCAGGAAGCAACAAGCAACCTGACGTATGAGGTTAAGATGAATTTCTGTTTCTTTAGGAGTCACTAAACTCATTGAACTATGGTCATCTTTCTTGATGGACTGATATTTTCAGGGTGTCTGTGCCAGTAATATCCTCTTCAGTCTTTTTAGTACTGTGTATTGACTAGGCAAGTGAAGGTCAAGGTTTAATAGAGTTATACTTGAGCAATATTCGTACTTGAGCTCAATTAGAATAGAGCTAACAGCTTTCCACTAATTTTAAATAGGCAGCATTTTTTTATTTGAATGACAATTACCTTTGGAAAAGAAAAATACCTATATGTCTTTGGAAGTCTGGAAGAGTGTGCCCCAGGGTCTGCATTGAGGCCTAATGGATGGCAATAATGTACGGACTTTTATGACCAGAACTATGCCTACCATATATACAATCTGTCCATAAAAAGAAAACTATTTATTTAGAATCACCCATGTTTATTTTTATACTTAATCCAGTGGTTTAGGGTCTGAGAATATGCAGATGTTATTTACCTAGGGCAGTGAGTTGGGAAGAGAAACTGTTAGTTTTGTATCAGTAGAAAAATGAATGACATTTTAAGTAAGTTTCCCCAACCTGTCATTAAATTGAGCTGTAAGATAAAATTTATTTCACATTTCATTTGCCCTTCTAATACTTGCTGCTCGTTCCATCTGTTCTCTCTTCTATAATGCTTCTCTCGTCTCCTACTCACCTCGCTAATCCCTACCCTTCCCCTCCCTTTAAGACTCAGCTCAGGCATTACCTCCTCCAGGTGGGAGACCCCATCCCCTAAGCTGGGTGGCATGGCCCTCTTCTGCCCTTTCTGTACCTGTCTCTGTCATGCACTGGTCATGTTTACTTAGCTCTGTGTATGAGTGTGTCCCCGCTGTCTGGATACTCCTAGAGGGCATGGACCCTGTATTCCTTGTACCCGGCATTATTAGAAGCAATAAATGTTTGTTCAAAGAATGATATGTGCAGCGTTTATCTTCTCAATGTTTATCACATCTTGTGCACATAATTGGCACTCAGTGAATACTTGGCCTTTTGTTCCATATGTAAATTATCTTTCCTGCTATGAAAATACAGGATTTTTTTTTTTTGCTTTTTAATGTTTGAATAATACTTGTTTATTGTAGAAAATTAAGAGGACTTAAGTTTTGTCTATATGAAAGAATATGAAATATTAGTCACCTCCAGTTTCTGGAATTGCCCATGTTAATGATCCTGGTGCTTTTCTTTTTTGTCCCCCAAGTTCAGTTCAATTTAATTAACATTGATTGAGCAACCATTATGTATTAGGCACTCTAGGCAATAAAAGGAATATGAACCATGTCTTCTCTCAAAAAGCTCTCAGTCAAGGGACTTCGCTGGTGGTCCAATGGTTAAAACTCCACGCTTCCAATGCAGGGGGTCTGGGTTCGATCCCTGGTTAGGGAACTAGATCCCACATGTCGCAACTAAGGGTTCGCACACCGCACCTAAAGAGCCCACGTGCCGCAACGAAGATCCTGTGTGCCACAACTAAGACCCAGAGCAGCCAAATAAATAAATAAATATTAAAAAAAAAAAAAAAGAGCTCTCAGTCAAAGGGGGAGAAAAAATTATAGAGTAGTAGATGCTCTTGAGCATCCTCAGTACTTTAATAAGGGTGCACTAGCACACAGTGTGGAAGCACTAAGGAAGGAATGGCCCCGGGCGGCTTCCCAGGGGAGGTACCATTAGAGCTGCATCCCGACAAGGATGAGTGCAAGTTCACCAGGAGGCAAAGGGATTGGCCATATGAGATGTGCACAGAGGTATAGAGACATGGAAGGAACGTTGTCATTCATGCCCATTGTCTGCCTGAGTCCAATATGACCCTGTTGTATCCCCATTTTATAGATGAGGACAATTGAGGCTGGGGTAACTCCTATTGCCTCAGGTCACACTAGTAAAAAGTGAATGTAAGCTTGGGTTTTCTGATTCATAGTTCAATGCTTTATCATTAAACATAACCTGGTGAGGTGGAACCTGGCTTTCTAACATTGGACACAAACTAAAGGTCTAAAAACAAGCTTACTAAAAATTGTAAAATTGCTAAACAGAAATGTATGCTTTGTGTTTTTTTGAACGTTCAGGCATTTGCTTTGTCAGAGTCAGGATTTGTTGTGTAAAATATATTAAATATGATTTTACGATTATGTGGGAAAATGAATTAAGGCCCAGTTTGTGGATTACTATTTCTAACGACGTCCTTTATTTTCTCAGAGTGAGTTCAAGCCAGATAAAGATAAAGGAAGGGAAAGGGGAAATATACTTGAGATTAGACACCTAAGTTGTGTTACTTGGTATTTGTACTTACTTCAGATCTTATTTTCATAACCTGTTGGGGTTGTTTTGGTACAGTACCTCAGCCAGACCCCAACCAACCCAAGCCTGAGGGACGGCAGATGACCCCTGTGAAGGGAGAGCCACTAGGAGTCATCTGTAACTGGCCTCCTGCTCTTGAGTCTGCCCTGCAGCGCTGGGGCACCACTCAGGCAAAATGCCCCTGTCTGACTGCACTGGACGTAACAGGGAAACCAATTTACACTCTTACTTATGGTGAGTTTCAGGAGTCCAGTTCCTTCCTTTTCTCCTAATAGTTCTTCAGATTATCATGGGTAATGTTTTTATCTTGCTATTTAGCAGTTACTGGTCATTGTGTTTCACTAGATCTTTTAAATTATTTTAATAGGATCCTAAGTTCTAAGTATAGCTGTTGCCAATATTTTCTTTTGCTAAAGGGACTGTTGCAAGCCAGCTGATATTTAAAAGAAGAAAGAGACTTTTTAGATCCACTGATGTTTAAACATTAGGAGAGGATTTTAGGAAGACATTTGGGCAGGATTAATGGCATATGGTAAAAATCAGGTGGTTTTATCTAAAAATTGAAATTGGTTACTTTTTAGATCTTTGTCATTTACTTCATCCTGCCTCTTGCGTGTAATAGGCACAAAATTCTATAATGAACAAAGAATCAGTAGTTTTCCATTTAGTTTTGTTTTACAAATTTTTTAAATAACTTTATTTTTATTATTTCTTTTTTTAAATAACAAGAAGAATGGATTCAACTTGGGCTGTGAGATTTTGTACTAGTTTATTCAGACAGATTCCTTTTTCAACCTTCACAAGTGGTATACATTGTCCATAGATCTCCATATAGAATACTTTAGAGAAATAGTTTTTATTTAAAGAATTGTACAGATTGACATGAGTTTCCATCTTCAATGCCCCTCTGAACAAGTTGTGTGTAAAACTAACATATCTTTGCAAAATAAAATGATTTTACTTTCTTCATAATCTAAAATAAGAATTTCTAAGGGTGGTCGGGGAAAGGAGCCGGAAGAGGGGAGCAATAGGCTTTTCCCCCTAAAATTGTTTTTAGCATTCATTTCAGAAGCTGTACATTAATCTCATCCATGTACCCTTTAAGAAAGCAGTCAGCTAGCCAAATCTTTACATGTTTATTTAACATCTTTGACTATATCCACATGTTTCATATAGTTAATTTCCATTTTATTGTCTGTTTTCACTGAAATACAGTGGTATGGAATGCTCAGTCATTTGAGGCGTACTTTTGCTTTGCACTTACTTCAGGTATCCAGTATCATATGTGTAAGTGTTTCTTCAGAAAAAGCTTAGAAAGAAGCTGTCTTCTGATTTTCAGTCCTGTGATAAAAACTTGTTTCCTTCCCTTTAAATCTGATCAGCTCACATCAGATTATTTCTAAAGATATTCAGATTACTTCAGAGAAGAATTTGAAATATTATCTAAATCAGAGTGAGCTTTCGGTGATGTTTCATTTTTGCTTGAAGGCAGCACTGGCTTTCGTAAACTAGAGTGACTGTGAAGCAGTTTTTGTGGCGGAGGGCCTCTCTGTGTGTTGAGGGTGATGCTTGTCTAATGTATCATTTGCTAGTGGCCGTTATCTCCTTTGGTGTGCTGATGAACTGAATGCCCTCTTGCTGAAGTAGGCCTGTGTTTTTCTATATGACTGTTTTCTTTTTCCAGGAAAGTTGTGGAGCAGAAGTTTAAAGTTGGCCTACACACTGCTTAATAAACTGGGGACCAAAAATGAACCTGTGTTAAAACCTGGAGACAGGGTAATTGGTTTTTTTGTTTGTTTGTTTGGTTTTTTGGGGGGTTTTTTGTTTGTTTTAGGGAGGTGATGCTTATTGTTTTCTAGCGTGCACATTCTGAATTTTTAATGTACAACAGCACAATTTATATAACTCTTACTCTTAGAAAATGAAAATGGTTTGGTTCCAACGCAGGTTATAATTCTTGCATTTATAGTTTGAAGGATATTCACATGTCTCTTTACTAATGAAAATAAAGAGAAACCTAAATCTTTCTGTAAATAAATATTTCAATATTTAGACAACAAAAATAGCAATCAAGTTTACTCTTTGATTTTTTTCTTTGAAAAATGCCCCATAAAACTTTCAAAACAATATTCTGGGGTTTTTTGTGGACAGGGAGGGAGACTTATGTTACTTCTAAGAAGAAACAAATTGACATCATTAATTTCTTTTTAAATTAGAGGTGACATTAAAAATTTTTTTAAATTTTTTAAAATTTTTTTATATTTAAAGGTTTTATTCACTTTCTAAATAAAATTACTTCTTATCATCAAATATTACTTTTCATTTGGGCTTGTAGAATGAAACACCAGCTACATACACAACAGAATTCATTTTAGTAGGCTCATGATTACAAAATTTCCTAAACTAGCCTTTTAAAGATATTAATACTTCTGCATTTTGGCAAAGGGCATCTAAAGTATGGCTTTTACTTTTAAGTATGACTTGTGAGTGTATCATAATCTTCACTGAACCCTAAGAAGGTAATTTCGTGTCTTCCTAACAACATGGACACTTGTGTGCAGAAAGGAAATGGGTTGTTTAAATGTCTTGTGCATTTAGTATTTTTTTTAGAACTCTAGAAGGTTCAGAACTGAACTTATCTTGGGAGTAAGTTAAGAGAATTTTTAAGTGAGAGAAAGAAAGGGAGAAACAAAAGTCCAATGACATAATTAAGTTTCAAATGTTAATCTGTGAATATCCAAGCCAAGGAACAAACTCCACAACAATCGTGACTTCTGTGTTTTTGCATTCCTTGAGGAAATTAGGAAGGGTCAGTTATCTCTGATGCATTACAGGTGAGATCACAGGTTTGAACATATTATGGAGGTTTCACTGTTTATCTTTTGTAAATGAATTAACTTTATATTCATAATGGTTTCTGCCAGTATTGCTTATACCTACTACCAAATGCCTTCTTGCTAGTATACTTGCATTGTTGGTTAAGTGAGTATAAGGATTAATGCAATGAATCTGTTAAAAAGTAAGAAACCTTAGGTTTGCCCTAAGGTGGTAATTGAGTCCGTCAATGCTTGTAGGTTCTCTCTGAGAGATATAAGGCTTATTCTTTAATATGTTAGTCTGTCTAGAGAGATCCATCACATTAATTTTATTGCTTTAGCCCTGCACTAAAGTAAATTGCCTTAGGTTTTCTAAGTAATTAACTTACTACTGAAGGTGGGTTGTTTACTGCTAAATCACCAATAGAATTAAATGAAAAATTCTTATGGTGATGATGCTGAATTGCATTATAGTCCCCGAATTGTGCCTAGTATAATCATGGGAATGACAGAGATCTTTTTAGATGTGTGCATCCTTCTGAATAAGTTAATTTTCTTTAGGCCATTAAATGGTTTGATGTATTGTGTCCATGCTAAATGTCATATATAAATCTATCACTTAGTGGCATTGAAAGCGTTAGTCTCCTCTTATTCCTCTGTATTGAATGTCATTATGTATTATAGGTAGCCCTGGTTTACCCCAACAATGATCCAGTCATGTTTATGGTGGCTTTTTATGGATGTCTCCTGGCCGAAGTGATTCCAGTGCCTATAGAGGTACCTCTTACCAGAAAGGTAACATTGCTAAATTTAAGAGAAGGGTAGCCTGATGCGACATGGCAGGCATTGGGTTCTTGGATCAGTTGACTCAGTTACAACATTAAAAAATAGTCTGACCACTTTCTTAAGTACTTAGCTTCACTTTATAAAAACATGAAAGTTGTAGAAAATTTATTTATGAATATTTATAAGTTTCATGAAAATAACCTCTTTTCAACCGAGATAGAATTTTTCTAGTGTTATATATCACGTAAAAGTTATGGGGACATACTTGACTTTTCAACGATTACCATTTATAAAGAGTACCACTCGGGAATTCCCTGGCGGTCCAGTGGTTAAGACTTGGGCTTTCAGTGCCGTGGACCCGGGTTCAATCCCTGGTCGAGGAACCCACAAGCCACGTGGTACAGCCAACAACAACAAAAAAAAGTACCACTCTCGGGACTTCCCTGGTGGTGCACTGGTTAAGATTTTGCCTTCCAGTGTAGGGGGTGTGGGTTTGATCCCTGGTCGGGGAGCCAAGGTTCCACATGCCTTGGGGCCAAAAAAACAAAACATAAAACAGAAGCGATATTGTAACAAATTCAATAAAGACTTTAAAAATGGTCCACATCAAAAAAAATCTTAAAAAAAGAAGTACCACTCTTGCTTCAGAGACTATAGATAATCCACATTTACAATAGGTGAAACCTTTCTGTGAAGGGATTTCCCTTAACTGTATCATAACATCTAGGGCCTCCATTAAGTCGAAGGGCGATGCAGTGATGTTGTGTTACTACTCTGGGGTACAGAATTTACTTTGACCACACATCCGTCCTACTAAAATAAGCATATGTGGCAGATGTCAAAGTTTAACTGAATGATTTCTCCATGAGCTGTTTGACCCTAATTTTCTTGTGCAGTTTATTATTGGGAGTTGATGGTGAAGACAAATATGGTAGAGACTATGGATTTATAAGAAAAAAATTATTTTCTGAAAGGAATAAAAAACTGGGTAGCATCCCTGAAACTCTGGTTGATGGGTATAGTATCTTTAGATTGGTCAGGAAATCATAGGGTTGTTCTTAAATTATTAAGTTGGCAATGTTTATGTGGCTTCATAATGATACTTTTAAGATGAAATTTTAATGGAAATGCTTTAGGCTATCTCTTTTGGTTTCTTCCTCAGCTATTGCTGTAAGGCTTAAATCTAGAATAATAAGGAGTATGTGGACCTGGGTATAACCGTCCATTCACTTTCATTGTAGATTTGTACATTTGATGTCCATTTACATTATTTATTTTGTTCTGACCTGAATTGCTTTGCTTTTGGATTTGGAGGTATGGCTAGGTCAAGACAACTTAACCATGTTCACTTTTATTTCATTTCCTGAGATTAGTCTAAGAGAGGAGTGTTGCTGACCGTTCACTAAAATGGTCGCATTTGGCTGGTGGAATTCATCATTAGCAATGTCAGATTAATAAAATGGGATTTGCACTCAGGAAGTCACTGTGTTGTAGAAATTATTTGGAAGAACATATTGTCACTGGATTTTGACAATTGCCAGATATCAGGGGGTTCCACGAATGTGTCACACAAGTGCCAGAGTGTTACTAAGTGTCAGGTTTGGGCCTTCAGTATGCTCACGTTCACTCCCCTGCCTTGCTCATTATCTTTTCTCCACAGGATGCTGGAGGGCAGCAGATTGGCTTCTTGCTGGGAAGCTGTGGTATTGCCTTAGCTCTTACCAGTGAAGTTTGTCTAAAGGGATTGCCAAAAACCCAGAATGGAGAAATTGTACAGTTTAAAGGTTAGTAATATTTGTACCTGAATTATCATTTAAAAATTAAAGCTGAGTGCTTTAATTAGTGTTTTAATTTAATAATAGCTAAGTACTTAACATATATTTTCTTATTTAATTCTCACAATCTTATGAAGTAGGTACCATTATTATCCCCATTTTACAGGTGAGGAAAGTAAGACACAAAGAGGTTAAGTAAGTTGCCCAAAGTCACAGCTAATATATGGCAGAGCAGCGATTTGAACCCAGATCTGTCTGATTCCACAGCCCACACCCTTAACCTTTATGCTGATGGTTGGAAAAGCTACCACTCTGTTCACTAAAGCTAAATGCTACATGTAGAGACAGAGGATAGACCCTATCCTCAGTGGACTTCCACTGCCAAATGGACCTCCCAGTTGTTGAGGTAATGTCAAGGCCTGGAATTAGCATGTGGAACGATGGTACTTTCGAAAGAAGGTACAATTGTCTGGTGATTTATCACTAAACACTAATAAAGATATTTTACTGGTTATAAAATGACCTTGATTTGGTCTCTTGATATTTAAAATGACCAATTCATTGTGAACTCCTTTCCTGATGGCTTAGGCAATTCAATTTTTATTTTGGGTTTGATTTAGGTTGGCCCCGGCTCAAATGGGTTGTAACAGATTCCAAGTACCTTTCAAAGCCACCTAAAGACTGGCAACCCCACATCTCACCTGCTGGTACAGAACCAGCATACATTGAGGTAAGTCCTGAGACTAGGATGTACATTCTGACTTTTCCTTTGGCTTCAATTGCTGTCCCACAAAATTTAAAACTAATTTTTTGTAGTGTTAATGTTAGTAGATCCTCCTGGTTTGTTAGATTTCCATCTTTTGGCTTGTAAAATGCCTTAGAGTGGCCCTTCTATTCTAATTATTTTGAACATAAATACATATTCAAGAGAAAGACAACAAAGAAATTGATCCTTGTCATATAAGAAAGTTACAAAAGACTTAGAGAAGTTCAGAGGTTTAAGAAATGCTTTACTGGCAGAGATATTTTTCTGCTGCTTTGGGGATGGGAGTGGTGGGGGGTGATGGGAAGCAAGAGACTGGAGAATTGAGGAGGACAAATAGCTGTGCTTTAAAAGAACAAATTTAGGGCTTCCCTGGTGGTGTAGTGGTTGAGAGTCCGCCTGCCGATGCAGGGGACACGGGTTCGTGCCCCGGTCTGGGAAGATCCCACATGCCGCGGAGCGGCTGGGCCCGTGAGCCATGGCCGCTGAGACTGCGCGTCCGGAGCCTGTGCTCCGCAACGGGAGAGGCCACAGCAGTGAGAGGCCCGCATACCGAAAAAAAAAAAAAAGAACAAATTTAACAGATAAAGAGCAAGAAGAAACAGATGGCTAGAGGGTTTGGTATTGAATGTTAGTGTAGGAACTTGACTGATTGATAACATAATTCAGTTGAGGGATTAAGTCCTACTGCATACCAGGCACCAGGCCAAGTGCTTTATTTTTTTTTATTTTTACTTTTTTAAAATTTATTTATTTTTGGCTGTGTTGGGTCTTCGTTGCTGCGCGTGGGCTTTCTCTAGTTGCGGCGAGCAGGGGCTCCTCTTTGTTGCAGTGTGCGGGCTTCTCATTGCAGTGGCTTCTCTTGTTGCGGAGCACGGGCTCTAGGCACACAGGCTTCAGTAGTTGCAGCACACGGGCTCAGTAGTTGTGGCTCGCGGGCTCTAGAGCACAGGCTCAGTAGTTGTAGCGCACAGGGCTTAGTTGCTCCGCGGCACGTGGAATCTTCCCAGACCAGGGCTCCAACCCGTGTCCCCTGCATTGGCAGACGGATTCTAAACCTGCACCACCAGGGAAGCCCAGGCCAAGTGCTTTATATGCATTATCTCAGTCAGTCCTCACAAGTACCCTGTGAGGTGGGGGGCTGTTATTAAACCTGCTTAGTACCTGAGGAGACTAAGACTTTAACTTGAGTAACCAACCAAAGTTTGTCTAAAACCTTTGACTTGAAGTTGACAGAGCTCGGACTCAAACTCATACCTGATTCACTCTCAAAGCTATGTCCTTGAGTACTCTGCATCTTGCTTGAGACATATTAGTAAATGCTCACCAACTGTTTGCTAAATTAATGAATAAACATCCATAAATTTTAAAAAAAAGTTTGGGGAAAAAAATCCACCCAACTTGAGCCCTGTAGTGATAACTTTGGCTATAAAAAGGAAGAGAGTGGGCAGTAGCTTTGAGGCAACGTGGATCGAAGGAGGATTGCTTTTAAAGATGGAAGGGATCTGGGTACATTTAAATGACAGACAAGTAAACAGGCGATTAAAATACCACATTTAGCAGTCAGCTCTCAATCCATATCATCTCCCAGTGATGACATGGTTCACCCCTTCATCCCCCTTAAAACTGCTCACTGGCTTCCCTGACTACTGACTGACCACTCCTTTTCACTCTTCTTTATTGGTTCTTCCTAAAAGGTAAAGTGCCCTTCATTCTGTGGCCCCTGCTTAGCTCTCTGACCTCATGTAGAACTACTGTCCTCTACATTTCTATGCTTCTGCTATTCTGAATTAACTTGCAGTTTTCACTTGGGACCCTCTTATTACCCACAGGACATTGCTAGTGAGTTTCAAGTATCCTGTGGGTAATAAGGAGCTTTTAAAGGGTTGTCAGCAGAAGAGTGACAAGAATAAATATGTTGTTAAAAGATTTATCTGTTTGGTGGAGTTAAGAAGGGAAATGGGGAGCTTTCACAGTTATCCAGGTGAGCCCAAGTTCATGGTGATGGGGATGGAGAAAAGTGGTTGGATGGAATTGAGATACAGTAAGAAATAGAAGAGACAGGACTTAGTGACTAACTCTGGAGAGGGCAGAGGCAAGAAAGACACTTGGGTTTCTGACTTGGGCAGCTGGATAGATGATGGATGGCATCCTTCGCTAAGACAGGAAGTACAGCAAGAAAAGTTTTCATGGGCGAAAGGTAGAGGGGTGGTGTTGGCTGCGTTTCACAGGAGTACGGGTCATTCGAGGGGAAGGGTTGACCCTCTGAGTCTGGATCTCTGGAGAGAGGTCTGGACTGGAAGTAGAGAATTGGGAGTCATCAGGAATGTGGTACCCTGATGAATTAAAGTGAAAAGAGAAGAGGAAGAACAGAACGTTCAGGGAATGCCAACATTCAAGGGATGGGCAGAGAAAGTGGAGGGAAAGGACAGAGAGAGAGAATATTGAATAGGAAGGGGAGTATCACAAAAGCCAAGGAAGGAGAAAGTGTCAAGAAAGGAGGTGTCAGATATTACAGAAAGGTCTGATAAAGTAGCGTATGCAATATGTGCTTTTGATTTAACAATAAAAATGTGACTGATCTTGGTAAAAAGCAACTTGAATGGAGCATCGAGGTAAAAGCAAAATTATAGCTGATTGATTTGGAGGAGTGAATAGGCCATTTCCCAGTCTCCCCTCCCAGCCGGGGACAGGGACCACACTTGCACACCTTTAGCTCTTGCTCTTGCCGTGTATTTGATACTGTGCTTCTGTTAACACGGCTGAAGTCACATGTTTGTTTTAGCTTCTTTAGCAGCCACTTCACACTGACGACTAATTAAACTTTTAAGAATTTTTCACACATACTTTCGCTGAGCTTTGACATTACCCAGTCCTATCTTTGTGTGATTAGAGTTTGGGGCCCAAGTGCGTAGCCTCAGATATTTATATGAAATGTTAAATTCAGCCCATCGTCATGGCTTTTCGGGGTTTCGTTTTTGGATTCTAATTTTGTCATTTGAAATAACCCATTTTGTTGTTTCTTGTGTTTTTGTTTTTGTGTTTTTTTTCCTAGTATAAAACAAGCAAAGAAGGGAGTGTAATGGGAGTTACAGTGTCCCGCCTTGCAATGCTGTCTCACTGCCAAGCTCTGTCGCAGGCCTGCAATTATTCTGAAGGTCAGACTTCACCCCGTGACTGCCTGCACTGTGAGCTCAGATCTGTGTGACTTCGCGCAGAGCGCTCGGCGGCTGGACTCCAGTTAATGACCGCATTCAGAGGGAAATGTTCTAAGACACATTCTTGGCTTGCTTTCTTCTTTTTCACAAATATGCTGTGATTTAAAGAAGCTAGAATTCTGGGCAAACCAAATATGTAAAGCATGATTTCTAGAGTGCAGAAATAGAAAACTAATTAAAACCATGTGCTTATTAGCCGCGGAATGTCAGGTACCTCCATCTCCCCATGCGTTAGAGCTGCCACCAGCTGTATGGAGTTAGAGTCAAAGAAATTCTGCTACCAAAAAACACAAATTAAAACACAAAAATGTATTCTGGGTTGTTGGACTTTAGATGTGTTGATATATATTGTGTAATGACTTCCCCTTAGAATGTTCTTCACAATATTAATTTTTTCAGTGTTTTATTTTCCTTTCATAGAATGAAACAAGTTAATACATGCTCATTATAGCAGCATTACAGAGCTGCATTCTTGTCTGGTTAAAAATATATATGTGTGTGTAATGAAATCAAAATGCCAACAAATGCAGTTGATTATTATATAATACATTCATATAATGGGTTATACGCTGAGGTATTAAAACTCATGTTCTTGAATATTAAAGATTGTTTCAGTATATCATTAAGTGGAAACAAATTAGATACAGAGCAGTATGTACCAACTTTGTTAGTCAAGTATCTGTCTCTATATAAGCATTATAAGTATATAAGCTTAGAATTATATGTGCATGTATGTAGATATAATATATAGATATATACATACACCAACATTTTTTGTTTTCTCTAGGAAGTATAATTTTTTACATATGCTTGTGAAACTTCCAAAGTTTCTAAAACAAACATGTGTTCCTTATATAATTAGGAAAAAATTATTATCTCGAAGACAGTGCCAAAGTCAAGGAATTCCAAACTCATTGTTTCTTCTGTGACCACGTCACCCTGTGATCAGTCCCCCAGCCAATTTGAGGGTACCCTCAAGTAATTAGAAGACCCTGAGAACTTTTAGTGGTTTCTTTAAAAGTACCAAATCAGTTGTTTAATAGAGGCAAGTGACATAATTTTGCTACTTAACACTAAAGATGATTTCCTTGTGTTTTTTCCTATTTTTTTCTATTTTAGGGGAAACAGTAGTAAATGTTTTAGACTTTAAGAAGGATGCGGGGCTGTGGCATGGCATGTTTGCGGTAAGCTACACAGAATCGAGGCCTTTAGTGTAAATTGTGCTTATGATTCAGGTCACTGTGTGTGCTGTGTAACCACAGCATCACTCAGTGCTTGTTTGAAATGTAAGCCCCTAAAAGATCAGTAGTATTTTCCAGGGGAATTTGATTTTGTGATACGAATGGTAATTTTTTTAAAGGAGAATGTAATTCTGTTTTTTCTTCATTGTGTGGTTGGGTATACCTTTCACATAATAGTATATAGGAGAACTTAGGATCAAAAATCCTTTAAATATCTGCTATGATGACTCAAAGCTTAAAAATTTCTACAAATGGCTATATGTTTATTTATAATTTTCAAAAAACTATGAGAGTCACCTCTTCTCTTTTCTGAAGAAAAGATTACTTAAATATATCTGGAACTTTGCAACTGTGTTTAATAATATCTAACCTTTCCATTGGACAAAATGTCTTGAATGAGTCCATGCTGCAATGAAAGAGTAGAATAACAAGGTAGATGAGACTGCTTTCCATAATAGAGGAACAGGTACCATCCTAAGGGAGTTAGAAAAAGGTGACTTCCTCCCAGCTGTGGCCTCAATTTTTATGGAAGAGGTGACAGTTGAGTTGGACTAAAAAATGGGTAAGATGTAGCCATACAGAGATGTTTGGGGGGTGGAAGTAGAAGGGGGGACATTTCAAGTGGGAAAAGCTACATATGGAGCATGCTGATTAGGAGGGGAGAGAGGAGAGATACAGTATCCTACAGTTGAAAGAACCTTTGAGAGTATCTCATCACACATGGCAGGAGTCAGAGAAAGAGTAGGAAATGAAGCATGGGGAAGAGGAGCAGTTTCCCTTTTCTCCCAGGACCCCTCAAATTAGTAAAAAAAAAAAAAAAAAACCCTTATTCCTTGAGCATACATGCTTTCTTGCTCTTTTCTAAAGTCCTTCCCATTTTGTTTTTTTTTTATCAGCGGTTAAGAAACCCTTGTGAGGAGTTAGAGGGAATCTTCTCTCTCCGATACACAGAGCAAGATAGGGACACGTGTGAAGAATTAGTTATACACACCATTCTTTCCCTGAAATCCAAAAGTTTGTCACCATAGCTAGAAACTTGGGGGAGGGAGGAAAAAGAGGTTTACAGTGGTATTTTGGTATCTTCGGGCCACTTGGGTGGTGAACAAAATGGCTAGTCTAAGTACCAAGACTTAACTACTCTGTCAGGCTGGGTCTCTGTGGGGACAGGGGGTCCTGGGTATGTTCGGTCTGGGTGGCAGGAGAGACACCAAATTGCATAACCCCCTTAGGTTACTCAGCTTTATCTACCCCAACACCTAACGGGTCTGGGCAGGACCTCCGGTAAGCGACAGGGAAACGTTGATTTCTTGCTTTGTAAGACCCAGCCCTTGGTGGTATGTGGCAAGCATAAACATGATGAAATTGCTCAGAGGGTTAGAGAGCAGTTTGGCAGTTCTCTGTTCAGTGGTAAAGGCACACATCCTATGACTCAGCAGTACAAATTTTCTGTACCTACCCTAGAGACACACTTACACACGTGCCAGGGAAATGAGTATAAATATGTTCCTTGAAACATTGTTTGTAATTGCAAAAAAAAATCTGTCAATAATAGGGAAATGCCCAAATAAATTGTGGTACAGTCATACTATAGAATACTATGCAGCAGGTCCAAAAAATTGTATAGATCTCTTATACTGATGGACATAGATTTAGCGCTAGAACAATTTAAGTGAAAAAAAAGCAAGTTGGGGCTTCCCTGGTGGCGCAGTGGTTGAGAGTCCACCTGCCAATGCAGGGGACGCAGGTTCGTGCCCCGGTCCAGGAGGATCCCACATGCCACGGAGCAGCTGGGCCCGTGAGCCATAGACGCTGAGCCTGTGCGTCCGGAGCCTGTGCTCCGCGACGGGAGGGGCCACAACAGTGAGAGGCCCACGTACCACAAAAAAAAAAAAAAAAAAAAAAAGCAAGTTGTAGATATATGTATAGTATGATGCCTTTTATGTTTCTCTGGGGATGAATATATATGTAAATACATGGGAAAAAGACTGGAAGGATCCATGGCAGATTCATAACAATGATTATCTCTGAGGAGGAAAGAAGGGAACCAGGTTTGAGAATAGGTAGCAAAGGAGGCTTCAACCTTATAGTTAATATTTTCAATTTTTTTCAAAGAGCATGTGTTTGAGTATTGTATGGTTAAAATTGTTAACAAAATATCAGTTCAGTTTTAAAATGCTAAGTATGTATTAGGTATTGATTACTTTTTATCTTTCTTTGCTTTTCAGAATGTAATGAATAAGATGCATACAATTAGTGTACCCTACTCTGTTATGAAGACTTGCCCTCTCTCTTGGGTCCAAAGAGTACATGCCCACAAAGGTAGTTACACACAGCATCTAAGCTTTGATTACGTGACTGTTGGCAATTTCAGGGATTTTCAAATTGCTCTTCTAACGACATAATTCTATGCCTTGGTGCCTTGACAGGTTTTAGAGTTTGTTTATTAAAAAATCAGATATGTTATCTAGTTCATCTCAGTTGATGTCCATTCTTAAGAATTGTGCCTGAATCCGGGCCCTGAATTAGATTTATTGGGTGCTTTGGTGTTCGAAGCTTCCTTGGCTAGGATACGAGGCCTGCCTGCAGGTCACAGTGAGCGAGGCAGTCGTGTGTCCAGTCAGTCGCCACTGCCTCAGAGCACCTGGAACAATTTCTTTGAAACCTTTTTTATTTTTCTCTAAGTGAAAATCATGATTCCTAAAATAAGTAAAAATGTTTTTATTATAATATATTAATACCTACCAAATTTAACATGTGTGTATTGACTTTGTCTCTTTTGCATTTATAGCCAAGGTTGCTTTAGTAAAATGCCGAGACTTGCACTGGGCTATGATGGCACATCGGGACCAACGAGATGTGAGCTTGAGCTCCCTCCGCATGTTGATTGTGACTGACGGAGCAAATCCCTGTGAGTGTTTCTAGAGTGTCAGTCTGGGAATATCCTTTCCTTTGGTAGTCTGAGGTTTTCATCCCCTTTCTGTAAGCATTTTTTTTTTTATATCTGTATTGAGAGATAATTCACATACCATAAAACTTGCCCATTTAAAGTACCCTTCAATGGGGGACTTCCCTGGAGGTCCGGTGGTTAAGAATTTGCCTTCCAATGCAGGGGGTGTGGGTTCGATCCCTGGTCGGGGAGCTAAGATCCCACATGCCTCCTGGCCAAAAAACTAAAACATAAAACGACAGAAGCAATATTGTAGCAAATTCAATAAAGACTTTAAAAATGGTCCACATCAGAAAAAATCTTTTAAAGAATTAAAAAAAATAAAGTACAGTTCAATGGTTTCAGTATATTCACAGAGTTATACGGCTATCACCATTGACCTGAATTTAGAACATCATCCTCCCCAAAAGAGACCCCATACCCATTAGTAGTCACTCCCCATTTCCCATCCTCTGTGCCCTAGCCCTAGGCAACTGCTAATCTACTCCCTGTCTGTATGTTTATCTATTCTGGACATTTCGCATAAATGTAGTCATGCTATATGTGGTCCTTTGTGACTGGCTCCTTTCACTTAGCATGTTTTCAAGGTCCCTCCATGTTGTAGCCTGTGTCTGTACTTTATTCCTTTATATTGCCATATAATATTCTATTGTATAGATATACTATATTTTATATAGTCATTCATCATTTGATGGATCTGTAAGCTGTTAAAACCACTCCATGCTCACTCATTTAGGTCCTTTCTCTATCATGTAACTAAAAAGAACTATGAGAAGGTAACTTGATAGAGCCAAGTGTCTGGACTTTATGTAAATTCCCTGTCACCAAATCTAAGGAGTTTGCGAAAGCTTTCAGAGATCTTACTGTGTTGCCTGCTTTTCCTGACAAGCATAAGCATCTTGAGCCTCCACAGGGTAGAATCAGGTAAAGCATTAGATGCTACTGTGTTCTTTGTCATCGTGGATTTTTGTCGGTAGTCACAATGATCATCTTGGTATAAAACACAGTCCTGGGACTGACCTTAGTAAGAAACAAGTCAGAGAGTACATGAACAGGATGGAACTAAGCCAGAGTACTAGTAATGCACTGGCTAAACTGCAGTAGTTACTTCAGGAAGAGTTGCTTGCTTCCGAACTGGCCACCTGTTGCCTGCGGTGCATCTCTGCTATTGATTGGGCAGTTTGGTAGGAGCAGCCTTATTTTAAGTTGTAACTTTCAATAGTGTCACTGACCTTTCATGGGCTAGATGAGCATTTGTTCGTCCTTGAAACCTATCAACCATTTCACAGGCACAGTAAAATATTTGCATGGAATTGATGATGTACAGATGTGTCGGCTTTCTGTTCTTTACCAGTTTCCTGCAATAATGAAAATCATGTTTGCAGTTTTCAAGTTGATCTGTTTCAACTCCTCAGGGTCTGTGTCATCCTGTGATGCCTTCCTGAGTCTGTTCCAAAGCCATGGTCTGAAACCTGAGGCCATCTGTCCGTGTGCTACTTCTGCCGAAGCCATGACTGTTGCAATCCGCAGGTATCGTTCAGAATGTTGGTGCTCTTGATGTATGTTACAGCTCTGATCAAATGTGCAGAATGGACCAGGTGATGACAAGGGGTGTGATCTAATTTTCTGCTTCATAATCCTGAAAGTGAAAATGACTTTGTAAAGCAGTTTGAAGCATCTCATTTATTTTTCCCACTCTTGCCCTAAGTGTAACTGGTAAACTGAAATTTTACTTCAGTTATTAACATCTCGTATTTGTGAATTAGTTCTTTTTCTGTCTTGTTTTGCCCTTCAGAATCCTTAGTTAGCATCTTAGACTACAAGTAGACTGTTCTTGATTGTAGCTTATATATGCAAAGTACCTATATAGAGAGTACACCCAAGCCAGTATATTCCTTTTATTTATTTATTTTTTAATTGAAGTATAGTTGATTTAGTGTTGTGTCAGTCTCTGCTGTACAGCAAAGTGACTTGGTTATACACATATATCCCTTCTTTTTTTTTTTTAATACAGTAGGACCTTGTTGTTTATCCATTCTAAATGTAATAGTTTGCATCTACCAACCCCAAACTCCCAGTCCATCCCGCTCCCTCCCCGTCCCCCTTGCAAGCCAGTATATTCTTAACAACTGATTAAAATTTACTTTTTCCATCTGAATGAAAGTTCACCATGCTTTGCACATGTAAATTAGATTAACTTGGCATGTTTGGGGTAGAGAAAAATGCGGATTTTTGTGTGTATGCTATCCAGAGGAAATTTCCTTTCCTACATGTTCATACTTTTCTCTTAGTATCATTTTATTTGCCAAATTTCATGAGTTTATTTTGTTTTCAGGCCTGGAGTCCCAGGGGCCCCTTTGCCGGGAAGAGCCATTCTCTCCATGAATGGATTGAGCTATGGGGTAATACGGGTCAATACTGAAGATAAAAATTCAGCACTGACGGTTCAGGATGTGGGACATGTAATGCCCGGGGGTGAGTTCTCAGGGGCATCATTTGGTGTTTCATGAAGATTCGTCTTTAGAGATAGTGGAGCCTGATAAAATATGAGATCCAAAACCAGGAATCCAAAATCTAATACTAAGTCACTTAATTTCAAAAAGCCTCTCTAAGAGTTAAGCGATTCTAATCATACTTATTTCCGGCAGAAATTGGATGATTTAATTGTGAATGTTTCAGTTACAGTTGTTCACATGGAAAGCTAAGTACTGAGTGATACTAAAGTTGTCCGGTTTTCACTGTAATTGCCAAGACGATGGGCTGGCAGAAAGTTAAGAGTACATTGCTTCCTGCGTGTTTGAATTTGATCTGTGTAAGGGTATTTTAATTTAACCTGTTTCTTTGGACTTTGCAGTCATTTTGAATAAGTCACTGTCTTTAAAAGCTTCGGTCTGCATCTATTGTATGTTTTTATTTGCTGAATTTAAAAAATTCTTTATTATCGGGTGAAAGGTGGAAATTTCAGATATACCTATGTAGCATCAGGTCTGGTTTTAACATTCCTGTTTGGTATTCTCACTTAATGCCGCTCAGTGAATGTAAAACTTTCGTGGGTTCATAAGGATGAGACTGTTTTTTCGAAGGTTTTCCAGACTGTCCCTTGACTATACTTTCTGTACACTAGGAATGATGTGCATTGTGAGACCCGATGGACCTCCCCAACTCTGCAAAACAGATGAAATTGGAGAAATCTGTGTCAGCTCCAGAACAGGAGGCATGATGTACTTTGGGCTTGCTGGTGTGACGAAAAATACATTTGAGGTACGTGACATTAAAGTTTCATGGGGAACGTGTTGCGTGAGGTCAGTGTCACTAAGGCAGCTGAGCTGGCTGATGGGAAATAGCACAGCGTAGCTGTTGGGAGTGTGTGCTCCAGAGGTAGACTGCCCGAGGTCCAGCCCTGACTGCCATGCACTAGTTGAGCTGCTTAACCTCTCTGTGCCCCAATTTCCTTCTTTTTAAAATGTGAGTAATGATAGTATCTACCATAGGAACGTTGTGAGAACTAAATGAGTTAATGTTTATAGAGTGCTTAGACCAGTACCTGGCACACAGGAAGCGCCCTTGTTTATCTCTTACATATATAAAGAGTAAGAGGCCTCACAGAAATTCACCCTGGTGAATGTGCCATGGTTTGAGCATATAAGACCCAAAATTTAGTTCTGAGAGTGCAGTGAGAATGGATCCATCTCTCAAGAGTAGGCTCGAGTTAACCACGCTTGTAAAGACTAATGTAAACCAGAATGCCAGCTTCCTAATGAAAAATGAAAACCTGGCTTGTCACGGGGGCAGATTGTTGCCGTTATTCAGTCTTTCAGTGAGAGAAATATTTATTGAGCACCTTCTGCATGTCTGGCACTATTCTCCATGCTTGTGGTACATCAGGAAAATACATAAAACTCAAATAGCTCATATTCTCAGTGGAACTAGCACATCGTTTTTCTGAAGGCAGTTCTGCATGTGAAGCCAAATTGTAATGAAAGTTTGCCTGGTGAGCCTGGAAATCAGAACAGGCATAATTAATTGTCTGTATTTCCTAATTGGGATTAACCTGCCTCGAGGTACCTTTTAGGGAAAAGAGAACTCCAGTTTATGGGCCATGTCCCCTTCACACTAGACAGGGCTTATATGACCACTGCCAATTTTCAGTCTTTGAGCTTCCCTTTTCTATAACTTAGACTAGTGGTTCTCAGTCTCAATATGGCAGGGCACATCTGTCTACCATCCCATTTGAAAATCAGTGCATGTAATTATGTAATAATAGATGTAAATGGCAGGAGAGTGTTATCTATATGTGTGGTGTGGTGTGATGTGGTGGCTCAAAAAGGCTCCATCATCTATGTTTATACAGCCTAAAATGGCATAATATATATTATTAAATGTCTATTATTACCACCACCACCACCACCATCATCATCATCATCATCATCATCATCATCATCATCATCATCATCACCACTACCATCACCATCACTATCACTACTACATTCTTGGCCTACCTTCAAAAGTTGTGACCAATTCATAAACTCTTAAAGCACATGCTTACTGCCATTCTCTTGGTTTACTTTCACAGGTGACTAATTATCTCTGCTGAGTTTTTATACATTTTACTAATTTTAATCTCACCTTATTTCTCTTTTAAGTGCTTGGACTACATATGTTTCCAATATCTGAGTTTTCTTCATTGCATTTTCCTTATATAAATAAGATCTTCAAGCAGTGTTTGAAGATACTAATAATATTTTATTACGTTGCCTCCCCTGGGAGGGCAAGTGCCTAGCTAAAATTCTCAGATTTGTTACTAAGCTGCTAGGTCCATAGTGATGAAGAAATTTTGAAATCCGCAGGATAAATTTAATGACAGTGAAGTACAATAATAATACTAACCAAAAAAGGAGAAGAAAACTGTTGCACTGGTTTTGCAAATTAAAGTTTCTCATATTTTTCTTACTGGATTCTTATATTTAAACCCTGAGAGAATTTTTCAATGTGGTTAACACTTCACTAGAACAAAAGATCTAAAAATGGCTGCTTAGAAAATAAAAGTGTATTTTAAAAATAAGCTACTGGTAGGGAATTCCCTGGCGGTCCAGTGGTTAGGACTCCTTGCTTTCACTGCTGAGGGCCCAGGTTCATTCCCTGGTTGGGGAACTAAGATCTCACAAGCCGCGTGGTGCAGCTAGGAGAAAAAAAAAAAAAGCTTCTGGTGAGAAAAACTTTGCAACACATATGAATGCAAAGAGCTAATTTTCCATCGTCATCTCTTACTAGCTATTTGATATGAGGCAAATGAAACTGTGCCTTTCTCATCTGTAAAATGAAAATATTCTGTTTCATAGGGTTTTCTTGAGAATTAACTGTATTTACACCCATGCCTGGTACATGATAACCATTTTATAAATGTTAGCTCTTGTTATAGTTGTTCCCTGTGTAAAAAAAGAAATCTTAAAAATTAAAGGGAAAAATCCAATCAAATAGAAATAATAGACAGGAGACATGACTAGGCTATTCATAAAAGTAATACAAATGGCCGGTAAATTAAGGAAAAGAAATTCATCCATGTTAGTAATAAATAAATGCAGCTAAAATAATAGTGGGATTTCTTTTTTTGCCTACCAGATTGGCAAAGTTTAGAAAAATTGATAACATGTAATATTAGCCAGAGTATGGGAAAAACATTCTAATATGGTATTGGTGGAGTGTAAATTGCTATAATAATTTTGTAGGACAGCCTGTTAAAATTGAAAAGACTCATGCCTTTTGTACAAATGCACAGAAATATGTACAGCAGTATTCAGTAAAGCACTGTTCATATAGTGAAAAATTAGAATGACCTACCTAGCCAGAAAGACTGGTTACATTCTAATAGTGCTGATTCTGATGGTTTCCTGAGTACCGACTCTAGGCCAGGCACTGTGCTTGCATCTACAAATCTATTTATATTCCCTTGATCTTTACCCTAAGCCTGTGATAGGCGTTGAGAGTTCCATTTTATGGCTAAAGAAACTGAGGTATAGAGAAATGCAGGAACCTTCCTAAGGCCCATGTTACTAGTAAGTGGCAAAGACAGACATTGAACTTACATCTGACTCCAAGGGCTATGTTATCTCATTCCCCCATGTGATGGTATATTATAGAACTCTTGTACAAAGAGAGCTAGATTGACTATTACCAACTTGTAAAGGTATCCAAAATACATATACGATACGAAACACATATAATATATGAAAAAGCAAGTTACAAAATAGTATATATAATACGATCCCTTTAAAAAATGCTTAATATGTTACTATGTGAATCTAAAAAAGTCCGGAGAGATAAACAACGAATTATAAATGTTTGTTATGTCTTAAGCAGGTGGGATTACTGGATTCACTATTTTTTATAATTTTAGTTTTCAACAAGCATGTATTACTGTTTTAAATTCTTTTTTTTATTTAAGACTTTTTGAAAATCAAATACTTTTTTTTTTAAGCTAACATTTTCACTTTCTTCCGTCTTTTAGGTGATTCCAGTGAATTCCGCAGGCTCTCCTGTTGGGGATGTACCGTTCATCCGGTCGGGATTACTGGGGTTTGTAGGGCCAGTAAGTGACACTTGCATATTTGTTTTGGTGCATCTGATCCAAATATTTGTACTTTAGTTCACAGAACAAATTCTTATTAGTCCAAGAGTATTACAGGGCCGCTTAACTTACATTTAGAGCAGTTCCTGTAAAAATGTCATAAAATGAGTAATGTTTATTGTTCCAGTTACCCAAATTCATTTTATTCCTTCAAACTAAGACATTATCTTTTATTTTCAAAACTCTTTTCACTTATTCTTCCTATGTTGCATTGATTTGATTAATATATTTCAGTAAGTTAGAAGAGTGCTGAAAAAGTTAACCTTCAATAGCAAAGGGAAGCCATAATAGTGTACAGATCATTTTCATACAGATTATCAGTACTACACCAGGTGTAACAGTAAATTCTCTGAATGAAAACAATTTGTTTTTCAGCAGGTGGTATTTAGAGGCATTGGGTTTACAGAGACAATTAGGATATAAAACCTGTTCTCAAAGAGCTCACAGTTAGTTTCATGAGCCGGTGAGGAAGGCAGAGAGGCAGAGCATGAAGGGCTTTGCATGACATAATGGGAAGTTTGGATTTTATCTTGTAAGTAATAGACCTTCATTATCATAGTTGAGCCCACATACCTCCCTCCATCTTAATTACCTCCTTACCCTCTGTTTTTTCTCCTCATAACAGTTCAAGTTCTATAAGAAAAGATCTAATTTTATTTTATTTCTTCCCCACCATTTATGGGTGACGGTGGGGTTGAGGACATACCTCTAAGAAAATCACTCTCCTAGAAAGAGACATCTGCACCTACTGTCTTGACTTCTTCACTCAGCACCAAGAAATTCTCAGAGACCCAACTCCTTTTAGCTTCCACTCCACTATTGAGGTCCAAGATGGAGCTCCAGCCATCACATCTGCATTCCAGGAAACAGGACAGAAGAAAGGATGTAGCCCTACTATCTCTTAAGAGAAATTCCCTGAAGCTGCTGAGCAACACTTCTACTTACATCTCGTTGTTCTGAACTAGTCACCTGGCCACACATAGCTGCAAGGGAGGCTGAAATGCATGCCCAGCTAGAAATTCTACTACTGTGAAAGAAATGGAAAAATAGATGTTGGAGGACCAGCAGAGACTGTCTTGTTCTCTTTATTCACTTCCACCGTAGGACTTTTCAGACTGTGTTGAAAATGGCTGATTTTCTTCTGTCTTCTGGGATGACAGAAGGATGGGCCAGTAGCTTCTTGAGACTAGAGATTATGTCTTACTTACAAAGCCTAGTCAGTGTATGGCATTACATTGTGCTTAGTAAATCAATTAGTGACATTCAAATGGAGATGACTACTAGATAATTCAATATATGTAAATGGTCCAAAAATTTAGGAATTCTATAATGAATGGGAAAAGTTAATTTATTTCAAATGGGTCTGGGAAAATTATTGATAAAAATTATATGAAATAATAATAGAATTATTTATACAGCGATGCTTTGAGGACATTGACAGCAGACTTTCCTGCAGCTCGGTTATTTTTTTGGAAAGGAGAGGCTCCTACAATTCCTTAGACCTTTCTTTATTAACTTAGTTCTAATATTACCAGATGGAAACATTACCCTTATAAATCTGAGACATTCATTCTCACATTAAAACTGTTTTACTCTCTTCCTAATTCCAGTGTTAAATGGTCTAACAATTTTCTCCTCTGCATCCATCCCATGAATAAGTACAGAAGATGAACTAATACATAATCATGACTGGGAAAATGAACTGTGCTCATTTGGCATCCTAGTTGCTTTCTTATAAAATTCCTCCATGGGACTTCCCTGGTGGTGCAGTGGTTAAGACTCCACACTTCCACTGCAAGGCACACAGGTTCAGTCCCTGGTCGGGGAACTAGGATCCCAACGTGCCTTGCAGTGCGGCAAAAAAATAAAATTCCTCCCTAAGAATGAATATGGGGCTTCCCTGGTGGTGCAGTGGTTAAGAATCCACCTGCCAATGCAGGAGACACGGGTTTGAGCCCTGGTCCGGGAATATCCCACACGCCACGGAGCAACTAAGCCCGTGAACCACAGTTACTGAGCCTGCGCTCTGGGGCCTGCGAGCCACAACTACTGAGCCTGTGTGCCTCAACTACTGAAGCTCATACGCCTAGAGCCTGTGCTCCGCAGCAAGAGAAGCCACCCCAGTGAGAAGCCTGCACACTGCAACGGAGAGTAGCCCCCACTCGCTCAACTACAGAAAAGCCCGCGCGCAGCAACAAAGACCCAGTGCAGTCAAATATTAATTAATTAATTAATTAATTTAAAAAGAATGAATATGAATGGTTTCCCTTCTTATATACTATTAAGACCGCATTAATTGTAAGATGCCACTGATTCTGAGATGTCGAGATGTGAAACACTTTTTTAGAATCCATAAAATACGATATTTTCTTTCCTACAGTTTTTATGAGATTTATTTCAAGGCAGGAAGTAAAATGTCTGTTTTGCTATTTAAATTATGTAAATCATTGTTACCTTTCAGGGCAGCTTGGTTTTCGTGGTTGGAAAAATGGATGGGTTACTGATGGTTAGTGGTCGAAGACATAATGCTGATGACATTGTTGCTACTGGATTGGCTGTTGAATCAATAAAGACTGTTTATAGAGGAAGGTGAGTAGTACAGAGTTCAAAGGTCAGCACTTCTGGTGGAATCTAAAGATACCTCTGTAGGGTGATTTGAGTTGTATTCTGTAGATGCTGTAGATTAGGTTGTTTTTGATTAAGTGTAGCAGAAACCAGGCTTTGAATATTTATCTTAAAATGTCTGGTTCTTTGGCTGTAATTGAGGGGCTGTAACCATATCCTGTATTTCAGGTTTTAATTACTACTGTTTGTTGAATCCTGAAGACTGAGGAGAGATTTCTGAAACACTGAACTTCCTACATTCCTTCAATACAGAAGTCACCCCATTCAGTCTAATTGAGATAGATGCTACTCTGTAGGAGTTTACATCTAAGAATTGTTCCCTTACTTGACTCTAAATTATTACCATTTTAATGTAGAGATTGACATAGTACATAAGCGCTAATTTCAAATTCCATGGATGAAGTCGACTAGATATCCTCTTTTCTTTGCTTATTAACTCAAGAAAAGATATTTGGCATATATTTGAGTAATTGATGTCCTGTTCAGTAGTTTTCAGTCATGGATATATGTCTTTAAAGCAATCCTGGTGTCCCTTAGTTTTTGAAGCAGTAGAAAAATTAAACCACTAGAGAACCAGTTCCTGAAATGTATAGTTTTTTGTAATGGTGTGGCTTCCTGTGAGATGTAAACTCCATGGGATACTGGACCTTCTGTCTTTGGTCACGGTCACATCCCCAGCACTCAGCACAGCGCCTGGCACGCAGTAGGTGTTCATTAACTATGTGTGGATGAAAGGAAAGAAGGAAGGGAGGTGGTCAGGCTTGCTGGCGTTCTCAGCCCTCCAGTGCCTTCCCGTTATTTCACACATTCATTCAGCAAGCGTTTATTGGGTGCCAACTGTGTGCCACTGTTCTGGATGCTCAGGGTGTGGCAGTGAACAGCACAGGCCACGTCTCTGCCCGCGGGAACTCACATTCTCATTGAGGGAAGAGCAAGTAACCACATAGGGAAACAGATACTAGGTGAGCTGGTGATGAGTGCTGTGCAGGAAGGACACGCGGGGTGGTGGTGCCTGCGGGTTATACGGGAAGTCTGGGAGTGCCTCACTAGCAGGGGGACGTTTGAGCCGAGACCTCACTCAGAGCAACCCCTCCCCCCGCCTCCAGGTCCTCCGTGACCACCTGGGCGGGTCTGACCTCTCCCCACCACTCTCTGCTTCACCACCCTGCTCCAGGCACACTGACCTTCTTGCTGTTCCTCAAACCTGCCAAGCTCGTTCCTACCTCAGAACCTTTTCGCTTTCCGTTCCTTCTGCCCGGAAACCTCTTCCTCCAGATCTCCGTGCGGCTCGCGTCCTCACCTCATTCAGGTCTCTGCTCCAATGTCCGCTCCTCAGGGAGGCGCTGCCCGCCCCCCCACCACCCCCCGACCCACACACTGCTCCGCCCCCGCCCTGCCTCGGTCCCCCGGTGTGTAGCGCGACGTGATTGTTCTGTCTCTGACACGCAAGCTCCACAAAGACAGGGACTTCAGCTTATTTATCGCTACGTCCCAACATTCACGACAGTGGCGCTTTGTACGCGTTTTTTGAGTCCTCGTTTTGATGGTAATGATTGTGACGTTTTCTTTCCTAAACTACTCCTTCCTGGGCAGTGCGGTGGGGATGTGTCCTCTCTGTAATTCCAACTGAGCAAAGCAAATAGGACTGGTTGTGAAGGGAGTCCTGATGTGTTTGATCTGTCTCTCTTAGAATTGCTGTGTTTTCTGTGTCTGTATTTTATGATGAGCGCATCGTGGTGGTTGCGGAACAAAGACCTGACGCTTCCGAGGAAGATAGTTTCCAGTGGATGAGCCGTGTGCTACAGGTGAGCGCACCTGGGGTCTCTGTCGGGGAGGTTAACTTTGCTGTCAAAGGCAGCAGAAGCCACTGCTGAAGCATTTTCTTCAGTGGACCAGTTATGTTGCCTTTTTTTTTTCCTGCCAGTAGCTACTCAAATATTCCAGCTACTGTTAGCAAAAGCAGATAGTACCACGCCTCCTTGTGTACCACAAAGTATTTTTCTGCTCAGGTTGCCAAAAACAATTGAATTTGACCTGCCTCAGCAAGTTCTTTCACTCTTTTGTGCCTGAGTGTTAACTACCCATGAACGTTTTAACTGTCCAAACGTGGAACACATCTTTGACATAATCAGTCCCCATGTCAACAGCTGCAGTCTTACTGCATGCTACAAGTGGTGCCTAGAGTGTGAGGAATCCAATATGAGCTGCTGTTCTTCCTTTGAAGGAGCTTTACTGTGGAGTTAGAGATCTAGGTGAAGTAAACCACTAGGGAAGGAGGAAGATATGGGCTCAGTATAAGGGAAATGTTTCTAGGGGAGCAGGCTAGAATGATGAAGAGAGCCTAGTATTCGTTTAGAATCATACTTTGAATCCCCGCTCCACTACCTACCACATAAGTGCCTTTAGGCAGCTTACTTAACCTCACTGAGTTTATTTTCTCGTCTGTAAAGTGGGGATAAAATTATCTATATTACAGAGCTATTGGAAGGTTAATTGATGGTAATTAGATAATGAATTGAAATATTTAGTGCCTGCCTTCAGTACAAGATGATGGCGATCATTATTAATATAAAAAAGAACAATCATAAGCATATCTCCAATGAGGAGTTTATCTTAAATAACATTCCCTTTCCTCTCGGTCCCCTCACTCTGCTCTATTTTATGCTTAGTATCTATCAGCATATAAGTGTCTTCATATGTATTGTTTTCTACATCCACTATAATAGAAGACCCGTGAAAGCCAAGAGTTACTCTCTCTTGTTCCTGTTAGTCCAGAACCAGATGGCTATGCCAGCACATCATCAGAGTAGGCTCAGCAAATATTTGTTGGATAAATGGATGGTCCAGAGAAAGCATGGACTGTCCTTACCATTCAACTTATATGTATTGGGATTGTTCCCAGTGTCTAGAACTTGTCTGCTTGGGGCATTTGGATTTATTTATTGCCAGTTGGTAGTAATGTTGTAGAAATGTTGTAGGCATGAGATGAGTGATGGCACTAGATGACTTTTAAGATTCTTCCTATCTGCAGGGTCTGTGATTCGGAATTATCAGTTGGTATAGCATAGGCTGTTTATAGTGCAAAAATCAGAGAAAGGAAAGAGAATACTGAAGATAGACTAGATAGAAAAAACTGTGAAGAAAGTGGGACTGGGTGATCTCTGAAAGACGGTTAGTAATCAGACCCGCAAAGAGAATTTTTTTATACTGTTCATATTTTCAAACACACTGCTTATTTCATTCAGAAAGAACTTTGGGGGATAGTGGTAGAATCTTGTGGTGGATTATGTATTTTTTCCAGTTACAGGAAGCAAATTTCCCAGGTTGTTATTTTTCCCTGGAAAGCAACTATAGGAATTAAATGCAGTGCTAAACTTACTAATCCAAATTTTTGTTAAAGTCATTTGGGGTCTGATTTGGGTGTGAAATAAGAAGGCATTATCTTATATGTAGCTTCTCTGCTTGGGGTACTTGGATCCATAGTAGAACATTAAGAACTCCATGTGTTCTGGTAGGTTAGAGCCCAGAGGTTGTTTAATTCCAGGTCAGTGTATGATATAAACTAAACACCTAACTCAACACCTTCTAAGGAACGTCGTCAGTGGATGACTTACCAGGTGGCATATTTTCAGTGAGGAATCCAAGCTACACATGATACATTTGCTAACTTCCTGTATATTCTAAGATACTCAAGACTTAGGAACTGTTACAGACTTCCCATTTCCTAGTTATCTCTGTTGGTTAGTGGATTAGTCTGAAGAATATGCTTTCAAGTTTATTCCTCTGCCCTTTTAAGTCATTTTAATAAAAGGCCTTGTCTGTCTTTTATGACTCTTGGTCCATTCGTCTTCTCAGGCTGGATCTCCTTTTCAGTAAGATTTGTGGGTAGTACAAAAGAACCCTCTCAACTGGCATGTTTAGAAATGGTATTGATGGTTGGTCAGTTAGTTTTCAAAGGTGATTGAAGCAGAAAACCATAACAATGAGAAATTCTTCAAGTATTAAATTTTAACACAAAACGTAACAAGTGTGCCTTTTATTTGACGCAGAGGCGTGTGAGTGTGAGTTACACCAGTTTGAGTTCCAGGTCAGCTTACTTCCATAAACTACGTCCAAAAGCATTGGTTTCTGGTTTCATTTCCTTTAAGTTAGACTAGAACATGAATATTTGAACAGAAACTTACGTTTTAGAATTAACTTGCCCATTCCTATCAACAGTAGGAGTTCACCTCTAATGAGTCTTTAAAAAGCATAACTCTACCTATTTTGCATTCATATTTTATCAGTGGATATAATAGTTAATTATCTGAGCACAGTAACAAGAACAGCAGCTGTAAAAGGTATAGAAGCAGGCACAGCTGACACTCAGTGAGCGCACGGGTGCGTGGCTGGGAACAGGGGTGCGCCGAGGGAGCTGTTGGCCTCCAGGACTCAGTGTGAGGTGGGCCTCACCTGGATGTTTTGCAAAGGGGATGCCTAGTAACCTGGTGAACCGCTTAAGCAAGGGCTTACTTACAGAGCTTCTGTTTTGTTCATAATAAAAATACTGGGACTTCCCTGGTGGCGCGGTGGTTAAGAATTCGCCTGCCAATGCAGGGGACACGGGTTCGAGCCCTGGTCCGGGAAGATCCCACATGCCGCGGAGCAGCTAAGCCCGTGTGCCACAACTACTGAGCCCACGTGCCACAGTTACTGAAGCCCACACACCTAGAGCCCATGCTCCGCAACAAGCCACTGCAATGAGAAGCCCGTGCACCACAACGAAGAGTAGCCCCCACTCGCCGCAACTAGAGAAAGCCCGCACGCAGCAGCGAAGACCCAGTACAGCCAAAATTAAATAAACAAAATAAATAAATTTATTAAAAGTAAATAAGTAAAATTTAAAAATTAAAAATAAATTAAAAATAAAAATATTTTGCCTCTGTTTAATTGAGCTATGTTGGACAGCTAAAATATTAAACGAACCGAAACAAATTTCTAGGTTTTGGACATTATCAATCAAGAGAGAACATACTGAGGCTTGCAAATCAGTATCCACCTCTGTCCGTTTAGATTGTACTGGGTTGGCCAATACCTCACCACTCTGCCATCACTGGAAGGATTAGGTACCTTTAGATGTATGGGATACTAATAATCTACCAGATTCTAGACCTAGAACGGAGAGAGAAAGAAAAACTCTAGGGCTTCCCTGGTGGCGTGGTGGTTAAGAATCCACTTGCTAATGCAGGGGACATGGGTTTGAGCCCTGGTCCGGGAAGGTCCCATATGCCGCGGAGCAACTAAGCCTGTGCACCACAACTATTGAGCCTGTGCTCTAGAGCCCGCGAGCCACAACTACTGAAGCCCTCGCGCCTAGAGCCCGTGCTCCGCAACAAGAGAAGCCACCGCAGTGAGAAGCCCACGCACCGCAATGAAGAGTAGCCCCTGCTCGCCGCGACTAGAGAAAGCCCACGCGCAGCAACGAAGACCCAAGCAGCCAAAAATAAAATAAAACACAAAAAACTCTTAGAGTAGAATAATGCATTGTGTTAGGAGGATGTCAAATGTCATAAAATTAATCTCACTGAGTATTTATTTTGTTTGTATTTTTCTAGGCAATCGATAGCATTCATCAAGTGGGGGTTTATTGTCTTGCTCTGGTGCCTGCCAATACTCTGCCCAAAACTCCACTGGGAGGGATCCACATATCTCAGACGAAACAGCTCTTTCTGGAGGGATCGCTACATCCTTGTAATATCCTCATGTGCCCACATACATGCGTGACCAATTTGCCAAAACCCCGGCAAAAGCAACCAGGTAAGAATGCTGGCTTTGAAGGCATGACATTAAAACTGTAACTTGAAGAAGCTGAATTCTCTCAGCATGATGTTTTTCTCTAGAGTTGGACTTTACAAAGATTAGTAAGTAACATGAGAATCGTATCAGCTGACCAAAAGCAGGAAGGAGTGAGATTTTGTAAAATAGCTTTTCCAGGTTTACTGTTGGCTCAGTCTTCTGAGTAATTCTCAGTAGAGTGCCTCCATTTTCCCTGGATGTAAGGTATGGGGTCAAGGTGATCAGAATCCCACTGGCGGAGGTAGAATAGAGCAAGTCCCGTAAGGGAAGGTTCTGATAATAAGAAGAGCTAGTATTTATTGAGGCTTACTAAAAGCCAAATATGAGCTATACATTTTACAAATATGATCCTAGAGCTTCGCCCTCAGCTGTGGAAAGTAAAGTTCAGAAAAGTTAAGAATTGTGCCCAAAGTCATATAGCTGGTTAGTGACAGAGGTGAGATAAATAGCATGTTTTGCATTTGCCATATTCCTATGAATTCAAGATGCAAATAGAAGTATGTGAATTGCCATGTGAAACAAGGAAAAAACCAAATAGTCAATTTCACCATTTTGCCTAATTTCTGAACAAACCTAGGTTGTAGGGCTAATGAGTAGGAGACTAAAGGCAGGAGTAAGTGATTGATGGTCAGTCATGTTAAAATATCTGTTTAGGGCTTCCCTGGTGGCGCAGTGGTTGAGAGTCCGCCTGCCGATGCAGGGGACACGGGTTCGTGCCCCAGTCTGGGAAGATCCCACATGCCACGGAGCAGCTAGGCCCGAGAGCCATGGCTGCTGAGCCTGCGCGTCCGGAGCCTGTGCTCTGCAACGGGAGAGGCCACAACAGTGAGAGGCCCGCGTACCGCAAAAAAAAAAAAAAAATCTATTCAATCCAACATGAAGTGATTAAGTTTTATTGATGCTTTTTCATTTTAATTGAGAAGTTAATGAGAGCCTCCCAGTTTCTTGTATGCCTGGAAACACATGAGAGCCAAAATCTGGCCTTTACAGTTCCCACTGCTACCACATACACTCACACACACATAGACATAGTGGGAAGATTAGGAAGTCAAAGGGAAGTATCGCATTTAATTATATTTCCATTAAGACCGCTTTTGCTGAAAGGTAAATATGATGTACAATAATAAAATAAAAGGTAAGCCTCTGACTCTCTAGGATATTTTTATTAGGATATTACAATGTTAATCTGCTCTGCTTTGCAGTAGTTATTACTTCAGTGGTCTGGTGGCTGAAGATCATATCACATTTGGTTATATAGACGTTATTGTCAACTCACCAAGTAACCTTATCTTAGTAACAGTGTATATAGAGCTAAAGTATATATGATATTTATCAGTTTCTGCTAGTGGAAATGACAGTTTATGGAGGCTAATATTCTAAAGGGGCAGTTGGAATCAAGTCTGTACTAAGCAAGAAATATATAAAAAGAAGTATCTTCATATTTCCTGCCTACGTATCTGATGGACATGTAAAACATACAAATCCTTCTCCATCTTGTATTCTGTTATACTGAAGTCCTACATTTGTCATATGAGTAAAATCCTATTTTAAATAGCATGTAATCTAGAATTCCTTTAACAAAGCTTTCATTTCAGTAGATGCTTAAAGGATGCAACTCAGAGACATAGTAGTTGCTTAAAACATTGCTTTTGCTAGCCAGATTTCACCCAGTTTTACTAAATGACGAAACCTGTATAAAAGGTTTATTCCTAAGCCCTCATAGGCATAGCATCCACCTGTCTGATGAAAGCATTAGGTTTGGAGTCTGTGTTTTTGCTGTCTGTTGTGATGGTCTGCTAAGATCTTAGTGGAATGCTTATGGGTCAGACCAAAGCAGCTTGAAAATGTAGCATAGGGGGAACAGACATGATGTGGGGATAGCATGAGAGGATGGGGTTTAAGAAGAATACAGGAGCATAGAGATGGTTGGGAGTGAGGTAAAAAAGGAAAGGAGAGGAAAAGGAAGATAGAAACGGTGTTAAGGTAGCCCAGTGACAAAAATCTCATTGAGATGTCTGTTAAGCTGTCGTGTAAAGAATGGGAATGTGTTAGGACTGGTTTTGGCTGCACGTTTCAGATGAACATAACGGCTGCTTAAACAAGAGGCAAGTTTTTTCTTTCTCAAGTGAAAGAAATCCAGAGCTAGGCAGTCCAAGGCTAGGATGGAACTGGCTAGGAACCCTCAGTCACCGTTGGTCCAGCTTCCCATCTTATTGCGTTGGCATTGTTATCAGTTAACTATTGTTATAGATGTGCTGCATAACAAATAATCCTAAAACTCAGTGGTTTAAAGTAAGAAGCATTTATTTTTCACTCATGGAATGTGGATCTGCTGAACCTGGCTGGGATCCGCTGGCCTTGGCTTGGCTCCAGGCTGTAGGTTGGGTTCAGACCTGTTCCATGTGTGTCCTCATCATGGGACCAGCAGCTACCTGTGCCATATTTTCCTCAAGGCAGATGGCAAAAGCAAGAAGCAAGCCAAACCATACAAGCATACTGAAAGCTTCTGTTTGCTTCATGTTTCCTAACATTTTATTGTCCAGGACAAGTCAGACCAGGCCCAAAGTCAGTGGAGCAGAGAGGTATATACTCCTCTCATGTAATCCCAGTAAGGAAGACTTGTAAGAAAATCAAACAGTCTGCCACAGCCAGCCTTAGCATACTGCCTTAGGGTTCATTTAAGCTCCTGACCTCCAGCCATCAGTTCTACATTCCAGCTAGCAGGTGGGAGAAAACGACAAAGAAGGGAATACCCTTCCCCTTTAAACATATCTTCTAGAAATCGCACATATTACTTACTCTTACCTATTATTCTCCCACGCTAAAGAATATAGTCTTTATTCCAGGCATTTGCCCAGCTAAAAACTGGAGGTTGTGTTTTTAAGGAAAAAGAGGAGACTAGGGCTTGATGACTAGCAGTCTTTGCCAGTGGAAATTTATAGAATTTTGTGGAGAAAATAAGAAGACATATTACAGGTACAGCACAGTATCAGCAATTAGCCTCGTAGATGTTATTGCTTTCAGTAATTTTTCACTCTTTGACTCATAGTCTCAAGAAATACACACAGAAGGACCTCAAGAAATTACTGCTGAGTTATTTTTGTCATTTTAAATTACTCTGAAAAATTCACTTTTTAAAACATCACACCTTTATTAACTTTACATTGTGAGTTCAGGAATGGGCAACTTACACAGTCATATATAGTCTGTGTCCTGCCTATATAAAAAAGGCTGTCTCCAACATAATATATCTGTTAACGTATTATGCAGTCTCTTGGGAAAGAATTTTGCATATTGTATTGGATTGGCCAAAAAGTTCCTTCAGTTTTTAAGTAAAAATAAAAGACATTTTTCATTTTCACCAAGAACTTTATTGAACAGCATATTCACCATTTTGTTCCACTACCTTCTGCCATTTTTCAGGCAACTTCGTAATTCCATCTTCCCAAACCTTTTTCTTTTTGAGCAAAGAACGGTTCCAGGTGCCTTTTACAGTCTTCCAGGGAATTGAAACTTTTTCCATTAAGAGAATTTTGTTAAGACCGAAATAAATGGAAATCTGAAGGTGCAATGTCTGGTGAATACGGCGGGTGAATCAGAACTTCCCAGCCAAGCTGTAACAGTTTTTGCCTGGTCATCAAAGAAACGTGTTCTTGCGTTATCCTGATGGAAGATGATGCGTTTTCTGACTAATTCCTCTTTTTGTCGAGTGCTGCTTTCAACTGGTCAAATTGGAAACAGTACTTGTTGGAATTAGTCATTTGATTTTCCAGAAGGAGCTCATAATAGAGGACTCCCTTCCAATCCCACCATATACACAACATCACCTTTGGATGAAGACTAGCCTGTAGTGTGGTTGGTGGTGGTTCATTTCACTTGCCCCACAATCTCTTCTGTTCCACATTATTGTACAGTATCCACTTTTCATCTCCTGTCACGATTTGTTTTAAAAACGGAACGTTTTCATGACATTTCAGTAGAGAATCGTGAGCAGAAATACAGTCAAGAAGGTTTTTTTTGCTTAACTTATGTGGAACACAAACATCAAAGCAATTAACGTAACCAAGGTGGTGCAGAGGTTTTCAGCGCTTGATTTGGATATTTTGAGTATGTCAGCTATCTGCCGCGTGGTATAATGTTGATTGTTCTCAATGACTCGATTTGATCGCTATCAACTTCACCTGGTTTACTGAACCATGAAGCATCGTCCAGTGAGAAATCTCCAGCACTAAACTTTGCAAACCACTTTTGACATATTCAGTCAGTCACAGCACCTTCTTCATACACTGCACAAATCTTTCTATGCGTTTCAGTTGCGTTTTTACCTTTTTTGAAATAATAAAACATTATACGCCGAAAATGTTGTTTTTCCTTCTATCTTCAGTATTAAAATGGCTACACAAAAATTCACCAATTTTGATAAGTTTTTTTTTAAATGCACACTGATGTGACAGCTGTCATAATACAGTCTAACAAAATTGTTTCGAATGAACTTAAAGACAGCTAAGCACTACTAGAGAGCCATCTTACGGAAAAAACCAAACGAACCTTTTGGCCACCCAGTACTTAAAATTTCAGTGGACATACACTTTGTAGATGAAAACTGTTTAGCAGAGTATTGGAGTTCTTTACCCTTAGGGTGTGTTTTTTTTTTTTAGTTTAAAATTTTTCTTTAACTTTTCATTTTGAAGTAATTTCACTTACAAAAAAAGTTGCCAAACAGTAAAAGAATTGCCTTATACTCTTTACCCAGCTTCCCCACATATTTAAAAGTGATTCCATGATTTAAGTGATCTTGTTCCAGCTATTTCAGTACATTCATAATCAACAGATTTTGGCAATAAACGTTATTTAATATTAAAGCATAGCATCAGCATTATTCAAAACTCAGCTGGCAATAAATTTTGTTATGTTTTAGCTGTCTTCTTAGTTTCATACATTGGAGTCTAATCTTTAAGTGACCATCAGGAAAGGCATACAAAGCCCTAGCATTATTGAGAAAGGGAGAGTTTTCCTTTTTTATCTTGAGAAAGGGAGAGTTTTCACTTTTTTTTCCCCAAGTGGCAAGCCTCTGGAACAGTTGAAAATACCGTAATGAACACCCATATACCTTCCCCTAGATTCAGCAACTGTTAACTTTTTTTTTAACTGAATTCTTTGAAAGGAAATTGCAGACATCATGACACTACACCCCCAAATATTTCAGCAGTATATCTCTAGAGAACAAAAACATTCTCCTAAAATTTTCCTAATCAGCCACAATGCCATTATCCTATTAAGAAAGTTAACATTGAGCTTCCCTGGTGGCGCAGTGGTTGAGAGTCCGCCTGCCGATGCAGGGGACATGGGTTCGTGCCCCGGTCCGGGAAGGTCCCACATGCCGCAGAGTGGCTGGGCCCGTGAGCCATGGCCGCTGAGCCTGCGCGTCCGGAGCCTGTGCTCCGCAACGGGAGAGGCCTGCGTACCTCAAAAAAAGAAAAGAAAAGAAAAAAGAAAGCATTAATATAATCCTATCATTTAATAATACACAATCTATGTTCATATCTCTCCACCTGTTTATTATAGTAGCTGATTTTTTTTTAATCCAGTATCTAAAGTCACACATTGCTTTTGGCTGTCATGTCCTTTAACTTGAAAGCTCCCAAATCTGTTGTGTCTTCAAGACACGGACCTTTTTGAAGAATCCAGGCCAGTTGTCTTGTAGAATGTCCTACAATCTGGATTTCATTGCTCACTTAAAATAAAGCCCTTCTGATTTTCCTGATGAACTCACCCTCAGTCCTCATAGATGGCAGATTTCTTTTCAGACCAGATATTTATTACTGTTAAGCCCCCGTTAGGGTTTTATCCATGATTGGAACAGATGAAATGTATCAGTAGGAACCAGTGCAACCAACTGTCACCTTCTCGGAGTGAAAACTTCCCTCTCTACACAGTCCCTCCACCCCCCAATCCATGTCTCTCCTGTGGTCCTATTTTCTATTTTTCCATCACTTCCTGCTACCTGACATTATTTGTGTATGTGTTTATTGGTTGCCTTTCCCCGCTAGAATACAAGCTGTATGTCTTGTTTGCTACTTTGTCCCAGTGCCTAGAAGGGTGCTCAGTCGGTATTGGTTGAATGAACGTTTGAACCAGCTTTGGTCAGTCTGGAAATGCTTGGGGCTGGCGTGGGGGTGGTATGTAGCTTGAATCGCCATCTCCAGAGAGCTGATTTTTGCTTTTACTTACAGGCGTAGGCCCTGCTTCTGTGATGGTTGGGAATCTGGTTGCAGGAAAACGCATAGCACAAGCTGCAGGAAGGGATCTTGGGCAAATTGAAGAGAATGATTTAGTGAAGAAGGTAAGTGTTCCAGAAGTGTTGATTTTTACAAACAAGTCAAGGACAGAACCTACGCTTCAGGTAACAGATGGCAGATGCATTGTCCAGCTTCTTAAAAGTTGCTGACCATGATTCTTTTTTCTGCTTTATGACTTCAGCACCAATTTCTGGCGGAGATCTTACAGTGGCGAGCCCAGGCAACTCCTGACCACGTACTCTTCATGCTGTTAAATGCCAAGGTATTAAAAATGCAATTGTATGTCTAATCAGCTGGCTATTGTGAGAGTATCTTAGGCACACTTGATCTCTTTCTTTCATCAGAAAAGTTCTGTTGCCAACTCAGAGGAAGGAGTTGTTGCTTTCTCCTCGTTTTGATATATGAGGATAAATTGTGCAGTTATTTCAAGGTTGAAATGAGACCTCCTGGAGTGTTATTCAATACTGTCTCTTTTTTGTCACAATCAAGTTGTCTTTTTTCAGTTCTGATAGGAACCGTAGGACAACCATGTAATTACATAATCTACAGATAGACAGAATGCATTGTGTCAATGTAATTTTTAACCCAGTTTGACTTTTAATTCTTTGATTTCCACCAGAAATAAAATGACTTTAGATCAACATTTTAAAAACCAGTTGTTTCTAGTACATACTTAAATTATTTATTGCTAACATAAAAAGCAAATTGAAAATTATTCAAGAGTATGTTTAACTATTGCTTTCTAATGGATGGTTCGCCAGAATATTGTATTTTTTAAGTTATGCATTCCATGGGAGTCTGTTGAGATTTGTTTGTTTTAATGGTTGAGTCCGAAGCTGGTACTGTGACCACAGCATAGAACAGTATTTGTCAACAGCAGAGGGAAGACTGGAGGGCCTATTGGAGTCCCTTAGGGGACTTACCCAGATGGCCCCCTTCTGCCCCAGGCCCTGGATTCTGATAGTCTCTCCCTCCCTCCCTCTCTCCCTCCCTCCCTCTCTCCCTCCCTCCCTCTCTCCCTCCCTCCCTCCCTCCCTCCCTCTCTCTCTCTCTCTCTCTCTCTCTCTCTCTCTCTCTCTCTCTCTCTCTCTCTCTCTCTCACACACACACACACACACACACACACACACACACACACCACACACACACACATACACAGCTTTGAGAATTTATGCAGTGATAGAACCTGAGAGGGATATGCTGTGCATCTTAGCGAAAAGTCAGTTAAAATCTTAAGAACCGTTGCTCTATGGTAGAAAACTTTGGGACTTCCTTGCTCCACCTCTGCATGAAGTGGGCTTCTCTTCAAGTGCATGGATTGATTAGGGTCCTTCCATTTCAGTAAGAAGATGTCAATCCAGCTTGTTCCCCACTCCACTCCCAAGCTTGGCTACAGTTAAACTTATGGCCCTGTCAAATCATACTTCAGATCTATTTGTTAGTGTAAGTAAGTTGAAATTTGCTTCTTGGGTAGAGAAATAATATATATGGATGACTAAAGGACATGCAGTCCATCTATTCTTCTGCATATTCTAACATTTTACCTTGGATTAGCCCAGGCCACCAGAAAGCCTAGGAACCATACAACATTGTTCCCTTATGCCCAGAAAATGCTTCTTACTGAAGTTTAGTTTACTGCCGTACCAAGGACCAAAAAGAGAGCCATTGTAAGAAATGGCGTTATGAATTTAACCCTGATTTTAGCCAAAGGAATATTCATTTTAGTGTTATAACCTTAATGTCCAACAATAGACAATTGACTAAATAAATTATGGTATATAAACATGCAATACTATGCAGTCATTGAAAATAATGTTATAGAATAGTTGATGAACCAGAAAATAGTCATAATGTGGAAGTAGGAAAAGTAGGATATAAAACTTTAATAATAATTGAGTACTTACTGAAGACCCTGTCCTGGGTGCTTTCCATTTCATAGTTCATTTTAAGGTTAGGGGAACGGAGGCATAGAGACATGAAATCACTTGCCCAAGGTCGCAGGGCCCTAAGTGGTAGGACTAGGAAATTAGCTCCTTCATTTGAACCCAAACTAGCTTCAGAGCCCACATTCTTAGCCAATGCACTATACAGCCTCTGGCATAATATAGTATACCTTTTTTTTTTTAATGTTGCATGTGAATTTATATATAATACATACTCATTTGTTAAAAACCAGGAAAATATACAGCAAAAGTTAATAGTGGTTACATCTCATATTTACTAATCTATATTTCCAAATTTTCTATATTGAACTTGTACTACTTTATAGTAATGAAATTTAAAAGTTATTTTTAAAAGAAACAGCTCAGTAAACTTGTTTTTATCATGAGTTTTTTAAAGTTAAGTTACAATAATTAAAACAGTGTGGTATTGGCACGATATAGACAAATAACAGTTTGGTTTTATCTGGTAAAGTTGAAGGTGGGCATACCCATTGACCCAGCAATTCCATTTCTAGGGCTATACCTGACCAAAACTCATATATTTATGCACCAGGATATATGTATTAGAATGAATTGTCCATCAGCAGTAGAATGGATGAATAAATTGTGGTATGTTCATGCAGTTAAATACTGTGCAGCAACAAAAGCAAATGAACTATACACCTAAGCATGAGAGGTTAGATGACGCTTCATAGAATGTTGAGAGAAAGAAGCAAATCACAAAAAAATATATGTACAGTACAACTATGAAAATCAAATATTTCATAGGTGGTAAAAATATAAAGAAAAAGAAATTAGCCACTAACATTAAAAAGTCACGATAGTGGTTCCCTATGGAGGGAAGGAGAAGGCACCCATGAGGGTGCTTTTAAGCAGGGGTCTTTTTCACATCAGGCTGGTTCTTACACAGATGCTTGTTTTATATATATATATATATATTTTTTTTTTTTTTTTTTTTTTTTACCGGTACGCAGGCCTCTCACTGCTGTGGCCTCTTCCGTTGCGGAGCACAGGCTCCGGACGCGCAGGCTCAGCAGCCATGGCTCATGGTCCCAGCCGCTCCGCGGCACGTGGGATCCTCCCGAACCGGGGCACGAACCTGCGTGCCCTGCATCGGCAGGCGGACTCCCAACCACTGTGCCACCAGGGAAGCCCTATAATTTTTTATTAAGCTACACGTTCATATCTTATGCACTTTCACACTCGTGTGTTATATTTTACAAAGGCACAGGGGTTCAAAAAGCCCAGCTCGGTGAAACTTGAATTGGACAATAAGGGTATTTATGAAGACCCGCAGGAGAAATTATTCTCAGGACCAGGAATAATTGGCCATCTCCTAATCTGCTAACCTTTGTTAATTCACTGTTCGTGTTTTTGTTTACATCTCTGCTGTTAGAATACTCAGAGCCAAACTCGTGTTTTACACAAGTGTACTTGACCACATAGCCAGCGCCCTGACCTCACTCATGCCCTCGTCCTGCTTTCATTTCTTTTATTTTCCCCTCTTCTCTTATTTCTTCATGTAAATACAAAATTGCTATGTATTTTTAAAGCTATCTTAAATAAGAGAGACTGTAAATACATACGTTTGATTTAAGTTAATGTTGTTAGTCCCTAAGTACCTTCAAACATTGAGAAAGAAAAGGAATACCACACACGTCTTTTGGTGCTTGGGGAATTTTCACTGAACTTGATAGCTTGCTGCAGATAATCTAGCAAGGCACAAGCCTTCCATATAATGTCAGATTGGCTCTGTTTGTTACCGTTTTCCTTACTGGGCGTCAACCTGCTTATCCTTTCTTCTATTAACAGGGAACTACGGTGTGCACGGCCAGCTGCCTTCAGCTTCATAAGCGAGCAGAGAGGATTGCAGCAGTTCTTGGTGACAAGGGACATCTCAATGCAGGAGACAACGTTGTATTACTCTATCCACCTGGTAAGTGCTGGATTGGTAGACTAGACAAGCTCCATTGCTAGACTACAGACTCTAAGAGGACAGGAGCTCAGGGCTGCTATACATGACCACGTGGGCTGTGCGCACAGGCTCATGCCACGGGAACAGGCCTCTCCTCTCAGGGTTGTGCAGTGTGAGGGCTCTGCCAGGACCGGGTCTGTTGTATTTACTCTTGTATTTCCTGTCTTGTATAATACTCTTGTATTTCCAGGTACTGTCTAGCTCAGTGCCTGGCACTATGGTAAATATTGAATGAGTGAATGACAACTTCTTGACTTTTGGAAACACTCAAAAGAGACCCTTATTTCTAGGAGTGCTCAGGAACAGGACTCTTTCACCCAGTTTTCAAAAGCATGTTGTGTGTGAACTCTGACTTCACATTCTCCACATCGTAATTCGTGCTTACTGTCCCTCGATTATTACTGCATTCATCTTCCACGCTCTAATTCAGCAACCTCTTTACATCAAGAGGGACTCAGGGACTTCCCTGGTGGTGCAGTGGATGGGAATCCGCCTGCCAGTGCAAGGGACACGGGTTCAATCCCTGGTCCGGGAAGATCCCACATGCCGTGGAGCAACTAAGCCCATGCACCACAGCTACTGAGCCCTAGTGCCACAACTACTGAAACCCGCATGCCTAGAACCCGTGCACCGCTACAAAGAGTAGCCCCCACTTGCCACAACTAGAGAAAGCCCACGCGCAGCAACGAAGACCCAGTGCAGCCAAAAATAAAATTAAAGAAAAGAGGGACTCAGAATTACTTGATGAGTTTGGTATAAATATTAAAAATTTTAGGTGAAATATTTCAGTTGTCCCTTTCTTTAGTCTTCGGCCACCTAACTCATAAATCCAGCCTTCTGTGGTCTTTTATCCCTTTTACCTCATTTTACTGTAATTCTCACTTTGCTTTTTTATTTACATTGATACTAAGATTTCTTAGAAGGTCATCTGCTAAAGGAATTCCTCCTTGTTCCTGGGAGATTGTCTTCCATCTACCAATTAATCATGGTAATGGACCACAGCACTTCCCAAGGAGGCCACCCTTCGAGTCCTGATATTGCAGAGGCTTCGTATCAAGTGATGCCTTGCCTCCCTAAAACCTGCACCCACTGGGGGAGTGACATCTTGGGGGTCCAATTGCTGTTCACATAGCGGCCTTCTAAAGAGTGAAAGAAAGCTCAAGTGTTCCTCATCTCTCCTTTTCCCATTCTTTTATCTTCCAAGTGGAGCAGCCCTAATTTTTGCAGTTATTTCTCCTAGGTAATATCAAGTAATGATGTCAAAATACCTTCGTCAGGTATCTTTCAAGAGCTTACTTCTGAGCTCCTTTCTCGTTATTTATTCTTGGCTTCTCTATATTTTTTTTTAAGTTGTTTTATATGCATCCTTCTTTACCTTCTGTTTCTTCTAAATTTAAAAAATTTCTTCCGATAATGTCTCTGTTAAATTACGGTCTAGTGAACCCATCTGGCACATGATTTAATAAACTGGTTTTGGAATAAATAAATAAATTGGTTTTGGAAGCTCTGGCTTTTGCTTTCTCGGTGACAAACCAGGCAGCTAAGTGGCTCTGTCTTGCAGGCATCGAGTTAATCGCTGCGTTCTACGGCTCCCTGTATGCCGGGTGCATACCTGTGACCGTCCGACCTCCTCATGCTCAGAACCTCACAGCCACATTGCCCACCGTCCGCATGATTGTTGATGTAAGTGCCGGGTATAACTTGCCTTGTCCTCATCTCATAAAACCCAGAGTCAGACAGCTAAGCATCCTTACTCATTTTCCAGTCTAATTGAGTCAGGAAGTCGAATCTGTCTCCTGCAAACTACCTCCTTTTCCTTTATCTGATCAAAGTGACCAGCATTTTCCAGTGAAGGAATGTGGGGAAAGCAGTTTTTGGTGAGATACAGGATTGTGTTTTTATCATGAACATTAAGGAAGTGAAGCTGTCATTAGTATTTCTCCATGAAACTTATTTTTTTCCCTCTTCTTAAAAAAGTCCTAATATTTTTTCTGCACAGTAACCAAGGTAATTTTAAATGCCAAACTGAATTCTCCCCATGTCAGGTCACTTTTTGGGGGGTTAGTCTTATAAATTCGCTTGGTATAGTATTAAAGTATACTATAGTAGGAAAGTAAGATAAATCTTATTCTAATCATATCCTAATGTACTTTAAAGCAAAGAGTTACAAAGTTCCAATTTATGTCACATTTGTTTCTCTAAGAACTGCTGCTCCATCCCCAACTGGAGCCTGCAGTATAAAAGGTGCATTTGCCACAGATGATTTTACTACAAAGTTCAGTTTGGCAAAATGCCCTGGTTATATTCTGCAAAGTAGGCCGGAGCAGCAGGGAGGGGAGTTTCCTTCCACTGACACAGTTTGCGGGGTGAGGGAAGTTGGTCCCCATGCGTTTCCACGTGCGGGTGTGTGGGAGAGCTCGTTCCTCTGAGTGCACAGAGTCCCTCAAGTCCAGGGTATGTTCTAGGTCCGGTGTGTTTCACCATATTCCCTGGACTGTTGCAAACACTACCTCCTTCAGAGATGATCCTCCAACACCTCTCATTCCCTGAGTACTACGAAGTCCATGTTTCTATTTTATTATGGTCTTCATGAAATCAAGAGATCTGGGGATCCATACTGAGGTTATAACCATGGAATATTTGAGAATCACTGTTGTAAACAGTAACTTGTGTTATGAACAAGTCCATCATTCTAATTCAGTGTTACGCATTTTTCAGGACAAATGTAAGGGGAACACTGACCTCCATTGTCCTGTGTGTATTCTTTGAAAAGCTGGTACTGCCCTGTCCCAGTATGATGTGCGAGTTGCTTTTAGCAGCAGCCAGAGCCTATGGTGCTACACGGGGCTAAGCCTCATGGTGCTTATTTTTGTCCATTTGTTTCTAGGTCAGCAAAGCAGCCTGCATTCTCACCACACAGACCCTAATGAGGTTACTGAGGTCCCGAGAGGCAGCAGCAGCTGTGGATGTGAAAACCTGGCCAACTATCATTGACACAGGTGAAAGGGAGATTTCTCCAGAGGCATTGAGGGGGCAAGAACATTCACTCCCCGAGATTTCCTAGGTTCTCATACCAAAGGTGTTTACACAGCTCTTCCGTTGCAGCCCATTCCACCTGCTAAGACAGAGGCAAAACTTAATATCCACTCAGCTTGAGTTACCAAAGGACTGGATACTGCAACATCCAGATCCAGAGAAGCAGATCACAGTGTGCCAGAACTCTGGCGACAAAACGTGACTTGCTGTTACTCTTGGCATCGTCAAACGGTGGTTAGGTGTTTATGCCAGATGTGACCGTAGACATGTTGGGCTACATAAAGTATGGGGAGGATCTGACCCTTCTCTTCCAGATGTGATAGAGTTGGAATAGCATTGCACTAGGAGTCAGAAGACCTGGTTCTGGTTCAAGCTTCAGTCCTTATGTTCTGTATAACCTTGTCTGAGATGACCCTTTCCTAAAACACTACCTACCCTGGCCCGACTCACATATTTATTGAGAATATCAAATGCAACATAATATGAAAATACTTTGAAAACCATAAAGTGTATGAATTTTAGATGGTGTTCATACGAAAGAAGGGGGTAAGACTTTGGGATAGCTGGAGATGGTGGTGGAGGGGAGAGTGTGGGTTTTGGAGTTGGGCAGACAGGTGTAAATCCTCATCCTCTGTTACTCGTAACTACTTCATGGGGTCATGAAGATTAAATGACATAATGTAAAGCACCAGCATACAATCACAGTAATAACAACATCTAACTTGTTATTGAGCCCTTACCATGTGGCAGTCATGTAACATGTGTTACCTAATTTCCTCCTTCTACAACCCTATTAGATAGGTGCCAGTTTTAGCCTCATTTTACAGATAAGAAGACTGAGGCACAGGGAGGTTACGTAAGTAGCAGAACTGAAATTCAAACCCAGTCAGTTTGGCTCCCCTCCCAGCCCCTTAATCATTATCTCCTCCCTACCAGTTTTCAGTAAGTATCACGTAGTGTCCACTTCAGGGACATTTATGTGGATTTAAATGCAGGGATGACATCTATTTATGGTTATTGTGTCCAGATGCTGAGCTATATTTTTTTACATATGTTACTTAAGGATATACACAAAGTCATTTGTAATATGTAACACAAGTGGATTGTGTTGGTGTTAAATGATGTAGATAGATCTGCTGTGGTTACTGGACTCAGTCATGTTTCAGGAAGACCTGGAATGTGGTCTGCGATACAGACAACAGAAAGGTTTCTTTAGGTATTTGAGTGGCCCTTCCCTACACAGAGGTGGGTTGAAGGTGATAGAGAAAGTCTTTGGTTTGACCAGAGATGAGTGCCCAATGATACAGAGATTGAAAAGTCAGAGTCAGAATTGTTTCTTGATCTGGAAAGCCAAAGGAGCCATTGAGGAGGCATGGCTGGGGCCAGAGACATCCTTGATATCTTTGGATATGACATACTTATAAAGCAAATTTGGAGGGAAGGGAGAGGTTATCATAAAAGAGCAAAGGAAAATAATTCCCAATTCTAGATTATCATTCTTAAAATCAGTCATGTTACCTTGGAGAAAAACTGTCCAACTTTTAAAGCAGTCCATGGTTACTGTGACGTGTACTAAACTGTAAATAATGAACTTTAACTTGAAACCAGCATAACAACAAGTAAAGCTTCTTGAGTTGTCTTAAAGTGCTTTATATGAATTAACTTCCTAACAGTTCTGGGAGGGCAGGTATTATTACCACTTTAGAGATAAGGAAACAGACACAAAGAGGTTAAATAACATCAAGATGACATCACTGAGAGATGGCAGAGCTGGGATTTGAACACTGGCAGTCTGCTTCTTTAGCCTGTGTTTTCAGCTCCTATGGTATATTACCCCTCTCTAATCGTCTAGTAAATACATCTGCCTGATGTAGTTTCCTTGCTTATATTGTCTATTGGTGCCCTCAACCCCAGCCCTCCTCTAGGAGTGACATATGTGAGCCGGTTGGTTAAATACGAGAAGCCTCAGCTTTAGCAAATCCCAGAAGCTAAGTGTGGCCATAGCAAAGCCACAGAAGACCGGTGGAAGAGCAATGATTTGCGAGTTCCAACGTGTCTGATTTTTTTTTAATGTTACTGAAGTGTAGTTGATTTACAATGTTGTGTTTAATCTCTGCTGTACAGCGCAGTGACTCAGTTATACATATATATGTATTCTTTTTCACATTCTTTTCCATTATGGTTTACCGGAGGATACTGAATATAGTTCCCTGTGCTATACAGTAGGATCTTGTTGTCAACATGTCTGATTGACATCGGGTTTTTTCTTTTCCTTGCAGATGATCTACCCAGGAAAAGGTTACCTCAGCTGTACAAACCACCCACTCCTGAGATGCTGGCGTACCTTGATTTTAGTGTCTCCACAACTGGCATGCTTACGGGAGTGAAGGTAGAGTAGTTGGGATATATTTACTCTCTCACTGGATGCTGGTAAAGTGCCAGGGCTGCAAAAAATAGAGATGACCACTGCCCCAGGGACTTCAGATGGAGAGCCCAGCTGGTCGTACCAGAGACCAGGAGGCAGAGGATCAAGGGCCACTGCTATATTTAAATAAAAGCATTGGCTCTTCCGGAATAAGTTATCCCAAGGAATTTGTGTTATGAAGTGTTCTGAACCTAGCATAGAAGCCAACAGATAACACGAGTTAGTTCAAGCCAGTACGAAGTCATAGATTCGTATTTCATAAAACTCAGTATTGAGAAGTTAACAGATAGACTTACCCTTCAGTTAGACTTCGATTAGGCTTTTTGAAGCAATGAAAAATATACATCATTTTGAGGAGCTGGAGGGAATGTAAGCTTCTCAAAACTCTCATTAGAGCTGCTTTTCTGCCTGTGGGATGCCAGTTCCATCCTGTTCCATGTTCCTTACCTTCCAGATGTCCCACTCTGCGGTCAATGCTCTCTGTAGAGCCATCAAGCTCCAGTGCGAGTTGTATTCCTCTCGGCAGATCGCCATCTGCCTTGACCCTTACTGTGGACTTGGCTTTGCACTCTGGTGTCTCTGCAGGTAGGCATGGAAAAGCAAAGAAACAGAATGCATGGGAATATCTTTGGGGCTGTGAGCATCTCATCCTTCCATTTGCTCCCTTAATTTGGTAGAGTTTCAATAAAATGCTGATGCTTTCCAGAATTTGTGCATCTAATGTATCTTCGACATTTATCTGGTTTGTTTGTATTCCCTCTATTAGTTTTATGCCTCAGACAAAAGGGCAGTGATCTTACTGCCTCTTCTGTGCTCCATCCTGTCATCCTCATTTTAGAAGCAGAGCCAAGTAGAAGGATGACACTTGGGTGAAATGTCATACTGTGTCAGCCAGAATGCACCCCCTAGGCTTGGCAGGAAGGAATGTAATGAGATGGGTGACAGCATGTGGCTGGAAAGTAGCACATTGGCCACATTGTTCCTTGTGGGATAGCAGATCCCAACTCCTTCTACTCTCCTCCCAGAGGACCTCATCTCAGCCTGCATTTTCACCTCCTTGATGGGCATCTTCATGAATGCTTCACAGATGCCTCAATTCAACATCTTCCTTCTGTGTCCCCATTCTTCTTAGGATGGGCTCATCCACCTAGGTTAGGGGCCCACACTAGGAACTTGGGCTTTATCTTCAACTCTATATCTTTATGTCATACTTCCAATTAAATGTCAGATCCTTTGGCTCCATTATTCTTAAACCTATCTCTACATAAGAATCACCTAGGGGTCTATGAAAAAAAAAATTAATGGGGCTTCCCTAGACATACTAACCTAGATCTCCAGAGGTGGAAACCACAATTCCAGTATTTTTTTTTTAATACAGGATTCCTGGGCTCCTAGTTATTCTGGTCTATATTCAAGGTTTAGGAAGTTGAGGATTCACGGCTGGAGATTGTACATACAATACAGGACTCTTTCCTTTTTACAATACAGGATTCCTTCCTTTTTATCCTGGGTGCACTGTCAGGGTTCAAGCTCTCATCCTCTCTCACCTGGATTATTGCAGCCTCTCCTAACTGTCTCTCAGCCTTCAGTGACTCGTGTCTCCAATACCCGCTCCGTGTAACTAGCTTTACCCCAACTTCAAGCTATAGTGACAGCCTGCTGGGTAAATTCTAAACTCCTTGATATAATAATAGATCAGTGATTTCACAGTTTGGCCCTGACCCTTCTGGCTTCAGTTCTCACAACTCCCCAGGCATTCTATGCTTTAGTATTTCACTCTGGAATCCTATTTCTGACAACCTCACACACACCATGTAATTTTATATTGCCGTGCCTTTGCATATGCTCTTCCCTCTGCCTGGAATGCCCTCACCAGCTTCCCCATTTTTCCAGCCACTGTCAAATTCCTACTCATTCTTCAAGCCCGAGCTCAACTGTCGCCGACTCAGTGAAACACCTGCCGCCCCTTGTGTTCCCAGTTTGAATGACTTGCTCGTCATTCTGTGATCCTGATGGCCTTTATTCACATCTCAGTTACCACCTTCCACAGTCTGCTTTATTCTGTAGTTATTGTATCTTGTGAGTTGCATAGGAACAAGGCTGATTCTTAGACCTTTATATCTAATATGACCCAACCCTGTCCTTCATGCTCAGTAAATATTTGCTGAATTGATGGTGTTCTAGGATGAATTGATAATGTCAGCTCTTGCCTTTTTTCATTGCAGTGTCTATTCAGGTCACCAGTCCATCTTAATTCCTCCTATGGAGTTGGAAAACAACCTTTTCCTCTGGCTCTCCACGGTCAACCAGTACAAAATAAGAGACACTTTCTGCTCCTATTCAGTAATGGAGCTCTGCACCAAGGGGCTTGGAAACCAAGTGGAGGTGCTGAAGGTAAGAAGCAGCTGTAACCAGGAGACAGTCCTGAGAGAAATGGGCCAGGCGTGATGATACCCCACCTTGGGCTGGCCAGACATATCTGCCTGCTTTTTTTCTAGGCAAACAGGTGTTTGTAAACCTCAGGAAGTTTATCTCTTTCAGTTTCTAATTTAATGCACTCTTTCAGAGTTTAATCTGATTCTTACATTGTGGAGAAGAAGGTAAAACTGGTGAGGAGGCTGAACAGAAATGACTTTATGTGAAGATGAACAGAAACTGTGACCTCCAAGAGGATTTTTCCCAATAGAATTTGCAGCCTGAGAATCTCAGAGATTGGCGACTGCCCCAGAGATAAGGTCGCTCATTCATGAGTGTATCCCACGATCATATGTCTAACTGGCATGTGAGAGTCAAAAAACACTGAATTTTCTTTAGTAGAGAAATGTGACCTTAAGAATGAAAAAAAGAGATAAGAGGTTAGATATCTATGTTGCTAAATTTGTTTTTCTCTCAGTCCCGTCTCTGCATTTGAAATAGAGAGAAATGTAAGGTACAGAAATAAAGAGGGATTAAAAATATATTGCTGAAAACCTAAGATTTTTAGGTGAAAGAGGAAAGAAATAGAGAATGAGCATATTGACCTGTGGGTAATGACTTTAGTGGAATTCCTTGGCATTTTCTGAAAAGGCATATGTTTTCTCTGGGTGTCTGAGGTGAGAAAACATAGTTTCTTGGCTTTTCCTGACCAAAGAGATAGAGCAGTGGCCCTGCTTGTTCAGCACTTCTGTGATTCTGCTGACCTCGGCTCCTGTGCGTGGTGTCTTACAGACCAGGGGAATCAACCTCTCCTGCATCCGGACGTGTGTGGTGGTGGCTGAGGAGCGGCCCCGCATTACTCTCCAGCAGTCCTTCTCCAAGCTTTTCAAGGACATCGGTCTGTCCCCTCGGGCTGTCAGCACCACTTTTGGATCAAGAGTCAATGTAGCGATATGTTTGCAGGTGACTATCATGAAATCTTGCTTGTGTGGGGGGCTCAGAGCACAGGCTGCCACTTAGTTGCTGTAGGCCTCTGGGCTTTTTCTTTGGACTTCACTGTACCTTATTTTGTCCATCTGTAGAATGAACATGGTAGCATCGTCCTTCACAGGGTCGTTCTGTAGAACCACTGAGTTTCTAGGTGCCAAGCACTTGGAGCTGTGCCCGGCAATTAAGCTCTAATGTAAACGTTTACTCTAAGTAGTGGTTTTATGGTCCAGGACGATGAGTCGAGAAGATTTCTGAGTCCTATTTGAATTTTATTTATATGTTACCCTTTGTTTTCTGTCTCCTCCATCTTTTACGCCTTTTTTTTTTTTTTGCAAAAGAAGTACAAATAAGCCTGCATTCTTTTCTGCAGCCAGATGGCAATTTTGCCATGTTATCTTGGTGGGTAAATAACAGAAAAGAGGCTGAAATAACAGAAAAGAACTGAGTCTGATTTTATGTAGCTTGGAAGCTCGTAAGGCAAATACAGACATGGACAAGAGTGAGAGTCACAGAAGGTGGCGTAAATGGGTGGATACTTTCAGGTCCTCTGTGTCTGTGTCGGATGACTTTGGAGCAGCATCATGACGCTTGAACTTTGGAGCCCGTTGTGGGCCCCTTGCTGCCAGCTGGGGCCAGTGCTGGTTTTGAGAGTCCCATGCATGCTGGTCTGTTTCATCCCTGCCTTGAGTCCAGGGGTGAGGACCCTCCTCGGCCTGGTAACCTTTCAGTGCTGCTTTGGCCCCCAGCCTACTCTACTCTCCTGGGGGAGGAAAGGAAAGAAAGATGAGAAGAAAGCGGGGCCAGGAGTCTCTTTCGTTATAGCCCTGCCTCATCGTTCAAAATAGAGTTTGGATTTTTCATGTATGTGACTAAATTATCTATTTCTTGATTTGAAAATGTAAAATATGGAAATACCATTCAGTTAATTTAAAATAAACAATACATTTATTTTTCTTTAGGGAACCTCAGGGCCTGATCCAACTACTGTGTATGTAGATCTGAAATCATTAAGACATGACAGGTACAGTAGATTGGTTATGCTTACTTTCTGTTAGCGTTCCTAAGCATGAAAAGTTCTGAGCCTCGAGAAAGTCAGCTCTCCCCACTCCTTCCTTCTGTTGGTGTCTTCCGGGGGGATGGGAGAAGGGAAGAAATTCATTTTCATTATTAATACCTAATAAGGTTTTCATTTATAAGAAGAAAGCTTTAATTCTCACAGTTGCTGCACTGTTCTTTAATATTAAAATGTAACACTGGTATTTTGTAACATTTGACATAAATTACACTAAAATGGATAGACTCTTTGCTCTGGAAGTTTAAAAATAACTGAGACAGACAGAATAAATGAGGCAGAGTAGGGTTTTTGAAACAACACTTTATCTGAGCCCCAGGAATAAAAGCCTTCCTCCTCAGCAGCTCACAGGTGAATCGTAGCTATACGCCAAGGGGAGCTCCTGGCGGAGGGCTCTGGGACCTTTTCCTGAGTCCCACTGACTTGGGCTGTGTTCACAGTGTGGCCCGTGGCAGTGACCCAGGCTGCACAGGCAGAGCGTCTCTGGTGCTGTGATTTTCAGCCTGGGGAGAGTTTGTCCTCCAAAGGACATTTGACAGTGTCTGGAGACATATGTATTGTCACAACAAGGGGATGCTACTGACATCTAGTGGGTAGAGGCCTGGGATGTTGCTAAACATCCTACAGTGCACAGGATAGTGTCTCACAAAGAATTATAACAAAATATCTGACTCAAAATGTCAGTAATGCTGAGTTTGAGAAACTCTGCTCTGATGTGAGGAGAGATAGATTAGAGGTTTGGGGAGGCAGTGTAAATAGCTGTGGTAGATGCGGTGCAGTCATTTTTTTTTTTAAGGCTCTTATGTTGTAAATATTGTTTTTCTGCAGGGTTCGTCTTGTGGAACGGGGTGCCCCCCAGAGTTTGCTCCTCTCAGAGTCTGGAAAGGTAATTTGTTCTGTTAACCGTTGGGAAGGTGGTCTGTGTGTAGAAGTAGTTAGTTTTTGTTTTCTGTGGGGTGTTTTTTTGTTTGTTTGTTTGTTTGGCTGTGTTGGGTTTTCGTTGCTGCACGCAGGCTTTTTCTAGTTGTGGCGAGCGGGGGCTACTCTTCATTCCATTGTGTGGGCTTCAGTAATTCTGGCATGGGCTCTAGAGTGCAGGCTCAGTAGTTGTGGTGCATGGGCTTAGTTGCCCTGAGGCATGGCACATGGGATCTTCCCGGACCAGAGCTCAAACCCGTGTCCCCTACATTGGCAGGTGGATTCTTAACCACTGCGCCACCAGGGAAGTTCCCCCGGTTTATTTTTTATTTATTTTTTATTTTTTTTTGCGGTACGCGGGCCTCTCACTGTTGTGGCCTCTCCCGTTGCGGAGCACAGGCTCCGGACGCCCAGGCCCGGCGGCCGTGGCTCACGGGCCCAGCCGCTCCACGGCATGTGGGATCCTCCCAGACCGGGGCACGAACCTGTGTCCCCTGCATCGGCAGGCGGACTCAACCGCTGAGCCACCAGGGAAGCCCCCCGGTTTATTTTTGAGGTTGAATCTTGTTATACCTCTGTCTCCACTGAGCACGATCCCGTGAGCACCGTCTCCACTCCTGCCTTTGTACACTCCCTCACCTCACTAAAGAGATGGGGGCGGGGAACTGCATTTCCTAGAGGTCATTAGATTTAATTGAACCCCGTCTTTGTGTTTTCTCTTTGATTCTTAGATTTTACCTGGAGTGAAAGTAGTTATTGTTAATCCAGAGACCAAAGGCCCTGTTGGAGACTCTCACCTGGGAGAGGTATGTATAATATTCCCCTTTACTCTGAAGAGTCAGCAGTGAGACTTTAGGGTTCATATTTTAGAAGTCAGGAAACTGTGGATATAGCTTTTCCCTCATGGTGAATTTTTGAAAGTTTTCATCTTTCTCTGTGAGGCTCAAAACTGACATGGACAGAGGGGAAATTGAGACCAAGATGGAGTGAAGATTTAGGCACCGAAACTAGAACTAGTCCCAGATTGGTCCACTGACATACCCTTAACTGAAAAGGAAAATGGGCAAATCCCACCTGTTCCCACCTATTAAGGAGTGGAACTAAAAGGAGCCACAAATTTTAAATTTTTAAAATTTATACAAATTTTATATTTTATTCCAAAATGTATCCATTTTTGTATTAGTATAAAAATATTTAAGACTTAATTTTTCTTCCCCCAAATCCCTGAGAGACACTGATATCTCATCTCATAGCTCACTGGGAGCAATGTTGTGGGTGCACGAGGCAGATGACCCGGGCTCTGCCAGTTACCAGCTTCTTGTGATTGGGCAAGTTACTTAACGTCTCTGTCCTCAGTTTCCTCAACCATAAGTAATAATGGCACCCACCTAGTAGGATTGTGTGACAGTTAAATGCATTAATACCTGTATCTGTCATATATTTGGAACAGTGCCTGTCACACAGTGAATACTAGTTTTGTTACCATCGTCGGCTATTGCTGTGTTTACATTGTAAATTCAAATAGCCTGTAGTATTTTCCCGCGGTCTTCGTAACTTAGTTTCAGAGCATAGAAATGATCCCTTGATGCATTTGTGAGACTCTGAAAGAGGCTGAGAAATGAGCCAGGGAGGGCTTCCCTGGTGGCTCAGTGGTTAAGAATCCGCCTGCCAATGTAGGGAACATGGGTTCAAGCCCTGGTCCGGGAAGATCCCACATGCCGCGGAGCAACTACGCCCATATGCCACAACTACTGAGCCTGTGCTCTAGAGCCCGTGAGCCACAACTGCTGAGCCCACGTGCCACAACTACTGAAGCACGTGCACCTAGAGCCCATGCTCCTCAACAAGAAAAGCCACAGCAATGAGAAGCCCGTGCACCGCAATGAAGAGTAGCACCTGCTCGCTGCAACTAGAGAAAGCCCGTGCGTGGCAACGAAGACCCAACGCAGCCAAGGATAAATAAATAAATAAATTTATTTTTTAAAACAAGAAAGAAAGAAAGAAAGAAAGAAATGAGCCAGGGAGGCAATGTAGCCTCAAGGTTAAGAGCACGGCCTCTGTGGCCACCCAGGCTTGGGTGTAGGTTTCCTTGTTTCTGCATCTTAGGCAAGTTACTTAACTCCTTTTTTTTTTCATCTGTAAAATGGGAATAACAGTAGTACAAACTGTATTGTCATGTCATATATGTCAGGATTGATGGAGGTAAGGCATATAATACTGTTCAGCACATGGTAAACACTTGATAACTGACAGCTGCCTTTATTGTTGCAGCTGTGTTGTTACTATAAAAATGAGGTTAAAAAACCAAAATAGGGACTTCCCTGGTGGTCCAGTGGGTAAGACTCCGTGCTCCCTATGCAGGGGGCCCAGGTTCGATCCCTCGTCAGGGATCCCACATGCTGTAACTAAGATCCCATCCCAACTAAGAGTCCGCATGCCGCCACTAAAAGATCCCACAACTAAGACCCAGTGCAGCCAAAATTAATTAAATTAAGCCAAAATCATCTGTCCCAGAGAACTGAATTGATTCTGGCGAAATGTGACCAGTGCTTTTTCTTGTTGTAGATTTGGGTGAACAGTCCCCATACAGCCAGTGGCTATTACACCATCTATGACAGTGAGACTCTTCAAGCTGACCATTTCAACACCCGCCTCAGCTTTGGGGATCCTGCTCAGACCCTGTGGGCTCGAACAGGATACCTGGGTTTTGTCCGCCGGACCGAGCTCACAGCAGCCACCGGAGGTATCTTCAGCAGTTCCTCACCCCCGTCCTGCTGCGCTTTGCAGCCCCTAGCACGGGCTGGCCTTCCGCAGCCTGCCTTTGGATGTGGAGTGTGTGTGTTGAATTATTCCCTTCTCCGACTCTTGAACCCATACACGAACTTGTATTCATTTGAAGTAAGACTTTGCCCTCAAAGAGGACCCAGGGAATAAGCACTGGGGCCCCGTGTCAGCATCCCTGACCTGTGGGTTGGCTCGGCCAGGCAGTCATAGAGATGTGCCTGGTGATGGGTAGATGCCTCTGGCAGGACTCGGCCCTCAGCAAGCTCCTGGGACAGGTATTCCACCTTTAGTCCCTTGCTCCTAAGCCTTGCGAGTGGGAGGCAGTGCAGAGGAGCCAGCCTGCCGAAGCCCTCTGTCCCTTCAGCGGCTCACGTTGGACACGAGCCTGCTTGGCAGGGCTCTCGTGTAAGCAGCCCCCAGCCATCCTCTGCCCACTGGGCAGCCACAGTGAAGCCGTGACTTCAACCTTCCTGACGGCATGAATGGCCATTTTAAAATACCCAGCACCAATTGCATCATCCACACCCAGAACTGACACAGATCACTCACTGGACTTGAGCAGCTGGAACTGAGCCAAGTCACTTCTCCTTCGCCCCTTGCATGTGTTCCCCACTGACCAGCTCCAGAGTGTCTCCATATTTCACAGGGAAGTAGAATAACATACTGGTGGTGAGGGAAGCATGCCTAGCCAGGTGCCTTGGTTTGGAAGCCTACCTCTGTCATTTGCTGTATGACCTTGAGCACTCACTCAACCTCTCAGTTTCCTACCTGGAAAATGGGAGTGATAACGTTTCCTGCCTTGTGGAAATGATGTGAGATTAAATGACATAATGCCTTCAGGTGCCTGGGACAGTGACTGGCACCCAGAAAACACTCGAGAGTCATTAGCTACTCTTTCCGTTGTTTTTGTTACTACAGTCTTCAGCTCTTGTATGATGGGACTCTGCTGGCCTTCCTCATCCTTCTCTCTCCAACAGCTCCTAGCAGTTTGTTTTGCTAAATTTTTCAGAAATCTTCCTTTTCCTGAAAATACAACATTCTGTAGACCTAGCCAAATCATCTCTCTTCTTCTTTTCAGTATCTATATAGACATAAACCATGTAGCCTTGTGTATGCAGCGTGTGCATAAAATCTTTAAAAAAAGATTTCTGCAACGTCCTGCTGGATTACAAGCCTATTAATAACCAGGACTAGAGTCTCTGTGGAGTCCTTGAAGATGTCTAGGAACAATGACATATGTTCACTTCTTTTCCATCTCAAATCCTCTCCCCTCCTCCCCTCCCCAGCCATCATCTGGCTAATTCCTATTTATCCTTAAAAGCTCAGCATGGCTTCAGCTTTTCCCTTTCTGAACCCTTGAGCTGAGCTCGGGGAGGGGGGGCCCTAGTGCACACTCGGGTCGCTGGGCTGACCTCATCCCACCTGATGTCCATCCATAGGACATCTGTTGTGTGTGTGTTTCCCCCACTAGACAGTAAGTATCTTCAGAGCAGGAATCATGTTATATCATCTTTGTCTCCGCAGCACTAGGCACAATTCCTGGCACGTGGTAATAATAATAATGACGATAGCTAATGTTTTCAGCACTTACAGTGTACCAGGCATCATATTAACTCCCTTAAGTGAATTGAATCCTCACAGCAGCCATTTATTATTACCCCTGTCTCACAGAGGGGAAGCAGGACTCAGAGATTTAAGTTAATTCTCCACGTTACGGAGCTGGTGAGTGGTGGCGCCAGGTGGCGTGGCAGGCAGTCTGGACCCTGTGCTCTTAACTCCAACGATGTAGTACACTCAGTGCGTCTGATGAACCACGTTCCTCTTTCTCTCCCCATCAGAGCGTCACGATGCCTTGTACGTGGTGGGAGCTCTGGACGAGACACTGGAACTGCGAGGCCTGCGGTACCACCCCATCGACATCGAGACCTCGGTGTCTCGGATCCACAGGAGCATGGCCGAATGGTAAATCCCCTGCACAGCATAGGTTCCCCCGCAGCTGCGGTACCAGTTAAAGTTGCTCTGTAGTCAGCCGTCTGTAGCAGACCACCTACGGCTGTGGAACTCCAGGGGAGCCAGAAAATAAACGGACTGATCCTTGTCTGGCAGTGTGCCGTCTGCTAAGACAGGCTCCGTGGACTCGTGGTGGGGCTGGGTCCTTTTTAGTGGTAGGCGCTTACCGTTGGAAGGGACCTAACTGATCATCCGCCTCTAGAAAGTTGGTAGAGGGTGGTGGGAAGAACCATGACTTTCAGGTCAAAAGACCCAGCTGGAAGGCCCAGCGCTGCCAGTGTTCCCAAGGAAAGAGGCTGCTTTCCTCATCTGAAAATGCCTCCTCTGCTCCTTCCTGATTATCAGGAGGATCCAGTGAGAATGTGCTTTGTAAGCTATCAAATGGTAAGCAGATGAAAAGGACTGTTATTATTATCTGGTCCAGGTTCCCTCTTAGTGCGGGAATTCCCCCTACATTACCCCTGACAAAGGATCATCCGACCTCAACGTTGACTAAAAATTTCTTAAAATTAGAACTCTGTAGTTTTTACCTATTTGCTTTCATCGTGGATTCTTAACAGTACAGAATCCATCCAGTTTCTTTTTATACATGTTTAAGTCAGTGTGTCCTTCTCAGGTTTTTTTTTTTTTTTTCATGCAAAGTAGCCACAGTTCTTTTAATGGTTTGTTCATGCTTTCCAGATGCTTCTTTGTCTTGCTTTTGTCAGAGTCTCTCCTCTGAACAGACCTGAACAATGCCCATGAGGTGTAAGAACAACGCAGAGAAGTTGGGCGCCATGGTTACCCCCTAATTTTAACCATTTGACTTTTGATGCTACCAGATATTGTGTACATTTTTCTTAAGGACTGAATCTGTTTTTCAAAGCAGTTCAACACTGCAAAACACAAGTCAGGTCATACCTTCTAACCCAGCAAACCCCACTGAATGTAAGGCAACTTTCTACCTTATAGCACAATAGGAGAGAGCGTGTATGGGGCACTGAGTTCAGATGAGGCCAGGCCAACTCCCTTCCCGTTTGGTATTATAATATAGATAATAATCTTAGTCAAAGCTCTCATGTTGCAAATATCAAGAATTCTCTTCAAAACAACTTAAGCAAAAGAGAGTTCATGGACAGAATACCTGGTTATCTCAGAGGTTCCTAGAAGTCTCTGACCAGCTCTGGATCTCAAGAAAGGTAGAAACAAGGAATGGGAAGGCCATCAGGAACCACCGTCTTCTCACTTTCTAGAGCCATGTGGGCATCCACTTCATTCTTTCTCTCCTCCCTGAAGAGCCATTCTCTGTACTTCTCTGCACACCTGCTACCCCAGAACGTTCAGTCCACGTGTCCTCAGTTCAGGTGACCAGCTAACAACTTTCATTCCCACTTCCAAACTCCCAAGAGATTTTAAATGGCTCAGCTAATCAGCTGTGATCATAGGGGCAAGGTCATGTATTAAAGACGTGGCTGAGAGCCTTCTGGTTGGATCCAAGCGAGAAGGCAGTTCTCAGGGAAAATGGGGATAAGTCTTGGGCAGACACTGTAAGAGATGACATGTTAACTGAATGTCATTGAAATTTCAGTGCCGTGTTCACGTGGACCAACTTGCTCGTGGTGGTTGTGGAACTGTGTGGCTCTGAACAGGAGGCCCTAGATCTGGTTCCTTTAGTGACAAACGTCGTCCTGGAGGAGCATTACCTCATCGTGGGCGTCATAGTTGTGGTGGACCCAGGCGTTATCCCCATCAACTCCAGAGGAGAGAAGCAGAGGATGCACCTCCGTGACAGCTTCCTCGCTGACCAGCTGGACCCCATCTATGTGGCGTATAACATGTAGCCATCCTTGTGGGGACTGCAGGGGCCATCCTGCAAAACCACAGAACCAAAGACCCGTGACTAGGAGGAAGCTTTCATATGGTGTGAAATAAGCTGAGATGGCTACATTATATCCTTCATCTCATCCTGTGGGATTCTGCAATCACGTGACACACAGGAAAGGGGAATTCTGTGGTAGCAAATGAAAAAAATATTAACAGTCTGTTGGTCATGAGCTTTGACGTAGTGTGAGCAGCACGTTACTAAAGCAATTACATCCATGTTGCATTTTTTTCATCTGTTGTATATAGTTGTATTTTTATCTAATGCTGTTTTAGAATTTTGTAAGGGAGTTTAATGAATTCATGTGATGGGGTAGTCTGAGTTACACAGTTCCCCGCTCTGTACTGTATTTTGCCATTTTACCATAGTTAGACCTTCTGCGGGTTTTGTTAACACAGAACTACTTGGCTTACTTTCAGTTGACCCATAGCAAATCAGATAACCCACTGAATATGAGAATTACTTTATATATAGAAAATTCTTGATGGTAAAACATTTTGACCAGTGTTTTAAACATGTAAATAAGAATACACATAATTCAGCTAAAAATTGAAGAATTGGCTTGTATAGTTGTAACAACTAAAGTAGAAACATTTCTACTTTGAGAGAATCTCAGTATTCTCTGGATGCAGTGTAATTGAATAGGTGACTAAAAAGTGCAAATTGTTTGCAGGTTTTGCTGCACATTGTACTGTGTCTCTGTTGGCTGGTGTATTTTATAAACTGAAGCTGCCTATGTTTGTTTTTTAAGCTTGCATTCCCAGAATCAGCTTAAGCTTTTAAGAATTCAGCCTGTTTCTACAAACTGAATAATCTCAGCTGAAAAATCAACATGTTAGGAAAAGCTAAGATTCATTAGATCCCACCCAGTTCTAAGGAACCGGAATAACTCACTCCGGCCCCCAGTGTTGAAACCGTCTTTCACGTTTAGAATGACTGCATAAGAATTTAGAATTTCCTCTTTTCCAGGCCCATTGTATACTGTGTCAGCAGTTATACATCTAGCTTTTCTTTTCTGAGGACTGAAGAGCATCCTCTGTTCTTCCAGTTCACGAGGGCGGGGATTTTAAGAACAAGAGCAATAGGCTGGGAAGGCAGTGGGATCGATAGTCACGCGAAGGCATAAGGCCTCGTAACTGCATGTCTCAGAACTGACCGATTTGGGTTGCCAAAGTAGCCAGGCTTATGCTGAAATAGGGGAAGTCTGATGTATGCAAGAAACTCTTTTGAAATAACTGTGGTGCCCAGGCCAAGCGGACAGAGCCTGGGACTGAGTTTGGCCTCTGGCTCGGTTTCCTTTCTTTGGTCTGATACTTCACATATTTGAATATAGTTGAATTTTATTATTTTTTTCTTACAGAAATATTTTTTAAAATTAAAAAAAAAAACTCAAAGTGAACAGAGTTAACTTGTTAAATCAGAATGGTTCTCTTTGACCCACTCTGGTCTATTGTGTAAATATTTATTTAGACTATTTTAATAATACACATTATTTACCCCACTGTAACATCATGTAAACTAAATATGTTTTTAAACAATTTTTTAGACTTGTAATTACCCTGAAAATAAGGTTTATAATGCAAAGACCAGACCCTTCGCCACGGCAGCACTCCTGGGGGGCTGCCCTTACACAGTCTCATGACTCAAAGCCACTTTATTGCCTCCCTTTTACATAACCCTCTTTTCCTCCCAACTCGTTCTCCGCAGAGGGAAGACCTCAAGACATTTTCCAGTTCCAGATCTCTTTTTCAACATTTTGGATGCCGTTAACTTACACATGATGGGAGAGGTTCTAGGATGTACAGGAAAAAAGCACTTGCATTGGGGTAAGAAATCCAGTGACTAGCAGAGAAAACAGCCTGCTTATTTGGAAAGTAATTTTCTTAAGACAGTTTTTAATGATTCACTAATCAAAGCAAGGGACCCTGAGGATCTTCTATCTCCGTAATCCACAAGTTCTAAGAAAAAGGTATAAGGCAGAGTCTCTCCTATGGGTTGCTTTCATAATTCTCATTACACAAGTTAGGGTGTCTGCTAGAAATATACTGTGAGCCACATCTGTCATTTTAAAATTTCTAGTAACCACATTTTAAAAAGTAAAAAGAAACAGGTGAAATTGATTTTAATATATTATTTAGCACAATATATGAAAAATACTTCAACATGGGATCAATATAAAAAATTATTGAGATATTTTACTTTCTTTTTTTCATATTATGTCTTTGAAATCCAGTGTGTATTAAGCACATCTCAATTCGGACTAGCCATATTTCAAGTTTTCAGTAGCCACACATGGCTGTTGGCTACCATACTGGACTGTGCAGATTATACTCATTCCTTCAAATAAAATATTCCGTTAATCTCATGGTATGGCCAACTCCCAGTTATTTAGGGGCTGATTATCTAGTTTTGAAGTTCCTCAGGCCTCTGATTTATTGTTATTTTTTTTGCTTTCTGCCTTGTGGCTGCTTTATTTATCTTTTGCCTATCCCCCAAAGCCAGAATAAGCTGGTGGAGGAAAGAAAACTAAGATGCTAAGATGTGTCTTTCGGGAACTTCACCAGTAACTCTGGTAAAGTATCCTCTGGAAGGGGAAGAGAGTCAGTCATTAGTTTAGAGGTGTTTGTGGGATCATCTACAGATCTGATGCCTAGTCTGTTGCAGACTTGGTAAGAAAACTTTCTCTTGGTGACACAACGCTCTTAGTCTTTCCACACTAAGTAGAACCTTTGTGGTAGAACTGACTCTTAAGAGAGGCCCCAAAGGCCATTATTAATAGAAACAGCCTGGCCAAAACTTGGGAACATATTGTGTCTGGGTTTTTATGCCTGTGGGGAGTGGGGGTGGGGGCGGGGGGACTAAAGAATAGCAAGCCCTCATTTCAGATAAGAGAAACCTATTCATCTGAAAGTTTTTGAAACTCTTTCTGCCTCTCAGCAGAAGTAACAAGGTAGATCAGGAAGGGGCTTCCTCAGAACAAATGCCATCTCCTGCATCAGTGAGACCTTGGGAATGACCAGCATGCTAATGGGCATCAGTGAATCCACACTCTTTATTTCCTTCCTGCCTCATAAAGGGCCCCTGCTTTCCCCGTACCAGGTCCTCCTGAAGTTGTGCTGCCTCAGGCTGTTTAGGGACCATTGCCTGTCTGTTGGTCATAGGAGTGTCTCCTTAACTTTAGTCCCTGGGCAATGCTTGCTTAATGCTTTTGTTGAATCAACAAAGGGCCCGAGGCCTTAGGCTTTTTTGTTAAGGTCTGTGCCCCAGGCATGGTGCTCAATATCTTGGCCAAATAAATTACTTTCCTTGAATATCCAGGAATCTTTAGACTGAAGCAATGAGGAGTTATCACCTCACCCTCAAACTACAACATGATCTATGCCTTAGAGTTGTTTTTGTTGTCTGCTTTCGTGTAAAAACAAGAGTATTTGGAGCAAGCTGCAGTACTCCAAATACAAAATAGGCCTTTTCTTTATCATTCATTCAACATTTCTGGTTTAGGTCTATGTAGATGGGCCATGTTATTTGTCCAGAGGAAGAGAGTGTAAAGATATAAGAATAATTTTTTAGTCCTAAATGCTGTTTTGTTTATTTTTTGTCAAGATATTTACCAGTGTCAGATTCAAACTATAGTACTGTGTAATTATGTATAAAGTTTTTTTTTATTTATTTGAAATTAGACTAGATATACATTTTTAAATTTAACATCTGGCTGGACAGTGTTCTATTAACTCATTGAATGTGTTTCCTTTGTCTTGTGTTAATAAATATTGATGCCTGATTATGTTTAATGCTTCACACATCGGGAGAATTGATAAATTGGAATTAATAAATTTTAAATTTAACTTCAGATGGTAAGACCCAAAGATACCTGGAGAGGTCTAAGGAAAATGAACACAGAGATCCGAAGTTATAGCAAATCAGTTCTATAAAAGGAGGCCAGATTGAGGAACAATAGAGAGTCATTTTGAAAACTAATAAGCCTTTTGTCCAGACCAATTATAACTTAGTTTTCCTCCTACCCCTGTAGCATTTGGTAGTTTTTAACTATTGATCATACATGTTGTTATTATTTTTTAAAATCTGTAATTGGACTGGGTTTCAGCTTTTCTAAGGTAATATCTCATTTGCTCTCCCATTTCCTGGTTTCAAGAAACTTGATGGGAGTTTTTATCAAATTGAGCATATTCTCAGACACTGAAACTGGTCCTTGAATTACAGTCCAAGCTATTCAGGCAGCTGAGAACTTTTCTTTAACTTAATACACATTTATTGAGTGCCTACCCACTAGGCACAAGTCACTGTGATAACAACTGAAGCTAGAGAGAGAGAAACTCAAGTCACTGCCCTCAAGAAGATACAGGAAAACAATACACTATATTAAGGGTTGCGAGTAGAGGTGGACTGTGGGAGCAGGTAGAATAGGCACCCAATCCAGTGATGAAGGAGGATAATGAGGAATTCGGGCTGGAGGAGGTAACATCTGAACTGAGTCTTGAAGGATGAGCTATAGCCAAATAAAGGCAGCAAGTGGGGAGGCAGAGTTGTATATTCTGGAAACTGCAATTTATTATTAGGATGTAGGGTTTAAAGGGAGAAAAGTAAAAGATAACTATCTGTGGAGGTCTGAGCCAAGGACAGATCACTAAGGGCCTTGATGTGTCAAGCTAAGAATTTTGGACTTTTATCCAGAAGGCCAAAGAGAGCCAATGAGGTGTTTATAGCAAGGAAATAACATGCTCAGATTTGCAACATAGAAGATTATTCTGGTAGTCATGTAGAAAATGGATTGGTGCAGGTAGGGAAAGAAAGGTAAAACCTGGGACAGGGAGATCAGTTGAGAGGCCTTTGCAGAAACTGCAGTGATAGAGCAAAGCACTTTAACCAACGCAGTGACAGGATGGAGACCAGAGACAATGCATGTAAACTTGGAAGAGAGTAAGATGTCAATCGATAAGGAAGGAGGAATCCAAAATAACTTGTAGATTTCTGACGTCGGGAGTTAGGTAGATGTGGAGTCATTTACCAAGATAGGGAAAAAGGAGGAATGGATTTGGGAAAGAAGCTGCTGTGTTCCATGTTGGTCACGTTCATTTGAGGTGCTGTGGAGGTCCAACAGGCTGCTAAATATTTAGGTCTCTGCCTCGAGAGCTCTGGCCCAGAAATACACATTTGGGAGACATTCTTTTAAAAGTGGTAGTTGAAGCCATGGAACGGATGATAGTGCCAAGAAAGATCACGTATAGTGAGAAAAGGCCCAATGATGGAGCCGTAGGGAACACGGGCATTCAAAGCCTGAGGGAGGAAGAAGAATCCACAAAAGGGAGAAGGAATGACTGGAGAGATAGCGTCAAAACCAAGAAGGAGCTTGGGCATAGAAATCGAAGGACGAGTTTTAAAGAGGAGGGAGTGCCCAGCAGTGCCGAAGGCTACAATGAAGCTGAGAAAACAGGGACTGACTAGCGTCTGTGGTATCTGGCAACCAGGCAGTCACTGGTAACCTTGGTCAGAGCAGAAGCAGTGGCAGCTATGGGGGCAGGAGGCAGAAGACTGGTTCCGGAGAGGTGTGATGGAAAGTGTGACCAAACAGAGGCTACTCTTTTTAGAAGCTGTATCTACACATTGAAAGGAAAGAGATGGGATAGTAGTTAAACGAGGGATGTAGAATTGAGGGAGACTTTTTAAGACAGAAGAAATAAAATATTCCTGAGTAGAGGGAAAGTTTCCAAATAAAGCAATGAGGGATAATGGACAAAACAAGGTCACTGAGAAAGTAAGAGGGGTGGGGATCCAGAGAACAGGTGGAACGATTAGCCTTTAAGGGGAGGAAGCACATTTTTTCAAATAAAACTGGGAAGAGGCAAGATCCTGATAGTAGGAAGTTAGTAGAGGCCTACTACTGATGACCTCCTTCACTTCTCTGAATCTCCATTCTCAGTCTACAGAGATGAATATTCATTTCTGAGATAATCTCTAAAATAAATATGATAGAGCTGACAAAAAATAACATGGAATCTGCAAATAATGGGAATTCCTAAAAAGCAGATGTAAGAGGGAAATTTACATGAAACTCATAGAAACAAAGACTAAAAATAAAATAGTTGTATTCAACTAAAAAAAGAAAAAAGGGCCCTCTACAAAAGTAGAAGGAAGGAAATAATGAAAGGCAGAAATTAATAAATACAAATAAAGGAAATGTAAAAGGTTCAACAAAACCAGAAGCTGATTTCTTAAAAATAACCTAATCTCTAGTAAAACTTGTGTATGCACATGCACACACACACACACACACAAAAAAAAAAACTAGTAGGAAACACAAAGGAGAATATAACTACAGCTACAGTATTTTTTTAATCTTGAGGGATTATTATAATATTGCAGTAAATTTGAATTTTAAATGAAACATAATTTTCTAGAAACTATGCGATTTGAAAATTTCACTCAAGAAGTAGAAAAATCTGATTTTTACCAAACCCACAAGGAACAGGTAATCCTTTTTTCATATATAAAATAAAAAGCCACCCAATTCATCGTACAAAGTTAGTATAACCTTGATACCAAAATCAGACTAAGGCAGTGTTTTAAAAGTCTAAATAATCTCACTTGTGAAAAGATGCAAAATTATAAAATCTAGCTGTTTTGGTTATCTGCTATGTAGTACACTGCCCCAACTTGGTGGCATAAAACAAAGTCATGCATATATACATTCTGTGCATCATGAATTAGGGCACAGTGGGAACGTCTTATATCTGTCCCAAAATGTCTGGCCTCAGCTATGAGGACTCTTAGGTCTGGGGGGGATGATTTGAAAAGCTTGGGGCCAGAATCATCTAGACTTCTTTGCTCACATATCTGAAGCCCAGGCTGGGATAACTGGAAGACTGGACTCAACTGGGACTGTTGACCGAAGCACTTTAATGTAGCCTTTCCTCATAGCTAGGACTTCTTACAGCATGGCAATTGGGTTCTGAAAAGGAGCATCAGAAGAGGATCATGTTAAGCTGTAAATGTCTCATCCACTCTTGGAAGGCATGCATGTTCCTTCTGTTGCATTCTACTGCTCAGCCCAGATGCAAGAGAGATGACTCTACATCTTGATGAGAGAGAAGCAAAGTCACATTGCAAAGGAGCATGTGGTTTGGCAGATACCTCTGTGCATATGTCTGAAGATATTATATTGGAAAATTCAATCTTCCACACTAGCAAACCAAACCCAGTAGTGTATAAGAATTAATACATGAAAATCAAAGAGGGTCAAATCAAGGATGGTTCAATATTAGAGAAATCTGTTTATATAATACCTCTTATCAACAGCTTAAAAGAGAAAGCCATATGATTATCTCATCTCAACAGATTCAGGGGGGAAAAAAGGTAAACTTCAACATTGACTAATGGAAAAAATTCAAACAGCAAGGAATAGAAGAAGACTTTTTAAAAATTTTTTATTGAAGTATAGTGGATTTACAATGTGTTAGTTTCAGGTGTACAACAAAGTGATTAAGTTACATATATATGTATATATTCTTTTTTAGATTCTTTTCCATTATAGGTTATTATAAGATATTGAGTATAGTTCCCTGTGCTATATAGCTATACAGTAGAGGTCCTTGTTGGTTATCAATTTTTTATATATAGTAGTGTGTATATTTTAATCCTAAACTCCTAATTTATCCCTACCTGCCCCTTCACCTTTGGTAACCAAAAGTTTGTTTTCTATGTCTGTGAGTCTGTTTTTGTTTTGTAAATAAGCTCATTTGTATTATATTTTTAGATTCCACATACAAGCAATATTATATATTTTTCTTTCTCTCTCTGACTTACTTCACTCAGTATGATAATCTCTAGGTCCATCCATGTTGCTGCAAATGGAATGTTTTCATTTTCTTTGTGGCTGAGTAATATTCCATTATACATATGTATATATGTGCCATATCTTCTTTATCCATTCATCTGTCGATGGAGACTTAGGTTGCTTCCATGTCTTGGCTATTGTAAATAGTGCTGCTATGGTGCATGTATCTTTTCAAATTATAGTTTTCTCTGGATATATATGCCCAGGAGTGGGATCACTGAATCATATGGTAACTATATTTTTAGTTTTTTAAGGAACCTCCATAGTGTTCTCCATAGTGGTTGTACCAATTTACATTCCCACCAACCATGTAGGAAGGTTCCACACCCTCTCCAGCATTTATTATTTGTAGACTTCTTGATAATGGCCATTATGGCAGGTGTGAGGTGGTACCTCTTTGGAGTTTTGATTTGCATTTCTCTAATAATTAGAAATGTTGAACATCTTCTTATTTGCCTATTAACCATCTGTATGTCTTTGGAGAAATGTCTATTTAGATATTCTGCCCAATTTTTAATTGGGTTGGTCTTTTTTTGTTTTTTTTTTAAATATTGGGCTGTGTGAGCTGTTTGTGTATTTTGGAAATTAATCCCTTGTGGGTCACATCGTTTGCAAATATTTTCTCCCGTTCTGAGGGTTGTCTTTTCATCTTGTTTATGGTTTCCTTTGCTGTGCAAAAGCTTTTAAGTTTAATTAGATCCCATTTGTTTATTTTTGTTTTTATATCCATTACTCTAGGAGACAGATCCAAAAAAAATTTCTGTGATTTACATCAAAGAGTGTTGTGACTACATTTTCCTCTAGGAGTTTCATAGTATCCATTCTTACATTTAGGTCTTTAATCCATTCTGAGTTTATTTTTGTATATGGTGTTAGAAAACATTCTAATTTCATTCTTTTACATGTAGCTGTCCAGTTTTCCCAGCATCACTTATTGAGGAGACTGTCTTTTCTCCATTATATATTCTTGCCTCCTTTGTTGTAGATTAATTGACCATAGGTGCTTGGGTCTATTTTCTGGGCTTTCTATCCTGTTCCATTGATCTATATGTCTGCTTTTATGCCAGTACCATACTGTTTTCATTACTGTAGCTTTGTAGTATAGTCTGAAGTCAGGGAGCCTGATTCCTCTAGCTTCATTTTTCTTTCTCAAGATTGCTTTGGCTATTTGGGGTCTTTTGTGTTTCCATACAAATTTTTTTAACTTTGGGGAATTTCCCTGGCAGTCTAGTGGTTAGGACTCAGCGCTTTCACTGAAGTGGGCCTGGGTTCAATCCCTGGTCAGGGAACTAAGATCCAGCAAGCTGCATGGCGTGGCCAAAAAAAATTTTTTTTAATTAAAAAAAAATAATAAACATTTTTTTGTTTTAGTTCTGTGGAAAATGCCTTTGGAATTTGATATGGATTGCACTGAATCTATAGATTGCCTTGGTAGTATGGTCATTTCAATAGTATTGATTCTTCCAATCCAAGAACATGGTATATATTTCCGTCTGTTTGTGTTGTCTTCAATTTCTTTAAGCAGCGTCTTCTAGTTTTCAGAGTACAGGACTTTTGCCTCCTTAGGTAGGTTTATTCTTCGGTGTTTTATTCTTTTTGATGTGATGGTAAATAGGATAGTTTCCTGTTTGCAGATGACATGATACTATACATAGAAAATCCTAAAGACTCTACCAGAAAACTACTACATCTCATCAATGAATTCGGTAAAGTTTCAGGATACAAAATTAATATACAGAAATCTGTTGCATTTCTATAAACTAACAGTGGAATAGCAGAAAGAGAAATTAAGGCTTCTTTGATAGATAGATCATCTGTTACAAAACTACAATAAAAAATACTTAATGGTGATACTTTAGAAGCACTACCATGAAAGTCAAGATTATGATGAGGATGCTTACTGTCTATCACTGTTTCTATTCAGCATTGTACTTAATATTATAGCTAGCATAATTAGGGGAAAGAGAATGAGCTATATGAATTGCATACAAAGGAAGAAAAACATTAATATTTGTAGACAGTATGATAGTCTGTGTTGAAAATACAAGAGAATCTACAAATTTAAACAAATAGGAATTTAGCAAGATTGCTGAATACAGGATAAACATATAAATATCAATAGCATATGTCTCTAGTTTATGATAATGGTGGAGTTAACTTGGTCAGATTAACCCTCCCAAAGATAGAAGTAACTACATTTGAAAAATGAAATGCAATAGGTGACATTTGTGTGTTTGTGACTTTGTGTCTGAGGACATCCCCATAACTCCAAATAGCTTAAGTGGTAGAGAGCCACACCCTATTGGCTTAAGGTGTAAAAGGACAGAGTCTCAGGTTGGCAGAGCAGCCAGAGAGTAGTTAGGTGAGAAATCTATGCAGGGAGAAAGCCTCAGAAGATGTAAGTCCCCAAATCTGCATATAGAATCTGTCAGAATCTTTGACTAATAGCTAAACTAAATTATGTGGAGAAAAACCCAGAGTTCCTGGTGAAACAGAGCATCAGCTAGAAGCTGAAAGAGTTAAGCAGAGATTTCAGCCATTGTCCATGACAGAGGAAAACGAGATGGGAAGTTAAGCCCTCTCAAATTAACTGCCTTCTGGAATAAAAATCACTCTGTAAAAGAGTATAATCCATCCCAATGATAAAAGTACTAGAAACCTGAAGAAACAGAAAAATATGACTCATACTTAAGGAAAAAGAAAATCAGTCGATAGATACCAACTGCAAGATCACTCAGATGTTGCAATTAGTAGTCAAGAGCTTTAAATCAGCCATTATATATATATATATATATACACACACATACATACATACATACTGGGACTTAAAGGGAAGTATACACAAATGGATAAACAGATAGGGAATCTAGCAGAGAAATAGGAACTATAAAAAAGAAATGGAAATTCTAGGACTGAAAAGTACAATATTGAAATGAAAAATTGAGGAACTTAATGAGCTTAACAACAGATTGAAGATGGTATAATAAAGAATAAATGGGGCTTCCCTGGGTGGCGCAGTGGTTGAGAATCTGCCTGCCAATGCAGGGGACACGGGTTCGAGCCCTGGTCCGGGAAGATCCCACATGCCGTGGAGCAACTAAGCCCATGCGCCACAACTACTGAGCCCACATGCCACAACTTCTGAAGCCCACGCTCCTAGAGCCTGTGCTCTGCAGCAAAAGCCACCGCAATAAGAAGCCCATGCACCGCAACAAAGAGTAGCCCCTGCTCTCCACAACTAGAGAAAGGCTGCGTGCAGCAACAAAGACCCAACACAGCCAAAAATAAATAAATAAAATAAATTTATTTTTTTAAAAAAAGAATAAGTGGACTTGATGACTGATTATCAGTCTGAAGAACAAAGAGAAAAAAGACTGAAGAAAAAAATAATGAAGAAAGCTTTAGAGTCCTTTGGAGTTCCAGGTGGGAAAGAGAATGGGACATAAAAAAATATGTGCAGAGGACTTCCCTGGCAGTCTGGTGGTTAAGACTCTGTGCTCCCAATGCAGGAGGCATGGGTTCACTCCCTGCTCAGGGAAATAAGATCCTGCATGCCACACGGTGCGGCCAAAAAAATAAAATTAAAAAATGTGCAGAAATAGTGGCAAAGCTCCCCATATTTGGAAAGACATATATTTACAAACTGAAGAAACTCCAGGAACCCCAAGTGGTATATAGAAAACCACACTTAAACATGATCAAGGGCAAACAGCTAAACTTCAATAAAGCAAAAGTCTTAAAAGTAGCCAAGGGGAAGTGACACATTATATACAGGAGAACAATGATACAATTAATAGCCAACTTCTCATTAGTAATAACAGAAGCCACAAGAACACGGAATGATATATTTAGAGTGCTGGAAGGAAAAAAAAAAAGCTATCCAGTTCTATAACTCATCAGACTATCCTTCAAACATGAAGGTGAAACCTCAATCTGATAAAGACCATCTATAAAAACAAATTCACTGCTTACACCACACTTAATAGTGAAAAACAGGATGATTTCTCCCTAAGGTTGGGAACAAGGCAAGAAAGTCTGTTCTTACCACTTTTATTCAACATTGAATAAAAGGCAATTAGGCAAGGAAAAGAAACAAAAGGCATCCAGATTGAACAAGAAAAATTAAGGCTATCTCTAGTCCCAGATGAAATGACTTGTATATATGAAATCCTAAGGAATACACACACCCAAACTATTAAGTTCAGCAAGGTTGCAGAATACAAGATCAATAAAAAAGACATTATTTCTATTTACTAGCCACGAACATTCCAAAAATGAAATTTTAAAACCAATTCTAGGACTTCCCTGATGGCTCAGTGGTTAAGAATCTGCCTGCCAATGAAGGGGACACGGGTTCGAGCCCTGGTCTGGGAAGATCCCACATGCCGTGGAGGAACGAAGCCCATGCACCACGACCACTGAGCCTGCACTCTAGAGCCCGCGAGCCACAACTACTGGAGCCTACATGCCACAACTACTGGAGCCCACATGCCTAGAGCCCGTGCTCCACAACAAGAGAAGCCAGCAAGATGAGAAGCCTGCACACTGCAACGAAGAGTGGCCCCTGCTCGCTGCAACTAGAGAAAGCCCGCGCGCAGCAATGAAGACCCAACGCAGCCATAAATAAATAAATAAATAAATTTTTTAAAAAATTCTATTTAAAATAGCATCAAAAGGAATAAAATATTACTTATTATAACCAAAGTACAAACTTGTATACTAAAAACTATGAAATCATTGATAGAAACTAAAGACCTAAACAAACGGAAGTTCATCCCCATGTTCATGGATTGGAAGATTTAATATTGTTAGGATGGCAATATTCCCCAAATTGATCTACAGATTCAATGCAATCTCTATCAAAATCCCAGCTGACTATTTTGCAGAAATGGATAGAGTGATCCTAGAATTCATCTGGAAATGTAAGGGACTCAGAGTAGTCAAAACAATCTTGGAAAAGAATAATTAAGTTGGAGTGCTTACACGTCCATATTTCAAAACCTACTACAAAGCTATAATAAGGAGAGTGTGATACTGGCATAAGGATAGACCTATCAATCAGTGGAATAAAATTGAAAGTCCAGAAATGGGAAAACCTCTGAAACTGTCCCCAACCCAGCCAAGTTAATAAAACAATAACAATATTAATATTGCATCTCAGGGGGGAATGGTGGAGATTAGTGCCATTCATAAGAATGTCAGATTCAGAGGCGTTGGTCCTTATTTAAATTCACCAGTCTGGTCCCTGCAGAAATTCTTGGATCCTGGGGGATGGCAGTGCACTACTGCAAATTCAGCCAGATAGTAGACCCAATTATAGCTGTTGTATCTTTGCTAGATCAGATTAATAAGGTCTCAGGTACCTGGTATGTACCCATTGATTTGACAAATGTGTCTTTTTGTATTCCAATGAAGAAAGAAAATCAGTTCTCATAACAAGGAAAATAATTTGCAACTATGTGTGGTGATGGATGGTAACTAGACTTATTGTGGTGATCATTTTGTAATATACACATATATTGAATCTGAAAACTAACATAATGCTATATGTCAATTATATCTAATTTTTTTTTAATTTTTTAAAGAATCAGAAGTAGTTCACATTCACATAGAAGGGACAGGAACATACATTTATAGCTTTGCCCCAGAATTACATTACCTGACATCACTCTGATCAGACAGACAGAACGAGAAGTGGTTAGTACACTGAAGGTCTTGGTAAGCTGCACGCAATCCAGAGGATGGGAAATAAACTCTATGAAAGATTCAGAGGTCTAGTGGTCAGCGGCGGGCTGACATATCCCCTAAGACAGAAAAAAAACAAATGACTGCATCTTGCATCCCCTTTCTCAAAGAAGGAAGCACACTCTTTGGTAAGCAGGCCTCTTCAGGTTCTGGGGACAGTACGTTCTACGCCTAGTAATACTGCTCTGCCTAGTAATAATGCCCATGAAAAAGTAATACCAGGTGACAGCTTTAAGTCAGGCGTGGAGTCATATGATATTGCAGATTCCATGGAGGTGACAGTCGTGGAAAAAGAAGCAGTGGGAAGTTGATGGCAAGACCCAGCAGGAGAATCACAATGCAAGCTATTGAAATCCAGGAGCAAGAATATGCCAGTTGTAGTAGAGAATTGTAAGCCTTTTGTAAATAGCGACTGGTGTGCTACTGGGCCATGATAGAGATGGAAAACTTGACCAGGGGACCCCAAGTGACTATGCATCTGGAACTGGCCATCATTGGCTGGATTCTGTCAAATGCACCAAGTTGTAAAGTCAGATGGGCCCAACACCAAGACATCATAAGACAGGAACATTACACCTAGGACCAAGCCTAAGCAGAATCAGAGGACACAAGCAATATGCGTGCAGAGACAACCCAGAACCCACTGTTACCCACTGCAGTTGCACCTAAGTGTTCTTCACTCAGCTCACACCTATGGCCATAGTGGTGCATGGGGGTGGCTCCAGCTGAAGCAGGTGTAGAAAGCCTGTTTGGCTATGGGTGGGTTCTGACCATTTTCAGGGGTAACTTTGAAAGGCAGTTGCAGTGGAAATCTTCCCAATTGGCAGATATTAATGTGATCACCCATTTTGTGTGGAAGGAGAAGTGGCTCAAAGTGAGAATATATATGAACTCATGGGCAGTGGCAAATGGCCTAGCCAGTTGGTCAGTGTCTTAAAAGGAAAAAGACTGGAAGATTGGCTGCAACAAGGTCTGCAGTAGAGGTATATGGATGGATATAGGGGAGGGAAGACAGATGATGAAGATCTTTGCTTCATATATCAATGCCCATGAAAAAGAATTCACCATGGAGGAGACACTGAACATCCTAATAGAATGACTTGGCTGGTTGATGTCAGCCACATACGGGCCATCTCAGTATTGGCACAATAAGCACATGAATGGAATAGATACAGTGGTAGAGATGGAGGCTATGCCCAATGGCACGGACTCCCACTTACCAAGGCTGACGTAGCTACTGCTGTCTCTGAATCTTCACGTAAATATTGACAGAGACCAACACTGAGCTCCCAAGGTGGCACTATTTATTTAGGAGACTAACTGGCCACTTGATAGTAAGTTGACAACACTAGGCTTCCTCCATCCTAGAAGGGCTAGTGATTTGTTCTCATGTGAATAGACTTACCTTTTCTGGATAAGAATTTGACCATCCTGCCCTCTGAGCCTCCCTCAGCATCACTACCTGGGGGCTCACAAAGGGGCATGATACTTGCAGGCTGCTCTGACCAACATAAAGAAGTTTCCTCCAGTAAGCCGAATGTCATTTCCAAGCTGTCTTGCTACAACTCTGTCATCATAATCTTGAAGGTAAATAACTTGACTGCATACACTCCAACTAGCACAATAACTAGTACTTGTCCATTGCAGGATTTTTCTAGTGGAACCAGCTAGGAGTCTACTGCAGTTCACAATGCAAGAAATAGTGATAGGTTGGATTTAGGGGATAGTGGTGAGGTACACAGAAAGGGAGGAGGTCACATGGAAATAATTTCTCCTGTATCCAGGTGTATTAGTTAGGATTCTAGAAATAATAGCAATCAAAGTAAGCCAGTTTAAATAGAAAAGTGCTATTCATTAGAATGACAAAGGGTGGCTCATGGAACCTAAGGGCTGAGGCAGGCAGCAGGTTCTAGAACTGGGGCCTACAAAGCCACTGGGTAGCTCTCAGCTCATCTGCATCATTCACAGATGGAAGAGGCTCATTACAAAGCTCCTAAGCTTTAGGATCATTTAACTAGAGAAAGACTAATTTTTGTCCAAAGACAAATTTCCATAGGGGAGACTCTGATGGCCCAGCTTGGGTCAGGTGCCCGCTGTTGGTAAGATATGGATGACTGTGAGAAGTTTCCATAAAAAGGAGGAGGGATAGATGGACAGCCCTGTAGTTGTCCACTACTCCAAGGGCCTCACAGACTAGCTCTAGGAGTTCAATTCAAGCATAGTTAAGATGAAGCAGCAAAGTTTCAGAGCTAAGTTATCTGGGACAACTCTGTTTTAGGAGTGTTAGCTGAAACAGTACTATTGTAGTTCATACAATTCCTGCAGGCATTTAGGACCTATCCGTATTTAGGTTTTTAATTTTTGTATTTATTTTTTAATTTTTGGCTGCATTGGGTGTTTGTTGCTGCACGTGGGCTTTCTCTAGTTGCGGTAAGCGGGGGCTACTCTTCATTGCAGTGCACGGGCTTCTCACTGTGGTGGCTTCTCTTGTTGCTGAGCATAGGCTCTAGGCGGCATGGGCTTCAGTAGTTGTGGCACGCAGGCCCTGGAGCGTACGGGCTTCAGTAGCTGGGGCTCGCGGGCTGTAGAGCACAGGCTCAGTAGTTGTGGTGCACAGGCTTAGTTGCTCCGTGGCACATGGGAACTTCCCAGACCAGGGACTGAACCCATGTCCCCTGCATTGGCAGGCAGATTCTTAACCACTGCGCCACCAGGGAAGTCCCCTTAGTTAGGTTTTCCTGCGAGTTTACACTTGAGTATTGAAAAAGGACAAAACAACAACAAAAAAATTAAGCCTATTTTTAGACCACAAAGCCTACATTTACCAGCTTTAAATAATTTCTGCCTTTTGAGAGCTACCCTGTTCCAGATACTGTTTCACAGCTCTCAAGTCCTCCACTCCAGCTCAGTCCTCTTGTTAACCCATGAGGCTTCTCAGGGTGTGCAGCCAATTCATGTTTTTAGCTAAGTTTCCAGCAGTTATATTGCAGTATCTTCCATACTAATATCCAACATTTATTTAGTGCTTACTCTGTGTCAGGCATTGGCTCTAACTTTACAGGTGTTAAACTCATTCAATCTACAAAACTCCATGGGATAGGTAGTATTGTTAAACCCATTTCATTATAATGTCCCTCTCTCCTAACTAGAAAACAGTACTGCAGGAGAGCCCATGAGGTGTCACCACTGGCTTGACCAGTTTATTTTAAAAGTTACCTTTGAAAGGTAATTGAAAGTTAAATTTCTTTGTTTCACTCTACTTCCTCCCTTCTGAAGTCAAAGAACTGTCCATCTGGTTTTTAAAACTCTTACTATTTGGATAGAACTATGTGCATCATAACCAATACTTTTTTTTTTTCTTCATCTTCAGTTATTCCTCAAGTTGCAGAAGAGTAGTAGGTACAGCTTGTGACACTTCTATGAGAAACAAGGCCAGTGGAAATACTTGTGAGTGGCAGTGTTGCACAGCATAATATTTGATTTAGACTTAAGATACTTTATGGGTGGAAGAGGAACTAAAGAAGGAGCAGTCCATTAACATTTTGAAGGTTTCAGTAATTTAGTTTCTTTTGATGGTTGACGTTTTTCAGTCTCCCCATCCCTCTTGTCCTGATCAACATTTGTTAAGCATTCTGTCTTCTAAGGAAGAAACAACTGAACAAGAAAAGAACAATAAACTTAGAACCAGCCTCCCAGCCATTAATATTCTGGATTCTAGAACGACTGTCGCTGGACTTTGTTAATCATGAAAGGCCGACGTCTGAGAATCTCTTCTCCACACCTTACTTTTATAGGGCACTTTGCTTTTCTGTGATATATGACATTTTGATTCTTTAAATAATGTTGGGATATGGGATGAGTATTACACTTTTCCCAACTTTGATAAGAAGAGACACTTAAGAGAGGCTGGGTGATTTGCCTAATCAAAAATGTAAAGTAAGGGCAGTTGCCTATTGTAGGTTTTAATAGGTAGTCAATGAACGACAACTGATAAACATTAGTGAGTTCTTAGGACAGTCGGGCAGAGTAACTCTTGAGCTTTAAATCACATCATCTGGTCCTAAAGGTCAAACCAGGAACGGCTCTATCCACTCAATCAGTTTTACTTGGAGATCTCAAACTAGTAAAATTTCAGAAAAATTCTTGAACTTTCTATCAAGAGCAAACTGAAAGGTTTATCATTTGTTGTTTATTATCACTAGAAAGCCATCAAAGATTTTGCAAGGAAATGAATAAAGAAAAAAAATCAGAATAATGCATAATCCCTTCTCCATAAAGGTAGACACACATTAAAAAAATTTTTTTTAAGTTTCTGTAATGTATTAAAATGACGGTGTGATTTTATTTTACGACACTCGATCGTACGTAACTGTTTTCTAGTTTAAAAGCTGGGGTAAATCTGTGCTTCAGCGTGACACACTTAAGTCCCACTAACACACTAACCCTACGAGTACCATGTGGGTGTGGCTTTTTAATCCTTTCACGTGTGTTGAAAGATACAACTCTTAACGCAGATTTCCGGGATTAACATTAGTCTGGGTGGTAAGAAAAGCTGAGGACAAGCCTTCAAGCTTCAAGTCACTCTGTCTACAAGAGGCGGGCAGGTCAGGCGTGGGTCAAGGCCGGGGAGGACTACACCTCTAGGCCACAGCAAGTAGGGGCTGAGCGCGACGCCCCAACCGAAGAAAACTGCCCCACACCGAGCGGTCTCCTGACACCCCGAGCAGGTGCCGGCCTCCGAAAACACGTGTGGGAGCAGTGAGGACGGAGCTCCTGAAGTAAAAAGGAACCGCAGGTAACTGTTACGCCCCGCTCTCGCCAGAATAACACCTCCGCGATACTAACTCACCACACCGGAGTGCCCCGGCACAAGATGGCGGCGCGTCACGTGCGCAACGCGGTGACGTAGGACGGCGGCTCGCAAGGAGGGACGGCCCTAACCTCACCCCCCACGCTTAGTTACTCAGTTTTGCCCCCCTTCCCTCCCCCGCCCCCGGCCTGGTGTAGATCATGCCGCCAGTGGCGGCCCTGACTGCCGAGGAAACGGTAGCCTAGGACAGTTAGCTGTTACGTGACACTGATTCTCCCCGCCCCGCCTGACCCCCGAGAAAGAGGCACGTCCCCGCCAAGTGAGGGGGTGGGGAAGTGGGTAGTGAATTCGGATCCACCTGGGAGGGGGGAGTGGAAGTTCCCACCCCGGACTGCGGCGAGGCGGCAGCCACAGGTAAGCAGGGGGCGGGGGTGGGACGGGCTCCCGTGTCCCCGGGCAAGGGGAGGGCGCGGGGGCGCGGCGCCGGCGGGGACGCCAAGCCGGGTTGCGCGCCTGGTGGGGGTCGCGCGGGGCGGCCAAGGTGGGGGAGGGGCGCGGAGGGCGCGCGGCGGAAGGGGGAGGGGCTGCTCGCGGTTCCGGTTCTCCTGCCTTGGCGCCCGGTGCCCCTTCAGTCGACGGTCTCCTCCTTCCTCCCTCTCGCCTGCTGCCCCCCCCAATGAAAAATAAACCGAAGACCTCCTGCCGCAGGGTGGCTTTCGCCTCTGAAGCCGCCGCTCTGTGGCCCAAGGCGAGCGCCCTCCGTCGAAGGTCTCGGGGTTGGGGCGGGAGCCGCGGGGAGGGCGGCGTGGCCTTGGCCTCCGCGCGTCTTCCGCCGAGCGCGGCCCGCGACCGGTTATCTCCGCCCGGGACCCCGCAGAGCGCGCCGGGCGCCCTCGGGGTGCGGGGCCCAGGACGCTCGCTGTGTGGGCAGAGCCAGCCCTTATCCGCTGGGAGCTTCCAGTCGAGTGGGGAGACGTAGAATAATCACACACACCCTAAATAATCACGGAAAGGTGCAGCCGGCAGGCGAGGAAGGGGAGTGTGGAGTGACAGAGCTCGTCTGTTTACCCCCGGACAGACGATCAAACTGAGCAAACGTTCTCTTTGATTTTCTCCTGTATCACGAAAGTAAGCATGGTATTTCATAGCGTCAACTACGCCGTGGAGCGTCCCCCTTGATCTCTTTACAGTTATTGTAGATGTTAATCACTAGTTGTTTTGTCAGCTTTTGAGGCGTAATGGGCTAAAATAGTCATTGGGAGCCTTTACGTTTCTGAGGCTTATTCATCATAGATTTGGCAAGCATCTGTCAAACTGGCCTCGTTTGTGGTTAAGAGTTGGTACACTATGTTTGCTTATGTTCGCAAAATTCGTTTTATCCTGAAAATTTCATTACCAACAGAAATATGCAGTTTTATTAAAATGCTGTTTTTCCTATAGACTTTATAATATGCAGTTTACTCGGTGTCTCAATTAGAATCACTACTGTGTTGCTAAGACGAGTATGTTAGGTCTGTTATTTGCAGTTGTCCTTTAAGGTTCGGCTTCGTCTGTGCTACATCTGTGCAGTACTACTGTATCGCCAGTAGGTGGTAGTACCTTCAAAAAATGCTTTTTTTTTTTTTTCACATGTCATCCCATTTATTTATACTAATGAATTTTCAGCTCTAAAGTAGGGTGTTGTGCCTGAATTTTCCTGTTCCTAAAGCTAGGCTGGAGTAATTGTCTAAAGATATTTTGTTAACCATTATTTCTATCAGTTTTAAGTAGGTAAACCCAACTAAACACATTGATTTATTCAGCAGTAGTTAAGTGCAAGGTATTATATTGGGAACAGGAAGTGGTCTTTGACTCCCTAGAGCTTGCATTCTGGTAGAGAGACAGAAAACAGGCCATTACTATACTGTGATAATAAGTGCCATGAAAGGTGGGGGAAGCATGTGCTGTGGGGATACAGCCAAAGCTTCTAGACCAGTCTAAAGGAGTCATGAAAGTTTGCCTGGAACTATAACTTATAGGAATAGGCCGCTTGAAGAGGAATAGTGTTTCTGGCAGACGGAATAGCATACATGAAAGCCTGAAGGTGAGAGAAAGCAGCGCAGGCACATTTGAAGATCTGAAACAAATTCAGTATGACTAATAGCAATTTTGAGGGGAGATTGTGAGTTAAGTTGTGGAAATGTTGAGCAAGAGACTTCTTGCCCACAGGCTTCTACATCATCTGTAGGTGGAGAAACTTAAGACCCTCTTCATTCATCAGATGAGAAAACTATATTTGTTGATGTTTACTATTTTACTGCATACGTGACAGTCTGCTGGGCACAGAGCATACATTCACAAGATAGAGGCCCTGTTCTTAGGCACCTTAAGACTGGCGAAAACAGACATGCCTATAAACACAGTTCAGAATGTTAAGTAACCTCATTAGAAATATCTGCAAGGCACAGTGGAACAAGCATTAAGGAAGGAAGGACCTAGAGCAGTTGGGAACATAATGTTTGGGATGAAACTTTGAAAATGAGGAGTTTGCCAGGTGGACGACTTGGGGATGTGAAGGTATTCTTGGAAGAGGGACAGTGTGGAATGAAAGAACATGGATTTTGGCTTAAAACAGTTCTGGCTTCAGATCTTGCATTCACATCTTACTGTGAGATCCACAGAAATGGCAATTCCTTTGATCCTCAGTTTACACATCTCTAAAATAGGGAATCCAAAAACATAATAATAAAGAATCCAGGTGATGATATATAAAGAACTCTTAGTTTAGTGCCTAGCATATGTTCGTTTCTTAACAAGCTTTCTTAAAGTGCCATGCCTTTACTTTAACATTCTTCATATGTCAGCAGGATCGCAGCCTGCTGTGATTTAGCTCCCCAAATTCATTCCCATTGATGGTACTTTTTTTTTCTTCTTTCAGTCTGTTTATTTTATTCATTTGAAATCCAGTTCGATTCTTTTTTTTTTTTTTTTTGCCACGCTGCGTGGCTTGCAAGATTTTAGTTCCCCAAACAGGGATTGAACCCTGGGGCCACGGCGGTGAAAGCACCGAGTCCTAACCACTGGACTGCCAGGGAACTACCCCATTGATGGTACTTTTGAAGCTGTGTTTCACTGCCCACTTGTGATTCTGCCCAACTTGGGATTGTTTCATGTTAAGCTTCCATCTGCTGCCTTGGGCTTACTTTATTTTTACAGAAAATGTATGCATAAAATTCTGTGTTGAGCAAGTTTTTAACAGATTGTTAATCTTAACCTTAATTTTAGGAATAATAGCTTTAAAAAGTAAGCAAATAAAGGTTACACATTCTGATAACGTCACTAAAAAACTATGTATGTATTGTTAATAATGAGCCGAAGGTATAAAGGCTGCTTTCATTTTGGAAAAAAAACTGATTGGTTAATTCCTCTTTTAAAAAATCATAGAGGGCTTCCCTGGTGGCGAAGTGGTTGAGAGTCCGCCTGCCGATGCAGGGGACGCGGGTTCGTGCCCCGGTCCGGGAAGATCCCACATGCCACGGAGCGGCTGGGCCCGTGAGCCATGGCTGCTGAGCCTGCGCGTCCGGAGCCTGTGCTCCGCAACGGGAGAGGCCACAACAGTGGGAGGCCCGAGTACCGCAAAAAAAAAAAACAAAACAGAAAATAGACTGTCTTCTTTTCTGTAGGAAATATAGTTGTAGTAATTGTCCAAAGTGTTATTTGCTGACTGTAGTGGCTTTTACTATGAAATGTCAGATGTTTTGTTGATGATGTTAGTTTCCATTAGATATAAAATTTCTTAATAATATTCTTATGGGGGAAAATCAGTGAGTCACAGTGAAACAGAAAAGTATCATTTTCAGTAATTTAACAAGGTATTATAAAATCTTTTATAGTTTCTTTCAGTGCTTTAGCACTACATCTTTTTTTTTTCTCTCTGCTCTATATTCTTATGTCTTCTGAAATGGAGTGTTTAAAAAGGCATTTTCAGTAGCGATAGTATGTAGAAAGTATAAAATTCCATCTTTGATGCTGTCTGTATGTTCAGTCTTTGGAATTACACTTCTCTTAGTGTAGATTAAAAATCACTGCACTCTTCCTAAAGAAGGGACTATATATAGCTTAAAAGCAGTTCAAGCAGTTCCCTTAAAAGCAGTTCAAACAAGGGGAACACTAGATGAACTTGTCAAAATTTAAAGTTTTAAAATCATAGTTACTGGAAACATTTGTATCAAAATGAAAGAAATAAAATTTATATGAAGAAATAATATAGGGTAATAAGGAAAACACAAGATCTGATAGATGGATGGACAACTAATATGAACAGAGAGCTCACATAACTAATAGAGAATTAAAGAAATGTAAAACAATGTACCATTTTCCATCTATCAGGTTAGTCATGACTAAAAAATTCACTGGACTTCCCTGGCGGTCCAGCGGTTAAGACTTCACCTTCCAATGCAATGGGTGCAGGTTCGATCCCTGGTCAGGGACCTAAGATCCCATATACCTCGGGGCCAAAAAACCAAAACATAAGAAGCAATACTGTAACAAATTCAATAAAGACTTTAAAAAAAAACCCTGAATTCTTAAAAAAAAAAAAAAAAAATTCCCATTGCTTTCTCATGTGCTTCTGGTGGATTGTAATTCTTTCAGAAAACCTTAAATATTCATTCTCCTTAACCAAGTAATTCTCATTTTTAGAATATATCCTATGGAAATAATTTTAATTACAGAAAAAGCTTTATATGCTAAACATATTAATCTCAGTATTGTTTTGTTTGGTAAAAAAATGTGAATTATGTACATTCACTGGATGGAATATTATGTAGCATTTAAATATGTTTCTATTTGAAACCTAGAAAATATTTGTGATAAATGAAAACAGGATACAAAATTGTACGTACAGTATGTTTATGATTTTTTAAAAGTTGTGGAAAGAGAAGACTGAAAAGAAATTAGACAATATTATAATTAAGTTTTTATCATCCATTCTCTTTCTGTTCTATATTTTCCATGTTAGAAAAAAAGGCTCATGACATATTTAGAGGGAAAAGCATTAGAAGCACTTTATGTTTGAGGTGATTTTATACCTTTTCTCAATGGCTAAAAACAGTAGCATCAATCCAGAGTTAAGAATGAATTTATTTTCTGCTGTCCAAAACGGGAAAAAAAAAGAGAAGAAAGAATATGCAGGCTTAAACTTCACAATTATTAAATTAATGATGCTAAGGGCTAAGTACCTAGTTGCCCCCTCTCTCTCTAAAAATTCTTTGAATTGTGGTAAAATACACATAAAATAAAATTTACTATCATAACCATTTTGAAGTATACAATTCAGTAGTGTTAAGTACATTACATTATTGTGGTGCCAATATACAGAACTTTTTCATACCCATTAAACAACTACCCATCTCCCCTCCCTCCAGTCCCTATTAAGCACCATTCTACTGTTTCTATCGGTTTGACTACTAAGTACCTTAAATAAGTGAAAGCATTCAGAATTTGTCTTTTTGTGACTGGTTTATTTTACTTAACGTATGTCCACAAAGTTCATTCATGTTGTCACATGTGTCACAATTTCCTTTCCTTTCTTTTTAAAGCTGAATAATATGCCATTGTATATGTATATCACATTTTGTTTATTCATTCATCCACTGATGAATATTTGAGTTGCTTCCACCTTTTGGCTATTGTTAATAATTCTCCTATGCACATAGGTGTACGAATATCTCTGTAAGACCCTGCTTTCAATTCTTTTGGATATACACCCCAAAATGGGATTGCTGGATCGTATAGTAATTCTATCTTTAATTTTTTGGGTTACCACCATATTCTCCATAGTGACCGCACCATTCTACACTCCCAACCAACAGTGCACAAACGTTTCAGTTTCTCCACATCGTTGCTAACACTTACTTTCTGTTTTTTTTAAAAAAAATATTAGCCATCCTAATGGGTGTGAGGTGATATCTTAATGTAGTTTTGATTTGCATTTCCCTAATAATTAGTGAAATTGAGCATCTTTTCATTTGTTTGCTGGCCGGCCCTCTCTCTTTTTATGTCTTTTCACATAATTAGAAAAACCTTAAATTCTACCCAAATCTTTTACCAGCCTCTTTCTACGTAGTTCTCCTATTTGACATATTCCATCTCTCATAACCCATTTATTCTCATTCTTACCCAGCCTACATGTCCTGCAATTGATTATCTAGATCATCTAGATCTTCAGAAACTCCTTAGTTATGGTTTCATTTATTTATTTATTCTGTTCAACCTTTGCTCAATAAGTTCTCTATATTAAACTATGTATGCAATTAGAAACTGTTCCCTAGGGGACTTCCCTGGCAGTCCAGTGGTTAAGACTCCGCACTTCCACTGCAGGGGGTACAGGTTCAATCCCTGGTCGGGAACTAAGATCCCACATGTTGCAGGCCAAAGAAAGAAAAGAAAAGAAAAACTGTTCCGTAGAATGTAGAAAAGAATGCTTGGGCTTCCCTGGTGGTTAAGAATCCGCCTGCTAATGCAGGGGACACAGGTTCGAGCCCTGGTCCGGGAAGATCCCACATGCCATGGAGCAACTAAACCCGTGCGCCACAACTACTGAGCCTGCGCTCTAGAGCCTGTGCTCCGCAACAAGAGAAGCCACCACAATGAGAAGCTCGCGCACCGCAACGAAGAGTAGCACCCGCTTGCTGCAACTAGAGAAAGCCCACACGCAGCAACGAAGACCCAAGAAAGCCAAAAATAAATTAAAAAATTTTTATTTTAATTTAAAGGAAAGAAAAAAGAAAAGAATGCTTGTGTTCCTGCACAGAAGACTATCTTATGTATACCATTTATTAAATTTAAACATGTTCATGTGGATCAAAATTCAAAAAATTTAAAGGAAAATCTCTTTTCTCTCTCTGTACCGTAGCTACCAATTCTCTTCCGTGGAGGTAACCAAGTTACCAATTTTCAAGCAACTATAGAGTATACTATCCATATTCTGTAGCACTTTTTATTTTCCATTTTAAAAGCTCTTATCATAGGTCACTACACACCCAGAGCGAAGGTGTGGAAACATGAGTCTGGATAAATTGAGCTCAGCCCTTAGTATAGAAAAGCCTGTTTTGTTCCTCTTAAAAAGTGTGCATGTTAAGAAAAGAAATGTCTTAAGATTTTTTGAAAATGAAGTTAGAAAGCATCTTTTAACTTTTTTTTTCCCCTTACAGTTGATTATGGAAGATTCTCACAAGAATAACGCTTCAGAGACAGCACCTCAGTCTGGTTCAACAGTTCAGGGAGCTCATATTTCTCATATTCCTCAACAGGTAAGGCAGGAACGAGCCAAAACATTGAACCAGTTAGGAATATTTGTTATGCAGATTAAGCTGTTGTTGCAGATCACCAATTACTAACGTTCAAAAAAAGAACCAAGCAAAAGAGAAAAAAACCCCCGTAAAATGTTGAAATGTATGGAAGGAAGGAATTATCTGATTTAAATATCTTGTCAAGATCATTCAGTTTTATTTTCTGTTATAACATATTTAGTGTTTTAACATGTATATACTTCTCAAAACTTGGGGAGGTAGAGTTCATTTTATGCGGTACATGATTATTTTAGGTTTTTTTTCAGACTAATTTTGTTGCTGCATAAGACAAATGAAAAATTATTTGGCCCTTTGGGCTGACTTGAAATAGAGACTAATAGTTTCAGGAGGCAGACCATCTTCAATTCAACAGATGTATTGTGGATATAAAAGAAATATTTTTGCTGAACTGGAAAATAGGCATATTCATTAGAGAATTTAAATTGACAGACATGCATATTGCAGAACTGATGATATTTTTAAAATTTCAAGTTGTCTGATCCATGCACCTGACCCACTTCAGGGAAAACAACTGAAACTATGTATTGCCAGTGACAGGATTTGAACTTTCAAGTAAAAATTAGAATTTTGGATAACTTGTATTCACCATCATGAACTTGACAGCTTCCCAGTAGCTACCAACTTTTTCGTTACAAAATTGTGTTACAAAATCACGCATGGTATAAGATCCATTCAGAATGCGAGATACACCAATGGATTTTAATGTTAACAGAATATACAGAGTTCAAATTGTACATTGCAGACAACCTTTAAGAAACTGCAACCTGTCAAGTTTTAATGTGGTTTCAAAGGAGAATATCCATAGTTATCTGGAAAAACAATTAAAACACGTCCCCCCTTTTCTGACTACATACCTGAGTGAGGCCAGACTTTCTTCATATACCTCAACAAAACCACATATGGCAAATATTTAATGTAGAAGCAGATAAGAGAAATCAGCTGTTTTCTATTAACTCAAACATTAAGGAGATTTGCAGAAATGTAAAACAGTGTCATTTCTGTCACGAATTTGGGGGGGTATATTTAGTCATATTAGTGAAAATATATCATTTATGTTAACATGTAATGGATTTATGATTGTTGTTTTTATTTTTTTATTTTTTATACATTTATTTTATTTTATTTTTGGCTGTGTTGGGTCTTTGTTGCTGTGCGCGGGCTTTCTCTAGTTGCTGTTTTTAAATGAACTGTTAAATAGTTTTAAAATTTCTGTTTAAATTTTAAATGTAAGTATTAGATTAAAAACTGACATAAATGAAATTTCTTTGGGGTCCTTAGTAATTTTTAAGAGTATAAAAGGGTCTTGAGATGAAAAAGTTAGAGAACCAAGCAACTAAAGGATTAATCCTTCAAGCTTGAGGTATCCTTCTCTTATTTGGCTATATCTGTGAAGAATAATGATATCTTCCCTAGATGGTACTGGAAAAACAATGATAGAGTCTTTCATTTACCTTCTGTTAATAGGGCCCTTCACAGAAATGTTTTAATTCAGTTGGCTTACATACACATTTCAGTTATGTTGGTTAGATGTGAATGTTTTACAGGTTTCCTCAGAAGCATATTTACAGAGATAGAATAAGTACATTTCTAGGCGGTAAATAATTTTATAGTGATTTTAAAAAATAATGTCACTGACTTGCTATCCAAATTCTTGTGGCTTGACTGCTTTATTAGACGCTAACTTCTGTAAGGAAGAAGTATCTAATAACAGTAGTATTTATTCAGTCATTCAGTATAAGGTGGGGATATAACAGTGAACAAAAGTTTCAGCTCTCATGGAACATACATTCTAGTGTTGGGGAGAATAAAATGTATCAGTTCGTAGTATGTGCTGTGGAGGCTGATAAAGCAGGGTAGGAGGAATAGGGGGTTGTTGATGGGGATGGGGACTTGCCTTTTTATGTAAGGTGGTCTGAGAAGTCGTATCTGTGGAAATACCTCTTCAATTATATGGACCAACAGCTGTAAACTCTGAGACTGATATGTGCTTGGCATGGTTAAGGAACAGCAGGGCAGCCAGTGTGGTAGGAGAGGGATGAATGAGGGGAGAGGGATACAAGATGAGGCAGAGAGGTTTGGGATGGCAGAGGAGAGTGCCAGATAATGTAGGCCTTGTATGCCACTGTAAGATTTCTGGCTTTTAATCTGGGTGAGATAAGGAACCTTGGGAGTGGTTTTTGAGTAAAAACCTGATTTGACTGATATTTTACAGAGAAAGCACTTTGATATTTTAATAGGATTCCTCTGGCTGCTTTGTGGAGTGGAAGTAGGAAAACCAGTTAGGAGGCTGTTACATTGATTGTGCATGAGACAGTAGTGGCTTGGACCAAGGTGGTATTAGTGGTGGTGGTGAGATAAAGTTAGATTCTGGGGCTTCCCTGGTGGCACAGTGGTTGAGAGTCCGCCTGCCGATGCAGGGGACACGGGTTCGTGCCCCGGTCCGGGAGGATCCCACGTGCTGCGGAGCGGCTGGGCCCGCGAGCCATGGCTGCTGGGTCTGCGCGTCCGGAGCCTGTGCTCCGCAACGGGAGAGGCCACAACAGTGAGAGGCCCACGTAACGCAAAAAAAAAAAAAAAAGTTAGATTCTGGATATAATTTGGTTGTGAAGCCAACAGTGTTTGCTTTTTTAAAAAAAAAAAAATTTATTTATTTATTTGGTTTCACTGGGTCTTAGTTGCGGCAGGTGGGTTCCTTAGTTGTGGCATGCGAACTCTTAGTTGCAGCATGCATGTGGGATGATCTAGTTCCCTGACCAGTGATCGAACCTGTGTCCCCTGCACTGGGAGCACAGAGTCTTATCCACTGCGCCACCAAGGAAGTCCCCCAGTGTTTGCTTTTGGATTGGATGTAGGTGTAGAGGGAAAAAGGAGTCAAGATTGACTCTACAGTTTTTGACTTGAATAACAGTAAGAATGGAGTTGCTGTTTACTGAGATGGACAACATTGGCGCATTTTTTTTTTTTCTTTTTGGGGAGATGTTGGCAATCAGGAATTTAGCGTTTGGGCATGTTAAATTTATGATACTATTTGTTAGTTTTCTTTGCTGCAAAACAAATTACCACAAATTTAGTGGCTTAAAACAATACAACACACATTTATTATCCTAAAATTTCTCTTAGTTGGGTTCTGTGCTTCAGAGTTTCACAAGCTGCAGTCAAGATGTTGGCTAGGGCTGGCTTCTTACCTGGAGACTAGAATGGAGAAGAATTCACTTCTAAGCTCACTCAGGTTGTTGGCAGAATTCATTTTATTGCAGCTGTAGGACTGAGAACTTTAATTTTTTTAGCTGGAGGCCACCCTCAGCTCTTAGAGGTCGCCTGCAATTCGCTGCCACCTGGTCCTCTCCAATAAGTAGTTCACAACATGGCAGCCTCCTACTTTAAGTTCAGCAGGAGAGTGAGAGTGAGTCTGCTGACAAGACAGAGTCTTATATAATATAATCAAGGGAATGATATCCCATTCCTTAGCCATAAAATGTGACATAATCACAGCGATGACGTCCCATCATCTTTGCCTTATTCTGTTGGTTAGAAGCAAGCCACAGATCCCTCCCACACTCAAGGGGAGAGGATTACACAAAGGCATGAACACCAGAAGGTGGGGACCATAGGGGCCGCCTTAGAATTTGTCTGCCAAACCATACAAGTAGATTTGTCCAATAGGTAGTTGGATATATATGGTCTGGAGTCCAGGGGAGAGGTTCAGACTGGAAGTGTAAATTTAGGCATTGTAGATATATAGGTGGTATTTAAACTCATTGGGTGATTTCTGGCTTCTCTTTAGGACATAGAAAGCTGGAAAGCATATTGCTCCCACTGTAAAACAAGAGTAAGCTATAATATACAAAAATCATAACTTCTTTCAACACATTAGTAGTGGCATGTGGGCATGGCTCACCTGTAGCAGTAGCAGAGTACAGGAAGAAGGCAGGGCTGTCATACAGGGGGAAATAAGAATTTAGCTAAATTGAGGCTTTGCCGGTGGCACAGTGGTTAAGAATCCACCTGCCAATGCAGGGAACACGGGTTCAAGCCCTGGTCTGGGAAGATCCCACATGCCGCGGAGCAACTAAGCCTGTGTGCCACAACTACTGAGCCTGCGCTCTAGAGCCCGAGAGCCACAACTACTGGAGCCCACGCGCCTAGAGCCCATGTTCCACAACAAGAGAAGCTACCGCAATGAGAAGCCTGCACACCATAATGAAGAGTAGCCTCCGCTCACCGCAACTAGAGAAAGTCCGTGGGCAGCAACGAAGACCCAGTGCAGCCAAGAATAAAAATAAATAAAGTAGATACAACATTAAAGAAATTAAAAATGGTCAGAAAAAGAGAAGAATTTAGCTAAATTTTTATTGAATTGCTAAAGTCTAAGTGTAGGCTAGTATGAGAACATAGAACCCTTGGGAGCTGCAGACACAGGGTAGGTAACACCCACTCCAGGGATCCCCAAGAGTTGCTCATGAGAAAGATTAGGGGAAGCAAGGGAGACAAGAGAAAGCCTCTCTAGGTGGTACAGGCCTGCCTGGACCCTTCTTCCCTGTGGAAAAGAGCTTTAAGCCACTGGGGGAAGGGAATAAACCCCATTTTCCAGTGTGGGTAGAAGTGAAAAGAAAAAGAAAATACATAAACCCTGAGGGAAGGGCAGAAAATTTTCCTGGGTTCAGACCATTAGTTTTCCTACTACTTGGAGAAAGCCCTACCCCCTGAGACTGAGACTAGGCCAGGATAACAGAGCAACTTCTCAGTCTCCCCTTAGCTCCTCCAGCAAGTAAAGCAATAGCAGTTTATCCCTGGGGAGGACTAAGAGTATGGAGAGACACTCTGGGTCAGGTGCACAGAGAAAGCCTAAAGCTGAGGGTGGAGCAGGATCACTGAGAAAAACCCTCTGGCAAACCAGGCCCCACCCTAAGCAGAAGGTCACACTAGAGGAATTTAGAGCTGGTTGTGTACTTAAGGTAATCATAACAAAACCCAAACCCTGCTCAATTCTTGGATAGATTGACTCATCCCTCCCCCAGCCACCACCTGCACTAAAAGCCTAGTAGAAGAAGTACTGAAGAACTACCACGCCATTTTTAGGCATGAATACTGTTTCCTCAGTCTCTACTATCTTACTACACATGATGTCCATCATTCAGGCAAAAATTATGAAGCACATACAAAAAAGCAAGGAAATAATCACCCGCTGTCAGAAGTAAAAATGATCAGTAGACTCAGGATGACTAGTTGTTAGAAGTATCAGATAGTGAATTTAAAATAATAATAACATATTAAAGGCTATAGTGGAAAAAGTGGACAACATGTATGAACGGGAGGTAAATTTCAGCAGAGGAATAGAAACTGTATGAAAGAGTCAAATGGAAATGCTAGAAATAAAAATTGTGACATAGATGAATTATGTTTTTGGGCTTATTAGTAGATTTGACACAGCTGAGGAAAGAATCAGTGAACTTGAAGATAGGCCAACAAAAATTATCCAAACTGAAAAAAGAAAAAAAAGTGGGGAGAGAAACAGAACAGAGCATCTGAGAGCTGTGGGACAATATCTAAATATTTAACATAAGTGTAATTAAAGTCATGGGACTACATGACATTACTGGGGGTGAGTGTAGTCAGAGATGAGGTCAATGGATTTGACTCTGGGACTTTCCAACATTTGGGGGTTGGGGAGATTGAAGAGGGATGGCCAAAGCAGTAAAAAGAAAATCAAGAGAAATGGGGATCATGGAAATTAGGAACGAGGTGATGATCAACTATGTAAAATGCTGCTGGTAGGTCAAATGAGGAGTAACAGTAACTGTTATATAGTCTATCTTCATTATTCAAGGATTTTTTTTTTTTTTTATTGGCTGCACCTTGTGGCATGCAGGATCCTAGTTCCCTGACCAGGGATCAGACTTGCACCCCCTGCAGTGGAAATGTGCAGTCTTAACCACTGGACTGCCAAGGAAGTCCCTCAAGGATTCTGTATTTGCAAATTCACCTACTTGATAAAATTCATTTGTAACCCCAAAATCAGTATGCACTCTTGTGGTCATTAGTGGACATGTGTGGAGTAGTGAAAAATTTAAGTCACTTTCTCAGTTGAGCTCGAACAATGCAATACTCTGTCTTACAATTTTAGGTCTCATACTATAAACAGTTCTCCTTTTTGTGGTCTAGTTAGTGCTGTGTTTTTCACATTATTGTGCTTTTTGTTGGTGATGTTGCTGTTTAAAATGGCCTCTAAGCATAGGGCTTAAGTGTTAAGTGCAAGAAGGCTGTGATGTACCTTATGTAGAAAATACATGTGTTAGATAAGTTTCATTCAGGTGTGACTTGTAGTGCTGTTGACCATAAGTTCAATGTTAATGAATTAACAGTACTATATTCCAGACTACCAAAATAAAGCTAATATTGCAATAAAACAAGTCACACAAATTTTTTGTTTTCCACTACATATAAAAGTTATGTTTATACTATATTGTAGTCTATTAAAATGTGCCATAGGGCTTCCCTGGTGGCGCAGTGGTTGAGAATCTGCCTGCCAATGCAGGGGACACGGGTTCGCGCCCTGGTCTGGGAAGATCCCACATGCTGCAGAGCAGCTAGGCCCGTGAGCCACAACTACTGAGCCTGCGCGTCTGGAGCTTGTGCTCCGCAACAAGAGAGGCCACGACAGTGAGAGGCCTGCACACCACGATGAAGAGTGGCCCCCCCCACTCGCCACAACTAGAGAAAGCCCTTGCACGGAAACGAAGACCCAACACAGCAGTCAATCAATCAATAAAAAAAATGTGCCACAGCATTCTGTCTAAACAATGTACATACTTTAATTAGAAAATACTTTATTGCTGGAATTTCCTGGTGGTCCAGCTTTCACTGCCGAGGGCCTGGGTTCAATACCTGGTCAGGGAACTAAGATCCCACAAGCCATGCGGCCAAGGGAAAAAAAAAACCTTTATTCCTAAAAAGTGCTAACTTTTTGTGCCTTCAGTGAGACTTGCTCTAAGCAAGGTTGCCGCGGACCTTCAATTTGTAAAAAATGCAGTATCTGCAAAGCACAATAAAGTGAAGTGCGATAAAACAAGGTATGCCTGTATTAAATAAGGTGTCTTTAAACAGAAACACACTTAAAACCAGGTTATACGTTAACCGGTTGATGAAAATATTGTGCCCAGAGGCTTGCAGCAACCTAACCCTGTATTTCCCCTAGGAACAATGGTTCAGCATTTGCTAATTCAGTGTACATGGCAGCTTCATAGAACATAACCACAAATAACAAGAGTTGACTGTATTTGGCAACATGGAGTTCATTGACAACCTTGACAAGAACTGTTTTCAGTCGAAGTGGGGATAAAAATCTAATTAGATCTAAGAGAACATGGGAAAAAGAAAAGAGGGGAGAAAATGAGTAGAGAGGAGTTTTGCTGCAAAGGGATCTACAAAATGAAGTGCTGGAGGGGGTTTTATAAGTCATGGAAGTTTTATTTTTATTATTACTTTTTATGATGGGAGGAATTAACAGCCTGTCTATATACCAGTGGGAGTGATGCAATAATATTTGATGACACAGGACATATAGAAAGGACAATCTGGGATGATGTCCTTCAGGAGGGGCGGGGATGAGCATTAGTCTGCAAGTGGAAAATTTATTTTACATGAGCATAGGTACCTCATTCATAATAAGAAAGCAATCAAATACAGGTTAGGTAGGTAGATTGGGAATGAGGTACTCTGAAAGTTTCCTTTTGATAACTTCTTTGTTTTTCAGTCAGATAAAATGTTTTGAGAACGTAAGTGGACTAGGGATATATAGTAGGATTGTTGGAGAGCATTAACAGTCCACTTGAGGTTACTGATCATGAACTTAAAGTGTGACCATTAAGTTCAGTTGTGTGTCTTTCTCCAGTCAGATTCAGGTACTTGCATACAGGTTACAGGCATAGACTATGTGAGTTAACAGGTTGCTGTTTAGTCCAGGGACTACAGCAAAGCAAAAAAAGACAAGGACATTGAAGGTTATGTGATACAGTGATTATAATGCTGTACCATGAAATTTAAGCTGTATAAGGAAGAAGTGGGGACTTGATGGGGTCAAGAGCAGGGAAAAGATAGTAGACTCGATGGATTATAAGTTCCTGTGGAGTCCAAGAATTGTTGAGAGTCCAAATAGTAGAGGTAGTGAGTTGGAAGTAGGTGGTACTCAGAGAGAGGGATACTTGAATTTGAGATTATAGGAGGGGTTATTGGTAATGATAAGGTTTAGGTAAGTAGTTCTCAACTGGAGTGGTACTGCTTCCCCACTGAGATGTCTAGAAATATGTAGGGGGTTAGGGATGGTGGTTGCCACTGGCATTTAATGGGCAATTTAGAGATGCTAAATGTTTTTCATTGAGCAGGATATTCCTGCACGTGGAAGAATTGTCCTACCCCAAATGCCTGTTCAGAAACCCTGTAGGGTATGACAATGGGAGTGGGTGGCCAAGAAGGGTAGAAGACAGGGCTTTGGAGGAGAGGAATCAAAAACTGGCCCAGACATGGAAGGATACTGGATGTTGCATACTGAAATCACCACAAATTACATCAGGAATAGTATTGGAGAGAACAGAGTGATCCTGGGGCTAAAGTCTTAAAGAAATGAGGGGACATGACTGCCACAGGGACAGTCTACTGCTCTGAGCCTCAAACTTGGGAGTTTTCAGGTAGAACTTGGGACAGTGGCCTGGAAGTAGCAATGAAGAGCAAAGGAAATACCAACTCTGTCTGTAGGCTCATGGTATGAGTGCAGGAGAGAGGCAGTGTTCTCCAGAGGAGAGCAGAGGTTCAATTATGGCAAGAAGGTGAAGGGGAGGGACTCAGTACTTGATGAATTTCATTTAATTGCAAAGTATATATAGATTGAGAGGCAACCTTGCTTAAGACCTGGTCTGAATCCTGGTTTTGTCACTTAGTGACTCTGGAACATTGACTAAGTCACTTAACTTATTTATTAAATCACTTTTTTAAAAAAATTCATTTTATTTATTTATTTTTGGCTGCGTTGGGTCTTCGTTGCTGCACACAGGCTTTTCTCTAGTTGCGGCGATTGGGGGCTACTCTTCCTTGCGGTGCACAGGCTTCTTATTACAGTGGCTTCTCTTGTTGCAGAATATGGCCTCTAGGTGTGTGGGCTTCAGTAGTTGTGGCACGTGGGCTCAGTAGTTGCGGCTCGTAGGCTCTAGGACGCAGGCTCAGTAGTTGTGGCACACGGGCTTAGTTGCTCCAAGGCATGTGGGATCTTCTCAGACCAGGGATTGAACCAGTGTCCCCTACATTGGCAGGCGGATTCTTTTTTTTTTTTTTTTTTTTGGCAGGCGGATTCTTAACCACTGCGCCACCAGGGAAGTCCCCACTTAACTTATTTAGACTTGATGTTCAGCATCTGGAAATAAAGGCATCGGACTTGGTGATCTGTAAAGTCTTTTCCAGCTTCTAACTTTCAGTAATTCTCATACCGTAGAGAAATTTGTGTACTTTAACTATGTGTGAATGGGGAAAACAATGTTGATAGTAATAGGTAACATTTATTGAGTATCCACTGTGTGCCAAGTGTATTGTAAGCATTTTACATGTTTTAATGCCTTCAAACCTCTTACCAACCTACTGTGCTTTTCTAATCCCCATTTTAGAGGTCACACAACTAGTAAGGCTAGAGACATGATTTGAATTCCAGCAGTTTGACTTCTCTTACAGCTTGGGTTTCCTGAGAAGCAGACAATGCGATGGACATTAGCATGCAGGAGGTTTATTAGGAGGTCCTCTTGGGATTGCCACCTGTGGAAGGGAAAGAAAGGAATAGAGGAAGCAGGATTGAACAGAGGGAAAAGTTGGACTTTGATTCAGTCTCAATGAAGACCTCAACTGACCCTATAGGGAGATTAGAAGCTGAGATAGCTCTTCCGAATTGGGGTAAGGGACCAGCCAGGCCTTTATATTCCTGCATGCACCAGGCATTGGATCTTGACTGACCCGGGAAGGGGTACGTGTGACCTCAGGTAGAGTGACTCTCATCAGCCAGGGCAATTCCAAAGAGGGCTGACAACTGAACACTGTCAGCAGCTGTCTTCCAGCAGCTGGGGAATAAGTCTTTTACCAGAGAAAAGGGGATCTGGCTGTTGCATCATGGTGTCCACTACAACTGCAGACTTTATAATCACCACAGTCCTTTGTTGCCTCCAGGCAGTGGATGATGATAAATGAGGATAATTTAAGAAATTAACAAATAGGCTTGGCTCCAGAACACTTTTAAAACAGATTGATTTTCATTCCATTCATATTTATGACATGAGAATTTAGCCCAAGGGTTTGTCCAGGGATAAGCTAAGAATGTGTGTGCGCGTGCGCACCAGTGTTTTTGGTAATCCTTTCTTACCTGGCGATTATCTAATGTTTTGGATGTGCTTGGTCATATTGATTTTACTTTTTAGAAAAGAAAGATTCTTCTATAGAGAGTTAGAAATCTAGGTGAATTTATTTCGATGTTTCCAGTATGAATCGTATGGGGAATAGAAGAATAATTTTTCTTTTTCATTTGCTTAATAGGGTCTTTCACAGAGCTAAAGGTTTTAAATTTTGATTAGGTCCAATTTATAAATTTTTCCTTTTATGGATTGTGCTGATGTTATCTAAGAGCTCTTTGCCTAGAACTAAATTTCAAAGATTTTTTTTCCCTGTTTCTTCCTAAAAGTTTTATGTTTTACATTTAAGTCCACAATTCATTTTAAGGTATTTTTTGTATAGATTTGAGGGGTTTTGTTATGTATGTACAATTGCTACAGCACCATTTGTTGAAAAGAGTATCTCTCCTCCACTGAATTGCTTTTGCACCTTTGTCAGGATCATTTGGGCATATTTGTCTGTTTCTGAGTTTTCTATTATGTTCCATTGATCTATATGTCTGTCCCTCTGTCAGTGCCACACTGTCTTACCATGTTATAGTAAGCCCTAACATCAGGAAGATGATTCCTCACATTTTATTCTTCTTTTTCAAAATTGTTTTGGCTATTTTAGGTCTTCTTCCTTTCCATATAAATTTTGGAATAAGCTTGTCTGTGTCTGCAAACCTGTAGATCAGTTTGGGGAGAACTGACATCTTGTTGACTCTTCCAGTCCTCAAATATAGTAAATCTCTCCAGTTATTCAATCTCCTTTGATTTCTTTCCATAGCATATTGTCATTTTCAACATACAGATCCCATACATGTTTTGTTAGACTTACACCTAAGTATTTCATTTTCTTTGGAGCAGTTGTAACTAATATTGCATATTTTCTTTGGAGCTATTGTAGATGATATTGTATTAATTTTGATTTCACTTGTTTGTTGTAAGGACATAGAAATGCAGTTGATTTTTGTTTATTGATCTTGTACCTTGCAACATTGCTGAACTCACTTATTAGTTCTAGGAGGGATGATTTGGGGGTTTTGTTTGTTTTTAATATTCCTTAGGATTTTTTATGTATAGTCGTGTCATCTGCAAATAAGAGTTGGTTTTATTTCTTTTCCAATCTGTATGCATTTTCTTTCTTTTTCTTGCCTTATTGCACTGGCTAGAACTTCCAGAATTATCTTGAATAAAGTGGTGAAAATGGACATCCTTTCATTGTTCCCAGTTTCAAAGGGAAAGCATTCATTCTTTCATCATTAAACCTGACATTAGCTGTAAGTCTTTTATAGATGCTCTTTTTGAGTTTGAGGAAGTTCCCTTCTATTCCTAGTTTTCTGAGAGGTTTTTTGTTTTTTTATTTTTCCCATGAAATGATGTTAGATTATCAGATGCTTTTTCTGTATCAGTTGGTGTGATCATATGATTTTATAACTGGAAGTTTGTACCTCTTGATCCCCTTCACCTATTTTGCCCAACCTTTCATTCCCCTCCCTGTGGCAAACCTGTTTGTTCTCCTCTATGAGTCTGTATCTTTTGTTTGTTCATTTTATTTGTTTTTATAGATTCCACATATAAGTAAAATCATATAGTATTTGTTTTTCTGTCTCACTTACTTCACTTAGCATAATACCCTCTAGATCCATCCACGTTGTTGCAAATGGCAAGATTTCATTCTTTTTTGTGGCTAATATTCCTGTGCGTGTGTGTGTGTGTGTGTGTGTGTGTGTGTACACGTACGTACCTCATCTTCTCTATCCATTCATCTATCGAAGGACACTTAGGTTGCTTCCATATCTTGGCTGTTGTAAATAATGCTGCCATCAACATAGGGGTGCATATTTCTTTTTGAACTAGTGTTTTTGTTCTCTTTGGGTAAATACCCAGAAGTGGAATTGCTGGGCCATATGGTAGTCCTATTTTTGATTTTTTGAGGAACCTCCATACTGCTTTCCATTGTGTTTGTACCAATTTACATTCTCAACAATAGTGCATGAGGGTTTCTCCTTTCCTTACATCCTTGCCAACACTTGTTATTTGTTGTCTTTTTGATGATAGCCATTCTGATAGATGTGAGGTGATATCTCATTGTGGTTTTGGTTTGCATCTCCCTAATGATTAGTGATATTGAGCATCTTTTCATGTGTCTGTTGGCGATCCTGTATGTCTTTTTGGGGAAATGTCTATTCTGGTCTTCTGCCTATTTTAAAATTTGGATTGTTTGGGTTTTTTTTGGTATTGAGTTGTATGAGTTCTTACTATATTTTGGATATTAACTCCTTATTGGATATATCATTTGCAAATATCTTCTCCCATTTAGTAGGTTGCCTTTTTTTTTTAGTTAATTAATTTATATTTGGCTGCACTGGGTCTTCATTGCTGCATGCAGGATTTCTCTAGTTGTGGATAGTGGGGGGCTACTCTTCGTTGTGGTGCATGGGCTTCTCATTGCAGTGGCTTCTCTTGTTGTGGAGCACAGGCTCTAGGCACACGGGCTTCAGTAGTTGTGCACACAGGCTCAGTAGTTGTGGCTCACAGGCTTTAGAGCTCAGGTTCAGTAGTTGTGGCGCACTGGCTTAGTTGCTCCACAGCATGTGGGATCTTCCCAGACCAGGGCTTGAACCCGTGTCCCCTGCATTGGCAGGTGGATTCTTAACCACTGTGCACCAGGGAAGTCCGGCCTTTTTGTCTTGATGATATTGTCTTTCGCTGTGCAAAAGTATTTAAGTTTGATGAAGTACCATTTATTTATTTTTGCTTTTGTTGCCCGTGACTGAGGAGACAGATCCAAAAATATATTACTAAGACCAGTGTCAAAGAGTTTACTGTCTCTTTTCCTCTAGGAGTTTTATGGTTTCAGATCTGGCACTTAGGTCTAATCTGTTTTTTTTGTTTTGTTTTTTTTTTTATTTGCGGTACGCGGGCCTCTCACTGTTGCGGCCTCTCCCGTTGTGGAGCACAGGCTCCGGACGCGCAGGCTCAGCGGCCATGGCTCACGGGCCCAGCCGCTCCGCGGCATGTGGGATCTTCCCAGACCGGGGCACGAATCTGTGTCCCCTGCATCGGCAGGCGGACTCTCAACCGCTGCGCCACCAGGGAAGCCCTAATCTGTTTTTTTATTTTTGTATATGGTGTAAGAAAGTGGTTCACTTGCATTCTTTCATTTTGAAAGCAGATTAAGAGTTATGAACAGCTTAGATTTTCTCTTCATCTATCCATTTATTTTGCAGACAGTGTGAAATGAGATATTTTGTTATAATGGAATGACTCTTAGCTTGAGAAAGTATGAGAAAATGTATTTATAAGGAATAGCTAATTTCTTCAGTGGGATGTGAGAGTACATATAATTTACAAATATCATGCTATAATAAAAATTTTACCTATAGTAGACATTAGATACATCACAGTTATTATAATAACTGTGTCTGTAGTGTTAATAATACTCTGGACTTGGCCTATGGAACTATTAGATTACAGCCCCAAATTACGGAAAGTAATGACTGAACTAATAGACCAAAAGGTTCTTAATTTTAAGTTAATCAGTATATATGGAGGGGTTTAACATGAGAGGTCTCACTGAACAGTCTGTGGTAAGAGATGAATGTTCCGCAGAATATAGAGTGAATGTTCTAATCTACAACTGAAGTATAGTACGTAGTAGCAAAATAGTATTGTAATGTGTTGATAGACTTAGTGAGGTCACTGAAAATGTCTGAATGTTGGAAACCCAAGAGGTCTTGAGTATACATGAGCTTTTTCAAAGCAAATATGAGTACACACAGTAGCATTCTCTGTTGATGAAGGAGGTTTTTGTGGTAAAAGGACTAAGAAGAACGATTAAACCTTAGAAGAAACTTTGGTACATTATATCACATACAACTATTTGGAGGAAGCATGACCAGCAAGTTTCTATCATTAAGGGTAATAAGACTCCATCTTTGGTGAATTTGTTAAAAAAAATACTGAGTTTCAGGGAATTCCCTGGCAGTCCAGTGGTTAGGACTCTGCGCTTCCACTGTAGGGGGCATGGGTTCAATCCCTGGTCGGGGAACTAAGATCCCACATGCCATGTAGTGCAGCCAAAAAAAAAAAAGAAAACTGAGTTTGTATCTCAGAATTTTCATACTAAGTGCATTTTTCTAAGTAATGATATAATTTTGAGTACTTTTTTTCTTTTTGGCTGCGCCATACAGCTTGCAGGATCTTAGTTCCCCAACCAGGGATTGAATCCAGGCCCCGGCAGTGAAAACACCGAGTCCTAGTCACTGGACTGCCAGGGAATTCCCTGTTTTTTTCTTGAGAAGCAATTTTGTGGTTTCTTGATATCTCTTCCCATGAAATAATAGAATGTGTGTGATTTTGGTCATAAAATTAATAAATTAGAAACTAATTTGCAATACAACTTTGCTATCATAGAATCTATGATAATTTTTAAAAAATGTTTAGTGTGCTCTTGAAAAGAAGGTATATTCTGCATTTAGATGCAGAGTTCTGTGTATTTATTAGTTCAGCTTTGTTGGTCATGTTGTTAAATATTCTGCGTCTTTATCACTTTTTGTCTGTTTGTTCTATGACTAATTTGAGAGCATTGCATTAATCTTCCATTATAATTGTGGACTGATTTTGCCTAGTGGTCCTTCAATTTATGCTGTGTGATTGAAAGTGTGCTATGAGGCTATGTTATTAAATGAATGCAGATTTTATGTATTTATTTTTAAAGAGTTCTACTGGGTTTGTTTGTTTTTTGGCTGTGTTGGGTCTTTGTTGCTGCGTACGGGCTTTCTCTAGTTGTGGCAAGCAAGGGCCACTCTTCGTTGCGGTGCGCATGCTTATTGCGGTGGCTTCTCTTGTTGTGGAGCACAGGCTCTAGTCTCATGGGCTTCAGTAGTTGCAGCGCACGGGCTTAGTTGCCCCACGGCATGTGGGATCTTCCCAGACCAGGGCTTGAACCTGCGTCCCCTGCATTGGCAGGAGGATTCTTAACCACTGCGCCACCAGGGAAGTCCCTAGATTTTAAAATTGTATATTCCTGGAGAATTGTCCCTTTTGTGTCTTTATTTCTAGAAATGCTTTTTACTTTAGAGTCTAATTTGATACTAATTTGGCTTTAATTTAGTATGTTAATGGCATCTTTTTTTCCTGTGCTTTTATTTTCAAACTTTCTGTGTCCTTAGGTTATGTTTTAGGTGTATCTCTTGTTAACAGTATATAACTAGATTTAAAAAAAAAAAAGATCTAGTTTCCTAGACTTTTTTCCCCTCAGTTTTTACATATTGTGAATTGTGCTTAGTGCACACACTTGTACATGTCTGTGCTGCCCATGAATTGGTCATAGGATATGCAAATGTTCAGTTATAGTAGATACTGCCAACAATTTTATAAGCTTACACCAATTTACAACACCACCAGAAGTATATGAGAGCGCTGTTGATACATTTAAGTACCCAAAATTGGTATTGTGAGTTTCTTTAAGTTGTAACCATTCTGATGAATGTGTTGCAGTATCTCATTGTGGTTTTTGTTTTGTTGTGTTTGTTTCAGGTATAATTAACATATAACATTGTATTAATTTCATGTGTACAATATAATGATTTAATATTTGTGTACATTGGGAAATGATCACCACGGTAAGTCCAGTTAACATCCCTCACCACACATAGTTAGAAATACTTTTCTCCTTCTGATGAGGAGTTTTAAAAGGTACTCTGAGCAAGTTTCAAATAGGCAGTACAGTAATTGTTTTTATAAGTGGAAGTTTGTGCTTTTTGCTCACCCCCTGCCTTTGGCAGACACCAGTCTCTCTGTGAGGTGGTTGTTGTTGTTGTTTATACCACATATAAATGAAATCATGTGGTGTTTGTCTTTCTGTGTCTGACTTATTTCACTTAGCATAATGCCCTCAAGATCATCCATGTTGTCACAGATGGCAAGATTTTATTCTTTTTTATGGCTGAATAGTATTCCATTGTAGTCTTCTAGACTTTTAACAGAGCTTTGATCCATATACAGTTGACATAATTACTCATACATATAAATTTAGACCTACCATCTTATTTTTTACTTTTTGATCCACGTGTTCCATGTTTCTTTTTCTCTCCTTTCTTGTCTTCTTTTGAGTTATTTCTTCTCATTCCATCCTGCCATCACTTGTATCAATTTGGACTGTACATAAACTCAGCTACTACTAATTATAGCATGCCTACTTAGTAAAGTCCAAAGTTAATACGTTTCCTCTCAGACATTCCAGTAACTTTAAAACATTTATTTCCCATTTATCCTCTCACTTGTCACTGTTGTTAGGATTTAATTTTATCTTTTTCTCTTTTAATCCCATAAAACATCATAATTCTTTTATGTATTCATCATTATTTGCTTTTTTCCCACGTACTTATCATTTCTTTGCTCTTCATTCCTTCTTACATGTCTCAGCTTCCATTTAAGATTACTTTTCTTTTACTTTAAGTATTTGCTTTAGAAAAACCTTAGCACTGCAGGCATTTTGGGCTGCATAATTCTTTGTTGTGGTGGACTGTGCATTGTTGGCTATTTAGCAGCACCCCTGGCCTCTGCCCACTAGATGTCAGTACCAACCACCCCACCCCATTATGACAACCCGAAATGTCCCCAGGTGTTGCCAGATGTCCCTGGGGGGCAAAAATCATTCCTGGTTGAGAACCACTGCTTTGGAATTTACTTTGATGTAGGTCTGCTGCTCTATTTTTATTTGTTGAAAATACCTATTTCATTTTCATTTTTAAAAGGTATTTTCACTGGGCATAGAATTCTAAGTTATATTTTAGCACATTCAAAATATTCTGCTGGCTTCTGTCTTCCATTGTTGCTTTTGAGAAGTAAGCTTAAAACAGGACTGTTGCTATTTTAAATATAATCTGTTTTTTTTCTTTTGGGTGCTTTTATAGTCTTCTTTTTACCTTTCGTTGTTTTGTAGGTTCCACTGTGTTGTGTTTAGGTGTAGACTTCTTTTTCTTTTTTTTTTTGGTTGTGTTGGGTCTTCATTGCTGCACACGAGCTTTCTCTAGTTGCAGCGAGTGGGGGCTGCTCTTTGTTGCAGTGGCTTCTCTTGCTGTGGAGCCCGGGCTCTAGGCATGTGGGCTTCAGTAGTTATGGCACTCGGGCTCAGTAGTTGTGGCGCACAGGCTCTGTAGTTGTGGTGCACGGGCTTAATTGCTCCACAGCATGTGGGATCTTCCTGGACCAGGGATCGAACCCGTGTCTCCTGCATTGGCAGGTGGATTCTTAACCACTGCGCCACCAGGGAAGTCCCAAGGTGTAGAATTCTTTTTATTTATTCCACATGGGAGTTACTAGGATTCTTGAATGTATGGATTGGTGTCTGTCATGAGTTTTATAACACTTTCAGGCATTATATCTTCAGATTTTGCCTGTATCCTACTCTTTGTTCTTCTCACTCTATTCTCTGTATTTCTTAACCTCTCTTATATTTTCCATCTGTTTGTCTCTCCGTATTGCAGTTCAGATAATTTCTTCTTACCTGTCATCCAGCTCACTAAGTTTCCCTTTAGCTTTGTTTGGTATATCTGAACAATGACTTTTTTGGGGGGCGGAGGGCTGTGTTGGGTCTTCGTTGCTGCACACGGGCTTTCTCTAGTTGTGGCGAGTGGGGGCTGCTCTTCGTTGCGGTGCACAGGCTTCTCATTGCAGTGGCTTCTCTTGTTGCGGAGCATGGGCTCTAGGCACGTGGGCTTTGGTAGTTGTGGCTCACGGGCTCTAGAGCACAGGCTCAGTAGTTGGGGCGCACGGTTTTAGTTGCTCCGCGGCATGTGGGATCTTCCCAGACCAGGGCTCGAACCCATGTCCCCTGCATTGGCAGGCGGATTCTTAACCACTGCGCCACCAGGGAAGCCCTGAACAATGATATTTAAAATTTCAAGTATTATATCTTTATTTTTAGAAAATCTGGTTCTTTTTCAAATCGACCGTAGTTTTCTATTTACTGAAGACATTTTCAAGCTTGTCTTGAAACATAATCTGCTGTTTCTTTAAACATAGTAAGCATAATTGCTTTATAATGTCTGATAATGTCAATATCTAAAAATCACTTGGGTCTGCTTGTGCTGTCTGCTGTTTTTGCATCTTGCTCCTGGTGCCTTGTTGTTATTTTTTATTCTTTACTGTCCATTAATCTTGACAAACTGTGGGAATTTTTTGTGGCCAAGGATGAGTGTGCCTTTCTCCAGAAAGAATTTACTATTGCCAGGTGCCTGGGGAACCGCCTTCAGGGTTTGAGGCTCTTTTTGTCTTTTTGTACCACCTAGGTGATGTTAATTGGGCTCTGAGTCTGCTGGAGAGCTAGTTACATCTTCTTCAGCCCTTCCCTCCTCCATACCTAGGCAACTTTCCTTCTGTTACCTTACCCTGATGATGTGGCCCTTTGAAAGTCCCAGCTTAATAGGAGGTCCCCTATCTTTACCTAGAGAAAAATCTGGCCTCTTATTCCCGCCTCTCCTTTGAGAGCAGTTCAAATCTACCTTGATAGGTGATTTTGTTTACTCTTTTATTTGTTCTCATTGTACTTCAGATTTTGGCTTGGTGATTTAGAATCTATAGAGTCTTTAGAATATAAGAAGCAGAGGACAGAGAAGTGTCAAGAAATATGAAGCATCTAAAATTTTACCCTGTTTTTAAGTTAAAAATATATTTAGTAACAGCATTGTTTTCATTATATTTATTTTTATAGTTACCATATACTTACAGCAAGTGATACTAGTTTCTATTTATCATAGTGAAATAAGGTTTTCTTTTTCTTTTTTTTTTTTTTAATGCAGTACGCAGGCCTCTCACTGTTGTGGCCTCTGCCGTTGCGGAGCACAGGCTCCGGATGCACAGGCTCAGGGGCCATGGCTCACGGGCCCAGCCACTCTGTGGCATGTGGGATCTTCCCAGACCGGGGCACGAACCCACGTCCCCTGCATCGGCAGGCAGACTCTCAACTGCTGTGCCACCAGGGAAGCCCTAAGGTTTTCTTTTTAAGTACTTTGAGTTTACAAAAGCAGATATATACTTTAAAGAAAAATAAGAAGTAAATAATAGTATAGGAGATACACTTTCCTGAAAGCATGCTGTTGAGTATGAATTCTTTACTTTGGTCAGTTTACCATGTATAAATCCTCTCTGTCCAAGGATCATTTGAATCTTTTGAGACCTAGGAAGTAGTGACATTTTGGGGCAAGTACAGCGTAGGCTTAACTATGGGGCAAAAAAATTAAAACCACAAAATTACAGTTAAATTATCTTTACATGAAATAATAAACTAAAAGATGTACAGCTCTGGTTCATTTTATTTTTCATTTGTATTTTGAAATAATGGCTCCAGTCCATTAATAACTGTGCAGGATACCCTGGGCTTAAGGGTTTGCCATAGTTGATACTGAAGTAAGTAAAAAATCATTATTCCAAATGTCAAAACAGTCTGTTCTTCCTTTTTCCTTGAAATGAAAAGGCAAAACAAATAAACTTGTGTAGGAAGCAAATTGAGAACATACAGAGTGTGAGCGGTTTTAAAAGTCAGTGGTACCAGGAGGGATAAGATGTCTTGGAAAGAGCACTGGGCTCTGGAGCGACGCAGGACCACCCATTATTGTGTTCAGTATTTTACTTTTCAAAATACTTAATACAGAAAATTTCAAACATATTCAGAAGAAGAGATGATTAGGTTAAGCCATCATGGTTCCCGTCACCCTGTTTCAGCACGGCTCCTTGTCCCCCCTAACCCACCACCAACTGGATTATACTGAAGCAAATCTAGGTATCATTAAAGCCTTCAATATTTCAGTATGTATCTCTAAAATATAAGAACTCCTTTAAAGAACATAACTACAATACTATTAACACACCTAAAAAAATTATTCCTTAATATTATCAAATGACCATTCACTGTTTAAATTTTCTAAATTGTTATTTATTGTATGTGTGTACACAATTTTTTTAACACACCTTTTGTTTTTAACTTATTATTTAATTTTCACTGTAACTCTGAAAAAGGTATTATTAGTTCTATTTACAAAGGAGGAAACTGAGGTCCTGGGAAGTTAAGTAATTTGTTTAGCATCACAGAGCAGCAAATGATTGCCTTAAGCTAAAAATCAGCCCAAGCCTGTCTGACTCCAAAATCTGTATGCCTTTCTGGATTTAGAAGACTTTGGATTCAAACTCTGTTAAATAGAGGTTTCTTTTCCCATGCCACTCTACTAACTTCCCACCCTCCCTCACCCAAGTGTTTGTGGTCCAGGGATCCCCTAATTAGGGAGCTAAGGAGAATGCTAATTTTTGCCCAGTCACTTGAATAAGAGTGAGCTCAGCTACCCTGTGGAGTGAGAGGCAATCAGGGGGCCTTAGTCCTACAGCTCCCAATTTAATCAGAGCAGCTCCAAAAAAAATCCTTTCCTACTTCTTCTAACATCTCCTAAGAGGGGTTCTGAGGTTGGTGCTATAGTGTACTAGCACGTGCTACAGCTCTAAGATCTCAGACTGCACTGTTCAGTATGGCAGCCACAAGTGGATATTTCAATTTTAATGTGAATTACTTACAGTTAAACAAAATTAAAAATCAGTCTTTCAGTCATACTAGCCACATTTCAAATGCTTGATACTGACTACTATATTGGATAGTGCAGATTTAGAACATTTCTATCATTGCAGAAGGCTCAGACAGCACTGAAAAGTAACAGGTGAAGGCAATCATCTGTGTTTCAACTGCAGATTAAAATTGGGGGGTGGGGAACAGCAGGTCCCTCTTTTCCTTCTTTGAGAAAGATCTCAGGATTTAGATGATCACATTTGAGAGTGGCAGTGGGAAGACACCAGGCTTTGGGACCCTGAGTGATGAGCATTTTGTGAGGTTAGAACAGTGATAATAAGGGGAAGTGATGACTGCTAGCTAAAACAAAATCTGGTGCTGTTTTTCCTTTTCTGCCTGCCAGATCCTCAGTCTGCACAAAATCACAAGGATTGCCAGAAACTCTGGAGGAATGATTGCTTTTATCCCTTTAGAAACGTAAATTAACCCCCTCACAAGCTCTCCTCATTATTTGAGTGAGTGGCTTTAGTTAGGGTCTGAAAAGTAAGGGGACCTCTGAGTGTAATGATGACTCTAGAGCTGGACTCTTCAGATTCATGAATTCTGTTTATTTTTACTCATTAATTTCTGTGTCCCCATATTGGGATACTGTCAGTGAGAAACAGAGCCAGACACCTGTTAAAGGCAGCAAGATAGATTTCATTCAGACTAGTGCAGTAGGGAAGAGAGACTCCAGCATAAATTGAGCTCAACTCTGCTGAAACAAAAGGTGGGTCCCTTTTGAAATGCTGGAGTGTGCTAAAGGAAAAGTACTGAAGATGTTAGGTGGAGAGGTTGGTCACTGTGATTCAGCCATTTGTGTCCACTTGCTAATTGGTGCTTATCAAATTTAGGCTCCCATCCTCCAACAGAGACTGGTAGACAAAGGCCCTATCCTTCTTGATGACTACATTGCGAAGGGATGACTCCCAGGTCCTTGAGAAAGACATTTCTGGGTTGTACAAGATTTGTTTATCTCCAGGGTCAGAGATTGACAACTGCAAGTTTTCTAAAGTAAGTGCTCTAAGAAAAGTGAGGTCAAAGGCCTATAGTCAGGTTTTGGCTAGAACAAACAGTTAATTATTTTGGCAGCATTGAGCTTTCTCTAGGAGGCATTTTAAGGAGTCTGGGTCATCCTAGGGACTCAGCCTTGAACTGATAGAAGCTGTGGTAGAGTTTGGTCATGTCTCTTAGTGTGTGTGAGGGAGGTTGAATGGAGTTGTTTGTGCTGAAAGTCTGCAGTTTTCAGTACCTGGATAAAGGTTGGTTTGTTTTGTTATTTGTTTTGTTTTGTTTTTTTAAATTGAAGTATAGTTGATTTACAGTGTTGTTAATTACTGCTGTACAGCCAAGTGATTCAGTTATACATATATATATATATATATATATATACATTTTTTATATATTCTTTTCCATTATGGTTTGGCATAGGATATTGAATATAGTTCTCTGTGCTGTACTGTATACCTTGTTGTTTATCCATTCTATATAGAAAAGCTTATATCTGCTAACCACAACCTCCCATTCCATCCCTCCCACAGCCCCTCCCCTTGGCAGCCACCAGTCTGTTCTCTCTGTTTGCAATTCTGTTTGTTTCATAGGTTCATTTGTGTCATATTTCCACATATAAGCAACATCATATGGTATTTGTCTTTTTCTGATTTACTTCACTTAGTATGATAATCCATTTGCATCCATGTTGCTGCAAATGGCATTATTTTGTTCTTTTTTATGGCTGAGTAGTATTCCATTGTCTATATGTACCACATCTCTTTACCATTCATCTGTCAGTGGACACTTAGGTTCTTTCCATGTCTTGGCTATTGTGAATAGTGCTGCTATGAACATAGGGGTGCATGTATCTTTTTGAATTAAAGTTTTGTCTGGATATATGCCCAGGAGTGGGATTGCAGAACCATATGCTAATTCTATTTTTTAGTTTTGAGGAACCTCCATATTGTTTTCCACAGTGGCTGCACCAACTTACATTCCCATCAACAGTGTAGGAGGGTTCCCTTTTCTCCACACCCTGTCCAGCATTTGTTATTTGTAGACTTTTAAATGATGGCCATTCTGACTGGTGTGAGCTGCTACCTCATTGTAGGTTTTTTTTGGCCACACCATGTGGCATGTGGGATCTTAGTTCCCCAACCAGGGATCAAACCCATGTCCCCTGCAGTGGAAGCACAGAGTCCTAACCACTGGGCAGCCAGGGAATTCCCCTTCATTGTAATTTTGATTTGCATGTCTCTCTTACCAATGTTGAGCATCTTTTCATGTGCCTATTGGCCATCTGTGTTTTTTCTTTGGAGAAATGTGTATTTAGGTCTTCTGCCCATTTTCAGTTAGGTTGTTTGTTTTTTTGTTGTTCAGTTGTATGAGCTGTTTGTATATTTTGGAAAGTAAACCTTTGTCAGTCACATCATTTGCAAATATTTTCTCCCATTCCTTAGGTTGTCTTTTCGTTTTGCTTATGGTTTCCTTTGCTGTGCAAAAGCTTGTAAGTGTGATTAGGTCCCATTTGTTTATTTTTGTTTTTATTTTTATTGCCTTGGGAGACTGACCTAAGAAAACATTGGTACAGTTTATATCAGAGAATGTTTTGCCTATGTTCTCATGGAGTTTTACCGTGTCATGTGTTATGTTTAAGTCTTTAAGCCATTTTGAGTTTATTTTTGTGTATGGTGAGAGAGGGTGTGTTCTAACTTCATTGATTTATATGTGGCTGTCCAGCCTTCCTAGCACTACTTGCTGAAGAGACTGTCTTTCCCATTGTATATTCTTGCCTCCTTTGTCAAAGATTTTTCTTTTTAATATTTATTTATTTATTTGGCTGCACCAGTTTTTTTTTTTAATTAATTAATTTATTTATGGCTGCGTTGGGTCGTCATTGCTGTGTGCAGGCTTCCTCTAGTTGCAGAGAGCGGGGGCTGCTCTTTGTTGAGGTGCATGGGCTTCTCATTGTGGTGGCTTCTCTTGTTGCAGAGCACAGGCTCTAGGCGCATGGGCTTCAGTAGTTGTGGTGCACGGGCTTAGTTGCTCCACGGCATGTGGGATCTTCCCGGACCAGGGCTCAAACCCATGTCCTCTGCATTGGCAGGAGGATTCTTAACCACTGCGCCACCAGGGAAGTCCTGCGCCAGGTCTTAGTTGCAGGGGATCTTTGTTGCCACATGCAGGATCTTTAGTTGCTGTATGTGGTATCTAGTTCCCTGACCAGGGATCGAACTCAGGCCTCCTGCATTGGGAGCCTGGAGTCTTAACCACTGGACCACCAGGGAAGTCCCTTTTATCAAAGATTAATTGACCATAGGTGTGTGGGCTTATTTCTGGGCTCTCTATCTGTTCCATTGATCCATATGACTGACTTTGTGCCGATACCACACTCTTGATTACTGTAGCTTTGTAGTACTGTCTGAAGCCTGGAGGGTTATGCCTCCTGCTCTGTTCTTTTTCTTCAGGATTGCTTTGGCAATTCTGGGTCTTTTATGGTTCCATATGAATTTTAGAATTATTTGTTCTAGTTCTGTGAAAAATGTCATGGGTAATTTGATAGGGGTCGCATTAGATTGCTTTCGGTCGTATGGCCATTTTAACAAATTAATTCTTCATTTCCAAGAGCATGGGATATCTTTCCATTTCTTTGAATCATCTTCAGTTTCCTTTATTAATGTTTTATAGTTCTCAGAGTATAAGTCTTTCACCTCCTTGGTCAGGTTTATTCCTAAGTATTTTATTTTGGGGAGGTGTGATTTTAAAAGGTACTGTTTTTTTACATTTCCTTTCTGATATTTGGATAAAGTTTTATATACATATTTCCCTGACCTGGGCATTTGGGAGATAATGAGACTGGAATTTAATCCAGTCTTGGGAAAGGGTAAAGAACCTTCAATGAAACAGAAACAGAATAAGGCATTGTTCTGGGGGCCTGATGCAAACACAGAAAAGAGTCATAAAGGTATTTTTCAGGACTTGAGAAGCAGCCTTGGATTTTATTTTGTGATTTAAGCCCAAGATGGATGGTATGAACCAGGATAGTGTAGAGGAAGGTGAGAGATCTGAAAATATCTGGGAAAGCTTCTTGGAATAGGTAGAACCTGAGCTGAGTCTTGAAGGATGACGGGTGGGCTTTTCTTGGTTTAGCATTTTATTGTGGTATTTCCATGAAACCCCATCTACTTTCCACAGAAATAAAATATTTCAAGTAAATAATTGAATCATGAAATTATAATTTATTTTTCTTTGAAGATACTGCCCAAAGTTGGTATTTCTCTCACTTTTTGATTCTTGATTTCTTAATTGTTTTTTAACCAGATATCTTCAGAATGACATGTTCTGAAGAGCCACCATGTTTTTACACAATCAGTTCCTCTGCCCCAAATACCTTCCAACCCTATCCCCCAAGCACACCTTCAGGGAATTGTATATCTTTCAAGACCTAGCTGAAGTAGCACCCTTTCTTTTCTCCCACAGTACAGTGCTGTCTACTTCTCTGCTTATATTATAGCTCTTATTGTTTGTTTAGTTTGTACTCTCAACCCCCTAATGCAGTCTCCTGCCCACAGAAGATACCTAATATGTGATTAATAGATGTGGTTAAATATAATAAGCTCTGAAATGTATTTTCCAGTATTAAGAACTCAGCTTTCTTACGTGCACAGGTATAATTATATTATGTTAATTGAATTTTTATTTGTTCTTAGATGTCATTAAGAGGATCTGCGCCAGTGACAATTGTACCTCTTCCTGGAGAGCAAGTACAGGTTCAGGGGGTCATCCAGACAGCTCAGTCTTCTGTAATTCACCCACCACACGTGCAAACGGTACAGAAATTCGAAGACTTAGTGGTTGAGAGAGGGGACTTTTGAACCCTGAGTCTCTGGACACACTGAAGTTGCTATAGTTATAATATTGTAAAACAAGATAATAAAGTTGTCTTAGAAATTAGATTTTAGAACTTCTAGCTTCATGTATATACTACCCGGTAAAAATATAAGGCAATTTTGGGAAGAAGTTATTGCTTAGAATTTAAGGAAATGAAAAATTTTCTGAAGGGAAAGCACCTTTTTATCCTAGTGGTATCCTTCATGAAAAAGAGAATTCTGAAGAAAGGGTGATGATGTGAGCATTTTAGCAAACTAAGAAAGTACCTACCTTATGCTTTGTGGCGATCAAATAAAAGAAGTTCTCTCATAGTGAAGTTCTTATTTATATCTATCTACCTTCATATTTACACCTGACAACAGTAGGGAGGAAAAGGCCATCCTGGGTTCCTTTTCTTTTTACTCTTTCTCCCCATTTTATCTTCTGGCTCCTGTGAGTCTCAGAATGCCTTTGGTCATCTCTCATTTTTAGAAGCAGCTATCCTAGAAGAAAAGCTGTATAACTCATTTTTTCCTCTTGAATGTATACAGTGTCTGGCAGTGTTGTCAGCTCTAGAGCTGCATCTTTATGTGTTTTTTGTTTTTGTCTTTGTTTTTGGTTTTTTTCCTATAGGAAAGGTGACTGCTGCATGGATTTTTGAGGTTTTATATGAAGATTTTACTCTTATTAGTGCTGTTATTAAAGAGAAATACTTGATCTTAGTTATAAGGAATCTCTTAGTTTTAGAAGTGATTTTCTTACTTGAGTTCAGTGGGAGGCTTTGGAGTAAATTTAGGGACAGACAGGGAAAACAGCTAATATTTAGATTAGAAATGGCATATCTGTGGTGCATGAGGAAATATAGAAGTGACAGATCTTCCTTAATTATTACTTTATTATTCGTTACTGCGATTATTTCTTAATTATTACAGATTGTGATCTTTCTTTCCTATCTAAAGACAAAGATTTAAGATACAAAAAAGTAGAAGTACACTAGACCTTGTTTTTGAAGGAGACTATAGAATGTAAAACAAGCTTCTCTGGAAATTTAAGATCTGAGTCTACATAGTTCAGGGGAAGGCCTTCTGTAGAGAGTAAGTAAGGTAGAGAATTTATGTCCGTTCTAGAAGCCTGTTTTGTTTATTTTTTTTAATGAAGATGAAGTCAGGTGTCACAATGCAACTTCAGAAAAATGCTGAGAAATTTAATACATTTTAAAAATTGAAAATAAGTCGTTTCCTCAATTGTAAGATATCATAACTTAAAACTTGCATATGGTTATTGTAGTAACTAGTTTTAATAGGTTTATTATTAATAAGAGTTAACATTTACTGTGTGCTTGCGCTGTGCCGTGCACTAAGTGCTTTACATGTATTAACTCATTCAACTGTGAAGTGAGATACAGCTTATTATTACAGATATTTAAGTTGCATGTGTTTGTACCTGCCCTTGCCAGTGACCTCCACTTTGCCAAATCTAATGCTTGTTCTCAGTCCTTGTTTTACTTCACCTGCTAGCAGAATTTGACATGGTTGATTATTCTTTTTTCCTCAATACACTGTCTTCGCTAGTTTTCCAAGGACACTTTGCTCATTTAGTTATTCCTCATGGTGGCTTGTTCTTGGTCTTATTTGCTGGTTCCTCCCGTTCTTTCCAACCTCTTACTGCTAGAGTGTCCCTGGGTTTTGTCCTATATTTATCCCCTTATTGAGCTCACTGAGTCTTGTGGCTTTCAGGACTATCTAAAGAACTGTGACTTCCAATATATGTCTCACCCAGACCCCTTCCCTGACTCACAGGCTTGTATATTCAGCAGTCTCCTCAATTTCATTATCTAATAATTAGATATTGGTTGGATATCTGATAACATTTCAAAGTTAGCATGTCCAAAATCCAAATCAGACAGCATTAATGATTAAAAAAAAACTTTGAATAATGTGCATCAGTGTAGAGACTGATCTTTACAACTCTAGTGAAGTAGTATTGCTTTATTTGGGGGATAGACTTTCTTCTTAGTTCTGCTGTGTTGTATGTTCCTTTAGTTTGGGCTCCTGAAATAAACTTTCTCTTTTCCTTTTATTTCTTTCTTTTCGACCTTAGATTTAATGACAAAGGAATTTGGGTGGCAGAAGACAGATCATTTTTTCTGAAAGTAAAAATTAAATTTAATTCTTTTTCTACCTGCTTTGTTCATCATAGTAAAACCAGTTCTGTTTTTCAGGTATCATCTTTATCAGAAAGTGAAGAGTCTCAGGACTCATCTGACAGCATAGGCTCCTCACAGAAAACCCACGGGATCCTAGCACGGCGCCCATCTTACAGGTGAGTACTCGTGTCAAACCCTGCATGTGTTATATTACCATATGAGTTGGAATGGTGTTGGCAAAGCAAATTATATCAAGAAGGAGCATGTGTTTGTATAGGAAGGGAAGTGTTAAGAGAGACAGGGCAAGATTTTGAAGGGCCCAAGTTGCTGTGCTGAAGAGGAATTTAGACTCATCTTCTGGCAAAGTATTAGATATCCATATTTACTAACTTTAATAGTAATATGAAAGAATTAAACTACTTTGTGTTCCCTTTCTTAGCTTCCTAGCTCTGAGCCTTTGTTTTTCCCTTGTGTGTGTAAAACACATTCTTCTACATTCTGCACATACTTTAGCCCTCATTTCCTCCTGGAAACCTTCTCTGTTTACTTTTTCTTCAGCCTCCCAAGACCAGGTTAGGTCTTTCTTCTGTGGCATCTTTTTACTAACCCCTATTATAGTACTTACCTCATGCTACTGGAATTCCAGTTTATTTATGGGCATGGCCAGTGCTTTATTATTTTTTTGTCACCTCAGGGCCTAGCAGAATGACCAGATGAGAGTAGATGCTTAATAATTACTTGTTGAATGAAGAGAAAGCTGAAGTAGTACAACTAACTGACAGAAAGCTTTTGAAATAATCTGGGTGATTTCATATAGGTAGTGTGGTATCTTTGGCATGGCTGGATCTGAGACACTTCTGTGGTAGAACTGACCAAACCTGATGACTAGATGGTAGGAGGAAAGGGAGACAGAAAAGGATGAAATGCTCTTTTGAAACACATAGACAAATGCAGTAAGGTTTTCGATGTTACGAGAGAACTTTTTATAGGGTGTATTCATTCCTGCCTGACGGAAGAAGTAGGAAAGACTTCATGAAAGATGTAATTTAGGGCTTCCCTGGTGGCGCAGTGGTTGAGAGTCCGCCTGCCGATGCAGGGGACACAGGTTCATGCCCCGGTCTGGGAAGATCCCACATGCCGCCGAGCGGCTGGGCCCGTGAGCCCTGGCTGCTGAGCCTGCGCGTCCAGAGCCTGTGCTCCGCAACGGGAGAGGCCACAACAGTGAGAGGCCCGCGTACCGCAAAAAAAAAAAAAAAAGATGTAATTTAGTTCATCATCAATCTGATAAATTCTGGGAGCAGGGAGGGGTTTTGTAAGGCAGGAAGAGAGCTTCTTAGGCTGAGGGAACAGTGTGTAATGAAAGGTAGATTGTATGATATCAAAGAGGTTGGCCTGTTCTGGGAATTGGCAATTTTAAGGTACAAGGAAGAAGGGGTGGTTTAGCAAGAAAAGGTAAACAGGAGCCACATTACTTAGAACCTTGTTACCATGTTAAGGAATTGGGACTCTACTGAATACACAAAAAATTTTGTCTGTGAATTTTTGGGGGAGTGAAAAATAAGCCTACTAAAATGAGTTCAATTTGAAACTATAAAAAAATAATCCAGGGACTTATCTGGCTGTCCAGTGGTTAAAACTCCGTGCTTCCACTGCAGGGAGCATGGGTTCGATCCCTGGTCAGGAAACTAAGATCCCACATACCACGTGGTGTGGCCAAAAAAAAAAGTAATCCATTATGAATTTCTCAGCCTTAGAAAGCAAGGTTCCAACCATGTAAGTTAATCTAAACCTACATCTAGATATATCTTATGAAGCAAAATTGGAGGGCACCAAAGATAAAAATAAGATCTTAAAAGCTTCCACAGAGAAAAGACAAATTACCTAGAAAGGAGTGACCATTAGGCTGACAACAGATTTTTGAATGGTAATATTAGAAGACAATGGACTAAAATCTTTAAATGCCAAGAGAAAGTAACAGTTGGCCTTGGAATTATATACCCACCTGAACAATCACTCATAAATAATGGTGAAGTTAAAATCATTTCAAACTGATTTAAGAAATTACTAAAGGGTACATGTCAGGAAGAAGAAAATGAAACCAAACAAAAGGAACGTGAATATAAGAAAGAATGGTGAACCAAGACATTCATTAAGTTACCATTGACTTTTTAGAATAATACTAATAATGATTGATTAATTTGGGTAGTTTAAAAACAAATGGAAAGAAATATATCAGGCAGAAATATATAAGACAGGAATGGTCTACTAGAGTCTTACATCGACTACCTTTAGACTTACCTTAGACTGTTAGAGGTAACTGGCAAAAGAATACAGATAAAAAGTTTAATTTCCAAATAGTGGGGCTCTTTTGGCACAAAACAGTTATTTAGCTCCTAGATAAATACTTGTTAATGAATTGTGCATTTATAGGAAATAACAGAAATGTCTTATCAGCCTACTCTAATAAACATAAAACCATATACATACAAATACATGAGCTGAAACTAGAATGGGAAGCAGAAGCAAGCATGAAGACCAAGGTACACCCATTACTTTAGGTCTACTGCAGGAAGGGACTACGAACCTGAGATTTTTGTGTTAAGCTGAGATCCCTACAGCAGGCTAGAGCACCTGAAACAAAGTTTCCCCAAGTTAAGCTTTCCGAATTACCAAAGATAGGATCAACCAAATATGAATTTACAGTCACAAATCATCAAGCATACAAAGAAATAAACCATTATAAGTGAGAATCAGCAGAAACAATATACAATGAACTCAATAAATGCAGAAAAGTATTTGATAAAATTCAGCACCCACTCAAATTTTTAGCAAATAGGAATAAAAATGGACTTTCCTAGCATATACAGACTTTGAGAACTGAACTATACATAGGACAGATCATAGCTCAAGTTCCAAACATGGTACACACGTGGACCAAATCTGAATAGCACTGCATAGTCTTTGAAAACTAAATTGATGGAACCACGACCCACAGAAGGCTGGTCAGAACTTGCAGCTTGGACACAACCAGGCTGATAGCCTGCTAAAACAAGAATATCAAGAATTCTCCATAGGATTTAAACAGGAGTCTAATATAATATTGAAAATGTCTACCATTACATGGCATACAAAGAACTTGGAAGAATCTTAACTTGTAAGGGAAAAGATTATAAGCAAATGCCATCTCCTACATGACCCAGATGTTGGAATTATATGACAAAAACTTTAAAAGAGCTATTACTGAAATGTTCTAACTAACAAGTAAGGGTGAATTCTCTTGAAATGAATGGAAAGATAGGAACTCTTAGCAAAATACAGAAGATATAAAGAGAACAAAATAGAAATTTAAGAGCTGAATACACTAACAGAAACAAAACCTCACTGGACGGATTCAATAGGAGAACAGAGATAAAGAGTTAGTCAACTTCAAAGATAGTTCATTGGAGATTATCCAATCTGAAGAATAGAGATTGGAAAAATTAACTAGTTCTCAGGGACTTGTGAGACAATATCCAAAGATCTAAACTGTGTCATTTGAGTTACAGAACAGAAAAATGTTGCAGAAAAAATACTTGTAGAAATAATAGCTGAAATGTTCCCAAATTCGGTGAAACCTACAAATTGAAAAAGATTAGCAAATCTTAAAATAGATAAAATGCAAAGAAATCCCTGCCCAGACATATATCATAATCAAACTGCTGAAAAATGCATAAATATTGTGAGCAGCCAGAGAAAAATGACACTACTTATAAGGGCATGATGTGAATGATTATAGATTTCTCATCAAAAACTGTGCAAGCTAGAAGAAATGAAATAGCATTTTTAAAGTGCTAAAGAAAACTGTTAATCCAGAATTCTCTATCTAGTGAAAATAACCTCAGAAATGGAGGTGAACTAAGTATTCTCAGATAAAGGAAAACTAAGAGAAATCATTGACAGCAGACTTGCTCTAAAATAACTGCTAAGAAAGTTAAGACCAAAAGAAACTTGGAAGGTTAGGAATGAATAAAGGCAACAGCAAGATCTGGGCAAATATAATGGACTACTCTCCTATTAAATTCTTTAAAATATGTTTGATGGTTGAAAAAAATGACACTGTCTGATGGGGTTTCCAGTGTAGGCAGTTTTAATATGTAAGACAACTACAACATAAATGGGGGAGGATAAAGAGATTTAATGTGGTGGTAAAGTTTCTAAGGTTCACTTGAAGGGATAAAATAGTGACTATAAGTAGACTAGGCATCTATACTGTAACACCTAGAACAACTACTAAAGAAACTACAAAGAGATTTAGTCAAATACACAATAGATATATTAGAGTTTTGAAAAATCTTAACCCAAAAGAATGCAGAATTTTTTTAAAAGATAGCAAATAATAAAATGGTAGATCAACCAATATCAGTAGTTATATTAAGACAGCATGACTTAAACTCACTAAAAGACAGATTATAAATAGACACAAAAATCCTCAAGAAAATATTAGTAAACCAAGTACAACAACATATAGATGGTATTATACACCATAATTGAGTAAGATTTATCCTAGAGTGCAAAATTGGTTTAACATCTGAAAATCAATTAATGTAATACATCGTATTTATAGAATAAAAACAAAAAACTTATAGTCATCTGAACAGAGACACAAAAAAGCATTTGATGAAATCCAGTACCCTTTAATGATAAAAATTCTCATCAAACAAATTGATGGGAGTTTCCTCAGCCTGATAAAGTCCATCTACAAAAGCCCAGAGCTAACATCATATTTAATGGTGGAAGACTGAATGTTTTCCCCCCTAAGGTCAGGCACAAGACAAGGCTGTGGATGTCTGCTCTCACTATTTTTACTTAACGTTTTACTCAGGAAATCAGGTAAGAAAATGAAACGAAAGGCATATTGGAAAAGAAGAAATAAAAGTTTGCAGATAACAATGATCTCATATATAGAAAATCCCAAAGGATCCACTAAAATAGAACTAATAAATAAGTTCAGCAGGGTTGTGGGATACAAAATCAACTGGTTTTCTACACACTAGCAATAAACAATCCAAAAATAAAATTAAGAAAACAGTCCTACTTAAAATAACATAAAATACTTTAATACTTGAAATTAAATTTATAAATTCAAATCATATAAAACAGAAGTATAATACTTGTGTATTGAAAACTACAAAACCTTGTTGAGAGACATTTTTTAAAAATCTAAACAAAAAGACATCACATGTTCATCAGTTGGAAGACTAAATATTGTTAAGACAAATAACCCAGTTAAACAATGAAGAAAAGATTTGAATAAACATTTCTCCAAAGAAGATATACAAATGGTCAATAAGTATGTGAAAAACTGATCGACATCATTTGTCATTAGGTTAATGCAAATCAAAATAATGAGATATGACTTCAAACCTAGTAGGATGCCTAAAAAACAAACAAAAAACCCATAACAGGTGTTGGTAAGGGGGGCAGTGGCTGTGGAAACAATCTGGCAGTTCTTCAAAATACTGAACATACATACCTTATAAGCCATTACTACTATTGCTATATATATAAGCAAGAGAAATAAAAACATAATCAAAAGAAAATTGGCTATATTAATATCATACAAAATAAGACTTAAGGGCTTCCCTGGTGGCGCAGTGGTTGAGAGTCCGCCTGCAGATGCAGGAGACACAGGTTCGTGCCCCGGTCCGGGAAGATCCCACATGCCGCGGAGCGGCTAGGCTGGTGAGCCATGGCCGCTGGGCCTGCGCGTCTGGAGCCTGTGCTCCACAACGGGAGAGGCCACAACAGTGAGAAGCGCGTGTGCTGAAAAAAAAAAAAGAAAAGAAAAGGAAAAGAAAGCAAACAAAATAAGACTTAAGAGCAAAGAAGATTATCAGAGATAGAGGGAGTCAGTTCACCAAGAAGACATAACAATCCTAAACAGGTACGCATCTAACAACAGAGCTTCATAATACATGTATCAAAAACTTACAGAACTGGAAAGCAAAATAAATCCACAGTTATAGCTGAAAATTTGAGTACACCTACCTCAGTATCCGACAGAACTTGTAGCCAGAAATTCAGCAAGATTATAGAACAACTGAACAATGCAATCAATCAGTCGTATCTAATTGACATTTTTAGAACACTTTACCCACGTGCACAAAGAACATTCACCAAGAAACACCACATCCTGGATCATAACAAACCTTAACAAATTTAGAAGAATTGAAATTGTGCAAAGTTCTTTTATATTTGAATTAGACTAGAAGCCAGTAAAAGAAAGATAACAGGAAAATCTCCAAACATACAGAAATTAACACACTTAGAAATAATCCATGGACCAAACAGAAAATCTTAAGGGAAATTAGAAAGCACTGTGAACTTAATGAAAAATGAAAATTTCAAAATCTGGAGCTGTAACCAGTGGGAAATAATTAGAGGAAAATTTACCTTATTAAATAAAAACTTATAAAAGAAGGAAAGTCTCAAATCAACAAGTTTCCACTTTAAGAAACTAGGGGAAAAACAAAATAAGGTCAAAGCAAGCAGGAGAAATGAAATTATAGAGATTAAGCGCAGAAATCAGGGAATTCCCTGGTGGTCCAGTGGTTAGGACTCTGCACTTCCATTGCCAGGGGCCCGGGTTTGATCCCTGGCAGGGGAACTAAGATCCTGCAAGATGCATGGCACGGCCAGGGGAGAAAAATAGAGCAGAAGTCAATGAACTTGAAAAGAGAAAACTAATAGAGATAATATAACTGAAAGGTGGTTCTTTGGGGGAAAAAGAATTAGTAAAATTGATAATCCGGTAGCAAGATGGGGGGAATGGTGACTATAAAGGGGAGAGTGGTCAGAGATGAGGTTGGGGAGGTCACAGGGACAAGTTATGGCCTTGTAGACTGTGTCATTTATTCTGATAGGGAGCCACTGCAGATGAGTGACTTGATCTGACTGACATTTTAAAAAGATGACTGGTTGTTGATGATTGGTGTGGAGAATGGAATGTAGCAAGAGAAGGGTAGACTAAAGGAGGACCTGTTAGAGGCTACTACTATTCAGTCAAGAGGGCGGTGGCATGGACTGGGGTGTAGCAGTGGAGGTGATGAGGGTGGGTAAGATTCTGGATATATTTTCAAGATAGAGACAATGGGATTTGTTTATGAATTGGATAAAGGTTGTGAGAAAGAGAGAATGACTCCAAAATTTTTGAAAAACAGTCGATATTTACTGACGTGGGTAAGACTGCAAGCGGTGGAAGGATATCTGACATTAGATTTGGATGTATTAAGTTTGAGGTGCTATTGAGTGGAAGTATTCAATACACAATTGGATATAGGAGTTTCGAGTTAAGGAGAGAAGTTGAGGAAATATCATTTGAGGGGTCATCAGTATACACAAGGTATTCAAGCTTATGGGACAGATGAGCTCATTAGAAAGAATACAGATAAAGAGAAGTCCAAAAGACTAAGGTTCTCCAAGAATGAGGCAGGAGGATGAGGAAGAATGCAAAACAGTGGCAAATAATATCTCAAAATATAGTAAAAATAAAGTAATATATATGGGAATGGTAAACAACAATTTAGATAATGGTACTCTTTAAGGGGGGAGAAGAGCAGGGAAAGGAATTGGTAGTGACATTTTGGTGTATCTGTAAGTTAATTCCTATTAAAAATGAGATATCTAAAGCAAACATGGCAAAATACCATCTAATGGTTCTTGGTACATGGTACATTGGTGTTTTATTTTCTGTACTTCTCTTTATGCTCAAAATGTTTCGTAACTTAAAATTGAAAAAGAAATGGCCACAGCGTTCCACAGTCTCATGCGAGGCTGCTGCTTAAGACCATGCAGGCAGCTTGTTAAATGGATTCTGGAGCTCTGTCCACTCGATCATTAGGGTTACCAGTTGGGAATCTGAATTCAGTAAACCTCTCCAGCTGATTCTGGTACATAAGCAGGTTTAGGAACCACTGTGACAATTCTACAGATGGCTAACACAGAGTCCTATAGGACTGCCACCTCTCTTGCTCTCTGTGTGGGACTTCTGTTAGTACAGTCTACACTTGCAGGTCTTTGTGGGAAGACTGTCTAGAGTAAAGAGACCAAGCTGGAGAAGGATCTTCAATGTGTGGTAAGAGAACAGCTGAAGGATCTAAAATTATTTGGCCTCCAATAAAGAAGACCTGTAGCAGTTGTCAAATATTGCAAAGAAGGACATGGATATATTGGGTCGGCCAAAAAGTTCATTCGGGTTTTCCTGTGAGATGTTATGGAAAAACCCGAATGAACTTTTTGGCCAAACCAATTAGGGTAAAGCTTAACTTTCTCTAGCTTCATTGGGTGGAATTAGCTTTGAGTCTAAGTAAGGATGAGCTCTAACCATCCAAAAATTGAATAGTTTGCTTTTTGGAAGTTGTAGATGAATTATTCCTGGAAGTAGAGGCTGTTAGCAATGCTAGAGAATTCCTCCACTGGCTGGAGGGTTAGCATAGATAACATGAAAGATCCCTTTTAATGCTGAGGGGTTTTTTTTTTCCTTTGTGATTCTTTTTTATTATTGTTTCCACACAAGTAGTTTAGGTTTTCTGATTTTTCTACAATAAACACAGAATTCTTGAGTAAACATTTTTTTCCTTTTCTTTTTTTCCCCAGAAACAAAATTATGCTCCCTCCATCCCCAGCTGTGTTTTGGAAGACCTTTCTTTTCAGCAAGGCATCTTTTTCCATCCCCTTATTCTTGCCATGAGTCCCTTTTTTTTTTTAACCAAGTCTGAGGGATGCCTGTGGAATCAAATGTACTTCTCATTAAAATAAGCAATTTTATTTATCACTGATAACTGCATTTTTATAGTAGTTTTTTTTTGTACTTTCCATCAAAGTTAGGAAAATGGGGTTTTCCCCCCAGTTATACATACATATATACCTTCTTTTTCATATTCTTTTCCATTATGGTCTATCACAGGATATTGAATATAGTTTCCTGTGCTATACAGTAGGACCTTGTTGTTTATCCATTCCATATATACCAGTTTGCATCTGCTAACCCCAAACTCCCAATCCATCCCTCTCCCACCTCACTCCCCCTTGACAACCACCAGTCTTTATAGTAGTATTTTTTTTTTTATTTTCATTTTAATTTTTTGGCCACACCACGTGGCATGCAGGATCTTAGTTCCCCAACCAGGGATCGAACTGTGCCCTCTGTAGTGGAAGCGCGGATTGTTCTACTGGAACTACTGGACCCGCCAGGGAAGTCCAAAATTTAATCTTTTTAATAAAGGTCACTGACACTATTTAGAAAATGAATAGTAGTTTGTTAATTAATGAAATACCTCACAATGGAGCCATCTCTCCTGTAGGGGAAGGAGACATTTTATACCTCTACAAGGGCCTTGTATATTGAAAGGCACTCTGTATGGGTATTTGCTCAGTGTCTCTTTTCATGTCGTCATAAACTAAAATATAACCAGCCTGCTAATAAACAAAGTCTAGTTTGTGCTAAAATACGGTATGTGCTAAACAAAGGATTCCTTGACATAAGAGTTTAGGTGTCTACCAGATTACTGAGATTTAAAAGGTTTAGTAATTTCTTTGTAAAGCTGTCCTCATCACCAACAGTAATAATAGAGTTCTATTTTTCACAGAAAAATTTTGAAAGACCTATCTTCTGAAGATACACGGGGCAGAAAAGGAGACGGAGAAAATCCTGGAGTTTCTGCTGTCACTTCTATGTCTGTTCCAACTCCCATCTATCAGACTAGCACCGGACAGTACAGTACGTATAGGAATAAATTTCCCACCCGATAGACACACAAAAACTAACCTTTCTGTTTGAAGAAGTGGTGTGTAAACTGTCATACTTTATAGTGATGATTATTAAAGGATAACATTTTGAGCCAGAAATAATGCAAAGTTCTTTTTCAGTATTATCTCATTTATTCCTTACAACTTTGTTGTGAGGTGGGCAGTTATCAATTTATGAGGGAACCGAGGCTTAGAGAGTCAGATAATTTCCCTGAAATCATACAGCTTGTAAGTGATACACGGCTTGTAAATGATATACTTACTTTAGGGTATAAGTCTGTGAGTTTTGACAAATGCATGGAGCTGTCTTAAGCACCACCACAATCAAGACACTCCATCACCCCAAGAAATTCACTTGTGCTGTGTCCGTTTGTAGATAATCTCTCCCTCCTCTCCTAACCCCTGTTCTTCAAGTTTTATTGGCGTCCCATCTGACCACCTGTCACCATCTCCAGTCATCCTCTCCACCACCTCAGTCTACACTCTCATCTGAATTACTGCAGTATCCGATTGGTCATCTTGCTTCCATTCTTGCTCTAATACTTTTCCATATCTCAGCCAAAGCAGTTTATTTAAAATGTCAATTAGATCACACCATTCTTGCTCAGAATCTTCCAGTGACTTTAGAATAGGTCCCACAAAGCATTACATTCAGGATCTGGCTTTGCCTGCCACTCTGATCTCATCTCCTACCACTTGATGCCATTCTGGCCACACAGACTTTCTTGCTGTTCCTTAACACATGAAGCTTGTTTCTACCTCAGGATCTTTGGAGGTGTCATCCCTACTACCTGCGCATTCTTCATCAGATCCTCACATGCCTTACATCCTCACTTTTTATAATTACGTATAAATGCCATAAAATATAGTAGCTTAATTACAGAATGTATATAATTATAGATTAGCTTATTTATGATCTGTTCTCAAGGAATGTAAGTTCACAACTATGACCCTGGCATACAGGGCCTGGCGCATGTAGGCTTTCATTAAAATGTGTTATGAATATATGATTTTAAGAATATATGTAGAATATTTCTGTGAGGACACATAAGAAACTGGGAATAGCAGTTGCAAGGAAGGAAACTTAGGAGCAGAGATCAGAGGCAACTGGGAGGTTCACTTTTCATTTTAAACAAAACTGAATTTTTTTTTTTAATCATATACATGTATTGCTATTTCCAAAAAAATTTTTTTAAGGCAGCATATTAGCAAGTTAAAAGTTATGATATATTAAATGGTTTATTATTCTAAACCCATTAAAAATTAGAATTATGAAAACTACAAAGAAACTTGGGCTAATATTTCATATGTTACAACTGAAGTAAGTACAGTACAAGTCATATTTAGGGCAGCATGATCCAGTAGAACTTGATGATGCAAACGTTCTGTATTTGCATTGTCTAGTACAGTAGCTGCTAAACTATCTGAATACTGAGCACGTGACATGTGGCTGGTGAGACTGAGGAACTGAATTTTTTATTTTAATTTTAGTTAACTTAAATAGCCACGCATGGCTCATGGCTACTGTATTGAACAGTACAGTTGAGTTCTTCAAAGAAGTAAATTCAACCAGGTAAATATACATTTGTTAAGCAAGTACAGGAAGATATGTTGCAAAAATGAAAATATTCTGTATTAACATATATATTTAACATCAAAAGATGTGTATCTATAATGTGTGTAAATAAACCTATTTCTATATTTATATATCAATCTGTGTGAGCATAGGAAAAGATTAGGAAGGTTGTGCACCAAAATAATGTTTACTTCAGGAGGGGGGTGGGGAGTGGACAGTGGAATAAATAGGGATAATGGGACTTTTTATATATATATTTATATATGTATGTAATGTGTGTTGCAGGGAAGGAGATTGAAAGTAATTCCTAGTATAAGTTTAAAACGAATCTCTGAATCTAAAAAATGTTTTGTTTTTTTTTTTGTGGTACACGGGCCTCTCACTGCTGTGGCCTCTCCCGTTGCGGAGCACAGGCTCCGGATGCGCAGGCTCAGCGGCCATGGCTCACGGGCCCAGCCGCACCGCGGCATGTGGGATCTTCCCAGACCGGGAAACAAACCCGTGTCCCCTGCATTGGCAGGCAGACTCTCAACCACTGCGCCACCAGGGAAGCCCCTAAAAAATTTTAATGTCTTTACTTCTAAAGTCATTTTATAAATTAAAGTATATGGGAATATTTGTTGTGTGGTAGTAGGGAAAGGATAAGGGTAATCAGAAACAGTGGTCACCACTAGAGAGTGGAGCTAAGAAAGAGTATGAGGATTTACTTTTTCATTATGTAACCTTTTATCCTTTTTGAATTTTCTTCCATAGGCACACTTATCTATTCAAAAATACTTTAAAATACAATCTTTTTAATGCTTTTAAATAAAAATTACAAACTATGTTAATATTTCCTACTACTTATTTTTCCTTTAAAAGTTTGTCATCGGTGGTACCCTCTTCTAATGGCCCAAAATTGCTGTGACAACATTAACAGCATGGAATGCTCTATAGAGCCCCAAATGGGTTTTGACCAGTCAATTATTGTACAGTTTGAGACTAAATTTAAGATTAGTGCATCTGAAATACAATATTTTCTGAAGAAATGCCGTTTTACTTGTTTTACATATAGCTCACCCAAAGTAGTCAACAGTTATCAAGTGGAATTGCATTTAAACCTGTTTTAATAAATAGCAAATTTTTTTTTTTTGCCAATCCTTTGTCATTAGTGTGTTGTACAGCCTTATATTAGCTATGTTCTCTCTTTGGTTTAAGTTGCCATTGCCCCAAATGGAGCCTTACAGCTGGCCAGTCCAGGCACAGATGGAGTACAGGGGCTTCAGACATTAACCATGACAAATTCAGGCAGTACTCAACAAGGTACAACAATTCTCCAGTATGCACAGACCTCTGATGGACAGCAAATACTTGTGCCCAGCAACCAGGTGGTTGTACAAAGTAAGTTTGCTTAAGTATCTATGGAAAGCATCACAAAGTACTTTCAAAGACACTTACAAATTAACTAATTCTTTTGACCACACAGCTGCATCAGGAGATATGCAGACATATCAGATCCGTACCACACCTTCAGCTACTTCGCTACCACAAACCGTGGTGATGACATCTCCCGTAACCCTTACATCTCAGACAACTAAGACAGATGACCCCCAACTGAAAAGAGAAATAAGGTTGATGAAAAATAGGTAGGTAGTAAAATTATACTATCAGAATGGGTAATGTTTTTATAAACCTCAAAATATAACCAGATATTAACTGAGATTGTATATTAGAAACAAGGAGAGGGGATTATATCAACATTATTTTAAGAGTTTTAGATTATGTCTAGTACATTTCCAGTGGATCAGTGAGTCCCTTTGCATAGTTTCTTTATTTAATATATAACCTAGAGTTCTTCTATTTTTATTGTGTCCTTTGAATAGCACTGTTAAGCAAAACTTTTCAAACAATATATTTTGTTCTTATTCAGATGACAAAGTTAAGTGAAAATAATAATTTGCTGCTTGCTGTTGACCAGAGTAAGAATAGGCAAGAATTAGTAGGATTCTGCATAATACCTAATATACTTCTGGATACAGAATTGCTCTTAAAAATGAATTTTGATCATGAAATATAGTAGTCATTTAACCCCCAGAAACATTTGTTTGTTTTAAATGTATTTTAAACATTGCTATATGCACTACATATACATCAGGCATTAAAAATCACTAGTTCTTTGAGAAAAAGAATATGATGGGTAGCCTTCTGCAGTGTGTTCAAGGGAAAAGAAAAGACACCAGTAAACTATATTAGAAACAAAAAAGGGTAAATAGCCACAGATACAACAAATTTTTAAAATTATAATAAGGTTCTATTTTCAGGTCCTCTCCAGTAAGTTAGAAAATTAGAATAAAGGATAATTTTCTAGAGCAATAAAAATTACCATAAAAGGACCAGATGGATACATTTAATTACTTCAAGATAAAATGTTTCTTTACTAAAAACAAGAGGAAGCATCACTGTAAATGACTTGGTAACAAGGCAGGGACCATCTGTTGTTTTGGAGGTTCCAACAAATACAAGTAAATGAAGTTAGTTATGTAAATTATTAGAAAAGAATTGTATCTTGTTGCTGATGATATGACTGTGTACCTAGGAAACCCAAAAGACTTGTTAAAAATTACTAGAGTGTGACTTCTCTTTCTGACAATGTAACGTCAGCTACATAATAAAAGCTTGATGAAATATAAAAACCATCCTTTTAAATGACTGGATGAGCATGCAGAAAGTAAGAGAAATCTATTGAGGTTAGATGTGCGAACCAGAAGCCCAGGACCATGATGTTAAATAAGCACTTAAGCAGCCCCTGTATATCCTAGGGATAAATTCAGATCTTTGTGATTGGTATAGCTTTGGTATGCAGAGGGGACTCGGGACAGAGCCTGGGGCCTCTGCAGGCTGGAGAACTGGATCACAGATTATTTTTCATGAGGTCAAGACCCAAGAAGTACTACATCCATAAGCTGAGAATTGTAATTTTAAAAATTAGTGCCCCCAGTTGGAGAAAGCAACTTCAACACAGGCTCTAATGAATTCCCATACATTGAGTTCTAACAAATACAAGTTGAAAAATCAGACTACCCAAGGAATTAGGCTTCCATTATATGTGCCAACCCCTTAGGCAACTGTCACAAAAAATTATTTCCATTTTTTTGAGATGAGGAAACTGAGGCCTAGAGAAGTTAAGTTACTTGACCAAGGTTACACTGCTTAGTAACTGATAGAGGTAGGGTTTAAATTCATGGGTCCAAGTTTTAGAGTCCAAAGTCTTAGGGAATCCCACACTGCCTTTCAGGAGCAAGAGTCAGCAGAAAGAGCAGACGACAGAATGAGTTTTGTGAAGTCTTAGTAATCGAGTGGAGAGAGGGAAAGAAGTATGTCTTTTGTATTTAAAAAAAAGGATGTCATTGTAAATCATCAAAGCTCAAGAGACTATAAAAATGATAAAAATTGGAGAGGAAAAATAAAACTATTATTATTAGCAAAGATATATTCATCTGCTTAGAATATCCAGGAAGATCTGTCTGCAAACTATTTGAAATTGAAAATCAACATTTGTACCAGAAGCCCTTGCCAGTTTAGTAAAACAGGAAAAGGGAGGGGAAATTACAAGGATTTAAATGAAAAAAATAGAAACTATTACTATCTTTTATACGATTGCTTGATTTAAAAAAAAAACAAACCAAATGGACTTAGAGAAAAATTATTGTAAGTAATGAGTTTACTAGATATAAAATCAGTTTAGAGAAAAATTATTGTAAGTAATGAGTTTACTAGATACAAAATCAGTTTTCAAAAATCAACTGTAGGGCTTCCCTGGTGGTGCAGTGGTTGAGAGTCTGCCTGCCGATGCAGGGGACGCGGGTTCATGCCCCAGTCTGGGAAGATCCCACATGCTGTGGAGCGGCTGGGCCCGTGAGCCACGGCTGCTGAGCCTGCGCGTCCAGAGCCTGTGCTCCGTGGCAGGAGAGGCCACAACAGTGAGAGGCCCGCATACCGCAAAAAAAAAAATCAACTGTATTTCTTCACATCATCAATAAAGAGTTTGGTAAATAATTATTTAAAAGATATCATTTATATTATCAATAAATAAAATATGTGAGAATAAATCTAACAAAAGCTGTCCAGGACATTTACAGAAAACATTGTAAAATGTTTTTGAAAGACATTAAGGAAGATCTAAATAAATGGAGAAATATACTATGTCCATAGATATGGAAACTCAGTATTATAAAGATGACTATTTTTCCCCCCAATTGATCCATAGATTCAATGCAGTTCCAATCAAAACCCAAACAGGTTGTTTGAAGAACTTGACAAGTTGATACTAAAATTTGTAGAAGAGTAAAGGGCCAAGAGCAGCCAAAATATTCCAGACAAGAATAAGGTGAGGAGATATCAAGTTTTGTTTAAAGCTGTGGTAATTCAAATCATGTTATATTGGCATTGAGATAAACAAAATCACCAATGAAATAGAGTAGGGAGCTCAGAAACAGATCTGTGAATACATGAAACCCTGGTAGGGCAGATTATTGGGGGAAGGAGGGACTCCAATAAATGGTGCTAAGATAGTTATTTATATGTGAAAAAATATATTGGATTTCTTCCTCACACCATACACAAAAATCATACTAAATGGATTAAAAACATATATGTGAAAGGTGAAATTTTAAAAACTTTTAGGTGAAAATGTATAACCTCATGGTTTCAAGTATAAGGAAGATTCCTTAAAACAACACACATAAACACACAATAATTAACATGAAAAATTGATGAATCCTCATTAAAATGAGTAACTTTTCATCAAAAGACAAAGTGAATGAAAATATAAGCTTCAAACCTATAGAAGATATTTGCAACATGTCTAACCAAAAACAACAGATTTGTTTGAAAAAATATAAAGATCTTCTGAATTAATCAGAAGTACAACCCAACTGAAAAAATGTTGAATATATTTTTGAAATGATACTGACACAACTCCACATCTGGAGGAAAATTAAATTGGACCCCTATTTTATACCATATACAGAAGTAATTGCAGATGGATTAAAGACTTAACTGTGAAAATTAAGCAATAAAATCTTTAAGATAAAATTTAGAGAGAAATACATAGTGTATCACATTTTAATTTAAGCCAAGAAAGAGTTTAAAAAAGAGCATTTATTGCATTAAGAAATAAAAATATCAGAAATCAAGTGGTAGATTAGAAAATAATGTAGAAACAGATAAAGGGTTACTGTGTATAATGCACTGAGAGTTCTTAGGTTGTTCATCTTTCAAATAATTTCTAATTGTAAAATGGGCAAAATGTATGAATGGAAAAGGGTATGAATAGGCAAATTATGTAAGAGCAGATCTGAAAGACCGTTAAATTTTTGAGAATATGCTCAATCACACTAGTAGTTAGGGAAGTGAAAATTAACAATGAAATGTCCACATGCAAAGAACTGTGTACCAGTATATCAATAGAAACATCATTAAAATAGTATGTGTAAAAAAAGCAAGTTGCAGATAATATCTACAGTCCGTAGTATAAAAAATACTCAAAGTAATACTTTTTACTTCTATATGTATGGAAATCTTGAATGTAAATCCATAGAAATATTCTAACAGGACATGTACAAAACTGAGAATGAAATCACTGTTTGTAATTAAAACTCAATAAATAAAAATTAGAGAGTCTATGTGCCAAAAGTTAATAAGAGGACCCATAAATTTCATTTCTTGGTATTTATCCAAGAGAAATGGGACATATGTTTACAAAGAGACTGGCACAAGAACATGCATAGCAGCTAAAACTAGAAAACAGCCCAAGAGAATGGATCAGCAAATTGTAATGATGTTCATACAGTGGAATATGCCCAACAATATAAAGGAGCAAACCACTGCACAGTAACACAGATAAACCTCAAAAATATACTGAGTGAAAGGAGATGAGACACAAGAGTACATTCTGTATGACTCTGGTATCTGAAGTTCTAGAATAGGAAAAATTTCATCTATGGTGATAAAAATCAAACCAGTAGTTGCTTGGGGAGATGAACGGGCATGAGGGAACTTTCTGGGGCAATAAAAATGTATGTCTTGATGAGTGGGTGGGTTATACAGGTATATGCATTTGCCAAAACTGATTGAATTCTGCACTGAAGATCATTGTGTTTCACTGTATATAGATTATACCTTAATTTTTTTTAATGAGGAAAATGACCAGGGAAGATTACTGAAGTGCATTTACCATTTAAGGAATGTGAACTTTTTTCTAACATTGGTTTTTTTAATGCTTACATTTAGAGAAGCTGCTCGAGAATGTCGCAGAAAGAAGAAAGAATATGTGAAATGTCTGGAAAATCGAGTTGCAGTCCTGGAAAATCAAAATAAAACTCTAATAGAAGAGTTGAAAACTTTGAAGGATCTTTATTCTAATAAAAGTGTTTGATGCTTAAGAAAGAAAATATTTTTGTGGACTTGCCTAAAAATTAGACGGAATTTCTTTTCTTTTTTAGTGGAGTTTTATGAATTAAAAGGTCAAAAATGAAGCTTTTTATTTAGGCTTTTGCAACTTAAAGATAAATATCTTATGCAAGAGATCTGGTGACAGAGGATAAAGTGGAAAAAGACCTCAAGGAGGTTACTGGCACAACTGGAAACTCTGTAAAAATTAAACATACTCAAGAAACAAGAAATAAACTTTCACAAATTCAAATTTTCTAAATAACAATAGTTGTCATATTCCAAAAATGGCAGATAAGATGAAATTTGATAAATCAGATTTTTAAAAATAAATCAATTTACCCTATAGGTTTGCATTTCTTACTGTTTCCTAAAATTTACCTTTTTCAATTGTGTGTGTGTGCAACTTCTGCCAATAAATTCTAAATTACAAATAGAAAAAAGCTAATATACAACTAAATATATAAACTATGTGTTCTGATTATGTATACTTGCTCTATCATCAGGTCTTAAATGGGTGTTTAAAAGTTTGTTTATTGAACTTGAGAGGATTTCTGAGACTGGGTTAACTATTTTTGAGGCCTTGTCCTAAAAGGCATCTAAGGTACATGAATGGAGTGTGGTGATTTTTGTAACATTTTTTTTATCAGAATGGAAAGAGAATTGTTTAAAAGTTTGATACTTTTAAATCGTTTGTTTTTTGGTTACTCTGGGAATGGTGATTTTCTACAAATATTTAATAAATTGTTTTTTGATTCTATATTCTGTATGCAGTTAAATATACATTACTTATTCTGTTGTGCTTTAATAGAATGGAATGTTTACAGGCCCTTGAGATGTTAGAGTGTTTTAAAAACCTTCTGAAGATGCATACCAAAGTTTTCCAAGAGGATTTTATAATTGGTTTAATGTAAGGTTTATCAGATTCTAAAATAGTACAGTTACTAAGGCAATTTTATGTGAGAGACTATTTTGTAATGTAGTGAATGGTACATTTATAAGAAATGTGACTGCCAATATATTTTTATAGCTAATCTTTATAAATTCTAAAGTTGAGTTTTTAATGATTATTTTAAATGTTTATATAGTTTGTTAGTAAAAAATATTTTGCATCTCAAAGTATCATTTTTATATTATAGGAAGTAAAGTTTCCAGGTTGGCTAATATTTGAATTGTAAGTTTTGTATGCAGTTTATCCAGAGTTCAAAAATGCTGTCAGCACACCAGTGTTTAACCTCTGTATTCCAATTTGTATACACTTTGAAATTGTACTGCAAAACTATTGTGTGCTTCTTATACAATATGTATCATATTGTTGTCTATGAAATTAAAGGACATTTGATAAAAATTAAGTTTGCCGAATGTAAAATATATTGCTTGATATACGAATGACAAGCTTCCTGATAGCCATTGTGTTAATTATACTAACTATAGTGCATTTCTAGTTTTAAAATGAGGATAAATTTAAAAATCTGGGCTACTCTACCTATTTTAAGAAGGGGATATGTTTATATGTTTTGATTCAGTCAGAACCAATTATAACAAACTGAAGATAGCTAAATATTTTGTTCTACAAGTGTTTAGGACATGGTTAAGGAGGCTGTCGTGTAGAAATCTTAACCTAACAGATAAATTTGTGATTAATCCTAGTAAAATTTTTCATTAACGGCATCTTTTAAAATGGGATTTTGTTGACTTGGCAGCAGTTTATGTAAAGAAAGATAAAGTCTGATCACCAGTGGGATTACTTATATCCCTGTCCTGTGTAAAGCCTGAGTCTCAAAATAGTCACCCATTAGGCTAAAGAATATTAGGAGGTATGGGGTCAGTGGATTATATCCAGAGTGTTTTAAAAGATAATATATTGGGTAGGTGTTGTGTTTGGCTCCAGTAGCCTAGCTCTTAGTACCTTAACAACTGGACATCCACACATATATGTAAATTCTCCACAGCCTACACATTGCTGGTATAGGGCCTTGCTCACTAGATAATGTTAACAGGCATGGGCAAGCCACTGAGGATTCCATAAATGCATACCAAATTATCTTCCTAGATGTTTTTCTAATTTGAATTCAGTGTGGGGCTTATGACACTTTAAAGGTGATTGTGGTACAAACCTGAAATTATTAGACTACAGAAATTCATCAGACCAAAGAAATTAGTTCCTTAGTTCAATTTACTATTTTAAATAATCAATTCACTAATTTGTTATATCGACGGAAATACATTATTGCCCGGGAACACATCTTGAGCATATAAAATATGATAACCCTTTAATTTTATTGAACAGAGCAGGGGTCCCCAACCCCCAGGCCATGGACCAGTATGGGTCCATGGCCTGTTGGGAACCAGGCCACACAGCAGGAGGTGAGGAGCAGGCCAGCGAGCGAAGCTTCATCCGTATTTCCAGCCACTCCCCATCGCTCACATTACCTCCTGAGCTCCGCCTCCTGTCAGAATCTAGTGTGGCAGCATTAGATTCTCACAGCACAAACCCTAATGTGAACTGCACATGTGAGGGATCTAGTGTGCACGCTCCTTATGAGAATCTAATGCCTGATGATCTGAGGTGGAGCTGAGGCGGAGATACTAGTGCTGGGGAGTGGCTGCAAATACAGATTATCATTAGCAGAGAGGTTTGACTGCACACAGACCATAATCAATTGCTTGCAGACTCATATCAAAACGGTATCAGTGAGTGGCAAATGAAAACAAGCTCAGGGCTCCCACTGATTCTGCATTATGGTGAGTTGTATAATTATTTCATGTATTACAATGTATTAATAATAGAAATACAGTGCACAATAAATGTAATGTGCTTGAATCATCCCAAAACCATCCCCCCCAGGGTCTGTGGAAAAATTGTCTTCCACGAAACCAGTCCCTGAGGCCAGAAAGGTTGGGGACCACTGGAATAGAGCATAAAGAATGGGCATGTTTTAGAGCTTTGGAAATCTTACCATATACATTTAGTCATTCAGCAGTTATTATATTGAAGTTACTAGTTAAACCTGTGTTTTTCTCCAGTTAAAATGTATTATGCCTTGGACACTACATAATGATTAAGACATAACAATTGTAGATATTTATGCACCCAACATAGGAGCACATCAATACATAAGGGAAATGCTAACAGCCATAAAAGGGGAAATCAACAGTAACACAATAACAGTGGGGGACTTTAACAGCCCACTTACACCAATGGGCAGATCATCCAGACAGAAAATTAATAAGGAAACACAGCCTTAAATGACACACTAGACCAGATGGACTTAACTGGTATCTTCAGGACATTATATCCAAAAGTAGCAGAATACATTTTCTTCTCAAGTGCACACGGAACATTCTCTAGGATAGATCACATCTTGGGTCACAAATCAAGCCTTGGTAAATTTAAGAAAATTGAAATATCAAGCATTGTTTCCAACCACAACACTATGAGATTAGATATCAACTACAGGAAAATAAAGTGAAAAAACACAAACACATAGAGGCTAAGAAATACGCTACTAAGTAACCAAGAGATCACTGAAGAAATCAAAGAGGAAATCGAAAAATACCTAGAAACAAATGACAACGAAAACACACGACCCAAAACCTACAGGATGCAGCAAAAGCAGTTCTAAGAGGGAAGTTTATAGCAATTCAATCCTACCTCAAGAAACAAGAAAAATCTCAACCTAACCTGACACCTAAAGCAATTAGAGAAAGAACAAAAAACAAAGCAAAAAAAAAAACACCCCCAAAACAAAACAAAAAAACCCCACACAGTTAGTATAGCAGGAAAGGAATCAAAAAGATGAGAGCAGAAATAAGTGAAAAAGAAATGTAGAAAACAACGGCAAAGATCAGTAAAACTAAAAGCTCATTCTTTGAGAAGATAAACTAAGTTGATAAACCATTAGCCAGAATCATCAAGAAAAAAAGGGAGAAGACTCAAATCAATAAAATTAGAAATGAAAAAGAAGTTACAGGGCTTCCCTGGTGGCGCAGTGGTTGAGAGTCCACCTGCCGATGCAGGGGACACGGGTTCGTGCCCCGGTCCAGGAAGATCCCACATGCCACGGAGCAGCTGGGCCCATGAGCCATGGCCGCTGAGCCTGTGCGTCTGGAGCCTGTGCTCCGCAACAGGAGAGGCCACAGCAGTGAGAGGCCCGTGTACCGCAAAAAAAAAAAAAAAAAAAAATGAGAAGTTACAATGGACATCACAGAAATACAAAGGATCATAAGAGACTGCTAGAAGCAACTATATGCCAATAAAATGGACAACATGGAAGAAATGGACAAATTCTTAGAAAAGTACAACCTTCCAAGACTGAACCAGGAAGAAATAGAAAATACGAACAGACCAACCGCAAGCACTGAAACTGAAACTGTGATTAAAAATCTTCCAACGTGGGCTTCCCTGGTGGCGCAGTGGTTGAGAGTCCGCCTGCCGATGCAGGGGACATGGGTTCGTGCCCCGGTCCGGGAAGATCCCACATGCCACGGAGCAGCTGCACCCGTGAGCCATGGCCACTGAGCCTGCGCGTCTGGAGCCTGTGCTCCGCAACGGGAGAGGCCACGACAGTGAGAGGCCCGCGTACCGCAAAAAAAAAATTAAAAATTTTCCAACAGGGGGCTTCCCTGGTGGCGCAGTGGTTGAGAGTCCACCTGCCGATGCAGGGGACACGGGTTCGTGCCCCGGTCCAGGAAGATCCCACATGCCGCGGAGCAGCTAGGCCCATGAGCCATGACCACTAAGCCTGCGCATCCGGACCCTGTGCTCTGCAACAGGAGAGGCCACAACAGTGAGATGCCCACATACCACAAAAAAAAAAAAAAAAACTTCCAACAAACAAAAGCCCAGGGCCAGATGGCTTCACAGGAGAAGTCTGTTAAACATTTAGAGAAGAGCTAACACCGATGCTTCTCAAACTCTTCCAAAAAACTGCAGACAGGAAAACTCCCAAACTCATTCTATGAGGTCACCATCACCTTGATACCAAAACCAGACAAAGATACTACAAAAAAAGAAAATTACAGACCAATATCACTGATGAACACAGATGCAAAAATCCTCAACAAAATACTAGCAAACAGAATCCAACAACACAGTAAAAGGATCATACACCATGATCAAGTGGGATTTATCCCAGGGATGTAAGGATTCTTCAATATATGCAAATCAATTAATGTGATACACCATATTAACAAATTGAAGGAGAAAAACCATATGATAATCTCAAAAGATGCAGAAAAAGCTTTCAACAAAATTCAACACGCATTTATGATAAAAACTCCAGAAAGTTGGCATAGAGGGAACCTACCTCAACATAATAAAGGCCATATATGACAAACCGACAGCAAACATTATTCTCAATGGTAAAAAAACTGAAAGCAAGTCATCTAAGATCAGGAAGAGGACAAGGATGTCCACTCTCACTGCTATTATTCAACATAGTTTTGGAACTCCTAGCCACAGAAATCAGAAGAAGAAGAAATAAAAGGAATCCAAATTGGAAAAGAAGAAGTAAAACTGTCACTGTTTGCAGATGACATGATACTATACACAGAAAATCCTAAAGATGCCACCAGAAAACTACTACAGCTAATCAATGAATTTAGTAAAGTCACAGGATACAAAATTAATACACAGAAATCTCTTGAATTCCTATACACTAACAACAAAAAAAAACAGAAAGAGAAATTAAGGAAACAATCCCATTTACCACTGCAACAAAAAGAATAAAATACATAGGAATAAACCTAACTAATGAGGCAAAGGACCTGTATGCAGAAAACTGTAAGACACTGATGAAAAATATCAAAGATGACACAAACAGATGGAGAGATATATCATGTTCTTGGAGTGGAAGAATCAATACTGTGAAAATGACTATACTACCCAAAGCAATCTACAGATTCAATGCAATCCCTATCGAATTACCAATGGCATTTTTCACAGAACTAGAACAAAAATTTTTACAATTTGTATGGAAACACAGAAGACCCTGAATAGCCAAAGCAATCTTGAGAAAGAAAAATGGAGCTGAAGGAATCAGGCTCTCTGACTTCAGACTATACTGCAAAGCTACAGTGATCAAGACAGTATGGTACTGGCACAAAAACAGAAATATAGATCAATGGAACTGGATAGAAAAGCTGAGAGATAAACCCAAGCATCTACGGTGACCTAATATATGAAAAAGGAGGCAAGAATATACAATGGAGAAAAGACAATCTCTTCAATAAGTGGTGCTGGGAAAACTGGACAGCTACATGTAAAAGAATGAAATTAGAATGCTCCCTAACACCATACACAAAAATAAACTCAAAATGGATTAAAAGACCTAAATATAAGGCCAGACATGATAAAACTCTTAGAAGAAAACATGGGGACTTCCTTGGTGGCACAGTGGTTAAGAATCCGCCTGCCAATGCAAGGGACACGGGTTTGAGCCCTGGTCCGGGAAGATCCCACATGCAGCAGAGAAACTAAGCCCATGTGCCAAAACTACAGAGCCTCTGCTCTAGAGCCCACAAGCCACAACTGCTGAAGCCCACACGCATAAAGCCCGTGCTCCACAACAAGAGAAGCCACTGCAATGAGAAGGCCAAACACCGCAAAGAGTAGCCCCTGCTCACTACAACTAGAGAAAGCCTGCGTGCAGCAGTGAAGACCCAACACAGCCAAAAATAAATAAATTATTTTTTTTAAAAAAGAAGAAAACATAGAACACTATTTGACATAAATTGCAGCAAGATCCTTTTTGACCCACCACCTAGAGTAATGAAAATAAAAACAAAAATAAATAAATGGGACCTAATTAAACTTAAAAGCTTTTGCACAGCAAAGGAAACCATAAACAAGATGAAAAGACAACTCTCAGAAAGGGCGAAAATATTTGCAAATGAATCAAACGACAAAGGATTAATCTCTAAAATATACAAGCAGCTCATGCAGCTCAATACCAAAAACTCAAACAACCCAATCGAAAGATGGGCAGAAGACCTAAATAGACATTTCTCCAAAGAAGACACATAGATGGCCAAGAGGCACATGAAAAGATGCTCAACATCACTGATTATTAAAAAAAATGCAAAACAAAACTACAATTAGGTATCACCTCACATCATCAGTAAGTCTACAAACAATAAATGCTGGAGTGGGTGTGGAGAAAAGGGAATCCTCTGGCCCTGTAGATGGGAATGTAAATTGATACAGCCACTATGGAGAACAGTATAGAGGGTGCTTAAAAATCTAAAAACAATTACCATATGACCCAGCAATCCCTCAGGGCATATACCCTGAGAAAACCAAAATTCAAAAAGACACATGCACCCCAATGTTCATTGCAGCTCTATTTACAATAGCCAGGACATGGAAATAACCTAAATGTCCATCGAAAGACGAATAGATTAAAAAAAAGTGGTACATACATACAATGGAATATTACTCGGCCATAAGAAGGAATGAAATTGGGTCATTTGCAGAGACATGGACAGACCTAGAGACTGTCATACAGAGTGAAGTAAGTCAGAGAGAGAAAAACAAATATTGTATATTAATGCATATATGTGGAATGTAGAAAAATGGTACAGATGAACCAGTTTGCAAGGCAGAAATAGAGACACAGATGTAGAGAACAAATGTATGGACACCAAGGGGGGAAGGGGGTGGTGAATTGGGAGATTGGGATTAACATTTATACACTAATACAGGGGTCCCCAACCCCTGGGTCATGGACCAGTACCGATCTGCAGCCTGTTAGGAACTGGGCCACACAGCAGGAGGTGAGCAGTCGGTGAGCGAGCAAACCTTCATCTGCCGCTCCCCACTGTGCACATTACCGCCTGAACCATCCCCCCTGCCCTGTGGAAAAATTGTCTTCCACAAAATCGGTCCCTGGTGCCAGAAAGGTTGGGGACTGCTGCACTGATATGTATAAAATAGATAACTAATGAGAACCTGCTGTATAGCATAGGGAACTCCACTTCGCTGTACAATAAAAACTAACACAACATTGTAAAACAACTATACCCCAATTAAAAACAAAAAACAGAACCACGATGAGGTATCACCTCACACCGGTCAGAATGGCCATCATCAAAAAATCTACAAACAATAAACGCTGGAGAGGGCACTTCCCTGGTGGCGCAGTGGTTAAGAATTCACCTGCCAATGCAGGGGACATGGGTTCGGCCCCTGGTCCAGGAAGATCCCACATGCCGCGGAGCAACTAAGCCCGTGTGTCACAACTACTGAGCCTGCACTCTAGAGCCCACGAGCCACACTACTGAGCCCCCGTGCCACAACTACTGAAGCCTGTGTGCCTAGAGCCCATGCTCTGCAACAAGAGAAGCCACCTCAATGAGAAGCCCACGCACCGCAACAAAGAGTAGCCCCCACTGGAGCCAACTAGAGAAAGCCTGTAGGCAGCAACAAAGACCCAATGCAGCCATAAATAAATAAATAAAAATTTAAAAAGAAAACAATAAATGCTGGAGAGGGTGTGGAGAAAAGGGAACCCTCTGGCACCGTTTGTGGGAATGTAAATTGATACAGCCACTATGGAGAACAGTATGGAGGTTCCTTCCTTAAAAAACTAAAAACAGAACTACCATATGACCCAGCAATCCCACTACTGGGCATATACCCTGAGAAAACCATTATTCAAAAAGATACATGTACCCCAATGTTCACTGCAGCTCTATTTACAATAGTCAGGACATGCAAACAACATAAATGTCCATCAACAGATGAATGGATGAAGAAGATGTGGTACATATATACAATGGAATATTACTAAGCCATAAAAAGTAACAAAATTGGGTCATTTGTAGTGATGTGGATGAACCTAGAATCAGTCATACGGAGTGAAGTAAGTCAGAAAGAGAAAAACAAATACTGTATATTAACGCATATATATGGAATCTAGAAAAATGGTACTGATGAACCTATTTGCAGGGCTGGAAAAGAGACACAGATGTAGAGAATGGACTTGCAGACATGGGAGTGTGGGGAAGGGGAGGGTGGGACAAACTGAGAGAGCAGCAGTGACATATATACACTACTGTGTGTAAAATAGCTAGTGGGAAGGTGCTGTATATAGCACAGGGAGCTCAGCTCGGTGCTCTGTGATGACCTAGAGCGGTGGGATGCAGGAGGTGAGAGGGAGGCTCAAGAGGGAGGGGATATCGTATCCATATAGCTGATTCACTTTGTTGTACAGCAGAAACTAACCCAACATTGTAAAGTAATTATACTCCAATAAAAAAATATGTATTATAGGGCTTCCCTGGTGGCGCAGTGGTTGAGAGTCCGCCTGCTGATGCAGGGGACACGGGTTCGTGCCCCGGTCCGGGAAGATCCCACGTGCCGCGGAGCGGCTGTGTCCATGAGCCTTGGCCGCTGGGCCTGCGCGTCCAGAGCCTGTGCTCCGCAGTGGGAGGGACCGCAACAGTGAGAGGCCCGAGTACCACCCAAAAAAAAAAAAATTAAATAATTAAATAAAGTAACAACAGATATTTTAAAAAATGTATTATGCTTTGGAATATAAAGTTGTCGTAAATGCAGTTCAAATTCCCAGAAAAGATGCTGAAATGATATAAAGTGAGTGAATTTGACCAGGGACTTGATAGCTAAGTTAAAGGAAAAGTCACAGGTTATAGTGAAATGAAATAATGTCAAAGTATACCACAATCTAATTGCAGTAATCATATAACATTATTTACTCTGTCATACAAAGCAGGTTTTTATTTTTAATAAATACTGCTTGTTTTTTTGCTATAAAACAAAGTAAAGGAACACTTATATCAAGGTTGTAGAATTCAGGAGGCCACTCTAGGGAGTGTTTGGCAAGTCTTTTTTTTTTTTTTTAATCAAACCCTCATCCCTTGCAGTGGAAGGGTGGAGTCTTAACCATTGGACCGCCAGGGAAGTCCCTGGCAGAAGTCTTTGAGGGAGTCAGTTGGAGGAGGTTTAGGCCATTTAACTTTTTTTTTTTTTAAGAGAGATTCTGATAACTCAATCCCCTTTTATCAGTGTAAATTTCTTTATAGCAAACATAGATACGCATTAGAGGCCAAGTCTTTGCCCTTTCATGGTTGAAATCCTTTTCCTCAAAATTGACTGGATATATTTAATAGTTTGCTGCCTTCAATAAGTATATATGTTTTTAACTTAGGTAAATATTTGTCAATTTAATTTATTATAAAATCTAGGGTTGGACTTCCCTTGTGGCACAGTGTTTAAGAATCTACCTGCCAATACAGGGGACATGGGTTCGAGCCCTGGTCTGGGAACATTCCACATGCCACAGAGCAACTAAGCCTGTGTGCCACAGCTACTAAGCCTGCGCTCTAGAGCCTGCGAGCCACAACTACTAAGCCCACGTTCTGCAACTACTGAAGCCCATGCGCTCTAGGGCTCACGTGCCACAACTACTGAGCCCGCGTGCTGCAACTACTGAAGCCCACAAGCTTAGAGCCTGTGCTCCGCAACAAGAGAAGCCACTGCAATGAGAAGCCCATGCACCGCAACGAAGAGTAGCCCCTGTTCACCACAACTAGAGAAAGCCCGCACTCAGCAATGAAGACCCAGTGCAGCCAGAAAAAGAAAAATCTAGGGTTACCTATGTACATAACATACACAGCCTTACTGTTTCCTTAATATCTACTATTTATTGAGTATCTACTATGCATAAGAAACTGTAAAAGTAATGACATTCATTCATTCAGCAAATATTTATCGAAGGCCTTTTATATGCCAAGCATTACTAGGAGGAGTGACAAGGCAGACTTATATCTCTTGTGGAACTTGGATATTAATGTCATCCTGTGAGATTGGTACTTACCTAAAGTTATATGAGTATTAATAACTAGGGATCTCAGATATAAACCTAACCTCTAACCATTCAATATGAAATAGTAGCACATCCCCGCCCAACACACTCCTTTATCAAACGTGAAGGGGAGACTCTGTCTCTTTCGTGCTTTTCTGTATCCCCACAGTCTAGGGCAGTGCTCACCTGGTTTAAAGGAGTGCTCTATAATGTTTGTTAAAATGAATGAGGGTCTGGGGTTCAAACTCACTAAGGCACAGAGAGGTTTGATACTTTGCCTAAGGTTAAATGGTAAATAACAAAACTAGGGTTCGGACCTAGGTCTGATCAACTCCAAAGTTTGTGGTCTTAGCCACCAGAGTGTACCTTCTGTCTTGCATGTGTTACAAAGTCTGAAAAGCTTTTTTCATTGAATCCTTCTGCACTCAACATCAAAGGTTTAAAAAGTTCTATTTAGGGCTTCCCTGGTGGCGCAGTGGTTGAGAGTCCGCCTACCGATGCAGGGGACACGGGTTCGTGCCCGAGTCCGGGAAGATTCCACATGCCGCGGAGCGGCTGGGCCCGTGAGCCATGGCTGCTGAGCCTGCGCATCTGGAGCCTGTGCTCCGCAGCGGGAGAGGCCACAACAGTGAGAGGCCCGCGTACCGCAAAAAAAAAAAAAAAAAAAAAAAAGTCCTATTTAAATGTGTCCACTAGATGGCAACCTCCATTTCAAAATCACGGAAGTTTTACAAACTTTTTAAAATAAATATATAGAAAACTACAGAAGTTAACATATCAAATCCTGTACATGCACAATCCATAATTAATAACTGTTAACATTTTGTTGCCTTTACTTCAGATCATTTTCTGAAGAGGAAGGATGTACAGATAAATTCCTCACCTTTCTTTCCCTAGTCCAATTTCCCTCCCTGATGGAAACCACTATCATGAATTTAGGATGGAACCAGTCCATGTTTTTATATTTATTGTATGAATACATAAATAACACATATCAGACTGTAGTACCTTTTTTACAAGCTTATAAATGGTACCTTAATTCAGACCAAAGAAAATTTAGGATTTTAGCTATGGTAACAATACTTTGTTTTAGAAAAAACCTGAGCATCAGAGCATTATTTTTTCCAACTGACAACTCTTAGAATTTAATATCACATCTGGAAAAAATGCTTGCCAAAAAATTTTTTTAAATTAATAAACACTCATCAATCCAAAAGATAAGAAAGGAGAGAAAAGAAACAGGCAGGACAAATTGCCCAAAATAAAATTATAGAAATCTATGTGTATTAGTAATGATAATAAATAAAAATGCACTGGATATTAGTTAAATATTAAAAATTGTCACATTGGATTAGAAAACAAAATCCAGCTATATGTTGTTTATATAAGGGGTAAATCTAAAATATAAGGACACAGCAAGGTTGAAAGTAAAGGCATGGAAGAAGTTATACCAGCCAAATATTAGCCAAAAGAAAGCATCAGTATAGCTATATTTATATTGAACAAAATAGACTTTAAAGGAAAAAATTATTACTTGGGACAAAGATGGTCACTATAAAATGAAAAAAGATTTAACTCACTTGGAAGATAAAACACATCTAAACTTGGATACACCCAATAATACAGGATCAAGATGTTAAGCAAAATGCAGAAATATAATGAGAAAGAAAAATTCACAATCTTAGTAGAATTTAGCATACCTCTCTCATAATTGATACAAAAAGCAGGAAAATCATCAGTACAAAGACTTGAACAATAAAAAAACTTGACCTAACATACTAAATTTCATCAACTGTAAGCCACCGCTGATTGTAAAGCAAGCTATATCTTAAGTACCACTAAGAAAGAAAAGCCACTGCCAGTTAAACTACGCCATGCCATGGATGGCCAGATGCATACTGATTTCAGAGATGTTTAAATGTGAAAAACAGACATCTTTTAATCAGTGAAATTTGATGTAGAAAATACAACTGTAAATAACACATAAGAGTATTTATGAAAATAGAACCATATAATTTGGGCAGTAAAGTCTCAACAAATTTTCAAAGGACTGGTTTTATCCAGACTATGTTCCATTGATCTGTGTGTGTCTCTCCTTTCACCAAAACCACACTGTCTTGATTACTGTAGCTTCATAGTAAGTCTTGAAATCAGGTGGTATGAATTCTTCAAGTTTTATTTTTTATTTTTCCCCTAAAATTGTTTTGGCCATTCCAGTTTCTTTGCTTTTCTATATGAATTTTAGAATCAGCTGGTCTGTATCTATAAAAGAAGATCCTGCTGGGATTTTGACTGGGGTTGTGTTAAAACTATACACAGATCAACTGGGGAAGAACTGACATTTAACAATATTCATCCAATTCATAAACACAATATATTTCCACTTATTTAGTGTTTGATTTTTTTCTTCAGTGTTTTGTAGTTTTTGGCAGAGACCATGCACATATTTTGTTAGATTTATACCTAATTACTACTTCTTTTTCTTTTTTCTTATAGGTATTTTAAATGTTTAAATTTCAGTTTCCAACTGTTGGCTAATATATAAAAAGAGGAATTTTGTCCTGTAACCTTATTATAAATTGACTTATAAGTTTGAGGAGTTTTTAAAATAGATTTTCTTGGGGGGGAGGGGTTCTATTGAGATAGTGGCATTTGTGAATAGAGACAGCTTTATATCTTTCTTTAAAGTCTGTATGCCTTTAGTTTTTTAATAAATTTATTTTATTTATTTATTTTTGGCTGTGTTGGGTCTTCATTGCTGCACGTGGGCTTTCTCTAGTTGCAGCAAGCAGGGGCTACTCTTCGTTGTGGTGTGCAGGCTTCTCATTGTCTTCTCTTGTTGCGGAGCATGGGCTATATAGGCACATGGGTTTCAGTAGTTGTGGCGCATGGGCTCAGTAGTTGTGGCTCGCAGGCTCTAGAGCACAGACTCAGTAGCTGTGGCGCACGGGCTTAGTTGCTCTGTGGCATGTGGGATCTTCCCGGACCAGGGCTCAAACCCGTGTCCCCTGCATCGGCAGGCGGATTCTTAACCACTGCGCCACCAGGGAAGCCCTGTATGCCTTTATCTTGCTTTACTGTACTGCCTAGGATTTCTAGTATAATGTTAAAGAGAATTGGAAAGAGTGGACTTTTTTTTTCTTTGCTGCACCGTGCAGCTTGTGGGATCTTAGTTCCCCAACCAGGGATTGAACCCAGGCCCTGGCAGTGAAAGCGCCAAGTCCTAACCATGGACTGCCAGGGAATTCCCACCACTGCTTTTCAACATCATATTGTTAAGTCCTAATGCAATAAGATAAGAAAAGGAATTAAAGGTATACAGATTGAGAAGGAAGAAATAAAATCGTCTTTGTTCACAGATGATATGTTAATCTATTAGAAAATCCAAAAGATTTGACAAAGAAACTCCTGGAACTAATAAGTGATTACAGCAGGGTTGCAGGATACAAGGTTAATATACAAGAGTCAATCTCATTAGAATATACCAGCAATGAACAACTGGAATTTGAAATTAAAAATACAATACTTTTTACATTAGCACCCCCCAAAATGAAATACTTAGGTATAAATCTAACAAAATATGTACAAGATCTATATGAGGAAAATTACAAAACTGATAAAAGAAATCAAACAAGAACTAAATAAATGGACAGGTATTCCATGTTAATGGATAGAAAAACAACACTGTCAGGATGGCAGTTCTTCCAACTTGTTCTACAGATTCAATACAAGCCCAATCAAAATCCCAGCAAGTTATTTTGTGGACATCAACAAACTGCTTCTAAAGGTTATACACAGTGAAAAAAGACTCAGAATAGACAACACAATATTGAAGGAGAAGGACAAACCTGGAGAGCTGACAGTACCTGACTTCAAGACATACCATAGTGGGACTTCCCTGGTGGTCCAGTGGTTAAGACACCACACTTCCACTGCAGGGGCCACAGGTTCGACCCCTGGTCAGGGAACTACGATCCCACACGCCGAGTGGCCAAAAAGAAAAAAAACAGTTAAGAAAAAAGACATAACACAGAGCTACAGTAATCAAGACAGGGTGATATTCGCAAAAGAACAGACAAATAGATCAATGGAACAGTACAGAGAGCCCAGAAATAGACCCACAGGGATACAGTCAACTGATCTTCAACAAAGGAGCAAAGGCAATACAATGGAGCAAAGACAGTATTTTAAATAAGTGGTGCTGGAACAACTGGACATTCACATTAAAAAAAAAAAAAGAATCTAGACACAGACTTTATATCCTCCACAAAAATTAACTCAAAATGGACCACAGACCTAAATGTAAAACACAAAAGTATAAAACTCTTAGAAGATAACATAGGAGAAAATCTAAATGACCTTGGGTTTGTCGATGACTCCAAAAGTATGATCCATAAAAAAAAGAACTGATAAATTGGACTTCATTAAAACTAAAAGTTTCTGCTCTGTGAAAGGCAAAGAAAAAGGCAAGCCACAGACTGGAAGAAAATATTTGCAAAAGACATATCTAACATTATCCAAAAAATACAAACAGCTCTTAAAACTCAACAATAAGAACCTGATTAAAAGATGGGCCAGGGCTTCCCTGGTGGCGCAGTGGTTGGGGGTCCGCCTGCCAATGCAGGGGACGCGGGTTCATGCCCAGGTCCGGGAGGATCCAGCGTGCCGCGGAGCAGCTGGGCCCATGAGCCATGGCCGCTGAGCCTGCGCGTCCGAAGCCTGTGCTCCGCGATGGGGGAGGCCGCAACGGTGAGAGACCCGCATACAGCAAAAAAAAAAAAAACAACAAAAAGATGGGCCAAAGACCTTAACAGACATCTCATCAATAAGATATATAGATAGCAAATAAACATGTGAAAAGATGATCCACATCGTGTCATCAGGGAGATGCAAATTAAAACAATGAGATACCACTAATACACCCATTAGAATAGCCAAAACCCAAAACATTTGTAACACCAAATGCTCATGAACAACATGAACTCTCAGTCATTGCTACTGGGAATGCAAAAGTGGTGCAGACACTTTGGAAGACAGTTTGGCAATTTCGTACAAAACTAAACATACTCTTTTTTTTTTTTTTTTTTTTTTTGCGGTACGCGGGCCTCTCACTGTTGTGGCCTCCCCCGTTGCGGAGCACAGGCTCTGGATGCGCAGGCTCAGCGGCCATGGCTCACGGGCCTAGCTGCTCCGCGGCATGTGGGATCTTCCCGGACCAGGGCACGAACCCGTGTCCCCGGCATCGGCAGGCGGACTCTCAACCACTGCGCCACGAGGGAAGCCCTAAACATACTCTTATCATATGATCCAGCAATTGCACTGTTTGGTATTTGCCAAAGGAGCTGAAAACTTATGTTTACCCAAAAACCTGCACCCAGATGTTTACAGCAAATTTATTCATAACTGCCAAAACTTGGAAGCAACCAAGATGTGCTTCAATAGGTGAACGGATGAACTGTGGTATATCCAGATAATGGAATATTATTGATCACAAAAAAGAAATGAGCTCTTAAGCCATGAAAGGACATGGAGGGGGACTTCCCTGGTGGTCCAGTGGTAAAGAATCCTCCTTCCAATGCAGGGTTCGATCCCTGGTCGGGGAACTAAGATCCCACATGCTGGGCTTCCCTGGTGGCGCAGTGGTTGAGAGTCCGCCTGCCGATGCAGGGACACGAATTCGTGTCCCGGTCCGGGAAGATCCCACATGCTGCGGAGCGGATGCGCCCGTGAGCCATGGCCGCTGAGCCTGCGCATCCGGAGCCTGTGCTCCACAACGGGAGAGGCCACAACAGTGAGAGACCCGCGTACCGCAAAAAATAATAATAATAATAAAAAAAAATAAGATCCCACATGCTGCGGGGCAACTAAGCCCGCACACCACAACTACTGAGCTCACGTGCCTCAACAATAGAGCCCACGTGCTGCAAACTACAGAGCCCAGGCACTCTGGAACCCGCACGCCACAACTAGAGGGAGAAAAAAAACCACACCACAACTAGAGAAAAGCCCGAGCGCCACAACGAAGACCCCGCGTGCTGCAACTAAGACCCGACACAGCCAAAAAAATAAATAAATATTAAAACAAGACGTGGAAAATGTTAAATGCATATTACTAAGTAAAAGAAACCAATCTGCAAAGGCTACATACTGTAGGTATGTATTATACGGTATTCTGAAAAAGACAAAACTATGGAAACAGTAAAAGATGAGTGGCTGCATTAATGAAATGCATAACATAAAGATAAACACATAAAAGACCTAAGTAGGTAATATATGAAAAGATATTCAAATACTCAAACTCATTTAGAGTCAGGAAAATGCAGATTGAAACCATGAGTTCTCAATTCATACCAACAAGATTCGTAAAAAATTAAAAAGCATCGATGATAATATAAATAATGGGAACGTTTACGTGCTGCTAGTTGGACAGTATGTTGTTATAACATTTCAGAAAACTATTTGGCATTATTTAGAGAAGGTGATGGTGTATATTCTGTAAGAGTCAGCAGTCCTAACCTGGTATATAGTCCAGAGAAACTCCTGCTCACATCCATAATAGTATCAGTTGTAAGAGCAAAACTCTGGAAACAGTTCAAATGTTCATCAGTAATAGATTCCAATGTAGATAAATACATCATGGCATATTCACACCATGCACATGGTAAAAATAAATGAGTTACAGTTATAAATAACCACATGAATGAATGCTGAGCACGCAATACTGAATGAAACAAAACTAGCTGCGAAAGAAAATGAACTGCATGATTCAACTGATATAAAGTTTAAAAACAGGCAAAACTAAACATGCTGTCCAATATGGTAACCACTGGCTACAGGGCTAACATGACTGAGGAACTAAATTTTAATTTAATTTAAATTTAAACTTAAATTGTCACCTGTCACTAGTGACCACCATACTGTACAGTCAGGTTTATAAAGAGAATCAATGGAATACTAAGTACAAAATTCAGAATATTGGTTTTTTCTAAGGGAAAGGGAAAGGGACAGGGACAGGTACACGGGGGATTTCCAAAGTAACAATGATGTTCTTTTTCTTAAATAGGTATCCTTATATTGTTTTTATTCTTTAATCTGTACATAAACTGTACTATAAACATTCCTTCAAAAGGATTAAATATTTAACAAAACAAAAATAGTGAATGAGGTTGTGGGTACACAGAAGTTTATTTTGTTGTTATTATTTAAAGTCTACATAATAAAATATTTTTATTAAAAAGATTTCTAGGTAAGACAGGAATAAAGATACAGACCTACTAGAGAACGGACTCGAGGACACGGGGAGGGGGAAGGGTAAGCTGGGACGAAGTGAGAGAGTGGCATGGACTTATATACACTACCAAAAGTAAGGTAGATAGCTAGTGGGAAGCAGCCGCGTAGCACAGGGAGATCAGCTCGGTGCTTTGTGACGGCCTGGAGGGGTGGGATAGGGAGGGTGGGAGTGAGGGAGACGCAAGAGGGAAGAGATATGGGAACATATGTATATGTATAACTGATTCACTTTGTTATAAAGCAGAAACTAACACACCATTGTAAAGCAATTATACCCCTAAAAGATGTTTAAAAAACACAACAACAAAAAAACCCTAAAAGGGTCCTCTCATGGCTTAAGATATAAATCTCGAGACGTTGAGCTCAAGACCCTGAACTAAAAATCAGGACGCAAGTTCTGAAAAATAGTAATTTCTACCATCTACTTAGGTTCTTTCCTCTCTTAAGGTTTGCTCCCATGAGTTAGGTATCGGATCCCCCTTTTCAGCTGAAAAAAATAGAGCCTGAGAGAGGTTAAATCAAGTCACATACCTCTTCTTTCATTTTTGTTTACTCATTTGTTAGACGTCCGTATTTGCACATATTTGTTTGGCATTCACTGAATACTTAGGGGCACATTTATTGACTATCCACATATTTATCAGACATCCAGTAAATTTATTGTTCATCCACTATCCAAAAAAAAGATTTCTAGCACTAACTCAAGTGGAGCAAGGGACAACCAACAAGAATAAAATCTCCCCTAACTCCAGACCCAATCAACCCTACCATCCTACATCCCCCCCCACACCCTACCCCAGGCCCCAGGCTCAGCACTAATGCCCTCATCCTCCTTCAAAGATAAGAGAAGCAAGATGCATTATCTACTGCTATGTTACAAATTATTCCAAAACTTAGCAGCTTAAAACAACAAAATTTTGTTATCTCACAATTTCTGTGGGTCAAGAATTTTGAGTGTGGCTTGGGGGATGTCTCTGGCTTCAGGCCTCTCATGAGGTTGCATTTAAGATCTTAGCCAGAACTGTGGTCTCATCTGAAGGTTTGACCTGGGAAAGATCTGCTTCCTAGCTCACTCATGTGGTGTGGTTTGCTTCTTCATAGGCCGTTAGATCTACTATGACTGTAAGCTACTCCATAGGGCCATAGGGCCATAGGGCAGCTCATAATATGGCAGCCGACTTCCCTCAGAGCAAGAGAGCTAGAGAAAATGTTCAAGACAAGTCACAATCTTTTTATAATCTAGTCTTGGAAGGGATAGCCCATCCCCTCTGCCACCATCTGTTTGCTACAAGCGTGTCACTAAATCTAGCCAACTTAGAGTTGCCAACTTACGGGAGGGGGCTAACAAAGGGTATGAATACCAGAAGACAAGGCTAATTAAAGGCCATCGTGGTGGCTGCCTACCACACCAGAGAATATGTCTGCGGACTGGAGTGATCCCACAAAACAAGGAAGTAGCAATGCAGGAGAGAAGAGTGAAGACCTAGAGAAGGCAGAGGAAATCCAGGCCTAGGACCTTTGCATGTACCGGTCCACTGCATTTTTCATTGCTCTTTCATGACTTGGCTGCATGCACCTGTTTTTGATCAGGATGTGGAAAAGAAATCTGTTGAATGTCTGTCATCTGCCACAGCAAGACCAGTCATCTTGCCCTGCTTACAATGCCATCCCCAATCTGATCACATCCCTCCCCCACAGAAACACACCCCAACTGTGTCTCCCCCCTTTCAAGTATCATCTTTCACTCAACTATTTGGGGAAAAGTCAATTTGTTTCCTGTTCTGCTCCTGGGTTAGGTCAGTTCATGCTGCAACTTGTTTATCCAACACCACCTGCTTCCCTCCCACTGATTTCAGCTCAGCCCAGGAGCTTCTGTTCTCTTTCCACTTGTTACCACCGGTAAGGCTCAACTAATAGGCTCCTTTGATTTAATGCAGCCAACCATGACAAACTAGGAGGATGATATGAGCACAGCGCTGTCCTTTTGCTGACCCCTACTTTCATTCCCCACCATGTGACCAGCCTCCCAGACTACCACAAGCCCACACTGTGCCCTTGTTACTGAAGGAGTCAGGTTAACTGAGGAAACCTTTAGCACAGCTCAAGATAGCAATGATAAAACAATTTAAAACCAAACATTACACATCATTGTTCTTAAAAACCATGGGTCAACCCACCACAGTGAAACTCTCACAGATACCTTTTTGGCTTGGGCCTGGCCTTCTGCCATGTTGGTGGGCGGCCTACCTCTTTCCTCTCTCTCCTCCTTTGCACACTGAAAAATTTCTCTTCATTATGCTGAGCATACTTATACCCCTAAGTACAAAGCAGGGTCCAAGCCTACTACTGCGTATCCAAAACCATAGTAAATGGTTCTGCTAAAGGGAAGAAGGGTCATACACAATCCTGGACTCCAAAAAGAATCAAATCAAATACAAAACCAGGAAGAAGCCTTAAACTTAGTTTTTTCTCTTATATATCCTGATCAAAAATTTTAAGGCATGGTTTCTCTCTTCAGTCTCTGAAAGATAACAGAAAACAGTAAAAAAAAAAAAAAAAAAACCCAAAAAACTAAAATTATACATTGTATTATTGTATTATTATTACTACAGTGGTTAATTTTATGTGTCAATTTGATAGGGCTAAGGGACGCCCAGATCACTGGTAAAATATTATTTCTGGGTGTGTCTGTGAGGGTGTTTCTGAAGGAGATTACCATTTGAACTAGTAGACTGAGTAAAGAAGACCTGCCGTCACCAATGTTGGATGGGTATCGTTCACTCCAATCCACTGAGGGCCCAGACAGAACAAAAAGGTGCACCAAGGGCAATTTCTCCTTTCTTCTTGAGTTGGGACATCCATCTTTCCTGCCCTCCCACATCAGAGCTCCTGGTTCTCCGGGCTTTCGTTTGGGACTGAATTATACCACTGGTTTTCCAGCTTGCAGAGGGCATATCATGAGACTTCTCGGCCTCCATAATTGGGAGAGCCAATTCCCATAAATAATCTCCTCTTATATATCTCTATATATCCTATCGGTTCTGTTTCTCTGGAGAAACACAAATACATATCCATACCTTTGCTTAGTCTGTCTTCACTACATCTCCTTCCTCTTCTTGATCTTCCCCCTCTACCTAGGTGCAGCTCACATTCCCCTCCTGCAGGGAGCCTTCCCAGACTGCCACAGCCCACACCAATCCCTTGTGTCTGAATTCATATTAGGCTTGGGTGTCACGGCTTCCTTCTTTGTTCTCCAAGTGAATTACCCCTGATTTTCTCTTCTAGCCAAGTTATAAAGTTCTCTGGGTCAGAGGGCCAGGTCTTAACACACCTCCCATGATATGATACTTATTTTGGTGTATGGTACGTAGTATGAGGTTAATACCTACGTGTTCAGTGGATCGATTAACTGGAGCCACTTCTCTGTGCTCTTTTCCCACAGTGTTTGTAATGTCAAGGGGCATCTTGGGGGTTCTGATGGTGCAAGGAATAATGTACCTCTCAGGCTGGGGACTGGTGTGTGTGGGGGTGGGGTGGGGTGGGTGTGTGTGTGTGTGTGTGGTGGGGGTGGGTGCAGTGACCTTCAGTCAGACTTTGTCCTCAACTTCCAGGCAGGTTCTTAAATTCTGGGGTGGAGGGGGTGCGCTTGGAGGCATGAACCCGCGCCCCCTGTAGTGGAAGCATGGAGTCTTAACCACTGGACCACCAGGGATGTCCCTGCAGGTCCTTACATTTGATTTAATCAGCTCACCCTGAGGTGACCAGTCGAAGGTAAACTACTACAGAACAATTAATGATGAGATCAATGTGCATTACAGAAATTGGGCTCCCCCAACGCCCACATTGTCTCAAATCCCAACCTCTACACTTGCTTTGCCTTCTGCTTTACGTCTCCCTTCCCCAGCTTACTCACTTCAACTTAGGTGCTCTTACTTCAGGAAGCCTTCCTGGCCTTGAAGTCTGAGCTGCTCCAGAGGTTCCAGCAGCTCCCCTCTCACCACAACAGTCCTACTGTACCATCTAAGTGTGTAGATCTGGCTCAGGAAGGTCTCGCCAGTTAGCGAATCCCCAGATCCTGGCTGAGGGCGAGACATTTCATTGGTCGCGTAACCAGAACACCGGCTGAGGCCTTGACTCATCCGGGCACTTCCGCAGCCTCACAGGCCTCAGCCCCCATCAAAACCCCTCGCCTACTTCGGTTGTGTGACGTCGCCCCCCACCCCGCCCCCTGCACCTAGCCAGCCGCACAGCTCCCGCGTCGCCCACCTCGCCCACCTCCTCTGCCGGGCTGCTCAGGCCGAGGGCGCACAGGCTCGCGGGCTGGGGGAAGGGGGCAGGGGGGCGGGCAGGAAATGCCTGCCGCCATCTTGCCCACCAGGAGTTCCGACATGGGGCTGGGACTCCTGAGCGCAGCGCTGTTGTTTCTGGGGGGCGCTCTCATATGCTCAGAACACTACCCACTCTCTGAAAGGAGTGGGCATGGCTCCTCGCGGGAACAGGCCGGAGGTCGGAGGTGGCCTGAAGCCATGAGTGGGAGGCCCAGGGCGCAGGAGACCCAGGCCCCGGAAGAGGAAGGGTTGAACGCAAAAGGCAGTATCTGTTCGTTCTTCTCTTTGGACAGTCGTCCTTGCCTTTTCCCCACTTAAGTAGTATTTGAATTTGGGGCCCTCCTTTTCTGTTTTTCCAGCTGCCTTTAACTAAAAATTTACGGATCCAAGCAGCCCGATTTTAATGACTATAGTAGTAGTACTAATAGTAAAAATGCCATACACTTCTGCGTCTGTATATGCGCCTCAGAACATTCTGGGCTTTGTCATTCCCATTTTACAGACTAATAATTCATTGGAATTCAAAGATGAAAGGGCTGTTAGGTGACTTTTTCATACTACAGTTAAGAAGAATTAACCCAACAAGTTAAATGGCAAGTATTAGAACTTGTAGCTCTTGGTTGACCAGTCCCAGGCTCTTTTAGTGGCCGTTTCACACGGGGGAAAAATACGATACCTGGCCAGAGAAACTTGCCTCATGGTTATACTTCTCAGGAGAAGAGTTTTAAAATGGATGAATTGTGCTGATTTAATGTCTTTCTATTTGTGAGTAAGCAATTAAGGCATGTTTGTCTTAGCTCTCTAAGATCTTTTTTCAAAATATGGGCATGGCTTAGGTATCCAGCTTGCTTTATGCGTTTTTTAAATAGGGATTTCAAATATTACATTAACGTGTTAAGATTATAAAGTAATACATATAATAATATGTTCAGTCCAAATAATGTATCATTTTTATTTTTAGATTGTGGAACAGCACCACTTGCAAATATGTTCCAGGGGTCTCGGATTGTAGGGGGCACAGAAGCTCAAATTGGCGCATGGCCATGGCTAGTTAGCCTACAGATTCAATCTGGCAGATATCGTGTTCATGTATGTGCGGGAAGCTTAGTGAAAAATAGATGGGTCCTCACGGCTGCCCACTGCACTAATAAGGACACTAGGTATGTATTCAGAACAGAACTCTTATTTTATGCTCTTGGGGGATATTTTGAAGTGGCGGAGGACCACTTGACTTCAGCCATGTTCAGTTAAGCGATATGTTTCCAGGTAGCCATAATGCCTTACACTGAATAGTACACTGAATATTTGTTGAAATAAATCCCTTAAGTCAGAGGTCAACAAACGTCTTCTGTAAAGACAGTAAATATTTTAGGCTTTGCAGGCCAGACTCAACTCTGTCACAGTAGAACCAGAGTGGTCATAGATGATACATCACTGAATGAGTGTGCTGTGATCCAATAAAACTATTTATGAACACTGAAATCTGAACAAAATCCTATTTTGTCATTTTGGGTTTTCCCCAACCATTTAAAAGTGTAAAAAACATTCTTTGTTTATGGGCTATATTAAAATAGGAGACAGGCCAGATTTGGCCTGTGGGTTGTAGTTTGTTGGACCTTGCTTTAAATAATAAATAGCATTTCTTTTAGCTTTAAAAATTACTGTATTGTAATCATGTATTTGTCTTTCTCACCATTAGATCATGGTGAGACAAGTCCATGAAGACAAGGACTACATGTTTTATTTTGTATTTCTGGTACTAATACAGGAGTTGGCCTGCTTTACAGGAGACATAATAAATATTTATTGAGTCTATGGATGATGTCAGTCTTGGAGAAATAGATTTACCACAGTTGTAATAGAACTTTATGACCCTCCTAACATTTAAAATGAAGCTCTAAGATAAATACTGTGGAAAACCGTGGTACCTGTCATACAGTCTCTCTTTAGTCTCTAATTTTTATGAGCTATCTGGGAGAAGAATGAAAAGTCTCTAAGAAAAACTAACAACAACTTCAAAATTCAACTGAGGGTAACTGGCCTGATGGGGTTCCTAAGGTTTTAATCTTTTAATCTGTTTACCACATTTAAAAAACATGCATTTCAGTTCCATAAGTTGGCCTCTTGAGGACTAGAGATCAGAAAAATGGGAAGCTATTGAGGTATAAACCCAAGGGTATAGAAAAAGATGTAGAAAACAGCTTCAGAGTTAGAAATCAATTCTGGTCTTTCAGGTGTGGGTGTCTTACAACTCTTTCCTAAAATGCTGTCTTTAAAAACTGCTTTTCAACAGCTTTCAAATCTTAAACCAAGGAAGGAAAAGCCTGCTTGGTATGATTTGAAGATTCTTAGAAAAGCTCTTCTCACCTATTAAGTCCTGATATTGGGCCTTTACTAGTCTGTTCCTTTTTTTTTTTTGCGGTACGCGGGCCTCTCACTGCTGTGGCTTCTCCCGTTGCGGAGCACAGGCTCCGGACACGCAGGATCAGCGGCCATGGCTCACGGGCCCAGCTGCTCCGCGGCATGTGGGATCTTCCCGGACCGGGGCACGAACCCACGTCCCCTGCATCGGCAGGCGGACTCTCAACCACTGCGCCACCAGGGAAGCCCTAGTCTGTTCCTTTGACACGTGGGGAGAACAATGCATTTGGAGAGGGGCGACCTGTATACTAGTCCTCCTCTGACACTTCGTGGTACAGTGGCTTTAAGTAAGATTCCAGAACCTACTAGATGTACCACCTTGGTCAAATAATATAGCTTTGTTATATTGTCATAAAATCTTAGAGTTCAAAGAGGTATTATAAAGGTGTGGTTCAATTCTCTGTCCTGTATATGAATCCTTCTTAAAATATTGAAGTAAAGGGTTCTCTAGTCTGAAATAATTATTGCTTTAATTCATTGAGTCAGGCATATTTTCAGACACAATTTCCACTACTCTTCACAACCACTCTTTACTGTAGGGAGACCCTGACTGGAAAACAATGAAATCAGGGATCAAATCCAGGTGTGTCATAATGAAAATCCACACACATAACCATAACTATATCATTTGGCTCTCTACTTGAAACACCTCTTGTGATGATGAACTGCTACCTTGGAAAGAATTTCATTTAAGCTTTGTGCAGCTTTATTTCTTAGAAAGCCTTTCCTTATGTTGAACTAAGTGTCTTGATTTTCATTCTGCCTTCTGAAGCCATATATATTAAACCTCATTACTCTTCCAAGCATTTGAAGATAATATTAATATTCCACTTAACAATTCTCAAGGCTAAATCTTATTGATATTTTTACCCCTTTACTCAACAAACATTTACTAAATGTATATTATATGCTAGGGACTGGGCTAGGTGCTGAGGAAGTCGACATTACTGAGGCATAGTCTGTATTTTTCAGGAGTACCTCCTGTCTCAGAAGACTCTGCCACTTCTATTCCTGTTCCCCCTCATTTCCTAAACCTTGCACCATCAGTTATCCCTTATTCCTTCTTATAACATGAAAGACCCGCTCTGAGATTAGGTACTGTTTAAGAATGTTACATATAACTCTGTATTTTAAAAAAGCCCTCCCAGTAGCCCTCTGAGATAGCTGTTATCTCCATTTCACACCTGAGGAGTCAGAGATCACAGATATTTGGTAATTTTCCCAAGACCACATTGCTGTAAAGTGGCAACCTATTGATTTAAACCTAGTCTCAAGTCTATAGCTGTTTCATTACACCTCATTGTCTCTTTAGTATTTTTCAATATTTTCCTCTTGCTTCTTCCCTACAGCCTTCAAGCATGTTTAGGTCACCTCATCGTTATTTAGCAAACAAACAAACCCTACCTGTTTCTATTCTTCCTTTCACTACTAGACTCCTTGAAAGAAAGACTCCCTTTTGCTTCACCTGCATTGACTCATAAAATCCCAATTGCAGTCTGATTTTTGTAGCCAGAACACACTATTAAAGACCCACCTCTATGCCAAATCCAATGACCTCTACTCAATCCCCATCCTATTTCATCTGTATAACATTTGGCAAAGTTGACTGCTGTTCTACATCTTTTTTTTTTTTTTTTTTTGGCCATGCCGCACGGCTTGTGGGATCTTAGTTCGCCAACCAGGAATTGAACCCGGGCCCTCAGCAGTGAAAGCTCGGATTCCTAGCCACTGGACTGCCAGGGAATTCCCTCTGATCTCTTTTCTTGATTTTTAAGACACCACTATTCTCTACCTTAAAAAAATTTTTTTCCTTATTCCTTGAGTCTTTGTCTTCTTTTAAGTGGCAGTATTTTCAAGAGTTCCACCTTCTATCCTCTTGCCTTATCATCTGTACTCTTCCCTAGAGATGTCTCATCTACTTCTGTTTTAGGAGTCACCATGTCCTGGCAACTCCCAAGTCTCTCCAGCTGAGTCGTATTTCCAGCTCCCTACTATACGTATATACTGGAGTCACATTCCCAACAAGTCCAAACATGAACTTTTAAACTCTTTCCTCTAGAGAACAGTCTCAGCAGCCCTGAAGGCTTTCAGGTTGTTAATAAGTCCTCAGGCCCCTGCTAGCACAGGGAGCTTCATGGACCTGTCAGCAATTAAGGAACAAAAGTCATGAAGATTTACATAAACTTTGGTATGTTCTCCTGAAAGAAACATGCTCCTAACTCTAGAGCAGGAGGCTAAGCAGCAGAGATTGCCAATGCCAAGTCTGAAGCAGTTAGAAAAGGTAGTAGATTCCATGGATACATTAGATAAAGTTGTCCAGGAAAGGGAAGATGCCCTCAGAATTCTTCAGACTGGTCAAGAAAAAGCTAGACCTGGTTCTTGGAGAAGAGACATCTTTCGAAGAATCATCTGGCACAAGTTCAAGCAGTGGCCTATACCTTGGTACCTAAATAAAGGAAACAATAGAAAACGATTCTTTGCAGTGCCCTAGGTGAAACGTTTTGTCAGATTGAGAATTGAGAAACAAGCCTGCATCAAAGCAAGGAAGACAAGTTTAGCAAGCAAGAAAGAAAATTTTCTTCAGGAAAAGTTTCCACATCTTTCTGAAGCCCAGAAATCAAGTCTTATCTAAGACATCTGAACTTTTAATTTACCATTTTGTTTTTCTTGGATTACAATCTATATACAAAAGTGAATACATACTAAGTGGTTTATAAATAACTTGTGTTTTTAGTCAAATGACTATCAACTGGGACTACCCTGGTGGCGTAGAGGTTAAGAATCCGCCTGCCAATGCAGGGGACATGGGTTCGAGCCCTGGTCCAGGAAGATCCCACATGCCGCAGAGCAACTAAGCCCGTGTGCCACAACTACCGATCCTGTTCTCTAGAGCCTAAGAGCCACAACTACTGAGCCTGCCTAGAGCCCGTGCTCCATTGAGAAGCCATCGCAATGAGAAGCCCACACATCGCAACAAAGAGTAGCCCCTGCTCGCTGCAACTAGAGAAAGCCTGCGCACAGAATGAAGACCCAACACGGGCAAAAACAATTAATTTTTAAAAACTATCAACTGTTCTAAGTGTTATTATGGCATGCTAAATCTGGAAGTGGTCAAAATCAGGTATAAAGTTTAAATTCCCATCTTATTAAAAAAAAAAAATCTTCCCTCTAATTCTATCCCTTCTCTATTTTCTCAGATAACAGCCTCACCAACAGTCCCATTACCTCGACAGTTAGCTGACTCTCTCTGTGCGGTATCTCTTAAATTTGCTTCTTTTTGTCCCCCAATACTCCCCACTGATGAGAAGTAGATTCAGAATACCAGTCTCCATATCCCTAGTTCATTACTTACACTATTACTATGGTAACTATCTGAATGAGCATGAAGTGGTATCTCATTGTGGTTCTGTTGTTTTAATTAATTAATTTATTTATTTTTGGCTGCGTTGGGTCTTCATTGCTGCGCGCAGGCTTTCTCTAGTTGCGGCGAGTGGGGGCTACTTTTCGTTGCGGTTCATGGGCTTCTCATTGCGGTGCTTCTCTCGCTGCGGAGCATGGGCTCTAGGCGCTCTGGCTCAGTAGTTGTGGCTCACAGGCTCTACAGCACAGGCTCAGTAGTTGTGGCGCATGGTCTTAGGTGCTCCACAGCATGTGGGATCTTCCCGGACCAGGGCTTGAACCCATGGTCCCCTGCATTGGCAGGTGGATTCTTAACCACTGCGCCACCAGGGAAGTCCCTCATTGTGGTTTTGAGTCACATTTCCCTAATGATTAGTGATGTTGAGCATCTTTCCATGTGATTTCTGGCCATTTGTATTTCTTCTGTTTTTTTAAGGTTTATTTTATTTTTGGCCACACCATGTGGCATGCAGGATCTTAGCTCCTGGACCAGGGATCGAACCCGTGCCCCCTGCAGTGGAAGCACGGATTCTTAACTACTGGACCAACAGGGCAGTCCTATATTTCTTCTGTGGAGAAACGTCTATTCAAGTCCTTTGCCCATTTTTGAACTCGGCTGTCTGGATTTTTTGTGGATGTTGAGCTGTAGGAGTGCTTTATATATCCTAGATATTAATCCCTTGTCAAATATATGATATACAAATATTTTCTCCAATTCTGTGGGTTGTCTTTTCACTCTCTTGAAAGTGTCCTTTGATGCACAAGTTTTTAATTTTGATCAAGTCCAATTTATCTATTTTTTTCTTTTGTTGCCTGTGCTTTTGGTGTCATACCCAAGAATCACTGCCAAATCCAATATCATGAAGCTTTTCTGTGTTTTCTTCTAAGAGTTTTATAGCTTTATTCTTATATTTTGGTCTTTGATCTATTTTGAGTTAACTTTTGCATATGGTATAAGGGTCCAATTTCATTCTTTTGTATGTAGATACCCAATTCTCCCAGCACCATTTGTTGAAAAGCCTTTCCTTTCTCCATTGAATTATCTTGGCACTCTTGTTGAAAATCAATTGGCCACATATGCAAGGGTGTATTTCTGGGCTCTCTATTTTCCATTGGTATATATATCTGCCCTTATGCTAGTATCACACTGTTTCAGTTATTGTAGCTTTTCAGTAAGTTTTGAAATCAGGAAGTATGGTCCTCCAACTTTATTCTTCTTTTTCAAGATTATTTTGGCTATTTGGGGTCTTTTGATATTCCATATGAATCTTAGGATGGGTTTCTTATTTCTGCAAAAGCATCACTGGGATTTTTATAGGTATTTCATTGAATCTATAGATCATTCTGGGTAGTACTGTCATTTTAACAATATTAAGTCTTCCAATACATGAACAAGGGATGTCTTTCCATTTATTTGTCTTCTTTAATTTCTTTCAGCAATGTTTTGTACTTTTCAGTGTATATAACCTGTTTTTTAATCTCACGGTCTGAATATAAATTGAAATAGGTAAGTAATATAAGTTGATTTAGCCATTCTATGTCTTTTGATTGGAGAATTTAATCTGTTTACATTTAAAGTAATTATTGCTAGGTAAGGACTTACTATCACCATTTATTAATTGTTTTCTGGTTGTTTTCTAGATCCACTGTTCCCTGTTTCTTAGCCTGCTGTCTTTTTTGTGTTTTGATGTCTTTTGGTATCAGTATGCTTTGATTTCTTTATCAAGTCCTTTTGTGTAATTCCTACAGGTTTTTACCTTGAGGTTATCAAGAAGCTTACATAAACTATCTTAAAATTATAACACACTATTTTAAGCTGTTAGCAACTTAACTTCAATAGAATTCCTAAACTTTACACTTTTGCTTCTCCTCCACCTTACATTTTAGGTTATTGCTGTTATGATTTACATATTTTTTATAATGTGTAACTAATAGATTAGTGTTGTTATAGTTATTTTTACTATATTAATTCCTTTAACTTTTAAAGTTGTAAGTAAATTATGCACCACTATTACCAAATTACAGAATCTAAGTTTGGCTATATATTTACCATTACCAGTGAGTTTTGCACTACCTTTTAATGTCTTTATGATGTTAATTAGTGTCCTTTTACTTTCAGTCAAAGAACTTCCTTTAGCATTTCTTGTAAGGCTAGTCTAGTGGTAATGAACTCTCTCAGCTTTTGTCTGTTCAGAAAAGTCTTTGTCCAACAATATGCTGCCTACAAGGGACTCACTTTAGCTTTAAAGGCACACATAGACTGAGAGTGAAGGGATAGAAAAAGACATTCAAGCAAATGGTAACCCCAAAAAAGCAGAGGTAGTTGTACTTATATTAGACAAAATAGACTTTAAATGTAAATGGTAAAAAGAAACAAAAAAAGGTCACCACACAACGGTAAAGGGGTCAATCCATCAAGAAGATATAACAATTGTAAATATTTATGCATCCAACGTTGGAGCACCTAGATATATAAAGCAAAAACTAACAGAGTTAAAGGGAGAAATAAACAGCAATTTGATAATAGTTGGGGACTTTAATATCCCACTCTCAACAACGGACAGATCATCCAGATAGAGAATCAGTAAGGAAATAGCAGATTTAAATAACACTGTAGACCAAGGTGGACTTAAGAGACATACGCAGAACATTCCAACCAACAGCAGCAGAGTATTTCTCAAGTACACATAGAACATTTTCGAGGACAGACCATATGTTAGGCCACAAAACAAGTCTTAGCAACTTCAAGAAGATTGAAACCATACCAAGGATCTTCTCTGACCACAATGGCATGAAAGTAGAAATCAATAAAAGAGGAAAACTGGAAAATTCATGACTACATGGAAATTAAACAACACTCTCTCCTAAAAAAAAAGAACCAGTGGATCAAAGAAGAAATTAAAAAGTATCTTGAGACAAAAATGGAAACACAACTTATGCAGCAAAAGCAGTTTTAAGAGGGAAGTTCAGAGCAATAAATGCATACATTAAGAAGCAAGACAGGGCTTCCCTGGTGGCGCAGTGGTTGAGAGTCTGCCTGCCGATGCAGGGGACGCGGGTTCGTGCCCCGGTCTGGGAAGATCCCACATGCCACGGAGCGGCTGGGCCCGTGAGCCATGGCCGCTGAGCCTGCACATCCGGAGCCTGTGCTCCGCAATGGGAGAGGCCACAACAGCGAGAGGCCCGCGTACCGCAAAAAATAAAGAAAAAAAGAAGCAAGACGATCCCAAATAAACGACCTACCTCTACACCTTAAAGAACTAGAAAAAGATGACCCTAAAGTTAGAAGGAAGGAAATAATAAAGATTAGAGCAGTAATAAATTAAATAGATAACAAAAAAACAATATAAAAGATTAACCAGGGACTTCCCTGGTGGCACAGTGGTTGAGAATCCACCTGCGAATGCAGGGGACATGGGCTTGATCCCTGGTCTGGGAAGATTCCACATGCCACAGAGCAACTAAGCCTGTGCGCCACAACTACAGAGCCCACACACCCTAGAGCCTGTGCACTGCAACTACTGAGCCCATACGCCACAACTACTGAAGCCTGCGTGCTCCAGGGCCTGCGTGCCGCAACTACTGAGCCCGCGTGCTGCAACTACTGAAGTCTGTGTGTCTACAACCTGTGCTCCACAACAAGAGAAGCCACTGCAATGAGAAGCCTGTGCACTGCCACGAAGAGTAGCCCCCGCTCGCCACAACTAGAGAAAGCCCGCACGCAGCAACGAAGACCCAATGCAGCCAAAAATAAATAAAATAATAATAAAAATAAAAGATTAACCGAAATAACAGTTGGTTCTTTGAAAAGATAGACAAAACTGACAAACCCTTAGCTAGCTTTACCAAGGAAAAGAAGAGGGAGGACCCAAATCAACAAACTTATAAATGAAAAAGGAGACATTACAACTTATACCACAGAAATACAAAGGGTCGTAAGAGGCTACTGTAAACAACCAGATGCCAACAAACTGGATAACCTAGAAGTAATGAAAAAAATCTTAGAAACATACAACCTACCAAGACTGAATCAGAAAGAAACAGAAAATCTAAATAGATCAATTACTAGTAAGGAGTTGAGTCAGTAATCAAAAATTTCCCAAAGAAGAAAACCCCAGGACCAGACGGCTCATTGGTGAATTTTATCAAATGTTTAAAGAAGAATTAACACCAGTCCTTCTCAAACTCTTCCAAAAAATTGAAGAGGAAGGAACCTCCCAAAACTCATTTTACAAGGTCCAGCATTACAAATACCAAAGACAGATAAGGACATTACTAGAAAAGAAAACTACAGAACAATATCCTTGATGAATATATATGCAGCATTCTCAACAAAACACTAGCAAACCAAATTCAGCAGCACATTAAAAGGATGCATTGTTCACCATGATCAAGTGGGATTTCTCCCTGGGAGGCAAGGATAGTTCAACATGTGCAAATCAATCAATGTGATACATTACATTAATAGAATGAAAGAAAAGAATCATATGATCATCTCAATAGCCACAGAAAAAGCATTTGACAAAATTCAACATCCATTCATGATAAAATACTTAGGAAATTAGGCATAGAAGGAACATATCTCAACATAAGAAAGACCATACATGACAAGCCCACAGCTAACATCATACTGAATGCTGAAAGGTTGCAAGCTTTTCCTCTAAGATCAGGAACAAGACAAGGCTGCCCACTCTCGCACTCCCATTCAACATAGTACTGGAAGTCCTAGCTAGAGCAATAAGGTAAGTAAAAGAGGGACTTCTCTGGTGGTCCAGTGGGTAAGACTCCACACTCCCAATGCAGGGGGCCTGGGTTCGATCCCTGGTCAGGGGACTAGATCCCACAGGCATGCCGCAACTAAGAGCCCACATTTCACAACTAAAGATCCCGCATGCCACAACTAAGACCTGGCACAGCCAAAATAAATAAATAAATAAATATTTTTTTAAAAAATAAGGCAAGTAGGGCTTCCCTGGTGGCGCAGTGGTTGAGAGTCCGCCTGCTGACGCAGGGGACACGGGTTCATGCCCTGGTCCAGGAAGATCCCACACGCCGCAGAGCAGCTGGGCCCATGAGCCATGGCCGCTGAGCCTGCACGTCCGGAGCCTGTGCTCCGCAACAGGAGAGTCCACAACAGTGAGAGGCCCGCATACCACAAAAAAATAATAATAATAAGGCAAGTAAAAGAAATAAAAGGTATGAGAACTGGAAAAGAAGTAAAATTGTTTCTATTTGCAAGTGACATGATTTTATATATAGAAAATCCCAAGACACAACCAAAAAACCATTAGAACTAATCCAAGAATTCAGTTGCAGGGTACAAAATTAGCACGCAAAAATCAATAGCATTTCTATACACTAACAATGAATTCTCTGAAAAAGAAATAAAAGAATTGATTACATTTACAACAGCATCAGAAACAATAAAATACTTAGGAATAAAGAAGACACTAGCAAATGGAAAGGTATATTCACGGATTGGAAGAATTAATATTATTCAACTGTCAGTACTACCAAAAGCCATCTATAGGTTCAGTGCAATCCCTATCAAGATTCCAATGGCACTTTTTGCAGAAATAGACAAAACACCCTTAAAAATTATGTGAAATCAAAAAAGACCCTGAATAGCCAAAGAAATCCTGAATCCAAAGAACAAAAAAAACAGAGGCATCGCACTTCCTGATTTCAAGATATATATAAAGCACTTCCTGATTTCAAGATATATATAAAGCTATAGTAATTAGAACAGTATGGTGCTGGCATAAAAACAAATAGACTATGGAACAGAATTGATAGCCCAGAAAAAAACCCCAAGCACATACAGTCAACTAATAATTGACAAGAGAGCCAAGCATACTCAGTGGAGAAAAGAATGTCTCTTCAATAATGGTGCTGGGAAAATTGGATATTCACATGGAAAAGAATGAAACTTGACCCCATTAACAAAAATTAACTCAAAATGGATTAACGACTTAAATGTAGGACCTGAAACCATGAAATTCCTAGAAGAAAACACAGGAAAAAGACCTCCTTGACATAGGTCTTGGTAATGATTTTTTGGAAATCACACCTAAAGCACAAGCAACAAAATAAAAAATAAACAAGTGGGACTACATCAAACTAAAAAAACCACACAGAAAAAGAAAATATGAACAAAGTGAAAAGATAACCTATGGGAAAAATATTTGCACATCATCTATTTGATAAGGCGTTAATATCCAAAATATATAAAGAACTCATACAACTCAATAGCAAAAAAATAAATAATCCAATTTTAAAAATGGGTAAAGGATCTGAATCGACATTTTTCCAAAGAAGATATATGAATGGCCAACAGGTAAGTGAAAAGATGCTCAACTCACTAGTCATTAGGGAAATGCAAATTAAAACTGCAATGAAATATCACCTCACAATGGCCATCATCAAGGGGAGGATGTGGAGGAAAGGGAACACTTGTGCACCACTGATGGGAGTGTGTAAATTGGTATATCCACTATGGAAAACAGTATGGAGGTTCCTCAAAAACTTAAAAATAGTACTATCACAAGATCCAGCAATTCTACTTCTGGGAATATATCCAAAAGAAATGAAAACACTAACTTGAAAAAATATCTGCACCGCATTTCATAGCAGCATTATTTACAACAGCTAAGACACGGAAATAATCTAAGTGTCCACTGATAGATGAATGGATAAAGAAGACGTGGGGGGTGTGTGTGTGTGTGTGTGTGTGTGTGTGTGTGTGTGTGTGTAATTCAGCCATAAATAATGAGGAAATCCTACCATCTGTGACATTGAGGATGGACCGTGAAGGCATCATGCTAAGTGAAATAAGTCAGACAAAAAAAGACAAATAAATACTGCAGGATCTCAGTTATAAGTAGAAACAAATAAAAATAAACAAACAAAAATTCCCCACCAAATTTAGAGAAAGAGATGGGATTTGTGGTTGGTTACCAGAGGCAGGATGTGGGGGGAGGGGATATTGGAGGAAGGTGGTCAAATGGTACAAACTTCCCTTATAAGAGAAATAAGGACTAGGAATGTAATGTACAACATGATGACTATAGTTAACACTGCTGTATGATATAGGAAAATTGTTAAGAGAGTAGATCCTAAGAGTTTTCATCACCAGCTTTCCTTTTTATTGTATCTATATGAGATAATGGATGTTAACTAAACCTATTGTGGTAATCGCTTTACAATATATGTAAATCAAACCAACATGCAGTACACGTTAAACTTAGTGATGTATGTCAATTATTTCTCAATAAAACGGGAAAAAATTTTAATTCAAGAAAGATAAATTGTATACATTTGGAAAAGAAACATTTTTTTTTTTTTTTTTTTTTTGCGGTACGTGGGCCTCTCACTGTTGTGGCCTCTCCCGTTGTGGAGCACAGGCTCCGGACGCACAGGCTCAGCAGCCATGGCTCACGGGCCCAGCCGCTCTGCGGCACGTGGGATCCTCCTGGACCGGGGCACGAACCCGCGTCCCCTGCATCGGCAGGCGGACTCCCAACCACTGCGCCACCAGGGAAGCCCAAACATCATTTTTTTAAAGCAGCTTAAAGCATTTAAGCTACAATTTCTTTTTAAACACAATAGAACTAGGACTGTATAAACATTTTTACAAACTTTTTAGAGGTTACCTAGTCCAATTTTAAGATAGCTAATTATCTTCTATTTCCTTGGAATAAATTCTAGGAAGTAGAATTGCAGTGTCAAAATCAATGCAACTTTTATAGGCTATTGGTACATGCTGCCAGAGTGCCTATCTATTTATATATTCCTCAGTGAATAAGAGTAACTTTGTTCCTCTGACTCTTGTCTGCACTGAGCATAATCATTAAATACACACATTCTGCCAATTTGAAGGGTGAAAGGAATTTCGGCATTTGTAAATTTCACATGCAATAAGTATTAACCACTTGGGGTTTTAATTGTTGATTTTTGACCTACAGAAGACTTTTTTGGTTTGGTTTGATTTCTGCTTGCTTTTTGCTTTTAAAGACGTCAAGATCCATTAGTTGCTTCTTTTATATTTAGTGTCATGCTTTATAAAGTCCTTTCTCACTGAGATATAGTCCAGTGGAATGTTCCAACTTGCTCAAATAGAATTACAAAAAGGCAAATTTGGGCTTCCCTGGTGGCATCCTTTCCATAACAATGTTATGTATTCATCTATATTTTCTTTCTGGTTTAATTTTTAAACTTCTCATCCTAATTTAATATCCAAATGTTTCATTCTAAAATTTCAAAAATTTGTAAAAGTAAATAGTTTAATGAATTCCCATATGCATAATATGCAGCTTCAGTTTATCAACTCATGGCTGATCTTGTTTCATCTTTATTCTTGCCAACTCCCCCTCTAATTATTTTGAAAGAAATCTCAGACATACCACTTTACGTATCTCTAAAAGATAGGAAGTCTTTATTTAAAAGATTCGTGCATTTAAATATTTAATCCATTTGGAGTTTATTTTAGTGTTTAATAATTTTTCAGGGATTTAATTTTATTTCACTTTTCAAACTAGTTTGTTAGTTAGCTAGTTGTCCCAATACCATTTATTGAATAATTCATCCATTTGTCCATTGGTAAGAATTGCTACCATATATTAAATTCTCATGTACTTGAATCCGTTTGGGACTTTCTGTCCCATTGATCTTTTTCTCTTTTCCTACATCACAATATTTAGGTTTTTACTTGCTATGACTTTGTCACATGAAAGTAGGATTAATTTTTTTGTTATTAATCTAACATGAGAAAAACAAAAACTAGTGGGAGATTAAGAATATTTACTTAGTTAAATACCTGTTTAAGATAAGAACATTTACTTTCTTTCAGAGATCCTGTAATGTGGAGAGTTGTGATTGGAACTAATAATATAGGTGGGCGTCAGCCACACTCCAAGATGATGAAAGTTAAAGCAATCATTATCCATCCAGACTTCGATGTGGAATCTTATGAAAATGATATTGCGCTTTTTCATTTTAAAAAAGCAGTGAGATATAATGATTATATTCAGCCTATCTGTCTACCTTTTGGTGTTTTCCAAAGACTGAACCGAAACACGAAGTGTTTTATAAGTGGATGGGGAAGAACAACAGAAGAAGGTAATTATGATCTGAATTTTGTTGATACAGATTTTCCTGATGATTGGCAGAGGGTGAATATGTATGTCTTTATCTCTTTATATCATGAGTTTGAACAACAGGTCTTTATAAACCAGTGAAAAGGAAATGTCTTTTTAAATTTTCTGTGTTTTTTTTCTTGCTTGTGGGAGAGAGAAAATTATCTTCCAAAGCAGAAATAGAGACTTCTTTTGTTATACATGCCAAGATACTTAAACCTTTAGACATTCTCAGAGAGAATGATGGTTCCAAGTATTTCTGTAGTTTCTGAGACTCTTAGGTGATGAAGCAAGCTCTGTAGCAGATTTGCTTATCTTAAATAATAAGCTTCTGGCTATAAGGAATCAAATTTAGTATACTTTTTATTTAGTGCACTGTTTAGTATCAAACAGATTGATTGCCATGTATTTTCTTTAGTGCACAAAGAGGCACAAATCGTTGACTGACTGAACTAATGGGAGGAATGAAAAATGTAGAAAACAGTCTCTGCCTTTGGTAATAACAGCAGCTACCATTTGGGAGCATTTACCATGTTTTAGGCCCTGTTCTAAATATATTACTTTATTTTATCTTATCCTCCCAATATTCCTATTAGGGAGTTAATGTTGTTATTCCCATTTAACAGACCAGGAATTGTGAATCTTAGAGGTTGAGAAGCTGGGACTCAAGTTTAAGTTTTTTCTTTATTCTAAAGCCTGAATATTTAAGTAGTACATTAAATACAATCTGCTCCTGAGGGAATTGAAGTCTGTTTAGCAATATATGAGATCAAGTGCTGAGACTCTTTTTTTTCTATTCTCTACCAAACCTAGCCATTTAAATATTTGTGGATTATTTAGATAGGATAGAAATAAATGTATGAAAAGTCTGTGAATTATTATTTTTCTTTTTTTCTCTGTGAATATTTTCTAAGGAAGATAAGGAAAGTGACATGGTGCAGGAAAAAGAGCATGGGCTTTAGAATCACAGACCTAAGTCTGAATCTCAGCCTGGCCATGTACTAGCTGAATTACCACGGGCCGGTTATTGAATCTTTTACAACAGTTAGAACAATGATGATAGGAGCAACTACTATTTATTCAGGGTTAGGTACTAAATAAAATACTAAGCATTTTAATGTATTTCTCATTTAATGCCCCAACAACACTATAAGAAACATTATAATATGGGTGAATAAACTGAGTTTTAAAGAGATTAAATAAATTGCCCAAAGTTACACAGCTAACTGAGGAGTCAAAAATTCAAGCCTAGGTCGGCCTGCCTCAAACTCATGTGTTTCCATTATATTATATCATGTCTCACAATGTCATACATTTTCATGATCTGTAAGATGAGAGCAATAATACCTTATCAGAGAGTTGTTTTGAGGATTATATTGGCTCTCCAGCAACATGGCAGATTACATGCACACACCAACCTTCCCACTGAAAATTATTAAAGAGAAAATGCATAGGTCAAGGACTGAGTGTGAAGACAGGAACTTAGATAACTGGAGCACAAAAGCTGCCTTTCATCTTAAGGGTATTTGTCAAATTGGTAACATTCAATATTGATTTCTGTGGTTTCATAGGCCTTCAGAGGCTTGAAGAACAAAGCCTGCTTGAGTGTGTGTGGGGAGACACTCATAAAGCTGGAGCTTCAGGGCTGTACTCTAAAACTGAGTCAGACTCAAGACCTAGCTGCATAGTTCATACATACATAGTTCATTTCAAATATGATATAGGTAGATTGAAAGTAAAAGGATGGGGACTTCCCTGGTGGCACAGTGGTTAAGACTCTGTGCTCCCAATGCAGGGGGCCTGGGTTCAATCCCTGGTCAGGGAACTGACCCCACATGCATGCCACAACTAAGAGTTCGCATGCCAGAACTAAGGAGCTGGCGAGCCGCAGCTAAGGAGCACACCTGCTGCAACTAAGACCTGGCACAACCAAATAAATAAATAAATATTTTAAAAAAAAGTAAGTAAAAGGATGGCAAAAGACATACCATGGTAACATTAATCAAAAGAAAAGCTGGAATGGGGGGAAAAAAGGAAAAGAAAGCAGAACTGGCTACATTAATATCAGATAAAGTAGACTTAAGAGCAAAGAAAATTACCAGGGACAGTGAAGAACATAACATAATTATAAGGGTAAATCCACCAAGGAGACACAGCAATTCTAAGTGTGTAACCATGGAACAGCAGAGATACAGTTTCTTAAAAACATATGTGAACATACATACACTTACGATATAACCCAGCAATCACACTCCTAGGCATTTATCCCAGAGAAATGAAAACATAAGTCCACACAAAAACCTGTTCATAGATGTTCATAAAAGCTTTACTTGTAATATCCCCAAACTAGAAAAACCTAAACGTCCTTCAATAAGTGAATGATTAAATACACTGCAGTATATCCTTAATATGAAACATTACTAAGCAGTTAATAGGAATTTACTATTGATATACACAACAACTTAGATGGGTCACAAGTGCATTATGCTTAGTGAAAAGAAGCAATTTTCAAAAGGTCACATACTGTGTGATTCCATTTATACAACATTCACAAAAGGACAAAATTATAAAGATGGAGAAGAGATTACTGATCGCTGTAGGGTAAGAAGGTTAGATAGCATGGAGATCTTTGTGACGATGCAATAGTTCTGTATCTTGATTGTGGTGGTGATTACATGAATCTACATATGCCATAAAATGGTGTAGAACGACACACACACACACACACACACACACACACACACACACACACACACACACACACAATTGTTCCAGTGTCAATTTCTTGGTTTTGATATTGTACTTCAATAATACAGATAGAACCATTATAGGAAACTGGGTAAAGATTACACTGACCCTCACTGTACTTGCTTTGCAACTTCCTGTTAACTATAATTATTAGTAAATAAAGTTTTTTTAAAAAATGAATCATATATAACAAAAGCATCCTCAACCCCCACCCCACCCCCGGGATTGCTAGGAAAACTGCTTAATGGAAGGCAAAAAATGAAGAAATTTTCCCAGAAAATATGTAACTACAAATACCACTCATATGCCCCAAATCACTCTGAGTAGACTAGAAAGCCTCAAGGTTAGAATTTAGTTTAAGTAGTTCCTAGACTGTTAATGTTCTCTAGGTGCCTGAGAGAATCAAATGCCAATAATTTGTGTAGAAACCCAATGTCATCTGAAACCTCAAAGAACTTCACCAAAGTTTCAAAGAAAATGGATTATAATTTTTTAAATTGCTAAACACCAAAGGAAACAAGGCACAACAGACATCAGAATAAGACCTACAAAGATTTCAGACACCAGAATCATCAGATAATATATTTTAATGTTTAATGGGACTTCCCTCGTGGTCCAGTGGCTAAGGCTCTGTGCTCCCAATACAGGGGGCCAAGGTTTGACCCCTGGCCAGGGAACTGGATCCCACATGCCGCAACTAAGAGTTCTCATGCTGCAACTAAAGTTCCAGAATGCCACAACTAAAGATCCTGCATGCAGCAGCAAAGATCCCACATGCTGCAACTAAGACCTGGTGTAGCCAAATAAATACATAAATATTTTTTTAAATGTTTAATATATTGATATTACAAAAATAAAAGATGTGCTTAAAAAATGAAAAGAGATGTGAAAAAGAACCACATAACTGTGACAATTAAAAAATACAATAATTGAAATAAATTCAATGGCTAAAGTAGTACCAAGTCAGAAGGAACTTAGGATTCCCAGATTAAAATCAGCTAAATATCAGTTCACAGTCAAAGTTCACTAAACACATAAGGAAACAAATCATAATTATGAAAGTCAACAGAAATTAAATAACTGATAAAGCCCCCCCAAAGATCTCAGATATTAATATTTTAGGTATAGAATATAAAATTAGTATATGTGAATTGTTTAAAGAAATAAAAGAGTAGAATTAAAAATGAGCGATAGATGATCTAGAGTGATCAGGCAGATTTAAAAGAGAACCAAATAGAATCTTTATAAATGAAAAACGTAATTGCCTAAGTTTAAAACTCACTGGATGAAATAAACATCCTATTAGACTCATCTGAAGAGAGAATCTGTGAATCAGAGATGTATCTGAAGAAGTGCCTAGACTGTGGCACAGAGAAAATAAAGAGAAAGAGCTTTTGGCTCTTGGCTCGGAGGAGGCCAAGGTGCAACTTTCTTCAGTCATCCTGAATCTGGTTTCATCCGACACCAGAGGCCTCCACCATGCCGCCTAAGTTCGACCCCAGCGAGATCAAAGCCGTATACCTGAGGTGCACCAGTGGGGAGATTGGTGCCACATCTGCCCTGGCCCCCAAGATCGGCCCCCTGGGTCTCTCTACAAAAAAGGTTGGTGATGACATCCAAGGCATCCAAGTTGCTCCACGGCAACTGGTGATTGGAAGGGTCTGAGGATTACAATGAAACTACCATTCAAAATAGACAGGCCCAGATTGAGGTGATACCTTCTGCCTCTTCCCTGATCATCAAAGCCCTTGAGGAACCGCCAAGAGACAGAAAGAAGCAGAAAAACATTAAGCATAGTGGAAACATCACTTTTGATTAGATTGTCAACAATGCCTGACAGATGAGGCATTGATCTTTAGCTAGAGAACGCTCTGGAACCATTCAAGAGATCCTGGGAACTGCCCAGTCTGTGGGCTGCAATGTTGATGGCCACCACCCTTACGACATCACAGATGACATCAACAGTGGTGTGATGGAATGTCCAGCTAGTTAAGAACTGCAAAGAAAAATAATTTAATAAAGGGTTATTTGACAACCGAAAATAAAAAGAGAGAGAGAGAGAAAGTCAAGTAAAAGAAAGTCAAATATACACCTAATGAGAGCACTAGAGAGAACAAATGAAGAGAATAGAGGAGAGGCAATATTCAATGGATTTGGGTTGAAATTTTTCTATCACTGATGAAAGACAACATGAATCTAGATACTACAGTAAGCACAACATGAGCCAAAACAAAATGTAATCCCTTTTCATACAGTGTAATGAAACTGTAGAAGAGAAAAAACAAAGAGAAGAGCTGAATACAGCCAGAGATAAAAGAGAAATCCGTATACAATAACTAGAGATTGGCTTTCAGAAAACTTCTCAATAGCAATAATGACAGTCAAACTACAATAAGATATCATGATCAAATTACTGAGAGGACAGAACTATGAACCTACAATTGTGTATCCAATAAAATTATCATTCAAAAATAAGAGTGAACAAAGCTCTTTACTACCAATAATTTTTCACAGAGGAAATAAGAAATACATCAGAGAGAAAGAAAACGATGCCAATGCTGCCAAAAGGGAGGTATGAAATGAAAGAAGCGAGCAAAATGATTCCGGGCTTTCACTGCCGTGGCCTGGGTTCAATTCCTGGTCAGGGAACTGAGATCCCGCAAGCCACATGGTGCAGCCAAATTAATTAATTAATTAATTAAAATAAAAATTAAAAAAGAGAAGTGAGCAAAGAAATAGCTAAAATCATAGGTAATTGTAAGTAAACATTGTCTGTATACAACAGTGGTTCTCAACTGAGGGCACTTTTGCCCCCAGGGAACATTTGGTAATGTCTGTAGAAAATTCTGGTTTTACCGTTGGGCAGGGGATAAGCATGCTACTGGTTCTTAGTGGGTAGAAGCCAGAGATGCTGCTCATCATCCTTCAATACCCAGGAGAGTACTCGTACCTTCCAGAACAAAGCGTTATCTGGCCTAAACTGTCAATAGTGCCAAAACGGAGAAACCTTGGAATAAAATAAAAACATTGCATGTTCTGTGGAATTTTAAAAAAGATATTTAAATAATTGGAAAAAAGCATGTACTTCAGAATGGGTAACCAGAGTTAAAGTGGTCTCAGGTCCTTGTATTATTCAGGAAAAGTGTTAAAATACTGATTAACATTAGATTTTAAGCATGAATGGTCAAATTTCAATAACAGAAATAGAGGATACAGCTTGTAAACCAGTAGAAACAAAAGGAATAAGAACATAAAGGCAAATAAAATCTCAATTAAAAAAATCAAGAAAGGAGAAATAAGAAGCATAAGAAAAATAAAACTATATAAGGCATTAGAAACAAGCCCAAATACATCCATAATCATAATAAATGTTAATGGACCACATCACTAGTTAAAATAAAGATAATCAGATTAGGAAGCAGGAAATTCAGCTTACTTTAGCAAGCCATACTTAAAATGTAACAATATGGAAGGACTGAAGTAAAACAATAGGAAAGAAATATACCAAGCAAATTCTAATTAAAAGAAAGCTGGTATTGCTATACAAACAGCAGACAAAATAGACTTTAAGATAAAAGAATTATTAGGGGTGAAGAAGGTCATTATATGTTTAGAAATGATTCAACTCACCAGGAAGATAGCACAGTTCTAGACTTGTGAGGCTAATAACTAGGACCCAGATAACAGTAAAGAGAAATAGATAGAACTGTATGGCAAACATTATAACTTCCCTATGATAGGAGGGAATTTTAACACAACTCTCTTTTTTATTATTGGCATATTAAGCAGATGAAAAATTAGTAAAGATTTATAATGCTTGAAGTAGGAGGCTTGATTTAATAGCCAAATCAGAAAATTCTGCATCCCAAAATCAGAGAATTTCATCTTTTCAAGTACAGGTGGAAACTTTATAAAAATTGACCACTTACTAGGCCATATAGCAAATCTCAAAATTCAAAGAATAGGTAATGTACAGACTATATACTCTGATTACAATTATTTTAGCAATAAGAGAGATGGGAATTTTGGCTATGATGGAATAAGGAGCTGGAAAATCCTCTTCCCCCAATGTAAGTATAAAATGGACAAAAATTGTCAAAAGCAACCATTTCAGAGCCCTGGAAATCAACCAAAATGCACAATAAATTGAAGAGTATTTGTTCATTATAAGCAGCTAGAAATTTGGGTAAAAAGAGGAATTTGTAGTTTTCTTGCTTGTGGCTGCTCCTAACTCCCCTCTCAGATCAATCAGTGCAACAGTTTTACCAGGATCATGAGGAAAAAGGATCTTGGTACCAGAGGAGATGGACTTGATTTAGAGCAGTAGTTGATAATCCAGTCTAGCAGCACTGTCAATAAAAGTAGTAGACTCAAAAAACTAAATAAAATTTTTAAAAATAAATTTAGGGCTTCCCTGGTGGCGCAGTGGTTGAGAATCCACCTGCCGATGCAGGGGACATGGGTTCGTGCCCCAGTCCGGGAAGATCCCACATGCTGCGGAGTGGCTGGGCCCGTGAGCCATGGCCGCTGAGCCTGCGCGTCCAGAGCCTGTGCTCCACAACGGGAGAAGCCACAGCAGTAAGAGGCCCAGGTATCGAAAAAATAAATAAATAAATTTTTAAAGAAGTATTAGACTCAGCAAGAGATGAATGGGGGAAACCCACAGCTCTGCTGTTCTGGGATTGAGGTCCTAGATGCAGCCAGGAGTGGAACAGTCAGAAATCTGACAGGAAGAACCTGAAAATGAGACAGCTATAGAATGGCTAGATAAGCTCTCCAAACATCCTTGGCTTACTGGGAAACATACATGTATACATGTGTGGGAAAAAATCTGAGACAGCTTACCATAAAGTGAAAACCAAGGTAGATTTGAAATCTGACTGAACTTTGAATGCACTCCCCAACCCACACACAGATCCATCAGCAGAGGATGAAAGTTTAAATCATTAACTGACCAGTACTATGCAGACACATGGGAAAGCTCTATGAAGCCAGGTTAAAAGGTAAAAATCAGAATTAAAAGGGACTTCCCTGGCAGTCCAGTGGTTAAGACTCTGCGCTTCCAATGCAGGGGACATGGGTTTGATCCCTGGTCGGGGAACTAAGATCCCACATGCTGCAAGGCATGGCCAAAAGAAGTTAAAAAAAAAAAATCAGAATTAAAAAACTGAGCAGAGACATCAACAATCATGCAATGTGGGGGAGACAGATTACACAATTTAGGTCCAGGCAAGTTATTTTAAAAATTACAACAATATTGTTGAAAAGGGAATCAAAACCCAGAGTTGTTGCAATACATTAATCTAAAATGTCCAGTTTAACAAAAATATTGTAAGACATCATAAAAAACAAACAAAAAAAACCCCACTGACATATACTCAGGGGAAAATAGTAGTCAATAGAAACTGACTCTGAATAGGTTTAGATGTTGCATACAGCAGACGAAGATTTCAAAGAAGCTCTTTAAATATGTTCAACAAGTTAAAAGAAATTATTGTTCAAGGAATTAAAGAAAAATGTGATGACAATGACTTACCAAATGGGGAATGTCTGTGGAGAAATAGACAATTTTAAAAAGAACCAAATGGAAATTCTAGAGATTTGAGATGGCACAAGAAAGAATCTGTGAACTTAAACTACAGCAATAGAAATAATCTCATCTGGAGAAAATATTTTTGAAAAAAAACAGACACTCAGAGACCTGTGGCGCAACACCAAATGTACCAACATACATATAATGAGATTTCTGGAAAGGGAGGAAAGGAAAAATGGGGAAGAAAAAATATTTGAAGAAAATATGGCCCCAAACTGCCTAAATTTCATGAAAAAACCCCTTAATTTATAAAAGAAGCTCAATAAACCCCAATTAAGATTAAAAAAAGAGATCCACACCTAGACTCATTGTAGTCAATAAAAGATGTGCAAGACCTGTATACTGAAAGCTACAAAACATTACATACAGAAATCAAAGAAGACCTAATAAATGGAAAGACATACCACATCCATGGATTCGAAGACTCAATATTGTTAATATGGCAATTATCCCCAGATTGACCTATATATTCAATGCACTCTCTATCAAAATCCCAGCAAGGTTTTTCATACAATTTGACAAGCTGATCCTAAAATGTATATGGAAAGGCAAAGAACCTAGAATAGCCAAAAATTTTTGAAGAACAACAAAGCTGAAAGAGTTACTCTACCTAATTTCAAAATATACTAAAAACTATAGCCATCAAGACTGTATGGTATTGGTTTGTTTTCTGGTAGCATCTTTAGAATGTTCTATATATAGTATCATGCCACCTGCAGACAATGACAGTTTTACTTCTTCCTTTCCAATTTGGATTCCTTTTATTTTTTCTTTAATTGCTGTGGCTAGGATTTCCAAAACTATGGTGAATAAAAGTGGCAAGAGTGGGCATCCTTGTCTTGTTCTTGATCTTAGAGGGAATGCTTTTAGCATTTCACCATTGAGTATGATGTTAGTTGTGGGTTTGTCATATATGGTCTTTATTATATTGAGGTATGTTTCCTCTATGACCACTTTCTGGAGAGTCCTTATTGTAAATTGATGTTGAATTTTATCAAAAGCTTTTTCTGCATCTATTGAGATGATCATATTGTTTTTATTCTTTAGTTTGTTACTGTGGTGTATCACATTGATTGATTTGTGGATACTGAAAAATCCTTGCATTCCTGGGATAAATCCCACTTGGTCATGGTGTATAACCCTCTTAATGTATTGTTGGATTCTGTTTGCTAGTATTTTGTTGAGGATTTTTGTATCTATGTTCATCAGTGATACTGGCCTGTAATTTTCTTTTTTTGTGATATCTTCATCTGGTTTTGGTATTAGGGTGATGGAGCCTCACAGAGTGAGTTTGGAAGTGTTCCTTCCTCTGCAAGTTTCTGGAATAGTTTCAGAAGGACAGATGTTAACTCTTCTTTAAATGTTTGGTAGCATTCACCTGTGAAGCCATCTGGTCCTGTACTTTGGTTTGTTGGGAGTTTTAAAATTACTGATTCAATTTCAGTACGGTAATTCAGATTTTCTATTTCTTTTTGGTTCAGTCTTGGGAGATTGTACCTTTCTAAGAATTTGTCCATTTCTTCTACGTTGTCCATTTTATTGGTGTATAGTTGCTTGTAGTAGTCTCTTATGATCCTTTGTATTTCTGCTGTGCTGGTTGTTTAAAAATAGCACAGAGATCAATGGAACACAATACAGAGTCCAAAACAAAACCCAACTTATATTTATGACCAACTGATTTATTTACACAAAATTTCTAGAAAAGGCAAACCTACACAGACAGAAATCATAACCATCATTTCCTGAGTGTGGGGCTGGAGGTGAGAACTGACTGCAAATGGGCACGGGAGGAGGACTCTTTGGAGTGAAGGAAGTATCCTAAAATTAGATGTGGGGCTTGTATAAATTTACAAAAATCTTTGAACTGCGTGCTTACACTGTGAGAATTTTATGCTATGTAAATTAAACATCAATAAAGTTTTTTAAAAAATGAGAAAAAAACTTTTTCAAACCACACATTTGGAAAATTCAACATATACTGCTAAATAACTCCTATATCAAAGAAGAAATCATAATCATCTAAAATCCTTATAACTGAATAGTAATGTATATACCACATAGCAAAACTTCAGTGCTGCAAGTAAGGTACTACATAAAGGGACACTTAAAGCTTTAGGGACTTCCCTCGTGGTCCAGTGGTAAAGAATCCGCCTTCCAATGCAGGGGACACGGGTTCGATACCTGGTTGGGGAACTAAGAGCCCACATGCCGCAGGGCAACTAAGCCCACGCGCCACAACTACCGAGCCAGTACACCTCAACTAGAGAGCCCACGTGCTGCAAATACAGAGCCCACGTGCTCTGGAGCCCACCTGCCACAGCTAGAGAGAGAAAACACGCACACCACAACTAGAGAGAAGCCTGTGCGCCACAACGGAAAATCCCACATGCCTCAACAAAGATCCCGCATGCCACAACTAAGACCTGATGCAGCCAAAAATAATAAATAAATAAAATAAAAATAATAAAGCTTTAAAACTTTTAGGTTCAGCCATACGGAAGAGCAAATATTTGACCTAGAATATTCAGCCTAATAAAGAAGAAAGGCTGAATGTTATACATTAATTGTCCACCTTTATAAAGGTTAAAAGAATATTACATGACCCATAGAAAGCAGAAGAAAAGAAATAAAGCACAACAATTAATGAAAATAAAATAAAATCAGAAAAAAAGAGGACCAACAAGGCCAAAATCTAGATCTTTGAAAAAACCACAAACCCCTGGTAAGATTGATGAGAAAAGGAGAGAAGGCACAAATATAAATAATATTTTGAATTAAAAAATAATACTTTAGGGACTTCCCTGGTGGTCCAGTGGGTAAGAATCCACACTCCCAATGCAGGGGGCCTGGGTTTGATCCCTGGTCAGACAACTAGATCCCGCATGCCACAACTAAGAGTCCACATGCCACAACTAATAAGTTCACATGCTGCAACTAAAAGATTCCACACGCCGCAAGGAAGATCCCACACGCCACAACTAAGACCTGGCACAGCCTAAATAAATAAATAAATAATTTTTTAAAATAATACTTTAAACAATGTTATGCTCTCAATTTTAATACTTAAACAAAATGGATAAATTCCTAGAAAATTCTAACTAACCCAAACTGACTAACTAAATAAGAATAGTCCTTTAAACAGTAAAAGAACTTAATCCGTAATTAAATTTTTTTCAAAAATAAAACACCAGAACTCAGAACAAGTGAGTCAACCATAATTACCAGCAGTTATTTAAGTATTATATAAATATCTTCATAAAGAATCCAAAAAAAGAGAACATACCCCGACTCAGTGTATGAGGATAATAATCATCTTGATGCCCAAATTAAGTAAGTATAGTACAAGAAATGCCAGTATCATAAATGTGGACATTCCAAATTATTAGCACACCAAATCTATCAAGAATAGTATAAACAAAAAATTTAATTAATTAATTTTAAAAAAGAATAGTATAAACAGAATTCCACATAACCAAGGTGAGTTTAACTAAGGCAGGGGTCCCCTACCCCTGGGCCACAGGCTGGTGCCGGTCCGTGGCCTGTTAGGAACCGGGCTGCACAGCAGGAGGTGAGCGGCGGGTAAGCGAGCCAAGCTTCATCTGTATTTACAGCCGCTCCGCATCACTCACATTACTACCTGAGCTCCGCCTCCTGTCAGATCAGCGGTGGCATTAGATTCTCATAGGAGTGCAAACCCTACCGTGAACTGCGCATGCTGAGGGATCTAGGCTGCGTGCTCCTTATGAGAATCTAACGTTTGATGATCTGAGGTGGAGCTGAGGCGGTGATGCTAGCGCTGGGGAGCGGCTGCAAATACAGATTAGCAGAGAGGTTTGACTGCACAGAGACCATAATAAATCAATTGCTTGCAGACTCATATCAAAACCCTATCATAATTGGCAAGTGAAAACAAGCGTAGGGCTCCCACTGATTCTGCATTATTGTCAGTTGTATAATTATTTCATTATATATTACAATGTGATAATAATAGAAATAAAGTGCACAATAAATGTAATGCACTTGAATCATCCCGAAACCATTCCCCCCACGGCTTCCGGTCCATGGAAAAACTGTCTTCCACAAAACCGGTGGTCCCTGGTGCCAAAAAGTTTGGGGACCACTGATCTAAGGAATTCAGGGTGGTTTAATATTAGAAGTTTCTTAATGTAATTCACCATATTAACTGATTAAAGGATTAAAAAATACCCCATGATTATCTCAGTAGTGCTGAAGAAACACTGTTAAAAACTCTTAAGTCTGGACATAGAAGGAAACTTTCTTAACCTGATAAAGGTTATCTACCTCTACAGCAAACATCATTACTACAGAAAAACATTTCCTTTAAAATCAGCAGTGATTTCCCCCACTATCACCACTTTTATTCCATATTTAGTAGAGCTTCTACCAGGTACAGAAACACGAGAAAAAGATGCAGAAGACATATGACTTAGAAAGGTAATAACAAAACATTCATTATTTGCAGATGATGTCATTATATTAAAAAAGAATTTATAATCCACTGGAATTAAGAGAGTCTAGTAAAGTGGCCAGATATAAAAGCAATATACCAAAATCTATTTCATTTCTATACACTATCAGTAGTTAGAAAATGTAATTTTAAAAGTAACAGATGTCACACCCACAAGGATGACTTATCAAAAAGTTAGACAAAAAAAAAAAAAAAGTTAGACAAGTGTTGATGAGGTTGTGAAGAAATTAGAACTCTCATACATTGCTAGTAAGAATATAAAATGGTGCAGCTGCCTTGGAATACATTTTGGCAGTTTTTCAAAAATTTAAACATATAAATTACCTTATGACTCAGCAATTCCACTCCTAGGTAGATACCCAAGAGAAATGAAAACATATGTCCACACAAAAACCTGTATTTGAATGTTCACAGTAGCATTATTCATAATAGCAAAAAAAAGAATACTATCTAAATGTCCATCAACTGATAAATGGGTAAACGAAATGTGATATATTCATACAATGAAATATCATCCAGCCATAAAAAGGAATGAAGTACTGATACCTGCTACAATCTTATGCTAAGTGAAATAAGCCAGACACAAAAGCCCACATATTGTGTAATTTCATTTATATGATGCCATGTCCAGAATAGGCAAATCATAGAGACAGAAAGCAAAGCAATGGTTAGAAATAAACTATAAACAATGAAATTAAACTATAAATCAATAACAGAAAGATAGCTGGAAAATTTAAAAATACATGGAGATTAAACTGGATAATAGTATTGGACCAGTGTTAAATTTCCTGATCTTGATAAATGTACTGTTGTTATATAAAAGAATGTCCTTGTTCTTAAGCAGTACACACTGAAGTATTTAAGGGTATAGGGGCACAATGTCAGCCATTCACTCTTAAATGATTCAGAAAAATTTATACACATACACATAAAAATGATAGTGCAGTGTGACAAAAAGTAAACAATTGGTGAATCTGAATAAAGGGTATTTGACAATTCTTGGTAACAAAAGATAATGGAAGTCAACAAATACAATAATACCAAAATGATTAGGTAGCTAAAAACAAATCTAACAAAAGATTGCAGGCCTTTTATAGAAAAAAATCCTGAAACGTTTAAAAAAGACATTAAAGAATATCTAAGTAAACGAAATGGTATAGTTTATGCCACAATAGGAGGACTCAGTTATCAGAAAGATGTCAATCTATATTCCCTAACACCATATACAAAAAATAAACTCAAAATGGATTCGAGACCTAAATGTAAGACTGGACACTATAAAACTCTTAGAGGAAAACATGGGAAGAACACTCTGACATAAATCACAGCAAGATCTTTTTTGATCCACCTCCCAGAGTAATGGAAATAAAAACAAAAATAAACAAATGGGACCTAATAAAACTTCAAAGCTTTTGCACAGCAAAGGAAACCATAAACAAGACGAAAAGACAACCCTCAGAATGGGAGAAAATACTGCAAATGAATCAACGGACAAAGGATTAATCTCCAAAATATATAAACAGCTCATGCAGCTCAATATTAAAGGAACAAACAACCAAATCCAAAAATGGGCAGAAGACCTAAATAGACATTTCTCCAAAGAAGACATACAGATGGCCAAGAAGCACATGAAAAGATGCTCAACATCACTAATTAGTAGAGAAATGCAAATCAAAACTACAATGAGGTATCACCTCACACCAGTTACAATGGGCATCAGCAGAAAATCTACAAACAACAAATGCTGGAGAGGATGTGGAGAAAAGGGAACCCTCTTGCACTGTTGGTGGGAATGTAAATTGATACAGCCACTATGAAGAACAATATGGAGGTTCCTTAAAAAACTAAAAATACAATTACTATATGACCTAGCAATCCCACTACTGGGTATATACCCAGAGAAAACTGTAATTCAGAAAGACACATGCACCCCAATGTTCACTGCAGCGCTGTTTACAATAGCCAGGTCATGGAAGCAACCTAAATGCCCATCAACAGACGAATGGATAAAGAAGTTGTGGAACATATATACAATGGAATATTACTCAGCCATAAAAAGGAACGAAATTGAGTCATTTGTTGAGACGTGGATGGATTTAGAGACTGTCATACAGAGTGAAGTAAGTCAGAAAGAGAAAAACAAACATCGTATATTAACGCATGTATGTGGAACCTAGAAAAATGGTACAGATGAACTGGTCTGCAGGGCAGAAGTTGAGACACAGATGTAGAGAACAAATGTATGGACACCAAGGGGGGAAAACCGCGGTGGGGTGGGGATGGTGGTGTGCTGAATTGGGCGATTGGGATTGACATGTATACACTGATGTGTATAAAATTGATGACTGATAAGAACCTGCAGTACAAACAAACAAACAAAAAAAAAAACCAACAAATACTAAAAAAAAAAAAGTTCCTCCAGAGATAAAACTATCAAGTTGGATGTGTCTTCCAGATTTTTCCTCTATAAAAATGATCATATATTATCATCATTTCCATAAACAGAATCACACAGACTGTTCTGAATTACTATTTCATGTGATATCAGGGACTTCCTTCCATGCAAGGGTGCGTTTCTACTGTTGTTGGCTTTTTTTAAAATAAATTTATTTATTTATTAAAAAAAAAAAAGAAAGATGTCAATTCTATCTGAAAAACTGAAAAGCACCAGGTTACGATAAACCCTAACATGAGTGTTAAGACAATGAAAAAGTTCATTCTAAAAGACCTAAGAATAGCCAAGACACTCCTATGGAAGAAAACAATGTTGGAGAAGTTGCCATCCAGAAATCAAGGTTTATTCTAAAGCTATGGTAATTGATCAGTGTTGTATTTGTGCAAGAATATTCTAAGTGACCAGTGGAACAAAATGGAAAACCCAGACATCTACTTCTGGGCTCTCTCTCCTATTCACTTTGAAAATCTCTGGTTATTTTGAATAGCCCTATACCAATACCACACTGGATTAGTATTGTTCATAAACTGGGTGGTAGATTTACACGTGTTCATTTCATTATTGTATTCTATAACTTATATGTTATATATATATTTTTTTATATACAGCTAGTACTACTTCAATTATTTTTTTAAAAAGTGCATTGGGCTTCCCTGGTGGTGCAGTGGTTGAGAGTCCGCCTGCCGATGCACGGGACGCGGGTTCGTGCCCCGGTCCAGGAAGATCCCACATGCCGCGGAGCGGCTGGGCCCGTGAGCCATGGCCGCTGGGCCTGCGCGTCCGGAGCCTGTGCTCCGCAACGCGAGAGGCCACAGCAGTGAGAGGCCCGTGTACCGCAAAATAAATAAATAAAGCGCAGAAAGGCTGGCCTCTAGGAGCCTTGATCCAGGAATCTGGATGCCATTAGACATATTTAATTTCTATTTCCTATTGCTATTCTCTCTGTATGTTGACTTTACTTTCTCAGGCTGCCTGTCCTCTTAAGTCTGGAACTATGGCTGCAGACTGATTTGAATTTATAGCTAAACAGTCATGTGACTAGGGTGAAACAGATTCTTCTCTGGAAGCTCCAGTTTAAAAATGCTGGATAAACATACTGCGTGAGAATATGCCATTCTTGAAAATATTGGTGTGTGGAAGAAAGTTTCATATTTACAGCCAACATTACAGCCATACTGGAAATAAGTGAAGAATATTATTAATAATCTTTGATTTAACATTTTTATTAAAACATTATAACAATAGTGCAGAATATTTGAAAAATAGATGGGGAAATATATAATCCCACTATCATTAAATAAGTTACAAATGATTTTATATGCTTCCTTTCGGTCTTCTCTACATAATTGTATATAGCTGTCATAATAGCCTGCATTCTATTTCATGTACTTATTTTTCACTTACGATATTAAAGGTATTTCTATATTGCTAAAATAAAATAAAATTAAAATGCTGGATAAGTATTCCAATTGGCTAGCTTTATACCAAATATAGTCACCTCTAGACCAATCAGCACAACCAGGAGAATGGAATTCTGTGAATGGAACAGTTGGGTCATTTACCCACTTGCAGCTAAGGGTAAAATGTCTATTACTTGAAAAGCTAGGGAAGAATGTGCGGCACACAAAATATTCAGCTACCACATGTGACACCTGTAACTCTGAGACAGGCTGATGAGAAGAGATGCTGCTGTTACAGTAGCTTTTCTATGGATAAACCTTAAAATGATCTGTCCTTTAATAGTACCTGAAGTGTTCTTATATTTTCCTATCTTTTCTGTAGCAAAGAACCACTTTATGTTCAGGAATTAGCAGGGAATTTAGGGGAGTGCATGAATTAAAAATCTGTTTTATTTTCATATTCAACATCCTTCAAGACTTTAGCATCATTAAAAATTTAATTAAAATTATTCACAGCTTACAACATAAGAAAGATAGACCTCAGCATTTACCTCTTTCACCCTTGACAATTTTTATATAGTTTTACTTTGTAAAAGCTATAAATACTGGTGGCGCAGTGGTTAAGAATCCACCTGCCAATGCAGGGGACATGGGTTCGAGCCCTGGTCCAGGAAGATCCCACATGCCGCGGAGCAACTAAGCCTGTTCGCCACAACTACTGAGCCTGCACTCTAGCGTCTGCGAACCACAACTACTGAGCCCGCGTGCCACAACTACTGAAGCCCACGCACCTAGGACCGTGATCTGCAACAAGAGAAGCCACCACAATGAGAAGCCTGCACACCACAATGAAGAGCATCTCCACTCGCTGCAACTAGAGACAGCCCGTGTGCAGGAACAAAGACCCAATGCAGCCCAAAATAAAATATAAATAAATAAATACCCTTTTTAAAAAAAAAAAAAAAAGCTATAGATCCTGCTGTGAGACCTCCAGGAAATACAAGACAGCAAAGGTAACAAAAGTAACCTGAGATTCCTACTATCTAGAGATAACTGTCATTAAGATTTGGTGAACTTTCTTTCACAGTCTTTCTAGGCATACATACATACATACATACATGGATACAATTTTACCTAATTGTTCAATCAGGCACTATGGAAAGAAAACTTGTTCATCAGGAATACTTTATATTGCTGTCAAAATGTCTGCTCTCCAAAATAATTTATTGGTATTTTTTTGTTAATAGGTAATATTACAAAAAAATTACATGAAGCAGAAGTGCATTATATTTCTCCAAGTTTTTGTAATTCTGACAAGAGTTACGGGGATATAATCCCTTACACTTCATTTTGTGCAGGTGATGAAGATGGAGTTGTTGATACTTGCAAGGTAAGACCAAATAATTTTCCTTAGAAATACTTTCTAAAGACAGAACGGAACTTGAACAAGTCCTTTGATCACTTTCTGGTGAAGTCTTAATTCTCAAGTCTAAATTGTTTTTCTCCTTTTTTAACTATTCCAACAATCCAAATCGTCTTGCTTGCCTGATTCCTTGGTTTCTACAATCATGGTCAACCTTAATCAAAATTTGCCTTGAATCTTTTTTTCCATTACCACTTTTATTGAGATACAATTTACATATATACAATTCACCCATTTAAAGTGTACAACCCAGTGGGGTTTTAGTATATTTATAGAATAGTGCAACCATCACCATAATCTAATTTTTAGATCACTTTTGTCACCCCCCCGCCCCTAAAAACTCTACTCATTAGCAGTCACTCCCCATTCTCCTCTCACCTACCCCTAGCCCTAGGCAACCACTAATATCTAGAGATTTGCCTATTCCGGAAATCTCATATGAATGGAATCATTCAATTTGTGGTCTTTTGTGACTGGCTTCTTTTACTTAGCATAATGTTTTCAAGGTTCATCTCTATTACAGCATGCATTGATATATTGCCAAATAATATACCATGGTGTGGATATGCCACATTTTATTCATCCATTCATTCGTTGATGGACATTTGAGCTATTTCTACTTTTTGGCTTTTATGAATAACGTGGCTATAAACATTTGTGTACATGTTTTTATGTGTAGGTTTTTTTGTTTTTGTTTTTTGCGGTACGCGGGCCTCTCACTGTTGTGGCCTCTCCTGTTGCGGAGCACAGGCTCCGGACGTGCAGGCTCAGCGGCCATGGCTCACGGGCCCAGCCGCTCCATGGCATGTGGGATCTTCCCCATCTGGGGCACAAACCCGTGTCCCCTGCATCGGCAGGCGGACTCTCAACCACTGCGCCACCAGGAAAGCCCATGTGTAGGTATGTTTTTATTTCTCTTGGAAATTTCACCTAGGGGTAGAACTGCTGAGTCAATGTTTAACATTTTGAAGTACTGCCAAACTGTATTCCCAAGTGGCTGCACCATTTTACATTTTTACCCAGCAATGTATGAGAGTTCTTTTTTTGTTTGTTTTTTTTGGAGTACAGTTGATTTACAATGCTGTGTTAGTTTCAGGTGTACAGCAAAGTGAATCAGTATACATATACATATATCCACTCTTTTTTTTTTTTAGATTATTTTCCCATATAGGCCATTACAGAGTATAGAGTTCACAGTGCTATACAGCAGGTTCTTATCAGTTACCTATTTTATATATAGTAGTGTGTATATGTCAATCCCAGTCTCCCAATTTATCTCTTCCCACCTTATCCCCTGGTAACCATAAGTTTGTTTTCTACATCTGTGACTCTACTTCTGTTTTGTAAATAAGTTAATTTGTGCCCTTTTTTTTTTAGATTCCACATATAAGCAATATCCTATGACATTTGTCTTTCTGTGTCTGACTTACTTCACTCAGCATGACAATCTCTAGGTCCATCCATGTTGCTGCAAATGGCATTATTTTGTTCTTTTTTATGGCTGAGTAATATTCCATTGTATGTATGTGCCACATCTTCTTTATCCATTCATCTGTCAATGGACACTTAGGTTGCTTCCATGTGCTGGCTATTGTAAATAGTGCATCAATGAACATTGGGGTGCATGTATCTTTTCAAATTATGGTTTTCTCTGGATATATGCCCAGGAGTGGGATTGGTGGGTCATAGGGTAGTTCTATTTTTAGTTTTTTAAGGAACCTCCATACTGTTCTGCATAGTGGCTGTACCAATTACATTCCCACCAACAGTGTAGGAGGGTTCCTTTTTCTCTACACCCTCTCCAGAATGTATTGTTTGTAGATTTTTTTGACGATGGCCATTCTGACCAGTGTGAGGTGATACCTCATTGTAGTTCTGATTTGCATTTCTCTAGTAATTAGTGATGTTGAGCATCTTTTCATGTGCTTTTTGGCCATCTCAACAATGTATGAGAGTTCTAATTTCTCCACATCCTTTACAGCATTTCTTACAATCTATCTTTTTTTAATTGAAATATAGTTGATTTACAATATTGTATTAGTTTCAGGTATACAGTAAATTGATTCAGTTATATATATATTTTTTCAGTTATATATATTTTCTATGTCTGTGAGTCGTGTTTCTGTTTTGTATATAGATTTATTTGTATTATTTTTTTAGATTCCACATATAAGTGATAACATATATATTTGTCTTTCTCTATCGAGTTACTTCACTTAGTATGATATTCTCTAGGTCCATCCATGTTGCTGCAAATGGCAATATTTCATTCTTTTTTATGGCTGAGTAATATTCCATAGTACATATATATACCACATCTTCTTAAACCAACCATCTCTTGAGGGACACTTGGGTTGTTTCCATGTCTTTTTTTTTTTTTTTTTTTGCGGTATGCGGGCCTCTCACTGTTGTGGCCTCTCCCGCTGCGGAGCACAGGCTCCAGACGCGCAGGCTCAGCAGCCATTGCTCACGGGCCCAGCCGCTCCGCGGCATGTGGGATCTTCCCAGACCGGGGCATGAACCCGTGTCCCCTGCATCGGCAGGCGGACTTTTAACCACTGCGCCACCAGGGAAGCCCTAATTTGTATTTACTTAATGACTAATGATGTTGAGCATCTTTGCATGTGCTTATTAGTCTTTTGTATATCGTCTTTGGAGAAAGGTCTATTCGGATCCTTTGCCCATTTTTATATTGAGTTATTTATCTTTTTATTATGGAGTCACAAACATTCTTTGCATATTCCAGATACAAGTCCTTTACCACATGTATGGTTAGCAAATATTTCCTCCCATTCTGTGGACTGTCTTTTCACTTTCCTGATGTTATCATTTGTAGCACAAAAGTCTTTGATTTTTTATGGAGTCCAATTTATCTATTTTTTGTTTTGTCCCTTGTGCTTTCTGAATCTTTCTTTATTCCTCTTTTCTTCACTGCTTCTAAGTCTACCAGCACATCACTCCCAAACAGTGTCCCATGCTCTGATCTTTTCCTACTCATTCTGATTTCTGCAATCCAGGGTCTATCTTTCCTGTGTCCTTTTCCTTAAAAATCGTGCTGAGTGAAAGAATCCAATCTACATACTTTCACTTATGAATTGTATTCCTAAGTGAAACATTCTTACCTTCAAAAATAATTATTCAATGCTTACCTTATGTAGAGAATTTGCAAACACCTTAGAAACACAGTCCTTATACTTTAGGCACTGAAACAGTTATCTCAGCGTCCTTACTGTTTTGAATGATTAACAGTCCTCAGTAAAGGTGTTTCAGTGCATTAACAGTCTTGTATAAACCATGATAGAGATTTGTTATTTGTAATACTATTAAGAGGACTAGCCATTGATTCCTGTTATCCTGCACCAGCCAATGTCAACACTTAGAAAGATGCCATCTCTTGCAAGATGCCAATTTACTCCTGTCCTCTAGTTAGCAAACGACACACACACACATCCCTAAATGAATCCTTTATATATCTTAGTTCTACCTTTCCCACACAGCATTAACAGAAGTATTCTAATAGACAATATTTGCAGTATTTTTCACACTTCCTAAATTACATTTCTCCTGAGTAACTGCACTAAAAAGTTCAAACAATTTGATTTATAGTATTCTGGTTCAAAACTATGCAGGTGCGAAGTTTATCCACCAGCTATATGGTGCCTCTAAACACCAGGCCAGACTGAATACCTCCTGTTTTAGTCAGAATATAAAACTGAAAATCTATGGTTCTTTGTAAGTTGGAGGTATTTTGAAAATATATATATAAATGTATGATTAATGTGATTAATTTATTTCAGCTTTACTGTTGTTTAAGGACTAGTGGAAGTAACTAATACTATTTTGGGACTTTTTTAATAGGGTGACAGTGGTGGACCATTAATGTGCTACTTACCAGAACATGAACGATATTTTGTAATGGGAATTACCAGTTACGGATATGGCTGTGGGCGAAAAAATTTTCCTGGTGTCTATAGTGGGCCATCCTTCTACCAAAAGTGGCTGACAGATCAATTCTACCAGGCAAGCAATGAAGGCATATTTAATATAAATATTCTGCTTGGACAGGTCCTTGTAGCCTTAGGTTCTGTTGTCTTACTAGCAGCTCCATAAAGAAATTCTGAAGAATCTTTATTTTGCCTCGTGTCCCTTTCCATGTTCTACATAATGAAAATCATTTATTCTTTTGACAAGTAATTGCCCATTTTAGAGTCCTCATGTGGACATTTTCTGGAATAAAAGGATTGTGACATATTAGATAAGTGATTATAAATTTGGCACTGAATCACATGCTTCCTCGATGTATCTTGTTGTACTTTATAATCATACTTTTTCATTTGGAATACCTTCCTAGAGTTTGTGTAAAATATTCAGTTAAATATATACTTTATGTATATAAATGTCAAAATAAAGAGTTAATAATTTTAAAAATGTTCTTTTGTTAAATTAATCAAACCTTATTTTTAAGTTAGATTTTATTTTATTCAAAAACATTTGTTTGTATGATATATATATTTTTGAATCATCATCTTGTTTCTGGTTCTCAAAGGATATTTGAAGAAGTAAGTATTTGCCTGTTTTTCAAATTCTAATTAAAACTATTTAATATTAATACTTCCTTTCCTGTGCCAAGAGAGAATTGTGGTGCAAACATCCCCAAATAATTTACTTTTTATTTAGAAATGTATACTGTGACTTTTTTTTGCAACGTTATAACCTATTTTCTGAACATTATTTTCTTGAAGCCCATGCGAAAGGTCTGTATTTCTTGGGCCCTGGAATTAACTGTGAGCAGAGGTGACAGAAGAGCATGCTGGGAAAGGAGGGATGCCAACCTGGGATTAACTTTATGATGACTAATCTTTAATATGGATTATATAAAACAAAAGAAAAAATTGACTGGTTTAGTATCTACTATTAATCAACTCACATCTCCCTTAAACTTTGGAGAACCCATGTAGTAAGGGAGAAATAATTATTTTCTCATCCTTTTTTACATTCAACCAGCTAAGATCATGTATTTTTGTTGTTGTTTTGTTTTGTTTTGCTTGGCTTTAACCTAATTTCAGGATTTAACTGAAAGCATTAGTTTTCCATCAATTAATTCCCTTGGGGATCATTACTGGTTTAACATTCAAGGGGTAGAAAACTGATTTTTTTTTTTTTTTTTTTTTTGCGGTACGCGGGCCTTTCACTGCTGTGGCCTCTCCCGTTGCGGAGCACTGGCTCCGGACACGCAGGCTCAGCGGCCATGGCTCACGGGCCCAGCCGCTCCGCGGCATGTGGGATCTTCCCGGACGGGGCAGGAACCTGTGTCCCCTGCATCGGCAGGCGGACCCTCAACAACTGCGCCACCAGGGAAGCCCTAGAAAACTGATTTTTATAGACTTATGAGCAACACTGAGGGGATACTGACTGTTCTTTCTTGAAGGAGACCCTAGTTTATCCACCAACAAGGTCTTATAAGGAATTAGTTGGTGATGCTTTCATAGCAATCAGTATAATACATTAGTCATTTCCTGTTTATTCTACCTGACTATCATTCAGATTCACTTGATAAGCCCTGGATATTAGTTGATATTAAGAAACTCTTCTAAAATGTATCGACAGCACTGGAGGAAAAACCCTTGCTTTTCACTTCAAAGGTATGTCCGTCCTACTTACTGCTTGGGTCTGCCTTTGTAATCAGGCAGGAGCTACTGTCTGTAACCTCTTACCTCTTCCCCCAGCTTAGTTCACTTATTTCAGCCAACCAGAATTCAGTTATGTAACATTTCTCTCCACCACAAGAGATAAGACTTTGGAATCTAAGGTAGACTTTGTTTCAAATTTCTTTCTGTTAACTTGGTCACTGTAAGAGTTTGGACAATTATTAATACCTCCTTGGCACCACTGTTGTGAATGATTAAATAAGTTGATTATATGAAATTCTTGATATATTGAAGGTGTTCAATAACTGGTTACTGTTTTTACTGTTATTATTATCCCATCCATGATTCATACGACCCTTTTCATTATATAGATCATTATGTATTAGATAAATACCCTATTTCTTTCATCTGAAAAACTTACTAGAACAAAGGACTCATTCTACTTATAAACTCAAATTTTAAATTATATTATTTTTTAACATAAAAGAAGCAGAGTCACAGAGAGAACTAGTGGTTACCAGTTGGCGGGGGCTGGTATTGCCCTATCCTTCCCAAACTCTGCCAAAAAACTGCAGAGGGAGGAACCCTCCCAAATTCATTCTACAAGGCCACCATCACCCTGATACCAAAAACCAGACAAAGATACCACAAAAAAAGTAAATTACAGACCAATATCACTGATGAACATAGATGCAAAAATCCTCAACAAATACTAGCAAATAGAATCAACAACACACTAAAAGGATCATACGCCCTGATCAAGTGGGATTTATCCCAGGAATGCAAGGATTCTTCAATATATGCAAATCAATGTGATACATGATTTTACCAAATTAAAGAATAAAAACCATATGTTCATCTCAATAGGTGCAGAAAAAGCTTTTGACAAAATTCAACACCCATTTATGATAAAAACTCTCCAGAAAATGGGCATAGAGGGAACCTACCTCAACATAATAGAGGCCATAGATGACAAGCCTACAGCAAGAATCATTCTCAATGGTGAAAAACTAAAAGCATTTCCACAAAGACCAGGAACAAAACAAGGATGTCCACTCTCGCCTCAATTATTCAACACAGTTTTGGAAGTCCTAGCCACAGCAATCAGAGAAGAAAAAGAAATAAAAGGAAACCAAATTGGAAAAGAAGTAAAACTGTCACTGTCTGCAGACGACATGATGCTATACACAGAAAATCCTAAAAATGCCACCAGAAAACTACTAGATCTAATCAATGAATTTGGTAAAGTTTCAGGATACAAAATTAATGCACAGAAATCTCTTGCATTCCTATAACAATGAAAGATCAGAAAGGGAAATTAAGGAAAAAATGTCATTTACTATTGCAACAAAAAGAATAAAATACATAGGAATAAACCTACCTAAGGAGGCAAAGGACCTGTACTCAGAAAACTATAAAACACTAATGAAATAAATCAAAGGTGACACAAACAGATGGAGAAATATACCATATTCTTGGATTGGAAGAACTGACATTGTGAAAATGACTAAACTACCCAAAGCAATCTACAGATTCAATGCAATCCCTATCAAATTACCACTGACATTCTTCACAGAATCAGAAGAAAAAATTTTACAATTTGTATGGAAACACAAAAGACCCCGAATAGCCAAAGCAATCTTGAGAAAGAAAAATGAAGCTGGAGGAATGAGGCTCCCCAACTTCAAACTATACTACAAAGCTACAGTAATCAAGACAATATGGTACTGGCACAAAAACAGAAATATAGATCAATGGTACAGGATAGAAAGCCCTGAGATAAACCCACACACCTATGGTCACCTAATCTATGACAAAGGAGGCAAGAATATAAAATGGAGAAAGGACAGCCTCTTCAATATATGGTGCTGGGAAAACTGGACGGCTACATGTAAAAGAATTAAATTAGAACACTCCCTAACACCATACACAAAAATAAACTCAAAATATATTAAAGGCCTAAATGTAAGACCAGACAGTATAAAACTCTTAGATGAAAACATAGGAAAAACACGCTGTGACATAAACCACAGCAAGATCTTTTCTGACCCATCTCCTAGAGTAATGAAAATAAAAACAAAAATAAACAAATGGGACCTAATTAAACTTAAGCTTTTGCACAGCAAAGGAAACTATAAACAAGACAAAAAGACAACTCTCAGAATGGGAGAAAATATTTGCAAACAAATCAATGGACAAAGAATTAATCTCCAAAATATACAAGCAGCTCAATATCAAAAAAACAAACAACCCAATCAAAAAATGGATGGAAGACCTAAATAGACATCTCTCCAAAGAAAACAGACAGGTGGCCAAGAGGCACATGTAAAGATGCTACACGTCACTAATTATTAGAGAGATGCAAAACAAAACTACAGTGAGGTAATACCTCACACCGGTCAGAATGGCCGTAATCAATCTACAAACAATAAACGCTGGAGAGGGCATGGAAAAAAAGGGAACCCTCTTGCACTGTTGGTGGGAATGTAAACTGATAAAGCCACTATGGAGAACAGTATGGAGGTTCCTCAAAAAACTAAAATAGAACTACCATATGACCCAGCAATCCCACTCCTGGGCATATACCCTGAGAAAACCATAATTCAAAAGGACACATGTACCCCAATGTTCATTGCAGCTCTATTTACAATAGCCAGCACATGGAAACAACCTAAGTGTCCATCAACAGATGAATGGATAAAGAAGCTGTGGTATATATATACAATGGAATATTACTCAGCCATAAAAAGGAACAAAATTGGGTCATTTGTAGAGATGTGGATGGACCCAGAGACTGTCATACAGAGTGAAGTAAGTCAGAAAGAGAAAAACAAATATCGTATACTAACGCATATATGTGGAATCTAGAAAAATGGTACAGATGAACCTATTTCCAGGGCAGGAATAGAGACAGAGACGTAGAGAACAGACATGTGGATACAGTGGGGGAAGGGGAGGGTGGGACGAACTGGGAGATTAAGATTGATACATATACACTACCATGTGTAAAACAGATAGCTAGTGGGAACCTGCTATAGAGTACAGGAAGCTCAGCTCGGTGCTCTGTGATGACCTAGATGGGTGGGAGGGAGGTCCAAGAGGGAGGGGACATATGTATACATATAGCTGATTCACTTCATTGTACAGCAGAAACCAACACAACATTGTAAAGCAATTATACTCCAATAAAAAATAAAGTTGGAAAGAGGAAACATTAGAAAGCATACGGAGTGGCTAAATACATACCAGACAAAATAGACTTCAGGACAAAAATAAACACTAAAAACAAAGAAGGACACTTCATAATGATGAAAAGGAAATGTATCAGGCAGCTACAACTATTATAAATGTATTTGTGCCTAATAATGGAGTCTCAAAATACATGAAGCAAAAACTGAAATAACTAAAGGGAAAAACAAATTCACAATCATAATTGTAGATGTAAGACATCTCTCACTATAATTGACAGAGCAACTAAATAATAAGAATACAGAAGATCTGAATGACACTTTCAGCTACCTTAACTTAATTGACATTTATAGAACATTACACCTGACAACTTCAGAATACACATTCTTTTCAATGAACAGGGACCACTTTCTGAGAAGAAATATATTTTGGGCCATAAAACAAATTTAAATAGACTTCAAAAGATTGAAGCCCACATAGTATGTTCTGTGACAATAAAATTAAATTAGAAATCAATATACAAAGATACCTATGAAAGCCCCAAATATTTAAACAACTTCTAAATAATCCATGGGGTCAAAGAAAAAAATCACAAGGAAAATTAGAAAACATTTTAAATTGAATGAAAATGAAAACACAGTACATCAGACTTTGTGTATCCACCTAAAACAGTGCTATAAGAAAAACTTATAGCTTCAAATACTTACATTAGAAGAGGCAAGGGGGGCTTATATCAATTATTAAGGCTTTCAACTTCAGAAGTGAAAGATGATCAAATTAAATTCAATGTAAGTAGGAAAAAACATAATAAAGTCCAGAAATAATGAAATAGAAAACAAACACTAGAGAAAAATTAACAAAACTTAAAAGCTAGTTTTATGAAAAGATCAATACAAGTGAAAAACCTCTAGATAAACTGACTAAAAAAGGGACACAAACTGGACTTCCCTGGCTGTCCAGTGGTTAAGACTCCGTGTTTCCACTGCGGGGGGCGGGGGGTGGGGGTGGCCAAGTTCCATCCCTGGTGGGGGAACTATTATCCTGCATGCCCCGGGGTGTGGTCAAAAAAAAAGGACACAAAGTATATTGGAGGAGGTCATCAAGAGGACGTAATCAGTGATTGACTGATGGGCTGGACTCAGGCAATCAGAGGTTCCTCATTCCCTCAACTGCCCTTGAAATGTCCATTCTTACCACTGTCCCCACAATGGGAGCTGTTCCAAGGATACAGCTTTGAGAGAGTAAGGTGTTGAGACCATTGGACTGTGGAGGTGACAGATCCCAGTTAAGGCCTCTATCTAAACTTTTATGATTCTGGTGGTGGGCGTGGAGATCTACTCATCTCGTGGCCATCTAAGGCAAGCCTCATAAGGAAGCCCCCTTCTTATTAAACCTGCCAGCTACCAATCTGGAGTGGTCTGCTTCTTTCTTCAGTCTCTCCTTGCTCAGGGTGTACAGCAGCCAGGTTGTGAACTAACAACTGATAAGGCAGCCAGGAGACTGAAGAGACAAGCCCTGGGCAAGAGGCATTTGAGGATAATATCCTGAGTTAGACATCAACCTCTATGTCAGGAGGGGTGGCCTGTATGTTAGATGCTTGTGGACCAATGTGTGAGTACAGGGGCACCCTGAAAAAGCCGGGTGTGTTGATGCATTTGTTTGAGGAACTGAGCAGAGCACACTGTGGCAAAGAAGGGAAACAAATGGCTGCTGCGGTGGGCTGTCCTCTACTGTGGGCAGTTCTGTGGCCACTGATGCCCAAATAGAGGCTGAAGCTTGAGTTAGACAGTTGTAAGAAGAGCTGAAGTTAGAGAAGAACATGCAGTTGTCCACTACTCTGCTAGCTTCGGGGCTGGCAGACAAGGTACAAGAGCAGAATAATAAGTTGGAAACCTTCATGTGCCATTTTGCAAAGCTAGGAGGGCACAAGCTACTGCAGATTAAGGTCCAAGTACTTGTGAGAAAGCCTGATTAGGATGCTAAGAGGTAGAATCCCTGGGAAAGTGAGGAGAGCAAAGGGGAAGATGTTGTGGTGATTGAAACAGAGTGCCTCATGTTGCCCAACCCCTAATACAAAGAAAAAATCTAAATAGTAGTCACCCTAGACTTCTGATAATAGAGAAATACACCCCAAAACTCCTAGGAGAAAAACGTCATTCTTTCTCTGTCCCTGAAGTTGTGAATGTCTTTGAAATGTAAACACCCCAGGAGAAAACGAAAATACTGCCTACAGAGACTGAAGAAAAAAAGGGGGTGAGGGAAATGCTTTTCAAAATATAGGCTGCTATAACAACTACTGAACCCGTGTGCCACAACTACTGAAGCCCACGCGCCTAGAGCCCGTGCTCTGCAACAAGAGAAGCCACTGGAATGAGAAACCCACATGCAGCAACAAAGACCCAATGCAGCCAAAAAAAAGGCATCCACAAGAGACAAAAAATAAATAAAATCAGCAGAAAAAAAAATTTGTTTAAAAAAACATGAGGGCGGAATGGAAGGGAAGTAGGAGGGGTCACGTAATAAATGGGCTTTGGCAGTGGCTTTCTGGTGTGGGTTAACCAGGCTCCACCCACGGATTCTGTTTTCTTAGCAGAGGGCACTGGAGAACCAGACAGGCTGTAAGTATGTTGTGCATTTAAAACTTCAGCAGGAAACTTGCAGTAGTCTCCAAGCAGGAATAGATTTGTAATATTGGGTTGTAATCAGCCTTCCTTCTAAGGAAAAGCTGAGAACCTTCTCATTTTACCTCATGAAAAGTAAGCTATGAGGCAACTTTTGGCAAACATCTATTAACTGGGTGAAATGGGCCTCTCGCCCGAGATTTTACTGCAGCTGCGTCTCTCCAGCACAACCAGCTCTTTCCTCTGCAGCTGATTGGCTCTGGAATGTGGCCAGAAACCTACTTCCTGCAATTAAAGGAGTCAGGCCTCTAACTGCTGATCTGTTTTCTTCTCTTCTGAGTGATGGCGCTGACCATTTTTATCCTCCGGCTGGCCGTCTGCATCCTGGCATTTCCCGTGTACCTGCTGGACTTCCTGGGCCTGTGGAACTGGATATGCAAAAAATCGCTCCCCTACTTCTTGGCAAGGTTTACTGTGATGTACAACGAACGGATGGCGAGCAAGAAGCAGGAGCTCTTCAGCAATCTACAGGAGTTCGCAGGCCCCTCCGGGAAGCTCTCCCTGCTGGAGCTGGGCTGCGGCACAGGGCCCAACTTCAAGTTCTACCCGCCTGGATGCCGGGTGACCTGTATTGATCCCAACCCCAACTTTGAGAAGTTCTTGATCAAGAGCATTGCTGAGAACCAACACCTGCAGTTTGAGCCCTTCCTGGTGGCTGCCGGGGAGGACCTGCACCAGGTGGCCGACGACTCCATGGATGTGGTGGTCTGCACACTGGTCCTGTGCTCTGTGAAGAACCAGGAGCGGATCCTCCAGGAAGTGTGCAGGGTGCTGAGGCCGGTGAGTACAGGGTGTGAGGGCTGGTTAGTAGTAATCACTATCACCAAGGGCAGCCCTATCAATTTCAGGTAGATCAAACACCCTAACATAAAAAGTACAACTACTAGAGAAGACACTGCCGAATTTTTAAAAAAATCTTAGAGTGGAAAAGAAGCTATATAGGAAAAGATTGATAATACATGAATATGTAAAATTTTAGAACTCCTGCAGAGAAAAAAAAGGAGTGTAAAAAAACTTAAAGTACAAAAAAGTTTGTAAAAAGTATTTGCCAAGGATGATAGATAATGCGTTAACTTCATATTAAAAGACGTTACAGGACTTCCCTGGTGGTCCAGTGGTTAAGAATCTGCCTGCCAAAGCAGGACATGGGTTCGATCCCTGGTCCGGGAAGATCCCACATGCCACGGAGCGACTAAGCCCGTGTGCCACAACTACTGAGCCTGCGCTCTAGAGCCCGCAAGCTGCAACTATTGAGCCCACGTGCCACAACTACGGAAGCCCGTGCGCCTAGAGCCCATGCTCTGCAACAAGAGAAGCCACTGCAATGAGAATCCCTTGCATTGCAACGAAGAGTATCCCCCGCTCGCAGCAACTAGAGAAAGCCTGCGTGCAGCTACAAAGACCCAGGGCAGCCAAAACTAAATAAATTAATATAAAAAAAAATTTTAATAAAAAAATAAAAGACATTACAAATCAAGATCAATAGAATTCTTAAATCAGTTTTTTAAAAAAGAGAAAAGTAAGCAAAGCACAGGAACAGAAATATAAATAAAAATAGCCAATATATGACATAAATGTTGTCTTGCAATAAAAGAACAAATTAAAGCAAGATATCACTTATACGTGGAATCTTAAAAATATAACAAACGAATGTATATAACAAACAGAAATAGACTCACAGATATAGAGAACAAACTAGTGGTTACCAGAGGGGAGAGGAAAGTGGGGAGGGGCAAGGTAGTGATGTGGGATTAAGAGATACAAACTACTATGTATAAAATAAATAAGCAACAAGGATATATTCTACAGCACAGGGAAATATAGCCATTATTTTGTAATAACTTTAAATGAAGTACAATCTATAAAAATTCTGAATCACTGTTATACACCTGAAACTAATATAATATTATAAATCAACTATACTTCAATTAAGAAGAAATTAAAGCAAGATACTATTTTTACCTACTACACTGTCAGAGACTTTTAAGTTCAATATGGTGTTGGGGTGAGTCTGGGGGACTGGATTACCCCAGTTGGAGGAAGTGCCCTCTTTGGAGGGCAATTTGATAATATCAAATTTTCAAGGACACTTCCTCCTTCATCCAACAGGAATTTATCCTATAGCTATACTGCACAAATGTGCAAAAACTCATTCACATGCGAAAATATTCATTACAGTATTTGTAATACCACAAACTGGAAATAACCTAAACATCCAGCAATAGGAGGTAGGAGGCTGTTGAGTAAATTGTCGCATCGTATAAAGGATTTCTGTGCAGCTGTTAAAAGAACAAGGAAGAGTTACCTATGTTGATATGAAAAAACTATCTCCTCAAGAGACAGTGTTAAATTAAAAAGCAATGAGGGCATAGAATATTATATACAGTATAAGTCCATTTGTGTGTGTGTGGGAGAATATACCTATATAAGTATTTATGTTAATGGGAATGATACACAAGAAACTATTAACAGTGGTTACCTCTTGGGAAGGGAATTGGATGAGGGGAAGGAATTACTTTTCATATTATACCTCTCTGTATAGTTTGAAATTCTTTATACCTATATGTAATTTTCACATATTACCTTTATTGTTTGTTTAAAAACTAGTTTAAAATAGTTTTATTCTAAACATAGGTGAACATAAAGTATGGATATCTTTTTTAAATTAATTTATTTATTGTTAATTTTTGGCTGCGTTGGGTCTTTGTTGCTGTGCGCAGGCTTTCTCTAGTTGCAGCGTGAAGGCTTCTCATTGGGGTGGCTCCTCTTGTTGCGGAGCACAGACTCTAGGCACGTGGGCTTTGGTAGTTGTGGCATGCGGGCTCAGCAGTCGTGGCTCACAGGCTCTAGAGCACAAGCTCAGTAGTTGTGGTACTCGGGCTTAGTTGCTCCGCGGCATGTGGGATCTTCCCAGACCAGAACTCGAACCCATGTCCCCCGCATTGTCAGGCGTATTCTTAACCTCTGTGCCACCAGGGGAGTCTCAAGTATGGGTATCTTAACATTTGAATTTACTATACTAGAGGAAATGGATGTTCTGTAATCCCCAGTTTTATTTTCTAACAGAGGAAGTTCCTCAGGAAGAAAAGGACTTGAAGATAGTGTTTAGAGGCAATTAATATACAGTCATCCCGCAATTTCCTCGGGGTCCCTCCCTGTCCCCTCCACAGATACCAAAATCTACAGAAGCTTAAGTCCCTTATATAAAATGGTGCAGTACCTGCATATAACTTATGCACATCCTCCCATATGCCTTAAATCATCTCTAGATTACTTATAATACCTAATACGATGTAAACGCTATGTAAACAGGTGCCAGCATGTGGCAAATTCAAGTTTTGCTTTTTTGGAACTTTCTGGATTTTTTCCAAACATTTTTGATCTGCATTTGGTTGAATCCAAGGATGCAGAACTTGCGGATACTGAGGGCCAACTGTAATTCTGTCTTTGGCTCAAGGATAGGCCAACGTCAAAGTAGTAACTGAAAAAAGTCTGATTCTGATACTCAAATCCTGGGTTCTTGTGTCCTAAGACTGGGCACAGTTAGAGGTTTTGCTTACAGTGTTACTAATCTCACAACACCTCTGCAAAGCAAGTAACGGTCATCTCTGGTTTAAGCCCTGAGAGTGCCCTTAGGGGATCATATTCTTGGTGGTCTTCCTTAGCTCCTCCGAAGCACCCATTCTCTGCTGAACAGAACCAAGAGCTTTCCTACATTCTCATGTAGGAAACAGTCCTTTAAAGCAGGTATTGCCTTCATGTTGGACTGGGGAAACAGACCCAGAGGAGTTAAGAAACTTGCCTCAAGTTACACAGCCACTATGTCTGACTTTAATGCAAATATTCTTATCACTGTACCACAGTGCTTGTCACTGGGGCTTTTTATCTGACTTCAACATTTCTACCACTTTTGCTGGCTTTTCTTCCTCTGCCCATCCCCTAAACGCTGGAGTTTCTTTTTTAGCTCTCATTTCACTTATATACACGCCCTGTGCAATCTCATGTACCCCCAATGTTTTCAATTACCGTGCATACACAAATGGCTTCCAAATCTAAGTATCAAGCTCAGATCTCTCTTCTAACCCCAGATCTTCATACCCAGCTGTCTACTCGACAGTCACCTGAGTGGGTAACAGGCATCTCTAGCTTAACCTGTGTAACCCAGAGGGCATCAGCAACCTCCCCAGGCCTGGATCACCTCTTCTCTCCTGTCCTCTTCTATGGAAAAAAAATATTTCAATCAGGAAATGTCAAGTTTTCCATTCCTGAACACAGGTCTTACACTTACCCATAGATTTGGAGGAACTCCATCTCTAAACCCTGCCTGGGATAGCCAACACGAGGGAGGCTAGAAGAGGCTAAGGAGTGGGACGGTCACCCTGGGTCTGGGAGGTAATCATTGGTCCGTTTCCCCCTTCACCTCAGAGGTAGATAAGTAGAAAACTTCTGAAGACTCCTTAATAATGTGTAGCCTCTACTGTGTCCAGACTTGACCCATAAGTATAGGACCGTCCTAGATGAAAGCAGCAGTTACTAACTCCTATATGACAGTAATTTACACACAGCATCCACTGACCAAATAAAATACCTAATGACAAAATATAACCATGAATTTAGTAACACTTTTAGATGATTCAGTATTTTAATAAAATAAATCCTATCGTTTACATCCTGTGACAATGGCACAAAAGTATAAGACATAGGCTTTTTGGATCCACCATCTGTGGTGGTGCCGCCACCAGGATGCAGATTTTTATGAAGATCCGGACAGGGAAGACCACCACTCTCGAGGTCAAACCCTCGGATACAATAGGAAATGTAAAGGCCAAGATCCCAGATAAGGAAGTAATTCCTTCTGACCAGCGAAGACTGACCTTTGCTGGCAAGCAACTGGAAGATGGACGTACTTTGTCTGACTACAACATTCAAAAGGAGTCTACTTTTCATCTTCTGTTGAGACTTCGTGCTGGTACTAAGAAAAGGAAGAAGTCTTACACCACTCCCAAGAAGAACAAGCATAAGAGAAAGAGGGTTGGGAATTCCCTGGCGGTCCAGTGGTTAGGACTCTGCACTCTCACTGCGGAGGGCCCAGGTTCGATCCCTGGTTGGGAAACTAAGATCCCACAAGCCACATGGCCAAAAGAAAAAAAAGAGAGAGAGAGAGAGAGAAAGGTTAAGCTGGCTGTCCTGAAATACTGTAAGGTGGATCAGAATGGCAAAAGCAGTCACCTTCATCGGGAGTGCCCTTCAGATAAATGTGGTGTGGAGTTTTTATGGCCAGCCACTTCGACAAACACTATTGTGACAAATGTTGTCTGACCTATTGTTTCAACAAACCAGAAGACAGGTTATTGTATATTGGTTAATAAAAGACATGAACTAATGAACTAAAAAAAAAAAAAAGTATAAGACATGGTTATTTAGTCCCAGGCAGTACTAGGTATGGATTCAGACACCCACAGGTTTGCAAAGCAGAGCCTAAGAACAATACTCAGATGAATTTAAAGATTTTTTTTTTAATAAAAGGGGAAGTTTAAAAAATTGTAATTAAAAGGCAAACAACAAACAAGGGAAAACATCTGTAGTCTATGTAGTCTAATTATACTAAAAGCCCTTACTAATCAGTAAGAAAAAAACCAATGGCCTATTAGAAAACCGATAGTGGGGACTTGCCCTGTGGCACAGTGGTTAAGACTCGCAACGCAGGGGGCACAGGTTCAATCCCTGGTCAGGGAACTAGATCCCACATGCATGCCGCAACTAAGAGTGAGCATGCCACAGTTAAGGAGCCGGCGAGCCACAACTAAGGAGCTCACCTGCCACAACTAAGACCCAGCACAACCAAATAAAGAAAGAAAAGAAAAAAGAAGAAAACTGATAATGGATGGACATTAACACACAAATCAGAAAACAAGAAATCCAAATAATCAATAAGGTTTAGTAAAAGATGTTACGATTACGAATATTAAAGCTATGCAGGTTATCAAAAATACCATATTACACATCAAATTGACAAAGATATAGGAGAAAAAAGTACTGATGAGAGTTTATTGGAAATGGGCATTCACATCTATTGCTAGCATGAATGCAAACTGCTACAACTTTTCCAAAGGGCAATTTGACAACCTGTACCAAAAGCTTTAAAAAGGCACAGACGTTTGATTCAGCAATTCCACTTTTTAGCAAGTTATTTATTTGGAAATAATTATAGATGGTCACAAAGATTTATGGATAAGGATGTTCACTGTAACAGTATTTATAACAATGTAAAATTGGAAATAGCCTAAATGAGAATGGTTAAATAAGAGATGGTAGGGCTTCCCTGGTGGCGCAGTGGTTGAGAGTCCGCCTGCCGATGAGGGGACACGGGTTCGTGCCCCGGTCCAGGAGGATCCCGCATGCCGTGGAGCGGCTGGGCTCGTGAGCCATGGCCGCTGAGGCTGCACGTCTGAAGCCTGTGCTCCACAACGGGAAAGGCCACAACAGTGAGAGGCCCGCGTACCGCAAAAAAAAAAAAAAAAAAAAAGAGATGGTAACTTCAGTGGTGTGAAATATTGCATAAAGGTTTTTTAAACCATCTTTTAGAATAATACTCAAATACATAAATAAAATAAAACAGATTATAAAACAGAATGTATATTCCAATCCTAGTTTTAGAAAAAAAAATATATAAATGTATATACAAAATTTTATTTTGTTTTTTTTTTGCTTTTTTGCTTTTTATTTTTTTACACAGCAGGTTCTTATTAGTTATCTATTGTATACATACTAGTGTATATATGTCAATCCCAATCTCCCAGTTCATCCTACCGCCCCCACCCCCACTTTCCCCCCTTGGTGTCCATACGTTTGTTCTCTACATCTGTGTCTCTATTTCTGCCTTGCAAACCAGTTCATCTGTACCACTTTTCTAGATTCCACATAAATGCGTTAATATACAATATTTGTTTTTCTCTTTCTGACTTACTTCACTCTGTATGACAGTCTCTAGCTCCATCCACGTCTCCACAAATGACCCAATTTCATTCCTTTCTATGGCTGGGTAATATTCCATTGTATATATGAACCACATCTTCTTTAACCATTCGTCTGTCGATGGGCATTTAGGTTGCTTCCATGACCTGGCTATTGTAAACAGTACTGCAACGAACATTGGGGTGCATGTGTCTTTTTGAATTATGGTTTTCTCTGGGTATATGCCCAGTAGTGGAACTGCTGGGTGATATGGTAATTCTATTTTTAGCTTTTTAAGGAACCTCCATACTGTTCTCCATAGTGGCTGTATCAATTTACATTCCCACCAACAGTGCAAGAGGGTTCCCTTTTCTCCATACCCTCTCCAGCATTTTTTGTTTGTAGATTTTCTGATGATGCCCATTCTAACCAGCATGAGATGATACCTCATTGTAGTTTTGATTTGCATTTCTCTACTAATTAGTGATGTTGAGCAGCTTTTCATGTGCTCCTTGGCCATCTGTATGTCATCTTTGGAGAAATGTCTATTTAGGTCTTCTGCCCATTTTTTGATTGGGTTGTTTGTGTTTTTAATATTGAGCTGCATGTGCTGTTTATATATTTTGGAGATTAATCCTTTGTCTGTTGATTCATTTGCAAATATTTTCTCCCATTCTGAGGGTTGTCTTTTCGTCTTGTTTATAGTTTCCTTTGCTGTGCAAAAGCTTTTAAGTTTCATTAGGTCCCATTTGTTTATTTTTGTTTTTATTTCCATTACTCTAGGAGGTGGGTCAAAAAAGATCTTGCTGTGATTTATGTCAAAGAGTGTTCTTCCTACGTTTTCCTCTAAGAGTTTTATAGTGTCCGGTCTTACATTTAGGGCTTTAATCCATTTTGAGTTTATTTTTGTGTATGGTGTTAGGGAGTATTCTAATTTAATTCTTTTACATGTGGCTGCCCAGTCTTCCAAGCACCACTTACTGAAGAGACTGTCTTTTCTCCATTGTATATTCTTGCCTCCTTTGTCATAGATTAGTTGACCATAGGTGCATGGGTTTCTCTCTGAGCTTTCTATTCTGTCCATTGATCTATATTTCTGTTTTTGTGCCAGTGCCATATTGTCTCGATTACTGCAGCTTTGTAGTATAGTCTGAAGTCAGGGAGTCTGATTCCTCCAGCTCCGGTTTTTTCCCTCAAGATTGCTTTGGCTATTCAGGGTCTTTTGTGTCTCCATACAAATTTTAAGATTTTTTGTTTTAGCTCTGTAAAAAGTGCCATTGGTAATTTGATAGGCATTGCATTGAATCTGTATATTGCTTTGGGTAGTATAGTCATTTTCAAAATATTGATTCTTCCAAGCCAAGAACATGGTATATCTCTCCATCTGTTTGTGTCATCTTTCATTTCTTTCGTCAGTGTCTTATAGTCTTCTGAGTGCAGGTTTTTTACCTCCTTAGGTAGGTTTATTCCTATGTATTTTATTCTTTTTGTTGCAATGGTAAATGGGATTGTTTCCTTAATCTGTCTTTCTGATTTTTTTGTTGTTAGTGTATAGGAATTCAAGAGATTTCTGTGCATTAATTTTGTATCCTGCAACTTTTCCAAATGCACTGATTAGCTCTAGTAGTTTTCTGGTGGCATCTTTAGGATTCTCTATGTATAGCATCATGTCATCTGCAGTGACAGTTTTACTTCTTTTCAAATTTGTATTCCTTTTATTTCTTTTTCGTCTCTGATTGCCATGGCTAGGAGTTCCTTGCCACTATGTTGAATAATAGTGGCAAGAGTGGACATCCTTGTCTTGTTCCTGATCTTAGAGGAAATGCTTGCAGTTTTTCACCATTGAGAATGATGTTTGCTGTGGGTATATGGCCTCTGTTATGTTGAGGTAGGTTCCCTCTATGCCCACTTTCTGGAGAGTCTCTATCATAATCGGTGTTGAATTTTGTCAAAAGCTTTTTCTGCATCTATTTACATGATCATATGGTTTTTATTCTTCAATTTGTTAATGTGGTGTGTCACATTTATTGATTTGCATATATTGAAGAATCCTTGCATCCCTGGGATAAATCCCACTTGATCATGGTGTATGATCCTTTTAATGTGTTGTTGGATTCTCTTTGCTAGTATTTTGTTGAGGATTTTTGCATCTATATTCATCAGTGATATTGGTCTGTAATTTTCTCTTTTTGTAGTATCTTTGTCTGGTTTTGGTATCAGGGTGATGGTGGCCTCGTAGAATGAGTCTGGGAGTGTTCCTCTACAACTTTTTGGAAGAGTTTGAGAAGGATTAGCTCTTCTCTAAATATTTGATAGAATTCACCTGTGAAGCCATCTAGTCCTGGACTTTTGTTTGCTGGAAGACTTTTAATCACAGTTTCAATTTCATTACTTGTGATTGGTCTGTTCGTACTTTCTATTTCTTCCTGGTTCAGTCTTGGAGGGTTATACCTTTGTAAGAATTTGTCTATTTCTTCCAGGTTATCCATTTTATTGGCATAGAGTTGCTTGTAGTAGTCTCTTAGGATGCTTTGTATTTCTGCAGTGTCCGTTGTAACTTCTCCTTTTTCATTTCTAATTTTATTGATTTGAGTCCTCTCCCTCTTTTTCTTGATGAGTCTGGCTAAAGGTTTATCAATTTTGTTTATCTTCTCAAAGAACAAGCTTTTAGTTGTATTGGTCTTTGCTATTGTTTTCTTTGTTTCTATTTCATTTATTTCTTCTCTGATCTTTATGATTTGTTTCCTTCTACTAACTTTGGGTTTTGTTTGTTCTTCTTTCTCTAGTTCCTTTAGGTGTAAAGTTAGACTATTTGAGGTTTTTCTTGTTTCTTGAGGTAGGATTGTATTGCTATAAACTTCCCTCTTAGAACTGCTTTTGCAACATCCCATAGGTTTGGGATCATCGTGTTTTCGTTGTCATTTTTCTCTAGGTATTTTTTGGTTTCCTCTTTGATTTCTTCAGTGATCTGTTGGTTATTTAGTAATGTACTGTTTAGTCTCCATGTGTTTGTGTTTTTTACGTTTTTTCCCTGTAATTTATTTCTAATCTCATAGTGTTGTGCTTGGAAAAGACGCTTGATATGATTTCAGTTTTCTTAAATTTACCAAGGCTTGATTTGTGACCCAAGATGTGATCTATCCTGAAGAATGTTCCATGTGCACTTGAGAAGAAAGTGTAATCTGCTGTTTTTGGATGGAATGTCCTATAAATATCAATTAAATCTATCTGGTCTATTGTCAATTAAAGCTTGTGCTTCCTTGCTAATTTTCTGTCTGGATGATCTGTCCATTGATGTAAATGAGGTGTTAAAGGCCCCCACTATTATTGTGTTTTCCTGTTGATTTCCTCTTTTATAGCTGTTAGCATTTGCCTTACGTATTGAGGTGCTCCTATGTTGGGTGCATATATATTTATAATTGTTGTATCTTCTTCTTGGATTGATCCCTTGATCATTATGTAGTGTCCTTCCTTATCTCTTGTAACAGTCTTTATCTTAAAGTCTATTTTATCTGATATGAGTATTGCTACTCCAGCTTTCTTTTGATTTCCTTTTACATGGAATATATTTTTCCATCCCCTCGCTTTCAGTCTGTATGTGTCCTGAAGTGGGTCTCTTGTAGACAGCATATATATGGGTCTTGTTTTTGTATCCATTCAGCAAGTCTGTGTCTTTTGGTTGGAGCATTTAATCCATTCACATTTAAGGTAATTATTGATATGTATGTTCCTATTACCATTTTCTTAATTATTTTGGGTTTGTTTTTGCAGGTCCTTTTCTTCTCTTGTGTTTCCCATGTAGAAAAGTTCCTCTAGCATTTGTTGTAGAGCTGGTTTGGTGGTGCTGAATTCTCTTAGCTTTTGCTTGTCTGTAAAGCTTTTGATTTCTCCATCGAATCTGAATGAGATCCTTGCTGGGTAGAGTAATCTTGGTTATAGGTTCTTCCCTTTCATCACTTTAAGTATATCATGCCACTCCCTTCTGGCTTGTAGAGTTTTTGAGAAATCAGCCGTTAATCTTATGGGAGTTCCCTTGTATGTTATTCGTTGTTTTTCCCTTGTTGCTTTTAATAATTTTTCTTTGTCCTTAATTCTTGTCAATTTGATTACTATGTGTCTTGGCGTGTTTCTCCTTGGGTTTATCCTGCCTGGGACTCTCTGCACTTCCTGGACTTGGGTTACTATTTCTTTTCCATGTTAGGGAAGTTTTTGACTATAATCTCTTCAAATATTTTCTTGGGTCCTTTCTCTCTCTCTTCTCCTTCTGGGACCCCTGTAATGTGAATATTGGTGCATTTAATACTGTCCCAGAGGTCTCTTAGGCTGTCTTCATTTCTTTTCATTCTTTTTTCTTTAATCTGTTCTGTGGCAGTGAATTCCACCACTCTGTCTTCCATGTCACTTATCCGTTCTTCTCCCTCAGTTATTCTGCTGTTGATTCCTCTAGGGTATTTTTCATTTCAGTTATTGTATTGTTCATCTCTGTTTGTTTGTTCTTTAATTCTTCTAGGTGTTTGTTCTTTAATTCTTCTAGGTCTTTGATAAACATTTCTTGCATCTTCTAGATCTTTGCCTCCATTCTTTTTCCAAGGTCCTGGATCATCTTCACTATCGTTATTCTGAATTCTTTTTCTGGAAGGTTGCCTATCTCCACTTCACTTAGTTGTTTTTCTGGGGTTTTATCTTGTTCCTTCATCTGGGACATAGCCCTCTGCCTTTTCATCTTGTCTATCTTTCTTTGAATGTGGTTTCTGTTCCACAGGCTGCAGGACTGTAGTTCTTCTTGCTTCTGCTGTCTGCCCTCTGGTGGATAAGTCTATCTCAGAGGCTTGTGCAAGCTTCCTGATGGGAGGGACTGGTGGTGGGTAGAGCTGGGTGTTGCTCTGGTGGGCAGAGCTCAGTAAAACTTTAATCCGCTTGTCTGCTGATGGGTGGGGCTGAGTTCCCTCCCTGTTGGTTGTTTGGACTGAGGCAACCCAGCACTGGAGGCTACAGGCTCTTTGGTGGGGCTAATGGCAGACTGTGGGGGCGGGGGTGGCTCATGCCAAGTAGTACTTCCCAGAACTTCTGCTGCCAGTGTCCTTGTCCCCGTGGTGAGCCACAGCCACCCCCTGCCTCTGCAGGAGACCCTCCAACACTAGCAGGTAGGTCTGGTTCAGTCTCCTATGGGGTCACTGCTCCTTCCCCCTGGGTCCTGATGTGCATACTACTTTGTGTGTGCCCTCCAAGAGTGGAGTCTGTTTCCCCCAGTCCTGTCGAAGTTCTGCAATCAAATGCCACTAGCCTTCAAAGTCTGATTCTCTGGAAATTCCTCCTCCCATTGCCGGACACCCCAGGCTGGGAAGCCTGACGTGGGGCTCAGAATCTTCACTCCAGTGGGTGGACTTCTGTGGTATAAGTGTTCTTCAGTTTGTGAGTCACCCGTACCCAGTGGTTATGGGATTTGCTTTTATTCTGATTGCACCCCTCCTACCATCTCACTGCAGCTTCTCCTTTGTCTTTGGATGTGGGGTATCTTTTTTGGTGCATTCCAGTGTCTTCCTGTCGATGACTGTTAGTTGGGATTCCGGTGCTCTCACGAGAAGGAATGAGTGCATGTCCTTCTACTCCACCATCTTCCACAAAATCTTAACAGTAGTTGTCTCGAGGTGATGAAAGATGATTGACTGTTTTTCTTTTTAAACTTTTCTGTATTTTCTGAATTTTCTAAAATAATATTGGTGAGACAGTACTGCCAGCCTCTGGAGCCAGACCACCCAAGGTAAAAACCTGATTCTGACATTTGTAAGCTGTATGACCTTGGGCAAGTTGTTTATTTTCTATGTGACTCTGTTTCCTCATCTGTAGAACATAGGAATGATAATAATAATGCTTACCAAATAAGTGCATTGTAAGGATTGAGCTAACATGTGATAGGCCTTACAGACAGGGTCTTGCATGCAGTAACTGCTTCAAATTCTAACTATTATTATGTATTACCTTTATGAACAGAAAATATAGATTGGCAACTCTGTATAAAATCTGACAGAAGATGACACTATTAACCAGAATAGTATCGTAGTAAGTTTGAATTTCTCCATGTCTTCTCATGAAGTTGGCCTTTGGGGCCACTGAAATCTGACATTTAATCATCTTATAGGACTTCCCTGGTGGTCCAGTGGTTAAGAATCTGCCTGCCAATGCAGGGGACACGAGTTTGAGCCCTGGTCCGGGAAGATCCCACATGCCTCAGAGCAAGTAAGCCCATGCGCCACCACTACTGAGCCTGTGCTCTAAAGCCCGTGAGCCACAACTATTGAAGCCCATGCGCCTAGAGCCCATGCTCCGCAACAAAGGAAGCCACCGCAATGAGAAGCCCCTGCACCACAACAAAGAGTAGCCCCCGCTCACCGCAACTAGAGGAAGCCTGCGCACAGCAACAAAGACCCAGTGCAGCCATAAAAAAATTAATTAATTTTTAAAAAATCATCTTATAAATTTTTTCCCCCAAACTAAAATCCTTGATGTGTTTTTTTTTTTCTTTTCTTTTCTTTCTCAGGGAGGAGCTTTTTATTTCATGGAGCATGTAGCAGCTAAGCCTTCAACCTGGAATTACTTCTGGCAACAGGTCCTGACTCCTGTCTGGTACCTTCTGTTTGATGGATGCAACCTGACCAGAGAGAGCTGGAAGGCCCTGGAGTGGGCCCGCTTCTCCAAGCTGAAGCTGCAGCACTTACAGGCCCCCCTGTCCTGGGAGCTCCTGCGCCCTCACATCTACGGATATGCTGTGAAATAGAAGTTGAAACCTGAAGGGCTCGAATAATTTAAGGTTTGGGTTTTACACTTAAAATGCTAATTGGGGGACTTCCCTCATGGTGCAGTGGTTGAGAGTCTGCCTGCCAATGTGGGGAACACAGGTTCGATCCCTGGTCCGGAGGATCCCGCGTGCCGTGGGGCAACTAAGCCCATGTGCCACGGCTGTTGAGCCTGTGCTCTGGAGCCCACGAGCCACAACTACTGAGGCCATGGATACAACTGCTAAGGCCCGTGTACCTAGAGCCCCTGCTCACCACAGCTAGAGAGGGCCTGCACATAGCAATGAAGACGCAACACAGCCATATACACACACACACACACACACACACACACACACACACACACACACAACTAATTGGGAGAAGGGAACCCCCTTTTTTAGGTAAATTTGAATTTCATCACTAAAAGTTTATGTTATAACCTATTTAGCTATTTTCTATTGTCTGCCAAAGAATCAAAAACAAAACAAAACAGCTTTGAACTCTCCCTTAAAGGAAACAATGGGCTTTCATAATTGAAGTCCACCATTATCCTCAAACCTTACTTTATTCAGTAACTTCAAATTTTTTCTGTCTTATTTAAATTATTACCCAACAGATTTTAATTTTACCTTCTCTTTGAGAGGTTGATGCTAATTAGCAGTTAATCACTCAAAAGAAGACTTTGAAGAGGGAGACGTGAAAAGATCTTTTTCTATAAAATTAATTCATTTTTTTATCTTTGGCTGCGTTGGGTCTTCGTTGCTGTGCGTGGGTTTTCTCTAGTTGCAGCACACGGGCTTCTCATTGTGGTGCCTTCTCTTGTTGCGGAGCACAAGCTCTAGGTACACAGGCTTCAGTAGATGTGGCTCACAGGCTCTAGAGCACAGGCTCAGTAGTTGTGGCGCACAGGCTTAGTTGCTCCGCAGCATGTGGGATATTCCTGGACCAGGGCTCGAATCCATGTCCCCTGCATTGTCAGGCGGATTCTTAACCACTGCGCCAGCAGGGAAATTCCAAAAAAATCTTAATAATTCACAAAATAAATAAAGAAATACTGACTAGTTGAAAACTCCAAACCTAAACAGCACAGATTTTTTTTTTAAAGAAATCTGAATCGGGGCCTCCCTGGTGGCGCAGTGGTCGAGAGTCCGCCTGCCGATGCAGGGGACGTGGGTTCGTGCCCCGGTCCGGGAAGATCCCACATGCTGCGGAGCGGCTGGGCCCGTGAGCCGTGGCCACTGAGCCTGCGCGTCCGGAGCCTGTGCTCCGCTTCGGGAGAGGCCGCAACAGTGAGAGGCCCGCGTACCGCAAAAAAAAAAAAAGAAATCTGAATCTATTTGTTGTCCTTAGTATCATTGGGCTGGCTTTCAACATTAATGTACCAGGATGCCACACCTAGTTCTGCCCAGCTTTGTTATGTTTTTTATTCTGGTATTGCACCAGAGTTTGTTTCCCTGCATTCCAGTCTTCAATTCTTAAGATGAAGTTTGTACTTGACACTTCAGTATATCCATAAAACTATATGAAGCAGTTAGAGTTCTTGGGTTCATTTTCCTTATTATCTAACGTATACTTTGCTGAATGTAGTAAATTGCAGGCAAAGAGAAGGCCCACTGTAATTAGACAAACCTTGAATAACTAGATACGCTTTGTAAGAGCCGCCTCAAAATAGTCAAGCTGTGAGTCTGTAAAGAGGTAGATAAATACTGTTCGGATTAGTCTGATCAAATTTCCACTCTGGTCTCAAGATGACTTCTTTGTTCCCTGTAACCATGGAAACCTTGGGAAATCATCACAAGTGCTGTGAAAACAAGTTGGTCGATAAGAGGACTTAGAATTTTCAGCAATAGTTTGCATGCATTTTAATAAATTTAGAATATTTTCTGAGATGATTTTGCAAAGAGACTACTTTAAATATCAAATCAATAAATTCACTTACATTTTAGGAATGGAAATAAAATTAATGGTTTATATCTTTGCTGGCCTGGTTTCATTTTTCTTAGTGTCTCTGGGAGGGCTTTCCTTCACTGTGGAAAATTAAGCTATTTGAACACACAGATTTTTCCTCCTACAGCCAGGTAACTCTAAATACAGCTAGCAGATATTATTTATGTATTTATTTATTATTTGGCTGCGTTGGATCTTCGTTGCTGCGTGTGGGCTTTCTCTAGTTGCGGCGAGCAGGGGCTACTCTTCATTGCAGTGCACAGACTTCTCATTGTGGTGGCTTCTCTTGTTGCGGAGCATAGGCTCTAGGTGCGTGGACGTCAGTAGTTGCCGCGCCAGGGCTCAGTAGTTGTGGCGCATGGGCTTAGTTGCTCCGCAGCATTTGTGAAATCCACAGAGCAGAAAGAAAGCTTACTATTCTCTCTTGAGCGTGAAAACAGTTAATGTTTCAGTGAGGTTAGGACATGCATCTATGGCCTCCTGGGCTATGGAACATGAATATCCTCCCTCTATGGTCGTCCAAAAGTAGGAGCCTCCTTATTTACCCACCTCACTACTGGTTAGGTCAGTCTAGGGACTGAGAAATATGAAAAGCCACAGGTTGACATGGTGAAGTGTTACTGCCACATTGGAAGGTGAGTCATACCAAAGTACAAAGTACTAGGCACATTCTTATCAACTCCCTCTCGTTTAAACAGGGTAGCAAATTTTTTTTTTAATATTTATTTATTTGGCTGCGCCGGGTCTTAGTTTTGGCATGTGGGACCTTAGTTGCGGCATGCAGGATCTAGTTCCCTGACCAGGGATCGAGCCTGGGCCCCCTGCATTGGGAGCGTGGAGTCTTAGCCACTGGACCACCAGGGAAGCCCCAGTGTAGCAAATATTATCCTCACTCTTTATAGATGCAGAAAAATAAGTAAGTGAAATTTCTTACATTCCACAAGTTACTGAGCAAGTCCTAGGGCCACGATTCCTAAAGCCACAACACCTGTTTTGACAAGCATCGCTGCCGTACTACCTTCTCACTGCTTTCTTCCCCAGGCCCAGAAAACACACATTTATGATCATTCAAAGAGCCTAAGGAAGTGACCTAAGCCTGTGCAAAATGGAAACAGAAAAGAGTCAAAACACGTCCAGTGTCTTTTAGGTCCTGTGTTGGTTAGATTCCCTTGACTGCAGGTGACAGAACTTCCAATCCAAAAAGGCTTATGCAGAAAAAGGACTCCACTGACTAAATTAGTTTAAAGTATTCAGGCAGAAAACCTCAGGCACAGCTTGAGCAAGGCTCAGATAATGTTATCAGGAGCCAGACAGTGTCTAGGGTCACATCTGCCCTCCTCTCTGTTTCAGGTGGTGAGTCTCTGAAGTAATGCCAATCTTCATGCTTCCAGGGCCCATGGCCAGTTGGAAAGATCAAGTCCACTTTTGCAAAGACTCCAACCAAAGTTCTAGATTGAGTCTCAATTGGCTCTTATTGACAATATTAGGTCACAAGCCCACCCCTGAATCAATCATCATATTTCAACGGGATGGGTCATGCTGATTGGCACAGGGCTTCATCCCTAGGGCTGAGCTCACCCAGACCATGTGGACTGAGACATGGAGAGTTGTATATCCTCCAAATGAAAGCAGAGCCTGCGACTGGGGAAAGCACGCAGGCACACTACGAATGGGCATTACAAGTACAAAGCTACATTCTGATCAGACCCTCTGCCGGCTTTTCTGTGGAACATCACGTAGTGCCACGCTTAGAACACTGGCTTTTCAGTGGGATAATAGCACGCAATGAGAGAAATAAAAGAAAAGAAGGACACTGGCTTTGGCATCAAAGTGACGTGGGTCAAGTTCTGGCTGTGCCATTCGTTGACTATGTGACCTGGGGCATGTTACTTTTCTAGTGTCACTTGCCTCATCTGTTAATGGGGATAAGAATACCTAAAAGGGTTACTGTGAGGAGTTGACGAAGTGAGGTACTTGGTGCTTAATAAATGCTGAACTTCATTCGACAAATATTTACTGAGTGCCTATTGTGTACTCTGCTCTTAGTGATTGGCTTAGAGCCCTGAATAAACTAGACTTGTTCCCTGCCCTGGTGGAGCATACAGTTGTGATCAGTGCTCTCTAAGAGGGAGAAGTGCAGGGTACAGGAGAATGGAATGTGACCCTCCTGGGGGGAGGGTCAGAGGCTTCCCTGAGGAAGTGAGGTGTGAACTGAATTCCAGAGGATGAATAAAGAGTATTTCAGCCTCATGGAACAGCTTGTGCCAAAGACAAATAAAAAGAAGAAACACAATATGTTCAAGGAACTGAAAGGAAGTAGGCAGGGCTGGGCACCAGAGCCTGAAGGGCGGATTCGGGGATGGCTACTATTCCATCAGCTTGTGCCTAATTTTGTTAAGGCCCTGGGTCCGTGAGCTCAACACTTATTTTAACGGCTAACAACGACAACAAACAAAACAGTTAAATTTTATTATATTTATATAATATATATGTATTATATTCTGTTCCTAACTGTTCTGATATTCCAATTGCTTCTCCTGAATTCCTACCTATTTCACACTTGAATAGAAAGTGAGGCAAACATTACATAATAGTTCCCTTTGTACTCCTGACCCTAACGTAAGCCTTTCTCTTTGGTATTGCTTTAGAAAACACAGAGCTTAACATAACTGAAATTCAATTCTTATTTATCTGTTGAGGCAATTGAGGGTGTAATGAATCATAGCAGACTAATGTCAACAAAAGCAAAAAATAAAACTATTCAATAAGCTTCACTTTAAATACCTCAAAATTTAAATACCTCAAAATTTATACCAAAAGCATTCAGGCTATATTAAAGAAAAACCAGAATTCCCTGAACCATGGAATCACCAGAGAATTGGGGGCAGAAGTTATGTTAACTAAGGACACAGGAAATGAACAGAGTGGCCAATGTTCCCAATTTCTAGTTCAGTTAAGAAAAAATAGTAATACGCAGATCAAGTAAGGCATTATTTGTTTCTAAAGGAAACTATGTGGAAACCTGCAGAGAATTACATGGGAACAAGGAAAATCACCATTCAGAATTCACCATTCTTAAAGGTAAAAATCTCTCACATCCCCTAGTGCAACCCAGGCTGCATCCTTCTCAATCTTTAAAATGTATCTGACCCTGATGTCAACTTTCTCCTTGGAATGATCCTTTTTTTCCATGAGTCTAACAGCTAATAATAAAAATTTCCATTTATTACATGCCACCTTTATACTAGGAAGTTTACACAATTATTTTACTTAGTACTCATAACTTTACCAGGCAGGTATAATTATCTGCATCTGACAAAGGAGAAAGCAGACCAGACCAGTGGATGTTCCGTTACTTGCCCAAGGCCACATAGTGAGTGGCCACCCTGGTTTTCCCAAGTGGCTCACCTGACTCCAAAGCCCAGAGCTCCTCACGGTGCTGCCCTGCTTCTCAAGGTCTTCTGAATCCTAGTCTCTGTAACTGTTTCCTTCTTCCTCCACCATTTCTCTTGAATGATCCCCTAAGACTCATTCAGTCTGTATACAGTCCCTTAAGAGTTTCTTATACTCTTAGGCTGTGAACCACCACCTACATGAAGAAGATTTCTAAACCTCACACTTTCCATGCCTTTGATACTTCAGATTTAACACATCAAAAAAGAATTCACTCTCTGCTTCCCTAAGTAAGCAACACTTTCCAACTTCCTCAATATCTATGATTATTTCCCAAGGACCAGGTAAAGTGATGTTTCTAGAAAGCATTCTCTGGCTGTTTCAAGAAGCTTCTTCTTTGAGAAATCACTTAGCACTCACTAATATCCACCAATCTCTTCTTCCTTTCTTCTACATGCCAAATATAGTGTGTACTACACAGCAGGTGCTCGGAAAGTATTTGCCAGTGGATTCACTGTCAGGTCCTGCCTCTTCTACATACCTCTCAACTGGTCCCTTCTACTGCACTTCCACAGCCACCATCTTAGCATGAGAACTAATGCCTGAATGACCCTATGTATAAACTGAGTGGGGATGGCTGAAGTGATAAACCATTTATGTCGGAACTTGCCAGGTGTCACCTGATTCAAATGTATGACAGGGAAGTAGCTCTAAGGTGAGGAGGAGATACTACATCTGGATACAGTAGCAGAAAAACACTCCTTTTATAACCGACTTAACCTTCTTTGCCCTCTTTCACCCAATACACCCCATGGAAAGATAGGAGCTCAGCAAACAACTTTCCTGGGGTACAAAGAAGTGGCTTCCTGGGCACGCATCAATATCTCACCCAAGTCATAATCTCTCATACCAGAAAATGCTTCAAACTGGTCTCCATGCCTCCACGCCTTCATCACCCCTTCCTGAGCATGAGCTCATAATTTCCAGAATACTTTAATTTGACAATTCCCACTCAGCATAAGACTGAATTTAAACTGCTCAACTTTGAATTTAGGGCCATCTGTCAACTGACACCTCAACGCTTTTCCCAGCTTTGTGGTCCAGTGGAAAAAGCATGGGGTTTCAAGTCAGAATATGTGAATCCAAACCTCATCATTGCATCTTACTAATATTTTATTCACTTAACATAAGAGAACAACAGTACCCACATCTCCTAGGATTTTTGTGAGGATGAAGTGAGATGTAACATGGTTAGTAAAAGCACTGAAACCGCTCCACAAGGCCCCTCACTCTGGTCAAGGCCCTGCCTCCTTAAGCATTTGCAAGAGGAATAAAGTATATTTTCCTATCAGAAAAGATATTGTACTTCTATAAATGTCATCCTGGAATTCCAATCGACCGGATTATTACACACTATAATGTTTTCTGAAGATTCAGCATTTTTAAAAAGAAATCTTCCAGGGGCTCCCCTGGTGGCGCAGTGGTTGAGAGTCTGCCTGCCGATGCAGGGGACACGGGCTCATGCCCCGGTCCGGGAAGATCCCACATGCCGCGGAGCGGCTGGGCCCGTGAGCCATGACCGCTGAGCCTGCGCGTCTGGAGCCTGTGCTCCGCAATGGGAGAGGCCACAGCAGTGAGAGGCCCGCGTACGGCAAAAAAAAAAAAAAAAGAAATCTTCCATAAAAAAATAACTTGGCAAAGCTCTCATTTTTGTACCTGACAATAAAACATTGGCACCTGCGATGAGATGAGATGCACTTGCTTCAGCTACTGCAAATAACTTCTACAGGGAATGTTACAGATACAGACAAGATTTTCTAAGTACCTCTAATCTTGGCTCCCATCTTACCTGTCAAGCTAAGCAGGTAGTATTAAGACTATAAAAGAAGTAGCACTCCGTTCAAATTCTATGTCACCTCTTAGGTTACAGGAACAGATTATTAACTCTGATCCCAGAGGAAGAGCTTTTTTTCTATTTTATTGTCCACCAAAGCTTAGGAACAAAGAAATCTAAAAACTTTTTTTTTTTTTTTAAATCAAAGGCTGGACTTCCCTGGCAGTCCAGTGGTTAAGACTCCACGCTTCCACTACAGGGGGCATGGGTTTGATCCCTGATCGGGGAACTAAGATTCCACCCACAGGCCATGCAGCACGGCCAAAAAAAAAAAAAAGCAAAGGTTGAAACAGTAAGATAAATACACATTTATTTATAAATATAAATGATGCCATATACCAAACTGCTTGCCAATGCATACAACCTCATCTGCCCAAATATTATTAATAAAAGTGGGAGGAAACACTGGAGAAAATGGACAATATTAATAAACTGTTAACCTGTCAGCCTACATTTTTCCACTGTGCTTTTATTTTCTTCCCTTCATGTAGTGTAGGGCCCTTCTGAGTAAAATTTTATAAAGAAATATTTGCCTCCCGCTCACACAGCACCTGTGTGACAGGTATGTCTGAAACGTGAGAATTAGCTTAAGATGGTGCTAACTAATCCCAATTCTTTTTTTTTTTTTTTTTTTTTTTTGCGGTACGCGGGCCTCTCACTGCCATGGCCTCTCCCGCTGCGGAGCACAGGCTCCGGACGCGCAGGCTCAGCGGCCATGGCTCACGGGCCCAGCCACTCTGCGGCACGTGGGATCTTCCCGGACCGGGGCACAAATCCGCGTCCCCTGCATCGGCAGGCGAACTCTCAACCACTGTGCCACCAGGGAAGCCCCCCAATTCTTAATTTTTATGGGGTCCTAAGAGATTCCTTGAGAGTCTGATGAAAGATACAGATCCACTCCTGGGAAAAAATGCTCCTACAAATAAACACACCATTTCTAGAGGGAAACAGACATGCCAAACACCTGTCTAAGCATACTGTCATCGCCTCCAAAGCACCACGTAGAAAATTTTAAACTCTTAAGTCTCCTTCTTGAAACGCAGCCTTCCAGCCTTTCACCTCTCCCACTACACCTGTTCTTCAACCTGGAGACCTCGAATGAGTCTCATCTATCTTGGGCTACCAACCAACATTGAGTCCCTTCTCTAACCAGGCTGGACTGCATTGTAAACCAATACATCACCACTCTCCATTCATGCCTCCAGTTCCTATTGCCATAAAAATCTGCCAATATCTGACCATGGCTCTCCTTGACGCCAATCTGCTCCTTATTCTGTATTTTTTTTTTATCTCAGTGAATAGCAAAATCACTTTTTGTCGCTGTCACTCAAGCTGGGAACCAAGACATCATCCTAGCTTTCTCTCTCTCTTACCTCTCACAACCAGTAAGACACCAACCCTTCCTTTCTCCCTCCAGTGCTTCTGTACACATCACTCCTTACTTCAATGAAGTGACCTCAGCCCCACCCTCTTCAATCTGTCCTCCATGATGCCTCTAGAAGCTAAATAAAAAGTCACTTCCTGCCTGAAATCCTTTAATGGCTTCTCATGGCTTTCAGGTTAAAGTTCAAAATCCTTAGCTTAAAATGCAAGGCTCTGTAGTGTAGTCTGAAGTCAGGGAGTCTGATTCCCCCAGCTCTGTTTTTCTTTCTCAAAATTGCTTTGGCTATTTGGGGTCTTTCGTGTTTCCACACAAATTTACAATTTTTTTGTTCTAGTTCTGTGAAAAATGCCATTGGTAATTTGATAGGGATTGCACTGAATCTATAGATTGCCTTGGGTAATATAGTCATTTTGACAATACTGATTCTTCCAATCCAAGAACGTGGTATATCTTTCCATCTGTTTGTGTCATCTTTGATTTCTTTCATCAGCATGTTATAGCTTTCTGAGTACAGGTACTGTAATGGCACAAAAACAGAGTATAGATCAAAATAGCAGGATAGAAAGTTCAGAGATAAACCCATGCACCTGTGGTCAACTAATCTATGACAAAGGAGGCAAGAAGATACAACGGAGAAAAGACAATTTCTTCAATAAGTGGTGCTGGGAAAACTGGACAGCTACATGTAAAAGAATGAAATTAGAACATTCTCTAACATCACACACAAAAATAAATTCAAAATGGGTTAAAGACCTATATGTAAGGCTGATACTATAACACTCTTAGAGGAAAACATAGGCAGAACACTCTCTGACATAAATCACAGCCAGATCTTTTTTGATCTACCTCCTAGAGTAATGAAAATAAAAACAAAAATAAACAGATGCTTTTGCACAGCAAAGGAAGCCATAAACAAAACGAAAATGAAAAGACCACCCACAGAATGGGAAAAAATATTTGCATACAAAGTGACTGACAAGGGATTACTCACCAAAATACAAAAACAGCTTATGCAGCTCAATATCAAAAAGACAAACAGGGCTTCCCTGGTGGCGCAGTGGTTGAGAGTCCGCCTGCCGATGCAGGGGACACGGGTTCGTGCCCCGATCCGGGAAGATCCCACATGCCGCGGAGCGGCTGGGCCCGTGAGCCATGGCCGCTGAGCCTGGGCGTCTGGAGCCTGTGCGGAGGCCACGACAGTGAGAGGCCCGCGTACCACAAAAAAAAAAAAAAAAAAAAAAAAAAGACAAACAATCCAATCAAAAAATGGGCAGAAGATCTAAGTAGACATTTCTCTAAAGAAGACAGACAAATGGCCAAAAAGCACATGAAAAGATGCTCAACACCCCGAAACTAAGGAGTCTGCGAGCCGCAACTAACGAGCCCACCCGCTGCAACCAAAGAGCCCATAGGCTGCAAGTAAGGAGCCCATGAGCCACAACTAAGGAGCTCACCTGCCTCAACTAAGACCTGGTACAACCTAATTAATATTTTTTTAAAAAAAGCTGTTCAACATCACTAATTATTAGAAAAATGAAAATCAAAACTACAATGAGGTATCACCTCACACCGGTCAGAATGGCCATCATCAAAAAATCTACAAACAGTTAATGCTGAAGAGGGTTTGGAGAAAAGGGAACCCTCCTACACTGTTGGTGGAAATGTAAATTGGTACAACCATAATGGAGAACAGTATGGAGGTTCCTTAAAAAACTAAATATAGAGCTAACATATGATCCAGCAATCCCACTCCTGGGCATATATCCAGAGAAAACCATAATTCGAAAAGACACATACACCCCAATGCTCACTGCAGCACTATTTACAATAGCCAAGACATGGAAGCAACCTAAATGTCCATCGACAGATGAATGTATAAAGAAGATGTGGTACATATATACAATGGAATATTAGCCAGCCATGAAAAAGAATGAAATAATGCTATTTGCAGCAACATGGATGGACACAGAGATTATCATACTGAGTGAAGTAAGTCAGATACAGAAAGACAACATATGATACCACTTATATGTGGAATCTTAAGAAAATGATACAAATGAACTTATTTACAGAACAGAAACAGACTCACAGATCTCAAAATCAAACATATGGTTACCAAAGGGGAAATGTGAGAGGAAGTGATAAATTAGGAGAGTGGGATTAACATATACACACTACGATATATAAAATAGATAACTGGGACTTTCCTGGTGGTCCAGTGGGTAAGACTCTGGGCTCCCAATGCAGGGGGCCCAGGTTCGATCCCTGGTCAGGGAACTAGATCCCACATGCATGCTGCAACTAAGAGTTTGCATGCTACAACTATAAGGTCCCGCATGTTGCAACGAAGATCCCATGTGCCACAACTAAGACCCGGCACAGCCAAAATAAATAAATAAATTTTTAAAAATAAATCTTTAAAAAAAATAACTAACAAGGACCTACTGTATATCACAGGTAACTCTACTCAATAGTCCGTAATAACCTATATGAGAAAAGAATCTGAAAAAGAATGGATGTATATATTATATATATGTATGTATGTATACCTGATTCACTTTGCTGTACAACTGAAACTAACACAACATTGTAAATCAACTATACTCCAATAAAAAAAAATTTAAATAAATAAATGAAAGTCAAGGCTCTCATGATCTGGCCCCACTAGCCCTATAGCTCCATCCTCTACAAGCCACTCCCGCCCGATTCTACACATTGAGCCGCCTGGCTGTTTGCCTCTGTGCCTTTCTACAAGCTGTCCCCTCTGCCCAGAACACCCCTACCTCATGAATTTAGATGAATTTTACCTTCATCGAAAATTTACCAGTTCTCTAAAACATCCCATAAGTCACTTTCTCCAAAGAGAACTTTCTTAACTCTCCAGTTTGATTTTGGGTCCCATGCCTTTTCCTCCCACCATCTCAGTGTGTTCTCATGCGAGGCTGCTTTACTCATCCATCTCCCCAACTTGACTCTAAGCTTCTTGAGGACAGGGCACTTGTCTTCACTCATCTTTCTATCTGCAGCACTCAATTAATCTTTGTTAAATGAACAATTGATCCCAGCCATTTGCTTCCTCTGTTGCTGCTCTCAGGAGAAACTACAAAATCTGAGTTAGACTTTCAGTGCTGCTCAGGAATGCTGTAGTTTACCCTCAGCTGCCACAAAGGACAAACCTTCACCACGCTCATTTCCATACTGCTCCTCTCACCAGACAACTTCACAACTCATTTCTCAAAAGGAAAGGAAAAAAAACTCACTGAGTGGGATCAGAAATTTAAGAACCTCACAGATCCCCTCTACTGACGTGAGGATGAGGTCTCCTCCTAGGCTCTGCAAGGCTAGCCCTGGGCTCTTTTTTTTTCCCTTCCAGTTTTATTGAGATATAACTGACATACAGCAATGTATAAATTTAAGGGGTACAGCATAATAATTTGACTTACATATATCATGAAATGACTACCATAATAAGTTTAGTGAACATCCAATATCTCATAGATACAAAATTAAAGAAATAGAAAACATCTTTTTCCTATGATGAGAACTCTCAGGATTTACTCTCTTTTTTTACACAATTTTTTTAATATTTATTTTATTTATTTATTTTTTTTGCGGTACGCGGGCCTCTCACTGTTGTGGCCTCTCCCGTTGCGGAGCACAGGCTCCGGACGCACAGGCTCAGCGGTCATGGCCCACGGGCCCAGCCACTCCGTGGCATGTGGGATCTTCCCGCACCGGGGCACGAACCCGTGTCCCCTGCATAGGCAGGCGGACTCTCAACCACTGCGCCACCAGGGAAGCCCACCCTTTGTATAGTTTTGATTTTTGGAATCATGTTTATGTTTTATATAAAATAGGTAAAAGAATGTCTTACATAAAATAAAATGAAAACTGGAGGGACCTCTAAAATGGAAAAATAAAAAAACGCCGAAATGTATTTCAAATGAGTGCTAACCACATTGATGGAGGAAGAAAAAATTAATCCAAGTAACTTATTTTTTTAACAACAGTTTTGAGATATAGTTCATATATCATAACATTTACCTACAGTATACAATTCAGTGGTTTTCAGTATATTCGGAGTTGTGTGACCACAATCTATTTTTAAAGCACTTTTCATCACCCCCTAAAAAGACTTTGTACCCATTAATAGTCACTCCCTATTTCCCCGCCCCCACTGTCTCGCAGCTCTAGGCAACCACCTTCTGTCTCTAAAGATTTGCCTATTCTGGACATTTCACATAAATGGAATCACACAATATGTGGTCTTTTGTGACAGGCTTATTTCATTTAGCATGTTTTTGAGGTTTATCTATGATGTAGCATGTATCAGTACTTCATTTCTTTTTATGGCCAAATAATATTCCATTGATGCATATATCACATTTTATTTCTCCATTCATCAAATGATGGATGTTTGGGTTGTTTCCACTTGTTGGCTATTGTGAATAAAGATGCTATTAACATTTGTGAACAAGTTTTTGTGTAGACATATGTTTTCAATCCAAGTGATTTTTGAAGACAGTATTTTGACTGTATTCCTTTGACAAAAAGAACTATAAAAAATATTTCATAGGCTTGTTTTTCACAGAGGTATGGGTTAGGAATTCTGAAACTACTTTTTTTGTCTAGAATAAAGCAGATGAATATACTGAGGATAGTGGGAGTCAGGTCTCTCACAGTCAGAAAAAGAAATCACAAATATGAAAAGGGGAAGACTGGAATCAACACTGTGGAACTGGACTGAAACTGAAGATATTACTATGAATTCATGGTTTTGACAAAGCTTTATAGGAATAAAAACATAGAGAGATATAAATCCTAACTCTGCTAAGAGGACCTAGAAGTAATGACACTCCAGTAACAAAGAGAACCTCTAGTTCCCAAAACTTGGTTTCTAAGTATCATTCTCCACTAAAATGAATCAGGACTCCTTGAAGAAATGGCTGATTTCAGGGCTAGGGGAGAAAAATTACACGTTCAGCCTGGAACAACTTGCTACACCAGGATTTAAAGAAGTGTTTGAAGAATGACAGTGTCATGTCAATAGGACATAGGAGAGCCAGCTTGAAGGGGCTCCCACTAGCCAAATCTAGGACAATTTGGCCATCAAAATAAATTAATTATGGTATGAATTATAAGCTACTGAATAAAATGGAAATTCATGAGTCCAAACTGATATAAATAAATGAATAATTAAACACGGAAGGAGGGAAAGCGATTTCTTATAGTAGAATACCAATTGAAAAATATAAAAGGAATGATGGATTTCGGAAATTACCATTTGGCAAACATAATATTAATTGATCCAGGCAAGGATCATCACTGTGTGCTGAAATTAATGGGTAAAAATCTGATAAATAACAGCATATTTATATAATATTAAAGTATCTCGGGCTTCCCTGGTGGCGCAGTGGTTGGGAGTCCGCCCGCCGATGCAGGGGATGTGGGTTCGTGCCCCGGTCCGGGAGGATCCCACATGCCGCGGAGCGGCTGGGCCCGTGAGCCATGGCCGCTGGGCCTGTGCGTCCGGAGCCTGTGCTCCGCGGCGGGAGAGGCCACAGCAGTGAGAGGCCCGCGTATCACCAAAAAAAAAAAAAAAAAAAAAAGTATCTCCTCACAAAATACTTATTAATTATAAAGGGAAAAAATAGTAACGTTACAGTGGGGAAACAGGCAGACACCACCTTAAACCAACTGATCAAAGCAGTGGTATGCTAGAGCCAACTTCACACCAACTCAGAAGAGTCACATCTCTTCCCAATTTTGCGTGCAGTGACTATACGACAGTAGCTTGAAATCGACCAGGGTGGGAGTATTTATACCATGGAAATCGGCAAATATTACCAACAAGGGGTTTTTTTCCCTGCAGATCCAGTTGTTAGACATCTATCAGCAGAATATCGAATAAAAGTTACTACCACCACACAAGCTGACTTTATGTGCCTCCTGCTATTACAAGCCAAGAAGACACAACATCACTTCTGTGATATTCTGCCAAAAATGCATAGCCTCAATCTAATGATGAGAAAGCATCAGATAAAACTTAAAGTTAGAGACATCCTACAAAATAACTGGCCTGCATTGGCAACGTATCAGGTCATGAAAGACAAAAGACAACTGTGATGGTTAATTTTGTACGACAACTTAGCTGGGCTAAGGGATGCCGAAAAAGCTGGTAAAACATTTTTTCTGGATGGGTTTGTGAGGGTATTTTCAGATGATTAGCATTTGAATTGATAGGCTTAATAAAGATCACCCTCACTGATGCGGGTTAGCACCATCCAACCCATGGAGGGCCTGAGTAAAACAAAAAGGCAGAATAAGGGTGAATTTGCTCTCTGCCTGAGCTGCTGGGACATTTACCTTTTCCAGCCCTCAGACATTAGTGCTCCTACTTCTCGGGCCTTTGGACTTGGACAGGGACTTAGACCATTGCCAGCTTGCAGGTGGCAGATCCTGGGACTTCTCTGTCCCCATTACCACGTGAACCAATTCCTGCAATAAATCTCCTCATACATATGTATACATGCATATCTTCGATCAGGTATACATATATACATATATGTATGTGTGTGTATATATATATATATATATATATATATATATATATCCTATCAATTCTGTTTCTCTGGAGAACCTTGAGTAATACACCGACTAAGGAAATGTTCCAGATTAAAGGACAGTAAAGAGACTTGACAACCAAATGCAATATGTAATCTTGATTGGATCCTAGACCAGAAAAAAAATTCTTTTTTGCTATTAAGGATTATTGAGACCACTGGTGAACTATGAATAAAATCTTTACCTTATAGTATTATAGCAATGTTAATTTCCTGATTTTGCTCATTGTACTATGGTTATGTAAGAGAATTCCCCAAATGCACACAACGTAGATAGGGGTATAGGCCTATAGGTGCAGCTTTCTCTCAGGTGGTTCATATAAAGGAAGGAAGGAAGGAAGAAATCGCATCTAGAGAGAAATGATAAAGCAAATGTGGCGCAATGTTAACAAAGGGGTATCTAAGTGTCAGATACACATTTTTGGGGTACTATTCTGGGAACTTTTCTGTAAATCTAAAATTATTTAATAATTAAAAGTTACAAGGAAAAAGCGTGAACGCTACCTGGTCCTCTGCCCTCATCCTGAGGTCTCTGTGGCTGCAGTCAGACGGAGGCGGTGAGTCCGAACTTCTTCGAGACCTCAAGGGGCTCAAGGGTGCACCTTCACAACAGCAGCGAAGAGGTCGTCCACCACCACCCGCCGGGAAAGCCAGATTAGCCTCAATCTCCGCGCGCAGGCGCAGGGCAGCAGCTCGCTCGGCGTCTTCCCGTGCCGGCCCGCCCTGCCCTTGGATTGGCCGGGGACGCAGTGACGTCACGTCCTTCCCGGCAGGGCGCGCGTGCAGCTCTAGGCTCCCGTGGAGCCGCCAGGTGCGACGGTCTGGCCATCAGGCGAGCTGGTGCAGGCTCGCGGCGTCTCAGTCCCGGATCCCGGCCACAGTGGGCGCCCCTCTGGCAAGCGCACTAAAAAACCACAAGAATCTTGGCCTCATAAGGCTAACCCCCACTCCCACCTACAAACCCAGTGTTGTAACCCTGCACCAACTTTCCCTTCAATTTCGGGCCCAGGAGTTGGGTAGCGGGATTCAAAGCCACAGAGGGATGTTGGGAGCGTCCTTGTGAAGGGAGAAGGAAAGGCATCTTCTTCAAAAGCCTAATGTTTCCTTGAATATTATCTTGGAAAGCCTCTTGTTTGTGGTCCAGGTGCCGCTACCAGTGAGTTTCCAGCCTGGGCTATGGCCAATACCAGCCGGCCACGCACCCTTGGTGTGGGGAGGGTTCTGGGCTTTCCCATTATCAATTAGCTGGAAATTGCGCGTAAACGCGTCCTGGCCTAACAAAGCCTGTTCTGATCTATGGCTTCCAGCTGAACGAACACCAGGAAACAGGCTGCAGGTGGTGGAGTACGCCAACGGTATTGTGCTTCTTCCACTTACCGGCTTACATTTTCTGATGAAAGCTGCTTTGTAGAATGAAGCCTCCATATTTGAATTTTGAGGGTTGAAAATAGAGGGTTGCACGGATAACAAACTGAGGTACTGCCAGACCATGTTGATTGTGATTATAGTTGCTCTTGCTAGTTTCCTCATTCGTCCTGTGCAGACAAGGAAGATTATTTCCATTGTCTAGCATAGCATCTGGTACATGGTAGGTGCTTTATAATGCCCTACACATTCTGCAGCACTGGAGTGATCATTCTCCCATCACCTGTAAATCTGGAGGTATTTTTGCCTATGTTGGCACTGCCATCATTCTTTAAAACTATATTTTGTGAAAGAAACTCTGTGTTCTTACCGTTTGTGGAAGTTCTGAGGTTCCCAATGATTTCAAATGCCAAGCAGTGAAAGGGGACTGAATAACACACTTATGATCTGTGTTTTTACTCTGTATTCATGGAATCTGATCATCATTTACCTCTTTGTATATTCTTCTTTCCTCCACCCCTAAACAAAATGAAAGAACTACACAATGCAAAGGGTGAAGGAAAGATAACTGTTTATTTCAGTTGAGAAGACAAGCATGTCAAGCAGATGAAGACAGAAGAACACATAAGAGTATATTGGGAGACGGAAACAGATTCTTTTTGATTATCCCCTACTGTTACTAGAGAGAAAAATGTCTTCAGATAACCAGCGGTCAGCAGATGAGGACGAAGGCCTGTTATCCCGACTGATCAGGAAATCTAGAGATTCCCCCTTTGTCCCTGTAGGTAAGTACAAGCCTTGACTGGATACTGTGAAGCTGTTTCTAATAAAACAATAATGCCTTACCCAGTATCTTTGAGTATTGAAATAGTTTATATAATTAGATGTTTTCAGATATTTGGAGCTAACCCTTTCTATGCATGAATGAGTTACACTTTCAACACAGTTTCTAGTGTATGGCAAATCCTCAGTAAATATTAACTCTTATTATTATGAAGCATCAATTTTTTTATTCTGTTTAATCCATTTTGATTAGCAGTCTATCGAAAATTACTAGTTCCCAGCCAATCTAAATAGGATTGATTGAATGGACTGTAACTTTTCTGTAATGACTCAGAATCAGCAGCTGCAGTATCAGTTTATTATACAGAGCCTATTAGAGACTATTGAGATGTATATAGACGGTCCTCAACTTACGACTTTTTGACTTTAAGATGATGACAAAGCAATTCGCATTCAATAGAAACCATACTTTGAACTTTGATCTTTTCCTGGCCTAGCAATATGTAGTATGATACTCTCTTATGATGCTGGGCAGTGGCAGCTCCCAGTCAGCCTTGCCATCATGAAGGTAAACAACTAATACACTTAACAACCACTCTGTACCCAACCATCCTGTTTTTCACTTTCAGTACAATATTCAATAAATTACATGAGATATTCAGCACTGTATTATAAAATAGGCTTTGTGTTAGATGATTTTGCCTAACTACAGGCTAATGTAAGTATTCCAAGCACATTTAAAGTAGGCTAGGCTAAGCTATAATGTTCAATAGGTGAGGTGTATTAAATGAATTTTTGACTTACAGTATTTTCAACTTATGATGGGTTTTTCAAGGTGTAACCCTGTCATGAGTTGAGGAAGATTTACATGTCTCTTTGTTCTCTAATCAACTCCAAACTTTACTTTTTGTGTGTGTGTGTGTGGTACGCAGGCCTCTCACTGTTGTGGCCTACTCCCGTTGCGGAGCACAGGCTCCGGACGCGCAGGCTCAGCGGCCACGGCTCACGGGCTCAGCTGCTCCGCGGCATGTGGGATCTTCCCGGACCGGGGCACGAAGCCGTGTCCCCTGCATCGGCAGGCGGACTCTCAACCACTGCGCCACCAGGGAAGCCCTCAACTCCAAACTTTAAGTTCTTGTGTCGATGCTTATAGACTTTTCTGTTTCTTCCATTACTGTTGGGTACCATCAGAAACTTCTGCTTCTAATGTTCTGTGGTGTCAGAAGCTAGATACCCACGCTTAAAAGAACCATGAGTCAATTCAGAGTAAAGAAGCTCTGAATGAAAGCCTGGGCCTACCTGTACACTTGAGAGCATGAACTTTGTGGTGTGCATGCTCTGTGGCTTGTTGCTGGCTTCCTGATGTGTTCCAGATGCTGAGGTTGATGGTTAAGTAAACTCCAGGTTAAAGAAGTATTATTCTAATTATACCTGGAGTCTTAGCCTCTTTATCCTTTCCCAACACATATTTGATATGTTTACATTTTAAACAAATACTATATGTATGTGGACTTAAAAAAAACCCCACAAAATCTAAGCACCAATATTATGTTTTAAAATCTAAGCTTTCTCTTCTTTCTCTTTCGGATGCTTTAGCTGCCCTAGGCATTATTATTTAATACTTCAGCCATGCCTCTTTCCTTGTGCTTTCTTTGTCTGGAAACTATTAAAATAACTTATTTAAATCAGATGTACATACAGGGTACTATACTCAATATCCTGTTGTAAACCATCATGGAAAACAGTATGAAAAAGAATATATATATATAATAACTGAATCACTTTGCTGTACAGCAGAAATTAACACAACATTGTAAAACAAATATACTTCAATAAAATTGTTTTAAAAATATATATACAAATCAGACATACATAACTTTGTGATTAATTCCACAAAAGCCTCTAAAGAGGTATAAGTCATATGTTTCCATTAAATACCACTACAAACCTAGCAACTTTATGTGTCATTATTCACATATCAAAAAGAATCAAAATTTTACTTTATAGTAATATTCTGTGTTTGAAAGTTCCACTTAATTTGATTAAGGCTTGTAATGGCACAAGAAATGGAGGCAAATAATTTTGTAGTGATTTATTCCTCTTCTTTAGCATTTTTAACTAACAAAACAATTCAAGGACTCAGTGCCACTTGAGCAGATCACTGTAATGAACAGAGATTAATCACTGTGCCTGTTGGAAATTAAATTGTTTTTCCAGAGACATTTAGCATGATTAAAGTAGAAAGAGAAAAGTGTTTCCAGCTAAATTCAGTTATATTCAAACTACAGAGACATCGTATGGAAAACAGTAAAGGTGCTGACTTTAATCTCTAAAAGAAACAAAACAAATTTCAGTTAGAACAGAGTATTGATTTGATAAGGGAAGAGAGCCAAGTTTTTGCTAGAAAAATATCTGATCAAATTTGTATATATATTATTGAATAGTTTGTTAGCTATTGTTTTATTAAGAATATCTCCTAAGTATTTTCTGCTGCAGGACAGAGTATCCTGTCAATAATTTACAGAACATTTTAATTTGTTGTCTTAACTTCTGTCATTATAATTTATTCATATTATTTAAAATCTTATGAATACTGCTAAGGTCTGTGTGTACATTATATGTATTTAAACTCTGTGTTGATAGATTATTTGTTTTTGCTTCTTTCACGTAACATTTCATAGTACATTTCTGTATATTAGTACTTCCTATACTTCTAATTTTTTTATAGCTATGGTAGTTTTCCCTCTGTTTGGGCCATTTGGGTTTAGTTTTTCCTCATACATAATGTAGCCACAAACATCTTTGTGTCAACTTCTTGACTTTTCTTTTGCTTACTTCCTTGGAGTATGTCCCCAAAGTAGAATTTCCAGGGCAGGAAGCATGTTCAGTTTAATGTCACTTATTATATGTCTCCAGAGTTCTTTCCAGAAAGATTTGGCTAAACTTACAGAGCTTTCAGCATTGTACCTGTTTCTCAATGTACCTGCCATTGTCGTTTTAACTGTTATTTGTTTTTTGCTGTTTTTATGTTTGTCATTTTTATTTCAATTTCACTTATTACTAATCAGCCTACAAAATATACATATAAATGTGATTATTTACTCTGATTCTTATTTCCACTTCTTAAGTATACTCTGAGAGAATAAATATATCCTCACCCACCCACAGAGACAGACATGTGCCAATAGTTAATCAAAACTTGCTATCGTCCGTAAACATCAACTGCATTTCTATATACTAACAACAAACATATGGAAACTGAAATTAAAGACATAAAACCATTTACAATCGCTCTGAAGAAATGAAATGATTAGGTATAAGCTTAACAAAACATGTACAGAATCTGTATGCTGAAAAAATACAAAATGCTAATGAAAGAAATCAAAGAAGAACTAAATAAATGTAGAGACTATTGTGTTCGTGGATTGTAAGACTCAATAAAGATGTCAGTTCTCCCCAAACTCATCTATGGGTTTACTGTAATTCCTATCAAAATCCCAGCAATGTTTTTTTGTAGACAGAAACAAGCTTATTCTAAAATTTATATAAAGGCAAAAGTTCTAGAATGGCTAAGACTACCTCTTTTAAGAAAAAGTATCAAGTAGGGCTTCCCTGGTGGTGCAGTGGTTAAGAATCCGCCTGCCGATGCAGGGGACACAGGTTCGAGCCCTGGTCCGGGAAGATCCCACATGCCGTGGAGCAACTAAGTCCGTGCACCACAACTACTGAGACTGTGCTCTGGAGCCCGCAAGCCACAACTACTGAGATGGCGTGCTACGACTACTGAAGCCCAGGCGCCTAGAGCCCATGCTCCACAACAAGAGAAGCCACTGCAATGAGAAGCCTGCACACCACAACGAAGAGTAGTCCCCACTCACCACAACTAGAGAAAGTCCGCACACAGCAACGGAGACCCAATGCAGCCAAAAATAAACAAATTTAATAAATTTTTTTTAAAAAAAGGCAGTTGATCTCAAGGATGGATACCTTTAATAGTAATTTTTAAAAAAAGTATTAAGTGGAAGGAATCACTCCTACCAGATACTAAGGCTTAATATATAGAGTAATCAACAGTGTGGTATTGATGAAGGGATAGATGCATAAATCAATAGGAGAGAAGAGAGATCCCCCAGAATAGAGCCACACTTTTATTATGCAAAAGTTTCCTTTACTCTTATGTCAAAATATAGCATTTTTGTCCTTGTCAGTTTTTTTAAATCTACCTTACCCCCTTTTAGATGTTATAAATATGCTGTTCTATTTTCTTCTAGATTTTGTTGATATTTTTCTTTTCATATTTAATGCTAACCCATCCAGACTTTTTTTGTAGGGTCTGGTGTAAGATACAAATCCAAGTTAGTTCAAATAGTTTTTCCCTTATCTGTTATTTGGTTATCTTGATTTGTCATGGGTTAAGTTCTCACAGTGTTTCAAATCGCTTTCTAGAATTTTTCCTATTCAGTTGATTCCTATTCAGTTTTCTGTTTTAGAGTGAATTACACAGAATCTTGGTTGTCCCAGCAGTATATTCACCCCTTGACATATGTAGTGAATACAGAAATATTTGTATGGGCTTCTGGAATTTTCTAGAATCACAGTTCTTCCCAGAGTCACATACTTCTCATGCAACTATTCAGAGCTTTTTACCTCTCATTAAAATTTAATATCTCATTTTCACAGAAGAGTAAAGTTTCTTCCACTTTACTAGATTTACTCCTTATTTAATAACAAGTAGAGAGGAATAAAGCCAAACACCCAAAAGCTATGAATGCTGAGACTTTGGTTGGTTCACTCACTGGTTAAGTGACTTGCCCCAAATAAAAGGCTTGCAGCCTATGCCATGCCTCAGGAAAATTAGAAATTACTAGACAAGTTACTATAGTATACAATTCAGGTTTTTCCGGGAAGAGTCAAAACTGCAAATATTGAATCCATGAGTGAAGTATCCTTTGGTATCTTGCCTGCTTATCTTCCAGGTACTGATCCCTTGCACAGTCTTTTATTCAATTCTCTAAGCTCTTGGGAATTTTAGCCTGCTATTTATGTAATCCCTACTTTTTTAATTCACAGGGATAGCAGGCTTTATGACTGTGGGGTCCTATGGTCTTTACAAGTTAAAATACAGAAGAGATCAGAAAATGTCCATCATCTTATTCACATGAGAGTTGCTGCCCAAGGATTTGTTGTAAGAGCTGTGACTCTAGGTAACCTGCTTAATTTGTATCTTGTGTCCAGCTGTCTTTGAGAGTATTTTGATTTATTCATCCATTCATATTAGTATTTTTATTTATTCATTCATATTCATTCATGAATATTGGGTCAAGATGATGTAATGGAGGAGGAAGGGTAAGAAAGACAGTGATCTTCACTTGGTTGAGGTTGCTGCCCAGTTATAGGCTTGATCTCTTGGTATTTTAAGCACTGAAAAAAAAAAACTCAGTAGGCAAAAGGTACAGACTTCTAGTTATAAAATAAACGAGTCATGGGGATGTAATGTACAGCATGGTGACTATAGTCAATAATACTGTATTGCATATTTGAAAGTTGCTACGAGGGTAGATCTTAAAAGTTCTCATCCCAAGAAAAAAATTCTGTATATATGGTAATAGATGTTAACTAGGCTTACTGTGATCATTTCACAATATATACAAATATAGAATCATTATGTTGTACAACATAAATTCAAATTGTATGTGAATTATACTTCAGTCTAAAAAAAGAAAAACCCAGTGGAGAACTAGGTTATAGTTTCTGTTATCCTCTATAGTGAAAGGAGCAGTGAATAGTTTATACCCTGTATAACTCAGCTATTCCAAGCCTGAGCAATAGGTAATTTTTTATTAGTCTATAAATTAAGCAGTATTTACACAGTCAAATCCAAAGAGTGGGTATAAAATTATCTGGTTGATTCAGGTTATATCAACAGCTAAATCATTTAGTTCTAACAAGGAGTCTACTTTGGGACCTAAATTATCTAAAATTTTTGTCTACATTAATGAGAACAAGTCACAATGTTCTTAGCTCCCCTTCATGCTGTGCAAAGTAGAATCAGCCTGAGTAGGTCTAGGATTATGGGATGATGGGTGTGGGGCTTGCCTATAGGGAGTTATATGGTAATTATCTTTTTACTATGAACTGTGATATGAGTCTTGAACAAAATACAACAAGAAACTTTACTATGAAGTAACAGGCCTCATTTTCATCATTCAGAAAACACTTATGAGCATGAGCTATGTGCAAGGCACTGTGCTGGTCTAGAGATACAGCAGTGAAACTAACTCTCTACCCTCAACTAGTTTAATCTCCTTAGGGAGAGAGATCAAGAGCAGGAGAAGACAATATAAAGTCAGAGGTACTACAATAAGATTAACACAGGTTGCTATGGAAGCACAAGCACAAAGGAGAGGCGTTTAACTAGGGCTGAGAGTCCAGGGAGGCTTCTCTAAGGATGCAAACCATGTGATGAGCCAAGAATGTAGAGGAATTAACTAAGCAGAGAAGGAGGTCAGGATTCTAGGCAGAGGGAAGAAAACAAAGGCACAGAAGCATGGCATGTTAGTGGAACTCGACACAGTTTGGTATGGTAGGTGAAACAATCAGTGTTTGATGAGACTGCAGAACTAGGAGTAGTAACATATAGTAAGAGATTTATTTTAGGTATTTGGACTTATGTAACTGTGAGGCTCTTTCTTATGTATCAGGATCTGGGACCTGAAGTGGGCAGAGCAAGCAGTTAGAAAAGGTAGATGAAAAGTGAGAGAAGCAAGAAAAATCTGGAACCTGCAAGGATGAGCTGAAACACACAGGATGGTCTGGAATCCTTATGGATTTCTCACCATCTCTAAACCTCCAAATTTGATGATGGAGTGACATAGGAAAAGCCGATGCCCCTCATCCTGGAGCTAAACATGGACCTGGCCAAGGAGTCAGAGAAGGTGAAAGAGGAAATTCAGCAGGAGCCATGGAAATTCAGCAGGAGCTGCACTCCTGATTGCTGCCCCATGCCAACCAGGTGGGCCAGCAGATAAGCAAAACTATGCTGCAACAGTGCCTTCCCAGGTCAAAAGAATTTGCTGGCTGCTTTACTTCTACCTTCTAAATCTCACGCAAAATGTCTCTCGTGCAATTTTTCAGGGAATGAAAGGAAAGGAATTCTGGAAAATCTAGTTATAGTTTAGCTAAGTTGATACATTACAAATCCGTCACTGTCTATCCCTTGTCAACCTGGCATCCATATACACCTCTTTTAATACACTTACCTTCAAATAAAGACAATGGTAAAATCAACCATCCCTTGTATAACCAAAAACATGCTAATTCTCCTAGAAGAGGATACAAAATCCCTTTGTCCATCTTTGGGTGATGTTGATTCATCTTTGAGCTGAGTCATATTCCCTTTTGATATCCTGTGACTTAAATCCTGAGATATAAAGTTAACTACTATTAACACTTCTTATATTAGATGGTAGGTAAATGGAAATGGCAAATAGAAAAAGAAATTGGTGACTGTATACACGTGTATTCATATCAAAATAAGGGGGCTTCCCTGGTGGCGCAGTGGTTGAGAGTCCGCCTGCCGATGCAGGGGACACGGGTTCGTGCCCTGGTCCGGGAAGATCCCACATGCCGCGGAGCGGCTAAGCCCGTGAGCCATGGCCACTGAGCCTGCACGTCCGGAGCCTGTTGCTCCGCAACGGGAGAGGCCACAACAGTGAGAGGCCCGCATACCGCAAAAAAAAAAAAAAAAAAAAAAAGGAAGAAATATTCATAACTATCACAGTCTTTGTTTCTGCAACTGGTCGGATGATCATGGCTCATATTATAACTATGTTTTTCCACTGGCCATTTCATCCACCCTTTGCCTTCCGAAAGCACCTTGGCTATTCATGGTTATTTGACTGGGTTGTTGACCCAAACATTCTGAAATGATCTGGGTCCTTAATGATCCTTCCTGTACTGGGTATAATTTTCCACCTTCTTTAATCACATGACATGGGACTACTAAGAAAGGCCCCAGAAGGTATACATTCCAGACACACTCCTCCTTACCCTACCAGTATAGTAACAATTTACCCTTGATAGATCAAATCAATGTAATGGACTAATGTGATGTCTTGTGGAATAGAGAGATGATCAAGGTCCTGCAGACTAGATTGTGGCATAGGGCTGGAGAGTTCACAGAGCCATGAGACTGAACACTGAAAGTATACTGCTGGCCCTGCCAGATGAAAGCAATCTGCTTCTGATGGTCTTTACTAAAAGGTATACAGAAAAAAGCAATCAATCAGATTAATAGCTGCAAAACAAATAGCAAAAATTGTGTTGATTTGCTATAGCAAACTTTATAGAAATCCATTATCATTCTCCAAGATCCATCTGTCTTCTGGCCAAAGAGGCAAAATGAATGGAGATATGGTAGGAATCACCACCCTGGCATCTTTAACGTCCTTGATGATGACACTAGTCTCTACAGTCCCTCTGGGAATGCAGTATTGCTTTGGTAATAGAATCATTTAGAATGGCTCACACTGCACTTCCCTGATGGCACAGTGTTAAGAATCGCCTGCCAATGCAGGGGACACGGGTTTGAGCCCTGGTCCGGGAAGATCTCACATGCTGCAGAGCAACTGAGCCCATGTGCCACAACTACTGAGCCCGTGTGCCGTACCTACTGAGCCCACATACCACAACTACTGAGCCCACGTGCCACAACTACTGAAGCCCACATGCCTAGAGCCTGTGCTCAGCAACAAGAGAAGCCACCACAATGAGAAGCCCACTCACTGCAACTAGAGAAAAGCCTGCACACAGCAATGAAAACCCAATGCAGCCAAAAATAAGTTAATTAATTAATTAATTTTTTAAAAAACCAACAATGGCTTACGCTTGGCTTTCCCTACCATAATAGCCCTTACTCCCCAGGTCAGGGAACCAATGTGAGGATTCTGATAGCTGCTATGTCTACTCCGATTACACATTCCATAACTGGGGAAATAACATAAGGTAGGTTCAGGGACCCACCAGACCAACTGTAAAATAGACCCACAGCAAAACTCCACTGACCTGACCATAAACTCCTAGTTCGACTGGTAGAACACACTAATTCTCCAGGCATTAGTATCAATTCAAAATCAATATTTAACAATGTCCCACAAATGTGATTATTTCCCCTTCCTCTTGCTGAATAGTCATAGGTGCCTTTGGGGAAGACTAGAAGGAGGATTTATAGTATTTGCATTTTTGGCTGTGAAACAGGGTCTTTCCTTAAGGAGATCTGACCTCTCGTTTATTCCAGGGACTTTGGGTCTATGAATTGACTCAAATTTGGGAATTGGTTGAGGGGCCATGGCTCTCTATTGTCTATTCAAGTCAAATTTCTGTTCGCCAGACCTAGAGCTTTTCTGCTCACATGCTGCTCACCGCTTTCAACTCTAGGTACAACATGATCAATTAGCCAAAATACCAAAGATCTTTGTGGCTTAGACTATATTGATTACTGCTTAGGCTTTGCTGCCCATTACAGTAATCATGCTTTCCTTGTCTTTGTCAATTAAAAGCTGCCGCTTGACCCCTGCCACCCCACAATCCCATCATCCCTACTGAAGTCAGGGAGCCCAGAAATTCCTACTGTCATTTCTGGCTTATAGGAAATCATTACCATAGACCTCTTCAAGGAGGGCAGGGCTGCCTTCACAAATGTACTTCTCACAGCTCTGCAGAAGGAAGGAGATATATCTAGGGGGTGAGTGAGCAGGATAAATCCAGTCTAACATTCCAATCTCCCTAAGCCTTTGGATACCTTCCTTTATGGCAAAGTTTCTCAATCTCAGCACTACTGACATTTTGGACTGGATTATTCTTTGTTGCGGAGGACTGTCCTGTGCCTTACAGAATGTTCAGCAGCAGCCCTGGCTTCTACCCACTAGGTGCCAATGGTACCCACCCGCGCTGTGAAAGCCAAACACGTCTCCAGACATTGCCAGATTTCCCTGGGGAACAAAACTGCCCCAGTAAAGAAGAATCACTGCTGTACCATGGAAGTATACTAAGGAAGTTCTGGTATTTCAACTTCATTTAGTGGAGACTACTTTTTGGTCCAAGTTTCAGTCATTCTCAGACAGAGGGAAGGACTATTTCTACTGGCAAAAGAGTCTCAGTAAGATATAGGGGCTCAAGGACCCAGTTTCACTGAAATCTGCTTATATGTCCCCATTCCAATTTTCAGAGTCCCACGCCTTCCAAAGCAGTGCTCTAAACTTTTTTTCTTTTTTAATATTTATGTATTTATATATTTGGCTGCGCCAGGTCTTAGTTGTAGCACGAGGGATCTTCGTTGCGACATACAGGGTCTTTTTTAGTTGTGGCATGCAGGCTCTAGTTCCCTGACAAGGGATTGAACCCCTGCCCCCTGCCTTAGGAGTGTGGAGTCTTAACCACTGGACCACCAGGGAAGTCCCCAATGCCCTAAACTTTGACTTAAGAGGTGTTATGAGTTTGGGAATTTAATTTGTGTTGTGATTAGTCACTCACAGGATTAGCCCCTGTGTACATTTTTCGAAAATACCAGTCTCAAGGCTACAGGAGTTAAGAGTTTCTTTTTAGAAAGTCATAAAGCTTTCAGGTCCCTCACAAGACCTTGAGCTAGGAATTTAAAGCCATGAGCCCATCATATAGTTTTCCCAAGTTCTCCAGCACACTTAAAAGTTACTAACCTTATTATACTCCTTATTTCCACTAAATGTTCTATGACAATAAATACTTGATCCCCCAAAGCCTTGCTTTCTATAGGCACCTGATTAAGGGTATCTGCAAGGTGATAATTTTTTTAATGTTTTGCTACCACATGCCATGGACTGCTAGCATACTCTTTGCCACTGGAGGGGAAAAAAAAAAAAGCCCATTAATACCTTTAAATATAATCAGATCAGAGAACCAACTCCAGATAACCCAGAACCAATTCAGAGAACCAATGCTCAGAGTTATGTTCCTCTGGAAGCTTCCAATACCAAATTCTGGATCCGTCAGGTTCAATCAGAGAAGGAAAACTACTAGTAGTGATATATAAAAAGGGATTTATTATAGAGATATGACCTTAAGCAATTTGGGGAGCTGGCTAAACAGTCCATGTTAGGTTGTTGGTTATATTTCTAATGCTGGCACCTGAAGGTAACAAGGCAGCAATTGGGAAAGAAAACTAAACTAGAATCTGCAAGGGTGAGCTGGAACCCACAAAGACAAATGGAAACTTGAGTCCGAGTCTTGCTGACTCCAACCTTGATCATGGCATGACCTTTAGGAAAAGCTGGCACGCTCTATCATGGAGCTAATCCACACCTGGCCCAGGAGCCAGAAAAGCTAATGGAGGAGATCCAGAAGGAGCTGAAGGATTTGTGGGCCTGACTGCTGCCCATCAACAGCGAGGTGAGCCAGCAAATAAACAACAACATACGCAAGCTGTAACAGCACCTGGTGCTCTGCACCAAGCCTTCCAAGTGCAAAAAGAATTTGGCAGCTCCTGCTTCAACTTTCACCTTCAAATCACAAGTAAAATGTCTCTCATGGCCAAGCTAACCTGGAACTATGCAGGGAAGGGAATTCTGGAAAACACAGTAACAGCTTAGTTAAACAGATATAAAACAAATCCCCCAATAGATTTATATGGTTGCTAGTTGAGGAGTAAAAAGATGAAGTGAGCCAGTGAAGGGTTTAAACAGGGGAGTAACAGTCAGAACAGCATCTAAAAGATGCCTGCTGGGAGACTTCCCTGACGGTCCAGCGGTTAAGACTCCACGCCTCCAATCCAGGGGGTGTGGGTTCGATCCCTGGTTGGGGAACTAAGGTCCCACATGCCACTCGGCCAAAAAAAAAAAAAGATGCCTGCTGTACAGAAAGATCAGAAACAGGCAATATGAAACTGTTTGTTTTAGGGATACTAAACAGACTGTCACACTATAAAGGCAAGGAAACCTCTTATCATAAAATTCAGAACAGTGGTTACCTATGAAAAAGGGAGGGGAATATGATCAGAAAGGGAAACCTGGAGGCTCCCAGGATGCCTGTAATATTCTACTTCTTGACCCATAATTACAGGTGTTCATTCTACAACTATCTGTTAATCTGGTCATTTAAGTTTTATGAACTATTTTTCATGCATATTTATATCACCATGAAGAAAGTGTTAAGAGGAAAAGGAAAATGATTAGAGATGATTTGCAAAGGAGGGGAGAAAAAAGGCAGAAGCCAATTAGATGATGAATTGGATATGAATTAAGGCAGTGGCAATGGCAACAGAGAGGAGATGGATTCTAGAAATACTGAGGACTCAGCAACTAAGTGATTGGGAAAAGTAAGGAAGGAAGAATCAAGGATGACTCCTAGGTTTCTGGTCTGGGCAACCAGATGAAAGGTTTGCCTTTCACACATAAAAACAATGAAGAAGGGGCTTCCCTGGTGGCGCAGTGGCTGAGAGTCCGCCTGCCAATGCAGGGGACACGGGCTCGTGCCCCGGTCCGGGAGGATCTCACATGCCGCGGAGCAGCTGGGCCCGTGAGCCATGGCCGCTGAGCCTGCGCATCCGGAGCCTGTGCTCCACAACGGGAGAGGCCGCAACAGTGAGAGGCCCACATACCACAAAAAAAAAAAAAAAAAGAATGAAGAAGAAAGAACAGGTTTGGTGAGAGGATGAGTACATATTGGATAAAACAATAACAACATACAATGAGTGCTTATGATGTATAAGTCGCTCTGCTTTATATATCATTATCTCATTTAATCTTAATACCTACTTGGACACCACCTGGTGTATTGCAGGACAACTCAATACTGATGTCAACCACGTGGAGCTCACATCAGATGCCCCAGGCTTAAGGACATGGTTCCCGAAAGCACCGCCCTTCTTTCAGACACTGCCATTGGGGTTTCCCAGACCACCTGCACTTCTGACCAACTGGCTACAAATTCAAGGTTTCCCAAGACTTCCTCAGGTTTGATATTTCACTAGAAGAACTTAGGGAAGCACCATACTCACAATTACAGTTTCATTATAAAGTATACAAATCAGGACCAAATAGACACATAGGGTAAGGTCTGGGAGGGTCCCAAACTCAAAATCTCGCCCTGTGAAAAAATATATATATATATCGCCTTGTGGAATTGGTGCATGTCACCCTCCCAGCACATCCGTGTGTTTACCAACCAAGAAACTCCACTGAGCTTCAGTGTCCAGAGTTTTTACTGGGGCTTCATTATGTAGGCATGATTGACTGAATCACTGGCCACATGACTGAACTCAATCTCCAGTCCTACTCCCCTCCCTGAAAGTCTAATCACATGGCTGGTCTTCTGGCATGACTAGCCACATCCTGAAGCTACCTAGGAGTCCACCATGAGTCACCTAATTGGCATAAATTCAGGTATGACTCAAGGGGCTCATGACCAGACAAAGTCTTTATTAAAGGACAATACTCAATGAGGTAGGTACTGTCATAATCTGTTTTACAGATAAGGAAACTTAGGCTTAGAGAGGAAAGGTTACCTGTTCACAGTAACATGGGCAATCTATTCCAGAGCCTGAACTCTTAATTTTATATTATACTGACTAAGATGCCTATGGAAGATGTCTCTAAATTACAGTACTCATACCCTAGTTGATGTATAAGGAGGTCCACGGGGACATGGGAAGAAAATATTTTTATCTTAAAAACAAAAAAGCGGGACTTCCCTGGCAGTCCAGTGGTTAAGACTCCATACTCCCAATGCAGGGGGCACGGGTTCAATCCCTGGTCGAGGAACTAAGATCCCGCATGCATGCTGCACTGCGTAGCCTAAAAAACCCAGAAACAAAAAAAGCTTTACCAGTATACAGACTGATCGTAGTACATTTATATGGTTTATAAATAAATGTGCATTTTGAAGAACATGCTCAACATATTTACTTATATACAATTTTAAAGTTTTGGAGGCCATAACTATGGGATATGGAAATGTCACATATAATATAATCTATACATGGGTCTCACATTCAGAAGAGAGATCTAACTTGCTTACCAGTGAAGCAACAGGTGTGAATGAGGTGAGAAAAGGGTTGGGATCAGAACTCCAGGGAACACCAACATTTAAGAGGTAGGCAAGAGGTTAATAATTATTTGTGCAGATATCTAATTTGATATCTAACTGAGATGAGAACTAACTTACCCTTTAGGCTCTGTGTGCTTTTTGTAGGTATTAACAGGCGGTGTCAGAAATAAAGCTGAAGGAAAATGAAGTAAAGGTTTAGTTCAGACAATCTACTAGACAGCTGATGCCATGACAATTGATATGGATGGGGAGAGTGGTGACTTGTAGTTTAAATCTGTGACTCCCTAACTTGCTTTATTTGTTTGTTTGGTTTTTATAAATTTATTTATTTTTGGCTGCCTTGGGTCTTCGTTGTTGCGTGCAGGCTTTCTCTAGTTGCGGCGAGTGGGGGCTGCTCTTTGTTGTGGCACATGGGCTTCTCATTGCAGTGGCTTCTCATTGCGAAGCACGGGATCTAGGTGCGCGGGCTTCAGTAGTTGTGGCACGCGGGTTTCAGTAGTTGTGTCACACAGGCTCTAGAGCACAGGCTCAGTAGTTGTGGCGCATGGGCTTAGTTGCTCCGTGATGTGGGATCTTCCCAGACCAGGGCTCGAACCCGTGTCCCCTGCATTGGCAGGCGGATTCTTGACCACTGTGCCACCAGGGAAGCCCCCTAACTTGCTTTGGATATGAACATTTGCTGATATCCCTGGAATTCACTGAAGCAGCTCCTCTCTTCCTCAGGATATTTTCCCTGGCCACCTCCCCCTTTCTGCATGGCCCTAGGACCTCATCCTTGGGGAAGATGTACATTTACCTCATCTGCCTAAACATAGCTAATTCATCCACTGGACTGTAAATCCCTAGAAGCAGGGATTCGATCCATTCACCTTGCTTTTCTTCAGAATACTGAGTACTAGCAGACACTGAATAGATGTTTTCTAAGTTGAAGTGCCTATTGTTTTTATCTCAAGATCTAACCAAACCTTCCCACTTTCCTTTCTCACCAATATTTTAAAATTCAAACTTTAGTGTGTCATTGTAATGTCATAAATTCAGATTTATACTGATCCCAAAGGGCTCTTAGATTTGTTTTTTGTTTTTTTTTTCCTGGAGTCACTCATATGATCCAAGCCAAAAATTAATAAGATAGAGGGCGTTTGTTTGTTTTTTAATTGTAGGTTGGTTTTAGAAAAAATACAAGTGAAGAAATTCAGTGTTTGTTTCCCATGGATACTCTATTGATACACATCTTTTGGTTTCTAGGTGTTCTCTATTCTATGTATAAGGATTATATTAGACCTCGATCCTTCAATGTGTCCAAAAAATGAAGCTTCAGACAAGAAAAACAAGAAGCCTTCTGAAACCTATTTATTATGAAGAATTTTTAATATGTAGCAAATTATACTGCAGAAGTTTCAGCCGGAATTCTCATAGACTTCAGCTGTTTAAGAAGTTGATTTCCAAATCAACAATCAGAGTCAGCTCAAAAATATCCTTCTTGATGTCTTTCAAAGGCTAGGCCATGATTTTCTGACTTTTAAAATTTTTACTTTCTAGTTAGTGGCAGAAAATAATCTATATTACGCCAAATCAATCTGAAAATTAGGAGTTATATAGTGGCTACAGAAAAATTTTCTCTATCCCTATTAAATGTGATGCTCTATTCACAGCTTAATTCTCCACAAACAGGGCAAGGTAATTAAGGCTTTCATAAACTCCTTTCTAGAATGGGCAAAAATTACATCAGAGGAGAATGGCCATGTTGTTATTTAAATCTGGTTCACCACTGTGCACCTCACTCTTACATAAAAACGACTATTTTACCACAAACGTAAAGGTCTTAACATTTAAATATTTGTGTATTCAGTTTTATACTTGCTGAAAGTATTTCTAGGAGTACAAAGGTAAATTGCTAAAAAAAATCCCTTTTCCCTCAGATGGCAGTATTGAGGGAAAAAAGGATTTAGTCCAGAAGTGCTACTGCTAATCTGGTATGACACTGTAGAAAACACAAGAAACAAGGAAGATATTAAATGTTAAGTATACCTGTGGCATCAAACTCCTCTGCAATTGCCCTAGGGTTCTAAAAACTAAGCTAGACCTTGTGGAAGTCATAACTGCCATCGCTCAGATTTATTCCCGGACTCCAGGCCTGGGAAAGAAAACAAAACAAAACAAAAAAATACCCACTAAGATAAAATCAAGAATACACTGTAATATTATCTGTGGTGCTGATTTCCCCTTCCTTGATGCCTGTAGTGGAGGAATACTCTGACAGGAAGGTGAAGTCTAGTGTTTGGGAAGGGAAAGACACAGGAAGATCTGAAAATACATCCGCATTCTAGACATTCCCCACTGTTCTGTGTATTATATACACTTTTCTCTACTGGCACAGGGTAATTATTTTAAAAGTTGCCATCTGTACCTATCATGAGGCTCTTCTAGTGCCACCAACAAGTACACGTTTCAGTGAACACTGTCCTCCACAGAAAATAGGCAAGGAGGGACTTCCCTGGTGGTGCAGTGGTTAAGAATCCGCCTGCCATTGCAGGGAACATGGGTTCGAGCCCTAGTCCGGGAAGATCCCACATGCTGTGGAGCAACTAAGCCCGTGTGCCACAGCTACTGAACCTCTGCTCTAGAGCCTGCAAGCCACAACTACTGAGCCTGTGAGCCACAACTACTGAAGCCCACGCGCCTAGAGCCGGTGCTCTGCAACAAGAGAAAACACCACAATGTGAAGCCCGCACACTGCAACGAAGAGTAGCCCCCGCTCGCTGCAGCTAGAGAAAGCCCGCGTGTAGCAACGAAGACCCAGTGCAGCCAAAAATAAATTAATTAATTAAAAAAAAATAGGCAAGGAAAGAATCCAACTACTTTATTCTACTAGGGTAAATATTCCAGCAGTTGGCTCTAATATGTTCCATGAAAGTCAGAAAAATTTAAGATGGCTGGAATAGAAATGTCATCCTTCATGTTGATTACACAATGAAAAGATACTTCTAATCAGGCTACCAGAAAGATCCCACTCTCTCAATATATGCTCAGCAGTAAAAATAGATTAACTGAAGTGTTTAATCAGAAATGGGCTTTTCTCACAAAACCCAAGAGATTCCAGAATTTTGTCATAATCTTACTCTGAAAGTACTAAAGTAATATATTTATTGCTTGAAAAAAGCAATGAAAAATATTTATTAAGAGTATTATGGGACTTCCCTGGTGGCGCAGTGGTTGAGAGTCCGCCTGCCGATGCATGGGACATAGGTTCGTGCCCCAGTCCAGGAAGATCCCACATGCCGTGGAGCGGCTGGGCCCGTGAGCCATGGCCACTGAGCCTGCGCGTCCAGAGCCTGTGCTCCACAACGGGAGAGGCCACAACAGTGAGAGGCCCATGTACCGCAAAAAAAAAAAAAAAAAGAAAAAACAAAAGTATTATGCATGAGAGCTCACAAATTATGTTTAAATTAAAATGTAAAATCTTGTATGGAGAAAAGTTAAGTATGCAGGATGCCCATTTACCCACATTAGCCTGGGTAAAGAGGGGATGCCGTTGCAGGAGGACCTTATAAATAGATAAAATACAGTACCTGAATTTGCACAATACTTCTGGGGCAAAGGTTTGGTGGCTTAACATCATAATGTTTAAAACTGAGAAGGCTATTTTCATCATCTGCTGTAACCTCTGCCTCACTGACTGATTAAACTATTGCATGTGCCTGGATATGCTCTGACTGCCTTTTATATTAAGCCAACACACAGGTAGGTAGCAGCAGCTGCTCAGTAACAATTATTTAATTGCATTTTTCTAACATTCTGGGTATACACTGTCAGAGCATCCTTTTAAAAAATTGACTCCACAGTGTTAAACCCCAGGAACTGAGTGAGTATATGCATCTAGGTTAATCTTAAGATTGAATATATTGGGATTTCCTTGGCGATCCAGAGGTTAAGACTCCACACTTCCACTGCAGGGGGTGAGGGTTCAATCCCTGGTTGGGGAGCTAAGATCCCACATGCTGCACAGCACGGCCAAAAAAACCAAGATTGAATATATTAATATCTATATAAGCACATAACATAGAAATCCAGATTTGTAAATCATAAATTAAAGAATAATTAAATATTCTTGACTTAGCATAAAACTTTACCCAAGACTCACTCTTTAGACATCAATCTTCTCTACTGGTTTTAGCATGATTCAGTTTGCTTTATTATCAAATTTTCTGATTACAGGAGCTATATGACCTGAGGGGTATACTTATAAATTTTTGTAAACTCTAGTCTGTTCCTAGTAACATACAGTTAAAGAATGGAGAAAAGCTACAGAAATTCCTCAAGTACTTAATCTCTGTTTAACCAACCACCTTATCTTTTTATGAGTTGCAAAACAGGATTTTCTTTTTTGCTTTTTTTTTCTTTCCCCAAATATTCTCTGGTAGTGAAACTACTGAGAAATGAAATTGCCCATGGAGGGAGGAAAATCCAACAAACTGATTCATCTAGATTGCTGTCTCTGTATAAAGAAACCAAAACGCTGAAACTCATTTTTTAAGTCGCTTTTTCAAGTAAAAGCTGATAAGTGGCGTTAACTCAGTTTCATTTTTGAGATCAGAAGGTCTCTAACCTAGGTTGCAAGGATGCCGCTCTTATCAGAAGTTTCAAGGGCCATGAAGTAGAAATGAGGGAATTTGAAAGTATCATCTTGGAAAAAAATCCCTGCCACTTAGAGGATCAAATCATTATAAATGAACATAGGCAATGTCTGAATTTTTTTAAGTCTTATTGAAAGGTGCTAAGTTTTAAAATAAGGCAGAAAAAAATAAAATAAAATAAGGCAGAGGGGTTGGATATTCAATTTTTACGCTGAAAGAGAAAAGTGATGCTCAAACACACAAAGGCTGCAGGGTTTGCAAACTCAATGCCTTTGGGGCTGGAAGGAAATGAAAGAAGGCATGGATGCCACCCTGGAGTATATTCCATTAAAAATGGATAGCTGGGCATGAACTTATATATACTACCGAGTGTAAAATAGACAGCTAGTGTGAAGCAACCGCATAGCACAGGGAGATCAGCTCGGTGCTTTGTGACCACCTAGAGGGGTGGGATAGGGAGGGTGGGAGGGAGACGCAAGAGGGAGGAGATATGGGGATATATGTATATGTATAGCTGATTCACTTTGTTATACAGTAAAAACTAACACACCATTGTAAAGCAATTATACTCCAATAAAGATGTAAAAAAAATGGATAGCTGCCACTCAGTTTAAGCCAACTGCACTTCCATGAAGGAACGTGGGCCCAATGTTGAAAATCTTCTGACTTTTCAATCAGATCGTTATGTAGAAACTTTCAAGTTTTAAATACTAAATGTTTTATTATAAAAATTTTATGGAAAAAAAAAATCCTGGTTAGGAACAGGGGGATCAAAAAATATCTATAAGCCACATGTAGGCAGGCAGCTTGTGACATGTGGACAAATCTTCCAAGTCCCAGTCTAGTTCTCATCTCATACTATTATACTTGGTATATATAACTTAAAACGCTTAGCATTCCCTAGGAGAGTCAGCGTTAGAAATATTAGCCACTCCGGGAAATAGACTTTGGACCTAGAAATGGTGTTTGGAGTGTTAATGGGAAAAGTGGGAAGAAAAGACATGGTGGGACTATACACACATCAGAAAGAAAACTAATACCTCCATTATCTTCTGTTGGGACTTACAAAGTTAAATGTTAGAATTCTTTTTATACCTACAACTTAAATGCTAGAATGGGCTGAGTTACAATGCAGCAGGGAAAACTGATCATTGGTTTCAGTGTGATTTCTGGATCCTGTTCGTAGGCATTAAGCTCTTTGGAAAATACCATCATAGCTCTGAAAAAAACTCAAGAAAAGCAACAAAGAAAATAACAATCACAAAGCACACCGACAACCAGGATTAAACATGCCAAATAGAAGAAGTGTTTTCTTTGGAAATGATGTGCTAGAATCAGTAGTCACCAAGGTTCGGTCAATAAAAATCAAAGTGAAATTTAACTGGCTATAGTCAAGTATCACTTTAAAAGTAAGTCAGCTTGACCAGTTCACTCTGAAAAAGAACAATGCTCCTTTTCCTTTGTCACTTGCGATCCAGACAAAATAAATACCTGATTTATCTGAGCAACATTTGTTAAAAAAATACAAAAGATCTATCATTTTTATATAACCTTAAAACTCTACCCAAACTGATATGTTCAGGTTTACCTAAACGTACACACAGATATATATTTTAAATTCCAGAAGTCGAGACACAAGCCCATAGGGGTGTGTGACCATCACGGGCTAAAAATTTAACTATGGCAGTTGCAGGACTCTCCGGGTCTCTGACCTACACTTAAAGCTGTCAGCTTTTAACACCCGTCCCATGAGGAAATCTTTGCCTTCTGCTCAAAATGGTTGACCAAAACTCACCACTGAACTAACAGAGATACGTTAACAGGACGCTTGGCACAAAAGGACTAAGAGAAATTGGGTCTTATAGAGTCTCTCAGGCTGTCAGTCATCTAGACACAAGTGAGTCAGCATCCACGGTGTTCAGAAGGTAGAGTTCAGGCTGAACTGTCAATCCCAGACGTAGGTACTGAGGACAAAAAAATGGAAAAGGGTTAGACTGATTTGCAAGTATTTAAATATTGAATTTGGCATTTAAGTACCTATAATCAGCATGTCAATGTAGGTCTTTTTTCAGTTCTATATAGACTTTCATTTCAGAAAAGAAATGGCTTACAGATACATGAATGGTTTATTGTATATAAAATAATTGCTAGGAGCCGAAATAGTTAAAGATTGAGATGGTACCGAATGCCCTCAGGAAAATTTGCACTTTGACTATCCTTGCGACACACTCTGCCTCAGGATGATTGTTTCTGATCAGGATATTAAGAGCAAACGCACTGCGAGCTTTTGTACTTTAATACCAAGTGTGTTAGAAATAAAATTCAGGGAATTTTCTGGCTGCCCAATGGTTAGGACTCCAGGCTTTTACTGCTGAGAGCGCAGGTTCAACCCCTGGTCGGGGAACTAAGATCCCACAAGCTGCCCAGCACGGCCAAAAAAAAAAGAAATAAAATTGCAAATAATCTAAATCCTGACCCTATTATCTGGGCCCTATTATCCTTTGGCACATGAGCAAAGCAAAACCTTTCATTAAAAAAAACAAAATGGCATGTACTAAGAGAAGAGATGAGCTACGGGTCCCAAACGTTTATCAGGCTAAATTAGAATCACTTCAGCTGCTTTTAAAACACATTGTCAGACCCACCCCTGGAGACCTGAATCCAGATGGTTTGTGTTGGCATCTGTGAAGTTGTATCTTACTTTTTCTCTCCTCCGAATTCACCATGGGACAATCACTGAGTCTCCTTTTAGCGCTACTGTTATTACTTGGGGTGTTAGGAATGTTGTTGCCCCTTGTCAACAACAAACTCTTTTTGGGCTATCAGTTGCCTCACCTGCATAGAGGCTGATCCTTTTGTTATAAGAATTAAATGAAATCATGAGTGCTCAGGATGCCGAATGCACACTATAAATTCATAGAAAGAAAATGTTTCTATTATATAGTGGAAAAGGAACTGGAGTTGGGGTCAAGCTCCAACTCTGCCCCTTCCTATGACCTTGAGCAAGTCATGTATCTTTCTGGAGCCTTATCCTACTTATTTGTAAAATGGGAATAAACGCTACATTTGAAAATGTCAAGTACGTTAATAAGCTATCTCATGTTAGTCTTCAGTAATTGCTGTGCCACACAGCATGCGGGATCTTAGTTCCCCAACCAGGGATAGAACCTGCGCCCCCTGCAATGGAAGTGCGGAGTCTTAACCACTGGACCACCAGGGAAGTTCCAGTCTTCAATAATTTTTTAACACATTACAAATTGCCCTGTATACCTCACAAGCTTGTGATGACTGTGTGAAGATGAAACCAAATGGAGCCCAAGATAAAACTATTCTCAACTAGTGGGCTAGGAAATTACTGAGTCACACTGGCCTTAGGGCAGAACAACGGGACTTCAGACTTCAGCTTGCTTACTCACTTTAAGGTCTTATGACTCAAGCTTTAGTAACCAAGAGCGATTGTCAGATAACACTGACAATTCACTGCAGTCTTTTCTCAAGTGAACTAAGGTGGTGGGCTTCTTCATTATGTAGAAAGCAAGGGTTGCATTTTTAGTCCCATGACCTCCAGGTTGTATCACTTAGATGACTTAGCAGAGAGCACTCCTTCATTGGAGAAGTTTGTCATATTGCTTGGAGGCACTAAGAAATGGGGTAAATTGCACAGGAATTGGCTAAACCTTTCAAGGGCAGAGAGGTATGCAAATGAATAAACTATTAGTCCTTAGTTATGGCTGGGGTAGGATCACAGAGGGCCCTGCCCATTTTCCACATCTACCTGAAAAAGCATTCAGGTACTTTTTAAAATTTAGCACAGGCCAAACAAAATTAGCCTACCAGCTGGCAGCTCTTGATCTAAACCATATTCTAGCACTCATCAGAGTATCAAGCAAAGTATCTTTGATATGTTGCTGTTCTTGGAGCTGCTGAACACCAAAGCCTGGGGTCTTAACTGCGCATGAAGTGTATACTATATATTATATAGCATGACTGGTAATGATGATGTGGGCTCTGGAATTAAGCTACTCAAGTTCAAATGCCAATTGCCCACTTTTTAGTGATGTATTATTTTACTTTTTGGTCTTTCAGTTGCCTTATCTATATAGAGGCTGATCCTCTTGTTATAAGAATTACATGAGATCGTATGAGTGCAAAGACCCCGGCTAGCACATAGCAGTGTGTTAGTCATTTTTAACATTCAAAAGCCAAGGTGCCAAGAGAAGGTGACACATTTGGATGCACTGGTCCTATCCAAGGAAGGAACAGAAAGCACTCCAGAGGGCAGAGCTAAAGGAAATAGCTCAGATCAGGATCTTCAAATTGTTATGCATCCGATTTTAGTTCTGAAATTAAATCCAAAGTAAAGAGTTCCCTGGTGGCCTAGTGGTTAGGATTCAGGGCTTTCACTGCCATGGGCCCGAGTGGAGCCACGCAGTGAGACCCCGTAAGCCACGCAGCAAGGCAAAAAAAAAAAAAAAATAAGATTTAAACAGAAACAAAGTTAGAAGGGAGAGCTAAATGAGGAAGGACAACATGGAGAACAAAATTGCCAGATAACTTCTATGGTGTTACTTACAGTATTCAGCTCCTGTAAGACAGACAGGGAAAGCTTGCAACAGAGAAAGGGAAAATGAAGTTCTAGTGACACCCTTGAAACAAATTAAGTGCTGACTTAGATTTTCCTGCCATGTGTTTGGTGACAAGGCTAGTAGTTTACTGTGTCTGGGCTCTGTCTTTGTTTCTATTAAACGGTGCCAATATTTCCATTTATATCAGGTCTGCCAAAATGCTTTCATTTTTAACCTAAACAATTTTGGTTTCTCTTTTCAAATACTCATACTTTTCAAATACTCATACTTTTTTTTTGGTAGCATATACAGAATATAAAAGACCTCAATGGTGAAACAAGACTACAGATAGAAAAATGTTCAGCTTAGAGCAGAAAAAGGCCAGATGACAATGTTTTTTCAACTTTAAATATGGTAATGATGTAACCTTTAGCAATGGCAAAACTATCTGACTAAATGGGTAATAGAAATTAGTGTTTGGTGTCTGCAATTCATCAAGTCTTCTGGGAACTAAACCTATGTTGAGCCTTGAACGACATAAATTTGAACTGCGTGAGTCCACTCATACATGGATTTTTTCCCCAGTGGTAAATACTACAGTACTACATGACCCCAGGCAGGTTGAATCTGAGAACGCGGAACCGCAGATTCGGAGGAACACTGGACATGAAGGGCCGACTATAAACATGAAAGCCCAACTATAAATTTTACACAGATTTTTTATTCCATGGAGGGTCAGTGCCCCAACCCCGGGTTGTCCAGAGATCAACTGTATTTCTCTCTCTCTTTTAAAGAGAAAAATCACTAACAGTGTGAGTTTAGTATGTCATTCCAGGTGGTAGTTGATGTTTCAGTATTTCAAAGTGGTTGACGCCCCATTAATAAAGTATTTTCAAAGTTAAAAAAATACCCAGGAAACCGAATTGGAAAAAGGAAAAGAAACTTTTTAATTACAAACCAAGTTTACATATTGTTGAATGATCACTAAAAACTTGCTGCAATCACTCCTAAAACCACTAGCAGGACCTCACAGGAGCCAAACTGCAGCTCTTTCCCATCCCTGTTAATTCCCAGTATGCTGTAGCAGCACAATTATTTCATGCCACATTTATGGAGAACAAGGACCAGTTTACATAAAATACAATTGTATATCCTTAAACATTCCACACAAACGTACTGCACATGCTGGCACTGGAAGACTTCAGTCCTAAACATTGTTTATTGTACCCAAAGTACTGGCTGACTATAAAGTACACTTTCTATCTGAAAGGATCAAATGGAATACAGTATGGGAGTGTTTTTAACACTGAATACTACTACACACACACAGATATAAAATGCCATTTAACTGGGAAGAAATTTTCCATCATTGCAAGTCATATATATAACTTTTCAAAGAAAACTAGCAGCTTTTACCTGGGCTTCTAAATATTTGTGAATCTGAGACTGACTGGACTCACCCAGACTGGGGTCAAAGGTAAATGTTACTGTAGTGTCTTTACGAAGAATTTCGTCAATGTGGCCCTCACCTACAGCTGCCAGACGAGAGCTTAAGATGTCAGTCCCCGATATCTTCAGTATGGTCTTATGTCAGTTTGGGGAATGATGGTAGGGGAGAGGGAGGGATATGAGGAAGGACAGTTAGGGAAATTTGTCTCTCATGATCCTGTGCTCTAACACTGGAGGGGCTGAGATAAAGGTAAGGTCAGTGAAACATAGTAGTTTACCCTTAATGCCATATAAAAGACAGTTCATTCAGTCTATGCTTTTAACTGTGTACAAAGTATCGGCAATAATGCCTTTAGGGGCTCAGGTGAACAGAGAACATCAATCAACAAGGACTCCAGAAGAAAAACACCAAAAATGAAAAGTCCTTCAATGCCATTCCCATTACTGTTCTCTCCAAGTCAGTGGCTATAAAAGACTTGATTATTTATCTCCATCAGACAAATGTGATTTTGTTTGAGATAATCACATAGTCTCAGGCTCCACATGTAAAAATGTCAGAAGTGGCTGAAGAGCAGCAGCTGCATGCTGAAGGGACCCATCTCCTCTGATTCCAGAGCTCCACCATCTGGTCTCAAAGTTTTTCCCTCTGAGGGAATGGCTGAAGAGAGGTAGCCCAGCACAACCCTGCTGAGAGAACTTTGTAACCATAGTGATACCTAAGGACTTGCTGAGAGCAAGCGAGCTTTGCAACCGTTAGATCCAGAGCTCCCGAGATTGCCTTGCAAGTCGTCTTGGGCATGCTTCAGAAAAAGGTGACGATTCTGGTAGAAGGTGGCTTTTAGGAATAAAACAGATGGCTCTTCTTCTTTCAAGTTTTTCTCCTCACCCCAAAGTCTCATGAGAACATCAGTGCATAAGCGCTACCATCTCTTTCTATCACTACCCTCCTGAAGGAGGAAGGTGAAGGTTTCATGACTCTAAGTGCTCAAGAAGAAATACCGTCAGGAAAGCTTGGTACTAACATGAAAGTTATTAAAATTAGGACTCCCAAGAAAATTTCGATAAGCTTTCAGTCTCTGAGGAAAATCATCGAAGTGATTTTCAAATGAGATGAGTAACCACCACCTACAGGTGAGTTTTGCTATCTGTCCATTTACCATCTTCTTTATGCTTTCTCACCCCTCTTAACATCCAGAGAAATTTAAAGTGAAAATAAGTTAAGAGAATCCTGAACCTGATAGAGGTAGATATCTCGTAATTTTATATTTCAAATGGATCAAACCACTCTAGTTGAGATTTTATTTTTTTATAATTAAAACAATTCAAAGCGTATGCATAAGGAAAGTATTTCTCAGCCTTTTAAAATCCATTATCTTTTGATAAACAAAACTTGCATACCCATTCTGTAATTTGTATCATGAAAAATTTACTGCATTTTCCAAATATGTTTTTTTAACATATAGTCAGTCTTGTTAAGAATCATGCATAGGGCTTCCCTGGCGGCGCAGAGGTTGAGAGTCCGCCTGCCGATGCAGGGGACACGGGTTCATGCCCCGGTCCGGGAAGATACCACATGCCATGGAGCGGCTAGGCCCGTGAGCCACGGCTGCTGAGCCTGCGCGTCCGGAGGCTGTGCTCGCAATGGGAGAGGCTACAATAGTGATAGGCCCGCGTACCGCAAAAAAAAAAAAAAAAAGAATCATGCATAGATGATAATCTCTCAAAACGATAAAACAAGCTGGCCCTTGGGCAGTTAAAGAGTTTAGTGTTGTTTGAGAGCAGCAGATGTCAGCTTTTCAAGGACCCTACCTAATCCAGTTCCCAGGTTAGGAGGTCAGGAAGAAAAATAATGGCTTCTTTCAAACACATATGCAAAAGCCTTTCCCAACAAACAGTTGAGTCCGAAATGCAGTCTGTGCAACAGCACATACTTTTGGCTATGTTCACACAGTAAACCATAGCAACACACTGGCTCTGATGGCTACCTGCGGAAGACAGACAGACTGACCCAGTGTTTATTTAGTACAGCCACTGGTGGCTCCTTCGGTCAGCAGGACTTTAGAGGTGCTTACCGTGTGCCCACAGTCCAGGAAGGACATGCCCAGTGCAATCAAACATTGCCAACCCTGAAAGAGAAAATACAGTCATCATTCACCGACCTCTCTGAAGAGCCTCTTACCCATGACTGCCCACATTGCACTGCTCAGATACAAACCTCTTTTGCCATACTATTTTCAATACTGAGTTCCCTCTGTTCCTACTGCTTTGTGTTTGGTTTGTTTCTTTTAGCTGACTGGGAGAGTTCCCTGAAGACCACTTTTCTTCAGTCCTACCCCATTCCTCACGATAGGGGGAATGACTGATTGGCTAATACAACTGCTATAGTCTCCTGAGCTGCTCTATAAGTATACGTTTTTGAGCTAAACAGTAGTAATTCACTCTAGAATCAGCCCTAAGCCTTAAAAATGGGTCTTCAGGGACTTCCCTGGTGGTACAGTGGTTGAGAATCCGCCTGCAAATGCAGGGGACACGGGTTCGATCCCTGGTCCGGGAAGATCCCACATGTCGTGGAGCAACTAAGCCCGTGCACCACAACTACTGAGTCTGCGCTCTAGAGCCCAGGAGCCACAACTACTGAGCCCTCATACCACAGCTACTGAAGCCTGCACACCTAGAGCCCGTGCTCCACAACAAGAGAAGCCACCACAATGAGAAGCCTGCGCACCACGACGGAGAGTAGCCACCGCTCGCCACAACTAGAGACAGCCTGCGCATAGCAACGAAGACCCAATGCAGCCATATACAAACAAACAAATAAATAAATTTATTTTTAAAAATGGGTCTTCAACAATCTCAATAGTCTCAGGCTGACTGAGAACTCGGCACCTTCATAACCAATTTGCACGAAGGAAGGATTCCCTTAAGTTCTATAGCAAATTTTTAAAACAGTTTCTGTCAAGGACATACTCAGTTACTTGGGTTTCCTTGGAATAAGTCCCTATATTATGGTCAGCATAATCTTAGAGTGCCCATGGTTTACTGGGGAGGAAAAAAGAAGGGATATATCCATCCAGGGCATAATTTTTCAATATTCACTAAAATGATTTTCTCAATCAAGTACATAACCTGTAGCAGACATTGGCATGGGGACTAGGTAAGTGTTATAAAGATGAGCAGTGGGTTTCCACCCTCCATCCCTGCTATTCTCTGTAGCAGACATGGTATGAAGTCTGCTGTCCCTAATCCTCAACTCCTGTGTTTTTCAGAGAAACCTGTGTAGAATAGGGAGGTGGATTTGTTGTCGCTATAGCTGCTTTTCATTAACATAAGTAATGTTACAGAAGATGTGGAAAATAGAGAAAAGAATATATCCATAATCCCACCAGCCTAAGACAACAACTATTACGATTTTTACATAATTTACTCTGGACTTTTGAAAATTTTTTTGATTACCTAGGTATATACAATTTTGCATTCCTTTTCTATGTAGCTATATTTTATAACCATCACTTTAAAATAACTCTAGAATAACTCAATGAGAGAATATCACTATTTAATTATGTCCTTATTGGATAGCTATTAAGTAGTAGAGCTGGGCAGGGCTGTGAACCCACATGTGCTGCTCTCCAAAGATTTGAAATCACACTCCACAGCTCCCTTCTCCAATCCCATCTCGTACCACTCTCTACTTTCTACACTGCTGATCTTCTTTTAGTTCTTCAAACATACTACACTCTCTTGTTAGGAATTATTAAGAATGGAAACCAGACAGAAGTGACAGAAATAGAAAAATGATAGCTCTTAGGAACCAAGGTAGATTTTATGGTTAAAAATATTGTTTAATCACAGCTGGTTTAACGACTCTTTCAGGTCCTTTCATTTCTGAGTGCTAGCCACACCTCGACCACCCTGATACCTATATGCCCCTGCCCCCTCCCAAATGGACTTACCAAGTAAAACACAAAGCTCAGATAAGCTATGCTGACCACAGCAGCCACCACATACAATGTCACATGCCCTAGGTCCTGGACATAAACCACGACAAAGTACATGTTGATGGAACAGACGATAAGGACCAAGATACCGCCTGCGATCCTCCAGCCTCTGTAAAAAGAAACAGCACAATTATTGGTGGAATAGCCCAACCTGTCCACAAACATAAAAAGATACTGTGTCTTTTGGGGTACACAGGACAGGAGTTAAGAGGCATTTCAAAATGAACTGAAAAGTGGTTCTTAGGTTAAATGAGCCTAATCTGTTACATAATGATAGTTACATAATGATAGGGAGAAAGAGGGGAAAAAAACACTATCAGGGCTTCCCTGGTGGTGCAGTGGTTGAGAGTCCACCTGCCGATGCAGGAGACACGGGTTCGTGCCCCGGTCCAGGAGGATCCCACGTGCCGCGGAGCGGCTGGGCCCGTGAGCCATGGCCACTGAGCCTGCGCATCCGGAGCCTGTGCTCCGCAACGGGAGAGGCCACAACAGTGAGAGGCCCGTGTACCAAAAAAAAAAAAACACTATCAAATAATCCCTATTATTAAAGTCCCTGAAAATGCAAAAAGTCATGAGTCCCTAGAGATGTAACAAGTCATTTCAAATAAACCGTGTCCTTTAAAGATGTATATAAAAGGTATTAGCTTATGCCCTTCGCATCAAGATCATTTAACACGGAATTAAGGGGCTTTAAACTTAAGTGGCTGAAGCTAAAGAGTTAAAGCCCTAAAAGCCGAAAAATTTCCCCCAGAAATGAAAACTGTGCTTGCCCTCCTTCGTTACATTCACAGTCTCCATTTTCTAAGTCAAAGACCGAGGGGGCAGCTTTAGCAATCACCTCTCAAAGCATATAGTTCCCCTATGACTTATTTTCTCACTGGCCTGTTTGATGAAGATACCCTTCCCCCATATATATTTGGGGAACTAAAAGAAGTACACTCACAGTCCATTGGCAAATTCACTCATTACCGGCCGCAAGCTCGTAAACGTGAGGATGGGTATGAGAGCAAAGGGAAGCTGGAAAAGAAAAAACTAAGATCAGATAGGGCCACTGGGGGTCCTTGTATCACCCCAGAGAGTAGCACTGTTAGCAAAAGGGAAACACAGACCCTGTCTCATCTACTCCATGAGAAATTATTCCTATCATTCCAACATGCTGGAGCATTATGTGGAAATCTGTAGAGGTGTCATTAACCTAGCATCAATTATGATCATAGTGTCTTGTACACAGTGTCAGATACAAAATTTGTATCTGCCTTGTCTTCTTAATCTCCACAAAATCTAGCAGTGTCCTATACGTTATTTAATGTTTGCTTGGATTAACGAACAATAGTTTTGTGTTCTATGTGTGATTATAGCTTATAATTCCCATTCAAAAAAAAAACCAAGCTTAAAAACCCAGCCCTTTCTAAAAGCCTTTTAGATGCCAGGGATTTCATATGCATTTGCTATAGACCAAGACTGTGCCTCTTTCTTCCTCTGAATTTTCCCCAGCACGCAGCACTAGGCTTGGTAACTAAGGGCAATACAAAATGCTGCCTGACTCAATGGGATGTGAGTTTCCCCAGCTCCCTCCTCACTTGTAAGCTCTGAAGAACATTCAGGAAGTCATTCATCCCTGTCAGATGCTCTACATCTTGGAAGACGGCAACAAGCAGAGTGGGGATGATGGCAATGGAGCGGGTCAGAATCACTCGGGCGAAGCGTGACCACTTTAGGTTCAGGAATCCCTAGAAGGAAACACAGAAGCAGGATGAATGTCTGGAATAGGACACAGGAAAAGGTCTGGGGAGGTTCAGGAAGACCTTAGATACATGGGATTAAGAAGTAACAAAAGGGCAATGTCCTCTTCCTCTAGTCTATCCCAGTCCAAACAGCAGGTACCTCCATGACAAACTGGCCAGAGTAGGTTCCTGTCATGGTGGAGCTCTGTCCTGCAGCCAGGATCCCCACTGCCCAGATGTAGAGTGCAGCAGGCCCGAAGTAACACCCCAGCACGACACCCTGGGGGAGGCAAGGGAGAAAGATATGTTTGTGTCAAAGACCACCTGAGACAACACTCCAAACAGCACTCCTCTGCGACATTTCTCCCTCTTCCTGGCTACGCACCTACCTATACCAAGTGCTGTGCTGGGCACTGTAACAGAAGCTAGACTTAGGTCCTGACCTCATTCTAGAGGCTTTCAACCTAAATTCTGCTGGAGGGACCTTTATTTCTCCTCAGCCTAGTCCCTTCTCTTCTCTAGGCTCCTAAAGCCTTTATCCTCAACCTATATCTTAACTATTAAAAAAAAAAAAAGTCCACAACACTTCCCAAATTAAATTCCTTAACACCCTATTCTGCAAGATGGTAACAGGAATGAAGAGAGAGCTCAAATAAATTTTGCAAATGCTACATACTATATATTCTACTCGTGGAGGTTCACAATGTAACCAGCATAAAAGGGACAGAGAGGCCCCAGTAAAGACCACCACTTTACTTGGAACACTTTCTTTTCTTCTTTTGGCCGCCCCATGCGGCTTACGGGATCTTAGTTCCCTGAACAGGGATTGAAGCCAGGCCCTCGGCAGTGAGAGCACGGAGTCCTGACCACTGGACCACCAGGACCACCAGGGAATTCCCAGGAACACTTTCTTTAGTCACCCCAATTAACGTCCTATAGAACAATATACTATGAACACAAGTTTGGGAATTGCTGATACAATTCATCTTTTCAGCTGATCTTCTATTCCCTTCCACGTAACCCAAAAGGCTTGTCCAGCATCTGGACCTCTGAAAAAAACACACTCCGGAGAAGATATGCTGAGCTCTGAAGTGAACCCACAGAAAAGACCAGATACTATGCTAAGAATATTGATTCAGGAGCGAAGATCAGAAATCTGAATAGGTTTACCCCTTTGTAGATGTCCACAGCCAGTGTTGAGTTATCGTCAGGAAAAAGGTGAGTATGGGGGCTGCTGATACTTCTACAGGCTTCAACCTGGAACCAAAGCAGTTGAGGAACAACTTTTACTTCTGAGGCCAGCACCCAGACAAGAAGCCCTCTCCTACAGATTATACACAGGTCACCCAAGAGATGGATGCTGGAGGCAAGACACTGGACACAGGTTGTGATAAGGGCAGAGACGGGCTGCAGTGTCACTTGAGGTCTTCCTCCGTAATCTTTCTACACCCCCATGCCTTCAAAAACATTTACTGAGTTAGAGTGTGCATGGTAATACACGAATGCGGGGTCATTTTAAATGATGACAGGAGGCGAGGGCCCTTAAGGGGGCTTCAGATATGATAGGACACCCAGAATAGGGAGTCCTTAGTCAAAGCAGAGCCAGGAGTCAGAGGTCCTATAGATAAGAAAGTAGTGATCAAAACTAGATAGGCAATCAGGAATCAAGATGACAGAGAATTCGAAAGGACAAGACAGTCTATGTAGCCACAGTTTCTGTTTTCTGTTTGTTGGCTCCGCCCAACCTGTCACCACCAAATGGCAGAACTGGCAAGTGGCTAGTAGTTGGGTAGCAGGAAACAAAAGGGGATGACAAAGAGTCAAACAGGCGTGAAGCCACTAATAATAGCATGAGGCAATCTTTGTCTGAGGCAAGCTCCCTTCCCTGTCAAAAGCTTGGGAAGATGGGTCTAGGCTTGGTCACAGCCCCCAGACTGTAACCCACGACTAGTGCAGTGGTTTAGGGAGCAGCATTCAGGCTTGAGATCTATTTCCCCTGAGCTCTAAGTCACTGTCACCTTTTCCTACCCCAATCCAGCCTCCTCTTTACCCTAACATTCACTACCACCCAGGACCCTGGCTTACTCACCACCTGCTCGTTGGTTTTCTCAAAAAATGCTTCAGCAAAGACTGAGACGACAAAGACGTTGATGATAAAGGAAACAAAAAGAGCAATGCAGGATTCAATGAAAAAGTACTTATTGGCTTCCCGAACTTCCTCCTTATTGGCTCGGTCTACCTGTCTGGACTAGAGAGATAACAGCAACGGTCATTTTTTTGACTAGTTGGAACAAGTTTCCTTGTAATATTTCATGAGTTTGGAGTCAGCTGAAAGACCTAGAGGGCAAACAACTAACCACATGAAATGTGAGACTCCGCCTACATCCTGGTTCACTGAGTAAGAACTCCATGACCCTTTGATGATACCACACATCCCCAAACGGAAAAGTGACCGAGTGACTGCTGAGCTCTCAGTTACTGTGGCTGCAAGAGCCACTGACCTGGGCTTCCCTGGTGGCACAGTGGTTGAGAGTCTGCCTGCCAATGCAGGGGACACAGGTTCGTGCCCCAGTCCGGGAAGATCCCACATGCCGCGGAGCGGCTGGGCCCGTGAGCCATGGCCGCTGAGCCTGCGCTCCGCAATGGGAGAGGCCACAACAGTGAGAGGCCCGCGTACCGCAAAAAAAAAACAAAAAAACACTGACCTACAAAAACAACCTGATTTCAGACCTAAGGGGCAGATAACCTTAATTACAAAGGTCTCTGAAATCGCCCAGCAAACTATTGTGTTGGACTGACTGGTAAAAGCCAGGTTGGGCTCTTTCCTCCTGACCTCCACGAGGCCACTCAGGCTTTTGAGATTTAAACACAAGAGACACGGTGCACCTTCAGACCTTTTAAGAAGGACTTTAGTCCCTTCTTTATGGGGTCAGTTATCTCTGGTCACCTTGGTGATTAAAACAGAGTCCAAGTGTGTGGAGTCCAACTGTGGAAAAACATCTTGCTCCTTCGGGGCTCTAACAGTTGTAAACTAAGTGTGTGTCCCTTGCAACCAAAGGAAAAGATCCCATGAACTACACAGGCCACTGAGATATGGGTTTTGCTTACCTTGACTAAAGCAGAATGCAGGTACATGTTGTGTGGCATGATAACAGCACCCACGATGCCCACAGCCTGCTCGATCTGTGGGGTACGACAGCCTGAACAGGATGGCAGGAACATGCCTTTGAGGACCTGGATCTGGCTGGGTTTCACTGTAACATACTACATACCAACCGAACAGCTATTAGCCTTTACTGGAATATGAGACCAGGGCAGTAACACAGTGCTAGGGAACACTCTGCAACCTTTACTCCTTAAACCCCTTCATCAACAGCTACATAGGAAATGAGGAATACAGAACCATCCAAAAAAACCAAGCAGTACAAGGTCAGAGAATTTAGGACTGGGGTATCCAGATATTTCCCATCATATTTTAGATAAACAAAATAGATGTGTAGAGAATGTAATTAATACTCTAAAGAAATAAAATGGCTACTAAGGGCCTTATTGATATTAGCTTCACAGTAACTCCTGTGAGACACACCCAAGAATAGAGAGTCAATTCTTGATTACCCACGCTAATCATGCTCCTGTGTTCACCTATGTATGTAAAAATCACTTATGTTTGCCACTAGCGTCTGCTGAGACTCATTCAGAGACACTTCTCATACACACTTTTTCCTGGTTTGGCATTTCTCTTGGAAGCCTTAGACCAAGCTGTATCATCTACTCAGAGTAGATGCATTTTTAAAAGTTTGCTAAGCCAGGAACTTCCCTGGTGGCACAGTGGTTAAGAATCCGCCTGCCAATGCAGGGGACACGGGTGCGAGCACTGGTCCAGGAAGATCCTACCTGCCGTGGAGCAACTAAGCCTATGCGCCACAACTACTGAGCCCGCATGCCACGACTACTGAAGCCCATGTGCCTAGAGCCCGTGCTCTGCAACAAGAGAAGCCACCACAGTAAGAAGCCCGCGCACCGCAATGAAGAGTAGCCCCTGCTCGCCGCAACTAGAGAAAGCCCATGTGCAGCAACGAAGATCCAACGCAGCCATAAATAAATTAATTAAAAAAAAAAAGTTTAGCTAGGTCAATAAGCAGAAATCAGTTTATAACAATTGGATATAGAAAGGTGCTATTACTGTAGGTGCATATAACAGTAGGGTTAGGGTTAACCCAATGGAGTATCTGGGTTGGGGGACAAACCGGGAAACATGCACTGTATCCCCCATAGTTCATTAACTGCTGCATTACAGAGAAAGTCCAAGCTGCAGTTATTATCAACCAGGATGAACAAAAACAGAATCCCTCTAAGGTAACAGCCAAGAATAACCCTGCAATCCCTTCCTTAACCCTCTCCAAGGCTGTTCTGTTGTTGGGATGGCCAACTTGGAACCAGGGAGTCTAGTCTGGAAAGTCCTGGAAATTCTAATCATTTTTGACCTAGGAGTCCCTGCAGGCCTTCCTGGACACTAGTCTTTGCTACCTCTTATTCCTTCCAAATTTGCTCAGGACTGAATTTGGCTTTTTGTTAACAAATACTGTCTTTTATAATAAAAAGGAAAAAAAATTGTTTTAAAAAGCTAATGAACAGCCTGTAACACTTGCCTCGTATCCAAATGTGAGGGCCATAATAGTGATGAGAAAACCAAAAAATGCTTCTAGCTTCCGTAAGCCTAAGGGAGAAAATGCAGCAGTGAGCTCACAGAAGGCAGACTCCCCCATCAGCCATGTGATGGAAAGCAGCTCCTTTGACTGACCCCTCCCTTCCCACTCTGCTTACCATATTTGTCCAAAAAGAGAAATACAAAGGTATCTGCAATGGTGATAAGAACTCCACCCCATAGCGGGACCCTAGGTCAGAGATAAGAAATGGAGATTAAAGGAAAGAAAAGAAACATTGAGAAACACTCTCTTCCCAACAGCTCTCCAGCTATACAACACTTGGAGGAGCAAGGACTTAGGGAAAAGGGAACAGTGGCAGGAGGCCAGGCACAGCACCAAGTAAAGTAACTCATTCATTCAACTTTGTCTACTATTTCAGACAACCAGGATACAAAGCTGAAAAGTATGGGTCTTATCTCTCAAGCTCACTTGTCTAGTGGGATAAACTGACATACAAATTAATTGTAATACCCACTGCCACACCCTGGATAATAAAGGGTGTGTTGGGTCTCATGACCCAACATAAGAACATGGAAGATACAGAACCTACATTTGCCAAGAGAGAAGAAGGTGGTTCCAGAAAGGTTCCACAGAAAAAGTATTGATACTTGAGTTGAATCTTGAAAATTGAAAATGAGTTGGGTTTTTGTTTTTACACTTGCTTGGAAGTCTAGCAAAACATTGATTACTTTCTAGAGAAAAACCCCCTCACCTTCCTGCAGAGAGGAGATTGATGGCAATGGCGGAGCCAATAACTTCTTGCATATCTGAGCCAACGATAGCCAACTCCACCATCAGCCACAGGATAATTCGTGGAACCTAAACACCAAACAGCAGAAAGATATGGTTCTAATTAATCATTTCTAAGAACTTTCCCCCATAGTTTGGAATTCACATTTTGGCACTGATCCATAAAGAGTCCTTTAAAAGCTTTCGGTCTAGAGATAAAGTACCAGAACTCAGCTCCACTTGGCCCCTTGCTGGAGAAGACCAGACTGCTTCTATGTGGCAGAGCCTGTGAGTCAAGGTCAGGGCAGCGGCTGACTCCAATTTTTTTCTCATTCCTTTCCACTTGACAGAAGAATGGAATTTCCATCCATTATTTCCACTTAATTTTTTGCCTGAAAACAATCCTAAAAGTCTTAGGGGAAAATGAGGATGCTAAGATGGTCAAAATATTGTTCAGGAGAGAACAGAAATGCTGCAGAAGAAAATATCTATCCTGACCATAGCTGAAGAGACAAAACAAGCATGAAAAGGTTAGAGTCATCCTTAATGTAGTAATGCACAAGCAAGTAAAAAAGACAAATATGCAAAGGGACTCGGGGCAAAGTGGTTGGAATTGGGTGTCCTATAACAAAATCTGGGAATTAATCTGGTCAAATAATCCAGCAGAAAGCAATTAAGTAGTGCTGGCTCACTGAGGCCAGGGAAAAAAAAAAAAAACACCTCCAGGTACCTACTACCCAAAAAATATGTCACAAAAAACAACTGCTAAGATACATGAAGAAAGAGAAGCTAAAAGAAATTATAAATTATCAAGGGGTTTTTTTGTTTTGTTTTGTTTTTTTGAGAAGCATATAAGAAAAAGAAAAAGAAAGAAAAAAAAAAAAAACCAGGTAAGGATACTTTCTCACAGCCAGGAAAGGAGATTAAACATTTAGGACAAACAGGTAGATGAGTACTTATCTAAAGATCAGGCCAGTTTAAAGCTGTCTTCCAGACATTGGGTCCATCCATTCCTGCCTTAGGTAGCAGCAAGAAAGGTTCAAAATATCCAGAAGGAAACTACAGAGGACAGTGTAAACTCCAGGGTCAAGGTAACTGAAAAATCATTATTAACAAATCCAAAGATCCTGTGTAATATAATTTGCAGCAAAAGGAAAAAACTCACTTTCTTCAAATTTATGGCAAAGACAAACAAAAAAGAAAATATGCATAATGCAAAGCGATGGAGTACTATGGATGTATGAATGAAAGTGCTTAGACAGAATACCCCTGCCCCTTTGTGAACTGGGCACTGCTAGGTACCAAAAGGCAGAGTGCAAGGTAAATGTTTACTCAGAATTTTTCTAAGGAAACTTTCTGGGAAATGTGAATCTCATGTTAGATTTTGAAGGAGCACAGAAACATGGGTCAGCCGCGAGAGGGGCTATAGAATTTCCCTTGGGATTCCCAGTCCTCAGGGCCACGGATCCCTACATCCTCCCCTATTTCAGTATACAAGGGGGCCAGCACAGGTTGCCAGACACAGAGTCACCTATGATATGAGTAACAGACAAACACTGCTCACCCTGGGATACTGACGGTGACACATTTCAGCAAGATGCAGCCCAGTGACCACTCCCAGTCTAGCTGCAAGGCGCTGGAGCAGGAGCCCCACGATGGTGGCCATCAGAAGAACCCAGAGCAACTAGAGAAGAACAAAATCCCACCATTACACTCATTAGATAACTGGGATTTTTTTGTTTGGTTGTTTGGCAATGTGAATGGGAAACACTACGTTCAGGAAAGAGCCCCGGTCAGGAATCAAATGACCTGAGTTCTGCATCATGTTCTGCACAGAACCTGCTAGGTCACCTTGCACCTTTCTGAGCCTTAGTTTCTCCCATCTGCAGTTTCTCCTGTGTTCAAGGAAACTATGTGGGTAAAATAAAATAAAAAACCATCTATGTGGATAAAATAAAATTTAAAAACAGATGGAAAAGTACTTTTTGCTGAAGTGTCACAGCCAATCAAGTATCAGCATGTAGCCGCTGAGGTTCATATCCAACAGAAAGAGTAGAGGAAAAGGATGTGGTGTGCTATGTGTGTTTAAACGGGAAAGGGGTAGGACTCGATGTTCACCTTAAATCCAGCCACTGCTCCAGACTGCAAATCAGATTCAATGTTTCCTGGGTCCAGGTAGGCAATGCTCATAAGAAATCCCGGTCCCGTGAAAGCCCAGAGTTTACGAAAGCTAAAACAAGAGTACTGTACAAGAGAGGAAAACAGGTCAAAATGATTATCACCTCCAAACTGCTGATCTATTTTATCTATTATTTTGTCACATATAAAGCAGCAATATTAGCTTCGTAAGAACATTTAGGAAGTTGGATACTGGGTGTGCCCAAGTTTCACGTCCATCTTATTCACTTCTCATCAATAAGCTGGCCACCTCTCTGTCCAAGTAAGAGGCCTTCTCTTACCTGCTCTTTCCAACAGCCTTTCATTCTAAAACCCAAGCAATAATATCAGTACCTCTGTGCACAACCACTACCCAAATAGGACAAAAGGCACTGTAAAAAAGGGAACATGGAATTCATACTTTCTTGGTGAAAAAATGCTCACTAGTCCAACTTGGCAACGGGTTTTTCAAGGCCCTCAGTTTCCTTATCAGTTTCTGTTTACCCTGATTACAAAAATTCAGTCTTCAGAGACTGCGTGCCAGAATTAGACCTGAAGCTGTTGGTCTGGAGTTGTCCAGCAGACTTGCCACTCATAGGTTGTCCCTAGATAATAATGTTTTCCTCCAAGGACCTGTCACTAACCTCCTCCTGAGGAATGGCGATCTTCTCATCAAAGTACGTGGTGAAAGCGTCCTCTGAGTGCCCCCCGGGGGACTGTGGAAGAGAGGAGTTACTGTAGGCAGGGTTGATGGCCCCAAGACTGGCAGAATCCCCGTGGTCTCCAGAAGCATCTTCTAAATTAACAGGTTTGAGAAGAAATGAATTAAAGTGAACAAAATACACTAACAGCTCATCCTTAGAAATGCTGATATTAAATCTTTTTAATACCTAAATGCACAAGATGAACCTGACTCTCTCAATTTCTAGTACTTTATTTTTATTTATATTTTTAATAAATTAATTTTTGAATAGGCAATATGTTCACATGGCTGAAAATTTGAGAAGTACAAAAACGCTTATGATAAAAAAGCTCCCTCTCACCCCTGTGCCCGTCACTCAGCTCTACATCAGTTTTCAGCATGAATCCCACAATGGTTTCCCCCTACTTTCACACTTCTATCCCCATTTGCCAATTTTTAGAACCATTTCATTTTCTTCTAAAAACAGTGATGTCTAGGGCTCAATGTATTGAATAACATCCCCAGACTAGTCCCACTGGTAACCTAAAATCCTAACTTTTAGAAGGAAATAGGTCAGTCTAGTGGGACCCTCCCCTCTCTCCTCCTCCCTGCCCCCCATTATTTGGTTAGGACTTACTCAAAGAATCATCCTTGGCCATTATACCTCCATCAGGCTTCTCCAAAAATGTGTAAATTGCAAACTCCTGCCACATTTCAGGCTAAAATCTGAAGCTGCAGGGAAACCACCAAACAGGAACCCTCCTGACTAAGGCCTGCAGCGAAGAGCTTGGGAGGGAGGTATCACCCTCCTGATAGGAGGGCTCATCTCAGATTAATCGTCAGTGTTTCCTTAAATCCTACACTTTGCAGTTAATTTTAAAAGCAGGGAGGGGGAGGGTCTGGGAGAAAAGGGCTAATACAAAGCCCAGTTTGCTGTAGCCTTCAAATGGCTATTTTTAACCACAAAGCTCTAATCTCAAGGTTTCCAAGAAACCTTTGCAACATCCAATCAGAAAAACAAAAGCTTTCTTTCTATAGGGAACTGATCCACTTCACCTTAAGTGGCCCTGATCTGAGGAGGAAATGTACAGAAAAGGAATGGAAATTCTAAAGGAGAAATTTAGAATCAGGAAGAATTAGTCAAAGCACGTAAGAAGTCTCATTAAATACACTATTAGGTGCTGGCTCAGTATTTTACTGTTCCATGCATATCTGAAGCGCCATGAGCAGACAAAGCACTCTAGAGGTTTTATGCCAGGTCTGCAAATAATACTGCCTTTACAAGCATTACTGCTATAGAAACCAAACTTGTAGCTAATCTTGGCTCATCTCAAAACTGGAAGTAAGATATGAGGCAAGTCTCTGTGGTTATAAATCCATTTTCATTTACAGCCTAAGTTACCAGGTGGTGACCTCTGAATGGAGCAGGTCTCCATGATGATATTGTTGGCTGGGGGAGAGGAGGTGGGGACAATTTTTGTTGGAACGGAAGACAAGAAGGACAATATGGTAAATTTCTGTTACTGGCTTAAGCCTAATTCCAAATAAAAATTAGACAATAACACAAAGCTGTAAATTACCATCTGGCATCTTCTGCTCAGGACCCAACACCATGGTGGATACCTGAGTGTCTGAGTTCTTAGAGTAAGATTCTGGAAAGGAGAAAAGAGAGGGAGAGGAATTAGCAAGAACAAACTAAAACCAACAAGTTCAGAACCAGCATTCTGTTACTCTGTATGACTGAACCCTTACAATGTTAAAAGAATAATTGTTCTATTGAATTAGATAACCTTGAAAATAATTACAGTTTTCAGAATATGATTAAGAGATATTTAATAAAAAATGTAAAAGTCTTAATCATGTTTTTGCTGGCAAGACTTCAAAACCAAACTGAAGCAAAAGGTATTTCAGGGAAGTGGGCAAATAGTTTTTAATAAGCATCTACAGAGAGGCTGCTAGGCAATTACCCAGTCTCTGCCTCCAGATTAACCCAAATATTTAAAAGACTGACCCCCCCCCCCATTTTGATGAGTTTTTAAGGACAGAGATCTATAACTCTCTTTGATCTAACTAACAATTTAAGCTCATGTTTCAATTTTCTGGAACAGGGGAAGGGGAAGCACCTCACCAGCACACTGGTAGTACAAGTAGAGGGTCACTATTTCCCAGCCTCACATTTCCCTGAAGAGAGACTTCAGCTGTAAGGTTTCAGGTCTCATTCCCCAACACTTCAACAACTGGGAGAAGAAACTAATGAGAGCTGAGGCACCAGGAGGACAAGGCAGCATGCCTGCACTTCTCTCCCTCAGCAATAAGCAGCCTGAGGCGGGGCTGGCGTAAGGGGGTATCCCAGATGTCCAGCATCCTATTGGGTTAAGTTTAACTGGGGGGCAGGGGGATATTAGTAAGCCCATTGGGCCACAGATCTATGGCATATTCTCCAGTCAACCCCACCAATAAGGCTGATTTTGTAAAATTTTGATCTACTGATTAAGGAATCTATTTCTCAGTTGATTCCAAATTTAGAAAGGGAAAGGTAAGCAGTATTAATTGTTAACTGCCCCCCCTTAGATTCCAATAACAACTATCCTACTGAAAAAGTGATGAAGCCTCCCCTTAGCTAACTTTTACTAATTAAATAATCTTTTCCCACTATTGTACCTTTATTGCCCCTATTTGAACAGTGCTCTACTTTCTTTGATAGTCTATCGACATATTCTATACATATTTTGCAAAATTACAGAATTAAGACCTGAAGGGGGTTTTAGGTTTCATCTATCTTCTGGAATGTAAAACATATCACCACTTGCTAATTTGGAAAACATAATCTTTCATGTCTATAGTCACCAATATCAAGTATCTTGTTATAATGAACAATAGTAACGTCCTTCCTATCAGAGTTTGAGCCACCAGATGGTTTCGCCAACAGATCCCAAAACTACTGACTAAATCCAACCCCTCTTTCAGCCAGTTACAATAGCACCTCACCTAAATGGGATTTACACATCCGACCACTCAGTAGCGGTGCCACTTGGATTCCAATCACAGCACAGCTCCTAGGCCCCACTCAGAGCCTTTTTACTTTTATTTTACATATCATTCTAAGAAGCCAGGATAACACACAATAAACTGGAAACCACAAATCAGATCTGGGACTATGGCTCTTACAGGGAAAGTCTTGGGCTATTTGATATGAGGCAACTTCCTTATACTTCAATCAGCTCTGAGAACATTATTATGAAGAATATTACTGGGAGGACTTCCCTGGTGGTCCAATGGTTAAGACTACACCCTCCCAACGCAGCGGGCCTGTGTTCGATCCCTGGTCAGGGAACTAGATCTCGCATGCCGCAACTAAAAGATCCCACATGCTGCAATGAAGATCCCGCGTGCTGCAACTAAGACCCGGCATAGCCAAATAAATAAATAAATATTTTAAAATATATATATATTATTGGGAATTCCCTGGTGGTCCAATGGTTAGGACTCCGTGCTTTCACTGCCAAGGGTGCAAGTTCGATCCCTGGTCAGGGAACTAAGATCCCACAAGCCACACAGAGCACCATCCTCCCCCGGTCCCCGCCAAAAAAAAGAATATTATTATTGGGAGTTCTCTGGTGGCCTAGTGGTTAGGATTCTAGGCTTTCACTGCTGTGGCCCGGGTTCAACCCCTGGTTGGGGAACTGAGATCCTGTAAGCTGCACATTGCAGCCAATAAATAAATTAATTAATTAAAATAGGAAGAAGTGCAAAAAAGCATTAACAGTGGTTATTTTTTAAAAGAATACTAACATTATATTATTATTAAGAATAACTCAAGTTTCTAATTGCAGCCCTACTCACGAAGAACCGATTCAATTAGATTACTTTTGTACTGATGACTGATATCCTGTTTCAGAAGGCACAGAAGTGTTTAACACATGTGAGTAAGATTCCTATCCAAAACAGGCCTTTAAAACTTATATTTAAAAAGCAAGGGGCTTCCCTGGTGGCACAGTGGTTGAGAGTCCGCCTGCCAATGCAGGGGACACGGTTCGTGCCCCGGTCCGGGAAGATCCCACGTGCCGCAGAGCAACTAAGCCCATGTGCCACAACTAATGAGCCCGCACTCTAGAGCCCGCGAGCCACAGCTACTGAGCCCGCATGCCACAACTACTGAAGCCCACGTGCCTAGAGCCCGTGCTCCACAACAAGAGATGCCACCGCAATGAGAAGCCTGCGCGCTGCAACAAAGTGTAGCCCCCGCTCGCCACAACTGGAGAACGCCCGCGTGCAGCAACGAAGACCCAACGCAGCCATAAATAAATAAATAAATAATTTCTTTTTTTTAAAAAAACAAATTGAGATAGTAGTGTGTTTTTCCCCAAGTCTGAAATGTGAAAAGGTGTTAAATAATTTTAAACAGAAATATCTCAAGATAAAATTTTTAATAATTACTATTACTATTTTAAGTGATTACTCCCATAATTACTTATAGAGCCGATAAAATACAAGAAGTCTGGTTTTCTCTGTGAAGTCTCAGAAATATATTATTCCAAGAGAGGAAATGATTCTAGATTCCAACATTTTTTTTTTTTTTTTGGCAGCACCTCTCGGTTTGCGGGATCTTAGTTCCCTGACCAGTGATCAAACCAGGGCCCCGGCACTGAAAGCACCGAGTCCTAACCACTAGGCCGCCAGGGAATTCCCTAGATTCCAACTTTCTCATCAAAACATTGAGTCAACAAACTATAAACTCCACTGTTTATAGTGTCTAGAGAATATAACTAGGGCAGGGAATAGAGGGTCAGTATGCTTGGTGTGCTGCACAGTATTTAAGTCTCCATGAAAATTTAACACCCATAAGGAAGCAGTAAGTTAAGAGTAAGACAGTTTTGCTCTCTAGGACCATACCACCAGGTCATTTCAGTCATTTAATTACGCTAAGTAAAAGATCGGGCTGACCCGGTGGAGCAGTGGTTAAGAATCCACCTGCCAGTGCAGGGGACACGGGTTCGAGCCCTGGTCCGGGAAGATCCCACATGCTACGGAGCAGCTAAGCCCGTGCGCCACAACTACTGAGCCTGCGCTCTTGAGCCCTCAAGCCACAGCTACTGAGCTTGAGTGCCACAACTACTGAAGCCCGTGCGCCTAGAGCCCATGCTCCGCAACAGAAGCCACCACAATGAGAAGCCCGCACACAGCAACGAAGAGTAGCCCCTGCTTGCCGCAACTAGAGAAAGCCCGCACGCAGCAACAAAGACCCAATAAATCAGCCAAAAATAAATAAATAAAAAGAAAATTAAAAAAAAAGAAAAAGATCAAGTGGAGATACAAGCAACAAGAATCAATCCAGCAGTACTCTGATAACTATGATTAACACTGCTTTGATATTCTAGCTCACCCCCAATCACTAAGTGTCACCTTTTCTTAAAGCCAGTAAGTTTCCTCCTCTCGAACAGCAATCGACAGCAGGAAAAAAATGGCACTCATGGTTCAATGTAATAACTGTTTTATCTGATTCCTTCTCAAAAGTTGTAAGACTATTTAAAAGATAAGAATGCTAATTACATTTTCTGTCTAAATGTCAAAAGCCTACATATCCTTTGACGCAGCAATTCCATTTCTAAGAATGCATACTAAAGAAACAGTCCCACAGGAAGTATGTGCAAGAATATTTCCCACAGCACTGCTTGTAGTGTAAAAAGACTGAAACAACCTAGTACATTTATAGGATGGAATGCCATAAATAAGGCAGATCTATATGGATTAATAGGAAACAATCTCCAAGATAGACTGTGAAGTTAAAAACCCAGTTTATAGAACAGCATGCTATCATTTATGTAGCAAAAAAGAGAGAAAGAGAGAGAGAGAGAGAGAGAATACACACATACATGTACAGACGATATCCAAAGGACATGCCAAAAACTGGTACTGCCGTCCCTAAGAGGAAGCAGTGGGGGAGCACAAAAGAGGTCAGGAGAAAAGGAAGACCTCTCACTGAATATACACTGTATACGGTTTTGCACTTAAAAAAATTTTTTTTACCATGTACCTGTATTGTTTATTTTTTTAAAACATAAAGGTCACATAGGTTTACTCAGTTTCTCAACGAACACCTCAGGGACGTTCAGTTTCTCAATGAACACTTCAGGGACTTACCAGTTCTCTCTGATAAAGCTTCACAACGCACAATCAGAGATCTGAAGCCGTCTGGTTAGCAGGCATATATGGCCTCAAGCTTAACTTACTACTACTTTGACTCAGTGTGCAAACAACCAAGCTCTGAAATTGTGATTTGGAAGTTTCACCTGAATGCAAAGAATTAGAAAAATTCTCCTCAGGAAAGTGTTTCCTGACTCTCTAATTTGGGTTAAACGGCCCTCTTTCATGTTCCCCCAAAGCACCTGCTGCTTACTACTATCATATCACCCTATCCTGAAAGCATTTATTCCCTAATACTATTCTTGCAACTCGTCTGTAAGTCTGAAATTATATCAAAATAAACAATTATACCGCCCCAAACACATACTAGCTATAATAAATGCCGAACATTTAATTAATAATAATTCCATGTGTTCTCTTATCATTTACAAGAACTCTAGAAGAACAATTTGGATAGCCCAAATCAGTTTTTAAAATTGCCACCAAGAGGACTTCCCCGGTGGCGCAGTGGTTAAGAGTCCGCCTGCCGATGCAGGGGACACGGGTTCGTGCCCCGGTCCGGGAAGATCCCACATGCCGCGGAGCGGCTGGGCCCGTGAGCCATGGCCACTGAGCCTGCGCTCCGCAACGGGAGAGGCCACAGCAGTGAGAGGCCCGCGTGCCGGCAAAAAAAAAAAAAAAAAAAAATTGCCACCAAGAAAGTATGAAATACTGAGTATTAAAGCACATATATAACTTCAACTTAAACGTTTTCCCCCTATGGTTAAAAAGAAGTTTGAATTTAAATTAATTTTTTTCTTATAAAATTCTTCTACAGAGAGCAAAGGCACCACAAACCATTTCACTGATTTTAGAACTGCGTTCATTGTTGCAAAGGTCTCCCTAAAATTAATTTTAAGTTTCGGAGAGGAATGTCTTTGAACAGTCCTCTAATTCCTCTCCCCTTTTTTCCTCCCCCCACCTTGTATAAATAAAATCAGAGACAACATTAAGTAGGAAAAGAAGTTTCATAGAGGCAACTAGAGAAGTGTGCATGGAATCAATTGATTAATGTGAATAGGAAGGGCTTCCCTGGTGGCGCAGTGGTTGAGAGTCCGCCTGCCGATGCAGGGGACACGGGTTCGTGCCCCGGTCCGGGAAGATCCCACATGCCACGGAGCGGCTGGGCCCGTGAGCCACGGCCGCTGAGCCTGCGCGTCCGGAGCCTGTGCTCCTTAACGGGAGAGGCCGCAACAGTGAGAGGCCCGTGTACCGCAAAAAAAAAAAAAAAATGTGAACAGGAATGTTTAAAGTTGCTGCCAAAGCCATCTCTTCTCCCTGTTGATGTTTCCTCAGCCAACGTTCAGTGCCATGCTGGTGACAAAGTGGAAACTGCCAGATGTACAGGCTTTAAAAAGTGATCCCCAAGTTGTTTATTAGAGAATAAAAAGGAGCTGTGATAAAAAAACAATTCCATTTGTTTTGAAGAAAATGTAAAGATTTCCAGATCCTTCTAAAATTCCCTTTTCTCTAAAGGTCTACTTTTAAGGCTAAAGCACTTGATATTCCTACTAAATCATGACTGTTCATCTAACATCTATGCTGTGCAAGATGTTCTTCATGAAGGTGAGCTCCTGCCCCTGATGACTGGGAGTCAACAAAACTGAAATATTCAGTGGTTCAAACAGATCTAACTGCGGTCTGAACCCTACGTATTTTAATAAGGAATATTACTAGCCATTTTTTAAAATGAGAAATTATTACTTCCTCTGTTTTTCCATTCCAGGTCAATAAAGAAGCACCAATTTCCGAGTCTTTCCATCAGGATATACATCTAATTAATTCCAAAACTCAATTTGCCCCCACTGGGGATGATGGGAGAGAAACAGCTTAGAAAAGCCATGTGAATTTCTAAATTATAATTGAGGATGTGAAGTTTGGAATTATTTTTTCAATTTGAATAAAAAATAATCCTATTTTTCTCTCATTAAAATGAATTTGATATAAAATGACAAAATGAAAAAAAGGTTGGAGACAGATTACACCTACTTCCTGACAAGAACAAAGCGAAAAGCCCCTCTGGTGTTAGTATAAGAAAAAGGCCTGGAAACTCTAATACCCTTTAGTTTAAGAAAAAGGCCTGGAAACTCTAATCCCCTCTACCTAAGTGAGTAATATTTCGGTAAGCTGAAAGTCACACAAGCACACCCAGTTCATAAAGTACAGTGTTGCTATTGTACAATGTGCTTAACACACATCAGATCCTCTCTCTCTCTCTCTCTCTCTGGCACAATGGCCACTGAGACAGACTGTTCATGTTACTGACTTTGTATTCCATAGTAATAATCTCAAAATTGGAGACACCTCCCTTAGTCTACCAGAGAACTACAATTTTCAGCTCAGCATCAAGTTTGCTACTTCCACCTGAGTTAGACTTTTGAAAATCTGTTTGACGGTTGAAAGGAAAACCTGACATGGAGAACATCTAATGATAAAGAAAGAAGAGAAAGAGAAAATCTTAAGCAGCAAGAAGAGGAGAGAGGGGGTAAGATAAGGGGAGGAAGAGTACAGTTGATAATAAAACCGGCTGCCTGGGTGTCAAAGACGATAACAGTGGGGAGAAACGTGGCCAGGCTGTCAAGAAGTACTGAACTTTTAGACAAAAATATCACCCATCAACCAGAGACTTCAGAATTACAAGGGCCCAATTAATACCCGTTAAATAGAGCTCTTCACTTTCTCTGCTCAGAGCTCTGAGGCTTAGCCAGCTTCAAATCTCCTTGACTGCTCACACACCAGGGTCACTAATATCTTACTTCCAGAAACTATAACTTGGTCTTTGTTCCTCCCGACTCTCACAGTGTGAGGCTTCCCCCGATTTCCTCCCAACCTGAAGTTTACAGCACTGCATTTCCCTTTCGCGGCCCAACCTGGCCTCCTGGCGTGACACATCTACCCCGGAACACAACTCCGAGCTCTGTGAAAATTTCAAAGACCTCTTTACAATGAAGTAAGAAAGTCTATTAAATCAGTCTATACACACTTCTTGCCTCAGAAAAAAAGTGCTTTGCCCTTATACTTGCTTAAGTAGCTGTTCTCTGGCAAATGTGAAGAAAGATTATTATTAGATTACATTCAACTTATTTATTCCAATGACAGATACTGGCCCCCCAATGCAGACTGACCCTAACAATTTTAAGTACATATCTTCCTCAATGTTTCTTTGCTTAAAGCAAAGAAAAACTGTCTGTAAAGACAGACAATACATATAAGATTCTCCAGCCTCATACATGCCTCCTTCTGCTCTTTGGAACCTGCTACAAGTTCAATAGTTAACGTGTAGCCTCCTTTCATTACCTAGGAATTTTAATAGACGCTTGACTGTTAGTGATAAATGGGACCAAAACAAACAAAAATAACCCACACAAGATGACCTACTAGCAATAAGCACAAAGACAAGCCTGAGAACCCTAATTTCCTAATTTAAGTCTTTACTGGGAACTGGTCCTTACACTAAAAAATGTAAGTTACTCTGACCTTAAATTAAAAGTGGAAGACTTCCCTGGTGGCGCAGTGGTTAAAAAATCTGCCTGCCAATGCAGGAGACCCAGGTTCAAGCCATGGTCTGGGAAGATCCCACATGCCTCGGAGCACCTAAGCCCATGCGCCACCACTACTGACCCTGAGCTCTAGAGCTCGCAAGACACAACTACTGAGCCCACGTGCCACTACTACTGAAGCCCGCGCACCTAGAGCCCATGCTCCACAACGAGAAGCCACCGCAATGACAAGCCTGCGCACCACACGAAGCCTAGCCCCCGCTCACCACAACTAGAGAAAGCCTGCGCATAGCAACAAAGACCCAACGCAGCCATAAATAAATTAATTTTTAAAAAAGTGGATGAGGAATTAGACAATAAATATATTTTTATCATCCCTGGCCAACTGTTTTATATTCCATTCTGATGTTATTATAGTTCATAATACATTGTTGTTTTATTATATCCATGATATTCCTGATGATACCCGGAGGCCTTGTCTTTGTGTCTCCAGGGGCCAATAAATGTTAATTGTTCAATACATGTCTGTTAAATTATCAAAAGAATAAATGGCATCGGATGGGTGAGACAACAAGGATCTAGGACTTCTAAACTCCCTGCCTCTTCTTTTCCAAAATATTTTATTAAAACCAGAGGGACTCACATGATAAAGATGACAACAATATTAAGGCAAAAGGTCTTCCCTTTCTGCCTCAAACACTCAACTCTTTAAAGGTGTCACTCCCTGTCCTTATTAAAGCACAGAGGTTTCACAAAGACACTGTCCTCCACTCTCACCAAGCCAACATCCAACTTTCAACCTTATACAAGCACTAAACTATCTTACTCCAAAGCTAAATAACTAAACTCACACTATGTGTACTTCAGTCAAACTAGGCCAGCAAGACTGTGCAGTAAGCGATGTTCTTTTTAGTAAACTCAAAGTTTCTCATTTTGTGATTAGTTCCCAGTAATGCTACCTATATAAACAGCAGCTTTCTTGGAAGGGAAGAACTGGAAGACAAAAAAGTCTTCCATTAGAACCTTCTGGACAGTACCAAGAGAATCTGAGAGGGACTTTTAAGCTCACAGAAAGGGCATAAGTATGGCAGCAGACATACACAGTAAGGAAACAGGGAATAAAGATGTCTTTGATTCCACAGCACCCACCCAAGCTCTTAGCACTATAGGTCAAGTAGAAAAGATGCTGCTTTGTATCAATAGATACGACTCTCTAACCTCTAACCTTCACTTCACTGAGTCAAAACTGAACCAAAGCTGCTTAGGAGCTCTGTGGAGTATTCCAAGGGATCACCGCTGATTTCCTAACAGTAGAGGAAGATTAGATTAGAATTAGAATTAGAATGGGGAAGATTAGAAGCTTCCCCATTCACTACCAGAAGTGCTGCCAGGCTGCCCAGAAATTCCCCGCCCAAGTCCCAGCCATCCCGGAAACATGAGAAACCAAGAATGCTGTAATCATGGCCTTTTTGGTATTGGGTCCAAAAAAAACTGTGTCTAGGCCAAGACTGTAAATGAAATATCATCCAATGAAAAACTAAACAGTCAAAGAAGTTTTCATTTACCCAACACAGCTATCATGGACAGACCCAGTACTGTATAGAGGAAGTCTCCAACCTTATTTAATGATAAACACCCAGCAGAAAACCTCTAGTCACACGTTAACTATACTATAGCCTCAGATCATGAATGACGTGGATGGAAAACAGGCCTAAGGGTTCATTGGCAATAGGCTCACAGGATTTTGAAGAAGGATAAGTAATAAGGTCAGAATTCTTTTAGTGTGGAATCTTTTAGGGGGAAGAAGGTACTTGTAGGTAATAATAAAACTCTTAAATGCCAGGAATTGTTCTAAGCACTTTAAGAATATTAACACATTTAATACTCACCACCAACTCTTTAAGGTTGATATTATCAACCCCCATTTTAAGTACATGGAAACAAAAGAACAAAGAAGCACCTTGCTCAAAGGTTTACAGAGCCAAGAAGTGCTGCAAACTAGTCGGGGTTCAGATTCCACTGGAGTCAAGGTAGAAACACAGTGTCCCCTGGTTTCACCAATATTCACTAGAATTATGACCTCTGGAAACCCGTCTCCTCTTGCCTCCCCTTCCATATAATTTTTGCTTTTGCTTTTCACTTTAAAGAGATGTCACATTCCCTTAACTTCATAACGCTCCTTTGAAAGCAGTGCACGATATGAGTATCTTCACTTGACACGCTCCTTTGAAAGCAGTGCACGATAAGAGTATCTTCACTTGACACACAGGAAATTCCAAGCCCAGGTTCCCCAACTTCTCCCCCAATGATGCTCTTTGAAATAATCTGATATATGAAGGGAATTTGGGGAAACCAAGTGAAAATGAACCCAAAGGCGTAACATCAAAAAAATTAGCATAGCTTTAAAAGCAGGGACATATGAAACCAAACAAATGGAGAGCTGCCACCCCACTCACATACCGTGCACAATAATGCCCCCTACAAAGGTGCCTGGAGCCTGGAGGCTGCACAAACAGCCCTAAAACCAATCTACACACAAGTACTCAGCGGCCTGCCCAGGCCCCTCACACGAAGGCGCTCCCTGGATGTCGGCTGAAGTAAAATGAATTCTTTTGTTGAAGTGGGGCGAAGGGAAGCCCAGGGAGCAGACGGGCGCCAGGTCTCCGCAGATAAGAAGGCGGCCGCGGGGACCTTGCCCCGTGGCCGTCGGCCTCTTCCGCGGCGTGAAACGGGGTCAGCGCACCGTCGATCACGGGTCCCGGCCCCGCGGCTGGTCCGGCCGGGGGTTCGGCCATTTCTCTTAGGCCGCGAAGGGAAAGGGGTGAGGCCGCTGCAACCTCTGGCGTTTTCTTCCCGCCCCCCCGCTCCCTCCTCTCGGTCTTCCTTCGAATAATGCGGCTCCATCTGGACCCCGCGCCCAGGCCCTCAAAGCCCGTGCCGCCCCTCGCAGCCCCGCTCGGCGCCCCGCACGCCCCATTCTGGCCCCGGCGCCAGCTCCCAGGGCAGCCCTCCATCCGGGGAACCCGGGGAAAGCCGGGCGTCCGCGTGACCTCTGACCTGCCCTGCACTCCACCTTACCGGCTCAGCAACCACCTGACAGTCTGTCCCCGCGCCAGAGGCTCCATACCCCTGGAACCAGTGCCACGCCAGCCTACCCCCTACACGCCCCGCGATTGGCCGACAGGACCGCAGCTGCACCTTCCTATTGGCTGGATTCTCCGTATTCCCCTCGGCTGCCGGCAAGCAAGGCGGGCCGACGGCAAATTCCGGGGCTCCGCCCTCCCCAGGTCAGGCTGGAGGCGGGGCCACGGCGGCCCGGGCGGGAGCTGTCTCCTGCAGAGCTAGTGCTCGCGCTGGTCCAACCCACAGTGTGGGTTGGAGTCTTCCACCCCGCTGTCAACCTGCAGACACGTAAGTTTCCTGCTGTAATTCGCCGTGGCCTCACGTTAGGTCCTGGAAATCAAGATCATTTCTTCTGAGACGCGGCTCTGTGAGAGATACAGCTCCATCCTACAAAGTATAGCCACCTGGCAGGACCATTTCCTCTCGGCCCCAGAGCCACATCATAGTATCTGCTGCCCCACCAAGAGCACCCCACACCTGGGAGGAACCGCGAAACATCAGCTAGTGCAGCCATTTCGGCTGCATCAGTTGCCCTATTCCCAAGCTTCGGTAATGAATTGTTTTCCGCTCTCCTACGCAGCTGCCTCACTTCTTCCCCCAAACTTTATTCTCCATCTACCCAAAAGTAGTCCCACTCCATCCGCAGTTTCAATCTCACATACCAGAGTCTTTCTCTGAAGATGATGACCAGACTTGTGGTGCTTTAGAGTGGAGAAAATAGTCTGACTAACCACCCTAATTTTCTACAATGTCGTTTAGAGCTAACAGAAACATTCTTAGACACCCCTCTCCCCGCGCCCCCCATCGCCCCCATAACTGCTTTCATTAAAGGTAACCAAGCTTATCTAACCAAGTCATAGGCCTAGAGAGGAAAAGCATAAACCCCTCCAACATCTTTCTTCCTGTAAAAACTGCTAGGAGAAATTTTTATTAGTTGGTAAAAGAGTCCAAGAGAAGAGGAAAGGAGAGTAAACTGCAAAAAGGAAAATCCAAATAAAGTACAAAGTAAAAACAAATTCAAGGACCCAAAAAAACTGGGCTGAGCTTCATCAGTTATCTGGTACAGGCTAGTTTCCATACAGAATTTCTCCTAGAGAGAAAAGAAAATGCACAAATTAGTTCTGAGAATCTCTCTACAGCACATATGGGGAGTTTCAGAAAGGCTTGATGAAGTCCCTCCAGACCAGAACCTTTCCTTTGGGAACTTCTACTGCAACTAGAAAATAACATGGCTGGAGCCATCCTTCTCTCGTTCCAGGTCTGCTCAGGTGGGCAACTTCCCTGGGCTGTTGCATACTTACTTGCTGGCTACTTACTTAGCTCTATGTGTGGAGCTGCCTCCTTCTTAAGCTGTTTCTTCATTGTGCAGGCTGGGTTTAACTTTTCCCAGTGCCGGCTCCTGTCTCCTGCCTCTATATATGCAGACAAATGTGCCTCCCTTGGTTAGATAAGGGCACTTTAGGCTGCTCTGGGCAGCACATTGTTAAAGACACCGCATGGAATTTCAAGAAGCAAACCACACCCTTCAAAGCATAAATTTCATCTTTGACCTCTCATGAAAAGGGAAGCGTATATACCTGCCACTCCTGGGTATTGATGAACAATGAATTGCATTTGAAAACTTTAATTCTAAGATTTCATCTCTGTCTCATTTCACAGGAGCTAGAGGCAGGCCTGTGTGTGCCAGTGGTTGAAAGGGGTGGAGAAAAAGGAATTGCTTTCCTTCAGGACGCCACTCCCCTTGGAGGGAAGCTGGTTTGGGCACTTGAACCAGGGCTGCATGTGCATTAGGACTCTGCTCCCCTGAGACGTAAGCTGAAACCAATTAACCCCAAGCCTGACAGTCCAGATATTTTCCACATAGGTATGTGCAGCACCAATGCAATTATAGGCAGTCTCAGAGTATGGGTGAAAATGCCAACCAGTCCATCCCTTGGGATCGGAAGGACCCGCTGGCATCAGCCTGGTCAATCAGTGATCCACAGGTGGACAACAAAGCCACACAAACCCAGGACTCTGTTCCTGATGTCAAAGGGAAAAAGAAAAAACACCTGAGACTGACAAAAAAAAAAAAAAAAAATCCAGAGCAAGCCAGGATTTCTCAATCCAGGAAGAGAGGAGCTGGAAAAAAAAAAGGGGGGGGGGGCGTGGAATTTGCCTCAGACAAATATAGTTTAGTACGCCAGCTGGAGGCAAAGCTGGAAAGGAGAGGCATTGGAGTGGGGTGAGGAGAATGGGTAGGATACTGGAAGGAGGACCTTGCTGGCTTCAGGAAGTTTTCTGGTAGTTTTAAGGAAAATCTGCTTAAAAAACATATGCAATAAATGTGATAGAAAAAATTACGTTAGAATGGAAAAGAAAGAAAAGCAGCAATCAATTCATATCCATCTTCTAGCAAGAGGCTCTAGTGCCTACACAGAACAGCCATAGAGTCAGTAGAAGGAACTATGGATCTTCTGTCCTCGACCCAAGATGAAGATCTCTTCATTCAAGTACTAAAAGTCATCTCATTACAACTTGACCTATCTCTTTGTCCTTGTTCTACAGCAGACAAGTTCCCTAAGGCAAAACTGCCTTAGAGGGCTTCCCTGGTGGCTCAGTGGTTGAGTGTCCGCCTGCCGATGCAGGGGACACGGGTTCGTGCCCTGGTCCGGGAGGATCCCACATGCCGCGGAGCGGCGGGGCCCATGAGCCATGGCCACTGAGCCTGCGCGTCCGGAGCCTGTGCTCCGCAACGGGAGAGGCCACAAGAGGCCCACGTATCGCAAAAAATAAAAACAAAAAAACCCGCCTTAGATTGGGGCTCAATTTGTTCCCCTTCATGGGAAAGTAGAAGAAAAAAAGAAGAAATATGAAATCACCCATGAACTAACCTGTTGCAGGAAAAGGCCCTATTTTGGTTTAGGACTTCCAAAATAGGAATGCATTTTACAATGAGACTCTACCATAGCCCCCTCTATTGCCTCAGGAATTGCTCCCAACGTACACACTCCACTCTTTCCTGCTAGATCCCCACTGTTCACTTATAGTAACTGACAACATTAATGGAATTCTTATTATGTATCAAACCCCATATTTAACACGTTATAAACAGGAATTAATCCTTGCAATAAATTTGTGAGGCAAGAACTGTAATCTTTATTTTGCATATTAGGAACCTGAGTCTAAGGGAGGTTAAGTAACTTGCCTAAAGACACACAGCAAGTTAGTGACAGAGCCAGGCTTTGAACACAAATTGGTTAGATGCAAGAGCCAGCACTCCAACTACCATACCATAATGCCTCCATCTTACACACCTAAAACAATTCCCTTCCATTCAAATCTCTAGCTCGGAAATGATCTCTTTTATAAAATCCTATTAATGTAAATTCACTGAGCATTCCACATTACCACGATAGCCAACTGATTTCTAAATAGATGTGAATATGTATCTGCATCATGTGTGCTCTTTATTTAAATAGGAGACTTTTCCTCCCATAGTCACCTCCCATCCATTCTCCAAGTATTCTTTTTCATGCTTTTGTTTTCCCTGAAACAACTGTCTGAAATTCACTCCTTCCAACCCTCCCTTTCTGTCGGAGGACGCAGGCAACAAAAAGTGCCCATCAAACTGAGAAAGCACCTCGAGACAGAAAAGCAAGGCAGGCAGCTCCATATAATCAATGGATCAGTTTATTATATGGTAACTTACTCACAGGGTGGGATTGGGCAAATAACGATCCAGAGGTATTCGCAACTGCGCTCCACACCACCAAAGGGCCATTGGGACAATTTTACAGTTAACCTAGGGTGTGGGGGTAGGTGCTCGAAACAGGATGTGCATTCCTAAGCCAAGATTTATGAATGGGTAACAAGTCTCGAGGGAATACATCAGCGAAGGTTGTCGTCATTGTTTGGGGACCAACAGAGCATCGGGGCCACCTGGTCCTAATGATTATAAAAAAATATCTATTAACTACAAACCACTTGGTAACAGGGAAGTGATTCACGGCACAGTACAGTCCTGGGTTGGGTCAGGGGAAGGACAAGAGGAACTGTAAGGGTCAAGATGGCGTCAGTTACGTTAACAGCCATATACCTTCCTTACCTGGAAAACTCATTATTGTTGTAGTTACTGCTATTGTTATAGCTTCCACTAAAATATCCCCGTGTTGGAGCATTCCCTGACTCCTCCAGGCAGCATTAGCTCTACATTCTGTCTGCTACCCAAACACTCCTTACTCTACTCTAGCCCCAACTCATTCTGAATATATTTATTGAAAATAACTACACACCAGGCAGAGGATGGGTGGTACACATACAACACAAATAAGATAAGCACAGCCCCTTAGTGGGTTAATATTTGTGTGCTTTCTTCTCCCACTAAAATGTGAACTTCTCAATAGGGGCGATTATCTTATCTTTGTACACCAGGTGCTAACAAAGGCCAGATACATAGGAGGTGTTCCATAAATATATTATCCCATTTTTTAATATGTTATGGCTGTCAGGCAATGAAGACAAATAACTAGGCTATATCTGTTTATATTTATGTTTCTATTTCCAAAATTGAGTCTTCCTCTATCCTGAAAATATTCTTCCCTGTGATAATGCTGGAATGCACAGGAAGGATCCCCTTTGAGAAAGAAGGACTTATTACCCCTGTTTGGAGTGGGGATGCTGCTGGCCTCAGGCCTCACGTCCGGCCCCTTTCTCAGGCAGCCCACATCAAATGACTGATCTATGTGGGAATGTAAAGATTCATCCCTCTCATCCCAACCGGGACAGCTCTGAAGGTTGGCTAAGCCTTTATCCTGTATCACAGCTCAACTTCTCCTGTGCAGACTGCTTCCTTCCCCTCCCTTAGTGTCTATCCCAAGATCACTTCCTAATAAACATACTGCCTCCATCTTGGAGTTGGCTTCCCATCCTACTACTTTCTGTATCCGGAAATTAATGTGTCTGAAAAAGTGATCTGCACTCCTCTACTTCCTTAACACTCATTTTTCCACCATTTTGTGATCCACCCTAGAAATTACTTTCTCGTTAGCTAATTGAGATCATCATTGCCAAGTAGAGTCAGAACCCACGAACTCTTCAACTTTCTCCATATTTGAAAGGTGCTACCATTCCACTTACAACTCTTTCTTCAGCTTCCATCACACTCTGCTCTTTGGGTCGTTTGAATTGCTCTTTCCCTACTACCTTCAACTGGGACTTTTCTTCCTCCTACTCCTTACATGTAGGCATTCCTTAGGTTCACTCCTTTGTCGTCTTCTAATTCGAAACAATCTGTCTGCAGTTTCAACGTAATAATACTGGGGACCCACTCAGCATTAGAGACATTCATGGGACAGGTTAGAGTAAAAAGAACAGCCTCTTAAGGGTAAAATAGACCTGGATTCCAGGTCAAGCCAACTGAGAAACCATGGGTAAATTATTAAATCTTTGTGTTCCATTTCTTTATCTGAACTGGGTACAATACCAGCCTCATAAGGATGCTCGCCATATTTTTTATTCCCCAAATGCACCAATGTTCTCTTTTCCCTTCCTGTCTTTTCACATATTGTGCCTATGCTGCAACATTCTTGCTCTGTCCATCCTTCATCTAGCTAACTCCTACTCACCATTGATGTCTCACTTTAGATGTTCCTTCCTCCAGAAAGGCCTCTGTGATCCCAATATCTGAGTGAGGTATGTCTTCTGTGACACCCTATAGTGTATTCTTCCCTTTCCCGTAGCACTATCCCATGGAATTGCTTTGCCTGTTTGTCTCTAATCCTCTTTGAGGGCCAGGACTTTGTCCTGTTCACTCCTGTATCCTCAGGGAGGACTCCAAGGCTGGCAGCATCCCTTCACAGCCCCAGCACCATTTCACCTTCCTGAGGATGAGTCTTGAGGGCTACCTCTGTAGCCTCTTTCCCCGAGCTACAGCTGCCACTTTGTCTCTCTTCCCGGATATCCAGCTGGAAAGTCAACATTGCTGTATCCCAAACTATCCTCCTCTCTACTCAGACCATCTTGTTCTTACAATCTGCCTATATTTGCAGTTTCTGGGGCTTGAAAATGGAAAGTTCTCATGGATTCCTCATCCTCCCTCTCATCAAACGATGCCATGACTATAGCGTATCTGCACAAGGTCAGTTGTCCCTGTCTTTCTATTTCAGCTGTCACCTTCCTGCTTAGGCTTCCACTCCTCTGACCTCAACAACCTCAAGGTCCTCTTGATCAATCTGACCTTTTCTCTTCCCCACTTAGAAACTTCCAAAGGCTCCCTATTGCCTACAGAGAAGAGGAGAAGGAAGGGGAAGAGAGCACACATTAACTGAGTGTTAATGCCCACATTATCAAATTTAAATACAGAATAGATTTTTCGTCTGACATTCAAGGTTCCCCACACCATGGTTCCAGCCTTCTTTCCACCTCACCATCTCTCCACCATGTAAACCCTTCATTACAGTTGAATTTCATATTCTCTCCATCCTGAACACAACCTGGGCTTGCCTGACCCTGTGCCTTGGCTCCTACTGTTACCTCCACCCACACTTCGAGTATTGAAATCCTGTCCATTTTTCAAGACCTAACTCAAATGCGACCCACCCCTTAAAGCCTTTCCTGATTCTCATGGGATGTGACCTCTTCTGCTCCTGAATCTTTGTGCTTTTTTTGGCTCATATTTTTTCTTTTACTAATTATTTGTTTATTCTCTAATTTCTGCCACTAAGTTGTGAGCCTCATAAAGACAGTTGTACATTAATTTTATATCATTTACTGCACCTATCACATCATTAGTACTTAACAAGCATTTGAAATATTGAACTTTGACTTGGATTTGACTTTATATATATATGTGATCTATAACAGTGCTTTTCAAACTGGGTCTCAATACATGATTGGATTATGAAATCAATTTAGTGCATCACAATCAGAATTTTTAAAAAATGGAATAGGAAGTATCAGAGACTGTCACAAGTACTAAGGTAGGTATTATTTTGTGAAACTTTATTTTAATAATGTGTGTGTGTGTATACTGGGTTGATGTAAAATTTCTTACTGTAGTAGTCTAAAAAAGGTGGAGAAACACCACTGTAATACATATGCATTATTTCAGCCAGCTGATTACAAGCTCCTTGATGAGAGAACAGACCTGGCAAACTCTACCCTTGCAATCTGTGAGAGCCAACCCTCCACACTGAACCCCGCTCATTCCAGGGAGCTGCCCTAGGGATTAAGACTCAAGGCAAGGAGCAATGTCCTGTCTTTAAGAGAGTTTCTCGTCTATTAAGAGAAAGAAAAAAAAATCAGGAAGAAACTCCACAGATACTTAAGAAAGCAGCTGAAGAGCCACAGACTAGGCTTTGAACTTAGAGCCAAATAACTACTTAGAGTTCTTGCTCTGCTATTTATTAGCTGTGTGTTGTTGGATAAATTGCTTGATTTCTCTGAGCTTCAGTTTAGCCTACTAAAAGAATATACCGTACCTCACATACTCATATTAAAATTAAGTGATACAACCACCTAGAGGGGTGGGATAGGGAGGGTGGGAGGGAGACGCAAGAGGGAGGAGATATGGGGCTATATGTATACGTATAGCTGACTCACTTTGTTATACGGCAGAAACTAACACACCATTGTAAAGCAATTATACTCCAATAAACATGTTAAAATAAATAAATAAAAATTTTAAAATATATGTGATACATATATACAAGATTATTTTGTAAGCTATATAAATGTTCAAAAGTTTTAAGTAAAAACCTGCATGTGTCATTTAGTAAACAAGTGAAAATTGATGTAGTACAGCTAAATGTGCATTAGACATGATTTTCTTTCCTTTTTTTTTTTGGCTGCATTGGGTCTTCATTGCTGCGCACGGGCCTTCTCTAGTTGCAGCAAGTGGGGGCTACTCTTTGGTGTGGTGTGCGGGCTTCTCATTGTGGTAGCTTCTCTTGTTGCGGAGCACGGGCTCTAGGCATGCGGGCTTCAGTAGTTGTGGCTCGTGGGCTCTAGAGCGCAGGCTCAGTAGTTGTGACACTCGAGCTTAATTGCTCCACAGCATGTGGGATCTTCCCAGACCAGGGATCGAACCCGTGTCCCCTGCATTGGCAGGACGATTCTTAACCACTGCGCCACCAGGTAAGTCCCATAATTTTTTTTTTTTTGGCCACTCCTCACAGCTTGCGGGATATTAGTTCCCTGACTAGGGATCAAACCCGGGCCTGGTAGTGAGAGTGCCGAGTCCTAACCACTGGATCGCAGGGAATTCCTTTGTTTCGTTTTTTGATTACTAGTGATAGAAACCCAATTCAGAATGATTGTGTTCAAAGCAAACTGAATCACTCACGTAACCCAATGGTATAGCTAGCTTTGGGCAGGGCTTCATCTGGGGACTCAGATAATATCAACCAAGCTGCTGTCCACTTGTCTCTTTCTTTCTACCTCCCTCTCACTCTGGGCTCTACTTCAGTTCCAGGGCTGTTTTATTCTCAGACAGGTTCCGCCTGCATGGTGGGATGATGGCCACCATCTGCTCTGGGCTTGATGGAATCCTCCCCACCAGCAGGAAGAGTATCTTTTCCCCTATTGTTGCAGCAAAAATCTCAGGGCTCTGTCTGACACCTAGTTTGGGTTACGAGCCGAGTCTCAAACCAAAAATAGTGGCCACGGGTGCCTGGGACACGAGCTGACCCTTGGAGTTAGAGGGTGAGTCACCTGGACTGAAAAAGAGATTGGTGAGGAGTCTTCTCAAGAGGTGGGGTCAGAGATTCAGAATGACCAAGTTTCCAAAGCTGAATAGGGTTAGTTTAGGAAGACATCTCGGTCTCTTCTATTTAATGTCACCATACAACATTAGAAAAAGGACACACAAACACATATGTTTGTTCCATTTCATTTGATTGCATTCATTTCATACAGCGTTGAGGATCTACTATGTGCCAGGTACTGTTTGGACATGGGAAAATAGCAGTGATCAAGACATACAAAGTTCCTGCTCAAGGAACTTACTTTCTGGGGACAGGGGGGCAAATAATGAACAAGTCAGTAAGCATATGTCAGGCAGTGATAAATTCTATTTAAAAAATAAATTTAAAGAGCAAGGTAAGGAGCAGCAAGAGCCAGCCGTGGGAGGTAAGGACTATTTCAGAGGGGCTGGTTAGGGGAGACCTCACCTTGAAGGATAAATCTGACCGAAGTGAGAGAGCAAGTCACATGAATAGCTACCTGGAGGAGAACTTCCAGGCAGAGGGTAAAGCAAGTATAAAGACCCTGAGACAGGGCCAATGAGTTCCCCCTGAGCAATACGTGTGCATTTAGCAACATACACATTTGCATGTGTGTGTGAACATATTAATCCTTTATTTTCCTACATTAGAACATTTCATAGTGATATTATGAGAGTGATATTAAACTCCAAAATCCATGGAGTCTTTCTAATATTGACTCAGCTAGGTAAGACATTTAGGAATCTTGCTGAATATGCAGATGTGCCTGGACTGAGAGTACCTTGAAGCAGGGGCTTCCTTTTTCCCACAGAATCTGAACCCAGGAGAAGCTTAGTGAATGGTGCAGGTGGAATAACGAGCCATGTGCCACAAGAAACATCAAGGCTGATGGCAGAGATCGTGGGTGACCCTGCCAAAGCTGGGTGGGGAGACCCTCTCTCCAGGAGTGTCCTCACCTCTGTCCTTTTGGTCTAAGTGCTGTGGACGTGCCCGGCAGTGCAAAGTGGCTCCTGAGGGTGGTTCCTACTGATGCTGGGTAAAGGTCCCCTCATTCAAAGACTAACACGAAGTAAAAATTCCTCTGATCTTCAGCCTCAGCAAGGGTTATGTTGCCTAGAAGAGGAAAAGCTTGGGGTGGGGCATGTGTGTGGCAGGTGGAAGGGAGTGGAAGAAGTCAGAAGGCAAGAGACCTGCCCTCCCTAACTGGTTGGTAACAGTTTCCCTGAACTTGGAACCCCTATAACCTATCCCTACTAGGCACTGCTCTTCACCCAGCGATGCTCTTTTCCTTGAATTGCAGTGACTTCTGACATGTTTGACGTTAATTCTTTACTGTCCACAGTAGCTAGATTGGTCTACCTCTTCTTTATTGTCATAAAGATATGTCCTTTGTTATCTGCTTATATTAATCTCAGAGTATGAATTCTTAGACCATGTTCATGAGCAATACATTCTAAATTTAGTTCAGTGTCTACCTTAATTGCTCATTGCAAGCTGGCACTGATAAAGGCTTTTTGATGATGAATAAGACTGCAATGATTACACTAGAAATCAAAGACTACTTCTCGTACTTGGGGATTCTGCTCCTCTGGAAATGCTAGCCTCCTCTCTTACAAATCTTCTCTCATAAATTGGTTTCAAGCTGAGCTTGCCTGAAACCTTCCAGTGTGATGATCAGGAGACCTGGGTTCTCCATTAAATTCACCAACAAATTCTACGTGACTCTATGTGCCTCCGTTTCACAATCTGCTAGTGCAAGACAAAAAAAAAAGGCTCACAGGGCTTGAAGGTAGGGGAGAGAGGTAAAATAAGAAAGTAGATGTGGAAGGACTTTAAAAGTAGGACATAAGGGGACTTCCCTGGTGGTCCAGTGGTTGAGACTCTGTGCTCCCAACGTGGGGCACCTGGGTTCGATCCCTGGTTGGGGAGCTGGATCCCACATGCTACAACTAAGAGCCCACATGCCGCAACTTAAAAGATCCCGCATGCCGCAATGAAGATCCTGTGTGCCGCAACTAAGACCCAGCGCAAGCAAATAAATAAATAAAAATATTTTTAAAAAAAAAGTAGGACATAAGGATCCTGCCTCAAGTCCACACCTCCTTTCTTTCAGGGCCAGCCCTCTCAGAAACTCTTCTTTCTCCCCACAGGCATAATTCTTCTTCAGGAGCCTTAGGTTCTTTGTGTAAAGTAGGAAGAACCGCTTGTGTATCATCTTTTGCAGAGATTCCTCCCAATGACTCCTTTTACCGCATCTCTGCCACTTGCTTCTTCTTTACAGGCCTTCAAAGAGCTAGTTTTCTAAGCCTGGAGCTTCATTTATATTCCCATTCTGTTATTTCTAGGAGAAAAACTCAGAAGGAGGAGGTAAGATGCCTAGAGTGCCTAAGATTTCTCACTAGAGAGAAATGTGATGAAGAATCAAATGGTGAGCCCCAGAAGTTTCAGAAGACAGAAAAGGAACAGGCAAAAATAAACTCCAGGTGAATGAAAGACCTGAAGTTGTAAAACAAAACAAAACAAAACCTTCAAAATTATCTGAAAAAAAAATAGAATATCCTCATGATCTAATTTCTTAAATTAAGAAAAAGCAGAAGTATGAAAAATGGACAATTTTGATAAAATTTACTATAACAAATATTAAAATCTCCTACATAAAAGACATCTCAAACAAGGTTAAAATACAAGTGACAGACAGGGAGATGGGGAGAAGGTATCTGCAACATACATGTATATCAGAAAAAGATGGGTATCTGTAAAGGACTCCTACAAACCAACAACAATAATAATAATAAAGAAGAAGAAGAAGAGAAGCAACTCTATAAAAAAATGGACAAAAGGCAGGAATAGTCAATTTCCAGAAGAAGAAATCCAAATAACCGATAATACATAGAAAAACCTACTCTACCTCTCTAGTAATCAGGGAAATGCAAAATAAACTGACAATGAGATTCACTTCACATCTACTGGATTAGTAATAACCTGAAAGTCTGACCATTTTAAGCATTGGTGAGGATGTGGAGAAACTAGGACTCTCATAACCTGTAACTGACACAATCACTTTGGAGAGCAACTTGACAATACATATTTACTGAGGTTGAAAATGCACATATCTTTTGACCCAGAAACTCTACTGCCTTACAGCAGTGTTTTTCAATCCATTAGTAGGTCATGAAATAAATTTATTGGGTCACATCCATCATTTTACAAAAATGAAATAGAATAGGAAATAGAGTGCATTTAGCAAAAATAGGTATTATTTTGTTAAACTTTTATTTCATAAATGAACTGGGTCTTGATATAAAATGCATTTCTTATTGTGAGTGACACTTAAAAAGAAATAAAAACACTGTCTAAGAGAAACTCTCATTAATAAGGACAAGAAGGCATGTTTGAGGATGTTCCCTGTGATGTAGAGTTTGTAATAATGAAACACTGAAAACAAAGTACATGTCTATTAGCAGCAAATAGATAAACAAATTGGAGTGTATTCATGTGATGGAACACCACACAGAAGCTACAATTAATGAACTTGTTCTATATGGATGAATTCTGAAAAGAAGTTTGAGGGGAAACAAAACAGAAAAATGTCACACTAAACCAATTATATGAATTTTTAAAACATATAAAAATACTATATCCTATATATATATATATACCACAAGTAGTATATGGTACACATATTTTTTTAAAGTATTAAAAGTGGACTGGTATAAAAGGGATGCCTAAAGGAAGGAAGGGAAATGGAACTTGGGAGGAGAAAATAGGTATGATGTTATTTATTCATTTTGGGTGGTGGACACATAGATGAATGTAATAATATTCTTTGTTCTTTTCCTTTAAAAAAATTTTTTAACACATAAAAAATAAATGGAATTATAAAGTTTTTAATCTTGCTCTGAGATGCAATAAAATAAAAATTGCATTAACCATTGGTTATTAAAACCCTTTGGGGAATTCCCTGGTGGTCCAGTGGTTAGGACTCTGTGCTTCCACTGCAGGGGGCATGCGTTAGATCCCTGGGTCTGGGAACTAAGAGCCTGCATGCCGCGAGGTGTGGCCAAAACAAACAAAACAAACAAAGAACTCTTTCATCCCGCGATTTTTTTTCAGTGCCTTAAGAAGAATAATCTGCCCCACATCAGCCTGTCAAAAACTCAATAAATTAGTATCTAGAGGTGGCAAATCACTATGTTTATTATCTGTACTAGCAAAAGAGATTTATCTTTCCCTGAAGCTTCAGTCTTTGCTCTTCACACATGCTGTTCCCTCTTCTCAGAAAGCCCTTCCTCTATTGTCTGCCAGTCAATCTCCCAATCTGCCAGTCATCTCCTCCATCATCTAGTTCAGACCTGACTTTTCATGGTGAAGCCAGAGGCTGAGACCTATCTGGCTGTGGGTACAAGGCCACACACCTCCCCAGGCCTCTCCCAGATACTCTCGCAGTTTCCCTCCCCCCACAGGAAAGTCTGAGGTCGACACTGAATTGGATATCCTTGCGCAGCAGGGGTTAAGCAGTTTGGGACATGGAGATTAACATCTAAAATGAAAGGGATGGGCCAGAGGCTAACCCTATTCACTGCATATGGTTTTCAACATATGAGCTCTATAAATATACATGCAGACAAAATTAAGTAGATGACCTTCTTTTCTCTCCCTTCCCTTCATCAACTCCTGGGGATGAGCTTCTCCTCCTCTTCCTCAAAAAAGAAAGTCTTCATGGATGACCCCACCACCACCAGAATTTAGCAATTTACTACTCCTTCCTTTAACTTTCACTGTACCTTGACATTTCTCTGTTATAGCATCTATCACATTAGAGCTCAATTATTTTTGAATGTCGATCATCTCTAGTAATCCTCTGAGTTTTTTGAAGGAAAGGCCTGCCTCGTATTTGCCTTTATTTTCCTGGAACCTAGTAGAATGGCTGCAGAGCAGGCCCTCAGTGTTTGCTGAATTAATAGCAAATGCTGATGACAAGCTAAATGACGCACAGGTTTGGGGAGCTCAAATTGGTTCCCACTTATTGTACCACAAAACTGGAACCACTTAAAGATGGTCATCATTTGGGGGCAGTCTGATGGTTTCTCACTATCTCTTCTCCAGACCCTTGTAATAACCTTACTGGTATCCTTAACCTCCCATCTTTTCCCACTCTTATACAACCTGGAGGACACTTCTCCAGGCTAGTTTTTACAAAACATCCCTTTCATCTTGTCACTCCCTTGGGCAAAATGCATTATGATTCCCTAATACCTTTCAAATCAAATCCAAATCCCTAATCTTCACACATAAGTCTGCCCAAGCATCCTCCCTTGCTCTAGTATTCCAAACGTATCTCCCAATCATTTTATTTTAATATGTTCCTTATCAATTGATACTGTATCTTTTTTTAATTGGAGTATAATTGCTTTACAATGTTGTGTTAGTTTTTGCTGTAGAACGTGAAAGAGCTGTGTGTATATATATATGTGTATATATATATATATCCCCTCCCTCTCGAGCCTCCCTCCCACCCCCTCTCCCAATCATTTTATAGTGTGAAATATACTGGGGCTGGAATCTATCTGTCTGACCTCTGATTTATTCCAATCAATGAGAACAATGCCTGGCCTGGGGGAGATGCTCAATAATTGTGGAATTAATGAATAAACAGACTATTTCTAAAATATAACCATTTGTTTCAGCCAACCTAGTTTTCTTTTTGTTCTCTGCAAGCTCCTATCAGCCCATCTTTGTGTCTGCTAATACATAATAAACAACACCTAATAAAATGTACTGCACATTTTAATATATGTGCCCAAATATAAGGCAATCCTTGTTTCCCCAAAGAGAAGAACTAAAAAAATAGTTTTTGGTCAACCTGATATACATGAAATAGTCATATGTCTACTTTAAATAGTTACTAATTTAGTGAAAATTTAAGTCTAATACTATTTAGCAACATATATTTTAAATCATTTATAAAATATTTCGATATAATGCCTTTTTCACTCAAATTTCATAACAATTTAATTCAAATTATCAGTGCCTTCATCATCATTCAAGTCACTTTTATTGTCAACTTGCTCAATTTGCAGATCATGTCATCCTACGTATATCTGAATTGTTTGAGGACAGTTGTTTTTTCCTTTTTAATTCATGCTATGCTTGCATATTCCTGATATCCAAAATATAACCTCTTTCTGTTGCTTTTTTTCTGTTGCTTTTAATATTTATTTATTTATTTGGTTGCACCGGGTCTTAGTCGCGGCTCCATGGCTCCTTAGTTGCGGCAGACGGGCTCCTTAGTTGTGGCATGCTCACTCTTAGTTGTGGCATGCATGTGGGATCTAGCTCCCTGACCAGCGGTTGAACTCCGGCCCCGTGCATTGGGAGCACGGAGTCTTATCCACTCCGCCACCAGGGAAGTCCCTCTGTTGCTTTTAAAACGCTTATTAGTAACAATATCTAACACTCAGAACTGTGAGGTCCTAAAAAAATAAATAAATAAAATTAAATTTAAAAAAAAAAACAAACTGTGAGGTCCTAACCCCAGAATAATTAATTAAATCTGTGTTAAATTTTTTTCCTTTTCTTTTTTTCTTTTTGCCACACGGCTCGGCTTGTAGCGTGCAGAGATCTTAGTTACCTGACCAGGGATTTAACCCAGACCACAGCAGTGAAAGTGCCAAGTCCTAACCAATGGACCACTAGGAAATTCCCTCTTTTGTTTTTTTAAGTGATTCCATCCAGTGACCTCTATACGCTTGCAGAACTAGCATTGACTGAAGTTATCTCAGGCTGCATCCTCCCAAGCAATACCTTGATTCAAAACAAAATATCATATATAAAAAAAATCAGACATTGTGGACTATAATAGGAGACTTTATAAGAACACAAAATATAAGGCAACTTCCTTTCTGAGGAATTATTTTGAGAGGAAAAACAGTACCTTATATTCAGGTATATAAGGTATTTATTAATTTAATAAATATTTAATGAGCACTGCTTGTGTGCTAGGCACTGTGCTAGGAACTGGAAATACAGTGAGCTTAGAATCTCACAGGGAAGACAGTCATTAAATGTACAATGCCACAGTTAATTAATTATGATCATTTAAGTACTATAAGGGATAAGTTTAGATAGCTACAAGATGAGTAACTGGGGAACCTAGGTCTGTGGGGTTAAAAGTCTCCTATACCATGCTGTTTATGTACAGTGCAGCAGTAATTCACGTGCCCAGTCAGTCTGGGTTTAAATCTTGACTCAAACCTTAAGTAGGTTATTTAACCTCATTTTCCTCATTTATAAAGTGGAACTAACAACAGTATCTACCTTATGAAGTTATAGTGATGATTAAATGAGTTAATACTTTTAACAATGATGGCACTCGTACCTGCTCAATAAATGTTAGCTATTGTTGCCATTTCAGCTGAAACCTGAAAGACAAGCCAAGAGGAAGGGAAGAAGGAAGAAACTCTAAGCAGAGCGACATGTGCAAAAGTCCAGAGGCATAAGGTTGCCTGGCCTATTCTAGAACTGAAAGGCCAATGCTTCTTAGCATAGGAAGCTAAGGGGGATTCACTTTGTTATAAAGCAGAAACTAACACACCATTGTAAAGCAATTACACTCCAATAAATATATTAAATAAAAAAAAAAAAGAAAGCTAAGGGGAAAGAGATACCATGAGATGTGAGGCGAGGCTGGGAAGGTAGGCTGAGATCAATTATGCAAGGCCTTGTAGGCCAGGATAAGGAGTCTGAACTTTATCCTCCAAGTCAGAGGAAAGTTGAAAGGTTTTACAAAAGGGAGTAACAAGCTTAGATTTGCAACTTCAAAGGCGGTCTCTGGCTACAGCATAGAGAACTGGTTGGAGGGAGGCCAAAATAGATGAAAGGAAAACCAGTAAGGAGCCTACTCTGGTAATCTAGATTAGAGGCTTGTCGCTTAGACTAGGGAAGTGGCACAGAAGAGAGAAGGAAGCTGGATGATTGAAGAAACAGAAGACAGAACCAACAAGGCTTAGTGTATGTATGGTAGGGTGAGAGGGCATGGAGGGAGAGGCCCTGAACAGTATATAAATATTTGAGGAAGAAATGAATGAATTTCTGTGTTCCTGCCATATTGTTTTACCACATGAAACGTCTTCCTTCTACTCCATCCTTCCAGGCAAAATTCCTTCTCGTTTCCTCCACAAAACTGTCTGAATGATCTTAGCCCCTTCTTTCTGGGAGTGTTCTAGGATTTTGGAACTGAACTTCTTTTTGGCCTTAAGAAGCGGCATGTGGAACTTCCATGAGGAGGGATTGAACCCGTGCCCCCTGCATTGGAAGTGAGGAGTCTTAGCCACTGGACCACCAGGGAAGTCTTAGAACTGAACATTCTTGAGAAATACATTGAGGGCTGTTGAGAGAACTTAGAAATTGTCTGAAGATGGAGATGATGTTTTAGTCAACTTTCTATCCCACCCACTCCCATATACCTAATACTTATAGAAATCCACCCATTTATAGAACTTTTCCTCTGAATACATGAGTGGTTCAAGCATAAACAGCCTATGCTAACATAAAGCTCTGTGACCCATAAAGCATTATACAGATGTGGGAGCTTTCACAACCATTTTCTTCTCGGGTCTTCACAGAACTCTTATAAAATAGGTACTACTATAGGGGAAATAAGCTCATAACTAAAGTGACATGTCCAGGGCTTCCCTGCTGGTGCAGTAGTTTAAAATCCGCCTGCCAAGGACAGGAATAAAGACACAGACATAGAGAATGGACTTGAGGACACAGGGAGGCAGAAGAGTAAGCTGGGACGAAGTGAGAGAGTGGCTCAGAACTCAGAAATATTTCCAATTCAGTGTCTATTCTCCAAATTGAGACAGGACTATGTCCCATTTTAGCAGGAAGTGGCAAGAGCCATCGTCGCCCAGTTTCCTGAATTAAAACTGAACAGGACTTTGAGGGGCTCAAGAATACAAATCCTCTCTGTGTCCCCTGTTTCTTGTTTATAGGATACAGACTTCATTCAACCTCCTTGACCTTCCTGGAATTCCAAAGCGCAGATTCAAACAGTTGCTAATCAGGAAAGGGAGGGGATGCAAAAACAGGGGAGAAACAGTCAAATGGTGGTTCAGCCTTGGGAAGGCACCTGGTTCCTCCTCAAGGAGTGTGCATAACTGTATCTTTGAGTTCTTCTGCAGAACCGGGACCCCACCCAGGTGGAGGATGGTAACTTCAGGCTGAGTGCAAGATTCCTAGAGCACCATCCTGTTACCTCACCTCCAACCAATGAGAAGAACCCTGTAGCCCTCACCCCAAATTTTGCCTTCCTTTTCTGGGCCCAGCGATGACCATCCTGTTAGGCCTCCTGTTTGGCCCATGTGTTTCAACTGTTTACAAGGTTCATCTCCAACAGGGTCCAACAGTGTCAAGCTAAATTTGTTACTATGAGGGTAAACGCTAATTTCGGGCACAGAATTTAGATCAATTTAGATCAGGTGGCGAGACACTTCTACTCTACTAGGTAGGACTACGCCCACCCTCAGCAGAAAGTAGTTACAGAAGAAAGAGACCTCCGCCCCAATTCCCAAGCAGTATCTTGACTATGAAGTCTCTCAGGGGGGAGTTGTTAGGGGAACCACTGACTGAAACCACCCTCCCTGGCTGGGCAAGATAGTAACCACGTGCATGAGTTATCTTACAACAGGAGGTCCTGGTAACGAACGTGGAACTAATGAGCTAGAATTCAGGAAAGATCAAAAGAAGAGAGGAGACGCCAGTCCATATGTCTTACCAACCTCCCAGAATCCTTCTCGCTGGAATCTCGCTGGATGAGCAATGCCTGCACCACCGGGAAGGACCCTGAGTCAGAGCAATTGGCCAGAGACAACCCGGAAACTAACCCCATCACCATAAAACCTGAGGCTGTGAGCCACCACGTGGCAGAGCAGTTCTCTTGAGTTCCCTGACCCTGCTGCTCTCCACCGGGGTGCTCCTTCCCAATAAAGTCTCTTGCTTTGTCAGCATGGTGTGTCTCCTTGGACAATTAATTTCCGAGTGTTAAACAAGAGCCCACTCTCCCCCTTCCTGCAATACCACTTCTGGGACACCTTCCCAGTTTCAGGTATTAATTAATGTAGTCAAACATATTTATTGGGCTTCCCTGGTGACGCAGTGGTTGAGACTCCGCCTGCCGATGCAGCGGACACGGGTTCGTGCCCCGGTCCGGGAAGATCCCACATGCCGCGGAGCGGCTGGGCCCGTGAGCCATGGCCGCTGAGCCTGCGCATCTGGAGCCTGTGCTCCGCAACGGGAGAGGCCACAACAGTGAGAGGCCCGCGTACCGCAAGCAAAAAAAAAAAAAAAAAAAAAAAAAAAGCTTATTGAGCAACTACTAGGTGCCAGGCATGACACCTAGCGGTGGGGATAAGGTACAGCAGTGAACAAGGCAAGAAGGTGCTTGCCCTCAGTGTGATTCAGGGAGCCGGTCAGAGGAAACAAATGTATAAATGATGCGGTAAGTGCTATAAAAAAAAAATACACAGGGTGATGGGAGAAAATATATGTCCCTCTGGTCGGAGAGAACCTCTCAGAAAAGTGGCATTAAGGTTGAGACCCGAACTTGGTCTTCAGGAGGCACTTACCTTAAGACATTATTCCCACAGACCTACTTTGAAAAACGCCTACAAAAGGAAAGAGCGGACTTGGTCCACAGAGGGGCGGCTTCCAGGCATCCAACCTTAGCTGAAAACTTTGACCGGCACTAGAGGGCGCCGCGGGTCCTCCCAACCCCCAGGAGGCACCGTAGACACAGGCCCTGCCTAACTGACCTCTGGCAGCTGCCGCGCCAAGGCCCCGAAGTCCGCAAACGGACAGAGAGCAAGGGCGGCGGCGCTAGGAAGCCCGAAGGCCCTAGAGCATCGCGAGGGGTCATGAGGCCCTCAAAGAGAGGACATTCTCAGGATCACAACCCAACCAAGAGCAGATACTCTCTCGCTTCCTCCAGGACAGCCGGTTTCCGGCGCCTCTAAACCAGGAAGTGCCGGCGGCGTCCAATCCTGGCCCTCCTTCCGAACTTAGCCTTAGCGTACGCTCCTCGCCCGGGCAGCGCGAGGCGAACGGTCTATGGTTACCAATCAGCTCTCAGGAAAGGCGCATGCGTCGTCAAAAGAACGCAACGTACGGGAACTTTGACCTGAAGACGACTTACTCTCGTCTGCCCCTCCCTCACTGCGAAGATGGCGGTCTCCAGAATGTGCTGGGCGCGGGCTGCTTTGTGGGGTTCGGCGGGGCCCCCTGGACCTTATGTCGCCCGGAGGCTGCAGTTTGTTCGCTCTGGCATGGCCTGGGGGGCCCCTCGGTGAGGGATTTGGAGAGAGAAAAGCATTTTTGACGTTCAGGCTCTTCCAGTGTCTCAGTTTTGTTTGCATGCTGTGTCTTAATTCTCAGGACTCCACGCCCCGGCCCCTGGATTTTTATTGTGCCGCGCAGAATTCGCACCGGGATCCCTGCTAGAGAGCTGGCTTCGTGACCCTCTCAATTCTCAGTGCCCCATGTAGTCTGAATTCCCCACGTGTCCTGAGCCTCCCTTTTTCGGCTCAGATTTTACTACTGCTTATCCGGATCTCACCTCTCTGGCTTTAGCCTGCTGCTCAGATTGCCCCTCAGGCCTTCCGCTCTCTCCAGACTCACCACTTCCCCGACATCCATTCTTGCCTGGCCTCTCGTCTGCCTTATCTGTTTTTCTCAGTCTGACTGCTTATCTCTCCATGATCTCAAGATCTTTGGATTTCAGAAGTTTCAGGTCTTAGCATACATTCTCTGAAGCAGATGTTTTACATTATGGACCCCAGGCGTGAAGGGGCTTCCAGGCTGGTTCCCAGATAGTCTCTTTCATCTTCCTTGTAGGTCTTCAAAGCTTCACCTTTCTCCAAAGGCAGATGTGAAGAGCTTGATCTCTTATGTGGTGACCAAGACAAAAGTGATTAATGGGAAATACCATCGTTTCTTGGGTCGTCATTTCCCCCGCTTCTATGTCCTGTATACAATCTTCATGAAAGGTAAAGACAAAACTAAAATAAAAATCCATTGAATCAGCTCTTGGGCAGTGTCAGAGAGTTAGAATAAGTAAGATCGCTTGCAGGCTCTGCGATGGGGGTGTAAGCTGGTATGTCTTCTGTTTCATAAATGCTTGAGCATTAAACTATTTCTTGTAAGTTAGCCCTTCTTGATGTTTCTAGAAAGGTATGTTGAGAAACAACTTCTGACAACACCCAGGAGGATTATAGGTATTTTTGCACTTTTCCTAACCACACATCTGACTATAGTAGAAATTATTTGTCGTGCACAAGGGCAGAGATCTATAGCTGCACAGACCTGCCCTGTGATTTACCAGTTGACTTGGCTTGTAAGAAAATGTAGTCTAATGTTTGTCACAGATCTCTCCTGGGTAGCACGTTGTGGAAATAGCACTACACGTACTTGGTTTGTGAATGTTTCGGTTCAGATCAGAGCTCTGCTAGTTACTAGGAGATGGTAGAGTGTCACGTGTCCACTCTGGAGCCAGACTGCCTGGGTTCAAATCCCAACTAGTCACTAGCTGTGTGATTGGACTTGTTACTTAACCTCTCTGTTCTTTGGTTTTCTCATCTGTAAAATGAGGGTAGTAATAGAACCTGCCTATTGTCTGCATGGCTATGAAGATGAAATAAATCCATACATGTAAAGTCCTTAGGACCAGATTCATAGTGACTGCTCAGTAAGTGTAGCTAGCTATAACTATTATACTCTAATTTTTTTTTTTTTTTTTTTTTTGCGGTACGCGGGCCACTCACTGATGTGGCCCCTCCCGTTGCGGAGCACAGGCTCCGGACGCGCAGGCTCAGCGGCCGTGGCTCACGGGTCCAGCCGCTCCGCGGCATGTGGGATCTTCCTGGACTGGGGCACGAACCCGTGTCCCCTGCATCGGCAGGTGGACTCTCAACCACTGCGCCACCAGGGAAGCCCACTCTACTTTTTTTATCATAACACCAATTATAGTAAACTCCCACATTGTCAGCTCTGAATATTATAATTATTACTAGCTTTATGTACTTGCAAAAGCTGTAAAGTGGAGATAAGAATGACTGCTTTGTCTGCTCCCCAATTTATAACTAAAATCAAATGAAAAAAAGAGTCTGAAAGCATTTTGGTTGTTTGTGTTTAAGCCTTTTATTACAGAAAACTTCAAACATAACACAGAAGTAGAGTAATACAATGAACTTCCATATTCTCGACCTCACTTCAACAATTATTGACTCACGGCCACCAGTCTTATATCAATTATACATTGGCTTTCTCCTGTATTATTTTGAAGCCAACCTAGACATCATACCATTTCATTCATAAATAGGAAAATATTTTTATGAACTAAAGTTCTAGGTCAGTGTAAGGATTATCTTGGAATGAAGTGAAAATGCAATCTTAGAAATATGTTGAATTCCAGTAATTATAAAAGTGTTCTAGAAAGGAGAAAAGTTAATATCTGGTTGAGATATACAAAGGGTTAATTGAGCAAGACTTCCTGAAGTTAAAGAGCTTTGAATTTTTATTTTAAAAAGGGAGTGAGTAATGAACCAGAAGAGGGAGACCATTCCCTGGTAGATCACAGAACGCCAGCTTGGCAGGAAGAGAGGTGATATGCTGGGGGCAGGGGGGTGGAAGGGGGCAGGGGGGTGGAAGGGGGCAGAGGGGAGAAGGATAAGAAACGAAATATAGGTCAGCTTCACAAGAGTTTCAAGTGACCTAGTTTAAAGCTTTGATTTAGAGTAGCTTTGGGGAGGGAGGGACAAGTGTGTGTTGTGGGTGAACATGGAACAAAAGGCTGTGGTAATCAGATTGGGATAACATCACACTCTGTCCTCTACTTTAATGAGGTAGGATTGCAGATGTTATGGGCTGATGCCAAAAAGGCTAGAAGAATAAAGACAAATATGTGGAAGCACAATATAAAGTTTCATCAACTTTCATACCGGGAGATGGAGCATTTGAGACAGGTATGCGCCAAGGGCAGATGTCCAGAAGTTCACGGTGATATAATTAAAGTTAACCCAGAGCTCAAGTCTTTTCGTTCCTATTTTCTTCACCACTGACTAAGCTGTTGCCCCTTGCCATGAGATCAGATCATTTGTCAGAATCAGTTCATTCAGAGTTGTGAGCCTCCATAGCAGAGCTCCGTAGAGTTTCTGGAACACTTTCTGAATAAAAGTGAACAGTAAAGTCCAGTTCATTTCTGAACATATAAAAATCTGCAAGGAAGGATCCAAAGGCAGCAGGAAAGTAGTATTTGGTGATAACTTGATGGTAGTTTTGAAGCTGAGAGTAAGAATCTAGGACCATTCTGCAGATCAGGAAGAATTTACTTAGGGATTTGGTATACTGTCAGGCCCTGTACTAGACATTGTTTGGGATACAAAAGTAAACAGATCAGGGCTCCTGTCCTTAAGGAACTTACCAACTAGAGGTAGATAGAAATAACCTTGATCCTTACCTGGGCTCTAATAGAAGTTTACTGCACAGTGGGGTGGAGGGATTGTCCATTGTCCTAAAAACTTACTTGGGTTAAAACTGCATCTGTGTTTATTTCTGCTTAGTTCCGTCGAGACGTCGCCAAGTGTCTTTTCCTAGGTATTCTTTCCATTCCACCCTTTGCCAACTACCTGGTCTTCTTGCTAATGTGAGTACAGAGTTCTGTCTCTCCGGCATACTGAAGATATGTAGATTTTTTTAAAATTACAAATTAAGAACTTTCCATTTCAGAAGTTAGGCAGAGGTTATCAAACTTCTGCTCCAATTTTCTCATTAGCCCAAGGTTCATAAAAGCCACCTGGGTTACTGCGACGGCTGTAGGAGTAGGTGGCCTGGCTTCTCCCTGTCTCTTAGCTGCTCCTGTGTGATGTGAAATAAGATAATGATCTTTTCCATCATCCCTAGAGGCAGCAACCCACTCTCTTAGAGGCATAGCAACTTGGGACAAATTTTTTTCTTCAGGAGAAAAATGCATTTCATATTCTGATAATACCAATCTTTATTACTTTACCTTATATCTGAAGATGACAGTTTTAAACTATGACCTTGCATGTTTTTCTAGTTATCTGTTGTATAACAAACAACCTCAAAGCTTAATAGCTTAAAACAACCACCATTTTCATGATTTTATGGGGCAGGAATTTGGGCAGGACTCAGGTGGCGGAAAGATTTTTCTCCCGTGTCTCTCAGTGATAGTTAAAACTGGTGAATGGACTAGTCTGGACAGGCTAAGGTCACTCTTAGGTCTGGTGCCTTAGCCAGGATGGCTTTGGAAGACTGGAACTGTCAACTAGGGTGCCTACATATGGCCTCTGTAATGTGGTGGCTTCAGGGCAGCGGGACTCCTTACATGGCAGCTTAGGGCTCCAAGAATGAGTGTTCCAGCAAATAAGAATCTGCATGGGGCTTCCCTGGCGCCACCAGGGAAGCCCTGCATGGCCTTTTATAACCTAGCCTTGGAAGTCACAAAGACTTCTGCTCTATTCTGTTGGTTGATGCACTCACCCAGATTTTAAAAACCAGAGGCACAGACCTCACTTCTCAATAAGAGGAGTGCCAGGGAATTTGTAACCATGTTTTAAAACCACCGCCCGTATAGAGAAATGAATTAGAGGAATTCCATTTTGTATACACATAGGGACTGTGAACAGTTTGAGGTTGTCAACATCACATACAAAGTTCAGCTCTGTCTGCAGCTTTGTCCAAAATATGTTCATCACATGCTTTGATTCAAAAGGAGTCATTTATCTGATTGCTGCATACAAGGCTGTTCCCTTACTGCTTCCTTTTACATAACCTCAGTAACATTGCTTGAAATTGGGCTTCAGTGTATCTTTAAACCTTGGTCTGACACTCATTTACAGGAAAGAACAGTAAGGTAGGGAAATAGTGTTTCCATCTCTTCCTCCAAGCATTCATGTCTGCTAAATGCTTTCTTAGCTCACTTTGAAAGATGCCCGTTTCAGCAAGTGACTTTGTGATTCCTTTTCTTTTCAGGTACCTGTTTCCTAGGCAACTGCTGATCCAACATTTCTGGACCCCAAAGCAACAAATTGATTTCTTAGATATCTATCATGCTCTCCGGAAGCAGTCCCACCCAGAAATTCTTTGTTATTTAGAAAAGGTTATCCCTCTCATTTCTGATTCAGGACTCCGGTGGCATATGACAGAATTGTGCACCAAGGTATTCCTCCAATTAACCCTTCCTGCAAACCAGGAATCTTGTTAGATCCAGCGTGCACTAAAACTGGGTAAGAAGGCTAGTCTGGACCTTCCTAACATCTGCCCATCTCTTACCTCTCCCAAGATGCAACGTGGTACCCACCCAGCAATACATGATATCCTGGCTCTGAGAGAGTGTTTCTCTAACCGTCCTCTGGGCATGAACCAGCTCCATGCTTTGCAGATGGTGAGCACTCAGGCTTTCTCTGTTCCATGGCGTCACCTCGCTTCAGGTCTTACTTGCAGTAACACCGAGTTGACTTTCTCCCCCTATATTGTGTCACAGAAAGCCTTGAGTCGAGCAATGCTTCTCACACCTTATCTGCCTCCTGTCTTGTTGAGATACCGTTTAAAGACTCATACCACTGTGATTCACCAACTGGACAAGGCTTTGGCAAAGCTGGGGATTGGTCAGCTGACTGCGCAGGAGGTGAAGTCGGTAAGTGCTTGATTGCAATATCAACCTGCAGTCCTTGGTGGGCTTTTGAGCTCACGGGGCTGGGAGCTTCCAGGGAGCTCCTTGTCTTGCTTGTTACAGCAGAGCCCAGGCTCTTTATTCTCTCACCTCATTGCTATGTCTTTTTTTCTGAGTGAACTTAACTAGTGGGAAGGAGTTGCCCACAATAATTTTAGTTTATGTATGTTTTCTTCTGGCCCTTCAAAAAGCAAGGACACTACACTTTACATCTATTGTTTTAGATTGTATAGGGCTTTTTGCTTCTCATCCTGTCCATCAGAGTTCATATTGCCATGGTGAAAGGTTTCTTGTGGGGATGAGGTTTTAACTTATTTAAAGGGGATTTGGGATTCTCTGTGGGTTTATACTTCCTTGGCATACTTGCTCTGTGATCATTAAGGATTGTTTCTCTTCTGAGCGATCTAGGCTTGTTATCTTCGTGGCCTGAATTCCACCCATATTGCTGAAGAGAGGTGTCGAACTTGGCTGGGAGAATGGCTGCAGCTTTCCTGCAGCCTGAAAGGTGAGACAAATGCCTGTGGTTATGCCACTAAGATCCAAGTCATTTTTGTATTTTATTCTGAGGTTTTATTTGGGAGTTAATTATTAAGTAGTGTGAGACCCTTATCTAATATATATGTCTAATTGAAAGGGCGCAGACTCACTTGCCTACAGGGGCTAGGCAGGTAATGAAGTAGACTGTGCAAGACAAGAGGGAGGACTATGGATTATGGGAACCCGAGTGTGAAGCAGGGTTGCCCAACCTTGGCACTACTGATGCTTTGCTGTGGAGGCTGTCATGTGCATTATAAGACAATACAGCAGGCATCCCTGGCCTCTATCCACTAGATGACAGTAGCACCCCCTCACCCAGTTCTGACAACCAGCAATGTCTCCAGACCTCGCCATGTAACTCTGGGAGAAGCACCAGCCCCAAGGTGTTCAAATTCAGAATGAAAACACTCAGTTGCCTAAACAGAAAGTATCTGCGGGTGGGTATTAGACTTATGGGTCTCCTGTTTGGAACCTTTGGCTAGGCCTCGATATCTTCTAAGCCTCTGAACATCAGGGTAGGCCTACTAATCTCCTTGGGGCTGAGAAATGTCCCTGGAGGACCAGCTTCTACCGGAAAATTCCGAAGGGTGACAGTGGGGTTTAGTACCATTACCATCTCTGAATTTTCTACTGCCATCACATGAGAATCAAGTAGATACAGATATTCGGTGGAAGGAAAGAAAGTGTGCATGCAGGGACTGGAATGAAGCAGGGGAACTTTGAGAACAGTGGCCTCTTAATGTCACACCTCCCTGTACTTGGCTTTCTGCCTCTGGTGTCAAGCCCCACATAACAAGGTAGCTGGAAGGCAGGCTCTTCCCTGGCCAAACCATTAACGTTGATGTTGTTTTCAGAAGCTGAGCTGTCCCTCTTGCTACACAATGTGGTCCTGCTTTCCATCAACTACATTGGGACAAGGCGCTGAGCCGACAAGGAGCGGGTGGCATTGTCCTGCATGCAGTCACATAGTCCAGCAGCGTGGGACCAAACAGCACTTGTCAGCAAAGAGTGTGTGCCCTGTTACGCGTGTGCAAGGCAGAGGAGCAGGTGCCCGTGTGGCAGCTGGAACTGAAAGAAACCCTCCTGCTGGGGCGGCCCACGAGAGGTGTCATCCCAACTTCCTCAGAATTTGCTGGAGCTGGCTGCAGGCTTTGTACTGGGCTTTTACTATGGTGTTTTAAGTTCGGGTCCCAGGAAGTGAGCTTTTGCCCCAGGTGGGAATCCTCATTTGGCTTAGGACTTACCCACTGCCACATTCGTTACAGCTTTTTTTTTGTTTTTGCTGTACTCTCACTGCTGTGGCCTCTCCCGTTGCGGAGCACAGGCTCCGGACGCGCAGGCTCAGTGGCCATGGCTCACGGGCCCAGCTGCTCCGCGGCATGTGGGATCTTCCCGGACCGGGGCACGAACCTGTGTCCCCTGCGTCAGCAGGTGGACTCTCAACCACTGCGCCACCAGGGAAGCCCTGTTACAGCTGTTTTTGTTCAAGACAGTTTCTGGCTGATGAGGGGAACAGCACTACTTAAACTGAAGCCTTTATATCCATGCATGTACTTTGATGCCTCCGTCAGCACTTTGATATGACCAAAAATAGGGATTTTTATTTTTTGTTTCCCTCACAGGGCTAACCACTTCCCTTTTTTTCAAATCCTTTGAGCACCTTAACTTTTTTTTTTTTTTAAGTAAATAACTTATGGGAACATTCTAATGGAAAGATAAAAGAAAATACAAGCTCTTCTTGAATCAAGTGTTTACAGCCTTCCCCTCCCTCTCTTAACTTCTGGACTGGGCTACAGCCCCTGTGGATCTTAAACGCTTTGCTACTTCCACTGTGTTGCAGCGATCCAACTGTAGCTGACAGGGGCCGCCTTTGGGCCGTGGATCAATCCTGTAAGGTACTAATTACTGCCCAGCCCCAGAGACCAGGAGAGGTCTACTTTGAGATAGTAAGTTGGGTTCAGCTTTTGTCTGTGTGCATCAGTGACCTGTAGTAACTTATTGTAAACGCATGAAGCACTGTTTTTAAGCTCAAGTAAAGACTGCCTGCAACCAGTTGCTGGAAATTACTTATGCATACCCTAATCATTTTACTAAGGCTCCTTTTACAAGACTGACTGACATAAGCTAACTAATGGCAAGATAACTGGTTGGAATAGAACCTTCTGATGGGATGGAAATGACAAAGGAGCTAATTTGAAGTTGATCCTCTTGCTGGATTTTAAGATGGTAACCAGGAATAGAGAATTTCATATATATATATATATATGTGTGTGTGTGTGTGTGTGTAAAGTAATGGAATTACAAAGTGGGCCCCAAGAGTAGGGACTGAGGAGGGAAAAGCTCCAGCAGGGCAGATCAAGGCCTGCTTCAGCTGAAAAGGTATGTTAGGGCATATGATGCAAGTCAAGCTCTTGATGCTCCAAAGAATGTTCTATTTTCCCACCATAAAACATTCCTATTGTTAACATTAATCCTTAACTGACCTAATTGGTTTTATATACAATGCTAGAGAAGCATCTTTTCTCTAACAAGTAACTGACTTGTGGTCTGCCAAGATAAAGAATAACACACCATTCTTTTGGATATTTCTTTAATATTACATTTAAATATTCTCTTTAAATACAGCATTATCACAATGTAAAGGACCTAAAAGGCAAAAAAAAAAAAAAAATTTTTTTTTCAGAGAACCAGACAAGCTTTGGATTCACATTGAAATACTACCTGCGTACAGTATGTGAGAAAGGAAATTGGAAAATAATTAAGCGTTGTAATAATCATTTTTTTATCTAGGCCTAGACTAAGCAGGACTGAAGCTCTCTGCCTCTGTGATCAGAGGCCTAGCCTTTCTAGCAACCATGAACTATAATTCTGTCCAACTCAGGTAGCACCAGAAACGAGATGGATCAGGTTTGTAGAAGAGGCCCTTTGCTTGACAAGACAGTTAATGCTAAACGTTAACATTTAGCATTTAAAAGCTTGGGATAGGTGAGTCAGAATTGCAGAGTTAATGAAGGGATGGACTTATATTAAACTAGTTTTTCAGAAAAATCAAATTATCTTGGAGGTTGGCAATGAGTCTAGTTAGATGCAAATTCTTGGTTTGAACCCAAATGTGTGTCTTACTGAACAGGTGAAATCCACTCCCTAGCTTAGGCTGGAGCCTTCCTAAGGAGGGAATGTACAACGCTCACCTTCACCTTCCGACACAAACTTCTAGAAAGATTTTTCTCCAAATTCCCAATTAAACTTCAGTCTTATATCTGAGGGGACCAGTCTAAGGTGGCAGAGTGTAGCTCAGTTCGGGATAGCACCTAGATCTCAGGTACTTCAGACTCTCAACTCCATTTCGAGACTAGAGAATGGGGAGAGATAAGGGCCTATGACTTATTAACTCCCCTGCAAATGTAAAACCCAACAAAAACAGGAATGAACAGGAGAGGCAGAATGTGTTAAAAGATGTAACTGTGTTAAATACGAGGTCTTTCAGGCTCAGTTTAGGTTTGATAGGTGAAATGCTGCTGCGATGTATGTGAAGGTTGCTTTCAGACACCAGGGCCTTAAGATCCCACAAGAAAAGGCTTTATGAGCAAGAGAAGTAGGAACAGTTAGCTCCTCCAGCAAAAAAAAAAAAAGTTTTTTACTTTTTTTTTTTCTGGTTAATAAACCATAGCAGTAATGAAGCATGGTGTGAAGGATGCTAAAGAGTGTTTTGCTCCCTACTGCCTCCCTCTTCAAACAGAGGCCATAAAAAAGAGAAAGAAATAAAACAGGCAAAGGTAACTTTGCTAGTAAGAAGAATTCAGTGGTGGTCAATGGAGGACATCCAGGAACGTAAGCAGGACATAAGAGAACAGGAACCGTATCCCCCCTAATTCAGGTACAAACTGAATGTGAGTCCCACTCTAGACCTCAAAGGTTACAGTCAGAACCTGACTTCTTCAGAACCTGGAAGTTGTATGTAGCATTTAAGAACTGGTTTGGCCTCCAATCTTTATATATCGAGATGGGAGGGATCCAATAAGCATTTGCAGTTATTGGGGGTGAACAGTATAAGAATACAGTATAAGAACTCTAACCCTGTATATCCAAGAGGGACCATGAGGGCAGATACAAAAAGGAAACAAAAACTAGTTGGTGAACTTGCCACATTCTACATTCCTTTAAAGCTCAAATTGGGGTAGGGGGGACAACCTGGGTGAAAAAGCAAGCATGGCAAAAAGTCATCTTTCTAGACAGCAGCCTGTTCCTGCTGCCTCCTTTGGGCACAGGTTAATGCTCTACATAGGCCTCCCGTGGGACGTGTGAGCCCCAGACTAAAGCTGCCCGACGGAGCTGGGGTTAGACGTACACAGAGGACTCAGGCTCTCGATGCCACATCCCCAGCCAACCTAGCTCTTTCCCTGCAAAGGAAAAAGGACAGAGGGGTAAAAAAAACAAGACCAGTTTAACTCTAGTACCTAAGAACATGTGAAAGAAACAATTCAAGTTAAGACCAGGAATCCCCAGTGTGGGGAACAGGTCAGAGAACACCAAACATGTCAAATATTAACTTATTTACCAAATAGGGGCCCAGGGAACGTAGGTTAAATTTATATAGATCCTGGATGTTTTGTACAGAAGCAGAGACCCTTTCACCCCCTCCTCTCTAGACTCAACCAGCTGATTCCAACTGTATTATTATGATACACCAAAGTGGGATATCAGAGTAACCACTGAGGAAAATGAGCTTGTTCCCCGCCTGGAGCTCAGGAGAGGGAAGGGGCTCTGTCATGCTGTTCCAATTGTTGTGTTCTGGTCCCTACGTGAACAGCTGTTTGAATTACCCAGCTTCTCCTGTGAGATCGTAGTGCGGTTCCAACGGCCCAGAAAGCTCAGTATGCAGCCTCCTCTGCCCCAAGACTCTATCCCCAGATCGAGCTGAGGCTGGTCTCCTTGGTTCTGTTGGCCCTGTAAAAAATACTTGTACAGACAATCCTTTCCTACCCGTTCCCCAAAGACCCCAATAAAATAACATGGGAGCAGCAGCTGCTTCTACAGTTTTGTTTTTGAAATGGTGTTAGATAAAATAAGGGAATAAATAGAGAATGGGTAAGAGGCATAATCTCCATCCCTGTGTCACACTGCCAGAGGGAGCTCCAGGGAAGGCTCTTCAGGGGGCCGGTCCTCGTTCTGCCGTGCGGTCTCCACCACACAGCCCTCTTCGTTGTCCGTGCGCAAGGGGAGGTTTGAGGGGCACCAAGAGGGGCGGAAGTCTTCATCCTCAGGCTCCTCGGGGTTACGATCTTCGGGCACTAGAGCTTCTAGAGTGGATGTTTTCCCCACCTCTGACTTACAGAGGGCAGCCGGGTCTGTGGGGCCACAAGCCACCAGTGAGGTAACCGGGAGAGAGAAGACACTCAGATCCTTCTCCTTGGGGAACGAGGGCGGGACTTCTTCCGTACCAGGCTCTCCTTTCACCCCCAGGACTGGCCTCTGCTCCACCTGGTAGTAGACCAGGGGCCCACTGTTCAAGTAGGATGGGTTGTTCACGGCTGAGGCAGTTGGCTGGTCTGAGTTCTCGGCAAAACACAGCACGGAGGAGCCTGGGGGCAGCTGAGCCTGGATGAGGATGGGGGCTGTCAGGCCCGGGCACAGCTCTTCGGGAACAGCCAGGGGCTCCTCCAGGATGCACACGCCCAGGCTCTCCATGCTGGAGTCCAGGCTGGCACTGGAGCCGCTCGGGTCCTCCTCCGCCTGGAGCCGCTCCAGCTCCTCCGCACTCTGCAAGTGCAGCACCGCCGTCTCATTCTCAGCGATGAACTCCTGGAAGTCCTGTGTCTCTGAGCCCTGTGCTGCCGCCAGGCTGCAGCTGGCAGCGGGGGAGGGCTCCTCGTCTGGGGCTGGCAGGCGGCTCACCTGCCGCTTGCTCTCCAGCTCCAGCTTCATGATGGTGTGGAGGTAATGAGTCCGGACCCGGATTGGGTTGAATTCAATGCGCCCAGCCATGTTCCCACAGCCGTCCCGGGAGCAGCCACATGGAAAGGACATGCGATCCACCTGAGGAGGGGACAAGGAGGTTGAGGCCAGATGAGATACGAGACGTTAGCTGGCGAACACAGGGAGTCAGGGTTTGAGGTCCTCTTACAAGAGAAACAACCAATTCAAAACACAAGCTGCAGCGTGAGCCACCAGAGCACTAGATGGGAGTTATCAGACCACCTGCCTTTCCATTCTAGCACAGCCACTAATTAGTAGTGTGACCTCAAGAAAGTCATTTCTCTCTCTAGGGCTTTGTTTCCTCTTCTAAATAAAAAGAAGACAAAGATCACGTGAAAGGGCCCTTCCAGTCAAAAGACCAGGGATACCTCTCTGAAAGCTGACAGTTCACAGAGAAAAGAAATGTGTATGCCTCAGAGACTTTTCCAGAACCTACCTACTTTATTAAGAAAACAAAAGGCCAGGGCCCAAGCCTACTGTGTTCTTTGATGACAGGGATGGGAAAGGAGGTAGAAGATCTCGCTAGTCCAAAGCAATACATAATGGGGAAACTAGGCAAAGGTGCCTTTGCCAAGGTGCTATACTGAAGGTTTGAACAAAATAATGACCAGCTTTTCACTACCTGCTTCATTTTCCCTTGATGGTTGGCCAGCTTGGTTTGGAAGTAGTTATCAAGATAATTAACTTCTACACCAGGGATATCTGGAAAGGAGATGCTTTCTACCTCCTTATCTCCCTTTTGAATCCCCCAAATGAAAACACCCCATACGTATCAAAAATAAAATTAAAAATGTGAGAAGACAAATCAGTCTTCTGTACAAATACAGTGTCTTCCTATGAAATCAGCTTCTAGAACTCTCCCTTCCAGTTCTTAGGAACAATCCATTTCTTAGGACTGTCCTCAGGTCTGTGTGTAACAGAGTGATTCATTACAGGACTCAGTCTGAAAAGCATTATCTGGTCGGACCTGCTATAGCTATCTGATACCAACCTGAAAATAAGAAAGAAAAGGTTAAGATAACTCCAACCACAAGGACTCAGCACCACAGCCTCAGTATACAGGTTCCAGATAAATGTCATTCTTTGGGATGGTACTGCCATTTTCAGTTGAGATGTGTCTTCCAAACTGTCCCTTGTCAGAAGGCCCTCTGGGGGATGACGCTTTCTATCTCTTAGGACACTATGAATTTAAGCCCAAATCTGATCCTGAATTAGATTCTGAGGACTATTCTGATTTTTACAAAATTGGAGTAGAGGTACTGTGAATAAGTGTTTGTAGGATAAAATCTAAAGGCCTACCTCAGTTCTCTGCTTCCACTTACCTCAAGGAATCAGTCCACATTCAAGGACAGCTATTAAATATTAAACTCACTAACCCCCGTTCCTCCATGTGCCAGCAACTGCTGCTTATCACCTCTGAAGTGAGATACACAGAAAAAAAAAGATCATTGCTATCTCCACAGCCTAAGAATCCCGTCATACTTGTTTTCTTTGTTGGTGGAGGAGGGCTGTAGAACTGAAGTGTTCACCTGTGCATGGGCATCTCCCACATTCACTGGCACCCACACTAGACACCCCTGACTCTAGGGTGGATATACTATCACAGCAAAATGTGGACCGACCTGGCATTTAATCCCAGCCTGGCTACAGGCACACGCTTCCGGGTCACAATACAGTCGACAGTCACAACCACACTCTTCCCGTGACAGTCGGATGGCTCGAAGTTCTTGCTTCTCTTCAGCATCGATGCGGTGGACCCCAGAAGCCCTCAGCAGGGCCCGTCGCCGTTTGGTGGGCAGAGGCTGCAGGAAGAAGTAATCATCCACCTCCACGTTTTCCACGTCAATATCTTCATCTGAAACATCATCCAATGTCAGGCAGTCGGCCTCCACCGACTCCACTGTCCCGTTCTTGGTCAGCTGCCAAGAGACAGAACACTATCAGCAGGAGCCTTCCCACCGGGTGCACCTAGAGCAGCTTGGGCCAAGGGAACTTTCTGCCGTGACGGAGATATCCGTGCCGCCCATCCCGACGCACGTGTGGCTACCGAGCACTATAAATGGGGCTAGTGCAACTGAGAAACTGAACTTTTACCTTTATTTAATTTTAATTACGTATAAACAGCCACTAGTATGGCTGGTGGCTACCGTACAGGATAGAGTCGGTGAAGAGAACAGTTCTAGAGCAGGAAGACAGGAAGCCTGTGCAGCTCTAACACCAGCCCGTCAACACAAGGGACATCACCTTTCTGGATCAACGCTTCGTAAAACCTCTGTCTCACCTTCCCTCCCAGAAGATGATCTTTTCCCACAAATATACCCTCCATTCCCAGGCTTGTGTCCCTTAGCTTCGGCTAACCTGCCTTCTCATACACGGAAGAAGAGAAGGTATTTCAATGGCTGTATGTTCCTTGGATGTAAACAACCTTGCAAAACACCCTTCAGTTTGCACCCTAAAAGACCCCAAACCACACTGTGGGAAGAAGAGTACATTAAAGTATAGCACAAGACTACCTACCAGTCTTTGTCAATGAACCTGAATCCCCACAGTGTGAATAATTATCTGTGCATACACAGAAGAGCTTCATTTTATGTGGAGGAGAAAAAAAATGAGGAAGTTATTAATGGCTGTCAAGAAAGCCCTCACTTCCAAGCCACGCCTAGAAGAAATATATTCTTTCTCCTTTCTTTTTTTTTGGCCGTGCCGCGTGGCTTGTGGGATCTTAGTTCCCCAACCAGGGACTGAACCTGGGCCCTCGGCAGTCAAAGCACCAAGTCCTAACCACCAGGGAATTCCCTCTTTCTCCTTCCTAATCCTTTTTTATTTGGTTTCAAAAAAAGTCTGTGTGTGAGGCAGGGTGGCATACATGATACTGAGTGTACTCTCTGCAGGCAGAAATCTGGGTTCTCTGGATAAGAAGGACAGAGAGCCAGGAAAGGGGATCTTAGTGGAAGGACAGGCTGAAGACAATCTGTGGCTGAATGAGTTTTGAAAACTCACTAGAGAATTCAGGTAAAGAAAACGAGGCCTCACAATCCCCAGGGCTCTGGAAGGTACTAGCAGGATAAAAGCCAAGCTTTTGGCAGGTTTGGCTTTTTCATCAGCCAGCCAAAAAAGTGCTGGTAAAGGAACAACTCCTGGGAGAGACGTGATGCAAGAGACCTGGCTAGTAAGGCATACACCTGTTTTGTTTGTTTGTTTGTTTGGGGGGAGATGATAAGAGAAATGAGAGAAATAAAGTGGTGCTTCTGGGGATCCCCTAGACTATTATTTCTGTCCCAGGCAGGCCAACTACGAGGGGCCTTTCCACAGACTTTAGCATTGCTCCTGCCTGTTTCACCAGGGTTGGCCTCCTCCGAAGCACCCTCCCTCCTTGCTATCCTCTCAAAGGAAAGAGATGAGACATGCAATAGAAAGAAACCCATGTAGATATGAGAATTTAATATATTCTAACAGAGGTGGCATTTCAAATCAGTAAGGAAAAGACTCTTCTAGTCATTAAACGGTATTGGGACAACTGTATATTCTTTTGAAAAAAAAGTAAGTTAGATTCCCAATTCATACTATTCATAATAATGAATTCCATATGGATAAAAGGCCAAAAAAAGTAATAAAATATTAGAAAAATGATAGGTACTAATACTGATGCAAAGCAGCAGCAGCTTTTTTTTGGAGGGGGTGGAAGTCCAAAGGGAAAACAAATATTAGATGGCATATGGGAGAGGCAAAATGTATATTTTTTGAGACCAACTGCCTCCCCTATAGAGTGCTAAGGAAGGAAAAATTTCTAAGAAAAGAGTAAAGTGGAGCAAAGTAAGGGTGTTCTCTCGACACAGAAGATGTATTAGATGCCACCACTGTGCTGCTCACTAAATCTGCTTAATACGTAGCAGTCCTGTTTCTCAGTCTCAAGTTTGCCTGGCTTTGTCCCTAGACCTCCTACAAGGGAGGACACAGAACAGGGTGTCTGCTTTGACATGTCATCCCTCTACCAGATTTAGGGGAGATGTTTCTTCTTAGGGAATAGGAAGAAAACCTTCATTACAAATGATAACAAGAGTGTTTATCTGCCCACCTGTTGCTATAGCAGCAGGAAGGTGATAGGGTCAGTGACGGAATTCCTCAGACAGAAGAAAGGGAAGCCTGAATGTCCTTCTAGTTAGAAAAACAGGTGTTAAGTCTTTAGGCGTAGACTTCGGGCAGCAGACATAGAGCTCTCAAAGGGAGAGAGCAGCGAGATCTTGTTCACATACATCCTCTGCCACCAGTTCTCCAACCCTACCACATTCTGGTGTGTCTCATTAGGATTTCACCCACAACCCTGGAAATAATGCAGCCACCTGTTTTAATGTGGGTCCGCATACTTTGAGCCCAGAAGAACTTGGCCAGGCCTGAAGCAGTGTTCTCCAAATTTGGAACTAGGAACTCTGGGGGCAATTTTTGCAGACTGGTGGCAACTATGGCTGTGGAGTGCCAAGCAGTGCCGAGAGCAAACGTGTAGCTATAAAGAGCCATCTGAGATGGGTCTTCCAGCCCTGTTCTCCTCCTAAACTTGAAGAGCTGGTGTGGCATCAGACTGCAGGCCCAGTACTAAACAGATCGAAATAACTATTTGGTAATGCTATTGTTTATATCCGAAAAACTATCATCTAGCAATGGGAGTTACAGAATCAGCAGGATCCTTTCAGAGGATGTAAAAGACCCCAAACCTGTTCTGTGCATCAGGCCAATGGACAATCATCTGACGAGAAACTGAAACACTGCTTCCTCAGGGTCCAGGGGTGGCAGACTTGAATACGTTCAGGTATTCACACCTTAAACTTTAAAAACACTTGCAGAGCGGGTGAGAATAGAGAATTCTAGGGAAGCCATTTTGCTATCTCTGCTAGACTCCCTACCAGAGACAAAAAGAATGGCATCTCAGACTGAGATTTGAATCCAAATCTGAGACTTCTCACTAGAAAGATACGGAATCTCTATGTACCAAAGGCAACAGTCCAAAACCGAAACAAAACAAAAATACCACATGATAGACCTAGACGGTTTCCTGCTTTATCTTGGCACATGGGAAGTACCAGACCCTAGACCCCTTAGGCACCTTCATCTTCTTGGCGTGGAGCTTCTCCTCCTTCAGGTGTTCACGGAGAATCTCCCGATGGTTCACCTCCTGCTCCTGAGCAAACTCACAGAGCGTGTAGCTGCGTACAGAGTTATGGCGCTGGGCCATGCCCAGAGAGCTGCCGCCCTGGCTGGGCACGCTGGTGAAACCCTGGCGCCGGGCAAAGTAGTACACAGTCACCTGGTCAAAGCGCACATTCTTCCTCCGCAGCTGCTTCTGCCGCTTCAGGATGGATGTGGCTGAGAAGGGAGCACAGAAAGAAAACTTTTAACCCAGAGATGGCCTGTTTGGGGACCTCATTCTTTCTCATTCATCTAGGCTCTCAACTCTTCTCCAAAAGTGCTCCCTGTAGGAGCACTTTTAGAAGGTCTAGAGACCTTCCTAATTTTCAAATCTTAAAAGCACAGTGGGAAGGGACCTTGACCATCTGCTGGTCCATACCACTGCCTCCAGACTGACTTCACCCAAACAGATGATCACAAAATCTATTTTTAGACATCAGCTGGGAAGAGAATCTCTAGGTAATCTTTTCAGGATGTAACAATCTACATAGCTTCACTGTCCAATACAGCAGCTACTAGCCACATGTGGGCAATTTAAATTAATTAAAGTGAAATAAACCTTAAAATTTAGCTCCTCCGTTACACTAATCACAACTCAAGTGCTCAATGGCCACATGTGGCTAATGGCTGTCATACTGGACAGTGCAGATATAGAACATTTCTATAACAGAACATTCTTTTGGATGGTGTTTTGTTGTTGTTTTGGCCGCACCACATGGCTTGCGGGATCTCAGTTCCCTGACCAGGGACTGAACCCGGGCCACAGCAGTGAAAATGCCGAATCCTAACCACTAGACGACCAGGCAACACTCCCTGGATAGTGTTGCTCTATAGCAGGAGATGGCAAACTTCTTCTGTAAAGGTCCAGGTAGTAAATATTTTAGGCTTTGCAAGCCATGAGGTCTCTGTTGCCAACTACCACTCAATTCTGCCACTGTAGCATAAAAAGCCATCGTAGACACTGGGTGTGGCTGTGTTCCAATAAAACTTTATTTACAAAAACAGGCAGTGAGCCAGATTTAGCCCACAGACAACCCCCAATCTACAGAATCCGAAGTTCTTTCCAAGAAACTAATTGAACCATAAGAATTAAGAAGTGTGGAGATGCCCCAGTTGTCCAGGCAGTAAGCATTTATGTCCTGCTAGAGCTACAATTTTGTGGAACTCTATAGGACTCTAGTGGGGAAGCGTAGACTCCTAGACAACTCCTTCTTCAGTTTAATCCAACCCATTCTGCAGACTCACAAAGCACAGCACAAGTAAAATCAGCTAGAATAATTCACATTTAATATAAGTCTATGATATTAGAGCAATGAGGTCCTCCAAAGAGCAAGGCTGAGCTACGTGTGGGAGAGATTACGAATAAGGGCAAATCCCCAAGCTGGACAAAGGGTGTCTCAAAGAGCTGCAATGGGCTCCAGTGCTTGGGGTACATGGAGGTAGGCAGGGAGGGAGCAGCTCACTCACGTGTGAAGCTGGCAGTTGTGGGAGGATTGAGGCTGTCGCAGCTGTCAGCGCTGTCACTGCTGGAGATCTCATCATCGGAGTTGGAAACTGATGAACCCACATCCACATCATCAAACTTCCTCTTGAGACCCGAGCCCGTGAATGCATCCATTGGTTTCAAAGGGGTTTCCTTGGGGAACCCACCACGTTGGCCCCAAAGCCCCTGCTCACCACCAGTCAGCCAGGTGCATTAGGATTCTGCCCAGGGGAAAAGAGGAATCAGCACTCCTGTCCTAAGACAGACCCCTCCCAAGTCTATACACACGGCTCTCCAACTGAAGAAAGCACCCGAGCTAGCACTGATGTCTGCTCTCTAGAAACAACGTCATCTCTCTCCAGCCAGCACTCTCCTACTTCTGTCTCTCCCCAGCCCTCCAGTCTCAGTCACTCTTAGGATAATGAGATGACTAGCGGCAGCACCTTCCCAGTGGAGTGAAGGCCTTTGCTTCCAAGCCGGCTGGCCTCTAGGCTTCATTAGCCCTGGGGTAACAGTTGCTGCTCTTCTGCTCACCCAGGAGAGCTCTCCACGGGGTCAGCAGGAGGGACTGGGGATCAAAGGCAGAATTAGGCTGTGCCTAAACCTAGACTAGATCCAATTATTATTCCTAGTGGAAATATAGCCTGGCATTTCCTAAAGCGTATCCATTAAATAAACTAGTTCCATAGATATTAATAGCTTTTACATGGAAATGGAACCGCTGTGTCAAAATACTTTAGAAAACTGCTTATGGAAGACCTTTTAGAGGCTTTTAATATGCTAATGAACCTGGTGAAGGGTGGGAGGAAATAGAATGCAGCGTTTTGCACCCATGATTAAGGAACCCTTTGTTTCTAGAGCATCTTGGTGGGGGGCAAATGATCCTGGGAACACACTTCGGGAAATACTGCTCTAGGCTTTCAATTTCAAAGTACATTGGCAGTCAGGGAAATGCTTTACCCAGATCTTCACAAATGTAAAGTGTCTCACCAGCCTCCTAAAAAGGTCAAATTGGGTTCTAAAGAATGGACTGAAGATTAGAATCTGCACTGGCTTCAAAACCCAGACTCTTTCCCAATCGCCTACTGCTCCATAAAATAGGGCTCAGCTGACCTACCATCATCCTCTGTGCAAGGAAGACGTAGCTTTACAATCTTTGCCCTCTAATAAAGAAACCAGCAAGGGCACAACAAACAGCAGAAGGAGTGACAATTTATTCTGGTTACATTGACATGGCAGGCAGTGTTTTCAACATGCTGCCACTCAACCAAGGAATCTGGGATATTCCATTTCCCAGGTACAAATCTTTCTCCTCCATCTTTGGACTTAAATTCCCAAGGATATGAATCTGCTCAGCAGAAACGCTGTCAAAGCTGGAGCCACAAGTGATGATCTGAAACCTCCCTGCTTTTGCCTCAGTAATGCCAGAATCTCCCCAGACTATGATCTCACTAGTTGCTAATTATGCAGCAGGAATAACAACACTGCCCAGAAAGCCAGGGCTGCATTACTGCAGAGCAGCTACCCAGAATATACTGTGGTGTCAAGAGATGCCTGCTACAGAGCTGTTTTTCTGGACTGTCTCTTGGAAGCGATTTGCCTGCTCTTGGGTCAGCTCTACACAGTCAACCAGACCTAATAAGTACTTTAGGAACTTCCTAATTTATCTAGCCAAATCTCATCAAAATTCTGCATTCAAGTCACAAGATGCACCTAAGAAACCTGTCATCATAGGTCTCAGAAAAGCACATTCCTGAAATAAACTGGCCAGAAAGAAAATAATCAAGCACTAGATAAGAATTGTAATTAAATTTAAAAATGAAACCAAAGTATCAATTTTGTTCTTCAGGTTACTGATCTTACCATCAGAGGTCACATTCCTAGGACATGGGTAAGAATGGAGACAGCCAAGGACTTTTATGGGTTAAGATTTCAGCTGGGCTTAAAGATACCTATTAACTAACAAATTTCTCATTCCATTCTATTACTGGGGGAGGGGAGACCTTTGCTATTGAGTACATATGTGGGTGGAATAAAAAAAATAAAAGAATGTTGACCACTGAATTTAATATTTCCTCCCCACTTAAAAATCTTATCGACCACATGAAAAAGCAGACTGAGCTCAAAATCCTTCTCAGAAAGGACGTAAGTCTGGCTTCAGTTTTAACTAAGATCCAGTTAGTGTTGCTACTAGGAAGTGCCTTTTTCCTCAGCCTGGAAGCACTCGGGGATTGACAACTGGAAGCAAATGTGCACCCTGTCCTTTGTTCAGGTGTCCCTTTGCTTCTGGTAGTGTGGTTGCCTTTGAATATTTCCTGCGGGAGGCTGGGTCTGGTCCAAGATCATCTTTTACTATGAGGATTCTCCACTGTCTTAACCCAGGTACCCTCAGGGTATCCCTTCTCTTCAGGTCACTTTTTGTGCACTCTCTTGCAGCCAGGATTGCAGGCTGCTTGTTCTATTCTCTTTCTCTCTTTTTTCTACGTCTTCCTCACTTCCACTTCTGGAGTAAAGGTTTCTGGGCAATGACAAGAGGCAGGTAAGAAAGTAGAAAAAAGATGTGAAACCTAGAAAAAAAGTATTTTCCTTAAAATGTCTGAATGGCTATATATGTAAATAATGTCCATATTGACTGAGCTCTCTTTACCCTATCCAGGATGTTAGCATCATTTTTTCTGCCATTAACCCATTCTTAAAAAAAAAAAAAAAAAAAAATCCAACGATTCTGTCCTGACAACCAATATAAGTTTAAATTTCAACCCAGCTCTCCTCATCCAACTCTCTGGTGTGAACTTGACTTGTTAGATAAAGATGTCCACTGGGCACCAAGAAACCTCCCATCCACTTCCACTGTGGCCTGAAGAAATCTTCCTCTGAAATAGCAACAACAAGAATGGGTTCCACTTTCCAGTTCATCAATTCAACTTCCTTTCAAACCACAATTAGAAGTCAGTCATTCCCACTTCTCTCAACTATTTATTCATTGGCAGAGGATCAGTGCTTATGTTCGAGAAAAACACTTCTAAGTTATACTCCAAGCACTTAAACCCATACAGAAATAAACACGATGAGACTGGAAATGCAGGTCATAACTGACAGTTAACTGTCAAAATGACGAACTCAAACAACAAATGCTTTTGGAGAAAATAATGCAAACCTCTATAAAAGCTTTTATGCCAGTAAAATGAAAGGTCAACTGACCCTTTCTAGCTACATGTCTTTCTGTCTTTTCTCAAGTGTTTCTACTAGTTGAACATTTCCCAAAGGTACATGAAATAATTTAGATCCATAGTATATAGAAGTTTTTAGGCTAGCACCAAATAAAATAGATCTATATCATATCTGTACTTTAGTATTAGACTTAAGCCTTTTCAGGCCTATGTGGATTCCTATAACCACCCCCAAAAACAAAAGCCCAAATACGTGAGACTAGCAGAAAAGGAACTGCCCCTCCCCCCAATTTTGTGGATGCAGAATGTATTGACAAAGTTTAGGTAATGAAAGCCTCTCTCATAAATGAGTCCAAAATAAGACAAGGTACATCTCACAGGGGAAGGCCTCTCTACTCAAGTGAAACCCAACCTGCTAAAGGTCAAGGGCCAAAAATCTCTAGTAAGATCGTCAGTGCTACCAGCTGTAGGGTTAGAGGAAGGCAGGCTTGCTGCTAAGTGTCAGGATCAACCTAAATAAGATGACAGGTCCTGTTTCTCCTTTTACAAAACACTGTGAGTTGCTTCTCAAATACTATGAATTTCGTGGATCCATGTGTCCGTGTGATTACCAGGATCGTGAACTTACAAAGTGCTCAAGTGAAAACATCTTGTTTAAACTAGGTATTTCAGGGAAGCCCCCCTCCATCCGTCACTCCCTGGTTTTTATCCCTTCACTGACACAAGGTTAGAATTTGGCTTTCCATGTTTAACCTCCCATCGTATGAAGGACATGAGATCTTTGTGGTAGAAATGGAACATGATGCTGCAGGAGCCATTAACTCTCAAGGATATCCAGTCATTTATAAATCTGGCACACACCAACATCCTCCTGGCTTTGGACATTTGCAAAATGGAAAGTCAGTAAAGAAAAGGAAAATCTGAATCAACTATGGATTTACCTTGAACTGAAAACTGCAGGACAAGGGGACACTGTGTCTCTTAGGGATAACTTCTAACGTTTCATACTGAAGAACGGTTTGTGTGTCACACTGCCACTCTAAACCCCTTTAAAAGGATGAATCAAGACCATGGCACTAAAAGGAATGGATGGCAGTCAGCTGCGTGTTTGGGCCTGTGAAAAAAGATCAAGCTAGCAACCAGGGAAAGTGATGCTTTCGTTTTCCCACACAACGCCAGAAAAAATGGGAGACATCAGGAACCTGGGTTGAAAGGACATGTCAAGTCACCAGTTCCCCTTAACGGACACCCCCGCTGAACCCTTCAGCTCCGGGGCACCTTTCCTGATTCCTGCTAACCTTCCCGCTCATTCCAATCGTCTGCAGCCCCTACCCGGTTTCCCATCCCTTCCTGCCTGCTACTCACAAATTCCCAACCACTCCTCCCACATTTTCCTCTATTTCCCCCCTCCCCTTCCTTCACTTCCCTCCATCGTACATCATCTCCACTCCATTCCGAACTCAACCCGCATCCGAATTCCTGCCGGCTTCTAAGCCCGCCCGTCGGTCTCACTCAAGCTGCCCCCGCAGTCCGGGCCCGCGTCCTCCGTGCCCCTCGCTCCCACGCCTCTCCCGACTCCTTCCCTTCCCAGCGGCGCCCTAGCTCCCCGCCCCCCCCGCCGACCGCTCCCGTTCGTGGCTCCCTCATTTCTGACCCCTCCATCCCCGCGGCTCTGGGTTGACCACTCCTCCACAGCTGCCGGGAGGCCGATCCCGAGAAAGGACAAGGCGGCACCCTCCGCCCCGCACCCCCAGGCCCATTACCGGCTCCGCCGCAGCTGCCTCCTCCTGTGATGGTCTCTGCCGCCCCCGCTGCCGCCGCCGTCGCCGCCCTAGCCCGAGTGGGAAGGAGGGAGGAGAGAGCGAGTCCCGGGGCCGCGGAGACGGTCTGGGAGTTCCCAAGGCGGCAGGGCGGGGAGAGACGGTGGGTGGGCAGGTCGGCCGGCAGGCGGCGGAGGACGGGCGGCGCCGGCAACTCGGGCGCCCCCGGCAGCAGCCGCCCAGAACCGCCCCGGCTCCGGCTAACAATAGGCTTTGGCCGCAGCGCTCAGGGTCTTATAGGCGCCGGCACGTCCGGACCGAGCCCCGGGGCAGGCTGGGAAATGGAGTCTACGTGCCGGCCCCACGCCCAGCGGCATGCCGGGAGTTGGAGGCGGCTACCAGCGCAAAGCCGAAACTCGCCCGCAAACAGGCTCAGGAGGCTGTGAGTCCGCAGCAGCGGACCCTGGGAAAGCAAGCGAGTTGACGCCACAGCAGCCTTTTGAAGAGGAAAAGCGGAGACCCTCAGCTACAGATCTTCGGTGACTAAACAAATTGTCTTCTATAATTCCCCTTTTCCTTTCGCCAGGCCCACACTCCCATGCCTAAGGAACTTAATCCCCCTTATCCTTGCTCAGGGGATCTAAGTCTTAAGCAGCATGACGTGCTGCAGCCTGCCCAAGGTATAAAGAAAATACAAGCAATGCAGAGTAATCTCAGTATGTATTGATGGATTGTTTTCCTTCCAGAAATTTCTTACATGACTTCTGATCTTCACAACTGTGCAATCCATTTTCAAAACGGGAAAAAGACTCAGAAATCAGAAGTTGTTACGTCTAGAGTCTCTTATTCACCATATTTCATTGTCTTGATAGCATCACTAGGTAAGTTATTATAATGGTGCCAGTTCGCCCCTTACTTCCCCGTGCCTTGGCTTCCTCATCTGCAAAATGGGGATAAAAGTATGTATCTCATAGGGTTTTGTGGAGATTAAATAGTTAGTAGTATAAAATGTTCGCAACGCAGTGCAATGTGTTTTTCCTGGCCACACAGAAATCAAAAAGGAAGAGAAGACCCCAGACTCTGTAGAATCAGCGGGCTGAGTAACAAAAAAAGCAGCCTAAAGGCCATGCTGGGTAGGCTAAAAGTGTTTCATATGCCTACACATCTAGAATTTGAGCAGTCATAGAAATCTGTAAGAGTACCATCAGCCTCAATGTCCAAGCTTTGTTGGTTAATGACACCAAACTAGAAGACAGCCAAAGCAAAGTTAGGCACATCCTTTGAGGAGACAGCAGAATCCAATTTGGCAGTAATCTCTAGATCAGTCAAAAAGATCATCTGGACTTACAAACATCCCAACTACTTATCACAGAGTCACTTATTCACCATATTTCATTGTCTTGATAGAATCACTAGGTAAGTTAAGCTTAAGTGCAGTAGAACAGAAGATACAAGGAAAAGTGAAAAGAAATGCTAATATTATTAATATGTAAATTATAACAATGGACATCTAATTCTAAATGTGACTGCTTTGTTCCAGACCATGCATAATTCATGCATGGGTGTGTTTTAGGGACAAAAAAGTCAAGTAGGAAGAAAAGACAGATGATCAAGAACAGATGAAGATGAAAACCAAAGGTCAGATTTTATGTCCTGGGCAGTGTTTATACGTCTGTCTTGCAGTCTTGTCTACATGTAAAGGTGATCTTGTAGTCAATAGTATCCTAAACTTATTAAGCAACTGAATAAGTATATTACGTACAAAATAAAACTGCTTTATACTCATTATCCTTTGTAATCTCCCTAACAACCCTATGAATTAAGCATTATCTCCTTTTTAAGATGAGAAGGTTAAGGTTTAAGAGATTATATTGTCCAAGGTCACATCCAGGAAGAGCAAGATCTGGGATTTGAACAGTGGCTTATCTGACACCAAAGTATGTACTGCATCAACTACTCTTTACCAAACAAAAGATAAAGAGTACACTCTCCAGGGAGGTTGAAAATGAATAGATCAGAGGATACTATGTGCTGAGCTTCTTAGAGAAAAAGAGTTAAGTAAAATCTAAGCCATTGCATGTACTTCCCTGGTGGTCCAGTGGTTAAGAATCCCCCTGCCAATGCAGGGGACATGGGTTCGATCCCTGGTCAGGGAACTAAGATCCCTCGTGCCGTGGGGCAGCTAAACCTGCATGCCACAACTAATGAGCCTGCATGCCACAACTAGAGAGAAGCCTGTGCACTGCAAGGAAGAGCCCACACGCCGCAATGAAAGATCCCACCTGCCACAACTAAGACCCGATGCAGCCAAAAAATAAATAAATATTTAAAAAAATTTTTTTAAAAATCTAAGCCATTGTATTTGTTTTTCTGATAGGGAATTCGTAGATTTAGCCCTGAAGTTGTATGTTACTTTACTAATTTACATTTAATTAGAATCCAGATCTAGAGAGACAGGCACCTCTTTGTGACTAATTCCACACTAACCGAAAGAGATCAATAGAGCAAATCTGGGAAAAAGACGGGGCCACAGCAATTTCAGAGCACAAAAAATCGAAGAAGCTGTGTGTTTTATCAAGGAAGGTTTCAAAAAAAGACACACAAATTTATCTATATATGTGCATAACACACACAAAAACCCTATTAAAAAAGCAAAATAACAAACAGGTTTGAGGGGGTAGAGTGCAAGGGTGAGTTTAGAGAGGTCAAGCTTAATAAGCTTAAAAAAGGTGAATGAAAGTCTGAAGTAAAGTTATAAAGATGTCTAGGGAAAGATATTAACTAAACCCTTAAATGAAAAATTAGACATTAGAACTCAGAAAGAGGGGATTCCCTGGCGGTCCAGTGGTTAGGACTCCGTGCTCTCACTGCCAAGGGGCTGGGTTCAATTCCTGGTCGGGGAACTAAGATCCCACAAGCCACACAGCACAGCCAAAAAAAAAGGAAGAAAACAGGAATCTGTAGTGATTAAAATGAGGAATGTGTATCTCATCTTATGCAAATATATGAAAACACAGATTTACAAGATAAACTGGTTATTACTCATGTCCCAAAAGATCCCATATAATACAAAATAGTACAATACAATAATACAATAGTGTTTTTTAAATAGCAAGTTCCTTTATAAAATTGACTTTAATCCAACTGAAAAATTTAATTCATATACAACTTTTAAATCTCTGAATTTGAGAATGCAAATGCTAGACTTCGTTGCAATTTCCAAATTAATTTGTTGAACAGGCCAGAATTCATAAGGAACAATACAGAGGAGATCTGGAAGTGAAGAGGAAAGATGCGGAAAAAAGAAGGAAGTAGAAATAGATGGAAGTTCAAGGTCAAAGGCAAAATACAAAGTCATTAAAGAAGCATAGAGGAGAAATAAAGTATTAACAAAACAGAAAACAAGTGCTGATGGCATTAACCTCACATCACATAGGGCATCTTTCTTCCTTATTTAAGTCTTGGAGTTTGTATAATGAAACAATAATTTAATCACAAACTAAAAATAAATATTCTAGCAGGAAAAGCTTTAGCTCATGACTAAGAAAACAGAGCATTTTTAGGAGAAGCAGAAGAATGAAGCAGGATTACTTTATACGAACTAGTATATAAAAAGATGCAGCTAGGTGGGGCATTTGTGCCATTCCTGCTGAGACTTGGGAGTTCTCATAACAGAGCAGCAGAGGCCATAACAGATCAAATTCCCATAGGGGAACCATCCATGGCCAAGTAAGACAACTAAAGATTCAGAAAAATGATAAAAAGGCTCAACTGCAGCTCTCTGGTTCCAAGTTATCTGGAATTGTTAGGTATTGGCCAGAGAAAAAAGCTTCAGCGAAGGAGGAGAAACTCGGTCTTGTTTTCAAATATTTGCACCTGAAATTTGTGTTACTTTCAAAACTGAATGCTGAAGCTTCAGTCAATCCTTCACGGTAGTTTGAAGATAGCCCAAATGTCTGCAGCAACCCTATATGAAAGACATTCTCAGGAGACTTGGAGATACAAAGGGTTTTCAGAACACTCTTTCATTAGGCCTAAATGAGAAATGGCGAGGCTCATTATGTCAAGCCTTCTTCACTTGCCATGCTCCTCCAACTCACAGTGGTGAGATCATGCCCTGCCCCTCACAGCGTACCCAGTGCCTGACAGTGCCTGACTTCCAGGAATCACGTCTGTCCCCTCAAGAGAACCTCACCACCTCAGGTCTTTCAGACTCTACTTACTTGTCTTGTATCTGTCGTACTGTAATCTCTTTCCAGACAAGATGACCACCCCCATTTCCCCTCCCTTTAAGTGGCATCTTAAATAAATCATATATTTGGGCAAACATTCTTATTATTGGGGCATAATATTGGACAATCTTATTACTTAATAGCCACATTTTACGTAGTGACTGGTATTCAGTCCTTAAGAGTTCTGCAGTGACCCTTTTACTTCCCAATGACTCCCTTTTAACTATCAAGTCTTTACACAATAGATTCTTCTAGATGGAACCTATTATACTTCAAGGAAACAGTACAGACAATACTAAGTTAAACAGGATGCTACTCCACTTCTCAGGAGGGCCTAAAATCTAACCATTCTCCTTCTCATATACCCTCACCCTAATGGAAACATTAAACCATCTCCTTTATTTTAAGTATCAACCATCGCATGGTTATTTAAAGAGGTAAAATCCAGCAAATTTTACTTTTAGGAATATATCTTAGAGATACACGCAAAAAACTTAGGAGAATACATGTTTAAATGGGCTTAACCTAAATGGCATCCGTAAGGAATCGCCATTTTTTTCCCCAAAAGAATGATGTCAAACTATAAATCCTAACATAGAAAGATGTTCAGGATATATTAAACATAAAAAGAAAAGTGCAGATCATTAGTACTACATGAGCCCATCTGGTGTGTGTGTGTGTGTGTGTGTGTGTGTGTGTGTGTGTGTGTGTGTGTGTGTGTGTGTGTGTGTGAAAGAGAGAAACTTTTTTGCAATGGCTACCTCTATAGAGTGGGACAAGGAGATAAGTTATACCTTTCTTTATTTGAATTTATCACTTTGTGTATTACTTTCATCATGAAAAAGCTAGTTTAAAATTTTCATTTAACTGCAAGGATCAATAGTGAACAAATGCAATTTTTTAAAGCAAGTTGAGTAATTACAGTGTTCTATCACTACACCAATTCTTACCAATTATATGGCATTAGCACTATAAATATTTGTTTGAAGCTAAAGAAAGCCCAAGAGATTTTCTAGTTAATCTGAGGATCTATGATTACAAACTTCCATAAATTCATTTCTATATAAATTTGAAAACTACTCTTAAAAAACCCTCTATCTCCAAGTAAAAATTAGTAAGTGTAAATTTATAGTAAATATATTAATAGAATTCTGTGTATCATTTACAGTAAACAAGAGTCACAGATGCAGATTTAGAAGGGACCGTAAAAGTCCAACCCTCCCAGCCTAACATTCAGAAAGAACTGGAATAAATAAATAAATAAAAATAAAAAACAGCAGCCTGCTGGGGAGAGAGCTGACTTCCCCGAGCTGAGAACCAGTCCTATGAACATAATACAATTAGAAATGTCCCCCCAGAATGGGGACATCTGGTAATCAGTCACTAAAAAAGTATTTTGGCCTAATATGTCAAGTTGTCCAGGTCGATTTTAAACAAGTCATTTGACTTAATTTTCTGGTTTCAAAATTTTCAATTTCTTTCAAACCAAAAGAAAACAGACCATGTTGAAGGTGGATTTTAATGAACGAAAATCTCTGTATAAAAACATTTAAACTTTATCAAATGCTTTAAAAATACACACACACACAGATTCAAATCCAATACAGAATCTTTTGAACATTATCATTTTTCACCTCAGCATAACACGTAGAGGGATTTCTGGATAAAACTTTACATGTGAAAAAAGACCCATAGTCTTACACATGCACACACACAAGAGCACACAATCACAATCAGGAAGAACTAAAGTATATGGTAAGAATGCAAACAGGATGGGAATGAATTTCTTGTAAAGCTTATATAAAAGAACGCTACATGAGTAAAAGAACTTTCTATACCAAGAGAAGATGCAGAGAGGGGAAAGAGAAAGCAGAGGTTAGTCTAACTCATTAATAGTTTGAGAAGGTCATTCAAGAACAGTGAATTTGGGGAGTTACAGATAATCCCTAGTTTTCACCACCTCAAATTCTGTGAATCTGGTAACTGATGATGCTTTGAAAGTGTCTATGTTTTCATTTTTTTGTAGGTCTTGATTTGTTCATCATTATTTAGGTGTGGTTTGTCCCTTTTGGTGTTAATTCCTCAGTTCTCGCTCAGTGTTAGATCCAATTCACCAGAAGAGCCACAGTAGGAAACGGTGGCAAGCACAGAGGACTGCAAGGGTGGCAGTCACGGATGGCTGTTAATAAGAGCCAGACGGCCTGGGTTTGCATTTCAGTGTCACTAGCTGCTAGCTGCCTGTTACTCAGCAAGCTCCTCGGCCACTCTGTCTCCATTTCCTCATCTTCAATTAGGGATCATTATTACCTACTTCATATAGGGCTATTAAGAGGATTTAAACAAGGTAATCTATTTAAAGAATTTATCACACTGCCTCACACAACTAAATGTGCAATAAATGTTACCTAAAATTACTATTAGTCATAGAATTACAGGGGAATCAAAAGAAGAATTTTCTTCTTTCTCCATATTTCTCTTTAATGAGGTTTTTCAGGGGCAAAAAAGGTTGAGGATCTAGTCTTATGAATATAGATGTTTGCTTTTATGTTAGAAAAAAAAATTACATGGCTCCATATCACAAAATTTAACATCTTTCCATTAAACATCACACAATTCTCATCATCATTATGCCCTACACACACCCTAAATGATGTGGAGTTTTCTATTGATATTCAACAACAATAGGGTCCAGAAATTTTAAATAAGAAATCGTTGCAGAAATGCATGTTGGGCAGTAATCTGTGGGTGCCCTAAGAGCCTGGGCCAACAGATGCCTGGGATTCTGCCTCCAAGGCCTGGACACAGTCAGATGGGTCAGGTTCTTGCAGCCCTTCAGAGCTCCATTTGCAAGACCCCCTTCGAGAGGGGAGTTCCCATAGGCGAAAGCAGCAGCAGCCACTGAGGACGGAATGCCCCACACCTACTTCAGTATGATATGATAGCTATCATTGGTTTCTGCTGTAAAAAAAAAAAAAAAAGAAAAAAGAAAAAAGAATAATCTTTAGTTACCTCTAAAACACAGCAGGAGAAAAATATATGTGGTAAGGTTCTTTAGAGAAAGAAAAAACAGAAGGACAGAGGGCAGTATACTTAATTATCACAGAATACTTGTAATAAACATGCATTATAAGAACAGCATGCCTCCGTTTCATCCTTTGTCCATGGAAGGTGGAAGAAGATGGCAGGAAGTCATCAGTTACACTGTCTACTCTAATAATGGCAAGAAGCCAATTCATAAAAAGGAACAATCTCTAATAATGTCACTTTCTTTACCTCAAATACGGCAGTTAATACTTTCCCTCTCTCCTCAAAGTACTATTAAAAAAACCCTCAAACTCCTTCGAGAAAGGCATTTGCCTTACTACTTCATTACCTTTCATTGTGTCCAGAATAAAACAGGCTTCTTCCTGAAAGTTCTGTATCATCTGAAAAAAGCAAGAAGTTTTGCTGATTATTAAAACCTTGGTTTGCTATATTTATTTTTTATTTATTTATTTTTTTTTGCGGTATGCGGGCCTCTCACTGCTGTGGCCTCTCCGGTTGCGGAGCACAGGCTCCAGACGCGCAGGCCCAGCGGCCATGGCTCACGGGCCCAGCCGCTCCGCGGCATGTGGGACCCTCCCGGACCGGGGCACGAACCCGCGTCCCCTGCATCGGCAGGCGGACTCCCAACCACCGCGCCACCAGGGAAGCCCTGCTATATTTATTTTGCCTGTGTGTTTATTATACTAGATGTAAGTGAAGAATAATCCTTTGTTTTGTTTTCTCTCCTATTTAGTTTTCAAAAGCTTTCAAAGCTAAGCATTCTAAAACTGCTTTCTTAAAATTCGAGTGTGCATTTTCTTGGGCTAACCCCAAGACTTTCCAAGGGGCACACAGATACAGATAGGCCCATATGGGAGGAATTAAACTTCCATATCTGTTCTTTCCTAAAACCATCTGAGAACCTCTTCAGTTTTCCTTTCCCACTTCCCTTCTCAAACTACCTTTTCCCATTTTATAAAATAAAGGCAAGAGTTTCACCTTCCTGAAATCCTATGAAGATGCACTGCCCTGGAGTATAAAAGCCCCCAGGATGCAGAAGTGTAATTGCAAACGGAAACGCAAATGACTGGGTAATAAAGTCTTATTTTCAATTCTTTCCTTTCACCAGAATTGAAGTGATCTAATCACAAATTGTCAAATGACAGATGATTCAAAATAATTTTTGATAATATCACTATGCAATTTTTGGCACATAACTCAGAAGTTAAAAAAAAAAAATCCAGCAATGCTGTTACAGCAAACTCCATCCATTCCTGTCTATCAATTTATATGGAACAGATTCCACAGCACTTATATCTAGGGGAAAAAAAATGGATGGAATTGATGCTGAACTCTATTTCATTCTAGCAATCAATAGGCAGTATGTATCTATCGATGAATTAATTGTCTGTGGGAGGGAGGGTAAGGAATCGAGTAATCTCATCCATCTCATTAATAGACACACTTTTATTGTATTTTATTTTATTTATTTATTTTTGGCCACACCGTACGGCTTGCAGGATCTCAGTTCCCTGACCGGGGATTGAACCCCCAGGCCCTGGCACTGAAAGCTGAGAATCCTAACCACTAGGCTACCAGGGAACTCCCTAGATGCACTAATGCATTAATAAATTTTTTCTTAATGTTTAATAATTACTTATCAAAACATATAATACATTTATGTTATTTTAATCCATTGTATAATTATGGTGATAATTCTATTCAGAAGAGATTTTTTTACTTTTATTGAAGCAAATTTTTGTTTTAAAGAAATATGGTAGGATAATTAATAAAAGATATTCAAGCATAAAGGTAGGTTATGGTAAGATGAAATTCTGTGGGGGAAGTGAATGAAAATATGAGTTTAACGAAGCAGAGAAATGATATAAAAATTCTGTTAAAAAAGTATATTCATGTATTTTTTTAAACAGAGGACAGTATTAAATTACTCTTGTATTTAGGTTACACGGAATATAGCTAGAGTAGTGAAGTAATCACTTCATTTTTAAATGTCATATAATATGCCCAGAAATGACATCTTTTGCAACTATTTAAACTTAAAACAAAAAATTTTAAGTCAACCTAAAAACGTGCAAGGGGATACACAGTTTTAAAACATCATTGTAGGAGGTAAGCAAACAAAAACATTTGAAAACCTCGTCTTAGAAAACAGAGCACTCTGCCCCAGTAGAATGGTTCCTGCTCCTGTCATCTGCCCAGACAAATCACTGTCGTCTGGTGATTCAGCTGTGCTGAAAATCTACCTCGTCACTAATGAGCACATGGATTCCTGTGGGCCCCTGCTTGTAGATCTGGCTGATCTGGCAAGGGGAAATGCTGAAAAGCTGAGCGATTTTTTCTGTCAGTTCAACAGCTGTCAGTTCTTCTAGGTAGATGGCATGGTAAACTGCAAAAAGGAGAAAGCAAAGGCAGTCAGTACAGAGTGTCTCTGGTCTTAAATGTAATCTGATCACTAGGAATGCCCACTTTCCTGAAGGACTCAGAGGCAGACTGCCTGAATTGAAATGCCAGCTCAACCACTCGCTAGCTGTGTGTGACCTGGGGCAAGTTACTTAACATCCCTAAGCCTCATCTTCCTCATCGAAATGTTGGCAAGAACAATAAACTCTACTGCAAAGAGGAAACACCGGTTGTAAAAATTAAAACATGTAAACGTGCTGAGAATAGTGCCTGGCATAATATATTAGGAACTCAATAAACATTAGCAATTACCATTCCTTCTAGCAAATGCTGAATCTGCTGTTTGATAAATTCCCATCACACATGCTCATAAGTCATCTCTTCATTTTTCTTCATATCTGTCCTGGCCTGTGCAGAACGACCTACCGAAGAAAGTACCATTTGAGTCTCCATCCTCATGCTTCTGCTGCTGTTGCTGCTGCTGTTGCTGCTGCTCCCTCAGCTGCAAGGATTCCTGACAAACGTAAATGGTTAGCCTTGGGCGCACCATCCTAAGGAGGAAAAAAGAAAGCTGTTACTCTTTCATGGTGAGCACATTTTAAGGAAGAACTTGTGTGTCTACATTTTAGCTCCCCACTGGCGTGTGTGTGTGTGTGTGTGTGTGTGTGTGCGTGCGCGCGCGCGCGCGCGCACGCGTGCATGCGCGCGTTTTAACTGAATTCATTCCAACAGAAGCCCTCATATAAACCTCTGGTTTTCCTTGAAAAATCAGATCTGGTGATCCAAGGCCCCCATTCTTACAAAACACCCAATCAGCTGTTCTACTTGCGTGGTGCATGCATTCTTCAGTACCCCCCAGACTTGACTGTCACTCATTTACATGTGGTCTCTGTAGTCATTTGAGTTTGTAACCTTTGATGTAAAGGTTAGAAAGATTCAAAATGTGTGAGCCACTGTTTTGTGGGTCAGTTCAAGACATACCTTCTATTGATACTTAAAAGTACCAACAGGATAAACTAGAAAATCTTATTTCCCTCATTATCTTCTCCTAAGCGTCTTTAGCCTTCTTTCTGTTCTTTCTTCTTAGACAACAATATTGAATTACCTCTTGCTCTGAGCATCTTATTCCTTCCTATTTCTAAATGCTCTGTAGGTAATACTTTTTTTTTTAAATAAATTTATTTATTTTTGGCTGTGTTGGGTTTTCACTGCTGCGCGCGGGCTTTCTCCAGTTGCGGTGAGCATGGGCTACTCTTCGTTGCAGTGTGCGGGTTTCTCATTGTGGTGGCTTCTCATTGCGGAGCATGGGCTCTAGGCACGCGGGCTTCAGTAGTTGCGGCACGCGGGCTCAGTAGTTGTGGCTCACGGGCTCTAGAGCACAGGCTCAGTAATTGTGGCACACGAGCTTAGCTGCTCCGCAGCATGTGGGATCTTCCCAGACCAGGGCTCAAACCCGTGTCCCCTGCATTGGCAGGCTGATTCTCAACCACTGCACCACCAGGGAAGCTCCTCTGTAGGTAATACTTTTAAAAATGAAAGATCCATTCTTTTCCTCCCAGTCATCAACCCTTTGAATTTCACCTCTTTCCTTAAAAGTTTCCAACTTGGGCCTCCCTGGTGGCGCAGTGGTTGAGAATCTGCCTGCCAATGCAGGGAACACGGGTTCGAGCCCTGGTCTGGGAAGATCCCACATGCCACGGAGCAACTAGGCCCGTGAGCCACAACTGCTGAGCCTGCGCGTCTGGAGCCTGTGCTCCGCAACAAGAGAAGGCCGTGACAGTGAGAGGCCCGCGCACCGCGATGAAGAGTGGCCCCTGCTCGCCGCAACTAGAGAAAGCCCTCGCACAGAAACGAAGACCCAACACAGCCAAAATTAATAAATAAATTTATTTTTTAAAAAAAGTTTCCAACTTGATTCAATTATCTCTTGTAATATACACAAACACAAATACTTCACAATCTGTTTCATTATTTAGTCACTGATTTGGTTCTATGGCACTGACCTGTATGTTTTTTCCATCAATATTACTACTTCCTATTGTAAACTGTAAATCCCAAACAGAGACTAGAAGTTCCTCTGTATTACATGTAATATTTGTAAGCAGACACTTAAGCAATTCCTACCCAAACTTAAGAATAATCTCTTCTTTAGTAAAACTGAGTTCAGGACCTTTGCACCCACTGTTTCTTCTGCATAGAATGTTCTTCCCTCATGACTCCAAAGCTTCCATCCTTCTCATAACTCAGTTTAAATGCCCCCTCCTCAGAGAGGTCTTTCCTGACTATATTCTGTACTCTGTAGGAAACCACCTTATTTTTGTTTGTTTGTTTTGTTTTCCTTCAAAATACTTATCACTATTCAAAATACTTATAGTTTATAATCTTTCTCTCTCTCCCCATCAGAAAGCTCATCAATGTATCACCAAAGCCTAATGGCTCATAACAGGGACAACGGATATTTAACTGAATGAAAAATGGAATATCATGAGGACCTCCTTGGATCAAGTACAGGAAAAGATATTTTTCATCTTTATTTGGCACATAGCTGGCATTCAAAAAGAATGTTTCGACAAGATGTATTTAGCTGTACAAAAAGTATTGCGAAGAGTCCCTGAATCCAAATCCATTTGAAATCCAGCCCCACTGATATTTTACCACTAATTACATACCGGCCTTTCAATGCATTAAAAAGTCTGATTCCATCTGCAGGGCCACAGATTTGAATCACATCATCTCTAGTTAGCTTCAATAAATCTGCCCCTGGAATAAATATAAGAAAATGGGTGAAAACGGCAAAGATTCTCCTTGTTAATGACTTAAAATGGACTGTGTTACAACGACACCTCATTACTAGTATGCTACAGTCATAATCTCTTGCATGGCATATAAGGCCCTCCATGACCTGGCCCCTGCATCCTCTCTCACCTCAATTCCCACCCAATTAACTTATTCATTTAACCCTATGCTTTCATCATGCTGATCACGCCTAATGAGCAAGTTGTTCCTCCTGCCTGAAATATCCTTCCACTGTCTGACCACCAGATTCTTCCTCAGCCCTCAAGATTTACCTCACACATCACACATCACACATGTTCCTTCCACTGTCTGACCACCAGACTCTTCCTCAGCCCTCAAGATTTACCTCACGCATCACACATCACACATGTTCCCAAACTCCAGAGCCTTACACTTATCTATTGCATTACAACTATTTGTTTACCTTTTTCAGGGTTTTATTTTGATTTGGGTTTTCTTTGATACTAGATGGTGACTGATCAGGAAATATGCCTTATCCATTTGTGTATTCCTACCATACCTGGTACACAGAAGGTGCTAAATAAGAGTGGAATGTGCAAAGAGAACATAATATAGTGATAGCAAGGGGAAAATTTCCGACTACCTGCAATGCTCCTTGATAAAATATTTTATGGATAATATATTTTAAAGTATTATATAGAATAAATATTTTAAAATTAAAATGAGTTTAAACTAAGAGGTCTTTCTTTTTTGAGCATTTCACAGCACAGCTGCAGCTGGTGAGAAAGTCTGAAGGGTTCAATGAAATTCATTTAATCAGAAAAATGCATTAAGATCTCCCCCCTCTACACACAAAACAACACAGGGATACCAGGAGGCCCTGGAATGTAAAGGAAATCCCATGCTGGGGAAAACAAAAGGACAAGCAAATTTAACCTGAGAAGTTTGTAAAAAGCCTTGTGAATGTGGAAAAACGGTTTCGATGCAACCACTGCTGAGCCTCCTGAGGTGTGGTTGTTGGCAAGAGGTTCTGAAAGAGGGAAAGCATTTTTTTGGTAACTAAATAGACTCAACTTTAAAAAGGTAAATGTTACATCATTAGGTAACAACAGCCAAATACACCCACATTCAGACAGGCTGAGTTTGCTTGGAAGTTGTTTATACATCAGTCTTCTTTCTCTAACCATGCAAGATATCCATGGAATTCCATCCTTATCTTCCCCACTAGACTGAAAGTTCCTTAAATACAGCACAGTATCTGGTTCAGGCCAAAATTCAATAAATGTTTGCTTAGTGAATGAATAATACTCCCTAAAAGTTGGGCATTTCTACTGAATCACACAGTCACCAAAGTATTATTAGACATCAGACTATTAGACTATAATAACTGACATTTATATAACTTTAGACTTACATCTGTGACTGGAGGGGGTGGCTCTGGCTGGTGGTTTGGTGAACCATTTCTAAAGAAACATTTAAAATGAAAGGATGAGTTCATGACACACACTAGGGCTCATCGCCTCATTCTTCATCATCGTAAGTCTTAAGCTAGAGATTTAAGGGAATCTGTGCTATCTCATAAAACATTCCTACTCTTGGATCCAATACTTCTATTATCTATTATTTTAGCTCATCTTCACCTTCTTCCCCCAATTATCAAAGATTCATAATAATTAGGTGTTGGGATCATTCTTAATAAGTAACCAAACAGATTTTACTGTTTGCACAACTGTGTTTCAATTCCCAACGACCACTCTGATCAGGAAGTGAAATAACTTTAAGAGAAGCAGTAAGAGGGAGAAGGGAAAAACACAGAAAATTCATTCCCTGAATCACTAAAAACTGACCATAAATGCTGTTTCCTAATAGTGGGGAAAAGGGAATTCCCTGCAGGTCCAGAGGTTAGGACTCTGCGCTCTCACTGCCGAGGGCCGTAAGGGCAATGAAAAACTAAATCCCATAAGCCTTGTGGCGTGGCCAAAACAAACGAAATAAAATAAAATAAATAAATAATACAGGGGGAAAAAGGCTACATAAAAACTCTTTCAGTCTCTTTTGAAGATAACCCAAACCTCAGTTAATATATAAGTCCATCAAAGACTGACCAAATAGAAGGTCTTATTGATTTGGAAAGATTTTGTTTATGGAGACATAACGAAAGAATACATATTTAGGACAAACACAAGCCGATTTCCCAGACTTACCCTTCCCCAAGAGAAAAACTGTTATGGGAACTGTTGAAGCCAGGTGATGGGGAATTATTGACATATGTGATCTCGGGCCATGGAGAACACTAAAAACAAAGGACAACTTAGACACAGAAAGTACATTTGACTCTTTCTGTGTCAAAATTCCACAAAGATGTACTACTGTTACTCAAATGGCACATCTTTTTTTTTTTTTAATTTTATTGGAGTATAGTTGATTTACAATGTTGTATTAGTTTCAGGTATACAGCAAAGTGAATCAGTTATACATATACATATATCCACTCTTTTTAAGATTCTTTTCCCATATAGGCCATTACAGAATACTGAGTAGAGTTCCCTGTGCTATACAGTATGTCCTTATTAGTTATCTGTTTTTTACACAGTAGTGTGTATATGTCAATCCCAGTCTCCCAATTTATCCTTCCCCCAGCTTACCCCCTGGTAACCGTAAAGTTTGTTTTCTACATTTGTAACTCTATTTCTGTTTTGTAGATAAGTTCATTTGTCGAATAGCACATCTTGATTAGTAAATCTTAATTCCTCAGAGGCCCTCACAACTAAGAGGACAAGTAAGTTTTGACCAGACTGGAAGTGATGTTTCTTTTTTTTTAAATTGAAATATAATTGACATGAACATTATATTAGTTTTAGGTATACAACATAATGATATATGTATACAGTTGACCCTTGAACAACGCAGGTATTAGGAGCACCGTCTCCCCCTCCACAGTCAAAAATCCGGGTATAACTTGACAGTCAGCCCTTTGTATCTGCATCCTTGGATTCAATGAACTGCAAACCATGTAGTACGGTAGTACATATTTAGTGGGAAAAAAAATCTATGTATAAATGAACCCATGCAGTTCAAACCTGTGTTGTTCAAGGGTCAACTGTGTATCGCAAAATAATTGTATTTTTCTTTTAAGAGTAAAAAGTACTGATTGAAATTGTCACCAAAAGAAATCCTTTTACCTCTGTGAGTATAGTTGTCTCATAGGAAGGTTGATATTTCTCCTTCTCATGAGGCGTTCGTTTCTCCATTTTCTCCCTATCTGTTTTTTGTTTTCTGTCTGCACCTTTGGGCTAAAATGAGAAATATTTTGTTTCAAACTCACATACTCACCCTTCGACTCAACAATATTACTTCTACGAACTTAAAATAGTCACATGTGAAACAAAAAGGTATGTACAATGAGGTAAAGACAAGATCCATCATTACATCTAAGTCTGAAAATAGGATATTTAAATGTGTGATGGAGTTGAAAAAGAATGAGAGATCTATAGCTACAGACGTGGAAACATCTCTAAAGCACATAGTTAACTGAAAAAAACAAGCTTCAAAACAATTCATAAAATCCCATTTATGTTTCAAAGAAAAGAAAATATGTGTATATCTAGGTACCTGTGTATATAAGAGCACAGAAGGGAACTAGAAAGATACATATGAAATTATTGACAGTGGTCACCTCTGGGGAGAGGTTGGGGAGTCAGGGTAAGAGTGGTAAAGGGGGACTTCAGTGTCGTGCTCTGAATACTGCTGTATTAATGAATCTTTCGCAATGAGAAGGTATCTATCCATATGATATCCATATGATCCCTTTTCCAAGTTCCCCTTCTCCCATGACCATCCCTATTTAAATTTCTTTACCGGGCATATCAGTAATTATTTCAATAACTCTAATTTAGGCTGAGCTTTCATAGTTTTTGAAGATGGGACAAGCTGACGTTCTCACTTGGTGACTAATGTTGCAAATGAAGGACGAGAGGGAAAGTTCCAAGGGCCAGCACAGCGCCCAGGAGTACCTTGAAGACTTTGATCTGGCAGCTGGCTGAGTGTAAGTGCTCAGTATATTCCCCGTTCTCATTCTCCTTGAAGGTATCGATTTGTACTCGAAATGGCACTCCCTTCTCTCCACCATGTTTCCTCATAGTGAACTCTGTGCTAATACAATGCACCTGAAAAGAATGCAACATCCAGCCAGGTTTCAGTACTGTTAGCTAGCCAAACCAGTCAGCAACATTTTTGGGGCAACTACTAACAGCAGAACCTTTAAACACCTACAAAGAAACTTTTCCTCTCTTTTTGATCATGAAGAATTCACACTCTCATGAGGAAATGAGGAAAACTTAAACGATTTACAAATGCAAACAAAGTAAATGTACAGATCTAATGTTAACAAAAAGCTACTGTGAGGCATTCATTAATCGTTTCAGAAAAGACAGAGCTAACATAAAAGAGAAATGGTTTCTGTTAGTAAAACTTTCCTGAACTTTAAGGTAGATTTTAGAAAGCACAGGCACCATCCATGCTGGGAACACAGTAAATATGAAAGCTCACAAGCAATAGGAAGAAAAAGGTTTGCTAGGCTACTGCATAAAGTCCAAGATCTTGGTAATCTTAATAGTGGAATCTTGGTTGACCAAATACTAGCTTGGGTAAGTTATTTTCTCTAAGCCTCAAGGACTATTCTTACAACACAGGATTATTTTTGAAAGTCTTAAGTAAAATCATGTATAAAAAGTATTTACTTAACACGGTGACTACCTGATGAGAAGTGCTCAAACTATTGGTTATCATACAAATAAACTCTAACAAATAAGACTTTTCAAGCAATCTACCCAAAGGACATAATCAGATATGCAAATCAAATTCTAAGTATAAAGATGTTCAAAATAACTTCTTGGATAATAGTGAAAAATTAGAACATTCTCAAAGCTAAATAATTGTTAGGTAAGTACAGCCAAAGAATAAAATATTATGCAACCACTAGCAAGTATTTTTGAGAGAAACAAATAAATAAATTGGGGAAATTAGAAGAGCGATTCAGAAACTCCTCATTGCCTTCAGGCACATGTTGAGTAAGTCTGCACTTGTTGAGAGATTCAACCCTGTAAAGATTTCAAATTCAACATGTTTTATCCTTTAAGAACCAAACTGGTAGTAAGAGATCCTCTTCAAAACTGGAGCCCTATCTGCAGTGTCTTACCTGAATGAACACAGATGTCCTCTTTGCAGGGTCCCACAGGAACTCCACTGTATTTAGTTGGTTTGGATTAGCCCTAGGATCGATTATACCCACAGACATTGGGATATCTGAGAAACAAATGGTTATCATTGAACAATTCTGAGTGCTACTGGGTTTAAATAAGAAAGCACCGATTCTTATATTATTGGTCCCTAATTACCAAGATTTTTGTGTATCATACCTTAAACCTTTTTTTTGCCAATAAAAAGAGTTTGACTTGACCTAAAATTGACCTAAATACTTTCCTTTTGAGTATCTTTTTTCCATTTAAAAAAGTTTTTACAATAAGACAATTTAAAAGTAGTTTCCTTTTAATGTGCCAAAATTCTATTTAAAGATAGATTTAGTCTACACACTGGCTCTAGTGTCATGAAAAATTTAATTTACAATCTGCTTCACTTACAGTTTTAAGGTTAGTATTACTGCTAGAAGTAAACTAAGAGGATTGTCATAGAAGGATAAAGCAGAGTGTCTGAATAAAGGCAGAAAGTGTTGTTATCACAAATATTAAGTGGGGAAAATTTAACGTAACAATTGATGCTGACTTATGAAGTCATCAAAGAATCCTATAACAGAGTGAGACATCTTATTCTCAGGAGGGAAGAAAAATGAATGGGCTTTAGAACTTTGCTTTCCAGTCCATATGGCATATATTTAAATATCATTCCCTGACTTCTATTAATATTCAAACTGGGGGATAAGGCCAGGCTGATATTTATTATCATAACTATGCTATAAGTTTTCTACTGTTTTAGTATCAATGATTCAAACAAGAAAGCATTAAGTGGGTTCCACTCCACAGCATTAGCTACATTGGATTTATCCTAAAGCCAGTTTATCAAATATATATCAAGATATCTGTAGGAGAACCAGTGTTTTCTCAGATAAAAATAGTAGTACTTAGATTTCTTTAACAACTATGCTTACCAATAGGAGATGACAACCAATAAGAGATCAAAGACACAGATGCCAGAATTAAAAGTACATTCACGAAGAGAGGCTGCATGTGTGTTTGTAAAGATCCTTCCCTTTAGGATTTAAGAAAAAAAAACTCTTTTTTGTTTCATTCACTAGTTTGTTGTATTTTTTAGATTCCACATATAAGTGATATCATACAGCATTTGTCTTTCCCTATCTGACTTATTTCACTTAGCATAATGACATCCATGTCGCTGCAAATGGTAAAATTTCGTTTTTTTTATGGCTAATATTCCATTGTGTGTATATGTGTGTATAAATATATATATGTATGTAAGTGTGTGTGTATGTGTATATATATATCTCACATCTTTTTTATACATTTATCTGTTGATGGACACTTAGGTTGCTTCCATATCTTGGCAACTGTAAATAATGCTGCTATGAACACTGGGGTGCATGTATCTTTTTTGTTGCGGTACGCGGGCCTCTCACTATTGTGGCCTCTTCCATTGCGGAGCACAGGCTCCGGACGCACAGGCTCAGCGGCCATGGCTCACAGGCCCAGCCACTCCGCGGCATGTGGGATCTTCCTGGACTGGGGCACGAACCCGTATCCCCTGCATTAGCAGGCGGACTTTCAACCACTGCGCCACCAGGGAAGCCCCTGCATGTATCTTTTTGAATTGTTTTTGTTTCTTTTGGATATATACCCAGGAGTGGAATTGCTGGGTCATATGGTAGTTCTATTTTTAGTTTTTTGAGAAACCTCCATACTGTTTTCCATAGTGGCCGTACCAACTTACATTCCCACAACAGTGCACAAGGGTTCCCAAAAAGAAGGAAGTTGTGGCACATGCTACTATATGTATGAATCTTGAGGATTATGGTAACTGAAATAACCCAATCACAAAAAAGACAAACACTGAATGATTTCACTTATCTGAGGCACCTACAGTAGTCACATTGATACAGACAAAAAGTAGAATGGTGGTTACCAGGGACTGGGGAGCGGAGGGAATGGGAAGTTATTGTTTCATGGGTACAGAGTTTCAGTTTTGCAAGATGAAAAAAGTTCTAGAGATGGATGGTAGTGACGGTTGCACAACAATGTGAATGTACTTAATGCAACTGAAATGTACACTTAAAAATGGTTAAGGGGGCTTTCCTGGTGGCGCAGTGGTTGAGAGTCCGCCTGCCGATGCAGGGGACACAGGTTCGTGCCCCAGTCCGGGAAGATCCCCCATGCCGCGGAGCGGCTGGGCCCGTGAGCCATGGCCGCTGAGCCTGCGCGTCCGGAGCCTGTGCTCCGCAAGGGGAGAGGCCACAACAGTGAGAGGCCCGCGTACCGCAAAAAAAAAAAAAAAAAAGGTTAAAATGGTAAATTTTATGTTATGTATATTTTACCACAACTAAATTTAAAAAACAAAAACTCACCCTCAAGTTATGGATGCAACTGTTACAGAACTAAAGTGTCTACACTTTCAACTTCAGTTTTGGAATCATTATATCAGTAATTTCTTATGCTTAATCAATAACCACTTCTAGGTTCACGTTAATTGAGCCCCTGAAGCATTTTGAATCAAAGTAAACATCAAGGAAAGAAAACCAATTCTCAGACCATAGTTATAGGCATTTCCTGGGCAACAGATTCTCTTAACTTACCTATGTCAAGAATTCTATCTCCAGGTCGGTTCCACCTCCAGCCCTCCAGCTGCTGATGTTCAGTGTATTGTAGCCGTCTGTCATGGAACACGACACGGAATATACTCTAAAAGGAAGCAACAAAATCAAATGTTAACAGGATCCCTTAAAAATCAGTGCTGACAAAGGAAAACTAGCAGGAGTCACCCCCAGTTGGTTTCCAGACACAACTTAAAATTATTTTTCTTGAGACCTGTTTTACTCTAAAACCCATACCATACTGTATTTCAAGGCAAACTTTATAATTGCTCAAATATAATCTATATTATAGTTAACTAGTACCATATTTAAAACTTGGCTTAAACATCAGCCCTGATTGGTAACTAGGCATAAAGGACTCCACTGGAAGCATTTCTACACGCCTCTACTGTTACCGTGTGACATCTGGCTCAGCTCTTCAGATACATGTGAAAATCTCACCAAGTCCCCTGCTTGCTAACCCACCATACAACCTGTAAACACTGAGGGTAGGTAGGGGCTGTTTCCATCAACCTTCCTTTTGTGGAAGTGCCTATTAATATCCCTCTCATCATCTTCTACAGCAGCTGACCAAACTCCTCTGTCTCAATTATACTGTGAATTCATTACTGTCAGTCCAGATTAAGAAAACTGCTATTCATCAACAGTAGCTTCTGGTTTCTTTGCTACTAGACCACGTATCCAAAGAGACACTGGCACTTCTCTAAAGATCTCGAAGAGGTTACTTTATTCCACCCAAAAAGAACTTCAATGAGCCATGAGACTCTCCTGACATGGAGTGCTAAGCTTTCGTTTCTGCAGCTCTGAAAAATCCACGTGAATAGGTGGGCTCACTCTGACCCCAAAGAAGTAACACAACAGTTTACCACTCTGCTAGCAAACTGTAGCAGGTAAGAGATACCACCAAGCCCTTTATGAAAGAAAAAATATTAATCCAAAAAGGGTCAGTAAAAGGATATTATGGAGAGGAATGATTTACTTGTTTTCTTTTACCTTCACCAACTTGCCATTAATTTCTGGAAGTTCTCCAAGTTTCCTATTGTCTAGCATTCGGATTTCATAAGACTGGCCTAGAACAAAAAGTAACTACATATTATATTCATCATAAATTAACTTCCCAAGATTCAGAAAGAATGAAATTCAGTTGGTTGAATATACAAGAGTATATAACATTATTAGTATTAGTAACAACCATAATCCTTTACTGTATGCTAGGCACAGTGCTAAGTGTTTTCATAAATTATGTCATTTAATTGATACAATTCTCTAAGGTATTATCAATTCCAGTTTCACATATGAGGAAATTGAAACACAGAATTTAATCAACTTGTCCAAGGCCACACAACTGGTAAATAATAGAGCTGGATACAGTAATACTTCTCAGACGGTGACCACTGGGGATGTCCAGGGAACATGGATTAGAAAGAGGGAGACTGGAACTAAAAATGGACAGGTAGACAAAAGAAACCAGTAATATATATCAAATACGACACTGAGGCTTTGACTTTAACAGGTCACACTAGAAAGATGTACTTTTTACATATAAGTGTACCTAATTAAATATCATGAATCCAGCAGGTCTGCAATAATACTAATGAATAACACCATATCTAACCTTGATTGAGATATGTCAGGGTTTCATCATGGAGTTTCACTGCTGGAGAGGTGGCAGCACAAAGCACGTATTGAAAAGGGAGGATTTTATTCTCATTATCTGGAGGCAAACTTGACTCTTCTTGCTTAAAAATGGGCAATGCTAGGACATCACTGAAATAAAACAAACAAATGACTTACTTTAACGTCTGACAATGGTGTAAGAGCCGATTAATTAATGAAACCATTTAACTGCAATTCGCTTTGGAAAACCATAAACATGACACACCTTGGAGAAGTTTCTTCCTAACCATTCAGTTCAGATTACCTGCTGTAATATCCCTCTGACCACAACAATGTGGGCAATGACAGACATTCACTATTAAAACCACTTAAGTGTCCAAAGAGAGTGTTTCTAGGAATCATAGACAGGGACTCCTAAAAGGGCTCTGAAAATTGTATGCAGAGTTCCCAAATGTCAATTTAGGACACTCAGTAATGTATTTGTTCCCAGAAAGGTACCAACTGCAGAATCTTTATAACCACATCAGCTCATCTACTCTAAGGATTAAAACAATAACCAAAATTCCAAGAAACCACATGAAAAGCACAGATCAATGACCAGTATATATTTCAAGGTCAGTTTACATTCTGTGGAATACAACTAATATTGATATATCCCTACCAGCTATCTCCTCCAAGAAAAAGCTTCTTATACTTCTCAGTTTATCTAAACTTGCAAACCAAAGAGACACATCCAATGAATTCTAATATGTTGCTCATTTTTATGTGCTAAAGAGTACTGGACCAAGTTTGAAATCCTAGCTTTCAGTCTCTACAACCTTTGGGCAAATCTTGGGCAAGCTCTCTTGAGTCTTCATTCCTTCATCTATAAAATGGGAACCACATTTGCTGCAAAGAGTAAATATATGAGAAAATATTTCAGAAACAATAAGGGGCTAAAATGGATGGAAAAGATTAGAAATAATTTCCCCTCAGGGAGAGATATACCATGTTCTTGGACTGGAAGAATCAACATTGTGAAAATGACTATACTACCCAAAGCAATCTACAGATTCAATGCAATCCCTATCAAACTACCAATGGCATTTTTCACAGAACTAGAACAAAAAATTTCACAATTTGTACGGAAACACAAAAGACCCCGAATAGCCAAAGCAATCTTGTGAAAGAAAAATGGAGCTGGAGAAATCAGGCTCCCTGACTTCAGACTATACTACAAAGCTACAGTAATCAAGACAGTATGGTACTGGCACAAAAACAGAAATATAGATCAATGGAACAGGATAGAAAGCCCAGAGATAAACCCACACACATATGGTCACCTTATTATTATTATTTTTTTTTGCAGTACGTGGGCCTCTCACTGCTGTGGCCTCTCCCGTTGTGGAGCACAGGCTCTGGATGCGCAGGCTCAGCGGCCATGGCTCACGGACCCAGCCGCTCCACAGCATGTGGGATCTTCCCGGACTGGGGCACGAACCCGTGTCACCTGCATCGGCAGACGGACTATCAACCACTGCGCCACCAGAGAAGCCCTGGTCACCTTATTTTTGATAAAGGAGGCAAGAATATACAATGGAGAAAAAACAGCCTCTTCAATAAGTGGTGCTGGGAAAACTGGACACCTACATGTAAAAGAATGAAATTAGAACACTCCCTAACACCATACACAAAAATAAACTCAAAATGGATTAAAGGCCTAAACGTAAGGCCAGACACTATCAAACTCTTAGAGGAAAACATAGGCAGAACACTCTATGACAGAAATCACAGCAAGATCCTTTTTGACCCACCTTCTAGAGAAATGGAAATAAAAACAAAAACAACAAATGGGACCTAATGAAACTTAAAAGCTTTTGCACAGCAAAGGAAACCATAAACAAGACGAAAAGACAACCCTCAGAATGGGAGAAGATATTTGCAAATGAAGCAACTGACAAAGGATTAATCTCCCAAATTTACAAGCAGCTCATGCAGCTCAATATCAAAAAACCAAACAACCCAATCCAAAAATGAGCAGAAGACCTGAACAGACATTTCTCCAAAGAAGATATACAGATAGCCACTAAACACATGAAAGAATGCTCAACATCACTAATCATTAGAGAAATGCAAATCAAAACTACAATAAGGTATCACCTCACACCAGTCAGAATGGCCATCATCAAAAAATCTACAAACAGTAAATGCTGGAGAGGGTGTGAAGAAAAGGGAACCCTCTTGCACTGTTGGTGGGAAGGTAAACTGATACAGCCACTATGGAGAACAGTATGGAGGTTCCTTTAAAAACTAAAAATAGAACTACCATATGACCCAGCGGTCCCACTGCTGGGCATATACCCTGAGAAAACCATAATTCAAAAAGAGTCATGTACCACAATGTTCACTGCAGCTCTATTTACAGTGGCCAGGACATGGAAGCAACCTAAGTGTCCATCGACAGATGAATGGATAAATAAGATGTGGCATATATATACAATGGAATATTACTCAGCCATAAAAAGAAACAAAATTGAGATTTGTAGTGAGGTGGATGGACCTAGAGTCTATCATACAGAGTTAGGTAATTCAGAAAGAGAAAAACAAATACCGTATGCTAACACATATATATGGAATCTAAAAAAAAAAAAGGTTATGAAGAACCTAGGGGCAGGACAGGAATAAAGACGCAGATGTAGAGAATGGACTTGAGGACACGGGGAGGAGGAAGGGTAAGCTGGAACGAAGTGAGAGAGTGGCATGGACTTATATATACTACCAAATGTAAAATAGATAGCTAGTGGGAAGCAGCTGCATAGCACAGGGAGATCAGCTCGGTGCTTTGTGACCACCTAGAGGGGTGGGATAGGGAGGGTGGGAGGGAGACGCAAGAGGGAGGAGATATGGGGATGTATGTATATGTATAACTGATTCACTTTGTTATACAGCAGAAACTAACACACCATTGTAAAACAATTATACTGCAATAAAGATGTTAAAAAAAAAATTTTTTTTCCCCTCAGAAGTCCTAGCCATGGTTAGTGAGAAAGAATATTCTGGGCCTTGGAGACCAACTGTTGTGATCAGCATTCAGTCCAGATCAAACTTTAAAAGGATCTTAAGAGCTGTACCAAATTAAAGAGTATTTCAAATTATCTCAAGACATGCCATGAAATTCTCAAAATAAAATGTATTTTAATTTAAAAAATATGTACATATACTCACTAGAACAGTTAAAATGAAAAAGAATGACAACCCAAATATTGGCAAGGCTGTAGACTAACTAGGACTCTCATACTTTGCCAGTAGGAATGTAAAATGATACAACCACTTTAGAAAAAGGTTAGGCAGTCTCTTACAAGAGTAAACACGCATCTGCCCGTTGATCCAGCAATTCTACTCATATGTATTTATCCAAGAGAAATGAAAATATAAGACCAACCACAGACTTATACATGAATGTCCAGAGCATAAAAGCAAAAACTGGAAAGAACCCAAATGTTCATAATTAAGAAAATGGATTACAAACTACGGTATACTCATACAATGGAATACTACTCAGCAAAACAAGGAATGCAACAAAATGGATGAAGCTCACAGACATGATACTGAACAAAAGAAGCCAGAAAAAAAGAATATATCATGCATGATCCCATTTATGTGATGTTCTAAAACAGGCAAAATTAAAGAGAACAGTGGCTTGCTAGCAGGGCAGGGACTGACTTGGAAGGTATACAGGGAACTTCCTGGGGAGAGAAAAGTGTTCTATATTATGTTTAGATGTGTGTGGGTTACACGGTCGTAACTGTACAGCTGAAATTTGTGCATTTCAATCCATATAAATTTTACCTAAAAGAAAAAAATAAATTATTGACTGGAGGATGGGAAATGGTATAAATGATAAAAGAGTAGTAACATTGTAATTTTTAAAGCTGGGGGATAGGTACAAGAGGGTTCATTACACTGTTTTGTTTATATATGTTTGAAATTTTCTACAATGAAGTTTTTTTTTTAAATAGAAAAAATATGTATAGGCCACAGAGTACTTCCAGGTATAAAAGAAAGGCAACAGATACATAACATAAAAAACCAATTGAGATTCTAAAGGGTTAGAGGTCAGGGATCCAGTGATTCCTGTCAACATTCCCCACATTCAAAATGAAATACACTCAAACCTTTACCTGTAATTTAAATATTATGCTTATACTGTAAAACAAAGAGATCAAAATCAATTTTACTATCTAGAGATGGAAAGGCATTCCTTATATGCACCTATATCCCTCAGCAGTCTACATTATCCCCAAACATTAGATTATAAGGTTATTACATTCAGGCAAAAACAACAATTAATAGAAAAGTGACTGCAATCATATGAATCATATATATAAGATTATAAATTCTTACTGGAATATAAAACAAGCAGCAAATGTTCTCATTATTGACCTAAGAATACACATAGGTACAATAAAAATTTAATGGCATGAATGTTAAAAAAAAAAAAAAGGGAGGGCTAGAAAAAAAGAAATTTCTCTTTCTGCTGATGTCTAAATAGCAAAGACATGTTATGAGTTGAATCCAGTCAGCAGAGATATAAACCAGTGTTTATGAAACACAGGTTTCTTGTTGCTAAAAAGTATTTCAAAGGCAAGAAAAACAAAGGGTGCTTTTCCTCTTCCTTAGGCCTGAAGGTGTGTGTGTTTTGCTTACAGGGGTGGGGTTAAGAGTGGAGAAGGTGGGGAATCCTTTCTGTCCATATTAATTTGTCAGGCAAAACATACTATTGTTCCCTTGAGATTATACAAAACTGCAGAAGCACTGGGGTTTCTAAAAAAGTACTGTCCCAGTTCTTCCTCTTCTCAAAATCAGGAAGCTACCACTGTTCCCACAGCAAACAGTATAGAAAATAAAGCAAAACACTACAAAATTAAGAAACATGAGATTAGTCTTTAGGAGACTTTGTTGCCTTATCATCCTCAAATGCATCATAGCTGATAATTCCTTGAAAGATTAGTGGCTATTACCAGGAATCAAGGCAAACTGGATTTTGCAACATAGCAACAGCTGAAACATTATGAATGTAGGGGGTTTTTTTCTTCTCGAGTATCAGTGCCTAGTAAGGTTAATATATAACAACAGTTCCTAGTCTTCTCAATATAATATGGCATTACACCTAACCCCTCACGACTAAGCAAAGGACTGTCACTTGAGGCTGGAATTCTAAAATTGATTCTAAAAGCTACCCCTAAAATTACCTCAAAACAGCACAGCCAACCGAAATACACAAAACTGTGTTATCTCATGAGAGATTTTAAAATCTAAAATGCTCAAATATATTTGAATTACTCATGTTCCCACCACACTGTGTTGCTTTCACTCTGCTGCAGGAGCAAGAATACCACTCAGTTCCACATTCCCAGAGGTGGGGGCTAAAGGTCACTGGCAAACCCAGCTCTAGGCCCCTGTTTACACCAAAACTATAACAAAAAATTCAGCGAGAAACAATTTTAGAAATACAGAAGCCTGCTCCTTCTCAGACATAAATTGAGTACAGATTTGGAAAACCAACTCTAGTGGACTCTAAGTAGTTGCTACCCATGTATAATTCAGCATTTTATTATATTCTTTGATTGCCTCATATACTTATTCATTCCAATGAAACATGAGCTATTTAAAGGGAGTAACTTCTCTTTTGTGTGTTTAGTAAACACGTGTTGACATGATTTATATTTTTATTTTTTTCTCCAGAATATTCAGCCCTAATACATTTTTTAAAAATAACTTTATTTATTTATTTTTGGCTGCATTGGGTCTTCATTGCTGCACACAGGCTTTCTCTAGTTGCAGTGAGCGGGGGCTGCTCTTTGTTGCATGCGTGGACTTCTCATTGCAGTGGCTTCTCGTTGCGGAGCATGGGCTCTAGGCACACGGGCTCAGTAGTTGTGGCTCGCAGGCTCTAGAGCACAGGTTCAGTAGTTGTGGCGCACGGGCTTAGCTGCTCCACGGCATGTGGGATCTTCCCGGACCAGGGCTCAAAACCGTGCCCCCTGCATTGGCAGGCGGATTCCCAACCACTGCACCACCAGGGAAGTCCAGGCCTAATACATTTTGATCATTTTCGAATTTTCAACATCTCACAGTATCTCTGATCAAATATAAGGATATAGAAATCTTACCTGTTAAAGATAAGTATATGTTAAAAATGTGCACTGCTAAGCAGAAATCCACACCTGAGAGTAGAGGCCTAGCAGAAAGCATTTGAGTGGAAGTAACTGAGGAACAGAAACAGTATCAGGTATGATCTTTCCTGTATGTAACTGGGATTCCATGAAGAGCTGCTTCAGGGTCCTCTGAGGTATAAGTTACCCTGTGACATAAGACAGCCTCTTAATGGTCTCTACTAATGCACAGCTATGGTTTAACCTTCTCCCCCAGGCTTACCATTTCTTGAAACCCTCTTCTAGAGAGCCTGGAGTAAAGAGAGGGTGAGGTTTGATGAACTTTACCTTGAGTAAGAGGCAAACAGACAGATGTCCACAGCACCTAAGGAAATTAGAAACTAACTTGGGACAATAAGATGCCATGAACTTCTGGGCTTCCCTGATGGCGCAGCGGTTAAGAATCCGTCTGCCAATGCTGGGGACACGGGTTCGAGACCTGGTCTGGGAAGATCCCACGTGCCGCAGAGTAACTAAACCCGTGTGCCATGAGCCTGTGCTCTAGAGCCTGCAAGCCACAGCTACTGAAGCCTGCACACCTAGAGCCCGTGCTCTACAGCAAAGCCACAGCAATGAGAAGTAGCCCCACAATGAAGAGTAGCCCCTGCTCACTGCAACTAGAGAAAGCCCACGCGCAGCAACAAAGACCCAATTCAGCCAAAAATAAATAAATAAATTTATTTTTTAAAAAAATGCCATGAACTTCTAACTTCCCTATTTATAACACTTATTTAGACTCCATCACTATGAAAATAAAACATGAAATAAAACATGTCAATATCCCTATGTTAGTTACAGAATGAAAAGGCAAGAACTGAAAAGACTACACCCTACACTGGGGTCAGCTTCAAAAGAAAAAAACATCCAGTAAATAATTGGTAATAACACTTTTAAAGAGGAGAGGACAGCAGACTGATTTCCTTGGATTTGTGGGAAGGATGGAAGGGCGGATCAGGGAGGACACCTGGCCAGGAAAGATAGCCCTGCAAGTTTTAACATGAAGCCAGTGAGATGCCCTAACTACCGAGTAATGGTGAAATTAAACTGACTTTCTTGGTAGGAGCCCTCTGTCACAAAGTGGTAAAAGATTTTTGCTACCTGAACATCTGGTGAAAAATCTCATTCAACTAGAAAGCAGCATATATAGTAAAAAATTTGCCTTGCTAATTGTTCTATCACCCAGATGGCAGAATAAGTAGAATTATAATTCTGAACCTAAGTTTGACCAATCAACTTAGGTTCAGAAAGAGAAACTGATCAGAAAAGAGGAAGTGGTGAGAGCCTCAAAAGAAAGCAACCAAACCAGGTAGGCTGGAAGAAGAAGGAACACAGTGGGAGCAGGCTTCAAACAGTGAAGAAGACAGGACTCAAGCTCAAGGTCTGAGATGGGAAAAAGTTCTCAAAAAATGAAATCTGCCAATCCCACATTATCTGAGATAGAGGGAGAAAAGAAGGGAGGTATCTAAAGAGACTGGATGGAAAGGTCACCAATCAACTCAGACTTAGAAGGACATGCACAAGAAAACTAAATATATAAAAGGAAAGAAACCATTTTTTAGAAAGTGGCAACAATATATATAAGAAGCAAGCTTGAGCTGAAGCCCAGAATGTGCTGAGGCTTGCAAAACAGAGAAGGCACAGGTACAGTCTTTGATGTAAATGGCCTATTACTAATTAATATAAAGCAGAGACAGAAGAACATCTCAATTCCTGTTTTTTCTTCTATCTTTTCTGTAAAGAAAAACCATCTTGAGAATAGAAAAAGAACACCAAATATGGGATTAATAGATCATGATACATAAGACTATCAAAAAGTACCTGGAATGAAATTATATACCTGGATGAAATTATATACCAGGAGAATCAAAGAATGTGCAGATGAGATCCATTGGTGACACTCTGTGTCTAAACTCAGACAAATCTCATGATTCTGATAATGCCAAATATCATATTAGCTTTTTATGTCTGTAGTAGCAATTTTCAAAATGAAAAAAGAGTATATTCTTCCTACCTTATACCAGAGCGATCTGATATGAAGTCCAAGGCAAGACTGCAGAAAAGGTTATTCAAAGAATAGTTTATGAGTTATTTAGGCAGGGCACCAAGAATCACTGGAAGCCATAACCAAACTATCTCATTTTCCTTTTTGAATATGGTTTGACCAGGGAATGCTATAAGCATAAATATATCTGGATTTCAGCAATGCATAAACCGGTCTCTCTTGATATCCTTGTTGAAGGTGAAAAATATGAATTCTATAAGTTAAGTGGCTTTAAGATAACTACACAACTGCACCTAGAGTGCAGGTAAGTCTAGAAGAAGGTTTAGTGATACGCCACAGGACCCCAGAGAAACCTGTCCCCTGCAACATGTTTTAGAAATAAATGACTTCGATGAGGACACTAAAGAGGACGATGATCAAATATGCAAATGACAGGAATCTGGGACGGGAAAGCAATTTCATATATGATAGGATCAACTTTTAAAGTAATTCTAATTGGCTGGAATAGGAGGCTAAATCTAACAGGATAAAATGTAATAAGGATAAATATAAAGTCATGCACTTAGTACTAACAACAGCAACAACAAAATGGCCCAATATATGTGAGAAAGACCAGGACTTAAAAAAAAAAAATTATTTGTGAGACAAGCAATGTAACATGGCTGCCAAAAATGCTGATACCAGGTTTCATCAAAAGTGAAGTCTGAGGGGCTTTCCTGGTGGCGCAGTGGTTAAGAATCCGCCTGCCAATGCAGGGGACAGAGGTTCGAGCCCTGCTCCGGGAAGATGCCACATGCCGCGGAGCAACTAACCCCGTGCACCACGACTATGAGTCTGCGTTCTAGAGCCCGTGAGCCACAATTACTGAACCTGCATGACACAACTACTGAAGCCCATGCATCTAGAGCCCGTGCTCCACAAGAGAAGCCACCGCAATGAAAAGCCCACGCACCGCAACGAAGAGTAGCCCCCACTCACCACAACTAGAGAGAAGCCCATGCACAGCAACAAAGCCCAATGTAGCCAAACATAAATTAATTAATTAATTTAAATAAAAAAGTTATAGGGTTTCCCTGGTGGCGCAGTGGTTGAGAGTCCGCCTGCCGATGCAGGGGACACGGATTCGTGCCCAAGTCCGGGAAGATCCCACATGCCGCGGAGCAGCTAGGCCTGTGAGCCATGGCCGCTGAGCCTGCGCGTCCGGAGCCTGTGCTCCGCAACGAGAGAGGCCACAACAGTGAGAGGCCCGAGAGAGGCCACAACAGTGAGAGGCCCGCGTACCGCAAAAAAAAAAAAGTTATAGATAAGATCCCCTTACAGAGCACAGAGCATCACTATCATCTAAATTTCTATCTCTGCACAGCAACAAATCTTACTAAATCATTCTACAAACACCTAGTGTTTTCCTACATTCCAGTTCATTGTCCTTACAGTATTACTCATACGTGAGGAAGCATAAATGAATTATTTAAAAATAGTAAAGATTACGTAACCCAACAGGGCCTACTACGTTTATGGTAGGTGCTTTATACAACTCTACCCTGAGTAGCTTAACTCTACTCCCCTGGAACTTCAAACTTCAACTTCAAACCTGGAAAAGGGACTGTTCGGTATGACCTCCAAACACAAGGAAGCAGTAGATAAAACAACACATCTGGATTTTATGCTGATGATGTCCTTGAAAGAGATATTGGTCATCTGACAGTCTTTCTTTATGAATACTGTTTCTGGAACTTTTCCCCAGATCTCAATACTGGGCTTAATGTTCTTTAAACACTTTAAGAAATGCTTCTAGGTATAAACCATTCTTCAGCAGTTAGGAGACCAGAAATTTGAATTGTTGTCATTTATTAAGTACATCTCAAAGTTTACCCAAAAATGAAGCTAATTTCTTTTTTCCCTCCAAGTCTTTGTTGTTGTTGTCGTCGTTTTAAATATTTATTTATTTGGCTGCACTGGGTCTTGGTTGCGGCACACGGGATCTTTTTAGTTGGAGCACGCGGGATCTGTAGTTGCAGAATGTGGGATCTAGTTCCCTGACCAGGGATCGAACCCGGGCCCCCTGCATTGGGAGTGTGGAGTCTTAGCAACTGGACCACCAGGGAAGTCCCCCTCCAAGTTCTTGAATCTCCCTCATTTCTACCATGCTGAATTATTTGCCAATTACCACTTATTTCCTTCTATAAGCAATGTTTTTTATTTTCCTTTAACTTAGAAAGTCACTAAAAACTTCTCATTTCAAATCTGTGTAGAAGCCTTACTTACTTTGGAAGCTGAAAAGTATCTGACCAATATCAGATACAAATTTACTTCCAGAGAGCTTGTGAGATATTAAAAGTTTAGTCAAAGCAACCTGAATCAGCAAAGCCCGACCTCAGGAGATTTGCCAGATATAGGCCTGCTTTCTGTTTTTTTCCAACATTACAGGATTAGCTCCTACAGCCTACAAATCTCATTAAAACACTGCTAATTGAAAACATCACCTGTGGCATCATTAGTACCAGGCTCTTTCATTAAATTTCTGAAATCACCGACTCTTCCCATTTAGGTGATGGATGACAACCATGGGTTCTATATTCCAGGGAATCCGGCAGTTTTGAGATAAAAAAAATAGAGCTCCCATTTCAGTATTCAAAGATTTGATATCCAGCATCATATTATGACCTATCTGGGAAAACAACAATAGTTTTTTGTTCTTGTTTTCCTGTGACTAAGGGAAACCACGCTTAGCCCCTATATTGCCGAACCTCAAAGCTTCTTTTCAGGTCCAAAATGTCTACCAGTTCTTTTGTTTTTGTTTGTGTTTTTGTCTTTGTTTTGCAGTTAAGCTTCCCTCCCTCTTCACTAGCAAGAATCACTCACCACCTTTGAGGTTCTTCTGCCTCGCTCATTCCATCCCCGCTACCAAGCCCAGCTAGCTAGCTTCAAAGCTGGACAATCTCCCTAGTCCCCCATTCCTCCCTGCAGTGAAAGACAAACACAGACATTTTTCTGTTTGTTAACGCTTTAACCACTAATGACTTTTGGGGAAATCCTAAAAGTATCAGAATACCAGTCCCATGAAATGGTAAAAAGACTTTAGCTATCCCTCTCCCCTTTATGCTCACAGTGGCAGGGCTTATGAAAATTTCTCCTCCTTCAGACCACATCTTTGAGGAAGGTCCTTTCTTCTAAAATGGCCAACATATTCCCTGGAGATGATGCAGTCAAAGCAGATCTGTTATTTGCTCCCCTCCTCTTGTAGACAGAAGGCAGATAGGTAGGTAGGTAGATAGATGAATAAACAGATGATAGAGAATTAATTTGCATTTCTAAGGATATGCAGAGCAAAAGACACCCAGTTCACTAAGCTTCAACCCTTCTCAGGAATGATAACTAGCTTTTTATCATTATCCTCCAATCTACAGCCAGAGTAACCTTTAAAAATGTAAATCTAAAATGTCCCTACTCTGTTTACAATGCTTCAGTGGCTTCCCAATGAAATCGTGATAAAGCACTAGCTCCTCAACACAGCACTCAAGGCCCTTCCAAACGACCCAGGTTACTTGTTCAGTCTCATCTCTCATTATACTCCCCACCTCTCTTTTCCCTCTTTAAAAGTTTCAGCTGACAAACTGTAGCTCTCTTCCCTTGCTCCCCTCCACTCCCACTCAACTACTACCATTGATTTTTTACATGTAAACTAGCACTTAATCCACACAATAACACTGTGGGGTAGGAGCAACTGTCTCCCCTCCTTATTTGCCAGTTGAAGAAACTGAGGATCTAGTAATTTGAGATGTTAAATAATTTGCCCATGGTTAAACGGCTAGTAAATAGCAAATATAAATCCAAGTTTATTTATCCATTCACTCAATATTTTGTGTGCACTTATGGGCCTGGCACTGTTTTAGGCAGAGAGGAAACAGTAAACAAATTTTATCCAAGTTTTATCCTTCTTTATTATCACTCAATGCCTGGCATAAAGCAGCACCTGTTCAAAACATTCCTGAGAAAAAATGTGATCAAGAGCTCCTGTGCAACGCTCCGAAGATACTTCTAAAGGTGAGGCACGCTAATACTCCGCACATGGCTATCTGTGCAATTCACACTAACAGAACGATAGTGTCAATTAACTGATTTCACAAAAAGGGCTCAAAGCTTTTGCAATGGTTGATTCCTCTGTCCAGAAGCTGAACTTCCAGAATTCTGCCTGCCTGGTTCGTTTTCATCCTTCAGGTCTCTGCTATACTGTCAGGTCTACACAGAGACATTCCTGGTCACTCTACCTAAAGCAGATTGTACGCATTTTCATCAGGGCACTTTTTTCTGAAATTTCCTTGTCTATATATCCGTCTATCTATCTATCTACCTACCTATCTATTTACTACTCCTCCCTCCATAAGAATGCAAACTCCAAAGAGTGCAAGGACCTCATCTGTCTTGTCATCCTAGTATTAACAAAGCCTGGCCGTAGTAGGTACTCAATAAATACTGTTTAAATGATTACAACAACAGTAATAATAGGAATAGTAATAATCCCATTAGAAAATCCAGGTCGTCATAATTAGGTTACTCAGCAATGACTGGGTTATACTTGTGGATGAACAGTCCAGAAAATGCTGCTATCATTTATTATCAAATCTCTAGTGAGCACTTGGCTGTCTACCACCCCCGTGAAGAGCTTCTGAGTATTTGCATGTTACTTACAACTGCCTCCCCACATACAATTTTACTAATTAAATCTTTCATACGATATTTCTAAGCATCTTTCACTACCAAACCTACAAGCCTTGAAAGCATCTTTTCTTTTGCTCCTGATACAATGAACGCAAAATTCCACCTCCTAGGAAAGGCTAATCCTTACCCACAGACTTACAATCCATGCATTCTCAATTCCCAAGAACTTTATTCCCTTGTTTGTCCCCATGCATGTACCATCAATCTCCCTTTATTGGATTATACCCATTAGCATATATTCACGTTTGAGTATCTCCTATCTTTAACAAAAAAAAAATCTTCTCACATCTCCCTTCAACTACTACTACACTTTGTATCTTTCATAACTAAAATTATCTATATGTATTGAGTGTCCATTTCCTCATCTCTGATTCATTCCTCAAACCATGACAGGCTTTCACTCCCCATGGAAAGTGCTTGTCTTGGTCACCAATGACTTCCATGTAGCCAAACTAAAAGTCACTTCTCTGGGCTCATCTTACTTCGACTCTCAGCAGCATTCAACATAGCTATAACTGGGACTTCCCCGGTGGTCCAGTGGGTAAGATTCCGAGCTCCCAAAGCAGGGGGCCCAGATTCGATCCCTGGTCGCATGCCGCAACTAAGAAGTCCGCATGCCACAACTAAAGATCCTGCATGCCACGACGAAGATCCCGCGTGCCCAACTAAGACCCGGTGCAGCCTAAATAAATATTAAAAAACAAAAACAAAAGCCATAGCTGTAACTCCTACACTGGCTATTCTCCTCTCTGGCCTCCTGAATATCCTCTCCTAATTTTCTTCCTACCTCACCAGCAATGCCTCCTCAACTCCCTTGTGACAACCCCTCTTCCTCCATAAAACCTCAGGACTTGATTTTGGCTCTTCTCTTTCTACACTCCCAGATGATCTCATTAATTCCCATACACTTAAATAATACCTTATTCTGATGACTCCCAAACATATCTACTAGGTCCAGACTTCTATTTTGAACTCTAAATTCCATATTTAAATACCTATCTAACATTGCCTCTTTGATGTCTCTCAAGGATATCAAATGGGCCAGGTCCAAAAGAGAACCCTCAATCTTCCTCCAAACCTGCTCAGCCTACCTCCCCTCCCCCTAGTCCTCCCACCCTTGTACTGGATGGCAAATCAGAATGCTCAAACTAGAACCCTTGAAGGAATCCTAGATTGATACTTTTCCCTTATCTCATGCCCATTAACAAGTCCTATGAATTTTTATCTGAAAAATGTATCTTGAACTCATCTTCCTTTCAGTAAAGTATAGGAATTAAGAGTGTAGGCACTGGAGTTAGACTACTAGAATTTAAATCACAGCAATAATAACAGCTAGCATTTACTGAGCATTTACTCTTTGCCTAACACTGTCCTAATTGTTTTATAATACGTATATTAACTCATTTAATTTTCATAAGAACCTCATGAGGTGGGTACTATTATTATTATTTCTATTTTAAATTAAAGCAGCAGAGGTTAAGGAACTTGTCTAAACCCGATAGAACCAGAATTCATACTCCTAAATCTAGCTCCAGATCTCACTATGCTAGGTTGCCTCTTGGAAAAAGGAGACAAAAGATAGGGGGAGATCAGTTTAAAGCTAAGGCAACAGTCTGGGTAAGAAAT